>NW_027362765.1:106911891-109469391 GCF_046119375.1 Phyllobates terribilis
TAGTAAATGCTTTGCCTTTTTGACATGTGATCAACTAAAGAACAAGAAAGATTTAGGACCTCCCCTATACAGAAACGGAAAATAGTTTGGAGGACTTGCATGTCCTTTTTTATTTATTATGAGAAAATCATAAAAGATCCCGTTTTTTAACCATGCTGTGACTTTCTGCTGAGGGAGAGGGAGAGAGCTGCCCTATTCAGAGTCTGTAATAAGACCTGCTGACAAAAGTGTTGAAGATACAGTCTAATGTGAATTAACAATGAAAAAAAGTTAATTTCACAAATGGCTTGTATTTTTTTTAATACAAACTTTTTTGTCTTTACAGCTCCTTTAAAGGGAATCTGTCATCAGGTTTTTGCCACCTAATCTGAGAGCAGCATAATGTAGGGTTAGAGGCACTGATTCAATTAATGTGTCACTTACTGGGCTGCTTAGTGTTGTTTTGATAAAATCATTGATTTGTCAGAAGGTAATTGACTAGTAAGTTCTGTAGGACCCCACCCCCATCACTGATCAGTAGCTTTCTGTGTACACTGAGCATGGGCAGAAAGCTTCCAATCAGTGGTGTGGGCGGGGCTATACAGAGCGCAGCATTCAGAGAGCTGCTAGATCTGCAGCAGATAAAACGGTGATTTTCTCAAAATGACAACAAGCAGCTGAAAAAGTGACACATTGCTGGAATCAGGGTATCTGCCCCTATATTGTGCTACTCTCAGATGGGGCAGCACAATTAATATTGTGCCAAATTAATTTCCCTTGAACTATCACATGATCTATCACAGGGGATCATGTGACATGTCACGTGATAAATCAGGTGTGGGGGGGGGGGCGCGCCTTCTAAACTGCCCGGGGCCCTTGCTACTCTTAATCCACCCCTGCTCCACAGCAAGTTGAACCTGTAAGTGCTGCAGAAGAGCCTAGTGCCGCAGAAGAGCCAGCTCAAGAAGAATCCCCGGACGAAGGATCCACGGCAGGAGTAGAGCAGGAAGGCCCAGCCAATGGTACACTTGCAAGTCCCATAGAGAGGTTAAGGCAATTTTACAACTTACCCACACGAAGAGCAGACAGGGCAAACCACCAAGTACTCTGCCCTGTGAGATGGACATCCTGTCTGGGAACCTCACCATAAGAGACTTGAATTCTGAGGATGCTTTGTACTTGTTTATGTTATTATGCAACGTATAAGAAATGTGCCTCCCATAAAGGGAAGAGTTATTGCATTGTTCATGTTTACTATTGTTGTTTTAAAAATGTACTTCAGACCGGGAGTGCTGAGCTTTGCTAGGGGGGAATGTGGCGCCCAGCTGCGCTTGGTACCACAGATCCTAGAAGTGTGCATTAATGGAATCCTCCACAAGAGGCCCCCATAAACATTCACACATCTCCACCTTCCACCTCAGACCAGCAGAGTGAGCCCGTTAGGGATATAAATAGGGAAGGTGGAGCTAGGCAGTTTTAGTCAGTCTGGAGTGCAGAGCTGTGTGTGTGGAGAAGCACGAGGTTTGCTGTGTGAGGCAAGCTAGGCCTCCAGCGGTCCTGAAGCCCAGTCTAGACTCAGGAGCTCAAGCAAGTGAGCCCAAGGTGTGCCGACGCCTGTAAGAGCGGTGAAGAGCGGCAAGCTGCCGTTAGTGTGAGTAGCCTAGTAAGGGCCCGAGCGTGGCCGAAGGCGAGTGGAAAGTGAGTAGCAGTGGGGGCAGAGGAGCTTACCCAGCTCACCCCGAAACTTATACCGGACACCGGGTCCGAGCTTACCGGGATCTCTACGACCCAGTAAGGCATAACCGGAATCCCTGGAGAACTACAGGTCCCAGGATCACCAGAGAGCTGATACGTAACAGAGCCAGGAGGCACATAGGCCCCGTAAGCTGGGAGCGTGCACTCCAAGAGAAGGCCCTACCACAACGTCAGCCGGTGCTGGACAGAGACAAAGTTAGGCTTAGCTTCAGGCAGGTCAGAAACTTACTACGCAGAGGCAAGAAACAGGAGGCCCTACACCCGCTCATTGGGGAGGATCCTGATATGCACCCTTCACCCTACAGTGCTCCGGGATGTGCCTGAATTACCACCAGTAAAAGGTACTGAAGTGACTATCGTGTCCATCCCTGTTCTTGCTCTGACCCAGCTGGGTCTCGCCTGTCCTGCATCCCCCTCTCCGTACGCTGCCCTGAGGCCTAGCTCCACCTGTGGGGAGCTATACCATCGAGCTGCATTATCACCGGCCTCAGTGGACTGCCGCAGCGCTGGTGATTCTCACCAGAAACCACAGGTGGCGTCACGAACTTTCATAAAATTAACAAACAATCGCTTTTTAAAAGCTGACCCCAGGGTACGGGCCCGGGAGCCAACCACCGCGACATCCCCAAGGTCAGGCAAAAGGCCCGGGTACTGAGTCGTCCCCATTCCCCTGGGCTAGTCACCGGGGAGAATGAGCTCCTCCAGCGAGCGGGGCCCTGCACTGAGCGGAGCTCACTGAGTGACAGGAAACCGCTCCTGAGCTCAGCGCAGCTCCGGGGCCCGCTTGCTGGAGCGGCTCTTTCTCCCCGACTCTTCTGCTGAGCTGTCAGAGGATTACAGCAGGGGACATCTCCGGACAGGTGAGTATAAGGATTTTATTATTTTATTCTTATTTTTACAGGTGGACACTGCGGGAACAGACTACTACTCCCAACATTATGCCTTGCTCATGCTGATCACAGCGCGAGCAAGGGACAATGATGAGGGCAGCATTCAGCATCCGGTGCTTGCTAACAGCACTAACTGTACTCTGATTCCTAGGCGCCGGTACGTGTGCTCCTGATGTGGCACACGGGCGGCACACGGTTGCCACATGTGTGTCACACACGGACACACGGGACACGGATATCTCTGGTACGGGTTTTTCCGGTACCGGAAATATCCGGACGTGTGAAACTGACCTGACAGACAGCTCTACACTGATGCACTGCTGAGCCAGCTGTCAGTCAGTGATGGGGTGTGATTATGACAAGAATTTTGTGTAAAAAATTATGGCAGTAAAAGGTCATACATACTGTATCTAGGGAACAACCACATAATAGCGCACCTGTCAGCAGGATTGTGTTCAATAAACTACATGCATTGTCAGGTGGGCGACATTACACTGATTAAAATGATACCTTGGTTGATAAAATCCGTTCTGTGGTTCTTGTGGAATCTTTACTTTTAGTTTGGAGATAATGATATGCCCGTGCTTCGGGGCGGCCTGTGGGGGGCCCTCTATCTGGTGCTCTGCTTACATATTCATCTGTATGCTCTTATGACAGCTCACTGTGCCTTCACTGACCTGCCTCCTATTTTACCTAGCCCCGCACTACTAGATGCATTATGTAAAATAGGAGGCAGGTCAGTGAAGGCACAGTGACCTGTCATAAGAGCATATAGCTGAATAAGTAAGCAGATGGGTTTTCCAGTTTTATAGACCTATTCCCCATCACACAGATGCAGGGCTTGTCAAAACAGAAAGTGCTTATGCAAATAAACGAGCCTTGTACCTGTGTGAACAGGACACAGTGGGGATGTTTTTTATATATATATTTTTTATATTTTGTATTTTATTAATTAGAATTAGACCCGTGCACAAAACTCTTCGTGCGTGATAATACCACAACAGATCGCCTGATTGTGCAGGAAATCAAATGTTCTTAATGGCGTGGCAGGGTAATAGGGATTTATATATTTTTTTATAAATCTTTTCCCGTCTTGGGTGGAGCTAATTTTTCATACCTAACATTTCTAGAAGGAAGGAAAAAAACTGTGTGGCAGGGAATAGAGCCTGATAACGGTTTGGTTTAGTTTTGGTTTGGATTGGTTTTTGGTTGGAATTTTACTTGCAGCTCTATCAATCCACATTGTAGTCTGAAAGCCCCGATCACTTTATATCAGATGGATCTCGGTGCATTACAACTCTGAATTCATCAAATTATAACACTTTCTAATGGGAACAGTAGAGGAATGAAAGCATGGATATTTCATTAGGTCCATTCCATCTGGATTTCTGCGCTGTCAGATACTGCATTCATGTATGATATATAGTGTAATATACTGAATATAATATGGTGTGGTACATACACTAGAAGCCAAATACAGCGAAGTTTGGGTCTGCAAATAAAGATCCTCAATGCATTATGGATAACCTTCTCCACCTCCTGTGGGTAATGTACTGCGGATGCCAATCATCTAGGCAGAGAGAACTCTGTACATAAATATCCTCTACGAGTCCCCTGAAGGTGTTCTCCTTTCTTGCCTCCTTGCCTACCAGCTGTCTTCTATCACTTGATGAACATTTCCATTCACTACCATGTAACCCCAATCTTGTCGCCAGTCTTGATAAGGGGGTGGGGTGGATTACGAGGCTCCTGATTCATTTAGAATTCATTAATGAATCAGAAGCGTCTGAGGAGTGGTGTGCACCTCCGTGTGAATCTCGCTACAAATCTTACTTCATTAAGGAATGAAATAAGATTTATGTAATAGGAAATGCCACCTCTTGTCATAAATTTGACGAGCAGTGGAAACCATGCGCCATCCGTCTCACCCCAGCTATGCCTACCTTGCTAGAGCTGGGTAAAAATGGCAAGAGAATGGTAAAAGTTGCTACATTCTAGTGCAAGATTCGAGTTGCGCCACTTTTCAACTCTTTTTACACCAGAATTCTGGCATAAAAGCTTTGATAAATCAAGCCCTATGTGGACAATTGTTTTGTTACACACAGGTCTTCATCGTTAAATTCAGGTTTATCATTCAGTCCCATTGTATAACTTCTGGCCTCCCGCCATGCCGTCTACCTTTACTAACATGTGACAGAATGGCTGGTGGTAAAGAACTCCCGGATACCAGCGCAGTCCTGTAATAGGAACCACCGTGTAACAAGTCCGTTCATGACATTTCTTCTCTCCTAATTCTTCCCCCATCACCTGTGAGTGATATTATTGAGAAGTGAAAGGAATCGCAGCAACTCAGCCACGAAGTAGAGACCACGTAATGTTACAGAGCGGGGTCACCGAGTGCTGAGGGCAGAAAAGTTACCAACTCTCTGCTGACTCCATAACTGCTGAGTCCAGATCACCTCTGGTATTACCATCAGCACAAACCCTGTGTCCACTCTGGGAGCTTCATTGCATGGCTTTCCATGGCCGAGCAGCTGTGTGCAAGGCTTATGTCACCAAGCAGAATGCCAAATGTCAGATGTAGTTGTGGTACCCCAGGGGGTCTGGTTGCCACAGTGGTAGTAATACCATGTCTGGGAGCAAAACAGGAGTTTCCTGGTCAGGAACACACAACATGCATCATCTCCTGCTCCAAACCAGAAAAGGGGAGGATCCTGGAGGTGGGGTTAAGTTTAGTCAGTGTCAGGAGTCAAGCAGGACACAGGAGCAAGAAGCTGAGGACTAGAGCTGTGCAGAGCTCGTCCTAGCCGGAGTAGATACAGAGAACCGGACACCAGAGTCCGAGGCTGTGGGACCCTTCAAACCCAGCATCAGATACCGCAGGGCAGGAGATTGCAGGTCTCCTGGCCCACAGAAGCCCGGAGGCTCAGCCACACGAAAGGACCAGTACCGCTACAGAGGAGCGAGGAATACACGGGATTCGAGTCGCCAGCCATACGGGTGAGCACAGCACGTTACACTCAGGGATGTGGGCTACAACACGACTATAAGCGGGATAGCCAAAGAGTACAGTTAGAACAGCAGGCCTACAACTCCACCTGGCCAGGGGATTCTAGGATTGCTCCCAGACTGACCAGGCCCTCATCCCTAGCAAGTACTCCTGTTGGGGCCTATATAATTATCACCAGTAAAGACCCCAGCACTGCAAAGACTCTGTGTTGTTATTACTGATCCAGGCACTATCACCACCATCATCCACTTATGCTGCCCTGAAGCTACACTCTACCTGTGGGGAGTTACATCAACCTGCTGCGCACACCACCAGCTTCAGCGGACTGCCCTGCAGCGGCGGTTCCTAATAACCGCATTCCACAGGTGGCATAGTCGGACTCTACACTTAGACTACCCTGGTTTGACCGCCCTGGGTGACGGACCGGGTCGCTGCCACGGTGACTACAACCCCGAGCGTCTGCAAGGCCCGGCTCCGGGTGCCCCCCACGGCCCAGGGGGCGCGTCATAGTGGTATAAAGCCATCACTATTTCACAGATCACACTTCTCTGTCTCGCATTTGATGGACGAGTCTGGATTTGGTGAATGCCAGAACATTACCTGCTGACTGTGTTGTGCCAACTGTAAAGTTTGGTGGAGGAGGGATGATGCTATGAGGTGTTTTTCAAGGATCGGCCACAGCCTCTTAATTGCAGTAAATGGAAATCTTAATGCCTCAGCATACCAAGTTATTTTAGACAATTGTCCGCTTCCAACTTTGAAGGATCAGTTAGGGTAATGCCACTTCCTGCTCCAACTTGACTGAAGTGAAAGTGTCTGACATTTATTACTTGTATTTATTTTTTAACTAGCTTGTGATAAATTGTGCTGCATCATGTGACGCGCCCCCTGGGCCCTTGGGGTACTCCGTAGCCGGGCCGGCCGATGCTGGGGGATGTCACGGTGGCAGTGACCCGGTCCGTGACCCAGGGCGGTCAATAAAAGGGGAAAAGTAAAAGGGGAATGAAGTTTTTATAGAGATAATGTTTGTGACGCCACCTGTGGTATGCAGCTATATGGGGCCGCCTCTGCAGTGCAGATCCACTGGAGCTGATGGTGACGCAGAAGAGTTGGTTCAGCTATCCACAAGCAGAACTTAGCCCCAGGGCAGGAAATAGTGATGTTATGAGGTAGATGTTGCTGGTGCTGTGTAGTGCAGGGCTGGTGATGGCGCAGCAATAATTCTAAGACACAGTGGGGTGCAGTCTTCAGATTTTACTCATAGTTGTTCAAGACTCCAGGTTACCAGCGCCAGTGTGTAACCTCCCACGTCGTCCTGCGTTCACCAAGGAAGGGGCTCCGCAATCTCTCAAGTATCTCCAGAGTACTTAAACGGGACCCCGTTCTATGTGCCTTCCTCAGTCGTCTTCCTGCGCTGGCTCTCACCCTCCTGCCCTGCGCCTCACAATCAGTGTCCCAAGCCGGTAGCCTTGGATCTTGTCGGGCGACCTGCAGTCAACTGAATCCTATGCGGCCACCTTTTCGGCTATATAATTGTGGTAGTGGGCAGCTGCACCTTGAAAGTACAGTAGCCTCCGGTTATCTAGCTAAGCCTTGTAGTTCTCCACTAGTTAGGGACTGATCCCCTCTGTGGCCTGATCCCTCCATGTCCGTGTATATTCGGGCGCACGGGTGGCTTCCTGCACTTCCCGTGCCCCTGGGATTCCCTCTGTTCCTCTTGGAGCCTTCCTTCTCCTCCCGTCCTCTCTGTCTGTACTCCTGGGCCTCCCAGACTAGGCCCGCTCCTTCCTCCTCTCCTCCTGAGCGGAAATCCTACAGAGCTACTGCTCCCAACTCTCTCTCTCTCTTCTGACTCTCTCCTCAGACTGACTTGACTCCTTCAAGATGGGTCCCTTCTTATACTCCTTCTGAAGGTGCTCCCCTGTGCTACTTCCTCCACCCACACACACTACATGGTTCCCCCTCTCTCGGTTCCCCCCCTTCCAACCAAGGACAGGGCTTAGCACTGTACGCATGCATCTTGCCCCACCTGCTGGTCTGGAATGGTGTAGTGTTGTATGCAGGTGGGTGGGTCCCGGGCAGTACTCCCTCCTTACCTGAGAGTGGGATACCACACCTCTGGGTGGTATCTGAGATATAGTACCTCTGTGGCGACTGAACCCGCAGGGGCGGCACACATGCGCCCCCAAAAATTGTTGTAAAACTAGATCAAAAAAGCAAACAAATTAAAAAAACAAATAGAACAAAAAAATATCCTCATGGTAAATTCCCTCCTAAGTTTCTGAACATTTTGCTTTACAGAAGAGCCCTTTGAGCCTTTCCTTAGTTAATGTCTTTGGTCTGTCCAGTGGATGAGTGGTGCACACACATAAAACCTCTATAGATGCTGGGCGAGCTCGCACTGCCAATGACATTATTGACTGCTGTTACATTCCCGCTGATGTCATTCCATCATTTTCCTATTAGTCTCTTTCTGTGTGGCTAATGTAATGGCAGCGAGGATTGATCTCTATAGGAGCCGGCAGAGAATATTTGTAGCATCTCATTTTATTTTATAGGACAGAACTTTACTGATAGAATGACTCATTTCCTCACATTTATGGCTCCTTGTGTTCTCCATTATGTGCTAAAGGATAGAAGTGGCAGAAGCTATATCAATAAGAGGCTGGAGAGTAGCAGGGAACAATACGAGTTTATTGGTACCTGATGAGAGTCCTTCATCTGAAGATTATTCCATAAAGATTTATGTGTGCTAATCCAAAAAAGTCTGATTATGACGGCTTCACAATGAATAGTCTCTGCCAGCGGTGGTGAACATATCTGAGCAAAAATATTTTCAGGACCCTGGTCCAGGGGCCGCGTTTGTAGTTGGTGGTCGCAGGATCAGAACCCTTTAAAAGAGCGGTGCAATCAAATTGTGTTCTTTGATGCAAGTTCAACAAAATATTTTTAGTCTGTTTCATTATTGCATTTGCACTTATTTTTTATCTAGTTTCTGGTGTTTCTCACCTGTTTTTCTTCTGTACCTTATTCTTCTTTTAACCCCTTCACGACCTTTGACGTACATGTACATCAAAGGTCGTGTCCCAGACTTTGATACAGGCTCGCAAGATGAGCCCACACTTTTCCCGGCAGATGATGGCTAATCTAATCAGCCATTATGCGCCTTTAGCAGCCGCTGGCACCTAACATGTGCCGGCAGGAGGGCAAGTCATTCCATCTGCCCATCAGCGATCAACCCGATGGGTTGCCAAAACAGCTGGTAGTCTGCTGATGACCCCTGTGCCTGTCATTGTGATGCTCCTGTGAAAGCCAGATCGTTATTTTAGTTATATATAGCATTGCTGATGCACTGATATGTATAGCACAAGCGATCAGATGATTGCAGCTTCAAGTCCCCTAAGGGGACTCACAAATATAGTAAAAAGTTAAAAAAATGTCTTTAAAAATATGTTTTTTTAAAGAAAAAACACAAAAATTCAAATCACCCCTTTTGCCCCATTAAAAATAAAACAATGAAAAAAAGAAAAACTACACATATTTGTTACCACTGCATTTGTAAAAGTCTGACATTAAAATATAAATAAATTAATCCAATCTGTAAACGACGTAAAGAGAAAAAAATCAAAATGCCAGAATTATGAGTTTATTGTCTGCGGCAACATTGCAGTAAAATGCAATAAGAGGCGATCAAAACATTGTATGTACCTCAAAGTGTTATCAGTAGTGTTGAGCATTCCGATACTGAAATATCGGGTATCGGCCGATATTCGCGGTATCGGAATTCCGATACTTAATTCCGATACTTTTGCAATATCGTATACCGGAATCGGAAGTTCCCATAATGCAATGAGCCATTTTCATTTTATTCAGCCAATGAGGATCCTAAGAAGTGTGAGCACATCCTGTTAGGCATGTAGGCATCTTAACTAATGGCATGGATGTGATTGGCTGCTGAAATGATACCATGATGCACTATAAAAGCCGCCGCCGCCATTTTGAGCTCACTCTGCTGTGAATTCAGTTAGGGATAGGATGCTGTTGTTCTGAGGGACAGTTTTAGCTACCTATTTGGTCTATTCTGCTTTACCCAAGCTACTTTATAAATCGCTGTGCCTTGCAGTGCTAGTGCACAGTTCTCTGTGCTGTTCACCGCTTTCTGCAAGGTCTGTGTGTGTGAGTGCAGCTCACCCTGTAGTGTGTGCTTCAGCCACGTCTGGTTATAGTGCACTCAGTGTGTGTCACTGCCTCATACATTGTCCTTTTTTGCCAATTCATAATTTTTCCTGATATCTCCTATTAGTGTGGTGGTTCCATCCGTATTCAGCTAAATTTGTTCCAAACACACTATATAGGAGTAGATAGAGAATTTTTTTTGGTCTTGCAGCGCTAGTGCACAGTGCTCTACATCTGCACTGTTCACCGCTGTCTGCAAGGTCTGGTGTGTGAGTGCAGCTCACCCTGTAGTGTGTGCTTCAACCACGTCTGGTTGTAGTGCACTCAGTGTGTGTCACTGCCTCATACATTGTCCTTTTTTGCCAATTCATAATTTTTCCTGATTTCTCCTATTAGTGTGGTGGTTCCATCCGTATTCAGCTAAATTGGTTCCAAACACACTATATAGGAGTAGTTAGAGGAGCCTTTCTGCAGCATTGGGCCCTGCAGCCCCAGCCAGATTAGTATTAGCCTATTTTTTGCAGCCTCATCTATTGCATTGTAGGTTACCTTCCTACATTGTAATAGCTACAAAAAGTTTGTGATACTATCGTTATTACATCTTTAGGCACATCCAGTGTCTTTTTGTGACAAAAAAAACCTAAATAAAGTTCACCAAACACTCCACTTTACAGTTGTGTAGGCCACATTAGCTCATATTAAAGTCTAGTCCACACTTTATAAAATTAGTGTTTCTTATACCTGTTAGCAGCTGTTCAGGAATAAGCACACTAAGCCCTTAGTACTTTTCTGCCTATCTTTATCAGTCTACCAAGATGAAGAAGGCAGGGAGTAAGGCATGTGGTCGTGGGCGTGGGCGTGGAGTTTCTGCAGGGAGAGGACGTGAGGATTCTGTGCCTGCAGGGAGAGGACGTGGGGATTCTGTGCCTGCTGCGGGCACCAGTGACTCAGCATCCCCCAGTTTTACCAGGGAACAGTCCTTTATGCGCAGCTTTGTAGGAGCTAGCCGTACCCCACTGCTGCGGGAGGACCAAATTGAAGCCGTTGTCGGATGGATGGCAGCTAACGCATCGACTTCAATTAGTTCCAGATCCTCTCAGGTCCTGAGCACTGAAGAGCACCCATCTGTCTCTTCACCACCTGCCAAATTGCCCAGGCAGTCAGAGAGCCCTGGACAGGAGCCATCTCTACTTCTGTTCTCTGAATCTCTTGGCTTGGAAAGAGGGGGCCAGCCAAGCAGAATTCGAGAATTTGAAGAAGAGGTAGTATGCAGTGATGCGCAACCGTTTTGTCTCTCTGAATCTGAAGAGGCGGGTGGGCCAGTGCCTATGGTCAGCAGCACACCTCAGTACGCATCTGATGATGAGACTCAGGTGCCACTTTCTGGTGCGTACTGTGCTGTCGAGACTACCCAGGAGAAGCAGTTGTTTGAAGAGGGTGGTGTAGATGATGAGGTCCTTGACCCATCATGGCGTGAGGGACAGGAAGGTGGTGGGAGCAGCTCTGAGGAAGAGATTCCCCGAACAGCCCAAAAAGGAGGGAGAGGGAGGGGGCAGACTTGGTTGCCTGTAGCCTCCACTTCGGCACCCATTAGGAGCATGGCTCTTCCAAAATCCAAAGCGGGCGCTCCCAAGACTTGCAGTGCCTGGTCCTTTTTTGACACAGTTGCAGATGACATTTGCTTTGTCAAATGCAAGCTGTGTAATCAGAAGGTGAAAAGAGGGAAAAGTGTCAGCAACCTCAATACCACAAATATGTGGAAACATGTGCGGACCAAGCACGTGGTGGAGTTACAAAAACACACTGAAGACCTAGGCCAACCTACAGCACCACCTACCACCTCTTCAGCTCATGTTGTAGCCTCTTCCTCCAGCTCACACACAGCTGGTTCGGCTTCCTCACAGGATCGCCATGGAAGAATCTCTGGCACTGTTGTACAGAGACACAGTGTAATTTCACCCACAGCACCACTTTCCCAGTCATCCTCACACTCCCAGGCCAGTCTACAGCCATCGTTAGCACAGGCATGGGAGAAAAGGCGCCCATACTCGGCAAACCACCCCCGAGCACAGGCTCTGAATGCTGGCATTGCTAAACTACTGGGCCTTGAAATGCTATCATTCAGGCTGGTGGAGACTGACACATTCCGTAACTTTATGGCATTGGCAGTCCCACAATACAACGTGCCCAGCCGATTTTATTTCAGCAGGCAAGCCGTCCCTGCCCTGCAACATCATGTGGAGGGAAAAATTAAACATGCGCTACAAAACGCCGTCAGTAGCAAGGTCCACCTGACCACCGATGCGTGGACCAGTAAGCATGGACAGGGACGATACCTTTCCCTCACTGCCCATTGGGTAAATGTTGTGGAGCCGGGTACAGATCTTGAGAGTGGCGCTGTACGTGTTCTGCCAACTCCAAGGATTGCAGGAATCCAGTCTGTACACATTGACTCCTCCTCATACTCCAGTTCCTCTGAATCAGCGCTGCAGGAGCCGTCATGGTCTACCTCCACATTGACCCGTGAACGGTTACCTGTTATGGTGACCAATATGAGCACAGCCGTGGCCAAACGTCAACAGGCTGTATTAAAATTAATTTCTTTGGGGAATCGAAGCCACAAAGCGCAGGAGCTCTGGAATGCCATCAAGCAGCAGAGCGACGTGTGGTTTGTGCCAGCGAATCTCCAGCCAGGCATTGTAGTGTGTGACAATGGCCGAAATCTGGTGGCAGCTCTGGGCCTAGGCAACCTCACTCACATCCCATGTCTGGCACATGTGCTCAACTTGGTCGTGCAGAGTTTTTTGAGGGACTATCCGGATCTTGATGCACTGCTTCACAAGGTCCGCATAGAGTGCGCTCACTTGCGGCGTTCCAGCAATGCAAGATCACGCATTGCAGCTCTGCAGCGCCGATTACGTCTTCCGGAACATCGCATCATATGTGACCTACCCACCAGGTGGAATTCAACGTTACATATCTTGGAGAGGTTGTGTGAGCAGCAGGCAGCAGTAATGGAGTACGAGCTGCAGCAGGCGCAAAGAAGTCGCAGTGCGCGCCGTTCACACTTCACCACCACTGAGTGGGCCTCTATGAAGGACATTTGCCACGTTTTGCGTGCCTTCGATTATTCCATGCGGATGGCGAGTGCAGATGATGCACTAGTCAGCATGACTATCCCCCTTATCTGCCTGCTTGAAAAAACACTGCAAGCACTAAGGGATGAGGTTTTGGAAGAGGTGGAGGATGAGGAGTCACAAATGCCATCTGCTTCTCTACAGTCTGCGCAACGTGGTTCCTCACAAAGGCCTAGGCAGGGGACACTTTGTGAGGAGGATGAGGAGGAGTCAATGGATGAGGAAGACATCTGTCCAGAGGAGGGAGGTACACAATGCTCTAGTAGTCAGTATCTAGAGCGAGGGTGGGGTGATGCAGAGCAGGCAGAGATCACGCCTCAAGCAGGGGACAGCGTTTCTTGGCCAGTTGGCAGTCTGCAGCACATGGTTGATTTCATGCTGCAGTGCCTGAGAAACGACCGCCGCATCGCCCACATTCTCAACACGGCTGATTATTGGGTGTCCACCCTCCTAGATCCTCGCTACCGGGACAACTTACAAAGCCTCATAACACCGTTGAACCGGGAGCGTAAAATGCGGGAGTACCAAGACGCACTGGTGCATTCCATCATGTTCTCCATTCCAACCGAGAGCAGTGCTGCTAGTGCTTTACAAAGCAGCTCAGTGCGTCGAGGCAGTGGAGGAAGCTCTGCACAAAGAGGGAGCAGAAGCAGCGCCTCAGCACAAGGCAAGACCAGTATGGCCGAAATGTGACAAAGTTTTGTGTCCCCGCCGCCACAAATGTCTACACCATCACAGATGGCTCCAGTCAGCAGGAGGCAACGTTTCCGTCAGATGGTGACAGACTACATGTCTTGCCCTCTTAGTGTACTCCCAGACGGCTCTTCTCCCTTCAAGTTTTGGGTCTGTAAGCTAGATACATGGCCAGAGCTAAGTCAGTATGCATTGGAGGTGCTAGCTTGCCCTGCTGCTAGTGTATTATCGGAACGCGTCTTTAGTGCCGCAGGTGGTGTACTAACAGACCGTCGCATGCGACTATCCTCCGATAACGTTCACCGGCTTACTTTTCTCAAAATGAACAAGGCCTGGATCTCTCATGAATTTGCCAGTCCTCTTCCAGAATAAATAATTGTTGGCAAAAGTATCCAGGTCTCCTGTTCTGTTCATGTTTCTACCACCTGAACTGTAATCCCTGAGCTCCAACACCGCCAGTTGGCGCTCGGAAGTGCCGTCTACACAGTCAACACTTGCTGCCGTGTCATTGGGGTTCAGTAACGTCAGCTGTTCCCCGGCTGTGCGGACGGCAATTTCTCCTGCTCTGTCCACATTCTCACTACTACAGATTTTAAAGTTGCTCCAATTACACCTCTGGCTCCTCTGTTTTCAGTATTATCCCTGAGCTCCAACACCGCCAGTTGGCGCTCGGAAGTGCCGTCTGCACAGTCAACACTTGCTGCCATGTCATTGGGGTTCAGTAACGTCAGCTGTTCCCCTGCTGTGCGGACGGCAATTTCTCCTGCTCTGTCCACATTCTCACTACTACAGATTTTAAAGTTGCTCCAATTACACCTCTGGCTCCTCTGTTTTCAGTATTATCCCTGAGCTCCAACACCGCCAGTTGGTGCTCGGAAGTGCCGTCTGCACAGTCAACACTTGCTGCCGTGTTATTGGGGTACGGAAACGTCAGCTGTTCCCCTGCTGTGCGGACGGCAATTTCTCCTGCTCTGTCCACATTCTCACTACTACTGATTTTAAAGTTGCTCCAATTACACCTCTGGCTCCTCTGTTTTCAGTATTATTCCTGAGCTCCAACACCGCCAGTTGGCGCTCGGAAGTGCCGTCTGCACAGTCAACACTTGCTGCCGTGTTATTGGGGTTCAGTAACGTCAGCTGTTCCCCTGCTGTGGGGACGGCACTTTCTCCTGCTCTGTCCACATCCACTGTACTACTGATTTAAAACCTCCTCCAAATACACCTCTGGCTCCTCTGTTTTCAGTATTATCCCTGAGCTCCAACACCGCCAGTTGGCGCTCGGAAGTGCCGTCTGCACAGTCAACACTTGCTGCCATGTTATTGGGGTTCAGTAGCGTCAGCTGTTCCCCTGCTGTGCGGACGGCAATTTCTCCTGCTCTGTCCACATTCTCACTACTACAGATTTTAAAGTTGCTCCAATTACACCTCTGGCTCCTCTGTTTTCAGTATTATCCCTGAGCTCCAACACCGCCAGTTGGCGCTCGGAAGTGCCGTCTGCACAGTCAACACTTGCTGCCGTGTTATTGGGGTTCAGTAACATC
Source organism: Phyllobates terribilis (assembly GCF_046119375.1). Taxonomy (NCBI): domain Eukaryota; kingdom Metazoa; phylum Chordata; class Amphibia; order Anura; family Dendrobatidae; genus Phyllobates; species Phyllobates terribilis. Next base: position 106,927,073 of record NW_027362765.1, read on the forward strand.
AGCTGTTCCCCTGCTGTGCGGACTGCAATTTCTCCTGCTCTGTCCACATCCACTGTACTACTGATTTAAAACCTCCTCCAAATACACTTCTGGCTCCTCTGTTTTCAGTATTATCCCTGAGCTCCAACACCGCCAGTTGGCGCTCGGAAGTGCCGTCTGCACAGTCAACACTTGCTGCCGTGTTATTGGGGTTCAGTAACGTCAGCTGTTCCCCTGCTGTGCGGACGGCAATTTCTCCTGCTCTGTCCACATCCACTGTACTACTGATTTAAAACCTCCTCCAAATACACCTCTGGCTCCTCTGTTTTCAGTATTATCCCTGAGCTCCAACACCGCCAGTTGGCGCTCGGAAGTGCCGTCTGCACAGTCAACACTTGCTGCCGTGTTATTGGGGTTCGGTAACGTCAGCTGTTCCCCTGCTGTGCGGACGGCAATTTCTCCTGCTTTGTCCACATCCACTGTACTACTGATTTAAAACCTCCCCCAAATACACCTCTGGCTCCTCTGTTTTTAGTATTTACCCTGCGCTCCAATACCGCTAGTTGCTGCTCAGAAGTGCCGTCTGCACAGTCAACGCTTGCTCCAGTGTTATTGGGGTTCAGTAACGTCAGCTGTTCCCCTGCTGTGTGTCCGGCAAATTCTCCTGCTTTGTCCACATCCACTGTACTACTGATTTAAAACTTGCTCCAATTACACCTCTGGCTCCACTCTGTTTTTAGTATTTACCCTGGGTTCCAGCACCGCCAGCTGGTTCTCGGTAGTTCCATTTGCTCTTGTACCTTCTACTCCCCATCCGGGTTCCAGTACCGTCAGCTGGTTCTCGGCAGTGACTTTGGCACGGGTACTCCCTCCTGCCCAGCCTGGTTCCAGCACGCCAGCTGTTTCCGGGTAGTGTCAACGTCACTTTGCCTCCAATGCGTTGTCCTGTCGTGTTGCGGTCGGGTTAGCCGACTCTATGGTGCCTGCAGTTTGGTGACTCCTATGTGGGCTGCGGGATCAGGCAATGAAGGCTGGTTCCATAGTGCCAATTGGACAAGCACCCCCTGTAGGACTGTTGGTTTTGGTAACTGCGGCCGGCTCGCGGCCTTGCAACTTTTTTTTACATGGGTACCTTCTGCTACCCATCCGGGTTCCAGTACCGTCAGCTGGTTCTCGGCAGTGCCTTTGGATTAGGTGCCTCCTTCTCGGTATCCAAGTTCCACCAACGTCTGCTGGTCCTTGGTAGTGCTTTCTGGCACAGGTACCTCCTGCTTAGTAACCGAGTTCCAGTACCGTCAGCTGGTCTTCGGCAGTTCCATTGGCTCTTGTACCTTCTGCTACCCATCCGGGTTCCAGTACCGTCAGCTGGTCCTCGGCAGTTCCATTTGCTCTTGTACCTTCTACTACCCATCCGGGTTCCAGTACCGTCAGCTGGTTCTCGGCAGTGACTTTGGCACGGGTACTCCCTCCTGCCCAGCCTGGTTCCAGCACGCCAGCTGTTTCCGGGTAGTGTCAACGTCACTTTGCCTCCAATGCGTTGTCCTGTCGTGTTGCGGTCGGGTTAGCCGACTCTATGGTGCCTGCAGTTTAGGTGACTCCTATGTGGGCTGCGGGATCAGGCAATGAAGGCTGGTTCCATAGTGCCAATAGGACAAGCACCCCCTGTAGGACTGTGGGTTTTGGTAACTGCGGCCGGCTCGCGGCCTTGAACTTTTTTTTACATAGGTACCTTCTGCTACCCATCCGGGTTCCAGTACCGTCAGCTGGTTCTCGGCAGTGCCTTTGGATTAGGTGCCTCCTTCTCGGTATCCAAGTTCCACCAACGTCTGCTGGTCCTTGGTAGTGCTTTCTGGCACAGGTACCTCCTGCTTAGTAACCGAGTTCCAGTACCGTCAGCTGGTCTTCGGCAGTTCCATTGGCTCTTGTACCTTCTGCTACCCATCCGGGTTCCAGTACCGTCAGCTGGTTCTCGGTAGTTCCTCAGCTTTCTTGTACCTTCTGCTACATTTCCAAGTTCAAGCTTTTTGAAATGGTTCTTGGTAATCACTCTGGATCTCCCTGACAAGGACCCTGAAGACGAGGACCCTGAAGACCAACCCTAAGAAGACGAGGACCCCGAAGACAACGACCCTGAAGACGAGGACCCTGAAGACCACCCCGAAGAAGACGAGGACCCTGAAGACCACCCCGAAGAAGACGAGGACCCTGAAGACCACCCCGAAGAAGACGAGGACCCAGAAGACCAACCCGAAGAAGACGAGGACCCCCGAAGACGACGACCCTGAAGACCACCCCGAAGAAGACCAAGAAGATGACCCTGAAGAAGTTGACCAAGAGGACAAAGAAGAGAAGACAAGCACCAAGATACAGAAGAACAAGAGACAGAAAACCAAGAAGCAGAAATACAAGAAGATGCAGAACAAAAAGCGGAAGAACATTAAGCATAAGACTAAAAATCAGAGCAAAAGATAATATCTAAATTATAAGCAGAAGATGACTAAGCAGTGTATGGGGGTGAGTCCGTTCCTCCTCGTGGTGCCCCTGGAAAAGACCTGCTGCTGCAGGCCAAACTGAACGCGGACAAATCCTGTTGTAAATCTTTTGTGACGGGCAGAACGAAAAGTGTAATGTCCAACCTTTTATAGATAACAACTACAGGAATGCCTGTCACAAATAAGAATATGATGAAGAAGAAGAAGATGAAGAAGATGAAGAAGTAGAATATGAAGAATGTAAAAAAAAAGAATAATACGAAGAAGGTGAAGAAGAAGAAGATGAAGAAGGTGAAGAAGAAGAGGATGAAAAAGATGCTGAGGATGATGAAGGAGAAAGTGTGGGAGAAGTAAAAAAGAAGGTGAAGAGCATGGAAGTAGTGAAACATAAATATCTGCCAAAATATAAAAATACTTAACATAGTCAATATTTTCGTAACTCAGAACGTCTTAAAAAAATATTAATTCCTGCTATTCCATTTGATTGGGCTAAACCTCTATGCCTTTATTGTCTCCCCCACCTCCCCCAATACATTCTACATTATTATTAGTTGTTTTCCTTCATGTAGAATTAACCTACAAGGAAAGAAAGGGTTTATTTTCATTCCGATATTTCTGTCCCATTGACTTGCATTGGTTTCCGGTATCGGAACCGGCGATATCCGATACTTTTTCGGTATCGGTCCGATCCGATCCGATATTTCCCGATATCGGAAGGTATCGCTCAACACTAGTTATCAGTAAAAACAAGGCAAAAAAACTACCCACACATAGCCCCATATACTGAAAATTGAAAATGATACAGGTCTTGGAAAATGGCGACACAAGCAACATTTTTTTTTGCAAATTTCCTAAAAAATGTTTACTTCTTAAATAGAAAAAAACTGTACATATTTGGCATCTGCATAATCATACTGACCTCGAGAATCATATTGCCAGGTCAGATTCACCGTATATTGAACATGGTAAATTTAAAAAAAAACAATTGTGAAATTGCACTTTTTTTGCAATTTTGATGCACTTGGAATTTTTCCCCCGCTTTCTAGTCCATCACATGATAAAATGAATGATGTCAATCAAAAAGTCAACTTTTCCCGCAATAAACAAGTCCTCACATGGCTATGTAGACGGAAAAATAAAAAAAGTTATTGCTCTTGGAACAAGGGGAGGGAAAGACGGAAAAAAAACGGAAATTCGCCCTGTTATGAAGGGGTTAATGTGTGCCTTTTTAAAGTATATTTTCACCTGATTCATTTGGGACTTTTCAAAAAGTCACATAATTTGTAGTAAATGTTCTCCAGTCTCTCCCAGGAGTGATTTTATGTACGCCAGATATTTTTGAGCAATTTTTTGGTGAAACATGCAACTTTTTATGGTAAAAAAAATAAAAAAGTTATAGAGGCAATTTTTGCTTGTGAGCAAAATACATGAACCACATACACCATTTTGCTTCATTAGGCTCATAAAACGTCAGCAAATATCACAAGACAAAAAAGGTGACTTCAAAAATACCATGAAACTCGCTTGTGAGGTCATTGTTTATGGATGGCACAGTTGAACTTTGGAGGCACTAACATGTAGGTATAGCTGACTCTATGAGTCTACAGTGTAAGTTGAAAGTGCGGCTGACCTTGTGAGCACCGCTAGCATTATCAGGGGGTCACTGTGGTTGGCACTGTTTGGCTTAAAGCAAGAAAAGTCTAAAACGCTGAGATAGATAAGGACATAGAGACATTGACTCTGCTACAGATTTTTCAGATATTTTGGGCAGCCTTCAGGGGCCAAGTTCTTGGACCCCATGTGGAATCTTCTCAGTGGTGTACCTCCAACGGTCTCTAAGGGGGGAAGCCGGTGTCAGCACTGGCACCAGGGCGCCCTAACACGCCATCGCACATTCAACTATATCGGCATCCTGGATTCAAATACAATTGAAAGTAATGATGAAAGAGGGAGCGTCAGCTGACGCTGCCTCCTCCATCATTCTTCCTCTGCGTCTGACATCTCAGCTCAGAGGGCGCGATGACGTCACTACATGCCGCCCGCTGCTCTGAGATGTGCAACGCTTCAGAATACTCGCTGAACAGACCAACGAGGGAATGAGGAGGAAAGGTGAGTATTGTATTTATTTATTTTTTAAATTGTGGTGGCCATAATACTGTATAGAGGACTACGGGGTGCATTATAATATATTGAGGACTATGGAGAGTATAACCTTTAATAGTAAAGTTAAAACAAACATATACTCTCAAGTAGTACTTAAATATTAAAATATTCGAGGATGTGCACCCATATACGTATGTTGTATCAAGGGAACAGTATTCCTAATCAGAAAGCGATATATATAGAAAGACAGGATATAAAGTGCAAACTAGCAATTCCCTAGTACTCCCTATAGGAGTCCCTGCCTGCCAGCGGAGTTTGGCACCCTAATTTGAAATGGTATGGCGCCCCCGCTGCACAATGGCTGTCCCTTATAACCCTAAAACACCCCTAATCTTAAGTGCAGTAAAGATAGAAAATCTTAATACATATAGATATGATATTACTTAATATCTTATAATAAAGAGATATGTATAATTTTGGACAAAATCCTTAATTCCCATAACAGAGATATTATTAATATAAATAATTCATGGTTCAAGATAGACAGAGCAATAACAAGTACTGTCCTAAATGGGGCTTGTACTTAGCTTGCAGCCAACTTCATTAGATGTATCCCAGGAAAACCTTGACAGAATTCCTATCCTTAATCCCGACACGTTTCCCCCAATAAGGAGTAGCTGGGTTTCATCAGGGAAAATGTTAGTGTCCCATTAATGCAGCATTGTCCTATGGCCACAAAAAATTATGCGTGCAATTGCTATCTGTGAGCGCCGCTATTTGAACCACCATCTCACCTCATTTTCGGTATAATCGAGTCACATTCCAGGTCAGAGCAAGGCGTGGAGCGCATTTTTCGGTCCAAGGCTGTAACAGCTTTGTCCTTAAACCGGAATTGCGCTCCATACGCAGGATATTTTAAGCTCCACGGTCACTTCCCACTTCACATCCGGTTGTCATAACTAGGCGTGGAACGCACATTGCGGTCCAAGGCTTATCTTCAAACCGGAAGTTACCACTGGTGGAACGCTTCATACGCTTCATACCCAGGAGATTATATACACCACGGTCACTTCCCATTTCAGTGATTGTGAGTGACTGAATGTGGTCCACCATCAATATGTGGTCATCAATTCCAGATTATATGTCTCTTTATTAGGATTCTATATTTAGACCATATTGGAACATATAAGTGAAAGGTGCACACATAATTTTCTTCATTGGCTTTAGAAAGCTTAGGTGGACAGTAATATAAACAACTTCCAATATTGTGTCTGAATAGGTTACAGACACAGAATTTAAGTAAGTATAAGCTGTACCCATGTGTATAATTAACAGACAATTTTTTAGCAATTGGGAAACCACAAAATTCTATCCCACACAAAGAATGAGAGTGAAAAATAATAGAAAAAAATAATAAAAATTAAAAAAAACCATCAAATTGATGGCAGATATGTATACTCAATAGTCAATAAGTAAAGGCATGGTTCCATAAGATAGCCAAAATGATGATTTTTAGATGAAGCTAGTGAAGCTACACTGTTCATTGAGTCCCCTGGGTGTAGTAGATTCCATCTGTGGCACCCCAGGTCTGGTCGCCACAGTGGCAGCAATTTCATGTCTGAGAGCAGGTGGGAGGTTCCCTGATTGGGGACAATTAGCATGCAGCACCTCCTGCCTCAGTCCAGGGAGGGGAGAAACCTGCCCTTTATAAACTGGATCTGGGGCGGGGTTAGACAGTCTAGTTCCAGAGACAGGGGCAGGTCAGCAGCATGCTGAGGAGTCCCTGTAGGCACAGGAGGAACACAAGGCCAGGAGGGGAGCTAGAAGAGCTCATCCTGACTAGAGACTTGAAAAGCGAGAGGGACCACTACTGCATAGGAGGGGTGAGAAGCACGGAAGGCCCGAGTCACCAGTCATATGGGTGAGAACAACACGGTACACTCAGGGATGTGGGCTACCACTACACTACAGAGGGATAGCCAAGAAAGAGTGAAGTCAGCATGGTAGGCCTACAAACTCCCCCTGACTACCAGGATTTCCCAGTTGCTCTCAGACTGACCAGGCCTCCATTGTTAACCTGTATTCCGGACGGGTCCCTTAATACCACCAACAGTAAAGACCCTGAATTGCATGACAGACTCCGTGTGGTTACTGCTGCTCCCGCGCACCATCACCACCAACATCCCTATTTACTGCCCTGAGGCTATACTCCTCCCGTGGGGAGTTATACTATCCTCTGCTGCACCCACAACACCAGCCTCAGCGGTCTGCCCTGCAGCGACGGTTCACTCTGACCGCAATCCACAGGTGGCGTAGTCGGACATTCAGTATATAGACTGCCATTTAGTTTGACCACCCTGAGCCACGGGACCGGGTCGCCGCCACGGTGACTACAACCCCCAGCATCTATAAAAAGGCCCAGTTCTGGGTTCCCCACGCGGCCCAGGGGGCGCTTCAACTTTTGGCGCAGTCGGCAGGATTTCGTGCCCGCCACCAATGGGTACTGCGTGCCTGAGGAAAGACTGTAAAACTTACTTTGGTGGAGTTTCCCACCATCCGCAGCCGTTTCCCGCCATCCGTGGCCATTTTCCCGCCATCGGGCGCCATTTCTGGGATGCCGCGCGGGAAGAAGAGGGGCATGGACGACGAAAGCGCGCGAGAACTGGAGCCCCGCCTTACGCACGGACGCTGCGCAAGGTCCTGAAAGGAGCCGAGCGGATGCTGACGTCACCAGGACGCGACGCAAGGTCCTCAACCCCGACGGTCGCCTGCGGAGCCGCGGCCTACAGAAGAAAAGCAACGGAAGGTAGGCCACGGTTGACTAGGGGGGAGGAAGATGTCGGAAGCGGAGGGAACTGTCACCGCCAGCGCGGCCGCTGCTGCAGTAATGCCGTTCACGATGCCTTATATCCCCGGAGCGCCCTGGTTGCCCCAGTACTCAGGGGAGTCGCATACCCTGAGCGCCTTTAAAGAGAGACTATATAGCCTATTCAAGGTGTACCCCCTGATGAAGGAACAAAAAGTGACCATACTGATAGGCCAGTTAACCGGCGCGGCCCAACGAGAAGTAAAGTCCTAGTCAGTCAGGGACAAGGGGACCGTGAAGGAGATTTTAGCCCGTCTAAAGGACACTTTTGCAGAGATCAAAATGAGATTTTATGGATGCAAGCAGCGGGCCCAAGACAGTATACGAGACTATGCTTTGAATTTGCAAGAGGCCCTGAGAGCCATCAAGCAGGCAGACCCTGACGGTGTGAGGAATGCAGATAAACTGCTGACTGAACAATTCATTGAGGGTCTGCTGTCCAGCGCCCACCGAACCCAGTTACGCCTGATGGCCCTGCAGAACCCTGAATTAGACTTTGCACAGTTTAAGGACAGAGCCATCCGGGTACTCCGAGAACCCGCACCCGGTGGAGTTGCAGCCCCCAGGCGCCCTGCTATCACTTATCACCAGGAGGCGGCGCCCCAGTCTACAGAATCTGCAGGAGCCAACGCACAGACTATGAATGGTACCCCGTCTACAGACCTGCACCATCAGGTCCAAGAACTGACTAAAAGCGTTGCCGCACTAACCAGGACTGTGCAGTCGTTGCAGGTATCCTCTCCAGGAAAGATCCAGCTGGCTACCAGTCCGGAGGACGTCCCGTGGTGCCGACAGAAGAGGATCCCGCTGTCCAGAGGGAAGCCAACGGACCGCTACGACCAGGATGGACAACCCATCTGCCGCCGCTGCAGCCAGCCAGGACATATTGCGAGGTACTGTAATTTAAACGGGCCCAACCTGGGGCAGAGGGCCAACCCCCAGGCGTAAGATCATCAGGCCCGTCAAACTGGCGTGACAAGTATGTGGGGGGGCGACCGGTCTTGCCTGTGGTACTGGATGGCATTCCCAAGAGTGGACTGTTGAACACCAGGTCACAGGTAACCACCATCCCCTATGTACTTTTCAAGTGGTACTGGAATGACACGGATATTACCCGCTACCCAGATAATGACTTGAGTATCATCGCCAGCAATGGCCAGCCCGTGCCGCAGGTGGGGTTCAAGGAGGTGACCATCAAAATTGGTAAAGTTGAACTGCCGGCGCAAGGACTGATTATTGTGGACATTGACCGTCATGAAAGTCACCCTAAAATAACCTTGGGTACTAACGTTATTGAAAATTGTCTTTCAGAGATAATTGCTATATTACAGCAGGTTGCAATGAATGCCAGCTCCAGCCAGCAGCGTGTCTTACAAAAAGAGATCAGAGCCCTGATGAAGCGGCAACAGGTAGAACTGTCTGGTGGTGAGATTGGTAGCGTTAGGATGAGTGACCAGTTCCCTATCGCCATGCCCCCAAAAAGTGAAATGATGATCTGGTGCCGGACTGCAATCGGGTTAAGAGGTAGAGACTACCAAGCTATGGTAGAACCCATTTACTCAGACAGTAGGCCCACCATTTTGACAGCACGGGGGGTGGTCGATGTACACCATGGGAGGGTACCCGTCCGCATCCTAAACATTGGGGAAAGAGAAGTACACTTGCCCCGGTATGCCACTCTAGCCAAATTGTTCACCGTTAACCAGAACTCTGTAAAAGCCGTGGAACCCTTGCCTCCATCTCCCCCAGAGGAAGGTAACGGCTCTAAAAAACAAATGGAGGACTGGTGCCAGAAGCTGCATGTGGCCACCGACTCCACTCCCCCACACCAGAAACAGGGAGTCTACCGGGTGGTTCAGGAGTATGAAAGAGTCTTTAGTAAACACCCGCTAGACTTTGGGCAAGTAAAGGGGGTAGAACACCAAATCCCCACAGGAGACCATCCACCCATAAAAGAGAGATACCGGCCTGTACCCCCTGCAGACTATCAGAATGCCAAGGGTATGTTACGAGAAATGAAGGAGGCTGGGGTGATCAAGGATAGCTGTAGCCCCTGGGCAGGTCCTCTAGTTCTTGTAAAAAAGAAAGATGGCACGATGAGGATGTGTGTAGATTATAGAAAGGTCAACAGAATAACACACAAAGATGCGTACCCGTTACCTAGGATAGAGGAGTATTTGGCTGCATTAAAATCTGCTAAATTTTTCTCTACTTTGGATCTCACTAGCGGGTACTGGCAGGTTCCTGTAGCAGAGTCAGATAAGGAGAAGACCGCCTTCACCACCCCGATGGGTCTCAGTGAATTCAACTGTATGCCGTTCGGACTCTGCAACGCACCAGGGACCTTCCAGAGGCTGATGGAGTGTTGTCTGGGGCACAGAAATTTCGAGACGGTCATACTCTACCTGGACGATGTTATCGTGTATTCCAAGACCTATGAGGACCATCTAAAGCACCTAGCAGAGGTGTTCGATGCCCTGGCAGGCTTTGGCCTAAAGGTGAAACCCTCCAAGTGTCATTTACTGAAGCCAAAAGTACAGTACCTGGGACACATGGTGAGTGCTGACGGAGTAGCACCAGACCCTGACAAGATCACAGTGATTAAGGACTGGCCAAGATCCTCCAGCATAAAGGAAGTGCGGCAGTTCCTCAGGTTGGTCGGCTACTACCGAAGGTTCATCTCCGGGTTCACCAAAATGGCAGCCCCTATGCAGGACCTCCTGTTAGGTCAGTCAAAGACTAAAAGTCAGAAGCTGCCCTTTAAGTGGGACAAGCTGGAGGAGGAGTCTTTCCGCCAGCTGAAGATGGCCCTCACGGGGGCTGAGATCCTGGCCTACCCTGATTACGGCCAGCCTTTTATCCTCCACCCCGACGCCAGTAACGTGGGGCTAGGAGCCGTACTGTCCCAGATCCAGCAGGGCAGAGAACGGGTAATTGCTTATGCTAGCAGAAAGCTGAGACCCACAGAGAGAAACCCTGAGAATTATAGCTCCTTCAAGCTAGAGTTCCTGGCAGTGGTGTGGGCAGTCACCGAACGCTTCAAGCATTACCTGGCTTCTTCTAAGTTCACTGTATACACGGACAACAACCCGTTGACACACCTGGACACTGCAAGACTTGGTGCCCTAGAGCAGAGATGGATGGCCCGGCTGTCCAATTATGAATTTACTATCAAATACCGGACAGGGCGCGCAAATGCCTACACAGATGCATTGTCCAGAATGCCTCACTTGCAGGACGGGGGAGAGGATCCAGAATAACTGGAAGAAATTGAGCTCCCTGCATTCCACCGTCATGGGGTCACCCAGTGTTCCCACTGCATAATGCAGAGGTGCTCTGTCACTGCTACGTTCAATCCCTTACCCCACCATGGCTGGGCAGAGACACAAGATAGTGACCCCGCAGTCCGCCTGGTAAAAGAGATGCTGACCCAGGCTGATGCCCACCTTGATCCGGATGCTCCAGAAGAGGCCAAACAGCTGTGGAAGGAGAGGAGCAAGCTGTTTCTCTACGAGGGGAGGCTGTGCCGCAGGACCGTCAACTCTCGAACACACGAGCTGATCTGGCAGGTAGTGGTCCCAAGGCGGGATGTGGCTATGGTCCTAGAAGCATACCATGACGGAGCAGGGCACTTTGGATGGAAGAAGCTGGAGTTCCTGTTGCGTGAGCGGTTCTTCTGGGTGGGCATGAGAGGGGCTATAGAGAGATGGTGCAGAGACTGTGGCCCGTGCAAGCTAAGGAGGAAAGACCGCGCCAGCCAGAAGACTCCACTGCAGCCCATCATCACAAAGCAGCCCCTTGAGCTGGTGGCCCTGGACCACGTAAAGCTGGCTCCAAGCAGATCGGGATACGTCTACGCCCTCACAATCGTAGATCACTACTCCCGGTTCCTAGTGGTGGTCCCTGTCGAAGACTTTACAGCTCAGACGGCCGCCAGAGCCTTTCAGCAGCATTTCTGTCGCCCACACGGGTATCCAGAGCAAGTGTTGACTGATCAAGGTCCAGCGTTCGAGGCTGAAGTCTTCCAGGAATTCTGCAACCGGTATGGCTGCAAGAAGATAAGGACAACGCCTTACCACCCCCAAACCAATGGGATGTGTGAGAAAATGAACCAGGCAGTAATAGACCTGCTCAAGACATTGCCCCTGGAGGAACGCAGCCTGTGGCTTGAGAAACTGCCGGATCTGGTGGACTTGTATAACCATATCCCAGTGGGTTCTACCAACTGCACCCCGACTTACCTAATGAGAGCAAGACCTGGTAAGCTGCCAATTGACCTGGAGATGGGAGTCCTGACACCCGAGGACACCTCACCAGAAGCAGACTGGGACACAGAACGACAGCAGCAGTACCGGAAAGTACAGGAGAGTGTGGAGCGAAGTCTGTCTCAAGAAAGAGAGAGGCAAGGGAGGAATTACAACCAGTATGCTCCTGCTGCTCCCCTGGCACCTGCAGAACAGGTCTTGAAGAGGAAGAGATGGCTCCACAAGTTGGATGACCAGTGGGAGAAAGACCCGTACACCGCACTACCGTCAAGCCATGAAAACCCAAAGGTGTGTGTTATCAGAAAGGATGGAGGAGAGACCACAGCCACTGTCTCCAGAGACCACCTGAAGAGGTGTCCCGAGCAGCTGCAAAGTGCTGATGAAGACCAAGATAGCCCTCAACCCGCAGAGGAAAGGGAAGAAATGGTCAGTACAGTGCTCGGAGAATTTCCCCGGTCCTGGACACAAATCAACAACGCCGTAGTGGTACCCGTCCTTACCTTTCTCCAGCCAGCCCCTCAAGAGCCTGCAGAAGAGCAAGTAGTGTTGGAAGAGCAAGTGGCCCCGGAGGCAGAAGAGTACATACCAGCAGCTCAGGAGAATCAACCCTCTGCTAGTAGTGAACCTGCCATGCCCGTGATGAGCCAAAGAGTACGCAGATGTAGCACCCCGAGGACTCGGCTGCTACAGGGGTATTGCACCTCAAACCAGAGGTGTGGTATTCCACTCCCGGGTAAGGATGGAGTGTGGGACTGAGCTCAGATAGCTGCATGCACTACACTCACCCCATTTCCGGGGGACAGAACAACGGTACTCCCACCAAATAGTTGTGCAGGTACGACAGCGTCTGTCCCTGGCTGGAGTGGGGGGGGGGGAGGAACATCCCAGTAGTGTAGGGGCAGATAGGGGAGGGGCTCTGGGCATAGAGGTAGGAGCCCATTGGGTGCTAGTCACCTGGGCTCACACATAGAGGGAGTATATATGGTGGGCACCATCTAGAGACAGGGTGAGTTCTGAGAGAGAGTTCAGCCAGGAGGGCTGACAGGGAGCTGTGGCTCCGGCTGGGCCCAGCTCCAGGGCCAGGCCTGTAGTGGAGAGAAGGAGGAAGAGAGGCCCAGAGACACAAGACAAGAGGGAACCCTGAGATCCCAGAAGTAAACCAGAAGGGTGAAGGGTTGGCAGAAAAGGGTACCGGATCCCAAGCTGGTAGAGGCTAATCATCCTTAGCCAGGAACCGGAGGTCGTGGACAAGTTTTGGCGCGACCCCTCACCATATCCACCAGGAAGGCAGACCACGAATAGGGTCAGGGAAGCCGGGACAGGTTTCGCCACCAAAAGGCCCGAGGGAGCCGGACATAGGTGGGTCCCTGGTGAGGACGGCCAGTAGGAAGGAAGAGAGGGGAGCTCAGGACCACGCTCTGGAACTGCCCGGGAGTTGGCCGAGTCCCGCACCTGGTGGACGCAGCACGGCTTGGGTGGTCACTCTTGGCCGAAGTGACCGGAGCAACACCTGTGAGTAAAAGCCTTGAAACTACACCACACGTCTCTGAGCTTCCTTGCTTCACCATCACCACCACTGTCATCTACATCTGCTGCCCTGAGGCCATACCCCTCCCGTTGGGGGTTATACCATCTACGCTGCACAATCCTATCACCGGCCTCAGCGGTCTGTCCTGCAGCGGCGGCCTCATAGCCGCAATCAACGGGTGGCGTAGTCGAACATTTTAACATCTACTGCAAAACAGTGCCGCTCAGTTTGACTCCCTGGGCACGGACTGGGTCACCGCCACGAGACTACTACTCCCATCGGATCCGGCTCCGGGTAAGCCCTCCCCCGTGTGCGCGATGCCGCGCAATGAAGGCCCAGGGGCGCGTCAACTTTGGCGTAGTCGGCAGGATTTCGTGCCCGCAACAACCGGTACTGCGTGCCTGAAGAAAAGTTTATATGTACCGTAAGAAGAAGTCTCCCGCCAATTCCAGAGGGTCCCCGCCATCGGACGCCATCTCGGGTCGTTTCCCGCCGTTTGCCCGCCATCTGCAGCCTTTTCCCGCCATCCACGGAGTTTCCCGCCATTAGGAGACGATTCCCGCCATCTGAGACGATTTCCCGCCCTGGCAGAGCGGACGCCATTATGGGCGTGCCAGAGGGTGGCAAGAGACCACCTCCCATCGTGGGCCTGGTCCCAGAAGAGCGCCAAAAGCGGAGACCGCCCCCACCAGCAGAGACTGCAATGATAGAGATGTCCATCAGAGCGAGGGGTCTGCCCCTGGAACTGACAATCACCAAGTGGCCCCGGGACCACCCTCAGTATGGGCGGATCAAGAACAAAAGAGAGAGGATGGGTGCAGCCTGGAGGAGTCTGGAAAGATCGCACCCGGAGATGGAGGGAGAGTCAGGCAGCACCGACCCTCTGGTCAGGAGCCTGTTGCAGGCCGCCACCCCAGAAGGCCTGGTGGAGATCCTGGCACAGCTCCCCAAAGATCGGGAGCATGCACAGACAGCGCTGGAGGGCTTGGCTCGGAAGATGGCCCGAGTGCAGCAAGAAATGCTGGCCGAGTGGAGCAGAGAAATGGCCCTGCAGGCTGGAACCCGCCAGCAAAGGACGCCACCCGGGACGAGGAGTCTGTCTGCCTCTGAGGATGGTGCAGGAGGGACGAAGGCCGGAGACGACGCCGTGGAAGGAGCTGAAGAGATGGAAGCAGGTAAAGGGGACGTCACCACCCCAGGCCTAGTAGCCGTGAGCCTGCCCCAGCTCCCCGTCGCAGAGCCCAAAATCCCCCTTACCGTGCCCGATGCTGCACCGCCACCGCTCCAAACTAGGCCTCAAGCGGCAGGAGCCGCGGCCACGCCCCATGTGACGTCACGCGCCTCAACCCTGAGCGCGGCCAAGCAGGAAACGCCACCGGCCTGGTCGCAAGGCCGAGTTCCTTCGGGCGCCGCCGTTTCCACAGTGCCCTTCACCTTCAGAGCGCCACCGGCCTGGTCGCAAGGCCTGGTGAATCCGGGCGCCGCTACCACCACCGCGCCCTCAACCTCCACAGTGCTACCCTTGGGTGAAGACCTGTTCGCACAACATACTTGCCCGGATGGGCAGTCCTTTGTGTGGCCACCAGAGTGCGTCAATCCCCGACTTCGGAAGGAATGGCCCCTGTGTGAGCCCCTGATCCCGGCTCCGGCGCCCGCCAAGATCACCCCACTACCGTTGGAGGAGGCTCAGTTCGCATGGGACCCCACCGGTGAAAACCTCATGGGGTTCACCCAAGAGACCCGGGCGGACGCAGACCCGCGTGTGGAGTGCTGCCGACAACAACTAGAGGTCTTCAACAAAGAACGGCAAGAGAGGCGGGTCCGCGAGGAGCGGCTGCAGGTACAGAGCGCGGAGCAGAAACGCCGGACCCGGCGAAACCCCCGTGCAGCCCACGGTCCCCGCACCACCGGGACCGTAATCAAGTTCCAACTGGAGCACGGTTGGGGCTTTATCAGGGATCACAGGACCCCCGGCGACGTCTTCGTCACCCGTAGGGATGTTGAGTCCCACCTGCCAGAGGGACACCGCGGACGTGACCTTTACCTGGGTGATGAGGTCACCTTCACCCGGCATCAGTGCGCTAAAGGACCGTACGCCCTTCACGTGCACCGGTTAACGGAGGAAGAGCTGCGGTATGAGGAAGATCAAGAGGACCCGGACGGGTCTGAAGACTACCCTCAGGAGGAGACAAGGAGAGGACACCGCTGCTGAAGGGAAGTAGCATAAACTGAAGCTGTATATAGTTACCCGTAGGGGTACTTGTCATACTGCTAATTAAAGTGTGTTCCCCGTAGGGACTAGTGTGAATTGTTCCCCGTGTGCCCCTATCCCCACAGGCTGAGGACTGTGAGCAGCCATTCCTTATCCTCACTGGCCGAGGACTGAGAGCGGCCATATCCTGTAAATAGTTGCGCTTCCTAAGGCGCCCCCTACCGGTTTCATAGGAGAACTGTTTTTCTATCAGTGACTGTGGCACTTTACCTGGTCACAAGTTGCACGGTGGCCAGGGATCAAGAACGTTTATTATGGAAAAGTTTTATATCAAAAGTTTATACTGCTAGAATAATATATAAGAAGTTACCTGTCATGTTATATTTGCTGATAATGTTTTATAATGTTTTACCTGTTAGTGTATGTTTTAAAAAAAAAAAAATTTGTAAGTTTTGGTATGTTTTACTCTTTTCCAGCCCGAGGACGTGCTGTGGTTTACCAGGGGGGAATGTAGCACCCCGAGGACTCGGCTGCTACAGGGGTATTGAACCTCAAACCAGAGGTGTGGTATTCCACTCCCGGGTACGGATGGAGTGTGGGACTGAGCTCAGATAGCTGCATGCACTACACTCACCCCATTTCCGGGGGACAGAACAACGGTACTCCCACCAAATAGTTGTGCAGGTACGACAGCGTCTGTCCCTGGCTGGAGTGGGGGGGGGGAGGAACATCCCAGTAGTGTAGGGGCAGATAGGGGAGGGGCTCTGGGCATAGAGGTAGGAGCCCATTGGGTGCTAGTCACCTGGGCTCACACATAGAGGGAGTATATATGGTGGGCACCATCTAGAGACAGGGTGAGTTCTGAGAGAGAGTTCAGCCAGGAGGGCTGACAGGGAGCTGTGGCTCCGGCTGGGCCCAGCTCCAGGGCCAGGCCTGTAGTGGAGAGAAGGAGGAAGAGAGGCCCAGAGACACAAGACAAGAGGGAACCCTGAGATCCCAGAAGTAAACCAGAAGGGTGAAGGGTTGGCAGAAAAGGGTACCGGATCCCAAGCTGGTAGAGGCTAATCATCCTTAGCCAGGAACCGGAGGTCGTGGACAAGTTTTGGCGCGACCCCTCACCATATCCACCAGGAAGGCAGACCACGAATAGGGTCAGGGAAGCCGGGACAGGTTTCGCCACCAAAAGGCCCGAGGGAGCCGGACATAGGTGGGTCCCTGGTGAGGACGGCCAGTAGGAAGGAAGAGAGGGGAGCTCAGGACCACGCTCTGGAACTGCCCGGGAGTTGGCCGAGTCCCGCACCTGGTGGACGCAGCACGGCTTGGGTGGTCACTCTTGGCCGAAGTGACCGGAGCAACACCTGTGAGTAAAAGCCTTGAAACTACACCACACGTCTCTGAGCTTCCTTGCTTCATCATCACCACCACTGTCATCTACATCTGCTGCCCTGAGGCCATACCCCTCCCGTTGGGGGTTATACCATCTACGCTGCACAATCCTATCACCGGCCTCAGCGGTCTGCCCTGCAGCGGCGGCCTCATAGCCGCAATCAACGGGTGGCGTAGTCGAACATTTTAACATCTACTGCAAAACAGTGCCGCTCAGTTTGACTCCCTGGGCACGGACCGGGTCACCGCCACGAGACTACTACTCCCATCGGATCCGGCTCCGGGTAAGCCCTCCCCCGTGCGTGCGATGCCGCGCAATGAAGGCCCAGGGGCGCGTCACAGAAAGCTGCCCAACCTACCCGTAACATCTGCAAACACCTCTAGTGCAGACACGAGCACACCCAGTACACAGGGGGTGGAAACAGGGGACACGCATAGAGCATCACCAAACAGTGGGTTACGTAGGTCCAACAGGAGCACTAGGGGTCAAATGCCCGCTCGCTGGAGAATCTAAATACAAGGTATATATCTACCTGTATATTGCAAATGTTTGATGTTTGTTGCCTGGTTACTAATTATGTTTTTCTAGTTACCCGACAAGGTTAATGGACTAACAGGTTATGGACAGTGAATAACCTTAACTGTACCTTGTACATAGTTGCACCTGGTAAGGTGCCCTCTTTTGAAGACCACAGAACACAAAACCCGTGGAGGTGGCTGAAGACGTGGTCCAACTCCGGATCATCAAAGCCCTGTAGCCCCCCCAGGACCTACATGAAGGGTTTGGGACGGGTCCCTCAAAATACTTCTTGGGTGGCAAGGACACTTGGTTACGGGAACGCCGTGACCTTAAAAGACTAAACTTCCTGTATATATGTTACTGTATTGTTGTTACCTGTTGTGTTTTTGCAAAATGTGTTTAGTCCCGGAGTACTAAATTTCACTAGGGGTGAATGTGGCACCCCAGGTCTGGTTGTCACACTGGCAGCAATGTCATGTCTGAGAGCAGGTGGGAGGTTCCCTGGTTGGGGACAATTAGCGTGCAGCACCTCCTGCCTCAGTCCAGGGAGGGGAGAAACCTGCCCTTTATAAACTGGATCTGGGGCGGGGTTAGACAGTCTAGTTCCAGAGACAGGGGCAGGTCAGCAGCAGGCTGAGGAGTCCCTGTAGGCAGAGGAGGAACACGAGGCCAGGAGGGGAGCTAGAAGAGCTCATCCTGACTAGAGACTTGAAAAGCCGGACACTGGAGTCCGAGGCTGTGAGGGTTATAAGCCCAGCAGCAGAAAACCACCACGCAGGGGACTTCAAGTCCTCTGGCCCAAGGAAGCCCGGAGGCACAGGAACACGAGAGGGACTACTACTGCCCAGGAGGGGTGAGAAGCACGGAAGGCCCGAGTCACCAGTCATACGGGTGAGAACAGCATGGTACACTCAAGGACGTGGGCTACCACTACACTACAGTGGGATAGCCAAGAAAGAGTGAAGTCAGCACGGTAGGCCTACAAACTCCCCCTGACCAGCAGGATTTCCCAGTTGCTCTCAGACTGACCAGGCCTCCATTGTTAACCTGTATTCCGGACGGGTCCCTTAATACCACCAACAGTAATGACCCTGAATTGCATGACAGACTCCGTGTGGTTACTGCTGCTGCACCATCACCACCAACATCCCTATTTACTGCCCTGAGGCTATACTCCTCCCGTGGGGAGTTATACTATCCTCTGCTGCACCCACAACACCAGCCTCAGCGGTCTGCCCTGCAGCGGTGGTTCACTCTGACCGCAATCCACGGGTGGCGTAGTTGGACATTCAGTATATAGACTGCCATTTAGTTTGACCACCCTGAGCCATGGGACCGGGTCACCGCCACGGTGACTACAACCCCCAGCATCTATAAAAAGGCCCGGTTCCAGGTTCCCCATGTGGCCCAGGGGGCGTGTCACATCCAATAGATCCATCTCGTCTCGCCCTGAAGTATCCTTTTGTGCCAGTCTCCTTGTCTAATTGTGTGTGGGACTACTTCAATTCGGCAAAACGAAATCGATCCTATATTTCCTCCATGCCGTGCTAAGGGGGTGTCCCTGTTGTTTCTCCCATCCCCCAGATGTTCAATAATACATATGTGAAATTTGTGCTTAGTTTTCCCCATATAGTCCATGGGACACGTACATGTGCACAGATACACGACACCCACTGTCTTGCAATTGGCGAAATACCTCATGTTGTATACTCTCTTTGTTACAGAACTCTTAAATGAATTTGATGGAAATATGTGAAGGCAAAAGCTACAATGGCCGCACCTTCAGGTGCCCAGAGCCCTTCTATTCAGCCAACTCCTTTCCTTTTTTGGCTGGACAAAGTGACTATGTGACTATGTACAATTCTATCTCAAATGGATTTCTCTTTTCTAAATGTGATGGATGGACCTGGGGACACAAGATCACTTATATCCAGGTCAGCTTTCAAAATTTGCCAATGTTGTATCAATATATCCATGACCTTATTGGATATCATATGTTCCAATTAAACGTGTTATAGAGTCCGACTCCTTTTTTGGTTTGGGAATGATCTATTGGAACCCAATGCATATGTGGCACCCCAGGGGTCTGGTTTTCCACAGTAATGTAATGTTATGTCTGAGAGCAGGTGGGAGGTCCTTTGGTCAGGGATCCTGTGCATGCCACACCTCCTGCCCAGTCTTGGGAGGGGAAGAACTTCCCCTGTATAAACCCTGGGCTGAGGCAGGGTTAGTCAGTCAAGGAGAGTAGAGACAAGAGACAGTCACAGGAAGAAACAGCAGAAGCTCAGTGGGAGCAATACTACTACTAGTCAGGGGCTGGCAGCTGCAGAGCTCGCCCTGACTGAGAAGCTTTCTTACCGGACCCGGCGTCCGAGGCTGTGGGGACTAACTCTTACCCAGCAGCAGAAGGCGACCGGCAGGGGATTTCAGGTCCTCTGGCCCAGAAACCCGAAGGCACGGTCACACGCGTGGGACCAGCACCGCCATCGTGGAGCGGAAGCCATTAGAAGGCCCCGAGTCACCGGCCATACGGGTGAGCACCACACGGTACACTCAGGGACGTGGGCTACTTATATCCGCTTCTAGCAAGGTAGCCAGAAGAGTACAGTCAGTTTGGGAGGCCTACAGCTCCGCCTGGCCAGGGGAGATCCCATCTGCTCAAGGACTGACCAGGCCCCGTTCACTAGCAAGTACTCCGGGAGGGTCTATCGTTGTTACCAGTAAAGACCCTGAATTACACCGCACCGTCTCTGAGTGGTTCCTGCTACCCCCATCATCCACATCTGCTGCCCTGAGGCCATACCTCTCCCGTTGGGGGTTATACCATCTACGCTGCACCATCCATCCACCGGCCTCAGCGGACTGTCTTGCAGCGGCAGCTCCATAGCTGCATTCAACGGGTGGCGTAGTCGTCCTACATCTACCGCTGTTACATCGCCGCTCAGTTTGACTCCCTGGGCACGGACCGGGTCACCGCCACGAGACTACAACCCTCAAGAGATCCGGGTAAGCTCCCGCGTGCGCAACGCAGCGCGACACAGGCCCAGGGGCGCGTCAACTTTGGCGTAGTCGGCAGGATTTCGTGCCCGCAACCACCGGGTACTGCGTGCCTGAAAAAGAGACTTTTAAAACTTACCATCCGTGAAGTTTTCCCGCCATCGGTGAAGATTCCCGCCATCCGGCGCCATTTTCAGCCTTCTTCCCGCCATCTGTGAAGATTCCCATCCGGCGCCATCTTCAGCCTTCTTCCCGCCATCCGTGGAGTTTTCCCGCCGTTGGACGCCATCTTGAGGACGCCGCGCGGGAAGAAGAGGGGCGTGGACTCCGAAAGCGCGCGAGAACTGAAGCCCCGCCTCACGTCCGGACGTTGCGTAAGGTCCTGGAAGGAGCCCAGCAGACGCCGACGTCACAGGAGCGCGACGGAAGGTCCTCAACCCTGACGATCCACTGCGGAGCCGCGGCCTACGGAACAGGATCATCGCAAGGTAGGCCACGGTCCACTAGGGGGGAGGAAGATGTCGGATACGGAGGAGAGCTTCACTGCCTCAACCCCCGCCAGCGCTACCGCTGCTGCAGTTATGCCCTTCACCATGCCCTATATCCCGGGAGCAGCTTGGCTACCCCAGTACTCAGGGGAGTCACATACCCTGCATGACTTTAGAGAAAAGCTGGATAGCCTCTTCCAGGTGTACCCCCTCACAGAAGAGCAAAAAGTGAGCATCCTGGTGGCCCAACTAACCGGGGCAGCCAAAAGGGAAGTAAAATCCTGGCCACCTGGGAGGAAGACTGTCGCAGGGATACTAACCCGGCTGAAGGACACCTTTGATACCCGCACCTCAGCCGAGATTAAGCTTAGATTCTACGGGTGCAAGCAGCGAGCGCATGAGAGTATAAGGGACTATGCACTAAACCTACAAGAGGCCCTGAGGGCCATTAAGCAGACCGACCCTGATGGAGTGGGAAACGAGGACAGGCTGTTGACCGAACAGTTTATAGAGGGACTGTATTGTAATACCCACCGAACCCAGTTGCGGGCAATGGCCTTACAGGATCCCCATCTGGGCTTTGCACAGTTCAAGGACAGAGCCATCCGGGTGCTCCGAGAACCGGCACCGGGTGGCGTTGTGACCCACAGGCGCCCAGCTAGCACTTACCACCAGGAGGCGGCGCCCTTGTCGGCAGGGCCTGTGGGAGCTGATGCGCAGGCTTTGGACAATGACCCGGCTCCAGACCTACACCAGCAGGTCCAAGAGCTAGCTAAGAGCGTTGCTGCGCTAACCCGAACTGTGCAGTCTTTACAGGTTTCCACCCCAGGGAAGATCCAGCTGGCATCCGGACCGGAGGACATCCCGTGGCGTCGACCAAGGAGGACCCCACCGGCCAGAGGAAGACCCAGTGACCGATACAGCGAGGACAGACGACCCATCTGCCGCCGCTGCAATCAACCTGGACATATGGCAAGGTACTGTTCTTTAAACGGGCACAACCTGGGGTAGAGGGCCAACCCCCAGGAAAAAGATCACCAGGCCCATCAAACTGGCGCGACAGATATGTGGGAGGACGTCCAGTCTTGCCTGTGGTACTGGATGGCATTCCCATGAGTGCCCTACTGGACACCGGGTCACAGGTCACCACCATCCCGTACGTGCTCTTTAAGCAGTACTGGAATGACTCGGATATTACCCGCTACCCTGACGACGACTTGAGTCTCATCGCCAGCAATGGCCAGCCCGTGCCACAGATCGGATTTAAAGAGGTGACCATCAAAATCGGTAGAGTCGAACTGGCAGCACAGGGACTGATCATTGTAGATATTGACAAGCATGAGAGTCACCCAAAAATAACTCTAGGAACTAATGTAATTGAAAATTGTCTTGCAGAGGTGATTTTCCTTCTACAGCAGGTTGCCAAGAACGCCAGCTCCGGCGAGCAGAGGGTGCTCCAGAAAGAGATCCGGGCACTGATGCGACGGCAACAGGTGGAACTCTCCGGCGGTGAGATTGGTAGCGTAAGAATGTGTGACCCTTTTCCTATTGCCATGCCCCCAAAAAGTGAAATGATGATTTGGTGCCGGGCAGCTATTGGTCTGAGAGGTAGAGATTACCAGGCAATGGTAGAACCAGTTTACTCGGACAGTAGGCCCACCATTTTGACAGCACGGGGGGTGGTTGATGTACGCCATGGGAGGGTGCCCGTTCGCATAATAAATATCGGGGAGAGGGAAGTGTACCTGCCCCGGTATGCCACGCTAGCCAAATTATATACCATTAACCAAAATTCTATACAATCTGTGGAACCCTTGCCTCCATCTCACCCGGAGGAAGGTAACGGCTCTAAGAAAAACATGGAAGACTGGTGTCAGCAACTACATCTGGGTACTGACTCCACTCCCGCACACCAGAAACAAGGAGTCTATCGGGTGGTTCAGGAGTACGAGAGAGTGTTCAGTAAACACCCGTTAGACTTCGGGCGAGTCAAGGGGGTAGAACACCACATCCCCACGGGAGACCATCCTCCTATAAAAGAGAGGTATCGACCCGTACCCCCTGCCCACTACCAACACGCCAAGGGGATGCTTAGAGACATGAAGGAGGCTGGGGTGATCAGGGATAGCTGTAGCCCCTGGGCAGCTCCACTAGTCTTAGTCCGAAAGAAAGACAACACCATGAGGATGTGTGTAGATTACCGGAAAATCAATCGTATCACACACAAGGATGCGTACCCCTTACCAAGGATAGAGGAGTCATTGGCTGCTTTAAGATCTGCTAACTTCTTCTCTACCTTGGATCTCACTAGCGGGTACTGGCAGGTTCCTGTAGCAGAGGCGGACCGGGAGAAGACCGCATTCACCACCCCGATGGGACTTAGCGAGTTCACCTGCATGCCGTTCGGACTCTGCAACGCACCGGGAACCTTCCAACGACTAATGGAGTGTTGTCTGGGCCACAGAAACTTCGAGACGGTCCTGTTGTACCTGGACGATGTCATCGTATATTCCAAGACGTATGAGGACCACCTGAAACACCTGGCGGAAGTGTTCGAAGCTCTGGCAAGTTACGGCCTAAAGGTGAAACCCTCCAAGTGTCACCTCCTGAAACCAAAGGTGCAGTACCTGGGACACGTGGTGAGCGCTGACGGAGTGGCTCCCGACCCTGATAAGATCACCGCAATTAAGGAATGGCCAAGCCCCTCCAGCGTAAAAGAAGTGCGGCAGTTCCTCGGGTTGGTAGGCTACTACCGAAGGTTTATTCCCGGTTTCACCAAAAAGGCAGCACCTATGCAGGACCTCCTGATAGGCCAGTCCCGGAAGGCCAAGAACCAGAAGCCGCCCTTCAAATGGGAGGAGCTGGAAGAAGAGTCCTTCCGCCAGCTGAAGATGGCCCTCACGGGGGACGAAATCCTGGCGTACCCGGATTATAGCCAGCCCTTTATCCTCTACACCGACGCCAGTAACATCGGGCTAGGAGCCGTACTGTCCCAGATCCAGAAGGGGAAGGAACGAGTAATCGCCTACGCCAGCCGAAAACTGCGACCCACCGAAAGGAACCCCGAGAATTACAGCTCATTTAAGTTAGAGTTCCTGGCCGTAGTATGGGCAGTCACCGAGCGCTTTAAGCATTACCTCGCTTCTTCCCGGTTCACCGTGTACACGGATAACAACCCGTTGACACACCTGGACACGGCAAGACTCGGTGCCCTGGAGCAGAGGTGGATGGCCCGTCTGTCCAACTACGAGTTCACAATCAAATACCGGGCAGGACGCTCCAATACCAACGCGGACGCCCTGTCCAGGATGCCCAACCTGCCGGACGGAGGAGAAGATCCGGAGGGACTGGAAGAAGTTGAACTCCCTGCGTTCCACCGTCATGGGACTATCCAGTATTCCCACCGGGTAAGGAGTAAGCAGGCTGCTACGTTGAACCCCTTACCCCACTACAACTGGGCGGAAACGCAAGACAGCGACCCTGCCGTCCGACTGGTGAAGGAGATGCTGACTCGGCCGGAGGCTCGCCTTGAACCAGACGCTCCGGAGGAAGCCAAACAACTATGGGCAGAGAAGAGTCGACTGTTCCTTTACAAAGGGAAGTTGTGCCGCAGAATGGTTAACTCCCGGACGCATGAATTACTCTGGCAAGTAGTGGTGCCACGAAGAGACGCAGCCATGGTGATGGAGGCATACCACGACGGAGCTGGACACTTCGGGTGGAAGAAGCTGGAGTTCCTGCTGCGCGAGCGGTTCCACTGGGTAGGCATGAGGGGAACCATCGAGAAGTGGTGCAGAGACTGTGGCCCGTGCAACCTGAGAAGGAAGGACCGTGCCAGCCAGAAGACTCCCCTGCAGTCCATCGTCACCCGGCAACCGTTGGAACTGGTAGCCTTGGATCATGTAAAACTGACCCCAAGCAGAAGTGGCTACGTCTACGCGTTAACCATCGTGGATCATTACTCCCGGTTTCTGGTTGTCGTCCCCGTCAAGGACTTAACGGCTCAAACAGCAGCTAGAGCCTTCCAACAGCACTTTTGCCGTCCACACGGGTACCCGGACCAAGTGCTGACGGACCAGGGACCTGCCTTTGAAGCGGAGGTCTTCCAGGAATTCTGCAATCTGTATGGCTGCCGGAAGATAAGGACGACACCCTACCATCCGCAAACTAATGGACTTTGTGAGAAAATGAACCAGGTGGTAATGGATCTTCTAAAAACGTTGCCCCTGGAAGAACGCAGTCTGTGGCCTGAGAAGTTGCCCGATCTGGTGGACCTATACAACCACATCCCGGTAGGTTCCACCAACTGTACCCCGGCTTACCTAATGAGGGCAAGACCTGGTAAGTTACCTGTTGACCTGGAAATGGGAGTCCTGACACCCGAGGACACTTCACCAGAAACAGACTGGGACACAGAGAGGCAGCAGCAGTACCGGAGAGTACAGGAGAGCGTGGAGCGAAGTCTCTGTCAGGCTAGGGAAAGACAAGAGAAAACTTACAACCAGTATGCTCCCGTTGTTCCCCTGGTACCCGGAGAGCAGGTCTTGAAGAGGAAGAGACGGCTCCACAAGTTGGATGACCAGTGGGAGAAGGACCCGTACACCGTACTGCCCTCAAGCCACGAGAACCCGAAGGTTTGTACCATCAGTAAAGACGGAGGGGAAACCACAGCCATTGTATCCCGGGACCACCTGAAGAAGTGTCCCGAACAACTGAGGAACCCTGAAGAGGAACAAGAAGACCATCGACCCGTAGAGGAAAGGGAAGATATGGTTAGTACTGTGCTCGGGGACTTCCCTCGGTCTTGGACTCAAGTCAATGGTGCAGTTGTGGTACCCGTACTCACCTTCCTCCAACCAGCATCCCAAGCACCTACGGAGCAACAGGTAGAGCTGGAAGAACAGCCGGTCCAGGAGGCAGAAGACTCCACACAAGCAGAACAGGAGGATCAACCCTCTGCTTATAGTGAGCCTGCCGTACCCCTAGTGAGACAAAGAGCCGGTAGACAGCTGCCCAGTTTACCCTTGACAGCTCCTACACCCTGTAGTTCAGGGCTAGACAGTCAGCTCCGTAGGTCCACTAGGGCCACTAGAGGCCAGTTACCCGCACGCTGGAGGATTTGAAGTGTATAAATTGTTTTATTTATGTTTACCTGTGTATTGTTGCTTGTGTATAATTTTGTGTTTCCAGTTATTTTTAGGAATCCTTGGTGGATTTACCGGGAATCCTTGTACATAGTTGGAGCGTAACCCAGGATGGACTAGAGACTGTTAAGGACTCGGGGTAGGACAGACCCCTACCTGGTTACGTCTCCCTGTTTTGGTGAAATGGACACCTTGCTTTCTTCAAAGACTGCACCCGGTTACGGACACACCGTGACCAGCTTTATGTGTTTCCTTATTGTAATGTTATTGTTTATACTTTGTTATGTTACAAAAATATGTTTAGTCCCGGAGTACTAAATTTCACTAGGGGGGAATGTGGCACCCCAGGGGTCTGGTTTTCCACAGTAATGTAATGTTATGTCTGAGAGCAGGTGGGAGGTCCTTTGGTCAGGGATCCTGTGCATGCCACACCTCCTGCCCAGTCTTGGGAGGGGAAGAACTTCCCCTGTATAAACCCTGGGCTGAGGCAGGGTTAGTCAGTCAAGGAGAGTAGAGACAAGACACAGTCACAGGAAGAAACAGCAGAAGCTCAGTGGGAGCAATACTACTACAAGTCAGGGGCTGGCAGCTGCAGAGCTCGCCCTGACTGAGAAGCTTTCTTACCGGACCCGGCGTCCGAGGCTGTGGGGACTAACTCTTACCCAGCAGCAGAAGCCGACCGGCAGGGGATTTCAGGTCCTCTGGCCCAGAAACCCGAAGGCACGGTCACACGCGTGGGACCAGCACCGCCATCGTGGAGCGGAAGCCATTAGAAGGCCCCGAGTCACCGGCCATACGGGTGAGCACCACACGGTACACTCAGGGACGTGGGCTACTTATATCCGCTTCTAGCAAGGTAGCCAGAAGAGTACAGTCAGTTTGGGAGGCCTACAGCTCCGCCTGGCCAGGGGAGATCCCATCTGCTCAAGGACTGACCAGGCCCCGTTCACTAGCAAGTACTCCGGGAGGGTCTATCGTTGTTACCAGTAAAGACCCTGAATTACACCGCACCGTCTCTGAGTGGTTCCTGCTACCCCCATCATCCACATCTGCTGCCCTGAGGCCATACCCCTCCCGTTGGGGGTTATACCATCTACGCTGCACCATCCATCCACCGGCCTCAGCGGACTGTCTTGCAGCGGCAGCTCCATAGCTGCATTCAACGGGTGGCGTAGTCGTCCTACATCTACCGCTGTTACATCGCCGCTCAGTTTGACTCCCTGGGCACGGACCGGGTCACCGCCACGAGACTACAACCCTCAAGAGATCCGGCTCCGGGTAAGCTCCCGCGTGCGCAACGCAGCGCGACACAGGCCCAGGGGCGCCGATTTCACTGTCCCTACCAGATATCCTCAATCCAAAAATCTTCAATCTAGGTCTGCTGACTGATTGTTGAATTCCGCCAGGGAGGAGCAATTTCTCCTTAGCCTCAGGAACTGCCCCTTTGGAATTCCCCTCTTTAGAGGGCTGGGGTGATAGCTCTTCCTTTTCAGTAAGCTATTAGTTACTGTGGGCTTCCAGAATATGGAAGACCTGAGAGAGCCATCACTCCCCTTAGATAAAAGGACAACCAAAAAGGCAATCCCCCCCCCATTTCATATATGAAAGACAAACCTAAACTGTTGCTGTTTAGATATTCCATGAAGGATTTAAATGACCCATGGTCATCCGCCCATAGGACGAGGATGTTATCAGTATAGCGACCCCAGAAGATAATCCTGGGGCACCAGATGACATCCTCATCACTAAAGACCACAGTATGCTCCCACCAGCCCTGGAGAAAGTTGGCATATGTGAGAAAACATGGGCTCCCCATCGCTGTGCCCCTGAGCTTGTGGGAATATTTGCCGTTAAAAAGGAAATAGTTGTGCTGGAGAATAAACTCAAGTAATTCCTGGAGGAATACATTATGAGGTATCAGATGTATACCTCTGCTGTTCAAGAAGTGTTTCACTGCTGCAAGACCTGAGGTGTGATGGATACTAAAGCGATTCCACATCAATGGAGGCCAATATTGTACCTTCATCAATAGCTATGTCTTCCTATTTGTTTAGAAGATATGTTGTATCTCTGAGATACAAAGGGAGGGCCGTAACAAAGGGTCTTAATACTCTATCTAGATATACAGTTGAAATCTGTGTAAGGGCATCGACCCCCGAGATGATTGGTCGTCTTTTTAGGGGATTGATGCCCTTCTGAATCTTTGGAAGTGCATAAAACGTGTCTATAACAGGGTATCTTGGAAGCAAAAAATCAAACTAATTTTTTGAGATCAGTCTTGAATATAAAGCACATGTAAGGATCCGTGATAGCACCAATGTATATTCTTTTGTAGGGTCACCTCTAAGTATCTCGTATGTGGATCGATCTGAAGGAATAGTATAGCACATGTCCACATATACTGTACTGTCCATCACTACTATATTTCCACCCTTATCTGATGGCTTGATGACAATGTGATGGCAATGTGTGCATTGCCATCAAGGCCATCCAGTACCCTCCTTTCTGATGATGATAAATTAGGGCGAGTACAGTCATTCATTGGATTAATTTTATTAAATTCCTTCATGCCTACATTCAAACCAGTCTTGTCACGTTCAAAACAGATATAGTTTTCTGAATAAGGGGTGATCCCATGGTCAACTGGTTCTCTCTTTTGGAAGGGTGGGTATAATGGTGACAGCTTTGCATCTTATTGAATTACTAGTGTGCTTTGAGTACACATTTAAAGCCTGGTCTGTTTTCGCGTCTATTGGGAAGGGCACAGTACCTAAATGAGGTCGGACAATGGAGTAGACTATGCAGGAGGAGCGATTTTCACTAATGCCATTGTGTTTTAGCCATTCCAATCAGATGTTGGAGTCAGAGAACCCTGTTTCTAGGGCCAGTTTATCTTCACATGTTAGTTTTGATTCCAGTCTATGTAAATGAGACAGGTCTGTTATCAATATTTTTCAACCACAATTTGACTTTTATCATCCTCCCCCTCTCTCCCAGGTTTTGTACTTGAGCTTAATATGTATGACGCGCCCCTTGGGGCCGTGGGGTATTCGGTGCCGGGCCGGTCGGTGCTGGGGATGTCACAGTGGCAGTGACCCAGTCCGTGGCCCCGGGCGGTCAAATAATTAAAGGAAAAGGGGAATAAAGTTTTTAGAGATAATGTTCGAGACGCCACCTGTGTTATGCGGCTATATGGGGCCGCCGTGGTGCAGATCCTCTGGAACTGATGGTGACGCAGCAGAGTTGGTTCAGCTCTCCACAAGCAGAGCTTAGCTCCAGGGCAGTAGATGGTGAATTTATGAGGTAGATATTGTTGGTGCAGTGTAGTGCAGGTGATGGCACAGCAATTATTCAAGGACACAGTGGGGTGCAATCTTCAGGTTTTACTCACAGTTGTTAAGTTCCTCAGGTTACAGTCACCGGTGTGTAACTGCCCACGTCGTCCTGTGTCCTCCGGGGTAGTGATCCAGCAAACTCTCAGGTATCTCAGGAGCACATGGACGGTACCCCGTTCTATGTACCTTTCCAGGTCGTCTCACTGCGCTGGCTCTCACCCTCCTGCCCTGTGCCTCGCAATCAGTGTCCTATGCCAGTGGCCTTGGACCTTGTCTAGCGACTTGCAGTTTCCTGGACCATATGTGGCCACCTTTTCAGCGATGTAATTGTGGGTTTTGGCTGCAACACTTGAAGATGCTGCAGCCTCTGTTTGGCTAGCTGAGCCTGCTTGTTCTCCACTAGTCTGGGGCCGGTCCCCTTCTGCGGCCTGATCCCTCCACGTCCGTGTGAATTCGGGCGCACAGGTGGCTTCCTGCACTCGCCGTGCCCCTGGGATCCCTTCTGTCTCTGGAGCCTTTCCCTTCTGCTCCCATCTTCTCTCACTCTCCTCCTGGGCCTCTCTCACTAGGCCCGACTCCTCTCTCTTCTTCCTTGCTCTCCTGAGCAGAGCTCCTCCTGAGCTCCCTCTCCCAACTGAACTGAACCTCTGAGCCTGAGCTTGAACCCTTTCTAGATGTTTCTCTCTGTCTTTTATACCCTTTCTGTCTGTGCTCCACTGACCTACTTCCTCCACCCACCTCCTCTACCTAGTTCCACCCTCCAGCTAGGGACCAGGGACTGTGCTCTCCCTTAGGAGCAATCTCGCCCTTCCCTACTGAAGTGGAGTGTATTGGATGTGGGTGTGTGGGTCCCGGGTAGTACTCCGTCCTTACCTGAGAGTGGGGTACCACACCTCTGGGTGAGATGCAGTACCTCTGTGGCAACTGGACCCGCAGGGGCGCCACACGTATAATCCTTGATCATCTTCTGATGGGTTCTCAATGATGAGGTACAGTCTTATGCACCCGTCCTGGGGACAGTACTCCACGAAGCTGGGTACAATTGGGGTCTTAATGCCTCTCCTCCCTTTAAAAGTACCTTTTGTTAAGGTCATTTGGGCTAGTAGACTCTTTCCCCATTTATCTTTGCATTCTTGTGCTTGGACAGGTTGATGTCGCCAGTTATGCTCACCAGTGTTCCACTTAGCAAGTGACCAATTCTCACAGTTTGACCCCTCTCCACTGGCCTCTGGATCTGGCACCTTCTTGCAGTGTGAAGCTTGGATCCATGTGGGTTTTCCTTTAATCTTGACAGCTGTGGTGATGGCCAACAGGACCTGGAAAGGGCCGCAATATTTGGGCTTGAGGGTTCGCTTGTTAAACCTTTTGGTGAGGACCTAGTCCCAAGGTTGGATCTGGTGGGTCCCTTCTAGGTCTTGGGGATCTGGAATGGAGGCAAAAACTCGAGAATGCATTTTATTACGTGTTTAGTTAATTCGATAACAAACCTAGTCAGAGTGTCATATTGCATAGACAACTGTTGTGAGAAGTACAATCCTAACCTGGGAGCACTTCCAAATAGGATTTCATAGGGACTGAGCTTGGTTCGACCAGCTGGAGTGTGCCTGACACTAAATAATGCAAGGGGAAGGCTTTCATGCAATGGCTTCCCTGTTTCCTGTGCTACTTTGAGCATTTTTGCTTTTAGTGTCCCATTTAACCTATCAACCTTGCCACTGCTCTGTGGGTGGTATGTAGTGTGTAGGGCCAACACTGTCCCTCAGGCTGCGTGCCCACAATGCGGATTTAATGCGTTTCCGCCGCGAAAACGCATTAAAAATGCTTGTTTGCTATGTTTCCCAATGATAATCCGCACATGCTGTGCACATGCTGTAGAAATTTCCACTGCGGATTATCATTGCGGAAAAATCCGCAGCACAACCATTAATTTTGCGGAATCGTGGCGAAATCTGCGCCATTGACTTGCATTGGACCTCATAGCATCCGCATAACTACACGTACACATGCGGATATGCGATTCAATGCGCGGACGGTACCCGGGTCTGGAGAAGAGGAGACTCTCCTCTAGACCCAGGTACCATAGTACCTGTAGTTAAAAAAGAAATAAAATAAAAACATATACTTACCTTCTGATGGCCCCTTGTCTGCTCCCTGCGGCGCTGCTGGCTCTTCGGCTGCTCGCGGTGGTTTAAATGGACCTTCCATGACATCATTTAGTCATGTGACAGGTCATGCGATCGCTGACTTCGGCGGTCGATTGACGTGTCACATGACTAAATGACGTCATGGCAGGTCCTTTTACACCATCGCGAGCCGTCGAAGACACCGGACGCACCGTAGTGGAGATCGGGGGCCATCGGAAGGTGAATATAATATTTTTTCTTATTTTTCAACGTTTTTATTTTTTTTTTTACTATTGATGCTGCATTTGCAGCATCGTTTTGGTCACACGACATAAATCCATGCCGGTTGCATGGATTTATATAGTGTGACGAAGTTGTCAAGTACTTTTCCAAGTGATGCTAAAATCGCTTGGAAAAGCGCTTGACAACCCGCATGCAAAATCGCATGCTAAAAACGCTTCACAAACGCTTCTACCTGGAAGAAAAATTTTACATGCGTTTTTTCTGCCAGGGAGATGCAGAAACGCTCCGCAGCATAAGCCTAAGACTTGCCATATTTCCTTTTTCGGATTGGCTGTGAATGCAGGTCCTTGGTCACTCTCTATGGTCTCTGGGAGTCTATATCTGCACACTATCTCAGAGAGAATCTTCTTTGCTATTGTTCTGGCTGATTGATTTTTCATGGAAAAAGCTTCTGGTCACCCTGAGAATATATCTACCACCACTAAAGCATACTCAAACCCCCGTGAATGCGGCATTTGTATGTGGTCTAGCTGTATGCGCTGGAAATGGTATGGGGGTTTGGGTGTACACTTCTGATGCGTCTTCCCTGGGTTGTAGTGGGCACAAACAAGACATCCTCTTGTGTAGTTTGTGGCTACTGTTGAAAAGCCTGGTGCATGGTAGTACTGTTTCACAAGATTGTGAATCTTCATTTTTGATTGGTGGGTGGTGTGTAGCGCCCCGAGGGTTCGGCCGCTACAGGGGTATTGCACCTCTGCCAGAGGTGTGATATTCCACTCCCGGGTAAGGATGGAGTATGGACCAGGGCTCAGCTAGCTGCATACAGCACACACACCCCATTTCCGAGGGACAGCTCAACGGTGCTCCCACTAGACAGAAGTGCAGGCACGACCGACTATGTCCCTGACTGGAGTGGGGAGGGGGGTGGAACACCCAGTGCTGTAGGGGCAGATAGGGGTTGGTTCCTGAGCGTAGATAGGAGCCCATTGGTTGCTGGTCACCTGGGCTCATGGTCAGAGGGAGGTATAAAAGGTGGGCACCATCTTAGATCTAGGTTCGTTCAGCCAGAGGAGAAGACGGAGTAGAGGCTCTGTAGGAGCTCTACTCCAGGAGGGCCTAGTGAGAGGCCGAGGAGGAGGAGAAGGGGAGCTGGGATTTTGGCTCATCTCAGCTCCAAGAGAACGGAACAGAAAGGAACAGAGAAAGAGAAGGAGAGACAGAGAAACAGAAGGGCTCAGGAACAAGAAGGTGGAAGGGACCCTAAGAACCCACGAGAATCCAGGGTGCAGGGTCAGGCAGATTAAGGGTACCGGATCCCAAGTTGGTGGAGGAGAAACAACCCTCAGCCAAAGACCGGTCGTCGTGATCATCTATTGGTGCGACACCTCATCAAACCTGCTAGGAAGGCACCATATAGGACAGCGGAGGACGGGGCCCACGTTTAACCGCACAAGTCCGAGGCAGCCGGACAAAAGTGGGTCACTGGTGAGGCAGGCCAGAGAAAGGATTAAAGGGGGTCCTGTGCCATGCTCCTGAACTGCTTGGGAGTTGACCGAGCCCCACACCTGGTGGACGCAGCACGGCTCGGGCGGTCACTACCTGTACAGAAGTGACCCGGAACAAATGAACTGTGAGTAAAGACCCTGGACTGTAACTTGTTGTCTGTGTGCTCCTTCGCGCCTCCAGCACTACCGGTACTGGGACCCTCACCACCATCACTCCCACCATCCACTACACTGCTCTGGGGCCGCACTCTTCCCGTGGGGAGTCACACCATCCCAGCTGCATTCATCATCGGCCCCAGCGGACTGCCTTGCAGCGGAGGTTCCTAATAGCCGCAATCCACGGGTGGCGTAGTCGGACATTATCTAAAGCAAGTAGCAGACTACCATTGGTCTGACCACCCTGAGCTGCGGGACCGGGCCGCCACTACTGCCCCCAACGTCTCCCTATCGCCCGGATCCGCGTGCCCCACGGCCCAGGGGGCGAGTCAGGTGCCATGAGCCCATTTCGCTACCATTGGGTAGAAGGCCCTGGGAAGGCACAGTTTTCCCTCTTGCAGTATCAGGTGTTTTTCATCTGGCCTGGCTCCATCCTGGATCCACTTCTCCTTTTCTTCTTTGGATGCTTTCTTCTGAAGGGCCAGAACCATGTTCTCCCAAGATTGTTTCCCGGTCCATCTTTACCCTGTTCCAGGGTCTGTTAGAGAACATAGATGAGATGTTTCTGTGCCAAGTGGTAGTATTGCTGCTTCTTTTGCTGCCTTGTCAGCCAAGCTGTTGCCTACTGCTTCTTTTGAGGTTCCCCCAGTGTATGCCTTAACCTTTATCAACGCAACTCTTTCTGGCATTAACAGAGATTCCATCAGTTCTTGTATGGCTTTATGGTGTCTTACAGGGATTCCATTAGCCGTGATGAAGTCTCTTGCCTTGCAGATTGCTCCACAGTCATGTGATATGCCGTACACATAGCTAGACTCCGTATAGATGTTTGCTTTCCTCTGGGTAGCCATTTTGCAAGCTTCTGTCAAGGCAAGTAGTTCTGCTAGTAGCACAGTGTCTTCTGTGACCACTGCCATGCCCATGTGGAAACTGCCTTCTTGGACTGCATATCTTCATCTATCCACAAAGAGAATCAGGTCAGGGTCTTCCAGAGGCACATCTGTAACAGAGTGAAATCTGGAGGTTTTAAGGACATCACATCTGGAGATGGTGACATTGTCTGGGACCAGAAGCGACGAGCAGCAGATAGGTGTTTTGGCTGTGTCTGGGCCAGAATGGCTGTGATGTCGTGACATGCCATTATCTTCAACCTGTGGCCCAAAATTATGTCAAAAGTCTTGTCCAGCACCAAGTGGGTTGCAACCACAGCTCTCATGTATGTAGGTGCTCCACGGGAAACTGGGTCTAGTCTGGCAGAATAGTACCCAAGTGGACGTTGTCTTCCTCCATGAGCTTGTGTGAGGACTCCAGTTGAGTGTCCTCTCTTCTCTGTTAAAAACAAGCAAAATAGCTTCTGGTAGTCAGGTAGCCCTAGAGCAGGGAAAGACATGATTGTATTCTTCAGTATGTAGAATCCATCAATGGCCTCCTTGGTTAGACAGAAAGGGATATCCTTGAGGCAGTCATACAAGGGTTGCATGTGAACAGAGGCATCAAGGATCCCAGGACGGCAGTAGGATACAAGTCCAAGAAAGGACTGAAGCTGTGTTGGCTTTGTTGGTAAAGGGATGTTCTTTACAGCTGTCTTCCTGTCTTCAGTGAGATGCTTTGTCTGGTGTGAGATTCAGTGTCCTAGGAACACAACTTTGTCCTGGCAGAATAGCAATTTGTCTCTGGATGCCTTGAACTGGAATAATGAGATTGACTCTTTCTGTGCTTCTTCCTTGGAATCTGAACACAGGAGAAGGTCATCAATATACTGGAGAAGTGTGGCTGTAGAGTGTGTCATCCTCCAGGGTTTTAAGACATAGAAGGCCTGTTCTGGGCTCCTTGAAGCATCACAGTCCATGTGTATTGCTGGTTCTGATGTGTGAAGCAAACAGGTACTGGCAGTCAGGGTGCAATGGAACACTGAAGAAGGCATTTGGCAAGTCAATCATTGGAAAGTGGATGGTATGGATGAAATGGGGTGCCCAGTACTGTGGCTTTATTGACTGCACGCAGGTCCTGTACCATGCGGGACTTGGTGGGTTGACCCTTTGGTGTTCTCTTCTTCACCGGAAACAATTGGGTGTTGCACGGTGATTTGGTGGGGATCACTGCTCCATTGCTGAGGTATATTTTAAGTTGTTGGTCAATAGCAGCAGATTGTGGAATGGAGAGTGGATACTGGGGTTTCTGTGGTAACAGAGCTCCTGGTTAGAGTTTTATTTCCACAAGTTGAACTTGGAGTCTTCCAATGTCTTCTGGGTCTTGTGCCCATAGGGTATTCGGGACTTATGCCATCAGTGTCGCCTCAGCTGGGTCAACAGGTATTTCCTGTAGCAAGAAAAGCCCAAACACTTCTGCTGAGTGTTCCTGTGATAATGGGTAGGTTAAGTTACAGTTCCACTGATTTGGAGTTTTGCTAGTAGATCTGATCCTAGTAGGTTTACTGGGCAGGTTGTGGAGACAACCAACTGTGATAACATATTCTGTGTAGGCTGCAGGCCTTTGTTCAGGGTCTTGGTCAGTAGTGTGTACCGTGTGGTTCCCTCCACCCCCAACACCAGGCACCGCTTTATCTGTAAGACAATCTGGCTGTACCAGTATCCACCAGGAAACTGAGAGGTTTTCCCTCAACCTCTATCTGAATGGTGGGGATGGGGTGGGCATGTCCACTTGGTTGTCTTGTGGAGTGTAAACGTATGAGTGCTTCTGGTGCTTGTGGTGGATCCAGCTTGCCAATGTCCTATTGTGGTCTGGGGCCATGTGGCTCCTGGGGTGGTTTTCAATATTGTCCAGGTTCTCTTCTCTGAGGGGCTGACCTGCATTTTCTCCTGAAGTGTCCTACTTTTCCGCAGTTAAAGCAGGTGATGACTTTGGGTTTCTGTGCATCCTTGTTCCATGGAGGATTCTATGTCACTGTTGAGGGAGGGCAATAACCCTTCACGGTTGACCAAGTGAGTGTCAAATTATTATGTTGATTGCGCAATCCACAGAAAACCAAACGGAGGCAATGCGTGCTCTGTATTGGGAGGATTCAAAGAATCTCTGATCTCGTTTATTTTGCTTAGCATTTTATATTGTTATGAGTTTATTAATGTCCAATCATCTACACCCATACTACAGGCTTGAACCAATGTTAGTACAATTATTACGGAAACACATATATGGTTATATTATCGTTAGTTTGAAGCACGCTGGAAATTTACAAGGTCAATCCTGGCCTAGACGAGTTAGATAACAGGAGCAGGTTGTCTGACAAAATGTTCTTGAGATAAAGAGTTAGTGTGAGAAAGTTCCAGGGGAAAAGAAAGAAAGAAGTATGTTATGCAAGGAGTGATAATAACATGATTTTAAAGCAAGCAGACAAAATGCAGTTGCTCTAGCATGAGTATCAATACATGAGTATCAATCCTTTACACTTGGATAGCATGAATATTAATATGTCCTTTACATTACCCCCTAAAAAGTATGTTATTATCAACAATAGAGGTGCTTTCCCAGGGTCATGCTTTGAGCCTGAGGGACATTGGTCTTCACTCAATTAGTGCCCTTGTTACCAATTGAGGCTGTCGCGGCATGTCTATCCCCCCTTGTTAGTTGATATAATCATAAAGCTCTGATCTTCAGACGTGAGGTTGGTCAGGGCATGCGGGTAAAGGTCATCATTCCCTTGTCGTCCAGGTCCTCAATGCTGGTTACATCTGGGAGGTCCGTGTATAGTAGCACTGGATGTCGGTTAACAGCGTCCTCCTATGCTCTCTGATGACTGGCAGGTTTTCCTCATGCAAAATGGGATACAATAAAAGACTAGTTTTAATAAGACATATACTAACAAGATGCAAGCAGCAATATGCAACACTCCTTGTAATATTCCAGCAATCCATCCACCAATCCCTTTAAACCAATTAGCAGGATTTAAAAAGGAAAACGTATCAGACCACCAATTGTCTTTGGTCAATTCGTTATGTTTGTTATACTCTTCCTTGAGTTTCCTAATGTCTTCCATTTTATTCTTTAACCGTACGGTAGAGTCGGGGTCAATATAGTGACAACAGGCTGGGCCTATAACCTGACACATACCTCCTTGAGCTGCTGTCAAATAGTCCAGCACTAAAGTATGTTGATTAGCCACTATGATAAGTTGATTCTACACTGCAACAGTAGTATTAATTACTTCCAAAATATTCCAAATCTGGTCATCTAAGTAATCAGTGACTTCCACTAATTTGTCCCACATTTGTGTAACCATAAGGTGTTGTCCTTAGCACGTTTATAGATGGTATGAAGAGGGATGGCTCTCATATCTACTTTACTATGGGGAATAAGATAAGTGGCTGGAGTTAGCTGGGCCAACGTACAAGTCCCCCCTACTCCGACTGGGAGCCATTTGTACGCATTATTCCCACAGACCCAATATGTGGCTGATGGCAGGTCCCATAAAACAGAGTGCTGTAATACTAATTTATGTACCAAATCGATAAAAACGGTGTTATTTGATAACATACACCATGAAGACATTTGTCCCAGGGGGCTACAATATCCAACATCCAGATTGCCACATGTTGGATCACTAGACTTATATTCAGAAAATTAATGTTTTACTGCTGTTGGGGTTGTCAGGAGCACTTGGTATGGTCCGTCATACAATGGTTCTAGTCCGTGTTTCCGAACATGCTTCTTCACAAACACATACAGTGGTGGCCAAAAGTATTGGCACCCCTGCAATTCTGTCAGATAATACTCAGTTTCTTCCTGAAAATGATTGCAATCACAAATTCTTTGGTATTATTATGTTCATTTAATTTGCTTGCAAGGAAAAAACACAAAAGAGAATGAAGCAAAAATCAAATCATTGATCATTTCACACAAAACTCCAAAAATGGGCCAGACAAAAGTATTGGCACCCTCAGCCTAATACTTGGTTGCACAACCTTTAGCCAAAATAACTGCGAACAACCGCTTCCGGTAAACATCAATGAGTTTCTTACAATGCTCTGCTGGAATTGTAGACCATTCTTCTTTGGCAAACTGCTCCAGGTCCCTGATATTTGAAGGGTGGCTTCTCCAAACTGCCATTTTGAGATCTCTCCACAGGTGTTCTATGGGATTCAGGTCTGGACTCATTGTTGGCCACCTTAGAAGTCTCCAGTGCTTTCTCTCAAACCATTTTATAGTGCTTTTGGAAGTGTGTTTTGGGTCATTGTCCTGCTGGAAGACCCATGACCTCTGAGGGAGACCCAGCTTTCTCACACTGGGCCCTACATTATGCTGCAAAATTTGTTGGTAGTCTTCAGACTTCATAATGCCATGCACACGGTCAAGCAGTCCAGTGCCAGAGGCAGCAAAGCAACCCCAAAACATCAGGGAACCTCCGCTATGTTTGACTGTAGGGACCCTGTTCTTTTCTTTGAATGCCTCTTTTTTTTTCCTGTACACTCTATGTTGATGCTTTTTCCCAAAAAGCTCTACTTTTGTCTCATCTGACCAGAGAACATTCTTCCAAAACGTTTTAGGCTTTCTCAGGTAAGTTTTGGCAAACTCCAGCCTGGCTTTTTTATGTCTCGGGGTAAGAAGTGGGGTCTTCCTGGGTATCCTACCATACAGTCCCTTTTCATTCACACGCCGACGGATAGTACGGGTTGACACTGTTGTACCCTCGGACTGCATGGCAGCTTGAACTTGTTTAGATGTTAGTCGAGGTTCTTTATCCACCATCCACACAATCTTGCGTTGAAATCTCTCGTCAATTTTTCTTTTCCGTCCACATCTAGGGAGGTTAGCCACAGTGCCATGGGCTTTAAACTTCTTGATGACACTGCGCACGGAAGACACAGGAACATTCAGGTCTTTGGAGATGGACTTGTAGCCTTGAGATTGCTCATGCTTCCTCACAATTTGGTTTCTCAAGTCCTCAGACAGTTCCTTGGTCTTCTTTCTTTTCTCCATGCTCAATGTGGTACACACAAGGACACAGGACAGACATTGAGTCAACTTTAATCCATGTTAACTGGCTGCAAGTGTGATTTAGTTATTGCCAACACCTGTTAGGTGCCAGAGGTAAGTTACAGGAGCTGTTAATTACACGAATTAGAGAATCATCACATGATTTTTCAAACAGTGCCAATACTTTTGTCCACCACTGTAATCTCCGGGTTTGAAGGTATGACAACCTTCTGCATCAGCTGGATCTGGAATAGAAGATGATACTAATGCATGGGTGTTAGTTAAGGCTTTGGCAAGCAGAATCACATATTGCACAAACTGATCTGTTTCTTATGATAATTGTTGTGGGGTAAATCTAGCTATGGCTGGCTGTGACCCAAATAGTATCTCATAGGGTGACAGTTTGTGTTTCCCTATGGGGGTGGTGCATATGTGATACAGTGCAATGGGAAGGAGCTCAGGCCACTGGACCGTAGTCTCCTGCATCATTTTGGTTAATTGCCTTTTCAGTGTGCCATTCAATCTCTCCACCTTGCCACTTGACTGTGGATGGTAAGGAGTATGTAACGCTACTGTTGATCCAATCATGATAAGTATATCTTGATATACACATGAGGAAAAGGCTGGTCCTTGATCACTTTTGATAACTTCTGGGACTCCATACCGGCAAACAACTTCAGAGACCAACTTCTTGGCGGTAGTCTCACAGGAGAACCTGCAGTCGTGACAAAGCCTCTCCTTGCCCAGATCTCCCCAAAATCATGTGCAATCCCGAAGGCGTATCTCGAGTCAGTAAATATATTCACACGTTTTCCTTCGGCCTGGTTACAAGCAGCAATCAGGGCTTTGAGCTCTGCTTCCTGTGCTGACATACTGGGAGGTAAGGCTGCAGCCTCTACCAATGTATCTTCAGTTGTGACAGCATATCCAGTATTCAGTATGAAACCTGCCAGAGGTGTCAGCATATCTTGATCCATCCGTATATAACGTAAGTTCTGGGTCATCCAAGGGTACTTCCCCCACTAGAACAAGTGGAGTTCTTATTTTTATTAAGAAAGCTTTACAGTATGAGATTGAGTGCAAATGACGACATGCAGAAGCACATATTCTCAGTGATGGAAGTGATATCACAGCTAAGATCTATTGGTGAAGACATTAAAGATTGTCATGTAGCAGCTATATTATTGTGCAGTTTACCAGATTCGTATACAGCCTTGATAAATGCCCTTGAGACGAGACCAGAAACTGACATTACATTAGATTTTGTGAAAACAAGACTAATATATGAATATCAGAGAAGAAAAGAAGAAAGAAATGATTCTTCTACTGAAAAGGACAGTGAAAACGCTCTTAAAGCTACAGAATTTAAAAAACCCTATAATAAAGAGACAAGAGAATGCTTCAGATGTAAGAAAAAAGGTAATTTAAAGAAAGACTGTACCATATGGAAAGCAGAACAACAAAAATGACAACATAAAAAGCATACACAGAAAGTAAAAAACACAATTTCCGATTCATGTGAGAATAATTGGAATGGCACATTTATAGTAACAGACAAGAAATCATCACTTGGTTGGTTTATTGATTCAGGAGCAACGAGTCATATGACAAGTGACAAGAATTTCTTTACTGATCTTGATTTAGATAAGAAAGAAGCCATTTATCTTGCAGATGGAAGCAAAATAACCGCAGAAGGTATCGGACAAGGTATGCTAAATTGTTCAAACAAGTTCGGACAAGATTCAAAGATACTTGTACAGGATGTGTTGTATGTTCCAAAATTGGAAGGCGGATTATTAACTGTGAAACGTTTAACAGCAAAAGGACTTACAGTAAAATTCAAAGACAATGAGTGTGCAATTATTGCAGGAAACAAGGTGATAACCAAAGTCAAGGCAGATGAACAATTATATCATTTTGACACACCAAAGGAACAGATGAAGGTATGTACACATGATCACAAAAACTGTATTCACATGTGGCATAGACGTCTAGGACATAGACACCCTGACAGTATAAGAGAACTACAGAGAAAAGAATTGACAAAAGATTTAAAGATATCAGATTGCTCAATTACCATAAGATGTGAATGTTGTATAAAATCCAAAGCCACAAGGATATCTATTCCAAAAGAAACTGACGTATGTGGACCCATGAAAGTGACTACATCAGGAGGCAATAGATACATGTTGACTTTTATAGACGACTACTCAAGATACACAGTCACATACTTAATTAAGAACAAAAGTGAAGTTATTGATAAACTTGTAGACTATGTAACAAGATCAAGTAACAAATTTCAAAGGAAGCCAATTGTCATCAGAAGTGATAATGGAGGTGAATTTACAGGTCACAGAATAGAAGAATACTTAAGACAAAATGGAATAGAACACCAGAAAACTGTTCCATACGCACCTGAACAAAATGGAGTAGCTGAAAGGAAAAACAGAACTCTAACAGAAATGATAAGATGTATGCTGACGGATTCCAAACTACCAGAGAAATATTGGGGTGGGGCAGCAATGACAGCTACATATCTACAGAACCGACTTTTTTCCAGAAAACTGACAAAAACTCCATATGAACTGTGGCAAGGTATGAAACCAAGTGTCAATCATTTAAAAGTTTTTGGATGTAAAGTTTTTATATTCATTCCAACAGAAAAACGTTCCAAACTTCAAAACAGATCCATGGAAGGAATATTCGTTGGATATAGTGAAAATTACAAAGGATATAGAATCCTAGATCCCAAAACAGACAGAGTTACGGTGAGTAACAGTGTGACATTCATTGAAGATTTAAATGAAGACATTATGATTTCAGTTGAAACAAACAATGAGAAAAACAATAGTGACATAACTGAAGAAATATCTGATGAGAAAGAAGTAGAAATTAATGAAGAACAAAATACTGAAAGTGAAGAATCACAACTACAAACAGACACAGAACCAAGACGTTCAATGAGAGAGAACAAAGGAAAACCACCAAAACGTCTCTCATACAAGACAAGCATAAGAAAAATCTATGAGCCTACCTCTTGGGAAGACATATCTAAACTTCCTGAAGAAGAAGCTAATAAATGGATAGAAGCAACAGAAACAGAAATTAAATCCATGCATGATTCAAATACATGGACACTAACAGATTTACCAGAAGGAAGAAAAGCCATAGGATGTAAATGGATTTTTAAAGTAAAATACCAAACAGATGGCACAGCTGAAAGATACCGAGCAAGACTCGTAGCTAAAGGGTATTCTCAAAGATATGGAGAAGACTATGATGAGACATTTGCTCCAGTTGTCAAACACACT
The DNA here is from genome assembly GCF_046119375.1 of Phyllobates terribilis. Taxonomy (NCBI): domain Eukaryota; kingdom Metazoa; phylum Chordata; class Amphibia; order Anura; family Dendrobatidae; genus Phyllobates; species Phyllobates terribilis. The sequence goes on from NW_027362765.1 coordinate 106,969,657, forward strand.
ACAATAAGAACTTTACTTACAGTTGCAGCAATGAAACAGATGGAACTGAGACATCTGGATGTAAAGACAGCTTTTTTGAATGGAGATTTAACAGAAGACATTTACATGGAACAACCTCCAGGATTCAAAGATGAAAGAAATCCAAAAAGAGTTTGCAAACTACAGAAAAGCATATATGGTTTAAAGCAAGCAGCTAAAGCGTGGAATGACAAAATCACGGAAGTACTTACAAATGAAAAATTTCAAAGAAGCAAAGCTGATCCATGCTTGTACACAAAAAAGCTTAATTAATAGATGTATTTATGTACTCATATATGTAGATGACATTTTGATTTGTTTTAAACAAGAAAGGGATAAAGAAAACATTCTAAAAATCCTGAAGCAACATTTCAAAATCAAAGACTTGGGAAATGTGAAATAGTATCTAGGAATACAGGTAGAAAGAGAAGAAGACGAAAGTTTCCTACTGAATCAAAATCACATGATTCAAGACATAACAGAAAAAATTGGATTAAAGGATGCAAAAACAGTAAAGTCTCCAATGGAAACTAATTATCTCAAAGAGATGAACAGTGAAAAAAATATTCTACCAAATAATGAAGAATACAGAACAGCAATAGGAAAACTACTGTATCTAGTGACCGTTACAAGACCAGACATCGCAGCAGCAGTAGGAATCCTGAGTAGAAAGGTATCGAAACCAAATAAAGCTGATTGGAATGCCGTGAAGAGAGTAATGCGTTATTTGAAAGGAACTAGCAATGTTAAGCTGAAATTACTCACAAGTAGTGTTGAGCATTCCGATACTGAAATATCGGGTATCGGCCGATATTCGCGGTATCGGAATTCCGATACTTAATTCCGATACTTTTACAATATCGAATACCGGAATCGGAAGTTCCCATAATGCCTGCGCTCTGCAGTGTCTCTGAAGGATGACAAGCTGGATGGCAGCGCTCAGCTGAGATCCAGCCTGTCATCAGAATGCCATCCCAGCGGGGGAGAATTCTCCTGATTGTTTAAAAGCCGGCGCGCGGTAAAAAGCCGCCGGCTTTTAAACAATCACACAGCCCCATACTGCTTCCCCGCAGCCTCCCACCCCGATCCTCCGCTCCCCTCGCCACCTCCCATCCCGATCGTAAGTTAGGACCGGGCGGGGAGCGCAGCACCAAGGAGCGAAGGACCCGGGCGGGGAAGCCGGCAGTGAAAAGACTTCACCGCCGGCTTTCCCGTTATGTGCTGCGCTTTCCCGCCGGTTATTTCAAATGAACAGCTGAGGTATCAGGTGATGCCGATCAGCTGTTCATTTGAAGTAGCCGCGGTGCCCTCAGAGGGTTCATGTGAGTTCATGCTTGACTGCATGAACTCAAATGAACTTTCCCACAGCCGCACAGGTCAGCCTCACCTCCCAGACCATCAGACCGGTCATGATTAGTGACGCACCCCCTGGGCCATGTTCAAGGGATACCCGGAGCCGGATCTGTATGGGGGTAGTAGTCCTTATGGCGGTGACCCGGTCCGTGCCCAGGGTGTCAAACTAAGTGGCAGTCTATGACAATAGATGTTAACTTGGATGTCGACTACGCCACCCGTTGAGTGCGGCTTTGAAGCCGCCGCTGCAGAGCAGTCCGCTGAGGCCGGTGGTATATGTGCAGCAGTGATGGTATAACCCCCAACGGGAGGGGTATGGCCTCAGGGCAGCAGGTGTGGATGATGGGGGTTGTGATGATGCAGGAAGGAGAAGCAGAGTCAGGAGATGCAGTTTCAGGGTTTTTACTCACTGATGTTGCTTTAGTCACTCTGGCCTTGAGTGACCACCCGAGCCGTGCTGCGTCCACCAGGTCCTGGACTCGGCTAACCCCCAGGCAGTCCGGAGCATGGTCCTGAGCTTCCCTGTCTCTCTCTCTTCCTCCTGGCCATTCCCACCAGGGATCCACCTTTGGCCGGCTCCCTCGGGTCTCTTGGTGGTCAAACCTCCTCTGGGTTCCCTGACCCTATGCTTGGTGTGCCTTTCTGGTGGATTTGGTGAGGGTCGTGGCAAATCTTGACCACGACCTCCGGTTCCTGGCTGAGGATTAGTGGCCTCCACCAGTTCGGGTTCCGGTACCCGTGTCCGCCAACCCTTCACCCTTTCTGGTCTGTTTCTGGGTTCTTGGGGTTCCCTCTGTCTTTCTCTCTGGGTCCTTCTTACTCCTCTCTCTCTGCAGGCCTTGCTCTGGAGCTGGGCCCAGCCGGAGCCACAGCTCCCTGTCAGCCCTCCTGGCTGAGCTCCCCTCCTCTTCTCCTCCTGCCTGAACTGAACCCTGATCTAAGATGGTGCCCACCTTATATACTCCCTCTATGTGTGAGCCCAGGTGACCAGCACCCAATGAGCTCCTAGCTTTACCCAGAGTACTCCCCCTATCTGCCCCTACACTACTGGGATGTTCCACCCACCTCCCACTCCAGCCAGGGACAGACGCTGTCGTACCTGCACATTTACTTAGTGGGAGTACCGTTGTTCTGTCCCCCGGAAATGGGATGTATGTAGTGCATGCAGCCTACTGAGCTCAGTCCCACACTCCATCCTTACCCGGGAGTGGAATACCACACCTCTGGGTTGAGTTGCAATACTCCTGTAGCAGCCGAATCCTCAGGGTGCTACATTCCCCCCTGGTAAATCACAGCACGTCCTCGGGCTGTAAAAGAATAAAATATCCAAAAACATACAATTTTTTTTTCAAAACATCATAAACATATAAAACACTATATATATTATCAGCAGCAATAAACTCTTCATATTAAACTTTTCATTATAAACATTCTTGTTCCTCCGGCCACGGTGCAAATTGTGACCAGGTAAGTGCCACAGTCTCTGGTAGAAAAAACAGTTTCCTATAAAACCAGTAGGGGGCGCCTTAGAAAGCGCAACTATATACAAGGGGAGGTGGCCGCTCTCAGTCCTCGGCCAGGTAGAGGGAATAAGGGATGGCTGTTCACAGTCCTCAGCCTGTTGGGAGATGGGACACACTGGAACAGTTCACACTTGTCCCAACGGGGAACTCATATTTAATTAAGCAGTATGGCATATGCCCTTACGGGCAACAGTTTAATTTGCTGGTCCCAACGGGGACTATAATGGTAACAGTTCCTGTACCCTGACGGGTAACTATTTTACAGTTTCAGTTCACCTCTTAATGGTGACGATGCCCTCCTGCTCCTTCCTGAGGGTAGGCTTCAGACCCGTCCGGGTCCTCTTGTTCCTCCTCACACCGCAGCTCCTCTTCCGTCAGGCGATGTACATGAAGGGCATAGGGTCCTTTGGCACATTGGTGCCGGGTAAAGGTGACCTCGTCACCCAGGTACAGGTCACGACCTCTGTGTCCCTCCGGCAGGTGGGACTCGACATCTCTTCTGGTCACGAAGACGTCGCCGGGGGTGTGATGATCTCTGATGAAGCCCCAACCGTGCTGCAGTTGGAATTTAATTACAGTCCCGGTGGCACGGGGACCGTGGGCTGCACGGGGGTTCCTTCGGGTCCAGCTCTTTTGTTCTGCACTCTTTACTTGCAGCCGCTCCTCGCGGACCCGTCTCTCTTTCCTCTCTCTGTCAAAGACCGCTAGCTGCTGCCGGCAGCACTCTGCACGCTGGGCTGCGGCCGCCCAGGTCTCTTGGGTGAACCCGATGAGGTCTTCTCCAGTGGGGTCCCACGCGAACTGCGCCTCCTCCAACGAGAGTGGGGTGATCTTGGCGGGCGCCGGAGCCGGGATCAGGGGTTCATCCAGAGGCCGTTCCCTCCGGTGTCGGGGATGGACGTATTTAGGTGGCCATACTAAGAGCAGCCCGTCCGAGGTGGTGTGTTGTGCGAAGTAGTCTTCGCCCAGACGGGGTGCTGTGGAGGCAGAGGGCGCTGTGGTGCTTGCGGCGCCCAGGAGCTCCTGGCCTTGCGTCCAGGCCGAAGGTAGCCTGAAGACAAAGGGCGCTTTAGTAGCAGCGGCGCCCGGGTCTACCAGACCTTGCGACCAGGCCGGTGGCATGATGGTGGTAGAGGGCGCTGTGAAGACGGCGGCGCCCGGGGGTACTTGGCCCTGCGACCAGGCCGATTGCGCTTCCTGTTTGGTCGCACTCTGATTTGAGGCGCGTGACGTCACGGGGAGCGCGGCCGCGGCTCCTGCCGCTTGAGGCCTAGTCTGGAGCGGTGGCGGTGCAGCGACGGGCGCAGTGAACGGGATTTCGGGCTCTGCGACGGGGAGCTGGGGCAAGTTCTCGGCCTCCGGGTACGGGGTGTAGACGTCCCCATTACCTGCCTCCGTTACTTCAGCTCCCTCCACGGCGCCGTCTCCGGCCTTCGTCCCTCCTGCTCTTCCTTCAGGGGCAGGCGTGCTCCTCGCTGCTGGCGGTGTCTTTTGCTGGCGGTTTTCAGCCTGCTGGGCCATCTCCTTGCTCCACGCGGCCAGTACGTCTCGCTGCACTCGGGCCATCTTCTGAGCCAAGCCCTCCAGTGCGGTCCGTGCATGCTCCCGATCTCTGGGGAGCTGCGCCAGGATCTCCACCAGGACTTCTGGGGTAGTCGCTTGCAACAGGCTCCTGACCACTGGGTCGGTGCTGCCTGCCTCTCCCTCCATCTCCGGGTACGGCTTCTCCAGACTCCTCCAAGCTGCTCCCATCTTCACTCTTTTGTTCTCTCTCCTCCCCCATTCAGGGTGGTTCCGGGGCAACTTGGTGATTGTCAGTCCCAGGGCAGTTCCCTCACGCTGACGGACATCTCAAGCATCACAGTCTCTGCTGTTGGGGCGGTCTTCGTTTTTGGCGCCATTCTTGGTCCTGGCCCACGATGGGAGGTGGCCTCTTGCCACCCTCTGGCACGCCCATAATGGCGTCCGCTCTGCCAAGGTGGGAAATCTTCTCAGATGGCGGGAACCGCTTCCCAATGGCGGGAAACTCTGTGGACGGCGGGAAAAGACCGCAGATGGCGGGCAAACGGCGGGAACCGATCCGAGATGGCGTCCGATGGCGGGGACCCTCCGGAATCGGCGGGAGACTTCTTTTTGAGGTAAATGCGAACTTTTCTTCAGGCACGCAGTACCCGGTGGTTGCGGGCACGTTATCCTGCCGACTACGCCAAAGTTGACGCACCCCCTGGGCCATGTTCAAGGGATACCCGGAGCCGGATCTGTATGGGGGTAGTAGTCCTTGTGGCGGTGACCCGGTCCGTGCCCAGGGTGTCAAACTAAGTGGCAGTCTATGACAATAGATGTTAACTTGGATGTCGACTACGCCACCCATTGAGTGCGGCTTTGAAGCCGCCGCTGCAGAGCAGTCCGCTGAGGCCGGTGGTATATGTGCAGCAGTGATGGTATAACCCCCAACGGGAGGGGTATGGCCTCAGGGCAGCAGGTGTGGATGATGGGGGTTGTGATGATGCAGGAAGGAGAGGCAGAGTCAGGAGATGCAGTTTCAGGGTTTTTACTCACTGATGTTGCTTTAGTCACTCTGGCCTTGAGTGACCACCCGAGCCGTGCTGCGTCCACCAGGTCCTGGACTCGGCTAACCCCCAGGCAGTCCGGAGCATGGTCCTGAGCTTCCCTGTCTCTCTCTCTTCCTCCTGGCCATTCCCACCAGGGATCCACCTTTGGCCGGCTCCCTCGGGTCTCTTGGTGGTCAAACCTCCTCTGGGTTCCCTGACCCTATGCTTGGTGTGCCTTTCTGGTGGATTTGGTGAGGGTCGTGGCAAATCTTGACCACGACCTCCGGTTCCTGGCTGAGGATTAGTGGCCTCCACCAGTTCGGGTTCCGGTACCCGTGTCCGCCAACCCTTCACCCTTTCTGGTCTGTTTCTGGGTTCTTGGGGTTCCCTCTGTCTTTCTCTCTGGGTCCTTCTTACTCCTCTCTCTCTGCAGGCCTTGCTCTGGAGCTGGGCCCAGCCGGAGCCACAGCTCCCTGTCAGCCCTCCTGGCTGAGCTCCCCTCCTCTTCTCCTCCTGCCTGAACTGAACCCTGATCTAAGATGGTGCCCACCTTATATACTCCCTCTATGTGTGAGCCCAGGTGACCAGCACCCAATGAGCTCCTAGCTTTACCCAGAGTACTCCCCCTATCTGCCCCTACACTACTGGGATGTTCCACCCCCCTCCCACTCCAGCCAGGGACAGACGCTGTCGTACCTGCACATTTACTTAGTGGGAGTACCGTTGTTCTGTCCCCCGGAAATGGGATGTATGTAGTGCATGCAGCCTACTGAGCTCAGTCCCACACTCCATCCTTACCCGGGAGTGGAATACCACACCTCTGGGTTGAGGTGCAATACCCCTGTAGCAGCCGAATCCTCAGGGTGCTACATTAGTGTGTGTGCGGGGTGTGTGTGCGATGTCTGCATGTGTGTGTGGGGTGTCTGTGCGATGTTTGTGGGTGTGTGCGGGTGTGCGCGGTGTCTGTGCGATGTGTGCGGGTGTGTGCGATGTCTGCGAGTGTGTGCGGGTGTGCGCGGTGTCTGCGATGTGTGCGGGTGTGTGCGTGCAGGCAGACATAGGCCGATGTGACACTACTACTCCCATCGGCCTATGTCTGTCCCCCGTCCACTCGTGCCAGCAGGATCAGCTCGATGGGAGCAGTAGTTCCCATCAGCCTGATCCTGCTATTTAAATTGCCCTACTGTGCCCCAATAAATTTTAAATACATGTCATTGGTGGCCAGTGGTTACCTACAATAAATTAGTTCATACATTACCTGTCCCCGCCGATCGCCACCTAAAATAAAGTCAAAAATAAAAAACTACACCTATACTCACCTAGACACCTAATTCCCCGAAGCCATCGATCTCCTGTAATAAAATATTAAATAATAAACCACAACCTTATCCTTACCCCTCCGTAGTAGTCCACGAGTGTCCCACGAAGATCTCCAGTTCAGAGCAGCCACATAGAATGTGACCGCTCTGAACCGCTGCCGCCGCTAGAATGATGGGGCCGTGAAGCAGCCCCGTCATTGCATAAGCGGGTTCGCCGGAGTTCAGGCAGCGCTGCTCCGGTTAGCTCCTTTACGGCCCTGCTGTATCGTGAGAAATTCCCACGGTACAGCACTGCCATAAAGGAGGTCTCCGGAGCTGCGCTGACTGAATGCACTCCGGTGACCTCAGTCAGTGGCTCCCGCTGCCGGGAGCGGACGTGTTCCCGGCAGTGTGAGCTTATAGCAGCAATGACAGTTGTCACATCTCCAGATATGACAGCTGTGCATGGGAGATCAGCGCAGGAACGTGGACAGGTAACTATTATTTTTAGTAAACTAAGAATTAAATAAAATGGTGTGTTTTATTTCAAATAAATTATTTTTTTCTGGGTGTAGTGTGTTTTTTCTTTTTAACACTTTGTAGGTTAGTAATGGGGGTGTCTTATAGACGCCCATCATTACTAACCTGGGCTTCATGGCAGCTGGCGCTGACATGAACCCCACCACTATTACCCCCTGCCACCGCACCTGGGCAGCGTGGAAGAGCGAGGCTAAGTGCCAGAATTGGCGCATCATATGGATGCGCCATTTCTGGGGTGGCTGATGGCTGGTGTTTCTAGCCTGGGAGGGGGCCATTATTCATGGCACCCTTCCTGGGCTATTAATATCAGCCCCCAGCTGTCTGCCTAGCCTTTGCTAGCTATTAAAATAGGGGGGACCCCACGTCATTTTTTTGGGGGGGGGTCCCCCATTTTAATAGCTATTAAAGGCTAGGTATTCAGCTGGGGGCTGATATTAGTAGCCTGGGAAGCTCCGTGGGTTTTACCCCCTTCCCAGGCTTCAAACATCTGCCCCAGCCGTCTGCTTAACCTCCGCTAGAGACTAAAATTATGGGGGATCCCACGCCATTTTTTTTTTTAAATAAATCCTTTATTTTAACACTAAATGACATTTGAGGAGTTAATAAAGATGCAGTCCCTAAATTATTATTTATTTTTTAATTAATTTTTCCCAAAACTTTTGACGTGGGCTTCGCCATATTTTTGTATGCCAGCCAGGTACAGCATCCAGCTTCTATGAACGCGCCATTTTCCGGGGCGGCTGCGGACTGCAATTTTCAGCGGGGGGGGGGGGGGGCAGAAAGCTTGGGCCTCCCTGCGCTGCAGATTCCATCCCCCAGCTGCCTAGTTGTACCTGGCTGGACACAAAAATAGGGAGAAGCTCCACGTTTTTTTTTTTTTTAATTATTTCATGAAATTCATGGAATAATTAAAAATAAAAATACGTGGGGCTTCGCCCTTTTTTTGTGTCCAGCCAGGTACAACTAGGCAGCTGGGGGCTGGAATCTGCAGCGCAGGGAGGCCCAAGCTTTCTGGGCCCCACCCGCTGCAAATTGCAGTCCGCAGCCGCCCCGGAAAATGGCGCGTTCATAGAAGCGCCATCTTCTGGCGCTGTACCCAACTCATCCAGGGCCCTGGTGCGGTGGCTCACTGGGTAATAAAGGGGTTAAGGCCAGCTTGGCATTATCAGCTGGCCCTAAGCCCGAAATTGATGAGGTCACGCCAATATTAGACATGACCGCCATGAATTTCTAGTAAAGTATTTAAAAAAAACACAAACACCCAGAAAAAAGTCCTTTAATTGAAATAAAGACACAATTCTTTATTGTTCTAAATTAAACCATACTTACCGTCACGCCCATTCCAGCTGAAGCCAACGATCTCCTGCAATAAAAGTAAAATAATAAAGCAACCTCATCCTTACCTTTCCATGGTTCCCACGACAGCTTCAGCTCTGCTACATCGAGATGACAGGCTGGACCGCAGCAGAACGCTGCCATCCAGCCTGTTATCCCGCAGACACTGAGAAGCGCAGGCATGCTTGCGCTCCTCAGTGTCAGGCTGTGACGGCATAAAGATGAGCCGAGGTCATGTCCAATGAACTCGGCGCACCTCATGCACGTCACTGACAGCGTGGGAAAATTCTCCTGCACTCAGCGCTTCAGCGTGAGAATTCTCCCACGCTGTCAGTGACATACATGAGGTGAGGTCATGTCCAATGAACTCAGCTCACCTCATGCACGTCCCTGACAGCGTGGGAAAATTCTCCTGCACTCAGCGCTTCAGCGTGAGAATTTTCCCACGCTGTCAGTGACGTGCATGAGGTGCGCCAAGTTCATTGGACATGACCTCGGCTCATCTGGATGCCGTCACAGCCAGACACTGAGTAGCGCAAGCATGCCTGTGCTTCTCAGTGTCTGCGGGATGACAGGCTGAATGGCAGCGTTCTGCTGCGGTCCAGCCTGTCATCTCGATGTAGCAGAGCTGAAGCTGTCGTGGGAGCCATGGAAAGGTAAGGATGATGTTGCTTTATTATTTTACTTTTATTGCAGGAGATCGTTGGCTTCAGCTGGAATGGGCATGACGGTAAGTATGGTTTAATTTAGAACAATAAAGAATTGTGTCTTTATTTCAATTAAAGGACTTTTTTCTGGGTGTTTGTGTTTTTTTTAAATACTTTACTACAAATTCATGGTGGTCATGTCTAATATTGGCGTGACCCCATGAATTTCGGGCTTAGGGCCAGCTGATAATGCCAAGCTGGCCTTAACCCCTTTATTACCCAGTGAGCCACCGCACCAGGGCCCTGGATGAGTTGGGTACAGCGCCAGAAGATGCCGCTTCTATGAACGCGCCATTTTCCGGGCGGCTGCGGACTGCAATTTGCAGCGGGTGGGGCCCAGAAAGCTTGAGCCTCCCTGCGCTGCAGATTCCAGCCCCCAGCTGCCTAGTTGTACCTGGCTGGACACAAAAATAGGGCGAAGCTCCACGTATTTTTTTTTTAAATTCATGAAATTCATGGAATAATTAAGAAAAAAAGGGCTTCCCTATATTGTTGTGTCCAACCAGGTACAAATAGGCAGCTGGTGGTTGGGCGCAGCCCGTTCCTGCCTGCTGTACCTGACTGGACACAAATATAGGGCGAAGCCCCACATCAATTTTTTTTAATTATTTCATGAATTTCCTTTAAAAAAAAAAATACGTGAAGCTTCTCCCTATTTTTGTGTCCAGCCAGGTACAACTAGGCAGCTGGGGGCTGGAATCTGCAACGCAGGGAGGCCCAAGCTTTCTGCCCCCCCCCCCCCCCCGCTGAAAATTGCAGTCCGCAGCCACCCCGGAAATGCGTTAATAGAAGCTGGATGCTGTACCTGGCTGGCATACAAAAATATGGCGAAGCCCACGTCAACAGTTTTGGGAAAAATTAATTAAAAAATAAATAATAATTTAGGGACTGCATCTTTATTAACTCCTCAAATGTCATTTAGTGTTAAAATAAAGGATTTATTTAAAAAAAAATTGATGTGGGGCTTCGCCCTATATTTGTGTCCAGCCAGGTACAGCAGGCAGGAACGGGCTGCCCCCAACCACCAGCTGCCTATTTGTACCTGGCCGGACACAACAATATAGGGAAGCCCTTTTTTAAAAAAATTATTTCATGAAATAATTAAAAAAAAATTGACGTGGGGCTTCGCACTATATTTGTGTCCAGCCAGGTACAGCAGGCAGGAACGGGCTGCCCCCAACCACCAGCTGCCTATTTGTACCTGGTTGGACACAACAATATAGGGAAGCCCTTTTTTTCTTAATTATTCCATGAATTTCATGAAATAATTAATAAAAAAAATGCGTGGGGCTTCGCCCTATTTTTGTGCCCAGCCAGGTACAACTAGGCAGCTGGGAGCTGGAATCCGCAGCCCTGGGAGGCCCAAGCTTTCTGGGCCCCACCCGCTGCAAATTGCAGTCCGCAGCCGCCCCAGAAAATGGCGCGTTCATAGAAGCGCCATCTTCTGGCGCTGTACCCAACTCATCCAGGGCCCTGGTGCGGTGGCTCACTGGGTAATAAAGGGGTTAAGGCCAGCTTGGCATTATCAGCTGGCCCTAAGCCCGAAATTCATGGGGTCACGCCAATATTAGACATGACCACCATGAATTTCTAGTAAAGTATTTAAAAAAACACAACACCCAGAATAAAGTCCTTTAATTGAAATAAAGACACAATTCTTTATTGTTCTAAATTAAACCATACTTACCGTCACGCCCATTCCAGCTGAAGCCAACGATCTCCTGCAATAAAAGTAAAATAATAAAGCAACCTCATCCTTACCTTTCCATGGTTCCCACGACAGCTCCAGCTCTGCTACATCGAGATGACAGGCTGGACTGCAGCAGAACGCTGCCATTCAGCCTGTCATCCCGCAGACACTGAGAAGCGCAGGCATACTTGCACTCCTCAGTGTCTGGCTGTGACGGCATAAAGATGAGCCGAGGTCATGTCCAATGAACTCAGCTCACCTCATGCACGTCACTGACAGCGTGGGAAAATTCTCACGCTGAAGCGCTGAGTGCAGGAGAATTTTCCCACGCTGTCAGTGACGTGCATGAGGTGAGGTCATGTCCAATGAACTCAGCTCACCTCATGCACGTCACTGACAGCGTGGGAAACTTCTCCTGCACTCAGCGCTTCAGCGTGAGAATTTTCCCACGCTGTCAGTGACGTGCATGAGGTGAGCTGAGTTCATTGGACATGACCGTAGGGGGGACCCCACGTTATTTTTTTGGGGGGGTTCCCCCATTTTAATAGCTAGTAAAGGCTAGGTATTCAGCTGGGGGCTGATATTAGTAGCCTGGGAAGCTCCGTGGGTATTACCCCCTTCCCAGGCTTCAAACATTTGCCCCAGCTGTCTGCTTAACCTCCGCTAGAGCCTAAAATTAAGGGGAACCCCACGCCAATTTTTTTTTAAATAAATCCTTTATTTTAACACTAAATGACAAGTACAGTAAGCAACACTGTCACTGTACTTCATATATATGCGACTGACATGTTTCTATCTATCTAATCTATGTGTGAAGCTCTATTCTGTCTGTTATAAATTGTCGGGTACCGCTGCTGAATTGCCGGCCGGCTTTTTTAAAGAGACGGTGCACGAAAACACTAATATTTTTTTAAATAAATCCTTTACACTAAATGACAAGTTCTGTAAGCAACACTGTCACTGTACTTCATATATATGTGACTGACATGTTTCTATCTATCTAATCTATGTGTGAAGCTCTATTCTTTCTGTTGTAAATTGTCGGGTACCGGTGAATGCCGCTGATGAATTGCCGGCTTTTCATGTCATTCTACATTATTCTTAGTTGTTTTACTTTATGTAGAATTAACCTACAAGGAAAGAAAGGGTTTATTTTCATTCCGATATTTGTGTCCCATTGACTTGCATTGGTTTCCGGTATCGGAATCGGCGATATCCGATACTTTTTGGGTATCGACCCGATCCAATCCGATACGATATTTCCTGATATCGGAAGGTATCGCTCAACACTACCCACAAGTGATAATTGCATTTTAACAGGATATGTTGATGCAGATTGGGCTGGAGATCCAACTGACAGAAGATCTACCAGTGGACATATTTTTTTTCTCTCAGGTTGACCAATAAGTTGGACAAGTAAGAAACAGTCAATTGTGACACTGTCTTCAACAGAAGCAGAATATGTTGCCGCAGCACATGCGAGTCAAGAAGTACTGTGGTTAAGACAATTGTTGACAGAATTAGGACAACCAAAGTTGGAACCAACAAAACTGAAAGAGGAAAATCAAGGATGTCTTGTTCTTGCTCAGATGGAAAGAGTCAATCCAAGAACCAAGCATGTTGATGTGAAATATCATTTCTTGAGAGATCATCAGGAACAAGGAGTCTTGAAGTTAGAGTATTGTCCTACTGAAGAAATGACAGCAGACATCTTCACGAAGGCGTTGAATGCTGATAAACACCAGAGACTAATAATAAAGTTGGGTTTGATTGAATAAGTCCTTATTGTTGAGAAAGAGTGTTGGCATATACAACAGATTAGGACTTATTATAAGTGAAAGGAGGACTTTATACTAACCAGACAGCAGATGGCGATAGTGTGTAAAGTTATATGCTGGCTGTAATGGGGGAGGAAAGCTGTCAATTGTTGGTTGTTTTTACTTCCTGTGTGTTTTTCTTTCTTTCCTGAATGTGTTATGTCAGCAGCACATGGACTGTGTGACACTGAATTGTATCTCATGTTTAACCAGTATGAAGTAAATACTGTTTACTCAAGATATCTTGCTGATTGAAGCTCTTGTAAGTACAGTGGTGACTGTAAGAAGATGCACTCTGCGACAAAAAGAAGATCATCCACGTATTGTAAAATACTACCTCAGAGTTGTCCAGCTGCCACGGCAGCAGACAGCTAGACATGTTCTTTGCAAACTGATTAGGGCTATTCTGCACACTCTGCGGCATCACCGTCAAGTCAATTGCCTGCCCTGATATGTAAATGCAAACAGAAACTGACAGTCTTTGTGTAGTGGAATGCTAAAAAAGACAAAAAAACAAAAACGTTTGCTAAATCAATTACTGTAAACCAGACAACGTGTATGTGCATCTATTAGGAACTTAAGGATATATGACCATCTAGAAAATTAGTTTACATCACCATATCTTAGCCCTAATGTCAAAGTGGACATAAATATGTGCTGTTGAGGGTAGTGGATTGATCAGCCAACTTATCCTGAGCCCATATTTTAAGGGCTTGACAGAAGTCAACCCCTCTCATACGTACTGGCGTCTAATGCTCTGTCACACACTGATCATGATGATCTTCCTCATACACATTCCGGGTGTAGTGTGTATTGCTGCCTGTATTCCGGGTGTGCCAAGATGGCCGCCACCAGAAGTAAGCACACTACAGGAAGGGTGCACCAAGATGGCTGCCACCAAAGGGACATCTGGTCAGAGGCCGGAAGTGATGCAATGGGTGTAGCAACATGGCTGCTGCAGGAAGGGTTGGAACTTTGGGCGGACATAGGTATAACAGATGAGGATGGGGCACTAGGAGTGGCTTGGGTAGTAGCGAGGGGTGGGTCTTCTGGACAGGGTGCATGACATGCAACACAATAATCTTCTGACAATGGATTCGGCTGGCCACAATTAGAACATTCTCAACAATTCATTACGCCGCCATTATCGGAGAGCAGTATCTTTGTAATACACATAACATAGGGTCTTTCCCTTTTTGTCTGCATTTTCTTAATTCTCTGCTGCTCCGTACCAAGCCAAAGCTATTTGTATCAATCCTTTATCTTCTAACTTGCATTTTTAGTTAACTGTTTAAGTTTCTGTACATAACTTTTCCCTTCTTTCAATAAACTCAGCGCAGCCTTTTTTCACATCAGCTGCATTTTGTAGCACTAAACAGTCAGACACTCCTGTTACAGTGCTAGGTAATTCTCCCTTCTTTACATAAAAATAATTAAAACAACCAGGCTTCGTCTCCTCCTCTGCGAGCGAGACGGCGGATGGCAGGCTGAGGTCTCCCTCCCACAGGAAAATTTAACACCTTAAACACTTTTGGTGCATTCTTAAATGATCTTTTCTCTTCTCGACCGATCATCCTCTCCCTCCTGTCTCTCTCTCTTCCCTCCTGTCTCTCTCTCTCACCTCCTGTCTCTCTCTCTCACCTCCTCTCTCTCTCTCTCTTTCACCTCCTCTCTCTCTCACCTCCTGTCTCTCTCTCACCTCCTCTCTCTCTCTCACCTCCTGTCTCTCTCTCACCTCCTCTCTCTCTCTTTCTCTCACCTCCTGTCTTTCTCTTTCTCAGGGGAGACTAATTCTTTCTGCTCCACAGAAACATTGATTAATCACTACAACTGACAAAAGATCCTTAATTTTTGTGCACAGCAGAGTCCGGCCGGACCTCCCAGCTGTTCCACTGACTTTTTTTTTTCTTTTTCACCCCTCCCGCCGGGGAAGTTTTTCACGACTGATGAAAGGAGGAGGGAGCACTTTTGCAACCCTCCGGACACTCGATATATGTATATCTACGTGCATGCCCTACCCAATCTTCGATCACCTGCCGCGACTGAAACTAACAGTGTTCAGTCTCCTAAGGACCTTTGTCAGAAATTGAGAAAGATTCACACAATATTCACTTGTCAATTCGAGGTGATACTGTTCTAAAAGTAAATAATATCAGACCCCTAATGGGACTACACCCCTTATAGTCTCACCTTTGACTATATCCAACCAGGATGTCCGGAGATACTGCAAACAACCACACACCACGTGGAAACCACGCCAAACGGTCAGTAGCACTAGTAAAGAACTTGTGCACTTACCGTGGCTTTTTGTGGGGGATGATCAGTCCCAATTCCAATGGGGGAGGCTGAAGGCAAGTCTCTCTTTGTGGACGTCCAGAGGTGGAGGGGCGTCCCTGGTTAGGGATCCGAGTCACGGCACCAGCTGTTGAGAGAGGGCAATAACCCTTCACGGTTGACCAAATGAGTGTCAAATTATTATGTTGATTGCGCAATCCACAGAAAACCAAACGGAGGCAGTGCGTGCTCTGTATTGGGAGGATTCAAAGAATCTCTGATCTCGTTTATTTTGCTTAACATTTTATATTGTTTTGAGTTTATTAATGTCCAATCATCTACACCCATACTACAGGCTTGAACCAATGTTAGTACAGTTATTACGGAAACACATATATGGTCATATTATCGTTAGTTCGAAGCACGCTGGAAATTTACAAGGTCAATCCTGGCCTAGACTAGTTAGATAATAGGAGCGGGGTGTCTGACAAAATGTTCTTGAGATAAAAAGTTAGTGTGAGAAAGTTCCATGGGAAAAGAAAGAAAGAAGTATGTTATGCAAGGAGTGATAATAACATGATTTTAAAGCAAGCAGACAAAATGGAGTTGCTCTAGCATGAGTATCAATATGTCCTTTACACTTGGATAGCATGAATATTAATATGTCCTTTACATCATTAGGAGGTTTGTGCATGCGGGCTTGGATGCTTGGTTCATTTGCACCCCTCTTGCTACTTGGTAGAGAGTGTCCATGGGCAGATTCCAATATTCATGTCTTGTAGTCTGTAACTGCTTCCGGATAAGTTCACGGAGACCTTAAACAAATCCTTTATCAGGATCAAGTGGTGAGACTTCTCCCATTCCTCGAACCTGAGGTCAGTAAACATCATTTGGAGTCGGTGGTAGAATTTTTCCAAAGTCTCTCCCTTTTCTTGTATGACATCATGCATGGAAGTGGCTTGGTCCGCCAGGCGGTCCTTAGCCCAGACATAAAGCTTTTGCAGAAATCTTCTCCTGAATTAAGTGACTCAAACCATTCTGCACGCCTTACAACATCCGGCTCCAGTCGCATCACTGGTCAGAAAGAATCTGCTGCTTTGATCTCAATGAGTCCATTTAGGTCTTTCCATGAGGCAGAATGTGTCTTCTGTATCTGGCTTATCTTCCTGCATGGGATGCTTGTCTGAGTCTCGTAAGTCGTCCAACAAGATCTGGGATTCTCTAGGCTTCCAGGGGACATATCGGGGGCCACGTTGAGGGTCAAGTGGACTGGAAGTGGACCACGTATTATTGAATTGTGGTATTCAGAAAATTTTGGGTCCCTGAACCTCATTCTTTGGTGCTGTAGTATACAGGCGGTGTGGCGTGCTACTTTGCTCTCCATGTTGGGATTTATTAGCTTGGGCTGCTAATTCTGGTTTCTCCAGATCTAGCTCTATTAGCTAATCCTCCTCCCTTACTGAATCAGCACCATTGGTGAAGATTCTGGTAGTCACTGGAGCTAAAATGGCATCTGGGGAGGAAGTGCCAGGAGCTAAGATGGCCACTGGGGAGGAAGTGCCCCTACCCAATATGGCTGCTGGGGAGGAAGTGGCAGGAGCTAAGATGGCCACTGGAGTTTAGGGCATGCCATCTACATTAATGACAGGGTATAGGGAAGTAGGTCTGTGCGGGCGTGGTTCTCCACAGACAGAACAGGTGTCATGCCTGTCTGGCTTCTGCATTTCATATGTCCAGGTTTCTGGGGAATATGGAGGCGGTCTGGACTGTTCGGGTGTGGCCGCTGCAGCTGGCAACAGTTATTGGGCGGCGGCTGATAAGTATAACATCCAATAACATCATTATATCTCTCCACATCTGCCGTTTTGTACCATGCTTCAGTGTCCTTTAGAGCTTCGTGATCCCTAAGGAGCCCCTTCTTATTAAATAACACATCCTTCCATTCCTTCTCATTTAGTCTTGCTCCAGGGGCTAGTAGCTTTGACTATTTGAGGAGATATTTTTCACATGCTTCTTTCCTTCTCTCTCCTGCTCTAAAAACTCACAACCTTTTTGTACAACACAGAGTTGTGCCATTTTTTTTTTTACTTTTGCTGTTTTCACGACAGTTTCAGCCAGCTCGGCCAAAATGAGTGGAACTGGGGTGGGATAAGGGTGTGTTGCCATTGCACATCTAATTCATGATGAGCTGCGGCATGCCTTGCACCAGAAATCCTTCTCCAGTCAGGGACTGGAGTAAGATTTGTGACGAGGCACATGGAGGGGCATGAATAACACCAGTCTTGATGAATCAGGGCCAATGTCTTCTTGCTTAATTTCTCAAATAATTGTTCAATTGTCTTGACCGTTATCAGTACCAAGAACTGGTTAATGATTTGAGAAATAGTGCTGACTTGAGGATGTTTTCTGCTCCTTTTCACCGCCCTTGTGGTTTTTATCTTCTTGTGTTCAGCATATGTGATGATTCCAGAGCCGCTGTGCCTTGCAGCTGTTAGCTCGCTGACATATCTGCACCACTGGAAACACTTTTCTGAGCCAGTGAGCGGCAGCAGGAGTCCATCAGCTCCCGGCTACAGTGGCTAATGGATTACTGATGACAGGAAGGACTAAATGCCAGTCTAGCAGGCGCAGGATATCAGTGCACGGAGATCTTTTATACCTGCATGCATGTGTCTGAGCAATTCCCAGCTAAAAATCCTCTCATGTCAATCTTTGAAGACTTAGCAAGTTCTATGCAGTTAAAAAGTTTACAGTTCATTAAGTGATCTGCCTTGTAACTATGCCTGATGAAGAGACCTGAGTAGTCTCAAAAGCTTGCAACTTGTTACCATCTTTTCAGTTAGCCATTAAAAGGTATCAACCATTGAGGACTCTAAAATCTAAATATTTAAGTGATCTGCAGGCATTTTTAAATTTAAGCTATAGGATGGATAACTAGAAAAGAATGGGAAACTTGTCATATGGGACTTTATGCATCTTTGCCGTCATCTGCACAGTAGAGGGCACCTACGGGGACTGTTATAGCTTGTCAGAAAATCATAAGTTGCATCATATCAAGAGGCATAGCTAGGGGTTCACTTCAGGTGGGACAAAACATCTGACTGGGCCCTTCACCAGGTAGTCATGTTTACAATTACGGTGGCACACCCTAATTATGAATATAGGGGAACATCAGCAGATGACGTCGCTGCTACTGAAAATAAATCTCTATACAAAGACCCTATAGTGGTGGATACCAGTCCTGCAGGACATGTAAGATTTTACAGTACAGTTATAGATAGTGATTTACAGCTGACGTTCTTTATGATGGACCTAGGATAAAAATAAAATGAGGAAATGGCCCTCATAGTTTCCCCCACATTGTATAATGGCCCCTACACTGTATAATGGTCCCCACAGTAGTCCCCACACTGTAAATGGTCCTACACTGTTCCATTGCCTCGACAACAGCCACCACATTGTTTCATGACCCCCACAGAAGCACCCACACTGTATTTGGGGCCCTACATTGTATAATGGCCCCCACATTGTATAATGACCCCCACAGTAGTTCCCACACTGTTCAATGGTCTCCACAATATCTTATGGCCCCTACAGTTGCCTCCACACTGTAAGAGAGCCCCCACACTTTGATTTGCCCCCACAGTAACCCCCATATTATATGAGGGTATCTCAGTAGCCCCCACACTGTATGAGGGCCCCCACCGTAGCACCTAAGCAGAATGAGGGCCCTCCACACTTTATGATGCCCTCACAGTCACTCCACAGGTACTAATTAAATTTAAAAAAAATTAAAAACATCATATACTAATCCAATCCAGGATTCAGCTTACTGAGGGATCGGGTTACAGCTGCCTATTGAAGTCTATGGAAAGACGAAGCGGGAAGAGTGATAATCAGAGTGAAAGAGAGAGGCACAGAAACGCAAAGATTTGTACTGCTTATTTCCACTGATGAGCTACTTTTTTTCCTCTACAATTTCCTGAACTTTTCATCCCCCCCAAATGATAAAATCTGTCTTTATCAAAATAAGGTAGGCTGTGGCATGGTGTGTGCGGAAAATGTTAATGTCATCGCAAAGGAACTGTGGTGACGTCATCTTGCTGCTCTGCCCTGTCTCTTCCAGCACATAACCCTACCATTCTAAAGGCCGCAGGTTTAGAGCGTCCTGCGGTCTATAGAACGGAAGGTTATAGTGCAGGAAACAAAAACCAGGTGGGTATGCCAGTGTCTAAAAGACTCGTGTGTGTGCATATACAGTATAGATGACTTAGAGATCTAATTTACTCCTATTTCATCTGTGGGTCGATCAATTGAACACCGTATTATCCTATAAAATAACCCTCACTTAGAGTATGTGCACATTATGCCTTTTAGGCTCAGGCTACATGGTGACATGTCTCACAATACTGAAATCACAGTGTCACATTGCGACATCGCATCTAAGGATTTCCAATGGTGTCACATTGCAACCTGCGATATCCTGAGACTGCGACACAGAGTGTAAAATTTGATAAAAAGATAGACTTTAATGCAGTCAATTTATATTGTGTACTGATCCATTTTAACGTACATATCCTGGCATATACTTTAAATGTGTGCCTAAATGTGGTGTGTACATAGCCTGAGACTGAGTTTTTAGGAAGATGTGTTTCTACATAAATGTAGTAAATGTTATTATTTTATTTCTGTAGTTTTTTACTGTGACGATACAGCATTTAATCTTACTTATCCAGACGTAAATTAAGTAGGCTAAGAGACATACGCTATTATCTTTATGTTGACATTTTTTTGAATTTATGTGTTTTTCGTTGGTTGGTCAAGAAACAGACTATTATTTGTATAAGCCTGGATGTTGACACTTGAGTAGATATTTATTACAACTTATTGTCTGCTAACTGTGCAAGACGGGAGCACAGGGTCATTGAACAATGGATGTTTGCTAAATATGTTAATTGACCATTGTGTGGGCCCTGTGGCTTGTTGACCTGCAAAACAGAGAAGGACGAAGTATGCAGATTGATTAAATGCTCAAACATTGAGAGTTTAACTCATCCCACCTCCTCCCTGATGTGTGGATGATAACCTGAGTCACAGATATAGATATAAAAATAATTTCTATCATTCTGCAAGTAGAATCAGAGTGAATTGCCAGAGCAACAGCTAGGACAACATGGCTCCATCAAGAGGTACACAGATGTGACTCTACAGGATATCAGCTTAGGGGACCATGGCCCCAGCTGGAAGAACACAGATCTGCTTCATTGAATATCACTGAACCCATGGATACATTTGGGGAAGCTAGGATTGTGACGCTCTGGTCACCTGACCCCAGGGATACATTTGGGGAACCCAGGTAGGGACCCTCTGGTCACCTGGTCTCATGGAGATGTTTGGGGTAGCCAGGTTGCGACCCTATAGTCACCTGGCCCCATGGATATGTCCAGGTTGGGCCCATCCGGTTACCTGGACATGTGCCTCAATGGACTGTCAGCTTCCTAAGCTTGTCATTACCTCCTCTCTGTGGGTGCCCGCCAAAAGCGGGGTGCCACTGGTGGGGTTAGTCAGCCCTGGAAGCCCCGCAGTCGCAGCTACTCTTATCTCGGCAAGTCAGCGGAATCGTGAGACTCTGTAATTTTGCACCATCTTGGGTATTTTGCTGGGGCTGTCCTGTATGTTATTGTCTGTTTGGTGGTTCAATAAAGTATTGCCACACTGTTTTACCCTCACCCTGTGGTGTCTGAGTAGTATTATGGCCACGGGAGACCCCCATGTCTCCACAGTTACATTAATTCATCCAACAAAATTTTCTACATTTTTTCTACACTTTTAGAAGTTGCTTAAAAAAAGGAAAGTGGATCAGTGTGTACCTGGCAATTTAGTTTACAAAACAGTCTCTGGCGGCGGCTGATTAATTTACTTCATTCACACAAGAAGCGTGCACAATACTAAGCAGTTACAAAAAAAAGACTAATTGCCTCATCTCTCTGACATGATAACACGTGCGGCAGAGGCTCTCAATTAAATCACTGGCAACGAGGCCATTCAAAAAGGACCAGAGAGTACTTCAAACCTTATTACGACACCTCAGTCAGGGGGAACGTGGTGAATAATAAATGTATTGTTATATGAGATGAAGAGGATGGTGCGGCAGGATCACCTCACAGCGTGTACAAAGGACACAAGGACCTCAGTTCTGAACTTTGCATCAGTACAAAAATAAAATCAAAAATTTGCATCTGGTTTTGTTTTTGCCTCTTTTACTGGTGATTCATTTTGACAAGCTCAAGATTTATCTTAAAGGTGAAATTACATTAATAAAAATAGTTATTTTGCTGGGACCCACTGTTGTGCTGAAGTGGGTCTCATTGTCCTCTTAGGAAACAAATGCTGAATGTGTACTATCACAAGTCAATGTGTATCTCTAATACAAGTGCTTTCTAGAGATGAGTGGATCTTTTGAAATACGAATTCATTGCCTTTGCTAAATTTTCCCCAAAAATTAGATTTGTGGCAAAAAAATGTACGCAAATCTCAATACTGGAAAGCTTGCACTCTACAGAATAGAGAGAGAGAGAGGACCATGCGGACCATAAGAGCTTAAACTCTACAGGAGAGAGAGAGAGAGGGCCCCGCTGACCATAAGAGCTTACACTCTACAGGTGAGAGAGAGGACCATACTGACCATAAGAGCTTACACACTATAGAAAAGAGAGAGGACCCTGCCAAACATAAGAGCTTACACTCTACAGGAGAGAGAGGTCCCCACTTACCATAAAAGCTTACACTCTACAGGAGAGAGAGAGGTCCCCACTGACCATAAAAGCTTATACTCTACAGGAGAGAGAGTCCTCGCTGACCATAAGAGCTTACACTCTACAGGAGAGAGAGGACTCCGCTGACTATTAGAGCTTACACACTGCAGAAGAGAGGTAGAGAGTACCCCGCCATCCATAAGAGCTTACACTCTACAGGAAAGAGAGAGAGTTAGAGAAAGAGAGAGAGGACCCCACTGATCATAAGAGCTTACACTCTACAGGAGAGACAGGGAGAACCCTGCTAATCATAAGAGCTTACACTCTGCAGGAAAGAGAGAGAGGACCCCCCTGACCATAACAGCTTACACTATACAGGAGAGAGAGAAGACCCCATTGACCATAAGAGCTTACACTCTGCAGGAGAGAGAGAACCATGCTGACCATAAAAGCTTACTTTCTACAAGGGAGAGAGACGCAGTAATTCTAGAGATGGAAAACAATTATGCTACGCATACATGTGCTCTGCTGGGAACCGCTGATCCATGATGGCCGAGGTACTGACCACCATCAGACAAGATATGATAATCTGCTAGATGTTAATGCGCCCCCAGGGCCGTGGGGTACTTGGCAGCCAGGCCTCCAGTTGCCGGAGGATATCACGGTGGCTGGCCCAGTCCGTGGCCCAGGGCGGTCACTCAAAAGGGGGGATATTTTATAGGGGATTTGGGAAAGTTCGTGACGCCACCTGTGGAGTCTGGTGAGGATCACCAGCGCTGCAGCAGTCCTCTGAGGCAGATGTTAGGGCAGCTTGTGATGGGACGGACGGCTCCCCACAGGTGGAGCAGACCTCAGAGCAGTGTAGTAGAAGAGAGGGTGGGTCGCGCTGGGCGTTATGGTGCAGGGGGAACGATGGCGCCGATGAAGAATGGACGGAGGCAGTGCAGTGCAGTCATCCAAGATTTTACAGTTCTTTAGACACTTCACAGGTGCACTAAAGGCCTCTCGCGTCGTGCTGCGTTCACCGGGCAGAGGTTCAATCCTTCCTCAGGCAACTTGGGAATACCTGGCAGAACCCCTCTTTCTCGTTTTCCTATTTTGACCGTCTTTACTCGGGTCCTTCTCCCTCCTGCTCTGCGCTGCCCACTCTCAATCCCGCTCGGGTGCTCTGAAGTCCTTCCTGTACGTCAGATCCGGGACCTACTTGACCCTCCTGAGGATTACAATGCCGCAGTGATCCCTCTGTCTTCTGACAGATGCGGGGCGTACGGGTGCCTTCCTGCACTCGTCTTACCTCCTGGGATCCTTTCTGTAGAACGGAGCCTACTCCCTGCTCCCCTCCGGGACCTTCTGACCTGGCCCTACTTGTGGAGCAGATCTCCTAATGAGACTCTGCTCCCGGACTGTTCTTCTGAACTGTCCCGAGCTGTTCTTCTGAACTGCTCCCTAGAACTGCACTACTACTAAACTGCCACCCTAAGATGGCTTCCCTATATATACTCCTACCAAAGTGCTCCCTTAAACTACTTTCTCCTCCCACACCCACTACTGGTTCCCCCTACCTTTGGGTTCCCCCCCACTCCAACCAGGGACAGGGCTCAGCAGAAACATACATTGCGTCTTGCCCTTCCAGCCGGCCTGGAGCAGTGTAGTGTTGGATGCAGGTCTTTGGGGTTCCGTGCAGCACTCCCTCTTTACCTGAGAGAAGGGAGACACCACACCTCTGGGTGAGGTGCAGTACCTCTGTGGCAACTGAACCCTCAGGGGCGCCAAAATGTCATAGCTGCAGGGCATTATTGGGAGGCCCACGCGGACACGCTAAAGGACATCAGCCCGCTCTAAGTTGCTTCAGTAATCTAGGAAATGGTGACAGGCAATTTTTTTTTTTTGCAAACCAGGAATAACATCTCAAAGTGTTTGAATTCATGTGAAACCGTGAATTTCAGGAAACTTGTATTGAACATGATTCTCTGCGGATCGATCCACTCATCTCTAGTACAGTCACATTTCTTGGCTTGTGCCGGAACCTGAGATGTTATTTCAGGGGAAACCTATAGACATATTTGGAAATATAATTACAATATTATTTGTAGGCACTATAAAACATCCATATAAATAATTCATAAGCATGCTTAAAAAGCCAATGAAAACAAATATATCTTTCAAATAGAACAAAGCAAAAAAAGCAAGACAAGATAAACAAGCAGCTAAGAAAGACGAATCCAAAATAGAATTAGAAAAAGAGAAACACAATTATCTTTATGACACATAAGTAATTACAAACAAAGCCAGACATGATTTAAAATCTCTTAAAAAGTGCAACAAGGTATACAGAAAGAACTTCATCACCGTAACTTATAGAATATTATGCTCGCTTATTTATAGCAGCATCATATTCTGCATCGATTTACAGACATCTTCACTGTCCGCATTGAGGCTCACAATCTAAATTCCCAATCAGTATGTCGTTGAACTGTGGGAGGAAACCGGAGAACTAGAAAGAAACACATGCAAACATGGGGAGAACATACAAACTCCTTGCAGATGTTGTCCTTGGTAAGATTTGGACCCAGGACACCTACATTGCAAAGCAACAGTGCTAACCACTGTACATCATACTGCACCTATGATAAATTCAATATGCTACAACATAGATAAATATACACTACTCAACAATGAAATTGCAACACCAAGAAGGAATTATGGAAATCACAGGATGGATAGACATATTAATGATCTGCAAATAAAGAAAAAAGGGAAACTAATTTTTCAAAACATCTCAATTTATTCAGTATTGAAGATGAGTGGCAAGTGCAGAAATCCCCACATTTACAGCCTTGGCTGTTATCACTGAAGTAATAAATGGTTGTCTGGGGAATGTTCTGCAGCACTGAATGCACTTTGGCAAATCATCAAGATCCACTGTTTGCAGCTCTTTTGCAATTGCCGACCAATGATGTCCAAGATGTGCTCGGTGAGACAAGTCTGGAGATGCTGCAAGCCATGGTAGGACATTTAGACCATGCAGGTTCCTCATAGTAGCAAGAGCAACATGCGGCCTGGTGTATTGCTGTTGAAAAATAGGTCACGGACACTTTGGAGAAATGGCTGTACCACTGTTTCCATGACCAAATGAATGTATCACTGAGCTGATAGTGTCCCTAAAATAAAGACTAGCAGAGTCTGGCTACTGTACATTATACTAATCTACACCATAGGAATAAGACCATTGTGATGTTCCCTTGTGAAGGCCTCTTCCTGGCGTTGCCCACATGGTCTCATCAGTTTTCAAGGAATGGCACGTAGATATCCATTCTGTACTGCAAGTCAAATTGGACATCACATACTGAGCCTTAGATGTCACACAGTGTTTATGCAAACCATCAAAAGGCATTTGCACGACATTGGGCTACGAACCAGACGTCTGGCTACAGGTGCTCTATTGACTTCACGTCACATCGCTCAAAGGCCATCGTCTTGCAGAGCAAGGTGGCAATGGGGGCTGGAGTGGAGCTCTTTCCTCTTCAGCAATGAGTCCCACTTTTGTCTTGGACACAATGATGGCTGTAGATTGGTCTGGAGGCCATGTCAGCAATGCCACGAAGAGGTCTTCACAACGGAACATAAAAATGCCCCAGGAGCCATTTCTCAATATGACAACGACAAAGTGGATGTTACTATAGCTACTGTGAGCAGTCTGCATGGCCTAAACATTGCCTGCAGCATCTCCAGCCTTGTCACCCATCGAGCACATCTGAAATGTCACTGTTGGCAATAGTAAAGGGAGCTGCCAGCAGCAGATCTTGATGATTTGCCCAAGTACATTTAGCAAGACAGAACATTCCTCAGAAAACCATTTATAACCTCATTGTTTGCAGCCAAGATGTGAAAGGGAAGGGATTACTGCGTGTGGAGCTGTCACAAAAGAAGTTTACAGTAGCAGAGAATTCCAAAAGAGTATAATGGATAGGGCATGAAACATTGGACAGTTATGGAAAAGAGTTCCATAAGAGTCATGGAAAGTCAGAAATTTGGAAATTTGATATTACACAGTAGTTCTAAGCTCACATCTGCGTATATAAAGTAGCTGAGATTCTCAGACAGAAAAGTTGAAGAGTGTCAGGCGAGTGTCCTGCATTTTTTTTCTCACCTAGCATCCATATGCCATGTGAGTGCTATGCAAGTGTATGTTTTTTCCTCACCTAGCATCCGTATGAAATGCGTATGCAATCTGTATGCAAGGCATTTTTAACATCAGCTTGTACATACAGTAATTCTCTATCATTTCAAGCTAGTTTTCTAACTAATAAAACAATCTTATATACATATAGATAGATAGATAGATAGATAGATAGATAGATAGATAGATAGATAGATAGATAGATAGATAGATAGAAAGAAATGTCAGTGAGATATATAATCAGTGCTTTGAGTGTGTGGTTTTCTGTACTTGTATTTAGCTAATAAATAAAAAAAAAACTGTCATGGGGTCCTCCTTATTTTTATGAACCAGCTGAGGGAAAGCAGACAGCTGAGATCTAGCCTTAATAGTCTAGGAAGGGAGAAATAAACATGGAGCTTCCCAGGCTAATAATAACAGCTCACAGCTTTCTACTTAGCCTTTACTGGCTAAATTGACAGCTGCGGGCTGATATTAATAGGCTGGGAAGAGACCATGGATATTGTCTCCCTCTCAGACTAATAACACCAGCCCTCAGCCGCCCTAGAAATGGCGCATCCATTAGATGTGCCAATTTTGGCTCTTAGCCTTGGTTCTTCCCACTTGTCCTGGTGCATTGGCAAGTGGGAAAATGGTTTTTGGGTTGATGTCAGCTTTGTCAGCTGACATCAAGCCCAGGGGTTAGTAATGGAGAGGCATCTATAAGACACTCCCATCATTAGTGCTGTAAGTTTCATTCAAAAAACACACACAGAGCAAAGTCCTTTATTTGAACAAAACACTCCTCGACCCTTTTTTACCAATTTATTAAAATATCATATATTCCAAAGGGGTCCATCATAAATTGATCCCACGTCCCACGATGATCTCCAACTTTGCAACATCTGGTTGCTGTGTTGTTGAGCAGCGACATGATGCGACCACTCAGTTCGCCAGCTGGCAGTAGCGTGAGAACATGCCTGCAGTGACGAGCGCTGACGTTAGTAAGGTGACCGGAGTTCATAGCCGGAACTCCAGTCACCTTACTGACATCAGCGCTTGCAGCGTGAGAAAATTGTAGTTTTAATGTAATATATATATATATATAAATATATATATATATATATATATATATATATATATATACGTACATGTTAGCACATTCTGTCGCTATAACTGCTACCCACCCTTTGATAAAAATCTGCATCCAGTGCTGGTCAGCATAGCTATCTGTCATCTGAGTGTTAGATATTAGTGCATCTGTGGCTGAAATCCCTAACAATACTAAATAATACATTCCTTATAATAATGACTTCAGTACGGAGATGACAGCATCACTTTGTAGGAGAGGACATGAATGCTGATCTAAGACTTCGGTACAGTTGTTATTCCTCTTGGAGGTTGGGCTGCATGATCCGTGGATTGCTCTTTTGCCTTGTCAGATTTCTCAGTTACCAAGTTTACTAGGTGGAATATTAAATGGAAAATATAAAGCATTAGAGATTTTACATTGTTAAGTGACTCTGAGAATAATCTTATTTGTTGCATATTTTGCTATAAGTGTCATCACAGTCAAAGTTTTTAAAAAAATGCGGTGACCAAGGTGATCAGTTGGGTCCTTCTCCTGCGCCCCTAGCAATCAGCTGATTTTTACGTTTGTATATTAGTACACATTTGCATATATTCTGCCACTTTGAGGTACATTTGCAAAACTGTCCTGTGAAAATCTAGACTGTTAGATAATATGTGCAGTTCACCTCAGTTCATCAGTTCGGAGATATAACGGTATCATTTTATCATTTCATTCAACTGTGTCATACTGACAGATTTAACTCTAGAACATTGTTCTGAGACCTAAAACTTGTGAGTAGCTGGTTTCAAGCTTTCCCACTGATTTAAGGGCTCATTCAGATGTCAGTTTTTCTCAAACGAGTGTTATCAGTGTTTTTTTACTTATACCGTTGATATTCTATGGAGTAGTTCACATACTCGATTTTTTTTGGTCCCATTGTCGGATCAGACTCGCCAATGCAAGTCTTTAGATCCATGAAAAAAATCAGACAGCACTAGGACGCCTTCCCTGTCTATTTTTCACAGACAGTTCGATAGGAGAAATTTGAGAAGCCTCCATCGTTTTTTTTTTCATCTCAGAAAAACTGATGACACTACCCAAATTCTGATAAAACTGAGAAAACTCAGAATGTTTTTCTTGCGTATGAGTAAAATCACTTACGTATGAAGGAGCCATGAGAAAATTCTTATAACTTATTCAGATATCCAATTTTTTTCCCGTACAAGAAAAACCTTCCAAACCATAAGGATCTAATAATTTCTTATAGAAAAATCCCAGTAATTCAATATAGTCGGATGAATGTGTTGGAGCAGTTGCTGGAACGACCATGTTCTTTTGTGTGGTCTGATACTAAGAACAGAATAAAATGTCAATGAATTCAGTGTGGAGACAGGCACTTTGTTTCCATCATGAAAAGAGCAGAATCCGGTGACATCGCACCCCTGGCTGATGATAACCAGAACAGGTCTCTCATGTGTCTTATGTTTGTCTGATTTATCGCCCCCGAAGCCAAGGCTGGAAAAGCTTCGACTTCATCATTGGTAAATTTGACATTTTCTTGTTGTCTTCTCTGCTGATTTCATGGCTATTATAAGCATTGCCAGTTATTTTTTTTTTTGCAAACTTTTTTCTGTGAAACTCTCTAGAATAGCAGATATCAATAACAAGTAAAGAGGCCACTGTGCCTAAGGCATAACTCTTGCCCCCTCAGGCCACATACTGGACATGTTCACAGGGCATCAGTTTTGCAAAGAATGTCTTTTTAATAAGAAAATTTGTTAGCAACAGATTAATAAACTTAGTGAATAAATACTAATTCACCGTGACATTGTCTCCCTGATCCTGCATGAAGTAAGCATCAGAATTATCTGAGCATCCAAAGTGGCACTATATACACTGCTCAAAAAAGTAAGGGGAACACTTAAACAACAGAAGTAAATCAAACTTCTGTGAAATCAAACTGTCCACTTAGGAAGCAACACTGATTGACAATCAATTTCACATGCTGTTGTGCAAATGGAATAGACAATAGATGGAAATTATTGGCAATTATCAAGACACCCTTAATAAAGGAGTGGTTCTGCAGGTGGGGACCACAGGCCACATCTCAGTACCAATGCTTTCTGGCTGATGTTTTGATCACTTTTGAATGTTGGTTGTGCTTTCACACTTGTGGTAGTATGAGATGGACTCTACAACCCACAGAAGTTGCTCAGGTAGTGCAGCTCATCCAGGATGGCATATCAATGCGAGCTATGGCAAGAAGGTTTTCTGTGTCTGTCAGCGTAGTGTCCAGAGGCTGGAGGCACTACCAGGAGACAGGCCAGTACACCAGGAGACGTGGAGGGGGCCGTAGGAGAGCAACAACCCAGCAGCAGGACCGTTACCTCCACCTTTGTGCAAGGAGGAACAGGAGAAGCACTGCCAGAGCCCTGCAAAATGACCTCCAGCAGGCCACAAATGTGCATGTGTCTGCACAAACGGTTAGAAACCAACTCCATGAGGGTGGCATGAGGGCCCGAAGTCCACAGATGGGGGATGTGCTCACAGCCCAACACCGTGCAGGACGCTTGGCATTTGCCACAGAACACCAGGATTGGCAAAGTCTCCACTGGCGCCCTGAGCTCTTCACAGATGAAAGCAGGTTTGCACTGAGCACATGTGACAGACGTGACAGAGTCTGTAGACACCATGGAGAGTGATCTGCTGCCTGCAACATCCTTCAGCGTGACCGGTTTGGCAGTGGGTCAGTAATGGTGTGGGGTGGCATTTCTTTGGAGGGCCCCACAGCCCTCCATGTGCTCGCCAGAGGTAGCCTAACTGCCATAAGGTACCGAGATGAGATCCTCAGACCCCTTGTGAGACCATATGCTGGAGTGGTTGGCAGGACAATGTCAGACCTCATGTGGCTGGAGTGTGTCAGCAGTTCCTGCAAGATGAAGGCATTGAAGCTATGGACTGGCCTGCCCGTTCCCCAGACCTGAATCCGATTGAGCACATCTGGGACATCATGTCTCGCTCCATCCATCAACGTCACGTTGCACCACAGACTGTACAGGAGTTGGCGGATGCTTTAGTCCAGATCTGCGAGGAGATCCCACAGGAGATCATCCGCAACCTCATCAGGAGCATGCCCAGGCGTTGTAGGGGGGTCATACAGGCACCTGGAGGCCACACACAATACTGAGCCTCATTTTGACTTGTTTGAAGGACATTACATCAAAGTTGGATCAGCCTGTAGTGTGTTTTTCCACTTTAATTTTGGGGGTGACTCCAAATCCAGGCTTCCATTGGTTAATAAATTTGATTTCCATTGATGATTTTTGTGTGATTTTGTTGTCAGCACATTCAACTTTGTACAGAACAAAGTATTCAATGAGAATATTTCATTCATTCAGATCTAGGATGTGTTATTTCAGTGTTCCCTTTATTTTTTTGAGCAGTGTATAAGGGCATGTTGTGCCAATCCTTGCAGACCTTTGATCTGAAAACAAGAGACATTTTGTGCCTTGCGGGTTCTCTGCTGGAGGCTATACCTTACATTAAGTTCCACACATGGGCCCAGCAGATATTTTTATTATTCGCTCTCAGAACATACTCAGTTTCCAAAGTAAAAAACAAAGAAATGAAACTTTGCTCTGTACTTATGAGCACAACATCAAGAGTCTTTCACTTCTTATGTGTGCCAGGTTCAGAAAGCTCTTGATTCTTCATCTTCACAGTGAAGGACTATGCAGTACACAGTAAATCATATATAAGAATAGAAAGTCACAGTCCTTATTAAATATTTCCTGGGAGCATTCAGAGATTGCAGGCAGAGGAGCTGCATTATTACTGATGATAATAATCTCAAAGTTAAACGGAAGCTATCATCAGAAAATTACATATTGTTTAATTCAGGTTTTATGTGCTAAATGTATATTTTGTAATATTTCCAGCAATGTTGTTTTTAGCATACTACAATTTATATTAAAAATAAAAAAATAGAAATATTGCAATTTTCATACTGGCCACTAAGGCTTTTTTAACCTCTAAACTCCTGTTATTTCAGGAAACAACACATGTAGATAGTCAAAATGGTCAGACCCTAAACTTTTTTTTTGTATTGAAGTGTTTATTGAGTGTGTGCAAAGATCATTGTGAAAGGAAGAGAGAGCTGTGACATTGTTTATCGTGATTGGTGGATCCTGTGTTTAGTGTCTATAAAAATCTGGGTGAGAACCATCATGGACAGTGCAATGGCGGCCATTACTGTACAACACCCAGTAACCTTACAATAAACTGAATGACTTGCTCTTAATTTCACAATTTGTAGTGTCCAGTCATCCTGGAACCCCATGTAGCATTTTTAGCAGATGCTAATCAGTGTGTTAGACCCAAAGTCACTATATCTAGTTCAGCCAGTAGGAACACCTCTGTCGGGGACGATTATTACCCTCTTGTATGTCTTTTTTCATTTTGATCTTACCCTCTAGAATAATATCCGTGATGCTACTTTCCAGCAATGATGCTCTATTTATGGCACCTTCTCCTGGTTGTTATGGGAACCTTTTAATCTTGGCTTATTATAATCATGAGCGGTCACCAAGGTATCATGTATGATTAGCAGTGAGTGTATGTACGCAGCATTGGACATGTACCAAGTGTCCGGTACAACGATTAAGTTCAATGATGCATCAGAGTCTGCGGAAGGGACATGAGACGGCCGAGATGCAATCAGGATTGCCAACTTGGCTTTTTATCTTTTCTGGACAGCTGACCAAAAAATCACAGACAGACAATATTTTTTATGGACACATTGTAAAACCATAATAAATCATTACGATTAGAAGTGATCCATGTCTACAGCCCATAATTCTTATATGAAGCCATCAGTTGTATTCACTGTGAACTGTAAAATGATGATAATTACAGTCAAAATTATCTGAACAAGCTTCTCTAGTTTCCTAAAAAGTGAATCAATTGGAAAAAGATTGCCCTATTTTTATACACTGTCCAGGAAGTTGTGCATGAGAGGATGTAACTGGAAACGCATAGGATAAAGGATTGGTAAAGGATATGTTCACCGTTGCACAGAATATTTTTATTGTTCCTTTGCTTCCTGCAAATGCAAAGTTTAAAGGGTTATACAAGCAAATTGATGATGAGTTATCCTTAGGACACAGTCAGATGGTCATATAAATCAGACTGAGATCGGACCATGATGCATGGACTGACTGGTGGCTCTCCCGGCCTGAGCATAATAGCTTCATAGACATACAGGTGCATCTCATAAAATTAGAATATCATAAAAAAGTTAATTTATTTCAGTTCTTCAATACAAAAACTAAAACTCATATATTATATAGAGTCATTACAAACAGAGTGATCTATTTCAAGTGTTTATTTCTGTGAATGTTGATGATCATGGCTTACAGCCAATGAAAATACAAAAGTCATGACCTGTTATGGCCCAATGTGGTTTTACTACCTGATACCTTCACTCTGCCCAACATACCCGGCGATCTCATGATCCCGTCCCCTGAAATAAAAACTCCACAACAAGTTATTTGTTGGATAAATTGTGGCCACAGCGGCCATTTATTAACAAACAACAAATAACAATGAAATAAAATATCAGTATATCAATATATATATCCATATATATATATATAAGGAGGGAGGGTTCTTGGAGCTAATAGATCTGTCTTTAAATTCACTATAACATTGCACCGCCATGTTACCCCGAGCCGTTCAGCACCAGCTCGAGGGCACCAAAGACCTCCACGTTCCGTGGCAGGCCAACCAGCTACAAAAATGCTCCCTAGGTAAAACCCCATCCAGAGCCCATAACCGACTGCCAGATCACCTCCCCACTCAATTTAACCAACTCCAAGAACCCCACCCCCCGCCAACCAAGCCACTGTGACAAAGAAAAACAGAAAAGAATCATTCAATATACTTTAACAATACTCAGAAAAAGAGGGAGGGAGGGTGGGTGATTGCCTCTGCTGTTCCAATAGGAATGTCCGCTTTCCCGCACTTTTCACCTATATATCCCCCCTCCAACTACCCGCCCCCATCTTCCCATTACCCAATCCCTGAACCCACTATATTCAAACCAAAACAAAAAAGGGGGTGGGGTAAAACCTCCAGGCCAAACCCCAGTCATGGGTGGCTTCCCCCTAGCCTTGCTGTCTCCAGCCCCCTCCTTGACCTGTTATGGCCCAATGTAGTTTTACTACCTGATACCTTCACTCTGCCCAACATACCCGGCGATCTCATGATCCCGTCCCCTGAAATAAAAACTCCACAAGTTATTTGTTGGATAAATTGTGGCCACAGCGGCCATTTATTAACAAACAACAAATAACAATGAAATAAAATATCAGTGTATCAATATATATATATCCATATATATATAAGGAGGGAGGGTTCTTGGAGCTAAAAGATATGGCTTTAAATTCACTATAACATTGCACCGCCATGTTACCCCCAGCCGTTCAGCACCAGTTCGAGGGCACCAATGACCTCCACGTTCCGTGGCAGGCCAACCAACTACAAAAATGCTCCCGAGGTAAAACTCCATCCAGATCCCATAACCGACTGCCAGATCACCTCCCCACTCAATTTAACCAACTCCAAGAACCTCACCCCCCGCCAACCACGAACAGCCCTGAAACCTCAGGCTCGTGCGTGCCCCAAAGCCACCAATGCCCTTTCAATCCCCTCCTGAATTGAAAGAGCCCAAAGATCCATGTCAATATCGTTGAGATGTACTCCGTCCTCCAACCACAAATTTCCGACTCCGGATTCCAACTCCAAATCCCTAACACTTATGCCCCCATTCCTGGACACAAAGCTAGACAGCGCCCTATTTAATTTTATCCGTGCCCTGTTTATGCCCTTTTCCGATCTGACCGCCCGCCATTTTTTCCTGGGGACTATATCCGACCACACTGTCATAACCCCCGAAAACGAAGTCCACAATCTCAAGAAATCGAAACGAATATCCCGAATCAACTCCCTTACCGGCCTTGCCCCCAAATCGTTCCCCCCCAGATGCACAACTAAAATATCCGGTACTCTGTCCCATCTTGCAGCTTTATGAACCTCCCCCAAAAAACGGTTCCATAATATGCCTCTAAAACCTAGCCACCTAATAATCACTTGTGCCCTCGGAAAGCCCAATTGCCTACCGTCATGCCTGACATCAGCACGCCGTGCCCCCCAATGCACGTACGAGTGTCCAATAATCCAAGCTAAGGGGGGAACTTCATCTAAAAGAATGATAAACAAGCATATTCAGCAACTGTTTTACAACTAACAAAGTACTGTGTCAACTAGCGGCGAACATATGTCAAATAACGGTCTGAACTCCATCTTCCGATCCGTTTTGTCACCTCCGCCCCCAAGCCGCACCTGCTAGCCTCAGACGCTGCACCAATCCTAAAGGAATGCAAACCATAAACCTCCGGGCTAAGGCCCAACTCCTGCACCCCTTTTTTTAAGACCGCTATAAATTGGAAACGGGAAAGAAATGACCCGTCACAATGACGTAAGAGTGGGCCGGATCTCCCTGTCCACAATTGCCAATAAGCCTCCAAGCACCTTCTTGGACACATCAGAGCCCCGTCCACTCTTCCTAAAACGACCCGCTTACCTCTACCAATCTGACCAGTTTTAGACCGTCTAATCCAAAAATCAATGCCCCAGGCCCAAGAACGCATGTCTTCGGCCAATAGCCCTCCTTCCCTATTCTTGCTGGGGGCGACCAACTCCCCTACTCTCATCGCCCCGAAAAATGCTAAGGCAAAGGCTAACTTAAACAGCGCCGCCTCAAAAACAGAACAAAAAATGCTCTCCAAAACCAGACCTAACCTTTCTAACATACCAAACGTTACTGGCCTACGCTTATCAAAAATCTTGTTACCCTTTTGAAAACGTCTGAGTGCCTGCCTGACCAAAAATGATCTAGTGACGTCAGTACAACCCTGCAACTTAAAACCAAAAGCCAGCCCGGCTATAAATTTGCTAATTCTGGATGACGACCACCCTAAATCCGCAGCCTTTCCTACAAAAAACAAAACCGCCAACGTCCTATCCTCATCACTCTCTAATGCCCCCCACTGCGACACCCAGCTTTGCCATACTCGCCACGATGTCTCATAAGCCGTCCAGGTTGAAATTGCCACCGACTCCTGAATCAATCTTCCAGCTCGTCCAAAACCATCTGCCACAACTGCGAAGGGCATTCCACTCCTGCGACTTCTGCCTCTGGTGCCAGCGCACGGAAACGCTCCCATTGGAAACGAGACAAAGCATCCGCTATAGAGTTTTGGACACCGGCACATGTACCGCCGAGACCCATGCATTCAGCTCCAAACACCGTAGTACCAGTTCCCTAACCAGCTTGATAACCGGAGGAGACGAGGCCGATAGGCTGTTAATCACTGCTACTATGCCCATGTTATCACAATGGAACCTGACTCTCCGATTCAAAAAGAACTCACCCCAAATCGAGACGGCAAGTACAATTGGGAATAATTCCAAAAGAGCGAGATTCTTTGTAAGACCCCTCTCTTTCCAAGAATCGGGCCATTTACCGACGCTCCACTTTCCCCTACAAAAAGCTCCATATCCATCTCCGCCTGCCGCGTCCGTGTAAATCTCGCAATCAAAGCTGTTCAGAAACTCCTGTTGAATCAACGACCTGGCATTGTAAGTGTCCAAAAAGCGCTTCCACACCCCCAAGTCCTCTCTATGCTCTCTATTCAAGCGAATAAAGTGATGCGATACCCGCACTCCCGCAGTTGCCCTTGACAACCTACGACAGAATATTCTACCCATCAGCATGATCCTACAGGCAAAATTCAATCTCCCTAGCAGCGACTGGAGCTCCTTCAATGTCACCTTACGCAGTTTTCCAATTCGCTCAACCTCCTGCCTGAGTAACAGCAATTTTTCTTCGGGCAATTGACACTCCATGTGTTCCGTATCAATTAGAATCCCTAAAAAACTTAAAACAGTACAAGGTCCCTCGGTCTTTTCTTTTGCCAAAAGGACCCCAAAGTGTTCAGCAACCCACTTCATGGCTGCTAACAAATTACCACAGACCAACGAATCTGGGGGATCTAAAAACAAAAAATCATCAAGATAGTGGATAACGGACTGCACGCCTGCAACATCCCTAACCACCCATTCTAAAAAAGTACTGAAGGTTTCAAACAATGAACATGAAATAGAACAGCCTATAGGCAAACACCTATCCAAGTAATAACTTTTGTTCCAAAAACAACCCAAAAGTGGAATGCTAGCCGGGTGAACAGGAAGGAGCCGAAACGCTGACTCAATGTCGGTTTTTGCCATCAATGACCCAGGCCCGTACCTCCGAACCCATGCCAAGGCCGCATCAAATGATGTGTATTCGACCGAACATAAATCCTGGGCTATACCGTCATTAACCGAACAACCTTTTGGGTACGACAAATGCTGAATCAGGCGAAATTTGTTCGGCTCCTTCTTAGGCACTACCTCCGGAGGAGAAATGACCGCACCTTCGACCGGCAAGCTATGAAAAGGCCCCGCCATGCGACCTAACTCCACCTCCTTTGCCAACTTAACCTCCACAACCTCTGGATGCAACAAAGCAGACCTTAAATTCTTAACTGAAAAAGGAACTTTATGGTCGGGTGACGGGATCCTGAAACCCTCTGAAAAACCATCCCTAATAATCCTGGCCTTCAATTGATCAGGATATCTACTTAGAAAGGGGGCCATCTTTTCCCGATTCACTGGAGTCACCCCCCTGACCGGGACCCACAGACATTCTCCCCTTTCCTTTTTTGTAACATTTTGCCGCCCCATGGGAGCTCCCGTTGCAATGGGAACAAACGTGCTTAAACTTACAGCCTGCCCCGTATTTGTACTGGCCGTCGTTAAATTGCCAGCATGTTCCTGATTTTTCTTTACTTCCCTGCGCTCCCTGACTACCTCCACTTGTTCCGGACGATTGACTCCCACTTCCTCCGCTCCCGTGAAAGGACTGCCTGCGTCGCTCGTCTGGGGCCAGAACCTCTGTGTCCCGCGTCGCTCCTCCGTCGTACCGCACATCCAGTGCGGCCCTCATTTCCGGCGCGGCCCTGACTTCCGGTTTAGGCCGCGCTTCGCACCAAACCTCAGCAACAGGCCGGCTGGATTCCTGCTCTTTCCCCGCAGGGTCCCCGGAGGGGCTCCGGGGCCTGCGCCTGTTCAGCGCTGGTACCTCTGGGGATAGTCTCTCCGGGGGCCGGGTCCTCCTGCTCCTTCTACCAACTCCGGCCTGCGCCTCCGAAATTCCGGCTGCTCCCAGCAATGCGGACAGCTGGGCCTCCAGCCATCCACCCCTTCTTGACCGTGCGACATCCTGAAGCTGGCTCACCAGGGATTCTACGGACGCCATGACAGGTGATTGCCTCTGCTGTTCCAATAGGAATGGCCGCTTTCCCGCACTTTTCCCCTATATATCCCCCCTCCAACTACCCGCCCCCATCTTCCCATTACCCAATCCCAGAACCCACTATATTCAAATCAAAACAAAAAAGGGGGTGGGGTAAAACCTCCAGGCCAAACCCAAGTCATGGGTGGCTTCCCCCTAGCCTTGCTGTCTCCAGCCCCCTCCTTTATCTCAGTAAATTAGAATACTTTATAACAACAGCTTGGAAAATGTTTTTAAAATCCGAAATGTTGGCCTTCTGAAATGTATGTTCAGTAAATGCACTCAATACTTGGTCGGGGCTCTTTTTGCATCAATTACTGCATCAATGCGGAGTGGCATGGAGGTGATCAGCCTGTGATCAGCCTGTGGCACTGCTGAGGTGTTATGGAAGCCCAGGTTGCTTTGATAGCAGCCTTCAGCTCGTCTGCATTGTTGGGTCTGGTGTCTCTCATCTTCCTCTTGACAATACCCCATAGATTCTCTATGGGGTTAAGGTCAGGCGAGTTTGCTGGCCAATCAAGCACAGTGATACTGTTGTTTTTAAACCAGGTATTGTTACTTTTGGCAGTGTGGACAGGGGCCAAGTCCTGCTGGAGAATGACATTTCCATCTCCAAAAAGCTTGTCGGCAGAGGAAAGCATGAAGTGCTCTAAAATTTCCTGGTACACGGCTGCACTGACTTTGGTCTTGATAAAACACAGTGGACCTACACCAGCAGATGACATGGCTCCCCAAACCATCACTGATTGTGGAAACTTCACACTAGACCTCAAGCAGCTTGGATTGTGTGCCTCTCCACTCTTCCTCCAGACTCTGGGACCTTGATTTCAAAATGAAAATTGACCTTGTGGAGTGTGTCAATGACTGCCTTCTGGACATCTGTCAAGTCAGCAGTCTTCCCCATGATTGTGTAGCTTACTGAAACAGACTAAGGGAGGGACCTTTTTACATGCTTTGGAAGCCTTTGCTGGTGTTTTTCGTTAATTATTCTAAACACTTGAAATAGATCACTCTGTTTGTAATGACTCTACATAATATATGAGTTTCACTATTTGTATTGAAGAACTTAAATAAATTAACTTTTTGATGATATTCTAATTTAGTGAGATGCACCTGTATGTAAAGCTGTCACTCTCAGGTTGGGAGAGTCATTTGCAAGTCCATGCATTGCAGTCCTATCTCGGAACGATTTATACAGCGTCTGACTGTGCCCTCAGGATAAGTATCAGTACCATATCAGATTGGGTCTGAAACCTAGGACGTCCACCTACCAGCTGTTATTAACTTTTGCGGCATTAAATAACATAGCTGTGTTCAGTGTTTAGCAGCTGCTGCAGAGTAGCTCTTATTCAAAAGTAACCTGTCACCTCGGAAAATGATATTTAACTGAAGATAAAGGGTTAATCTGAGGTAAAATAACATTTCAATGCTTCCTGGGTGAAAATGAACTTATTTCCTCTCAGGAGCCGACAGCCTTCAGTCACAGGGGCGGTGCAGGGACCGAATAACGTCAGTGATTACAGAATCGCTCACTATACTCTGATTTGTGGCTGTAAGCACGTCCTGGCACTTTGATTGACAGCCGACTTTGCAGCACATCTGTGCAGAATGAGCTGTCAAAGTGTGAGGGTGTGCTTACAGACGCTGCTCACAGTATAGTAAGAGATGCTATGAGCGTTCACTGTAGCCGGTCTACACACTTCCCCATGAATGAAAGTCAGCGGCTCCCGGGAGGATATAAATTAATTTCCTCTCAGTAGCTGCACTTTCAGTAAGGTGGTAGGGCAGTTTTGTAATGTAATTTACCTGCAGATTAAACCCAGATCTGCAGGTAAATAGCGTTTTTCGTGGTGACAGGCTCCCTTTAAAGAAATAGAGGATGATTTGTAGAAATACCAGCTGATCGTGGCCATGGAAGTGCTGGGTGTCAGACTCCAATGATAGTTCAGAAAAACTATATACCCAGACAACCCAATTAAGCAACTTTCTAAATAGTTTTCATAAAAAATGAAAGTTTTCTATAATTGTTTCTGCTGCAGAATGATTATAGGTCCTTAATCTGAAAAAATGTTCCTTAACCGGTTCCCGACCGCCCACTGTAGATAAACGTCCGCGCTGCCTGGGCTCTGTGCAGCGCCGACGTTTAAAAACGGTGGGTGGTCTCGCAGTGCTCAGGACCCCCAGGGTCCTGCAAGCACTGCGATTCCGGTGCAGAGCGTTAGCTCTGACAGGGTACATCATCGGGACCTGATTAGATCAGGTCCCAGTGATGTTAACCCTTTGCTGTCTTCTATATGCTGCGATCTATAGTGATCGCGGCATATAGGAGACAGCAGGAAGAGAGGGGGTCGTCTTACTTACCTCCGAAGACCTCCGTTTCGTTTGAGGACCTGGGGTTGCTATGGCAGCTGGAGGTCACATGACCGCCTCCAGCTCTGCCATATATGGTGTCCTTCCTGTCTGGCTTCAGCCTGTATGTAGCTGATGCCAGACAGGAGACTGACTGAAACAGTCAGTGAAGATCTCATGTAATGTAATATATGTCTATTACATTACATGAGATCAGTGATCAGAAAAATAAAAATTAATGTCCCATACAGGGACTAAGTAAAAATGTAAAAAAAAGTAAAAAAAAAGTTTTTAAACTATTAAAAAAAAAATCACAAAATAAATAAAAATAAATAAATAAAATATTAAACCAATAAATCCGTATATTATTACAAAACCAAAAAAAGTACACATATTTGGTATCGCTGCGTCCGAAACAACCCGAGCTATAAAACTGTCACACTAATTAACTCCTTCTGTGCACACCGTAATAAAAATAAATAAAAAACGGAGCAAAAAAATATGCTTTTTCATCATATCGCCAAACAAAAAGTGGAAAAAAATGCGATCAAAAAGCAGAATAGAAATAAAAATGGTACCACTGAAAACTTCATCTTGTTCCGCAAAAAAAAGCCGCCATACAGCTCCATCAGCCGAAAAATAAAAAAGTTATAGCGCTCAGAATAAAGCAATGCAAAAAAAATATTTTTTTTTCTATAAAATTGTTTTATTGTGTAAAAGCGCCAAAACATAAAAAAAATACAGTAAGTGTAGTATCGCTGTAAACGTACTGACCCGAAGAATAACGCTGCCTGATCACTTTTACCACACGCAGAACGGCATAAAAAAAAACTCAAAAAACAATTCCTGAAGTGTTTGTTTTTGTTAACTTTACCTCCCAAAAAACGGAATAGAAAGCGATCAAAAAATGTCACGTACCCAAAAATGGTTCCAATAAAAATGTCAACTCGTCCCGCAAAAAACAAGCCGTCACATGACTCTATCGGCCGAAATATGGAAAAATTATAGCTCTCAAAATATGGTGATGCAAAAACTAGATTTTGCAAAAAAAGCGTATTTTAGTGTGTGACAGCTGTCAGTCATAAAAACCCGATATAAATCTGGTATCTCTGTAATCGCACCGACCTGAAGAATAAAGTAATCTAATCAGTTATATCACACTAGGAACGGCATAAAAAATAAATAAAACAAATATTATTCACCTGCTACTGATTTGTTTATTATGTCTCCCAAAGATCCCAGTAAGGCTCTGCTCACATTTATCCTGTACTCTGCGCTGAGCACTTACACCAGAGTTTCCGTGTAAATCTCTGAAATACGTGATTCAGCCAGAACCCATGATGGAAGATTCCCTGTAATGAGGCAGATATAGGCCACTGTGGACGCCGTCTAGCCTGGGATCCCACGGTGTCATTTGTTTTAGGCGTGCATAAAAGTGCGGTTGGCCACAGTTTTGTGCACTTCTGAAAAAAAGGACACCACTAAACAGAGGCCAGACGGAGTCTAGAGTAACTCTGCTGCCTCATTATAGTAAATGGATCCGGCAGGGGTTTCATCTGAATTACATCACTTGGAAATTTAGATGGAAACCCCGATGTAAGTGCTCAGCCTAGAGCGCCGGATAAATGTTACGTAAAATGTTCCCAATAAAAGCTTCAACTCAGTCCTCAAAAAAAGCTAGTCCCCACTCAGGTCCATCATCTGTTAAAAATATAAGGGACTTCCAAGTTACTGGTAGCAGAAAGGCTCTGGAAAAGCAAAATGGTCCTTGCCCCCCAAAAGAAATTCAGAAAATTTTGTGGTCCCAAATCCAAATGCCTATTCTACAATAATTTGTTCTCCAATTGTCAAATAGCACTCCTTCCCCCACAAATCTCACCGTATGGCTAAGTGGTACGATACAGCCACATATGGGGTATTGACACTTTTAGAAGAAATTGTGTGACACATTTCGGCACCATTTTTACCCATTGCCCTGTGTGAAAATGTAAAATCTGAGGGTAAAACATTTTTTTGTGGTAAAAATATAATTATGCTTTTTTCACTGCCCAATGGTATAAATTAAAAAATTAAAAAATGCTCACTACTTCCCTAGATGAATTCCTTGAGAGGTGTAGTTTACAAAATGGGGTCACTTGTGGGGGTTTCTGCTGTTTTGGCATGTCAGCGACTCTTCAAATGTGACATGGTGTCTGCTGCCTATCCCAGCCAACATAGCGCTTCTTTCTCTTCCGAACCCTGCCGTACACCAAAGCAGTGGTTTTCCCCCACATATGGGGTATCGGCGTACTCAGGAGAAATTGTACAACAAATTTCATGGTGCAATTTATCCTGTTACCCTTATGATAATGCAAAATTAGGGAATGAAAAACATTTTTTATGGGAAAAATGTGAAAATTTTATTTTTACGGCTCAATATTATAAACTTCTGTGAAGCAGTTGGGGGTGCAAGGTGCTCACCACACATCTAGATAAGTTCCCTAAGGGGTCTAGTTTCCAAAATGGTGGCACTTGTGGGGGGTTTCCACTGTTTAGGCACTTTAGGGGCTCCCCAAATGTGACATGGCGTCCGCTAATTATTCAAACAAATTTTACATTCAAAAAGTCAAATGGCGCTCCTTCCCTTTCAAACCCTGCCATGTGCCCAAACAGTAATTTGCCTCCACATATGGGGTATCAGCGTGTTCAGGAGAAATTGCATAACAAATTTCATGGTGCAATTTATCCTATTACCCTTATGATAATGCAAAATTAAGGGATGAAAAACGGTTTTGTGGGAAAAATGTGAAAATTTTATTTTTACAGCTCAATATTATAAACTTCTGTGAAGCACCTTGGGGTTCAAGGTGCTCACCACACATCTAGATAAGTTCCCTAAGGGGTCTAGTTTCCAAAATGGTGTCACTTGTGGGGGGTTTCCACTGTTTAGGCACATCAGGAGCTCTCCAAACGCAACATAGCGTCTGCTAATTATTCAGACAAATTTTACATTCAAAAAGTCTAATGGCGCTCCTTCCCTTCCGAACCCTGCCGTGCGCCCAAACAGTGGTTTTCCCTCACATATGGGGTATCAGCACGCTCAAGAGAAATTGCACAAAAAAATTTGGGGTCCATTTTTTCATGTTACCCCTGTGAAAATAAAAAAAATTGGGTCTAAAGTAACATTTTTGTGAAAAAAGTTAAATGTTAATTTTTTTCTTCCACATTCCAAAAATTCCTGTGAAGCACCTGAAGGGTTAATAAAGTTCTTGAATGTGGTTTTGAGCACCTTGAGGGGTGCAGTTTTTAGAATGGTGTCACTTTTGGGTATTTTCTGTCATAAAGACCCCTCAAAGTGACTTCAAATATGATGTGGTCCCTAAAAAAATGGTTTTGTAAATTTTGTTGGAAAAATGAGAAATCGCTGGTCAACTTTTAACCCTTATAGCTCCCTAACAAAAAAAAATTTTGGTTCCAAAATTGTGCTGATGTAAAGTAGACATGTGGGAAATGTTATTTATTAACTATTTTGTGTGACATATCTCTCTGATTTAAGGGCATGAAAA
The DNA here is from genome assembly GCF_046119375.1 of Phyllobates terribilis. Classification (NCBI taxonomy): domain Eukaryota; kingdom Metazoa; phylum Chordata; class Amphibia; order Anura; family Dendrobatidae; genus Phyllobates; species Phyllobates terribilis. The sequence goes on from NW_027362765.1 coordinate 107,013,100, forward strand.
TTCAAAGTTTGAAAATTGCAAAATTTTCTAAATTTTCGCCAAATTTCCGATTTTTTCACAAATAAACACAAGTTATATCGAAGAAATTTTACCACTATCATGAAGTACAATATGTCACAAAAAAACAATCTCAGAATCAGGGGAATACGTTGAAGCGTTCCAGAGTAATTACTTCATAAACTGGCAGTGGTCAGAATTGAAAAAATTGGCCCGGTCACGAAGGCAAAAACAGGCTCTGGCGCGAAGTGGTTAAAATTTTTTTCTTGCTCTCATTCATTCCTGTTAAAGTTGACAAGGAGGGGATTTTGTGAAGAGGGGAAAGTATCTACAGTCTCAGGGAGGAGAAAGAAAATTGGTTATAGAAAAGGAGGAAAGCTGAGCTAAGATATGAGCTAATGAAGACAGCTGCAAGCACCCATACATCCAGCCTATATTACTGGGAGAGACACTCCCAAAAGAGAAGAATATGAAATTTGGATCAGGGTGCAAGCAGAATATTATCGTGGTCTGAATATGAATGAAGGGATAAAGATTACAGACTGAAACTGTTAATTTAATTGTTTCACTGTAATGTCTGATTCTGTTGGTACATATATCCTGAATTGTAAACTGTTGTGGAATATGTTGGCACTATATATACATATAGGCGTTATACGGGGATTCCAGGACCTAGCACAATATAGGAGGACAAAGCAAACTACACAGGTACTTTAACCATTGTGCTATCCACTGCATTGGTTCATATGTAGTGTCTAATTGGATGGTTTTATCAGTTGTCTCTGTGATCCCTATAGCAGCACAATAGGGGATAGCAGGTGCAGGGATCCTTTTTCCATTTTATTATTGACACTATTGTCGGTAGGTCTATTACGCCATTAGCCGGATTACTCCTGACATATGTTTATCCTGGTGTTCTAGATTCTTTCAGACACTTATTTTTGACGTTTGCGAGCGCGGTATTATATACTCCATTCACTATATATGTTGTTACTCTGAGGTGGGAGCTGATTAGTATGGGGGATAGGAGGGCACACTTCTCATTTCACACGTAAGAAAGGACTATTCTGATACTCCCTGTAAATACTGAAGCTCTGGCAGGCAGGTGAGATACTAAACAGATGATATGTGTCCCTTGGACTGCAGGATGACCTGTTGCATTCTGTCTGTTATACAACAGAATTGCCCAATATGCTCTACCAGTAACTCTATAGAAAAAATCTGACACATAAAGTCTTCAGTCTTGTCTGGTGCTGAAGGGGTAAATGTGTCCCTATGATGACTTTATTTTTCCATTACAAGAAAAGGCCACTGCAGAGCCGGGAAGCAATATCTTGTAGGTCATTGAGTAGAGTGGGGGTCAGCACGTGTCTTCTGTTCTCTCCAGATCAATGGAGAGGACTCTATGCTTTATAAAGGAGCCCCTGACACCAGAGGACAACGTCTCCTCTCAAACTACAGTTCTATTTTCTGCAATCCTTTTATCTTTTCTTATTTCATTTAGGAAGTGGAAAACATCATCATCGCTCTATGGGAAGAATCATATCACACACATTGTATTCTGTACTCAGAGCAGGCAGACAGACGATTCATATCCAGAAGGGGCAATATGAAGTGGTGGTGCTGGAAGATGGCCTGTGCAAGAAAAGACAAGAGCAAAACCAAAGAAATGAGCCAGAACACATGTTGGTATAAGTGCAATGTGTAAGTGCACATTCACACTGTGGCCATTTAACAGACAAAACCTAGTAAAAAAATAAAATGAGCAAATACCCTGCAGTAAGTAAATAAATAATAATAGTACACTTAACTTGTCGCAGAGTGCATCTTCTTGCAGTCACCACTGTACTTACGAGAGCTTCAATCAGCAAGATATCTTGAGTAAACAGTATTTACTTCATACTGTTTAAACATGAAATACAATTCAGTGTCACACAGTCCATGTGCTGCTGACATAACACATTCAGGAAAGGAAAGAAAACACAGGAAGTAAAAACAACCAACAATTGAGAGCTATTCTCCCCACCATTACAGCAAGCATATAACTTTACACACTATCGCCATCTGCTGTCTGGTTAGTATAAAGTCCTCCTTTCACTTATAATAAGTCCTAATCTGTTGTAACATCCTTTCTCAACAATAAGGACTTATTCAATCAAACCCAACTTTTTTTTATTAGTCTCTGGTGTTTATCAGCATTCAACGCCTTCGTGAAGATGTCTGCTGTCATTTCTTCAGTAGGACAATACTCTAACTTCAAGGCTCCTTGTTCCTGATGATCTCTCAAGAAATGATATTTCACATCAATATGCTTGGTTCTTGGATTGACTCTTTCCATCTGAGCAAGAACAAGACATCCTTGATTGTCCTCTTTCAGTTTTGTTGGTTCCAACTGTGGTTGTCCTAATTCTGTCAACAATTGTCTTAACCACAGTACTTCTTGACTCGCATGTGCTGCAGCAACATATTCTGCTTCTGTTGAAGACAGTGTCACAATTGACTGTTTCTTACTTGTCCAACTTATTGGTCCACCTGAGAGAAAAAAAATATGTCCACTGGTAGATCTTCTGTCAGTTGGATCTCCAGCCCAATCTGCATCAACATATCCTGTTAAAATGCAATTATCACTTGTGGGTAATTTCAGCTTAACATTGCTAGTTCCTTTCAAATAACGCATTACTCTCTTCACGGCATTCCAATCAGCTTTATTTGGTTTTGATACCTTTCTACTCAGGATTCCTACTGCTGCTGCGATGTCTGGTCTTGTAACGGTCGCTAGATACAGTAGTTTTCCTATTGCTGTCCTATATTCTTCATTATTTGGTAGCATATTTTTTCACTGTTCATCTCTTTGAGATAATTAGTTTCCATTGGAGACTTTACTGTTTTTGCATCCTTTAATCCAAATTTTTCTGTTATGTCTTGAATCATGTGATTTTGATTCAGTAGGAAACTTCCGTCTTCTTCTCTTTCTACCTGTATTCCTAGGTACTGTTTTACATTTCCCAAGTCTTTGATTTCGAAATGTTGCTTCAGGATTTTTAGAATGTTTTCTTTATCCCTTTCTTGTTTAAAACAAATCAAAATGTCGTCTACATATATGAGTACATAAATCCATCTATTAATCAACCTTTTTGTGTACAAGCATGGATCAGCTTTGCTTCTTTGAAATTTTTCATTTGCAAGTACTTCCGTGATTTTGTCATTCCACCCTTTAGCTGCTTGCTTTAAACCATATATGCTTTTCTGTAGTTTGCAAACTTTGTTTGGATTTCTTTCATCTTTGAATCCTGGAGGTTGTTCCATGTAAATGTCTTCTGTTAAATCTCCATTCAAAAAAGCTGTCTTTACATCCAGATGTCTCAGTTCCATCTGTTTCATTGCTGCAACTGTAAGTAAAGTTCTTATTGTAGTGTGTTTGACAACTGGAGCAAATGTATCATCATAGTCTTCTCCATATTTTTGAGAATACCCTTTAGCTACGAGTTTTGCTCGGTATCTTTCAGCTGTGCCATCTGTTTGGTATTTAACTTTAAAAATCCATTTACATCCTATGGCTTTTCTTCCTTCTGGCAGATCTGTTAGTGTCCATGTATTTGAATCATGCATGGATTTAATTTCTGTTTCTGTTGCTTCTATCCATTTATTAGCTTCTTCTTCAGGAAGTTTAGATATGTCTTCCCAAGAGGTAGGCTCATAGATTTTTCTTATGCTTGTCTTGTATGAGAGACGTTTTGGTGGTTTTACTTTGTTCTCTCTCATTGAACGTCTTGGTTCTGTGTCTGTTTGTAGTTGTGATTCTTCACTTTCAGTATATTGTTCTTCATTGATTTCTACTTCTTTCTCATCAGATATTTCTTCAGTTATGTCACTATTGTTTTTCTCATTTTTGTTTCAACTGAAATCATAATGTCTTCATTTAAATCTTCAATGAATGTCACACTGTTACTCACCGTAACTCTGTCTGTTTTGGGATCTAGGATTCTATATCCTTTACAATTTTCACTATATCCAACGAATATTCCTTCCATGGATCTGTTTTGAAGTTTGGAACGTTTTTCTGCTGGAATGAATATAAAAACTTTACATCCAAAAACTTTTAAATGATTGACACTTGGTTTCCTACCTTGCCACAGTTCATATGGAGTTTTCGTCAGTTTTCTGGAAAATAGTCGGTTCTGTAGATATGTAGCTGTCATTGCTGCCTCACCCCAATATTTCTCTGGTAGTTTGGAATCCGTCAGCATACATCTTATCATTTCTGTTAGAGTTCTGTTTTTCCTTTCTGCTACTCCATTTTGTTCAGGTGTGTATGGAACAGTTTTCTGGTGTTCTATTCCATTTTGTCTTAAGTAGTCTTCTATTCTGTGACCTGTAAATTCACCCCCATTATCACTTCTGATGACAATTGGCTTCCTTTGAAATTTGTTACTTGATCTTGTTACATAGTCTACAAGTTTATCAAAAACGTCACTTTTGTCTTTAATTAAGTATGTGACTGTGTATCTTAAGTAGTCATCTATAAAAGTCAATATGTATCTATTGCCTCCTGATGTAGTCACTTTCATGGGTCCACATACGTCAGTATGCACCAAATCAAGTGGTCTTTCGCTTTTCATCTCACTTTCTTTTGGAATAGATATCCTTGTGGCTTTGGATTTTATACAACATTCACATCTTACGGTAATTGAGCAATCTGATATCTTTAAATCTTTTGTCAATTCTTTTCTCTGTAGTTCCCTTATACTGTCAGGGTGTCTATGTCCTAGACGTCTATGCCACATGTGAATACAGTTTTTGTGATCATGTGTACATACCTTCATCTGTTCCTTTGGTGTGTCAAAATGATATAATTGTTCATCTGCCTTGACTTTGGTGATCACCTTGTTTCCTGCAATAATTGCACACTCATTGTCTTTGAATTTTACTGTAAGTCCTTTTGCTGTTAAACGTTTCACAGATAATAATCCGCCTTCCAATTTTGGAACATACAACACATCCTGTACAAGTATCTTTGAATCTTGTCCGAACTTGTTTGAACATTTAGCATACCTTGTCCGATACTTTCTGCGGTTATTTTGCTTCCATCTGCAAGATAAATGGCTTCTTTCTTATCTAAATCAAGATCAGTGAAGAAATTCTTGTCACTTGTCATATGACTCGTTGCTCCTGAATCAATAAACCAACCAAGTGATGATTTCTTGTCTGTTACTTTAAATGTGCCATTCCAATTATTCTCACATGAATCGGAAATTGTGTTTTTACTTTCTGTGTATGCTTTTTATTTTGTAATTTTTGTTGTTCTGCTTTCCATATGGTACAATCTTTCTTTAAATGACCTTTTTTCTTACATCTGAAGCATTCTCTTGTCTCTTTATTATAGGGTTTTTTAAATTTTGTAGCTTTAAGAGCGTTTTCACTGTCCTCTTCAGTAGAAGAATCATTTCTTTGTTCTTTTCTTCTCTGATATTCATCTATTAGTCTTGTTTTCACAAAATCTAATGTAATATCAGTTTCTGGTCTCGTCTCAAGGGCATTTATCAAGGCTGTATACGAATCTGGTAAACTGCACAATAATATAGCTGCTACATGACTATCTTTAATGTCTTCACCAATAGATCTTAGCTGTGATATCACTTCCATCATTGAGAATATGTGCTTCTGCATGTTGTCATTTGCACTCAATCTCATACTGTAAAGCTTTCTTAATAAAAATAACTTGTGATTCAAGCTAGGTCTTTCATACAGTTTTCTTAATTCTTCCCACATTCCTTTAGCTGTTTCTTCATTTCTTATATGTATTAATTGAGCATCATCCACTAATAAGCTAATGGTGGCTCTCGCTTGGCTATTCTTCTTATCCCATGTCTGATTATCTTGATCTGGTCTTTCTGTAACAATTACTTCCCATAAATAATCCTTAGATAACAACATCTCTACTTTGAATTTCCATAACTGATAATTTTCACTATTCAGTTTAGCTACTGTGAATTTCAGTTCTGTGTTACTCATCATCTTTATATAGTCTTACTTGTTTAGAGAGTTGTACTGAAGATATTCTCCTGTTTTTTTCCTCTTGCTGATAGTTCCTGTATGTCCTACTTGTGTTGAATTCTCTGTAATTATATCCAGCTCCTGGGATCATGAATTCCTCTGTCACTCTGTATCTTGATTAATTTCCTTCTGTTTACAGAGCTTATCTGTGTGCTCCGTTATCTGGGGTTATAAACCAGGATCCTCTTGTAGTGCGTGCCTGTAGTGCAGTCCTTTAGTGTCTGGGTTCCGGCCTGGGCCCATAACCTATCACAGAGTGCATCTTCTTGCAGTCACCACTGTACTTACGAGAGCTTCAATCAGCAAGATATCTTGAGTAAACAGTATTTACTTCATACTGGTTAAATATGAGATACAATTCAGTGTCACACAGTCCTTGTGCTGCTGACATAACACATTCAGGAAAGGAAAGAAAACACAGGAAGTAAAAACAACCAACAATTGAGAGCTTTTCTCCCCCCCCATTACAGCAAGCATATAACTTTACACACTATCGCCATCTGCTGTCTGGTTAGTATAAAGTCCTCCTTTCACTTATAATAATTCTTAATCTGTTGTATATGCCAACATAACTAGCATAACGTGTTTAGCTGACACTATTTTGATCAAAAAAACATCAAAGTCATCCCACCTCGACAAGCAATAATGGATACAAGGAGAGATAGCTGGAGCATGTCACACAAGATGCGCTCCAGCTATGACAATGCAAAGTTCAATACAAACAGTATAAACAATTTCTACAAACTACTATCTGCTAAATTCCTACCTGGCTTCTGATAAATCGGGCCGTGTTGCTACAGCGCCCTAACTAGAGAAACTTGCTCTACACCCTAACACAGTTGAACACCGGTGTCACACTCACAGTTCTGTAGGGCTTAGAAGAAAGTCTGGTAGCTGCTGCTTGATCCTGATGCGAGATAGCTGAGTTTGTTGTGTTGAGCTCTTCCTTCAGGCATGGTCCTGGAGATCAATCCTGCTATAACCGGACAGTATCTTCTTCCTTGTTAGGATTCACTTATTGTCCTGCTTGTCTCTCAAAGGTACCAGTCTCTCACAGGGCAGCACAAGTCTTTCACAGGGCAGCACGACTCTCTCACAGACACTTCCTGAATAACTTTCTGCTTCTTGTTCAAACCAACACACAGCAAGCTGCAGGGGAGAAAGGACTAGTCCAAGTTCACACACATAAGAGGGGAGCATTGTCTTTTAAAGTTACAGTGTAATTCAGTTGTTAGCAGGGGATGACCCCTTACAGATCCATGAAAAAAACAGACAGCACTCGGACGCCATCCATGTGCTGTTCATTTTTCATGGACTTTTTGGTAGAAGAAGCTTGAAAAACCTCCATCAGTTTAGAAAAATCATTGAAACTCTGGCCGAACTTTGATGGTAAAAACTGACTGAACTCTGATCAAAAGCACTGATGAAATGCGGAGCGTTTCTTGTGTACAAGAAATATCACTAATGTCTGAATGAGCCCTTGGAGTCCTCAATGACCCCTTTAATGCCACAATGAGTAATCAAGTTCCTGATTGTTGCTCCATTTTATTGCTCCTGGACATCTACTATATAATCGGCTTATCCCGTCTGTCTGTCCGTCCAGGAAATCCTGCTGATTGGTCCGACCGCAGCCAATCAGCGATGCAGGATTTCAGAACAAGATGGCAGCTGTTAGCGGCTCATCTGCCGCACGGAGGTCATCTCCCGGCTACTCGCAGCGGAAGTACCCGCACAGGCAACGCCGCTCCCCGGTCCTCACTAACACGGTTCGCTGATTGGTCGCGGCCAGCGATATTGGCGCGAAATTTAAAACACCGCCTCTCTGATTGCTCGCGGCCAGCCACGACCAATCAGCGATTGGCGCAGCCCAGCCGCGAATTGGCGTTGGATTTGAAACACGCAGGCCACCGTCGGGAGATCAGCGGCGACGCAGCCGGGAGATGACCGGTGCTAGCCGGTCATCTCCCGGCTGCTCGCAGCAGAAGTACCCCAACCGGTCCTCCCTTCACACTTGCCGTCAGGAGATCAGCGGCCCTAGCCGCTGATCTCCCGACGGTAGCCGCATGGAGGTCAGCGACGATGCAGCCGGGTGGTGACCGGCGCTAGGCGGTCATCTCCCGGCTACTCACAGCGGAAGTACCCGCACAGGCAGCGCCGCTCCTCGGTCCTCACTAACACGGTTGGCTGATTGGTCGCGATTGCGACCAATCAGCGATATTGGCGCCAAATCACAAGCAGTATTGACAACATGACGTAATTATAAAATTCATTAGGGGCCCCGGGGGGATACATTGGGGGGTTAATTTAAAGTAGTGCACAACCCATTTAAATACTGCTTCACTGATTAGTCGCGCCCGGTCGGCCACATACATATTCTAGAATACCCGATGCGTTAGAATCGGGCCACCATCTAGTGGATCTATAAGAGTGAAAGATTCCAGTTGGCTCTGAGCACAAGACAGTTCTGATTTTAGTAAAGAAAAGAAAAAAAGATAATTTTCTCCTGCAGACAATCCCCTACAATATTAATTTTAATTTGTTTCTAAAAATGAAGATATTCAACAAACCATCTGCTTCTTTTTTCCTTGGCACATCCATGCCCTACTGGCTCCCTCCCTGCTATTACCTGTTGCTCTTGGCTCTTCATAAATAATCCATGCAACCTTGCCATCGTCAATTTATAATTTTTCTTTATGATCAGTTAATTTTGCAAATCTTCACAGAATGATACAGAGGACTGGATTTTATGATAAGAGCTCCTGGCTCCAGAAATGGTTGAGGATTGGATACTTTGGGAACATAGAATTAGTAGTAATCTTTTACAGCTCTTGCTCTAGGATCTATTCATAAGTTTTCCTTTAATCCTTCAAAACCATGACACATGATGAATACAACCACTGCCTGCCCCAACTAAACCCTTTACATAAAATGAAGTCTATCAGTTTTCTCTAAGGCTGGCCATACACATGAGATGTCTTTCATCCAACAACTATGTCATCCAACTCTCCTATACACAGGAGTGCTGAGCGCTTCTGTGTTCTCTATGAGAAAGCCGCCGACTGACATATTGGCTGGCTGGTTATCTCAGGGTGAACAATGCGATCAGCAATTCGAATTCAGACATGCCCGATTGACATCTTTCCCGACCATCAGTTAGTTGGTGCCCCCATACACATTAGAACATCAGCTGAACCCGTCGATATCAGTAGGTTCATCCGACATTAGTCCAATGTATAACGCCAGCTCAAGGGGTTCATCAGTTTGACAGTAAAAAACATGATGGAATCTGCAACAAATTGTCATGGAGGCTCAGTGCGTTGTATCCAAGCAGATCTTAAAAGAGATTTTACACACAGGCCAATGACTGGAGCAGGCTAGGACAAATGGTCAAGAGGTTGCAAACACGATCAGAAATGTTAGGCAGAATGGTTGTCAAAATATGGGCCGAGGTCAAAGAACAGTTATCAAATAAGCAGAGTAGAGGCTATAACACAAGTAGCCAGGAAGCAAAACTTAAAACTGGCAACTAATCATGAAATTCAAGAGGCAACTTAGGTAACAAGTTAGAAGTTAACTCCCAAGCTACTGTGGCACCCTGCTACTACAGGTACCACAGGACCCAAAAGGGTCTTCTCCACAAGAGGCCCTCTTTACATAACAAACACCTCCACCTTTCCACCTCATACCACCAGAGGGAGCCCTGTTAGGGATATATATACTGGAGGGTGGAGTTAGGCAGTCAGTCAGTCAAAGAGTAGTCTGAAGAGAGTGTGCTGACACTGAGAGCAGTGAAGAAGCAGCACGTCTGCTGCTTTACTGAGGGCCCCAAGTTTGGCGAGGCAAGGAGAGAGGAGACAGGAGTTAAGGGGGCACAGGAGCATCTAAAGCTCACCCCAGGATACAAGCCGAACACCGGGTCCATGCCTACAGGGTCCTCCTCACCCAGTAGGGACAACCGGCATACCAGGAGGATTCCAGACCTCAGGTTAACCTGAAGCTACCATCATTTGCAGAGCTAGGAACAACGAAGGCCCCAGCGTCCAGGGATAGTGGTTGCCAGAGAAAAGTTCTATTACCAAGCAGTCAGGTGAGAGAGTGAAACAACATAGAAGCTAGGCCAAGTTTCAGGCTGGCCAGAAGCTTTAGAGAGAGGAAGAAACGGACCAGGAGGCCTACTACACGCTCACTAGGGAGAGCCCTGAAGTGCACCCTTCCTACTAAGTACCCTGGACCATACCTGCCGTTACACCAATAAAGGTACTGAAGCGAATCCCCTGTGTACGTGTCCGTCATTCTCCCCTGACCCGACCGGGCCACCTCTCACCTGCATCCCTTCCATCAACCCTGCCCCGGGGGCCCGCTCCGCCTTTGGGGAGCAGAAACATCTCAACTGCCATCCCATCACCCCAGGAGGTCTGCAGCAGTGCTGGTACCCATTACCAGAAACCACAGGTGGCGTCACGATACAAAAGCTGTTAACAAAACCCTTTTTAAAGAGTGACCCCAGGGTGCGGGCCCGGGAGCCGACTGCCGTGACATCCTACAAAGAAGGTAAAGGCCCGGGTACCGAGTCCCCCCCATATCCCCCTGGGCAAGTCACTACCAGTCTGGCAGGTAGCTCCAGAATAACTTAAACTACTGCACTGTCAACCAGTAGCCTCTGAAACGAAGATGCGGTGTGGCCTGGAGACAAAAGCAAAAAAATAGGGAACCAACATGGAATTGGTTGCAACACAAAGGCTCCAAACTGAAAGTTCTAATGCAGATGTGTAAGCTTTAGTTTGATCCTAAACTAAGCTATGATCGCCATAGACTAGTAATGTGATTTAAGCTCAATTAAGTTGAATTTCAGGGGGTAGTTTGGATCCTCTGACCATCACACAGATGATAAAATTCTACCAGCCGGTTGTTAAAATGTCTGCAAGCATCACGTCCTTCATGTCCTACCCAATACAGTTCCTTTATGAAGGGTACATATGACGGAGTTACTCTCAGTCTTATATGTGTCTGAATGGAATGGGACTTCAGTCTTTTATCTTACATTAGCTCTCAATGATTCACCTTCATCAACACACTTGTGTAATAGAGCACATTAGCTTCCATTACATGTAATACTCACCAGTACTGATAATATTTCAAGTTCCATTATCTCTCATACAGTAGATCTTTGTATTTCTATGCAGAATGCTCCTTTTTTCCTTTTTTTTTTCTCTACACTTCTCAGACGTTTCCGTTATCATGTTAAGAATGGTCTGTAGAGATTGTTTGTTCTCGTCATAGGACTTAATGGACTTCCTTAAATGTGTTTTGCTGGAAGGGATTAGATCAGAAGACACTATGGGAAGATCCAGATGATGCAGAACTCTGCAGAGATTAGTTTGCATGATTGAATCACAGAGTCACAAAATAACACAATTTGGTAATTATGTTTCAGTTAGAACAGTGTTGTAAAAGAATACTGCATTGTATCATTACTAGTGATGAGCGAGCATACTCGCAAGTACTCGGTACTCACCCGAGCATCTCAGTACTCGAGATGCTCGGAGCTCGCTGAGTAGTTCCGAGATGCTCAGGCGGATGCTCGGGTCCCCTGCCTGCATGTTTGGCGCTCTTTAGAGCGCCAATCAACATGCAGGGATTGTCTGCTACACACTGTCATGCCGCAGCCATGGTGGTTGTGACATTACAGTGATCGGCTAGCCGCACAGCATCTATATCAGACCTGGCACCGCCGTGCTCGTCACAGTCTACTCCACAATCAGGCAGTGTAGGGAGAGGTGCTGCTAAGCTAAGGAGAGATTTGGTTGTTTATTAGTTACTGTGGGTATTCCACAAGATTCTCTACATATCCATCTCAACAAACAGTCCTTCTGAGGACTAATCCAGCTGCAGAGATATCAGTTCTAGGCAGGCAGGCAGGGTATATAGCAGACTGCAGTGCATACAGCAAGAGGGTCCATTCCAGTTCTGTCTGCTGGTGCTTTTACAGTTATTTGTATCAGGGGCTAGAAATATTTTTTTTATATTAATCCTAATTATTTGCTTAAAAAGCAATCCACAGAACCCTCTTTTTCTGCGCCATTTGCTTGTTGGCACTGCAGAATACATCCAGGTAATTTCCATATTACAGCGCTAAAAATACAGCTATTTAAAACTGTGGTTTGTCTGTCACACGAATCACATATAATTGCGCTGAAAATTCTGCCATTTCTGGCCTCCATTGAAATTTTGTTGAAGTGTGTCAGCGAACTTATTGACATGAGGTCGCTGTTAAAAATAGTTACCTACAGGCCAGCTATTTAAAACTGTGGTTTGTCCGTCACACGGATTATATATAATTGTGCTGAAAATTCTGCCATTTCTGGCCTTCATTGAAATTTTGCTGCAGTCTGTCAGCGAACTTATTGACACGAGGTCGCTGTTAAAAATAGTTACCGACAGGCCAGCTATTTAAAACTGTGGTTTGTCCATCACACGGATCACACATATAATTGCGCTGAAAATTCTGCCATTTCTGGCCTCCATTGAAATTTTGTTGCAGTGTGTCAGCGAACTTATTGACATGAGGTCGCTGTTAAAAATAGTTACCTAGAGGCCAGCTATTTAAAACTGTGGTTTGTCCATCACACGGAACACATATAATTGCGCTGAAAATTCTTCCATTTCTGGCCTCCATTGAAATTTTGTTGCAATGTGTCAGCAAACTTATTGACACGAGGTCGCTGTTAAAAATAGTTACCTACAGGCCAGCTATTTAAAACTGTGGTTTGTCCATTACACGGATCACATATAAGTTTGCTGAAAATTCTGCCATTTCCGGCCTCCATTGAAATTTTGCTGCAGTGTGTCAGCGAACTTATTGACATGAGGTCGCTGTTAAAAATAGTTACCTACAGGCCAGCTATTTAAAACTGTGGTTTGTCCGTCACACGGATCACATATAATTGCACTGAAAATTCTGCCATTTCTGGCCTCCATTGAAATTTTGTTGCAGTGTGTCAGCAAACTTATTGACACGAGGTCGCTGCTAAAAATAGTTACCTACAGGCCAGCTATTTAAAACTGTGGTTTGTCCGTCACACGGATCACATATAAGTTTGCTCTAAATTCAGCCATTTGTAGTGAGCGTGGAAGATATTGTCCTCCATTTAAAATGGGCAAAGTGCGTGGCAAGGGACCGGGAACTGGACGTGATGGTGATGGTGCATGCCGACGCCGTGGGCAAGCAGAAATTGTGCCACAACAAACATCCACATCTTCTCGCCCAACCTTCCTGTCCCTATTACTAGGGGACCGCAGCACACCACTATTGAACCCAGAGCAGTGTAAAAAGGTTGTTAGTTGGATAGCGGTTACTGATTCCAGTCACTTTGCCACCACCATCACCCTGTCTTCCCCACGGTCAAGTAGCCGTGAGTCTGGACCGCATATTCCTCACCCTGATCCTCCTTCCTCCCACCATGCCGAGTTCCCGGAGACAACTGATCTCACACTTGGATACTCCGAAGAGCTGTTCCCTTTTCCATTTATAGTTTCAGGCCTCTCGCCTGGTCCACTTGAAGTGGGGCAAGAGGAGATCGCATGTAACGATGCCCAAATATTTGAGCAGCCACGGTCATACAAAGGCAACGGTGGGAAAGTGTCACAAGAGGTGGACGATGATGAGACACAATTGCCAGAAAGTCAGGAGGAGGACCAGGGTGCAGAAGTGGAAGACGAGCTGGTGGATGATATAGTAACTGACCCAACCTGGCAGGAGGACATGCAGAGCGAGGACAGCAGCACATTTGGGGAGGGAGGGAGAGGACCCCAACAGTCAGGAAGAAGCAGTGTGGTGGCCGCAGACAGAAGGTGGACAACCGTTCCCCGTAACACCAGCAGGACGGAAGTTGTCGTGTCTGATTGTTTTTTAAAGACTCTGCTGATAACCCCAAAAAGGTCATTTGCACCACCTGCCAGGCCAACATCAGCAGGGATAGCAAAACTACCAGCCTGTCCACCACCAGCATGATCAGGCACATGGCAGCAAAGCACCCGACTTTGTGGGCCGAACCCCAGGGTCCAGGAACAGTGTCTGCAGGTGACACTACTGCTTTTTCCACTGTTGTGCGTGCAAGCCAATCCCCTGTCCATAGTGCATGCGAAGATGCTTCTTTGGCGCCCCTGAGGGTTCAGTCGCCACAGGGGTACTGCACCTCAGACAGAGGTGTGGTATCTCCTCTCCGAGGTAAGGAAGGAGCACCTCTCAGGACTCAGCCATCCATTCAACACTACACCACTCCTGTCCTGAGGGGGGCTTTAAGGCACCATAGTGCTGCTCCAGCCGGGATAAGAGGAGATGGGTGGAACCAAAGATAGGGGGAACCATGTAGTGGGTGAGGGTGGAGGACGCACTTTAGGTTACACCAAAAAATTCATATTTAATAAACGGCCATCTTGGGCTTATGGTCTTTGATTGTGGTCTTCATCACTGAACGTGGCTTTCTGTGTGAACCTGCAGCTGATTGAAGATACACGGTCCTCATGCTCTGGCCTTGAGGCGAAGAGCGGGCTAGAGTTAACGGCTGTCTCTACCCGGTCAAGGTCCCTACCTAAGAAGGCCTGGAGGGGAGCAGAGGAGACAAGCTCGGCAGGTAAAAGGATCCCAGGGGGATGCAGACGGAGCGGCATACGCCACCTGTCCTCACTATTCTGGCCTAGTCAGAGGGATTCCTGCTGCAAAAGGGGTACCGGCCCCCGATATCTGGCTTTGCTACTTCAAGTCCTAGTCAGAAAAGCCCGGAGGCTCGGAGGATCACACCGGGTAACGGGCGGAGCGGAGTCGCCACCCGTACCCTTGTTCTGTGCATAGCCAGAGGGAGACCCAGCCTTGTAACACGCATCACATATGGACAGGAGAGGACCTAGTGGGAAAGTCTAGGAACACTCTGGTGCAGGGGGTCCTGATTGATGCACCCGAACTACCCGGAGTGTGCTGAACCCCTTCCTGGTGGCCACAGCGCATCGTGAGGAGCAAGGAGAAGCCTTGCGGCTGACACCTAACAACGTGAGTAAAGCTTGGAAGACTGCATCCATTGCCTCCGATCCCTTATTTCAGCGCGATACCACACCGCACCACCCACCATGACTCCCCTGATCCGTCTTCACTGCCCTGAGGCCCTGCTCCACCTGCCACTACATCCCGCCTCAGAGGACTGCCACAGGAATGCCTGGTCCATGTGCTTAACCTCGTGGGTCAACGGTTTCTCAAAACCTACCCGGAGCTGCCGGATCTGCTTGTCAAAGTATGCCGCCTGTGTGCCCATTTTAGAAAGTCAGCTACAGCTTCTGCCGCCCTTGCCGTGTTTCAGCAGTGTTTGCAGCTTCCGGCTCACTGACTGGTGTGTGATGTCCCCATTTGTTGGAAATCTACAGATGTTGGGAAGGATTTGTGAGCAGAAGAGGGCAGTTGTTGATTGCCAACCTCAACAAGGCTGTCGGTATTCAGTTCAGACTCCACACATAAGACCTCAGGAGTGGACATGGATGTCAGACATATGTACCATCCTCCAAAACTTTAAGGACTCCACCAAGATGGTGAATGGCGATGATGCCATAATTAGCGTCACCATCCCGCTACTCTGTCTTCTGAAACGCTCTCTGCTCACAATCAAAGAGGATGCATTGCAGGCGGAACACGATGAGATGGAGCAAGGAACCATACAAGATGATTACACAGCCCAGCCTCATCTCATCCCAGCGTGGATTGGGTGACAATGAGGAAGAGGAGGAAGAGGAGGAAGAACAGGCCTGAGGACAGGGAGGATGAGGAGGAGGAGAGCATGGTCAGTCATCCTCTTGGTGAGGACACAAAAGTTTTGCCTGTTAGCAGTCTGTCACGCATGGCTGAGTTTATGTTACGCTGCCTTTCCCGTGACCCTCGCCTTCTCAAAATTTTGGGTGACAGTCATTACTGGTTGGCGACACTTCTAGACCCATGCTACAAGGAGAGCTTTCTATCTCTTATTCCTGAGGTGGACAGGTCTACAAAAATGGGGCAGTACCAGAAGGCCCTTGTTTCAGAACTACTAAAAAAAATTCCCATCTGAAAACGCTGGCGGCAGAGGTCACAGTTCGTTGGACAACCAAGGAGTACAGGAGAGAGACACATCTCCAATCCAGCAGAGGCAGGGGAACACTGTCAAAGTTCTGGGAGAGTTTTCTCAGCCCCTCCCATCGCACAGGCCCTGAGGTGCAGGGCACTCTCAAAAGGAGTGCAAAGTTTGGGAAGATGCTGAGGGAGTACCTTGCCGACCGTACCAATGTCCTTCATGATTCCTCTGTGCCTTGTAATTATTGGGTATCCAAGCTGGACATGTGGAATTAACTGGCTCTATACGCCTTGGAGGTCCTGGCCTGCCTTGCTGATAGCGTTTTATCAGAGCGGGTTTTTAGTGCTGCTGGTTGAATTATGACTGATAAGCGCATCCGCTTGTCAACTGAAAATGCTGACAGGTTGATGCTTATAAAAATGAAGGGCTGGATTGGGCCAGACTTCTCAACACCACTGAATAATAGCAGTGTAACTAACATAAACTCAAATACAGTGTCTTTTTTAGGGAGGTGTATTCCCATGCACCTTTTCATACACATAAATGGGTATACGCTTGCTGATTTTGACTATTTTCTCTTGTCCTCCTCCTTCTCCTCATCTTCATCCTCCACCACCATATCACCAGGGTGACCGTGGTCCGTGATGCAACACTCACATAATTTTTTTAAAGGTGTTTATGATGCCCGTAAAAAAAATTTTTTATACAGTATGTTCATGTATACCCCCCACGGATAAATGTTTGTCAGCCCATACACTTAGTGCAAGGGCATTACAAGTATAGGAGACCCGCTCCTTTCTAATGGGAACATTTTTTTTATGAGGCCCTCCTCCACGTCTTTTCCAAGGTGCATTGTAGTGCCTCCCAATTTTTGGAAGCCCTTGCATTCACTGCATAGGCCAACGCTATGGGAGACCCACTTCCTAATAATGGGAACATTGTTTTCAAGAGGCCCTCTGACTTCCACGTCTCTTCCAAGGGGCATTGGAGTGCCTCCAAATTTTTGGCAGCCCTTGCTTTCACTGCATAGGCCAGCACTATGGGAGACCCACTTCCTAATAATGGGAACATTGTTTTCGTGAGGCCCTCTACATCTCTTCCAAGAGGCATTGGAGTGCCTCCCAATTTTTGGCACCCCTTGCATTGACTGCATAGGCCAGCACTATGGGAGACCCACATCCTAATAATGGGAACATTGTTTTTAGGAGGCTCTCAGACCTCCACGTCTCTCACAAGGGGCATTGGAGTGCCTCCAAATTTTTGGCAACCCTTGCATTCACTGCATAGGCCAACACAATGGGAGACCCACTTCCTAATAATGGGAACATTTTTTTCAGGAGGCCCTCTGACCTCCACGTCTCTTACAAGGGGCATTGGAGTGCCTCCAAATTTTTGGCAACCCTTGCATTCACTGCATAGATAAACACAATGGGAGACCCACTTCCTAATAATGGGAACATTGTTTTTAGGAGGCTCTCAGACCTCCATGTCTCTTACAAGGGGCATTGGAGTGCCTCCAAATTTTTGTCAACTCTTGCATTCACTGCATAAGCAAACACAATGGGAGACCCACTTCCTAATAATGGGAACATTTTTTTCAGGAGGCCCTCTGGCCTCCACGTCTCTTACAAGGGGCATTGGAGTGCCTCCAAATTTTCAGCATCCCTTGCATTCACTGCATAGGCCAACACTATGGGAGACCCACTTCCTAATAATGGGAACATTATTCTTCAGGAGGCCCTCCTCTACGTCTCTTCCAAGGGGCATTGGAGTGTCTCCAAATTTTTGGCAGCCCTTGCTTTCACTGCATAGGCCAACACTATGGGAGACCCACTTCCTAATAATGGGAACATAGTTTTTGTGAGGCCCTCTACGTCTCTTCCAAGGGGCATTGGAGTGCATCTACATTTTTGGCAACCCTTGCATTCACTGCATAGGCAAACACAATGGGAGACCCACTTCCTAATAATGGGAACAATGTTTTCAGGAAACCCTCTGACCTCCACGTCTCTTACAAGGGGCATTGGAGTGCCTCCAAATTTTTGGCAAACCTTGCATTCACTGCATAGGCAAACACAATGGGAGACCTACTTCCTAATAATGGGAACATTGTTTTCAGGAGGCCCTCCTCTAAGTCTCCTCAAAGGGATATTGGGGTGCGTCCAAATTTTCAAAGTGGTATTGGGGTGCGTCCAAATTTTGGGCAGCCCTGCCACTCACTGCATACGCAATAACAGTATAGGAGATCCACTCTTTAGTAATGGAAACAATAAAACATAGCCGACTGCTGGCCCTTTAAGAATAGTAAAGGCCGCCTGATGGCCCTATAAAAATAGGCTTTGTGACTTTCACAGTCCCTCCTTCATAAATGAAACACGATGTGTCTGATGATATCTCACATACCACATGGCCAGATAAGGTTGTGAAATGTTAAAATGACATTTCCCGGTGAATGCATTTGTCACGGTTGAAAGCAATGCAAAAGTGCAAAAATGCATCAAAAACGCTACGTGTGAACATAGCCCAAGGTGTGGAGGAGTATTTTTGTTTTTGCTTATTTACTTTGCCTTATATACAAGTCATTACCCTGGAAAGGATGATCCTTAACATATTTCCCAGGAAAATCCATTTTGGTTTCGTTTTTTGTATGTTTTATTGTGAGTCTGTAAAAGTGGCGTAATACCTCTGACAACATTGTTCACAGCAGTGACCTGGGAGTCAGAAATGCTTCCAGGGATCTTCCCCATGCTGTTCCCATGTCATTTGAGCACTGTTCCCATCGATTTGGGTAATTTTTAGGCCCTCTGCAGACCGCCAGGGGGAGCTGCCTGAAAAATGCTCGAGTTTCCCATGGACTTACATTGGGCTCGTTGCTCGGGTCGAGCACCCGAGTATTCCAATGTGCTCGACCCGAGCAACGAGCACCCGAGCATTTTAGTGCTCGCCCATCACTAATCATTACTAATAAATGTATACGTACATCAAGAAATCGCAAAGTGCAGATAGCAATAACTGTGGCCAATTTTATCAACTACAGATTATGAATGGCCACATCCATGGTAAGAACTGGAACTTTGTAAATGCGAATCTTCTGTAAATTTTTCCAAAATTTTTTTTGAAGGTTTTCATCATGTAAATGTAACCACACGTCATACATACAGCTTGCGTGATGTCTGAGCGAGGTTCAGTTTATATACAAAGAGGGACAATGACCCTATACTGGTTAAAGCATAGGCAGCATAGATCATACAGACCCTACCTCCTCCAAGGGAATATACACTGCTCAAAAAAATAAAGGGAACACTTAAACAACAGAATATAACTTCAAGTAAATCAAACTTCTGTGAAATCAAACTGTCCACTTAGGAAGCAACACTGATTGACAATCAATTTCACATGCTGTTGTGCAAATGGAATAGACAATAGATGGAAATTACTGGCAATTATCAAGACACCCTCAATAAAGGAGTGGTTCTGCAGGCAGATGAGGACCACAGACCACATCTCAGTACCAATGCTTTCTGGCTGATGTTTTGGTCGCTTTTGAATGTTGATTGTGCTTTCACACTCGTGGTAGCATGAGACTGACTCTACAACCCACAGAAATTGCTCAGGTAGAGCAGCTCATCCAGGATGGCACATCAATGCGAGCTGTGGCAAGAAGGTTTGCTGCGTCTGTCAGCGTAGTGTCCAGAGGCTGGAGGCGCTACCAGGAGACAGGCCAGTACACCAGGAGACAAGGAGGGGGCCGTAGGATGGCAACAACCCAGCAGCAGATGTGGCGCCCCTGAGGGTTCAGTCGCCACAGAGGTACTGTACCTCACCCAGAGGTGTGGTGTCTCCCTTCTCTCAGGTAAGATGGGAGTGCTGCTCGGAACCCCAAACACCTGCATCCAACACTACACTGCTCCAGGCCGGCTGGAGGGGCAAGACGCAATGTATGTTTCTGCTTAGCCCTGACCCTGGCTGGAGTGGGGGGGAACCCAAAGGTAGGGGGAACCAGTAGTGGGTGTGGGAGGAGGAAGTAGTTAGAGGGAGCACTTTGGTAGGAGTATAAATAGGGAAGCCATCTTAGGGTGGCAGTGAGATCAGAGTCAGGGAGCAGTTCAGAAGAACAGCTCGGGACCGTTCAGAAGAACAGTCCGGGAGTAGAGACCCATTAGGAGATCTGCTCCACAAGTAGGGCCAGGTCAGAAGGCCCAGGAGGGGAGCAGGGAGTAGGCTCCGTTCTACAGAAAGTATCCCAGGGGGTATGGCGCGTGCAGGACGGCACCCGTACGCCCCGCATCTGTCAGAAGACAGAGGGATCGCTGCGGCATTCTAATCCCCAGGAGGGTCAAGTAGGTCCCGGATCCAACGTACAGGAAGGTCTTCAGAGCACCGAGCGGGATTGAGAGTGGGCAGCGCAGAGCAGGAGGGAGAAGGACCAGAGTAAAAGACGGTCAAAGTAGGAACACGAGAAAGTGGGGTTCTGCCAGGTATTCCCAAGTTGCCTGAGGAAGGATTGAACCTCTGCCCGGTGAACGCAGCACGACGCGGGAGGCCTTTACCTGTATAGTGCACCTGTGAAGTGTCTAAAGAACTGTGAGTAAAATCTTGGATGACTGCACTGCACTGCCTCTGTTCATTCTTCATCGGCACTATCATTCCCCCTGCACTTCAACGCCCAGCGCGACCCTCTCTCTTCTACTACACTGCCCTGAGGCCTGCTCCACCTGTGGGGAGCCGTCCCATCACAAGCTGTCCTAACATCTGCCTCAGAGGACTGTTGCAGCTCTGGTGATCCTCACCAGACACTACAGGTGGCGTCACGAACTTTCCCAAATCCCCCATATATTAATTTTCCCATTTTGAGTGACCGCCCTGGGCCACGAACTGGGCCAGCCACCGTGATATCCCCCTGGCGACCAGAGGCCCTGCTGCCGAGCACCCCACGGCCCTGGGGGCGCGTCATCTTCTGGCGTCACGAACAGGATGCGTGACCAGCCCGTACCAGCGGGTGAAGTGTGCCTAGAGAATTGTGTCATGTTACTGAATGTGGCGCCCGCCCCAGAAGAACGGGCGCCATTATGTGCCTGATCAAAGACAACAGTATGGAACCTCCCATCGTGGGCCGGGTCCCAGAACGGCGCCAAAAGCATACCCTGCCCCTTGCAACAGTGACTGTCCGCATATATGTGTCCGTGAAGGCAGGAAGGCCGTCACAGGGAGTTACCGACGGCAGATGGCCATGGGACCGCCCCAAAAGAAGAGAGGAGGCGGAGAAAAGGAATGGAGACAGGGTGTGGTCTCAACCCGTCTAGCCAGACCGCACCTGCACTACTACACTGTCCTGAGGCCTGCTCCACCTGTGGGGAGCCGTCCCATCACAAGCTGTCCTAACATCTGCCTCAGAGGACTGTTGCAGCGCTGGTGATCCTCACCAGACACCACAGGTGGCGTCACGAACTTTCCCAAATCCCCCATATATTCATATTCCCCTTTTGAGTGACCGCCCTGGGCCACGGACAGGGCCAGCCACCATGATATCCCCCGGCGACCAGAGGCCAGGCTGCCGAGTACCCCACGGCCCTGGGGGCACGTCACAGGACTGCTACCTCCTCCATTGTGGAAGGAGGAACAGGAGAAGCACTGCCAGAGCCCTGCAAAATGACCTTCAGCAGGCCACAAATGTGAATGTGTCTGCACAAATGGTTAGAAACCGACTCCATGAGGGTGGCATGAGGGCCCGACGTCCACAGATGGGGGTTGTGCTCACAGCCCAACACAGTGCAAGACGCTTGACATTTGCCACAGAACACCAAGATTGGCAAAGTCACCACTGATGCCCTGTGCTCTTCACAGATAAAAGCAGGTTCACACTGAGCACATGTGACAGACGTGACAGAGTCTGGAGGCGCCGTGGAGAGCGATCTGCTGCCTGCAACATCATTCAGCAAGACCGGTGTGGGAGTGGGTCAGTAATGGTGTGGGGTGGCATTTCTTTGGAGGGCCGCACAGCCCTCCATGTGCTCGCCAGAGGTAGCCTGACTGCCATTAGGTACCAAGATGAGATCATCAAACCCTTGTGAGACCATATGCTGGTGCGGTTGGTCCTGGGTTCCTCCTAATGCAGGACAATGCCAGACCTCATGTGGCTGGAGTATGTCAGCAGTTCCTGCAAGATGAAGGCATTGAAGCTGTGGACTGGCCTGCCCGTTCCCCAGACCTGAATCCGATTGAGCACATCTGGGACATCAGGTCTCGCTCCATCCACCAACGTCACGTTGCACCACAGACTGTCCAGGAGTTGGCAGATGCTTTAGTCCAGGTCTGGGAGGAGGTCCCACAGGAGACCATCCGCAACCTCATCAGGAGCATGCCCAGGCGTTGTAGGGAGGTCATATAGGCACGTGGAGGCCACACACAATACTGAGCCTCATTTTGACTTGTTTTAAGGACATTACATCAAAGTTGGATCAGCCTATAGTGTGTTTTTCCACTTTAATGTTGGGGGTGACTCCAAATCTAGGCCTCCATTGGTTAATAAATTTGATTTCCATTGATGATTTTTGTGTGATTTTGTTGTCAGCACATTCAACTTTGTACAGAGAAAAGTATTCAATGAGAATATTTCATTCATTCAGATCCAGGATGTGTTATTTAAGTGTTCCCTTTATTTTTTTGAGCAGTGTATATCATAGAGGTAGACTATGTGGCTGCTAAGGGGCCCTCAAACAAAGGGGGTCAGCTTTTTTCCTCTTTCCTTTGCTATTAAGTGGAAAGTATCTATGCAGAACTCCCCTCGAAAATGGAACTATATTGTTAAGAGTGGAAAACAGCATCACATCGACGTGTGGTATATCAAGTTAGTCATATAACTATAGTGGCACTAGTGGTGTCAGGCTCCAGCTCAGCAGTGCCATATTAAATCAGGATAGAACCATGGAACACCAGTGGATTTGGTGACCCTAAAAAAAAAGTTTTATTTATTCATCATATGCAATACAAGTCAGCAACGTTTGGACTCTACATGAATCTTTCTTAAGCTCAATCGTGGAACTGTAATGTCAGCAAAGAAGAGTGAAGGGGAAATTTTCCTATTGGTCTTAAGAGGATTCAGATGGTGTTGAGCAACCAATATGGCTATAGACCTGTGCATGTCCAAAACCCATTATAGCTTCAGAATCAGATATTGATGATTAGTGTTTTACTTAAAGGGAACCTGACAACAGATTCATGCTGCCGAATCACAGGCAGCTTAAATCAGATACCGATTGTGTTATTGCGGTCATGAATGCTTTACTCTGAAACGCAGCAGCCATAGAGAAAACATACTTTGAAATCCAGCCGGGGACCATGCGTCTCGGATAACTTGCCCAAGAGGGAGGTCCTCAGTGGCTTCTCCCTGCTTTGCTGCCTTAAATTGACAGGTCTTTCAATATGTGTGTGTGTATAGGGAGAGACCTGTCACTCTAAGGAAGTGGAGAGAGGAGAAGTCATCCGACCCCCCTCAAATATC
The DNA here is from genome assembly GCF_046119375.1 of Phyllobates terribilis. NCBI lineage: Eukaryota > Metazoa > Chordata > Amphibia > Anura > Dendrobatidae > Phyllobates > Phyllobates terribilis. The sequence goes on from NW_027362765.1 coordinate 107,036,743, forward strand.
AGCCAAATTTTCATAGCATGCAAAATGCAACATACACAGCTACAATAACACAGTCAGTATCTGAACTGCTGTCAGGTTCCCTTTAAACATAATGTCCACTACTCGGACAATCTCTTCTCAATTGCTATATTTCCTAGTATAAAATAAGAACAGCCTGCACTCACCTCCAGTGCAGGCGCCGTTTCAGTGATGTGTGCAGCTGGTGTGTTTTGACACGTGAGCCCTAGAGCCAATCACAGCCACTTCACTCTCAATTTATTCAGACGTAATTGACATTTGGTGGAAGTCAGAGATTGATGGAAGCTCTCACTTCTTCCGGATGTCTGTTTCGTTGGAAGGAAATGGGAGTGAAGTTGCCACTGATTAACTCCACGACTCAATAGCAAATGAGAAGGGATTGTCCGAAAGGTGGACAACACCTTTAAGTGTATGATTTGAATATATATATATATATATATATATATATATATATATACAGTACAGACCAAAAGTTTGGAGACACCTTCTCATTTAAAGATTTTTCTGTATTTTCATGACTATGAAAATTGTACATTCACACTGAAGGCATCAAAATTATGAATTAACACATGTGGAATTATATACTTAACAAAAAAGTGTGAAACAACTGAAAATATGTCTTATATTCTAGGTGCTTCAAAGTAGCCACCTTTTGCGTTGATGACTGCTTTGCACACTCTTGGCATTCTCTTGATGAGCTTCAAGAGGTAGTCACCGGAAATGGTTTTCACTTCACAGGTGTGCCCTGTCAGGTTTAATCAGTGGGATTTCTTGCCTTATAAATGGGGTTGGGACCATCAGTTGTGTTGTGCAGAAATCAGATGGATACACAGCTGATAGTCCTACTGAATAGACTGTTAGAATTTGTATTATGGCAAGAAAAAAGCAGCTAAGTAAAGAAAAACGAGTGGCCATCATTCATTACTTTAAGAAATGAAGGTCAGTCAGTTCAAAAAATTGGGCAAACTTTGAAAGTGTCCCCAAGTGCAGTTGCAAAAGCCATCAAGCTCTACAAAGAAACTGGCTCACATGAGGACTGCCCCAGGAAAGGAAGACCAAGAGTCACCTCTGCTTCTGAGGATAAGTTTATCCGAGTCACCAGCCTCAGAAATCGCAGGTTAACAGCAGCTCAGATTAGAGACCAGGTCAATGCCACACAGAGTTCTAGCAGCAGACACATCTCTTCAACAACTGTTAAGAGGAGACTTTGTGCAGCAGCCCTTCATGGTAAAATAGTTGGTAGGAAACCACTGCTAAGGACAGGCAACAAGCAGAAGAGACTTTTTTGGGCTAAAGAACAGAAGGAATGGACATTAGACCAGTGGAAATCTGTGCTTTGGTCTGAGGAGTCCAAATTTGAGATCTTTGGTTCCAACCACCGTGTCTTTGTGCGACGCAGAAAAGGTGAACGGATGGACACTACATGCCTGGTTCCCACCGTGAAGCATGGAGGAGGAGGTGTGATGGTGTGGGGGTGCTTTGCTGGTGACACTGTTGGGGATTTATTCAAAATTGAAGGCATACTGAACCAGCGTGGCTACCACAGCATCTTGCAGCGGCATTATATTCCATTCGGTTTGCGTTTAGTTGGACCATCATTTAATTTTCAACAAGAAAATGACCCTAAACACACCTCCAGGCTGTGTAAGAGCTATTTGACCAAGAACGAGAGTAATGGGGTGCTACGCCAGATGACCTGGCCTCCACAGTCACCAGACCTGAACTCAATCGAGATGGTTTGGGGTGAGCTGGACCGCAGAGTGAAGGCAAAAGGGCCAACAAGTGCTAAGCATCTCTGGAAACTCCTTCAAGATTGTTGGAAGACCATTTTCGGTGACTACCTCTTGAAGCTCATCAAGAGAATGCCAAGAGTGTGCAAAGCAGTCATCAAAGCAAAAGGTGGCTACTTTGAAGAACCTAGAATATAAGACATATTTTCAGTTGTTTCACACTTTTTTGTTAAGTATATAATTCCACATGTGTTAATTCATAGTTTTGATGCCTTCAGTGTGAATGTACAATTTTCATAGTCATGAAAATACAGAAAAATCTTTAAATGAGAAGGTGTGTCCAAACTTTTGGTCTGTACTGTATATATATACAGGGTCGGACTGGGGCACCGGGATACTGGAGATTTCTCCAGTGGGCCCGAGTCCTCATCGGGGCCCCGAGCAGGATGCACAGTGGCCCCTGGTTAACATGGCCACCGGTGCTCTGCACTGCAAGGGCCCGGAGGGTCAGGAGGGCCCTTGAAGTGTGGCTGATGAGGGCAATCTGGCCTGCTTCTCAAACCTCCAGGCTCCGGGGGGCCCATGACCAGATTGTCCTCATCGTGTGCGGCGGGCAGGGAGCGATCCCTCCAGCTCAGCTGCCGATAGGAAGAAAATGTCAGCGGAGTGGAAGGATCCGTCTTCACCTCTGCTTCCTGCCCGGCGCTTCCTCCCTGACACAGGCTCGCACTGCTTGATGATGTCATCATGCAGCGTGAGCCTGTATCAGGGAGAAAGATGCCGGGCAGGAAGCAGAGGACGATGCTGGGGGAGAACGGGCTGAGAGGTAAGTGGTTTTTTTTTTTAAACTAATACATTGGACTGGAGATGGGGGGAAATGGGGACAGCAATGGTGATGGAAGAGGTGGGGGGAGATGAGAGAGAGCAATGGTGAAGGAGGAGGTGGGGGGAGATGAGGGAGAGCAATGGTGATGGAGGAGGTGGGGGGAAATAGGGACAGCAATGGTGATGGAGGAGGTGGGGAAGATGAGGGAGAGCAATGGTGATGGTGGGGGGAGATGAGTGAGAGAAATGGTAATGGAGGAGGTGGGGGAGATGAGGGAGAGCAATGGTGATGGTGGGGGGAGATGAGGGAGAGCAATGGTGATGGAGGAGGTGGGGGGAGAAAAGGGAGAGCAATGGTGATGGAGGAGGTGGGGGAGATGAGGAAGAACAATGGTGCTGGAGGAGGTGGGGGAGAAGAGGGAGAGCAATGGTGATGGAGGAGGTGGGCGGAGAAGAGGTAGAGCAATGGTAATGGAGGAGGTGGGGGGAGATGAGGGAGAGCAATGGTGATGGAGGAGGTGGGGGAGAAGAGGGAGAGCAATGGTGGAGGAGGTGGGGGGAGATGAGGGAGAGCAATGATGATGGAGGAGGTGGGGAGAAATGGGGACAGCAATGGTGATGGAGGAGGTGGGGGAGATGAGAGAGAGCAATGGTGATGGTTGGGGGAGATGAGGGAGAGCAATGGTGATGGAGGAGGTGGGGGGAAATGGGGACATCAATGGTGATGGAGGAGGTGGGGGAGATGAGGGAGAGCAATGGTGATGGTGGAGGAGATGAGAGAGAACACTGGTGATGGAGGAGGTTGGGGAGAAGAGGGAGAGCAATGGTGATGGAGGAGGTGGGGGAGATGAGGAAGAGCAATGGTGCTGGAGGAGGTGGGCGGAGAAGAGGGAGAGCAATGGTGCTGGAGGAGGTGGGCGGAGAAGAGGGAGAGCAATGGTAATGGAGGAGGTGGGGGGAGAAGAGGGAGAGCAATGGTGATGGAGGAGGTGGAGGGAGATAAAGGAGAGCAATGGTGATGGAGGAGGTAGGGGGAGATGAGGTAGAGCAATGGTGATGGAGGAGGTGGGGAGAAATGGGGACAGCAATGGTGATGGAGGAGGTGGGGGAGATGAGGGAGAGCAATGGTGATGGTGGGGGGAGATGAGAGAGAACACTGGTGATGGTGGAGGTGAGGGAGATGAGGGAGAGCAATGGTGATGGTGGGGGGAGATGAGGGAGAGCAATAGTGATGGAGGAGGTGGGGGAGAAGAGGGAAAGCAATGGTGATGGAGGAGGTGGGGGGAGATGAGGAAGAGCAATGGTGCTGGAGGAGGTGGGGGAGAAGAGGGAGAGCAATAGTGATGGAGGAGGTGGGGGGAGATGAGGGAAAGAATTGGTGATGGAGGAGGTGGGGGAGATGAGAGAGAGCAATGGTGATGGTTGGGGGAGATGAGGGAGAGCAATGGTGATGGAGGAGGTGGGGGGAAATGGGGACATCAATGGTGATGGAGGAGGTGGGGGAGATGAGGGAGAGCAATGGTGATGGTGGAGATGAGAGAGAACACTGGTGATGGAGGAGGTTGGGGAGAAGAGGGAGAGCAATGGTGATGGAGGAGGTGGGGGGAGATGAGGAAGAGCAATGGTGCTGGAGGAGGTGGGCGGAGAAGAGGGAGAGCAATGGTGCTGGAGGAGGTGGGCAGAGAAGAGGGAGAGCAATGGTAATGGAGGAGGTGGGGGGAGAAGAGGGAGAGCAATGGTGATGGAGGAGGTGGAGGGAGATAAGGGAGAGCAATGGTGATGGAGGAGGTAGGGGGAGATGAGGTAGAGCAATGGTGATGGAGGAGGTGGGGAGAAATGGGGACAGCAATGGTGATGGAGGAGGTGGGGGAGATGAGGGAGAGCAATGGTGATGGTGGGGGGAGATGAGAGAGAACACTGGTGATGGTGGAGGTGAGGGAGATGAGGGAGAGCAATGGTGATGGTGGGGGGAGATGAGGGAGAGCAATAGTGATGGAGGAGGTGGGGGAGAAGAGGGAAAGCAATGGTGATGGAGGAGGTGGGGGGAGATGAGGAAGAGCAATGGTGCTGGAGGAGGTGGGGGAGAAGAGGGAGAGCAATGGTGATGGAGGAGGTGGGGGGAGATGAGGGAAAGAATTGGTTATGGAGGAGGTGGGGGAGATGAGGGAGAGTGATGGAGGAGGTGGGGGGAGATGAGGGAGAGCAATGGTGATGGTGGAGGTGGGGGAGAAGAGGGAGAGCAATAGTGATGGAGGAGGTAGAGGGAGATGAGGGAGAGCAATGGTGATGGAGGAGGTGGGGGAGATGAGGAAGAGCAATGGTGCTGGAGGAGGTGGGGGGAGAAGAGGGAGAGCAAGGGTGCTGGAGGAGGTGGGGGTAGAAGAGGGAGAGCAATGGTAATGGAGGAGGTGGGGGGAGAAGAGGGAGAGCAATGGTGATGGAGGAGGTGGGGGGATATGAGGGAAAGCATTGGTTATGGAGGAGGTGGGGGAGATGAGGGAGAGTGATGGAGGAGGTGGGGGGAGATGAGGGAGAGCAATGGTGATGGTGGGGGACATGAGGGAGCGCAATGGTGATGGAGGAGGTTGGGGAGATATGGCATGGCAATGGGGGAAGTGGGGGAGATATGGCATGGTGATGGGGGAGGTGGGGGGAGATATGACATGGCAATGGTGATGAAGGAGGTGGGGGGCGATATGGCATGGTGATGGAGGAGGTGGGGGAGATATGGCATGGCAATGATGATGGAGGAGGTGGGGGAAGATATGGCATGGCAATGGAGGAGGTGGGGGGAGATATGCATGGCATGGTGATGGAGGTGGGGGGAGATATGCATGCCATGGTGATGGAGGAGGTGGGGGGAGATATGCATGGCATGGTGATGGAAGAGGTAGGGGAAGAGATGCATGGCATGGTGATGGAGGAGGTGGGAGGAGATATGACATGGCACTGGTGATGGAGGAGGTGGGGGAGATATGGCAATAATGATGGAGGAGGTGGGGGAGATATGGCAATGATGATGGAGCAGGTGGGGGGAGATATGGCAATGATGATGGAGGAGGTGGGGGGAGATATGGCGATGATGATGGAGGAGGTGGTGGGGGGGAGATATGGCAATGATGATAGAAGAGGTGGCGGGGGGAAAAATGGCAATGATGATGGAGGTGGTGGGGGAGATATGGCAATGATGATGGAGGAGGAATTATTTGGACGCTATATGCTGTTAATATCTGGTCTGGTCACGGTGTGGTGGTATTTCTCCCTTGTATGTGGTATTATTCGGTCACTATGTGGTGGTAATATGTGGTCTGGTCATGGTGTGGTGGTATTTCTCCCTTGTATGTGGTATTATTCAGTCACTATGTGGTGGTAATATGTGGTCTGGTCACGGTGTGGTGGTATTTCTCCCTTGTATGTGGTATTATTTGGTCACTATGTGGTGGTAATATGTGGTCTAGTCATGGTGTGGTGGTATTTCTCCCTTGTATGTGGTATTATTCAGTCACTATGTGGTGGTAATATGTGGTCTGGTCACGGTGTGGTGGTATTTCTCCCTTGTATGTGGTATTATTCGGTCACTATGTGGTGGTAATATGTGGTCTGGTCATGGTGTGGTGGTATTTCTCTCTTGTATGTGGTATTATTCAGTCACTATGTGGTTGTAATATGTGGTCTGGTCATGGTGTGGTGGTATTTCTCCCTTGTATGTGGTGTTATTGAGTCACTATGTGGTGGTAATTTGTGGTCTGTTCATGGTGTGGTGGTATTTCTCCCTTGTATGTAGTATTATTCAGTCACTATGTGGTGGTAATTAGTGTTGAGCCACCCCCGTAGTGTTCGAGTTCGGTTCGGTTCGTCGAACACCCGTGTGTTCGCCGAACTGTTCGTCGAACTGTTCGTCGAACACCTTCGAACACCGTTAAAACCAATGGCAGGCAAACAAAAACACATAGAAACACATAGAAAACACCTTCAAATGTGTCCAAAAGCTGACAAACTGCTCAGAAGACACAACTAACACATGGAAAAGTGACAAGTACATATAGTCATGCGAAAAGAAAAGAGGTGGAGGAGTAAAAGGAGGGGGAGACACAGATATAGGCATGTCATGCCCTTCTAAAATCCAAAAAGTGAGAAGCCGAGACGGCCAGTCCGCTCCTGCCCGTGCCACCTCCGTGTCGCCGGGTTTGTGCCAGAGCCGCGGTGAACCCTGACGGCCAGCCCCCCTCTCCCAATACTGGTGCCTGTCCGCTGGTGGGTCGAGAGAGCCCCCCTGTGGTGGAGGCAGCTCTAAGCTTTTTAATTTAAATTGTCCCTCTAATTTGAATGAATACACTTTAAATCCATTTACAAGGATCTATTGGAGGGCAAGTCTCATGCCAGCAGCCGCGTAATTCCAGCTCCAGTAGCGTCCACTAAAGCTGCTGCAGTTAAAAAGCTTTTATAAGGATCGAGCTCGGCTGTCCACCGCAAGGCATCCTAGTGCCAGTCCCAGCCCCTATGCCTTGGGGTGCCTCCTGATGCTCTTCACTAAGTATCCCGTGGTCCCGAAGCATTTCCTTTGAAAAAATTAAGTGTCCAAACTACAGGTGGTGTAGCTTGCTTAACAGCCGGGATAATCCGCTGACTAGCAGACACTGCTACTAGGCACAAAGTATTTCCTGGGCTACATGCAGTTAAAAATTTGTAAGTAGATACTCTCGTTGGATGCTGAGAAAGCATTCCATAGAGTCTCCTGGCACGCCATATATGATTCTCTTAAAAAGCTTGGGGTAGGGGTCTAGGGGACCCTTTTATAGCCAAAATCACGGCCCTGTATCACAATACGTCACCTAGGCTGAAGATAAATGGAACTGTAGCACCGAGGGCTCGGTTGCTACAGACGTATTGCACCTCACCCAGAGGTGTGATATCTCACTCTCAGATAAGGATGGAGTGTGGATCAGGACCCGACACCTGCATGCATTACACCACATTGCCGTGGGGCAGGGCGACCAATATGCCCCTGAGATGGGCACGACAGTCCCTGTCCCTGGCTGGAGTGGGGGGAGGGAACACTGAGGAAGGGGAACCCTGCAGTGCAGGAGCAGGGAGGAAGCAGTTCCTGGGTGCATTGAGAAGGGAGTATAAAAGGTGGGCACCATCTTAGTTCAGTGCAGAGAAGTCTGAGCAGAAGTGGCAGGGAGCAGGGGCTCTGCATGAGCTCTGCTCCGGAGGCGGGCCTAGTAACAGAGGCCCAGGCCTGCAATAGGGAGAAGGAAGGAAGAGGAGCGGAGAAGGGTCCAGGAACGAGGAATGAAGGGATCCCAGGGGTGCGGACGGGCGAGTCGCCACCGCACGCCCGAATCCACCTGCGTGGAGGGGTCAGGCCAAAGGGGGAGACCGGTCCCCGAACTAGTGGAGGCAGGAAATGACCCTCAGCTAGAAACCGGAGGCTCTGACATTTTATGTGGCGCAGCCCCTTGCTCCACCCGCTAGGAAGGCACCACATAGGGTCAGGGAAACTGGCGCCAAATTTACCAAGAGGAGGCCCGAGGCAGCCGGACAGAAGTGTTGGTAAGAAAGGCCAGACACAGGACACACAAAGGGGGTCCTGTGAAGCGCTCCAAAGTTATCTGGGAGTTGTCTGAGCCCCTCACCTGGTGAGCACAGTACGACGTGGGCAGCCATTACCTGCAGACGTGGTCTGGATAAAAAGAACTGTGAGTAAAGGCCCTGAACTGCATCACTGACTCCGTGTCGTTACTGCTGCTGCCCTGCACCATCACCCCCATCCTCCGCATACACTGCCCTGAGGCTATACTCCTCCCGTGGGGAGTTATGCTACGCTCTGCTGCACCCACAACACCAGCCTTAGCGGTCTGCCCTGTAGCGGCGGTTCACTCTGACCGCAATCCACGGGTGGCGTAGTCGGACATTTAAACATCAAAACCACATAAATAGTTCCGCCACTGGTTTGACCGCCCTGAGCCACGGAACCGGATCGCCGCCACGAAGACTACAACCACCAGCATCCACCAAAAAGGGTCTGGCTCCGGGTGTCCCAAGGCCCAGGGGGTGCGTCAGAACATTTTCATCACCTTTCACAATCACCAATGGGACAAGGCAGGGATGTCCTCTGTCCCCTCTCTTATACATCCTAGTGACGGAGCACCTGCTCTCATCAATTCGCCATAACCCCAATATTAGGTGGATTGAGGTGGGAGGCACCGAGTACAAGTGCTCTCTATTTGCTGATGATGTCCTAGTATATATCACTCAATCACATATATCCATCCCTGCTGTTATGGCTGAAATAGATCACTTTGTTACATGGTAAAATTTTAAAATCAATGCAGCGAAGTCTGAGGCCCTCGATGTCTCCCTCCCTAAATCCATATAGGATTCCATCCAGTCCAACTTTCCCTTTGCCTGGCCCTCACAGGGTATCAAATACTTAGGAATTCCTATTCATAGAGACCTCTCCCATCTATGTTATCTTAATTTTGGGCCCTTTATTGAACAATTCCATACAGACCACGGTTGGCAAGTTAGAACTGTAAGATTCACTACGTGAACCACTGGTGTTTTGTGGAAAAGCACATGTACACCGCGTTCCAAATTATTATGCAAAAAGTGTTTAGGAGTGATAAGGGAAGAATTTGTTTGTTTGTCAGTTAAACTCATTGATGGTGATGTGTGTCAGGGCTCTTTATATCACTGTAAGCAATTGCAGACACCTGTGCTAATTAGTTTGGCAGGTGTGTCCAATGAAAGGCAAGACTACTTAAGAAGGCTCTCTCACATTATTAAGCAGCCTACATTTTCTGCCAAAATGGGAAAGAAAAAGGATGTGTCGGCTGCTGAGAAGCAACAAATTGTGGAGTGTTTAGGTCAAGGCATGACTACAATCAACATTGTGCGATGATCAGGATGAAGTGTCTTGGCAATCAAGAAGTATGTAGCTGATTCACAGTACACACGTGTGCGTGCTGATAAGGGCAAATTGAGGACTCTTTCCTACAGGCAATTACGTCAGGTTGAAAGAGCAGCGGCAAAAAAGCCTTGTCATAGCAGCAGACAAGTTTTTGAAGCTGCTTGTGCCTCCAACGTCCCCCGAACAACAAGATGCAGGGTCCTTCAGAGGTTTGCAGCTGTGCATACGCCATCCTGTCGACCTCCTCTATCCACTTCACACAAGCAGAAACGGCTCCAGTGGGCCAAACATTACATGAAGACTGATTTCAAAACTGTTTTGTTCACGGATGAGTGCCGTGCAGCGCTCGATGGTCCAGATGAATGGAGTGGAGGATGGCTGGTTGATGGACACCCCACGCAAACACGGCTACAGCGCCAACAAGGAGGAGGTGGAGTAATGTTTTGGGCTGGAATCATGGGGAGAGAGATTGTCGGCCCCTTTAGGATCCCTGAAGGCGCTAAAGATGAACTCCATAATGTATGTGGATTTTCTCAAACAGCACTTCCTGCCATGGTTCAAGAAGAAGAACCGTGTATTTCACAGCAAGATCATTTTTCTGCATGATAATGCACCATCTCATGCTGCACATAAAACATCTGCATCTCTGGCTGATATGGGCATAAAAGGGGACAAACTTATGGTGTGACCCCCATGCTCCCCTGACCTCTACCCCATTCAGAACCTTTGGAGCATCATTAAAAGGAGTGTCTATGATGGCGGGAGGCAGTTCACATCTAAGCAACAGCTCTGGGAGGGTATTCTGTCCTCATGCAAAACAATTGAAGCAGAAACCATCCAAAACCTGACAAATTCAATGGACGAGAGAGTTCAGAAGCTCCTTTCGAACAAGGGGTCCTATGTGAAAATGTAACATCACCTAGAATAAAGTTTTGAGTTGAAAACTGTTTGATTTCAGTTTCTAACAACCTGCTAATGCTTATAATTTCAAAAATGACCATTTTTTTGGTCTTTATTAAAATGAAAAGGTTGATCGAAAAGTTTGGGGGATCTAAGAGTGTGGCAACCCAGTAGTCATGATTACTTCGAATTCTGACAATATGAGGGTCATGCTGCAGGTAGTGCAGCAAGAAGGCACTTATGTGTCTTGCGCATCTCGGAGCCCCAAAATTATTTTCCGGGCTAGATGCAGCTAAAAATTATTTTTAATTTTAAATCTGGTGAAGCTTATTATAGATGGCCTAATAGGATCAGTGCTGCACACTGCTACAAAGCCCAAATTATTTTCCAGTCAAGATACAGATAAACATGATTAGTAATTTGAAAGCTTAAAACGGTTGGTAGGGTGATTTTAACCAATCATCAAGCTTTTACTCTCCCCAGGATGACACAGGGGTAGAAAAGTCGTTTCGGATCCATGATTTGTTCATCTTTATGAACGTGAGTCTGTCTACATTATCAGTGGAGAGCCGCGTGCGCTTATCTGTCAGCACACCACCAGCAGCGCTGAACACACGTTCAGACAGAACGCTGGCTGCGGGGCATGACAAGATCTCCAAGGCGTAAGTGGCTAGCTCCGGCCATTTATCCAGATTGGAAGCCCAAAAAGAGCAAGGGTCCAGTGACACAGTCGTGGCTTCAATGTTTACTTGGAGATACTCCTGTACCATCGTCTCTAGGCGTTGACTATGTGTCAGACTTCTTGTCTCCTGTGGCCTTGCAAAGGATGGGCTAAAAAAGTGGTGAAATGATTCCGCAAAATTGATGTTACCAGCAGATACTGTGGTTCTGTTACGGTTTGAGTGCTGAACACTTGACGGTCCCACGGTTGGCAAGTTGGAACTGTGAGATTCACTACGTGCACCACTGGTATTTTGTGGAAAAGCACATGTAAGATTCTGCAACAGTCTCTGCTGATACTCCTGCATGCGTGCATCCCTTTCTATGGCAGGAATAATTTCTGCAAATTTACTTTTGTACCGGGGATCTAACAGTGTGGCAACCCAGTAGTCAGGATTATTTCTAATTCTCACAATTCGAGGGTCATGTTGCAGGTAGTGCAGCAAGAAGGCACTCATGTGTGTTGCGCATCCAGGAGCACCAAGTCCCTGTTGTGTTGGTGGCGAGGTAACAATCATGCTTCCTTCCTCTGTCCTCTCCCCCCAACCTCGCACAACAGAAATGTGATCAAGGTCTCCCTCATCTGATGAGTCTTCCATCAGTTCGTCCTCCACTTCTTCCTGGGCTCCTGCACCTTCCTCACTAGTTTGGCTGCTACCATGCGCCCTGGTAAAATCATCTCCCCCACCCTCACATGCCTGCCGCCCTGGTGCTGCCGACCGTCTGGACCTTGCAGATGTTAGCCCTTCCGCATACAACTCCTCCTCCTCTACTTCCTCCACCTCCTCTTGTGCCACCACCTGACTCCGAATTCTGTTTAACATGTGCTCCAGCATGTAAATCACCGGAATAGTCATGCTGATAATGGCATCGTCAGCACTAAACATCTTCGTCGCCATTTCAAAACTGTGCAGAAGGGTGCATAGGTCCCTGATCTGAGACCACTCCTCCAGCGTGATTTGCCCCACCTCTGAATCTCGTTGGCCCAGGCTATACGTCAGAACGTATTGCACCAGGGCTTGTCGGTGCTGCCACAGTCGCTGCAACATGTGCAGAGTTGAATTCCACCGGGTAGGCACATCGCATTTTAGCCGGTGAAGTGGCAGGCCCAACGACTTCTGTAGAGATGTAAGTCGCTGAGCTGCGGGATGCGAACGGCGGAAGTGAGCACACAGCGACCGTGCCCTCTGCAGAAGGCCATCTAGTCTGGGATAGTGGGCTAAAAATTGCTGGACAACCAGGTTCAACACGTGAGCCATACAAGGCACGTGTGTGACATTGCCCCGGCGAAGGGCCGCACCCAGGTTTGCAGCATTGTCGCACACGGCCTTCCCTGGTTTCAGGTCCAGTGGAGACAACCATTCATGAAATTGGTTCTCCAGAGCTGACCACAACTCCTCAGCTGTGTGACTCACATTTCCCAGACATTTCAATGTAAAAACCGCCTGATGACGTTGAGCCCTACTGCCAGCATAGTAAGGAGGTGTGCAGGATCCCTTCTGCGCAGTTAGAAAGCTTGTGGCATGACCAGACAGGCTTTGGGTGCAGGTGGAAGACCGAGAGGAGGTTGAGGAGGCAGAAGCAGTGGAGGAAAAATGACATAAAGAGGATTGACGCACAACTCGTGGGGACGGCAAGACTTGGACAGCAGCCCCTTGTCCTGCTGTCACCATAGTTACCCAGTGCCCAGTCAGCGACATGTAACGCCCCTGTCCATGCCTACTCGTCCAAGTGTCTGTGGTGAAATGCACCCTGTCACACACAGAGTTTCTCAAAGAAGCGGTGATGTTGTGTGCGACATGCTGGTGGAGCGCAGGCACACCTTTCTTTGAGAAGTAGTGCCGACTGGGCATCTGGTACTGGGGCACTGCGACGGACATAAGGTCTCGAAAATCCTCTGTGTCCACCAGGCGGAAAGGCAGCATTTCTGTAGCCAAGAGCTTGCAGATGGTGAAATTCAACCTCTTAGCTTTCTCATGGCTAGGATGAAATGGTCTTTTACTTGTCCACATCTGAGGGACCGAGGGCTGGCTATTGTGCTTAGACGGGGTTGATAAGGGTGTCCCCGGCAAACTGCCGGTCTGTGAGGAAGATGCAGGCGGACATGTTAGGTTGCCTTGATCCAAAGGTGGTGCTATCGATGTCGGACAGCGCTCAAGACCAGCTGGTGTTACCACCTCCAAAGAAAATGATGACCTGCCAATCACGCTGGCTGTTGCGGGTAAAGAGGTGGCAGGTCTGCGCCCCAAAACAGGTGTGACTGCTGTCCCCCCAGTCACAGAGGATGAAGAGGCCGCGGATGCACAAGATATGGCAGACGGTGGTTGGCCCGGCCGGCTAGACCGCATTGTAGCACACTGAGCTTCCCACTGCAACTTATGCTTCATGTCCATGTGCCGGTTCATGCATGAAGTACTCAAACTATGTATTTTTTGGCCTCTACTTAGCTTTTGCTGACAAATGTTACAGATAACACGAGTTGGGTCATCTTTATCGATCTGAAAAAATGCCCAGGCTATGCAAGGCTTAGCACCCATGCGACCTGAAGAGCCACCACGACTTGTGGTGAGAGGCAGAGTTGTGTTTGAGGATGCAGTTGTTGACGTGCTTCCAGTACTACGTCTCTGTCCAGGAAGGCGCAACCTGACCTCGTCGTCACTAGCATCTTCCTCCACCTCCTCTGCTGACCTCATCTCTTGGCTGACTGTGGGTTGACAGTAAGTGGGATCTCCGACCTCATCATCATCACCCTGTGCGTTATCACACCCGTCGTCCTCAGAGCCAACCTGTTCCTGCCCTGACAAAAAACTAAAGTTGTCGCTCCAATCAGGTATTTGAGTCTTATCATCGTCTTCCTCATTGTCTCCACCAACAGGAGTTACAGTTTGGGAATGAGGGTCTACATTATGGTCAGAACCTTCTGCGTCTGGTCCTGGATCCGACTCATAAAGATTCTGGGCATCAGTGCAGATCATTTCCTCGTCTGGATTCACAGAAGCGCTGGAGTCGACCTCTGATTCCCAGGCTATAGTATGAGTAAACAGCTCTGCAGACTCAACCATCTGTTCTACCTCATACTCAGACGGGCAGCTGGAGATTTGGGAGCTGTGAGGAAGCAAGTGCGATTTGGGTGACACCTTTGAGGACTGGAGTATTTGTGATGTTGAAGTTGATGTGGAGGAGAGCCCACTTAAAGGAGCACTTGATATCCGTTGAAGCACCTGCTGTTTTTGTGCCTCATCTGGAATTTGTAGCGATTGGCGTGGCCGTAAGAAAGGGATCTTATCACATTGTCCGCTAAAAGAAGTAGACATTTTAGTTTGGCTGGAAGATGGTCTTTCTTCTGCACCTACCCCACGGACACAACCTTTTTTCCCCTTCCCAACACGCCTATTCCCCTTTCCACCAGCAGCAGGCCTTTTTCCACTCATTTTGGTGGTTAACTAATTCACAACTCTGGAGTTGTTTGCACAAAAAAACAATGGATGGTAACCGAGCAGAGCTGAGTGGCCAAACTGTGGTATTAGGCCAAAACTATTGGCTGGGTTAGATGCAGAAAAAAATTATTTTTGATTTGCAACCTGATGGAGGTCAGTATAGATGGACTAATAGACCAAGTCCCACACACCGCTAGAAGCCCAAATATTTTTTCAGAGCTAGATGCAGAAAATTTTTTTATTCAATTTGCAACCTGATGGAGGTCAGTATAGATGGACTAATAGACCAAGTCCCACACACTGCTAGAAGCCCAAATATTTTTTCAGAGCTAGATGCAGAAAAAAATTATTTTTAATTTGCAACCTGATGGAGGTCAGTATAGATGGACTAATAGACCAAGTCCCACACACCGCTAGAAGCCCAAATATTTTTTCAGAGCTAGATGCAGAAAATTTTTTTATTCAATTTGCAACCTGATGGAGGTCAGTATAGATGGACTAATAGACCAAGTCCCACACACTGCTAGAAGCCCAAATATTTTTTCAGAGCTATATGCAGAAAAAAATTATTTTTAATTTGCAACCTGATGGAGGTCAGTATAGATGGACTAATAGACCAAGTCCCACACACTGCTAGAAGCCCAAATATTTTTTCAGAGCTAGATGCAGAAAAAAATTATTTTTAATTTGCAACCTGATGGAGGTCAGTATAGATGGACTAATAGAACAAGTCCCACACGCTGCTAGAAGCCCAAATATTTTTTCAGAGATAAATGAAGAAAAAAATTATTTTTAATTTGCAACCTGATGGAGGTCAGTATAGATGGACTAATAGACCAAGTCCCACACACTGCTAGAAGCCCAAATATTTTTTCAGAGCTAGATGCAGAAAAAAAATATTTTTAATTTGCAACCTGATGGAGGTCAGTATAGATGGACTAATAGACCAAGTCCCACACACCGCTAGAAGCCCAAATATTTTTTCAGAGCTAGATGCAGAAAAAAATTATATTCAATTTGCAACCTGCTGGAGGTCAGTATAGAAGGACTAATAGAACAAGTCCCACACACTGCTAGAAGCCCAAATATTTTTTCAGAGCTAAATGAAGAAAAAAATTATTTTTAATTTGCAACCTGATGGAGGTCAGTATAGATGGACTAATAGACCAAGTCCCACACACTGCTAGAAGCCCAAATATTTTTTCAGAGCTAGATGCAGAAAAAAATTATATTCAGTTTGCAACCTGATGGAGGTCAGTATAGATGGACTAATAGAATGATGCTATGCCCAAAAGATTTTACTTCACTAGGTGCAGTAAAAAAATTGGTATTCTATACACAGGTGGTATATCTTGCAACACAGATAGGCTACTCCACTGACTAACACACTCTGCAATAGGCCAAAAAGGATTAGCTTTGCTAGATTCAGCCAAATGCTGTGAAAAAAACTTGCACAGCACTGGCACAGACCTGCCTGGCAAAAACTGATAGGAACTGATGTAACCTAGTCCTGAAAAGGACTCCAATTACAATTAGTCTTTACTCCCACAATCTATCTATTTAAGAGCACAGACCTGCCTGATAAAAGTCGTAGGAAATGCTGTAACCTAGTCCTTAAAAGGACTGCAATCACAACTATTCCCTACTCCCAAGCTATCTGTATATTTGTGCGAAAATTGGCTTGAAATTAACAAGGTATAGCGCACACAGCAACAGCGGTGCCGTCTAACACGCAGCTGCAGCAGTGAGAAAATGGTGGCGACGGGGAAAATGGCTTGGTCTTATAGGGCAAGGACATGTGACATACACTGCCAATCACACATGCCCTTGCTTGTGTGAAAAAAAGCACTTCGCTCCGTGTGTGCGCTGCTGATAGGCTGACAGATTGCACCTCCCCACTGCAAATGCGGGAAAGAGAAAAAAAAATGGAGATCTTCATTGTTCCTGCAGAGATCCATCCCCTGCCCCTCCCCCCGCCCCGCTGTACACTCAAACTGCGTATTAACATTAATTTTCATCATTACTGAGAAAAAATCCAGTTATGATTTTGGTGCACGAACAGTTATCGAACATAACCTCGAACAGCCGAATTTTTCTCAAATTGTTCGTGTTCGCCGACCGGCTCGAACACCGCCCAAAACAGCTCGAATTTGAGATTGGCGAACAGTTCGAGTAGAACAACGCTCATCTCTAGTGGTAATATGTAGTCCAGTCATGGTGTGGCAGTATTTCTCCCTTGTATGTGGTACTATTGGTGTTGGTATAGTGGATTGTGTTGTGTATGGCAGTCATTTGTTCTCTCTAATATTAATTAGGAGAAAATTCTTTATTTCCATTAGTGATTAAATACTTGGAACAAGATGCACTTACAGGGGTTCTCCGGGGAAAACAAGTAATCACCTCTCCACAGGATAAGTGATAAATTATTGATTAGTGGGGGTCTGTCTGCTGGGACCTGCACCGATTGGTAGAATGTGGAGCTTTTATCCCCATTAGACTGGAGGTCATGTGCGACTTGACCACTGATCCATTCATCCAGTTGCTGTTCTTGTATTTTTTTTGGAAGCCCCAAAGAGAATGAATGGAGCTGCGGTCAGACGTCCCACTTGCCGCTGCATTTTAAAATGGGGATAAGTGTCCTGATAGGGATAACACTTCCCCATTCTGCTGATAGGTGCGTTTTCCAATGTTCGGAACCAAACGATTAATAAGGGATCACCTATACTGTGGATCCCATGGATCGGTGATAACCAGGGCTGTGGAGTCGGAGACATGGAGTCGGAGTCGGTGTCCATTTTGGTGGAGTCAGAGTCGGTATAAAATGGACCGACTCCAACTCCTAAAATATATAATAAATTGGGTAGTTCAATGCAGTTTGTGGGGAATATTTTTTTCATAAGAATTTGGGAAAGTTATGAAATGTGCTATGAATATCTGTCCTATTCCTGATCTAATGGTTTAGACTTTTAGCTGAGATGAATCTGTGCTACAGTAAATTTATCACTAAAACATGAGCCATGTATGAGGGAGTCGTGGAGTCGGAGTTGAAGTCGGTGTCATGGAAATTGAGGAGTCGGAGTTGGAGTCGGATTCGGAGGTTTGGCTTACCGACTCCACAGCCCTGGTGATAACTTGTTTTAACCAAAGAACCCCTTAAATGCAAACTACCATAATTGTACATACCAGTTATAGCATGTGCACAGTATATGTGCAGGAGCCGCCTGTGATTTCCAGTCGACGCACCAATACAACGGGGATATCGGCTAACATTTATTTGCATATTGCTGTTGACTGGCCCAGGGGGGATATGGGGGAAAATCGGTACCCGGGCCTTTACCTTCTTGGGATGTCACGGCAGTCGGCTCCCGGGCCCGTACCCTGGGGTCACTCTTTAAAAGGGGTTTGTTTCTTGATGGGATGAATAACAGGTTTTGTCTCGTGACGCCACCTGTGGTTCCCAGGAATGGGTACCGGCGCTGCTGCAAACCTGTGGAGCAGATGTTAGGGCAGCTGGGTTGGAGCGGCTCTCCACAGGCAAAGCACAGCTCCAGGGCAGTGTAGGTGCAGATGGTGATGCTGGGCGTTGTGGTGCAGGAGAGATAGCGTGGTAGAAATAACTGACAGAAACAGTGGGGTGCAGTCATCTGAGTTTACTCACAGTTATTTAGGTTCCTCAGGTGGCACTATTCAGCTGACAGTCTCCCACGTTGCGTTGCGTTTACCAGGCAGGGGTTCAGCACTCCCTCAAGTATCTCAAGAGCACTTAACGGGACCCCTCTCTGTATGTTCCTTTCTTAGCTGACTTCCCGCGCTGGGTCTTCTCCCTCCTGCCCTGCGCCCCGCCACACAAAGTCCCGATCGGGTACCTTGAGATCCCTCTGGGTAACTTGAAGTTCCCGGACCTGGCTTGGTGCCCTTTTCGGCGGCTTAGGTACGAATGTGGCAACTGCACCCTGAAAGTGCAGAAGCCTCCGGTTTTCCAGTTGAGACTTGAAGTAACTCGGCTAGTCCAGGGACCGGTTCCCTTCTTGCGGCCTGATCCCTCTGACGCCGGGCAGATTCGGGCGTACGGGTGCTGTCCTGCACTCACCATACCCCCTGGGATCCCTTCAGTTCCTGGAGCCTTCCTCCCTTGCTCCCACTCCTCTCTCAGCCTTGGGCATGACAGGCCGAGCCTGCCTCCCGAGCAGAGCTCCTGCAGAGCCCCTGCTGCTCTCACTTCTCGTCTTCTGACTCTCTGCGCTCCCTGACTAAGATGGCTCCCCCTTTTATATCTTCCTCTTCAAGTGCTCCCCTGTTCTGCGTCCTCCACCCACACCCACTACTGGTTCCCCCTCACTTTTGATTCCCCCCACTCCAGCCAGGGACGGGGCAGCAAAAGAAGTGCATAATGCCCTTCCAGCCGGCCTGGAGTAGTGTAGTGTTGAGTGCAGGTGTTGAGGTCCCGGGCAGTACTCCATCCTTACCTGAGAGAAGGAGATGCCACACCTATGGGTGAGGTGCAGTACCTCTGTGGTGACTGAACCCACAGGGGCGCCACATTGTAGGGTGGGCCCCTAGGATCAATTCCTCCTGTGGGCCCCAGACACCCCAGTCCAACACTGTATATGTATATATTTATTATTCGCCATCTGTATCTTGAGAAACATCTCTTGGCACTGCATTAGTTATTGTGAGATGACGTCAGTGCCATATTGTGCAGTCAGTGAAATTAGGGACAACAGACAGGACCAGATGCCACCGTCTTCACCACATAAAGGTTATCAGTTGCCGAGGGCACAATCCCAGGGACAGGAACGCTCCTGTGCTGTCCTAATGAAGCTGCTTCTTCTAAGCTGGTAACGGAAGTTTCTCCTGAGTAAATTAGATGTGATCGCAAGAGAGGAACAATACGCAGAAGACAGACTGCAACATCAAAACAGAGGCACAAGGCAGCTGCTATCAGTTACATCGTTAGTAAAAGTCATTGGATTCCCAACCTGTAAAACTAACTATTTGCTTATACTATTTGTGCCAACCCTTTTTTCACATGGCTGGTCTGCAGGCACTATTTTTGGAGCTTAAAAATTATTTTAGAGTTGTATTTTGAGGCTTCAAACCAGTTTCCTGGAGAGATATTACAGATACTGAACCAAAGTAGCATGGAAAAGCGTCAGGGTTTATGCTTTGGTGCCATTATTGACAATCCTCCCTCTCCCACCTGTAAGACTGCTCCAATATGGTCACTCACCTTCTGTAACTTCCTGGCACTCTGGTAGGAAGGGAGCCTCCCTCTTCTTCCATGCTAATCCATGCTCTGGCACTCATGCCTCACTTCAGTCAATTCAGCTGCTGCAGCACCTCTTTTTAGCAATATTCATTTTGCCCTCTGAGGCATGCCAATGCAGCTCCAATCACGGCTCAATATATGGTGAGCGGCAGCTACAAGCATGGCCTGGCACATTCACTGACTGCCATCACTGCAATGACACTCTACAGAAACGGCTGTCAGGCAACGTGCTGGGATGTGGATATGTGTCACCCCAGGCCTCGATGCCACAAATATTAAAGGCTGTGTCTGAGAGCAGGAGGGAGGTTCCCTGCCTTGCAGCGGCGGTCATCTCTGACCGCAATCCACGGGTGGCGTAGTCGGACATTCAAAACACTGATAAGTAGACTGCCACAATTTGGTCTGAACACCCTGAGCCACGGGATCAGGTTGCCACTACTACCCCCAGCATCGCATAGAAGCCCGGTTCCGGGTGCCCCACGGCCCAGGGGGCGAGTCATCTTTGGTGTAGTCGGCAGGATTGTGACCAACCCGCCACAAACGGGTATTGCGTGCCTGAAAAAGACTGTACACGTACCTTAAAAAGAGGTTTCCCGCCATCTTCAGCCGTTTCCCGCCATCTTCAGCCGTTTTCCCGCCATCGGGCGCCATCTTCGGGACGCTGCGCGGGAAGAAGAGGGGCGTGGACGTCCAAACCGCGCGAGACTTGAAGCCCCGCCCTACGCACCGATGCTGCGCAAGGTCCTGGAAGGAGAGAGAGCGACGCTGACGTCACCAGGACGCGACGCAAGGTCCTCGCCCGGAGCAGCACCAGCGGAGCCGCGGCCTACGGAAGAGGATCAACGGAAGGTAGGCCACGGTTAACTAGGGGGGAGGAAGATGTCGGAAGCGGAGGCCCCCTCTACCACCAGCGTGGCTCCAGCAGCGGTGATGCCGTTCTCCATGCCCTACATCCCCGGAGCGGCCTGGCTGCCCCAATACTCAGGGGAATCCCATACATTAACTGACTTTAAGGAAAGACTGCACAGTTTATTTAAAGTTTATCCCCTGACAAAAGAACAGAAAGTGAGCATTCTGACGGGGTAGCTAACCGGTGCAGCCCAGCGGGAAGTGAAATCATGGTCAGATGAGGAGAAAAGGACTGTAAAGGACATTCTGACCTGGCTGCGGGGTACCTTTGACACCCGTACCTCAGCAGAGATCAAAATGCGGTTCTATGGCTGTAAGCAGCGAGCCCAAGATAGTATCAGAGACTATGCCTTGAACCTGCAAGAAGCTCAGGGAGCAATCAAACAAGCTGACCCTGGCAGCGTGCAGGATACTGATAAACTGTTGACTGATCAGTTCATAGAAGGTCTGCTGTCCAGCACCCACAGAACTCAGCTGCGCCTCATGGCCCTACAGAACCCCGATTTGACTTTTGCACAGTTCAAAGAAAGGGCCATCCGGGTGCTCCGAGAACCTGCACCAGGTGGCGCTGCAGTTTCCCGGCGCCCTGCCATCACTTACCACCAGGAGGCAGCGCCCTACCCTGCAGACCTTGTGGGGGCTGATGCGCAGGCCCTAAATCCATCCCCGCCTGCAAACCTGCAGTCACAGAACGGTTTAAACATTACCTGGCCTCCGCAAAGTTCACCGTGTACACGGACAACAACCCGTTGACACACCTGGCCAATGCAAGACTAGGTGCCCTAGAACAGCGGTGGATGGCCCGGCTATCAAATTATGACTTCACAATCAAATACCGGGCAGGCAGAACCAACGCCAACGCAGATGCCCTATCAAGAATGCCCCACCTACCCGAAGGAGAAGAAAACTCGGAAGAGCTGGAGGAAGTAGAGCTCCCTGCGTTCCACCGGTATGGGGCCACTCAGTATTCTCACCGGGTAAGAGACAAAGACCTAACCACCGTCATGTTCAACCCCTTACCCCACCACGGCTGGGCTGAAATGCAAGATAGTGACCCTGCAGTTCGCCTGGTGAAAGACCTGTTAACCCAGGCAGATGCTAGCCCTGGCCCGGACGCTCCAGAGGAAGCCAAGCAGTTATGGAAGGAGAAAAGCAGGCTATTCCTCTACGAGGGTAAGCTGTGCAGAAGGCTTGTCAACCACCGGACGCACGAGCTGACTTGACAGGTAGTGGTCCCGAGACGGGATGCAGCAATGGTCCTGGAGGCCTACCATGACAGAGCGGGACACTTCGGGTGGAAGAAACTGGAGTTCCTACTGAGAGAGCGGTTCTACTGGATCGGTATGAGAGGGGCCATAGAGAAGTGGTGCAGGGAGAGCGGCCCATGTCACCTCAGAAGGAACGACCGTACCAGCCAGAAGACACCCTTGAGGCCCATCGTCAACAGGCAGCCTCTTGAGCTGGTAGCTCTGGACCATGTGAAGTTGGCTCAAAGCCGGTCCGGCTACATCTATGCCCTCACGATTGTGGACAATTACTCCCAGTTCTTGGTGGTGGTCCCGGTTAAAGACTTGACGGCCCAAACGGCGGCCAGAGCCTTCCAACAACACTTTTGCCGTCCATACGGGTATCCGGAACAGGTCTTGACAGATCAAGGTCCAGCGTTTGAGGCGGAAGTCTTCCAGGAGTTCTGCAACCTCTACGGCTGTAGGAAGATTCAGACAATGCCTTACCACCCGCAAACCAACGGGCTGTGTGAGAAAATGAATAATATCTTCATTGATCTCCTCAAGACGTTGCACCTGGAAGAACGTAGCCTGTGGCCGGAGAAGCTGCCAGACCTGATAGACTTGTACAACCATATCCCGGTGAATGCTACCAACTGCACCCCGGCTTACCTGATGCGAGCAAGACCAGGTAAGCTGCCTATGGACCTGGAGATAGGAGTCCTGACACCCGAGGACACCTCCCCAGATGCGAACTGGGATACGGAACGGCGGCTACAGTACAAGAAGGTACAGGAGAGTGTGGAGAAGAGTCTGGCTCAAGCGAGAGAAAAACAAGAGAGGCTCTTCAACCAACACACCCTTGCTGGTCCCCTGGAACCTGGTGAGCAGGTCCTGAAGCGGAAGAGAAGGCTTCACAAGCTAGAAGACCAGTGGGAGAGCAACCCGTACACAGTACTGCCGTCCAACCACGACAACCCGAAGGTATGTGTAATTACCAAGGATGAAGGATAAACCACTAGCACTATCTCCAGAGACCACCTAAAACGGTGCCCCGAGCAACTGCAGAGACCAAGAGAAGATCAAGATGACCTTGAACCCGCAGAGGACAAGGAAGAAATGGTCAGCACCATTCTCGGAGAGTTCCCCCTGTCCTGGACTCGGATAAACGATGCCATAGTGGTACCCGTCCTACACTTCCTTCAACCTACCCAGCAGGAACCTACAGGAGAGCAGGAAGAACAAGAGGAACAAGCAGCCCCGGAGGCAGAAGAACCCATGCCAGCAGCCCAGGAGAGTCAACCCTCTGCTGACAGTGAGCCTGCCATACCTGCGGTAAACCAAAGGACCCGCAGACAGCTGCCTTCCCTGCCTGTAAACCCAGCTAGTAGCTGTACCCTAAATGATAGTGGGGAAAGCCAGGTTAGACCACCACCAGACAGTGGGTTACGCAGGTGAACCCGGAGCACTAGGAAAATCTGAATGTAAAGTATATAGTTAATGTTTTATGTTTGTTACCTGGTAACTAACGGTGTTTTTTTTCCAGTTTTTCTATTTCAATGGACTGACAGGTCATGGACACTGAATGGCCGGAACTGTCTTGTATAATAGTTGCACCTTGGTGCCCTCTTGTGAAGATGGCCACAGAAGAAAAACCTGTCCGGTGTGGCCCTCTTGTGGTCCAAAGTAGGTAGCTCAGCCTTGCCACCACGCCCAAGGCCAGGAACTTGGGGTTTATCGGGACAGGTCCCCACACTGTGGAAAACTTCACCTTGTTGGGTGATATGGACACCCGGTCACGGAAGCGCCGTGACCTTAAGGACAAAATGCACTTGTAAATATGTTATTGCTTATACCCTGTATTTGTGTTTCCTGTTTAGTCACGGATTACTAAATTTTACTAGGGGGGAATGTGTCACCCCAGGCCTGGATGCCACAAATTTTAAAGGCTGTGTCTGAGAGCAGGAGGGAGGTTCCCTGGTCAGGGACCATTAGCATGCAGCACCTCCTGTCCCAGGCCAGTAGGGGGAGCAGGCTGCCCCTATAAAAGCTGGAACTGGGGCAGGGTTAGAGAGACCAGAACCCACTTCTGAAGTGTCCAGAAGGGTCCTCAGAGAAGAGGGACAGGTTAGCAGCAGCTGAGGAGTCCGTGAGGCAGAGGAGAGACTGCGAGCCAGGGACAGAGGCGACGAGAGCCGGTCCTGGCTGAGAGAATCACCACCGGACATTGGGGTCCGAGGCTGTCAGGGTTGCAAGCCCAGCAGCAGAGAACCAACCCACAAGGGATTTCAGGTCCCTTGGCCTAAGAAGCCTGGAGGCTCCGCCACACAGAGGGACCAGTACAGCAGGAGAAAGCAAAAGGTACCTAAGGCCCGAGTCGCAAGCCATACAGGCAAAGTGCACGGCTAGCTCAGGGACGTGGGCTATTACACCACGAAAAGGGGGATAGTCAGAAAGAGCATAGAGAGAACGGTAGGCCTACACACTCACCCTGATCAGTGGGGCTCGGCCGAATGCTCTCAGATACCCAGGCCCATTCCTAACCGGTACTCCTGTTGGGTCAGTAATAACATCTGCAATAAAGACCCTGGACTGTTTGAAGCGGACTCTGAACTCTTATTATTGCGGCCTGCACTATCACCCCCAGCATTCACTTACACTGCCCTGAGGCTACACTCTTCCCGTGGGGAGTTATCCTATCCCTATGCTGCACACCAACACCAGCCTCAGCGGTCTGCCTTGCAGCGGCGGTCATCTCTGACCGCAATCCACGAGTGGCGTAGTCGGACATTCAAAACACTGATAAATAGACTGCCACAATTTGGTCTGACCAGCCTGAGCCACGGGATCGGGTTGCCACTACTACCCCCAGCATCGCATAGAAGCCCGGTTCCGGGTGCCCCACAGCCCAGGGGGCGAGTCAGATACAGTCGCCGTTCACTGTATACTGTCGCCGGCTGTGCCTCTATGACTGAAAGCCGGAGGCTGCCAGGAGGAATAAAATAATTTCCTCCCGATAGCCGGGAGTCGTTCTGTAGCCCTATTCTTCGTTTTCAAGAATCCAAAACAGAATCAACCAAAAAAGTAATTGCAGCTTCGAAAAAGGATATGTGCATATGACGTCATTTAAGCACCAGCGTACCGTTGAGGTTTTCAAGTAGAATACGCTTCAGGAAAAAGGCAGTGGGTTTCCTGAGACTTCTCCATTAGTGTCTTTTTGGTTGTTTTTGTGACAGCTTTTCCTCCTGCGCCTAAAAAATGGTGTGGACCCTTTTTTTTAGCTGCTTCATGGCTTTCTAAGCCTGAAGCAGTGAAAAGTTCAAAAAGATTGAACATGTGCACAGCAAGTCGTTAATTCTTTTTAGCACTATTAAAGGGAACCTGTCACCAGAAAAATCAGTATTAATCTGCAGATGTGGGGTTAATCTGCAGGTTAATAGTGTTATTAACCTGCCTGGTGCCCTCTGTTAGCTGAACACTGCGGGGAGAAAATTTACTTTTTTCCCCCCGGTAGCGTTCTGGTTTCAGTCATGGAGTCGGCGCTGGTTCAGTTACCGCAGTGAGTATAGAGAGAGGCAGCGATAACAGCGCCCCCGGCCCTGACTGACACTGATCTGCAATTCGGCCAGCTGTCAGTCAGGGCCTGGGGCACCATACAGTCGCCGTTCTGAATTTTCAGCCCAGTGACTGAACTTGCGCTAGCGCCGCCCTGTGACTGAAAACCAAACGCTAATAAAGTTCTTTTTCTCCCCGCAGCCTTCAGCTATTTACGGGTGCTGGGCAGGTTAGCAATGCTATTAACCTGCAGATTAAACCCATATCAGCAGGTTAATTTCATTTTTTCTGGTGACATGTTCCATTTAAAGCAATTTTTCAGGCGGATTTCGGGCAGCGTCTGTCTGAATATGACATTGTGTGCACACACCCTTAGACTGGAGTATAAGAGAAGAAATATGCTCAACATACAGTACAGACCAAAAGTTTGGACATACCTTCTCATTTAAAGATTTTTCCGTATTTTCATGACTATGAAAATTAAAATTGTACATTCACACTGAAGGCATCACAACTATGAATTAACACATGTGGAATTATATACTTAACGAAAAAGTGTGAAACAACTGAAAATATGTCTTATATTCTAGGTTCTTCAAAGTAGCCACCTTTTGCTTTGATGACTGTTTTGCACACTCTTGGCAATCTCTTGATGAGCTTCAAGAGGCAGTCACCGGAAATGGTCTTCCAACAATCTTGAAGGAGTTCCCAGAGATGCTTAGCACTTGTTGGCCCTTTTGCCTTCACTCTGCAGTCCAGCTCACCCCAAACCATCTCGATTGGGTTCAGGTCTGGTGACTGTGGATGCCAAGTCATCTGGCGTAGCACCCCATCACTCTCCTTCTTGGTCAAATAGCCCTTACACAGCCTGGAAATGTGTTTGGGGTCATTGTCCTGTTGAAAAATAAATGATGGTCCAACTAAACGCAAACCGAATGGAATAGCATACCGCTGCAAGATGCTGTGGTAGCCATGCTGGTTCAGTATGCCTTCAATTTTGAATAAATCCCCAACAGTGTCACCAGCAAAGAATCCACACACCATCACACCTCCTCCTCCAAGCTTCACGGTGGGAACCAGGCATGTAGAGTCCATCCGTTCACCTTTTCTGCGTCGCACAAAGACACGGTGGTTGGAACCAAAGATCTCAAATTTGCACAGATTTCCACTGGTCTAATGTCCATTCCTTTTGTTCTTTAGCCCAACAAGTCTCTTCTGCTTGTTGCCTGTCCTTAACAGTGGTTTCCTAGCAGCTATTTTACCATGAAGGCCTGCTACACAAAGTCTCCTCTTAACAGTTGTTGAAGAGATGTGTCTGCTGCTAGAACTCTGTGTGGCATTGACCTGGTCTCTAATTTGAGCTACTGTTAACCTGCGATTTCTGAGGCTGGTGACTCGGATAAACTTATCCTCAGAAGCAGAGGTGACTCTTGGTCTTCCTTTCCTGGGGCGGTCCTCATGTGAGCCAGTTTCTTTGTAGCGCTTGATGGTTTTTGCAACTGCACTTGGGGACACTTTCAAAGTTTGCCCAATTTTTCGGACCAACTGACCTTCATTTCTTAAAGTAATAATGGCCACTCGTTTTTCTTTAATTAGATGCTTTTTTCTTTCCATAATACAAATTCTAACAGTCTATTCAGTAGGACTATCAGCTGTGTATCCAACCCCATTTATAAGGCAAGAAATCCCACTTATTAAACCTGACAGGGCACACCTGTGAAGTGAAAACCATTTCCGGTGACTACCTCTTGAAGCTCATCAAGAGAATGCCAAGAGTGTGCAAAGCAGTCATCAAAGCAAAAGGTGGCTACTTTGAAGAACCTAGAATATAAGACATATTTTCAGTTGTTTCACACTTTTTTGTTAAGTATATAATTACACATGTGTTAATTAATAGTTTTGATGTCTTCAGTGTGAATGTACAATTTTCATAGTCATGAAAATACAGAAAAATCTTTAAATGAGAAGGTGTGTCCAAACTTTTGGTCTGTACTGTAAATATAGCAAAATTCCTACAAACCTGTATACCTTGTTTTAGAGTTAATGTCCAATCATGTGCTTTAACATGAATTATACGTTCCTCTGGGTGATACTTACCGGATTTTTATTTTATCTGCCACTTATTAGTTCCGCTCCTTTAGTGCACAGCTAGGATCAGGGACTCCAGCTTAAAAGTTTTACTTAATGGAGTCTACAGTAGTTGGAAATCCACCTCAGAATCTCAGGTCGCTGCTCTGTCCCTCCCTCATGCTTTACATTGCAGCTCTGCCTGTTCAGATTGGCTTCTGTCTATTATCACAAGCTCAGCGGGGTGTCAGTACATGGAGCGCTGATTTCCATTACAGTAGTGACAGAATGAATATAAACTACAACCAAACCGCCATTTAGAAATAAAAGAGATTATCAGGAAACTGTCGCACATACACTGAGGAGCAAAAGCCCCAATAATGAAGGGGATGCGGAGAGCGTCTTTAAGACATTTATGGCGGGACTCCACAAGTCTGGACTTTCTTGCTTGTATTTCTTCCATTTTTCTTTCATCCCAATTTTTATCTATTAATCGCTATTTCTTATTGTGCATTCTCTGTCGTTGTTACTACCATCTCCTCGTCTCCTTTTCATCAGGACGCAGCTTCCACACCATGCAAAGCTTCTTTTTTAAACCAGAACACATCATTGGCACATACCGCTGGCAGCCAGAGGTGTTATTAGAGTGCGTATATCTATAATTTTGGCCTCTTTATATGGCCTGCAGCTGTGTAATTGCCAGCCTTGAGGTACGGGGGAACAGGAGACAGATTTCTACTATTCAGTAAGGAGGAAACTATATTTTTGACAACAAAACATTTCTGTCTAAATCCAATGCAAATTATCTCTCTCCACCACCTATCTGTTCACAGGGATCCTAGCGTTGTTAAGGGAAGGACCGACATCTGCAGCTCAGCTTGTATTTAAAATGGGGCCCTGTGGTTATAATTGTCAGAGGGCATAATTTAGCAGCAGTGAGCGGGGGAGGATTTCATTTTTGACATGGTGGAATGTGGGTGAGAAGGTTAGACAAATAAGTATAATAATCATATCTCATAATACCAATCATTAGAACGCAGGATCCATTTCTTATTGCGCTTTTCTTAATATCTCTAAGGGCTCATGCAGACGTCTGTGAAACTCGGTCCGATCATTAACTGCAATGCACGGATTATCCGTGGGTCTCTTGACCCAAATTCGACAGCCTCTTAGGAATGATATGAGGCTGTCGAGTTTTGGTCAAGAGACCAGCGGATAATCCGTGCATTGCGGTCTGTGTTCGGATCGGGAGCCCTTTGACAGTCTGTGCATTATGGTCTATGCTCGGACCAAGTTTCACGGATGTTTGCATGAGTCCTATGGATGTGTGCTCACAATGTCTTTTCAGGTGGATAAGTTCTCTAACCTGCCTTAAAAAGCGCTCAATAAATGTTAAAAAAATAATGAACATATGCACTGCAATGTCAAGACAACTTGTGCATAGTGTGACATGCAGAAGCAGTGCTGTTGCTTCAAAAGCATCCAGCAACTATTAAAAGTAACACAAGCACAGGAGACAGGAAGTGTGCTCCAGAAGCATCCAGCAACTAGAGGGGTTAAAACAGTCAGGGAGTATTTTATCAGAGCCCCAGATGGATTGTGGGGAAATTGTTTACTGTCTGGCTGGAGCCGAAGAGAAAGGTGGTGTGTGATCTG
This sequence comes from Phyllobates terribilis, assembly GCF_046119375.1. NCBI lineage: Eukaryota > Metazoa > Chordata > Amphibia > Anura > Dendrobatidae > Phyllobates > Phyllobates terribilis. The sequence goes on from NW_027362765.1 coordinate 107,065,971, forward strand.
TATCTCACAGAAGGCAAGGGAACAGAATTCAGATCAGGAGGAAAGCTAAACACAGGTCAGATAGACTCCCTGAGCTAACAGTGTGGAGTATTATCAGGCAGAAAGATAAGGACTGGAAGTAATTCTGTCACAGGGATCATCTCCCTCATCAAACCCTCCCCCCCTCCATCTCCATGCAGGATAAAGAATGCTGTGTACTATTGTGTCCTTGTGAAGGCAAAGCCTGTGGTTGTGTATGCGTAGAAGTGTGCTGCTAAGAGTTCTAATCTATGCTGAATTGTGCTACTGAAGAGACTGTAATACTGTGCCTTGTGAAGAAACTACTGTATTGTTACTGGAGCCGGCTGCTCAAGAAACTCACACTGTACTGTAATGAAGATTGTCGCTGTAATATCCCTGAATTGCACTGGCCGTGCTTCAGATTAAATCCCACTGTTAAACTGTTGAAAAAGACTCTTGTCAGATGTGTCTGGTCAGCAACTTAATCTATTGTGTACCTGAGAGAAGCTGCAAACTATGATCGTCCTGAGTAACGGTTCCCCCAGGATTTCAACGAATTCATGAAAACAGTCTCTCCCTATCTGAACCTAGCGGCGTGCGTGTAACAATAGGCTCAGTCTCTTGTCATTTCTTTTAGCCGCTTCAGGCTCCAAAAGCTGTGAAGTGGGTAAAAAAAGTGACCCGTCCATTTTACCGACTGCTTCAGGAAGCCACCACTATCTTATATATAAAATGAGGAGAAACAGTCACTAATGGCTAAGCCTCCGGAAAAATGGCTAACTAGTTACCAAAAAAACACACCAGGAAAAACACTGCGTTTCACTGAAGCATCTTCTGCTTAAAAACGAAAGCGGGTATGCTGCAGTCTAAAAGCCCTTGTGTGCACATATCCTATGGATATGTGCACACAACATCTTTTTCAGGTGGATCCATGTCTTTTTCAGGTGGGTCCACTATATAACCCACCTGTAAAAGTGCTAAAGAAATGCTTAAAAATAATAAACATATGCACTGCTATGTAAAAAATGACTTTATGCTTTTGGGCTTTTTTAACTGCTTCAGGCTTCCAAAGACATGAAGTGGTTACAAGAAGTGACCTGACCATTCTCATGGAGAAGCTGCTCAATATTTTACACACACAAAAACCCGATAGGGCAAACAATGGCTGAAAAGACGCAAAATAAGACGCATCAGGAAAAACACCACCAGCATCTAAAAGATGTTGCTATGTGCTCATTCCCTAGGTTAGATTGTTTACTTGCTTTACCTGAACTGAATTTTTTTGTCCTTCTGGTTAAAGAGGACCTTTCACCAAAGATTGTTTATGATTGGTCAGCATCATACGGGGAGAAAAAGTGCACACCCCCAGTTAAAACTGTCTGATAACACCCGCTTGGACTTAGAAAAAAAGTTAACTCATTAGGTGCCAAATACTTTGAACGGTAAGGCAAAATAACAAAACAAAAAATGTTTTACCTCACAATAAAATTCATTTTGTGAGGTAAAATATTTCACTGCCTGTTTTTAAACAATATTTTACCTCACAAAATGAATCCTCTGCGATCCCCTGCTGTAATGTCTTTATACTCTTTTGCTTCCTCCCCTTTCCAGGAGATGTGGTATGTTCCGTACACGGTCAGACACAGACAATTTTTAAAATGAACTTTTGGTCATGAGAAAACCCCTTTAAGTGGCCTACACTCTCAGCCTAGTTATGGAGTCAGAATTGTAAAAAAAAGACTTTTGCCAGATACATTTGTAAAGCCAGATTACAGTTTTTATATAGATACAGCACAGACATCAGAACATATGCTCACAGCATATAAGAAATCAACAGTGTGTGTGTGTAAAGCAATCACAGCACAGCCTCATCCCCCAGCTTTCACCCTGCTAGAATCCAGAAGCCCAAAATCATAATACAGATCCATTCTGCCTGTGAAGTACAATGGCTGAGGAGAAGACTACACAGGCTCTGCAAGATCCATGATGAGATGATAGAAGTACAGGTCCCTATTAGTGTTGAGCGAACATGCTCGACACTGCTCGGTACTCGCCCGAGCATCACGCTACTTGGGATGTTAGGCGAGCACCGAGCATTTCCAGTTTACTCGGGCGGGAGCTCGGGTCTCCGCCCTGCATGTTTGGCGCTCTTTACAGAGCCAATGAACATGCAGGGATTGCCAGCCAGTCACTGTAATGCTGCAGCCATGTTGGTTGTGGGCATTACAGTAATTGGCTGGCCGCACAGCGTCACCTCGAGTATTTAAAACCGGGCGCCGCCATCTTGGACTCAGTCGCTCCGGATTAGACAGTGTAGGGACAGCGCTGCTGATTTAAGGAGAGATATAAACTGCAAAATAGTTAGTGTAGGGTCTGTAAAGGCTGCCAGAACAAACAAACAGTCCTTTTCAGGACTAATATCCATCCCAGATACCAGGCAGGCAGGCTGTATAGGAGACACAGTGGTTATACCAGCAAACACTGCATTACAGTCCTGTGTGCTCCTGTTGCTGAAATTGCTGGACTTAGCACCAGGTGCCGGGGGCCAGGAAAATCCTTTTTTTTTTCCTCTAAATCCTCCTTTGTTTTTCCTCCTTCACACTGTACAAATACCCGTCTTATTAACCTTTTGGTGTGTCCCTCCCCCCCCCCCCCCCCAAAAAAAAGCGTGTCTCTGATTTTTCAGACACAAATATAACTGTTGAAAATAGTCTGGTGTAGGCTAGAGAAACAGAAGTGTTGTTTTGCACTTCCACGGTTCAAACCTCTGTATTATCCATTTTGGGCCATTTGTATCTAAAAAAAAAACAGTTTGAGTGTGTCGCTCACTGTTAAGCCGCAAATATCTCTATTTAAAAAAGTCTGGTATACCCCAGTAAACAATAACTGTGGTTTTGCCATCCCACGGTAAAAAATCTCTATTATTCAGGTTTTGGTATATTTTCCGTAAAGAAAAACAGTAGTGTCTCCTGACTATTGTGACACAAAAATATATCTGTTGAAAATAGTCTTGTGTAGGCCCGACATCCCAGTGTGGTTTCGCAGTTCCACGGGTCAAATCGCTGTACTATCCAGTTTTGGGCCTTTGGTATCTAAAAAGAAAGCAGTTTGAGTGTGTCGCTCACTGTTCAGCCGCAAATATCTCTATTTAAAAAAGTGTGGTATACCCCAGTAAACAATAACTGTGGTTTTGCCATCCCACGGTAAAAAATCTCTATTATTCAGCTTTTGGTAGTTTTTTCCGTAAAGAAAAACAGTAGTGTCTCCTGACTGTTGTGACACAAAAATATATCTGTTGAAGATAGTCTTGTGTAGGCCCGACATCCCAGTGTGGTTTCACAGTTCCACGGGTCAAATCGCTGTACTATCCAGTTTTGGGCCTTTGGTATCTAAAAAAAAAAGCAGTTTGAGTGTGTCGCTCACTGTTCAGCCGCAAATATCTCTATTTAAAAAAGTGTGGTATACCCCAGTAAACAATAACTGTGGTTTTGCCATCCCACAGTAAAAAATCTCTATTATTCAGCTTTTGGTAGTTTTTTCCGTAAAGAAAAACAGTAGTGTCTCCTGACTGTTGTGACACAAAAATATATCTGTTGAAAATAGTCTTGTGTAGGCCCGACATCCCAGTGTGGTTTCGCAGTTCCACGGGTCAAATCGCTGTACTATCCAGTTTTGGGCCTTTGGTATCTAAAAAAAAAAGCAGTTTGAGTGTGTCGCTCACTGTTCAGCCGCAAATATCTCTATTTAAAAAAGTGTGGTATACCCCAGTAAACAATAACTGTGGTTTTGCCATCCCACAGTAAAAAATCTCTATTATTCAGCTTTTGGTAGTTTTTTCCGTAAAGAAAAACAGTAGTGTCTCCTGACTGTTGTGACACAAAAATATATCTGTTGAAAATAGTCTTGTGTAGGCCCGACATCCCAGTGTGGTTTCGCAGTTCCACGGGTCAAATCGCTGTACTATCCAGTTTTGGGCCTTTGGTATCTAAAAAAAAAGCAGTTTGAGTGTGTCGCTCACTGTTCAGCCGGAAATATCTCTATTTAAAAAAGTGTGGTATACCCCAGTAAACAATAACTGTGGTTTTGCCATCCCACGGTAAAAAATCTCTATTATTCAGCTTTTGGTAGTTTTTTCCGTAAAGAAAAACAGTAGTGTCTCCTGACTGTTGTGACACAAAAATATATCTGTTGAAAATAGTCTTGTGTAGGCCCGACATCCCAGTGTGGTTTCGCAGTTCCACGGGTCAAATCGCTGTACTATCCAGTTTTGGGCCTTTGGTATCTAAAAAAAAAGCAGTTTGAGTGTGTCGCTCACTGTTCAGCCGCAAATATCTCTATTTAAAAAAGTGTGGTATACCCCAGTAAACAATAACTGTGGTTTTGCCATCCCACGGTAAAAAATCTCTATTATTCAGCTTTTGGTAGTTTTTTCCGTAAAGAAAAACAGTAGTGTCTCCTGACTGTTGTGACACAAAAATATATCTGTTGAAAATAGTCTTGTGTAGGCCCGACATCCCAGTGTGGTTTCGCAGTTCCACGGGTCAAATCGTTGTACTATCCAGTTTTGGGCCTTTGGTATCTAAAAAAAAAGCAGTTTGAGTGTGTCGCTCACTGTTCAGCCGCAAATATCTCTATTTAAAAAAGTGTGGTATACCCCAGTAAACAATAACTGTGGTTTTGCCATCCCACGGTAAAAAATCTCTATTATTCAGCTTTTGGTAGTTTTTTCCGTAAAGAAAAACAGTAGTGTCTCCTGACTGTTGTGACACAAAAATATATCTGTTGAAAATAGTCTTGTGTAGGCCCGACATCCCAGTGTGGTTTCGCAGTTCCACGGGTCAAATCTCTGTACTATCCAGTTTTTGGCCTTTGGCATCTAAAAAAAAAGCAGTTTGAGTGTGTCGCTCACTGTTCAGCCGCAAATATCTCTATTTAAAAAAGTGTGGTATACCCCAGTAAACAATAACTGTGGTTTTGCCATCCCACGGTAAAAAATCGCTATTATTCAGCTTTTGGTAGTTTTTTCCGTAAAGAAAAACAGTAGTGTCTCCTGACTGTTGTGACACAAAAATATATCTGTTGAAAATAGTCTTGTGTAGGCCCGACATCCCAGTGTGGTTTCGCAGTTCCATGGATCAAATCGCTGTACTATCCAGTTTTGTGCCTTTGGTATCTAAAAAAAAAAGCAGTTTGAGTGTGTCACTCACTGTTCAGCCGCAAATATCTCTATTTAAAAAAGTGTGGTATACCCCAGTAAACAATAACTGTGGTTTTCCTCTTCCACTGTTCTAATCTACTCTTTATTACCCTTTTTCCATTGATAGTGCAAGTGTAAGCTATTTTACTTCATTTACAATGGGCAAGGCGCGTGGCAAGGGACATGGAAGTGGACGTTCTGGTGATGGTTCGTGCAGAGGACGGGGCCGTGGCCTAGGTGAAAATGTGCCACAACCAACAGCCACATCTTCTCGCTCCCACTTCTTGACCGAATTACTAGGGAAGCACAGAACAACACCAGTATTGAGAACTAATCAGTGTGAACAGGTTATTAATTGGATAGCAGATAATACTTCCAGTTACCTGGGCACCACCACCTCCGGTCTGTCTTCCACACGGTCAACTCTTAGTAGCCGTGAGTCTCGACCGCATACTCCTCCTCACCCTGATGCTCCTTCCTCCCACCATGCCGAGTGTTGTCAGACAGCAAGTGATCCCACACTTGGACACTCTGAAGAGCTATTCACTGGTCCATTACCATATTTGGGCCCCTCGCCTGACACGCTTGAAGTGGTGGAAGAGGAGATCCCATGTTGCGATGCCCAAATATTTGAACAGCCACGGCCACAGGAAGTCGACGTTGGCAATCTGTCACAAGAGGTGGACGATGACGAGACACAATTGCCAGGAAGTGAGGAGGAGGATCGTGGTGCGCAAGTGGAAGAGGAGGAGGTGGTGGATGATCTAGTAACTGACCCAACGTGGAAGGAGGACATGCAGAGCGAGGCCAGCAGCACACAGGGGGAGGGAGGCAGAGTACCCCAACAGGCAGGAAGAAGCAGTGTGGTGGCTGCAGACAGAAGGCAGGCAACTGTTCCCCGTAACACCAACACGAGGGTCGTTGTCAGTACAAGCGGTAGGTCTTCCAGAGTCTGGAATTTTTTTAAAGACTCTGCTGATAACCCCAAAAAGGCCATATGTTCCACCTGCCATGCTAGCATCAGCAGGGGTGACAAAACTACCAGCCTGACCACCACCAGCATGATCAGGCACATGGCAGCAAAGCACCCGACTTTGTGGGGCGAAACCCAGGGTCCACGACCAGTGTCAGCGGGTGTCACCACTGCTTCTTCCACTGCTGTGCGTGCAATAGAACCCCCTGTTGTGTGTGCAAGGCAATCCCCTGTCCATACTGCATGTAAAGATGCCCCCTCCTCTCAGTCTTCACTTGTTATGGCAGTTTCTCAAGAAACAGCATCAACGTCCACGTCCACGTCCCACCGCAGCGTTCAATTGTCCATATCCCAGACCTTTGAACGAAAGCGGAAATTCGCAGCTAACGCCCCACAGGCCACAGTCCTAAATTCGCACATTTCACGACTGCTTGCGTTGGAAATGCTGCCTTTTAGGCTGGTGGAGACGGAATCCTTCCGCAATCTTATGGCGGTGGCCGTCCCTCGGTACTCGGTCCCCAGCCGACACTATTTTGCCCGGTGTGCCATCCCCGCACTACACAAGCTTGTGTCCCAAAGCATCTGCCGTGCCCTCAACAACGCAGTTACTGGGAGAGTCCACCTGACAACGGACACGTGGACAAGTGCTTGTGGCCAGGAACGGTATATCTCTCTGACGGCACACTGGGTAAACATAGTGGAAGCCGGGACCCAGTCGGACCTTGGGACGGAACACATCCTCCCCACACCGAGGATTGCGGGCCCTATGTCAGTCAGAGTTGCCCCCACAGTGTACAGCTCCTGCGCATTCTCCTCCTCCTCCTCATGTTCAGCCTCCATCTCAGATATCACCACATCAGTTACAAGCTGGAAGCACTGCAGTACTGCCTCCGCCAAGCGGCAACAGGCTGTGCTGAAACTCAGAAGCTTAGGTGATAAACCTCACACTGCTTGTGAGTTGTGGACAGCTGTGAAAGAGCAGGCAGATCTGTGGCTCAGACCGCTGAACCTACATCCCGGCATGGTCGTGTGTGACAATGGCCGTAACCTGGTGGCGGCTCTGAGGCGAGGTGAGATCACACACGTTCCATGCCTGGCTCATGTGCTTAACCTCATGGTTCAGCGGTTTCTTAAATCGTACCCCGAGTTGCCAGATCTGTTCGTGAAAGTACGCCGCCTGTCAGCTCATTTTCGCAAGTCGGCTACAGCTTCCGCCGCCCTTGCTGTGTTGCAGCAGCGTTTGCAGCTTCCGGCACACCGACTGGTGTGTGATGTCCCCACACGTTTGAACTCTACCCTCCACATGTTGCAAAGGATTTGTGAGCAGAAGAGAGCAGTTGTGGAGTACCAGCTGCAACAAGGCCGTCGATATTCAGGTCAGACTCCACACATAAGACCTCAGGAGTGGACCTGGATGTCTGACATATGTACCATCCTGACAAACTTTGAGGAGGCCACCAAGATGATGAGTGGCGATGACGCCATCATTAGTGTCAGCATCCCACTTGTCTGTCTTTTGCAACGCTCTCTGCAGAGAATTAAAGAGGAGGCATTGCAGCCAGAGTATGATGAGATGGATCAAGAAGCCGTAGCAGGCGCTTACACACAGCCCAGCCTCATCTCATCCCAACGTGCATTGGGGGACAATGAGGGAGAGGAGGAGGAGGAGGAAGAACAGGAGCTGCTATCATGCGTTGTAGACGGTAGTACCTGTACAAGTGTCATACCGTCGGTTCAGCGTGGGTGGCCTGAGGACAGGGGGGGAGGAGGAAGAGGAGGAGGAGGAGAGCATGGTCAGTCGTCATCTTGGTGAGGACACGGAAATCTTGCCCGCTACCAGTCTGGCACGCATGGCTGACTTTATGTTACGCTGCCTTAACCGTGACCCTCGCGTTGTCAAAATGTTGGGTGACAGTCATTACTGGTTGGTGACACTTGTAGACCCCCGCTACAAGGAGAACTTTCGCTCTCTTATTCCTGAGGTGGAGAGGTCTACAAAAATGGGGCAGTACCAGAAGGCCCTTGCTGCAGAACTCTTAAAAAAATTCCCATCTGAACACGCTAGCGGCAGAGGTCACAGTTCGTTGCCCAACCAAGGCGTACAGGCGAGAGAGATGCAACTCCAATCCAGCAGAGGCAGGGGAACACTGTCAACGTTCTGGACAGTTTTCTGACACCCGCCCAGCTTACAGGCCCTGAGGCGCAGGGTACTCTCACAAGGAGTGGAAAGTTTCTAAAGATGGTGAGGGAGTACCTTGCCGACCGTACCAGCATCCTCCGTGATTCCTTTGTGCCTTTTAATTATTGGGTATCCAAGCTGGACACTTGGAATGAACTCGCTCTGTACGCCTTGGAGATCCTGGCCTGCCCTGCCGCTAGCGTGTTATCGGAGCGTGTTTTTAGTGCCGCTGGGGGAATTATAACTGATAAGCGCACTCGCCTGTCAACTGACAATGCTGACAAGCTGACCCTTATCAAAATGAACAAGGGCTGGATTGGGCCAGACTTCTCATCACCACCAAATGACTGCAGAGTAACATAAAGTCAAATCCACTGTGTTATTTCGGGAGGTGTATTCACATGCACCTCTTCACACCCACACATGGGTATATGCTTCCTCGTTTCAGCTGTTTTATCTTCTTCTCCTTATCCTCAGCCTCCACCACCACTATACCACCAGGGTGCCAGCATTGCAAGTTCCTCCGTCCTTATTTTTGGCAGCTTTTGCTTGCAATGCATAAGCAAATACTATGGGACACCCACTCCCCAATAATGGGACTTATGTTTGTAATATGCTGTACTGCATGGCTCTTGTAAGGGGCATTGCAAGTTGCTCCGTCCTAATTTTTGGCAGCTTTTGCTTGGAAAGCATAAGCAAATACTATGGGAGACCCACTCCCCAATAATGGGACTTATGTTTGTAATATGCTGTACTGCATGGCTCTTGTAAGGGGCATTGCAAGTTGATCCGTCCTAATTTTTGGCAGCTTTTGCTTGCAAGGCATAAGCAAATACTATGGGACACCCACTCCCCAATAATGGGACTTATGTTTGTAATATGCTGTACTGCATGGCTCTTGTAAGGGGTATTGCAAGTTGCTCCGTCCTAATTTTTGGCAGCTTTTGCTTGCAAGGCATAAGCAAATACTATGGGAGACCCACTCCCCAATAATGGGACTTATGTTTGTAATATGCTGTACTGCATGTGACGCGCCCCCTGGGCCGTGTGTACACGTGTGTGGGATACCTGGTGCCGGGTCTCTGGGGTCTGTAGTCTCCGTGGCGGTGACCCGGTCCCGTGGCTCAGGCTGGTCAAACCAGTGGCAGTCTTTCTTAGGTTTTGAGGTTAATTGTCCGACTGCGCCACCCGTGGATTGCGGTCAGGGAGTACCACCGCTGCGAGGCAGACCGCTGAGGCTGGTGTTGTGTGCGCAGCAGAGAATGGGATAACTCGGGAGGAGTATAGCCTCAGGGCTGTGAGTGTGGATGATGGGGGTGATGGTGCACGAGCGCAGCAGGAATGACTCCGAGTCTTTGCAGTGCAGTTCAGGGTCTTTACTGATGATTATAAGGTAGACCCTCTGGGGAGTACTGGCTAGCATAAGAGGCCTGGTCAGTCTGTGAGCAAGCAGGAGTTCCCCTGGCCAGGTGGAGTTGTAGGCCTCCCTGTCTGTCTGCACTCTTCCTGGCTACCTTGCTGTAAGCTGGTAGAAGTAGCCCACGTCCCTGAGTGTACCGTGTAGTGCTCACCCGTATGGCTGGTGACTTGGGGCCTTCTGTTAGCCTCCGCTCCACGACGGCGGTGCTGGTCCCTTGCTTGTGACTGAGCCTCCGGGCTTCTATGGCCAGAGGACCTGAAATCCCCTGCCGGCTGGTTTCTGCTGCTGCTTTCTGCTGCTGCTACTATATAAGTCCTCACAGCCTCGGACTCCTGTGTCCGGTTCCTATTGTGTTCTGCCAGGGCGAGCTCTGCTCAGCTTCCAGCCCCTGGTCTTTAGCTCCTAGCTCCTACAGAGCTCCTTGCTGTTACTTTCCCTTGCTCTCACTCTGTCTCTGACTGTTCTCTGGCTCACTCAACCCCGCCCCAGATCCAGTTTATAAGGGCAGAATTCTCCCCTCCCAGGACTGGGGCAGGAGGATGTTGCATGTTTAAGGGATCCTGACCAGGAAACCTCCCACTTGCTCTCCGACGTAATATCTCTATTACTGTGGTGACCAGACCCCTGGGTTGCCACACATGGCTCTTGTAAGGGGCATTGCAGTTCCTCATAATTTTTGGAAAGCCTTCCATTCACTGCTTAGGCCAACAGTGCACAGGAGGCCCAGTTGCTATAAATGGAAAAAAAGGTTTAGTTAACGCCCTCTGACCTCCAAGTCATTTCCAAGGGGCATTGGAGTGCCTCGAAATTTTTGGTAGGCATTGCACTCACTGTATGCCCTATAACTGTGTAGCCGAACCGCTCCTTTTGTTACAGAAACATATCCTACAAGACATATCTGGTTGACTGGCCTGATATTGATGTGAATGGTCCCTGTTCCTCCTGCTCTTTCTCCTTTGCCACTACCTCATCCATCATTTATCACCTGAAGCTTTGTTTTAACGGGAGTCATAGAACTTGGATAGTAGCAGGAAAACATCCAGCAATCCTCGGAGGAGGTAGGATATGCGCCAAAACGCTGACCACCTCAGGCCTAGCCGCTGCTACATACATGCGCTTGCATTACAACAAAACAAAGCAGATGCTAACTTCTATCATCCTCATCATGCTCCTCACCTTGGCACTCTCAACTCACCTGATGGAGAAGCCAGGGCCCACCGGAGGAGTCTGATAGTCCGGTGGGCTCGGCCAATGCTGCTCTAAAGCAGGCCAGGCTAAGAAAAGTGTGGGAAAGGTTACCGGGACAAATAGGGGTGGCTGGGGACCGAGTATGGACACCCGGCCACCCCCTGGAGGCTGGGGAGCAAGCGGGGACACCCGGCCACCAGGCGGCTGGGGACTGAGTATGGATACCAGGCCGCCGACACAGTCATGGCGTGGTGGCCAGATTCCGCCTCCACATGCCTAAAAGGCCCAATTTAAAGTGCAAGCAAGCAAGCAGTATGGTATTGCAGCCTGGGGGTGGGTGGGTGGCAGGCTGCGTACTTGCGCTTGCATTGCAAGGAATGGGAGAGGTACAATTGAACACTGCCCTGGGACAAGTACTTGAATGGGGATAGTTGCAAGTTTGCAACGACAGGTGCAAGGTGGGAGGCATCTTCGCATGTACCATGAACAGGGGTTTGGCATGCACACACTACAGCGGAATAGGCTCTCCTTCCCACTAAATGCACTGGGGAGGGCACAGGTAATGTTTTGGTATACGCGCTTAATCTTATGTATAAGGCACACCAGGACAAATAGGGGCGGCTGGGGACTGAGTATGGATACCTCGCTGCCGAAGCAGCCATGAGGTAGTGGCCAGCTTCGGCCTCCTCCAAACTAAAAGGCCCCATTTCAAGTGCAAGCTAGCAGTATGGAATTGCAGTCTGGGGGTGGGTGGGTGGCAGGCTGCACACTTACACTTGCATTAAAAGAAAACATAGCAGATGCTAACTTCTGTCATCATCATCATGCTCCTCACCTTGGCACTCTCAACTCCACCGATGGAGAAGTCAGGGCCCACCGGAGGAGCCTGGTTCTCTGGTGGGCTCGTCCATTGCTGCCTAAAGCAGGCCGGGCTAAGAAAAGTGTGTGTGGGGATGTTCCAAGGAGAAATAGGGGCAGCTGGGGACCGTTTATGGACACCCGGCTGCCCCCAGGCGGCTGGGGACCGTGTGTGGACACCCGGCCGCCGGGCGGCTGGGGACTGAGTATGGATTCCAGGCTGCCAACACAGCCATGACGTGGTGGCCAGATTCCGCCTCCACATGCCTAAAAGGCCCAATTTCAAGTTCAAGCAAGCAAGCAGTATGGTATTGCAGCCTGGGGGTGGGTGGGTGGCAGGCTGCATACTTGCGGTTGTATTGCAAGGAATAGGGGATGTACAATTGAACACTGCCCTGGGACTAGAACTTGCATGGGGATAGTTGCAAGTCTGCATCTTCTGATGCGGCAAGCATCACTTATGATGGGCACACTTTTAGACAGTGACCTGTGAGTCAGAGATGCTTCCAGGGGTCTTCCCCATGCTGTTCCCATGTCTTTTCAGCACTTTATGCATGTGTCACACAGCGCATGGCCAGATAAGGTTGTAAAATGTTAAAATGACATTTCCCGGTGAATGCATTTGTCATAGTTGAAAGCAATACAAAGTGCAAAAACGCATAAAAAATGCTACTTGTGAACATAGCCGAAGGTGTTGAGGAGTATTTTTGTTTTTGGTCATTTATTTTAACTTATACACAAGTCTTTTCCCTGGAAAGGATGTTCCTTAACATATTTCACAGGAAAAAAAGTTTCACTTTCGTTTTTGAACGTTTTATTGTGAGCCCGTAAAAGTGGCTTAATACCTCTGACCACGTTGTTGACAGCAGTGACCTGGGGGTCAGAAATGCTTCCTGGGGCGATCCCCATGCTGTCCCCATGTCATTTGAGCACTGTCACTATCGTTTTGGGCACTTGTTAGGCTTTTAAAAGACTGCCGGGGGTGCCACCGCAAAAATGCTCGAGTCTCCCATAGACTAACATTGGGCTCGTTGCTCTGGTCGAGCACCCGAGTATCACTGCGAGCTCGGCCCGAGCTTCGAGCACCCGAGAATTTTAGTGCTCGCTCAACACTAGTCCCTATCCACAATCCAGTGAGAAGGCTTAACGCTCTACCAAGCTCACATGGAAGGTTAAAGAAAACCTTAAAAGGGTTAAACATGAACTTTCTTGTAATGTATCAGACTTATGGCTGAGGCTACTAAGAAACAAGCCACCTTTGTGCAAAAGAAAAGTGAAGATGAAAGTGGAAGCAGCATGAGAAGGCAGAAATGGAAGCGAAAGCAGCGCACAAGAAGGTAGAAATGAAAGTGAAAGCAGCGCACGAAAAAGTAGAAATGGAAGCGAAAGCAGTGCACAAGAAGGCAGAAATGGAAGTGAGAGCAGCCTGCAGGAGAGCAGAAACAGAGGCTCTACAGAAGAAATGAGAGTATACCACAGCCATGGCAAGGTTAAATGTCCTGGAGCAAGCTATCAATGGGACTCAAAGAGACAGCATCAGTCTAAGTGATTTATATACAGAAGATTCTCTTAAGCGCAAAAGAGACTATTCACTAAGCCAAAATAGCACACCATTTACTCCAACAATCATCCCTGATAGCGCAGACATTTCTCCATAGCAACAGCATGTAGATCCTTCAACAGCATCCTGCATTCAAAGTCGGTACAATGCACTGCCAATGCATAATCTTGAACCATATTTATGAACCAGAACGTACCAAGACCCTGGATCTCAGCAAACTCCATACGTAGACGCCCACATGCAACTAATATGTCGGCAAGTTACCATACTCTTGACAACCACATCGTTCCAGTTCCACATGTGGCAGAAATGATACACATCAACCCAGCTACTTGACTAAATTCCTATGCCGCACCATACTTTCCTGCATCTCTATGTCAAGATGCTACCAACCATATGAATAACATTACATTGTCTTTCCAAAATCAGAGAAAATTGACATGTCTGACTTGCAAGGTATATGGTTCACCATGAACTTATTAAGACTGGCCTCACAAAGTTTGATGGTCAGCCTGAAAGCCATAGAGGTTGGAAATATCACTTTAGAACCTAATTAGTGACCTCGGCATCACTGCTGCTGAAGAGCTGGATCTACTGATCAGGTGGCTCAGGCCTCAATCCACAGAGCGCATCAAGAGACTCAGATCTGTCCACATCAGTAATCCAGCAGCTGTCCTTGTGGCTGCATGGGAGAGACTAGAATGAAACTTTGGCTGTCCTAAAGCCATAGAGAATGCACTGTTCGAGTGACTATAGGATTTTCCAAAAATATCCAGTAAGGACAGTTAAAAATTTCAAGAGCTCAGTGACCTCCTGCTAGAGCAGTGTTTCTCAATTCCAGTCCTCAAGACCCACCAACAGATCATGTTTTCAGGATTTCTATTCACTTTGCACAAGTGATGGAATTATCACCTGGGCAATACGAAATCCTGAAAACATGACCTGTTGGTGAGCCTTCAGGATTGGAGTTGAGAAACACTGTTAGAGCTTCAGCTGGCGAAAGCAGACATGCACCTACCTGGCCTCAGCTACCTGGACACATCTCGTGGTGTAAAACCCAATAGTCTCTAACCTGCTGAACAATATTCAAGAAAGGTGGACCACACTTGGGTCAAGATACAAAAGAGAAAATCAAGTCTCTTTGCTCCATTTTCCTACTTTTGTGAGTTTCATTAATTATACAATTTACCATTATAAATACTATTAAAAAAGCAGCTTTATTTAAAACAAGACACAAAAAAAGAAACAAAAACGGCAAAGTCACTGCACAGTGACTGTAAACCTGTGAATCCTCACATTGTGCGCACTACGCGCTGTGAAGATTCTACGGTGTCATGCAGTATACATACTGCTGGACAGAATCCGACTAGACTGTTTCTAGCGCACTCTATGCAAGTGTATTGAGCAAGGCTGCAAACAATCTAGTCTGATTCTGGCATATCACATGCTTTTGGTCAGGTGACTGACTTTCCCGGCTCTAATACTGGAGAATCCTCACAGCACGCAGAGTGCAGGATGTGAGGATTCACAAGTCTGCAGTCACATAGAGTTTTAGACTGGACAAATTCCTTTAACAAATCTCCCCCGGTATGTTGACATTTCTTAAGATTCCCTTATTTGTGACTGCACCAACTTTATCTGTACTCCATGGCTATCCGGAAATGTGATATTTTGTATCAGAAAAGTGGAGCTGCAGCAATTTTAAAGATATATTTAGAAATTATCATAGAATTTTGAATTTATTTGAATTTAAAGTCAATATTGAAATTAAAAGCGGATATTCACTTAATCCAATTTTTTAGTTCTCAAACTCTGAACCTTCCTTCTGTCAAACGCCCACACCTAATCCAGATTCACACATTCTTTTTTTCGTGGTCCAAGTACCAATCATGATGCATGGACTGGCCGTAAGTCTACTGACCCGAACTCGATAGCCTCATAGATGCCCATTAGGCTATCTAGACCTGTTGCTGGTCAGTGTACCGCGACCTATACTCAGACCACAAAACATGGATCTGTGAATATTACCAGGCCAGGGAACATCCTAAAAATAATGTACAGCTTTGTTTTTAACGGAAAAGTTTTTTATTGTGGATATTGCAGAATCTCACGTTTTTTTTATTCTGACCTTTCAAATTCCATAATATCAAGTGTTGTATTGCAAATAGAACGGCTGTCGAAGCTGGCATTTACACCTAGTGAAGGCAGATTGCTGACTTGGAAGAATGAGCAGCCAAAGTTTTACTAATGGAAATAAAAGACATTGAAAAGTAAGAAAGCAACAAAAAAGAAGAATGTGGAGATAAAGGAGCAGCTGTAACAGAGAAGTGGTAATAGTAGCTATGATACACCATTACTAAAGTGACGCAGCATTCTCTGTCATGTCACAAACTTGGGAAAATATAGCCTCAAAATTAAATAAATTCCCAGTTATTCTTACATTATACTTTTACTTTGATAAACTGTATCTGATTTCTGCCAGCACCTAAAGCTCAAAGGAAGTCTAATAGGATATGTACTCACTAGCAGGGACGGACTTGGACTGAAATTCATCCCTGGCATATAAAAGCACCCAGGCCCATGCTGTCCCAGCCCCCGAGCCCCAGATGGAGATATCTATTACTTATATTACCCTCCCTGAAGGAAATCAAGATTTTCAATATGTCTACTAATACCTCTATATAAAATTGAATAATAATAACAATATTGTGATATAACAGACAAATACCTACAAACCATAACCAAATATTACCTGTACAGTACTGATAATACCACCATACTGATTGTTAAAGGAGTTGTGCAGGCTTGGTGTTAAAGTCTATGTGACTTCAAACTTCTGAATCCTCACAGCACACACTGTCAGGATTCTCCGGTGCCAGCGTTGGGAGAGGCCGTCATGTGACCACAAGTATGGGATTTCCACACCTCCGGCCACATTCCAACTAAATGTACTCTGCTTTTCTAAATTCACTTGTATTGAGAGAGGCCATGCACGTCTAGTCAGCACGTGATCGCATGAATTCAAATCATACTTGTGGTCACATGACCGGTCTCTCCCGACACCGGAGAATTCTCACAGCATGCGATGCACACACTATGAGGATTCAGAAATCTGCAGTCATACAGAGTCACTGCAGACTTTAACATTAAACCTGGACAACCCCTTTAATTAAAACCACTGCACTAGGACTGATATCACAACCATACAGTGACCATATAATGGTAATATCAGGTCTACACCAGTGCTCTACAAACCATATATGTGTGTACTGTGCAGATTCTCACCAGTGCTGTTTTCGCTTGTTGCTGTCATTCGTTTTCCCTCTTCTTTTTAATTCGGCCCTGACTGCCATGACCTCTTCTTCCTACCATAATTCGTCCTTGTAAAATATAACAGAGGCATCTTTACTTTACTGCTTTTCCAAGACCCTCCTCTCATTCTACCACCTCTACACAAACCACAACTTGTGCTGCCTTATAATAATTCCCCTGTAAACTTATAATAGTGACAATGCACCTAGTTATAATAATACAAACAGCCCCTGTGCTTTCTTATAATAATAATAATAATGCCTCCTTGCTTCCCCGTAATGACAACGACTCCCCATTGGACCTCCCAAGGGGAGTACATACTGTAGAAATAACAGGTCCCATAGAAAAAGTCCTATCACGTCAAAGAATGGCATATCTCCCAACTTTCTAAGAAACGTAGGATATGTATTGCAGCACTTACATTTATTTTCCCTCTACTAAAGCCCCTAAGTTGTCTCACCCACTATGATACCGCTTTCGTGACCCTCATAGAGTATTATGCCCCACATGGTATGATGACCCCACAAACCCTATACAAAGTATGATGCAGCACAGCACCCACATATTAAGATGGCCACCAAAGCCCCTCATATATTATGGTATCCAGCACAACCCCTAATATACAGTATGAGGTGCACAACAGACCCCTATATAAAGCATGATGCCCCTCATAACCACCCCATTAAATTTGATGTCCCCCTTAATCACCCCATACAGTATGAAGGTCACCACAGCCTACCCCATAGTATAATGTGCCCCATAGACCTCGACACAGTATAATATCGACCACAGCCCCCACACTAGATGAAGATCCCCCACAGACCCCTATATAGTTGCCTCAAACAGCCCCCCATATAGTATGATGGTCCCCCACAAACAGCACTCATATAGTATGATGGTCCCCCACAAACAGCCCCCATATAGTATGATGGCCCCCCACAAGCAGCCTCCATATAGTATGATGGTCCCCCACAAACAGCCTCCATATAGTATGATGGTTCGCCACAAACAGCCTCCATATAGTATGATGGTCCCCCACAAACAGTCCTCTATATAGAATGATGGTCCTCCACAAACAGACCCCATATAGCAGGATGGTCCCCCACAAACAACCCCCATGTAGTATGATGGTCCCCCACAAACAGCCTCCATATAGTATGATGGTCCCCCACAAACAGCCTCCATATAGTATGATGGTCCCCCACAAACAGTCCTCTATATAGAATGGTGGTCCTCCACAAACAGCTTCCATATAGTATAATGATCCCCCACAAACAATCTCCATATAGTATTATTGTTCCTCACAAACGGCCCCCATGTAGTATTATGGTCGCCCACAAACAGCCCCCATATAGCAGGATGATTCCCCACAAAGAGCCCCCATATAGCAGGATGATCCCCCACAAACAGCTCCCCATATAGCAGGATGATCCCCCACAAACAGCCCCCATAAAGCATGATGGTCCCCCATAAACAGCCCCCATATAGCAGGATGATCCCCCACAAACAGCCACAGATAGTATAATGGTCCCCCACAAACAGCCTCCATATAGCAGGATGATCCCCCACAATGAGCTCCCATATAGCAGGATAATCCCCTGCAAACAGCCTCAATATAGCAAGATGATCCCCCACACACAGCCCCCATATAGTATGATGGTTCTTCACAAACAGCCCCCATGTAGTATGATGGTCTCTCACAAACAGCCCCCATATAGCAGAATCATCCCCCACAAACAGCCCCTATATTGCAGAATCATCCCCCCACAAACAGCCCCTATATAGTATTATGGTTCCCCACAGCACCCAAAAATAAAAAACATCTTTATACTCACCTAATCCTGTCTCCTCATCCTCCTCAGCATCGATCACCTCTTTTGTCCCGTCTCTCAGTGGATGCTGGCGGTGTGATGCAGTGACGTCATCGACCGCCAACATCAACTGCATGCAACGGCCTCCAGCAAGCCCCCGACTGAAGGCATGCCCACGGCCCGCCTGCGCAAGTGACCTGCGCTGAGTGTGAAGGGATGCCCGTGGCCTGCCTGAGTAAGTGACGGAGCCTTGGGCTCTGTGCTTCATCACAATTGCTAATAGCAGGTAATGCGGCCCACGGCCGGACCAGCCCATCTGCCATTTGCCAGAACTGCCAGATGGCCAGTCCCACCCTGCTCACCTGATATTTTATTGCAGCTACAATGACAATTTTTAGGACATTTACTCTTCTTTCAAATACTTATGCACCTTGTTGTATTATAAATAGTAGAATACCACGGCATTTAAATTAGTTGACGTGAAGTTTATTCGAAAAAGGTGAAGCAAAAGTAATAATAAATTAAAAATCTATGAAAATGAACAAATGAAAGTCAGTCATTGCTTTTCAACCCTGCTTCCACAGAAATTTAAAAAAAATTAAACTCATGAAATAGGCCTGGACAGAAACGATGGTACTCTTAACTTAATATTTTGTTGAACAACCTTTTGAGGCAATCACTGCAATCAAATGATTCCTGTAACTGTCAATGAGACTTTTGTCAGATTCAAGTTATTTCTGTGACAATTGTGGGTTTTTCTTTCATTAAACGAAGGGTACCAACAATTTTGACCACGTGTGTAAGGCCTCATTCAGACATCTGAATTGAATGTCACTTGCGCGGGCGGCACTGGTCTCTGCTCGCTCATTCTCTTCTTACAATGTGCATTGACAGTGCACTCTCTTGCTTGTTCGTCACTTCTCATCAGAGCTGGAGAGAGCACTGTCATTGGGCACTGAGAAGAATATTGCACAGTGACAAGATCCTACTGAGCATCCATTCAAATTGACAACTTGCTTGCAAGGGGCATTGGAGTGCCTTCAATTTTTTGGCAGCCTTTGCATTCACTGCATAGGCAAACAGTATGGGAGACCCACTTCCTACTAATGGGAACATTTTTTCAGGAGGACCTCCTCTACGTCTCTTGCAAGGGGCATTGGAGTGCCTCCAAAGTTTTGGCAGCTGTTGCATTCACTGCATATGCAAGAACAGTATGGGAGACCCACTCCTTTCTAATGGGAACATATCGTTACTGTGGCCCAGCTCTATGTGTCTTTAAATTGTTATTGGGGTTTTTCCTAAATTTTGGCAGCCGTTGTACTCACTGCATACCCTATACCTGGATAGGAGACCCGCTCCTTTCTAATGGAAACATGTCGTTACTGAGGCACACCTCTATATATCTTTAAATTGTTATTGAGGTTGTTCCTAAATTTTGGCAGCCGTTGTACTCACTGCATACCCTATAACTGTATAGCAGACCCGCTCCTTTCTAATGGGAACATGTCGTACTCGTTACTGAGGCCCACCTCTATGTGTCTCTAAATTGTTATTGGGGTTTTCACAAATTTTGGCAGCCATTGTGCTCACTGCATACCTTATAACTGGATAGCAGAATTGCTCCTTTCTAGGAACATGTCATTACTGAGGCCCACCTCTATGTGTCTTTAAATTGTTATTGGGGTTTTTCCCAAATTTTGGCAGCCCTTGAAGTCACTGCATGGGCATTACTACTATAGGAGACCCACTCCTTTATAATGGGAACATTTTTTTCAGGAGACCCTCCTCTACGTCTCCTGCAAGGGTCATTGGAGTGCCTCCAATATTTTGGCAGCCGTTGCATTCACTGCATAGGCAAACAGTATGAGACACCCACTTCCTAATAATGGGAACATTTTGTTCAGGAGGACCTCCGACCTCTGCGTCTCTTGCAAGGGGCATTGGAGTGCCTCCAATTTTTTGGCAGCCGTTGCATTCACTGCATAGGTAAACAGTATGGGAGACCCATTTCCTAATAATGGGAACATTTTTTTCAGGAGGCCCTCCTCTACGTCTCTTGCAAGGGGCATTGGAGTGCCTCCAAATTTTTGGCAGCCATTGCTATCACTGCATACACAAGAATAGCATGGGAGACCAACTCCTTTCTAATGGAAACATGTCATTACTGTGGCCCAGGTCTACAGTGGTGGCCAAAAGTATTGGCACCCCTGCAATTCTGTCAGATAATACTCAGTTTCTTCCTGAAAATGATTGCAATCACAAATTCTTTGGTATTTTTATCTTCATTTAATTTGCTTGCAAGGAAAAAACACAAAAGAGAATGAAGCAAAAATGAAATCATTGATCATTTCACACAAAATTCCAAAAATGGGCCAGACAAAAGTATTGGCACCCTCAGCCTAATACTTGGTTGCACAACCTTTAGCCAAAATAACTGCGAACAACCGCTTCCGGTAACCATCAATGAGTTTCTTACAATGCTCTGCTGGAATTGTAGACCATTCTTCTTTGGCAAACTGCTCTAGGTCCCTGATATTTGAAGGGTGCCTTCTCCAAACTGCCATTTTGAGATCTCTCCACAGGTGTTCTATGGGATTCAGGTCCGGACACATTGTTACCCACCTTAGAAGTCTCCAGTGCTTTCTCTCAAACCATTTTATAGTGCTTTTGGAAGTGTGTTTTGGGTCATTGTCCTGCTGGAAGACCCATGACCTCTGAGGGAGACTGAGCTTTCTCACACTGGGCCCTACATTATGCTGCAAAATTTGTTGGTAGTCTTCAGACTTCATAATGCCATGCACACGGTCAAGCAATCAAGTGCCAGAGGCAGCAAAGCAACCCCAAAACATCAGGGAACCTCCGCCATGTTTGACTGTAGGGACCGTGTTCTTTTCTTTGAATGCCTCTTTTTTTTTCCTGTACACTCTATGTTGATGATTTTTGCCAAAAAGCTCAACTTTTGTCTCATCTGAACAGAAAACATTCTTCCAAAACGTTTTAGGCTTTCTCAGGTAAGTTTTGGTAAACTCCAGCCTGGCTTTTTATGTCTCGGGGTAAGAAGTGGGGTCTTCCTGGGTATCCTACCATACAGTCCCTTTTCATTCAGACGCCGACGGATAGTACAGGTTGACACTGTTGTACCCTCGGACTGCAGGGCAGCTTGAACTTGTTTGGATGTTAGTCGAGGTTCTTTATCCACCATTCGCACAATCTTGCGTTGAAATCTCTCGTCAATTTTTCTTTTCCGTCCACATCTAGGGAGGTTAGCCACAGTGCCATGGGCTTTAAACTTCTTGATGACACTGCGCACGGAAGACACAGGAACATTCAGGTCTTTGGAGATGGACTTGTAGCCTTGAGATTGCTCATGCTTCCTCACAATTTGGTTTCTCAAGTCCTCAGACAGTTCTTTGGTCTTCTTTCTTTTCTCCATGCTCAATGTGGTACACACAAGGACACAGGACAGAGGTTGAGTCAACTTTAATCCATGTTAACTGACTGCAAGTGTGATTTAGTTATTGCCAACACCTGTTAGGTGCCACAGGAAAGTTACAGGTGCTGTTAATTACACGAATTAGAGAAGCATCACATGATTTTTCAAACAGTGCCAATACTTTTGTCCACCCTCTTTTTTAGGTTTGGTGTGGAATTGTATCCAATTTGTCTTTAGGACTATTCTTTTTGTGTTTTTTCATTGAAGACAAATTAAATGAAGATAATAATACCAAAGAATTTATGATTGCAATCATTTTCAGGATGAAACTGAGTTTTATCTGACAGAATTGCAGGGGTGCCAATACTTTTGGCCACCACTGTATGTGTCTTTAAATCGTTATTGGGGTTTTTTACAAAATTTTGTCAGCCGTTATACTCACTGCATACCCTATACCTGGATAGCAGACCCGCTCCTTTCTAATGGGAACCTATTGTTACTGAGGCCCACCTCAATGTGTCTTTAAATTGTTATTGGGGTTTTTCCTAAATTTTGGCAGTCGTTGTACTCACTACATACTCTATAACTGGATAGCAGACCCACTCCTTTCTAATGGGAACATGTCGTACTCATTACTGAGGCCCACCTCTATGAGTCTTTAAATTGTTATTGGGGTTTTCACAAATTTTGGCAGCCATTATACTCACTGCATACCCTATAACTGGATAGCAGAACCGCTCCTTACTAGGAACATGTCATTACTGAAGTCCACCTCTATGTGTCTTTAAATTGTTATTGGAATTTTTCCCAAATTTTGTCAGCCATTGTACTCACTGCATACCCTTTAACTGGAGACCCGCTCCTTTCTAGGAACATTTCGTTACTTAGGCCCACCTCTGTGTGTCTTTAAATTGTTATTGGGGTTTTTCCCTTATTTGGCAGCCGTTGTACTCACTGAAAAATATTAATATCAGGGAAATGTCTTCCATATCAGCCTGACATAGATGTTCACCCCCCTCCCTTATTCCCCTTCTGCTCAGCACAAAAGCCCCAATTAGCACACGCCTGGGAAATAGCTTATACAAATGTATTTCCTCTTAACACAGACCTGAGATAGATTGACACCTTCTCCCAGGCCAGAGTTTGGAGGAAAGAGGAAATGGTTTGTTAAGTTCAAAGGCACTCACAAACAATTGCCGGCCACCAGCCATAGCCAGATCGACTCCGATATGAAATATGAAATCTTATGAGTTCCATACGTCCGACAGTAACGGGACCCATATGTGTAGTGACCAATCAGCCCAGGAATGTATAGGTAGTTTTCCAGGGCTGTAACCAAAATCAGGGAGCTGTAGCGCAAAAACGCCAGAATGGCGGACTGCAGCTATGTGATGTGTGATATCTAAATAAAGATAAAATCATAAGGGAAAAAATGGCATAGTTTGAACGCTTCTGCGATCAACGAGTGATGAGTTATTGCAGAAGTCAGCATTTTTAATAAAAATGTACAGGCTGGAGACCGGCCCACATGATGTCACCACAAGGGGCGTGTGACAAGATCTCCCCTTAGGTATAAGAGAATCCATGGAGAAGAAAGGAGCCAGGGGGGAATAAGAATTATAAGCAACGGGTCCTGTTCAATAACAGCATATTCCAACTGGAGAGCCCCTCCTCTAACTATATTGAATCGTCTCCGTGATCGTATAGTGTAAGTTTCTTCTTTTTACCCTGTTTATTTTATGTAACTGCGTATGTATTTTAATGTCTTCTTTGTAACATACTTGTATATATTTTTCCTAAACACTGCCTCCCTTTTGGATTAAAGATAAAATTTAATAGTTCTGTTTCTTTTGTTCTGTAATCGTTCCCTTCCCCGAAGCCATATACGCTACTTTTTACCCTGTTTATTTTATGTAACTGCGTATGTATTTTAATGTCTTCTTTGTAATACCCTACAACTGGATAGCAGACCCGCTCCTTTCTAATGGGAACATGTCGATACTGTGACCCACCTCTACGTGTCTTTAAATTGTTATTGGGGTTTGTCCCAAATTTTGGCAGACCTTGCAGTAACTGCATGGGCATTACCACTATAGGAGACCCAGTCCTTCATAATGGGAACATTTTTTTTTACTGAGGCCCTCCTCTATGTCTCTTCAAAGGGGTATTGGGGTGTGTCCAAATTTTTGGCAGCCCTTGCAGTCACTTCATACACAATAACAGTATAGGAGACCCACTTTTTAATAATGGGAACAGCAATGCATAGCCACCTGATGGCCCTCTAACAATAGTGAGGGCCGACTGCTGTCCCTTTAAGAATAGTAAGAGCCGCCTGATGGCCTTATAAAAATAGGCTTTGTGACTTTCAGAGTCCCTCCTTCATAGATGAAACAGGATGTGTCTGACCATGTCTCACACAAAACATGGGAAGATAAGATAGTAAAATGTTAAAATGACATTTACCAGTAAATGTATTGTTAACCATTGAAAGCAATGCAAAAGTGCAAAAATGCATCAAAAACGCTATGTGTGTGAACATAGCCCAAGGTAAGGAGGAGAAAATTTTTTTTTTTGGGGGGGTATTTATTTTTCCTCATATGCAAGTCATTAGCCTGGAAAGAATGTTCCTTAACGTTTTTCCCTGTAAAATCCATTTAGGTTTAGTTTTTGTATTTTTTATTGTGAGCCCGTAAAAGTGGCGTAATACTCTGACAACATTGTTGACAGCAGTGACCTGGGAGTCAGAGATGCTTCCAGGGGTCTTCCCCATGTTGTTCCCATGTCATTTGAGCACTGTTCCCATCAATTTGGGCAATTGTTAGGCCCTCTGCAAACCGCCAGGGGGAGAGGCTGCCGGAAAAATGCTCGAGTTTCCCATAGACTTACATTGGGCTCGTTGCTCGGATCGAGCACTCGAGCATTCCAATTTGCTCGACCCAAGCAACGAGTGCCCGAGCGTTTTAGTACTTGCTCATCACTCTATATAATATATGAGTTTCACTTTTTGTATTGAAGAAATAAATTCAATTTTGATGATATTGTAATTTTGTGAGAATCACCTGTACAAAGAAGGAGAAACACTATCCATGAGCCCCCATTCTTTACACTGCAGGCTGCATCCAGAGAACTGAAATATAGGGTAAAATAGAAATATGGTATGCATGAATTAAGTATTTTTTATATATACACAAGGTCATACCATCTACAGATTCAGGCCTACAACAATCACCAGAAGTGAATGACCTCACAGCAATCATTCACCATCCCCATGATATTGTCAGCTTCTTTGCTGTCTCAATTTCAACGATTTATTTTAATTATGATGCACATGGGAGATGGAAAAATCTCATTTGTACAGTGATGACTTTGATGGGCTCAGCATGTAAATGAGGTGATGGTTGGAGCTGGTCGATCTCAGGCTGCACTGACAGCTCCATCCGAGTCACAGCTGGAGAGATGCAGGCGAGTGTGCGTTGCGCTGCTGTTTTGGAGGCGAGGTTACTCGCTGTTTGAGAGCTCTGTGCAATCAAGTATTTTTAGTAAATGTCTTATGATTCCATTTTCATAATGGATCTGTTTATAGTCTTTACAAACTCCATAATGTTCTAACTTCATTTACGTTTTTAGCATCTCTTCATCTGCTTTATATGACACTTGGAGAAAATGAATCAGTCAGACCCATAAGGCAATGAGCCATGGCTAGCACCCACTAATGGATAGACGAGTATCAGATAGAGGCTGCCATGAATAGGCCAAAGCAGACTGCAGTTACATACATACTCTGCTCTAATATTCTGACAGATAGCACTTTGATTGCTAACATCTCGCCTCCTCCACCACATCCATCACACTGACTGTGTATACACTGGAAAACCCTAATTCTTTACTTGGAAGGGTCAATACATATGAACTATACAGTGACCCTACTATGTCGTCCACAAGCACCTTCTAGAGGCCTCATTCACACGTCAGAGTTTTTCGCGTATGAGAATTTCTGACAAATTATTCTGACCAGAGTTTGATTAGAGTGTGGTACGAGTGTCATCCGATTTTCTCGTAAGTAGAGAAATAAAAATAAAAAATTCTCCACCTTCTCCATTCTGACAGTCCTTGAAAATCAGACTGCACTCAGATATCCAAGGGCAGTTTGATTTTTTTTCACGGATCCATTAAATTGCATGGCCGATTTTGTGTCTCCGATATTTTCCACGGACGAATCGATTAGAGGAAAAAAAATCGGACATGTGAATGGCCCCATAGACTCCCAGACTCCAAAGACATACTGATAGGGAATGATCCAAGGAATCCTCCAGAAGTTTGTATCTACTGAATAGAAATATGAAACAGTATATACTGTATACTAGAATGAAAATGGCCAGGAGTCCAGAGCTTTAAGCACCACACCAGCATTTTTTTAATTTCACCATAAAGAGAAGTATTACTAATGTCTGTTCCCTGTCGGTAGTAAAATACCAGCCGCCGTCTTCAGCTGTTCTCACCCAGCTCAGATGGTATTCTGCTAGTTCTGACTAGCCGGATCACTTTATTTTTTGCTGAGCGGACTTTTAGTTACTTTTCAATGTGCATGAGAGCCAGAACAAAGGTAAGAGCTTGTGACCATTAGCTGTAACTTGCAGTTAGTAAAGAGCTGCGGTCATAAGTTGGTGGAACGGGATTGGAATGGTGCCGGGAAAAGCAGAAGACGGTGGCTGGTAAATATTTTACTACGGGCAGGGAACAGACATTCACCGTGCTGTTCTGTTCGTATTGGCTATACATTTGTACTGTTCGGGTCAATATGACCCGACCTATTAAAGTCTGTTAATTTTGACATTTCGCTACTCTAAGCGTATTATTTGAATGCCAGTTGCATTATTCAACTGTATGTGAACATGGTTGGTCAAAAACAAATGAAAAATGAAAATCAAAACTTCAGTTTGCTTTATTTTCTTTAGAAAAAGGTTGTACATGTTCACTTATATTCAGGTATTCTTACATTCTGCACAGAAATAACTCACATGTGCTTTACATAAATATTTACTACAACTAGAACATGTAATATTTGTTTTAGCACATGAAGATGGACAAATGCTGTATCTTATCCTTTTTAGGCTTTTTCCAGTGCTGGTGGAGGCCGTTGGTTCGCTTTGTTGAGCATGCTGCCAGATACAGTTTACTATGGCTGCTGCACCTTCACTTTGGGGTTTTACTTTTCTTCCTAAAATAGATGGCATAACAAGTGACTTTCCTAATTCTTCCAGAAAGAGTCTCTGTTTATGCAGTTTATTGGCGTTCTAATTGGGGTTTCTTGCATGCCAAAAAACAAATGCATTGTAGGTAGTGATGAGCGAGTACCGTAATGTTCGGAATTGCTATACTCGTAACAAGTACTTTGTAATAATCGCGTATTCGTTCCGAATAGCGAGTACAATTTAAGTCAATGGGAAATGCAAGTAATTTTCTGCTGGACCCTACAAAGAGGTCTGGGGGCCTGAGGAAAAGGCTGAAATGTTATTATGACGCGCCCCCTGGGCCGTGGGGTACTCGGTACCGGGCCGGTCGTTGCTGGGGGAGAAGTCACAGTGGGGGTGACCCGGTCCGTGACCCAGGGCGGTCAATCAAAAGGGGAATATTTACAGGGGATTTATAGTTCTTATATATAGTTCGTGATGCCACCTGTGGTATGCGGCTAAAGGGAGCCGCCGCTGCGGAGCAGGTCCTCTGGAGCTGTTGTTAATGCAGCAGAGTTGGTTCAGCTCTCCACAGGCAGAGCTTAGCTCCAGGGCAGTGTGGATCTTGTATTTATTGAGGTAGTGCTCGCGGTGCAGTGTAGTGCAGGGGGTGATTGCGCAGCAGTAATAATTGACAGAGACAGTGGGGTGCAGTCTTCCGGATTTACTCACAGTTCTCAATTTGCTCCTGGTTACAACTGCAGATCATAACTTCCCACGTCGTGCTGCGTTCACCGGGCAGGGGCTCAGCCAACCCTTGGGTACCTCCGGAGTACGTAATGGGACCCCCTTCTGTGTGTTCCTTCTGGCCGTCTCCCTGCACCTCACACCTAGTGTCCCAATCCAGTGACCGCGGACCTTGCCGGGCGATGTCTTCTCTGTCCCCTGGTTCCTCTATGGCCACCTTCTTGGTGAGACAGATGTGGCTTGTGGCTGCAGTACCTGAAATACTGCAGCCTCCGGTTTCCTAGTTGAGGCTTAAAGAACTCTGATAGTTTAGGGACCGGTCCCCTCTGTGCGACCTGACCCCTCCACCGCCAGGCAGATTCGGGCGTACAGGTGGCCTCCAGCATTACCCGTACCCCTGGGGTCCCTTCCACGTTCCTGGAACCTTTCTCCTGCTCCTCTCTCTCTCTCTCTTCAGTCTTGGGCCTCTCTGGCTAGGCCCTCCTCCTGAGCAGAACTCCTACAGAGCTCCTGCTCCTCTCACTGTCCTCCTCTGACTGAACTCCTCCCAAGATGGCTTCCCTCTTTATGCTATTCCTAACAAGTGCTCCCCTGATTTACTTCCTCCACCCACACCCACTACATGGTTCCCCCTCACTTTGGTTCCCCCCTCTCCAGCCAGGGACAGGGCTCACCAGGAAAGCGACACATCTTGCCCCTCCTGCTGGTCTGGAGTAGTGTAGTGTTGGATGCAAGTGTTAGGGTCCCAGGCAGTAATCCTTCCTTACCTGAGAGTGAGATACCACACCTCTGGGTGAGATGCAGTACCTCTGTGACGACTGAACCCTCAGGGGCGCCACAATTATGCCACTTTTACAGACACACAAGAACAACTACCAAACCTTACCTAAATTGCATTTAACAGGCCAAAAATGATAAGAAACTGTTTTTCCTGCATAATCACTTGTATATAAGGCTAAGTAAACCAGAGAAACCAAAAAAATATCCCTTTTAGTCTTTGTTCACACATACTGTTGTGGCTTTTTTACAATCGCCTTTTACAATTGGGAGGGCCCTGACTTATACATTTTGTAGATCCCTCTGTCATACATCATTTTTAGTTTGCTATTCTCCAGCACTTTACAAGCACAGCTAGAACGCACCAGTAGGTATGTTGATCTTTGACCTGAGAGGCCTCAGGTGGCTCTATAACATATGTTTTGGAGGGACAGCTGATACTTAGACATTTGAGCGGTCCCTCCACCATTGACACTCAGATAGTGGAATATATATTCCATAGCAGTTTCAAGTTTTCAGAGGGCCATGAGTCGGTCATCAAAGTCAGTGTAAATTTCTATTGAATATGCATCCCCTATCTCAGTCACAATGTGGCACAACATGTGACAAGGGCCTCCAATGACAAATATTAGTTTGCTAGGACTACTGTACATTCCAGATTTGTCCACTGCACAATGTGCATAGGGTTCGTGAAAATTAGCCCTATGGGTTGAGTCATGGTTGACGCAGGAAGTCACCATCCCAAGGGCCTCCAATCACAAATAGTAATTAGGCTAGAGTACGAATACTGTCCTGGTTTGTCCACTGCACAATGTGCATAGGATTTGTAAAAATTAGCCCTATGGACTGTGTCATGGTTGACTCACTATTTTGGCTGTGCCTGTGACAGCTAGCTTGGCTGTGCCATCAACATCTGAAAATCTGTCAACAAAACCCAAAATGACAAAAAACCTGTTGTTAAGGGATGTGGACATGGTGTTGTCAGTGGTGTGCAAGAAGGCACTCAGTCTGTGTCAGGTCAGAAGAAGCTTGATGCATCCACTATGTTCCTGGAAAAAGTTCCCGGTCTGGAACATAAACGTGTGTGAAAGCCAGAAGAGCGAGAGCAGATTCTGTCTTGGATAGCAGGCAAGGCCTCTACGCATTTGACAAGCAGCAACAGCATAAAATACATGAAATTACTGGTATTAAAAGGTAACTTCAAATCTCAAAGAGAAAGAAGAATCTCAGAATATAAACTGATGGTGACCTTTAACACTTTCAGAGCAGGAATGAATGTGTCGCATGGATTTATGTCATTCTACATCAACTAAGGAATGTTCTCCTCAGACTTGTGAGGCCATCACAACACTCGACCTAGTCACAGGACAATAAAACCTTCACACTCTTTATCTATTAACTGCTAAAATATTTATAGCCAGAACTGTTTATCTCTTCCATAATAGCTCTGCTTTTCATCACCTGTCTTACCTATTGCATTTTTTGTGTGTCTTATTGTGTATAAGTATGTGACTCTTCAGATTTTGTGGTATACTAGCCTGATGAAGAGACCTGCGTAGTCTCGAAAGCTTGCAACTTGTTACCATCTTTTCAGTTAGCCATTAAAAGGTATCAACCACTGAGGACTCTCAAATCTAAATATTTGACAAGCAGCAACAAATCTTCCACGACCACACAGTCTACTGTGGATAGACAAAAGGCTGGCCCTTCCAATCCTGAAGCTGGTTCTCCTTCCTCCCGCCATTATCAGTCACAGGAGACAAATGACCCCAAGCTTGGCCACTCCGAGGATCTGTTTGGTACGTATTCTTTGGTTGGTTCTGGCCTATCACCATGCAGCATTGAAGAGGGACAAGAGGAGGTGGCGTGCATTGATGCTCAAGTATTTGAGGATCTACGACCATTTACTGTCTCCAGAGGTGGAGGCTGATGATGATGAGACACAGTTGCCATCAGGTCAGCCGGCAATGTCAACTGGGAAGGAGGATGAGATAGACGACGAGGTGGTCGATGATGAGTCCACTCATCCGACCTGGACTGTTGGCACGCATAGCCATGACAGCAACACAGAGGAAGATGGATATGTAGCACCAACACAGGCACCAAGGGGTCGTGGTTTGCCCATAGTGAGAACTGGGGCAACTGTTCCCAAGAGCACCCCCGCTATGCGCCAAGTCAGGGCTAGGGGGCGTTCAGCTGCTGTGTGGAATTTTTTTTTCTGAAAGTCCTTCAGAGAAAAGCATTCTTGTCTGTAGCATCCGCCATACCAAGATGAGCTAAGGCCAGGGCAAAGGCAATCTGAGCACCACCAGTATGAGAAACCACATGGCAGCCAAGCACCCCAGTAGGTGGGCGGAACACCAGGGTACCAAATCTGAGTCTGCGGGTCAAACCAATAATAATAATAATAATACTCTTTATTTATATAGCGCCAACCTATTCCACAGCGCTTTACAATTCAGAGGTTCATATTCAACAGTCATAAGTAACGTAGCTAAAGATAATATAATAATTAAAGCAAAAATAATGACGACCCTGTTCGTAAGAGCTTACGATCTACAATGAGGTGGGTGTGATACAAAGGACAGGGGCTTATTTACAATGATGGGCCAGCCATCTTGAGGGGATGAGGGATAGATAAAGGCTGCATGAGCTCATCACCAGCCAGTATCTGTAGTGCTTTTGGGTTCGGTGGAGACTTATGCCATGTCGCCTGGGCTATGTCCTTCAGAATTTGGGCGCTCATACCTCCTGCCCACAAGCTTCGGTTGCTCACACACAACAAACATCAACCACATCCACCTCCTTGTGCCAGCAAAGCATCCAATTGTCCATCCCTGAGAGCTTGGAAAGAAAGCGTAAATACCCAGCCACGCATCCACAGGCACAAATACTAAACTCCCACATTGCCAAATTTTTAGCTGTGGAGATGTTACTGTTTAGGCTTGTGGGAGCACAGTCTTCCGTGATCTCTTGGCTGTGGCTGCCCCACGATACAGTCTTCCCAGCCGCCACTATTTTGCCCGGTGTGCTGTCCAGGCGTTACACAAGCAAGTGTTAAACAATCTGAACCGTGCTCTCACCAATGCTGTAACCCGGAAGGTCCACCTAACAATAGACACCTGGACAAATTGTTGTGTACAGGGACGATACATTTCTGTCATGGCACACAGGGGGAACCTGGTGGAGGGTGGGACAAAGGCGCAAAATGGAACATCATACATCCCACCCACGCTAAGAATAGCGGGCCCAACTTCTGTCAGGGTTTCCACCTCTTCATATTCCACTTCCTCTCTCCCCTTCTCCTGCTCCTCATCCTCTGCTGAATTACCCTCCCCATCACTGCCAAGCTGGGACCTGTGCAGCAGCTCATCGGCAAAGTGGCAAGACGCTCTGCTGAAGCTGATCTGTTTAGGTCAGAAAGCACACACTGCAACAGAGCTGTGGCAAGCTTTAAAACAACAGACCAATCAGTGGCTCTCCCCGCTGCACCTCCAACCTGGTCTGGTCGTTTGTGATAATGGGCGTAACCTGGTGGCGGCTTTAAAGTTCGGCAAGCTGGTACACGTGCCATGCATGGCTCACGTGCTGAACCTAGTTGTTTAGAAATTTCTGAAAACTTTCCGTGACTTGTCTTACCTACTTGAGAAGGTGCGCCATATTAGCGCCTATTTCCACCATTCCTCTACTGCTTTTGCTGCTTTTACAGCGCTGCAAAAGCACTTGAATTTGCCAAGTCCCCGACTCATTTGCGACCTGCCCACGCGGTGGAACTCCACCTATTATATGTTGGCGAGGATTAGTGAACAGCAGAGGGCAGTAGCTGAATACCAGCTTCAGCATGCCGGTCAGACTGAGAGTCAGCCACCACACATAACAACTGTCGAGTGGGTGTGGATCGCTGACATTTGTGAGGTGCTTGAGATCTTTGAGTACTGCACCAACCTTGTGAGCTGTGATCATGCTATTATCAGCGTAACCATCCCGCTGCTGTGACTCTTGAAACAAAGACTGCATAATCTCAAAGAGGAATCTTTAAGTGCACAGCATGTTGGTATAGAGCCAGATTTCCCAATGGGTGATACTACCCAGCCTAGCCAATATTCTGAGGCAACATTGGGTGATGAGGAGGAAGATGAGGACCGTGCTACCGAGTGGACTCGTAATGCTACAGAGGGGACACCCAACCCAAGCTTCATGTCTGTCCAGCCTGGATGGGCTGGAGAGGAGGAGGTGGAGGAGGAGGCGAGTCAGCGTGAGGAGAGGATGGTTACTGTTTCTACTGTTGGGGACACAGAACATTTGCCTTTTTGCAGGTTGGCCTACATGGCACCATTCATGTGTAAGTGTCTGTGGCAAGACCCTCGCGTGATACACATTTTATCCAACAGTAATAATAATAATTATTTTTATTTATATAGTGCCAACATATTCCGCAGCACTTTACAATTAAGCAGAGACATGTACATACAATAAATTCAGTTTAAACAGTTGCATTAGGAGTGAGGTCCCTGCTCGCAAGCTTACATTCAACAAGGCAATGGGTGAACACAATAGGTGAAAAGTGCTTGTTATTTCAGGTCAGGCAATTATAATAAGTAGGGATTTTCATATAAGACGGCATGATCCGGTCATCAGCCAATAATCAAGTATCTAGTGTAGTTATCGTCTGCATGGAGGGTGTGGAGACAGATGAATAGTAGGGTGCAGATTCAGAATAATATTTAGAAGGAGGGAATAGTGGAAAGTTAGTTTATTGAGTAGTTGAGGTGGTAGGCTTGTCTAAAGAGATAGGTTTTTAAAGTGCGCTTGAAGACGTGGTGGCTAGGCATCAGTCGGATCGTCTGGGGTAGCGCATTCCAGAGAACTGGTGCAGCATGAGAGAAGTCTTGGAGACGGAGGTGCGAGGTTCGGATTATGGGGGATGTTAGTCTTAGGTCATTTGTAGAAAGGAGGGCATGTGTAGGGCGATAGACAGAGATGAGAGAGGAGATATAAGGTGGTGCAGAACTGTGGAGAGCTTTGTGGGTGAGAGTGATGAGTTTATATTGGACCTTGTAGCAAATGGGCAACCAGTGTAATGACTCGCACAAGATGGAGGCATCGGTGAAGCGGCTGGACAGAAATAAGACCCTGGCTGCCGCATTCAGGATGGATTGAAGTGAAGAAAGTTTGGTAAGATGGAGACCGATCAGAAGAGAGTTGCAGTAGTCCAGATGAGAGTGAATAAGACCGACAGTAAGAGTTTTAGCAGTTTCAAAGGTGAGAAAAGGTCGGATTCTGGATATGTTTTTAAGGTGCAGATGACAAGAGCAACCTATGCTGGTTGGCCACCTTTTTCGATCCACGGTACAAGGAGAAATTTCCTTCTCTTCTTTTGGAGTCAACAAAGAGTTTAACAATTGAATTGTTCAAGAGGGCCATTGTAGATCAGTTGCTGAAAACATCACCCTCAGACAATGCTGGTGGCAGAGGTACCGGCTCTTTTCAACACCAAGAGATAATGGGGAGAGACAAGAAAACCAGTTTCAACAGAGGTGGGGCGAAAATGTGCACAAATTGGGCAATTTTCAATAGACCAACACAACAGTAAAGGCTATCTGTGCCTGTAACAATGCCAAGGAGGAATAAGTTGCAAAACATGGTCAAGGGGTACTTAAGTGACCATACGTGCATCCTTTCTGACGCTTCAGTTCCCTATAATTATTGGGTGTCTAAGCTGAACACTCGGCCTGACCTCTCCTTATATGCCTGGTAGGTGCTGGCCTGCCCGGCTGCTAATGTGGTGTCTGAGCATGATTTCAGTTCCGCTGGGGCAACCATCACTGATCGGCGCACACGCCTCTCCACGGAAAATGCAGACATACTTACTCTG
Source organism: Phyllobates terribilis (assembly GCF_046119375.1). Taxonomy (NCBI): domain Eukaryota; kingdom Metazoa; phylum Chordata; class Amphibia; order Anura; family Dendrobatidae; genus Phyllobates; species Phyllobates terribilis. Next base: position 107,100,473 of record NW_027362765.1, read on the forward strand.
ATTAAATTCAACAAGAAGTGGATATCTCCACAGTTTGTAATCCCTCCAGATGAGAGCAAGCCAACCTAAATTCACCAAAAATGTAGATTCATGCTACTGCTGTTAACGTCACCCCCTTCCCATAAGATCCCGTTTCCTTCCTGCGTCAACCATGATTCAGCCCATAGGGCTAATTTTTAGAAACCCTATGCACATTGTGCAGTGGACAAACCAGGACAGTATTCCTACTCCAGCCTAACTACTATTTGTGATTGGAGGCCCTTGGGATGGTGGCTTCCTGCGTCAACCATGACTCAGCCCATAGGGCTAATTTTTACAAACCCTACGCAGATTGTGCAGTGGACAAACCAGGACAGTATTCCTACTCCAGCCTAACTACTATTTGCGATTGGTTGCCCTTGGGATGGTGGCTTCCAAAATAGTGGTTAAAATGGCCTGGTGCTTGTTTGTAGCAAGCAGTAGGAAATGTTTGGACTACTGCTTTGTGCAGGGCAATCAAAGATTTTTTACGTAGACTAATACGGACAGAAGACAGGCTGACACCCCAAGACAGTGGTTAAAATGGCCTGGTGCTTGTTTGTAGCAGGCAGTAGGAAATGTTTGGACTGCTACCTTGTGCACGGCAATCAAAGATTTTTTACAATCAAAGATTTTTTACGTAGTCTAATACGGACAGAAGGCAGGCTGACACCCCAAAATAGTGGTTAAAATGGCCTGGTTGTTTGTAGCAGGCAGTAGGAAATGTTTGGACTACTGCTTTGTGCAGGGCAATCAAAGATTTTTTACGTACACTAATATGGACAGAAGGCTCCTTTAAACACAGAACTATTACACACTGCAGGTAGCCCTTACAAGGGCTTTGTTTGATCAAGGGGCCTAAACACTCTCCCTATCAGCTCAGCGATCTCTCCCTATGCACAAAAAATGGTGGCGGCAGGGCTTACATAGACCCTATGACGCTGGGCGGCCAGCCAATCACATTAATGCCACAATCAAGATGTCTGCGGCATTACTGTGATCGGTTAAGAAGCCCAGCATGTTTAGTGGCTGCAAAGGAGGTGCCTAAACTGCAGGGTGGGACATCCGAATATAGCGAGACGAGTACACAAATACTCGCCGAATAACGATTAACCTGAATACCGTACTATTCGTGCTAATAGCGAATAGCAACGAATACATTCGCTCATCACTAATTGTAGGCAGATACATCAACAATATTATAAAATAAAACCATTGGCCACTGATTGGTTTTGCATCAGCTTGTGTACATAGCTACTAGCTGATCCAGTATCAACTGCCCCTTTGGTGGAATTATAATCTAATATCATCTGTGGCTTTTTGCCATCTCGACTACTTACTGCTACTGCAATGTCATTGTGCATTGGAATTACCCGTTTGTTTTTTTTGGGAATGTAACAAACTGTGAAGGTTTCACCAATTTAAGATACACTAGGTAACTGCTCTCCTCCAAATTAAAGATGTCCGAGTGCATGCAGAGAAGCTTAATTAACCAAATCTGCTAATCTGGTTGAAAAACTTCACTCAGACACTGAACCACGCAAATGGCATACTTTATTACGTAGACATGGGGTTAAATAGTATTCTCTTTCTAGGTGGGATTAGTAAAATTTATTGCTCTTTTCTGATAACTCGGCACACTGTAATTTGTTCATCTATATATCTCTTGTTCTGAGTAAAGCTTTAGGAATTCCGATGGAAGGGGGTGACTTCGTCTCTCAGCGCCATCTTTGCCAACTCGACATGAATCTCTCTGTTATCAGCCATGCACATGCATACGTCATTCCCAGGAAATCATTTAGTTGTTCGTATCTACAATAAGAATAGAAGCTATTAGTTATATATTCATTAACTATTAACATAATCCATGTGCATATACACATTTGCATACATACATACACATAGATTATTCCATCATCTCTATATTGATTCACACTGATTAGGTAATCTATTAAAAGAAACTAATTGATTTTCTATAATATATACAGTACAGACCAAAAGTTTGGACACACCTTTTCATTTAAAGATTTTTCTGTATTTTCATGACTATGAAAATTGTACATTCACACTGAAGGCATCAAAACTATGAATTAACACATGTGGAATTATATACTTAACAAAAAAGCGTGAAACAAATGAAAATATGTCTTATATTCTAGGTTCTTCAAAGTAGCCACCTTTTGCTTTGATGACTGCTTTGCACACTCTTGGCATTCTCTTGATGAGTTTCAAGAGGTAGTCACCAGAAATGGTCTTCCAACAATCTTGAAGGAGTTCCCAGAGATGCTTAGCACTTGTTGGCCCTTTTGCCTTCACTCTGCGGTCCAGCTCTCAATTGGGTTCAGGTCTGGTGACTGTGGAGGACAGGTCATCTGGCGTAGCACCCCATCACTCTCCTTCCTTGGTCAAATAGCCCTTACACAGCCTGGAGGTGTGTTTAGGGTCATTGTCCTGTTGAAAAATAAATGATGGTCCAACTAAACGCAAACCGGATGGAATAGCATGCCGCAACAAGATGCTGTGGTAGCCATGCTGGGTCAGTATGCCTTCAATTTTGAATAAATCCCCAACAGGGTCACCAGCAAAGCACCCCCACACCATCACACCTGCTACTCCATGCTTCACGGTGGGAACCAGGCATGTAGAGTCCATCCGTTCACCTTTTCTGCATCGCACAAAGACACAGTGGTTGGAACCAAAGATTTCAAATTTGGACTCATCAGACCAAAGCACAGATTTCCACTGGTCTAATGTCCATTCCTTGTGTTCTTTAGCCCAAACAAGTCTCTTCTGCTTGTTGCCTGTCCTTAGCAGTGGTTTCCTAGCAGCTATTTTACCATGCTGCACAAAGTCTCCTCTTAACAGTTGTTGTAGAGATGTGTCTGCTGCTAGAACTCTGTGTGGCATTGACCTGGTCTCTAATCTGAGCTGCTGTTAACCTGCGATTTCTGAGGCTGGTGACTCAGATAAACTTATCCTCAGAAGCAGAGGTGACTCTAGGTCTTCCTTTCCTGGGGCGGTCCTCATGTGAGCCAGTTTCTTTGTAGCGCTTGATGGTTTTTGCAACTGCACTTGGGGACACTTTCAAAGTTTGCCCAATTTTTCGGACTGACTGACCTTCATTTCTTAAAGTAATGATGGCCACTCGTTTTTCTTTACTTAGCTGCTTTTTTCTTGCCATAATACAAATTCTAACAGTCTATTCAGTAGGACTATTAGCTGTATATCCACCTGACTTCTGCACAACACAACTGATGGTCCCAACCTCATTTATAAGGCAAGAAATCCCACTTATTAAACCTGACAGGGCCTACCTGTGAAGTGAAAACCATTTTCGGTGACTACCTCTTGAAGCTCAACAAGAGAATGCCAAGAATGTGCAAAGCAGTCATCAAAGCAAAAGGTGGCTACTTTGAAGAACCTAGAATATAAGACATATTTTCAGTTGTTTCACACTTTTTTGTTAAGTATATAATTCCACATGTGTTAATTCATAGTTTTGATGCCTTCAGTGTGAATGTACAATTTTCAAATCATGAAAATACAGAAAAATCTTAAAATGAGAAGGTGTGTCCAAACTTTTGGTCTGTACTTTATATTTTACCTTGACAGACCCCCCTAAAATCAATTATTTGCTTTTAATATCCATGTTAAAAAACAGAGGGGGAGAAGAATTGACCCTATGTTAAGGCTATTCTGGAACCCTTCGATGTGACCGGCGCCTCGTCCCTTTTAGACGGACCCACCGACGTTCCTAAATCTAACTCATACGAAGACCTACAGGAAAGGGATGGAGACCCTAAAAGATCTAGTGACTGGGTAATCGAGGGCCACCCCTAATACAGAAATATGGATATTAACTTTACAAACTCATTTACTTCTGGTAATCTCTCTGGTACAACACTTTTGTTCTAAGGAGAACTGTTTGTTCATAGATTTTGAGAGCCTTAGTAACTTTCCCTGTGGGGCCGGTATTTTCTGGGATATACGTACAACAATGCTCACCTATCATTTTGCATACCTCTCCTACTCTGCAAGTAACATATCCAGAGCTATTCTGTTTTGGAAAGCCATGGTAGATGTGGGTGCTAGTTGGTCAGCTATCCCTTGTAAGGCATCTTTGGTGTAATTGATAAATCTTTGTTGGTTATAATTAGTGTTGAGCGAGTATGTTCTGTTAACCCTTTCGCCGAGTATGCTCGGGCCGAGCTCCGAGTATTTACAGCTGCTCGGTGATATGTGTGAATCGCTCCCGTGTGCATGATTTGCGACTGTTTGACAGTTTTAAAACATGTGAGGAATGTCTATTTCTTACACATTCCTCATATGTAATAAAGCTGTCAAACAGTTGCAAATCATGCACACGGGAGTGATTCAAACATATCACCGAGCAGCTGTAAATACTCGGAGCTCGGCCCGAGCATACTCGGAACAGAACATACTCGCTCAACACTAGTTATAATATATGTAATTTATCCAATCTACGTTCTTGTTAACGGTTATTATGGGTATTATCGGCTCAAATCCCGCCTTCACTTGATCTCAGGCCTTGAATTCGTCTGGCAATCATTCTTTCTGTCCATGGTTTCCACACCTGTGGGTGTTCTTCATCTGAAAGGGTAGCACAGGAATCCTCCTGATCCGGAGGGAATTCTGATACTGGTGTACAAAATGTCACACAAGCCGGTTTACCTTCTGGATCGCTTATTGGTGTGGACACTGATGGTGGTGGTGGTGCTGCCTCCTCTTCATCCCACGACTCCTCCGATTCAATAGTATTTCTCCTTTGGTTTAAGAGCCTGCCGGAACTCCGGATTATTAAATAGAGTTTCGCTGGGCAAATGAGGATAGAGAGGGACATAGTCTTTTGGGACATAGTACGCACCATCCGGAGTGACAACCGGACACACTGATATAGGAGTAAATGTTGCTGTTGATGTTCCGGGTGTAGTGTGTATTGTGGTCTGTATTCCGGGTGCGCCAAGACGGCCGACACCGGAAGGAAGCACACTACAGGAAGGGTGCGCCAAGATGGCCACCACCGAAAGGGACTTCTGGTCAGAGGCCGGAGGTGATGCAATGGGTGTAGCAAAATGGCCACTGCAGGAAGGGTTGAAACTTTGGGAGAACATAGATATAACAGATGAGGATGGGGCACTTGGAGTGCCTTGGGTAGTAGCAAGGGGTGGGCCTCCTGGACAGGGCGCGTGACATGCAACACAATAATCTGCTGACAATGGATTCTGCTGGCCACAATTAGAACACCCCAAACAATTCATTGCGCCACCATTATAGGGCGGTGGCGGAGGCATGGTGGGGAGGGGAGGAATAGTGTGAGGTCTGGGACGTCGTGCCCCGCATGCAAGATAAGTATCTCTATTATCAGGATTCTGCTGACTGAAATTTGTAGAGGTCCATCCCCCCCATCCGCCATTATCGGGCGGTGGCTGAAAAGCAGTATCTTTGTAATACACATAACATGGCGTCTTTCCCTTATTGTCTGTATTTTCTTCCTCCACCCACCCTTCTTTTTGCAAATTCTCTGCTGTTCTATACCAAGCCAAGGCTGTTTGTAACAATCCTTTATCTTCTAGCTTGCCCTTTTTCATAATTTCTTGCCATTCTAGTAGCTGTAACCGGCCCTTATCTGGTAGCTCGCATATTTTAGTTAACTGTTTAAGTTTCTGCACATACTTTTTCCCTTCTTTCGATAAACTCAGCGCAGCCTTTTTCCACATGTATGCACTTTGCAGCGACCAATTATCTTCCAGTTTTTTCCTGTTTTCACAAATTGCTGCATTCAACATCTCGTACTGTAATCTACCCCCCGGGTACAACCCACACAATGACATTACTTTTTCAGCTTTCTCTACATATTTCCTTCTTTCTCTTCTAGCAACTATATCTTTGGGGTCCTGTCGTTCCTGATCGAGCAATCCCTGCGACACAAACAATGTCTTTAGTTTTTTCATGATTTTGGCTACAGGTGTCCCATCCCCTTTGACTTATGATCAGACCAGGTAGCTGATATACAAGTAGAATTGTAACAAGTCCCTACACTCCCTAACAAGCACTGAATTGATTATTTTACGACTTAATGAAGCACTGAACACCCCGCGCACCCCCGTCCTAGTGACGTCTTAATATACGACTTAATGAAGCAATGGGCTCCCCGCGTATTCCACGTCTTAATAGAGGATTGGTTAACCCCGCGTGCCTGCGTCCTAATGATGTCTTAATACTCAACTTATCAGTAACTTCACTCCCCGCGTGTCCCACGACTTAATACACAACTTAATAGAGGATTGGTCTGCCCCGCGTGCCCACGTCCTAATGACGACTTAATACACGACTTATCAGCAACAATGTCACTCCCCGCGTGCCCGCGTTATAAACAAAGAAATTTTCCTAAATTCTCAAGTGTATACGTGTACACCCCTGCGTACAAAGATCGTTCTAATGGGACGGGACCCCTGATATACCACAGAGCAGCAGTTATCCAGGAGCGACTACACACTAGAGTTCTTGGAATCACACAGCGGGGACCCGCCCAGTCGCACGGGCTGTCCCTAAGGGCCAATCTAGACACCACAAACTCACCAGAGACCGCTCAAAATACGAGTAAGCACTACGGATTCATTAAATCTGCAGACTTACCATATTCAGTGATGAGAGTTGATCAGGCATTCGCTTTGAGCAGTCCTGGCTCATTCGTAGGTGGTCCGGTGATGGGCACCCCGAGACCTAGAGTTCCCCTCGAGTGTGATCCGAGTCATGGCACCATTTGTGAAGATTTCACCAATTTAAGATACACTAGGTAACTGCTCTCCTCCAAATTAAAGATGTCCGAGTGCATGCAGAGAAGCTTAATTAACCAAATCTGCTAATCTGGTTGAAAAACTTCACTCAGACACTGAACCACGCAAATGGCATACTTTATTACGTAGACATGGGGTTAAATAGTATTCTCTTTCTAGGTGGGATTAGTAAAATTTATTGCTCTTTTCTGATAACTCGGCACACTGTAATTTGTTCATCTATGTGTCTCTTGTTCTGAGTAACGCCTTAGGAATTCCGATGGAAGGGGGTGAGTTCGTCTCTCAGCGCCATCTTTGCCAACTCGACATGAATATCTCTGTTATCAGCCATGCACATGCATACGTCATTCCCAGGAAATCATTTAGTTGTTCGTATCTACAATAAGAATAGAAGCTATTAGTTATATATTCATTAACTATTAACATAATCCATGTGCATATACAGTACAGACCAAAAGTTTGGACACACCTTCTCATTTAAAGATTTTTCTATATTTTCAGGACTTTGAAAATTGTACATTCACACTGAAGGCATCAAAACTATGAATTAACACATGTGGAATTATATACTTAACAAAAAAGTGTGAAACAGCGGAAAATATGTCTTATATTCTAGGTTCTTCAAAGTTGATGACTGCTTTGCACACTCTTGGCATTCTCTTGCTGAGCTTCAAGAGGTAGTCACCGGAAATGGTCTTCCAACAATCTTGAATGAGTTCCCAGAGATGCTTAGCACTTGTTGGCCCTTTAGCCTTCACTCTGCGGTCCAGCTCACCCCAAACCACCTTGATTGTGTTCATGTCTGGTGAGTGTGGAGGACAGGTCATCTGGCGTAGCACCCCATCACTCTCCTTCTTGGTCAAATAGCCCTTACACAGCTTGGAGGTGTGTTTGGGGTTATTGTCATGTTGAAAAATAAATGATGGTCCAACTAAACGCAAACCGGATGGAATAGCATGCCGCTGCAAGATGCTGTGGTAGCCATGCTGGTTCAGTATGCCTTCAATTTTGAATAAATCCCCAACAGAGTCACCAGCAAAGCACCCCCACACCATCACACCTCCTCCTCCATGCTTCACGGTGGGAACCAGGCATGTAGAGTCCACCTGTTCACCTTTTCTGCGTCGCACAAAGACACGGTGGATGGAATCAAAGATCTCAAATTTGGACTCATCAGACCAAAGCACAGATTTCCACTGGTCTAATGTCCATTCCTTGTGTTCTTTAGCCCAAACAAGTCTCTTCTGCTTGTTGCCTGTCCTTAGCAGTGGTTTCCTAGCAGCTATTTTACCATGAAGGCCTGCTGCACAAAGTCTCCTCTTAACAGTTGTTGTAGAGATGTGTCTGCTGCTAGAAGTCTGTGTGGCATTGAACTGGTCTCTAATCTGAGCTGCTGTTAACCTGCGATTTCTGAGGCTGGTGACTCGGATAAACTTATCCTCAGAAGCAGAGGTGACTCCTAGTCTTCCTTTCTTGGGGCGGTCCTCATGTGAGCCAGTTTCTTTGTAGTGCTTGATGGTTTTTGCAACTGCACTTGGGGACACATTTAAAGTTTGCCCAATTTTTCGGACAGGCTGACCTTCATTTCTTAAAGTAATGATGGGCACTCGTTTTTCTTTACTTAGCAGCTTTTTTCTTGCCATAATACAAATTCTAACAGTCTATTCAGTAGGACTATCAGCTGTGTATCCACCAGACTTCTGCACAACACAACTGATGGTCCCAACCCCATTTATAAGGCAAGAAATCTCACTTATTAAATCTGACAGGGCACACCTGTGAAGTGAAAACCATTTCCGGTGACTACCTCTTGACGCTCATCAAGAGAATGCCAAGAGTGTGCAAAGCAGCCATCAAAGCAAAAGGTGGCTCCTTTGAAGAACCTAGAATATAAGACATATTTTCAGTTGTTTCACACTTTTTTGTTAAGTATGTAATTCCACATGTGTTAATTCACAGTTTTGATGCCTTCAGTGTGAATGCACAATTTTCAAAGTCATGAAATTACAGAAAAATCTTTAAATGAAGAGGTGTGTCCAAACTTTTGGTCTGTACTGTACACATTTGCATACATACATACACATAGATTATTCCATCATCTCTATATTGATTCACACTGATTAGGTAATCTATTAAAAGAAACTAATTGATTTTCTATAATATATATATTTTACCTTGACAAAACCACTGTGGTATCTCCAGTAAAGTAAAATGTTGAGCTATCCTTTTACCAAGGATACCTTGTGGCAGCTCAGGCTTGCTTTTTTTTTTTTTTACAATGCCCAGCATTGTAAGTTTTTGTTTTAGCAACATCTTTTCTAGTTGGTGCAATATAAAAAAGTTGTCCTCTTAGTCCATACATCAAATCTGAAACGACTCGCATTCCCTGATTCTTTTCAGGTTTTTCTCCAGGCCTTTTTCCTGTACATACCTGAACGTTTAGAGCATATGAACTGCTGCTGTCACAAAGTGTCCATATCTTGATGCCGTACTTTGCTGGGTTACTCGGTATATATTGTTTGAACGGGCACCTACCTTGGGATGCCACAAGTTGTTCATCCACAGTGAAATTATCACCAGTATTGTATCATTTTGGCAGAATCTCTATCCATTTATCCCAAACTTCCCTAATAGCGGCTAGTTATTAGTAGTGTTGAGCCACCCCCGTAGTGTTCGTGTTCGGTTCGGTTCGTCGAACACCGGGATGTTCGTGGAACTGTTCGTCGAACACCTTAGAACACTGTCGAACACCGTCAAACACCGTTAAAACCAATGGCAGGCAAATAAAAACACATAGAAAACACCTTCAAATGTGTCCAAAAGCTGACAAACTGCTCAGCAGACACTCTCTTTAAAAAAGCCGGCCGGCAATTCAGCATCAGTACCCGACAATTTAGAACAGAAAGAATAGAGCATCACACATAGATTAGATAGATAGAAACATGTCAGTCACATATATAATTAGTACAGTGATAGTGTTGATTACTGAACTTGTCATTTAGTGTTAAAATAAAGGATTTATTAAAAAAAAAATTGGCGTGGGGTTCCCCGTAATTTTAGTCTCTAGCGGAGGTTAAGCAGACGGCTGGGGCAGATGCTTGAAGCCTGGGAAGGGGGTAATACCCACGGTTCTTCCCAGGCTACTAATATCAGCCCCCAGCTGAATACCTAGCCTTTACTAGCTATTAAAATGGGGGACCCCCCAAAAAATGACGTAGCGTCCCCCCTATTTTAATAGCTAGCAAAGGCTAGGCAGACAGCTGGGGGCTGATATTAATAGCCCAGGAAGGGTGCCATGAATATTGGCCCCCTCCCAGGCTAGAAACACCAGCCGTCAGCCGCCCCAGAAATGGCGCATCCATAGGATGTGCCAATTCTGGCACTTAGCCTCGCTCTTCCCACTGCCCTGTAGCGGGGGCAGTGGGGAAATAGGGCTGGGGTTGGCTGGGATAAGAGCTTATATACTATAGCGAAACAGACTTGCACAGACCTGTACTCAAAGCCCATCCATCTGCAGTAACTTGCAAATGTATCGAGCGCATGGACCTGCTGGAACTGGAAAAATCGATAAACAATAGTAGATGAAATAAATAATCCACAATGATACTATAAATCGTTTATGTGACTGAAAATATGACGGGAGATCTGTCTAAAACACTATTGGGTCATATTGACCCGAACAATACATGTGTAACAATTATTTCATACAAAAATGTAAAAAAAAACAACCCTCATAATAACAACATGTACCCATAAACAAACTTGCCCAACCACGATTTGCAGATCCTCATAATAAATAATCAGCAGCTTCACAAACTTTCCGGTCAAATAGACCCAAACAGTACAGCAGGGTTAATGATTCCACTTCGACAGTGAAATAAAAGAAAAATGCTGGAGTGCTGCTTTAAACATACAGTGGTCGAAATGAATAATGGAAATTGCCAGCTATGAAAGTTTAATCCCTTATTAACCCCAAATACACCTTTTAACAACGATCATTAAGAGGCCTTAATCCTTAGTCCCGCTTATTTATGGTGCTGAGGATTAATTCAATAGCACCCTTTGACTGGCGAAAATAATGTGGGTGCCGGCTGTATATGACAGCTGACATCCTGCAACATCAGTCCCAATCTGTTTGGAAACCGAACAGAACTAATTAATCCCTTAGATACTGCAGTCAATGGCGACTGCAGCATCTAGATGTCACGGTTCCACCCCTCACTCTGTCTGGGATGCAGTTACTGATAGCTCAGCTGTCCAATCTTGTACAGGGGCCTGGGAGGCATTAGCTATCTTCAGGTGTTCATTATTCCAGTTGAATGCCTGGCTACTTAACTGAGCTGTTTCCCCCAGATCTCTGCCAGAGGTACATTCAGCTAGTGTGTGGTTTGTTCTCTGTGCCTTGAGTTCTGTTTATTGATCTTCTGTTGCCTGACCTTGGACCTTGTTCTGACCATCCATCTGTTTAACCCCTTCTGCTCTGATCTGCTTTCCTCCTGGTTTTCTGATCTACAGAAAGTTACCTGACTACGTCTTTGCCTCTTCCCTCTGTTTATGATGTACACTCCTGGCTTTGACTTCGGACTCCTTGACTATCCCGTCTCACGTTCTGGCCGTGAAAAGTGACTGTGCGTCACACTAGATATTTAAAAGAGGAAAAGGGCTTTCTCTTTAATCCTATTGACAGATTATGTTTGCCTGTTAGACCCTGCCATTAGCAGGGTTTAACTGTTTGTATCAGTATGAAATTGTCAGGTCTCATGCACTGCAGTACATGAGTGCTGTAGTGCATGATACCAATGATCGAACTGAAAAATGTTCAGGTCCCACAGTGGAAGAAAAAAAATTATGGAAAGATATTTTTCCACTAAAATGAAGCTTTTCTGTAAAAACTAAAATAAACCAAAAAAATGTTCACATAATTGGTATCGCTGCATCTGAAACAACCCAAACTCTAAAACTGTCACTTTATTTATTTTCATACAGCGAACACCATAATAAAAATGAAACATACACACGCCAAAAATGTGCTTTTTCATCATACTGACACACAAAAAATGGAACTTTAAAGCGATCATATGTAAAAGAATGGTATCAATGAAAACATCAACTCATCCCACAAAAAAAACAAGTGCTTACACAGCTCTAAGTGAAAATACCACAAAGTTACAGCTCTCAGAATATGGCAATGAAAAAACATATATGTAGCACCCCGAGGTCTCGGCTGCTACAGGGGTATTGCACCTCAAACCAGAGGTGTGATATTCCACTCCCCGGTAAGGATGGAGTGTGGACCAGGACTCGGTAGGCTGTATGCACCATACACACCCCATTTCCGAGGGACAGTTCAACGGTGCTCCCACTAGACAGAAGTGCAGGCACGACAGACCATGTCCCTGGCTGGAGTGGGGAGGGGGAGGAAAACCCAGTGGTGTAGGAGCAGATAGGGGTGGGTCTCTGGGCATAGGTAGGAGCCCATTGGTTGCTAGTCACCTGGGCTCACACAGAGAGGGAGGTATATAAGGTGGGCACCATCTTAGTTCTGGGAGTAGAGACAGACAAGACAGTCAGAGGAGAGGAGTGAGAGAAGGAGTTCAGCCCGAGAGGGCTGACGGAGAGCTGTGGCTCAGTCTGGGCCCAGCTCCGAGGCAGGCCTGGAGTGGAGGCCAGAGACAGCAGAGAGAGAGAACAAGAACAGAAAGGAAAGTAAGAAAGGAACAGGAACACGGAGAAAGGCCCAGAGACACGAGGACAGAAGGAACCCCATAGGCCCAGGAGATTGCGGGTGACGGGTTGGCAGAACAGGGTACCGGAACCCAAATTGGTGGAGGCAATAAATTCCTCAGCAAAAGACCGGAGGTTGTGACCACAACTTGGTGCGACCCCTCATTACATCCACCAGGAAGGCATACCACATAGGGTCAGGGAAACCGGAGATAGGTTTCGCCAAGAGAAGGCCCGAGGAAGCTGGACAAAGGTGGGTCACTGGTGGGGACGGCCAGAGAAAGGAAGAGAAGGGAGCCCTGTGCCACGCTCTGGAATTGCCTGGGACTTGGTCGAGCCCCCTGCCTGGTGGACGCAGCACGGCTTGGGCAGTCACCGCCGGTACCGAGGTGACTAGGACCAGTAAAGAACTGTGAGTAAAGCATAGGAAACTGCAACCACACGTCTCTGTGTTTCATCACCGCACCAGCACCATCAGTACTGGGACGCTCACACCATCACTCTCATCATCCACACTAGCTGCCCTGAGGCAATACTTCTCCCGTGGGGAGTTATCCCATACTTGGCTGCGCATACAGCATCAGCCTCAGCGGTCTGCAGCGCAGCGGCGGTCCCCACTGACCGCAATCCATGGGTGGCGTAGTCGGACACTTGTTATTACACTAAGACTGCCACTGAATTGACCACCCTGGGCACGGACCGGGTCAGCGCCACGGAGACTACAACCCCCAGCGATCCTGCTCCGGGTATTCCCTGCACAACACAGGCCCAGGGGGCGCGTCATATACATTTTTGGAAAACATTGTTTTTAGAGTGCAAAAGTAGCATAGCATAGCTAAAACTATATAAATCCAGCATCGCTATAATCGTACCCCAATCATAAAGCCGTGTTATCTCTTACACCACATAGTAAATGGCATAAAAAATAAATTGCTGGCTTTTATCCATTCTATATCTGAAAATATGAATATGAAGCGATCAAAAAATTATATTAATCCCAAAATGATACCAATAAAAGCTTTAACTTGTATTGCAAAAATAAGCTCTCATACAACTCTGTTGGCCAAAAAATAAAAAGTAATAGCCTTCAAAATATGACAAATATGACAACATAAAAACAATTTTATAAAAAAAAAAGTATTTTTAGTGTGTTAAGGTATCAAATCATAAAAAACCTATATAAATCTGCTAATCGCACTGATCCGAAGAATAAACTTGTCTTATCACTTAAACAGCACGGTAAATGGTGTAAAAAAAAAACAACCTATTTTTGAACTGCTGTTTGTGTTCATTTGGCCTCCCAAAAATCACAAGAAAGCCTCGGTTCACTTTTATTCTGTGATCTACAGTATGCTGAGCACCTTACTATGGGTTTCCATGTAACTATTCAAATAAACATAATTCAGACGAAACCACCCGCGGAACCGCTCAATATAATGAGGCAGATGGAGTCACTTTGGACTCCACCTGGCCTCTGTTCCAGTGGAGTCTCCACTTTATAAGTGTCTCAGAGCAAAAGTGTAGTTGACCCCAGTTGCGTGCATACCTAAATTGATGGAACACCACTAGAACAGGGGCCAAAGGAAGTCCATCTGCCTCGTTATAGTGAATGGTTCCATTGGTGCTTTTGTATGAATCACATTTTTGGGGGGATTTAGACGGAAACCCCGACGTTAGTGCTTACCACAGGATAACACTGACACTGGTCAGTAGCCAGTGACTCGGACGAGTGCTATCTGATGTTATACTATGGAGCAGTGCCGACTAACTGCATGCTGCAATTGGTAACGTAAATCGGCCGGCGAGCACCCATACAAGTCTGTGGGTGCATGCAAAACATCTGACATGTCATCCGAGTGCAGTTCAATATACGCCGACTCACACAATGGAGAAGATGGAGAAATTTAGTTTCTCCACACCTGTGATCCGATTCTTGCATGTGAGAGAATAGGATCTCAGTAAAATGACACTTGGCTCACGCTCGCAGCAGAGTTTGACCGAGGGTCATATGCATATAGCATCCGATTATCTCACATGAGAGAATCATCGGATGCTATACGCTAGTGTGAGCGAGCCCTTATACTGAAAGCGATCAAAGAATGTTATGTAAATTTTACCGATAAAAGCTTTAATTTAGATAGATAAAAACAAGTCCCCTCAGGGCCGTCATACAGTGGGTACAAAAAGTATTCAGACTCCTTTAAATTTTTCACTCTTTGTTTCATTGCACCCATTTGGTAAATTCTAAAAAGTTCATTTTTTTTCTCATTAAAGTATACTCTGCACCCCATCTTGACTGAAAAAAACACAAATGTAGAAATATTTGCAAATTTATTAAGAAAGAAAAACTGAAATATCACATGGTCATAAGTATTCAGACCCTTTGCTCAGACACTCATATTTAAGTCACATGCTATCCATTTCCTTGTGATTCTCCTTGAGATGGTTCTACTCCTTCATTGGAGTCTAGCTGTGTTTAATTAAACTGATAGGACTTTATTTGGAAATGCACACACCTGTCTATATAAGACCTCACAGCTCACAATGTATGTCAAACCAAATGAGAATCATGCGCTCAAAAGAACTGCCCAAGGAGCTCTGAGACAGAATTGTGGCAAGGCATAGATCTGGCCAAGGTTATAAAATAATTTCTGCATTACTCAAGGTTCCTAAGAGCACAGTGGCCTTCATAATCCTTAAATGGAAGAAGTTTGGGACCACCAGAAGTCTTCCTAGACCTGGCCGTCCAGCCAAACTGAGCAATCATGGGAGAAGAGCCTTGGTGAGAGAGGTAAAGAAGAACCCCAAGATCACTGTGGCTGAGCTCCAGAGATGCAGTAGGGAGATGGGAGAAAGTTCCACAAAGTCAACTATCACTGCAGCCCTCCACCAGTCGGGCCTTTATGGCAGAGTGGCCCGACGGAAGCCTCTCCTCAGTGCAAGACATATGAAAGCCCGCATAGAGTTTGCTCAAAAACACATGAAGGACTCCCAGACTATGAGAAATAAGATTCTCTGGTCTGATAAGACGAAGATAGAACTTTTTGGTGAGAATTCTAAGCGGTATGTGTGGAGAAAACCAGGCACTGCTCATCACCTGCCCAATACAATTCCAACAGTGAAACATGGTGGTGGCAGCATCATGCTATGCGGGTGTTTTTCAGCTGCAGGGACAGGATGACTGGTTGCAATTGAAGGAAACATGAATGCGGCCAAGTACAGAGATATCCTGGATGAAAACCTCTTCCAGAGTGGTCTGGACCTCAGACTCGGCCAAAAGTTCACCTTCCAACAAGACAATGACCCTAAGTACACATCTAAAATATCAAAGGAGTAACTTCAGAACAACTTTGTGACCATTCTTGACTAGCCCAGCCAGAGCCCTGACCTAAACCCAATTGAGCATCTCTGGAGAGACCTGAAAATGAGCTGTCCAACCTGATGGAACTGGAGAGGATCTGCAAGGAAGAATGGCAGAGGATCAGCAAATCAATGTGTGAAAAACTTGTTGCATCATTCCCAAGAAGAATCATGGCTGTACTAGCTCAAAAGGGTGCTTCTACTCAAAACTGAGCAAAGGGTCTGAATACTTATGACCATCTGATATTCCAATTTTTCTTTTTTAGTAAATTTGCAAAAATTTCTACATTTGTTTTTTTTCAGTCAAGATGGGGTGCAGAATGTACTTTAATGAGAAAAAAAATGATTTTTTTTTAAATTTACCAAGTGGCTGCAATGAAACAAAGAGTGAAAAATGTAGAGGGGTCTGAATACTTTCCTTACCCACTGTATGTAAATGGAAATATAGGGGATTTCCACATCACCTGTAGCACAAAGGCTCTGGAAAATGACTTGACTCCCTCTAAATAATTTTTGGCTGTTTGGGCACCTTAGGGACTCTGCAAACGTCACGTGTAAACTATTCTACCAAAATCTGCACTTCGAAAACTAAATTGCGCTCCTATCCTCTCAGCCTTGCCGTCTGGCCAAACAGTAGTTTCCGATGACATATGGAGTATCTGGATGAATTGTGTAGCAAATTGTCCATTTTTACTTATACTTGTGTAAATCAAAAATTTGCAGCTAATAAAAAATTATATTTTTAACACTAGAATGTGATACGGTATTTCCATGGACCAATGTTATAAAATTCTGTCAGGCACTTGAGGATTCAAAATATTCACTATACCCCTAGATGAAGGATGGTCTATGCATACAGATGCTTTAAGTACAGCTTGTTTAGTGCTCAATAGATATATCCAAGAAATGTTCCAGAATTTACCAGAACTTAGGAGCAACAATCAATTACTGTCCTCCAGCCTCTGTGTTGCACTGTCTATTGCGTGCTACAGAATGAGTTAATTGAGAATCCGTTAGTGAGCTCATTCTGATGGTCCAGTGGAAAAGTTTCTAACTCTTTTATCTGTCTTTTGAGTTAACCTCAGCTGATTTATAACCACAGATTACATCAAAGTTGAATGTACAGGAAACAAAGAGCCTGTAAAAGGCAAATAGTGTAATATTTTTAATGAAACTCAATTACAAAAATGGCTTTTAGTCCCAAATGCATGCATTTAATGAAAAAAAAAAAGTAAAAAACAACAAAAACTTTAATGACCCTTTAATTCTAAGGATAATCCTGTAACTGACAATTACTATCTACATGGCAGCAGAAACCCTCTTAAGGTGAGGTCACCATGATCCCCAAACATTTATAGCTAGTGTGAGCTCCTTAGTTTCCATCAACCACCTCCTAATATTCCCTGAACCCTGTAGATGTATAACCCATCGACTATCACCCTAAAATCAATAGCTGAAGCTTGTGTCTCTACATAAAAGAAAAATGTCTAATACTAAGCCTATAGAGCAGTGTTCCAGAGCTATAAACCTAATTAATGCGAGACGTCATGTACTGTACCCATCCGTGGTACACTGCTTGCTCGGGGCATAGCCAGGCTGCAGACAGCAGCAATCATTGGACACGTAAATCATTAATCACTATCGCTTTTATTTTTTTATTTAAGTCTACAAATGTTTAATCAGATGTTACGCTCTTGCAGACATTGCCTCTGGTGATGGCACCACGAAGAGCTGCATGGAAGAAACGAAAATTACAACATCAACCCTAAAATTGGAAAATTTCACCACTCTCGTCTTGCCGCTATCTGTTTCCTTTTTCTACAAAACAATCGTAAAATTCGCAAGTTTTAAGTGAATTGAGTGAAGTTTCTGTCTCTATGTAATGTGCCTATTAGGCTTTATTAACCCTTCAGTGTCTGATGTCCATGTGCTATCAGTGAATTGGTTACAAAAAAAATGGACAGCACAAGAATTACTTGTAAAACTTACCTCAGGGTTTTTTTTTCATACAAGAAAAACTAATGACACATGGATTATAAAAACGGACTCACAGTCCAAAATGACAAAATGTTTTGTTTTTTTATAGTCTGAATTGTAAACACATCATGTGAACACAGCCTTAGGGCTCTTTTACACGTCTGGATATATCCGATACTGGAAAAACCAGTACCGGAGATATCAATGTCCATGTGTACGTGTGTTTGTGTGTATGATACATGTGGCAACTGTGTGCCCCATCAATATCACACGTACCGGCGCCTGGGAATCAGTGGGACAGTTAGCGCTGTTCCCAAGCGCCGGGTGCTGAACGCTGCCCTCATCATTGTCCCCTGTAGGTGCTGCGATCAGCACCAGCAGGGGACAATGTTGAGAGTAGTATTCTGCTCCCGCAGTCTCCTAGTGTAAAAATAATAATAAAATAAAAAAATCCTTATACTCACCTGTCCGAAGATGAAATGAGTTTCCTACGCAGTAATCCATCTGACCACACTGAGGAGCAGAGGAGAATGACTCGCTCCAGCCAGGGGGCCACTGACCTGCGCTGAGCTCACTGAGTGACAGGACACCACTCACTGAGCTCAGCACAGGTCAGGGACCAGCTTGCTGCAGTGAGTGATTCTCTTCTGCTCCTCAGCGTGTGCAGTACTGACCTGGAGAATCATACTGACAGGACATTATTATCATACAGTAAATGACGTATAAAAGAAATCCAAAAAATAATGGCGGAAATGTGTTTATTCACTGTAAGTTTATAATACTGAAGAAAGAGACGCTATTTCATCTTTTGCCTCCAGCAGCAGGAAACCAAGAATCGGCCCTGTGCAGCATAGTATGGTCTCAGTTGTCTCATTCAGTGCCTGGAGATCTGGAGATCTCCAGTGTGTTGGTCTTTGCTAAGGACTCAAGAACTGGACACTAATCGAAGCAGGTGAACCTGCAATACTGTATGGACTATTTATTTTGTATTTTCACTTTGTGCCAGAAAAGGTTGTCTTTTTGTTTGCTTTTCTGAGCGGTTTATCAAGTATTAATTAACGAGCCTGGACATTTTAGTGAAAATACTTCCTGTGTCTACCTCAAATGCAAGTGAGTGAGTAGAAACCCTACAATTGGTGCTAGAAGCATGGGCACAAATCCTGAGTGGCAGTGTGACTGCCGCAGAGATACCGCATGTCTTGAGTAAAAGTGACTGCAGGAGCGAAAGCTGAAAACATGGAGGAGTTGATAAAGCAACTGGTGCAGGCTAATCTCCAGCAGCAACAGCTACGGCAGCAGTAGCAGCAGCAGCAGCAGCGTCAGTGGCAACAGCAGCACAGGCAGCAGATGGAA
The DNA here is from genome assembly GCF_046119375.1 of Phyllobates terribilis. Taxonomy (NCBI): domain Eukaryota; kingdom Metazoa; phylum Chordata; class Amphibia; order Anura; family Dendrobatidae; genus Phyllobates; species Phyllobates terribilis. The sequence goes on from NW_027362765.1 coordinate 107,119,723, forward strand.
CTCCTAGCCGAGGCGATCAGTGGCACTGCATCCGCCACACCCCTAAGTCAAGGTGATGACTAACACGTGAGGAAGATGGTAAGGAGAGTCTTGCAAAAGATGACCCCAGGTGATGACGTTGAGGCGTTCCTGACGGTTTTTGAAAAAGTGGCAGAATGGAAGAAATTAACTCTGGAGCAGTGGGCGGAGGTTCTGGCGTCATACATAAAAGGGGAACCGCAGAAGGCCTATTATGATCTGGCCTTGCTGGACGCATAAGAGTATGCCATGTTGAAGACTGACATCTTGGTGCGCTTAGGAGTGACTCTGACTGTCAGCCCAGTGCAATCCTGGGTTGCCATGGAAGATCCCTGGAATGCCAGTGATCTGGTGGAAAGGTACCAGGTGGTCGAGAGTTCCTTGGGGAAGCAAGGGGTCTTAGCATCTCTGTCCTGGGGTTACCAAAGGGAGGCTGACACCCAAAAGAGGGTAACTAGAGCCACATCTAGGGGACATCCAAGAGCCCAGGAGACGTCTGAGTTGTTGCAAAAGGTCCCATTCAATCACATGACTTGTTGGAGATGTTACACCCCGGATCACATAGACACCCATTGCTCCATGACCACTGAGCCAATGGACTGCAGCATAGGTCGGCCCTGCTCATATTTTGCATACCCTGCCTGGAGTGCTGTCCCTCAACCAGGTGAGAGGCCGCAGGCATGTCTCGTATCAGTGAACGCAAATGCAAATGATGGCCTGTTGGACTTGGGTAGTTTGGTAACCTTAGTAAGGGACACAATTCCTCATCAGCTGATTCCTGGGAAGATGGTGGGTGTCCGCTGTATCCATAGGAATGCTAAAGACTACTACCGGGTTGTACTCAGGTAATAGAGCATGAGGTTCTCACGGGGCATCATATTCAGGTGAACTTGAAGCCTTATCGGATTCCCGAAGCCCGCCGAGAGATGATCTCGAAAGAGGTGAAGCCGATGCTGAGCCTGGGAGTCACTGAAGAGTCCAAGAGTGGCTGGTCCAGTTCCATAGTCTTGGTACCGAAACCAGATGGAGAATGGCAGTTTTGCAATGACTATAGCAAGCTGAATAAGGTCTCTGGCCACCTTCCAGAGAGCCATTGACCGAATCCTAGCTCCCCCCAAGAAGTATGCAACGGCCTACCTGGGTGACATTGTGATCTTCAGCCAGAATTGGGGAAGCCAGCTGAGCAAAGTCCAGGTGATACTTGATGGAAGGTGGGGTTTTCCATAAACCTGAAGAAATGTGCCATGGGCATGGAGGAAGCTAAATACTTGGACTATGTCATAGGCAGGGGCAAAATAAATCCCCAAATAAATTAAGTTGACAAGATCCAGAGTTGGCCATAACCTCTCTCAAAGAAACAGGTCAGGGTGTTCCTGGGCATTCATACTTCAAACTTTGCCTTGATTGCCGCACCTCTGATGGACCTCCTTATAGGGACAAAGTCGGCTATGGCTAAGTGGTCTCCAGAAGCGGAGACGACCTTCCAGAAAGCTAAGCTAGCATGTAAACAACCAGTGTTGGTGGCACCAAATTTCTATAAGGAGTTTGTGATCCAGGCGGATGCGACAGATGTCAGAGGTGAACGATGAAGAGCATCCCATAATGTATCTAAGTCAGATGCTGTCATCCTGCGAGAAGAATTAGTCCATAGTGGAAAAGGAATGTTTGGCCTTCAAGTAAGTGTTGGACACTCTAAGGTACTACCTCTTAGACAGGAAATTCAGGCTAGTGTCAAACCATGCACAACTGAGGTGGATGAGGGAGAAGAAGGGGAACAGTGCCTGAGTGATCAGGTGGTTCCTAGCACTTTAGGGTTTTAGCTTCCATGTACAGCATTGTCCCAGAAAACTGCATGGCAATGCCGATGCTCGGTCGAGGGTCCACTGTCTGATGGCGGAAGGTGCCAAGCCCCCCAGCTTTGGGCGGGGGGGGGACATGTAGGATGGCAACTGGACAGGTCCTTGAGGGGAGACATGTATCATTGAGCTTTGATCATGTAAGCCCAGGAAAGCAGGCTTCAGTACGTATAGGGCTGAGAGAGTTAATAGGGCATATCAGGGCCATGTTTACAAGCAGTCAAAGAGATGGGTGGGACTGGTTGCTCACATATCCCCACCCCAGGGGCGTGGTATAGCTGATAAAATGGAGACCAGTTGTCTCATTCAGTGTCTGTGTCTGGAGATGTGTAGATCTCCAGTGTGTTGACCTTTGCTTAGGACTCATGAACTGGACACTAATCATAGTGGGCAAACCCGCAATACTGTATGGATTATTTACTTTGTGTTTTGACTTTGTGCCGGAAAAGGATATCTTTTTGTTTGGTTTGTTTGGTTTATTTGGTTTCCTGAGCGATTTATGAAATCTTAATAAACCAGCCTGGACATTTTAATGAAACTGCTTCATGTGCCTACCTCAAACGCAACCAAGTGAGTAGAAACCCTACAATATTTATATAATGGTCGGACAACTGAACATATATCTTCACTGGTGCTTGCAAGTTTGTAAACGCTTCCATATTTGTGCAAACTTTTGACCTAAAACTACATCACATTTTCACACCACTCCTGAAAGTAGATAAAGAGGACCAAATAAAAAAAGAAGTATTAGACTTCATGATTTTTAAATGAAGAAAATGTTTTTCAAAATCACATGTCTGTGTGGAAAAAGTATGTGAATTTTTAGGATTAGCTCATAATTTGAAGTCTGGTGTTTTTTGATCAATTGGGATGACAATCAGTTGTGATTGGGCAACCGGTTTTGTTTATGTCAGACGATTCATGTTGCGTAAAATGCAGGCAGATAAATCAGAGCCTGACTGCATGATCATCTCGGAAAAAATATAGTTTGAAGATCTCATTCAGATTGTCTGACATCGCTCCAAAGTGAAAAGTTCATGTGTGTGACCTGTCAATCACCTGAAGGACCAGGAAAAGTCAGTGCTGGACTCGTCTTGTCTTTCCCTATAGTATTTGGCCCACACCCCAAACTATATTTTCTCTGAAACGCCATAGTGGTGGACATTTAAGTCCATTATTACCCTCCCCAGGAGTGGTCAACAAAGAAAGATCACTTCAAGAGGCGTATTATAGTCCGTGAGATCACAAAGGAACACAAGGTAACTTCTAAGCAACTTCAGGCCTCTCCCACGTTAGCTAACGTTTATATTCACAAGACCACCATCAGGAGAGGACACAGAATAACAATGGTATGCATAGCAGGATTGCAACGAGAAAGTCAAAGCTATCCTAAAAAGAATATTGCTTCACGTTGTAAGGCAGCGCTATTCATCATGCTGAGTTGCACTCGCTTCACCGGGTCAATTAAAGCACACATGCAACGTCTTTCCGGTATTTCACAATCCAGCAGTTTATTACTTATCATAAACCGCTCATAACCGAGCCCATCTCAGTGGCTCGCCGACATATTACACATATAACATCCAAGAGCCTTTCAAGTGACAGATATGTCCACTTGGCTCCAGATACAGCCTTCAGCAAGGTAACAATATAAATGTCCACATCAAGCAGCGTTTTTACCTTTGCCGGGTTTTGGCTGCCTCTCTCAGCTCGGTTCTGCCACCGCTGTGGCTTCACGGCTTCCCAGATGGGGCCTCCGGGCCACGTACCTTCAAAGGCTACTGGTATCTCAAAACACAGGGGAGATCCAGCCTCTGCCTTCCAGGCCTTCACCAGGCCTCTCTTTCTAGGCCTCACCAGGCCAATGGTGTCCCACACACAGGAACAGGCCTCAAGCCTTTTTCACACTGTCTCAAAAGCACCAAGATTTATATATCCTTCAGTGCATACAGGACCTGTGCTGATGTCACAGTCATGTGATCAGTCCTTCTGTGTGCACAGGACCTGTGCTGATGTCACAGTCATGTGATCAGTCACCTGAGGGAGAGGTACATGGTCAGCCAGAACACACCCTGGACCATTACAGTAATGCCGCAAGCCACTACATTACATATCCCCCCCCCTCTGTTCAAACTTGTGGGGTTGAACACATAATATACACAATCACATTATAATCCACAGTTCACCTAGAGACCATGTACTTGACAATTGCACTGCTCAGCCCCTGGAACATTAGTCATCGACATTAGCCCATTTCTTAGGGACCTACCATCTGTCATTGTCACTGACTTCGTCAAGTCACATTTCCGGGTCGTAACCTTGTCAGACCTCCCCCGCTCCCAGCGGTCAGTCATAACCTTGTCAGACCTCCCCCGCTCCCAGCGGTCAATACAGCAGTGTGACTCACATGCCCTTGTATCTAAGGTCTGGTTCGACACCGTACTGTCCCGTACACTATTGGGTCGTTTGTATGTGCCTCTCAGACCTGAGCTACTGGAGGTCTCACTACCTCTAAACCCACGCCCACTACTCTCAGGATATCTTGAAAGGTCTCTAACTTCAGCTGTAGCTGTTCTGTTATTTAGGGGGCCCTTTCTCTGTCTGGTCTCACAATTTCTAGACGGCTGCCTCCTTCTGCTGCTCAGGCGATGCTGCCTTTCCATTCGCAGTATGGCGAGATTCAACTGTTCTACCTCTCGCAGGTAGGTCACTCGGTACTCCATCAGCATGCGTATATATGCAAGATTTTCTTCCTTTCCTACAGCAGAGAATGACACCATGCCGTCTTCATCTGGTATCCAGTCCTGACGATCACGGTGACTGCTTACTTTCATCACACCAGACTTCTTTACCATCATTTGCATGGTTCGGCCTTTTCTTTCAATGAGCTTTCTTACCAGAGCCTGAGGCACCCGGACGACCTCTTCACGCAGACTTTGAGGTTTTCTCATAAGCTCCAGTTGTCTAATGGCTTGTTCCGTCCTCAACCGGACAACCGCTTTGTGCGAATACATCGCCAGTGCATGTCACTTAGGATAGCCACCCTCTTCACTGTGACTTCGGTTGTGGACAGGACCACCAGTTGTTTAGCTTCTGAGGTCGAGTACACCTTCTTAAACTCTTCATGCACGGACTCACTGGTGCATTCTTCTCTCAAATCCTCGGGTACATCTATGAGGCACTTGTACAGAGAGGTTTCTGTCTCACCCGTGGTCTCCAAATGATCATCTGGCTCAGGTTTCAGGGGCAACTGACTTTCAGCTTCTTCACCCTGTATGCTTCCCCTGAGCAGACTCACAGCTACAACTTCAAGAATTTTCGTCTTGACCACTTCCATTTCATACTTATCTTCTGTTAACACTCTCTTAGCTCTCCTCAGGTCCACCTTCTCATGGTATAAAGGAGTAAGTGCAACTTGTGTGCCCTTTTCCTTCTCCAAGGAGGCCTCGTTCACTGAGTGATACTTTGCCAGGTGACATTTGAGCTCAAAAACTTCTTCCTCTAGCTCAGCTACTCGCCTCTCAGCAGCCCATCTCTGAAGCTCTTCCTGCTTCAACTGCTCCTTTAACAGTAGAGTTCTCTCAGACCTCTCTGTCTCCAATGCGCCCACTCGGCTCTCAACAGCCAGTCTCTCAAGCTTGTCTTGCTTCAAATGGGCTTGTAGCGTCTCATTGAGCTCCTTGATCTCGGCTCTTACATCCACCGAATCATCCGAGCTCGCATTATTCGAGGAGGTATTTGCTTCATACCTCCCATCTCCAGTGGCCAACTCCTGGCCCTGGTCTGTTGCTTCTCCGATAGACTCCTCCATCTTTTTTTGCTCAGCTTCCATCTTGCTGATTCTTTCCTTAAGGCACATCTCTGCCCTCTGGAGATTATCACAGAACGTCTACAGCTCCTTCACCTGAGCTTCCAGACCTAGAGTCTTTCTGCGGAGATCATTATTTTCATCACGGGTATCCTGAAGAGTGGTCTCCACCACTTGGCGCATGTGCTCTGCATCAGCCTTATCCTCCTCTAGTTTTTCCCTAACCTTGAGGAGATCCTCATAGTCTCTCTTAATTTGTTGCAGTTCCTTACTGAGTTCACCATACTCCTTCTTGGATTCACACAGCTCCTGGTTGAACTGTTCGCGCAGTCGTTCTAGGTTTTGATCACGTCCAGAAACTTCATCCTGCAGCGCCTCTTTTAGGGCAGACAGCTCCCTATCCCTCTGGTGTAGACCCTCATCCAGCTTTTGCTTCACCTGCCTCAGCTCTACCCGTACTAGGGAGAAGCGATCTTTCACCTCGCACAACTCATCTTCACACTCCGCTTTGTCAATCTCCAATTGAAAAACTTCCTCCTGGGTTTTGAGGCGGTCCTCCTTAATTTCCTGGAACATTTCCTTCCATTTGTTAACTTCCTCGCTGCTTCCCTCCAGTTCTCGCTGTAAGTTCCTCACAACCTGGTATATTTTCTGCCGTTCAGACTCCAGGCTCCGCTGGTCTGAGGACACGTTTTCCAGGTTTTCCCATAGTTGCTGCACGTCACTCTGACACTGCTGCCTGATAGGCTCCCGCTTTTGGTCATGACTGGCCACCTCCTCTTTCAGGGCTGTCAGATCCTTCTGTCTCAGTACTGCACCGGAGGTTGCTACTGGCAACGTCACCTCCTCTTCTGTCTCTAAAGGAGGATCCACACTTGGAACAAAGGCACACAGCATTACATTTTCTTTATTTTCACTTTCGGCCAAGACTACAGGAGCAACCTTTTAGTGGCCCTTGTGCCGTCGACGACGAGATGGGGACTTTCTCCCCTCGTCTAGCCCCTCTTGACTGAACTCTCTTTCTAAAATAGCAAATAAGTGGTACCCAGTTAGTTATAATAAATAGCAAGAGGGTAAAACATAACCTTTATTCAGTATTATATTAAAAAAGGTTCAAAGAGGTGCAAGGTGCATGCATAAGTACAAGAAGTACCAAAGTACAATAATATTAAGACACAATAGGAAACTTATCCTTATCCTGATGGTGTTCCTATATAAGAAATAGGTCACACAAGACCTTTGAGGAAATGATTTCTCAGGTAAATGATGAATACTAACAAAGATAATCTCACTGGTATAGTTCACCAAACAACCGTGTCCTCTCTAGCTATTTCCCATCCATAATTCAGCCAAATAAGATAAGGTATTGATGTAGATACAATACACAGCGTATGGGAAAGGTATATGCTAGTAAGTGTATAAAGCAACTCAGCCAACCATATAGAACAACAACAACAGCAAAAATGTATTCATTATATCCACAACTGAATAAACTATTTTGTGGCATTAAACATTATTATATAATCATAGAGGAAATTTTTCAACTTATCTGATCCTCCATTAATGATGGGTATGCAGTCTCAACGCAGGCAGGCTCCCAACGCGTTTCCCTTTGATCATCAGGGGAGTAAAGTGCCTATAATCATGCCCCCATTCGTTGGATATGCTTTAGTGGCTGGTTAGTAGTACCCATTGCTGCAGTGCCTCTTATACATGTGCTGCATTTCTGAAAACAGCGTTTACTTCCCGGTATGACGTCATATCCTGTGCGCAGACCATACAGGACGATAAAAAATGACAACTTCCGGTCTGTGGAACGCATATGGAACGCACTAGAGTCGCGCATGCGCAGTAGCGATCTCAGAATCAATCGCAGTAGTGATCTCAAAAATCGATCGCAGTAGCGATCTCAAAATCGCTACCTAGATACAATATGCTAATAGGGGGCGTGTATCTAACAAACATGCTCACAATGATCTAGTGCCAGACGCTAAATTATAAGCAATATGAAAGCGTCAAAATGTGATCAAATAAGCCCAAATATAAAGAATAAGAGCCACAACAGACCACATACCACAAAGTATGTACAGTATCTAGTCACAGATCTACATAAGCGTACACAAATGAACGCAGAATTACCAAAGCCATTTGTGATAAGGGAAAAATATGGTAGTGTAGAGATAAACAAAAATTGGAAAAATTAGCCAAGGGTCACTGAGCTCACATACCGACACAAACATGTGTATGGCAAGGTGGGAAAAAGGGGGAGAAAGAAGAGCATCTGGCATGTCCCCATGGTAGCTAGACTCAACTAGCCCTACCTACCGTGGAGGTTGGCACCCTAAGGGAAACGAGAATGGCGCCCCCACTCGTCGACGGCTGACCCTCTCTAGGATAACCCTGATTGGCCCTCTCACTATAAAAAGGAATTGAAAGATAGTTGTTCATTTAGACCTGAGGGTTGTGTTGTCCTGAGCTTGAAAATCCACTTGCATTCTTTTTGTAGGATTTTCTGGTCCCAATTACCACCTCTCACCGAGGGTGCAATCCTGTCAATTCCCATAAACTGAATGAAGTTTACATCACTCCCATGATTGACATTAATGTGATTCGATATCGGGGTGTCACGTTTGTTTACAATATCACGGACATGTTCTCTTATCCTTCTTCTAAATTCCCGTCTAGTCTTGCCCACATATTCTATTCCACAACGGCATGTAGCTTTATAAATCACTCCTGTTGTGCGACAGTTGATAAAATGACGATTAACATGCTCTTTCCCAGTCACATTCCCTACAAAGGATCTGCCCTTTATCACGGATTTACATGCGCAGCAATTGCCACAACTGTAGCAACCCTTCGTCTGGTTACCTAACCATGATGGATCTGATGAAAACAAAATAGAACTTTTTAGTTTAAATGAGAAGCGTTATGTTTTCAGAAATATAAATACTGCCAGCATATAAACCTCATATCATCTGTGAAACATGATGGTGGTATTATTATGGTTTGTGCCTGTTTTGCTGCATCTGGACCAGGACAGCTTGTCATCATTGATTGAACAATGAATTATTCTGCATTATGCTAGCAAATTCTAAAGGCAAATGTCAGGACATCAAGTCTATGAGCAAATTCTCAAGATAATGTGGATCATGAAGCAAGACAATATCCCTAAGCACACTACTCATTCTTGTGAGAGAACATACTCCATTTTGTGTTCTCTGTATCTATTTTGTCTGACTCTTCTTTTATGGTGATCAGATAGTTATAACTGCTGATACAGGTAAAATTTCACATCATGTTCATGCCGTAAATTTATTGACTTCAGTACTTGCAGCCAAAAGCAAAAACCTGTGACTTATTATTCAGCCAGTCTGGACCCTGTGGCCAAAGGTGGAGCCTCTTGTGTTAGAGCCATTTCAAGCCATGCTTGAAAGGGCCACAGAAATAGTTCTTGATAACAAGGTCAAACTTTACAGTCAACAAGATATTCATGGTGTCCTGAGTCAAGTACAATCTAGACACATTATAATGGCCTGGCAACTTTGAGTAGAATGTAGAAATCAAGTGACGTATAGTTTTGAATCTGTCTACACACATGCCACTGGATTCAATAGAGGGGAAAGATACAGAAGGTGACTTTTTTTTACTACTATTTAAAGCAAGGCCACAGAAAGAGGAATTTAAATTCCCCCTAAAAATGTTAGAATAACTGACTAAATAAATTACTTATTTTTACATTCCCTATCAGAGAATGAAATTTCAGACAGACATACACTTCATGATTGCATTGCTCTAACGCAGTGGTTCTCAACTCCAGTCCTTAAGACCCACCAACAGATCTTGTTTTCAGGATTTCCTTAGTATTGCACAGGTGATGGAATTATCACCTGTGCAATACTAAGGAAATCCTGAAAACATGATCTGTTGGTGGGTCTTGAGGACAGGAGTTGATAACTACTGCTCTAACGCAACAGGAGGCCGCATGGTTTGACCATGTTTCAGATGAGCTCATTAAAAATGCCTATTTTGCATTTTTTGTAGATAGATGCAAATACCAAGATGCTAGTTGATTCTATACTGTATATGCTGTAGTTACACAACATCTAATATATATAATCGTCTTATCCTGTCTGTCTGTCCTTCTGTCCAGGAAATCCCGCGTCGCTGATTGGTCCGGCCACGGCCAATCAGCGGCGCGGGATTTCAGAAAAAGATGGCGGCCGTTAGCGGCTCATCTGCCGCACGGAGGTCAGCGGCAATGCAGCTGGGAGATGACCGGCGCTAGCAGCAGAAGTACCCCGACCGGCGGCGCCGCTGACCTCCATGCGGCTACCGTTGGGAGACCGCTCCCCGGTCCTCACTAATATGATTCGCTGATTGGTCGCGGATATTGGTGCCAAGTTTAAACACCGCTCTGTTGATTGGTCGCGACCGCCGGCTGTGACCAATCAGTGATTTTGGCGCCAGATTTAAACACCGCTCTGCTGATTACGCCCTGTCGGCCGCATACATATTCTAGAATACCCAATGCGTTAGAATCGGGCCACCATCTAGTGAGGTAATAAAAGCCAAACCACTCCGTCCTCACTTGTCGGCACAGAAGGCAGTGCTGAAGGCACGCCCGGAGACGTGTGGAGTGGCAGAGGCTAAGACAGAAAAGATATATACAGACAGTAAATATGCTTTTGGAAACACTCATGATTAAAGTGCAATATGGAATGCTAGATTTTTTCTAATGTCAAATGTTAAGCTCATAAAAAACTAAAAGAGCATACGAGCCCTAATGGAGACTCTCCTGTTGCCGATCAAGCTTGGCATAATGAAGATAAAAGCTCACACCCAAGTTGATATCGGTGAAGCCTGAGGTACTGCTGGGGCAGACGCAGCCACAAAGGAAGCAGTAAAGGGGCTAAGAATCTGGTACCAATACAGACCATGACATCAGCAGCACTTGTCACTCCTGATATTCTTAAATCCTCATAGAAGCATGTGGCCCAACAGGGAAAAAAAGGAGTGAGAAATGCAGGCAGCCCAGTTTACTGATGATATTCTGTGGAAAAAGGGTGGTAAGTTTTGTCTGCCACGAGCTCTCTACTCTACGATGACCAAGGGAACCCATGGACTAATACATTTGTCAAAAACAGCTATGTGTGCTTTGGTAGACAAATAACAAAAAACTGACCGTCACTTCCAAACAGAAAACAGGTGTGTACAGATGCAAACTAAGAGTAGCCATCTCCATATATAACCAACAAATAAAGTGGCACTCTGTAGCACTATAGCATGAAAACATGAGATATATGAAATATGAATTGCATTACTGCTCTAGAAAATAGGAAAATTGAGAATACTTAGAGCATAAATTGGCCAATTCATGTATACCTAGCAGCCACGATAAGACGATTCTCGTTGCTGGGAATGTATCTAATCTCAATCCTCTCCTAGACTGAAGCCTACAATTATGTGGGTAGATAGAATCCTGCTATGATTAAAACCACCAGAGGCTGAAGGATCGAGTGCTTGGTCAGTGCAACTTTATTTGTTGGTTATATATGAAGATGGTTACTCTTAGTTTGCACCTGTACACATCTGTTTTCTGTTTGGAAGTAACGGTCAGTCTTTTGTTATTTTGTGTTAACATGACTCATGTTTTATGGTGATCAAATAGTTAAAACTACTGGTACAGGTAAGATACAGTTTCACATCCTTTTCATGTCCTAAATTCTTATTCAATGACTATGGTAATTGAAACTAGGTGGAGGGCTACATCTTTTGGCAGGAAGTTTCTTTGCTTGTGACAGCATAAATACCTTACCCGTGCAACAATTAAATTAAATCATTCTTTTTACAACTTCCTGATGTTGTACCATCTGATTTCCTAAGCAGCTTATGATCCCACCTTACTATTTGGAGTTCAAAAGGCAATAGAAGATAGTTGATTTCATTCACATTCTACAAAAGAAGTGTTAAAGATGAATAAAGTTAACATTTTTGAATGGCCAAGTAAAAGTCCTGACCTTAATCCTGTAGAAATGTTGTGGCAGGACATGAAGTGAGCAGTTCATGGGAGAAAACCCACCAATGTAACAAAGGTGAAGCTATTTTGTTGGGAGGATTGGTTAAAATTCCTCCTTGCCGATATGTAAGACTAATCAACAATTACTTGAAATGTTTAGATGCAGTTACTGCTGCACAAGGGGATCACGCAAGATATTGAAAGCAAAGGTTTACATATTTTTGGCAGTCACAGACATGAAATATTGGAACATTTTCCTGATTTAAAAAAATGACAAAGTTTAATATTTTTTTTACTCGTGTGTTCGATTTAGTTTCCTTTATCTACATTTATGATTGGTGTGACAATCAGATGTATTTTTAGATTAAATTAATGCAAAAATATAGAAAATTCTGAAGGGTTCACAAATTTTCAAACACCAATGTAATGGAATAAGGGTCCCTTATTCACATAAAAGAACTTCAGTGTTTGTTGATTTCATAAAAAAATTAGAGATATCACTATTCAGTAAAGTGATTCTGCATTTCTGACACATCATTTTTACCTTATTTCTGCATAAATCAACCACCTTTTACGTTTGCAGTTTTCACCTTTATGCTTACTATAACAACTTAACAAAAGTTCAGCTTTATGTGAAAAAAAATGTAGACAGTCGCAGACACTAAAGTGTTGAAATTGAACTCAGCAACTGCAGAACATAGAAAAGTCCTAATTTTCAAACTTTTTTTCTTCTGTGGATGTTGCTGTAGAAAATTACCTGCAGTCAATCAAAATCAGCTACAAATTTGTTGTATTTTTCTGTCAAATTGCTGCTTATAACATTCTTCCAATTTGCAAAGGGTGACATCTGCATTGACAATACCCAGCACAAATTGACATTTTACAGATTTAAATTGATCACTGCTGGTCAATTTCCAATGCATATGTTTTCCAGAGTGTGTAGATGAGATTTGGTAAAATCCTATCCACTTTCCTGCTACAGTATTTTACTACAGATTTCCTATCTGGAAATATTGGTGGAAAATCTGCAGGATTTAACTCAGGATCAATACAGAATACATAGTGAAATGTATGTAAACAGTACCTTCACCAGCAGAATAGTGAGTGCAGCTCTGGAGTATAATATTAGATGTAACTCAGGATCAGTATAGGATAAGTAATGTAATGTATGTGCACAGTGACTCCACCAGCAGAATAGTGAGTGCAGCTCTGGAATATAATACAGGATGTACTGTAACTCAGGATCAGTACAGGATAAGTAATATAATGTATGGACATAATGACTCCACCAGCAGAATAGTGAGTGCAGCTCTGGAGTATAATATTCGATGTAACTCAGGATCAGTACAGAATAGGTAATGTAATGTATGTACACAGTGACTGCACCAGCAGAATAATGAGTGCAACTCTAGAGTATAATACAGGATGTATCTCACGATTAGGACAGGATAAGTAATGTAATTATTGATGAGCGAACGTGCTCGCCACTGGTCGGTACTCGCCCGAGCATCATGGTGCTCGACTAGATCGGCAAGTATTTCCGGGTTGCTCAGGCAGGAACTCAGGTCCCCGCCCTGCATGTTTGGCGCTCTTTAGAGAGCCAATGAACATGCAGGGATTGTGTGCGACGCACTGTAATATCGTAACCATGTTGGTTGTGGACATTACAGTGATTGGCTGGCCGCACAGCGTCATCAGATCTATATAAGACATGGCGCCGCTATGCTCATCACAGTCTACCCTGGAATCAGGCAGAGTAGGGAGAGCTGCTGCTGAGTCAGGGAGAGATTTGCTTGTTTAGAGTGGGTATTCCACAACATATATCTATATATCCATCTGAACTAACAGTCCTTCTGAAGGCTAATCCAGCTGCATATTTTCAGTGGTGATAGCAGGAGTTAGGCAGGCAGGCAGTGTATGTGGCAAACTGCAGTGCATATAGTGCAAGAGAGTCCATAGCACGTTCCTGCTGCTGCTGTTATTACAGATATTTGTAGACATAGCCCCATATATCAGGGGCCAGGGCAAATTTTTTTCTATCTTAATCCTGGTTATTTGCTTAAAAATAGTGATGAGCGAGCACTAAAATGCTCGACTACTCGTTGCTCGGGTCGAACAAATTGGAATACTCGGGTGCTCGACCCGAGCAACGAGCCCAATGTAAGTCTATGGAAAACTCGAGCATTTTTCAGGCGGCTCCCCCCGGCGGTCTGCAGAGTGCCTAAAAAATGCCCAAATCGATGGGAACAGTGCTCAAATGACATGGGAACAGGATGGGAAAGAACCCCTGGAAGCAATTCTGACTCCCAGGTCAATGCTGTAAACAACGTTGTCAGAGTATTACGCCACTTTTACGGACTCACAATAAAACATACAAAAACAAAACCAAAATGGATTTTCCTGGGAAATATATTAAGGAACATCCTTTCCAGGGTAATGACTTGTATATAAGGCAAAATAAATAACCAAAACCAAAAATACTCCTCCAAGCCTTGGGCTATGTTCACACGTAGCGTTTTTGATGCGTTTTTGCACTTTTGCATTGCTTTCAACAAAGACAAATGCATTCACTGGGAAATGTCATTTTAACATTTTACAACCTTATCTGGCCATGTGGTGTGTGACACATCATCAGACACATGCATACAGTGCTGAAAAGACATGGGAACAGCATGGGGAAGACCTCTGGAAGCATTTCTGATTCCCAGGTCACTGCCTAAAAGTGTGCCCATCATAAGTGATCCTTGGTGCATGCGAAGATGCCTCCCGCCATGCACCTGTCATTGCAGACTTGCAACAATCACCGTCCACGTCCTTGTCCCCGTGCAGCGTTCAGTTGTCCCTACCCCATTCCTTGGAATGCAAGCGCATGTGTGCAGCCAGCCACCCACCTACCTACAGGCTGCAATACTATACTGCCTAATTTTTGACAGCTGCTTGAACTTGAAATGTGGCCTTTTAGGCTCGTGGAGGCGGAAGCTTTTCAGAACCTCATACCAGTGGCGGCCGGGTGTCCATACTTGGTCCCCAGCCGCCACTATTTCTCCCGGTATCATCTCCGCCTTCCATAAGCACGGGTCCCACAACATTACCCGTGCCCTCCCCATTGCACTTACTGGGAAGGAACGCCTAACCACAAACATGTGGATAGGTGGATGTGGCCAGGGACGGTACGGAGCCCGTCCACAGCTTTTTTTGCTGAGAGTTGTATTTAGCTCGGTGAAAGGACTGGCATAGAGGGAAACCGTATCTACCCTGCGTGTCATTTCTCCCAGGAAGTCCTCTAATGCATCTTGTTTCTGAAGCAATGGCATCCCGTCCAACATCAACTCCCACTTGTCGGTGGTGTTTTGACACACAAACATCTTTCTTGGCTCATTTAATTTCATGAATACAGAGTTGGACAACGGCCTGATCTGCAATACGGTTTAAAAATAACATGCATAAGCATGTCCGATCCACATTAAAAAACAGCCATAGAGTGTCCGGGAACCTTCCCCCACACTTTTCTTAGCCAGGGCTGCTTCTCGGCAGGGTTGGACGGGCCCACCAGAGAACCGGAGACTTCTCCGGTGGGCCCTGGCTTCTCCTTCAGGAGAATTCATAGTGCCGAGGTGAGGCCATGATGATGATAGAGGCCACCCTCCCGCCCACCCAAAGGCCGCAACACTAAACTGCCAGATGTCTCGACAGCTGCTTGCACTTGAAATGTGGCCTTTTAGGCTCGTGGAGGCGGAAGCTGTCCACAATCTTATGGTGGCGACGGCGACCGGGTATCCATACTCAGTCCCCAGCCGCCATTATTTTTCCCGGTATCGTCTCCGCCTTCCACAAACATGGGTCCCACAACATTACCCGTGCCCTCCCCAATGCACTTACTGGGAAGGACCGCCTACCCACAAACACGTGGACAGGTGAATGTGGCCAGGGACGATACGGAGCCAGTCCACAGCTTTTTTTACTGAGAGTTGTATTTAGCTCGGTGAAAGGACTGGCATAGAGGGAAACCGTATCTACTCTGGGTGTCATTTCTCCATCACCAGGTTCCACCCATTGTCACACACGACCATGCCTGGCTGTATGTTCAGCGGTGAGAGCCATAGATCAAGCTGCTGTGTTACAGCATTGAACAACTCTGCAGCGCTGGGCGGTTTGTCAATTAATCATTAAGCATGTTATCTTCAGCACAGCCTGTTGCCGCTTGGCCAAGGCAGTACCGCAGTGCTGTCAGCTTGTGATTAATGTGGTCATTTCGGAGATGGAGGAGGAGGTGCAGGAGCTGAACAATGTGATTACATTGAGATTAAATTGGTGACACTGTTTTTTATACTAAAGAAAGATCCTATTGTTTTGTTTTTTTTACGTTATTTTTTAAGACAAATGCATTCACCGGGAAATGTCCTTTTAACCTTTTACAACCTTATCTGGCAATGTGGTGTGTGACACTTCATCAGACACATCCTTTTTTATTTATGATGGAGGGACTCTGAAAGTCATAAAGACTATTTTATAGGGCCATCAGATGGCCCTTACTATTCTTAAACGGCCAGCAGTCGGCCCTGGCTATTGTTAGAGAGCCATCAGCCGGCTATGCTTTGTTGTTTCCATTATTAACAAGTGGGTCTCCTATACTGTTATTGCATATCCAGTGACTGCAAGGGCTGCTAAAAATTTGGACGCAACCCAATACCCCTTTGAAGAGACATAGAGCAGGGTCTCAGTAAAAAAAATGTTCCCATTATAAAGGAGCGGGTCTCCTATAGTGGTAATGCCCATGCTGTGACTGCAAGGGCTGCCAAAATTTGGGAAAAACCCCACCAAGAATTTAAAGACACATAGAACAGGGCCACAGTAACGACAGATTCCCATTAGAAAGGAGAGAGCCTGCTATACAGTTATAGGGTATGCAATGAATCCAACTGCTGACCAAATTTAGGAAAAACCCACTAACAATTTAAAGAGACATAGAGCAGGGCCACAGTAATGACAAATTCCCATTAGAAAGGAGACAGTCTGCCATAGTGTTGGCCTATGCAGTGAATGCAAGGGCTGCCAAAAATTTGGAGGTACTTCAATGCCCCTTGGAAGAGACGTGGAGGAGGGCCTCATAAAAAAATGTTCCCATTAGAAAGAAGCGGGCCTCGTATACTTGTAATGCCCGTGCACAAGTGTATGTGCTGACAAACCTTTACCCCTGGGGGTATACATAAACATACTGTATAAAAAATTTTTTTTACGGGCATCATAAACACTCTTTAAAAAAATTATGTGGGTGTTGCATCACGGACCACGGTCACCCTGGTGATATGGTGGTGGAGGATGAGGAGAAGGAGGATGACAAGAGCAAATAGCCAAAATCAGGAAGCGTATACCCATGTGTGGGTGTGAAAAGGTGCATGGGAATACACCTCCCAAGAAAAGACACTGGATTTGAGTTTATGTAACGCTGCTATCATTCGGTGGTGTTAAGAAGTCTGGCCCAACCCAGCCTTTGTTCATTTTTATAAGAGTCAGCCTGTCAGCATTTTCAGTTGACAGGCAGATGCGCTTGTCAGTTATAATTCCACCAGCTGCACTAAAAACCCTCTTTGATAAAACGCTGGCGACAGGGCAGGCCTGGACCTCCAAGGCATGGAAAGCCAGTTCATTCCACGTATCCAGCTTGGATACCCAATAATTATAAGGCACAGAGTAATCACGGAGGATGTTGATGCGGTCGGCAAGGTACTCCATCAGCATCTTCCAAAACTTTGCACTTCTTGTGAGAGTACCCCGCGCCTCAGGGCCTGTGCGATGGGAGGGTCTGAGAAAACTCTCCCAAAACTTTGACAGTGTTCCCATGTCTCTGCTGGATGGAAGTTGTGTCTCCCTCGCCTGTATTCCTTGGTTGTCCAACGAAATGTGTCCTCTGCCGCCAGCGTTTTCAGATGGGAATTTTTTTAATAGTTCCGCAACAAGGGCCTTCTGGTACAGCCCCATTTTTGTAGACCTGTTCGCCTCAGGAATAAGAGAAATAAAGTTCTCCTTGTAGCATGAGTCTAGAAGTGTCACCAACCAGTAATGACTGTCACGCAAAATTTTGAGAACGCGAGGGTCATGGGAAAGGCAGCGTGCCATAAACTCAGCCATGCGTGCCAGACTACTAACAGGCAAGACTTCCGTGTCCTCACCAAGAGGATGACTGACCATGCTCTCCTCCTCTCTGTCCTCTGGCCATCCACGCTGAACAGACGGTATGACAGCTGTGCAGGTAGTACCGTCTATAGTGCAAGAAACTGGCTCCTGTCCTTCCTCCTCCTCCTCTTCCTCATTGTCACCCAATCCATGTTGGGATGAGATGAGGATTGGCTGTGTGTAATCACCCTGTATGGTTCCTTGCTCCATCTCATCGTGCTCCGCCTGCAATGCACCCTCTTTGATTGTGAGCAGAGAGCGTTTCAGAACACAGAGAAGCGGGATGGTGATGCTAAATATGGCGTTATCGCCTCTCACCATCTCGCTGGAGTCCTCAAAGTTTTGGAGGATGGTACATATGTCTGACATTCATGTCCACTCCGGAGGTCTTATGTGTGGAGTCTGAACTGAATACCTACGGCCTTGTTGATGCTGGTACTCAAAAACTGCCCTCTTCTGCTCACAAATCCTTCCCAACATCTACAGTATAGAGTTCCAACACGTGGGGACATCACACACCAGTCTGTGAGCCGGAAGCTGCAAACGCTGCTGAAACACGACTAGGGTGGAGGAAGCTGTTGCTGACTTTCTAAAATGGGCACACAGGCGGCGTACTTTAACAAGCAGATCCGACTGCTCCGGGTAGGATTTGAGTAACCGCTGAACCACGAGGTTAAGCACATGGGCCAGGCATGGTACGTGTGTGAGCTCGCCTCGCCTCAGAGCCGCCACCAGGTTCTGGCCATTGTCACACACGACCATGCCTGGCTGTAGGTCCAGCGGTGTGAGCCACAGATCTGCCTGCTTTTTCAGAGCTGTCCACAACTCTTCAGCATTGTGCGGCTTGTCACCTAAGCATATTAGCTTCAGCACAGCCTGTTGCCACTTGGCCGAGGCAGTGCTGCAGTGCTTCCAGCTTGTGACTGATGTGGTCATTTCGGAGATGGAGGCTGAAGAGGAGGAAGATGAGGTGCAGGAGCTGTAGACCGTGGGGGCAACCCTGATTGACCTAGGGCCCGCAATCCTTGGCGTCGGGAGGACGTGTTCCGTCCCAAGGTCCGACTGGGTCTCGGCTTCCACTATATTAACCCAGTGTGCCATCAGCGAGATGTACCGTCACTGCCTACAAGCACTTGTCCACGTGTCCGTGGTTAGGTGGACTTTCCCGGTAACTGCGTTGTTGAGGGCACGGCTAATGTTTTGGGACACATGCTTGTGTAATGTGGGAACAGCACACCGGGAGAAATAGTGGCGGCTGGGGACCGAGTACCAAGGGACGGCCGCTGCCATCAGGTTGCGCAATGCTTCTATCTCCACAAGCCTAAAAGGCAACATTTCGAGCGCAAGCAGTCGTGAAATGTGAGAATTTAGTAGTGTGGCCTGTTCGGCGTTGGCTGCATATTTCCGCTTGTGTTCCAAGGACTGGGGTATAGGCAACTGAACACTGCGCTGCGAACAGGACATGGACGTGTTTCCTGATGCTGCTACTTGAGAGTGCGCAACGACAGGTGCAGGGCAGGAGGCATCTTCGCATGCACCATGGACAGGGGATTGGCTTGCATGCACAACAGCGGAAGAAGCAATGGTGCCACTTGCAGATACTGTTTCTGGACCCTGGGGTTCGGCCCACAAAGTCAGGTGCTTTGCTGCCATGTGCCTGATCATGCTGGTGGTGGTCAGGCTGGTCGTTTTGCCACCCCTGCTGATGTTGGCCTGGCAGGTGGTGCAAATCGCCTTTTCGGGTTATCGGCAGAGTCTTTAAAAAACAACCAGACTCGGGAAGACCTAACAGTTGTACTGGCAACTTCCTTTGTGTTGGTGTTACGGGGAACGGTTGCCTGCCTTCTGTCTGCTGCCACCACACTGCTTCTTCCTGCCTCCTTCCCCCTGTGTGCTGCTGTCCTCGTTCTGCATGTCCTCCTGCCAGTTTGGGTCAGTTACTATATTATCCACCACCTCGTCTTCCACTTTTGCACCCTGGTCCTCCTCCTGAATTTCTGGCAATTGTGTCTCATCATCGTCCACCTCTTGTGACACTTTCCCACCGTCGCCTTCATGTGACCGTGACTGCTCAAATATTTGGGCATTGCTACACGCGATCTCCTCTTGCCCTGCTTCAAGTGGACCGGGCGAGAGGCCCGAATCTATAAATAGAAAAGTGAACAGCTCTTCAGAGTTTCCAAGTGTGGGATCAGTTGTCTCCGGGCACTCGGCATGGTGGGAGGAAGGAGGATCAGGGTGAGGAATATGTGGACCAGACTCACGGCTACTGAGACTTGACCGTGAGGAAGACAGGGTGGTGGTGGTGGTGGTGGTGGTGGTGGTGGCTAAGTGACTGGAAGCATTATCCGCTATCCAACCAACAACCTTTTGACACTGCTCTGGGTTCAATAGTGGTGTGCTGCGTTCCCCTAGGAATTGGGACAGGAAGGTCAGGCGAGAGAGGATGTGGGTGTTTGTTGTGGCACAATTTCAGCTTGCCCACGGCCTTGTCTTCGGCCTCTGCATGCACCATCACCATCACGTCTAGTTCCCCGTCCCTTGCCATGTGCCTTCCCCATTTTAAATGGAGGACAAGATCTTCCATGCTCACTACAAATGACTGAGTTTGGAGCAAACTTATATGTGATCCGTGTGACGGAGAAAACAGAGTTTTAAATACCTGGCCTGTAGGTAACTAGTTTGAACAGCAAACTGGTGTGAATTGCTTCACTGACACACTGAAAGAAATTTTTAATTGAGGCCAGAAATGGCAGTATTTTCTGACAATGTATATGTGATCTGTGTGATGGGGAAATCAGAGTTTTAAATACCTGGCCTGTAGGTAAGTAGTTTGAACAGCAAACTGGTGTGAATTGCTTCACTGACACACTGAAAGAAATTTTTAATGGAGGCCAGAAATGGCAGTATTTTCTGACAACATATATGTGATCCATTTGACGGAGAAAACACAGTTTTAAATAGCTGGATTTCTAGCGCTTTAATATGGAAAGGACCTGGCTGTATTCTGCAGTGCCAACAAGCAAATGGCGCAGAAAAACGATGTTCTCTGGATTTCTTTTTAAGCAAATAATGAGGATTAAGATCCAAAAAAAGTATTCCTGGCTCCTGAGACCTGGGCCTTTTATAGAAATATCTAACAGCAGCAGAAGGCAGAATTAGAATGGAGCCTCTTGTGCTATATGCACTGCAGTCTGCTGTGTACCCTGCTTGCTTATGTACACTGCCTGCTTGATATCTCTTCAGATGGATTAGTTAGTTCTCAAAAGGACTGTTTGTTAAAATGGATATGTGTAATGTACGGTTTTTCTCCCTACACTACCTAATACACAAGCAAATCTCTCCCTGACGCAGCAGCACCTCTCCCTACTCTGCCTGATTCCGGAGTGACTGTGACGAGCATGGCGGCGCCAGATCTGATATAGACCCGATGACGCTGTGCGGCCAGCCAATCACTGTAATGCCACAACCAACATGGCTACTGCATTACAGTGAGTGGCAGGCAATACCTGCATGTTCATTGGTGCTCTAAAGAGCGCCAAACATGCAGGGAGGGGACCCGAGCTCCCGCCGAGCAATCCCGGAAATACTCGGTGAGCGCCGAGCATCTCGAGCAGTGAGATGCTGGGGCGAGCAAAGAGCAGTAGCGAGCATGCTCGCTCATCACTACTTTAAAAGCAATCCAGAGTACACCATTTTTCTGCTCCATTTGCTTGTTAGCACTGCAGAACACAGCCAGATATGTTCCATATTTCTGAGATAAAAATCCAGAAATTTGAACTGAACCTGGAAAATATTGGCCTCCTTTTCCATTCTGTTGCAGTGTGTCGGTCAAGCTATTCACACTAGATCTCTGTGTAGAATAATATTAGTAAATTACAGGTCTGCTATTTTAAACCGTGGTTCTCTGTCAGACATAACACATATAACCGTGTTCCAGAATCAGCCATTTCTGCCTTCCATTTGGTTGCAGTGTGTCGGTCAAGCTATTCACACAAGGTCTCTGTGTAGAATAATATTAGTAAATTACAGGCCTGCTATTTAAAAGCGTGGTTCTCTGTCAGACATATCACATATAACAGTGTTCCAAAATCAGCCATTTCTGCTTTCCATTTCGTTGCAGTGTGTCTGTCAAGCTATTCACACTAGGTCTCTGTTAAGAATAGTATTAGTAAATTACAGGCCTGCTATTTAAAACTGTGGTTCTCTGTCAGACGTCTCACATACAGATAGGTCCATATATATTTGGACAGAGACAACATTTTTCTTATTTTGGTTCTATACATTACCACAATGAATTTTAAACAAAACAATTCAGATGCAGTTGAAGTTCAGACTTTCAGCTTTCATTTGAGGGTATCCACATTAAAATTGGATGAAGGGTTTAGGAGTTTCAGCTCTTTAACATGTTCCACCCTGGACCTAACTGTATAACTGCAGCACACAGGGGGGGGGAGGTGAAGCACCACAACAGGCAGGAAGAAGCAGTGTGGTGGCCGCAGACACAAGGTGGGAAAGTGTTTCCCGTAACACCAACACGACGGAAGTTGTCAGTACAACTGTTAGGTCTTCCCGAGTCTGGTTGTTTTTTAAAGACTCTGCAGATAACCCCAAAAAGGCCATTCACACCACCTGCCAGGCCAGCATCAGCAGGAGTAGCAAAACTAGCAGCCTGACCACCACCAGCATGATCAGGCACATGGCAGCAAAGCACCCTACTAAGTGGGCCAAAACCCCAGGGTCCAGAAACAGTGTCTGTGGGTGACACCACTGCTTGTTTCGCTGTTGGGCATGCATGCTAATCCCCTGTCCATGACACATGCGAAGATGCCTACCGCCCTGCACGTGTCGTTGCACACTCTCAACTAGCACCATCAGCAAGCACGTCCACGTCCTTGTCCCAGCGCAGCGTTCAGTTGTCCCTACCCCAGTCCTTGGAACGCAAGCGCAAATATGCAGCCAACACCCCACAGGCCACACTACCAAATTCACACATTTCGCGACTGCTTGCGCTCGAAATGTTGCCTTTTAGGCTCATGGAGACGGAAGCTTTCCGCAACCTGATGGCAGTGGCCATTTCTCGGTCCCCAGCCGCCACTATTTCTCCCAGTGTGCTGTCCCCGCATTACACGAGCTCGTGTCCCACAACATTAGCTGTGCCTTCAACAACGCTGTTACTGGGAAAGTCCACCTAACCACGGACACGTGGACAAGTGCTTGTGGGCAGGGAGAGTACATCTCGCTGATGGCACACTGGGTTAATATAGTGGAACCCGAGACCCAGTCAGACCTTGGGACGGAACACGTCCTCCCGACGTCAAGAATTGCGGGCCCTGGGTCAATCAGAGTTGCCCACACATTCTACAGCTCCTGCACCTCCTCCTCCTATTCTTCAGCCTCCATCTTCGAAATGAACACATCAGTCAGAAGCTGGAAACACTGCAGCACTGCCTCAGTCAAGTGGCAAAGGCTGTGCTGAAGCTAATATGCTTAGGTGACAAACTGCACACCGCTGAAGAGTTGTGGACAGCTCTGAAAGAGCAGGCAGATCTGTGGCTGATACCGCTGAACCTACAGCCAGGCATGGTCGTGTGTGACAATGGCCGGAACCTGGTGGCGGCTCTGAAGCGAGGCGAGCTCACACACATACCATGTCTGGCCCATGTGCTTAACCTCATGGTTCAGCGGTTTCTCAAAACCTACCCGAATCTGTCGCATCTGCTTGTCAAAGTACACTGCGTGTGTCCATTTTAGAAAATCAGTTACAGCTTCCGCCACCCTTGCCATGCTTCAGCAGTGTTTGCAGCTTCCAGCTCACCGACTGGTGTGAGATGCGAACTCTACATTGATGAAGTTGGGAAGGATTTGTGAGCAGAAGAGGGCAGTTGTTGACTTCCAGCATCAACACGGCCATCGGTAATCAGGTCTGACTCCACACATAAGACCTCAGGAGTGGACATGGATTTCAGACATTTGCACCATACTTCAAAACTTTGAGGAGTCCATCAAGATGGTGAGCGGCGATGACGCCATAATTAGCGTCACCATCCTGCTTCCCTGTCTTCTGAAACACTCTCTGCTCACAATTAAAGGGGATGCATTGCAGGCGGAGCACGATAAGATGGAGCAAGGAACCATACAGGGTGATTCCACACAGCCCAGCCTCATCTCATCCCAACGTCGATTGGGTGACAATGAGGAGGAGGAGGAGGAGAAGGAAGAACAGGAGCTAGTTTACTGCACTATAGAAGGTACTGCCAGCACAACTGTCATACCTTCTGAGGACAGGGAGAAGGAGGAAGAGGAGGAGGATGAGGAGAGCATGGTCAGTCGAACTCTTGGTGAGGACACGGAAGTCTTGCCTCTTTGCAGTCTGGCACACATGGCTGAGTTTATGTTACACTGCCTTTCCCGTGACCAGGGCTGGCTCCAGGTTTTTCTGGGCCCCGGGCGAAAGAGTCTCAGTGGGCCCTTTTAACACATACACAATTCATGATGCACAGATACCACAGAGAAATATATATATATAGTACACAGGGCCCAGCCTGCCACCTCATCCTTCTCATATGCAGACATGCGCACGCACACACACACACTGTACGCAGACATGCGCACACACACGGTACGCAGACATGCGCACGCACACACACACAGTACGCAGACATGCGCACGCACGCGGTACGCAGACATGCGCACACGCACACGCGGTACGCAGACATGCGCGCGCGCACACGCGGTACGCAGACATGCGCACACGCGGTACGCAGACATGCGCACGCGGTACGCAGACATGCGCACGCGCTCACGCGGTACACAGAAATGCGCACACGCGGTGCGCAGACATGCGCACGCGGTACGCAGACATGTGCACGCACACACGGTACGCAGACACACACGCACGCACACATGGTACACAGATATGTACACATACAGACATTTTTACACAAATTCTTAAAAACATATATAAAACAGACAAATATATATACACAGTCATACACACTGACATTCACATACATGCACTCACACAGACCCATTACAAATATTTTTAATATGGGGATTGGGGAAGCCTCACTCACCTGTCCCCGGTCCAGTGTCCTGTCCAGCAGCTCCTCAGGTATGGGGCAGTGCAGGGCCCCCGGCGTGTCACAGACATCATGGCCCTGGACCATCAGAGGGGCCCACTTGCGGTCGGGTCCGGCCCGCTCCCCCCCCATCTGTGCAGGACCTCCGACGGTGTTTGATTGCCGTCACTTCACCAGTCATGGCCGCGCGCTGTGCGGCTGTGTCTGCTAGTAATGACGCGGCAGGGGCGACACACAAGCACAATTAAAGGTGCAGTGCCATCGACCCTGCCGTGTCATTACTAGCAGACACAGCTGTACTGCGTGCGGCCATGTCTGGGGGAGTGACGGCAATCAAGCAGCGCCTGCGTCACTGAACAGGTGCCGAGGAAGCAGCCAGGGCCCCGACAGTGAGTGGGCGGTGTGCCCCGGCAGTGAGTGGGCGGTGGGCCCCGACAGTGAGTGGGCGGTGGGCCCCGACAGTGAGTGGGCGGTGGGCCCCCACAGTGAGTGGGCGGTGGGCCCCTCTGATTTTCCAGGGCCCCGGCACTTGCCCGGGTACGCCGGGTGCTGACGCCGGCCCTGCCCGTGACCCTCGTGTTGTCCAAATTTTGGGTGACAGTCATTACTGGTTGGTGACACTTCTAGACCCACGCTACAAGGAGAACTTTCTGTCTCTTATGCCCTTGCCAGACAGGCCTAATAAAATTGGGCAGTACCAGAATGTCCTTGTTGTGGAATTCTTAAAAAATTCCCATCTGAAAATGCTGGCAAAGTGCAAAAACGCATCAAAAACGCAACATGTGAACATAGCCCAAGGGGTGGAGGAGCATTTTTGTTTTTGGTTATTTATTTTGCCTGATATACAAGTCATTACCCTGGAAAGGATGTTCTTTAACACATTTCCCAGGAAAATCCATTTTGGTTTAGTTTTTGTATGTTTTATGGTGAGTCCGTAAAAGTGGCGTAATACCTCTGACAACGTTGTTGACAGCAGTGACCTGGCAGTCAGATATGCTTCCAGGGGTCTTCCCCATGGTGTTCCCATGTCATTTGAGCACTGTTCCCATCGATTTGGGCAATTTTTAGGCCCTCTGCAGACCGCTGGAAAAATGCTCTCGAGTTTCCCATGGACTTACACTGGGCTCGTTACACGGACCGAGCCCTCGAGCATTCCAATTTGCTCGACCCGAGCAATGAGTACCCGAGCATTTTAGTGCTCTCTCATCACTAAATGTAATGTATGTATACAGTGACTCCACCGGCAGAATCGTGAGTGCAGCTCTAGAGTATAATACAGGAGGTAACTCAGGATCAGTACAGGATAAGTAATGTAATTTATGCACACAGTGACTCCACCAGCAAAATAGTGAATGCAGCTCTGGGGTATAATATAGGATGTAACTCAGGATCAGTACAGGATAAGTAATGTAATGTAAGTACACAATGACTCCACCAACAGAATAGTGAGTGCAGCTTTGGAGTATAATACAGGATATAACTCAGGATCAGTACAGGATAAGTAATGTAATGTATGTACACAGTGACTCCACCAGCAGAATAGTGAGTGCATCTCTGGAGTATAATACAGGATGTAACTCAGGATCAGTACAGGATAAGTAATGTAATGTATGTACACAGTGACTCCACAAGCAGAATAGTGAGTGCAGCTCTGGAGTATAATACAGGATGTAACTCAGGATCAGTACAGGATAAGTAATGTAATGTATGTACACAGTGACTGCACCAGCAGAATAGTGAGTGCAGCTCTGGAGTATAATACAGGATGTAACTCCGGATCAGTACAGGATAAGTAATGTAATGTATGTACACAGTGACTCCACCAGTAGAATAGTGAGTGCAGCTCTGGAGTATAATACAGGATGTAAATCAGGATCAGTACAGGATAAGTAATGTAATGTATGTACACAGTGACTCCACCAGCAGAATAGTGAGTGCGGCTCTGTAGTATAATACAGGATGTAAATCAGGATCAGTACAGGATAAGTAATGTAATGTATGTACACAGTGACTCCACCAGCAGAATAGTGAGTGCATCTCTGGAGTATAATACAGGATGTAACTCAGGATCAGTACAGGATAAGTAATGTAATGTATGTACACAGTGACTCCACCAGCAGAATAGTGAGTGCAGCTCTGGAGTATAATACAGGATGTAACTCAGGATCAGTACAGGATAAGTAATGTAATGTATGTACACAGTGACTGCACCAGCAGAATAGTGAGTGCAGCTCTGGAGTATAATACAGGATGTAACTCCGGATCAGTACAGGATAAGTAATGTAATGTATGTACACAGTGACTCCACCAGTAGAATAGTGAGTGCAGCTCTGGAGTATAATACAGGATGTAACTCAGGATCAGTACAGGATAAGTAATGTAATGTATGTACACAGTGACTCCACCAGCAGAATAGTGAGTGCATCTCTGGAGTATAATACAGGATGTAAATCAGGATCAGTACAGGATAAGTAATGTAATGTACGTACATAGTGACTCCATCAACAGAATAATGAGTGCAACTCTGGAGTGTAATACAGAAAGTAAATCTGTATCAGTATAGGATTATGTATTGCATTTCAGTGAATTATACAGATCTATGCACACTTCAATAAATTTATTAAGCAGCAGTATTACACAGTTAGGATCAGAGTGTAAATGTCTTCTGCATAAAAATTATTGACAAAAATATATATTCCCCAATTTCCCCTTACATTTCTGTTTACACCTGAGCAAATTATGATTGGAGCTTCTGAGCTAAAGTCGATGAAGGTGTCAGTCTGAGCTCGCTGCACCTCCACTGAGATGTTTTATGTGCAGCTAGGAGACAATCTTTGTTACTGAGAACCGCACAGAGTGAATAGTAAATAATGACAACACCATCCCGGGACCTACTTATCCTGATCTCTTGGAGATAATTGACAGCTCTGCTGCTGCCAAGTATCTATGGGACTGCTGAGCATTATATTAGCAGAATCTTAAAGGGAACCTGTTACCACCACAGACTTCCAGTAAATAGGGCATGGTACTGACAAATTTTACCTCTAGTTTTATATTGTTGCCTCCTGATGCTGAGAATTCTGCAGGGAGAGTCCAACCCCATTCACAGACAATGGGAAAAATGAATGAGAATATTATGGCAGGTCGCAAAAATGAATATACTCAACAAGGTCTATAAAGCGGATTTCTTATCGAAATTAAATGGATTTCACCCATTATGATGTATCGCTTTCTTATTTTTTTTTGTTCAATGGATAGTTCTAAGTAAGGAAACAGATATGTGCATAGATCCTGTAACAAGTTTCCTTACTTTTCTGCACTATAGAGCCATATGTGCCTCTGTGAGGTGCTTTATTCTCCCTTTGAGGCAATATGGCACATGCTGTGTCTTCTGTACAAAATCAGAGGCACACTATGGGTCCATATATCTATCAGTGATCTAATATAAATCTGAACAGACTGTAATATGGCCTTTATTTCTTTCGCGCCATCATATTGTGCAGCACTTTTCCAGTGATGAGTCTTTGGAGTATGAGAAGAACTCAAGGAGAAAATTTGCACTTTACAGAGATGTTGTCTTTGGCTGGATTTGTACCTTGGCCACCAACATGGCAAATCAATGAGCCACCATACTGCCCAAATGTGTATGAAGTATTTTAAAAAAGTTATTTTAAAAAGTAATTCCCAGCATTGAAAGTTATTACCTACAGTATCCTTAGGATTGGTAAACACTTTCTGATCATTGTGTTACTTACGACCCCTAAAACTTGCCTACTTTGCTCATCTTTCACTAACAGTCCCACAGAGAATGAATGGAGCAGTGGCACACATCGGGAGGAAAGGAGGAAATCACTCCAGTCCAATACGGCATCGCAGAGTCCCAATCTTGGGGTCAGTGAGGTTCTCCGCAATCAGACCTACACGTATCAGAAAGTTATCACGTATCCTGTGGCTCATTAGCTGCTCTTATGGAAAATGGAGTCTCCCCTCAATTAAAGTCGCAGGAAGAAAATATGAAAAAGTCAATATTGTGGAATCATAAATTCTATCTCTACCAGTTTTCCTGGTTTAAAGGGTCACTGTGACTCCATACATGTTATCAGTTACATCTGCGGAATGACTGATTTATAGGCATCTTCCTGCAGACTATTCCTATGCTATAAAGCTGCAGTTCAGCTGTTTGTAGACATGATCAATACTCTGATTATTCAATGTTTTCCGCCTGTATCTCCTCAGTGTCTCTGCACAACACAGTTTGAGAAAAACCTTCCACACTGTAATTTATCCTCTCCATTTGTTCAGTGATGACAGTCAGTGGCCCCTGGGACACATGAAGTTGTTGTAGCAATGGTAGTTCTGCCCTTGGTGGGTAATAGTCAGAATGTGGCCTGGGTGATCTATGGGGATGTTAGAGTTTCCCAGTCTTGCTCAGTGTCCTGAAATCTTCAACACAGCTATCGACTTCTCCAAACAATGTGTAAATAATTTTGTTAGCTGCCGCAGTGCCTGGCTGATTAATGCCTTCCGTCCTCGCTAGCACATCTGTATGGTGGTCACATCTCTCGCCGGAGTTTGCAAATAGAATCCAATGCAGCAACAGTGAAAATTGCTTTGACTGCAGATAAGAAATTTGTAGCCGGCAGCGCTTGTACTTTGTGTTTTTACTGTGATGTAATTTTGGCAAAAACGGTGGAATTATTATTAGCGTTTACAGAAATTTGTTAGTTTTTCTATACAAATATCAAAAGATATAAGTAGTAAAAGTTGTTAACAGGTGAATCCCTTTATTTGCATTGCTGGCTGTTGATGTATTTCCCATAGGGCTCATGCAGACAACAATATTTTCGGTCCAATGTTATTCTATGGGGCCGTGCACATGTCTGATTTTTTCCTCAGACAGAGTCCCAAAAAAATCGAGGCATGAACAATTTGCCTCCGATAATCAGATGGCAGTCGGCCATGCAAGTCAATGAGTCTGAGGAAACAATTGGACTGCACTCGGTTAACATCTGAGTACACTGCGATTTTCACAGACTGACAGAATGAAGAAGATGGAGAAATGTTTTGCTCCGTGTTCTTCACATCCTAGAAAATCGGATCTCACTGTGATCAAACTCTGATGAAACTCTGACTAGAGTTTGATCAGAGTGTGATTAGCATAGTCGTCCCAATTCTCTTAGATGGGAGAAAATACGGTAGGATGATCTAGCCTTACAGCGCCTGATGCATTTAGTTATAGGGGGTCTGTTTGAAAATTCTCTTTGTTCTCTGCATAACAAAGCTCCACAACTCTCTAATATACTTTGTATTTCAATTTCTCAACATTTTCAAGATCACATAGGTTGAAAATACCTAGTTCAAATTTTCTCCACCAATTATACATTTTTTGTCACTAAATTTTCTATAAACCACTATGTTATATGTACTGAGGAAATCAACCTGCCCTTTTTTAAAAGCTGTTATAGTGTCGGCCATTGTTACCTCTTGTGATCGGGCATTCCCATATCTGACTGCTCTGACTGTAAAGAACCCTTTCCTGTTTAGCTGCCGGAATCGCCTTTCTTCCACCCGTAATGAGGCCCCCCTGGTCCTTAGTATGGTCTTTGGAAGGAATAAGTCATGTGCTAGTCCTTTTTACTGACCACACATTTATTTATACATGTAAATGAGATCTCCTCTGAGGCGTCTTTTTTCTAAGCTAAACAAGCCCAACTTTTTCAACCTCTCATCATATGAGAAGTCTTCCATCCCTTGAACCGACTCTAACTTCTGAATATCCTTTTTAAAATGTGGAGCCTAAAACTGGATCCCATATTCTAGATGTGGCCTTACAAGTGAATTATAGAGGAGTAACAATACGTTGGGATCACAGGTTTGTATTTCTCTTTTTATACACACTAAAATCTTGTTTGCTTTTGCGGCTGCTGCCTGACATTGAGTACCTCTGCTCAGCTTACTTGTAACCAGAATACCCAAGTCCTTCTCCTGTTCTGTAGTCCCGAGTATACTCCCATTTAATGTATATGCAGCAATAGGATTACTCCGTCCTAGGTGCATTACTCTACATTTATCTACATTAAACCTCATCTGCCAAGTGTATGCCCATTCAGTCATCTTATCCAGATCGTTCTGCAATATCGTAAAGTCAAGATCAGATTTTAATATCCTACATAGTTTGGCGTCGTCAGGAAAAACTGACACTTTACTCTCAATCCCATCCCCAAGGTCATTAATAAAGAGGTTAAAAAGAATTGGTCCTATTACAGATCCCTGTGGCACCCCACTGCTGACTGTATCCCATTTAGAGAACATACTATTTATGATGACTATTT
Organism: Phyllobates terribilis; assembly: GCF_046119375.1. Classification (NCBI taxonomy): domain Eukaryota; kingdom Metazoa; phylum Chordata; class Amphibia; order Anura; family Dendrobatidae; genus Phyllobates; species Phyllobates terribilis. The sequence continues at coordinate 107,151,012 of NW_027362765.1, forward strand.
GTTTCCTGTCATTTAGCATTTAGCCAATCTTACGCATCTACATATAGTTTCCTCTAGTCCTTGCTTCTGTAGCTTCCGTATAGGCTGTTATGTGGTACAGTATCAAATGCCTTTGCAAAGTCCAAATAAATCACATCAGCTGCATTTCCAACATCCAGTTTTGCACTTGCCTCCTCACAGTAACCCAACATGTTAGTTAGACACGACTTATCTTTCATGAATCCATGCTGGTTGTCAGTTATTGTAATATTCTCCGCAATATATTTCTGCAGGTCATCTCTTATAATGCCATCAAAAACTTTGCACACTACCAGGTGCATACATAGAAATCATAGGGCCCCATAGCTGAAGCTCTAAATCCCCCCAACAACAACAAAAAAAATAATATTTGGTGGGGTCACAGAAGAACATATCTCACAACTTTGCAGCTTTTATGGCATAATTTTCCTCCTACAGAAGCCCTAGATTCACCTTTCATTGCACCCATAAAGTATGATGCCAACAAAAGTGCCCCCCAAGCACTATATGATATAGCCACAGTGAGTTCCTCCACAATACCCTCCTCACGCCAGCATAAAGACCCTACTGTACCCCACCTCAACTTCCCCGACAAAGTATGGTCACCCCAAGACAGTATGACCCCCCCCAACTGTGACCCCAACACAGCCCTCCATGAAGTACTGTATAATGGGCCTACATACAGTATAATGGCCCCCACACATCATCACACTGTATAATGGCCCCAACTAGCCCTCCAAGCAGTATAATGGCCCCCCACACAGCCCTCCACACAGTATAATGGACCCTACACAAACCTTCACACTATATAATTGCTTGCATACAGTATGATGGCCCCCACATAGCCCTCCATAAAGTATAAAGGCTCCCACATAGCCCTCCAACCATTATAATGGCCCCCGTATAGCCCTCCAAATATTATAATAGCTACCGCATAGCCTTCCATATAGTATAATGGGCCCCATAATCCTCCATATAGTATACCATACTCCATAGTCCTCCATACAGTATAATGCACTCCCCATAGTCCTCCATACAGCATAATGAACTCCCCATAGTCCTTTATACAGTATAATGTGCTCCCCATATTCCTCAATATAGTATAATGTGCTCCCCATAGTCCTCAATATAGTATAATGTGCTCCCCATAGTCCTCCATACAGTATATTGCACTTCCCATAGTCCTTCATACAGTATAATGAGCTCCCTATAGTCCTCTATACAGTATAATGCACTCCCCATAGTCCTCAATATAGTATAATGCACTCCCCATAGTCCTCAATATAGCATAATGCACTCCCCATAGTCCTCCATTCAGTATATTGCACTCCCCATAGTCCTCTATACAGTATAATGCGCTCCCCATAGTCCTCCATATAGTATAATGTGCTCCCCATAGTCTTCCATACAGTATAATGTGCTCCCCATAGTCCTCAATATAGTATAATGTGCTCCCCATAGTCCTCAATATAGTATAATGCACTCCCCATAGTCCTCCATTCAGTATATTGCACTATCCATAGTCCTCCATACAGTATAATGCACTCCCCATAGTCCTTCATATAGTATAATGTGCTCCCCATAGTCCTCTATACAGTAAAATGCGCTCCCCATAGTCCTCCATACAGTATAATGCGCTCCCCATAGTCTTCCATACAGTATAATGTGCTCCCCATAGTCCTCCATTCAGTATATTGCACTCCCCATAGTCCTCTATACAGTATAATGCGCTCCCCATAGTCTTCCATATATTATAATGCACTCCCCATAGTTCTCCACATAGTATAATGCACCCCCATAGTCCTCCTTATAGTATAATGTGCTCCCCATAGTCCTTCATATAGTATAATGTGCTCCTCATAGTCCTCAATATAAGATAGTGCACTCCCCATAGTCCTCCATTCAGTATATTGCACTTCCCATAGTCCTCCATACAGTATAATGCACTCCCTATAGTCCTCCATATAGTATAATGCACTCCCCATAGTCCTCTATACAGTATAATGCACTACCCATAGTCCCTAATATAGTATAATGCACTCCCCATAGTCCTCAATATAGCATAATGCATTCCCCATAGTGCTCCATTCAGTATATTGCACTCCCCATAGTCCTCCATACAGTATAATGCGCTCCCTATAGTCCTCCATATAGTATAGTGCGCTCCCCATAATCCTCTATACAGTATAATGCGCTCCCCATAGTCCTTCATATAGTATAATGCACTCCCCATAGTCTTCCATACAGTATAATGTGCTCCCCATAGTCCTCCATTCAGTATATTGCACTCCCCATAGTCCTCTATACAGTATAATGCGCTCCCCATAGTCTTCCATACAGTATAATGCACTCCCCATAGTTCTCCATATAGTATAATGCACCCCCCCATAGTCCTCAATATAGTATAATGTGCTCCCCATAGTCCTCAATATAGTATAATGTGCTCCCCATAGTCCTCCATTCAGAATATTGCACTCCCCATAGTCCTCCATACAGTATAATGCGCTCCCTATAGTCCTCCATATAGTATGGTGCGCTCCCCATTGTCCTCTATACAGTATAATGCGCTCCCCATAGTCCTTCATATAGTATAATGCTCTCCCCATAGTCTTCCATACAGTATAATGTGATCCCCATAGTCCTCCATTCAGTATATTGCACTCCCCATAGTCCTCTATACAGTATAATGCGCTCCCCATAGTCTTCCATACATTATAATGCACTCCCCATAGTTCTCCATATAGTATAATGCACCCCCCATAGTCCTCAATATAGTAATGTGCTCCCCATAGTCCTCAATATAGTATAATGTGCTCGCCATTGTGCTCCCTTCACTATATTGCACTCTTAATAGTCCTCTATACAGTATAATGCGCTCCCCGTAGTCCTCCATATAGTATAATGCACTCTCCATAGTCCATACAGTATAATGCACTCCCTATAGTCCACCATACAGTATCCTGCACTCCCCATAGTCCTCCATAGTCCATACAGAATAATGCACACTCCATAGTCCATACAGTATAATGCACTCTCCATAGTCCTCCATACAATATACTGCACTCCCTATAGTCCTCCGTAGTCCATACAGTAAAATGCACTCCTCATAGTCCTCCACACAGTATAATCCACTCCCCATAGTCCTCTATACAGTACTATGGCCACCACAATTTACTCATTAAGAAAAATACAATACTCCCCACTCCTCCTCATTCCCCCCACAGCTCCAGTCTCTGCAGCGAGCATTCTGAAATGCCCACACATCTCAGAACAGCGGGCGCCATGTGAGGACATCATCGTGCCCACTGCGCTGATACGTCAGACTCAGTAGGGGAATGATGGGGGAGGGAGCGTCAGCTGGCGCTCACTCCTCCATTATTGCTTTCAACAATACAGTTGAGCCGATACAATTGAACTTGCGATGACAGGCAGAGGGGGTGCTGGATGCCGACTCTGGCACCAGGCCCCGTCGGCTTACGGACCCCATAGTCACCACATGGCCTGCCGCCATTGGTCGTACACCACTGCACACTACTGATATCAATTTTACCAGATGGTAGTTGCCTGGATCCACCTTCTTACTTTTGTTAAATATCGGTACCACATCAGCCATCCTCCAAACCTATTGCAACAACCCTGTTACAAGAGAGTCTAAGAAGATGAAATCGATCAGTCTGTCAATTACTGAGCTCAATTCCCATAATAATCGTGGATGAATGTCATCTGGCTTGGGGAATTTGTCAATGTTTAACTTTCTCAGGTGGTGACCTTTGATATTTGTTTGACATGCAGAAGTAGTGCTGTTGCTTCAAAAGCATCCAGAAATTATAAGAGTTAACACAGTCACAGGAGACAGGGGGTGGTTAGCAGAACTGCAGGGGGATTGTGGGGGAGTTGTTTACTGTTCTGACTTGAGCCCTAGAGAAAGGTTGTGTGTGATCTGTATCTCACAGAAGACAAGGAAACTGAATTCAGGTCAGGAGCAAAGCTAAACACAGGTCAGATAGACTCCCTGAGCTAACCGTGTAGAGTATTATCAGGCAGAAAGATAAGGACTGGAAGGAGTCGCGTCATAGGGATCATCTCCCTCATCAAACCCTCCCCCCCTCCATCTCCATGCAGGATAAAGAATGCGGTGTACTAGTGAGCTATGCTACTGAAGAGACTGACATTACTGTGCCTGCTTTATGAGACTGTACTGTAATGAAGATTGATGCTCAAATATCCCTGAATTGCACTGGCCGTGCTTCAGATTAAATTCCACTGTTAAACTGTTGAAAAAGACTCTTGTCTGATGTGTCTGGTCAGCAACTGAATCTATCGTGTGCCTGAGAGAAGCTGCAGCCTATGGTCGCCCTGAGTAACGGTTCGCCCAGGATTCCAACGAATTCATGAAACCCGTCTCGCCCTATCTGAACCTAGCAGCGTGCGTGTAACATTGGTGACCCGTATGGGGTGTCCTGAGTGGGAATTAGCATGTAGAGGGAGAAGAGGAAAAGTGTCTGGAAAAACACAGCAGCACAGCACTTCAACTCAACTCTGCTACACCAGTTAAAGGGGACTAGCCCTAAAGAAAACTCACTAACAGCAATGAATGTGGAAATACAAATAGACAGAATTAGTGAGCTGCTTCTTCAGTTAACCTGTGAAGAATTGAGAACAGTAGCAGAACATATAAAGATGTCAGAAGAACAGATTTCTAAAGCACACAACCGCAGGCAACTGTTAGTTGCCATTAATGCAAAAATGGATGAGCTGGGGGATAAAAAAGCTTAAGATGTCATGGGGACGTTCCTCCAGGAGCTAACACAGTTTCTAACCAGGTTGAAGTTGGAGGATGGAGGGGCGGCACCAATTACCAAAAGTGGGAATCTCCGTCCGCAGACTGAACTACAGGAAGTGAAAGAATAACTCAAAGCCCTAACAACAGCCCTGCAGGAATCGACCAAAACCTCTGAATGGGTGACAGTCTCAGAAAGAACCTTTAACCTGCTCGGGATAGATAAATCAGGAAGACAGTCCTCTCTAACACCACAAATCACCATAAGGAAAGAATTCAAGATCCTGGGACAGATTGGAGAGTGTGAACAGAAAGAGAAACTGTCTTATATGAACTTGTTGCACCAGATCGATGCAGGCTTACAGAAAGGCTACCAGCCAGATGAGATCATTCAGGGGGTGGTGAAAGCGATAAGTCCAGGATTGAACCTCCTTAGTATGCTAGAAATGAAGAGTCAATTGACCTTGCAACAGCTGAAGATGACTTTAAAAGAGCACTATAAAGAAAAGAGTACTTCAGAATTGTTCCACTGACTCATTAACCTCTCACAGAAAAATAATGAATCACCCCAAAGTTTCTTGTTCAGAGCAATTGAACTGAAGGATAGACTGTTGTTTGCATCCAGAGATGTAGAAGCAGAGGAGAGGTTTGATGCTGGACTAGTCCAGAAGAAGTTCTTGAGATCATTGGGAATGGGGTTAATCAGCAAAGACATCAAGTTGCAGCTGAAACAGTACCTAGAAGATCCTGGCATTCTGAACGGAGTCCTAATTGAAAACATGAATGAGGCATCTAATTGGGAGTCAGAGAGCGAACAAAAGTTAAAGAAGGGCTCTGCTCCCAAAATCACCAAAATGAGTCAGCTGAAATTGGAGACCCCCGGTGGCCAGTCCGAAGATAATCATTGAGACCCTCCAGTGCCACCTCCGAGAGGGACCCTTAAAGCACCAACAAAAGAGAGGACCGCCAGTGCTTACTGGGAGGAAGTAATAGGAGAACTGTGAGCCGAGTTGATAGAGGTGAAAAAGTTGATTCGTTCCAGGCCAGAACCTGTATCCCTCAGACCCAGGAGTGGGTTCCAAAACAGAAGATACCCGGCTTGTGAAGCGTGCTGTTCATCAAATCAGAGTACGGTGTGTTTCCACTGTCTAAGATGTGGTGAGGAAGGACATTATGCCAAGTAATGCCAATGGTCACGGTCGTTTGGGGTTAAAAGTCAGGAGGTTGCTAGGGCGGGGCGACTGGTAACGGCGACATGGAGGAGGCCCCAAAAGCAAATCCAAATATCACCAAACCCCAGAACGGCGCATGAGGTAAAACAGCTGTGTCAGTACTATCCCCAAATGTGTTCCCGTCTACAACAGCTGCAAGATAGACAGGGGCATCAGTTACTTAATGCCCAGTGCGGAGATCAAATGATGTACTCCTGGGAGGAGGATTCCTCAGTCAGTAAAGATAGCCTCATCAGCCTAATCGGTGAAAGATGCTTTATACAGTGCCAGCTAGATGGACTCCGGGTAAAAACACTGTGGGAAGCCCAAGTGAGCCTTTTAAATGAAGAATGGAGAAGGCGCTACCTGCCACATACCTGCCTTTGGTCGCTAAAAGAACTCTTAGGACCAGAGGAACTCCACATCAAAATCATAAACCAGACTGAAATCCCTTTCATAGGTTGGGTGGAACTGACTTTCCAACTGAGGGCCACAAAGAACAGCAACACCATTGAGCTTTTGGTACCTTTTCTCGTGACCAGTGAACAGAACGTGGCAGAGGATCCTATCCTGGGTTATAATGTAATCAGTGAGGTCAGCACGAAGCACAAGTCAAGGACACTGGTGGTGAATGCAATTGCCACATCGCTTGCCATACCCAACGCCGTGGCGGAAAATGTGATTCATAGAGTAAAAAAAGCACAGAATACAATGGACCTAAAAGAAGTCAAGGTAGGCTGATGCCTAACCATCATCCCTGCAAACCAAATGGTGGGGGTGAGGTGTGGAGTCTGGGTAGAACCGGGAAGAAAAGTCCAGAAAAGACTGTTGGTGCCAAAAGACTCCTCAGAACTTCCGGAAGGCCTAGTTCAAGGTGAGACTGTGCTTATGGTTCCCACTGGTGGGTTTGCTCAAGTGACAGTACTGGTGATGAATACTACGAAACACAAAATTAGACTGGATCCAAAGACTTTGTTAGATCACATCGAAACTGTTAAAACTGTATATCCAGCCAGTGTGAGACCCGCCCAGGGGTCTACTGTGAATTCAGTCTCCCCACCAAGGAACAGGAGTTGCCCAGGGGAGGAAATTGCAAGACCCACCTTGGGTCCTGGGATCCCCCTGTACTCCTGGAAAACTTGTGTGCTGAAGATAGAGCGGTAGCAAAACAGATGCTGAGAGAAGAGTGTCATGCATTCTCCAAAGATGACTCTGATATAGGCTGTATTCCGTCGTTGCAGTTGAAAATCAATTTGAAAGACACCACTTCAGTAACCAGAAGTTACATGTCTGTGCCGAATCCATTACACCATGAAGTGAAAGAGTATTTACAAGACCTAATCAACAGAGGTTGGGTCCAAAAGTCGAAGTCGTCTTATTCCTCTCCAATTGTTTGTGTCAGGAAGAAGGAAGGTACGTTGAGACTCTGCTGTGATTACCAGGAACTAAACCGAAAGTCAGTACCTGATTGGCACCCGATACCAAAGATTCAAGATATGCTGGATAGCCTATCAGGAAGCACCTGGTTCTCTGTCCTCGATCAGGGTAAAGCATACCATCAAGGGTTTGTTGAAGAGTCCAGTAGACCTTTGACAGCATTTATCACACTGTGGGGATTATACGAGTGGATCCGCATACCGTTTGGGCTCAGTTCAGCTCCAGCAGAATTCCAGAGGAGCATGGAAAGATATTTAAAAGGATTGAGGGACGATATCTGCCAGCCGTACTTGGATGACAATGTGGTACACAGCAAAACCTTCTGGGAGCATGTTGAACACATGAGGACCGTATTACAGTGGTATCAACAACATGGAGTTAAGTTGACCCCAAAGAAGTGTGAACTGTTCAAAAGGCAAGTCCGATTTCTAGGGAAAATTGTGTCCGGAGAAGGATATACCATGGACCCAGCAGAAATTGCTCTGGTACTGGCCTTAAAAAACAAGCGGCCCTCTACTGTCGGGGAGTTAAGGCAGATATTAGGATTCCTCTCCTACTATCATTCTTACGTTCGGAACTTCTCCAGGATTGCCGCCCCACTATACCTCCTCTTGGGGGAGACGACAGAATCAAAAACACCCACGGAGAAAAAGAAGAATGCGGGTAGGACCGGGCTTAAAAGAAACAACGGCGTTTAGTCCCAACAGCCCATTCTCTGGACAGCAGACCACCAGGAGGTATTGGAAGAACTAGTAGATTACCTGGTAAAACCACCCATCTTGGGATATCCTGATTTCAACTTACTGGTTGTTCTTCACTGTGACACTTCTCAAGTTGGACTGGGAGCTGCCCTGTATCAGCATCAAGATGGAAAATTGAGAGTCATCGGTTACGGTTCTAGAACGTTGACAGACGCCGAGAAGAATTACCATCTACAAATTGGAGTTCCTGGCGTTGAAATGGGCTATCTGTGAACGATTTAGAGATTATCTCTACTACAGCAAAGAGTTTGAGGTATACACTGACAACAACCCTTTGACCTATGTCCTCTCTACAGCCAAACTGAATGCAACGGGTCAGAGATGGGTCGCTGAACTAGCTGACTTCAATTTTAGCATCAAGTACAGGCTAGGAAAATGTGATGCGAATGCTGACGGATTGTCGAGAATGCCACTAGAGCCTGAGTAGTTCATGCAAGAATGCCCGGAGGAAGTCAGTCTGGAAGCAATTGAGAGCACTACCCAAGCAGTACAAGCTTATCAAGAAGAAGACACACCATTGTGGTGTCAGTTGACGGTGGAAACCACCATAAAAGCGAGAGAACAAGATCACCCCGTCTATTCAACAACTACCAAAAGGAAAAATCCATAGAGCATAACGGGAAGATCAGATAATTGGTAGAATACTACTTTATGTGGACCAAAATCAGTTTCCAAGTAAACGGGAGAGAGATAGTGAGTCACCTCAAGCTCTGCCTCAGTGAAGATGGTATCCTGTATCGTAAAGGAGGTCAAACCTGCAGTTGGTTTTACCCAGAGTATTCCGTAGGTTGGTCTTCAAAGAACTCCATGAAAACATGTGACACCTGGGAGTGGAAAGGACAACAAACTTGATCCGTGAATGTTTTTCTGGCCGTACATGCAGAGAGATATTGAAAGGTACGTGACCAGGGAGTGTGGGTGTCTGAAAGATAAACGTCCCAACACATCAACCCAGGCACCTGTGGGCAACATCCAAACTATGTATCCGTTTGAGATGGTCTCAATAGACTTTCTACATCTCGAGACATGCAAGGGTGGTTACGAATACATCTTGGTGGTGATAGTCCATTTTACTTGATTTGCTCAAGAATATGCCACCACCAATAAAGCGGGTCGAACAGCAGCAAAGAAGATCTTCAATGATTTTGCTTTGAGGTTTGAGTTCCCTACGAGGTTAGACCTCGAACAATGAAGAGAATTTGAGAACCAGCTCTTTGCCAAGCTAGGAAAGTACTGTAGAATTCAGAGATCCCACACAATGCCCTATCACCCAGAGGGTAATGGACAAGTGGAACGTTTTAACCGGACATTATTGTCGATGTTGCGCACTTTAACAGCTGACGAGAAGAAAGACTGGAAGAGTTCTCTGTCAAAAGTGGTACATGCCTATAACTGTACAAAGAGCGATGCAATGGGTTACTCACCCTTCTTTCTATTGTATGGACGATTGCCAAGACTGCCAATCGACATTATGTTCGATACTCCGGTGTCAGAGACTTACAGAACGTATCTGGAGTACGTTCGGAAATGGAAGGAACGGATGGCAGAGGCATACAACATAACGTCCAAAGTGTCATAGATTTAAGGTTGAAGGAAGACTAAGTCCATCTAATTCAACCAATAGCCTAACATGTTGATCCAGAGGAAGGCAAAAAAAAAACATGTGGCACACACTAAGCTCCACACTGGGGAAAAAAATTCCTTCCTGACTCCACATACAACAATCAGACTAGTTCCCTGGATCAACGCCCTATCAAGGAATCTAGTATATATAACCTGTAATATTATACTCTTCAAGAAAGGCATCCATGCCCTTCTTAAATTTTAGTAGTGAGTCACTCATTACAACATCATGCGGCAAAGAGTTCCATAGTCCCACTGCTCTTACAGTAAAGAATCCGCATCTGTGATTATGATTAAACCTTCTTTCCTCCAGACATAGAAGATGCCCCTTGTCCCCGTCTCAGGCCTCAGAGTAAAAAGATCAGTAGAAAGGTCTTTGTACTGTCCCCTCATATACTTGTACATAGTAATAAGATCACCCCTAAGCCTTCGTTTTTCCAAAGTAAATAAACCCAAGTATAATTACCTGTCATGGTACTGCAGACACCCCCCAGTCCTCTAATAACCTTGGTCGCTCTTCTCTGCTCCCGCTCTAGTTCAGCTATGTCTTTCTTATACACCGGAGACCAGAACTGTACACAGTATTCTAAATGTGGTCGCACTAGTGACTTGTATAGAGGTAAAATTATGTTCTCCTCATGAGCATCTATGCCTCTTTTAATGCATCCCATTATTTTATTTGCCTGTGCAGCAGCTGCCTGACACTGGCCACCAAACGTGAGCTTGTCGTCCACCAATACACCCAGGTCTTTTTCAGTGACAGTTTTGCCCAGTGTTTTACAATTAAGCATATAATTATACATTTATTTCCTCTGCCCAAGTGCATTACCTTACATTTATCCCCATTAAAGCTCATTTGCCATTTATCAGCCCAAGCTTCTAGTTTACATAGATCCTCCAGTAATATAAAATTGTCCTCCTCTGTATTGATTACCCTGCAGAGTTTAGTGTCATCTGCAAATATTGAAATATTACTCTGTATGTCCCCTACAAGGTCATTAATAAATATGTTAAAAAGAAGTGGGCCCAATATGACCCCTGTGGTACCCAACTGTTAACTGAGGTCCAGTCTGAGTGTGTTCCATTAATAACCACCCTTTGTTTCCTATCACTGAGCCAGTTCTTAACCCACTTACATATATTTTCCCCTATCCCCATTGTTCTCATTTTATGTATCAACCTTTTGTGTGGAACCGTATCAAAAGCTTTTGAAAAGTCCATATACACAACATCCACTGCATTTCCTTGGTCCAGTCCGGAACTTGCCTCCTCATAAAAGCTGATCGGATTAGTTTGACAGGAACGGTCCCTCGTAAACCCATGTTGATATTGGGTCATGAGGTTATTCTTCTTCAGATACTCTAGTATAGCATCTTTTAGGAAACCCTCCAGGAGTTTACCCACAGTAGAGGTTAAGCTCACTGGCCTATAATTTCCAAGTTCGGTTTTTGTCCCCTTTTTGAATATTGGCACCACATTTGCTATACGCCAGTCCTGTGGTACAGACCCTGTTATTATGGAATCTTTAAAGATTAAAAATAATGGTCTATCTATGACATTACTTAATTCCTGCAGTACTCACTGGTGTATCCAATCTGGGCCCGGGGATTTGTTAACTTTAGTGATTTTTAGACGCCGCCGTACTTCCTGCTGGGTTAAACAAGTGACATTTAATGGAGAATTTTTGTCATCACTGATCATGTTTTCTGTCATGCGAATTTCTTGTGTAAATACTGTTGAAAAAAAAATCATTTAGCATATTGGCTTTTTCCTCATCCTCATCCACCATTTTACCCAGACTATTTTTAAGTGGGCCAACACTATCATTTTTTAGTTTTTTACTATTTATGTAGTTAAAGAATATTTTGGGATTATTTTTACTTTCTCTGGCAATGAGTCTCTCTGTCTCAATCTTTGCTGCCTTGATTTGGTTTTTACAGAATTTATTTAATTTTCTGTATTTATTTAATGCCTCATCACTACCTACTTGCTTTAGCTCTCTAAATGCTTTCTTTTTGTCACTTATTGCGCCCCTTACAGCTCTATTTAGCCATAGTGGTTTCCTCCTATTTCTAGCATGTTTATTCCCATAGGGTATATATTGTGCACAGGTTCTATTCAGGATGCTAATAAATGTCTCTCATTTGCTTTGTGTAGTTTTATGTCTCAGGATATCAGCCCAGTTTAGTGGTTACGCAAGGACAAAGCAAGAGCAAGGAGTACTATGATCGAAAATGTTATGAAGCAGAATTGGCACAGGGAAGCTGGGTGCTAGTCAAGAACGTATGTGAGAAAGGCGGTCCAGGAAAACTTCACGATCGAACACCGGTCATTGAAGAGACCGATCGACACTTAGGAGTAGCAGAATTACCAGACCAGGTGGAAACGGACGATTCAAGAGAAGCACAGGAACTTACAGTGGCAGTTCCAAGATCATCTGAGGAAGTAAGAGAAATGAGTGCGGCAAAAGAAACTCCTGTAGCTGAGGAACCCGTGGTATCTGAGGAACAACCCACCAGGAGGATGTCGACTCGAGAAGTGAGGAGGCCTGTGATGCTGACGTATGAGGCACTTGGCGAACCAAGCCAAGTGCCAAGGACTGTCGATTGGAAACAGGTATCTCTGCCTGCAGTAAGCCCACTTGAGTGGTATTCACCACCGAGAGACAGTATGGACAATGTTACCTAGTGGAAAGACTTGTTTTGGCCTAGTGAGAGAGAGAGCTGGTTGAAGACGTACGAAAAGCTCCAGCGGAAGAGATGCTGATTGTTTTAATTGTTTATTTCTTACAGGAGCAAAAGGTCGTAAGAATAGGTTGTTATTGATGTTTGTAAATGTTATGCCAATTTGACAATGCCAATTTGTATATAAAGTGTGCAAATTGAAGTGGTCAGTGGGGCGCTAGAAACTGGATAAGGCGCTGGAAAAGGATAAAACAAACCTCTTTATTGAAGTTCTAATGCCCACAACGCGTTTCTGCAGCGGTCTGCTGCCTTCATCAGGTGGAGTTATGGAAAAATGGCAGAAACAGGCACTTTTATACATAAAGCAAAGGAACTCAATGACAGGTACCAAGGGAGAATTCGGTACTTAACCCCTTAATCACCATTAAAAAAGACAATTACAATTTAATAACAAAGGGGACTTAAAAAAGCATTACGGGTCAATAACTACACATTATAAACTTACTATGAAGATACAAGATGCAGACATTAACGGCAAAGCTTTAAAAATACATACATATAAAAATGCATATATAAATGAGGGTAAATAAGCATATTACATAAAAATTGGTGAGGCATATCCTAAGTATACACCTCAACCAGTTTTTATCCCCAAAAAAATATATATATATTAATATTAATAATTCATCTGCACACATTATCAATCGCTAAATTCAAACCTTCCGGATATGATGTACCCAATTTAAAATCCAAAAATTCTCTCTCTTCATAAGATAATTAAGCCGATTTGTTACATTATCAGGGACTTGTTCTAAAATCGTGAGTTTCAAGCTAATGGGATCTCTCTGGTGGGTAGTCAGAAAGTGCTTGGAAACACTATGCTGCACATACCCATTCTTAATATTAGAGCGATGTTTATTAAGGCGGGCCTGCATTCTTTGTATAGTTCGGCCCACGTATTGCAAACCACATCCACACTGCAACAAGTAGACCACATAGTCAGAATGACAGTCTACTTTACAGGTGATGGGGAATTGTTCACCATCACCAGTGGTTTGCGAGCAGAAGGATACTGCCCCATGATTAATGGTACTACAGCATAAACAGCCAGGAGATCTGCAAGCAAAACAACGTACTCCTTCTTGCCTTTGCCTCCCATATCTCCGTACAGAAGCTGCAGATTTCAATGTCGTGTTACTGGGCGATATGAAGGATCGTAAATTCCGATTCTTCCTATAAACAATCCTGGGTTTACATGTCAAATGTTTGGACAAAAGCGGATCCCCCAACAGGACGCACCAATAACGACTTAATAGTTTCTGTATGTACACTCTAGATTTATTGAAAGTAGTCACTAAACTCCAATCTTTATATCCTGTATTCGCATGCTCACAGTTAGGGCCAGAAAATCGAGCCAGACATGATTCCTGACTGAGAGACTTATTTTTTTTATGTGCATCCCTAATCAATTTCTTAGGATACCCCTTCCTCAAGAATCTTTTTTCAAGGACATCAGCCTCCTTTTCAAAATCTTCATCCTGCGTACAATTTTTCCGTATACGCCAATACTGGCCATACAGAATGTTCTTAATCCACCTTGGAAGATGGCCACTGTCAAATCTGACAGTATATAAAGTCAGTTTGTCTATAAAGTTATTCAACTTTTACCACTGTCTCAGAATTGGTCAGATTGACCAATTAAGACGAATGTAGAGGACGACACTCAAAAAGGAGGTAAGAGTGTGACATGCAGAAGTAGTGCTGTTGCTTCAAAAGCATCTAGCAACTATAAGAGCTAACACAGTCACAGGAGACAGGGAGTGGTTAGCAGAGCACCAGGGGGATTGTGGGGGAGTTGTTTACTGTTCTAGCTGGAGCCATAGAGAAAGGTGGTGTGTGATCTGTATCTCACAGAAGACAAGGAAACAGAATTCAGGTCAGGAGGGAAGTTAAACACAGGTCAGATAGACTCCCTGAGCTAACAGTGTAGTGTATTATTGGGCAGAAAGATAAGGACTGGAAGGAGTCGTGTTATAGGGATCTTCTCTCTCATCAAACCCTCCCCCCTCCATCTCCATGCAGGATAAAGAATGCTGTGTACTAGAGAGTCCTTGGGAAGGAAAAGCCTGCTGTTTATGCAGAGAAGTGTGCTACTAAGAGATCTAATCTGTGCTGAATTATGCTACTGAAGAGACTGACATTACTGTCCCTGCTTTTTGAGACTGTACTGTAATGAAGATTGTTGCTGTAATATCTCTGAATTGCACTGGCCATGCTTCAGATTAAATTCCACTGTTAAACTGTTGAAAAAGACTCTTGTCTGGTCAGCAACTGAATCTATCGTGTGCCTGAGAGAAGCTGCAGCCTATGGTCTCCCTGAGTAACGGTTCCCCCAGGATTCCAATGAATTCATGAAACCCGTCTCGCCCTATTTGAACCTAGTGCTGTGCGTGTAGCATTTGCCTCTTTGAATGATCCCTAAAACAGTCAGTTCATTGGTGAACATGGATGAAAAGTGTCTGTTTAATATCTCAGCCTTTTCTTTCCTCTATAATTACTTTATTATCATCTTTAAAGGGGCCGATACCATCCGTTTTTTTTCTTTGGCATTGATGTATTTATAGCAAATTTTGGGATTGATTTTAATGTCACTAGCAATTAATATTTTAGCAGATAACTTTGCTAGCTTGATTTCTTTTTTACATTTCTTATTGAGATCCTTATAGTTCTGAAATGCTATTTATGTATTTTCGGCCTTCAAGATTTTGAATGCCCTTAATAATGTCTTATTAAACTTTGTACTCTCTTATTTATCTGTAATGGTTTCTTTTTACTCCTGGACATTTTATTACCAGAGGGTATAAGTTTTCTAGGAATCTGGTAGTATATCTTTAAACATGCCCCATTTATGTTCAGTATCCCCACTTACCTTAACATGGTCCCAGTCTACACGATTAAACTCTTCCCTTAATTTGTTGAAATCAGCTTTCCTAAAGTTCCAGGTTTTTGCATTTCACCTTTGAAATGTTTTGTTGAATATTACATTGGAACTTACCATATTATGGTCTCTGCAGCCCAAAAGCTCCCGAACCTGTAGATCTGAAATTGTATCTGGTCTATTTGACAGGAACAGACAGATCCAGCAGATTTTCTCCCCTGGTTGGTTCATTTACCATTTGAGAGAGGTAATTGCCTTGAACTTCGGCTAAGAACTTGCAGCTTTTAGCACAACCAGAAGATTCTATGTACCCATAATAAGGACCCTATTACTATTATTTGCTGCCTTTTTAATTTACTGCAGCATATAATCCTCTCCCTGTTCAGCTATATTAGGAGGCTTATAATAAACTCCAATTAGCAGCTTTCCATTATTGCCATCCCCATGTAAATTTACCCATACTGACTACATTGTCACAGATCCCCCCCAATGTTTTCATTGAGCACAGGTCTTAAGTTGGATTTAACGAAAATACACACATACTTGCGGTCATGTGATCGCCCGCTCTCACATCCATCACAGGAGAGTTTTGACAGTGTACGTGGTGCACACTTTGAGGATTCACAAGTCTGCATTTACTGAGTGATTGAAGATTTTCATCCCAACCCTGGACTACAATTTTGAGGATCAGACATGTCCAATTTTATTTTTTTTTTCTCCTTGATATAAACTACCACAAGTGATGTCTGGCAGTTGTTTGCTTTTACAGAACACAGGGGTGCTCAGTAAAAAGCCCGCTTCTGTATATGGGAGAGTCGACCGAGATAATCGTTGACTGAACGATCAGTCGAACCATTGTTCGGCCGACAGCCATCTAAGGCGTTTAGGGGGGTTGAATAGTCCAGGTCTTCTGGGGACAATCCTACTCAGTTTATAGAATTAAGGTGTCCTTGGATGATCCGTTTTCTACCTCTACTTATGTTCTAAAGAATGAACCAGTACAGCCAAGATCTAATACTCAGTAACAAATAAACAATGATACAATTCATTGCAGGAGAATGCTTTCTATTCACATAATACAATGCATCGCTCCATGCTCTCTACTGAGGAAATAGCCAAACAGTATTCATTATAGATCAAGAAAATGGAAGCTTTTACTGCAGAGGCTGCATCATGTGTAGCAAATATGAAAGAGAAAATAGATAAACTGGTTAACTCTTAGAAACTGATGTTCCATTTCTTGCAGATAATAGTTAGTAAAGCAAGGGACCATCAACAAACACATTAGAAGTTAGACGTGCGGGTCTCTAAGATTTTTCCCTGTATACAATTATATGTATATAAAAAGGCCAAGGTTATACCAGGACGGCCCATATCACTATACACAAGATGTATAACTTATACCTGCTGTACATATATAATTAGATACAGAAAATACCCAGGTTATACCAGCATGCTCCATATCACTATATACAAGAAGATGTATAACTTATACCAGCTGACAATATATAATTATATACAGCAGATACCCAGGTTATACCAGGACGGCCCATATCACTATACACAAGATGTATAACTTATACCAGCTGTACATATATAATTAGATACAGAAAATACTCAGGTTATACCAGCATGCTCCATATTACTATATACAAGAAGATGATTTATACCAGCTGTACATAGATAATTGTGTACAGAAGATGCCCAGGTTATAACAGCATGCTCCATATCACTATATAGAAGATGTATAACTTATACCAGCTGCACATATAGAATTATATACAGAATATACCCAGGTTACACCGGCATGTTCCTTGTAACTATATATAAGAAGACGTATAACTTATACCAGCTGTACATATACCGTATAATTGTATACAGGAGATGCATTGCCCAGGTTATACCACCATGGTCCAGATGATAAAACCTTACCGTAAAAGGAAAAATGTGCATTGTGACACATGGGCAGCTGTTTTGCGTATCCTCACACCATAGTGTTGCTTTTGCTTTACCTGTGAAACCCTGTGCCATGGAGGGGACAATGTAGTCACCAGTGAGACTGGCCATCAGGCGGCTGTGAGGAATCATCCATATCACAGGCAACGCAAAGAAAACTAACAAATTTCTCAATAACCCAGCAAACAGCTCCTCATATCTGAGCATATGGACCCCTTTGAGAGTTATTGGAAAATTTCTAACTATCTAGTTGTAATATGTAAATACATCTACATGAGTGCAATTCATCTCGTCAGATCCCTCCTGCAGTAATGGGTTAAGTGGCTGTGGATGGCAGAAATAAATGTGTTCCGACAGCCTGAAGGTTGAGCCCTGGGCAAGTTTGGAAATACTGGTCTGATTTAACGGCTTCATTGGCTTCTATTATAAGGCCAATCTGTCACACGGTTTTCAATAAGCTGTAATTAGTTTAAGCAGCAGATCCAGGGAGAGTTACATGTGTTCCTGCTGAAGCCCAAACATTGCACTGTATATCAATCTCCCAGCGGCTATCGCCTCTCTGGCATTAATCTGTGTGATCACATCTTGAATGTATTGCTGCTTCCATCAATGTTGTAAGTAGAAGATATCATTCACCCTGGAATTTGAAGTCCAAGTTATTAATGTGTAGCGCCCCGAGGGTTCGGTTGCTACAGGGGTATTGCACCTTAACCAGAGGTGTGGTATTCCACTCCCAGGTAAGGATGGAGTATGGATTAGGGCTCGGTTAGCTGCATTCACCTCACACACCCCATTTCCGGGGGACAGCTCAACGGTGCTCCCATTTATATATATATGCAGGCACATCTGACTATGTCCCTGGCTGGAGTGTTAGCATTTCCTGAGGTGTTTTGTTAACAATTTTTGTTGCCATTTTTCATAGACTTTTTTTTACTTTTTTGGGGGCGATTTTCAGACGTTTTTTTTTAAGCCCATTAAGCAATGAATAAAACAGTAACTCTTTTCGAGGCGTAAGTACAAAATACTCAGATGGCCAGGCAAGTTTTTAACCTTTTTTTGACTTCAAATGTGAAGTATGAAAAATGATCAAGTCACTTCTTTTAACCGCTTGGTGTCTTTGGAAGCCTGGAGTGGTTAAAATACAATTTTACTGCCAATACAGTTAAGGGTGGCGGTTGCTCTTAGCAAGCCCCTCTGAGTCAGAGGCACGGGGAATTCGCCCCCTCTGCCCTCCTTATTCCCCGGTACCTATGCTATTGCCCACATTGTTATAGTAAAAATCTCTAGCAATGTAACATTTGGTATTTATTTTCTAATTGAACCAATATCTACAATGCAAGGTAATATACAGTGGGTACGGAAAGTATTCAGATCCCTTTAAATTTTTCACTCTTTGTTTCATTGCAGCGATTTGGTAAATTCTAACATGTTAATTTTTTTCTCATTAAAGTACACTCTGCACCCCATCTTGACTGAAAAAAAAACAGAAATGTAGAAATTTTTGCAAATTTATTAAAAAAGAAAAACTGAAATATCACATGGTCATAGTATTCAGACCCTTTGCTCAGTTTGAGTAGAAGCACCCTTTTGAGCTAGTACAGCCATGATTCTTCTTGGAAATGATGCAACAAGTTTTTTCACACCTGGATTTGGGGATCCTCTGCCATTCTTCCTTGCAGATCCTCTCCAGTTCCGTCAGATTGGATGGTGAACGTTGGTGGATAGCCATTTTCAGGTCTCTCCAGAGATGCTCAATTGGGTTTAGGTCAGGGCTTTGGCTGGGCCAGTCAAGAATGGTCACAGAGTTGTTCTGAAGCCACTCCTTTGTTATTTTAGCTGTGTGCTTAGGGTCATTGTCTTGTTGGAAGGTGAATCTTTGGCCAAGTCTGAGGTCCAAAGCACTCTGGAAGAGGTTTTCATCCAGGATATCTCTGTACTTGGCCTCATTCATGTTTCCTTCAATTACAACCAGTCGCCCTGTCCCTGCAGCTAAAAAACACCCCCATAGCATGATAATGCCACCACCATGTTTCACTGTTGGGATTGTATTGGGCAGGTGATGAGCAGTGCCTGGTTTTCTCCACACATGCGGCTTAGAATTATCACCTAAAGTTCTATCTTTGTCTCATCAGACCAGAGAATCTTATTTCTCATAGTCTGGGAGTCCTTCATGTGTTTTTGAGCAAACTCTATGCGGGCTTTCATATGTCTTGCACTGAGGAGAGACTTCCATCGGGCCACTCTGCCATAAAGGCCCGACTGCTGGAGGGCTGCAGTGATAGTTGACTTCGTGGAACTTTCTCCCATCTCCCTACTGCATCTCTGGAGCTCAGCCACAGTGATCTTTTGGTTCTTCTTTACTTCTCTCACCAAGGCTCTTCTCCCACGATTGCTCAGTTTGGCTGGACAGCCAGGTCTAGGAACACTTCTGGTGGCCCCAAACTTCTTCCATTTAAGGATTATGGAGGCCACTGTGCTCTTAGGAACCTTGAGTAATGCAGAAATTCTTTTGTAACCTTGGCCAGATCTGTCCCTTGCCACAATTCTGTCTCTGAACTCCTTGGGCAGTTTCTTTGAGCTCATGATTCTCATTTGGTCTGACATGCACTGTGAGCTGTGAGGTCTTATATAGACAGGTGTGTGCCTTTCCAAATCAAGTCCTATCAGTTTATTTAAACACAGCTGGACTCCAATGAAGGAGTAGAACCATCACAAGGAGGATAACAAGGAAATGGACAGCATGTGACTTAAATATGAGTGTCTGAGCAAAGGGTCTGAATACTTATGACCATGTGATATTTCAGTTTTCCTTTTTTTAAAAATTTGCAAAAATTTCTACATTTGTTTTTTTTTCAGTCAAGATGGGGTGCAGAGTGTACTTTAATGAGAAAAAAAATGAACTTTTTAGAATTTACCAAATGGCTGCAATGAAACAAAGAGTGAAAAATTGAAAGGGGTCTGAATACTATCCGTACCCACTGTATATGAGCAGTGAAAGTGCCCAGACAGATATATTTGCTGCTAAATATGATGGTCATGTAGTGTCGTGAAAACATCAATGAAGAATTACTGCCTGGTAGAAATTTAGTTTCTTCCTCTCACAAGCTGCGCACTGTAATCAGATAGAAAATGGAAGTTCCTCAGCCCCTGTGAAGATCTAAGGTCATGGGCTGTTATAATCACCTACGCAGATTAACAATGCAATTAGTTTTATTTCTTCCGTCCATACAGCAACTCCAGGTAGATGGCCAAAATACAATGCCTTCAGTCAACAAGTTCCCAACCCGGGATCGGCAGTTCCACTGCCCGAATACCAGGCGATACCCACTATCTCCCAACTTTTGTTTGGCCCACAGCTTTTGGTATCTCCCATCAGTATAGTCTGCAGTCACAGCCTATGTTCCTCCAGATGATGGATATCACGACCATAGCATGTTTATGTAGCGCCCCGAGGGCTCGGCCGCTACAGGGGTATTGCACCTCTGCCAGAGGTGTGGTATTCCACTCCCAGGTAAGGATGGAGTATGGGCCAGGGCTCAGTTAGCTGCATACAGCACACTCACCCCATTTCCGAGGGACAGCTCAAAGGTACTCCCATTAGACAGAAATGCAGGTCGACAGACCATGTCCCTGGCTGGAGTGGGGAGGGGGGAGGAATACCCAGTGATGTAGGAGCAGATAGGGGATGGTTCCTGAGCGTAGGTAGGAGCCCATTGGTTGCTGGTCACCTGGGCTCATGGCTAGAGGGAGGAATCAAAGGTGGGCACCATCTTAGGACAGGAGTTCAGTCTGTGCAGAGAGAGGAGAAGACAGGGAGTAGAGGCTCTGTAGGAGCTCTACTCCAGAGTGGGCCTAGAGAGAGGCCGAGGAGGAGAGTGGAGAGAGAGAGGAGGTGAAGGGGAGCTGGGATTACGTCTCAGCCCAGCTCCACGAGAAAGGAGAAGAAGGAGGAACAGAGAAGGGAAAAGAAGAGAAAGAAACAGAAGGGCTCAGGAACAAGAAGGAGGTAGGGACCCTAAGAACCCACGAGAATACAGGGTGAAGGGTCAGGCAGATTAAGGGTGCCGGATCCCAAGTTGGTGGAGAAGAAACTACCCTCAGTCAAAGACCAGACGCCGTGATCATTTATTGGTGCGACACCTCATTAAACCTGCTAGGAAGGCACCATATAGAACAGCGGGGAACGGGATCCACGTTTACCCGCACAAGTTCGCGGCAGCTGGACAAAAGTGGGTCACTGGTGAGGCAGGCCAGAGGAAGGATTGAAGGGGGTCCTGAGCCATACTTCCGAGCTGCCTGGGAGTTGACCGAGCCCCTCACCTGGTGGACGCAGCACGGCTCGGGCAGTCATTGCCAGCTGAAGTGACTTGGATATTAACCGTGAGTAAAGACCTTGGACTGCAGTACGTTGTCTGTGTGCTTTTTCGCTCCTCCGGCACTACCGGTACTGGGACTCTCACCACCATCACTCCCACCATCCACTACACTGCCCTGGGGCCGCACTCTTCCCGTGGGGAGTCACACCATCCCAGCTGCATACATCATCAGCCCCAGCGGTCTGCCTTGCAGTGGCAGTTCCTAATAACCGCAATCCACGGGTGGCGTAGTCGGACATCACTTAAAACTTATAAAGGGACTACCACTGGTCACTGGTCTGACCACCCTGAGCCACGGACCGGGTCACCACTACTACCCCCCATCGTTCCCCTATTGCCCAGATCCGAGTGCCCCACGGCCCACTCCAACCAGCAACAACCCCCTCCATTCCCTCGGCCCTCGGTAGCCCCTCGGAATTGAGACGGCCCTTGAGAAACTCTCCCCACCCAAAACTAACTGTGCATCGGCGAAGCTATTTTTCTGATGCCGTGAGATCCCCTGTGGTGACGGCTCCACTGGTTCTTCTATCCCCATCCACACATGGGGACTATTAGTGACTGGGAGAACAATGGCTTAATTGAGGCCCCTGAGACACTGATGAGAGTAATGGAATGATTGCTTTTACCTTTACCAATCTCATCTCTGGGCTTATGTATAGATAAGATCCAACCCGCAAGTCTTCCTCTGCTTACTGTCACTGAATGGAAACATTGATTGCAGAAGCTGAAAACTTTCCACTGTCTCTAATAAAACACAGCAAGCAAATCTCTAATGAAACACAACAATAATATCGGTGGAACCGGTGCTCCGTGCTGGAAAAAATCTGCATCCCTTAGAGCCACGGATTCCACTCTATGTGCATTGGTCTAATAGTCTTTAGTAAGTGGCCAGCTGCTCACAGCCCCAATGCAAGATCTATAACTACTATGTGGCATTTGTTATACTAGTCTCATCTTATGAGGCAGAGGTGCAACTATTATCTCTCCACCATAACGGCATTCTCTGGTGTATATGGTTGGATGATGTATTTTTCTAGAAACTGATTTTTTTAAGTTATAACTAGTGATGAGCGAGCATGCTCGCTACTGCTCGGTGCTCGCCCGAGCAACTCACTGCTCGAGATGCTCGGCGCTCGCCGAATATTTCCGGGTTGCTCGGGCGGGAACTCGGGTCCCCTCCCTGCATGTTTGGCGCTCTTTAGAGAGCCAATGAACATGCAGGGATTGCCTGCCATGCACTGTAATGCTGTAGCCATGTTGGTTGTGGGCATTACAGTGATTGGCTGGCCGCACAGCGTCATCAGGTCTATATCAGACCTGGCGCCGCCATGCTCGTCACAGTCACTCCGGATCAGACAGTGTAGGGAGAGCTGCTGCTGTGTCAGGGAGAGATTTTATCGTGTATTAGGTAGTGTAGGGAGAAAAACTGTACATTACACATATCCATCTTAACAAACAGTCCTTCTGAGGACTAATCCATCCACAGATATATTAGGCAGGCAGGGTGTATAGGCAGGCGGCGTATATAGCAGACTGCAGTGCATATAGCACAAGAGGCTCCATTCCAATTCTGTCTTCTGCTGCTGTTAGATATTTCTATGCAAAGGCCCAGGTCTCAGGGGCCAGGAATACTTTTCTTTGGATCTTAATCCTCATTATTTGCTTAAAAAGCAATCCAGAGAACACCGTTTTTCTGCGCCATTTGCTTGTTGGCACTGCAGAATACAGCCAGGTCCTTTCCATATTAGAGCGCTAGAAATCTAGCTATTCAAAACTGTGATTTCTCCGTCAAACGGATCACATATACGTTTTCAGAAAATACTGCCATTTCTGGCCTCCATTAAAAATTTCCTTTAGTGTGTCATTGAAGCAATTCACCGCAGTTTGTAGTTCAAACTACTTACCTACAGGCCAGGTATTTAAAACTCTGTTTTCTCTATCACACGGATCACATATAAGTTCGCTCCAAACTCAGTCATTTGTAGTGATCATGGAAGATACTGTCCTCCATTTAAAATGGGCAAGGCACGTGGCAAGGGACGGGGAATGGTGCATGCAGAGGCCGAGGACAAGGCCGTGGGCAAGCCGAAATTGTGTCACAACAAACACCCACATCTTCTCGCCTGACCTTCCTGTGCCAATTTCTAGGGGACTGCAGCACACCACTATTGAACCCAGAGCAGTGTCAAAAGGTTGTTGGTTGGATAGCGGATAATGCTTCCAGTCACTTATCCACCACCACCACCACCCTGTCTTCCACACGGTCAAGTCTCAGTAGCCGTGAGTCTGGTCCGCATATTCCTCACCCTGATCCTCCTTCCTCCCACCATGCCGAGTACTCAGAGACAACTGATCCCACACTTGGACACTCTGAAGAGCTATTCACTTTTCCATATATAGATTTGGGCCTCTCGCCCGGTCCACTTGAAGCGGGACAAGAGGAGATCGCGTGTAGCGATGCCCAAATATTTGAGCAGCCACGGTCACACGATGGCGACGGTGGGAAAGTGTCACAAGAGGTGGACGATGATGAGACACAATTTCCAGAAAGTCAGGAGGAGGACCAGGGTGCGGAAGTGGAAGACGAGGTGGTGGATGATATAGTAACTGACCCAACCTGGCAGGAGGACAAGCAAAGCGAGGACAGCAGCACACAGGGGGAGGGAGGCAGAGCACCCCAAAAGGCAGGAAGAAGCAGTGTGGTGGCCGCAGACAGAAGGCAGGCAACCGTTCCCCGTAACACCAGCACGAAGGAAGTTGCCAGTACAACTGTTAGGTCTTCCCGAGTCTGGTTGTTTTTTAAAGACTCTGCCGATAACCCCAAAAAGGCCATTTGCACCACCTGTAAGGCCAGCATCAGCAGGGGTGGCAAAACGACCAGCCTGACCACCACAAGCATGATCAGGCACATGGCAGCAAAGCACCTGACTTTGTGGGCCGAACCCCAGGGTCCATGAACAGTGTCTGAAGGTGGCACCATTGCTTCTTCTGCTGCTGTGCATGCAAGCCAATGCCCTGTCCATGGTGCATGTGAAGATGCCTCCTACCCTGCACGTGTCGTTGCACACTCTCAAGTAGCAGCATCAGGAAGCATGTCCATGTCGCTGTCCCAGTGCAGCGTTCAGTTGTCCATACCCAAGTCCTTGGAACGCAAGCACAAATATGCAGCCAAAGCCCCACAGGCCACACTACTAAATTCTCACATTTCACGACTGCTTGCGCTCGAAATCTTGCCTTTTAGGCTCGTGGAGATGGAAGCATTCCGCAACCTGATGACGGCGGCCGTCCCTCCGTACTCGGTCCACAGCCGCCACTATTTCTCCCGGTGTGCCATCCCCACATTACACAAGCACATGTCCCAAAACATTAGCCGTGCTCTCAACAACGCAGTTACCAGTAAAGTCCACCTAACCACGGACACGTGGACAACTGCTTGTAGGCAGGGACGGTACATCTCGCTGACGGCGCACTGGGTTAATATAATGGAAGCCAGGACCCAGTCGGACTTTGGGACGGAACACGTATTCCCGACGCCAAGGATTGCGGCCCCTACGTCAATCAGGGTTGCCCCCACGGTCTACAGCTCTTGCACCTCATCCTCCTCAGCCTTCCCCTCCTCTTCAGCCTCCATCTCCGAAATTACCACATCAGTCAAAAGCTGGAAGCACTGCAGCACTGCCTCGGCCAAGCGGCAACAGGCTGTGCTGAAGCTAATATGCTTAGGTGAAAAAACGCACAATGCTGAAGAGTTGTGGACAGCTCTGAAAGAGCAGGCAGATCTGTGGCTCACACCGCTGAACCTACAGCCAGGCATGGTCGTGTGTGACAATGGCCGGAATCTGGTGGCGGCTCTGAGGTGAGGCAAGCTCACACACGTACCATGCCTGGTCCATGTGCTTAACCACATGGTTCAGCGGTTTCTCAAATCCTACCCGGAGCTGCCAGATCTGCTTGTTAAAGTACGCCGCCTGTGTGCCCATTTTAGAAAGTCAGCTACAGCTTCCGCTGCCCTTGCAGTGTTTCAGCAGCATTTGCAGCTTCCGGCTCACAGACTGGTGTGTGATGTTCCCACGCATTGGAACTCTACACTGCAGATGTTGGGAAGGATTTGTGAGCAGAAGAGGGCAGTTGTTGAGTACCAGCATCAACAAGACCGTCGGTATTCAGTTCAGACTCCACACATAAGACCTCAGAAGTGGACATGGGTGTCAGACATATGTACCATCCTCCAAAACTTTGAGGACTCCACCAAGATGGTTAGCGGCGATGACGCCATAATTAGCATCACCATCCCGCTTCTCTGTCTTCTTAAACGCTCTCTGCTCACAATCAAAGAGGATGCATTGCAGGCGGAGCACGATGAGATGGAGCAAGGAACCATACAGGGTGATTACACACAGCCAAGCCTCATCTCATCCCAACATGGATTTGGTGACAATGAGGAAGGGGAGGAGGAGGAAGGACAGGAACTAGTTTCATGCACTATAGACGGTACTACCTGCACAGTTGTCATACCGTCTGTTCAGCGTGGATGGCCAGAGGACAGAAAGGAGGAGGAGGAGAGCATGGTCAGTCATCCTCTTGGTGAGGACACGGAAGTCTTGCCTGTTAGTAGTCTGGCACGCATGGCTGAGTTTATGTTACGCTGCCTTTCCCATGACCCTCGCGTTCTCAAAATTTTGGGTGACAGTCATTACTGGTTGGTGACACTTCTAGACCCACTCTACAAGGAGAACTTTATATCTCTTATTCCTGAGGCGGACAGGTCTACAAAAATGGGGCAGTACCAGAAGGCCCTTGTTGCGGTACTATTAAAAAATTCCCATCTGAAAACGCTGGCGGCAGAGGGCACACTTCGTTGGACAACCAAGGAGTACAGGCGAGAAAGACACAACTTCAATCCAGCAGAGACAGGGGAACACTGTCAAAGTTCTGGGAGAGTTTTCTCAGACCCTCCCATCGCATAGGCCCTGAGGCGCGGGGTACTCTCACAAGGAGTGCAAAGTTTGGGAAGATGCTGAGGGAGTTCCTTGCCAACTGTACCAGCGTCCTCCGTGATTCCTCTGTGCCTTATAATTATTGGGTATCCAAGCTGGATACGTTTAATGAACTGGCTCTCTATGCCTTGGGGGTCCTGGCCTGACCTGCCGCCAGCGTTTTATCAGAGCGGGTTTTTAGTGACGCTGGTGGAATTATAACTGATAAGCGCATCCGCCTGTCAACTGAAAATGCTGACAGGCTGACTCTTATAAAAATGAACAAGGGCTGGATTGGGCCAGACTTCTCAACACCACTGAATGATAACAGCGTAACATAAACTCAAATCCAGTGTCTTTTTTTGGGAGGTGTATTCCCATGCACCTTTTCACACCCACACATGGGTATACGCTTCCTGATTTGCTCTTGTCCTCCTCCTTCTCCTCATCCTCCACCACCATATCACCAGGGTGACCGTGGTCCATGATGCAACACCCACATCATTTTTTTAAAGGGTGTTTATGATGCCCGTGAAATTTTTTTTTATACAGTATGTTCATGTATACCCCCCAGGGGTAAATGTTTGTCAGCCCATACACTTAGTGCATGGGCATTACAAGTATAGGAGGCCTGCTCCTTTCTAATGGGAGCATTTTTTTATGAGGCCCTCCTCCACGTCTCTTCCAAGAGGCATTGAAGTGCCTCCAAATTTTTGGCAGCCCTTGCATTCACTGCATAGGCCAACACTATGGGAGACTCTCTCCTTTCTAATGGGAATTTGTCGTTACTGTGGCCCTGCTCTGTGTGTCTTTAAATTCTTAGTGGGGTTTTCCTAAAATTGGTCAGCCACTGGACTCACTGCATACCCTATAACTGTATAGCAGACCCTCTCCTTTCTAATGGGAACATGTCGTACCTTGTTACTGTGGCCCTGCTCCGTGTGTCTTTAAATTCTTAGTGGGGTTTTTCCTAAAATTGGTCAGCCGCTGGGCTCACTGCATACCCTAAAACTGTTATAGCGGACCCTCTTCTTTCTAATGAGAACATGTCGTACCTTGTTACTGTGGCCCTGCTCTGTGTGTCTTTAAATTCTTAGTGGGGTTTTTCCTAAAATTGGTCAGCCGTTAGACTCATTGCATACCCTATAACTGTATAGCAGACCCACTCCTTTCTAATGGGAACACGTCGTACCTTGTTACTGTGGCCCTGCTCTATGTGTCTTTAAATTCTTAGTGGGGTTTTTCCTAAAATTGGTCAGCCGTTGGACTCACTGTATAACCTATAACTGTTATAGCAGACCCTCTTCTTTCTAATGAGAACATGTCGTACCTTATTACTGTGGCCCTGCTCTGTGTGTCTTTAAATTCTTCGTGGGGTTTTTCCTAAAATTGGTCAGCCGTTGGACTCACTGCATACCCTATAACTGTATAGCAGACCCACTCCTTTCTAATGGGAACATGTCGTACCTTGTTACTGTGGCCCATGCTCTATGTGTCTTTAAATTCTTAGTGGGGTTTTTCCTAAAATTGGTCAGCCGTTGGACTCACTGCATACCCTATAACTGTATAGCAGACCCACTCCTTTCTAATGGGAACATGTCGTACCTTGTTACTGTGGCCCTGCTCTATGTGTCTTTAAATTCTTAGAGGGGTTTTTCCTAAAATTAGTCAGCCGTTGGACTCACTGTATACCCTATAACTGTATAACAGACCCTCTCCTTTCTAATGGGAACATGTTGAACCTTGCTACTATGGCCCTTGCATACCCTCTAACTGTATAGCAGGCTCTCTCCTTTCTAATGGGAACATGTTGTACTTGTTACTGTGGCCCTGCTCTGTGTGTCTTTAAATTCGTAGTGGGGTTTTTCCTAAAATTGGTCAGCTGTTGGACTCACTGCATACCCTTTAACTGTATAGCAGACCCTCTCCTTTCTAATGGGAACATGTCGTACTTGTTACTGTGGCCCTGCTCTGTGTGTCTTTAAATTCTTAGTGGGGTTTTTCCTTAAATTGGTCAGCCGTTGTGTGACGCCCAGCTGCGCTTGGTATCACAGATCCTGGAAGAGTGCATTGATGGATTCCTCCACAAGAGGCCCCCATAACCATTCACACATCTCCACCTTCCACCTCAGACCAGCAGAGGGAGCCCGTAAGGGATATAAATAGGGATGGTGGAGCCAGGCAGTTCAGTCTGGAGTCGACAGAGAGCCAAGTCTGTTGAGAGAGTTTCTGCAGTGGAGCACAATCCAGACTCAGTTGAAGCTCAGAATAGGGAGCTTTAGGTGTGCCGGCGCCATAAGATCGGTGAAGCGTGGCAAGCTGCCGTTAGTGTGAGTAGCCCAGTGAGGGCCCGAGTAGGCCGAAGGCGAGTGGAGAGTTAGTACATAGGGGGCAGAGGAGCTTACCCAGCTCACCCCGAATCATTTACCGGACACCGGGTCCGAAGCTTGCCGGGATCTCTATGACCCAGTAAGGTATAACCGGAATCCCTGGAGAACTACAGGTCCCAGGATCGCTAAAGTGCTGATATGTAACAGAGCCAGGAGACACATAGGCCCCGCAAGCAGGGAGCGTGCATTCCAAGAGAAGGCCTGACCACAATGTCAGCCAGCGCAGGACAGAGACAAAGTTAGGCCTAGCTCCAGGCAGGTCAGAAACTTACTACGCAGAGGCAAGAAACAGGAGGCCCTACACCCGCTCATTGGGGAGGATCCTGATATGCACCCTTCACCCTACAGTGCTCCGGGATGTGCCTGAATTTCCATCAGTAAAAGGTACTGAAGTGACTACCGTGTCCGTCCCCGTTCTTGCTCTGACCCGGCTGGGTCTCGCCTGTCCTGCATCCCCCTCCATACATTGCCCTGAGGCCTAGCTCCACCTGTGGGGAGCTATATCATCGAGCTGCCTTATCACCGACCTCAGTGGCGTCACGAACTTTCATAAACTTAACAAACCAAATCACCCCTTTTAAAGAGAGACCCCAGGGTACGGGCCCAGGAGCCGACCACCGCGACATCCCCAAGGCAAAGGCCCGGGTACCAAGTCATCCCCATCCCCTGGGCTAGTCAGTTGGACTCACTAAATACCCTATAACTGTATAGCAGACCCTCTCCTTTCTGATAGGAACATGTCGTACCTTGTTACTGTGGCCCTGCTCTATGTGTCTTTAAATTCTTAGTGGGGTTTTTCCCAAATTTTGGCAGCCCTTGCAGTCACAGCATGGGCATTACCACTATAGGTGACCCACTCCTTTATAATGGGAACATTTTTTTTTACAGAGACCCTCCTCTATGTCTCTTCAAAGGGGTATTGGGTTGCGTCCAAATTTTTGGCAGCCCATGCAGTCACTGGATACGCAATAACAGTATAGGAGACCCACTTGTTAATAATGGGAACAACAAAGCATAACCGGCTGATGGCTCTCTAACAATAGCTACGGCTGACTGCTGGCCTTTTAAGAATTGTAAGGGCCGTCTGATGTCCCTGTAAAAATAGGCTTTATGATTTTCAAAGTCCCTCCATCATAAATAAAAAAGGATGTGTCTGACGATGTGTCACACACCACATTGTCAGATAAGGTTGTAAAATGTTAAAATGACATTTGCCGGTGAATGCATTTGTCTTAAAAAAATAACATAAAAAAACAAAACAATAGGATCTTTCTTTAGTATAAAAAACAACATCACCAATTTAACCTCAATGTAATCACATTGTTCAGCTCATGCACCTCCTCCTCCTTCTCCGAAATGATCACATCAGTCACAAGCTGACAGCACTGCAGCACTGCCTTGGCCAAGCGGCAACAGGCTGTGCTGAAGATAACATGCTTAATGCTTAATTGACAAACCGCCCAGTGCTGCAGAGTTGTTGAAAGCTGTAACACAGCAGCTTGATCTGTGGCTCTCACCGCTGAACATACAGCCAGGTATGGTCGTGTGTAACAATGGGCGGAACCTGGTGACGGAGAAATGACAGCCAGGGTAGATACGGTTTCCCTCTATGCCAGTCCTTTCACTGGGCTAAAGAATATTGGTGTGGTGAAATACAACTCCCACTGAGAAGCGGTTTCAGATTGAAAAACATTGTGCTCACCAGAGGATTTGAATCTGAGGGCTAACCTTTCTCACCCGCTCAAGAGCCCCATAGCAGCTATAAAGTTAGCGCTATCATGAACTCTCCTGAGGTAGAAGCCAAGGCACACCAGAGGATTCTCTGGTGGAACCGTCCAACCTTGCTGAGAAGCAGTCCTGGCTAACAAAAGTGTGTGGGAAGGTTCCCGGACACTCTATCGCTGCTTTTTTACTGAGGAGGAAACACACGCCAACACGGGGAGAACATGCAAAGTCCTTGCAGATGTTGTCCTTGCTGGGATTTGAACCCAGGATCCCAGCGCTGCAAGGCTTCAGTGTTAACTAGTGTTGAGCGAGCATGCTCGATACTGCTCGGTACTCACCCGAGCATCTGACTACTCGGGATGCTCGGCGAGCACCGAGCATTTCCGGGTTACTCGGGCGGGAGCTCCGGTCTCCGCCCTGCATGTTTGGCGCTCTTTACAGAGCCAATGAACATGCAGGGATTGCCAGCCAGTCACTGTAATGCCGCAGCCATGTTGGTTGTGGGCATTACAGTGATTGGCTGGCCGCACAGCGTCACCTCGAGTATTTAAAACCGGGCGCCGCCATCTTGGACACAGTCGCTCCGGATCAGACAGTGTAGGGAGAGTGCTGCTGAGCTAGGGAGAGATTTATACTGCGAAATAGGTAGTGTAGGGTCTCTAAAGCCTGCAAAATCAAACAAACAGTCCTTCTGAGGACTAATATCCATCCCTGACTGTTCAGACACAAATATATCTGTTTAAAAGATTCTGGTGTAGGCCAGAGAACTAGAACTGTGGTTTTCCTCTTCCCCGGTTCAAATCTGGGTGTAATCCACCTTTTTGCATAAAAAAAACAGTTTCAGTGTCTCGCTGACTGTTCAGACACAAATATATCTGTTTAAAAGATTCTGGTGTAGGCCAGAGAAATAGAACTGTGGTTTTTCTCTTCCACAGTTGAAATCTGGGTGTAATCCACCTTTTTACATAAAAAAAACAGTTTCAGTGTCTCGCTGACTGTTCAGACACAAATATATCTGTTTAAAAGATTCTGGTGTAGGCCAGAGAACTAGAACAGTGGTTTTCCTCTTCCACGGTTCAAATCTGGGTGTAATCCACCTTTTTGCATAAAAAAAAACAGTTTGAGTGTCTCGCTGACTGTTCGGACACAAATATATCTGTTTAAAAGATTCTGGTGTAGGCCAGAGAACTAGAACTGTGGTTTTCCTCTTCCACGGTTCAAATCTCCTTTTTATTACCCTTTTGCCATTGATAGTGCAAGTGTAAGCTATTTTACTTCCTTTACAATGGGCAAGGCGCGTGGCAAGGGATGTGGAACTGGACGTTCTGGTGATGGTGTGTGCAGAGGACGGGGCCGTGGCCAAGGTGAAAATGTGCCACAACCAACAGCCACATCTTCTCGCTCCCAGTTCTTGAACGAATTACTATGGAAGCACACAACACCACTATTGCGAACTGATCAGTGTGAACAGGTTATTAATTGGATAGCAGATATTTCCAGTTACCTGGGCACCACCACCTCCGGTTTGTCTTCCACACGGTCAAGTCTTAGTAGCCGTGAGTCTCGACCGCATACTCCTCCTCACCCTGATGCTCCATCCTCCCACCATGCCGAGTGTCATCAGACAGCAACTGATCCCACAGTTGGACACTCTGAAGAGCTGTTCACTGGTCCATTTCCATATTTGGGCCCCTGGCCTGCTCCGCTTGAAGTGGTGGAAGAGGAGATCCCATGTAGCGATGGCCAAATATTTGAACAGCCAGGGCCACAGGAAGGCGACGCTGGCAATTTGTCACAAGAGGTGGACGATGACGAGACACAATTGCCACGAAGTGAGGAGGAGGACCGTGGTGCAAAAGTGGAAGAGGAGGAGGTGGTGGATGATCTAGTAACTGACCCAATGTGGAAGGAGGAAACGCAGAGCGAGGCCAGCAGCACACAGGGGGAGGGAGGCAGAGTACCCCAACAGGCAGGAAGAAGCAGTGTGGTGGCCGCAGACAGAAGGCGGGCAACCGTTCCCCGTAACACCAACACGAGGGACGTTGCCAGTACAACCGGTAGGTCTTCCAGAGTCTGGAATTTTTTTAAAGACTCTGCTGATAACCCCAAAAAGGCCATTTGTGCCACCTGCAAGGCCAGCATCAGCAGGGGTGACAAAACTACCAGCCTGACCACCACCAGCATGATCAGGCACATGTCAGCAAAGCAGCCGACTTTGTGGGGTGAACCCCAGGGTCCACGACCAGTGTCAGCGGGTGTCACCACTGCTTCTCCAGCTGTTGAGCGTGTAAGACAACCCCCTGTTGAGCGTGCAATGCAATCCCCTGTCCATACTGCATGCAAAGATGCCCCCTCCTCTCAGTCTTCACTTGTTATGGCAGTTTCTCAAGAAACAGCATCAACGTCCACGTCCCACCACAGCGTTCAATTGTCCATATCCCAGATCTTTGAACGAAATCGCAAATTTGCAGCCAACGCCCCACAGGCCACAGTCCTAAATTCGCACATTTTACGACTGCTTGCGTTGGAAATGCTGCCTTTTAGTCTGGTGGAGACGGAATCCTTCCGCAACCTTATGGCGCTGGCTGTCCCTCGGTACTTGGTCCCCAGCCGACACTATTTTGCCCGGTGTGCCATCCCCGCACTACACAAGCACGTATTCCAAAACATCTGCCGTGCCCTCAACAACGCAGTTACTGGAAGAGTCCACCTGACAACGGACACGTGGACAAGTGCTTGTGGCCAGAGATGGTACATCTCCCTGACGGCACACTGGGTAAAGATAGTGGAAGCCGGGACCCAGTCTGACCTTGGGACGGAACAAATCCTCCCCACACCGAGAATTGCCCCCACAGTGTACAGCTCCTGCGCATCATCCTACTCCTCCTCCTCATGTTCAGCCTCCATCTCAGATATCACAACATCAGTTACAAGCTGGAAGCACTGCAGTACTGCCTCAGCCAAGCGGCAACAGGCTGTGCGGAATCTCATAAGCTAGGTGATAAACCTCACACTGCTTGTGAGTTGTGGACAGCTGTGAAAGAGCAGGCAGATCTGTGGCTGAGACCGCTGAACCTACATCCAGGCATGGTCGTGTGTGACAATGGCCGTAACCTGGTGGCGGCTCTGAGGCGAGGCGAGATCACACACGTACCATGCCTGGCTCATGTGCTTAACCTCGGTGGTTTCTTAAATCGTACCCCGAGTTGCCAGATCTGCTCATCAAAGTACGCCGCCTGTCAGCTCATTTTCGGAAGTCGGCTACATCTTCCGCCGCCCTTGCTGTGTTGCAGCAGCGTTTGCAGCTTCCAGCACACCGACTGGTGTGTGATGTCCCCACACGTTGGAAATCTACCCTCCACATGTTGCAAAGGATTTGTGAGCAGAAGAGAGCAGTTGTGGAGTACCAGCTGCAACAAGGCCGTCGATATTCAGGTCAGACTCCACACATAAGGCCTCTGGAGTGGACCTGGATGTCTGACATATGTACCATCCTGACAAACTTTATGGAGTCCACCAAGATGGTGAGTGGCGATGACGCCATCATTAGCATCAGCATCCCACTTGTCTGTCTTTTGCAATGCTCTCTGCAGAGAATTAAAGAGGAGGCATTGCAGCCAGAGTATGATGAGATGGATCAAGAAGCCGTAATGGGCGATTACACACACCCCAGCCTCATCTCATCCCAACGTGCATTGGGGGACAATGACAGGAGGAGGAGGAGGAGGAAGAACAGGAGCTGGCATCATGCGCTGTAGATGGTAGTACCTGTACAACTGTCATACCGTCGGCTCAGCGTGGGTGGCCTGAGGACAGGAGGAGGAAGAGGAGGAGGACAGCATGGTCAGTTGTCATCTTGGTGAGGACACAGAAGTCTTGCCCGTTACCAGTCTGGCATGCATGGCTGACTTTATGTTACGCTGCCTTAACCCTGACTCTCGCATTGTCAAAATGTTGGGTGACAGTCATTACTGGTTGGTGACACTTTTAGAACCCCTCTACAAGGAGAACTTTCACTCTCTTATTCCTGAGGTGGAGAGGTCTAGAAAAATGGGGCAGTACAGAAGGCCCTTGCTGCAGAACTGTTAAAAAATTCCCATCTGAACACGCTTGCATCAGAGGTCACAGTTCGTTGCCCAACCAAGGCGTACAGGTGAGAGAGACGCAACTCCAATCGAGCAGAGGCAGGGGAGCACTGTCAATGTTCTGGGACAGTTTTCTGAGACCCGCCCAGCTTACAGGCCCTGAGGCGCGGGGTACTCTCACAAGGAGTGGAAAGTTTCAAAAGATGGTGAGGGAGTACCTTGCCGACCGTACCAGCGTCCTCCGTGATTCCTCTGTGCCTTTTAATTATTGGGCAAACAAGCTGGACACTTGGAATGAACTCGCTCTGTACGCCTTGGAGGTCCTGGCCTGCCCTGCCGCTAGCGTGTTATCGGAGCGTGTTTTTAGTGCCGCTGGGGGAATTATAACTGATAAGCGCACTCGCCTGTCAACTGACAATGCTGACTAGCTGTCCCTTATCAAAATGAAGAAGGGCTGGATTGGGCCAGACTTCTCATCACCACCAAATGACAGCAGAGTAACATAAAGTCAAATCCACTGTGTATTCCCATGTACCGCTTCACACCGACACATGGGTATACTTTTCCTCATTTTGGCTGTTTTTTGCTCTTCTCCTTATCCTCAGCCTCCACAAGCTCTATACCACCAAGGTGACCATGGTCCGTGTTGCCAGTATTGTAAGTTCCTCCGTCCTAATTTTTTACAGCTTTTGCTTGGAAGGCATAGGCAAAGACTATGGGAGACCCACTCCCCAATAATGGGAATAATGTTTTTAATATGCTGTACTGCATGGCTCTTGTAAGGGGCATTGCAATTCCTCCGTCCTAATTTTTGGCAGCTTTTGCTTGGAAGACATAGGCAAAGACTATGGGAGACCGAATCCCCAATAATGGGAATAATGTTTTTAATATGCTGTACTGCATGGCTCTTGTAAGGGGCATTGCAAGTTCCCTTCGTCCTAATTTTTGGCAGCTTTTGCTTGGAAGACATAGGCAAAGACTATGGGAGACCCACTCCCCAATAATGGGAATAATGTTTTTAATATGCTGTACTGCATGGCTCTTGTAAGGGGAATTGCAAATTCCTCCGTCCTAATTTTTGGCAGCTTTTGCTTGGAAGGCATAGGCAATGACTATGGGAGACCGACTCCCCAATAATGGGAATAATGTTTTTAATATGCTGTACTGCATGGCTCTTGTAAGGGGCATTAAAATTGTCCTGTTAAGCTACTGTGACCTCCACGTCTCTTCCAAGGGTCATTGATATTGTCTTTTTATTCCACTGGGACCTCCACTAATCTTCCAAGGGGCATTGATATTGTCTTTTTAATCCACTGGGACCTCCACCACTCTTCCAAGGGGCATTGATATTGTCTTTTTATTCCACTGGGACCTCCACGTCTCTTCCAAGGGACATTAAAACCGTGTTGTTAAACCACTCTGAGCTCCACGTCTCTTCCAAGGGGCAATAAAACCGTCTTGTTAAGCTACTGTAACCTCCATGTCTCTTCCAAGGGGCATTAAAACCGTCTTGTTAAACCACTCTGAACTCCACGTCTCTTCCAAGGGGCATTAAAACCGTCTTGTTAAGCTACTGTGACCTCCACGTCTCTTCCAAGGGGCATTAAAATTGTCTTGTTAAACCACTCTGAACTCCAAGTCTCTTCCAAGGGGCATTAAAATCGTCATGTTAAGCTGCTGTGACCTCCACGTCTCTTCCAAGGGTCATTGATATTGTCTTTTTATTCCACTGGGACCTCCACCACTCTTCCAAGGGGCATTGATATTGTCTTTTTATTCCACTGCGACCTCCACCACTCTTCCAAGGGTGCATTGAAATTGTCTTTTAATTCCTCTGCGACCTCCACCACTCTTCCAAGGGGCATTGATATTGTCTTTATATTCCACTGCCACCTCCACCACTCTTCAAAGGGGCATTGATATTGTCTTTTTATTCCACTGTAACCTCCACCACTCTTCCAAGGGGCATTGATATTGTCTTTTTATTCCACTGGGACCTCCACCACTCTACCAGGGGGCATTGATATTGTCTTTTTATTCCACTGAGACCTCCACGTCTCTTCCAAGGGGCATGAAAACCGTCTTGTTAAACCAATCTGAACTCCACGTCTCTTCCAAGGGGCATTAATACCGTCTTGTTAAGCTAGTGTGACCTCTACGTCTCTTCCAAGGGGCATTAAAACCGTCTTGTTAAACCACTCTGAACTCCACTTCTCTTCCAAGGGGCATTAAAACCGTCTTGTTAAGCTACTGTGACCTCCACGTCTCTTCCAAGGGGCATTAAAACCGTCTTGTTAAACCACTCTGAACTCCACGTCTCTTCCAAGGGGCATTAAAATCGTGTTGTGAAGCTACTGTGACATCAACGTCTCTTCCAAGGGTCATTAATATTGTCTTTTTATTCCACTAGGACCTCCACCACTCTTCCAAGGGGCATTGATATTGTCTTTTTATTCCACTGGGACGTCCACCATTCTTCCAAGGGACATTGATATTGTCTTTTTATTCCACTGCGACCTCTACCACTCTTCCAAGGGGCATTGATATTGTCTTTTTATTCCACAGGGACCTCCACCACTCTTTCAAAGGGCATTGATATTGTCTTTTTATTCCACTGGGATCTCCATGTCTCTTCCAAGGGGCATTAAAACTGTCTTGTTAAACCACTCTGAACTCCACGTCTCTTCCAAGGGGCATTAAAACGGTCTTGTTAAGCTACTGTGACCTCCACGTCTCTTCCAAGGGGCATTAAAACCGTCTTGTTAAACCACTCTGAACTCCACTTCTCTTCCAAGGGGCATTAAAATCATCTTGTTAAGCTACTGTGACCTCCACGTCTCTTCTAAGGGTCATTGATATTGTTTTTTTATTCCACTGGGACCTTCACCACTCTTCCAAGGGGCATTGATATTGTCTTTTTATTCCACTGGAACCTCCACGTCTCTTCCAAGGGGCATTAAAACCGTCTTGTTAAAGCACTCTGAACTCCACGTGTCTCTTCCAAGGGGCATTAAAACTGTCTTGTTAAGCTACTGTGACCTCCACGTCTCTTCCAAGGGGCATTAAAACCGTCTTGTTAAACCACTCTGAGCTCCACGTCTCTTCCAAGGGGCATTAAAATCATCTTGTCAAGCTACTGTGACCTCCACGTCTCTTCCAAGGGTCATTGATATTGTCTTTTTATTCCACTGGGACCTCTACCACTCTTCCAAGGGGCATTGATATTGCCTTTTTATTCCACTGGGACCTCCACGTCTCTTCCAAGGGGCATTAAAACCGTCTTGTTAAACCACTCTGAACTCCTCGTCTCTTCCAAGGGGCATTAAAACTGTCTTGTTAAGCTACTCTGACCTCCACGTCCCTTCCAAGGGGCATTAAAACCGTCTTGTTAAACCACTCTGAACTCCACATCTCTTCCAAGGGGCATTAAAATCATCTTGTTAAGCTACTGTGACCTCCATGTCTCTTCCAAGGGTCATTGATATTGCCTTTTTATTCCACTGGGTTCTCCACCACTCTTCCAAGGGACATTGATATTGTCTTTTTATTCCACTGGGACCTCCACGTCTCTTCAAAGGGGCATTAGAACCGTCTTGTTAAGCTACTGTGACCTCCACGTCTCTTCCAAGGGCCATTAAAACCGTCTTGTTAACCCACTCTGAACTCCACGTCTCTTCCAAGGGGCATTAAAATCGTCTTGTTAAGCTACTGTGACCTCCATGTCTCTTCCAAGGGGC
The DNA here is from genome assembly GCF_046119375.1 of Phyllobates terribilis. Taxonomy (NCBI): domain Eukaryota; kingdom Metazoa; phylum Chordata; class Amphibia; order Anura; family Dendrobatidae; genus Phyllobates; species Phyllobates terribilis. The sequence goes on from NW_027362765.1 coordinate 107,189,709, forward strand.
ATTAAAATTGTCTTGTTAAACCACTCTGAACTCCACAGCTCTTCCAAGGTGCATTGAAATGTTGTTTTTAATTACCTCTAACCTCCACGACTCTTCCAACGGGCATTGCATTTCCTCCTAATTTCAGTCAGCTTTTGCTTTTCAATGCATAGGCGAACACTAAGGGAGACCCACTCCCCAATAATGGGTAGAAGGTTTTTAGTATGCTGTAATCCACGTTTGTTTCAAGGGGCATTGCAGTTCCTCATAATTTTTTGGAAAGCCTTCCATTCACTGCTTAGGCCAACAGTGTACAGGAGACCCAGTTGCTATAAATGGAAAAAACGGATTAATTAAGGCCCTCTGACCTCCATGTCACTTCCAAGGGGCATTGGAGTGCCTCAAAATTTTTGGTAGGCATTGCACTCACTGTATGCCCTATAGCTGTGTAGCCGAACCGCTCCTTTTGGTACAGAAACATATCCTACAAGACATGTGTGGTTGACTGGCCTGATATTGATGTGAATGGTCCCTGTTCCTCCTGCTCTTTCTCCTTTGCCACCACCTCATCCATCATTCATCACCTGAAGCTTTGTTTTAACGGGAGTCATAGAACTGGGATAGTAGCAGGAAAACATCCAGCAATCCTTGGAGGAGGTAGGATATGCGCCAAAACGCTGACCGCCTCAGGCCTAGCCGCTACTACATACATGCGCTTGCATTCCAAGGAACAGAAAGTTAAGGAGATGTGTGGCGGATCCAGGTGGTGGAACCTCTGTGCTGCGGTGCAAGGAGGGACCCAGAGGGGCGTAACTAAGTATCAACTCGGACTGACTTAGGTCATACAGCGGCTAATGACTCCATGACCAGGGAGGGACCGAGCAGAGGGACCAGGTGCTACTTTGGGGACGACCTTGTAAGAGAGCAGGTGACACCCACGGGTCAGATGGCTGAGACTGACTGATAATGCAGATGGGCACAGCAGGCAGGCTGACGAGAGATTAGGGTAGATGAACTGGCAGAGACAGCAGGTGACAGGCGGTAGCCTCTAGGTAGGCTGTCAGGTGGTCACGGCAAGTGATGGGAAGGAGCCTCTAGGTAGGCTGTCAGGTGGTCACGGCAAGTGACGGGCGGTAGCCTCCAGGTAGGCAGACAGGTGGTCACGGCAAGTGACGGGCAGGAGCCTCTAGGTAGGCTGGCAGGTTACAGGCAGGTGCTTCCAGGTAAGCAGGCGGGCAAAGCCCATAGACAGACTGGCGGATTGAACGGAAGACAGAATGTCGGGCTGGAGAGTAGTCAGGCTGGCGGACTGGACTGATAGTCAGGCTGGCGGGCAGGACTAGTAGTCAGGCTAGCAGCGGGACCTGAGGGCTGAAGCAGAGGTAAGTACACTGTGCATCAACTATTGCTCGGGCACCTCCATATTGGAGGAGGTGCTTTATATATGGGAGGACCTCTGGCAATTGGCCGGGGACTCCTTAGGGCGGCGCGCGCGGCCCCTTTAAGAGGGAAGTAGTGCGCGTGTGCCCTAAGCACAGTGCCCGGGAAGCTGCGCGCGCTGGCAGAAGCAGAAAGAGGAGCGCTGGAGGACGCCAGGCGGGGAGCACGGCGGTGAGAGGGACGGCGTCTCTGCCTGGCAGGGGGCAGAGACGCCGATGCTACAAGATGCATGGCCTCATGATCATGAATAATTTACTCGTTGTGTAGGAGGCCGACCACTGCTGCTGTCTACCTTCTGAACTTTGTGTTGAAGCCTGATTGACCCAGGACCCACAATCCTCTATGTCTGGAGGACGTGTTGCATCCCAGTGTCCAACTGTGTCCCGGCTTCTACAATATTAACCCAGTGTGAAGACGTCAGTGAGATGGACCATCCCTGGCCACATTCACTTGTCCATGTGTTTGTGGTTAGGATATCCTTCCCACTAAATGCAATGGGGAGGGCACAGGTAATGTTTTGGTATGCGCGCTTGTGTATAAGGCGCACCGGTACAAATAGGGGTGGCTGGGGACCGTTTATGGACACCCGGCCTCCCCCAGGCGGCTGGGGACCGTGTGTGGGCACCCGGCCGTGGGGTGGCTGGGGACCGAGTATGGACACCCAGCTGCCCCCTGGCGGCTGGGGACCAAGCGTGGACACCCGGCCGACGGGCGGCTGGGGACTGAGTATGGATACCAGACCGCCGACGCAGCCATGATTCCGCCTCCACGTGCCTAAAAGGCCCAATTTCAAGTGCAAGCAAGCAAGCTGTATGGTATTGCAGCCTGGGGGTGGGTGGGTGGCAGGCTACATACTTGCGCTTTCATTGCAAGGAATGGGGGAGGTACAATTGAACACTGCCCTGGGACAAGGACTTGCACAGGGATAGTTGAAAGTCTGCATCTTCTGATGCGGCAAGGATCACTTCTGATGGGCACACTTTCAGGCAGTGACCTGGGTGTCAGAGATGCTTCCAGGGGTCTTCCCCATGCTGTTCCCATGTCTTTTCAGCACTGTATGCATGTGTCACACAGCACATGGCCAGATAAGGTTGTAAAATGTTAAAATGATATTTCCCGGTGAATGCATTTGTCAAGGTTAAAAGCAATACAAAAGTGCAAAAACGCATTAAAAATGCTAATTGTGAACATAGCCCAAGGTGTGGAGGAATATTTTTGTTTTTGGTTATTTATTTTACCTTATACACAAGTCTTTACCCTGGAAAAGATGTTCCCTAACATATTTCACAGGAAAACAGTTTAATTTTCGTTTTTGAACGTTTTATTGTGAGCCCGTAAAAGTGGCTTAGTACCTCTGACCATGTTGTTGACAGCAGTGACCTGGGGGTCAGAAATGCTTCCTGGGGCGACCCCATGCTGTCATTTGAGCACTGTCACTATCGTTTTGGGCACTTTTTAGGCTTTCTACAGACTGCCGGGGGTGCCACCGCAAAAATGCTCGGGTCTCCCATAGACTAACATTGAGCTCATTGCTCTGGTCGAGCACCCGAGTATCACGGTGAGTTCGGCCCGAGCTTCGAGCACCCGAGCATTTTAGTGCTTGCTCAACACTAGTGCTAACCACTGATCTAATGTGCTGCCGTTCAACCTCTAATATCTAACAGGCTGGAGAAACTTGCACCTACTGCCACTCTATCTTCAGCTCCTTTGTGAGAAAATGTATTTGGGCAACCACTCAGTCTACCAAATAAAATTCCTGAGAAGGAAATTAGGGATGGCTTTGCTACTGGTACTGGGGGCAGTGCTAATACGATGGCATCGTACAATAGTTTGCTGGAAATATTCCAGGCTAGTAGGAGGCAAGCAAATTCCCACAGAAAAGTACCAGCAGTAATGTTCAGGCCACATTTCAAGTGCAAGCAGCTTTAGAGGACTTCCTGGGAGAAGTGACACGCAGGGTAGATACGGTTTCCCTCTATGCCAGTCCTTTCACCGAGCTAAATACAACTCTCAGCCAAAAAAGTTGTGGACTGGCTCCGTACTGTCCCTGGCCACATTCACCTGTCCACGTATTTGTGGTTAGGCGGTCCTTCCCAGTAAGTGCACTGGGGAGGGCACGGGTAATGTTGAAGGAGAAGCCAGGGCCCACCGGAGGAGTCTCCGGTTCTCTGGTGGGCCCTTCCAATCCTTCCGAAAAGCAGCCCTGGCTAAGAAAAGTGTGGGGGAAGGTTCCCGGACACTCTATGGCTGCTTTTTTAATGTGGATTGGCCATGCTTATGCATGTTATTTCTCAAAACGCATTACAGATCAGGCCATTGTCCAACTCTGTATTCAAGAAACTAAATGCTCAAAGAAAGATGTGTGTGTGTGTCAAAGCACCACCGACAAGTGCGAGTTGATGCTGGACGGGCTGCCATTGCTTCTGCAACAAGCTCAATTACAGGACTTCCTGGGAGAAATGACATGCAGGGTACATACGGTTTCCCTCTATGCCAGTCCTTTCACCGAGCTAAATACAACTCTTAGCAAAAAAAGTTGTGGACAGGCTCCATACCATCCCTGGCCACATTTACCTGTCGACGTGTTTGCGGTTAGGCGGTCCTTCCCAGTAAGTGCACTGGGGAGGGCACTGGTAATGTTATGGGACCCGTGCTTGTGGAAGGCGGAGGCGATACAGGGAAATATAGTGGCGGCTGGGGACCGAGTATGGACACAACCGGCCGCCGCCGGCATGAGGTTGTGAAAAGCTTCCGCCTCCACGAGCTTAAAAGGCCATATTTCAAGTGAAAAGAGCTGCCCAGAAATCTGGCAGTTTAGTGTTGCACCCTGTGGGTGGGTGGCTGGCTGCATACTTGCACTTGCATTCCAAGTAACAGAAAACTAAGCAGATGGTGGTCTCTATCATCATCATGGCCTCACCTCGGCATTATGAACTCTCCTGAAGGAGAAGCCAGGGCCCGCCGCAGGAGTCTCCGGTTCTCTGGTGGGCCCTTCCAACCCTGCCGAAAAGCAGCCCTGGCTAAGAAAAGTGTGGGGGAAGGTTCCCGGACACTCTATGGCTGCTTTTTTAATGTGGATCGGCCATGCTTATGCATGTTAATTCTCAAAAGGCATTACAGATCAGGCCATTGCCCAACTAAGTATTCAAGAAATTAAATGCGCAAAGAAAGATGTGTGTGTGTCCAAGCACCACCGACAAGGGCGAGTTGATGTTGGATGGGCTGCCATTGCTTCTGCAACAAGCTCAATTACAGGACTTCCCGGGAGAAATGACACGCAGGGTACATACGGTTTCCCTCTATGCCAGTCCTTTCACCGAGCTAAATACAACTCTTAGCAAAAAAAGTTGTGGACTGACTCCGTACCATCCCTGACCACATTCACCTGTCCACGTGTTTGTGGTTAGGCAGTCCTTCCCAGTAAGTGCACTGGGGAGGGCATGGGTAATGTTGTGGGACCCGTGCTTGTGGAAGGCTGAGGCGATACCGGGAAATATAGTGGCGGCTGGGGACCGAGTATGGACACTCGGCCGCCGCCGGCATGAGGTTGTGAAAAGCTTCTGCCTCCACGGGCCTAGAAGGCCACATTTCAAGTGCAATCAGCTGTCAAAAATTTGGCAGTATAGTATTGCAGCCTGCGGGTGGGTGGGTGGGTGGCAGCCTGCATACTTGCGCCTGTATTCTAAGGAATGGGGTAGGGACAGCTGAACGCTGCAGTGGGACAAGGACGTGGACGGTGATTGTTGCAAGTCTGCAACGACAGGTGCATGGCGGGAGGCATCTTCGCATGCGCCAAGGATCACTTATGATGGGCACACTTTTAGGCAGTGACCTGGGAGTCAGATATGCTTCCATTGATCTTCCACATGCTGTTCCCATGTCTTTTCAGCACTGTATGCATGTATCTGATGATGTGTCACACACAATATGGCCAGAAAAGGTTGTAAAATGTTAAAATGACATTTCCTGGTGAATGCATTTGTCTCGGTTGAAAGCAATTCAAAAGTGCAAAAATGCATCAAAAACGCTACGTGTGAACATAGCCCAAGTTGTGGAGGAGTATTTTTGTTTTTGGTTATTTATTTTGCCTTATATACAAGTCATTACCCTGGAAAGGATGTTTCTTAACATATTTCCCAGGAAAATCCATTTTGGTTTCGTTTTTGTATGTTTTATTGTGAGTCCGTAAAAGTGGTGTAATACTCTGACCACATTGCTGACAGCAGTGATCTGGGAGTCAGAGATGCTTCCAGTGGTCTTCCCCATGCTGTTCCCATGTCATTTGAGCACTGTTCCCATTGATTTGGGCAATTTTTAGGCCCTCTGCTGACTGCTGGGGGGAGCCGCCTGAAAAATGCTCGAGTTTCCCATAGACTTACATTGGGCTCGTTGCTCGGGTCGAGCACCCGAGTATTCCAATTTGCGCGACCTGAGTACCCGAGCATTTTAGTGCTCGCTCCTCACTAGTTATAACTACTTTTATATTGAGCCCTTCTCAGTAGGGATGATAATAAACATATGCTCTTGTGCCCGCGATTAATTATACAATATCCACCTGTTTAATATTTAGTTCCCCCTTTTGAATTTTTAATCACCTCTATGGAACATTTCAGAAGAATCGAGTCACATAGGGCCAGAGGAGAGAATTCAGCCATGACTGCAGTTATTACAATCGTTTAGAGAGCACTCTTTAAAACATTGGGTCAGTGATGTTACTATAGTGTTTGCAACAGTTGTAAATGTGAGCTCCAATTTTAGGCAACCTGAGGAAAACAGCAATTTTTTAATGAAACAATGCATAACATCCAACGATATTTATGAAATGATGCCACTAGGTGGTGTTGCACTTTTTTGAACCTACATTATGTGATGTCATCAATTATGGCAGTAATTTTCAGCAAAGATTAATTGGTGGTAAAAAAATAAAAAAATAAGAAAATTAAAATATATATACTGTATATACATACACATACAGTGTTAGCCAGCATTACACAGACCCTGATAGGCACATAATGTATATATCCACATTTTTAAGAGGAATCTATCACCAGGTTTTTCATACTCCTTTTAAGAGCAGCATGATGTAGAGGCAAAGACTTTGATTCTAGTAATATGTAACTCACTGGGCAGCTTGCTGTAGTTGGCAAATGGCTGGTGACAGATTCTCTTTAATCCAAGTACTTACTCTGCCATTGCTTTACATTAATACTGGAATTTATATACTGTATAAATAGACAAGAGATTGATGAAAAGCACCGAAATGTGCGAGGATGCAGAAGTAGATCTAAACGATAAGAAGGATCAGTATATAGAATATATGCACACCTCCCAACCATCTCCAATCCAGCAGATCTGTCCTGAATTTGGGGAGCTCCCCCAGGTGGTTGGACTTCAGATGTATATGTGTCCTCAGGACCAGGCTCGAATTTCCCACTAGGCACCGGGGGTCTGGTGCCTAGAGCGGTGGGTTGCAGGGGGCGGCGCCCGGGTCAAAATTTAAAAAAAAAACAGGCTCTTTAAGAAAACCCGCGTCTTTCTGGAGGAGGGAGGGGGCATGCCGCATTCATTTGCATTTGCATCATTAAGACGCAAATACAAATGATCCTCCTGCACGCCAGCACATCTGGGGTCAGGGGAGCTCCAATCAACTCCCTGACCCGATGTGCTGTGGAAGAGGACGGGGGTGAAGCACAGTATGGAAGACATGATGGGGGTTGTAAAGCACAGTATGGAAAACTTGTCGGGGGTGAAGCACAGTATGGAAAACATGAAGGGGGGTGTGTGAAGCACAATATGTAGCACATGAAGGGGGGTGAAGCACAGTATGGAAAACATAAAGGGGGTGTGAAGCACAGTATGGAGAACATGAAGGGGTGTGAGGCACAGTATAGAGAACATGAAGGGGGGGTGAAGCACAGTATGGAAAACATGAAGGGGAGGTGAAGCACAGAATGGAAAACATGAAGGGGGTTAAGCACAGTATGGAAAACATGAAGGGGGGTTAAGCACAGTATGGAGAACATGAAGGGAGGTGAAGCACAGTATGGAGAACATGAAGGGGGGAAGCACAGTATGGAAAACATGAAGGGGGGAAGCACAGTATGGAGAACATGAAGGGGGTGAAGCACTGCATGGAGAGCATAAGAAGAGGGACACGGTATGGAAAACATGAGAAGGGGGAGCATGGTATGGAGAACATGAGAAGGGGTGGAGTATGGTATGGAGAACATGAGAAGGGGGAAGCACGGTATGGACAACATGAGAAGGGAGGGAAGCATGGTATGGAGAACATGACTAGGGGGGAGGCACAGTATGGAGAACATCAGAAGGGGGAAGCACGGCATGGAGAACATGAGAAGGGGGGAAGCACTGTATGGAGAACATGAAGGGAGGTGAAGCACAGTATGGAGAACATGAAGGGGGGAAGCACAGTATGGAGAACATGAAGGGGGGTGCAGCACTGCATGGAGAGCATAACAAGAGGGACACGGTATGGAAAACATGAGAAGGGGGAGCATGGTATGGAGAACATGAGAAGGGGTGGAGTATGGTATGGAGAACATGAGAAGGAGGGAGCACGGTATGGAGAACACGAGAAGGGGGGAAGCACTGTATGAAGAACATGAGAAGGGGGGAAGCACTGTATGGAGAACATGAGAAGGGAGGGAAGCACGGTATGGAGAACATGAGAAGGGGGGAAGCACGGTATGGACAACATGAGAAGGGAGGGAAGCATGGTATGGAGAACATGACAAGGAGGGAGGCACAGTATGGAGAACATCAGAAGGGGGAAGCACGGTATGGAGAACATGAGAAGGGGGGAAGCACTGTATGGAGAACATGAGAATGGGGAGTACGATATGGAGAACATGAGAAGGGGGAAGCAGGTATGGAGAACATGAGAAGGGGGGGAGCACGGTATGGAGAACATGAGAAGGGTGTGGGGAAGCACGGTATTTATCCAGGAACATTATAACAACACTGTTATTTTTAAGGGCACCATTTTGGGATGAGCTGCAGAAGACCGGACAAGAAGGAAGTCTGCAGAGACGAGCTGCGGCTGCAAGAAGTCATCATGGAGTCAGGTACTTAGATCTAAGGTGCATGTACATTGGTCAGTTGCAGCCTGTAATCGACCACTGAGCTGCTATATGTAGCCAATCAGCAGCTGTTTAATAACCTGTTTACATGATGTGGCCTCACTTTCATGTGCACAGAACGATTGTTAACATGATCGTCCTGTGCACATAAAAAAGCATCGTTCTGAGCAGCACATGTGTACACAGGAGAATGAGTTGCTGAGAACGATGATATATAAAAGGAGTCTTTCACACCCAAAATGCCAATTCTGCATACACATTTATATAGGGGACATAGCCCAAGCATATACAGTTTTAACTTAACATGTTATTTTTTATATGCAAATGAGGGCTCTTCTGTGCCCCCTTGGCGTGGCCTATGCCTTGTTGCATTGTTACACCCTCCTATTTGCATATTAAAGCCATTCCCTTGTTATAATTGACAGAGGTCCTTTGGTGAAAGTCAGTGCTGTCTAAAATAACTTTGCATTTTTGTGCTTGTGCCCTGACACTAGAGGAGCACAGTAGCCCTCCAAGTGTCAGTGTGAACGTGCACACAATGAGACTGCAGGAGCGTTCTAATGCTTGGTTGCTGCCTGATTTAGGCTGCAGACTCATTGAGGAGGAAGAACATTGTGATGTGCTGTCTGCTTACTTCAACGCCTTGTCCTCTCCTCACTGGAGCCGCTCGCTCACTACTTCCAGGTGCACCAAGTGGCAGCTGCAGACAGACAGAATCCAGATGTCAGAAAGCAGCCACATAGTGTGCACACCCTCACTGACATTTAAAGCGTGCTGCTGTGCTCCTCCAGTGTGGGTGCGCAAGCGCAGACTGGTGAACTGATGTTAGACTGTGCTCGTTCTAACCAACGCATCACTATCAAGACAAGAGACAAGCTTTAAAGGGAGCATATCTCCAGGTTTTCCTCATATAATGTATGGCCAGCACCTAGAAGCCCTCTGATATAGCATATTGCTATGCTGTCTGTATGTCCCCTATACCCTATGCAAGGCACAAAAAATAGCTTTTATTATACCCACAGACGGCGCAGTCCGATCTGATTGGCGTATCTCAATTTGATCCAACGCCTCCTCTCTTCTTACGAGCGATGTCCTCCTTCTTTGCTTTGTGTGGCTTACGCATTCTATGTCATCATCATGGTGTCCTCCATTGCACTCCTGCACCGGCGCACTTCTCTCTTACCTGCCGAGGGCAGAGCAAAGTTCCGTAGTGCGCATCCGCCAGCTTTGGTGCCGTTCCAATGATATTTATAAGGATGACTGCATGAAGAGAACATGCAAATTTCCACAGTCATTGATGATATGAGGCTGCATGTCAGGTAAAGGCACTGGGGAGATGGCTGTCATTACATCTTCAATAAATGCCCAAGTTTACATTGATATTTTGGAGAGTTTTCTTATCCCATAAATTGAAAGGATGTTTTGGGATGATGACATCATTTTTCAAGATGATAATGCATCCTGCCATAGAGCAAAAACTGTGAAAACATTCCTTGAAAGAAGACACATAAGGTCAATGTCATGGCCTGCAAATAGCCTGGATCTCAATCCAATTGAAAATCTTTGGTGGAAGTTGAAGAAAATGGTCCATGACAAGGTTCCAACCTGCAAAGCTGATCTGGCAACAGCAATCAGTGAAAGTTGGAGCCAAATTGATGAAGAGTATACTGTTTGTCACTCATTAAGTACATCCCTCAGAGACTGCAAGCTGTTATTAAAGCCAGAGGTAGTGCAACAAAATACTAGTGATGTATTGGAGTGTTCTTTTGTGTGTTTGTTTTTCATGATTCCATAATTTTTTCCTCAAAATAGAGTGATTCCATAATTTTTTCCCTCTGCTTGATCTGAAAAAAATTACCCTTACTGAGTACCACATTTTTTATCTTGATTTCTTTTAGTGTTTCTTAAAGCCCTAAAGTTGCCATTTGAAAAGACTTTAGTTTTGTGCCATGTCTGTGATCTGCTTTTTTTCAAGAACATTAAACAACTGAATGAACATCCTGCGAGCCTGGTGATTCCATAATTTTTGCCAGGGGTTGTAGGTGCAGGCTGTACTTTATATGGGGAAAACCTGGTGACAGGTTGCCTTTAATTTTTCAAATGTTAGGTCATACGGTGCACCAAGGCTTAGTTGTGCATTTGCATATTATATGTCGTTTTTTCAGCAAACATTACACTAAACTGTATATCCTACAAAAGACAAAAAATATATCTCATACCCTACCATCATTATATATAAATGTAAAGCAAAGTTGCATATTAAATGTAGGGTACTTAGTGAACTATTTTTGATCAAAAAAAGTATACAAGCCGTCCCACCAGCGACAAGGTGACCCTAAATTGGGACGGTACCTACACTGTCTATATTAAAAACCTTACTGTATATCAAAGTTGAAGTAATGCATATAAAAGGGTAGACAAATGGGACCGGGTCCCAACTTCAGACCACCTAGGCCCGTGGTAAGCTACATATATACTAATCAGCTCAACAAAGGGGATGCCACACCCTTAATTTGCACAGAATGCAAACAAGACAAAAAAACAAGCAATGTGAACTGAGGTCTAAGATGGTACACATGCAAGAAATAGGAGCATGTTCACACTAGCAAAAAGAAGCAAAACCTACAAAAGACAAAAGATATATCTCATACCCTACCATCATTATATATAAATGTAAAGCAAAGTTGCATATTAAATATAGGGTACTTAGTGAACTATTTTTGATCAAAAAAAGTATACAAGCCGTCCCACCAGCGACAAGGTGACCCAAAATTGGGACGGTACCTACACTGTCTATATTAAAAACCTTACTGTATATCAAAGTTGAAGTAATGCATATAAAAGGGTAGACAAATAGGACCGGGTCCCAACTTCAGACCACCTAGGCTGATATACTAATCAGCTCAACAAAGGGGATGCCACAGTTACAGTTACCAAACTGTATATGCCTGGTATTATTTTAGTAGGGGCTATGTCCCTTATGTAAATCTTCATGCAGTATAATTGTCCTTTTGGGGTGACACACTCCCTTTCAGTAAGCTTAAAATTAATTTCGCCCAACGTTTGAAAGTTTTGTTTGTGCATCGGGTGATTGACAGCCTGTTTAGATAGATCGATACTCAGTTTCCCATTATCGGCTTTAGTGTTAAAGGGATTGTCTGGTCTAAAATTACAAATCTGCAGTCACTCTATTTAACTGCAGACTTGTGAATCCTCATATCACGCACTGCTTGCTGTAAGGATTCTCCTGTGCCAGCGTTGAAAACGGCAGTCGCAGTTGTGACTGCATTAAGCGATTTGCATACTTCTGGCCACAATGCAACTATGCAAGTGAATTGAGTGAGGTTGCGCCCATCTAGTCGGATTGTGGCTGGGAGTATGCATATCACATGCTTGCTGTCAATGACCACCGTTCCTGGCGCTGACACCGGAAAATTTTCACAGCAAGCAGTGTGTGCACTAGGAGGATTCACAACTCTGCAGTCACAGAGTGAATGCACTGTGGAGGGCATCATACTTTGTAGGGGCCATGAAAGTGGTATCATTATGTGTTGGAACACTAGTGGGCATACCTCCCAACTTTTGAAGCAGAGAAAGAGGGATAGATCATGAAGCGCGTGCACATTTTGGCCACGCCCCTGGCCACACCCCAATCCACGCCCATTTGCCATTACTTTCTCCCCTGGCAGGAGTTGTCAGAGGGGCATTGGTGATGAGGGGCATTCAGCAGATGGCCCTCATCCCCATTTCTGGTATGCATGGCCCTCTCATCCCCATTCCTGGTATGCATGGCCCCCTCATCCCCATAACTGTTGTGCATGGCCTCCTCATTCCCAATCCTGGTATGCATGGCCCCCTCATCCCCAATCCTTGTGTGCATGGCCCCCTCAGACCCAATCCTGGTATGCATGATCCCCTCAGACACAATCCTGATATGCATGGCCCCCTCAGACCCAATCCTGGTATGCATGGCCCACTCAGACCAAATCCTGGTATGCATTGCCCCCTCAAACCCAATCCTGGTATGCATGGCCCCCTGAGACCCAATCCTGGTATGCATGACCCCCTCAGACCCAATCCTGGTATGCATGGCCCCCTCAGACCCAATCCTGGTATGCATAGCCCCCTCAGACCCAATCCCGGTATGCATGGCCCCCTCATCCCCAATTCTGATATGCATGGCCCCCTCATCCCCAATCCTGATATGCACGGCCCCCATATCCTGGTATACACGGCCCCCCATCACTGCGCACATGAAAAAATAAACACATGCATGTTGCGTTTAGAGAGCCCCTGATGCGCCTAAACAATGGAAAGCCCCCACAAGTGACCCCATTTTGGAAACTAGCCCCTTCAAGGATTTTATCAAGAGGTATATTGAACATTTTGAACCCAGAGGTACAACACAGAATTTGATAACATTAAGTCATCATATTGTAAAAAAATACTTATTTCTGTATATTTTTCTATCGAGGACTTCTTATCAGATGCGATCGATCAAATACTATATATATATCATGATATTCTTATAAAAAAAAGTGTCAATTTATTCTTGGATTGTCTATTAAAAAAAATAATTGCAGTAGTTACATAAAATAGTTAAATAGTTACAAAGTGATTGTTCATTTGTCCATAATTAGCTTAATAGTTGAGATTCATCCATCTTTTCTTGGGATCCTGAATGGTAGTCTGTCTGTGTCCAGCACGTGTGTGTCAGGATGACACCATGTGTCCGGGTAAAGCACTTGTCTCCTTGGGCCTACATCGGCAGCTGTTTCCTTCACATATAGATTTTCGTCCAGTGTCCTGTGAAATGGCAAGAGCGAGCCCCCTGTCTCTAACATGGGGTTATATAGCCCCCCCCACCATAGCACCTGTTCTTCTGCATATGGCACTGAAATAAAAATACACAAATAGCGCATGTCATATAGAAACCCTAGCACGATGGCTGATGCAATCTTATGCAATATATGGTTCAGAATTCAGAATAAAATGAATATCCATAATTAATATTTAACAATTCCCCCTTTTGAGGATGACAGACATCAACTGAAATCCTCAAAGTAGATAGGTTCATCATTAGGATAACATGATCATTTTTCTTATTCTTCTTCCTTGGCAATATCATTTAATGTTCATAATAATATTAATAATAATAATAATAATAGTAATAATATCAATATCGGATTATTGTTATATGTATTCAATAGCATAATGATGTAAATTCATGTTATGGTAAGCCGTGACTAATATTAATTTAACATGTATAATTATACTTCCCTAAATCTAAATCAAAGCAATCACGGGTCCAATCGTCATCATCTGATGTCATCTGGTCTTCGTCTCGTCTTCTTCTTGGTTCTTTTAAAACACAGTCTTTAAATGAAAATTCCTTTGAAATAAATTATAGCGTGTAGATATTGTACAGTCCATAATTGTATTCATTATTGTTCAGTCCATAAACGGTACTCTTTATAAGAAAGATCATGTGTGTCAATTGATAAGAAAACAAAGTCCATGGATGAAATGTAGCTTTAATATCTGTGCAGTGTCACCTGGACTTACGTTGGATTGTCTTTGAATAATTCTGGAAACCTCTGTGTCTTTCGCACTGGTCTCGTGTCACTTTTGGAACAGATGTGGCGTCTTTGGTCAACAAAGCAATGGTTAACTTGACACTTCCCTGCTTTATATAGCACCATAACCAGTACTTATTCCTTAATGTACAGGACACATACAGTATGTCAGGTATTACCTGTTCACCAGCTTTCATTGAAGCATTGCAGGTGATAAGAAACCACTGGAACATGATGAAACTTGAACACAACACAGTTCATTTAGGATCATCGTCCTCTGCAATCGTGGTTATCAGTGGTGTGAATGTATTGCATTTGACACAGTCTATTATAACACTCAGCATTCACAACATCTGAGACTTCCGGATATTGGTTTCTTCTTCTTGTAACTTTTGAGAATCTCTTTGATTTATAAATATGAAAAGTCTTTATTAAGATAGAATTCATAATTGCGATGTCTTGATTGAAGTCTTCATTCCCTAATCTGATACTAAATCTGTCAATTTTCCTAACTTATAATATCACAGCGTACCATAGCAATCAATAATATCCATCTAGTTATTATAAAAATATTAAAATAAATTATGTTTGGAATAATAAAACAATAATAGATAAGTAATTCATTATTAATCAAGTTATTCATGTGATAGAATATTTTTATGTCATAGGTGTAATTACCTTTTCCAACCCATAAATGTCAGTGTGTTTGTCAGTGTGTTTTGAAACAACAAGTGTTTATATCTTTATTAAACCAATAATATCAAAGAATGTATACTCATGAACCAAAATGAATAAATATATGAATGAATGAATGCAAGAATGACTTGTTGTGTTTACTCAGAAAATTGAAACATTTTTCTTCTTATATTGGAACCATATCATTATATTTAATGAAGCAATATTCTTGTACTAGACATTACTTTATTAAATATTAATGTGTTTTCTCAATTGAGATATTGAACTGAAATAAAACAAAAAAATGAGAATTAAAAATGAAAAATGGAAAAATAAGAAGAAAGTAAGAATAACATTTAAAAATGAAGAATAAAATGAAGACTAAAAATAAGAATAATAATAAAAATAAGGCCTTTATATGTTAATGACAAATGCAGAATAATTATATTCGCCATAAAAATATCCTTATTTTTAGATTATCTGGATGATGTCATATTTGTCATAACCTTGTATTTCCAAAAATCATTAAATTATGCAACTTTACATGTAATACTCTTCTTAATTATACTATTGTACCTTATTAACCCCTTAACTACTGGTGCAGTATTAGTACGCATATTTGCGTACTGCCCGTTCAGTGAGGGCTGCTGCGCTGAACCCTCACTGAACCGAGCACATGTCAGCTGATTCTTACAGCTGACATGTGCCCGCAACAGCCCCGGGTGGAATCGCGATCCACCCGCGGCTGTTAACATGTTGAATGCCGCTGTCAATCTCCGACAGCGGCATTTAACACGCGCTTCCGGGTAGCGCGTCATAAGCCCCGCCCACCGGCGACCCCGTCACCAATGGGTGGGCATGACAACCCAGGGTCTGCAGCAGACGCCTGTGGTTGTTATGATCTTGTCGCTATGAGCACCACCTAGTGGTCAGCGCAAATAGCACAGGACCATTTCTGCTGCATGCAGGGGACCTGCTCGTCCCCTGTATGTAGCAGAGGCGATCGGACAGTTGCTGCTTCTAGTCTCCTATGGAGACTATAGAAGCATGCAAAAAGTCAAAAAAAAAGTTTTTAAAAAAATAAAAAAATATAAAAGTTTAAATCACCCCCCTTTCGCCCCATTCAAAATAAAATATAAAAAAAAAAACCCTACATGCACATATTTGGTATCGCCACGTTCAGAATCACCCGATCTATCAATATAAAAAAAGAATTAATCCGATCGGTAAACGGCATAACGAGAGAAAAATTCTAAACGCCAGAATTACGTTTTTTGGTCGCCGCAAAATTGCAATAACGGGCGATCAAAACATCGGATCTACCCCAAATGTTATCAATAAAAACTACAGCCCGGTGCGCAAAAAATAAGCCATCAACCAGCCCCAGATCACGAAAAATGGAGACGCTACGGGTCTTAGAAAATGGCGCTATTTTTTTTATTTTTTTTTTACCAAATTTTGGAATTTTTTTTCACCACTTAAATATAAAAGAACCTAAACATGTTTAGTGTCTATGAACTCGTAATGACCTGTAGAATAAGAAGGGCAGGTCAGTTTTAGCATTCAGTGAACGTGGTAAAAAAAATAAATAAAAAACAACTGTGGTATTGCACTTTTTTTGCAATTTTACTGCACTTGGAATTTTTTTCCCGTTTTCCCGTACAGGATATGGTAAAACTAGTAATGGCGTTGAAAAGTACAACTCGTCCCGCAAAAAATAAGCCCTCACATGGCCATATTGACCAAAAATAAAAAGGCTATGGCTCTGGGAACAAGGGGAGCAAAAACAAAAATGCAAAAACGGAAAATGCTCCGGGGCTTAAGGGGTTAATATTTCTTCTTTATTAAAATGTGTGAAAAATAAGTATTGATCAAAAGTGATTATGTAATCAGGATCAAAAACACATTTTCCCCCTTAATATCAAAAAATATTATTTTATAAAATTATTTATATATCAGAATCAAATTTAAAAAAATAATTATTCTTCTATAAATATTTTGCATACATTTCATATCAATGTGTAGCATACATTTGTCTGAAGAGGTGTGTACATATTTAGGTAACCATTAAAAAAAATATATCCTTGAATACTATAAAATTATCATGTGGAAAAATTATTCTAAATGTAAATTTGCTTTATAAACCATTTTGATGTGTGGTTGCCCTTATACACTATTAGCTAAATCAAGAAATAATAATTACTAAAGAAATATAGAAATATATATATATAAATGTATACATATATATATATATATATATATGTATAGTACAGACCAAAAGTTTGGACACACCTTCTCATTTAAAGATTTTTCGGTATTTTCATGACTATGAAAATTGTATATTCACACTGAAGGCATCAAAACTATGAATTAACACATGTTGAATTATATACTTACAAAAAAGTGTGAAACTAATGAAAATATGTCTTCAAAGTAGCCACCTTTTGCTTTGATGACTGCTTTGCACACTCTTGGCATTCTCTTGATGAGCTTCAAGAGGTAGTCACCGGAAATGGTCTTCCAACAATCTTGAAGGAGTTCCCAGAGATGCTTAGCACTTGTTGGCCCTTTTGCCTTCACTCTGCGGTCCAACTCACCCCAAACCATCTCGATTGGGTTCAGATCTGGTGACTGTGGAGGCCAGGTCATCTGGCGTAGCACCCCATCACTCTCCTTCTTGGTCAAATAGCCCTTACACAGCCTGGAGGTGTGTTTGGGGTCATTGTCCTGTTGAAAAAAAAACTAATGGTCCAACTAAACGCAAACCGGATGCAAGAGCATGCCGCTGCAAGATGCTGTGTTAGCCATGCTGGTTAAGTGTGGCTTCAATTTTGAATAAATCCCCAACAGTGTCACCAGCAAAGCACCCCCACACCATCACACCTCCTCCTCCATGCTTCACAGTGGGAACCAGGCATGTAGAGTCCATCCGTTCACCTTTTCTGCGCCGCAGAAACACACTGTGTTTGGAACCAAAGATCTCAAATTTGAACTCATCAGACTAAAGCACAGATTTCCACTGGTCTAATGTCCATTCCTTGTATTCTTTAGCCCAAACAAGTCTCTTCTGCTTGTTGCCTGTCCTTAGCAGTGGTTTCCTAACAGCTATTTTACCATGAAGGCCCACTGCACAAAGTCTCCGCTTAACAGTTGTTGTAGAGATGTGTCTGCTGCTAGAACTCTGTGTGGCATTGACCTGGTCTCTAATCTGAGATGCTGTTAACCTGCGAATTCTGAGGCTGGTGACTCGGATAAACTTATCCTCAGAAGCAGAGGTGACTCTTGGTCTTCCTTTCCTGGGGCGGTCCTCATGTGATCCAGTTTCTTTGTAGCGCTTGATGGTTTTTGCAACTGCACTTGGGGACACTTGCAAAGTTTACCCAATTTTTCGGACTGACAGATCTTCATTTCTTAAAGTAATTATGGCCACTCGTGTTTCTTAGCTGCTTTTTTCTTGCCATAATACAAATTCTAACAGTTTATTCAGTAGGACTATCAGCTGTGAATCCACCAGACTTCTGCACAACACAACTGATGGTCCCAACCCCATTTATAAGGCAAGAAATCCCACTTATTAAACCTGACGGGGCACACCTGTGAAGTGAAAATCATTTCCAGTGACCACCTCTTGAAGCTCATCAAGAAAATGCCAAGAGTGTGCAAAGCAGTCATCAAAGCAAAAGGTGGCTACTTTGAAGAACCTAGAATATAAGACATATTTTCAGTTGTTTCACACTTTTTTGTTAAGTATATAATTCCACATGTGTTAATTCATAGTTTTGATGCCTTCATTGGGAATGTACAATTTTCATAGTCATGAAAATACAGAAAAATCTTTAAATGAGAAGGTGTGTCCAAACTTTTGGTCTATACTGTGTGTATATATATATATATATATATATATATATAATGTAGATAATACTTAATTATGTATCATAATATTCTCAGAATTAAATGTATTTTTTACCTTCACATAAAGAAATTTTTTTTTTCAAACATACATAAGGCCTCTGTCACACAAATCACACTCAGTAGATGAAGTAAATGAGCAGCTGCTATTTCACTCTGACATTCACAGATTCGTTCAACTTAAACATTCCACATATAAAGTTATAGATATATATCTATTTAACCAAAAATGTTGTATCCTAATTATCAATGCGCATTGTAAACTATTAAATTTAATATCTTAATGTCTTTGAATATTCCCTAAACACATAGAATATACGATTTTTCTGAAATTTAGGACGCTTGAAAAAAAAAATGCTCTTGACTTGCAAAATTAGTAATGTCTTAGATTCTTTTTTTACTGGCTACCAGGTTTAAATTACACCAACTAAAGATAGGATGAGATGAATGAAAATCCATATTATTTGCTCAAAGTTCAAAGGCCGCAGCTGTCACACGTCATGCAGTAAAGTTACTTTAGTTATAAAGCACAAATGAAATAATTAATAAGTGTTACACATAATTTAGTTCAATTAGTTATATTGTTATTATTTTAAAATGTTATACTCATAAAATTATGCATTTTTTTTCAACTTCCTGTGTGAATAAAGAAATAAATCCATTTTAGAATTGTTTGATCAAATCCTGCTTTGGAATGATAACCCTAAGGAAACGTAAAAGATAAGATTAAATATCAAATTCAAACAGAAAGAGAATTATTTAAATATCTTATACATATATTGGTTCTAATGTAATTCTAAATATTGCTACTTTAATTTATATATGAGGTTCTAATTTATTAATTAATATTTTAATTATTACTATAAATATACAGTACAGACCAAAAGTTTGGACACACCTTCTCATTTAAAGATTTGTCTATATTTTCATGAATTTGAAAATTGTACATTCACACTGAAGGCATCAAAACTATGAATTAACACATGTGGAATTATATATTTAACAAAAAAGTGTGAAACAACTGTGTCTGCTGCTAGATCTCTGTGTGGCACTGACCTGGTCTCTAATCTGAGCTGCTGCTAACCTGAGATTTCTGAGGCTGGTGACTCGGATAAACTTATCCTCAGAAGCAGAGGTGACTATTGGTCTTCCTTTCCTGGGGCGGTCCTCATGTGAGACAGTTTCTTTGTAGTGCTTGATGGTTTTTGCAACTGCACTTGGGGACACATTCAAAGTTTTCCCAATTTTTCGCACTGACTGACCTTCATTTCTTAAATTAAGGATAGCCACTCGTTTTTCTTTACTTAGCTGCTTTTTTCTTGCCATAATACAAATTCTAACAGTCTATTCAGTAGGACTATCAGCTGTGTATCCACCTGACTTCGGCACAACACAACTGATGGTCCCAACCCCATTTATAAGGCAAGAAATCCCACTTATTAAACCTGACAGGGCACACCTGTGAAGTGAAAACCATTTCCGGTGACTACCACTTGAAGCTCATCAAGAGAATGCCAAGAGTGTGCAAAGCAGTCATCAAAGCAAAAGGTGGCTACTTTGAAGAACCTAGAATATAAGACATATTTTCAGTTGTTTCACACTTTTTTGTTAAGTATATAATTCCACATGTGTTAATTCATAGTTTTGATGCCTTCAGTGTGAATGTACAATTTTCAAAGTCATGAAAATACAGAAAAATCTTTAAATGAGAAGGTGTGTCCAAACTTTTGGTCTGTACTGTATATAAATACAATTATACACAATCTCTACTGTATACAAGTGTATACATACATACACTTATATGAAAATGTTTGGGCACCCCTATTAATCTTAAGCTTAATGTTTTATAAAAATTGGTGTTTTTGCAACAGCTATTTCAGCTTGATCTATGTAATAACTGTTGGACACAGTAATGTTTCTGCCTTGAAATGAGGTTTATTGTACTAACAGAAAATGTGCAATCTGCATTCAAACAAAATTTGACAGGTGCATAAGTATGGGCACCTCACCAGAAAAGTGACATTAATATTTAGTAGATCCTCCTTTTGCAAAAATAACTCTAGACGCTTCCTGTAGCTTTTAATGAGTTCCTGGATCCTGGATGAAGGTATTTTTGACCATTCCTCTTTGCAAAACAATTCCAGTTCAGTTAAGTTTGATGGTCGCCGAGCATGGACAGCCCTCTTCAAATGATCCCACAGATGTTCAATGATATTCAGGTCTGGGGACTGGGATGGCCATTCCAGAACATTGTAATTGTTGCTCTGCATGAATGCCTGAGTAGATTTGGAGCGGTGTTTTGGATCATTGTCTTGCTGAAAGATCCATCCTCTGCGTAACTTCAACTTTGTCACTGATTCTTGAACATTATTGTCAAGAATCTGCTGATACTGAGTGGAATCCATGCGTCCCTCAACTTTAACAAGATTCCCGGTGCCGGCATTGGCCACACAGCCCCAAAGCATGATGGAACCTCCACCAAATTTTACTGTGGGTAGCAAGTGCTTTTCTTGGAATGCTGTGTTTTTTTGCCGCCATGCATAACGCCTTTTTGTATGACCAAACAACTCAATCTTGGTTTCATCAGTCCACAGGACCTTCTTCCAAAAAGAAATTGGCTTCCCCAAATGTGCTTTTCATACCTCAGCCGACTCTGTTTGTGGCGTGATTGCAGAAACGGCTTCTTTCGCATCACTCTCCCATACAGCTTCTCCTTGTGCAAAGTGCGTTGTATAGTTCACCGATGCACAGTGACACCATCTGCAGCAAGTTGATGCTGCAGCTCTCTGGAGGTGGTCTGAGGATTGTCCTTGACTGATCTCACCATTCTTCTTCTCTGCCTTTCTGATGTTTTTCTTGGCCTGCCACTTCTGGCATTAACAAGAACTGTCCCTGTGTTCTTCCATTTCCTTACTATGTTCCTCACAGTGGAAACTGACAGGTTAAATCTCTGAGACAGCTTTTTGTATCCTTCCCCTGAACAACTATGTTGAATAATCTTTGTTTTCAGATCATTTGACAGTTGTTTTGAGGAGCCCATGATGCCACTCTTCAGAGGAGATTCAAACAGGAGAACAACTTGCAAGTGACCACTTTAAGTAGCTTTTCTCATGATTGCATACACCTGGCTATGAAGTTCAAAGCTCAATGAGGTTACAAAACCAAAAAAAAGTGCTTTAGTAAGTCAGTAAAAAGTAGATAGGAGTATTTAAAACAAGAAAATGATAAGGGTGCCCAAACTTATGCACCTGACAAATTTTGTTTGAATGCAGATTGCACATTTTCTGTTAGTACAATAAACCTCATTTCAAGGCAGAAACATTACTGTGTCCAACAGTTATTACATATATCAAACTGAAATAGCTGCTGCAAAAACACCAATTTTTATAAAACATTAAGCTTAAGATTAATAGGGGTGCCCAAACTTTTTCATATAACTGTATATAACTCTACAAAAACTATATAACTTCACAATTTTACTGTATAAAATAATAAATAACTAATGATACACCTTTATACAACATATAATTACAGTTTTGTCCTTAGCCACTCCCTAAAGCAAATCTTATGTCTCTGTCAAAAATCTCCAGAAAAGCTCTATTTAGAAAAAACATTTTTCTATCCTTCAAAAACTCAGATAACTGCCTGTTCTTCAGTCTACATTCCATGATGTCACTGTGAGCTTGTCTCACCTGTCTCTGCCTGTCATTTTGTTTTTTAGAGAGAAGTCACAGTTTTGAATTTTTAACTCTTTCTGTGAAGAAATTGACTTTTGAATCATCTGATATGGCTTATAACATATATGAAATCTTCTGCGTATTTCATAGATTCCATTTCGAGGATGACTCATTGGCTTTTGATATAATTTTACCTTTTCTGTTTGTACAAATTTATCTGGATTAGCTTTTCTTTTCACGATTCTCATGTTTTCTAACAAAATCAAGCAACTGCGCACATTTAAATAAAGAAATATTTTGTGACGCAATAACTCGAGATACCAGATTTAAGAATTTTAATTTTTGTACAAAAGTTGTTATCATTTGTTGTAATTTTCCATTTTTGATGAGAGCTTTGTACAACCGTTCAAATATGGACATGAATTTATATGTGCATTCTTTCCTACCAATCCTTAATTTTTGCAGATCATCTATGACGGGGAAATCCTTTGTGACACAATAAATTAAATATTTTAATCTGTCCGAATCATTTTTCCATTCATTAGGAGAGTCATTTTCACACGGCATTAAAATTAAACGTTTGGCAAATGTCACAGGAATCCACATTTTAAATAATTGATTCTTCTCCTCATTGGATAAATCAAACTTATCAGCAAAGCTGTCAAATATCTCTGAATTTCTACAGACATGGATTTTGACATCATATTTTGGCATGATTTTGTATAATTTTAGCAAATTTTTCCTCACTTTAATTTGAAGTTGGGCCTCGGTAGCTACTGGATTCTCTGCTATTTTTAGTGGTCTTTGTACGTCAGCTCCTCCTACGTCACTCATGTCTCCTCCCAAATCACCTAATATGTTAGTTTCTCGTATCTCGTTATGTCTCCTTCCATGTCAGGTTTTTGTATGTCCGTCTCTTCGTCAGACACAAGGTCACCTTCAGTTACAGACACGTGTCTTGCATTTTGCTCAATTTCCACATTACAGTCAGAATCTGTATCACCATTTGACACTATTATTACACAATTGTCCTGCTTAGACTTCTCTAACCCAAGACTATGAAATGCATCAACCAACTGTAGAATATTTCTCAATTTTTCTTTGTCTCTATGAAAAGATACCAACTTAGAATCTAACTGTAAATTCTCCAATTCACATTCTCTATATAAACTAAGCCACAAAACATCTAAGTCAGTTTCGTCAGTATCCTTAAATTTCAATTTACTTTGCTTAGCAAAAGAAGAAATTATATCCATATTTTGCTTACCTTCAAATTTCTTAGCTTTTGGTGATCAGCACGTATTATCTTCAGCTTGCCTGATCTTTGTAATACCTCTGGTGCCTGTCAATCCATCTGGAGAATATATCAGTCCTCAATCTGTAGGTTCTTTCTGATTCTTGTGACAAAGTTAGTGGATTTCCTGACACTTGAACAACAGCTGTTCAGCTCGTCTTCTCTCTTCTCTCCCCCCTTTGTTCAAGAAGGAAATTCACTTGAAAACACAAAAAATCAGGACTGGCTGAGACTCGCTAATGTAAAAAAATACTTATTTCTGTATATTTTTCCATCGAGGACTTCTTATCAGATGCGATCGATCAAAGACTATATATATCACGATATTCTTATAAAAAAATGTATCGATTTATTCTTGGATTGTTCATTAAAAAGAATAATTGCAGTAGTTACATAAAATAGTTAAATAGTTACAAAGTGATTGTCCATTTGTCCATAATTAGCTTAATAGTTGAGATTCACCCATCTTTTCTTGGGATCCTGAATGGTAGATTGCGTCTGTCTGTCTGTGTCCAGCACGTGTGTGTCAGGATGACACCATGTGTCCGGGTAAAGCACGTGTCTCCTTGGGCCTACATCGGCAGCTGTTTTCTTCACATATAGATTTTCGTCCAGTGTCCTGTGAAATGGCAATAACGAGCCCCCTGTCTCTAACATGGGGTTATATAGCCCCCCCATAGCACCTGTTCTTCTGCATATGGAACTGAATTAAAAATACACAAATAGCGCATGTCATCGAGAAACCCTAGCATGATGGCTGATGCAAGCTTATGCAATATACTAGATGGTGGCCCGATTCTAACGCATCGGGTATTCTAGAATATGTATGCGGCCGACCGGCCGTGACCGATCAGCAGAGCGGTGTTTAAATTTGGCGCCAATATCACTGATTGGTCACGGCCGGCTGCCGCGACCAATCAGCGAACCGTGTTAGTGAGGACTGGTGAGCAACGCTGCCTTTGCGGGTACTTCCGCTGTGAGCAGCCGGGAGATGACCGGCTAGCGCCAGTCATCTCCTGGCTGCATCGCCGCTGACCTCCATGTGGCTACCGTCGGGAGATCAGCGGCTAGGGCCACTGATCTCCCGACGGCAAGTGTGAAGGGAGGACCGGGAAGCAGCGCCGCCTAGGCCGCCGGTCGGGATACTTCTGCTGCGAGCAGCCGGGAGATCTCCCGGTCATCTCCCGGCTGCATCGCCACTGACCTCCGTGCGGCAGATGAGCCGCTAACGGCCGCCATCTTGTTCTCAAATCCCGCGTCGCTGATTGGCCGCGGCCGGACCAATCAGCGACGCGGGATTTCCTGGACGGACTGACAGATGGGATAAGCCGATTATATAGTAGATGGTACAGAATTCAGAATAAAATTAATATCCGTAATTAATATTTAACACATGTTGAATAAGTTGTCATTAGTCTTGAGCGCAAGTGCTCGCTACTTGAGTTTGCATCGGGTACTCAGGTATGCACCATGCATCGCGGGTGCTAAAGTGACATACTTGAGTCCCCGCCCGCATGTTTCAAGGTTATTAGGCACCCAAACAAAAAACAATATACAGGGATCACTCGTGCATGGCAGGCAATTCCCGCGAGGTTTTTTTGGCTGTATAGCAGCTGCAAAACATATGGGGAGGAGACTCGAGCATGTCACTCCAGCACCCGCGATACTCGTTGCATACCTGAGCACCCGATGCAAACTCAAGTAGCGAGCACTTGCGCTGACTAGTCATATCGTCGTCATTTTTTTTCTTCACTTTTGAAAAAATCCCAATCCTAACCCTAGCACAACCCTAACACAACCCTAGAGTTTATTTTTTACGCTGTTCCTCAAGTGATTAGACCGCTTTATTCTTCAGGCCGGTGTGATTACAGAGATACCAGATTCATATCAGGTTTTTCTGATTGACAGCTGTCACACACTAAAAGACGCTTTTTTATGCAAAGGCTAGTTTTTGCATCTCCATATTTTGAGAGCTATAATTTTTCCGTATTTCGGCCGACATAGTCATGTGACGGCTTGTTTTTTTGCGGGACAAGTTGACATTTTTATTGGTACCATTTTTGGGCATGTGACTTTTTTTATCGCTTTCTATTCCGATTTTTGGGAGGGAGAATAAACAAAAAAAACAACAATTCTAGATTTTTTTTTTTTTTACACCGTTCTGCGTGTGGTAAAATTGATAAGGCAGCGTAATTCTTCGGGTCAGTATAATTACAGTGGTACTACATTTATTTATTTATTTATTTTTTTATGTTTTGTCGCTTTTACACTATAAAAACTATTTTATAGAAAAAATATTTTTTTGTATAGCTTTATTCTGAGAGCTATAACTTTTTTATTTTTCGGCCGATGAAGCTGTATGGCAGCTTGTTTTTTGCGGAACAAGATGACGTTTTCAGCAGTACCATTTTTATTTGCATTTGTCTTTTTGATCGCGTTTTATTGCATTTTTTGTTTGGCGGTATGATGATAAAGCATGTTTTATTGGCTTACTTTTTTTTTTTTTTTACCGTGTTCACTAAAGGGGTTAACTAGTGGGACAGTTTTATAGAACAGATCGTTCCGGATGTGGCGATACCATATATGGGTACTTTTATTGTTTTTTTTGGTTTTTTTTCCACAATAATATTTATTTATGGGTACAATATATTTTTATTTTTTTGGATTATTTTTTTCATTTTTTTTTAAATATTTTTACAATTTTTTTTTTCACATTCTGATTCTTTTTTTACTTTTACACCTTGTCCCACTATGTAACTTTCAGATTTTATTTTCAGATCGCCTGTATAGCATAGAGAGCAGCAGCAGCTCCCTGTGCTATACTTGCTGTCACTGCTGCAGAGGTAGAATATACTTTGGTCATGCACTGCGCATGACCAAAGTATCTTCCTGCTGTCTGGTGACCCGGATGTTGTCATGACGACATCGGGTCGTCATGGAAACATCCGGGAACCGTGGCAAACAGCGCTGGACGCCAGCAGGAGAGGTGAGTATCGGCGATCACCTCCCCTTGCCCCCGCAATGCTGCGATCGACTTCGATCACAGCATTAAGGGCCACTCCCTGCACATGGTACCGGGTGTCAGCTGTGACAATCAGCTGACACCTGGCGGCGATCACCTTGCACCGCTTGTGTGCGGGTGCGATCGCCATATGAGCTAATAGTACGTCATTGGTCCAATCGGCCCAGGTCACCACGACGTACTATTAGGTTAAACGTCAGAAAGGGGTTAAAAAGGTAAATAGAAACACAAAGAACATAGGATATAGTTTCAGGGATAGAGTAGGGTGAGGCAGACTATCAATGTGTCCTCCAAGGTTGGACTAAAGAAAACTCAGCTATATATTTAATTGTATCATCTATATCTATTGTTGTGGCACTATATGCACTGCTATGTGTGCTGAGCTTATGGTTTTAAAATGAAAGGTTTAATGTCCTGTCCATTTATATATTAGTAAAAACGTGGATATCTCTGCAATAACTCATCGAATCACAGATATGAAGGTATCAATTTGTTAATTTTTTCATGAACTGTATGCCTATATAGATGATTTAGGAAGGTTGAACTTACAGACAGATTCCCCTTAAGGGATTCACCTTGATGTTGAGTGATTGATTTGCTAATATTCATTAATTTATAAGATGCTCAATATAGAGAATAAACAATAGATCTGAACCTGTATCTACTGTTCTGTACAAAATATTTTTTCTTACTAAAAAGTGAATGTATAAACTATTCCTATGTTCAACTTGTAATCTGTGCTATTATCAGTGTGTCAGTGACAAACGAGAGCTACAGCATTTAATTCTGTCCTGTTCTTCCGCTGCCCGGGGCCGTAGATTAATAGAATGTGTTCAGCAGTAGTTAATACCTGTGTCCCATAGGGCAGATTGTCTGCAGCCTCTGCACAGCTCTCGTGTAATGTACACAGATCCCTGTATACTGTTCTAATGACTGTGCAGTAATAAGTTGTACCAATAACATTGGCTTATTGGATTTACACTGAACAGAGCAGTGGGGGCCATCAAAGTGACTGACTGTTAACCATTGTCACATCCAAGAACTACTGAAATAACTAAGATGAAAATCACATTCAGGGAACCAATGACAGGACAGTGCTCTAGTTGCTGCTGAAATTAAGAAGCTTTACCTGATCACGAAGTGGCCGTAAATGTTCTCATTATCATACATCCAGCTAAGTGAGCCAAAATGTAGATTATATTTCAATATTGCTGCAGAAACAATCTGTAGATGAATAGAACAGTCTGGGTAAGAATGTTCAAGGGCTGGAGACTGAAACTAGGCTAACAGCTAGACACAATTCTCAAGCAATGAGTGAAAGATCCATGCGGCTTTAAGTAGGCCCAAACAGGAAACAAGATGGATTCCATAGATTCAGAATCCACCATCTTGGTAAAGGGCAATTGCAGAACACAACTGCAGCCTTCAGTGGTAAGGAGTGAAACTGCATCACTGTAACATCCCTGGCAGCGTGCTGGCATGGTTTACCACTTCCCACCATGCAAGACCGCCATCTTACCTATCAGTCCAGGCTGCACACTTTGCTCCAGTACCTGCTGTGTGCATATCTCTTGTCTGATTGCTTAGGGCGGCAGCGCGGTTATTGCCTGATAGTTACTGTGTGCGCACTCCTAATGCATCCCCAGCCTATTGTTGTGAGTCACTGGATAATTAAACCCACTCCACCCAGTAGGAGGTGCCTGAGCAACACGTTCTTTCAGTGTGTTCTGTGCAACTGAGTTGCCAGGTCCTGTTCTGCATCTTGTTTGTTTCCGCCACCCTGGGGGCTGAGTACCCAGGCCTGTTACCTGTATCTGTGACTTCTATTCTGTTCCGCCACCCTGGGGGCTGTATACCCAGGCCTGTTGCCTGTATCTGTGACTTCTAGTCTGTTTCCGCCACCCTGGGGGCTGAGTTCCCAGGCTCGTTCCTGCATCTTGTTCCTGGCTCAGTTCCTGTCTGAACAGTGTCCTAGCCCGTTACTTGTTTGTCTCTATGTTCGTATCTTTCTTTTTCCTGCAGTGTCTGAACCTGCACCTAACTCCAACTCATTGTTTCTGTACTTCTGTTTGTGAGTTTAGTGTTCACGCGCTACTTCATTGTAAGTACCTTGTGTGTATTTGCTCTGCTTGTCTATAGCACCTGCGGGTTTTGCTCTGCTCTGCTTGTCTACCGCACCTGCGGGTTTGGCTCTGCTCTGCTTGTCTACCGCACCTGCAGGTTTTGCTCTGCTCTGCTTGTCTACTGCACCTGCGGGTTTTGCTCTGCTCTGTTTGTCTACCGCACCTGCAGGTTTTGCTCTGCTCTGCTTGTCTACCGCACCTACGAGTTTTGCACTGCTCAGCTTGTCTACCGCACCTGCGGGTTTTGCTCTGCTCTGCTTGTCTACCGCACCTGCAGGTTTTGCTCTGCTCAGCTTGTCTACCGCACCTGCAGGTTTTGCTCTGCTCTGCTTGTCTACCGCACCTGCGGGTTTTTCTATGCTCTGCTTGTCTACCGCACTTGTGGGTTTTGCTTTGCTCTGCTCGTCTACCGCACCTGCGGGTTTTGCTTTGTTCTGCTTGTCTGCCGCACTTGCGGCTCTGTTCCTGTATCCCAGTCTGTACTGGTCCCTATGCTGTCTGTGTTCCTACCTGCTAGTACTCACCAGTCTGCATACTAGCCGTGCCTGCCAGTTTCCACCTGTGAGTATGCCAGCCTAACCTGCCTGTTCCTGTATTCCCCAGTGTGGGTCAACAGCTGTGACCGGGGTCTGACCTGGAGTAGCACCTGGTCCCTCTGCTCGGTTCCTCCCTGGTTCACGGAGTCGATTGAGCCACCGTGCGACCTTGGCCGGACTGAGTTGATACTTAGTCACGCCCCTCCAGGCACTCCTCGGTTCATGGTCTAGTGGGATCACTAACCACGCTCACGCCAGTCAGTCCGGGCGTGTGCGTTACAGTTTGCTCAGGCCATGGTCCCCGTTGAGCCCCACGGCCCTTCGCTCTCGGAGTGCGTAACAATCACAATATTAAAGTGAACAATAGCAGCCACTAGTGGTCAAACTGTAGAAGGGCAACAGAAATCCTGACAGTTCATGGATGAAATCTGTATTCAGTGAAGTCGGCATGTTACATTACTGAGATAGAAGATGACAGTTGGTGCTTTTAAAATTCTATGGGGGAGGGAGGAGCTAGAGGCACAGACAGACATTTTGCTGCAAGTTCTCCTGAACATACAGTTGCAGTTCTCCATAGAACGTTATTAGCATCAACTGCCATCTGTGGTATCTCACAAAGTGGCCATTTCTATGGGATACCTGATGTATAGTGTGCTCCATATAAATGCTGTGATTTTTTGTGTAAAATGTACATTGTAAACACATTGTGAGACCTGCTGACAGGCAGCACAAAAAGGGTTAATCTTCCCCTCATAGGCTTGATCACGTGACCCAGCTCTGTTTAGTATGGAGAAGTTTCTGGAACAAACACCCCTGGGCAGTCAGCCAATGACTGCAGCTGTAAGAGTCACATGAGAGTGGGAGGAGATAAATCCTGTGAGGTAGTTACGAACTGAGGTGGCAGTTGGAGGTCAGACATTTTGTGAGAGGAATGAGAAGAGGAAGCCATTTTGTAGGAGAAGGAGTTTCCTCCCCCTGACTGCTGGGTCAAAACAGGGACTAATAAAATAAGGGAAGCTGATAGCATTCATATTAGGAAGATTCCTATTGCACCTCTAGGTGGAGAAACTACCTCAGGGCAGAAGCAAAGCACAGCTCTAAGGAAGAAATATTCTGATTTGATGAAACAAGTGTCCCACAGAGATCTGCCTGTCTGCAGGTTCACAGCAATCTTCAACTGTGAGTGTGAACCTGAACACCAATTCCCTACTGTTTGTAAATGAGTATTTGCCCCTTTATCATTAGTAAAGAGACTGCTCTGTTTAAGTTCATACGGCTCTTCATGACTGGGGCTTAGTTGCACAAACTATTATCACCACCATCATCCTCTACTTAGAGGCCGCTACAGTGCAAACCTTATATTGTGGATTTTTGTGTGCATGTAATTTGAAAAGGGAAGACTCTCATCCTGACAGAAAGCTTTGGCCATCATGAGACACATTATACACTGCCATGAGTACAACCCTCTGCCCTACACCGCATGAGGTTACCACACATCTCCTATCTCAGTAATGGGAAAATTAGTCTTCACTGAAGACACATTTTACCCACAAATTGAGAATTTAAAAAATTTAAAGATCAGTTGAGGTGGCGAAAGAAGCACATTTTTCTAAGATATAAAGTCTCTTAGATATATTATAAAGTTTCTTAGATATAAAGTTTCTTAGATACGAGGGTCAGTCAATAAGTAATGCTTCCTATTTTTTTTCTCCTTAAATAAGGTAGTTATGTTAAATATTCGAATTTGGCACAATTCCTCAAACCTTCTTCTCCAATCCACAGCAATTGCAACTTCCTGCACCAACAGGTGGCAGGACTGTATCCGTTTGCAAAATGGCTGACATCGATGTTCGTATTAGACAACGTTCTGTGATTGAATTCTTGCATGCAGAAGGTGAAACGCCCATTCGAATTCATGAGAGACTGAAAAATGTGTCCGCTGATGCAACAGTGGATGTCAGTACTGTTAGACGATGGGTTCGTCGCTGTAACACAGCTGAAGGGCCATCACCGTTGGCTGACAAAATGCGGAGTGGCAGGCCAGTAACCGCAGTGACTCCAAGCAACATTCAGCGAGTCAATGACATTATTCATGGTGACCGCCGGGTGACTGCAGATGAATTGTGTGGCATTATCTGCCTCAGTAAAGGCAGCGTGATGAAAATTATTGGACAACTGGGATACAGAAAAGTTTGTGCACGGTGGGTCCCAAGAATGCTTTTTACCATGCTGGAATACATGCCCTTGTTAAATGGTTGGATCAAGACTGTGGAAATGGATGGAGATTATATTGAAAAGTGACAAATTAATCGTTAATGTTGTGGTTTTCAACCTATGTAATTGCATTTGAATTTCTTGCCAATTAAAAGGAGAAAAAAAATAGGAGGCATTACTTATTGACTGACCCTCGTATATATAAAGTCTTTTACTTTCTCGTATAATACTGATTTATAAAAAAAAAATAAAACAAAGATTACACTTTAAATAGGATTATTCTAGTTTACATCCAGTAGACTTAGTCCTGCATTGATGGGCAAATTGCGGAGGTTGTGAATTTCTACAGGACTAACACCTATAAAAGCTGAGGGTTTGTTAAAAAGCACTTGATAATCCTTCATTAGGTAAAGAAAATAAGCAGCACAAATCTTGCTTCAGTTTAGAGGTTTGCTACAATATATCAGTACAGGTTAAATGCATCTAACAAGAGCTGTGTAGTACAAAGAATTTTGTAGATTAAATGCAATTATAACAAAGAAACCAAGAAAAATCCAGCACTGTAATTTAAGCATAATATCACTGTGTTATTTTTCTCCTTAGAAGGTTATAGTTTGACAGTAAGCAGGATAATATAATATATCTTCTTTGAAACTTAGAAAGAAACTATGTTCTTAATTATAACAACTGTAACAATCCTTCAGGTGGGAGAAGTATTAGGTCTATTAAAGTTTTTTTACCCCAAAATCACAAGCTGTCACCTATTCATAGTATAGGTGCTAACTTACTGACTACTGTGGGTCTGACCGATAGAATCCCAAGAACGGAGCACTTGAACACCTCTGTAGAGCCCCATCTTTAAAGGAGAATGGTGGTGATGTATGCAATATGCATACTCTCAGGCAGAAGCCGTCTGGTGGGCATAGCCTCGCTCTCTGCAAGTGTATGGAGAGAGGGCGCCGCCATCTAGTAGTGTGGCCGTCCAGTGAGCGCGGCTATGTAGTTGGTGTGGCCGTCCATTGAGCGCTGCTGTCTATTGGGCGCGGCCGGCTCAGAAACCGTTAAATCCTCACAGTGCACAGTGTGTATGCTGGGGGGATTCAAAAGTCTGCAGTCACACAGTAACTGCAGACTTTTCATTTTAGATATCCCCTTTAATAGTTCGGAGGAGTGCATGCAATGTCTATGGGACTGCAGGAAATAACCAAACGTTGTACTTGGCTTTCTCCCACAGTCCCATAGACAATGAATGTGCTCCTCTACTCCATTCAATATTGGGCTATGTAGAATGGGGCAATCAGACCCACAGTAATCAGCAAGTTATTCCCCATCCTGTGAATCGAGAATTACTTGTGATTTCGGGTAAAACCCTTTAATCGATAGGAAGCACAGACCTCGTCATATTTGTATTACATTTAATTTAAAGGGAATGTCAGCAGGATTTCACCCTTCCCCCACCAAAACAAAACTAATTATAACAACATGTAGCTCTCTCAAAGACAAGTCTAGGGATACTTTTACATGGCCAATCCGTTCCTTCTTTACTGAGAGGTCAGCATTTGAATTGATATGCAAATGACGCTGAAGAGCTATTTGTAGATCTGAAGCCTCTGTCACTCCAACTCTATTCCCTGCCCAGCACCGCCTCCTCCTGCATGACTGACGGTTCCTTTGCCTGAAGTCATACATCATAAAGGCTGTCAGTCAAGCACAAGGAAGAGGCGCTGGGCGGAGAATAGAGCTTGAGTGACAGAGACTTCAGATCTACCATAGATCTTCAGCCTAATTTGCATATCAATTAAAAAGCTGATTTCTCAGTCAGTAATGGAGGAACAGACTGGCCATGTAAAGGTATTGCTGAACTTGTCTTTGAAAGAGCTACATGGCCATATAAATAATTTAGAGGTTGAAATTCCCTTTAAGCAATGAAATCTAGCAATGTGGCTCTTTGAGCAAAACCAAATGTATTCTTTATCTCTGATCCCCCACAATATAATCCTAGTCACATCTGTGGATCTACTGCAGACTCTTATAAGAATAACAAATGATTTACTGTAGATAAACATCCATCACCTGCAGCTTCCCTGTAATCCTCAATCCCCTGTACGAGCAGCCAATGAGACAGATGGATAAAATACATATATGTTCTCCACTTTCCTGTACACATCCCTGTATGACTGGAATAATAATTACAGCAGTAAAATGTGCTGTAAATACATGCTGTAATAAAAGCTTTATACATGAAGCGCTGTCATGTTCCAAAACCAGAATAATGGCGGCTCCATCAGAGCGGAGGATTTCTATTTGCATTATAAAAAGACCAATTTCTTGGCTGCTGCGCCATTAACTCCACATAACAACGATTCTAATT
This sequence comes from Phyllobates terribilis, assembly GCF_046119375.1. Lineage (NCBI taxonomy): Eukaryota > Metazoa > Chordata > Amphibia > Anura > Dendrobatidae > Phyllobates > Phyllobates terribilis. Next base: position 107,223,625 of record NW_027362765.1, read on the forward strand.
ATTATGTGACAAGGTAAAAAACATCTCGCTATGGTACAGCAGCTATGTGTTAGGATACAGCTACACAGCAGACTCTGCAACAGAGACCCGGACATGTTGCTTTTTATCACTGCCTGTGTTTCTTGAGTTATCCTGAATGGAAATCAAAAAGTACATTTTCCGATGTGCAATGTTTTTAATTGGAGGTTGTTGATGGATGTGTCTGTCAAATGTCTCTCCATCAGCTGCCATGATTAAGCGTGGATATATTGGGCAGTCCATGAAGAAAGCTGTTATAATGAGAGGCTGCATGTCGTGAAAGAAGAAATCGATGTTGAGCTTCATTATACAGTGGATTGCAAAAGTATTCCGCCCCCTTGGCATTTTTTGTATTTTGCTACCTTACAACCCGGAATTTAGTTTTTTTTTAGGGTTTGCATCAATTCATGTGAAAAACATGTCTACAACTGTGAACATTTGGCATTCTTTTTAATGTGAAACAAACAACAAATAGGACAAAATAACTAAAAACTTCAGTGTGCATAAATTCCCCCCCCCACACACACACACACACACACCCGTATAGTCAGTACTTTGTAGAGCCTTCTTTTGTGGCAATTACAGCTGCAAGTCACTTTGGATAAGTCTCTATTAGCTTTCCACATGTTGCCACTGTGATTTTTGCCCATACCTCAAGGCAAAACTGCTCCAGCTCCAATAAGTTATATGGTTTCTAGTGCTGCACGAGTTTGATCGGATAAGGTGTTATCCGAGCATGCTTTGGTGCTAACCAAGTAGCTTCACCGTGCTCGAAAACTATGTTCGAGACGCTGCAGCTGCATGTCTTGTGGCTGTTAAACAGTCGCAAAACATGCAGGGATTGCCTGTTTGTTAGGCAATCCCTGCATGTGTTGCCGCTGTCTAATAGTCATGAAACATGCAGCCACAGTGACTCGAACATAGTTTTCAAGCACACCGAAGCTACTCAGTTAGCACCCGAGCGTGCTCTGATAACATTTTATCTGAGCACATTTGCGCATCACTAATGGCTTCCTCTGGTGAACAGCAATCTTCAAGTCTGACCAGAGATTCTCAATAGGATTAAGGTCTGGGTTTGGACTAGTCCACTCCAAAACATTTACACAATTCCCCTTAAATCAATCGAGTGTTGCTTTAAGGCTAAGTGCCCACGATGCAGAAATGCTCCGGATTTTTCCTGAGCGTTTCTGCATCTCCCTGGCAGAAAAAACGCATGCGGATTGTACATGCGGATTTTACATGCGTTTTTCCTGCCAGGGACATGCTGATGTGAAGCGTTTTGATCATTCGATTTCGCATGCAGGTTGTCAAGCGCTTTCCAAGCGATTTTAGCATCACTTGGAAAGTGCTTGACAACTTGGTCACACTATATAAATCCACGCAACTGGCATGGATTTTATATAGTGTGACCAAGTTAGTTAAAAAAAAGAATAAAAATGGTAAAAAATAAAAAAAATATATACTCACCTTCCGATGGGCCTGGTCTCCTTATCCGATGCGTCCGGTCTTCCCAGTGTCTCGCAGTTGTGTAAAAGGACCTTCCATAACGTCATTTAGTCATGTGACAGGTCACGCGACCGCTGACGTCAGACCTTTTAGACCATCGCGAGCTGCCGGGGAGCCAGGACGCATCACTATGGCGACCGGGGGCCATCGGAAGGTGAGTATAGGTTTATTTTTTTATTTTTAACCATTCTCTCGGGTCACACTATATAAATCCATGCTGGTTGCATGGATTTATATAGTGTGACCTAGTTGTCAAGCACTTTCCAAGTGATGCTAAAATCGCTTGGAAAGCGCTTGTCAACCCGCATGCAGAAATGCATGTGAAGAACAGTTCACATCCGCTTGTCCCTGGCATGAAAAACGCATGTACAATCCGCATGCGTTTTTTCTGCCATGGAGATGCAGAAACGCTCAGGAAAAATCCGGAGCACTTCTGCATCGTGGGCACATAGCCTTAGAGGATAAATCACATTTTATTGGACAAATCTCCCAATAATAACAGTATTTTATTCAAAACTTAAACTCAAAATGCACTGTTCCAAATTATTATGCACAACAGAGTTTCCAAACATTTTAAAGGTTGTAAACAACTGAAAATGGTCATTTGTTGAGTTTTCAGCATTAAGAGGTCACATTTACTGGAATCAAAAACTTAACAGGTCAAATTACAGGTTAACATAAGAGCCCTTCTTTGTTATCACCATCACAATTCTTGCATCCATTGAACTTGTGAGTTTTTGGATAGTTTCTGCTTGAATTTCTTTGCAGAATGTCAGAATAGCCTCTCAGAGCTGCTGTTTTGATATGAACTGCCTCCCATCCTCATAGATCTTTTGTTTGAGGATACTCCAAAGGTTCTCAATAGAGTTGAGGTCAGGGCAGGATGGTGGCCACCCCATGAGTTTCTTTCATTTATGCCCATAGCAGCCAATGAGTTAGAGGCAGAGGCTTTAGCTACGGATTTAGCTTGTGGAGGAGGGGGTGGAGGGCAAAACTTCTGAGTGGGCCCCTAACCAGTAACCAGGTAACCCTAATTACAACTATGGTGGCACACCCTAATTGTGGGCATCAGATAACCATTGCATTACTGAAAATAAATCTCTATACAAAGACTATAAGCAATATTACCGCCATATTATGCCCATATAGTGGTAGATATCAGTTCTGCAGAACATATAAATGATTACAGTAGTTATGGATGGTGGCTTACATCTGACGTAATTTCTGATGGAGTTGTTCATTTTTCCTGTCTTTTCCATATTGCCCAGACCACCATGACGACTTCTCCAGCCATGTATCGTCTGCAGAGTTTACAACAAAGACACATTTGACTTCTCACATTTCCAGCAATGTCCCCTTCTATTCCTGACCTAAACAAACTCCTCCTCCTGCTGATACCCCAATACTGAGCCACTGCTGCCATATGTGTCCCTATAACTGCACCTGCTGTGTGGTACAAAAGCTATATTTCTCTTACTGCTCGACTACTGTGTCCCTTACAAGGTAACATGCCTCCTTTGTGCTCTCTAGATGGTAAAATTGCCCCCCAGAAAATAATTCCCTGTGAAAGTACCCTAGAAGACAGTGCCCACATTTAGTCCCTAGAAAGTAATAATGCCCCTTGCGCACCTTGACAGTCACAATTCCCTGATTGCCCCTATAATAATAATGCTTAAGTGCCCACTTGACATTTAATAATGTCCCCTGAGTCCCCCCTATGTACAGCTCCCCTATGCACAGTATGATGGGCCCACAGCTCCCCTATGCACAGTATGATGGGCCCACAGCTCCCCTATGCACAGTATGATGGGCCCACAGCTCCCCTATACACAGTATGATGGGCCCACAGCTCCCCTATACACAGTATGATGGGCCCACAGCTCCCCTATACACAGTATGATGGGCCCACAGCTCCCCTATACACAGTATGATGGGCCCACAGCTCCCCTATACACAGTGTGATGGGCCCACAGCTCCCCTATACACAGTATGATGGGCCCACAGCTCCCCTATACACAGTATGATGGTCCCACAGCTCCCCTATACACAGTATGATGGGCCCACAGCTCCCCTATACACAGTATGATGGGCCCACAGCTCCCCTATACACAGTATGATGGGCCCACAGCTCCCCTATACACAGTATGATGGGCCCACAGCTCCCCTATACACAGTATGATGGGCCCACAGCTCCCTACAAGACACAATATAATGTCCCCAACAATGTATAGTGGCCCTCACACTGTTTAATGCTTCTCACAGTAGTCCCCACACTGTATGATGGCTCCCACAGTAGCCCTGATACTGTATGATGGCTCCCACAGTAGCCCCGATACTGTATGATGGCCTCTACACTGTATAATAGCCCTCACTCTTCATATTAACCTCCACAGTAGTCCCCATACTGTATGATGGCCTCTAAACTATACAATGGCCCTCACCTTAGCTCTCACATCTGTATAATCGTCCCTGCGTGCATGTATAGGAAGAGACTTGTCAGTCACTGGCAGCAGTCGGGGAGAAGCCGCCGGGGGTCTGCTTGTACAACTAGAACAGAGCGCGGCTCGGTCTCTAGCGGCTATTTAAAATATGTTTTTACCTGAAACGCCACAGCATTTCAGAGACAAATATACAGTACTGCGCATTGTTATTGGCACCCATGAAGTTTAAGTACATAATGTGGAATATCTCCTGGAAAAAAATGAATCGAGTGTAAAGTTTTTTGTATAGAGCATTCGTGTTAAATGCAAAAGAGCAAATGATAAACAATCATGTCAATCAAAAAAGACAATGGGAAGGAAAAATAGAAAAACCTACAGCTTGCTGTGACACTGGTATTTGCACCCTTTACATTAATTTAGAATGGAAACATATTTTTACTCGCCTGTGGCGAATCTCAAGAGATTCACAAGTGATTAATTGTCGGTGACCATGTGACATGAATTAGCCAATAAATTATGACTTCAGTGTTTTAAAAAGCCACATGGTAGGCTCTGTTCCTTTGTCACAATGGTGAAGACAAAGAAGCTGTCTGAGGACATCAGAACTGCTATTATTAGCAAATACAAGACTTCCAAAGGATATAAGGCCATCTCCAAAGCCCTTGGTATCCCAGTTTCAACAGTGCGCAATGTTATTAAGAAGTTTGCCAGGCATGGAACTGTCAAAAACCTCCCTGGATGTGGGGGAAAGAGGAAAATTGACAAGAGATGTCTTTGAAGGTTGGTGCGAATGGTGGAAAAAAACACCACGTCAAACATGGGGCCATGGTTTCCAAAAGTACCATACACTGCACACTAAACCAAGCAGAGCTTTATGGGCAAAGGCCAAGGAAGAAATCATTGCTGAAGAAAAGACATTAAAAGGAACGACTAATCTCTGCCAAAGAGTACTTTGACAAACCGCAATCATTCTAGGAAAATATGAAACAAAAATAGAGCTTTTTGGCAATGCAAAGTAACGGTTTGTTTACAGATAGCACAACAAAGCTTAAAAGGAAAAGAACACCTTAACAACAGTTAAGCATGGTGGAGGATGCATAATGCTGTGGGGTTGCTTTGCTGCGTCTGGTACTGGAGGCCTTTACCGTATCATAGCATCATGAAATCAGAGAATTGTCAAGAGATTTTAGAGCGAAATGTTCTACCCAATGTAAGAAAACTTGGTTTGAGTCGAAGATCATAGGTCCTCAAGCAAGACAATGACCCAAAGCACACATCCAAAAGTACACAGGAATGGTTGAAAAAGAAAAAATGGACTGTTTTAAAATGGCCAACATTTGAGTCCTGACCACAATCCCATTGAAAATCTTTGGGTTGAGCTGAAATTTGCCATTGGGTAAAAGAACCCTGCAAATACTCAAAAGCTTGAATTAACTGCAAAGGAAGTGACGCGCCCCCTGGGACATATTCCTTTTTGAGGGGAATACCCGGCACCGGATCAGATGGGGGGTTGTAGTCTCCGAGCGGCTGTGACCCGGCCCCGTGCCCAGGGCGTCAAGCTCAGTGTTATGTGGCAGTCCTACAGATGTTATTAAGAGTTCTTTTGTGTCGACTACGCCACCCGTTGTGATGCGGTCACTGTGGCCGCCGCTGCAGCAGGGTCCGCTGAGGCTGATGGTGGGTGCGCAGCTTGGTGGGATAACCCCCAACGGGAGGGGTATAGCCTCAGGGAGGACAGGTGCAGAGGATGGGGGTTGTGGTGGTGCAGTGCAGACGGCAATGAAGACAGAGTCGGGTTGTGCAGTTAAGGGTGTTTACTTACTGCAGATGTTGTACTGGTCACTCCAGCTCCGAGTGACCACCCGAGCCGTGCTGCGTCCACCAGGTCCTGGATCCAGCCAACCCCCAAACAAGTCCGGAGCGTGGCCCTGAGCTCTCCTTCTGTCCCGTTCTCTGGCCGTCCCCACCAGGGATCCACCTAGGTCCAGCTCCCTCGGGCCTTCTGTTGGGACACCCTTGGCCTTGGATTCCCTGACCCTTCATGTGGTGTGCCTTCGGGGTGGATGTGATGGGTGACCGTGGCAGACGCTGCCCACGGTCTCCGGTCTCTGGCTGGGGAATGTTTTTACCCCCACCAGCTTGGGTTCCGGTACCCTGATGCCGACTCCTCACCCGGTGCTTTAATTTGGGTTCTTGGGTCCTCTCTGTTTTCCCCTCTGGGTACTCCTTCTCTGCTCCTCTCTCACTCAGGGTCTCTCTCTTGCTGCAGGCTGACTTCCTCTCTGCTTGCTGTCTGCTCTTCTGCAGCTGTCTTGCTGTCTCCAACTGACTTGTTCTCTGCATCTGACCCTGATTCTAGTTGGTGCCCACCTTATATATCCCTCTATGTGTGAGCTCAGGTGACCAGCACCCAATGAGCTCCTAACTTTACCCAGGCTGCTCCCCCTATCTGCCCCTACACTACATGGGATGTTCCACCCCCCTCCCACTCCAGCCAGGAACAGACTCGGTCGTACCTGCACATTTCCAAGTGGGAGTACCGTTGGTCTGTTCCTCGGAAATGGGATGTATGTAGTGCATGCAGCCTACCGAGCTCAGTCCCACACTCCATCCTTACCCGGGAGTGGAATATCACACCTCTGGGTTGAGGTGCAATACCCCTGTAGCAGCCGAATCCTCAGGGTGCTACATTCCCCCCTGGTAAATCACAGCACGTCCTCGGGCTGTAAAGACATAAAACACCAAAACATACAAAATTTTCATATAAACATATAAAACATATAAAACATTATATATATATAAAACTTTTCATATAAACATTCTCGTCGTCTCTTGTTTCAGGTTCCTCTTCCGGACACTGTGCAACGTGTGTCCGGGAAAAGTGCGACAGTCTCTTAGAAAAACTGGTTTTCCTATAAAACCGGTAGGGGGCGCTTTAGGACGCGCAACTATATACAGGGAAGGTTGGCCGCTCTCAGTCCTCGGCCAGGTAGAGGGAAGGGAATGGCTGCTCACAGTCCTCAGCCTGTAGGATGAAGGGGTTAACGGGTAAACAGTTCACTGGTCCCAACGGGGACTATTTTAGCAGCAACGGTTCACTGTGCCCCGACGGGCAACTATATACAGTCTCTACTCCCGTCCTCAACGACGGCTCCCTCCTGCTTTTTCTTGGTGATATGGTGTTGCTTCAGACCCGTCCGGGTCCTCTGGCTCCTCCTCCCCGTACCGCAACTCCTCCTCCGTCAGGCGGTGTACGTGGAGGGCGTAAGGTCCTTTGGCACACTTGTGCCGGGTGAAGGTGACCTCGTCTCCGATGTAGAGGTCACGACCTCTGTGCCCCTCCGGCAGATGGGACTCCACGTCTCTGCGCGTGACAAAGACGTCGCCGAGGGTGTTGTTGTCTCTGATAAAGCCCCACCCGTGCTGCTGGTTAAACTTGATTACAGTCCCGGTGGTACGGGGACTGTGCGCTGCACGGGGGTCCCTCCTGGTCCGGCTCTTTTGCTCGGCGCTCCTTATTTGGGCCTGTTGTTCCCGGACCCGCCTCTCTCTCCGCTCCCTCGCGAACTCTTCGAGCTGCTGTCGGCAACACTCAGCGCGCTCTGCTGCAGCTGCCCTAGTTTCCTGAGTGAACCCCATTAGATCTTCTCCGGTGGGATCCCACTCAAACTGTGCTTCCGCTAGCGGGGGCGAGATCCGTGCCACGGGCTTCGGAGCCGGAATCAGGGGTTCATCCAAGGGTCTTAGTTTCTGCTGCCGTTCCAGCTCATGGTATCCTTCGGGCCAGATGAAGGGCCGCCCGTCCGGCCATGTGAGCTGGCTGAACAAGTCCTCCCCCAGGTGTGGCACCCTTGGTTTTACGGGCGCGGGCGCGGTGGTGGTGGCGCCCGGATTGCCCAGGCCTTGCGGCCAGGCCTGGGGCACCTGGAAGGTGAAGGGCACCGTTAGGACGGCGGCACCCTGGGCTACCTGGCCTTGCGGCCAGGCCGGAGGCTCCGCGGAGGTAGGGGGCGCTGTTGGTGATGCGGCGCCCGGGGGTACTAGGCCTTGCGACCTGGCTGGTGGTATTTCCTGCTTTGTCACGCTCCGGGTCGAGGCGCGTGACGTCACAGGGGTCGCTGCGGCGGCTTCCGGTCGGGGCCTAGTCCATAGCGGTGACATGGCGGCTACGGGCACAGCAGGGGGACTTTCGGGCTCTGCGACGGGGAGCTGGGGCAGGTGGGCGGTTTCTCGGCTTGGGGTATAGGCGTCCCCTTTACCTGCCTCCATCCGTTCGGCTCCCTTCTCGGCGTCGTCTCCGGCCTTGGGTCCTCCCGCGCCATCCTCAGAGGCGGTCTGCTTCCTCCTCCAGGGTAGCGTGCTCCGTTGACTGGTCTCTGCTTGCTGGGTCATCTCCCGGCTCCACTCCGCCAGTATCTCGCGCTGTCCCCGGGCCATCCTCCGTGCGAGGCCCTCCAGGGCAGTCTGTGCACACTCCCGGTCTCGGGGGAGCTGTGCAAGGACCTCCACTAGGCCTAGTGGGGTCGTGGTGTCCAGCAGGCTCCTGACCAACGGGTCGGTGCTGCTCTGCTCTTCTTCCAGCAGGCTCCTGGCCAGCGGGCCGGTGCTGCTCTGCTTTTTCTCCATATCCGGGTAAACTTCTCCGCTACTCCTCGTTAGACCTCTTGCCTCCGGGTCCGCTCGCTCCAGACTGCTCCAGGCGGCACCCATCTTCGTTCTTTCCTTTCGTCTCCTCCCACTTCGAGGGCGGTCCCGGGGCAACTCGGTGACTGTCAGCTCCAGGGGTAGTTCTTTCACGCTGACAGACACCTCCAGCATCACAGTCTCTGTTGGTGGGGGCGGTTTCCACTTTTGGCGCCATTTTCTGTCCTGGCCCACGATGGGAGGCGGCCTCCTGCCCTCCTTTGGCACGCCCATAATGGCGTCCGCTGCTCTTCCAAGGCGGGAAATCTGCGGTTTTGGCGGGAAGCGTCGCCCAGTGGCGGGAAACTCTGCAGATGGCGGGAACAAGTTGGAAATGGCGGACAATCGGCGGGAAACGACTGGTGATGGAGTCCGATGGCGTGGACCCTCCGGAACCGGCGGGAGACTTCTTTCTGAGATAAACTTGCATTTTTCTTCAGGCACGCAGTACCCGGGTGTTGCGGGCACGTAATCCTGCCGACTACGCCAAAGTTGACGCGCCCCCTGGGACATATTCCTTTTTGAGGGGAATACCCGGCACCGGATCAGATGGGGGGTTGTAGTCTCCGAGCGGCTGTGACCCGGCCCCGTGCCCAGGGCGTCAAGCTCAGTGTTATGTGGCAGTCCTACAGATGTTATTAAGAGTTCTTTTGTGTCGACTACGCCACCCGTTGTGATGCGGTCACTGTGGCCGCCGCTGCAGCAGGGTCCGCTGAGGCTGATGGTGGGTGCGCAGCTTGGTGGGATAACCCCCAACGGGAGGGGTATAGCCTCAGGGAGGACAGGTGCAGAGGATGGGGGTTGTGGTGGTGCAGTGCAGACGGCAATGAAGACAGAGTCGGGTTGTGCAGTTAAGGGTGTTTACTTACTGCAGATGTTGTACTGGTCACTCCAGCTCCGAGTGACCACCCGAGCCGTGCTGCGTCCACCAGGTCCTGGATCCAGCCAACCCCCAAACAAGTCCGGAGCGTGGCCCTGAGCTCTCCTTCTGTCCCGTTCTCTGGCCGTCCCCACCAGGGATCCACCTAGGTCCAGCTCCCTCGGGCCTTCTGTTGGGACACCCTTGGCCTTGGGTTCCCTGACCCTTCATGTGGTGTGCCTTCGGGGTGGATGTGATGGGTGACCGTGGCAGACGCTGCCCACGGTCTCCGGTCTCTGGCTGGGGAATGTTTTTACCCCCACCAGCTTGGGTTCCGGTACCCTGATGCCGACTCCTCACCCGGTGCTTTAATTTGGGTTCTTGGGTCCTCTCTGTTTTCCCCTCTGGGTACTCCTTCTCTGCTCCTCTCTCACTCAGGGTCTCTCTCTTGCTGCAGGCTGACTTCCTCTCTGCTTGCTGTCTGCTCTTCTGCAGCTGTCTTGCTGTCTCCAACTGACTTGTTCTCTGCATCTGACCCTGATTCTAGTTGGTGCCCACCTTATATATCCCTCTATGTGTGAGCTCAGGTGACCAGCACCCAATGAGCTCCTAACTTTACCCAGGCTGCTCCCCCTATCTGCCCCTACACTACATGGGATGTTCCACCCCCCTCCCACTCCAGCCAGGAACAGACTCGGTCGTACCTGCACATTTCCAAGTGGGAGTACCGTTGGTCTGTTCCTCGGAAATGGGATGTATGTAGTGCATGCAGCCTACCGAGCTCAGTCCCACACTCCATCCTTACCCGGGAGTGGAATATCACACCTCTGGGTTGAGGTGCAATACCCCTGTAGCAGCCGAATCCTCAGGGTGCTACAGAAGAGTGGGAGAAAATTCCAGCAAGACGCTTTTAGATGGCTACAAGAAACATTTGGAGGCTGTCATCAATGCCAAAGGGTGTGCAACCAAGTATTAATTAGGGGTGCCTTTATTGCTGTACATGTTGTTTATTCTGTTTCTTTTTTGAAATTGCAATATGGAAGTTAAAAAACAAAGTTTTATTGTTGTATTACTTTGGACTACTAATTAAAAAATCCTAGGATATACCTATGGTACATTTCCATTTATTTCTGAAGATATTGTACAGTCTATAAAAAAAAAAAAAAAAAAAAAAAAAAATTAAGCGGTGCCTATAATGATGAGCAGCACTGTACATGGCTGAGATGCTACAGCCAGTGCCTCATATGTGCTGCACATGGTTGGGGTAGCATGTATCACTCGACAGGTTCCCTTTAATAACTTTATAATAACTTGACTATTATGAAATTATTAAATACAATGTAGGTCATGTGATGGTTGCTGTATGGGGGCTTGTTATACTAACAGGCTGGGACTTACAATAAGACCCAGGCCGTAAGAATAATAAGCCCCTACCACGGTCCCCAAACAGCTCCTATTACATGTGATGGAGTGCATATAATCTCAGAACACTAAACAGTATAGTAATCAGCACCCCAGTGCCCTGTCCACCCTCCACCATCCCTTAAATTCCCACCTTACCCTCATCCTCACATTCACCCCACAGTGACCATGACCTACCTGAATTTAATTAACCTAATAAATTCTAGCCACCCTCAAATGAAGTTTGCAGGCAAGTAGTTAATGGATTAATGGATGGAACTGGCAATTTCTCATCCGACACGCAAGCGGTGGGTGAGCGAACGTCATAAGATAAGGTCATAGCCAGGAAGTGTCTGAGTTAAATCTAAGGTGGGCACTAGGACCCAGAGGAGGTTCAACATGCGTCATGCAAAACATGTACGGAGCGGAGCTAACTGTAGCACTGCCACAACAAGCCCAGCATGTAAAAAGTTCATTAGGTTAGCTCGAGCCCAGCACAGTACACTACAACGACTGAGACTGCGACTGTGCCAGCCAGTGTGCAGAGTCTGTCATATGAGGGAGCAGACATTTTGCTGCCCTCTCCCTGACACCTCAGAGCGCCGTCTTCTTCCTCATGACAGAAGCGGCCGTGGGCCCGTTCATGTGATGGGGCCCGGCGACGGCCCCCTCAGCTCCCCGTTCCCAGTAGCTAAGCTACAGGTTAGAGGTATTCTTTGCAGCATGAGATGGTGCATTGTCAGCATGAAGATGATTTTGCTACAGATGGCACGGTTCTTATTTTTGTACCATGGAAGAAAGTGGAATATCAGAAACTCTGTATACTTTGCTGAGGTCATTTTCACACCTTCAGGGATCCTAAAGAGGCCTACCAGCTTCCTTCCCATGATTCCAGCCCAAAATAGGACTCCGTCGCCTCATTCCTGACATCGCAGCCTTGTTGGAACATGGCAGCCATCCACTAGTCTATCCATCTGGCCTATCCAGGGTTGCACGGCACTCATCAGTAAACAAGACTGTTTCAAAATTAGTCTTTGTAGCGTCGGCGTCCCTGCCTCCTGCTAGGCAGGGACGCTGTTCCCCTCACCTCTCCACTCCGTGCCCGGCGTCCTCCTCCCGCTCTGCTGGCAGCGCGCGCTGCTTCCCGGCCACTGTGCTTAGGGCGCGCGCGCGCGCGCTCCCCCTCTCTTAAAGGGGCCGCGCGCGCCGTCCTAAGGAGTCCCCGGCCAATGGCCGGAGGACCTCACCATATATAAGGCACCTCCTCCAAAATGGAGGTGCCCGAGCAATGTTGTTGCAAAGCCTTCACTCTGCTTCAGCCCTCAGGTCCCGTTACCAGTTACCTGCCAGTCACCTGCCAGATTCCTGCCTGTTACCTGCCAGTCACCTGCCAGATTCCTGCCTGTTACCTGCCAGTCACCTGCCAGATTCCTGCTTGTTACCTGCCAGTCACCTGCCAGATTCCTGCCTGTTACCTGCCAGTCACCTGCCAGATTCCTGCTTGATACCTGCGTGATATCCGTTTACCTGCTTGCAAGCCTGCGGTCCGACGGTCTGCCTTCCGACACCTGTCAGTCTGTCTATGGACCAGCCTGCCCGCTCACCTGGGAGCGCTCATCTGCTACCTGCCTGCTAGCCTACCTGGAGGCTCCGCCGTCACTTGCCGTGACCACCTGCCTGTCCAGAGACTCTTGCCTGCTCACCTGGGAGCGCTCACCTGCTACCTGTCTGCTAGTCTACCTGGAGGCTCTGCCGTCACTTGCCGTGACCACCTGCCTGTCCAGAGACTCTTGCCTGCTCACCTGGGAGCGCTCACCTGCTTCCTGTCTGCTAGCCTACCTGGAGGCTCTGCCGTCACTTGCCGTGACCACCTGCCCGTCCAGAGACTCTTGCCCGCTCACCTGGGAGTGCTCACCTGCTACCTGCCTGCTAGCCTACCTGGAGGCCCTGCCGTCACTTGCCGTGACTACCTGCCTGTCCAAAGACTCTCGCCCGCTCACCTGGGAGCGCTCACCATCCACCTGCCTGCTGTCCTTCTACCCAGAGACTGTCCCTGTCACTTGCCGTGAGTACCCGTCCTTCTACTCAGAGACTGTCCCTGTCACTTGCCGTGACTACCTGCCCTTCTACCCAGAGACTGTCCCTGTCACTTGCCGTGACTACCTGCTCTTCTACCCAGAGACTGTCCCTGTCACTTGCCGTGACTACCTGCCCGTCTTCCCTGGGAGCCACCCGCTTCCTTACAAGGACCGCCCCCTTGTATAGTTGCTCAGAGGTTCCGCCTCCCAGACCCGTTACAGTCTTCATGTATATATGGGCCCACTGCAACCGTTTCTGCTTGTGAGCGCTGTTTAGGGGATTATGCACAACTGCAAGCATCTGGAGGATCCCACACCTTGAGGTTCGCAGGACTCCAGAGGCATCTGAAGCTTCAAATACCGGTTTGCTGCTTTGTTATGGTGTTTTGGCTGTTGCTCTCAATCTGATGAATCTTCCTCATTATGCCTTTATCTACAGGAACCCATCTGTGCTCTGTATCAGTCACAAATCTCTTAACAGTACGATGATCACGCTTATGACGCGCCCCTGGGCCTGTGTCGCGCTGCGTTGCGCACGCGGGAGCTTACCCGGAGCCGGATCTCTTGAGGGTTGTAGTCTCGTGGCGGCGACCCGGTCCGTGCCCAGGGAGTCAAACTGAGCGGCGATGTACTAGCAGTAGATGGTTGGTGACTACGCCACCCGTTGAATGCAGCTATGGAGCTGCCGCTGCAGGGCAGACCGCTGAGGCCGGTGGAAGGATGGTGCAGCGTGGATGGTATAACCCCCAACGGGAGGGGTATGGCCTCAGGGCAGCCGACGTGGATGATGGGGGTAGCAGGAACCACTCAGAGACGGTGCGGTGTAGTTCAGGGTCTTTACTAGTGACAAAGATAGACCCTCCCGGAGTACTTGCTAGTGATAGGGGCCTGGTCAGTCCTTGAGCAGATGGGATCTCCCCTGGCCAGGCGGAGTTGTAGGCCTTCCCAACTAACTGTACTCTTCTGGCTACCTTGCTAGAGGCGGGAATAAGTAGCCCACGTCCCTGAGTGTACCGTGTGGTGCTCACCCGTATGGCCGGTGACTCGGGGCCTTCTAATGGCTTCCGCTCCATGATGGCGGTGCTGGTCCCACGCGTGTGACCGTGCCTTCGGGCTTCTGGGCCAGAGGACCTGAAATCCTCTGCCGGACGGTTTCTGCTGCTGGGTAGGAGTTAGTCCCCACAGCCTCGGACTCCGGGTCCGGTAAGAAATCTTCTCAGTCAGGGCGAGCTCTGCAGCTGCCAGCCCCTGACTCGTTGTAACACTGCTCCCCACAGAGCTCCTGATGTTTCTTGCTATGCTGCTTCTCTTCTCTACTCTTGTTCTGTCTTCTTTCTCACTAACCCTGCCTCAGCCCCGGGTTTATATAGGGGAAGTCCTTCCCCTCCCAAGACTGGGCAGGAGGTGTGGCATGCACAGGATCCCTGACCAAAGGACCTCCCACCTGCTCTCAGACGTAATATCTCTATCACTGTGGCAACCAGACCCCTGGGGTGTCACATTCCCCCCTAGTGAAATTTAGTACTCCGGGACTAAACATATTTTTTTTTTTTTTTAGAAAAACATAACAAGGTATAACAATAACAATACAATAAGAAAAACACATAAGATGGTTACGGCGTGTCCGCAACCGGGTGCAGTTTTGAAAAGCAAGGTGTCCATTTCACCAAAACAGGGAGACGTAACCAGGTAGGGGCCTGTCCTGCCCCGAGTCCTTAACAGTCTTTAGTCCATCCTGGGTTACGCTCCAACTATGTACAAGGATTCCCGGTAAATCCACCAAGGACTCCTAAAAAGAACTAGAAACACAAAATTATACACAAGCAACTATAAACAAGTAAACATTATAAGATAGCTTAAACATTTAGATCCTCCAACGTGCGGGTAGCTGGCCTCTAGTGGCCCTAGTGGACCTACGGAGCTGACTGTCTGGCCCTGAACTACAGGGTGTAGGAGCTGTCAAGGGTAAACTGGGCAGCTGTCTATGGGCCCTCTGGCTCACTAGGGGTATGGCAGGCTCACTATAAGCAGAGGGTTGATTTTCCGGGTCTGCTTGTGTAGAGTCTTCTGCCTCCTGGACCGGCTGTTCTTCCAGCTCTACCGGTTGCTCCGTAGGTTCTTGGGATGATGGTTGGAGGAAGGTGAGTACGGGTACCACAACTGCACCATTGACTTGAGTCCAAGACCGAGGGAAGTCCCCGAGCACGGTACTAACCATATCTTTCCTTTCCTCTACGGGTCGATGGTCTTCTTGTTCCTCTTCAGGGTTCCTCAGTTGTTCGGGACACTTCTTCAGGTGGTCCCGGGATACAATGGCTGTGGTTTCCCCTCCGTCTTTACTGATGGTACAGACCTTCGGGTTTTCGTGGCTTGAGGGCAGTACGGTGTACGGGTCCTTCTCCCACTGGTCGTCCAACTTGTGGAGCCGTCTCTTCCTCTTCAAGACCTGCTCTCCGGGTACCAGGGGAACAGCGGGAGCATACTGGTTGTAAGTTTTCTCTTGTCTTTCCCTAGCCTGACAGAGACTTCGCTCCACGCTCTCCTGTACTCTCCGGTACTGCTGCTGTCTCTCTGTGTCCCAGTCTGTTTCTGGTGAAGTGTCCTCGGGTGTCAGGACTCCCATTTCCAGGTCAACAGGTAACTTACCAGGTCTTGCCCTCATTAGGTAAGCCGGGGTACAGTTGGTGGAACCTACCGGGATGTGGTTGTATAGGTCCACCAGATCGGGCAACTTCTCAGGCCACAGACTGCGTTCTTCCAGGGGCAACGTTTTTAGAAGATCCATTACCACCTGGTTCATTTTCTCACAAAGTCCATTAGTCTGCGGATGGTAGGGTGTCGTCCTTATCTTCCGGCAGCCATACAGATTGCAGAATTCCTGGAAGACCTCCGCTTCAAAGGCAGGTCCCTGGTCCGTCAGCACTTGGTCCGGGTACCCGTGTGGACGGCAAAAGTGCTGCTGGAAGGCTCTAGCTGCTGTTTGAGCCGTTAAGTCCTTGACGGGGACGACAACCAGAAACCGGGAGTAATGATCCACGATGGTTAACGCGTAGACGTAGCCACTTCTGCTTGGGGTCAGTTTTACATGATCCAAGGCTACCAGTTCCAACGGTTGCCGGGTGACGATGGACTGCAGGGGAGTCTTCTGGCTGGCGCGGTCCTTCCTTCTCAGGTTGCACGGGCCACAGTCTCTGCACCACTTCTCAATGGTTCCCCTCATGCCTACCCAGTGGAATCGCTCGCGCAGCAGGAACTCCAGCTTCTTCCACCCGAAGTGTCCAGCTCCGTCGTGGTATGCCTCCATCACCATGGCTGCGTCTCTTCGTGGCACCACTACTTGCCAGAGTAATTCATGCGTCCGGGAGTTAACCATTCTGCGGCACAACTTCCCTTTGTAAAGGAACAGTCGACTCTTCTCTGCCCATAGTTGTTTGGCTTCCTCCGGAGCGTCTGGTTCAAGGCGAGCCTCCGGCCGAGTCAGCATCTCCTTCACCAGTCGGACGGCAGGGTCGCTGTCTTGCGTTTCCGCCCAGTTGTAGTGAGGTAAGGGGTTCAACGTAGCAGCCTGCTTACTCCTTACCCGGTGGGAATACTGGATAGTCCCATGACGGTGGAACGCAGGGAGTTCAATCTCTTCCAGTCCCTCCGGATCTTCTCCTTCGTCCGGCAGGTTGGGCATCCTGGACAGGGCGTCCGCGTTAGTATTGGAGCGCCCTGCCCGGTATTTGATTATGAACTCGTAGTTGGACAGACGGGCCATCCACCTCTGCTCCAGGGCACCGAGTCTTGCCGTGTCCAGGTGTGTCAACGGGTTGTTATCCGTGTACACGGTGAACCGGGAAGAAGCAAGGTAATGCTTAAAGCGCTCAGTGACTGCCCATACCACGGCCAGGAACTCTAGCTTAAATGAGCTATAATTCTCGGGGTTCCTTTCGGTGGGTCGCAGTTTTCGGCTGGCGTAGGCGATTACTCGTTCTTTCCCCTGCTGGATCTGGGACAGTACGGCTCCTAGCCCGATGTTACTGGCGTCGGTGTAGAGGATGAAGGGCTGGCTATAATCCGGGTACGCCAAGATTTCATCCCCCGTGAGGGCCATCTTCAGCTGGCGGAAGGACTCTTCTTCTAGCTCTTCCCATTTGAAGGGCGGCTTCTGGTTCTTGGCCTTCCGGGACTGGCCTATCAGGAGGTCCTGCATAGGCGCTGCCTTTTTGGTGAAACCGGGAATAAACCTTCGGTAGTAGCCTACCAACCTGAGGAACTGTCGCACTTCTTTTACGCTGGAGGGGCTTGGCCATCCCTTAATTGCGGTGATCTTATCGGGGTCGGGAGCCACTCCGTCAGCGCTCACCACGTGTCCCAGGTACTGCACCTTTGGTTTCAGGAGGTGACACTTGGAGGGTTTCACCTTTAGGCCGTAACTCGCCAGAGCTTCGAACACCTCCGCCAGGTGTTTCAGGTGGTCCTCATAAGTTTTGGAGTATACGATGACATCGTCCAGGTACAACAGGACCGTCTCGAAGTTTCTGTGGCCCAGACAACACTCCATTAGTCGTTGGAAGGTTCCCGGTGCGTTGCAGAGTCCGAACGGCATGCAGGTGAACTCGCTAAGTCCCATCGGGGTGGTGAATGCGGTCTTCTCCCGGTCCGCCTCTGCTACAGGAACCTGCCAGTACCCGCTAGTGAGATCCAAGGTAGAGAAGAAGTTAGCAGATCTTAAAGCAGCCAATGACTCCTCTATCCTTGGTAAGGGGTACGCATCCTTGTGTGTGATACGATTGATTTTCCGGTAATCTACACACATCCTCATGGTGTTGTCTTTCTTTCGGACTAAGACTAGTGGAGCTGCCCAGGGGCTACAGCTATCCCGGATTACCCCAACCTCCTTCATGTCTCTAAGCATCCCCTTGGCGTGTTGGTAATGTGCAGGGGGTACGGGTCGATACCTCTCTTTTATGGGAGGATGATCTCCCGTGGGGATGCGGTGTTCTACCCCCTTGACTCGCCCGAAGTCTAACGGGTGTTTACTAAACACTCTCTCATACTCTTGAACCACCCGGTAGACTCCCTGTTTCTGGTGGGAGGGAGTGGAGTCAGTTCCCAAGTGTAGCTGCTGACACCAATCCTCCATTACTTTCTTAGAGCCGTTACCTTCCTCCGGGTGAGATGGAGGCAAGGGTTCCACAGACTGTATAGAGTTTTGGTTGATGGTATATAATTTTGCTAACGTGGCATACCGGGGCAGGTACACTTCCCTCTCCCCGATATTGATTATGCGAACGGGCACCCTCCCATGGCGTACATTGACCACCCCCCGTGCTGTCAAAATGGTGGGCCTACTGTCTGAGTAAACTGGTTCTACCATTGCCTGGTAATCTCTACCTCTCAGACCAATAGCTGCCCGGCACCAAATCATCATTTCACTTTTTGGGGGCATGGCAATAGGGAAAGGGTCACACATTCTTACGCTACCAATCTCACCGCCGGAGAGTTCCACCTGTTGCCGTCGCATCAGTGCCCGGATCTCTTTCTGGAGCACTCGCTGCTCGCCGGAGCTGGCGTTCTTGGCAACCTGCTGTAGAAGGAAAATCACCTCTGCAAGACAATTTTCAATTACATTAATTCCTAGAGTTATTTTTGGGTGGCTCTCATGTTTGTCAATGTCTACAATGATCAGTCCCTGTGCTGCCAGTTCGACTCTACCGATTTTGATGGTCACCTCTTTAAATCCGATCTGTGGCACGGGCTGGCCATTGCTGGCGATGATACTCAAGTCGTCGTCAGGGTAGCGGGTAATATCCGAGTCATTCCAGTACTGCTTAAAGAGCACGTACGGGATGGTGGTGACCTGTGACCCGGTGTCCAGTAGGGCACTCATGGGAATGCCATCCAGTACCACAGGCAAGACTGGACGTCCTCCCACATATCTGTCGCGCCAGTTCGATGGGCCTGGTGATCTTTTTCCTGGGGGTTGGCCCTCTACCCCAGGTTGTGCCCGTTTAAAGAACAGTACCTTTCCATATGTCCGGGTTGATTGCAGCGGCGGCAGATGGGTCGTCCGTCCTCGCTGTATCGGTCACTGGGTCTTCCTCTGGCCGGTGGGGTCCTCCTTGGTCGACGCCACGGGATGTCCTCCGGTCCGGATGCCAGCTGGATCTTCCCTGGGGTGGAAACCTGTAAAGACTGCACAGTTCGGGTTAGCGCAGCAACGCTCTTAGCTAGCTCTTGGACCTGATGGCGTAGGTCTGGAGCCGGGTCATTGTCCAAAGCCTGCGCATCAGCTCCCACAGGCCCTGCCAACAAGGGCGCCGCCTCCTGGTGGTAAGTGATACCTGGGCGCCTGTGGGTCACAACGCCACCCGGTGCCGGTTCTCGGAGCACCCGGATGGCTCTGTCCTTGAACTGTGCAAAGTCCAGATGGGGATCCTGTAAGGCCATTGCCCGCAACTGGGTTCGGTGGGCATTGCAATATAAACCCTCTATAAATTGTTCAGTCAACAGCCTGTCCTCGTTTCCCACCCCATCAGGGTCGGTCTGCTTTATGGCCCTCAGGGCCTCTTGTAGGTTTAGTGCATAGTCCCTTATACTCTCATGCGCTCTCTGCTTGCACCCGTAGAATCTAAGCTTAATCTCGGCTGAGGTGCGGGTATCAAAGGTGTCCTTCAGCCGGGTTAGTATCCCTGCGACAGTCTTCCTCCCAGGTGGCCAGGATTTTACTTCCCTTTTGGCTGCCCCAGTTAGTTGGGCCACCAGGATGCTCACTTTTTGCTCTTCTGTGAGGGGGTACACCTGGAAGAGGCTATCCAGCTTTTCTCTAAAGTCATGCAGGGTATGTGACTCCCCTGAGTACTGGGGTAGCCAAGCTGCTCCCGGGATATAGGGCATGGTGAAGGGCATAACTGCAGCAGCGGTGGCGCTGGCGGGGGTTGAGGCAGTGAAGCTCTCCTCCGTATCCGACATCTTCCTCCCCCCTAGTGGACCGTGGCCTACCTTGCGATGATCCTGTTCCGTAGGCCGCGGCTCCGCAGTGGATCGTCAGGGTTGAGGACCTTCCGTCGCGCTCCGGTGACGTCGGCGTCTGCTGGGCTCCTTCCAGGACCTTACGCAACGTCCGGACGTGAGGCGGGGCTTCAGTTCTCGCGCGCTTTCGGAGTCCACGCCCCTCTTCTTCCCGCGCGGCGTCCTCAAGATGGCGTCCAATGGCGGGAAAACTCCACGGATGGCGGGAAGAAGGTCGAAGATGGCGCCGGATGGCGGGAAAACTTCGCGGATGGCGGGAAGAAGGTAGAAGATGGCACCGGATGGCGGGAAACCTCCACGGATAGCGGGAATCTTCACCACTGGTAAGTTTGAACAGTCTTTGCTTTTCAGGCACGCAGTACCCGGTGGTTGCGGGCACGAAATCCTGCCGACTACGCCAAAGTTGACGCGCCCCTGGGCCTGTGTCGCGCTGCGTTGCGCACGCGGGAGCTTACCCGGAGCCGGATCTCTTGAGGGTTGTAGTCTCGTGGCGGCGACCCGGTCCGTGCCCAGGGAGTCAAACTGAGCGGCGATGTACTAGCAGTAGATGGTTGGTGACTACGCCACCCGTTGAATGCAGCTATGGAGCTGCCGCTGCAGGGCAGACCGCTGAGGCCGGTGGAAGGATGGTGCAGCGTGGATGGTATAACCCCCAACGGGAGGGGTATGGCCTCAGGGCAGCCGACGTGGATGATGGGGGTAGCAGGAACCACTCAGAGACGGTGCGGTGTAGTTCAGGGTCTTTACTAGTGACAAAGATAGACCCTCCCGGAGTACTTGCTAGTGATAGGGGCCTGGTCAGTCCTTGAGCAGATGGGATCTCCCCTGGCCAGGCGGAGTTGTAGGCCTTCCCAACTAACTGTACTCTTCTGGCTACCTTGCTAGAGGCGGGAATAAGTAGCCCACGTCCCTGAGTGTACCGTGTGGTGCTCACCCGTATGGCCGGTGACTCGGGGCCTTCTAATGGCTTCCGCTCCACGATGGCGGTGCTGGTCCCACGCGTGTGACCGTGCCTTCGGGCTTCTGGGCCAGAGGACCTGAAATCCTCTGCCGGACGGTTTCTGCTGCTGGGTAGGAGTTAGTCCCCACAGCCTCGGACTCCGGGTCCGGTAAGAAATCTTCTCAGTCAGGGCGAGCTCTGCAGCTGCCAGCCCCTGACTCATTGTAACACTGCTCCCCACAGAGCTCCTGATGTTTCTTGCTATGCTGCTTCTCTTCTCTACTCTTGTTCTGTCTTCTTTCTCACTAACCCTGCCTCAGCCCCGGGTTTATATAGGGGAAGTCCTTCCCCTCCCAAGACTGGGCAGGAGGTGTGGCATGCACAGGATCCCTGACCAAAGGACCTCCCACCTGCTCTCAGACGTAATATCTCTATCACTGTGGCAACCAGACCCCTGGGGTGTCACACTTACGTATTCGAGAAATATCTAATGTTTACAACGCATTGCACTATTTGACGCTTTTCGATAGCAGAGATACTTTATCTTTCCCATATTGCTTGAAACCTGTGGCCATCTTAATGTGGAAAGTCCTTCTTAAGTAGTTTTTCTTTTTAATTGGGCTCATCTGGAAAACTAATAATCACAGGTGTTTGAGATTGTTTTCAGTGATCCCAAAAGCCTGAGAAACAATATATCCATGAGTTTATTTGAAAATCAAAAAACTACATCTTTATGACAAATTCAATTTGCATAATAATTTGGAAAGCGGTGTATATATTAGTAAGTTGCACATAATTGTGTACATTTTTTTAACTTGATCATAAAGTGGCCAGCCCCTTTTAACTATATTAACAATATGAATATATTTATAGAGACAGACATTCATGTACAAAGTGATGTAGTTGTTGCAATAACCACAATAAAAAAAAATTATATATATGCACACACACACTACAGACCAAAAGTTTGGACACACCTCAATTAAATATTTTTCTGTATTTTCATGACTTTGAAAATTGTACATTCACACTGAAGGCATCAAAACTATGAATTTACACATGTGGAATTATATACTTAACAAAAAAGTGTGAAACTACTGAAAATATGTCTTATATTCTTGGTTCTTCAAAGTAGCCACCTTTTGCTTTGATGACTGCTTTGCACACTCTTGGCATTCTCTTGATGAGCTTCAAGAGGTAGTCACCGGAAATGGTTTTCACTTCACAGGTGTGCCCTGTCAGGTTTAATAAGTGAGATTTCTTGCCTTATAAATGGGGTTGGGACCATCAGTTGTGTTGTGCAGAAGTCTGGTGGATACACAGCTGATAGTCCTGCTGAATAGACTGTTAGCTGTTTTTTTCTTGCCATAATACAAATTCTAAGTAAAGAAAAATGAGTGGCCACTGGCCATTATTACTTTAAGAAATGAAGGTTAGTCAGTGTGAAAAATTGGGCAAACTTTGAAAGTGTCCCCAAGTGCAGTTGCAAAAACCATCAAGCGCTACAAAGAAACTGGCTCACATGAGGACCGCCCCAGGAAAGGAAGACCAAGAGTCACCTCTGCTTCTGAGGATAAGTTTATCCGAGGCACCAGCCTCAGAAATCGCAGGTTAACAGCAGCTCAGATTAGAGACCAGGTCAATGCCACACAGAGTTCTAGCAGCAGACACATCTCTACAACAACTGTTAAGAGGAGACTTTGTGCAGCAGACCTTCATGGTAAAATAGCTGCTAGGAAACCACTGTTAAGGACAGGCAACAAGCAGAAGAGACAAGTTTGGGCTAAAGAACACAAGGGATGGACATTAGACCAGTGAAAATCTGTGCTTTGGTCTGATGAGTCCAAATTTGAGATCTTTGGTTCCAACCACTGTGTCTTTGTGCAACGCAGAAAAGGTGAACGGATGGACTCTACATGCCTGGTTCCCACCGTGAAGCATGGAGGAGGAGGTGTGATTGTGTGGGGGTGCTTTGCTGGTGACACTGTTGGGGATTTATTCAAAATTGAAGGCATACTGAACCAGCATGGCTACCACAGAATCTTGCAGCGGCATCCTATTCCATCCGGTTTGCGTTTAGTTGGAGCATCATTTATTTTTCAACAGGACAATGACCCCAAACACATCTCCAGGCTGTGTAAGGGCTATTTGACCAAGAAGGAGAGTGATGGGGTGCTACGCCAGATGACCTGGCCTCCACAGTCACCAGACCTGAACCCAATCGAGATGGTTTGGGGTGAGGTGGACCGCAGAGTGAAGGCAAAAGGACCAACAAGTGCTAAGCATCTCTGGGAACTCCTTCAAGATTTTTGGAAGACCATTTCCGGTGACTACCTATTGAAGCTCATCAAGAGAATGCCAAGAGTGTGCAAAGCCATCAAGCCATCAAAGTAAAAGGTGGCTACTTTGAAGAACCTAGAATATAAGACATATTTTTAGTTGTTTCACACTTTTTTGTTAAGTATATAATTCCACATGTGTTAATTCATAGTTTTGATTCCTTCAGTGTGAATGTACAATTTTCATAGTCATGAAAATACAGAAATTTCTTTAAATGAGGTGTGTCCAAACTTTTGGTCTGTACTGTACATTTATACGAAGTGTCATGTCTGCATAGGTATATTTACATTATTCCCGGGTGTACCCACCATGTTTTTGTGTTTTTTGGTTGTCTAATTTTTTGTTTTTATTTATTCATTAATAAAATTCACTTTTTAATCATATTTGGGCTTTGTGTGTAAAGCCTTCTTTTTGGCGTCATTACGGTATTATTGCTGTACGGTTATTTATAAGTTGGATATCTTGGGAGTTTACGCAGTAATGTTGGATCACGTCTGATGACCACGGTTTTAGGCAGTAGCCTTGCAATATGGTATTGATCAGCGACCAAGTGTGAATAGGTTGAACAACACACAACTGGCAGACTTTAAATGGAGTGTAATATTTGGCATACTCCCAAAAATGTCAGTTATTACCGCAGTAATATCGGATCACGTCTGATAATGGACAAGTTTCTCTGCTTCCACAATACAGCAATGCGAATAAAATGAAACAAATCTGGCTGTATGCTACTAACAAGCAAATGGAGCAGTAAAAATGGTGTATTATATTACTTTTCAAGCAAATAGTC
The DNA here is from genome assembly GCF_046119375.1 of Phyllobates terribilis. NCBI lineage: Eukaryota > Metazoa > Chordata > Amphibia > Anura > Dendrobatidae > Phyllobates > Phyllobates terribilis. Next base: position 107,247,698 of record NW_027362765.1, read on the forward strand.
AGGATTAAGAGGAAAAAAGAATATTGGCACTGATATCTAGGGCTATGGATATCAGTAACAGCAGCATAGTGAGAAGTGGCTATAACCACACCCCAGCACTGACTGACAGGTGGCTCAGTATTACAGCCAAAACCCCCTATGCTGTGCCACTGGTATCAGCTAATATATTATCAATCTTGCAGTAAAAAAACTCAATTACACTATAGATTGAGCAGTTGGTTATGGCTTACATCAGTGTCCTTGGTTCTTGCATTAATCTTTTCACGATCAGCTAGTCTAATACTACTTTGTTTGTCTTTATAAATCAGTCAGTTCACCTAGATCCATAACACTGAACATTAGATTGTAGTCGATCAAACTTGCCAATTTCGATGTGAGCAACCATCTGACGTGTAACTTGGCCTTCCAACTATCATCCACAAGATGATATAGAAGGAGAAAATCTGAGTCTTTTATTCTCAGGAATGATAATGGACAACCTGTAAAACCTACAAGAAACAAAATGAACATAAACCCTGCTGTAACTAAATAAGTAAAAAGCAAAAGTGCATTTAATTAACAGAGGGTTCTTAGTAACACAGTTTTTGATCAAAAATAGCATAAAAGCCATCCCACCACGGCAAGGTGACCCTTTTCCAGATGCTCCTACACTGTCTAATATGAAAACCTTATGTATCAAAATTGACTTTTGTGAATAAGGGCAGACAAAGGACGACTGGTAACTCTTTTTTTTTTTTTTCCGTCTCTCTTAATTGAATAATTGAACTTTCTTCTTATATGAACATGTAACCACTTGTTGACTTCTGGTTACTTAAATCCACATAAACAGGGAGTTCCATGTCTCCTTTTCCATATGTTTTTTTTTCTTAAGTCTGTATAAGACATTGCAGGAGTCTTAACTGTATTCCAGCCTTTTTAGATTTGCATGTTCCTATTTAGTTGTGATATCTAGGAATATCTATAACTCAGGCAATAGCATGCAGGTAAAAGATAATGTTCCAGCTTTAAGTGGGAAAGATTCATTGGTGTACATCTAATTTTGGCTTCTTAGATCCCAAACTGGTTCAGAATTGTGGTGATTTAGCACGGTTAAGGCGAAAACTCTTTTCCTCTCTGGATCTCTAAATAGCATTTCACATTTCCAAGATGCATTGTTTTCAAAATGCTTCACCTAATTTAGCTATAATTATGCCTCACTAAAAAGAAAAATAAATATCATTCAAGGATAAATACACTTCTCAGCTACATATTTTGTGTATTCGCTCTCTCCCTATCTGTGTATAGGGAGACTCTTGTCAATCATGCCGAGCTGGACAGGGAGAAGTGAAGGACATCAGTTAAGCAAACACTTCTGCTGGATATTTCCCCTTGTGCATCAATGTGTCTCCTGTGCACCACACTTCTTTAAAACTATCCTTTCTTTATCCTAAAACATAGCATAGCGCTCTGCCTTAAAGGGGCATATTGAAATTTAAAGGGAATCTGTCAGTAGGTTTTTGCAATGGAATCTGGGAGCTGCATGATAGGGGCAGACAGCCTGGTTCCAGCGATGTGTCACTTATTGGACTGCCTGGTGTAATTTTGATAGAAGCCTGCTTTCGCTGTTATATATGTAGCAGTGCTCAGAATGCTGAGCCCTGTATAACCCCGCCCACACCCGATTGGCTGCTTTCTGTGTACACTGTATTTTGAGAGCAAGCTGCTAATCAGTGGTAGGGGCTGGGGTTGCAAAGATTAGCTGGACTGCCTGGCACCAGACACCTATTCCTGCAGTGATAACCTCCTGCTGATAAAACTCTGCAAGTGACACATCCCTGGCATCAGGCTCTCTGCCCTTACATTATGCTGCTTTCAGATAAAAAAACAGTCCTATGTGACTGACAGCTTTCTATGCATGCACACTTATATAAAGACACCTGTCAGTCACTGGTAGGACCGCCCACTGGACAGAAAATCCCAGAAAGAGCAGTGGATTAAATGATGAAAACACAGGTTATACTGAAGCTTTTCTCACAAAACTATATAGCAATCTACTCAGCTCCTCCTGCTCTAAAACAAGTTGCATGTAGACTGTATTTTACTGGTGACAAGTTCCCTTTATTTGGCTTAAACCTGCTGACATATTCCCTTTAATTATTCTTGTAATTCAGGCAACATGAAATTAAGTTCCCTTCAACTCCCTACTCCAACAAACTTTTTGCACCTTAGTTTCCCATGCACTTGCAGATTGCTTGAGTCCAAAGTGTGATTTTTGCAATTGAAAAAAAAGGTCCAGATTCATCAGGATCAACGTTGTTCACGCGAGTAAGGAGGCGTTTGATTCATTTAGAGATGCATACCTCTTACTGCATCATGTACCTCCTATTCTACCACTCCCTTAATTCCGGACGCTGTCACGCGTCTCAAAAGTGGCGCATGCCTCCGTGCACTTCTCCACAAATCTTACTCCAGTCAGAGACTGAAATAATATTTGTGGCATAAGGTACGACACAATTCGTCATGAATTTATTAAGGAGTCATTGCCAAGGCACCATCCCGCCCCAGTTCCACCCATTTTGGCGGAACTGGTCTAAACAAGTGTGAAAATGCCAAAAGTAGAAAAATTTTTGTGCAATGTTGACTTACACAAAACAATTGCAACTTTTCAAACCGTTTTGCGCCAGATTCTGGTGACAACACTTTGACTCTGGCCCAAAGTGTTTTTTACGACTCTTCTTTATTGTCACCACCATTTAAAAAGGCTGAATTGTCACACTGTCTCACTGTACAGCAGCTATAGCCAAAATATTCTGTTTGTTTAGCAACTGGAGAAAAAGTTACATTGTAATCATCTCCAGATTTTTTGTAAGAATTCCTTTGCAACTAATATTGCCGCAAAAGTACCACTCCAGAGTGTTTTGTTTTTTCACCACTGGAGTAGCAAAATGTTTACTGGTCGCAGTCTTAGGGCTCGCTCACACGAGTGTATAACACGGTGGAGTGCTATGCTATGTTTTATCGCATAGCACTCGGCCCAGTGTTATTTTATGGGGCAGTGCAGATCTGTGGGGGTTTTTTTTGTTTGTTTTCTCTTGCCGAATCAGCATGAGAAAAAAAAAATCGCAGCATGCTGCGAGACTCGGCTCACACTCACACATACAAGTCTATGGGTGCGTGTGAAACAACGGATTGTACTCTAATGTCATCTGAGTGCAGTCTGACATGCACAGACTCAGAAAATGGAGAAGATGAAAAAATTACTTTCTTTGTCTCCTCCTCCTGCGATTCTTTCATGAGAGAGAATCAGTGCACAGTGCACTGAAACTCGGATCAAACTCTGAGGCTATGTGCCCACGTTGCAGAAAATTTCTGCTTCATTTCTGCAAGTCCTCTCCCGGAAAAACGCATGCGGAATTCCGCAAGCGTTTATCGCGCGTTTTCGACATGCGGAATTGCCTTGCGTTTTTCATGCATTGAATAAGGCAATTCCGCTTGAGGAAACACAAAATTAATGAACATGCTGCGGATTTTTGAACGCAGCATAAGGGTATGTGCACACGATGCAGAAATGCTCAGGATTTTTTCCAGAGCGTTTCTGCATCTCTCTGGCAGGAAAAAACGCATGCGGATTGTACATGCGGTTTCCTGCCAGGGACATGCGGAAATGAAGCGGTCTTCACTTTCATTTCGCATGCGGGTTGACAAGCGCTTCCCAAGCGATTTTAGCATCACTTGGAAAGTGCTTGTCAACTTTACACTATATAAATCCATGCAACCGGCATGGATTTATATAGTGTGTGAATGTCAAAAAATAAAAAATAAATCTATACTTTACCCTCTGATGGCCCCCGGTGTCCTGCTTCATCGGTCCCGGCTGCCGGCAGTGAAGACTTTAGGACCTTCCGACGTCAGCGTCACGTGACCCGTCACATGACTCTGACGTCAGCGAAGGTCCTTCTTCATTCAACCGCGAAGTGCCCGGGAAGCCGGCAGGACGCAGCGCGGGCCATCAGAAGGTGAGAATATATATTTTTTTTATTTTATTCTTTTTTTTTTAATGGTACCTGGGTCTGGATGAGAGTCCTCTCATACACACCCGGGTACCATCCGCACATTAGACCGCATGAAAAGCGCATCAACATATACAGTGATGCGGATTCCATGCGGTCTAATGCAAGTCAATGGCGGCAAAAGAGCAGCGTTTCCGCAAAATTAATTGACATGCTGCGGATTTTTGACCGCAGCGTTTACGCTGCGGAAAAATCCGCATCATGGGCACAGCACATGCGGATTTCCATTGGGGAACATTGCTGCCCTTCTACCATGCGTTTTTCATGCGTTTCCGCGGCGTTTACGCAACTGCAAAAACGCCGCGGAAACGCATGAAAAACGCATCGTGTGAACTCAGCCTAAACGCTGCGGAAAAATCCGCAGCATGGGCATAGGACTTGCGGATTCTCATTGGGGACCATGGGGTGCGGATTACCAAGCGTTTTACAAGCGTTTCCGCTGCGGAAATTCCGCATCAAAAACGCTTGTAATCCGCAACGTGGGCACGCAGCCTGACAGAGTTTGATCAGAGAGTAATTGCATAATTGGCCCCTATTGTCTCTCATGAAAGAATTTACGGCCGTGTGACCCCGGCCTTAGGGCTCGCTCACACTGGCGTATAATACAAAGGAGTGCAATGTGAGAAAATCTGTGACCAGTGTTATTTAATACACTGTGTGCAGAATTATTAGGCAAGTTGTATTTTAGAGGATTATTTTTATTATTGAGAACATAGTTGTTGATCAATCAGCCCAAAAGACTCAAATATCCAAGCTTAATATGTTTGGAAGTTGGAGTGGTTTTTTTTTTAGATTTGGCTATCTTAGGAGGATATCTGTTTGTGCAGGTAACTATTACTGTGCCAAATTATTAGGCAACTTAATAAAAACCAAATATAATCCCATCTCCCTAGTTTATTTTCACCAGGTAAACCAATATCAGTGCACAAAATTTAGAAATAAACATTTCTGACATGTAAAAAAAAATAAAAAAAATTAGTGATCAATATAGCCTTTATGATGACACTCAATAGCCTTCCATCCATAGATTCTCTCAGTTGCTTGATCTGTTTTCGATCAACATTGCGTGCAGCAGGCACCACAGCCTCCCAGACATTGTTCCGAGAGGTGTACTGTTTTCCCTCCCTGTAGAACTCACATTTTATGATGGACCACAGGTTCTCTATGGGGTTCAGATCAGGTGAACAAGGGGGCCATGTCATTATTTTTTCTTCTTTTAGACCTTTACTGGCCAGCCACGCTGTGGAGTAGTTGAATGCATGTGATGGAGCATTGTCCTGCATGAAAATCATGTTTTTCTTGAACGATACCGACTTCTTCCTGTACCACTGCTTGAAGAAGTTGTCTTCCAGAAACTGGCAGTAGGTTTGGGAGTTGAGCTTCACTCCATCCTCAACCTGAAAAGGTCCCACAAGTTCATCTTTGATGATACCAGTACCCCACCTCCACCTTGCTGGCGTCAGAGTCGGAGTGGAGCTCTCTGCCCTTAACAGATCCAGCCTCTGGCCCATCCATCTGGCCCATCAAGAGTCGCGCTCATTTCATCAGTCCATAAAACCTTTGCAGAATCAGTCTTAAGATATTTCTTGACCCATTCTTGACGTTTTATCTTATGTTTCTTGTTCAAAGGTGGTCGTTTTTCAGCCTTCCTTACCTTGGCCATGTCCCTGAGTATCACACACCTTGTGCTTTTTGATACTCCAGTAATGTTGCAGCTCTGACATATGGCAAAACTGGTGGCGAATGGCATCTTGGCAGCTTCACGCTTGATTTTCCTCAATTCATGGGCAGTTATTTTGCGCCTTTTTTGGCCAACACGCTTCTTGCGACCCTGTTGGCTATTTGCCATGAAACGCTTGATTGTTCGGTGATCACGCTTCAAAAATTTGGAAATTTCAAGACTGCTGCATCCCTCTGCAAGACATCTCACAATTTTGGACTTTTCAGAGCCCGTCAAATCTCTCTTCTGACCCATTTTGCCAAAGGAAAGTAAGTTGCCTAATAATTATGCACACCTTATATAGGGTGTTGATGTCATTAGTCAACACCCCTCCTCATTACAGAGATGTACATCACCAGATTTACTTAATTGGTAGTTGGCTCTCAAGCCTATGCAGCTTGGAGTAGGACAACATGTATAAAAAGTATCATGTGATCAAAATACTCATTTGCCTAATAATTCGGCACACAGTGTAATGCAGAGCAGATCTGCGATTGGCAGCGTATCTCGCATGGCCCAAACCTATTCAAGTCAAAGGATGCATGCAAAACATCAGAGAGATCACCTGTGATCTGATTCTCACATGTGAGAGGATTGTATCACAGTAAAATGACATACACTACGCCCTAAGGCCCCCTTCACACATCCGTTTTTTATGTTCGTATGCGGTCCATTAATTAAGGACCGCAAATACAGACATATGCAGTGTATTCAGTGGGTGTGTGCACATGTCAGGTTTTTAACATGGACCGTGTGTCCGTGTGAAAAACCCACAGACATGTCAGGTTATTTTGCGCAGCACGGTCAAAATGCGTGCCGCACACGTGGACCCTGATGACACACGGATGACATAGCAGCACCTCAGAAAAAGCAGTACAGTTTACTCTGATCTCAGGCGCCGGCTGCTGAAGGCGGCTCTCATCATTGCCGCCTGCTTGTGCTGAGATCCGCACGACCAGGAGATAATGATGGGAACTGTATTCAGCACCCGCTGTGTAAAATGAAGAATTAAAATAAATAGCATTGACTCCCGCCAATTATTCCTAACCAGTAGAGGGAAAGCCATCTGCTGGGTGCTGATATTACTAACTAGGGAAAGGGCCATTACCCAAAAAATGTTCCCTGGCTATTAACAGCTCTCAGCTGTTTGATTAACGTTTACTGGCTAGATTACGGGGGGACCCAAGAAACAAATTGATGTAGGGTCCCCCTATAAATTCTAACCATCAAAGGCTGAACAGACAGCTGTGCGCTGATATTAATAGCCAGGGAAGGGGCCATGGATACTGGCCCCCTCCGAGGCTAATAACATCAGCCCTCAGCCATCCCAGAAATGGCGCATTAATAAGAGGCGCCAAATCTGGTGTTTGGCCTCAGCTCTTCCCACTTGCCCTGGTGCAGTGGCAAGTGGGCTAATGGGGTTGGGGTTCAAGTCAGCCTTGTATTGGCAGCTGACATCAAGCCCAGGGGTTAGTAATGGAGAGGTGTCTATAAGACGCCCCCATTACTAACCCCATATTAAAAGTTTGAAAATAAACACACAGCCTGAATACAATCCTTTCTTTGAAATAAAGCTCAACTCACTGTTTTATACATTTATTAAAAAAGAAAAAACAGTTATACTCACCTTAACACGTAATCCAATGAAGCCAATTTACCCTGTTAAAAAAAAAAAAAAAAAAAACTAAAATAAAAATGCAAACTTATACTCACCTTAATGCCTAATTCATTGAAGCCAATGTCCCCTGTAAAAAAACAAAAATAAAAAACAACCATATCCCTCACCTGTTTGCCGTGATGATAACCCATACTGTCCCATGCCATAATCCATTTGTACGAAATGTGGTTTTCAAAATGAACATTCGCATAATGCGACCGCTCATGTTGAAAACTAGGAAGGAATGAGCAACAGTGAGCGGGCATATGAACTGGGGTGACCTCGGTGAGATCAGCAAGAACTGTACCGCTTTTCCCAGGCACCGGTACGTGTCACACGGACACATGGACGGCATGTGTCATACAGACACACGGATACACTGATGTCACATGGATGTCACATATGTACATACGGATGGCACACGGACATGGACCATGGATCTCACCAGTACTGGTTTTGCCTGTACAGGAATCACCAGGACGTGTGAAGGAGACACAAGTTATAGGAATACTGGCCTGGAATATCTGGCCTGTTGAATTTCAATGGTTGATCCTTTTGTTCGACGCACAGATAAGACTATTGGCAGCTGCTCTCACATAGACAACAGGAGCACTCTGCCAAATTGAGCGTTCCTGTATTTGGGAGAATCAGGAGACATACAGTACAGACCAAAAGTTTGGAAACACCTTATTTAAAGATTTTTCTGTATTTTCATGACTTTGAAAATTGTACATTCACACTGGAGGCATCAAAACTATGAATTAACACATGTGGAATTATATACTTAACAAAAAAGTGTGAAACAACTGAAAATATGTCTTATATTCTAGGTTCTTCAAAGTAGCCACCTTTTGCTTTGACTGCTTTGCACACTCTTGGCATTCTCTTGATGAGCTTCAAGAGGTAGTCACTGGAAATGGTCTTCCAACAATCTTGACGGAGTTCCCAGAGATGCTTAGCACTTGTTGGCCCTTTTGCCTTCACTCTGCGGTCCAGCTCACCTCAAACCATCTCGATTGGGTTCAGGTCTGGTGACTGTGGAGGCCAGGTCATCTGGCGTAGCACCCCATCACTCTCCTTCTTGGTCAAATAGCCCTTACACAGCCTGGAGGTGTGTTTGGGGTCATTGTCCTGTTGAAAAATAAATGATGGTCCAACTAAAGACAAACCGGATGGAATAGAATGCCACTGCAAGATGCTGTGGTAGCCATGCTGGTTCAGTATGCCTTCAGTTTTGAATAAATCCCCAACAGTGTCACCAGCAAAGCACCCACACACCATCACACCTCCTCCATGCGTCACGGTGGGAACCAGGCATGTAGAGTCCATCCGTTCACCTTTTCTGCGTCGCACAAAGACACTGTGGTTGGAACCAAAGATCTCAAATTTGGACTCATCAGACCAAAGCACAGATTTCCACTGGTCTAATGTCCATTCCTTGTGTTCTTTAGCCAAAACAAGTCTCTTCTGCTTGTTGCCTGTCCTTAGCAGTGGTTTCCTAGCAGCTATTTTACCATGAAGGCCTGCTGCACAAAGTCTCCTCTTAACAGTTGTTGGAGAGATGTGTCTGCTGCTAGAACTCTGTGTGGCTTTGACCTGGTCTTTAATCTGAGCTGCTGTTAACCTGCGATTTCTGAGGCTGGTGACTCGGATAAACTTATACTCAGAAGCAGAGGTGACTCTTGGTCTTCCTTTCCTGGGGCGGTCCTCATGTGAGCCAGTTTCTTTGTAGAGCATGATGGTTTTTGCAACTGCACTTGGGAACACATTCAAAGTTTGCCCAATTTTTCAGACTGACTGACCTTCATTTCTTAAAGTAATGATGGCCACTTAGCTGCTTTTTTCTTGCCATAATACAAATTCTACCAGTCTATTCAGTAGGACTATCAGCTATGTGTCCACCTGACTTCTGCACAACACAACTGATGGTCCCAACCCCATTTATAAGGCAAGAAATCCCACTTATTAAACCTGACAGGGCACACCTGTGAAGTGAAAACCATTTCCGGTGACTACCTCTTGAAGCTCATCAAGAGAATGCCAAGAGTGTGCAAAGCAGTCATCAAAGAAAAAGGTGGCTACTTTGAAGAACCTAGAATATAAGACATATTTTCAGTTGTTTCACACTTTTTTGTTAAGTATATAATTCCACATGTGTTAATTCATAGTTTTGATGCCTTCAGTGTGAATGTACAATTTTCATAGTCCTGAAAATACAGAAAAATTTTTAAATGAGAAGGTGTGTACAAACTTTTGGTCTGTACTGTAGCTGTCAGCTAATAGTGGACACACACAGAAGAGGGCCCTGGTTCAAGAACAATATATGGGCCCTTTGTAGTCCAATAGAACATCAGACTGCACAATTCCACCTGCTTTGGAGGTGGTAGTGCCCCTCTTACCTCGGGTGTCCCAGATTGCACCAATGGAATGTCCATCCCTGCTGTCAGCCAAACGATCATTTGGTGAACAGTTATCTAACGTGCATGGACAGCTTAACCAATGTCAATGTCTTTTTCTTTCTTATCTTGCAGTAGTGATTGAGATTGCTGTAGCTGCAATACTTATCAGTAAGTAGAGTGTTTCATCACTGATATGGTATTCAGCTATTGTCTGCACATATTGCCTTTGGCATGCTCCGATACTTCTTACATATTTCAACAAGATACTCTTCAAGCTTCCCTTCATCTTTGCTGTAAACCTATTGTGTATTGTATGTTGATGTTGAATAATCAAGAAACGTGAAAAATATATATTTCTCCTTTGCAACATTTGTGCACACAAACAGCCACAGACATCTGTATTGTCTGTGCTGATCTGTTTTTCAAAAATTATATTCTTGTTATTTTGCCTTTTAAGGCAGCAAATGCATTTCATCATCAGGATATGAGGGTCAATTGTAATACTATTAGCAAGCTGTTCTTGAAATAGTTTCCTTATTGCTTCTTGGTCTCAATGCCCAAGATGTCGCTCATGGATATATTTCTTATATTGTTCTTGTTTAGCAATCTGAACAGTTTATTGCATTTCAGCCAGTTCAGTTTACCTTTGATTTTTCCTTCTGCAACAGTGAGAGCCTCTCTTGTGATGCTGTAGTCATCAGTCATCTTGGAACGTAGCTTCATTCCCATATTTTGTGACAGTAACCATTATCTTTTGCTCCAACAGACAGTTACTGACTGCTAGCTAAGATACATTTTTCTGGTAATATGATCGTTCTGTGTACCTGTGCAAATAGAATATAATAGTTATCAGCAGGACATCACCTGATCATATAGGATGATGTGCTACCGACAACAATTATAATGCCAGCATGAACGATCCAATCACCCAGTAAACGAGTGTTCTGCTCATTCGTCATGTGATTGGTATTTAACAGGGAGAAATGCAAGATTCTATAGCTGGGCAAGAAAAATGAAAATGACATTTACAGAATGGGAGGAATAGAACTAAGCAACAACATGTGTGAAAAAGACTTGGGTATACTAATAGATCACAGACTGCACATGAGTCAACAGTGTGATGCAGCAGAAGAAAAAGGCAAACACAATTCTGGGTTGCATTAACAGAAGCATATAGTCTAGATCACGTGAAGTAATTATCCCCCTCTACTCTTCCTTAGTCAGACCTTATCTGGAATACTGAGTCCAGTTCTGGGCACCACATTTTAGAAAAACACATCGAAAAACTGGAGCCAGTTCAGAGATGAGTTACCAGGATGGTGAGCTGACTGCAAACTATGTCCTACGAGGAACAGTTAAAGGATCTAGGAATGTTTAGCTTGCAAAAAAGAAGGCTAAGAGGAGACTTAAGAACTGTCTACAAATATCTGAAGGGATGTCACAGTATAGAGGGATCATCCTTATTCTCATTTGCACATGGAAACACGAGAAGCAATGGACTGAAAGTGAAAGGGAGAAGATACAGATTAGATATTAGAAAAAAACTTTTTGACAGTGAGGGTGATCCATGAGTGGAACAGGCTTCCATGAGAGGTGGTGAGTTCTCCTTCAATGGAAGTCTTCAAACAGAGGCTGGACAGACATCTGTCTGAGATGGTTTAGTGAATCCTGCATTGGTTGGACACTATGACTAGGTCCCCTCCAACTCTAACATTCTATAATTCTATGATTGTTGTAATAAATGCTTTCTCCCGATTATCATGTAAATGGACATTTACAATCTGGTGGTCCTCCTTGTCTTTGTTTACAAGCAACCAGAGCATGATCACTGTAGCCAGAGTTAGCTACAGTTGTCATTTACCTTACTACTTGTGCCTTGCCTTCCTTAGATGAACTGTGATGCCAGTAGTAAGTCACATTACAGCTGTGGCCATTTATTGGCTGTGGCCATCACATACTAGCTGCTCGTGAACAAAGGCATTTGTATCAGTTGCTAAGTGCCAAAGAGGAGCACTAAGCAACCCCCTTAATCTTTGTCATAGTGTTTATATACTGGGTAAGGTCAGTGAAATCACTCTTTGCCCTTTAAGGCTATTTGTACACGTTTGGTATTTGCAGCAGTGTTGGCAGGAAAAATTAAATTTTTGATGCAATTTTTTCCCTGATTTGTCTGAATGGATGTCAAATGCTGCAAAAACCCTGAAAGAATTGACATGCTGCAAATTTGAAAAAATGCGTTGAAGATTCCAATCTGGAAAAAAAATAAGCAGAATGAGATTTCAGAGCTCTCATTCAATTTGCTGGTACTGGAAAATGTTGCATTTTTTCCGCTGCAAAATAGTCATAATAAAATGCGTGAATAACTTGGCAAAAATGCAACATGTGAACATGTCCTTTGTCCTCACATATGCGAGTTTCTGCAACCCCCACGTGTCATTGCTGCATAGTACTAACTTTGGGCTGCTGGTTCGAGCAAGTAATGCTCAGTAAAATGACTGCAATGTAATCACTGACTAAAGCTGAGTATTAGTCAGAGCTCAGCGCTAACATGTTTCTTGTCCTCGTTTTGATACTGTTTGACCTCCTAATTACCATCTGTTATTTCTACTGATTTTACCAAGGAACCGTGTGAGACAAGAAAAGACAGTGCAACAAAAAACTCTTCTAATTACACTTGATTATTGTCAAGTGCTCCTCTCATTAGTCAGCAGCGAATCTGTTCTTCTAAAGCGACAAAGTGTTTGCAGTGAAATAAAAAATAATGGCTATTCAGTTCTCCTTCTACAACTCAGTAAAAAAAGAAATTTCTCTCCCAAATGATATCTTCCCCCTTTGTATACATTTAGCCTCTTGGCACTGTAGCCAGTTGTGAATTCAACTTCCTTAGATAACTTCTTCAAGAGCCATATTTTTTTGTTTTTTCCAATGTTGGCATTTTATAGTATTTTTTTTTACCCTATACTTCTTTACTATTAATATTTTCTTTACATAATAAATGGAAACAGGCTTTTTGGCATTTGTTATTAAACTTTCTTTCTGTGTGTCTTGAGTCTAAGTTCCTTAGGGCCTTTATCCTTTGATTGCGGTTGAAGGATGTGATAAAGGCCCACCCTCTTTGTAACTGCTTAGATGGCATTATCGCTATTGACCGCAGCACAAAGGTAATAAATAGTGTTGAGCGAGCACTAAAATGCTTGGGTGCTCGAAGCTCGGGCCGAGCTCGCCGTGATACTCGGGTGCTCGACCCGAGCAACGAGCCCAATGTTAGTCTATGGGAGACCCGAGCATTTTTGCGGCGGCACTCCCGGCAGTCTTTTAAAAGTCTAACAAGTGCCCAAAACAATAGTGACAGTGCTCAAATGACATGGGGACAGCATGGGGATCGCCCCAGGAAGCATTTCAGACCCCCAGGTCACTGCTGTCAACAACGTGGTCAGAGGTATTAAGCCACTTTTAAGGGCTCACAATAAAACGTTCAAAAACTAAACTGAAACCGCTTTCCTGTGAAATATGTTAAGGAAGTTCCTTTCCACGGTAAAGACTTGTGTATAAGGTAAAATAAATAACCCAAAAAAAATACTCCTCCACACCTTGGGCTATGTTCACAAGTAGCATTTTTTATGCGTTTTTGCACTTTTGTATTGCTTTCAACCGTGACAAATGCATTCACCGGGAAATGTCATTTTAACATTTTACAACCTTATCTGGCCATGCGCTGTGTGACACATGCATACAGTGCTGAAAAGATATGGGAACAGCATGGGGAAGACCCCAAGTAAGCATCTCTGACACCCAGGTCACTGCCTAAAAGTGTGCCCATCAGAAGTCATCCTTGCCGCATCAGAAGATGTAGACTTGCAACTATCCCCGTGCAAGTCCTTGTCCCAGAGCAGTGTTCAATTGTACCTCCCCCATTCCTTGCAATGCAAGCGCAAGTATGCAGCCAGCCACCCACCCACCCCCAGGCTGCAATACCATACTACTTGCTTGCACTTGAAATTGGGCCTTTTAGGCATGTGGAGGCAGAATCTGGCTACCACGTCATGGCTGCGTTGGCGGCCTGGTATCCATACTCAGTCCCAGCCGCCCGGCGGCCAGGTGTCCATACTCGGTCCCCAGCCGTCAGTGGGCAGCCGGGTGTCCATACTCGGTCCCCAGCCGCCAGGGGGCGGCCGGGTGTCCATACTCGGTCCCCAGCCGCCAGGGGGCGGCCGGGTGTCCACACTCGGTCCCCAGCCGCCAGGGGGCGGCCGGGTGTCCATACTCGGTCCCCAGCCGCCAGGGGGCGGCCGGGTGTCCACACTCGGTCCCCAGCCGCCAGGGGGCGGCCGGGTGTCCACACTCGGTCCCCAGCCACCAGGGGGCGGCCGGGTGTCCATACTCAGTCCCCAGCCGCCAGGGGCGGCCGGGTGTCCATACTCGGTCCCCAGCCGCCCTGCGCCTGGGTGTCCACACACAGTCCCCAGCCGCCTGGGGGCAGCCGGGTGTCCATAAACGGTCCCCAGCCGCCCCTATTTCTCCTGTCACCTTCCCACACACTTTTCTTAGCCTGCCCTGCTTTACGGCAGCATTGGACGAGCCCACCAGAGAACCAGACTCCTCCGGTAGGCCCTGGCTTCTCCATCAGGGGAGTTGAGAGTGCCAAGGTGAGGAGCATGATGATGATAGAAGTTAGCATCTGCTTTGTTTTCTTGGAATGCAAGCGTAAGTGTGCAGCCTGCCACCCACTCACCCCCAGGCTGCAATACCATACTGCTAGCTTGCACTTGAAATGGGGCCTTTTAGTTTGGAGGAGGCCGAAGATGGCCACTACCTCATGGCGGCTTCGGCAGCGAGGTATCCATACTCAGTCCCCAGCTGCCCCTATTTGTCCCGGTGTACCTTATACATAAGATTAAGCGTGCATACCAAAACATTACCTGTTCCCTCCCCAGTGCATTTAGTGGGAAGGACAGCCTATTCCGCTGTAGTGTGTGCATGCCAAACCCCTGTTCATGGTAAATGCGAAGATGCCTTCCACCCTGCACCTGTAGTTGCAGACTTGCAACTATCCCCGTGCAAGTCCTTGTCCCAGGGCAGTGTTCAATTGTACCTCCCCCATTCCTTGCAATGCAAGCGCAAGTATGCAGCCTGCCACCCACCCACCCCCAGGCTGCAATACCATACTTCTTGCTTGCACTTAAAATTGGGCCTTTTAGGCATGTGGAGGCGGAATCTGGCCACCACGTCATGGCTGCGTTGGCAGCTTGGTATCCATACTCAGTCTCCAGCCGCCCGGAGGCCGGGTGTCCACGCTCGGTCCCCAGCCGCCAGGGGGCAGCCGGGTGTCCATACACGGTCCCCAGCCTCCCCTATTTCTCCTGTCAACTTCCCCCCACACATTTTTCTTGGCCCGGCCTGCTTTAGGACAGCATTGGACGAGCCCACCAGAGAACCAGACTCCTCCGGTGGGCCCTGGCTTCTCCATCAGGGGAGTTGAGAGTGCCAAGGTGAGGAGCATGATGATGATGATGATGATAGAAGTTAGCATCTGCTTTGTTTTCTTGGAATGCAAGCGCATGTATGTAGTAGCGGCTAGGCCTGAGGTGGTCAGCGTTTTGGCGCATATCCTACCTCCTCCGAGGATTGCTGGATGTTTTCCTGCTACTATCCCAGTTCTATGACTCCCGTTAAAACAAAGCTTCAGGTGATAAATGATGGATGAGTTGGTGGCAATGGAGAAAGAGCAGGAGGAACAGGGACCATTCACATCAATATCAGGCCAGTCAACCACACATGTCTTGTAGGATATGTTTCTGTACCAAAAGGAGCGGTTCGGCTACACAGTTATAGGGCATACAGTGAGTGCAATGCCTACCAAAAATTTCGAGGCACTCCAATGCCCCTTGGAAATGACATGGAGGTCAGAGGGCCTTAACTAAACCGTTTTTTCCATTTATAGCAACTGGGTCTCCTGTACACTGTTGACATAAGCAGTGAATGGAAGGCTTTCCAAAAATTATGAGGAACTGCAATGCCCCTTGAAACAGACGTGGATTACAGCGTACTAAAAACCTTCTACCCATTATTGCGGAGTGGGTCTCCCTTAGTTTTCGCCTTTGCATTGAAAAGAAAAAGCTGACTAAAATTAAGAGGAAATGCAATGCCCGTTGGAAGAGTCGTGGAGGTTAGAGGTAATTAAAAACAACATTTCAATGCCCCTTGGAAGAGCTGTGGAGTTCAGAGTGGCTTAAGAAGACGCTTTTAATGCCCCTTTGAAGAGACGTGGAGGTCACAGTAGCTTAACAAGACGGTTTTAATGCCCCTTGGAAGAGACGTGGAGGTCCCAGTAGCTTAACAAGATGGTTTTAATGCCCCTTGGAAAAGTGGTGGAGGTCACAGTAGCTTAACAAGACGCTTTTATTGCCCCTCAGAACAGACGTGGAGGTCCCAGTAGCTTAACAAGATGGTTTTAATGCCGCTTGGAAAAGTGGTGGAGGTCACAGTAGCTTAACAAGATGCTTTTAATGCCCCTCAGAAGAGGCGTGGAGGTCCCAGTAGCTTAACAAGATGGTTTGAATGCCCCTTGGAAGAAACGTGGAGGTCCCAGTAGCTTAACAAGATGCTTTTAATGCCCCTCTGAAGAGATGTGGAGGCCCCAGTAGCTTAACAAGAAGGTTTTAATGCCCCTTACAAGAGCCATACAGTACAGCATATTACAAACATTATTCCCATTATTGGGGAGTGGGTCTCCCATAGTCTTTGTTTATGCCTTCCAAGCAAAAGCTGCCAAAAATTAGGAGGAAATTCAATGCCCGTTCGAAGAGTCGTGGAGGTTAGAGTTAATTAAAAACAACATTTCAATGCCCCTTGGAAGAGCTGTGGAGTTCAGAGTGGTTTAACAAGACGCTGTTAATGCCCCTCAGAAGAGACATGGAGTTCCCAGTAGCTTAACAAGACGGTTTGAATGCCCCTTGGAGAAGTGGTGGAGGTCCCAGTAGCTTAACAAGATGGTTTTAATTCCCCTTACAAGAGCCATACAGTACAGCATCTTAAAAATATTATTCCCATTATTGGGGAGTGGGTCTCCCACAGTCTTTGCTTATGCCTTCCAAGCAAAAGGGCGGAGGAAATTTCAATAATGGCAACACGGACCACGGTCACCCTGGTGGTATAGTGGTGGTGAAGGTTGAGGATAAGGAGAAGAACATAAAAAAGCCGAAATGAGGAAGCATATACCCATGTGTGGGTGTGAAGTGGTGCATGTGAATACACCTCCCGAAATAACACAGTGGATTTGACTTTGTTACTCTGCTGTCATTTGGTGGTGATGAGAAGTCTGGCCCAATCCAGCCCTTGTTCATTTTGATAAGGGTCAGCTTGTCAGCATTGTCAGTTGACAGGCGAGTGCGCTTATCAGTTATAATTCCCCCAGCGACACTAAAAACACGCTCCGATAACACGCTAGCGGCAGGGCAGGCCAGGACCTCCAAGGCGTACAGAGCGAGTTCATTCCAAGTGTCCAGCTTGGATACCCAATAATTAAAAGGCAGAGAGGGATCACGGAGGACGCTGGTATGGTCGGCAAGGTACTCCCTCACCATTTATTGAAACTTTCCACTCCTTGTGAGAGTACCCCGCACCTCAGGGTCTGTCCAAAGGGAGGGTCTGAGAAAACTGTCCCAGAACGTTGACAGTGTTCCCCCGCCTCTGCTGGATTGGGCAACGAGCTGTGACCTCTGCCGCTAGCATGTTCAGATGGGAATTTTTTTTAACAGTTCTGCAGCAAGGGCCTTCTGGTACTGCCCCATTTTTGTAGACCTCTCCACCTCAGGAATAAGAGAGTGAAAGTTCTCCTTGCAGTGGGGGTCTAAAAGTGTCACCAACCAGTAATGACTGTCACCCAACATTTTGACAATGCGAGGGTCACAGTTAAGGCAGCGTAACATAAAGTCAGCCATGGGTGCCAGACTGGTAACGGGCAAGACTTCCGTGTCCTCACCAAGATGACAACTGACCATGCTCTCCTCTTCCTCCTCCTCCTCATCCTCCTCCTCCTCATCCCCCCTGTCCTCAGGCCACCCACGCTGAACCGACGGAATGACAGTTGTACAGGTACTACCGTCTACAGCGCATGATACACGTTCCAGTTCTTCCTCCCCCTCTCCTCCTCCTCCTCCTCCTCCTCTCCCTCATTGTCCCCCAATGCACGTTGGGATGAGATAAGGCTGGGCTGTGTGTAATCGACCACTACGGCTTCTTGATCCATCTCATCATACTCTGGCTGCAATGCCTCCTCTTTAATTCTCTATAGAGAGCATTGCAAAAGACAGACAAGTGGAATGCTGACGCTAATGATGGCGACATCACCACTCACCATCTTGGTGGACTCCTCAAAGTTTGTCAAGATGGTACATATGTCAGACATCCAGGTCCACTCCTGAGGTCTTATGTGTGGAGTCTGACCTGAATATCGACGGCCTTGTTGCAGCTTGTACTCCACAACTGCTCTCTTCTGCTCACAAATCCTTTGCAACATATGGAGGGTAGAGTTCAAACGTGTGGGGACATCACACACCAGTCGGTGTGACGGAAGCTGCAAACGCTGCTGCAACACAGCAAGGGCGGCGGAAGCTGTAGCCGACTAGCGAAAATGAGCTGACAGGCGGCGTACTTTCACGAGCAGATCTGGCAACTCGGGGTAAGATTTAAGAAACCGCTGAACCACGAGGTTAAGCACATGAGCCAGGCATGGTACGTATGTGATCTCGCCTTGCCTCATAGCCGCCACCAGGTTACGACCATTGTCACACACCACCATGCCTGGATGTAGGTTCAGCGGTCTCAGCCACAGATCTGCCTGCTCTTACACAGCTGTCCACAACTCACAAGCAGTGTGAGGTTTCTCACCTAAGCTTATGCGTTTCAGCACAGCCTGTTGCCGCTTGGCGGAGGTAGTACTGCAGTGCTTCCAGCTTGTAACTGATGTGGTGATATCTGAGATGGAGGCCGAACATGAGGAGGAGGAGGAGGATGATGCGCAGGAGCTGTACACTGTGGGGGCAACTCTGACTGACATAGGGCCCGCAATCCTCAGTGTGGGGAGGATGTGTTCCGTCCCAAGGTCCGACTTGGTCCCGACTTCCACTATGTTTACCCAGTGTGCCGTCAGGGAGATGTACCGTCCCTGGCCACAAGCACTTGTCCACGTGTCCGTTGTCAGGTGGACTCTCCCAGTAACTGCGTTGTTGAGAGCACGGCAGATGTTTTGGGACACGTGCTTGTGTAGTGCGGGGATGGCACACCGGGCAAAATAGTGTCGGCTGGGGACCGAGGACCGAGGGATGGACACCGCCTTAAGGTTGTGGAAGGATTCCGTCTCCATCAGCCTAAAAGGCAGCATTTACAATGCAAGCAGTCGTGAAATGTGCGAATTTAGGACTGTGGCCTGTGGGGCGTTGGCTGCGAATTTCCGCTTTCGCTCAAAGTTCTGGAATATGGACAATTGAACGCTGCGGTGGGACGTGGACGTGGATGTTGATGCTGTTTCTTGAGAAACTGCCAGAACAAGTGAAGACTGAGAGGAGGGGGCATCTTTGCATGCAGTATGGACAAGGGATTGCCTTGCGCACACAACAGGGGGTTCTATTGCACGCACAACAGCGGAAGAAGCAGTGGTGACACCCGCTGACACTGGTCGCGGACCCTGGGGTTCACCCCACAAAGTCGGGTGCTTTGCTGCCATGTGCCTGATCATGCTGGTGGTGGTCAGGCTGGTAGTTTTGTCACCCCTGCTGATGCTGGCATGGCAGGTGGTACAAATGGCCTTTTTGGGGTTATCAGCAAAAAAAAATAAAATTCCAGCCTCTGGAAGACCTACAGGTTGTACTGGCAACGTCCCTCGTGTAAGTGTTATGGGGAACTGTTGCCTGCCTTCTGTGTGCGGCCACCACACTGCTTCCTACTGCCTGATGGGGTACTCTGCCTCCCTCACCCTGTGTGCTGCTGGCCTCGCTCTGCATGCCCTCCTGCCACATTGGGTTAGTTACTAGATCATCCACCACCTCCTCCTCTTCCACCTGCGCACCACGATCCTCCTCCTCACTTCCTGGCAATTGTGTCTCGTCATCGTCCACCTCTTGTGACAAATTGCCAGCGTCGACTTCCTGTGGCCGTGGCTGTTCAAATATTTGGGCATCCCTACATGGGATCTCCTCTTCCACCACTTCAAGCGGAGCAGGCGAGGGGCACAAATCTGGAAATGGACCAGTGAACAGCTCTTCAGAGTGTCCAACTGTGGGATCAGTTGCTGTCTGACGACACTCGGCATGGTGGGAGGAAGGAGAATCAGGGTGAGGAGGAGTATGCGGTCGAGACTCACAGCTACTAAGAGTTGACCGTGTGGAAGACAGACCGGAGGTGGTGGTGCCCAGGTAACTGGAAGTATTATCTGCTATCCAATGCTGGCCACTCTATAACCTCAATTTTGTTGGACTGGAACCAAGATTTTGCTCATTTACTGATGTGTTTAGGATCGTTGTCTTGTTGAAACACCCATTTCAAGGGCATATCCTCTTCAGCGTAAAGCAACATGACCTCTTGAAGTATTTCAATATATGTAAACTGGTCCATGATCCCTGGTTTACCGGAAAATAGGTCCGGCACCATAGAAAGAGAAATATGCCCATATCATGATGATTGCACCACCATGCTTCACTGTCTTCCGAGTGTACTGTGGCTTGAGTGCAGAGTTTGGGGGTCATCTGATGAACTGTCTGCGGCCCTTGAACCCCAAAAGAACAATTTTACTTTCATCAATCCACAAAATGTTTCTCCATTTCTCTTTAGGCCAGTTGATGTGTTATTTGGCAAATTGTATCCGCTTCAGTACATGTGGTTTTTTTTTAACAGTGGGACTTTGTGGGGACTTCTTTCTAAGAGATTAGTTTCACACAGGTGTCTTCTAACTGTCACAGTACTCACAGGTAACTTGAGACTGTCTTTGATCATCCTGGAGCTGATCATTGGTTGAGCCTTTGCCATTCTGGCTATTCTTCGGTCCATTCAAATGATAGTCTTCCGTTTTCTTTCACATCTCTCTTATTTTGCTTTCCATTTTAAAACATTGGAGATCATTTTAGCTGAACAGCCTATCATTGTCTGCACTTCTTTATAAGTTTTACCCTCTCCAATCAACTTTTTAATCAAAGTATGCTGTTCTAATGAACAATGTCTCCAACGACCCATATTTCTCATGCTTTCAAGGAGAAATGCATGTGCAACCTGTACTGGCTTCGCCCTTAAATAAGGGCCAACTGATTCACACCTGTTTCTTCACAGAATGACTGACCTCACTAATTGAACTCCACACTGCTATGATTTTGAACACACCCCCTTTCAAATAATTATTCAAATACAGACTCAAAAACATGCAGGTCATGAATGCTGAGTCTGTTGGTTTTCTTAGAATCTACTGCACCAACTGGTAAATTGTTTGACATGTGGTAATATAATTTATACCAAAAACAGTGATTAATCTGGCTAGTCATATTGGACTGCTATTATTTTGAACACTACTGTACATCACTTCTCTCAGCCCCTGTATACACAGCCCCATCCTGCAGTATATCTCTTTTCAGCCTCCTGGATACAGCCCCATTCTGAAGCATATCTCTTCTTTCAGCCGCAACCCCTCCCCCCTGCTGCAGTGCATTGCTCCTCTTACCACCACACATGCACACCCTTGCTTCTGGATATGTGTTCTGAACTGTAATATGGGAGGTTCCACCCTTTTCTGTGACATTATCCCTCACAGGACCAGCTCATTTCTCCCAGTGCAGAAGTGTGCTGGCAGAAAGCCAGCTGAGACAGACAATCCATTGCGCATCATCGACCAGGAGATCTGAATCTACAAGATGGTTCCAATGGCAACTGGAGGGTAAATAGAGCCTGGAGGGGCATATGTACAAATCAGAGTAATATATGCAAATCAGTGCAGATTAAAAATTAGTTATATTGTTTCACGCATGCTGCTAGGTTCAGATAGGGCGAGACGGGTTTCATGAATTCTTTGGAATCCTGGGGGGAACCGCTGCTCAGGGCGACCATAGGCTGCAGCTTCTAGGCACACAATAGATTCAATTGCTGATCACACATGTCTGACGAGTCTATTTCAACAGTTTAACAGTGGAATTTAATCTGAAGTACGGCCAGTGCAATTCAGGGATATTACAGCAACCATCTTCATTACAGTATAGTCTGAGTTTCTTGAGCAACCAACTCCAGTAACAATACTGTAGTTTCTTAACAAGGCACAGTATTATAGTCTCTTCAGTAGCATAATTCAGCATAGATTAGATCTGTTAGCAGCACACTTCTATGCATAAACAGCAGGCTTTTCCTTCACAAGGACTCAATAGTACACATCATTCTTTATCCTGCATGGAGATGGAGGTGGGGGTGGGTTTGATGAGGAAGATGATCCCTGTGACATGATTCCTTTCAGTCCTTATCTTTCTGCCTGATAGACTCCCTGAGCTAACAGTGTGGAGTATTATCTGACCTGTGTTTAGCTTCCCTCCTGACCTGAATTCTGTTCCCTTGTCTTCTGTGAGATACACCTCACACACCACCTTTCTCTATGGCTCCAGCCAGAACAGTAAACAACTTCCCTACAATCCCTCTGGGGCTCTGCTAAACCCCTCTAGTTGCTGGATGCTTCTGGAGCACAACACTTCCTGTCTCCTGTGCTTGTGTTACTTCTATTAGTTGCTGAATGCTTTTAAAGCAACAGCACTACTTCTGCATGTCACACTCTGCAACAGCACCTCTTCTGCATGTCACAACATTGGCGCAAATTAATAAATACATGTGTATATTTTTATAAGATCAAATTGTTATTTTCAGAATACCCTTTAACTAGGAGTTTTTAAAGTTAATCCCAATTGTCATTACTGTTAGAGGGTAGCAAAACTACTAGAGAAATATCTCTAGACAGAAGTGTTAAATGATAAATTTCACTCACTGTACACGTACATGACAGCATTGATCCTGAGTTGCATCCTGAATTATAGTCCAGAGCTGCACTCACTATACTGCATGATTCAGAGACGAAAATCCTACTTAGCCAGCTTCTGAACTGAGCTTGTCCTAATAATTTGCTTGCTGGAAATGAGCCTTGCCACCAGGCTGTGCACACTGCAGTCATATGATGCAGGAAAAATCAACTGCTCCCTGCATGGTAGGGGCTCAGTTAGTTTGTAAAGGGGTGTCTGACAAGCTTGCTGACACTTTCCAAATGAGCAGATTTTTTTTTCATATATATTAATTCATAAACTATGAACTATTATTGATCACAGGTGGACAGGCGCTTTAAATCCTTGGAGAGTATGCAGCAGGTATTAAATTGGAAATCAATGGGATCTTCCATGTAAACTCACACACAATAAAGGAAGAGATTAATTTGATGTCTGCTAGTTAATCTATAAATAGATTGTTCAATTAACTTGGTGATTTATTCCCCCCTCCTTCTGAGTTATTGTGCAAATCAAATGTAGTTTTATTTTGTGCAATCATCTAATACATTTATTGGGCATGCTCATAGAATCTGAGATATAGCTCCTAGCTTCTGCTTTGACAGCTCTTATTTTTTTACTATAATTTTGAAGCACAGAATAGAGGGGTGGAACCTGGGAGGGACAGTCTGGAAAAGTTAGGGCTTGAGATGAGCGAACCCAAACTGCTAAATTCGGGGTTCGCACCAGACACCTAGTGTCCGTTGCTGAACTCTGAACACGGACTTCTCCGGGAAGTCAATTTTACACTTTAAGAGTTCGGTGAGGAGAAAGAGAGAGACTCTTTCCAGCTCCAAAGTTTGGGTCCCCATTGATTTCTATGGAGTTCAGGTTCAAGTTCAGGTACAGTTCTGGTACCCGAACTGAACTTTGGACTAAAATTCAATTGAACCTGACGAACCCAAACTTCTACGGGTCTGCTCATCCCCAGTTAGGGCTCATTCAGACATCCGCTTTATTGCGTACGAGAAAATTGGACTGATTATTCTAATTTTCATGCACTATTGCTGTTTATTTACTGCAGGGTATTTGCTTATTATGTTTTTTTATCTTGGGTTTTGTCTGTTTTAGTGGCCAGTGTGAACATGCACCTACACGTTGCATGCACACCAACTTATATTCCAGTTCATATCTTTAGTTTTTTTTTTTTTCCACTTATATAGAGCCATCATATTTCACAACGCTTTACAGACATCATCATCACTGTCCACACTGATAATCTAATTTCCCTATCAGTATGTCTTTGGAGTGTGGGAGGAAACCGGAGAACCAAGAGGAAACCCACACAAACACGGGGAGAACATACAATGTATATCTTGATATTGTTTATAAATATGGGCAGCACGGTGGCTCAGTGGTTGGCAGTAGTGATGAGCGAACGTGCTCGCCACTACTCGGTACTCGCCCGAGCATTATGGTGCTCGCCGAGTATTTCTGGGTTGGTTGGGCGGGAACTCGGGTCCCCTTCCTGCATGTTTGGCGCTCTTTAGAGAGCCAATGAACATGCAGGGATTGCCTGCCATGCACTGTAATGCCGTAGCCATGTTGGTTGTGGGCATTACAGTGATTGGCCACACAGCGTCATCAGGTGTATATCAGACCTGGCGCCGCCATGCTCGTCAGTCACTCCGGATCAGACAGTGTAGGGAGAGCTGCTGCTGTGTCAGGGAGAGATTTGCTTGTGTATTAGGTAGTGTAGGGAGAAAAACCGTACATTACACATATCCATCTTAACAAACAGTCCTTCTGAGGACTAATCCATCTGCAGAGATATCAGGCAGGCAGTGTATATAGGCAGGCAGGCAGGGTATATAGCAGACTGCAGTGCACATAGCACAAGAGGCTCCATTCCAGTTCTGTAGGCTGCTACTGTTAGATATTTCTGGAAATAGGCCCAGGTCTCAGGGGCCAGGAATTATTTTTTCTGCATCTTAATCCTCATTATTTGCTTAAAAAGCAATCCATCACAAAAAAATTCGCTCCAAACTCAGTCATTTGTAGTGAGCGTGAAAGATACTGTCCTCCATTTAAAATGGGCAAGGCACGTGGCAATGGACGGGGAACTGGACGTGATGGTAATGGTGCATGCAGAGGCCGAGGACCAGGCCATGGGCAAGCCGAAATTGTGCCACAACAAACACCCACATCTTCTTGCCTGACCTTCCTGTCCCAATTTCTAGGGGACCGCAGCACACCAGTATTGAACCCAGAGCAGTGTCAAAAGGTTGTTGGTTGGATAGCGGGTAATGCTTCCAGTCACTTAGCCGCCACCACCACCACCCTGTCTTCCACACGGTCAAGTCTCAGTAGCTGTGAGTCTGGACCACATATTCCTCACCCTGATCCTACTTCCTCCCACCATGCCAAGTACCCAGAGACAACTGATCCCACACTTGGACACTCTGAAGAGCATTACACAAGCACGTGTCCCAAAACATTAGCCGTGCTCTCAACAGCGCAGTTACCGGTAAAGTCCGCCTAACCACGGACAAGTGCTTGTGGGCAGGGACGGTACATCTCGCTGACGGCACACTGGGTTAACATAGTGGAAGCCGGGACCCAGTCGGACCTTGGGATGGACCACGTCCTCCCGATGCCAAGGATTGCAGGCCCTAGGTCAATCAGGGTTGCCCCCACGGTCTACAGCTCCTGCACCTCATCCTCCTCCTCCTCTTCAGCCTCCATCTCGGAAATAACGACATCAGTCACAAGCTGGAAGCACTGCAGCACTGCCTCGGCCAAGCGGCAACAGGCTGTGCTGAAGCTAATATGATTAGCTGAAAAACCACACAATGCTGAAGAGTTGTGGACAGCTCTGAAAGAGCAGGCAGATCTGTGGCTCACACCGCTTTACCTACAGCCAGGCATGGTCGTGTGTGACAATGGCTGGAACCTGGTGGCGGCTCTGAGGCGAGCTCACACACGTACCATTCCTGGCCCATGTGCTTAACCTCGAGGTTCGGTGGTTTCTCAAATCCTACCTGGAGCTGCCGGATCTGCTTGTTAAAGTACGCCACCTGTGTGCACATTTTAGAAAGTCAGCTACAGCTTCCTCCGCCCTTGCAGTGTTTCAGCAGCATTTGCAGCTTCCGACTCACAGACTGGTGTGAGATGTCCCCATGCGTTGGAACTCTACACTGCAGATGTTGGGAAGGATTTGTGAGCAGAAGAGGGCAGTTGTTGAGTACCAGCATCAACAAGGCCGTCGGTATTCAGTTCAGACTCCACACATAAGACCTCAGGAGTGGACATGGATGTCAGACATATGTACCATCCTCCAAAACTTTGAGGACTCCACCAAGATGGTGAGCGGCGATAATTAGCATCACCATCCCACTTCTCTGTCTTCTGAAATGCTCTCTGCTCACAATCAAAGAGGATGCGTTGCAGGCGGAGCACGATGAGATGGAGCAAGGAACCATACAGGGTGATTACACACAGCCAAGCCTCATCTCATTCGAACGTGGATTGGGTGACAATGAGGAAGAGGAGGAAGGACAGGAGCTAGTTTCATGCACTATAGACGGTACTACCTGCACAGCTGTCATACCGTCTGTTCAGCGTGGATGGCCAGAGGACAGAGAGGAGGAGGAGAGCATGATCAGTCATCCTCTTGGTGAGGACACGGAAGTCTTGCCTGTTAAACTCGGCCATGCATGCCAGACTACTATGTTACGCTGCCTTTCCCATGACCCTCGCGTTCTCAAAATTTTGGGTGACAGTCATTACTGGTTGGTGACACTTCTAGACCCACGCTACAAGGAGAACTTTATATCTCTTATTCCTGAGGTGGACAGGTCTATAAAAATGGGGCTGTACCAGAAGGCCCTTATTGCGGAACTATTAAAAAAAATTCCCATCTGAAAACCCTGGCGGCAGAGGGCACACTTCATTGGACAACCAAGGAGTACAGGCAAGAGAGACACAACTTCAATCCAGCAGAGGCAGGGGAACACTGTCAAAGTTCTGGGAGAGTTTTCTCAGACCCTCCCATCGCCCAGGCCCTGAGGCGGGGGGAACTCTCTCACAAGGAGTGCAAAGTTTGGGAAGATCCTGAGGGAATACCTTGCCGACCGTACCAATGTCCTCGTTGATTCCTCTATGCCTTATAATTATTGGGTATCCAAGCTGAATATGTGGAATGAACTGGCTCTTCATGCCTTGGAGGTCCTGGCCTGCCCTGCTGCCAGCGTTTTATCAGAGCGGGTTTTTAGTGCCGCTGGTGAAATTATAACTGGTAAGCACATCCGCCTGTCAACTGACAATGCTCACAGGCTGACTCTTATAAAAATGAACAAGGGCTGGATTGGGTCAGACTTCTCAACACCACCGAATGATAGCAGCGTAACATAAACTCCAATCCAGTGTCTTTTCTTGAGAGGTGTATTCCCATGCACCTTTTCACACCCACACATGAATTTTGGCTATTTGCTCTTGTCCTCCTCCTTCTCCTCATCCTCCACCACCATATCACCAGGGTGACCGTGGTCCGTGATGCAACACCCACTTAATTTTTTTAAAGGGTGTTTATGATGCCCGTTAAAAAAAAAATTTTATACAGTATGTTCATGTATACCCCCCAGGGGTAAATGTTTGTCAGCCCATACACTTAGTGCATGGGCATTACAAGAATAGGAGGCCCGCTCCTTTCTAATGGGAACATTTATTTATGAGGCCCTCCTCCACGTCGCTTCCAAGGGGCATTGAAGTGCCTCCAAATTTTCGGCAGCCCTTGCATTCACTGCATAGGCCAACACTATGGGAGACTCTCTCCTTTCTAATGGGAATTTGTCGTTACTGTGGCCCTGCTCCGTGTGTCTTTAAATTCTTATTGGGCTTTTTCCTAAAATTGTCAGCCGTTGGACTCACTGCATACCCTATAACTGTATAATAACTGTATAACAGACTGTCTCCTTTCTAATGGGAACATGTCGTACCTTGTTACTGTGGCCCAGCTCTGTGTCTTTAAATTCTTAGTGGGTTTTTTCCCAAATTTTGGCAGCCCTTGCAGTCACAGCATGGGCATTACCACTATAGGAGACCTGCTCTTTTTATAATGGGAACATTTTTTTTTACTGAGACCCTCCTCTATGTCTCTTCAAAGGGGTATTGGGTTGCATCCAAATTTTTGGCAGCCCTTGCAGTCACTGGATACGGAATAACAGTATAGGAGACCCACTTGTTAATAATGGGAACAATAAAGCATAGCCGGCTGATGGCTCTCTAACAATAGCTAGGGCCGACTGCTGGCCTTTTAAGAATAGTAAGGGCCGTCTGATGGCCCCAGAAAAATAGGCTTTATGACTTTCAGAGTCCCTCCATCATAAATAAAAAAGAATGTGTCTGATGATGTGTCACAGACCACATTGCCAGATAAGGTTGTAAAATGTTAAAATTTCTTTTCCTGGTGAATGCATTTGTCTTAAAAAACAAAAACAAAAAAAAAACAATAGGATATTTCTTTAGTATTAAAAACAGCGTCACCAATTTAACAGCAATGTAATCATATTGCTCAGCTCATGCACATCCTCCTCCATCTCCGAAATGACCACATCAGTCACAAGCTGACAGCACTGCAGCACTGCCTTGGCCAAGCTGCAACAGGCTGTGCTGAAGATAACATGCTTAATTAACAAACCACCCAGCGCAGCAGAGTTGTTGAAAGCTGTAACACAGCAGCCTGATCTGTGGCTCTCACCGCTGGAAATACAGCCAGGCATGGTCGTGTGTGACAATGGGCGGACGGAGAAATGACAGCCGGGGTGGATACGGTTTCCCTCTATGCCAGTCCTTTCACCGAGCTAAAGAATATGGCTGTGGTGAAATACAACTCCCACTGAGAAGCTGTTTCAGATTGAAAAATATTGTGCCTACCAGAGGATTTGATTGAGGGCTAACCTTTCTCGCTCTCAATAGTCCCATAGCAGCTGCAAAGTTAGCGCTATTGACACGCCCCCTGGGCCGTGGGGTACCCGGTGCCGGGCCGGTAGATGCTGAGGGTTGTAGTCAGTGTGGCGGTGACCCGGTCCGTGACCCAGGGCGGTCAATCCAAGGGTTGTATCCGTGTCTAGGTTATATATAATGTCCGACTACGCCACCTGTGGAGTGCGGCCAATGAGGCCACCGCTGCGGAATAGTCCACCAAAGCTGGTGATATTGCAGCAAGGGTATTATTACTCCCCACAGGAAGAGTGTAGCTTCAGGGCAGTGTGGGTGGATGATGGTGGTTGTAGTGCAGGGAGTCAGTAATGAACACAGAGTCCGTGTGATGCAGTCCCAAGATCTTTACTCACAGTTGCTGCAGTTCTTGTTACAGGGACCCATGTAACGGCCCTCGTCGTCCTGTGTTCACTCAGTGAGGGGTTCAACCGACCCCCAGGTAACTCCAGAGTATTTAGCAGGACCCCCTTCTGTGTGTCCTTTCTCTGGCCTTCTCCCTG
This sequence comes from Phyllobates terribilis, assembly GCF_046119375.1. NCBI lineage: Eukaryota > Metazoa > Chordata > Amphibia > Anura > Dendrobatidae > Phyllobates > Phyllobates terribilis. Next base: position 107,277,015 of record NW_027362765.1, read on the forward strand.
CACCTCACACCCAGTGACACTTCTATCCGGTACCCTCGGGCCTTGGCGGGCGACGTGTGTTCCGTCCCCTGGGTCCTATGTGGCTACCTTCTTAGTGAGACTGGTGTGGACTTTTGGCTTACGGTACATAAAGTGCTGCAACCTCCGGTTTCTAGTTGAGCCTTGCTGTTTCTCCGCTAGTTGAGGGACCGGTTCCCCTTATCTGGCCTGACCCCTCTACCTCCTGGTAGCAGCGGGCGTACGGGTGGCCTTCTGCACGGCCCGTACCCCTAGGGTCCCTTCGGTTCCTGGAGCCTCCTGCTCCCACTCCTCTCTTCCCTCCTTCAGTCCTGGGCCTCACAGGCTAGGCCCGCCTCTGGAGCAGAGCTCATACAGAGCCTCTGCTCCTCCACTTCTCCTCCTCTGACTGGACTGACTGAACTCCCTCTTTACCTAAGATGGTGTCCCTCTTTTATACTGCTCCTACTCAAGTGCTCCCAGGATCTACGTCCTCCACCCCATCCACTATATGGTTCCCCCTCTCTAGGTGGTTCCCCCCACGCCAGCCAGGGATCAGGGTCTGTGCTCTCCCGTAGGAGCAATCTCGCCCTGTCCCCCGGAAATGTGGTGTAGTGAATGCTGGTGTTAGGATCCTGAGCCATACTCCTTCCTTACCTGAGAATGAGGTACCACACCTCTGGAGGAGATGCAATACCTCTGTGGCGACCGAACCCTCAGGGGCGCCACACTATCATGAACTCTCCTGAGGTAGAAGCCAAGGCACACCAGAGGATTCTCTGGTGGGACCGTCCAAACCTGCCAAGAAGCAGTCCTGGCTAAGAAAAGTGTGTGGAAAGGTTCCCGGACACTCTATAGCTGCTTTTTTACTGAGGAGGAAACACACACAAACATGGGGAGAACATACAAAGTCCTTGCAGATGTTGTCCTTGCTGGGATTTGAACCCAGGATCCCAGCGCTGCAAGTCTTCAGTGCTAACCACTGATCCAATGTGCTGCCATTCACCCTCTAATATCTAACAGGCTGGAGAAACTTGCACCTACTGCCACTCTATCTTCAGCTCATTTGTGAGAAAATGTATTTGGGCAGCCACTCAGTCTACCAAATAAAATTCCTGAAAAGGAATTGGGGATGGCTTCGCTACTGGTACTGGGGGCAGTGCTAATACCATGGTGTCGTACCATAGTTTGCTGGAAATATTCCAGGCTGGTAGGAGGCAAGCAAATTCCCACAGAAAAGTACCAGCAGTAATGTTCAGGGACCCACGCTTGTAGAAGACGGAGACAACACCGGGAGAAATAGTGACGGCTGGGGACCGAGTACGGACACGAGGCATGAGGCATGTGGTTGTGAAAAGCTTCCGCCTCCATGAGCCTAAAAGGCCACATTTCCAGTGAAAGCAGCTTTACAGGACTTCCTGTGAGAAATGACATGCAGGGTAGATAGGGTTTCCCTCTATGCTAGTCCTTTCACCGAGCTAAAGACAACTGTCAGCAAAAAAAGTTGTGGACTGGCTCCGCACCGTCCGTGGCCACATTCACCTGTCCATGTGTTTGTGGTTAGGCGGTCCTTCCCAGTAAATGTGTGGCGCCCCGAGGGTTCGGTTGCCACAGGGGTATTGCACCTCAACCAGAGGTGTGATATTCCACTCCCAGGTAAGGATGGAGTGTGGACCAGGGCTCAGTTAGCTGCATACACACACTCACCCCATTTCCGGGGGACAGCTCGACGGTGCTCCCATTTATGCAGGCACAACAGACCATGTCCCTGGCTGGAGTGGGGAGGGGGGAGAGAACCCAGTGATGTAGGAGCAGAAGGGGATGGTTTCTGGAGCATAGGAAGGAGCTCATTGGGTGCAGGTCACCTGAGCTCATACACAGAGAAGTAGATAAAAGGTGGGAGACATCTTTAGAGAGAGTTCAGTCAGTGAGTTCAGAGCAGCGGAGAGAGAGAGCTGACAGGGAGCTGTGGCTCAGCCTGAGCTCAGCTCCACGAGGCAGGCCTGGAGAGAAGGCCAGGGCCAGAGAGGAGAAGAGGAGAAGGAGAAGAAAGGAAAGAGGAGAGACAGAGGAGTAGAAAGGCTCCAGAAACAAGAAGGCAGAAGGGACCCTAAGAGAGCAGAACGGACAGCAACCGTTGTAAGCCCGCGTTATATCGGGTGAAGGGTCAGGCCGTGGAAGAGTACTGGATTCCCAAGTTGGTGGAGGTAAATCATCCCTCAGCCAAGAACCAGAGATCGTGATCATTTATTGGTGCGACCTCTTGCTACACCCGCTAGGAAGGCACCACAAAGGGTCAGGGAAACTGGCGCCAAGTTTTCCCAGAGAAGGCCCGAGGCAGCCGGACAGAAGCGTGGTTACTGGTGGGGCACGAGAGGCCAGAGAAAGGATAGAAGGGGGTCCTGTGCCACACTCCTGAGTTGCCTGGGGGTTGACGGAGCCCCTCACCTGGTGGACGCAGCACGGCTTGGGCAGTCATTGCTGACAGAAGTGACTTGGATATCAACTGTGAGTAAAAGGCCTGAACTGCACCATTAGACTCTGTGTGATTTATGCTGCGCCTGCACCATCACCCCCAGCATCCACCTACATTGCGCTGAGGCTACACTCTTCCTGTGGGGAGTTATCCTATCCCTGTGCAGCACACCAACACCAGCCTCAGCGGTCTGCCTTGCAGCGGCGGTCATCCCTGACCGCAATCCACGGGTGGCGTAGTCGGACATTCCTAAATCTATAAATAGACTGCCACAGCATTCGGTCTGACCACCCTGAGCCACGGGATCGGGTTGCCACTACTACCACCAGCATCGCACAGAAGCCCGGTTCCGGGTGCCCCACGGCCCAGGGGGCGAGTCAAGTGCACTGGGGAGGGCACGGGTAATGTTGTGGGACCTGTGCTTGTGGAAGGCTGAGGCGATGCCGGGAAATATAGTGGCGGCTGGGGACCGAGTATGGACACAAAAGGCTGCCGCCAGCATGAGGTTATGAAAAGCTTTCGCCTCCACGAGCCTAAAAGGCTACATTTCAAGTGCAAGCAGCTGTCAAAAATTTGGCAGTATAGTATTGCAGCCTGTGGGTGGGTGGCTAGCTGCCTGCATACTTGCGCTTGCATTACAAGGAATGGGGTAGGGACAACTGAACGCTGCTGAGGGACAAGGGTGTGGACGGTGATTGTTGCAAGTCTGCAACGACAGGTTCATGGCGGGAGGCATCTTCGTATGCGCCAAGGATCACTTATGATGGGCACACTTTTAGGCAGCAACCTGGGAGTCAGAGATTCTTCCAGAGGTCTTTCCCATGACTTTTCAGCACTGTATGCATGTGTCTGATGATGTGTCACACACCACATGGCCAGATAAGGTTGTAAAATGTTAAAATGACATTTTCTGGTGAATGCATTTGTCTTGGTTGAAAGCAATTCAAAAGTGAAAAACGCATCGAAAACGCTAAGTGTGAACATAGCCCAAGGTGTGGGGTATTTTTGCTTTTGGTTATTTATTTTGCCTTATATACAAGTCATTACCCTGGAAAGGATGTTCCTTAACATATTTCCCAGGAAAATCCATTTTGGTTTCATTTTTGTATGCTTTATTGTGAGTCCGTAAAAGTGGTGTAATACTCTGACAACGTTGTTGACAGCCGTGATCTCGGAGTTAGAGATGCTTCCAGGGGTCTTCCCCATGCTGTCCCCATGTCATTTGAGCACTGTTCCCATCGATTTGGGCAATTTTTAGGCCCTGAGACCGCTGGGGGGGAGCCGCCTGAAAAATGCTCGCGTTTCTCATAGACTTTGGGCTCGTTGCTCGGGTTGAGCACCCGAGTATTCCAATTTGCTCGACCCGAGCAACGAGTACCCGAGCATTTTAGTGCTCGATCATCACTAGTTAGCAGTAGTGAAGAGCGAGTATGTTTTGTTAACCCTTTCGCCGAGTATGCTCGGCCGAGCACCGAGTAGTTACAACTGCTGTGTTATGTTTGAATCACTCTCATGTGCATGATTTGCAACTGTTTGACAGCTTTAATGCATGTGAGGAATGTGTAAGAAATGGACATTCCTCACATGTATTAAAGCTGTCAAACAGTCGCAAATCATGCACAAGGGAGTGAATCAAACAGAACACAGAGCAGCTGTAACTATTCGGTGCTCTCCTGAGCATACTCGGCAAAAGGGTTAACAAAACATACTCGCTTATCACTACTCACATGTATTAAATCTGTCAAATAGTTGCAAATCATGTTCACAGAGCGACGAAAACTTAAAGCCCGAGCACGCTATAAATACTCGGTGCTCGGCCGAGCATACTCGGCGAAAGGGTTAACAAAACATACTCACTCATCACTAGTTAGCAGCACTCTAGCCTTGCAGCGCTTGGGGCCTGGGTTCAAATCCAAGGACAACATGTATTTCCGATTTTCTCTGTTGCTTCTATTGTTGACACCTGTGTTGCAACCCACCCACGGCCTGTCCATTAGTGACTGTCATGGGTTACAAGCACAGCGTGATTGTGTAAAATTGTCAGTTTTCTCCCAAGACAGGCAACATATGCGGTAACTGAATACAAAGTAACGGCATCCATAAAACAGTATTCAGTCACTAGTCCTATAATCTGCCAAGAACTCCCAGGAGGAGGAGGAGGTGACCCAGTAGCCTGCACCTGCCTAATGATCATCATCATTAAACTGTGATGGATGCCAGGCTGTGCTTTTCAGAGTGGGATCTTTGATCTTCGCCATCTTTACACAAGTCTTGTCAATAATATGCAGGAGGAAAAGCCATGCTGTCACATAGTGCTCTCTGGGCGCCAGTGATCTGCACATTGTTCAAAGACTTCAATGCAAAAGCTGCATGGGGGGAGACACAAAGGATGCATGGCTGAATTTATCATCAGAATAAAGCAGCACCCTGACTTTGTTGTGCGAGACACAGGATTTTACAAAAAAGTATTCAACCACTTCCTTTTTCCATTTTCACTCTTTGATCTTTTTCATCTTCTTCCAAGAGGCCAAAAACTTCAGTATTTCTCCATCAACATAGCCATATCAGCGCTTGTTTTTTTGCTGGATGAGTTATAGTTTCAAATGATACCATGTAATGTATGGTAAAATGGGAAAAAAATTCCAAGTGTGGTAATATGGTGAAAAAAAAAAATACAATTTCGTCATTGTTCTTTGGGGGTTTTCTTTTTAAGGTGTACATTATGCATTAAAATGACCCGGCAGTATGATTCCTCAGGTCAGTACGAGAAGGGTAATCAACTTATGAGGGTTTTTTTTTTAATATATATATATTTTAGTGGTAAAACATTTTTAGAACTCTTTTTTTTCTTACATTTTTATGTTTACCATTTTGGCATTTATTTCATGTTTCGATTGCTTTTGTTGTATTTTTTGTCAGCAAAGCAGCAGCAAAAAAGAAAAGCCATTCTTGCATTTTTCTTTCTAGCGTTTTAAAGTGAACGTGACAGCTGATGCAAACTGCCCGATTCACGGTCAGCATGTATCAGGTACACTTGCTGTATGATCTCAGCTAGGAATGTTTGACTCTGAAACGCTGCGACGTTTCAGAAAAAAACATACTTCAAAAGCCACTGGGGACTGAGCCGCATTGTAGATTAGTCAGAAAGGAGGGTCCCCGATGGCTCTTCTCCGCCCACTGCATTCACTTGCGGGCAGGGAGGAGCCGCCGGAGACCCGCCTAATCTCCAGTGCAGCTCGGTCCCCAGTGGCCAGTGGCATTAAAGTAAGTTTTTGTCTGAAATGCAGCAGCGTCTTAGAGTCTGACATACCTGACTGAGATCATACAGCCAGTGCCTGATACATGCTGCTCCGTAAACTCGCAATGACCATATGCCGTAAATGTATGTGGTCATTTTCAGGTAAACAAAAGAATTTGAGATACAGGGGAGCAGCGCTCTCATCATCGTTCTCACAGATGAAAGCATAATCATTCTATAATGAAAACTTCTTCAACTTTGATTTTAATTTTTCACCATTTTTCACACAAAACCTGTAGAGGAGCATGGTCTTGCTTCCTCATCCCCCAAACCAAGTTAAAAAATGTTTTTCATGCAATGTACCAGTCAAATATGTTCAGGAACTGCCTGATATTTATGGTATATAGTTTGCTATCCACTCTTTTTGATTGGGCATTTTGCTAATGTGGCACCCTGCTACCACAGGTACCACAGGGCCCAAAAGCGTGCATAGACGGACTTCTCCGCAAGAGGCCCTCATTACATGCAGACACCTCCACCTTTCCACCTCAGACCACCAGAGGGAGCCCTGTTAGGGATATATATATGGAGGATGGAGTTAGGCAGTCAGTGAGAGAGTTCAGTTCAGACTGAGAGGAAGTCTGAGAGCGTGCTGGTGCTGAGACCAGTGAAGAAGCAGCATGTCTGCTGCTGTGTTCTGAGGGCCCCGAGTGTGGCCGGAGACAAAGAAGAGAGGCTCACCCCAGAATACATAATCCGGACACCGGGTCCGCACCTACAGGGTCCTCTATACGCAGTAGGGACCACCGGCATACCAGGAGGATTACAGATCCCTGGTCGACCTGAAGCTACCAGCAATAACAGGACTAGGAACCACGAAGGCCCCGGCGTCCAGGGATAGTGGTTGCCAAAGAAAGGTCCTACTACCAAGCGGTCAGGTGAGAGAGCAACACAACACAGAAGCTAGGCCAAGTTCCAGGCTGGCTAGAAGCTTAGAGAGAGGGAAACACGGATCAGGAGGCCTTATACCCGCTCCCTGGGGAGAAGTCCTGAAGTGCACCCTTCCTAGCAAGTACCCTGGACCATACCTGCCGTTACACCAGTAAAGGTACTGAAGCGAACCCCCCTGTGTACGTGTCTGTCATTCCCCTTGACCTGGCCATCTCTCACCTGCATCCCTTCCATCAACTCTGCCCCGGGGGTCCGCTCCGCCTGTGGGGAGCAGAAACATCCCAGCTGCCATTTCATCACCCCCGGAGGTCTGCAGCAGCGCCGGTAACCATTACCGGAAACCACAGGTGGCATCACGAAACAAATCATACACTAAAAATCCCTTTTTCAAGAGAGACCCCAGAGTACGGGCCCGGGAGCCGACCGCCGTGACATCCTAAGCAAAGTAAAAGGCCCGGGTACCGAGTCCACTATATCCCCCTGGGTGACACACTAGCACTGTAGATGCTGAAACTTTTTTCCTCATTTGCAAGCATGCATTGCTTCTGCCATTATTCAATGACGTACCTGCCCTGAAGTGAAAGCCCTCCTACCTGTTATGTTTTCAAGCAGTTTGATAGACAGGAGAGCACGAGCCGAGGCACAAATTCCTAAAGTTTGTCAGTGTGTCTGTTGCTAAAACCCGATTATACCTGACAATAGACAGTGGACAGCACCCTCCTGAAAAAGCACTGCAAAAGCGCCTGAGAAAATGAACCAAATACACAGCAATGTCAAAACAACATTGCTGTGCACATGTTCCATCTTATGTCACTGCTTCAAGGTTTGGAAAGTGACATGCTCATTGTTTGGCTGGATTCTGCTGGGAAGCGGCCCACTCTCTAAACTTCACAGTATAGAGTGAAAGACACCAGCAGCGGAGCTGCCCCAAGAATGATGGAAAAACCACTGGTGTAGCAGCTTCAGGAAAGCATCCGCCAAAGTTTTCCTGAAGAGGCTTTGCCTGGGAAAATTCAGCAGTTGTGCTGGTGCCTAACAGATGCCATGTGGTCACAGAGTGCTGAATAAATTAGAACATTAAAAAGTGCTGCAAAAAATGAATAGAAATCTTTACTAACCTCCCAAACTGGCACCACTCCTCTTCGCTCAGTGCTGTGTTCCCTGAAAGTCACCTAACATAAACAATGACACAAGACAACTACAGCCAATCAGTGGCTGCTGATTGGATGCAACTTTCACAATTTCAGTAGCCAGAAATGTTAAATGTTATGCTGTTGATTGTCTGCAGCAGTCACATGATCTTTTTTATGTTGGGAGATCATCTAGAGAAAATGGACTAAGAGCAAAGTAGGGACGCTGGTCCGAAATGGTAAGTGTAGATCTTTTTCACTGTATGCACCATGGGGTCATTATTAAGAGGGTTTCCCAGTAGGGGACAACCCCTTTCAGCTGACGGCAGAATCACTACTGAAGGGGTGAACAGGAAAGGGTAAAACATCCTTGTGGCATATTAATCACATGTACAGAGAAAAATCTAAGAGGACAAAAAAAAAGAAAAACCACCTCACCATCCAGTCGGTTCAATCAGTATGGAAGCCCACGATTGACGTCACTGCACGGTGTGCGATGAATGCAGGAGAAGAAATAATGGTCCAGCTTCCGGTCCAAGAACATATTTAAAAAGTAAGTTCCTTCATTTTCCAGAATTTAAAATAGGCAAAATGAAGAATTGTACACTCCAAATTAAAGGGTGCAAGTAGGGTTCGAAACAAGTCTGTTAATTGTAACTCATTCCCAAGTCCCCCCCTACCTCCAGATTGTTGGCATTTACGTTTTAGCGTTCGAAACTCGGCTGGTTATTGTATCTAATTCCCCGACCCAGGGATTGTCTGTGTGTATGGTTTTTTTTTCATTTTGCCTACTTTAAATTTTGGAAAATAAAGGAACTTACATTTTAAATACAGTACAGACCAAAAGTTTGGACACACCTTCTAATTTAAAGATTTTTCTGTATTTTCATGACTATGAAAATTGTACATTCACACTGAAGGCATCAGAACTATGAATTAACACATGTGGAATTATATACTTAACAAAAAAGTGTGAAACAACTGAAAATATGTCTTATATTCTAGGTTCTTCAAAGTAGCCACCTTTTGCTTTGATGACTGCTTTGCACACTCTTGGCATTCTCTTGATGAGCTTTAAGAGGTAGTCACCGGAAATGGTTTTCACTTCACAGGTGTGCCCTGTCAGGTTTAATAAGTGGGATTTCTTGCCTTATAAATGGGGTTGGGACCATCATTTGTGTTGTGCAGAAGTCTGGTGGATACACAGATGATAGTCCTACTGAATAGACTGTTAGCTGCTTTTTTCTTGCCATAATACCAATTCTAAGTAAAGAAAAACGAGTGGCCATCATTACTTTAAGAAATGAAGGTCAGTCAGTCTGAAAAATTGGGAAAACTTTGAAAGTGTCCCCAAGTGCAGTTGCAAAAGCCATCAAGCACTACAAAGAAACTGGCTCACATGAGGCCCGCCCCAGGAAAGGAAGAGCAAGAGTCATCTCTGCTTCTGAGGATAAGTTTATCCGAGTCACCAGCCTCAGAAATCGCAGGTTAACAGCAGCTCAGATTAGAGACCTGGTCAATGCCACACAGAGTTCTAGCAGCAGACACATCTCTACAACAACTGTTAAGAGGAGACTTTGTGCAGCAGGCCTTCATGGTAAAATAGCTGCTGGGAAACCACTGTTAAAGACAGGCAACAAGCAGAAGAGACTTGTTTGGGCTAAAGAACACAAGGAATGGACATTAGACCAATGGAAATCTGTGCTTTGGTCTGAGGAGTCCAAATTTGACATCTTTGGTTCCAACCACAGTGTCTGTGCGATGCAGAAAAGGTGAACGGATGGACTCTACATGCCTGGTTCCCACCGTGAAGCATGGAGGAGGAGGTGTGATTGTGTGGGGGTGCTTTGCTGGTGACAGTGTTGGGGATTTATTTAAAATTGAAGGCATACTGAACCAGCATGGCTACCACAGAATCTTGCAGCGGCATGCTATTCCATCCGGTTTGCGTTTAATTGGACCATCATTTATTTTTCAACAGTACAATGACCTCAAACACACCTTCAGGCTGTGTAAGGGCTATTTGACTAAGAAGGAGAGTGATGGGGTGCTACGCCAGATGACCTGGCCTCCACAGTCACCAGACCTGAACCCTATCGAGATGGTTTGGGGTGAGCTGGACCTCAGAGTGAAGGCAAAAGGGCCAACAAGTGCTAAGCATCTCTGGGAACTCCTTCAAGATTGTTGGAAGACAATTTCTGGTGACTACCTCTTGAAGCTCATCAAGAGAATGCCAAGAGTGTGCAAAGCAGTCATCAAAGCAAAAGGTGGCTACTTGGAAGAACCTAAAATATAAGACATATTTTCAGTTGTTTCACCCTTTTTTGTTAAGTATATAATTCCACATGTGTTAATTCATAGTTTTGATGCCTTCAGTGTGAATGTACAATTTTCATAGTCAAGAAAATACGGAAAAATCTTTAAATGAGAAGGGGTATCCAAACTTTTGGTCTGTACTGTACGTCCTTGGACCGGAAGCTGGACCGTTTTTTCTTCTCCTACAGAAACTGCATTGGTGAAGTCATCGATGGAGATCACAGGTTTAGATTATGGGGTCTGGTTATTTTTCTTAGGATTGGGAGCAGTTCACATTCATCTGGAGAGAAGAATTTATTGGTCTCGACTCTGAACGATAGAGAACAGGCAGTCAATGTTTTTTATAAGTGTTTCAGTGGATGCCAGTGACAGACCTATTAAATATAATCATCTGTGTTCCCTGCCTTGCAATTACCAGAAGTAAATGCGTGGGATGATGGCTTCTGGTTGCTATAGAAAAGTAAACGCTTATTCTGGCTGCCTTCTCTGACATCTACTACCTTTACTTGTTTTTATGTGTGCAGGGAGGCAGCAAGAATCTGATTTTGAAAGGTTTGGATACAGTGGTCATAACCGCTAGAAAAAACCCACCGCAAAATAAATCACATACAGCTTTTACATGTCTCCCGGTAGCAAATAAGAGTATATGAAGTTCTCACTCAGTAGCCATTCCATTCCACTATTGCTGTATGAAGGTATGTGTGCACATGACATCTTCTGAAGTGAGCACGTCTAGTTTTTCAAGCAGAAGACCCTTCTGCAAACTAATATTTTTCCCTGAAGAGTCTTTTGTGTCATTTTTACATTTATTTCCTGAGCATTTTTCTGACTGTTCTGATGGCCGACGTTTTTTTTTTTGTAGAGTTATCTCATGGTTTTTGTGACATCTTTCTTAGGGAAAGTGCACATGTAGCTTTTTTAGAGCAGAAACTGGATATGTGCATACTGCATCTGCATGAAGAAAGAAAAGAATATTGTGCACATGTTCAGTACGTTGTTACTACTTTTTCATGATTTGGAAACCCTGGAGTGATTAAAAGAAGTAATATGTTCATTCTTCGGGCTTCTTTGCTTGGAAGTCGTCTGCTCTCTTAGGCCGGTTTCACGCGTCTGTATATTTCCGGTACCGGAAAAACCGATACCGGAGATATCCGAGTCCCGTTTGTCCGTGTGTGTCACACGTGTGGCAGGGAAAATGATGAGGGTAGTAGTGTCGGCTCCCGCAGTGTCCCTGTGTAAAAAATAAGAATAAAACAATAAAATCCTTATACTCACCTGTCCTAAGTGTCCCCTGCTGTAATCATCTGACCATTGACGCTGAGGAGCAGGGACAGCGTGGGAGCAGACACTACTACCATCATTGTGCCTGCTGGTGCTGAGGGCAGTGTTCAGCATCCGGCGCTTGGGATAACTGTAGCGCTGATTCCAAGGCGCCGGTACATGTCACATGGATGACATATGGATGTCCTCTGTGTGGGACATTTTGCGGGCCGTGCATCCGCAAAAAAACGGACATGTCAGCGTGTGGAGCACACGGACACACGGTCCGTGGAAACACACTGAGATGGGCACAGACCCTTTCATTTGAATGGGTCTGCGTGTGTCAGTGTCTCCGGTACGTGTGGAAACTGTCACCGGATGTACTGGAAACATGGACGTGTGAAAGAGCCCTTAAGGTTATAAGAGAAAAGATGCGGAGGCAGAGCTGCTGAAAAAACTACAGCAAAACCGATGAAGGAGCCTCTTCAGGAAAACATTCATTATTAGTGATGAGATAGCACTAAAATGCTCGGGTACTCGTTGTTCGAGTCGAGCAAATTGGAATGTTCGAGTGCTCGGTCTGAGTAATGAGCCCAATGTACGTCTATAGGAAAATCAAGCATTTTTCCGGCGGATGCGACTCCCAGGTCAATGCTGTCAACAACGTTGTCAGATGTATTACGCCACTTTTACGGACTCACAATAAAGCATACAAAAACTAAACCAAAATGGATTTTCCTGGGAAATATGTTAAGGAACATCCTTTCCAGGGTAATGACTTGTATAAAAGACAAAATAAATTATACAAAAACAAAAATGCTCCTCCACACCTTGGGCTATGTTCACACGTAGCGTTTTTGATGCATTTTTGCACTTTTGCATTGCTTTCAACCAAGACAAATGTATTCACCAGGAAATGTAATTTTAACATTTTACAACCTTATCTGGCAATGTGGTGTGTGACCCATCATCAGACACATCCTGTTTCATTTATGATGGAGGGACTTTGAAAGTCACAAAGCCTATTTTAATAGGGCCATCAGGCGGCCCTTACTATTCTTAAAGGGCCAGCAGTCGGCTCTTGCTATTGTTAGAGAGCAATCAGCCGGCTATGCTTTGTTGTTCCCATTATTAATGAGTGGGTCTCCTATACTGTTATTGCATATGCAGTGACTGCAAGGGCTGCCAAAAATTTGGATGCAACCCAATACCCCTTTGAAAAGACATAGAGGAGGGTCTCAGTAAAAAAAAATGTTCCCATTTATAAAGGAGCGGGTCTCCTATAGTGGTAATGCCCATGCTGTGACTGCAAGGGCTGCCAAAATTTGGGAAAAACCCCATTAACAATTTAAAGACACATAGAGCTGGGCCACAGTAACAACATGTTCCCATTAGAAAGGAGAGGGTCTGCTATTCAGTTATAGGGTAGGCAGTGAGTGCAACGGCTACCAAAATTTAGAAAAAACCCAACTAACAATTTAAAGACACATAGAGCTGGGCCACAGTAATGAGTGCGACATATTCCCATTAGAAAGGAGAGGGTCTCCCATATTGTTTGCCTATGCAGTGACTGCAGTGGCTGTGAAAAATTTGGAGGTACTCAAATGCCACTTGCAAGAGACGTAGAGGTCAGAGGGCCTCCTGAAAACAATGTTCCCATTATTAGGAAGTGGGTTTCCCATACCCTTTGCCTATACAGTGAAGCAACGGCTGCCAAAAATTTGGAGGAACTCCAAAGCCCCTTGCAAGAGATGTAGATATGGTACATATGGTGGTGGAGGATGAGGATGCGGAGAAGGAAGAGGACAAGAGCAAATAGACAAAATCAGGAAGCGTATACCCATGTCTGGGTGAGAAGACAGAGGAACATGGGAATAGATTTAGACCTCCCGAAAAAAGACACTGTATTTGAGTTTGTTACACTACTATCATTCGGTGGTGTTGAGAAGTTTGGCCCAATCCAGCCCTTGTTCATTTTTATAAGAGTCAGCCTGCCAGCATTTTCAGTTGACAGACAGATGAGCCTATCGGTTATAATTCCACCAGCGGCACTAAAAACCTGCTCTGACAAAAAGCTAACGGTAGGGCAGGCCAGGACCTCCAAGGTGTAGAGAGCAAGTTCATGCTAAGTGTCCAGCTTGGATACCCAATAATTATAAGGCACAGAGGATTCACGGAGGACATTGGTACGGTCTGCAAGGTACTCCCACAGCATCTTCCGAAACTTCTCATTCCTTGTGAGAGTACCCCGCGCATCAGGGCTTGTGCGATGGGAGGGTCTGAGAAAACTGTCCCAGAACTTTGACAGTGTTGGATTGCATTTGTGTCTCTCTCGCCTGTACTCCTTGGTTGTCCAACGAACTGTGACCTCTGCCGCCAGCGTTTTCAGATGGGAATTTTTTAATAATTCCGCAACAGGGGCATTTTGGTACAGCCCCATTTTATTAGGCCTGTCCAGCGTGGGAATAAGAGACAGAAAGTTTTCCCTGTAGCGTGGGTCTAGAAGTGTCACCAACCAGTCATGACTGTCACCCAAAATTTGGACATCGCGAGGGTCACAGGAAAGGCAGCGTAACATAAACTCAGCCATGTGTGCCAGACTGCAAAGAAGCAAGACTTCCATGTGCTCACCAAAAGGATGACTGACCAGGCTCTACTCCTCATCCTCCTCCCTGTTCTCAGGCCATCCACGCTGAACAGACGGTATGACAGTTGTGCAGGTAGTACCATCTATAGCGCAGGAAACTAGCTCCTGTTCTTCCTCCTCTTCCTCATTGCCACCCAATCCATGATGGGATGAGATGAGGCTGGGCTGTGTGGAATCACCCTGAATGGTTCCTTGCTCCATCTCATCGTGCTCCAACTGTAATGCATCCTCTTTAATTGTGAGCAGAGAGCGTTTCAGAAGACAGAGAAGCGGGATGGTGACGCTAATTATGGCGTCATCGGCGCTAACCATCTTGGTGGAGTCCTCAAAGTTTTGGAGGATGGTACATATGTCTGATATCAATGTCTATTCCTGAGGTCTTATGTGTGGAGTCTGAAATGAATACCGACGGCCTTGTTAATGATGGTAGTCAACAACTGCCCTCTTCAGCTCACAAATCCTTCCCAACATCTGCCATGCAGAGTTCTAATGCGTGGGGACATCGCAGATCAGTCAGTGAGCTAGAAGCTGCAAAAGCTGCTGAAGCACGGCAAGGGCGGCGGAAGCTGTAGCTGACTTTCTAAAATGGGCACACAGGCAGCGTACTTTGACAAGCAGATCTGGCAGATCTGGGTAGGTTTTGAGAAACAGCTGAACCACGAGGTTAAGCACATGGGCCAGGCATGGTACGTGTGTAAGCTCGCCTCAGAGACGCCACCAGGTTCTGGCCATTGTTACACATGACCATGCCTGGCTGTAGGGTCAGCGGTTTCAGCCACAGATCTGCCTGCTCTTTCAGAGCTGTCCACAACTCTTCAGCATTGTGCGGCTTGTCACCTAAGCATATTAGCTTCAGCACAGCCTGTTGCCGCTTGGCCGAGGCAGTGCTGCAGTGCTTCCAGCTTGCGACTGATGTGGTAATTTCGGAGATGGAGGCCGAACTGGAAGAGGAGGTGCAGGAGCTGAACAATGTGATTACATTGAGGTCACATTGGTGAGGAGGAGGTGCAGGAGCTGTAGAATGTGGGGGCAACCCTGATTGACCTAGGACCCGCAATCCTCGGCATTGGGAGGACGTGTTCCGTCCCAAGGTCTGAATTGGTCTCGGCTTCCACTATATTAACCCAGTGTGCCATCAGCAAGATGTACCGTCCCTGTCCACAAGCACTTGTCCACTTGTCCATGGTTAGGTGGACTTTCCCAGTAACTGCGTTGTTGAAGGCACGTTTAATGTTGTGGGACACGTGCTCGTGTAATGCAGGGACGGCACACCGGGAGAAATAGTGGTGGCTGAGGACCGAGTACCGAGGGACGGCCGCGCCATCAGGTTGCGGAAAGCTTCCATCGCCATGAGCCTAAAAAGCAACATTTCGAGCGCAAGCATTCGCGAAATGTGTGAATTTAGTAGTGTGGCCTGTGGGCCGTTGGCTGCGTATTTGTGCTTGCGTTCAAAGGACTGGGGTATGGACAACTGAACGCTTGCCTGGGACAAGGACGTGGACACGCTTGCTGATGGTGCTAGTTGAGAGTGTTCAACGAAAGATGCAGGGCGGGAGACATCTTCGCATGCACCATGGACAGGGGATTGGCATGCACGCACAACAGCGGAACAAGCAGTGGTGTCACCCGCAGACACTGTTGCTGGACCCTGGGGTTCAGCCCACTTAAGTCAGGTGCTTTGCTACCATGTGCCTGATCATGCTGGTGGTGGTCAGGCTGCTAGTTTTGCTACCCCTGCTGATGCTGGCCTGCAGGTGGTGTAAATGGCCTTTTTGAGGTTATCTGCAGAGTCTTTAAAAAATAACCAGACTCGGGAAGACCTAACAATTGTACTGACAACTTCCGTCGTGTTGGTGTTACGAGGAACGCTTTCCCTCCTTGTGTCTGCGGCCACCACACTGCTTCCTGCCTGATTGTGGTGCTACACCTCCCTCCCCCTATGTGCTGCTGTCCTCACTCTGTATGTTCCCCTGCCAGGTTGGGTCAGTTACTATATCATCCACCACCTCGTCTTCCACTTCCACACCCTGGTCCTCCTGACTTTATGGCAATTGTGTCTCATCATCATCATCATCCACCTCTTGCGACAGTAATTGGACTTTCCCACCGTCACCTTCGTATGACCGTGGCTGCTCCATTATTTGGGCATCGCTACATGCATTCTCCTCTTGACTCGCTTGAAGCTGGTCAGGCGAGAGGCCCGAATCTACAAATGGAAAACTGAACAGCTCTTCTGAGTGTCCAAATGTGGGATCAGTTGTCTCCAGGCACTCGGCATGGTGGGAGGAAGGAGGATCAGGGTGAGGAATATGCGGTCCTGACTCACTTCTACTGAGACTTGACCATGTGGAAGACAGGGTGGTGGTGGCAAAGTGACTGGACGCATTATCTGCTATCCAACCAACAACCTTTTGACACTGCTCTGGGTTCAATAGTCGTGTACTGCGGTCCCCTAGTAATTGGGACAGGAAGGTCGAGCGACAAGATGTGGGTGTTTGTTGTGGCACAATTTCAGCTTGTCCACAGCCACGGCCTCGGTCTCTGCATGCACCATCACCATCACTTCCACTTCCCCAGCCCTTGCCACGACCCTTGCCCATTTTTCATAGAATCATAGAATCATAGAATGGTAGAGTTGGAAGGGACCTCCTGGGTCATCTGGTCCAACCCCCTGCTCAAAGCAGGATTCACTAAATCATCTCAGACAGATGTCTGTCCAGCCTCTGTTTGAAGACGTCCATTGAAGGGGAACTCACCACCTCTCGTGGCAGCCTGTTCCACTCATTAATCACCCTAACTGTCAAAAAGTTTTTTCTAATATCTAATCTGTGTCTCCTCCCATTTAGTTTTATCCCATTGCTTCTAGTCTTTCCTTGTGCAAATGAGAATAAAGATGATCCTTCTACAATGTGACAGCCCTTGACATATTTGTAGACAGCTATTAAGTCTCCTCTCAGTCTTCTTTTTTTGCTAGCTAAACATTCCCAAATCCTGCAACCGTTCCTCATAGGACATAGTTTGCAGACCAGTCACCATGCTGGTCGCTCTTCTCTGAACTTGCTCCAGTTTGTCTATGTCTTTTTAAAAATGTGGTGCCCAAAACTGTGCACAGTATTCCAGATGAGGTCTGACCAAAGAGGAGTAAAGACCGATAATGACTTCACGTGATCTAGACTGTATGCTTCTGTTAATACATCCCAGAATTGTATTTGCCTTTTTTGCTGCTGCATCACACTGTTGACTCATGTTCAGTCTATGATCTATTAGTATACCTAAGTCTTTTTCACATGTACTGTTGCTTAGCTCTATTCCTCCCATTCTGTATATGCTTTTTTCATTTTTATTGCCCAGATGTAGTACTTTGCATTTTTCCCTGTTAAAAACCATTCTGTTGGTTGCTGCCCACTGCTCCAGTTTATTTAGGTCTTTTTGAATCCTCTCTCTCTCTTCTCTAGTATTAGCTATCCCTCCTAGCTTTGTGTCATCAGCAAATTTAATCAGTTTACCCTCAATTCCTTCATCTAAATCATTGATAAAGATGTTGAACAATACAGGTCCCAGGACGGAGCCCTGTGGTACCCCACTTGAGACATTCATCCAGCTGGATGTGAAGCCATTTACAACCACCCTTTGAGTCCGATCACTAAGCCAGTTATGAATACACCTAACAGTTGCCTGGTCCATTGCATACTAGGTCATTTTTTCAATAAGGATGGTGTGAGATACTTTGTCAAATGCTTTGCAGAAGTCAAGATATACTATATCTACAGCATTTTCCTGATCCACCCAGTCAGTGATTCTGTCATAGAAGGAAATTAAGTTAGTCTGACATGACTTGTTAGTTACAAACCCATGCTGACTCTGGTTAATCACTTCATTCTTATCCATGTACTTACATACATGTTGTTTAATAATTTGTTCAAAGATCTTTCCTGGTATAGAAGTCAGACTCACCGGCCTATAGTTCCCTGGGTCCACCTTCTTCCCCTTTTTGAAGATAGGAACAACATTTGCTCTTCTCCAGTCTTCTGGGACTTCTCCTGTTCTCCAAGAATTTTCAAAGATTATGGAGAGTGGTTCTAAAATTTCTTCTACGATCTCCTTCAGTACTCTGGGGTGTAATTCATCTGGACCTGGAGACTTGAACTCATTTATGTTAGCTAAATATTCCCTCACAATCTTTCTGTTTACAGATAACTTGGATTCTTCTATTCCTTTGAAAGGACAGTGAAGATCAGTTGATGTTACATTTTCTTTCTGAGAGAAAACAGATGCAAAATAGGAATTAAAAAGTTCGGCCTTCTCAACATCCTCTCTTACCATTTCTCCATTTTCATCCTGTAAAAATCCTATAGCATCTTTGACTTTTCTTATTTATTTCTTATTTCTTATTTTTAATGGAGAACAATATTTTCCACGTTCACGAGAAATGGCTGATTTTGGAACGCAGTTATATGTGATATGTCTGACAGAGAACCACGGTTTTAAATAGCAGGCATGTAATTTACTAATATTATTCTACACAGAGACCTAGTGTGAATAGCTTGACCGACACACTGCAACAGAATGGAAAAAGAGACCAATATTTTCCACGTTCAGTTCAAATTTCTGGATTTTTATCTCTGAAATATGGAACAGATCTGGCTTTATTCTGCAGTGAGAACAAGCAAATGGAGCAGAAAAATGGTGTACTCTGGATTGCTTTTTAAGCAAATAACCAGGATTAATATAAAAAAAAAATTGCCCGGCACCTGATATCTGGGGTTGTCTACAAATATCTGTAATTATTACATCAGCAGCACACAGGACGTTCAATGGACCCTCTTGTGCTGTATCATACACTGCAGTCTGCCACATACACTGCCTGCCTGCCTAGCACTGATTTATATGAAGCTGGATTAGTCCTCAGGAGGACTATTAGTTCAGATGGATATACTGTGTGTGTATGTGTGTGTGTATATATACAGTACAGACCAAAAGTTTGGACACACCTTCTCATTTAAAGATTTTTCTGTATTTTCATGACTATGAAAATTGAACATTCACACTGAAGGCATCAAAACTATGAATTAACACATGTGGTATTATATACTTAACAAAAAAGTGTGAAACAACTGAAAATATGTCTTATATTCTAGGTTCTTCAAAGTAGCCACCTTTTGTTTTGATGACTGCTTTGCACACTCTTGGCATTCTCTTG
Organism: Phyllobates terribilis; assembly: GCF_046119375.1. NCBI lineage: Eukaryota > Metazoa > Chordata > Amphibia > Anura > Dendrobatidae > Phyllobates > Phyllobates terribilis. The sequence goes on from NW_027362765.1 coordinate 107,296,230, forward strand.
ATGAGCTTCAAGTGGTAGTCACCGGAAATAGTTTTCACTTCACAGGTGTGCCCTGTCAGGTTTAATAAGTGGGGTTTCTTGCCTTATAAATGGGGTGGGGACCATCAGTTGTGTTATGCAGAAGTCTGGTGGATACACAGCTGATAGTCCTACTGAATAGACTATTAGAATTTGTATTATGGCAAGAAAAAAGCAGCTAAGTAAAGAAAAACGAGTGGCCATCATTACTTTAAGAAATGAAGGTCAGTCAGTGTGAAAAATTGGGAAAACTTTGAAAGTGTCCCCAAGTGCAGTTGCAAAAACCATCAAGCGCTACAAAGAAACTGACTCACATGAGGACCGCCCCAGGAAAGGAAGACCAAGAGTCACCTCTGCTTCTGAAGATAAGTCTATCCGAGTCACCAGCCTCAGAAATCGCAGGTTAACAGCATCTCAGATTAGAGACCAGGTCAATGCCACACAGAGTTTTAGCAGCAGACACATCTCTTCAACAACTGTTAAGAGGAGACTTTGTGCAGCAGGCCTTTATGGTAAAATAGCTGCAAGGAAACCACTGCTAAGGACAGGCAACAAGCAGAAAAGACTTGTTTGGGCTAAAGAACACAAGGAATGGACATTAGACCAGTGGAAATCTGTGCTTTGGTCAGATGAGTTCAAATTTGAGATCTTATGTTGCAACCACCGTGTCTTTGTGCGACGCAGAAAAGGTGAACGGATGGACTCTACATGCCTGGTTCCCACCGTGAAGCATGGATGAGGAGGTGTGATGGTGTGGGGGTGCTTTGCTAGTGACACTGTTGGGGATTTATTCAAAATTGAAGGCATACTGAACCAGCATGGCTACCACAGCATCTTGCAGCGGCATGCTATTCCATCCGGTTTGCATTTAGTTGGACCATCATTTATTTTTCAACAGGACAATGACCCCAAACACACCTCCAGGCTGTGTAAAGGCTATTTGACCAAGAAGGAGAGTGATGGGGTGCTACGCCAGATGACCTGGCCTCCACAGTCACCAGACCTGAACCCAATCAAGATGGTTTGGGGTGAGCTGGACTGCAGAGTGAAGGCAAAAGGGCCAACAAGTGCTAAGCATCTCTGGGAACTCCTTCAAGATTGTTGGAAGACCATTTCCGGTGACTACCTCTTGAAGCTCATCAAGAGAATGCCAAGAGTGTGCAAAGCAGTCATCAAAGCAAAAGGTGGCTACTTTGAAGAACCTAGAATATAAGACATATTTTCAGTTGTTTCACACTTTTTTGTTACGTATATAATTCCACATGTGTTAATTCATAGTTTTGATGCCTTCAGTGTGAATGTAAAATATTCATAGTCATGAAAATACAGAAAAATCTTTAAATGAGAAGGTGTGTCCAAACTTTTGGTCTGTACTGTATATATACACACTCACATACGCACACAGTATATCCATCTGAACTAATAGTCCTCCTGAGGACTAATCCAGCTTATTTATTATGTATGTATATGTGTTGTGGAATACCTATACTAACTATATACAAGCAAATCTCTCCCTGACACAGCAGCACCTCTCCCTACTCTGCCTGATTCCGGGGTAGACTGTGACGAGCATAGCGGCGCCAGGTCTTATATAGACCTGATGATGCTGTGCAGCCAGCCAATCACTGTAATGCCCACAACCAACATGGCTACGGCATTACATTGCATGGCTGGTAATCCCTACATGTTCATTGGCTCTCTAAAGAGCCTCTCCTCGGACCAGCCCCTGGCTCCTAGTAGGTATGACGTCTTTGAGAGAGGAAGTTAAATGCTAGATTTTAGGACATGCAGGGAGGACCCACCAGGAGCCCATGCAATCTAGCATCTACCCTCCTGATTTTGAAAGCTAGTGGCACACTTGCTGACCAGCCCACTGGGAATCTGCCCATTCTGCCAAATTACCAGTCCGGACCTGTTGATAGGTGTTTTCAACTCCATGCTGCCATTGGTCAGAGCTGTTTTGGTGGTACGATTGGCTGTTTACATTTCTAGGTATGAGTAAAGCTACATATTGACACTCCTTGGACACATACTTACACTACCGTTTAAAAGTTTGGTGTCATTTAGAAATTTAATTATTTTTGAAAGAAAAGCACATTTTTTTTCAATGAAGCCAACATTAAATGAATCAGAAATACACTCTATAAATTGTTAATGTGGTAAATGACTATTCTAGCTGCAAACGTCTTGTTTTTATCGCAATATCTACATAGGTGTATAGAGGTCCATTTCCAACAACCATCACTCCAGTGTTTTAATGGTACATTGTGTTTGCTAACTGTGTAAGAAGGCTAATGAATGTTTAGAAAACCCTAGAAAACACTTGCACAAGTATGTTAGCCCAGCTGAAAACGGTTTGGCTGATTTGAGAAGCTATAAAATTGACATTCCTTTGAGCTAGTTGAGAATCTGGAGCATTACATTTGTTTGTTCTATGAAACTCTCAAAATGGCCAGAAAAAGAGAACTTTCATGTGAAACTCGACAGTCTATTCTTGTTCTTAGAAATGAAGGCTATTCCATGCGAGAATTTGCCAAGAAACTGAAGATTTCCTACAACAGTGTGTACTACTCCCTTCAGAGGAGAGCACAAACAGGCTCTAACCAAAGTAGAAAGAGAAGTGGGAGGCGCCGCTGCACAACTGAGCAACAAGACAAGTACATTAGAGTCTCTAGTTTGAGAAATCGACGCCTCACAGCTCCTCAACTGGCAGCTTCATATAGTACACGTCAAACGCCAGTGTCAACGTCTACAGTGAAGAGGCGACTCTGGGATGCTGGCCTTCAGGGCAAAGTGGCAAAGAAAATGCCATATCTGAGACTGGCTAATGAAAGGAAAAGATTAATATGGGCAAAAGAACACAGACATTGGACAGAGGAAGCTTGGAAAAAAGTTTTATGGATAGACGAATCAAAGTTTGAGGTGTTTGGATCACACAGAAGAACATTTGTGAGACGCAGAACAACTGAAAAGATGCTGGAAGAGTGCCTGACGCCATCTGTCAAGCATGGTGGAGGTAATGTGATGGTCTGGGGTTGCTTTGGTGCTGGTAAAGTGGGAGATTTGTACAAGGTAAATGGGATTTTGAATAAGGAAGGCTATCACTCCATTTTGCAACGCCATGCCATACCCTGTGGACAGCTCTTGATTGGAGCCAATTTCATCCTACAACAGGACAATGACCCAAAGCACACCTCAAAATTATGCATGAACTATTTATGGAAGAAGCAGGCAGCTGGTATTCTTTCTGTAATGGAGTGGCCAGCGCAGTCACCAGATCTCAACTCCATTGATCTGTTGTGGGGTCAGCTTGACCGTATGGTACGCAAAAAGTGGCCATCAAGCCAATCCAACCTGTGGGAGGGGCTTCAGGAGGCATGGGGTGAAATTTCTCAAGATTGCCCCAGCAAATTAACAGCTAGAATGGCAAAGGTCTGCAATGCTGTAATTGCTGCAAAGGGAGCATTCTTTGTCGAAAGCAAAGTTTGAAGGAGAAAATTATTCTTTCAAATAAAAATCATTATTTTTAACCTTGTCGATGTCTGGATTATATTTTCTATTCATTTTGCAACTCATTTGATAAATAAAAGTATGAGTTTTCATGGAAAACACAAAATTGTCTGGGTGACCCCAAACTTTTGAACGGTAGTGTATGAATGATCTTCCAGCCCTTGTGGACCTGAGCGGCCTCTTACTAGTAAACAGATGGACTTCAGGTTCTTCGGCCATTAAGAAATATTACATTGCTGAGAGCTGCAAGTGTTTTCTCCATCCTTTCTGCCTGGATCTATCCTCTCCCACCCACTCGTACACAATGACAAATGCAAAAATGTGTAATTACTGCTGGCACCAAGCAGTACTTGGACCATCCCTACAGAGCTGTCAGGAGTAGTAGTATATGAAGATAATATGTTGATATTCTCACATCTCATGTGGATCGGGAAGGATGGCAGGATAAAAGCGGATCTAATTGTCGCCTGACATATACCTTGGAACTATATGTATATCTCAGAACTAAAATTCCTTTTTTCCAGCATTAATGCACCTAGAAATTATTCGGGATTACCAGATGGGTATTGGAAGTTAAAGTGTTCTTACATATACTGTACACATTATTGAAATGTTTTATATACAGTATATCGATGTCTGATCAGAGGGGTCTGACCAATGCACCTCCCCTATTTAAAAAAATGGAATTGCTTAGACCGCATTACCACAAGAGTTGTAGCCACATATGTCATTCTACATTTTAGTGAAATGGAGAAACGGTAACAGCTTAGAAGCACTATCCATTTGCACATATGTTAATGAAACCCGCAGTTCAGCGCTGTGTAAAAGGCCATGCCCCACTATCAGTATTTGGTCAGTATTTTTTTCTCAAGAGTGGGAGCCAACACCAGGAGTGGGTGATAAATACAGAATTGGTGACTTGTTTCTATTCTACCTTTTCTCTGATTATTCCTCACCTGGTTTTGGCTCCCAGTCCTGAGAAAAAATACTGACCGAATACTGACCAAATAATGATAGTGGGACCATGGCCTAAGAAAGTGAGCACCTCATATCCATAATCAAAATTGGGCCACGGTACCACTATCTGTATTTGGTCAGTATTTTTTCTCAGGGGTGGGAGACAAAACCGCAGGGAACCATGATGAGGGCAGTGTTCAGCACCCGGCGCTTGGGAACAGCGCTAACTGTAGTGCCTGTAGTTCCCAGGCGCCGGTACGTGTCACACGGATGACACACGGATGTCATCCATGTGGTACGTTTTGCGCACCATGTATCCGCAAAAAAAGACTCGTCTCCATGTGGAGCACACGGACACACATTCACGGGTGTGTCAGAGGTGACAGACAGTTGCCCTGCAGTTGGTTGCAGGAGATCTCTACGTTTGGCATTACAGACATCTTTTTAGAGGCTGTCTCTAGGACCCAGCGGCTACCTCCCCTCTAGCTAGTTAACACCCTGCCTGGGTGTAATAACACCTGCTGTTTCAGAGGGAGGTATATTCATTACTACCTGTGAAAGCTTTAGCAAGAGCAGTACTTCGTCCTCTCTGGAGCTTGAGGACGTGTCTGCATTTGTCTGGAGTTCGTCTAAAGCTAAGCAATTTCCCCCTGTTTGTCCACCCCTGTTGTCTATAGTGTTTAGTGGAGATCAACTAGTGCTCATCTCCTCCCTTGCCTAGCCTTAGTCATACGCCAAGGAAAGACAGGGCGAGGCATCGTGCGGTGATTGGTGAAGAGCCAATACAGGGACGATAGGGGAGACAGGGTGACTCTAGATCGACCTAGGAGGTCTCCACTTCCGCCCTTTCCCTAGAGTCAGGGCTCCCTTTCCCTCTTCCCTTTGTGTTGCACTAAGTCTTTCCCACACCTTGCGTGACACACATGGTCCGTGGAAACACACTGACATGTGCACAGACCCATTCGTTTGAATGGGTCTGCATGTGTCAGTGTCACCGGTACGTGTGGAAACTGTCACCACTCGTACTGGAGACACTGACTAGTGAAAGAGCCCTAAGGGTGTGTTCACACTGGGTCATCTTTCTGCTGTCAAAAACATCGATTTCTCAAGCAGAAACCCTTTAGAAAACTCTTTTTTTTCTCTGGAGTTCTGTAATCCAGATGCTCTTTTTCATTTTATTTTGGCCATTTCCTGAGCTCTTTTTCAGTGTTTTTATCCGTCCATATTTTTTTGCGCTTTTTTATGTATGTTTTGCAGACGTTGTCTAAAAACTTTTTGAAATTCATTAAACAATGAAGAAAAAATAGCATTTTTAGTGGTGGGAGCAGTGTACATATGAATCGATAAATGTTTATTTGTATAAATTACTATATAATAATCAAATGCTGCCCTCTGATATGGTGGAAGGGACCAGCATGGTGTATAGAGTGCCATTGGCATATAGTATATACAATGTCCCAATTGCTGACGAGTGAAAGACATTGTCTGTGGCCGGCTCATAATATGAAGACCTTTACGCAGACACATTTTCATTATGTGGGCTGTTTGTATAATTAAGAGATTAATTAATTGGAATCTCTAAACACTGGCTTCTTAATCCAGGCAGCCGAGCAGAAGAGGATGAGTAGAGGAAGCAGAGCCAGTTTTCACGAGAAAGCTGCTGATTCCCCCGTGACTACTGCTTGCTACTTTAGTGATGTCACCGATGGCTAATGACATCATGCTTGATATTAATATAAATAACTTCAGAGGGTGCTTGTGATGTCACTTTGTTATTTGGCACATACTATAATAAAAATTAACACACATGCAGCATATAAAGGGTGTATCTTATGACTGGTACATTAATAAAACAATATTATTTAGCTTTCTTATAGACAATGGGCCTCGTTTATCAAAACTTTTAAGGTAGGCACATACAACGTCTTTTTCAGGTGGGTAAGCTCCGAAACCCACATGATAAAGCGCTAAATAAATGCTTAAAGGAATGAACATATGCATTTTTAAGACGTCTTTTGGATGTCTTTAAAGCTATGTTCCCACAATGAGTTTTTGGTGAGTTTTTGATGTTGCACATTTTCTGCACCAATTAAGTAAATTAGGTTACTTGCGTTTTTTCATTGAGTTTTCATTGCGTTTTTGAGTGTTTTTTTTACATGCGTTTTATTGCATTTTTGATGCTGTGGTTTTTTGTCTTTTTTCATACAGTATGTTCTGTTTTAAATAAAGCTGGTTTGTTTTTTCTATTTCCTGGTATTTGGCTTTGACCAAACTTTATTGATACGGTCAAGTGCGGATTACATGCATTTTTGATACATTTACGCCCTGGAAACACACTAAAAATGCACGTGCATTTTTTACCTTCGAATTTTTGCATTTAATGCAAAACTATGAAAATGGGAAAATCCGCACATAAAACTCAGCATACTTACAAGAGTAACTGACATGTTGCAGATTTGATACTCGCACCGCAGATCAGTTTACACTGAATAAAAAAGAAGCCCAGAGGGCAGGAGAGTTCTATAAATCCCATCCACTTTGCTGGAACTGTAAGATGCTGTGTTTTTGACATAGCAAAAATTTGCAGTGTCAAAAACGCACCAAAGGCTGTGTGCCCACTATGCATTTTTCAAGCGTTTTTTGCCGCGGAATTTCCACAGCGAAAACGCTTAAACGCTTGGTAATACGTGCCCCAAGGTCCCCAATGATAATTCGCATGTGCTGTGCACATGCTGCAGAAATTTCCGCTGCGGATTATCATTGTGGAAAAATCCGCAGCATGTCCATTATTTTTGCGGAAACGCGGCGTAATTGCCATTGACTTGCATTGAAATGCATAATATCCGCATGACTACATGTGCACATGCGGATATGAAGTGATTCAATGTGCAGATGGTACCCGGGTCTGGAGAAGTGGGGACTCTCCTCCTGACCCGGGTACCGTAGTACCTGTTTAAAAAAAAGAATTTAAAATAAAGAATAAACATTATACTCACCTTCTGATGGCCCGCGGTCTTCTCTCCGGTGCATCCTGGCTCCCCGGTGGCTTGCGATGGTGTAAAAGGACCTTCCATGACATCATTTAGTTATGTGACAGGTCACTCGAGTATAATGTTTTTTTTTTTTGGTTTGTTTTTTTTTTTACCATTTTTATTCTTTTTTTAACTATTAACTTGGTCACACTATATAAATCTATGCCGGTTGCATGGATTTATATAGTGTGACCAAGTTGTCAAGCACTTTTCCAAGTGATGCTAAAATCATCGCTTGGTTTTTCCTGCCAGGTAGATGCGTTTGTCAAGCGTTTTTGCATGCATTTTCCCATGGGGGTAAATGCATGCAAAAACGCTTGACAAACGTATCTACCTGGCAGGAAAAACGCATGTAGAATCTGCATGCGTTTTTCCTGCCAGGGAGATGCAGAAAAAATCTGCAGCATTTCTGCATCATGGGCACTTAGCCAAAAGCTCATTATGGGAACGTAGCCTTATAGTCTATGGGGCTGTTCACATGTCCATTTGTTTTCCAGTAACACAGATAAAAAGTGCCAGTACAAATCTGAGTCTGTGAAAAACACGTACATCACACGGACGACATCTGTATGCTGTCTGTGTTTAATATTGCAAAGGATAGGAGAAGCTTTGTCATTTATTTATACATACATGAACAATACTGATAATTCACGTATCCAAAACACTGATGACACTGGTACATCTTTTTTTTATATGTGAAAAATAGATGTTTGAATGAGGCCTTAGGGTATTTTGAATTATTCCAATCAATTGACACAAATTGTGCACTTGAGGGGGTTGTGCCATGAACAACGTTCATTCTAATCACTAGATCTTGGAATAATAATTTCCACAATTGGATGTGTTTAAATAAAATATTCCTGTGCTGAGATAATCTTATAAATGTGCTCCTGCTGTGTACTGTGTAATGGCTGTGTCTGACAGTGCAGGGACATGGTCTGATCATACCACAGCTCCTGTTACAGCGCGGGATCACAAATAATTCTTTCTTTGAAGTAAAACATTGTTTAAAAACAGGCAGGAAAATGCTTTATCTCACAAAAAGAATCAGCTGTGATCCCCTGCTGTAATGTCCGTATACTCTTCTGCTTCCCCTCTGCCCAGGAGCTGTGGTATGATCAGTACATGTACCTACATGGTCAGACACAGCCATTACACAGTACACAGCAGGGGCACATTTATAAGATTATCTCAGCACAGGAACATTTTATTCAATCACATCCAATTGTGGAACTTATTATTAGTCCAAGATCTATTGATTAAAATGAACTTTAAAATTTACTTTGGTCATGGGGAAAACCCCTTTTAAATGAGGTCTGAAGTATATGTTGGAGGTGTTGTAGTATCCCCCATGGTATCTCTCTATGATGTCTGTGTCAGCCTCCCTAACAGAGAACCTACAATGTCCCATTATCAGTTATACAACTGTTGTGTGCAATATACCTTCCTCCTTGTATGTATCTCCACCATATACCATATCAACGCTCCTCAGTATTGTCATTAATCCGACCTTCCTTCCCATCATAGGATAATTATTAATCCAATGACATTTGCTTAGCGTCAATACTCTAGCTCCCATTGTGAGCTTCAGAATGTGGCTTCTCCGACACCTCAGTAATTAGAAGTGAAGGGAAGGACAGAACTCCGTCCTCTTTATGAGCCTTATGGCCTAATCTACATTCACTGAGATAATTAGTAATGTCATTATTAGTGTCTCATTGTACAAATCGCGAGATAATTAGTAATCCTATTAATAGAAACTGACGGGATTCAGAGCTGGAAAGTTCTGTTGTGAATGCATGAAAGACTTGCAAATTACAGAAAATGGTATGTGTCTGTTGTAGTAATGGCGTCCTGTCATGTCCGGGCGCGGAGACAGGGAACATATGTTTTCTTGCTTTTTTTCATAATTGGACTAAAGTAGAAGTGATCGTTGTTCTGAGAGGTGGAGATGAAGGGAATAGCTATGCTTATTAGGCTACATTTATATTAACACTTGGACCATTTTTTTCATGTCATTCATTTTGCCTCTGATTTTTTTCTCATCTGTTTTCAAAAACTGAAGTAGTTAAACAGTCTTAACATTTTTTTACCTATTGACTGTTAGCAATGGATCATTTAAAAATGGATGTAACGTAGACAGTGCCGGACTGGGGCGCCAAGGGCCTACCAGTAACATTGACTCTGGTGGCCCACAATAAATTTTGAGATGATGTCCTTGTCTGAACATAGCACAACATATTTGTTTCACTATCTTCTTCTCATATAAGTGGATTGGAGAGATCATTCCTGCATGTGGGCCCATTGAGACAGTCCGAGTCTGAACGTAGATAGAAAACGGATGGAAAAAGTATGTCTTCCGTTTTTCATCCATGGATCCCCATAGACTTAAATGGCAGAGTCTGATCCACAAAACGGATAAGAATTGCACATGCTCCCAGTGTCACTGGACGGATGTGTGCTTCACCTGGAAAAACTTGGCGGCTGTGTCGGTGTCTAAAAGACGCCATGTAGATAACCTTAGGTGTATTAAGCAGTTTTTAGTTGTAATTTTTATAATCTTGCTACTGGTGCTTCATTCTTTACAAAAATTGGAACAGTTATGCTATTGTGAAAAATGTAGTGAAAGCAGATTATAAAGATACAAAAAAAATGTTTGGGAGCATATATAACCTTAACAAATAGAACAGTGATTTGCTGTGAAAAGAAACATACACCTCTGTGGGCAGAACACTGTCAGGATGGGGATTTTTTAGCATTAGGATGTAGGAAGGTTCATTTTCAGTGACTGCAACAAGAGATCTTGAAACTATAGAGAAATTAACCACAAAGGGCCACAGTTATCAATTTATATACAGTTTTTCATACATTGGCCCTTATTTATCCTTTTACAGTTACTTTTCCTTTTTTTGTATTGTGGTATTCGTTGAAGTTAATAAAGTTTGCACAAAATCAAAGATGTTCTTTTTCCTTGTCTTTTCCCTTTTTTGTGCAGTTTTTAGACTCACATGAGCTTTTCAGATGTCGTACACTAGTCTTCAACTGTGCAAAATTAATTAATTTAGTACAATTGTGTAAAACTTTGTGACACTTCGAAAAGTCAAAAATGATGAGTTAGGCTAAAACAAGGCATAAAGACAATGATGAACTGGAGTCATTGTGACTAATCTACTATGCAACATATTTGCGATATATTTATTAACCATCGCTTCATCGATGCCTCCATCTTGTGCCAGTCATTACACTGGTTGCCCATTCGTTACAGGGTCCAATATAAACTCATCGCTCTCACCCACAAAGCTCTCCACAGTTCTGCACCGCCTTATATCTCCACTCTCATCTCTAACATCCCCCACAATCCGTACCTCGCACCTCCATCTCCAAGACTTCTCTCATGCTGCGCCAGTTCTCTGGAATGCACTACCCCAGACGATCTGACTGATGCCAGACATATTTTCAGTTGTTTCACACTTTTTTGTTAAGTATATAATTCCACATGTGTTAATTCATAGTTTTGATGCCTTCAGTGTGAATGTACAATTTTCATAGTCATGAAAATACAGAAAAATCTTTAAATGAGAAGGTGTGTCCAAACTTTTGGTCTGTATTGTATACACAGTGGGTTCGGAAAGTATTCAGACTCCTTTAAATTTTTCACTCTTTGTTTCATTGAAGCCATTTGGTAAATTCTAAAAAGTTCATTTTTTTCTCATTTAAGTACACTCTGCACCCCATCTTGACTAAAAAAAAGCAGAAATGTAGAAAGTTTTGCAAATTTATTAAAAAAGAAAAACTGAAATATCACATGGTCATAAGTATTCAGACCCTTCGCTCAGTATTGAGTAGAAGCACCCTTTTGAGCTAGTACAGCCATGAGTCTTCTTGGGAATGATGCAACAAGTTTTTCACACCTGGATTTGGGGATCCTCTGCCATTCTTCCTTGCAGATCCTCTCCAGTTCCATCAGGTTGGATGGTGAACGTTGGTGGACAGCCGTTTTCAGGTCTCTCCAGAGATGCTCAATTGGGTTTAGATCAGGTCTCTGGCTGGGCCAGTCAAGAATGGTCACAAAGTTGTTCTGAAGCCACTCCTTTGTTATTTTAGCTGTGTGCTTAGGGTCATTGTCTTGTTGGAAGGTGGACCTTTGGCCAAGTCTGAGGTCCAGAGCACTCTGGAAGAGGTTTTCATCCAGGATATCTCTGTACTTGGAAGCATTCATGTTTCCTTCAATTGCAACCAGTCGTCCTGTCCCTGCAGCTGAAAACACCAAAACACCCCCATAGCATGATGCTGCGAACACCATGTTTCACTGTTGGGATTGTATTGGGCAGGTGATGAGCAGTGCCTGGTTTTCTCCACACATACCGCTTCGAAATATCACCAAAAAGTTCTATCTTCGTCTCATCAGACCAGAGAATCTTATTGCTCATAGTCTGGGAGTCCTTCATGTGTTTTTGAGCAAACTCTATGCGGGCTTTCATATGTCTTGCACTGAGGAGAGGCTTCCATCGGGCCACTCTGCCATAAAGGCCCGACTTGTGGAGGGCTCCTGTGATAGTTGACTTTGTGGAACTTTGTCCCATCTCCCTACTGCATCTCTGGAGCTCAGCCACAGTGATCTTGGGGTTCTTCTTTACCTCTCTCACCAAGGCTCTTCTCCCACGATTGCTCAGTTTGGCTGGACGGCCAGATCTAGGAAGACTTCTGGTGGTCCCAAATTTCTTCCATTTAAGGATTATGGAGGCCACTGTTCTCTTAGGAACCTTGAGTTATGCAGAAATTCTTTGGTAACCTTGGCCAGATCTGTGCCTTGCCACAATTCTGTCTCTGAGCTCCTTGGGCAGTTCCTTTGAGCTCATGATTCTCATTTGGTCTGACATGCACTGTGAGCTGTGAGGTCTTATATATACAGGTGTGTGCCTTTTCAAATCAAGTCCTATCAGTTTAATAAAACACAACTGGACTCCAATGAAGGAGTAGAACCATCTCAAGGAGGATCACAAGGAAATGGACAGCATGTGACTTAAATATGAGTGTCTGAGCAAAGGGTCTGAATACTTATGACCATGTGATATTTCAGTTTTTCTTTTTTAATAAATTTGCAAAATTTTCTACATTTGTTTTTTTTCAGTCAAGATGGGGTGCAGAGTGTACTATAATGCAGAAGATATATATCCTATGTGATGTATACAGCAGAGCGTTCGTATTCTATGTGAATCAGCTTCAGTTATTCTCTCCTACTATATTGTAGCACCCTGAGGATTCGGCTGCTACAGGGGTATTGCACCTCAAACCAGAGGTGTGATATTCCACTCCCGGGTAAGGAGGGAGTGTGGAACTGAGCTCAGAAAGCTGCATGCACTACACACATCCCATTTCCGAGGAACAGACCAACGGTACTCCCACTTAGAAATGTGCAGGTACGACCGAGTCTGTTCCTGGCTGGAGTGGGAGGGGGGTGGTACATCCCAGTAGTGTAGGGGCAGATAGGGGGAGCAGCCTGGGTAAAGATAGGAGCTCATTGGGTGCTGGTCACCTGAGCTCACACATAGAGGGAGTATTTAAGGTGGGCACCATCAAAGAACAGGGTCAGTCTTTGCAGAGGAGTCAGTCTGTCAGCCTTTTGTCAGAGCAGAGTAGAGGAAGAGGAGCAGAGCAGCCCCAGAGAGAGAGAGAGAGGAGCAAGGAAGAAAGACCCAGAGGGTGAAAGAAAAGGACTCTGAGAACCCAAAGTCCATCATCGGGTGAAGAGTTGGCAAAAGGGTACCGGATCCCAAACTGGTGGGGGCTAAAGCACACCCTAGCCAGAGACCGGAGGCCGTGGGCAGGATCTGCCACGGCCACCCACCACATCCACCCTGAAGGCAAACCACGTGAAGGGTCAGGGAACCCAAGGCCAAGGATTTCCCAACAGAAGGCCCGAGGGAGCTGGACCTAGGTGGATCCCTGGTGGGGACGGCCAGAAGACAGGACAGGAAGGAGGGCTCAGGGTCACGCTCCGGACTTGCTTGGGGGTTGGCTGAATCCAGGACCTGGTGGACGCAGCACGGCTCGGGTGGTCACTTGAAGCTGGAGTGACCGGAACATCAGCAGTAAGTAAATACCCTAAACTGCACAACCCGACTCTGCCTTTAATTATCATCTATGCTGCACCACCACAACCCCCATCCTCTGCACCTGACCCCCTGAGGCTATACCCCACCCGTTGGGGGTTATACTATCAAAAGCTGCACCAACACCATCAGCCTCAGCGGACCCTGCTGCAGCGGCGGCCGTAGTGACCGCAATACAACGGGTGGCGTAGTCGACATAAAGAACTTTGTAACATCTGTAGGACTGCCACATACTCTGAGCTTGACACCCTGGGCACGGACCGGGTCACAGCCACTCGGAGACTACAACCCCCATCTGATCCGGCTCCGGGTATTCCCCTAAAGAATATGGCCCAGGGGGTGCGTCAATATCACTTCTATCTTAAAGTAGAATTCATATTTTCAGATTTATAGAACTGTATAGGGCAGCTTTAATTTTTCAGGAGCAGAATATAAAATTACAGAATCTTCAATTATTTGCTCAGGGCAGCAAAGACAGTTTTAGTTTTTTAACAAATTTCCACTTACATCTTTAGCTGCATATCAGGGCATACCGATGGAAATGGAGTGTGGAGTTATTGGGAGAGGAATAGTCCAGGAGCTGTCAGGAGAGATTGGATAAGTGACGATGTCATCCTGTAGTTCTCAGGAAGTCAGAGACTGACTATCAGTACATAAGTGCTTATACTGGTCAGGTTGTCAGATTGGAGATCACAGAAATCAACTTGACTGCAGTATTGAAGAGGCTTCCCTCCAATTGTCCCCATTATATCCATCCCCCCATTTCACACAACCCTGCTCTATCTAATGGAACTCATCCTCCCCAAAAATGAACACTCGTAACTCCTTTTCCTTTGGATACATTGGCCAAATAGGCTTTTTATTATACAAACATTAGAATAAATATTTTTTTTAGTAAGGAGGTTCTTGGAGCTCCAAAACCTGGTGGAAAAACAGTAAATAATAATTAACCATCCAGCATTGCCTCCAGCCACGACCATAGGCTCTGTGGTACCTTTGTTACCAGAAAACCTTTTTCATAACACCGATTCCCAGGTACCCCACCTGAAGAGTCCCAAAATCTGCCAGGCAATTAACCACAAACCAAACATAAAGGGGAGGTTACCATCCACAGGATGTACAACCCCCCCACCACAATTTTGCCACCAACTCCAAGAACCCCCTCACCACCACTCGCCGCAATGACACAATGACATCATCCAACATTCTGATACTTTAACCTTACTTGCACCCCCAAATTAAAAAAGGGGCTGGACCTTTGCTCTTGGTGCCTTGTGCCGATTGCTAGCCCCCACCCCTTCTCAAAACAGATATACCCTGCTCTAATGTAAACACCCCCCTCCCTAGACATGATCAAGCTCTAATCTGCAATCCACTGGGAGCTGGGTTAAGGAGACTACATGCTGTAGACAGCACAGCACATACTCCTTTTTTAGCATACAGAGAAAAGCAACAGCAACATTAAGAAAATTATACAGCGGTGCTGAGATGTCTGGTTCTAAATCAGCTCTGGAGTTAGGTAAAAGATTTGTTTTGAAAGAGGAAAACACAAAGATCATGATGAACTGCTTGTTTACTCTCCCTGCTCTTTATTCCTCCTCCTTCCTCCCCTCTTCATAATGTATAATGGGCCACCAAAGGACACCTGTTGTCCATGTTGTCTGGGCAAGGTGAGTTTGAGCTGTTTTTTTTTTTGAGTGTATGACAAGTTTAGGGGGCAGAAGGAGGGGGAAAAAAAAGTCTGCATGGGGAAGGAAGCTGATTTCTCTGATCAAATATATTACAATGTTTCTTATATTCGCCTGCTCTATCGATTTATGCACAGTGTGCTGAAAGTACGCTTCCTTTTTTTTCCTGCAAATTAACTAAGATACTGGCTTAAATTTACAGCACATTTGATTAATGGGGAACAAAGTCTGTAAGTTGCACAAGTTTAACACAATCCTTTTACATTGCTATTTAGCCATTTCTCTGTGAACCTCCGGCAGGAGACATTAACAACGAACTTTAATTAGCAGGTTGGCAGATTTACTGTAATTGAACTCTTCAGAGTGCGGAGTTAAGAATGTCACAAGCAGCAACTAATTGCCAGTAACTTGTGGGTTAACGTTGGATATATTTCTTCTGTCCTCAGGGATTGTAGCTGGGCTGAAGATGAATTTGTGAAGATGAAATGTCAAGGTAGGTGTCTCTTAAGTACTAATGAGCAGGTATTTTTAGAAATATTATGATTTGTGGTCATCAACGTCAGCGAGCTGTGAGGTAAAACCTGGCTACTGAAGACGTAGCTCCAGAGACAAGAGACCCCCATAAAAGGATTAGGTTCAGTATAGGATTGTTTTGGATTGCAGATAAGGAAGTAGGTACAAATAAGAAAGGGACCCTCATTTGTTTCATGCTACTTTACCTTACTATAGAAAGGATGGCACAGGTCTTATTGACCCTCCTCAGTAACACTCGATTTATTTGTCTTCTACCGCTACTTCAGCCTTTTTTTCTAAACAACTCCCTTTGCAGGATCATAAATGATTTGTTTTATTTTACAATTCTAGGGCAATAGGATGCTACAAGAAATGCATCATTCTAAACTATCTTGTTTTCTTTTCAATTTAAATGAAAACCTTTAAAGAAGGAACTTTAATGATTATATCATACAGCAGGCAAGCTGGAGCTTAGCTTACCTAGAAATCCACCATTGGCAGCTGATGAGAAATGAGTGTCGCCTACTAAAGCCATTCGAAGAGGCTGCTAAATTTATCATCCCCTTCATATATATCTTGGGGGAAAAAAACGCTCACTAGGATGAAACAGGTGATTTAGGGAGAACAGCAACCCCCAAGATCAATGTCCCTCAAGGTCAATGTTTCATGCAGCATGATAAGTAAGGGGGGAAGTGAAGGGGGACATTGAATCATTCCAGGCACAGGCAGGTGATGAGCCTCCAATCAAAGTGAAATTGATGATAACGACAATGTTGGCCATGACGGCCAACCATCATAGCAGGTTATGGAAAGTGAACGGACCTTGGGTCAAGCTGTTGAGCATGGCAAACTTTATGCTCAATTGCTTTTTAGATGATAGGCTATCATTAGCATCAGGTAACAGGATGACTATTGGATCGCCATGCTTTTACACATTTTGCTATAAAAGTAAAATAGGGGAATGTTTTCCAGATTCTGAAAGGGAGTCAAAATGAGTGCGCTACCAGAATAAGCTGAGTTCCTTGCTCAGAGAAGCCTCTGCTGAGCAGAAGACTGATGACCACCCATCTAACCAGAGGATATATCCCTCACCCCTAGAGCCAACACTTCCTTGTTTGAACCAGCACTAGGCCTGGTACAACTAGCTGAGGCTGCAGCAGTAATGATTACCAAACAGAAGCATTTCAGCATTGGCCCAGTAATTTACCTTAATCGTGCTGTATTGTCCAGCCCCAAAGTTAATGCACCACACTCAGACATCTACTCACTGTCCATTATGTCATCTATACAGTGATGATGCTGCCAGTGCTGATCCCACACAGCTAGACATCTCCTTCCTGCCCCATTGTATTCTATACTGTATGACTTCTGCTGTTTGCGCCACCGCTAAAAGCCATGCCAGCCACACATTTCATACCTGTCCACCATGTTATATAGCTATACTTTACTGTTGCTGCCATGACTGCAAGTGCTGGCCCTAAACTGCCAGATATCTCCTTGCCTGCCCTATCATATTTTATTCTGTGTGGTTGTTGCCACTTCCTCTATCCCTGTTACATTCATCTCCTGCTAGTTCATTGTCTTGTAAAGCTACAGTATACTGTACTGTTGGTCTACCCTGTTCAGGGTAAATAAACATTAAACCTGATCCCACAAAAGGGATTCATTTTGCATGACTTATTGAGAAGCCATTGCTTTTTCACTTTTAAAATAGCAAACCTGTTCCTGCTCCCTAAATAAAAGGTTTAATTTTTTTCACAGCTTGATAAAAAGCCGTTATTTCCTCATTTCACAACCGCTAAACTGTTGCTGATCCCAAAATATGGATTTTTTTTTTTTACAGCTTGTGAAAAGATTATAGCTTTCATTTAGCCAGCAATAAACCTCTTGCTACCCCACAAACAATGATAATATTTGCACCACTTCTTGTAAAAATCCATTGGTTTTTCCATGTGCATCTCTCCTGTATAAACAGCACCAAATGAAGGCATCTGTTCCAAAAAAGGAAAAGGTTATGGAGCATTTTTACAATTTTTAAAAAAAAGCCTGATACTGCAGTGCTTAGTTAAACAGATTTTATGTTGCCACCAATTTCCAGTTTTTTAACCCCTTCACCCCGAAGCCTGTTTTCACCTTCCTGACCAGGCCAATTTTTTTAATTCTGACCCCTGTCACTCTATGAGGTAATTACTCTGGAACGCTTCAACGGATCCCACTGATTCTGAAACTGTTTTTTCATGACATATTGTACGTCATGATAGTGGTAAAATTTCTTCGATATCACTTGAGATTGTTTGTGAAAAAATCAGAAATTTGGCAACAATGTAGAAAATTTTGCAAATTTCAAAATTTTTATCTTTATGCCCTTAAATCAGAGAGATTTGTCACACAAAATAGTTAATAAATAACATTTCTCACATGTCTACTTTACATCAACACAATTTTGGAACCCAAATTTTTTTTCATTAGGAAATTATAAGGGTTAAAATTTGATCAGCGATTTCTCATTTTTCCAACAAAATTTACAAAACCATTTTTCTTAGTGACCACATCACATTTGAAGTGAGTATGAGGGGTCTATATGACAAAAATACCTAAATTTGACACCATTCTAAAAACTGCACCCCTCAAGGTGCTCAAAACCACATTCAAGAAGTTTATTAACTCTTCAGGTGCTTCACAGTAATTTTTGGAATGTGGAAGGAAAATAAAAACTTAACTTTTTTTTTTACAAAAATGTTACTTTAGACCCATTTTTTTTACTTTCACAAGAGTAACAGGAGAAAATGGACCCCAAAATTTGTTGTGCAGTTTCTCTTGAGCACACCAATACCCAATATGTTGTGGAAAACCACTGTTTGGGGGTACGTCAGGGTTCGGAAGGGAATGAGCGCATTTGACTTTATGAATGTAAAATTTGCTGGCATAATTAACGGACTCCATGTCGTGTTTGGAGGGCCGCTAATGTGCTTAACAATGGAAACACCCAACAAGCTACACCATTTTGGAAACTAGACCCCTCAGGGAACTTATCTAGTTGAGTAGTGAGCACTTTGAACCCCCAGGTGCTTCACAGAAGTTTATAATGCTGAGCCATGAAAATACAGAAATCAAATTTTTCCACAAATGTTTTTTTCAGCCCCAAATTTTGCATTTTCATAAGGGTAACAGGAAAAATTGCCCCATACCATTTGTTGTGCAATTTCTCCTGAGTAAGCCGATACCCTATATGTGGGGAAAAAACACTGTTTGGGCGTACGGCAGGGCTTGGAAGGGAAGGAGTGCCATTTGACTTTTTGAATGTAAAATTTGCTGGAATAATTCGCGGACCCCAAGTCACGTTTGGGGAGCCCCTGATGTGCCTAAACAGTGGAAATCCCCCACAAGTGACACCATTTTGGAAACTAGACCCCTCAGGGAACTTATCCAGATGGATGGTGAGCACCTTGAACCCCCAGGTGCTTCACAGAAGTTTATAACATTAAGCTGTGAAAATAAAATGTTCACATTTTTCCCACAAAAAGGTTTTCAGCCCCCAATTTTTCCATTTTCATAAGAGTAACAGGAGAAATTGCCCCACACAATTTGTTGTGCAATTTCTCCTTAGTAAGCTGATACCCCATATATGGGGAAATGGGGAAAAAACACTGTTTGGGCGCATGGCAGGGCTCAGAAGGGAAGGAGTGCCATTTGACTTTTTGAATGTAAAATTTGCTGGAATAATTAGTGGACACTATGTTGCGTTTGGAGAGCCCCAGATGGGCCTAAACAGTGGAAACCTCCCACAAGTGACACCATTTTGGAAGCTAGACACCTCAGGGAACTTATCTAGATGTGTGGTGAGCCCCCAAGTGCTTCACAGAAGTTTACAACATTGAGCCGTGAAAATAAAGAAAAACAAATTTTTCCCGCAAGAATGTTTTTTAGCACAAAATTTTGCATTTTCACAAGGGTAAGAGGAGAAAATGAACCCCAAAATTTGTTGTGCAATTTCTCTTGAGTATGCAGATACCCCGTATGAGGTCAAAAACTACTTTTGAGGCATAGTGCAAAGCTCAGACGGGAAGAAACACCATATTGAAGTTCAGATTTTGTTGGACTGGTTTGAGGGTGCCATGTCACATTGGTAGAGCCCATGAGGTGCCAGATCAGCTGAACCCCCCCCCATAAGTGACCTCATTTTACAAACTACACCTCTCAATGAATTCATCTAGGGGTGCAGTGATCATATTGATGCCACAGGTGTGTCACATAATTTTATACCATTGGGCAGTGAAGAAAAAATAATTACATTTTTACCACAAAAAATTTGTTTTAACCCCAGATTTTACATTTTCACACTGGGAAATGGGTAAAAATGGCACCAAAATTTGTTCCACAATTTCTGCTGAATGTAGAAATACCCCATATGTGGCTGTACAGTACTGCTTAGCCACACAGTGAGAGTCGGGAGGAACGGATGGCTTTTTTCCTCCTGGAGGGCAGATTTTCCTAGAATAGTTTGTGGACTCCATATACAGAGACGTGCTAGAAGAGCAGAATCCCCCTCAAGTGACCCCATTTTGGAAATTATACCCCTTTATGAATTTATCTACAGGTGTAGTGACGATTTTGACTCCATGAAACAAGCAGCAGTGGATGTTGCTAAGTGAAGATTGCAAACTGCCGTTGTAGTGACTAGTACGCTGTAGTGACTAGTACATTGTACAGTCATGGCCAAAAGTTTTGAGAATGACACCAAAATTATATTTTCACATGATCTGCTGGCCTCTGGTTTTTATTAGTGTTTGTCTGATGTTTATATCACATACAGAAATATAATTGCAATCATATTATGAGTACCAATAGGTTATATTGATAGTTAGAATGAGTTAATGCAGCAAGTCAATATTTGCAGTGTTGCCCCTTCTTCTTCAAGACCTCTGTAATTCTCCCTGGCATGCTCTCAATCAACTTTTGGACCAAATCCTGACTGATAGCAGTCCATTCTTGCATAATCAATGCTTGCATTTTGCCAGAATTTGTTGGTTTTTGTTTGTCCACCCGTCTCTTGATGATTGACCACAAGTTCTCAATGGGATTAAGATCTGGGGAGTTTCCAGGCCATGGACCCAAAATCTCTATGTTTTGTTCCATGAGCCATTTAGTTATCACCTTTGCTTTATGGCAAGGTGCTCCATCATGCTGGAAAAGGCATTGCTGGGCGCCAAACTGCTCTTGGACGGTTGGGAGAAGTTGCTCTTGGAGGACATTCCGGTACCATTCTTTATTCATGGCTGTGTTTTTAGGCAAGACTGTGAGTGAGCCGATTCCCTTGGCTGAGAAGCAACCCCACACATGAATGGTTTCAGGATGCTTTACAGTTGGCATGAGACAAGACTGGTGGTAGCGCTCACCTCTTCTTCTCCGAATAAGCTGTTTTCCAGATGTCCCAAACAATCGAAAAGGGGATTCATCAGAGAAAATTACTTTGCCCCAGTCCTCAGCAGTCCACTCCCTGTACCTTTTGCAGAATATCAGTCGGTCCCTGATGTTTTTTCTGGAGAGAAGTGGCTTCTATGCTGCCCTCCTTGAAACCAGCCCTTGCTCAAAGAGTCTCCGCCTCACAGTGCGTGCAGAAGCACTCACACCAGCCTGCTGCCATTCCTGAGCAAGCTCGGCACTGCTGGTAGTCCGATCCCGCAGCTGAAACAGTTTTAAGACACGGTGCTGGCGCTTGCTGGTCTTTCTTGGGCGCCCTGGAGCCTTTTTGACAACAATGGAAGCTCTCTCCTTGAAGTTCTTGATGATGCGATAGATTGTTGACTGAGGTGCAATCTTTGTAGCTGCGATACTCTTCCCTGTTAGGCCATTTTTGTGCAGTGCAATGATGGCTGCACGTGTTTCTTTAGAGATAACCATGGTTAACTGAAGAGAAACAATGATACCAAGAACCAGCCTCCTTTTAAAGTGTCCAGTGATGTCATTCTTACTTAATCATGACTGATTGATCGCCAGCCCTGTCCTCATCAACACCCACACCTGTGTTAATGGATCAATCACTAAAACGATGTTAGCTGCTCCTTTTAAGGCAGGACTGCAATGATGTTGAAATGTGTTTTGGGGGTTAAAGTTCATTTTCTGGGCAAATATTGACTTTGCAAGTACAGTAATTGCTGTTAAGCTGATCACTCTTTGACATTCAGGAGTATATGCAAATTGCCATTACAAAAAATGAAGCAGTAAACTTTGGAAAAATTAGTATTTGTCTCATTCTCAATACTTTTGGCCATGACTGTAGTGACCAGTACATTATGCCCAGCTTGTTCTTTTGGAGACATGCACCCATGAATTAGGCAGGCTCTCATTGCTACAGGAATGCCAAACATGTGCACATTAACTGCGGTTTAGACACTCACTGGAGCGCAGAATGGAGGGGGACATTTGTATTTGGGAGCACAGAATTCGCTGGATTTCTTTTGGAGGGCGAGGAGCCATTTAGTTTTTCCAGAGCCTTTGTGCTACCAGTAATGTGGAAGTCTCTATATTATTGTTAAAAGATGACTGAACTGAGTGGGGGCTTTTTTGTGAATGGAGTTGAAGCTTTTATTGGGAACATTTTACATAACATTTTGGATCACGTTTTTCCTGCGCTGTACGCTGAGCACTTATATCGGGATTTCCATCTAAATCTCCGAGTGATGTGATTTAGATGAAATCCCCAAGGGATTCATTCACTATAATGAGGCAGCAGAGTTAGTCTGGACTCCGTCTGGCTTCTGTTCAGCGTCATCCTTCTTTTCAGAAGTGCACAGAACTGTGGCCAACGGCACTTTTATGCACGCCTAATAAACAGACGGACACCGTGGAATCATAGGCCAGACGGCATCCACAGTGCCTCCATCTGCCTCATTACAGGGAATCTTCCACCGGGGGTCCCGTCTGAATCACATATTTCAGAGATTTACACGGAAACCCCGGTGTAAGCGCTCAGCGCCGGATAAATGTGAGCCGAGCCTTACTGTAGTCTTTGGGAGGCACAAAGAACCAATCAACAGCATGTGAAGAATTGGTTTTATATATTGTTCACGCCTTTCCTCTTGCGTTTTAAGTGATTAGACGACTTTATTCTTCGGGTCGGTGCCATAACAGCGATACCAGATTTATATCGGGTTTTTATGATTGGCTGCTGTCACACAATAAAAGATGCTTTTTATTGTAAAAACAAGTTTTTGCATCACCATATTTTGAGAGCTATAACTTTTCTATATTTTGGCCGACAGTCATGTAAGGGCTTGTTTTTTTGCAGGACAATTTGACGTATTTATTGGTACCATTTTCGGGCACGTGACATTTTTTGATCGCTTTCTATTCCGTTTTTTGGGAGGCAGAATGAACAAAATCCAGCAATTCAGGAACTGTTTTTTGGGGATTTTTTTATGCCGTTCCGCGTGTGGTAAAATTGATAAGGCAGATTTATTCTTCGGCTCGGTGCGATTACAGTGATAACACATTCATATTGTTTTTCTATGTTTTGGCGCTTTTACACAATAAAAACTATTTTATAGAAAAAATAATTATTTTGGCATCACTTTATTCTGAGAGCTGTAACTTTTTTATTTTTCTGCTGACGGAGCTGTATGGCGGCTTGTTTTTTGCGGGACAAGATGACGTTGTCAGTGGTACTAGATTTATTTACAGGCGTCTTTTTGATTGCGTTTTATTTTACTTTTTGTTTGGCGGTATGATGATAAAGCATCGGTTTTTGCCTTGCTTTTTCCTTTTTTTTTACGGTGTACACTGAAAGGGTTAACTAGTGGGACAGTTTTATAGGTCGGGTCGTTATGGACACAGCTATACCAAATATGTGTACTTTTATTGTTTGTTGTTTTTTTTACACAGAAATATATTTAGATCAATATTTTTTATTTTGTGATTTTTTTAAAATATTTTTATAATTTTTATTAAATGTGTTATTACTTTTTTACATTGTTCCAAGGTGGGACATCGTTGTCAAACTTTCAGATCGCTGATCTGATGCTCTGCAAAGCATCTGCACTGCAGAGCATCAGAGCAGCGTCTGACATGCAGGAAAGTGGCTTCTCAGCTCCTGCTCTCTGAGCAGTCGCTGACAGGCCACCTTCCTGCAGGACCCTGAAGGACCCCGTGGCCATCTTGGGACCAGGGGTCACCATGGAGACTATCAACACAACGCGATCAAAATAAAAAGGAAAATAGGGGTAAGGAGAGTCAGCTCACTGGTAAGTTAGTGTTCCTTAGAAGGTCATCGCACAGAACCACCCTGGTACGGGTCGAGCACAAGCACAGCAGGAAAAGAAGAAGATTTATCCAGTGATGATATTGTTAATAAAAATTAATTTCTCTTTATTGAGTCAAATGTAAAAGATAATGCAGTGGATACAGTCAAAAGCAATTACCATGCACCCTCCATGGCGACCCAGATCGACGCGTTTCGACTCGTTAGGTCTTAGTCATGATCTGTTCAAAAATAAAACAATTAAAAAAATTTAAAAAATACACATTTGGTATCGCTGCTTTCAGAAATGTCCGATCTATCAAAATATAAAGTAAATTAATCCAATCGGTAAACGGCATAACGAGAAAAAAAATCAAAAGGCCAGAATTATGTTTTTGGTCGCTGCAACATTGCAATAAAATGCAATAACAGGTGATCAAAACATTCTATCTACCCAAAATAGTATCAGCTTCGGGCGCAAAAAAATAAGTTCTCACCCAGCCCAGAAAAATGGAGACACTAAGTTTTTTTTCTTTCAAATTTTCGAATCTTTTTTCACCACTTAAGTTTTAGTATTTAGTGAACATCGTAATGGAATTGCACTTTGTTTTGCAATTTCACCACACTTGGATTTTTTTCCCATTTTCTAGTACACTATGTGCTTGAATCAATGGTATCATTCAAAAGTACAACTCGTCCTGCAAAAATCAAGCCCTCATATGGCTATATTGATGGAAAAATAAAAAAGTTATGGCTCTGGGGAGAGGGAGAGCAAAAAACGAAAGCGCAAAAACGGAAAATCGCAAGGTGGTAAAGGGGTTAACTATTGGATAAAAATGACTTTATTTCACCTACAAAAAGCAGCCATTAAAATAAGACGTATTAGCTAATGAAACAGCTGTTCCCAAGCAAAAACTGAGCGATTAAAAAGCAATTTAAAAAACGCAGTGCCGATTGGCACCATGACTGCAGTACAGTTGCTCTACTTGGACTTACCCTAATTGTCTATTGCTCTTCTCAATCACAGAAGGTCGAGAACAGCATCTGTATGTGGTGATGAATACTCCAAGAGGAACATCATACACAGAGCAGTGAATCTATTCTGGTATTGATGGATTTGGAGAGCTGCCAGATTATCAAGCATTCTGTATTCTTAGACAGTCCTATGAAATTGACTTGGATCAACTATGGGTCATTGCGGTTGATAAAATCTCTTTATATTCTTTCATTAAACAAATTCTTTTATTGGCTTGTGTCTTTCTAGCACTGGATAAAAATTATCGGTCATGACCTTGGCAGTAACTTTACATATAAATACTAATCTCTCAATGGTCGCTCCTGGAGCTGCAGCTATTCTGTGCCTGGAGTTTGTTGCAGCAACAGAATAAATTTAAAACTTTCCAGATCTGAATATAATGAAAAGTTATTTCTGATCTGTAATTTACATTCCAAAATATTCATTGCTGGAGGAGGGAAGATAACAGGTGTACAGGGAAATGAGCTACAAGATAATGTGCGAATGAGAATCTGCTGCAAGAGAGGTGGCAAAAGAACATTATCGTGTATTGTTACTTTGTATAGTTATTTGTCTGAATGATGGGTAAAAACTGGTTAAGTGTATTCACACATAGCGGTTGTGCCACAATTCATGCTGACGTAAACCACATTGCAGTTTATTATTATGAACTGCTGCAGTTTCACAGTTTTAGGTAAAGTTCTCACCATGAGTTTTAGGTGAGTTTTTGAGGTTAAGTATTTTTACTACACAAAAAGTGCAGCGTCTTACAGTTCAAACAAAGTTGATGGGATTAATAGAAATCTCCTGCCCACTGTGCTTTTTTTGACGCAGCATTAACTGACCTGCGGTGCGTGTTTGAAATACGCAACATGTGAATTTCTCTTGCAGGTACCCTGAGTTTTGTGTGCAGATTTCTCCCATAGACTTGTAGTACATGCAGAAAATGTGCAGGTAAAAAAAGCATATACATTGGGGCAAAAAAGTATTTAGTCAGCCACCAATTGTGCAAGTTCTCCTCCCATTTAAAAAGATGAGAGAGGCCTGTGATTGACATCATAGGTAGACCTCAACTATGAGAGACAAAATGAGAAAACAAATCCTGAAAATCACATTTTGAATGATTTGGAAAGAATTTTTTTTCAAATTTTGGTGGAAAATAAATATTTGGTCAATTACAAACAAGCAAGATTTCTGGCTCTCACAGACCTGTAACTTCTTTAAGAGGCTCATCTGTCATCCACTCATTACCTGTAGTACTGGCACATGTTATCGGTATAAAAGACACCTTTCCGCAATGTCAAACAGTCACACTCCAAACTCCACTATGGTGAAGACCAAAGAGCTGTCGAAGGACACCAGAAACAAAATTCTAGCCCTGCATCAGGCTGGGAAGACTGAATCTGCAATAGTCAAGCAGCTTGGTGTGAAGAAATCAACTGTGGGAGCAATAATTAGAAAATGGAAGACTTACAAGACCAATGATAATCTCCCTCGATCTGGGGCTCCACAAAAGATTTCACCCCGTGGGGTCAAAATGATCTCAGGAACGGTGAGCAAAAATACCAGAACCACACAGGGGGACCTAGTGAATGACCTGCAGAGAGTTGGGACCAACGTTACACAGGCTACCATCAGTAACACACTACACCGCCAGG
Organism: Phyllobates terribilis; assembly: GCF_046119375.1. Taxonomy (NCBI): domain Eukaryota; kingdom Metazoa; phylum Chordata; class Amphibia; order Anura; family Dendrobatidae; genus Phyllobates; species Phyllobates terribilis. Next base: position 107,322,970 of record NW_027362765.1, read on the forward strand.
GACTCAGATCCTGCAGTGCCAGACGTGTCCCCCTTCTTAAACCCTTACATGTCCGGGCCCGTCTGAAGTTTGCTAGAGAGCATTTGGATGATCCAGAAGAGTATTGGGAGAATGTCATATGGTCAGATGAAACCAAAGTAGCACTGTTTGGTTGAAAAACAACTTGTCATTTGGAGGAGAAAGAATGCTGAGTTGCATCCAAAGAACACCATACCTACTGTGAAGCATGGGGGTGGCAACATCATGCTTTGGGGCTGTTTCTCTGCCAAGGGACCAGGACGACTGATCCGTGTACATGAAAGAATGAATGGGGTCATGTATCGTGAGATTTTGAGTGCAAACCTCCTTCCATCAGCAAGAGCATTGAAGATGAAACGTGGCTGGGTCTTTCAGCATGACAATGATCCCAAGCACACCACCAGGGCAACAAAGGAGTGGCTTTGTAAGAAGCATTTCAAGGTCCTGGAGTGGCCTAGCCAGTCTACAGATCTAAGGCCTATAGAAAATCTTTGGAGGGAGTTGAAGGTCCATGTTGCCCAGCGACAGCCCCAAAACATTACTGCTCTAGAGGAGATCTGCATGGAGGAATGGGCCAACATACCAGCAACAGTGTGTGCCAGCCTTGTGAAGACTTACAGAAAACGTTTGACCTCTGTCATTGCCAACACAGGATATATAGCAAAGTATTGAGATGAACTTTTGTAATTGACCAAATACTTATTTTCCACCAAAATTTGAAAAAAAATTCTTTCCAAATCAGACAATGTGATTTTTAGGATTTGTTTTCTCATTTTGTCTCTCATAGTTGAGGTCTACCTATGATGTCAATTACAGGCCTCTCTCATCTTTTTAAGTGGGAGAACTTGCACAATTGGTAACTGACTAAATACTTTTTTTCCCCACTGTACATTAGTGTGTTTAATCCGCTCGGGAATCTATCATTAAGGTTTTATCAAAGTCAAATGCCACAAAGTATAAAAAAGAAAGCAGCTTTATTTAAAACATGACATACCGAAAAGAAAAAAAAAGTGTCAAAAACGTAATAAAAAAAAACACAATGAAAAAAACAGTAAATCTAATTTATTTAATAGGTGTGAAAATGCTGCGGAAAATCTTCAATATCAAAAACTCATTGTGAGAATGTAGGGTTAGGGAGCTTGAACTAAACTGGCAATTGGTGACAAAGTAATGTGCATTTTTTGCTGAGCGGTTTGCAGACACAGTAAGGCCACGGCCCCACTCACAGTATTTGGTCAGTATTTTTTCTCAGGAGTGGGAGCCAAAACCAGGTGAGGAACGATCAGAGAAAAGGTAGAATAGAAACAAGTCACCAATTCTGCATTTATCACCCACTCCTGGTTTTGGCTCCCACTCCTGAGAAAAAATACTGACCCAATACTGATAGTGGGGCCATGCGGAAGTGAGAAGTGAGAAGGCATCCTTCGGTAATAATCTAGAATTGTCCAGCCAGGTTCATCTGATCTTGATGCAGCTGCAGCTTGCCCTATGGCCATGTTCCCACATCTAAAAATGCTGCTTTTCTACAGCTGTGTATTCTGCAGGTGTCCACACTAAAACACACAATAGCAATCTACTCTGGTTTTTGCATTTTTGTCGTGCATTATTAACTGAGTATTTCCTTTTTTTTTTTTTTTCTTTTTTTGCTGCATTTGTGAATGAATTTTTTTTACTGCAGACACGCTGGAATTTTATTCAAAGGCTACATTCCCACAAAGAGATTTTGTTAAGTTTTTTACGCAGCGTAATTTAGAAAAAAATGCAAGTAATATATTTTACTTACTGAGACCAGAAATAGTGCAGAAAATCTGCAACACCAAAAGCTCATCATGGGAACGTAGCCTTAAAGATGCAATTACGACTTTTACATGCATTTTTTTCAGAAAACCTTTCAGGTAAAAACGCACCAAAAAAAATACACAGGTCAATGGTTCAATAAACGCAGTGTCAACAGGAATTTTCATATCTCTCACATCCACTTTGATTAAACTGTTAAACGTAGCAGATTATCTGCAGAAAAAAAACACTGCGGAAATAACATGTGGGAAAATGGCCTAAAAGATTTTCGTTCACAATCATTTAGGAAAATCCTTAATGACTTGTCCCGCTCACACAACTGCTAAATGTTACAGCTTATCATTTCAGATATATACTTCAGGACAAGAATGAGATTTATGCTACTAAATCGAGATTTGCACATCTGTTTGTCATAGTCCTAGGATGGACCACGATATACGGAGCAGCCACTGGTATGCCGACCCGTATACAGCAATGTACGGGTCAGGAGATCTATGGCCGATCTGTGCTCGGACCTTAACAAACGAATATAATTTGTCTGTTTCAATTTGTACATCTGTGATAAACGGACAATTTTTCTCTCGTGTTATCTGTTTTGCCTCCATTTTTTATTGCCTGTTTTTTAACTCCTTTTTTAAAAAACTAAAGGATGTAAAGTGTTTTCATTTTTTTATTGATCGACTCTTAGCAATGAATCAGTTTAAAACACATATAGAAAAACTGAAGTGAACAGGATGTTTTCTGGGTTTCATCTGTTTTTAATACATTTCTATAAACTGGCATTTTCTGACTATCACAGATTGGACTCATGGATCCATTTTTTTAAACCGATGTGAGTATGGCTCAATGAAACGCTAAGGCTATGGTCATATAGTGTTTTAGCATTCATCCAGTGGCTCCATCGGGACTTATGTTCGGAGCTTGGTTAAACAGGATGAGGAATTTTTTTTATGTCAGACAGTTGCAAAACTGGACTAACATTTACCAGAAGTCTGTCAGCTCGGTACATCCTTGATGTAGCTGAGTATCTTTCCACCTTCTTGTCTAAACCTGAGCTGGTGTTGCCTCACTCCTCTTGCTGTGGGATTCCAGCCATATGTTATAATGAAGCCATATGTTTTCCTCCCTGCTCAATGTCTGCTTACAAAATGTTCCAGACGTCAATAGGAAGATCTTAAACTATTCTTTCATGATGTATAACGTTCTGTAACTGACCTCAGATCACTTCTGTGCCAAAGATGAATACAACTTCCTTCTACCATGCCGTAATATAATAATATAACACCTTGTAATGTATTGCTGGTAGAGGTGAGTGAATGTGAATAGAATTTGTGTAGAGGTTATTGATAATTGCAGGTCCTGGCAAATTTGAACAATTTGCAATTCAATTTGTGTGAATCGTAGAAAAATAATATTTTACACATTGCAGGAGATTCCATCAGCCGCAGAAAACTCCCCTGTCCTGTCACTCAGTGAGCTCTGCTCAGTGCAGGGCCCTGCTCGCTGGTGCGGCTCATTCTCCCCGGCTCCTCGGCGTCAGAGGATTACAGTGGGGGACATCTCCGGACAGGTGAGTATAAGGATTTTATTATTTTATTCTTATATTTACACATGGACAATGCGGGAGCAGACTACTACTCCCAACATTATCCCTTGCTCTTGCTGATCACAGCGTGAGCAAGGGACAATGATGAGGGCAGCGTTCAGCACCCGGCAGTTGGGAACAGCGCTAACTGTACACTGATTCCGAGGCGCCTGTATGTGTCACACTGATGACACGTGGATGTCATCCGTGTGTGTTCAGCATGGGACATTCTGCAGTGCAGTGTGTAAAAACACAGACATGCCTACGTGTGGAGCACACAGACACACGGTCCAGGGAAACACACTGACGTGCATAGACCCATAGATTTGAATGGGTCTGCGTGTCAGTGTCTCCACTATGTATGGAAACTGTCACCACACGTACTGGACACACAGACGTGTGAAAGAGCCCTTACAAGCGGAACCTGGAGTTCACTGCACATGCTCTGGGGCTTTCTTGTGGTCCAAAGATCCCAGTCTAGTGTGAACATCGAGGTATAACTTCCTGACACAAGCCCTGGAGGGCACTGTGCATATGTAATTAACTCCGGGGACAACTTTTCATGTTACATTTATAAAAGACATTAAATTTGCAGAGAATAACTTCTCTGGTAATAGAATTTCCTCTTAAAATCTTCACAATCTCAAATTCAAATTGTCAGATCCACTTATTGCTAATTGGTTCATAGAAATGCACTGGTATATAGAAAAGTAGCTCAATGTACCTGTGAACAGAAGAATACAAAGCACATTCAAGTATGGAAAATTCTCTTATATTTGACAGTGCAGCCCGTGGTTCATAGCTATTGCTGCTTCCTCCAATGCTACAGGTTGGGAGTTTGAATCCCAGGAACGACCAGTCTTCAAAAAAAGAATGAATTAAATAAATAAATGTATTGCACAATGAAGTCAGTAACACACTGTGAGTGAGGCCAGGTGCAGACTAGAGTATGAAAAATCATTTGAGTTTCATCCATTTTTACATCTGTGTAAGATCCTTTTTCATACATCTTTATTAAAAAATGCATATGGTCAAATACAGTTTCCTACGGATGTTCTGTGTGGGATCAATTTTTTTTTTTGTTTGAAGCACCTATAGACTTGAATGGGTGAGTCGCATTGGAGAATTGTAAGAAAGTAGTGCACGCTGCGATTTTTTTTGTGACAGACAATCAGACCAAGAGAAAAATTGTTCATATGAACAGAACTATTAAATTACATGGGTCGGTGTGCTGTTGTGTATTATCCGATTAAAAATCAGACAGCACACATCCGATTTATATGCTCGTCTGTCTGAGCCCATGAGAATGGACTTGGAAGATTGAGAGCTAAGGAATAACACCTTTGGCCAAATTCCGACATTCGTAGTTTTTCTAAAATAAAACAAGGAGCATTATTTATCAGTATTTTGAATACAATTTTTGACAGTTTTTAAGTGTCAGTTTTTACCTTTATTGTTTTATCAGTGATGTTCATGTATGAAAAAATAAATAAATTGCAAAGCTTCTCCTATTACATTGTTAATCACGTACAGCCACGTACTGTACATTGATGACATCCATGTGCTTTCTGGGATTTTCATGGACCCATAAACTTGTATAGGTTACGTGTTCTACCCATGAAAATCACTGATACCCTTAGTCCTTATGCAGAAGTTTTTTTGTTTAAGTGTATGTGCACACATTTAGTAATTGCAGCAGAATTTGCAAAATGAGGAGTGTTGTCAGGAAAAATACAGAGTAAAGAATGCATCAATAACATTGAAGGAATTGACTGCACATTTGAAAATGCTTTGATGGTTCACATCTACAAGGAAAAAATAAGCAATGTGTGCAGGAGATTTCAGAAATCTCATTAACATTGTTGGTACTGTAAAATGCTTCATGTTTTCCGCAGCAAAAAAGCCACACAAAAGTCCTTAAATGGAGTCTGTAAGCCCATATTTGCTCTTCAAACTAACCATATAGCCTTCTAATAAGATAGTTATTTTAGTTTTCAAATCCTCAGTCTCCCCCAAAAAGAACTTTTTTTCAATATAAAAATGAGCTGCTTATTGAACCCTTGGTGTGGCTAAACGCCTTGGTGCACAGTTCCACCAACTTATTTAGCATTCTGATGCTTTCTTCTATATTGATGGACAGCAGCAGCTTTCCCAGAACATCATTCTTCTTTCCTGTCATCGCTTGTCTCCTGTCTGCTAACATCACTTTTGTGCAGGAGCAAGCACAGACATCACCCTCTCCACTCTGCTGACATTGCACAGGACACAGCTACACCCGAGGGATATCAGCAGAGAGGAGAGAGTGATGTGTGCTTGCTTTTGCACACTGTGTAGCAAGCAATGTCAGCAGAGAGGAGAGATTGACTCGCCTGCACAGGGGTAGGGTGCATATCACATGACATAAGATTTATCTTCAGACATCGCTGGCGCCGAGCAAGCCAGCATTGTCAATCAATATAGAACGGGGAAGTGGCATGCTAAATACGGGGTTGGAACAATGCACCGATGCATCCTAATTTGCCATTGCAATAAAGTTTATTTTTGGGGCTAATGGAAGATCTGATTTGAAAACTAAAAAGATTTTTATAGTTGCTTCATCCCTTACAAAGCCACGTGGTTAATTTGAAATATAAATTTGAGCTAACGAACTGCCTTTAAGTGCTTTTGTGCAGCAGTTTAGGAAAACTTACAATTTAGGCTGCGTTTCCTTGATGAGATTTTGGTGAGTTTTTAATATTTCAGATTTTCTGCACCCATTAAGTAAAATAGGTTACTTGCATTTTTTTTTAGAAATATGCAGAGTAAAAAACTCACTAAAAACTCATTATGGGAACATAGCCAAAGTAGTCTATATAGTGAGGGCTATATTTATAGGCTTCAGGTTACACTCTCCCTTTTTCTGCTAGTTGACTGCTTTTTCCACCCCAAACCATCTCATGTGCTCTGAGAAAACTAACTGATTCTCTACCACTGCTTCTCCTTTCTTACAGTATGTAGCCCAAGGTTGGAATCATACAAGTGTTAATTCTTTCATGTGAGAGAATCGGATCGATTATGTAAATTATACTCGGCTTCAACTCTGTCCTAATTTGAGCCAAGTGTCAGTTTATTGTGATCCGATTCTTTATCACATGAAAGAATTGTAGTACAGGTGCGGAGAAGATGGAGAACTTAATTTCTCCATTTTCTCCATTGTCTTTGTGAGCGTACATCGGACTGCAGTTGGATGAAATCCGAGTGCAGTCCTATGTTTTACATTCACCCATAGACTTGTATTGGTGTGCCTGATCCAATTTGCAAAGCCATTTGCAGCATGCTGCGATTATTTTCTCATGCCAAAGCGGCACGAGAAAAAAAACGCAGATCTGCACTGCCCCATAGTATGACACTGATCCGAGTTCTATCCATTAAAACATCACATACCACTTCCTATAGAAGTGCATTGAGCTATAGGTTGGATTGCTGCTAAAGGGAAAAAAAAAAAACCTCTTTAAATCTTCTTCCTTAGCGAGTGTGAACGAGCTGAGTGTTACCGGAGAGTAAGTGCAAACGGAAGTAAGTGTGTGACTTGTTTTTCAGTGACTTGGATTCAGGAAGTTTGGAAGGGAGAAATTTGGACTGAATTGCTGTCTGTATTTTATTAATTCTTTACATTTCTTTTTACTTAACATTTCTGTCTAGTGCAATCCCCATTAGGAAATGAGCTCTATTATTGACAACTCTATCCGGTGTACATCTTGCCACATGTATGCAATCCTTGAACAGCCGGTCGTGGGTGCATATGTCACGCCCCCGGGGGCCTTACTGTTTGGGGACAGTATATATATATATATATCACGGTGGCTGGTCCAGGGCAGACAGTGCACAAAGGGGTGTCAATTATTAATAAAAGTTCAGAGAAATTCGTGACGCCACCTGTGGTGTCTGGTGAAGGTCACCAGCGCTGCAGCAGTCCACTGAGGCAGGTGTCAAGGCAGCTAAAGATGGTACAGCTCCCCACTGGTGGAGCGAGCCTCAGGGCAGTGTAGATAGATAGATGATGGGAGCGCTGGGCATTGTGGTGCAGGTAGATGGCGCAGCCGGAGTAACGGACAGAGACAGAGGGTTTTTGCTTCGTTACCTTTACTGGTACAGCTGTTAGATACGGTCCAGGGTACTCCAGGTGAAGGGCGCACTTTTGGACTTCTCCCCAGGAAGCGGGTATAAGGCCTCATGATCCGTGTCTGCCTCTGTGTAAGCTCCTGGCCAGCCTGCAACTGTGCCTAGCTTATGTGTCTTGCTTTTTCTACTCCACCTGTTGCTCTGAAGTAGGACCTCCGGTTGGTAACCACTTTCCCTGGACGTCGGGGCCTTCGTGGTACCTGGTACTGTATGTGTCTAGCTTCAGGTTTGCCAGGGACTTGTAGTCCTCCTGGGATTCCGGTTATCCCTACTGGGTGTAAAGGGTCCCTGTAGGCTCGGACCCGGTGTCCGGTATATATACTGGGGTGAGCCTGGTATGCTCCTCTGCCCCCCTTAGTTACACTCTGCTTTCCTCCTCGCCGTCGGCCACGCTCGGGGCCCTCACTAGGCTTCAGGGCTGCTGGAGGCCTAGCTTGCCTCACACAGCAGCCTGCGTGCTGCTCTCTCTTCAGAGCACACTGCACTGTAACTGAAGAACTGAACTGCCTGGCTCCACCTTCCCTTTATATATCCCTATGAGGGCTCCCTCTGCTGGTATGAGGTGGAAGGTGGAGGTGTTTGCATGTAGTGAGGGCCTCTTGTGGAGAAATCCATCCATGCACCCTTCTGGGTTCTGTGGCACCTTGCGCAGCAGGGCGCCACATTCCCCCCTAGTAAAAATCCGTACTCCTGGACTGAAGCCAGTTTTTTTGCAAAAACAAGTTAAACAATAACATTAACATTTACAATAATAACAATATGGTTACAGCAAGTCCCGTAACCTGGTGTCCTTTTCACCAAAAGTACATGGTAGCATGAGGGACCCGTCCGCAAACCCTCCACGTAGGCACTGAGCGTGGCTGCAGGGCATAGGTGATCCAGGTAATGGACCACGTCTTCCGCCACGCCAAACGGGTTTTTGTTCAGTGGTCAGTTACAAGGGACCCCAGGGAGTGCAATTATGTACATGAACAGTTTTTGGGCTGCTCACAGTCCTCAGCCACAGAGTCTTTTTATACATACCCTTATGGGTGACTAAATATAATAGAAAAGTGTCCATGTCACCTAAATTGTCCATCAGCAAGGCAAAACACAACAATAAATGAATACATGAAAATTTTACAATAATAACATACCCCAAGGGCAACTATTTATACTGTAGGTTTTTCTGTTCATTCACTAAACCTAACAGGGGCCTGGCCTTTGGTGCTACGTGTTGTTCTGCGTAGTTCGGGAGTGTGGATGGTATCTGTGTTTGCTACCCTGTCAGTTCTATGTGTGGGTAAATTGTAAAACTGCCTTAACCTCTCCATGGGACTGGCAAGTGTACCATTGGCTGGGCCTTCTTGCTCTGCTCCAACCGGGGATCCTTCTTCCGGGGATTCTTCTTGAGCAGGCTCTTCTGGAGCACTTACAGGTTCTTCTTGCTGTGGACGGTCTTCTGGCTGTTGAAAGAAGGGGATCACAGGTATTATCACTGGTCCTCCTATTTGGGGCCAATCTGCCGGGAAATCTCCTAATTCGGTATGTATTACTGCTTCTTTAGGCTCCTCCGGTACGGTGAGAGGTGCTTCCTCCTGGGGCTTTAGCAGACCTGGACACAACTTCAGGTGATCTCTTGATACCATTGCAGTCGTTCTTCCTCCGTCCTTGGTAATTAGACAGGTCTTCCTGCTATCAAATCTTGACTTTAACACAGTGTAGGGTTCTCTCTCCCACTGGTCTTCAAGTTTATGGTTTCTCCTTTTCCTCTTTAACACCACTTCTCCTGGTGTGAAGGGTTCTGTAGGGGCACTTTTATTGTAGTGGGCTTCCTGCTTGTCCCTTGCCCGAGTGAGACTGTCTTCAACACAGGCCTGTACTCTTCTCTACTGCTCCTGTCTGGTCATGTCCCAGTCCTCAGTGGACATATCTGCTTCTGGTTCTACTACACCAAGTTCCAGGTCCATGGGCAACTTCCCGGGTCTTGCTCGCATGAGATATGCTGGAGTACAATTGGTGGAACTCACAGGTATGTGGTTGTACAGATTTACCAGGTCAGGTAGTAGGTCTAGCCACTGATTTCTCTCCTCTAATGGTAAGGTCTTCAGCAGGTCGATGACTATGTTATTCATCTTTTCACATAACCCATTGGTTTGGGGGTGGTTCGGTGCAGTCCGGATCTTCTTACACCCGTACAAATGACAGAACTCCTTGAACAATTCGGCTTCAAAGGAGCCTTGATCTGTCAGCACCTGCTCCAGGTATCCATGGGGCCTGCAGAGGTACGCCTGAAACGTTTTCGCCGCAGTTTCTGCCGTCAGATCCTTGACGGGGGCTACCACCAGGAACCGGGAGTAGTGATCCACCATGGTCAGGGCATAGGAATATCCTGACCTGCTGGGTGACAGCTTGACATGATCCAGGGCCACGATCTCCAAGGGTCGAGTTGTCTTTATGGGTTGCAGGGGTGCCTTCTGACTGCTGTAGTCTTTTCCTTCTGAGGCTACAGGGTCCACAGTCTCGGCACCATCTCTCTATGGAGCTCTGCATTCCAACCCAGTAAAACCGACCTTTCAGCAGGGTTTCTAGCTTCTTCCAGCCAAAGTGCCCCGCTTGATCGTGGTAGGCCTCTAATACCATCTGGATGTCCGTCCTTGGCACTACAATCTGCCACACCATCTCATGGGTCCTCGGGTTGACGTACCTTCGGCACAGCTTCTCCCTATAGATGAACAGCCGGCTTCTCTCACCCCACAGTTGCTTGGCTTGTGGAGACGCTTCCTTCTCCAGGGAGGAACCTTCCTGAGTTATCAGTTCCTTGATACGGCTGACAACCGGGTCGCTGTCCTGGGTCTCCTTCCAGCTGTGGTGAGGCAAAGGGTTTAGCGTCTTACCACGATGCCTCCTGGACGCTCGTTGCTCGTAGACCATTCCATTACAGTGGAAGGCAGGTAGCTCAATCTCTTCCAGGTCATCCACTTCTTCGTTAGTGTCCGACTGGTGAGGCATCCTGGACAGGGCATCAGCGTTGGCATTCTTGCGGCCTGCCCGGTATTTAATAGTGAACTGGTAGTTTGACAGCCGAGCCATCCATTGTTGTTCCATGGCTCCTAACTTGGCTGTTTCCAGATGAGTCAAAGGGTTATTATTTGTGTAGGCAGTGAACTTACTGGAGGCTAGATAGTGTTTGAACTGCTCAGTGATGGCCCAGACCAGGGCCAGGAACTCCAACTTGAAGCTGCTATAGTTCTCTGGGTTCCTCTCGGTCGGGTGGAGCTTCCTGCTTGCATAGGCGATCACCTTCTCTTGGTCATTTTGCTTCTGACTTAACACAGCTCCTAATCCCTCGTTGCTGGCATCTGTGTACAGCAGGAACGGTTGGCTGTAGTCAGGGTAGGCTAGGATCTCTTCGCCGGTCAGGATCCCCTTCATCACCTCAAAGGATTTAGCTTGCTCCTTACCCCACTGGAACGGGGGATTTCTGCCTCTCCCGGACTATCCTACCAGGAGATCTAGTAAAGGCGCCACTTTCTTGGTATAGTCCTTCACAAACCTCCGGTAATACCCGACTAGTCCCAGGAACTGACGTACCTCCTTGAGGTTCTTCGGCTCCAGCCATTTCTGGATGGCAGTGACCTTCTCCGGGTCTGGTGCTACTCCCTCTGGACTAACGATGTGCCCCAGGTACTGTACCTTTCGCTTGAGCAGGTGGCACTTTGAGGGCTTCAGCTTCATCCCATACCGGGACAGCGACTCAAATACCTCTGCCAGGTGCTTCAAGTGGTCGTCATACGTTTTGGAGTACACTATCACATCGTCCAGGTATAGTAGTACAGTCTCGAAGTTGCGGTGTCCCAGGTAGCACTCCATCAATCTCTGGAACGTTCCGGGGGCGTTGCAGAGTCCAAACGGCATACTGTTGAACTCGCTGAGTCCCATCGGGGTGGTGAAGGCCGTCTTCTCCCGATCCTCCTCAGCAACAGCTACTTGCCAGTACCCACTAGTGAGGTCAAGGGTGGAGAAGTAATTTGCAGACTTTAAGGCAGCCAGGGATTCCTCTATACGTGTAAAGGGTATGCATCTTTATGTGTAATGCGATTTACTTGTCTGTAATCTACACACATTCTCATGCTTCCATCCTTTTTCCTGACTAGGACCAGGGGAGCTGCCCAGGGACTACAGCTATCCCTTACTACCCCTGCCTTCTTCATGTCGTGCAACATCTCTTTCGCCTTCTGGTAGTGTGCTGGTGGTATAGGCCTGTAACGTTCTTTGATGCGTGGATGGTCACCTGTGGGGATATGGTGTTGTACCCCTTTAATCCTCCCAAAGTCAAGTGGGTGTTTACTGAATACCTGCTCGTATTCCTGAACCACCCGGTGTACACCCTGTTTCTGATGGGCAGGAGTGGTGTCTGTCCCAACATGGAGCTGTTGACACCAATCCTCCACCTGGGTTCCCGGGTCATTATCCTCCACTCCGTCTGGTGAGGTTAAGGACTCCGCCGTGTGTATGGAGTTGTTATCTACTGTGTACAGTTTGGCAACAGTGGCGTAGCGTGGTAATCTAATCTCATCCTCCCCATAGTTTAGGAGGTGTACAGGCACCCTTCCATTGCGTACATCCACTACCCCTCTGGCAGTCAAGAGTGTAGGTCTATGCTCCGAGCTAAGGGGCTCTACTACCGCCTGGTAGCTCCGTTCTTTGAGACCTATTGCTGCTCTACACCAAATCAGCATTTCACTCATTGGGGGAATCACAATGGGTATCGGGTCTGTCACCCGTACATTACCGATTTCACCACCTGATAGCTTTACCTGTTGCTGGTACATGAGGGCTAGGATCTCTTTCTGGAGCACACTCCTCTGCCCTGGTCTGGCGGTGTCAGCCATCTGTTGGAGCAAGAACAACACTTCTCCCAAACAGTTACTAACAATATTTGTGCCAAGTACCATATACAAGTCTGCATCATCAGGATTAGTCTCTACTACAATTAGTCCCTGGTCCTTCAGTTCCACTCTTCCCACCTTTACTGCCACATCCTTAACCCCAACTGGGTTAAGGGGAAGGCCATTGGTGGCATACACGGAAAGGTTTGGAGCTGCTGGCGGGCTCAGTTCGTCTATGGACCAGAACCTTTTGTAGAGGACATCAGGCATGATGGTTACCTGAGATCCTGTGTCTTGTAGGGCAGGGGTCGCGATTCCGTCCTGCACAATGGACAGGAAAGGTCTTCCTCCCACGAACCGGCGGTACCAGTTTGTTGGGCCTGGTTGGTCTACTCCTGGGTGTCGGCCCTCGGCCCCAGGGTTTCCTCGTTTAAAGGACACCTCCGCGTGGTGTGGCCGGCTTTATGGCAGCGGTAGCAGATGAAGTCCTCTGGAGGGCGGCGTTGGTCTTTGGTCCTCCCACGGGGCGGCGTTGCCCCCCTCCGGGGTGGTGTTGTCCACCTACGGGCTGGCATCGTCCTTCTTCTTCTTCTCATCCAGGGGACATCCTCAGGGCTGTCGGCTAGCAAGATCCTTCCTTCCGGCTCAGGCTCCGTCTGTAGCTGCAGGGTGCTCATGACAGTGGCCAGGGTTTTACTTAGCTGGCGCACCTCAGAGCGTAGGCTGTCCAGCTCGCTAGGGGACACTGTTTGCATCCTTGTTTTGGCCGTTAATGAAGGAGCGGTGGGTGCTGCAGGCACGGGGGTGGCCCCACCCTGGTAACGCTGGATAGCAGTGTCTATTGTTTCCAGGGGCTGCAGGCCCTTTATAGCCATGTCCTTAAGGGTGTCAAAGGTGGCATCTGGATGGTCTAAGGCCCACCACCGTACAGTTCTGCTCTCCTCCTGGGACTTTAACCCCCGGATGAACTGTTCCATCAGCATTTTATTTTCATCTGGATGCTGGCTGGACTAACCTGTTTCAGGGCCGGCAGGGCTAAGCGCCAGGCATAGTCCCGGATACTGTCCTCAGGTCTCTGAACACACTGGTAGAACCTCATCCGGAGATCCGTCTCAGTGCGGTTTTCAAACGCGGTTTGCAGTCTTTTAAAGATGGTGGACACTGATTCTTAGTCTGTGGCTGGCCAGGTTTCAACTTCTCGCTCAGCGGCACCAGTCAATTGTCCTAACACTACAGCGGCTCTCTGCTTGCCAGTCATAGAGTACATGTCCAGTATGCCGCATATTTTCCTCTTGAATCCGGACAGTGTGTTATACTGGGGGAACCACTTCACTCCAGGGATATACGGCAGGGCCATAAGGATCAACGGAGTTACGACCCCTGCTGGTGGAGCGGCCGCTCCGGCCTGTGCGGCGCCGGGTGCAGGTTGGACATCAGGAGCGTTAGTCGATGCTCCGGCGGCTTGCTGGTCGTCGGCCATTGTTGCGCCCCCCTAGTGAACCGGAGCCTACCTTCTTCAACAGGTAGGCCGCAGCTCCAAAGACGACGGTCTTCTTTCAGGATCTTGCGTCGCTCGCGTCTGACGTCAGAGCGTCCCCTGGCTCCTTCCAGGACCTGACGCTTCCTGGTACGACGTCAGGGGCGGGGCGTGTCCTCGACTTCGCGCGCTTCCAAGCGGTTACACCCCTCTTCTTCCCGCGCGGCGACCCGAAAATGGCAGATAATGGCGGGAAGCAGCGGCAATTGGCGGGAAAACTTCACCACAGTAAGATTTACAGTCTTTTAAGGCGCACAGTACCCGGTGGCAACGGGCACGCAATCCTGTTCGTGACGCCAGTTGGGATGTCGCGCCCCCGGGGGCCTTACTGTTTGGGGACAGTATATATATGTAATGCACACGCCCGGACTGACTGGCGTGTGCGTGTTTATGTAGTGATTCCACTGTGCCATGAACCGGAGAGTGCCTGGAGGGGCGTAACTAAGTATCTGCCCGATCCGACCAAGGTCGCACGACGGCATACGACGCCAGTGCACCAGGGAGGAACCGAGCAGAGGAACCAGGGTCTACTCCTGGTCAGACTCCGGACACGGCTGTTGACCTACACCGGGGAATACAGGAACAGGCAGACTAGAGCGCAGGCTGGGTAGGGTCCAGTACAGACTGGGAGACAAATTCGAAACCGCAGACGCGGTGGACAGGGCAGAGCAAAGCGAAAACCGCAGACGCGGTGGACAGGGCTGAGCAAAGCGAAAACCGCAGACGCGGTGGACAGGGCTGAGCAAAGCGAAAACCGCAGACGCGGTGGACAGGGCTGAGCAAAGCGAAAACCGCAGACGCGGTGGACAGAACTGAGCAAAGCGAAAACCGCAGACGCGATGGACAGAGCTGAGCAAAGTGAAAACCGCAGAAGCGGTGGACAGAGCTGAGCAAAGCGAAAACCGCAGACGCGGTGGACAGAGCTGAGCAAAGCGAAAACCGCAGACGCGGTGGACAGAGCTGAGCAAAGCGAAAACCGCAGACGCGGTGGACAGAGCTGAGCAAAGCGAAAACCGCAGACGCGGTGGACAGAGCTGAGCAAAGCGAAAACCGCAGACGCGGTGGACAGAGCTGAGCAAAGCGAAAACCGCAGACGCGGTGGACAGAGCTGAGCAAAGCGAAAACCGCAGACGCGGTGGACAGAGCTAAGCAAAGCGAAAACCGCAGACGCGGTGGACAGAGCTGAGCAAAGCGAAAACCGCAGACGCGGTGGACAGAGCTGAGCAAAGCGAAAACTGCAGACGCGGTGGACAGAGCTGAGCAAAGCGAAAACCGCAGACGCGGTGGACAGAGCTGAGCAAAGCGAAAACCGCAGACGCGGTGGACAGAGCTGAGCAAAGCAAAAACCGCAGACGCGGTGGACAGAGCTGAGCAAAGCGAAAACCGCAGACGCGGTGGACAGAGCTGAGCAAAGCGAAAACCGCAGACGCAGTGGACAGAGCTGAGCAAAGCGAAAGACGCGGTAGAGACAGGGCTCTGTTCACACGGAACAGACTAGAAGGGAAAGGCAGAACCAGATACCCACAGGGTACTTGCAGAGAAGTAGCGAGTGGACCACAAACTCACAAACGGAAGTACAGTGACAACGAGCAAGAGTTAGGTACGAGTTCAGACTCTGCAGAAAAAGGGAAAGTACGGACATAGAGAAAAACAAAACAGGCTAGGAGAGTATTCAGACAAGAACAGACACAGCAGCAAGATACAGGAGCGGGTCTAGGTATGCGGCCCCTAGAAGGCGGAACGAACAGGCAGCAGCGAGTTCACACAGGCCTGGAAATACAGCCTCCAGGATAGGCAGAAGACAACAGGCTAGAAGATAATACAGACAGGACACAGTTCAGACACGGAAACTGATACCGAAGGCAGGAAACATAAACGGGACCTGGCATATCAGTGACCAAAGGCCAACTGAAAGAACACAATGCTCAGGCAGGGATTCATTGGAGCAGCTGGGTTAAATACCAGATGGCAGACAGCAATAGGCTGAGGACGCACAAGGGGTGTGTCTGCAGCAGGTACAAAAAGCAGGAAGTGATCGGGCGCCGCCCTTAAGCAGCAGACACAGAGGCAAACAGACAGCATGGAGGGAAGCCAGGCTAGCAAACTGGACTGGAGATCAAGTGCGCGCTCTTGCACAGTGGGAGATGGACCACTATGCAAGGACGCCGCCAGGTATGTTACAGTACCCCCCCCCTTACGCCCCCTCTTCTTCAGGCCTGCCAGAATGTTCTGCAGGGAATTCGAGGGCCAATCCTTTACTTCAGGGAGATAACTTCCACTGTCCACCAGAAAAACTGGTCTCCTCTGGGTAGCTAGGATGCTACCTCCTATCCAGCCATCCTCAGCAACAGACGAAACGGGTGGAGTACCAGGAATAGCACACAAGGAAATCTCTCTCCACTTATTATCAGGTAGCACCCCAGGGGGTTCAGGAGACAACTGGAAGCCCTCCGACGGGTTGGAGGGGTGCAGAGACTCGGGGGTAACCTCTGCTTCGGGGTACATCTTGTCAAGCTCACAGGATGAAATGGGCGAGGTATCAGGTACAAGGTGTAGAAAAGTCACTGTCTCTTTGTTATCAGGTGGTACCCCGGAGGATTCAGGAAACAACTGGGGGTCCTCCGCCGGGTCGGAAGGGTGCAGAGACTCGGGGGTAACCTCTGCTTCGGAGTACACTAGGTCGGACTCACTGGAAGAAGCGGGCGAGGTATCAGGTACCGAGTATAGGAGAGTCTCTGTCCATTCGCTATCAGGTAGCACCCCGAAGGGTTCAGGAGACAACTGGAGGTCCTCCGCCTGGTCGGAGGGGTGTCGAGACTCGGGGATAACCTCTGCTTCGGAGTACACTAGGTCGGACTCACTGTAAGAAGCGGGCGAGGTATCAGGTACCGAGTATAGGAGAGTCTCTGTCCATTCGCTATCAGGTAGCACCCCGAAGGGTTCAGGAGACAACTGGAGGTCCTCCGCCTGGTCGGAGGGGTGTAGAGACTCGGGGATAACCTCTGCTTCGGAGTACACTTGTTCAGACTCACTGGATGAAGCAGCCGAGGTATCAGGTACCGAGTATAGGAGAGTCTCTGTCCATTCGCTATCAGGTAGCACCCCGAAGGGTTCAGGAGACAACTGGAGGTCCTCCGCCTGGTCGGAAGGGTGTAGAGACTCGGGGGTAACCTCTGCTTCGGAGTACAGTAGGTCGGACTCACTAGACGAAGCGGGCGAGGTATCAGGTGCAGAGTATAGGAAAGTCTCTGTCCATTCGCTACCAGATAGCACCCCGAAGGGTTCAGGAGACAACTGGAGGTCCTCTGCCTGGTCGGAGGGGTGTAGAGACTCGGGGGTAACCTCTGCTTCGGAGTACACTAGGTCGGACTCACTGAATGAAGCGGGCGAGGTATCAGGTGCAGAGTATAGGAAAGTCTCTGTCCATTCGCTACCAGATAGCACCCCGAAAGGGTTCAGGAGACAACTGGAGGTCCTCCGCCTGGTCGGAGGGGTGTAGAGACTCGGGGGTAACCTCTGCTTTGAAGTACCCTTGGACAGGCTCCCCGATTAAAGTGGGTGAAGTATCAGATACCAGGTGCAGGAAGTCCTCCTGTGTGTATTCTGGGTGGGCAGCAGTCTCTTCGGGCAGGAGAACTGAGCCGCTACCCACGCACATTACCCGTCGGGGCTGATCCGGGATACTGGGAAGTGAAGCTTCAGCGGGAGCCTCCGGGTTAGGATCATCGAAGACCATTAGAAAGGCCACCAGGAAGGCCATTATGTCGAGGACGATAGGATCCTGTGTTTCCCATAGGGGGTTGATCCATTCCAAGGCATCACACACTAGGTTAGACATAATGAATCCCACCTTAACCCGATCGGTGGGAAAACAAAGAGGGTAGAACTTGAAGTGTAGCATGCATTGCTCCACAAATGCACGACTCTGTCTTGGATCCCCATAGTACCGTGGCGGATCCGCAGGAACGAGAGCTGACAGATCCATCCGGACGGGTGCGTAATTCGCCTGGAACTCAGCTAGAGAAAAAAAAAAATTATTTATTTATTTTTAATGCACGTATTTGCTGGAAAACGTCTCAGAGAGCGAAGGCCGTGGGGCTCAACGGGAACCATGGCCTGAGCATGCTGTAATGCACACGCCCGGACTGACTGGCGTGTGCGTGTTTATGTAGTGATTCCACTGTGCCATGAACCGGAGAGTGCCTGGAGGGGTGTAACTAAGTATCTGCCCGATCCGACCAAGGTCGCACGACGGCATACGACGCCAGTGCACCAGGGAGGAACCGAGCAGAGGAACCAGGGTCTACTCCTGGTCAGACTCCGGACACGGCTGTTGACCCACACCGGGGAATACAGGAACAGGCAGACTAGAGTGCAGGCTGGGTAGGGTCCAGTACAGACTGGGAGACAAATTCGAAACCGCAGACGCGGTGGACAGGGCAGAGCAAAGCGAAAACCGCAGACGCGGTGGACAGGGCTGAGCAAAGCGAAAACCGCAGACGCGGTGGACAGGGCTGAGCAAAGCGAAAACCGCAGACGCGGTGGACAGAGCTGAGAAAACCGCAGACGCGGTGGACAGAGCTGGGCAAAGCGAAAACCGCAGACGCGGTGGACAGAGCTGAGCAAAGCGAAAACCGCAGATGCGGTGGACAGAGCTGAGCAAAGCGAAAACCGCAGACGCGGTGGACAGAGCTGAGCAAAGCGAAAACCGCCGACGCGGTGGACAGAGCTGAGCAAAGCGAAAACCGCAGACGCGGTGGACAGAGCTGAGCAAAGCGAAAACCGCAGACGCGGTGGACAGAGCTGAGCAAAGCGAAAACCGCAGACGCGGTGGACAGAGCTGAGCAAAGCGAAAACCTCAGACGCGGTGGACAGAGCTGAGCAAAGCAAAAACTGCAGACGCGGTGGACAGAGCTGAGCAAAGCGAAAACCGCAGACGCGGTGGACAGAGCTGAGCAAAGCGAAAACCGCAGACGCGGTGGACAGAGCTGAGCAAAGCGAAAACCGCAGACGCGGTGGACAGAGCTGAGCAAAGCGAAAACCTCAGACGCGGTGGACAGAGCTGAGCAAAGCAAAAACTGCAGACGCGGTGGACAGAGCTGAGCAAAGCGAAAACCGCAGACGCGGTGGACAGAGCTGAGCAAAGCGAAAACCGCAGACGCGGTGGACAGAGCTGAGCAAAGCGAAAACCGCAGACGCGGTGGACAGAGCTGAGCAAAGCGAAAACCGCAGACGCGGTGGACAGAGCTGAGCAAAGCGAAAACCTCAGACGCGGTGGACAGAGCTGAGCAAAGCAAAAACTGCAGACGCGGTGGACAGAGCTGAGCAAAGCGAAAACCGCAGACGCGGTGGACAGAGCTGAGCAAAGCGAAAACCGCAGACGCGGTGGACAGAGCTGAGCAAAGCGAAAACCGCAGACGCGGTGGACAGAGCTGAGCAAAACGAAAACCGCAGACGCGGTGGACAGAGCTGAGCAAAGCGAAAACCGCAGAAGCGGTGGACAGAGCTGAGCAAAGCAAAAACCGCAGACGCGGTGGACAGAGCTGACCAAAGCGAAAGACGCGGTAGAGACAGGGCTCTGTTCACACGGAACAGACTAGAAGGGAAAGGCAGAACCAGATACCCACAGGGTACTTGCAGAGAAGTAGCGAATGGACCACAAACTCACAAACGGAAGTACAGTGACAACGAGCAGGAGTTAGGTACGAGTTCAGACTCTGCAGAAAAAGGGAAAGTACGGACATAGAGAAAAACAAAACAGGCTAGGAGAGTATTCAGACAAGAACAGACACAGCAGCAAGATACAGGAGCGTGTCTAGGTATACGGCCCCTAGAAGGCGGAACGAACAGGCAGGAGCGAGTTCACACAGGCCTGGAAATACAGCCTCCAGGATAGGCAGAAGACAACAGGCTAGAAGATAATACAGACAGGACACAGTTCAGACACGGGAACTGATACCGAAGGCAGGAAACATAAACGGGACCTGGCATATCAGTGACCAAAGGCCAACTGAAAGAACACAATGCTCAGGCAGGGATTCATTGGAGCAGCTGGGTTAAATACCAGATGGCAGACAGCAATAGGCTGAGGACGCACAAGGGGTGTGTCTGCAGCAGGTACAAAAAGCAGGAAGTGATCGGGCGCCGCCCTTAAGCAGCAGACACAGAGGCAAACAGACAGCATGGAGGGAAGCCAGGCTAGCAAACTGGACTGGAGATCAAGTGCGCGCTCTTGCACAGTGGGAGATGGACCACTATGCAAGGACGCCGCCAGGTATGTTACAATATATATATATATCACGGTGGCTGACCCAGGGCGGACAGTGCACAAAGGGGTGTCAATTATTAATAAAAGTTCAGAGAAATTCGTGAAGCCACCTGTGGTGTTTGGTGAAGGTCACCAGCGCTGCAGCAGTCCACTGAGGCAGGTGTCAAGGCAGCTAAAGATGGTACAGCGCCCCACAGGTGGAGCGGGCCTCAGAGCAGTGTAGATAGGTAGATGATGGGAGCGCTGGGCGTTGTGGTGCAGGTAGATGGCGCAGCCGGAGTAACGGACAGAGACAGGGGGCGTTTTGCTTCGTTACCTTTACTGGTACAGCTGTTAGATACGGTCCAGGGTCACTCCAGGTGAAGGGCGCACTTTTGGACTTCTCCCCAGGGAGCGGGTAAAAGGCCTCATGATCCGTGTCTGCCTCTGTGTAAGCTCCTGACCAGCCTGCAACTGTGCCTAGCTTATGTGTCTTGCTTTTTCTACTCCACCTGTTGCTCTGAAGTAGGACCTCCGGTTGGTAACCACTTTCCCTGGACGTCGGGGCCTTCGTTTTACCTGGTCCTGTATGTGTCTAGCTTCAGGTTTGCCAGGGACTTGTAGTCCTCCTGGGATTCCGGTTATCCCTACTGGGTGTAAAGGATCCCTGTAGGCTCGGACCCGGTGTCCGGTATATATACTGGGGTGAGCCTGGTATGCTCCTCTGCCCCCCTTAGTTACACTCTGCTTTCCTCCTCGCCGTCGACCACGCTCGGGGCCCTCACTAGGCTTCAGGGCTGCTGGAGGCCTAGCTTGCCTCACACAGCAGCCTGCGTGCTGCTCTCTCTTCAGAGCACACTGCACTTTAACTGAAGAACTGAACTGCCTGGCTCCACCTTCCCTTTATATATCCCTATGAGGGCTCCCTCTGCTGGTATGAGGTGGAAGGTGGAGGTGTTTGCATGTAGTGAGGGCCTCTTGTGGAGAAATCCGTCCATGCACCCTTCTGGGTTCTGTGGCACCATGCTCAGCAGGGCGCCACACATACTGCTGTGCGAGATGTGTGCACGTTGTGCGTTTGGAAGGTACTGGATCTAAATGAGCAGCTGGAAACACTGAGATCCATTGACAATATGGAAAGGAGTCTGCTGCTCACTGAGCAGCTGCCCACTGGGGTAGATGTGGGGGAGGGTGGTAGTATGGAGCTGCAGGACAGTGTGGCAGCTAGCTGGGTGACAGTTAGAAGGGGGGATAGAGGGAAGAGTGCCAAGGAGTCTAGTCCTGATCTGGCACACCCCAATAAGTTTGCAAAGTTGGCAGATGAGGGCGGTGTCGGTGCAGGGGTAGCACTGCTGCAGCAAGGCATGTCCTCTGAAAGCCGGAGGAGTGTTAGCTCCAGTAAGGGACAGGTCAGGCAGGTGCTGGTAGTGGGGGACTAAATTATTAGGGGAACAGATAGGGAAATCTGTCACAAATACAGGGATCGTCGAACAGTGTGCTGCCTACCTGGCACTCGAGTCTTGCACATCGCTGATCGGGTTGACAGATTACTGGGAGGGGCTGGTGAGGACCCAGCGGTCATGGTGTACATTGGCCTAAATGACAAAGTTAGAGGTAGGTGGAAGGTCTTTAAAGATGATTTCAGAGAATTAGGCTGCAAGCTTAAAGAAAGGACCTCCAAGGTGGTATTCTCTGAAATACTGCTTGTACCATGTGCCACGCCAGAGAGGCAAAGGGAGATTAGGGAGATAAATAAGTGGCTCAGGAATTGGTGTAGTAAGGAGGGGTTTGGGTTCCTGGAGAACTGGGCCGACTTCTCAGTTGGCTACAGGTTCTACGCTAGGCACGGTCTGCACCTCAGTGGGGAGGGTGCAGCTGTGCTGGGAGAGAAAATGA
This sequence comes from Phyllobates terribilis, assembly GCF_046119375.1. Lineage (NCBI taxonomy): Eukaryota > Metazoa > Chordata > Amphibia > Anura > Dendrobatidae > Phyllobates > Phyllobates terribilis. The sequence goes on from NW_027362765.1 coordinate 107,345,082, forward strand.
CTAGAAGGTTGGAGGAGTGTTTAAACTAGGGATTGGGGGAGAGGGTATTCATTTTATAGGTGGGGAAGATAGTGCAGATAGTGACCTGGGCACAAATAAAGAAATTGGGGGTGGGGTTAGAACAGTCAATATAGTAAGAAGGAATAGAGGTACAGAGAGATACATAAAATGCATATACACTAATGCCAGAAGCCTCACCAACAAAATGGAGGAGTTTAGAATTAGTTTTGTTGGAAAATAATTATGACATGGTGGGGATATCTGAGACATGGCTGGACGAAAGCCATGACTGGGCAGTTAATTTACAGGGCTATAGTCTGTTCAGAAATGACCGTACAAACAAGCGAGGGGAGGGAGGGTGTGTGTTTATATGTCCTTAAAACCCATCTTGCGTGAGAATATATGTGAATCTAATGAAAATGTAGAGTCCCTGTGGGTGGAGATAAGGGGATGGGGAAAAAATAATAAATTACTGATAGGGGTTTGATATAAGTCTCCAAAAATAATGGAAGCAGCGGAGAATATCCTCATAAAGCAAATAGATGAAGCAGCGACTCAAGGAGAAGTCATTATTATGGGGGCCTTTAACTGCCCTGAAATACATTGGGGAACAGAAACCTGTAGTTCAAGCAAAGGTAATAGGTTTTTGACAACTATGAGAGACAATTACTTTTCACAACTGGTTCAGGATCCAACAAGAAGGGGGACACTGCTAGACCTAATATTAACCAACAGGCCAGACCGCATATCAAATATACGAGTTGGGGGTCACATGGATAATAGTGATCACAACATAAGTTTTCATGTATCCTTTAATAAGATGTGTAGTAGAGGGGTTACAAGGACACTAAACCTCAGGAAGGCAAATTTCCAATGGTTGAGGGATGATCTTAGTGCAATAAACTGGGACAATATCCTGAGACATAAAACTACACAAAGCAAATGGGAGACATTTATTAGCATCCTGAATAGGACCTGTGCACAATATATACCCTATGGGAATAAACATGCTAGAAATAGGAGGTAGTGTTGAGCGAGTATGTTCTATTAACCCTTTCGCCGAGTATGCTCGGGCCGAGCTCCGAGTATTTACAGCTGCTCGGTGATATGGTGGAATGGCTCCCATGTGCATGATTTGCAACTGTTTGACAGTTTTATTACATGTGAGGAATGTCTATTTCTTACACATTCCTCACATGTAATAAAACTGTCAAACAGTTGCAAATCATGCACACGGGAGCGATTCAACCATATCACCGAGCAGCTGTAAATACTCGGAGCTCGGCCCGAGTATACTCGGACAGAACATACTCGCTCAACCCTAATAGGAGGAAACCACTATGGCTAAATAGAGCTGTAAGGGGCACAATAAGTGACAAAAAGAAAGCATTTAGAGAACTAAAGCAAGCAGGTAGTGATAAAATTAAATAAATACAGAAAATTAAATAAATTCTGTAAAAACCAAATCAAGGCAGCAAAGATTGAGACAGAGAGACTCATTGCCAGAGAAAGTAAAAATAATCCCAAAATATTCTTTAACTACATAAATAAACGTAAAAATGATAGTGTTGGCCCCCTTAAAAATAGTCTGGGTGAAATGGTGGATGAGGAAAAAGCCAATATGCTTAATGTTTTTTTTTCAACGGTATTTACACAAGAAAATCGCATGACAGAAAACATGATCAGTGATGACAAAAATTCTCCATTAAATGTCACTTGCTTAACCCAGCAGAAAGTACGGCGGCGTCTAAAAATCACTAAAGTTGACAAATCCCCGGGCCCGGATGGGATACACCTGCGAGTACTGCAGGAATTAAGTAACGTCATAGATAGACCATTATTTTTAATCTTTAAAGATTCCATAATAACAGGGTCTGTACCACAGGACTGGCGTATAGCAAATGTGGTGCCAATATTCAAAAAGGGGACAAAAACTGAACTTGGAAATTATAGGCCAGTAAGCTTAACTGCTACTGTGGGTAAAATCCTGGAGGGTTTCCTAAGAGATGCTATACTAGAGTATCTGAAGAAGAATAACCTCATGACCCAATATCAACATGGGTTTACGAGGGACCCTTCCTGTCAAACTAATTTGATCAGCTTTTATGAGGAGGAAAGTTCTGGACCGGAAAAAGGAAATGCAGTGGATGTTGTGTATATGGACTTTTCAAAAGCTTTTGATACGGTTCCACACAAAAGGTTGATACATAAAATGAGAACAATGGGGATAGGAGAAAATATATGTAAGTGGGTTAAGAACTCGCTCAGTTATAGGAAACAAAGGGTGGTTATTAATGGAACACACTCAGACTGGGTCTCAGTTAACAGTGGGGTACCACAGGGGTCAGTATTGGGCCCGCTTCTTTTTAACATATTTATTAATGACCTTGTAGGGGGCATACAGAGTAGTATTTCAATATTTGCAGATGACACTAAACTCTGCAGGGTAATCAATACAAAGGAGGACAATTTTATATTACAGGAGGATCTATGTAAACTAGAAGCTTGGGTTGATAAATGGCAAATGAGCTTTAATGGGAATAAATGTAAGGTAATGGACTTGGGCAGAGGAAATAAAATGTATAATTATATGCTTAATTGTAAATCACTGGGCAAAACTGTCACTGAAAAAGACCTGGGTGTATTGGTGGACGACAAGCTCACGTTTGGTGGCCAGTGTCAGGCAGCTGCTGCAAAGGCAAATAAAATAATGGGATGCATTAAAAGAGGCATAGATGCTCATGAGGAGAGCATAATTTTACCTCTATAAAAGTCACTAGTGCGACCACACTTAGAATACTGTGTACAGTTCTGGTCTCCGGTGTATAAGAAAGACATAGAGCTGAACTAGAGCGGGTGCAGAGAAGAGCGACCAGGGTTATTAGAGGACTGGGGGGTCTGCAATACCAAGACAGGTTATTACACTTGGGGTTATTTACGTTGGAAAAACGAAGGCTTAGGGGTGATCTTATTACTATGTACAAGTATATGAGGGGACAGTACAAAGACCTTTCTATTGATCTTTTTACTCTGAGGCCTGAGACGGGGACAAGGGGGCATCTTCTACGTTTGGAGGAAAGAAGGTTAAATCATAATCACAGACGGGGATTCTTTACTGTAAGAGCAGTGAGACTATGGAACTCTCTGCCGCATGATGTTGTAATGAGTGATTCACTACTAATATTTAAGAAGGGCCTGGATGCCTTTCTTGAAAAGTATAATATTACAGGTTATAAATACTAGATTCCTTCACAGGGCGTTGATCCAGGGAACTAGTCTGATTGTCGTATGGAGTCAGGAAGTAATTTTTTTCCCCAATGTGGAGCTTAGTGTGTGCCACATGGGGTTTTTTTGCCTTCCGCTGGATCAACATGTTAGGCTATGGGTTGAACTAGATGGACTTAGTTTTTAAGGTTGAAGGAAGACTATGTTACTACACTGCTCAAAGAAATAAAGGGAACACTCAAATGACACATCCTAGATCTGAATGAATGAAATATTCTCATTGAATACTTTGTTCTGTACAAAGTTGAATGTGCTGACAACAAAATCACACAAAAATAATCAATGGAAATCAAATTTATTAACCAGTTGAGGCCTGGATTTGGAGTCGACCCCAAAATTAAAGTGGAAAAACACACTGCAAGCTGATCCAACTTTGATGTAATGTCCTTAAAACAAGTCAAAATGAAGCTCAGTATTGTGTGTGGCCTCCACGTGCCTGTATGACCTCCCTACAACGCCTGGGCATGCTCCTGATGAGGTTGCGGATGGTCTCCTGTGGGATCTCCTCCCAGACCTGGACTAAAGCATCCGCCAACTCCTGGACAGTCTGTGATGTTGGTGGATGGAGCGAGACATGATGTCCCAGATGTGCTCAATCGGATTCAGGTCTGGGGAACGGGCAGGCCAGTCCATAGCTTCAATGCCTTCATCTTGCAGGAACTGCTGACACACTTCAGCCACATGAGGTCTGGCATTGTCATCCATTAGGAGGAACCCAGGGCCAACCGCACAAGCATATGGTCTCACAAGGGGTCTGAGGATCTCATCTCGTTACCTAATGGCAGTCAGGCTACCTATAGAGGGCTGTGCGGCCCTCCAAAGAAACGCCACCCCACACCATTACTGACCCACTGCCAAACCGGTCATGCTGAAGGATGTTGCAGGCAGCAGATCGCTCTCCACAGCTTCTCCAGACTCTGTCACGTCTGTCACATGTGCTCAGTGTGAATCTGCTTTCATCTGTGAAGAGCACAGGGCGCCAGTGGCGACTTTGCCAATCATGGTGTTATGTGGCAAATGCTAAGCGTCCTGCAAGGTGTTGGGCTGTGAGCACAACCCCCATCTGTGGACGTCGGGCCCTCATACCACCCTCATGGAGTCGGTTTCTAACCGTTTGTGCACACACATGCACATTTGTGGCCTGCTGGAGGTCATTTTGCCGGGCTCTGGCAGTGCTCCTCCTGTTACTCCTTGCACAAAGGCGGAGGTAGCTGTCCTGCTGCTGGGTTGTTGCCCTCCTACGCCCCCTCCACGTCTCCTGGTGTACTGGCTTGTCTCTTGGTAGCACCTTCAGCCTCTGGACACTACGCTGACAGACACAGCAAACCTTCTTGCCACAGCTCGCATTGATGTGCCATCCTGGATGAGCTGCACTACCTGAGCAACTCCTGTGGGTCGCAGAGTCCATCTCCTGCTACCACGAGTGTGAAAGCACAACCAACATTCAAAAGTGACCAAAACATCAGCCAGAAAGCATTGGTACTGAGATGTGGTCTGTGGTCCCCACCTACAGAACCACTCCTTTATTGAGGGTGTCTTGATAATTGCCAATAATTTCCATCTATTGTCTATTCCATTTGCACAACAGCATGTGAAACTGATTGTCAATCAGTGTTGCTTCCTAAGTGGACAGTTTGATTTCACAGAAGTTTGATTTACTTGGAGTTATATTCTGTTGTTTAAGTGTTCCCTTTATTTTTTTGAGCAGTATATGTTACATAGCATTCGTCCGTCCGAGTCAAACGCTCGTGTGAGTGAGCTCTTATACACAGGCTGAGGCAAGGAGGTGAGACTGCAGCTACATTGCCCTATCTTCTCCTCCGCTTTCTTCTCTCCACTTTTCTATGCCTTCAGTTACTGTATTACAATTCTGTACAAAGGGAAAAGGAACAAAGGACAGTTGGAAGGTGATGAGGATAATTTCCCACTAATATTGTTTCGCAAAATTTTAATGTATATACAGATGTCTGTAAAGTGCTATGGAATTAAAGGCGCTATATAAGTAAGTTAAATAAATTGTATATATGTCCTACTGCAACATTAAAGATGGGAGTCTGCAATTAGTACTATGAAACAATGCAGCATAACTGTGCAATAAAAGTTATTAATACTCTTCTCAACAGGAAAGTAGCAAAAAAGGGTCTGCTGTAATTGTCAAAAATTTCTTGGGGCAGAACCATACGAAGCAAATACTGCAGTACATACAATATGTTCTACTGCCCTCTAGTGTCTGTACTAGAAAAGTGCATCTACTGGAAGATACTAGTGTGATAAATGATAATGAAATAGAAGATGGTTAAAGTGCTAAGATTATCAAAGCACAGTACTAATAGTATGAGAAAACCAGGGCATCTTCTGTATATAATTATATATGTACCGCTGGTATAACCTGGGCATCTTCTGTATTTAATTATATATGTATGTACAGTTGGTATAAGTTCTACATCTTCTGTATATAGTGATATGGAACATGCTGGTATAACCTGGGTATCTCCTGTATATAATTATATATGTACAGCTGGTATAAGTTATACATCTTCTGTATATAGTGATATGGAACATGCTGTTATAACCTGGGTATCTCCTGTATATAATTATATATGTACAGCTGGTATAAGTTATACATCTTCTTGTATACAGTATAATGATATGAAGCATGCTGGTATAACCTGGGTATATTCTGGTATTTAATTATTATTTTCTTTCATAAACTCCATTATCACACCAGGCAGTCTCCTAGTTTGCGATTCATTGTCCGTTCTGGCACATACTTCAGAAGTGTCGATATATAAAATATTCAGTGCGGGTTCAGTGAAAGGAAGGTGGTGAGAGAAGGTGATAAGATTTGGGAGGTGGGGGGAGACATTTTCCTTGTTTTAATATATAATTGTTTTTAGACACAGGCAACGACTTTATAATATAATGTAAGTGGGACATTAACACTGAACGCCCCGCTTTAGGAGAGAACATTTATTTTATCCTTTGGTCTTTAAAATGGAGATTGCTTTATGTTAGAATTTCCCAGAAGCCTCATTCTCTTTATTGATAAGGTTCCCAGAGCTAGTACTTTGAATTATAGGGAAATTATGGGGCTCTCCTGGTGAGGTGATATGGTGCCGTAGAGAGGGTCTTGATGGATGACTTGTGGATCGCTTGCACTGTATATTAGATGGGTATTACTTTTGTGGCTGGCACTGTATAATTGGTCTGTATTACTTTTATAATTACTTTTGCAATACCCATATGATATACAATGCCAGTGTATAAGAAAGGTCATGTAGGGCCAGTGTCAACATCAGGAAAACTAAACCAGGTGCTGGGGCCCACTGTGCCTGGTGAAGGGAAGGTAAAGATTAAATTGTATTTTTTTTCATTTAGGTATGTGCTTTATTCACTGTTGGTATATAGTTTTTATATGGTTTATTCTTGGCTGGTATATATTTGTGTGTGGACAATTCCATGATAGTACATAGTTACAGTTCCTTTAAAAAGTATTCACAGCCCAGGAACTTTTCCACATTTTTTCAAGTTATACCTACAAACGTAATTTTTTTTATTGGGATGTTTTCCTTACAGGATTGCCCTGTATTTAGCTCTATCCATCTTCCCATCAACTCTTTCCTGCTTCCCTGTTCCTGCTGAAAAAAGCATTCCCACAGCGTGATGCTGCCACCACCATGTGTGACAGTGGAGATGGTGTTTTCAGGGTGATGTGCAGTGTTAGTTTTCTGCCACACTTAGGGTTTTGCATTTAAACCAAAAATTTTTACTTTGGTCTCATCTGACCAGAGCACCCTCTGCCACATGCTTGCTGTGTACCATACATAGATTTTTCCAAAATGCAAATGGGACTTCTTATGGCTCTTATGGATCTCAGCTCCTCCTACAGAGTGACCCTGAACCTCTTGACTGCTTCTCTAAATAGTACTCTCCTTGCTTGGGATGTCAGTTTGGTGGACATTAATGTCTTAGTAGGTTTGCAGTTGTCCTTCCATTTTTGGATGATGGATTGAACAGTGCTCCATGAGATATTCAGAGCTTGGCCTATTTATTTATAATGAAACCCTGCTTTACTCTTCTCCACAACTTTATCCTTGACCAGTCAAGTGTGTTCCTTGGTTTTCATGATGCTGTTTTTTCCCACATGTTCTCAAACAAACCTCTCAGTCATTCACAGAATAGCTGTGGTTATACTGAGAATAAATTACACACAGGTGGACTCAATTTACTAATTATGTAACTTCTGGATGCAATTAATAACTCAGGATTTTATTTAGGGGTATCAGACTACAGGGGGCTAAATACAAATGCACGTCATCATTTTCAGATTAATATTTTTTAAATATTTAGAAAGCCATGTATCATACTACTGGAGGGGCATCAAATCAACTTCCACTTAAGGCATCAGAAAAGCTAGAATTAGCTGCTATTGCAAACTTTGGCACTGTGCTATCTTTCTTTAAGAAGCTATTTATGCAATCACCTATTTTAGAGGACTTGGTACTGCCGTGTATTACATAATCTGCCATTTACTGTACTTAAAGGGGTATTCTTGTCTCCAAGATCCTATCCCAATACGTAGTAGATGTAATAATAATAATATTACCAAATACCTCCAATTAGAAATGTAATATAGTTTTTCTGATTCGCTATGTCTCTTTCCTCATGTGCAGGCATTGCAGGACCTTGGGTATCCATGATTATGACCACTATCAACTATCTAACTGTCTCTATATCAGTGGTCGTAACCATGGATACCTAAGGTCCTGCAATGCCTGCACATGAGGAAAGAGACATAGCGAATCAGGAGAACTATATTACATTTCTAATTGGAGGTATTTGGTAATATTATTATTATTATTACGCCTACTACAAATTGGGATAAGATTGTGGAGATAGGAATACCCCTTTAAGTGCCATGTAATAGTATTGTGGCTGTTTGGAGCTTGCATGGTGGAGTGGGAAGAGGAGTAACCTTTATTATTCCTTATGATGCTTAACCAGTTCATGACCAGGCCATTTTCAGTCATTCCTGACTAGTCACACTTAAGCTTTTAACGGCTATAAAAAATATTTCCATTTTTAGGCATTAAAATAATTTTCCCTTTTTTTTTCCGTAACACATGGGGCTTAATTTTTACATTGTTTTTATATTCCTTTTTTTTTCTTGCTGATATCATGGGAAAATATAAAGAAAAAAAAAGTGTTATCTTTCCATATAAATTAATTTTATATATGGGACATATTTGTTTTTAAATGGGGGTGTGACTATATACAGCGATCCTAGTTGGTGTTTTTTGCTTTCTTTTTTTATTTTGCTTAAATTTTTTTTATCATGCTTTTTTTCCTCTTTATTTTTTGCACGTATTTTACATAAGGTGCCCCCCATTAGGTCTTATGAGACCTTTGGGGCACTTGATCACACTAACATATATTTTTTATTCCTGATATCCACTGTAACTGGGGCTGGTATAGTAGCCCCAACTATAGGAGAAAATCAGTTTCTTATCTGCACAGTAGTGCTGTTTCGGTTTCTTAGGACCAAGTAACTCCTGTTCTCTCCCCACATCTTATGATAACCGGATCTGGAAGAGGAAGCATAGTAAGTGCTTCCTAATCTCTTCCTAGTCTGTAAATACAATACTTATTCAGCTCTCGAGAAGGCAGTAATGATAAAAATTCATGTCTGTCTTCTCTGCAGGGAGTCTGGCTGTGTATGACAGCTCCCTGCCCCAGCAGCTGCATAGTGACAGACTGCTGCTCTACTTTGCAGTGACATTTTAGAACTTCACTGCTAGATAGAATGAGAACTGCCCAGATGTTTGTCTATGGGCATCCGGAAGTAGTTAACTTTATTTTGCTTTTTCCTGTGCTTATTCATATTTTTTTTTTGCCCTTACATAGTGACTTTTTGGCTTTTTCCTCCATTCCGTGCACCTGCCTCATTTCTTCTTACTGTCCAGATAGCCGTTTAATGCCGAATCACTGGTGGCCAAGAAACAAAGTAGAAAACTTATTACACAAATTTTTTAAGTCAATCTTCTTTGTTGCTGTGTTGCCGTTATTTTTTTCCACATTTATCAAAGTGCTATATGATGCTTGATAAATGTGATGCTTCTTTAGATATAAAACATAAAACTTCCTGATTTTCCAGTCTTTTCTTCACCCACCCCCTACTTTAATGAGTTTGCAATTTTTTATTTTTTTTTGCAACTTTTTAAAAGGTTGCAATTCATGAATCTGACAAACTTTATATTCATCACTAGACCTATACAGATTGCACCCAATTTTTTAAAGGTGTGACGTTAACGTGGCATACAACAAAATTTACTATACATTTTTTTTAACTATATAAGATGAGGGCAGAAACCTTGATAAATTTCCCCCTTAATTTTATAGCTTCCAGCCTTCAGGAGTCTGGCTTTTTACCCATGTGGTGGAGCTGGGCATTGCATTGTGGCTGTAACTGGTCTGGGAGGCGGAACCTCTGAGCTACTATACAAGGGGGCGGTCCTTGTAAGGGAGCGGGTGGCAATCAGGGATGACGGGCAGGCAGTCACAGCAGGTGACCGGGACAGTCTCTGAGTGGACGGGCTGGAGGTCACGGAAAGTAAACGGGGCAGTCTCTGGATAAACGGGCAGGGAGTTACGGCAAGTGACCGGGGCAGTCTCTGGATGAACGGGCAGGGAGTTACGGCAAGTGACCGGGGCAGTCTCTGGGTAAAGGGTAGGTACGACCTGTGATGGCAGAGCCTCCGGGTAGGCTAGCAGGCAGATGGTAGATGTGTGCTCCCAGGTGAGCAAGCGAGAGTCTCTGGAATGGTAGGTGGTCACAGCACGTGACGGCGAAGCCTCCAGGTAGGCTAGCAGGCAGGTAACAGGTGGGCGCTCCCAGGTGAGCGGGCAGGAGTCTCTGGAAAGGCAGATGGTCACAGCACGTGACGGCGGAGCCTCCAGGTAGGCTAGCAGGCAGGTAACAGGTGTGCGCTCCCAGGTGAGCGGGCAGGAGTCTCTGGAAAGGCAGATGGTCACAGCACGTGACGGCGGAGCCTCCAGGTAGGCTAGCAGGCAGGTAACAGGTGTGCGCTCCCAGGTGAGCGGGCAAGCTGGTCCATAGACAGACTGACAGGAGTTGGAAGGCAGACCGTCGGACCTCAGGCTAGCAGGCAGGTGACTGGATATCAGGCAGGACAAAGGCAGCAAGCTGGCAGGAATCTGGCAGGTAACTGGCAGGTAACTGGCAACGGGACCTGAGGGCTGAAGCACAGGTGAGACACAGGTGCAAACAACATTGCTCGGGCACCTCCATTTTGGAGGAGGTGCCCTTTATATGGGAGGTCCTCCGGCAATTGGCCGGGGACTCCTTAGGACGGCGCGCGCGGTCCCTTTAAGAGAGGGGGAGCGCGCGCGCGCGTGCCCTAAGCACACTGCCGGGGAAGGAGCGCGCGCCGGAAGCAGCGGGGAGAGCAGCGCTGGAGGACGCCGCGCCAGGAGCGGGGAGGTGAGAGGGACGGCGTCTCTGCCTAGAACAGGGCAGAGACGTCGATGCTACAGTGGCCTCATGTAAACTTCTAAAACAGGGATTTCTTGGAGGTTGCTCTGTCATTAGGTGAAAAACTTGCACATGGCTCAATGGCTCAATTGCATGGTCTGTTTCTTTTCTTTATCATAGAACTGACCAACCTACTTAATATTAAAATTAGCAATTTTTATTTGATTACTATTTTATTTGATTGTCAGGAAAAACACTTGGTCAGACCTTTCAGCCCTCTGGCGCCCCATTACCCTGCTGGTCAAACACGGTATTGACCGAGGATAAACACGGGCGCAGCTGCTCTAATTTATGTCGACTATTGTGGCACGTGATGTGACAGGACTTATATATACCACCAGTTCCTTCCAGGAACGTATATATACTGGTATACTGCCACCACCGATCTCTTAATAGGTGGATCGGGTACCCGTTAGGTACACATACCAAAGCTCGCACAATCAACAGACAACCCTGCCACACCAGCCTAACTAAAGAACTGCGATGGGCCTCCAGGGTTGCCGAGCGTAGATGGAAAAAGTCCCACTCCAATGAGCACTTCATTGCATTCAAACAATCCCTCACTACCTTCAAGTCCACACTCACTGCAGCAAAACAAACATACTTCGCATCCCCATATCCTCCCTGCCTCACAACCCTAAACAACTATTCAATACCTTCAATTCTCTCCTCCGTCCCCCAGTGCCTCCTCCCTCTCCTCTTATTTCAGCCGAAGACTTTGCCTCATTCTTCAAGCAGAAGATTGACACCATCAGACAAAGCTTTTGCCTAAAGCCCCCACAGCCCCTCCCCACACCTACTCAACCCTCCTCTTCCAAAACCACCTTCTCCACCATTACGGAAGATCAACTTTCCTCTTTACTCTCCAAATCACACCTCACCACCTGTGAACTTGACCCAATCCTGTCCCACCTCATCCCAAACCTTACCACTATCTTCATCCCAACCCTAGCCCACCTCTTTAACCTGCCACTAACAACTGGTGTCATCCCCTCATGCTTCAAACATGCCTCAATCACACCCATCCTCAAAAAGCCCTCCCTTGACCCATCCTCTCTGACTAGCTATCGCCCCATATCACTTCACCCCTATGCCTCAAAACTACTGGAACAACACGTCCATTCTGAACTGTCCTCCCACCTCTCCTCCTGCTCCCTCTTCGACCGCCTACAATCTGGTTTCCGACCGCACCATTCTACTGAAACTGCACTGACTAAAGTCACCAACGACCTACTAGCCGCCAAATCTAAGCGACACTACTCCGTCCTCCTCCTCCTAAACCTGTCATCTGCCTTCGACACAGTGGACCATTCCCTCTTACTACAAACTCTCTCATCTCTCGGCATCACAGACTTAGCCCTATCCTGGATCTCCTCATACCTAACAGACAGGACATTCAGTGTCTCCCACTCACGCACCACCTCCTCATCTCGCCCCCTATCTGTCGGTGTCCCCCAAGGTTCAGTCCTAGGACCTCTGCTCTTCTCCATCTACACCTTAGGCCTGGGACAGCTCATAGAGTCTCATGGCTTTCATTATCACCGCTATGCTGATGACACACAGATCTACCTCTCTGGACCCCATATCTCCTCCCTACTAACCAAAATCCCACAATCTCTGTCCGCTATTTCATTCTTCTTCTCTGCTAGATTTCTAAAACTTAAGATGGACTAAACAGAATTCATCATCTTTCCGCCATCCCATTCACCCCCCCCCAACTGACCTATCTATCAATGTCAATGGCTGTCCACTCTCCCCAGTCCCTCAGGCTCGCTGCCTTGGAGTAACCCTGGACTCTGATCTCTCCTTGAAACCACATATCCAAGCCCTTTCCACTTCCTGCCGACTCCAACTCAAAAATATCTCCCGGATCCGCACATTCCTGAACCATGAATCTGCAAAAACACTAGTGTACGCCCTCATCATCTCCCGCCTCGACTACTGCAACCTCCTGCTCTGTGGCCTCCCGTCTACCACTCTTGTACCCCTCCAATCTATCCTAAACTCTGATGCCCGACTAATCCACCTGTCCCCCCGCTATTCCCCGGCCTCTCCTCTCTGTCAATCTCTTCACTGGCTCCCAAATTCCTCAGAGAATCCAGTTCAAAACCCTAACCATGGCATACAAAGCCATTCACAACCTGTCTCCTCCATATATCTCTGACCTAGTCTCCCGTTACATACCCGCATGCAACCTCCGATACTCACAAGATCTCCTTCTCTACTCCCCTCTTATCTCCTCCTCCCACAATCGCATACAAGATTTCTCCCGTGCTTCCCCGCTACTCTGGAACTCTCTACCCCAACACATCAGACTCTTGTCGACCGTGGAAACCTTCAAAAGGAGCCTGAAGACCCACCTCTTCCGACAAGCCTACAACCTGCAGTAACCACCGCTGCATGACCAGCTCTACCCTCACCTAATGTATCCTCACCCATCCCTTGTAGATTGTGAGCCCTCGCGGGCAGGGTCCTCGCTCTTCCTGTACCAGTCGCTATCACATTGTGTTCAAGATTATTGTACTTGTATTTGCTATGTATACCCCTTTTCACATGTAAAGCGTCATGGAATAAATGGCGCTATAATAATAAATAATAATAATAATATTAGTGATGAGTGAGCACTAAAATGCTCGGGTACTCGTTGCTCGGGTCGAGAAAATTGGAATACTCGGGTGCTCGACCCGAGCAGCGAGCCCAATGTAAGTCTATGGGAAACTCGAGCATTCTTCAGCCGGCTCCCCCCGACGGTCTGCAGAGGGCCTAAAAATTGCCCAAATCGATGGGAACAGTGCTCAAATGACATGGGGACAGCATGGGGAAGACCCCTGGAAGCATTTCTGACTCCCAGGTCACTTCTGTCAACAACGTGGTCAGAGTATTACGCCAATTTTACGGACTCACAATAAAACATACCAAAACGAAACCAAAATGGATTTTCCTGGGAAATATGTTAAGGAACATCCTTTCCATGACATGTACAATGTATATAAAGCAAAATAAATAACCAGAAACAAAAATACTCCTCCACACCTTGGGCTATATTCACACGTTTCGTTTTTGATGCATTTTTGCACTTTTGCATTGCTTTGAACCAAGACAAATGCATTCACCAGGAAATTTCATTTTAACATTTTACAACCTTATCTGACCATATGGTGTGTGACACATCATCAGACACATGAATACAGTGCTGAAAAGTCATGGGAACAGCATGGGGAAGACCTCTGGAAGCATCTCTGACTCCCAGGTTGCTGCCTAAAAGTGATCCTTGGCGCATGCGAAGATGCCTCCCGCCATGAACCTGTCGTTGCAGACTTGCAACAATCACCGTCCACGTCCTTGTCCCACTGCAGCGTTCAGTTGTCCCTACCCCATTCCTTGGAATGCAAGCGCAAGTATGCAGGCAGCCAGCCACCCACCCACCCACCCACAGGCTGCAATACTATACTGCCAAATTTTTGACAGCTGCTTGCACTTGAAATGTAGCCTTTTAGGCTTGTGGAGGCGGAAGCATTTCATAACCTCATGCCGGTGGCAGCCGGGTATCCATACTCGGTCCCCAGCCACCACTATATTTCCCGGTATCGCCTCCGCCTTCCACAAGCACGGGTCCCACAACATTACCCGTGCCCTCCCCAGTGCACTTACTGGGAAGGACCGCCTAACCACAAACACGTGGACAGGTGAATGTGGCCAGGGACGGTACGGAGCCAGTCCACAACTTTTTTTGCTGACAGTTGTATTTAGCTCGGTGAAAGGACTGGCATAGAGGGAAACCCTATCTACCCTGCGTGTCATTTCTCACAGGAAATCCTGTAATGCAGCTTGTTGCAGGAAGTCCTGTAAAGCTGCATTCACTTGAAATGTGGCCTTTTAGGCTCGTGGAGGCGGAAGCTTTTCACAACCACATGCCTCATGCTTCGTGTCCATACTCGGTCCCCAGCCGTCACTATTTCTCCCGGTGTTGTCTCCGTCTTCTACAAGCGCGGGTCCCTGAACATTACTGATGGTACTTTTCTGTGGGAATTTGCTTGTCTCCTACCAGCCTGGAATATTTCCTGCAAACTATGGTACGACGCCATGGTATTAGCACTGCCCCCAGTACCAGTAGCGAAGCCATCCCCAATTTCCTTCTCAGGAATTTTATTTGGTAGAGTGGCTGCCCAAATACATTTTCTCACAAAGGAGCTGAAGATAGAGTGGCAGTAGGTGCAAGTTTCTCCAGCCTGTTAGATATTAGAGGGTGAAGGCAGCACATTGGATCAGTGGTTAGCACTGAAGACTTGCAGCGCTGGGATCCTGGGTTCAAACCCTAGCAAGGACAACATCTGCAAAGACTTTGTATGTTCTCCCTGTGTTTGCATGTGTTTCCTCCTCAGTAAAAAAACAGCCATAGAGTGTCCGGGAACCTTTCCATATACTTTTCTTAGCCAGGACTGCTTCTTGGCCGGTTTGGAAGGTCCCACCAGAGAATCCTCTGGTGTCCCTTGGCTTCTACCTCAGGAGAGTTCATGATAGCGCTAACTTTGCAGCTGCTATGGGGCTCTTGAGCGGGGGAGAAAGGTTAGCCCTCAGAATCAAATCCTCTGGTGGGCACAATGTTTTTCAATCTGAAACAGCTTCTCAGTGGGAGTTGTATTTCACTACAGCCATATTCTTTAGCTCGGTGAAAGTACTGGCATAGAGGGAAACCGTATCTACCCCGGCTGTCATTTCTCCGTCACCAGGTTCCGCCCATTGTCACACAGGACCATGCCTGGCTGTATGTTCAGCGGTGAGAGCCACAGATCAGGCTGCTGTGTTACAGCTTTCAACAACTCTGCAGTGCTGGGCGGTTTGTCAATTAAGTATTAAGCATGTTATCTTCAGCACAGCCTGTTGCCGCTTGGCCAAGGCAGTGCTGTCAGCTTGTGAATGATGTGGTCATTTTGGAGATGGAGGAGGAGGTGCATGAGCTGAACAATGCGATTACATTGAGGTTAAATTGGTGACGCTGTTTTTTATACTAAAGAAAGATCCTATTGTTTTTGTTTTTTTTACGTTATTTTTTAAGACAAATGCATTCACCGGGAAATGTCATTTTAACATTTTACAACCTTATCTGGCAATGTGGTGTGTGACATATCATCAGACACATCCTGTTTTATTTATGATGGAGGGACTCTGAAAGTCATAAAGCCTATTTTTATAGGGACATCAGACGGCCCTTACTATTCTTAAAAGGCCAGCAGTCGGCCCTAGCTATTGTTAGAGAACCATCAGGCGGCTATGCTTTGTTGTTCCCATTATTAACAAGTGGGTCTCCTATACTGTTATTGCGTATCCAGTGACTGCAAGGGCTGCCAAAAATTTGGACGCAACCCAATACCCCTTTGAAGAGACATAGAGGAGGGTCTCAGTAAAAAAATGTTCCCATTATAAAGGAGCGGGTCTCCTATAGTGGTAATGCCCATGCTGTGACTGCAAGGGCTGCCAAAATTTGGGAAAAACCCCACTAAGAATTTAAAGACACATAGAGCAGGGCCACAGTAACAAGGTACGACATGTTCCCATTAGAAAGGAGAGGGTCTGCTATACAGTTATAGGGTGTGCAGTGAGTCCAAAGGCTGACAATTTTAGGAAAAACTCCACTAAGAATTTAAAGCCACACAGAGCAGGGCCACAGTAACGACAAATTCCCATTAGAAAGGAGAGGGTCTCCCATAGTGTTGGCCTATGCAGTGAATGCAAGGGCTGCCAAAAATTTGGAGACACTTCAATGCCCCTTGGAAGAGACGTGGAGGAGGGCCTCATAAAAAAAATGTTCCCATTAGAAAGGAGCGGGCCTCCTATACTTGTAATGCCCATGCACTAAGTGTATGGGCTGACAAACATTTACCCCTGGGGGGTATACATGAACATACTGTATAAAAAAATTTTTTACGGGCATCATAAACACCCTTTACAAAAATTAGGTAGATGTTGCATCACGGACCACGGTCACCCTGGTGATATGGTGGTGGAGGATGAGGACAAGAGCAAATAGCCAAAATCAGGAAGCGCATACCCATGTGTGGGTGTGAAAAGGTGCATGGGAATATACCTCCCAAGAAAAGACACTGGATTTGAGTTTGTTACGCTGCTATTGTGGCACCCCAGGGGTCTGGTTTCCACAGTAATAGCAGTATTACGTCTGTGAGCAGGTGGGAGGTCTCCTGGGCAGGAATCCTAAGCATGCCACACCTCCTGCCCAGTCCTGGGAGGGGAAGAACTTCCCCTATATAAACTGGGGCTGAGGCAGGGTTAGAGAGAGGAGTTCCAGACAGAGACGGAGTCTGGTCTGGACACGCAGAAACAGGGACAGATAGACATCAGGAGCTCTGTAGGAGCCAAGGAGAAGCGCCAGGGGCTGGAGCTGTGCAGAGCTCGCCCTGGGAGAAGGTACTACAACCGGACACAGGAGTCCGAGGCTGTGGGGACTAAGATATACCCAGCAGCAGAATCCATCCGGCAGGGGATTCCAGGTCCTCTGGCCATAAAAGCCCGGAGGCTCAGTCACAACGAAGGGACCAGCACCGCCATCCCGGAGCGGAGGCTAACAGGAGGCCCCAGGTCACCAGCCATACGGGTGAGCACCACACGGTATACCCAGGGACGTGGGCAACTTGTAACCGCCGAAAGCAGGGTAGCCAGGAAGGGTACAGACTAACGGGAAGGCCTACAACTCCACCTGGCCAGGGGAACTCCGGCTTACTCGCAGACTAACCAGGCCCCAACTACTAGCCAGTACTCCCGGGGGAATTTGCCTTGTACCATCAGTAAAGACCCTGAACTGTACCCTCGTGTCTCCGTGCTTCCTTGTCGCACCATTAGTGCTGGGACATCCACACCATCACTCCCAACATCAACCTCATCCTCTGCCCTGAGGCCATACCCCTCCCGTTGGGGGTTATACCATCCACGCTGCACATCCGTACCACCGGCCTCAGCGGACTGCCCTGCAGCGGCGGCTTCATAGCCGCATTCAACGGGTGGCGTAGTCGGACACTAATACCATCATACCAATAACTGCCACTTAGTTTGACCACCCTGGGCACGGACCGGGTCACCGCCACACGAAGACTACTACCCCCATCGGATCCGGCTCCGGGTATTCCCCGCGCGCACGCGCGCCGCACTACAGCACTGGCCCAGGGGGCGCGTCAACTTTGGCGTAGTCGGCAGGATTACGTGCCCGCAACCACCGGGTACTGCGTGCCTGAAGAAAAGTTCACATTTACCGCAAAAAGGAGTCTCCCGCCAATTCCAGAGGGTTTCCGCCATTGGACGCCATCTGGGGTCGTTTCCCGCCGTTTGCCCGCCATCTGCAGTCTTTGCCCGCCATCTGCGAAGTTTCCCGCCATCGGGAGACGATTCCCGCCATCTGAGACGATTTCCCGCCCTGGCAGAGCGGACGCCATTATGGGCGTGCCAGAGGGTGGCAAGAGACCACCTCCCATCGTGGGCGCGGTCCCAGAAGGGCGCCAAAAGCGGAGACCGCCCCCACCAGCCGAGACTACCACCATGGAAATGTCCATCAAAGTGGGGGGTCTGCCCCTGAAACTGACTGTCACTAAGTTGCCCCGGGACCACTCCCAAGGGGGGCGGATAGAGAACAAAACGGAGAAGATGGGTGCAGCCTGGAGGAGTCTGGACAGATCGCACCCGGGGATGGAGGAAGAGACAAGCGGTACCGACCCCGTGGTCCGGGGCCTGCTGCAGGCCGCCACCCCAGAAGGCCTGGTGGAGATCCTGGCACAGCTCCCCAGAGATCGGGAGCATGCACAGACTGCGCTGGAGGCCTTGGCCCGGAAGATGGCCCGAGTACAACAAGAAGCACTGGCCGAATGGAGGAGGGAGATGGCCCAGCAGGCTGGAACCCGCCAGCAGAGGACGCCACCCGCAACGTGGGGCATGTCTGCCCCTGAGGATGGTGCAGGAGGGACGAAGGCCGGAGACGACGCCGCGGAGGGAGCCGCAGGGATGGAAGCAGGTAATGGGGACGTCACCACCCCGAGCCCAGTAGTCGAAAGCCTGCCCCAGCTCCCCGTCGCAGAGCCCGAAGTCCCACTCACCGCGCCCGTTGCCGCACCGCCACTGCTCCCAACTAGGCCTCAAGCGGCCGGAGCCGCGGTCACGCCCCCTTCCGCGCCACGCCCCTTGACCCTGAGCGCGGCAAAAGAGGAATTGCCCCCGGCCTGGTCGCAAGGCCGAGTACCCCCGGGCGCCGCGGTCTCAACAGCGCCCTCCTCCCGGAAGGCGCCATACTTGAATCCAGACAGGATGCCTACGGCCTGGACACAAGGCCGAGCACCCCCGGGCGCCGCTGCCCCTACAGCGCCCTCTACCTCCACCGTGCCACCCCTGGGTGAAGATCTGTTTGCACAGCATACTAGCCCGGACGGGCTGCCCTTCGTTTGGCCACCGGAGTACATCAATCCCCGACTCCGGAGGGAACGGCCCCTGTGTGAGCCTCTAATCCCGGCTCCGGCGCCCGCCAAAATTGTCCCGCTCCCGTTGGAGGAAGCCCAGTTTGCATGGGACCCCACCGGTGAGAACCTAATGGGGTTTACCCAGAAGACCCGGGCGGACGCAGCCCGGCGTGAGGGGTGCTGCCGTCAGCAGCTAGAGGTCTTCGGGAGAGAACGACGAGAGAGGCGGATCCGCGAAGAACAGCTGCAGGTCCGGAGCGCGGAGCAGAAACGCCGAGCCCGACGAAACCCCCGTGCGGCCCACGGTCCCCGCGCCACCGGGACCGTAATAAAGTTCCAGCTGGAGCATGGCTGGGGCTTTATCCGGGATCACCGAACCCCCGGTGACGTCTTTGTCACCCGCAGGGATGTCGAGAGCCACCTGCCGGAGGGACATCGCGGACGTGACCTCTACCCGGGTGATGAGGTCACCTTCACCCGGCATCAGTGTGCTAAAGGACCGTACGCCCTTCACGTACACCGGCTGACTGAGGAGGAGATACAATATGAGGAAAGCCAAGAGGACCCGGACGGGTCTGAAGACTACCCTCAGGAGGAGACAAGGAGAGGATACAGCTACTGAAGGAAGTAGCATAAACAAAGTACTGTATATAGTTACCCGTCAGGGTATGAGAACTGTTGCTGAAACTGTTGCTGAGTGAAGTGTGGTCCCCGTTGGGACTAGTGTGTGACTGTTAAAGAACTGTTTCCTGTGTGCCCCTATCCATTACCAGGCTGCGGACTGTGAGCAGCCATTCCCCTATTCCCACTGGCCGAGGACTGAGAGCGGCCATACCCTGTAAATAGTTGCGCTTCCTAAGGCGCCCCCTACTGGTTTTATAGAAGAACTGTTTTCCTACTACAGAATTAGTGACTGTTGCACTTTACCTGGTCACAAGTTGCACGGTGACCAGAGATCAAGAACGTGTTGATCAAGAATGTTTTATATGAAAAAGTTTTTATGATGCTAAAAGAGTTAATGGCATTTTCCGATAATGTTTTCGTAATGTTTTATACCTGTAAAGTTAGAAGAGAAAAGTACCTCCCATAAAGGGATGAGTTCATAAGTTAATAACTTATATATGAGTGCACTTTAAAATTTTGTATGTTGTAATTTGCTTTTGCTCTATTCCAGCCCGAGGACGTGCTGTGGTTTACCGGGGGGGAATGTAGCACCCCGAGGACTCGGCTGCTACAGGGGTATTGCACCTCAGACCAGAGGTGTGGTATTCCACTCCCGGGTAAGGATGGAGTGTGGAACTGGGCTCAGTTAGCTGCATGCACTACACTCACCCCATTTCCGGGGGACAGATCAACGGTACTCCCACCAGATAGATGTGCAGGTACGACAGCTTCTGTCCCTGGCTGGAGTGGGGAGGGGGGAGGAACATCCCAGTGGTGTAGGAGCAGACAGGGGAGGGACTCTGGGCATAGGTAGGAGCCCATTGGGTGCTTGTCACCTGGGCTCGGGTGTCAGAGGGAGTATATAAGGTGGGCACCATCTTAGGACAGGGTCTTTTTGGTCTGCTCTGTGCAGAGAGGAGCTCAGCCAGAGAGGGCTGACAGGGAGCTGTGGCTCAGTCTGGGCCCAGCTCCAGAGCCAGGCCTGGAGAGGAGGCCTGAAGCAGAGAGAGAGAGAAAGGAGAAGAAGGAGGAACAGAAACACCAGGAGAGGCCCAGTGACGCAAGAGAAGAGGGAACCCTGAGATCCCACGAGTTAACGGGTGAAGGGTTGGCAGAACAGGGTACCGGATCCCAAACTGGTGGAGGCCAATTATCCTCAGCCAGGAACCGGAGGTCGTGGATAAGTTTTGGCGCGACCCCTCGCCATATCCACCAGGAAGGCATACCACGTATAGGGTCAGGGAAGCCAGGAAAGGTTTCACCACCAGAAGGCCCGAGGGAGCTGGACAAAGGTGGATCCCTGGTGGGGACGGCCAGTAGGAAGGAAGAGAGGGGAGCTCAGGACCACGCTCTGGAACTGCCTGGGAGTTGGCCGAGTCCCGCACCTGGTGGACGCAGCACGGCTCGGGTGGTCACTCTTGGCCGAAGTGATCTGAACACCAACTGTGAGTAAAGCTGTGAAAACTGCAATGCACGTCTCTGAGCTTCCTTGTCACACCACTACCACTATCATCATTCCCTGCTTCACCAGCTGCCCTGAGGCTATACCTCTCCCGTTGGGGGTTATACCATCCACGCTGCACAACCACACCATCGGCCTCAGCGGTCTGCCCTGCAGCGGCGGCTTCATAGCCGCATTCAACGGGTGGCGTAGTCGGACACTAATACCATCATATCAATAACTGCCACTTAGTTTGACCACCCTGGGCACGGACCGGGTCACCGCCACGAGGACTACTACCCCCATCGGATCCGGCTCCGGGTATTCCCCGCGCGCGCACGCGCGCAACGCTACGCAACATGGCCCAGGGGGCGCGTCACTATCATTCGGTGGTGTTGAGAAGTCTGGCCCAATCCAGCCCTTGTTCATTTTTATAAGAGTCAGCCTGTCAGCATTTTCAGTTGACAGGCGGATGCGCTTATCAGTTATAATTCCACCAGCGGCACTAAAAACCCGCACTGATAAAACGCTGGCGGCAGGGCAGGCCAGGACCTCCAAGGCATAGAAAGCCTGTTCATTCCACGTATCCAGCTTGGATACTCAATAATTACAAGGCACAGCGGAATCACGGAGGACGTTGGTACGGTCATCAAGGTACTCCCTCAGCATCTTCCCAAACTTTGCACTCCTTGTGAGAGTACCCCGCGTCTCAAGGCCTGTCCGATGGGAGGGTCTGAGAAAACTCTCCCAGAACTTTGACAGTGTTCCCCTGCCTCTGCTGGATTGCATTTGTGTTTCTCTCGCCTGTACTCCTTGGTTGTCCAACGAAGTGTGCCCTCTGCCCCCAGCGTTTTCAGATGGGAATTTTTTTATTAGTTCCGCAACAAGAGCCTTCTGGTACAGGCCCATTTTTGAAGATCTGTCCACCTCAGGAATAAGAGATATAAAGTTCTCCTTGTAGCGTGGGTCTAGAAGTGTCACCAACCACTAATGACTGTCACCCAAAATTTTGAGAACGCGAGGGTCATGGGAAAGGCAGCGTAACATAGTAGTCTGGCACGCATGGCCGAGTTTAACAGGCTAGACTTCCGTGTCCTCACCAAGAGGATGACTGACCATGCTCTCCTCCTCCTCTCTGTCCTCTGGCCATCCACGCTGAACAGACGGTATGACGGCTGTGAAGGTAGTACCGTCTATAGTGCATGAAACTA
Organism: Phyllobates terribilis; assembly: GCF_046119375.1. Taxonomy (NCBI): domain Eukaryota; kingdom Metazoa; phylum Chordata; class Amphibia; order Anura; family Dendrobatidae; genus Phyllobates; species Phyllobates terribilis. The sequence continues at coordinate 107,367,687 of NW_027362765.1, forward strand.
GCTCCTGTCCTTCCTCCTCCTCCTCCTCTTCCTCATTGTCACCCAATCCACATTGGGATGAGATGAGGCTTGGCTGTGTGTAATCACCCTGTATGGTTCCTTGCTCCATCTCATCGTGCTCCGCCTGCAATGCATCCTCTTTGATTGTGAGCAGAGAGCGTTTCAGAAGACAGAGAAGCGGGATGGTGACGCTAATTATGGCGTCATCGCCGCTCACCATCTTGGTGGAGTCCTCAAAGTTTTGGAGGATGGTACATATGTCTGACATCCATGTCCACTCCTGAGGTCTTATGTGTGGAGTATGAACTGAATACTGACGGCCTTGTTAATGCTGGTACTCAACAACTGCCCTCTTCTGCTCACAAATCCTTCCCAATATCCTGCAGTGTAGAGTTCCAACGCGTGGGGACATCACACACCAGTCTGTGAGCCGGAAGCTGCAAACGCTGCTGAAACACTGCAAGGGCAGCGTAAGCTGTAGCTTACTTTCTAAAATGGGCACACAGGTGGTGTACTTTAACAAGCAGATCTGGCAGCTCCGAGGTTAAGCACATGGGCCAGGCATAGTACGTGTGTGAGCTCGCATCGCCTCAGAGCCGCCACCAGGTTCCGGCCATTGTCACACACGACCATGCCTGGCTGCAGGTTCAGCGGTGTGAGCCACAGATCTACCTGCTCTTTCAGAGCTGTCGACAACTCTTCAGCATTGTGTGGTTTTTCAACTAAGCATATTAGCTTCAGCACAGCCTGTTGCCCCTTGGCCGAGGCAGTGCTGCAGTGCTTCCAGCTTGTGACTGATGTGGTCATTTCGGAGATGGAGGCTGAAGAGGAGGAGGAGGCTGAGGAGGATGAGGTGCAGGAAGCTGTAGACCGTGGGGGCAACCCTGATTGACCTAGGGCCCACAATCCTTGGCTTCGGTAGGACGTGTTCCGTCCCAAGGTCCGACTGGATCCCGGCTTCCACTATATTAACCCAGTGTGCCGTCAGCAAGATGTACTGTCCCTGCCCACAAGCACTTGTCCACGTGTCCGTGGTTAGGTGGACTTTACCGGTAACTGCATTGTTGAGAGCACGGCTAATGTTTTGGGACACGTGCTTGTGTAATGCGGGGACGGCACACCGGGAGAAATAGTGGCGGCTGGGGACCGAGTACCGAGGGACGGCCGCCGCCATCAAGTTGCGGAATGCTTCCGTCTCCGCGAGCCTAAAAGGCAACATTTCGAGCGCAAGCAGTCGTGAAATGTGAGAATTTAGTAGTGTGGCCTGTGGGGCGTTGGCTGCAGATTTGCGCTTGCATTTCAAGGACTGGGGCATGGACAACTGAACGCTGCGCTGGGATAAGGACATGGACGTGCTTCCTGATGCGGCTACTTGAGAGTGTGCAATGACAGGTGCAGGGCAGGAGGCATCTTCACATGCACCATGGACAGGGGATTGTCTGGCATGCACAACAGAGGAAGAAGCAATGGTGCCACCCGCAGACACTGTTCCTGGACCCTGGGGTTCGGCCCACAAAGTCGGTTGCTTTGCTGCCATGTGCCTGATCATGCTGGTGGTGGTCAGGCTGGTCGTTTTGCCACCCCTGCTGATGCTGGTCTGGCAGGTGGTGCAAATGGCCTTTTTGGGGTTATCGGCAGAGTCTTTAAAAAACAACCAGACTCGGGAAGACCTAACAGTTGTACTGGCAACTTCCTTCGTGTTGGTGTTACGGGGAACGGTTGCCTGTCTTCTGTCTGTGGCCACCACACTGCTTTTTCCTGCCTGTTGGGGTGCTCTGCCTCCCTCCCCTGTGTGCTGCTGTCCTCGCTCTGCATGTCCTCCTGCCAGGTTGGGTCAGTTACTATATTATCCACCACCTTGTCTTCCACTTCCGCACCCTGGTCCTCCTCCTGACTTTCTGGCAATTGTGTCTCATCATCGACCACCTCTTGTGACACTTTCCCACCGTTGCCTTTGTATGACCGTGGCTGCTCAAATATTTGGGCATCGTTACATGCGATCTCCTCTTGCCCCACTTCAAGTGGACCAGGTGAGAGGCCCGAATCTATAAATGGAAAAGGGAACAGCTCTTCGGAGTGTCCAAGTGTGAGATCAGTTGTCTCCGGGAACTCGGCATGGTGGGAGGAAGGAGGATCAGGGTGAGGAATATGCAGTCCAGACTCACAGATACTGAGACTTGACCGTGTGGAAGACAGGGTGGTGGTGGTGGCAAAGTGACTGGAAGCATTATCCGCTATCCAACCAACAACCTTTTGACACTGCTCTGGGTTCAATAGTGGTGTGCTGCGGTCCCCTAGAAATTGGGACAGGAAGGTCATCAGGCGAGAAGATGTGGGTGTTTGTTGTGGCACAATTTCGGCTTGCTCACTGCCTTGTCCTCGGCCTCTGCATGCACCATTACCAGCACGTCCAGTTCCCGTCCCTTGCCACGTGCCTTGCCCATTTTAAACGGAGGACAGCATCTTCCACGCTCACTACAAATGACTGAGTTTCGAGCGAATTTATATGTGATCCGTGTGACGGAGAAAACAGAGTTTTAAATACCTGGCCTGTAGGTAACTATTTTGAACAGGAATCTGATGTCAATTGCTTCACTGACACACTAAAAAATTTTTTTAATGGAGGCCAGAAATGGCAGTATTTTCTGAAAACGTATATGTGATCCGTGTGACGGAGAAAACCGTTTTAAATAGATGGATTTTTAGCGCTGTAATATGGAAAGGACCTGGCTGTATTCTGCAGTGCCAACAAGCAAATGGTGCAGAAAAACCGTGTTCTCTGGATTTCTTTTTAAGCAAATAATGAGGATTAAGATGCAAGAATAATTATTCCAGGCCCCTGAGACCTGGGCCTATTTCCAGAAATATCTAACAGCAGCAGCCGACAGAACTGGACTGGAGTGCTATGTGCACTGCAGTCTGCTATATACACTGCCTGCCTGCCTATATACACTGCCTGCCTGATATCTCTGCAGATGGATGTTAGTCCTCAAAAGGACTGTTTGTTAAGATGGATATGTGTAATGTACGGTTTTTCTCCCTACACTACCTAATACACGATCAAATCTCTCCCTGACGCATCAGGACCTTTCCCTACTCTGCCTGATTCCGGAGTGACTGTGACGAGCATGGTGGCGCCCGGTCTGATATAGACCTGATGACGCTGTGCGGCCAGGCAATCACTGTAATGCCCACAACCAACATGGCTATGGCATTACAGTGCATGGCAGGCAATCCCTGCATGTTCATTGGCTCTCTAAAGAGCGCCAAACATGCAGGGAGGGGACCAGAGTTCCCGCCAGAGCAACCCGGAAATACTCGCCGAGCTTGTCGAGCACCATGATGATCGAGCGAGTACCGAGTAGTGGCGAGCACGTTCGCTCATCACTAATTACTATTAGAAGCCTATCCATATAAAAAAAAATATTAAAAGAAGCCAAAAACAATTACTGAGTTTGGATCTTTCCCAAGCAGGAAGTAACACTATAATATGATCATAGAAAATTATTTAAATGTTGTACTCATAGATGTACAACCATAAATTATTATTCAGATACCATGACCATAGAAATTGGGCTAAACAGTGGAGCAAAAATCTATGGTTGTAACATTTGAAATAATTTTCTATGGTGATACACAAGTGTTACTTGCTATTTGGGAAGTACCCAAACTCAGTATTTGTTTTGGGTTTCTGCTGATATTTTTTTTGCCATGGGTAGGCTTTTAATAGCAATTAAACAAAAATTGCTAATTTTAATGTTAAGTGGGTTGGTCGGGTCTATGATACAAATTAAATATATACACCCTCTAAAATCTATCCTATTACCTTTTCTGTTCTGTTGTTTTCTGTTAGACTAATCTGTTTCCCTTCTCTCAGACAGCCAACCACAAAAGTTGGTAAATAATGCCCAATACTAATGACTTGGTCTGAACCTATAATTTCCACCGTTGACCTGGAGCTGTTTTCTTGTTACTTTACAGAGGAATATACAGCACTGCAGAAAAGTTTTATGCAGGTATGAAAATAATACTACAAAGTAAGAATAGTTTAAAAAATAGATGTTTTTAACAGTTTTATTTTTAGCAATCAACAAAATGCAAAGTGAACAAACAAAGAGAAATCTATCAAACCTTCTTCCTTCAAACTATCTTTACTTCTAGGTATGCTTGAACAAAGTCAGGGATTTTATAGGATTATATTCAGGTGTATGAGGAATCAATAATACCAAACAGATGATAATGATCTTCATTTTCATATGTAGGATGGAACACCGTCATTAACTAAAAACAGAAAGAAGAGGCTTAAGACTGGGTGAGAAACAGCCAAAGTCTACTATAAAGGTGAGGTTGTGGAAGACCGTTTCAGGTCACCAGTCATACACAATAACAAGACTGAGGACAGCAACAAGACACAAGGTATCATTTTTTCAACACCTGCTTAAAACATTTGCACAGTACTGTACAATATGCATGTTGCATAGTTGTAGCCGAGGGAAGTTGTAATCCATATAACATAGTGGTGTAACTAGCCACCGTAACCTATAAGCACATTTGGGCAAGGCGTGGTAGAAGGTAGCTCTTACACCCATAAGGGCACAGTAAAAAACCCACAGAGGCTACAAGTAAATGGTACAAACACCTGAGGTTGAAATCCTTGACCCAGGTTAAGGACAACCTCATATATGTGGTACTAGGGAGTCCATCTAATTAGCTTCCTCTCTATGTTCCTGGATATCGCTTCAGGTTAGCGCAGCAGGACCTATTGGCATCTGCACCTTGTGTTAGGGTTTTTTATTGGACCCGCTTTAAAAAAAAGATGCTGGAAAAATACATCACAACAAAGACAAGGAAAGCGGTCCTCCTGATGAGGTGTCTGAGTCACAGCAAACAGTCTGGATCAACGTTGCAGGTCTGGCCCCGGAACAGGACACTGTGCAGCCAGAAGAAAACGCAAATGCATGAACATGAAAGCCCAGGGTCCCATCATCCATTTCTCAGCACAGCCCCCCATCTGTCTGTGTGTACAGCGGCCTCTGTATTTCTCAGTTGACTCAGACTGTTTTTCTTTCCTTCTCTTGCTGTGATCTTCCCTGTGTGGTGTCCATTTCTTGTACTGAAGGCTGGGCCTCCGCCATCTCCCTGAGCTCATAATGTTGTAAGAACTTCATAGCAACCTAGGGGAAAGGTTTGACTTGGAAGAATTAAGATGTAAGATTTCCTGTAGCTTATATCTGAAGTGACATGACAAATATGAGAGACTTTGTCTTGTCTGATTTCCCCATGAAACTTTGAGATTCCAGTCCAAACAATAGTTAAACTTTTCATGACCACACAGTGATTTCTGATTTATTAAGTGGGCTTTGGGTGAACAGCTGTATTTTTATCCTTTAGGTAATGGGTTCCAAAAGATGCTGCCCTCCATAGTATATTTGTTTTCTGAAGAAACTTCCCAGCACTTTGCCAATTTGTAATGCTATAAACATTGTTTAAGTGGTTTGTACAGAATAAGAAAAGCATACCTCCTTTTTTTCCACAAACAGCAACACACCTATCCGCATGGTTGAGTGGGACATTGCAACTCATCCCCATTAGCTTCCAATCAGAGTGGATTAGTGTACTGCTGCTTGTGGAAGAAAGCAGCCATAGGTTTCTAATCCTTTACGCAGGGCTTTTTAGAAAAAATTAATCATTTCCCCATTGATCAAGCATGGCGAAACATGTCAGGCGTTTTACTGCCACAGGATCTGTATTGATCTTACTATGATAATACATTTCTGATTTTTTTTTTTTGCTATCATCACTCTGATCATCTTATGTGCGGGGTTGATTTTGTATACTGTTTAGTATCTGGTTATTTGTAAGCCTTACGCAAAAGACTTCATAGTCTCCTACCCCAGTGCTTATGCATGCACATAATATGTTACCTGGTGGTCAGTAGTAGCTTCTAATATAATTTAATCTTCTGTATTTGTACTATTTATGCTATGCAGCCCTTTGGTGGTTTCCCTTGTATAATTCTCCCACTTTTATATTCTATTCTTATTATTCAAAAATAAAAAATGAGATCAATTTGTTTATATGTTTGTTGATCGTATTGTTTTTTTTTATAATAGTCCTAAGTCGGAAACAGCAGCCATTGGCTATCTCTCCTATAAGTGCTTGGTTGCTTTATATGCAGACAATGTACACAATATACTGACAATCTTTACTATATACGGACAATTTACACTATATACAAATAATGTACACTATTTACAGACAATCTATACTATATAAAGACTTATACTATATACAGTCAATGTACATTATTGTCATGGGTGTGTCAGGTGTGACAGACAGTCGTTCTGGATCCAGCTGCAGAAGTTCATTGTGCTTGGCTCCGCAGTCATCTTCTTGACCTTTTCATCTCTGTAGTGTAGTGATATCTTTCACCCTCTAGGACTTAGCAGTGACCTCCATCTCCTGCTGCTAATTGACACACCCTTGCTGGATGTTTAAATGCCTTCAGTCTCTCCAGAGAGTCGCTGGTGATAGCTCTATGTTCATCTGTCCAGGCTTGAAGTACTAGTAGTCGGCTAGTGTCTTCTTGGAGTTCCCTTGGAGGATTGTTGGCGTGATCTCTCTGGTGTCTTCTCAAGCTAAGTGTTTCCCTTGTCGGTTTACCTGTTTGTCTTTAGTTGCAGTGGAGGCTTACTAGTTATCACCCCGTGCCCTCCCTACCTAGGGCCTATCGCTAGGGGCAGTCAAGGATTAGGTTTCCTGCTCGGCAATAGGTGCGGAACCTATTTAGGGACATTAGGGGAGTCAGGGTGACTGTCAGATCTGCCTAGGGGTCTCCACTCCCCCTTTCCCTAGTGTTTAGGCTTCCTCACCCTCTTCCCATCGTTGTACACTTAGTCTTTCCCTCACCTTGCGTGACAATTATATATAGGTAATCTATACCATATACTATGTGCACTCGATACAATATACAGAAAATGTACCGTATATTGCCTGTATATAGTACAGATTGTATATAGTATACACTAGATACAGGCAATGTACCCTACATACAGACAATTTTGACTGTATACATCATTCATGTGTAGATTTTGTATATAATCTATACTAAATATACAATTTATATTAAATACACATGGATAGTATAGAAGACTCACCAGTCTCTCTCCTCCTCTGCTATTCCTCCAGACTTTGCAGGGTAAAACAACTTTAGCCATGTGACTATGATGTCATCAAAGGTCCTATACACTTCTAACCTTGAAAACTGCACTGATAGTGCAAGCCTGTCATTATCAATGCAGTTTCTGCTTTTTGAGGCAGTGAGCCCTGGGACAAACCAGCTCTCAATCCTGCAGCAGTGTCACAAGGGGCCCCTTTGGGGGAAGGGGGGCAAACAAGACAATTGCCCAGGGCCTAAATCTCCTAACACCAGCCCTATTGAAGTCACTTTATTTTACCAACTATATAGAAACCACCAGTAAGATCCATGTCAAGCATACATTTGACACATCCTGTCTGCATACCATGAAGCAGGGACATACCTATAGTGTGTGGAGGGGTTGCAGATAGACTGAATGTCTTTGGCGCAGATGAAAAGACCAATACTAATAAAGACTAGTGATAGTTGGAAATTTTGAGTTGGGGTCCAAAAGCTTCAAGTTGTTCTACTGCCATTAACCATTAATGTTAGTAAAACAATGACACCAAAGGGATCATAAAGACTGTAACAGTTATAAAATTTTAGTACACAACATGCTATTTAGGGGATACATGACCCCTCCACCAGTCAAATGTACCAAAACAGCTCATGTAACAACAATCTTTATCTTTATTTACTCAGCAATTAATAATTTGATATGTTACTGTCATATGACCCCTTTTGGTGCAAGAGATCGTTCCAGAAGCGTCTGACAAGGACAAAACTTTCTGTCCTTTTAGCTCTGAATTGCAGATAGTTTACCAGGAAATTGTTGGGTCTCTTGTAGTGAGTGCCAATTTATTTAACATCATATATGAAACCAATAGATCAGAACCTCCCAATGTCATGGACTAAACCAGGTCTGAAGTTTATTGTATGCTATAATGATCAGGATGAGACTGGCCGCCAGGGTTCAGTCTATATACAGTAGGGAAATAAGTATTTCATACACTGCTGATTTTGCAAGTTTTCTCACGTACAAAGAATGGAGAGGTCTGTAATTTTTATCATAGGTACACTTCAACTAAGAGAGACAGAATCTAAAAAAAATCAAGAAAATCATATTGTATGATTTTTAAATGATTAAATTGCGTTTTATTGCATGAAATAAGTATTTTCTCACTACCAACCAGCAAGAATTCTGGCTATCACAGACCTGTTAGTTTTTCTTTAAGAAGCCCTCCTGCTCTGCACTCATTACCTGTATTAATTGCACCTGTTTGAACTTGTTACCTGTATAAAAGACAACTGTTCACACACTCCAACCTCTCCTCCATGGCCAAAAATCTGTCTAAGGACACCAGGGACAAAATTTTAGACCTGCACAAGGCTGGGATGGGCTACAGGACAATAGGCAAGCAGCTTGGTGAGAAGGCAACAGATGGGCTACAGGACAATAGGCAAGCAGCTTGGTGAGAAGGCAACAACTATTGGCACAATTATTAGAAAATGGAAGAAACACAAACTGACTGTCTCTGGGGCTCCAAGCAAGACCTCGCCTTGTGGGGTAAGGATGATTCTGAGAAAGGTCAGGAATCAGCCCCGAACTACATGGGAGGACCTGGTCAATGACCTGAAGAGAGCTGGGACCACAGTCTCAAACATTACCGTTAGTAACACACTGCGCTGTCCTGGATAAAAAAAAATCCTGCAGGGCACGCAAGGTTCACCTGCTCATGCCAGCATATGTCCAGGCCCATTTGAAGTTTGCCAATGACCATTTGGATGATGCAAAGGAGGCATGGGAGAAGGTTATATGGTCAGAAGAGACCAAAATTAAACTTTTTGGAGCCATGTTTGGAGGAAGAAGATGGATGAGTACAACCCCAAGAACAATGTCCCAACCGTGAAGCATGGTGGGGGAAACCTCATACTTTAGGGGTGATTTTCTGCAAAGGGGACAGGACGACTGCACCGTATTGAAGAGAGGATGGATTGGGTCATGTATTGTGAGATTTTGGCCAACCTCCTTCCCTCAGTAAGAGCATTGAAGATGGGTCATGGGTGGGTCTTCCAGCATGACAATGACCCGAAACACACAGCCAAAGCAACTAAAGAGTCGCTCAGTAGGAAGCATTTCAAGGTCCTGGAGTGGTCTAGCCAGTCTCCAGACCTGAACCTAATAGAAAATCTTTGGAGGGAGCTGAAACTCAGTGTTGCCCAGTGACAGCCCTGAAACCTGAAAGATCTGGAGAAGATCTGTATGGAGGAGTGGGCCAAAATCCCTGCTGCAGTGTGTGGTTAACTTGGTTACGAACTACAGGAAACGTCTGACCTCTGTAATTGCAAACAAAGGTTTCTGTACTAAATATTAAGTTCTGTTTTTCTATTGTATCAAATACTTATTTCATACAATAAAATGCAAATTAATTATGTAAAAATCATACAATGTGATTTTCTGGATTTTTTTTAGATTCTGTCTCTCACAGTTGAAGTGTACCTACGATAAAAATGACAGGCCTCTCCATTCTTTGTAGGTGGGAAAACTTTCAAAATCGGCAGTGTATCAAATACTTATTTTCCCCACTGTATCTGCCCATTCACTGATCGCAATCTCCATTGTATCTGCAGTAGAACAGTAATTCTGGAGCTCTCATTTCCCAGTGCTCCCTGTGTGAGCCTGCGATCATACTGGGAAACAAGTGTCTCCATGAATACATCTGTGCTGGATGCTGTGGGAGAGTTGTTATTTTCCTTCCCTGTAAGCTGGCGTTATAAGACTTGTAATGTAACGTGTCTCCACACCCCGGCCCAGCACCGCAGGAGTCCACAAGAATTTATATTGTTTGTTTTTTAACCCATTTGTAGGATGTCATACAGATCCATGACTCATATGAACCACTGGCTGAGTCATTCTGCACTGAGAATCTATTCATCCTCAAGTATTCTGCTATATGTAACACTATCCATCAATCCGCTTCACCAGGAAACTCAAGGAACGAGTCCATAGAAAATCTGAAAATCCAATTTCTAAATATTTACTGTGTAACCGATAACGCTTTGATGAAAACATAGTAACGAGTAATGGGATATTATACATTTCATGGAGACATAGTAACGAGATAATATAGTCATAAAATTGACACGACACAAATAGTAGGTTAATTCAACCTAACCTCACTGCCCTCACCCTGTGACATCACTGTCCATTCACTGACTGACTGGCTATATGGGGTACTACTCATACATGTTAGACTAGAATGGCAGATTTAAAGGAAACTGTAATGTTTGTGGTAGTGGAACCACTGTGCCGTGGACCGAGGAGAGTCTGGAGAGGCATGACTAAGTGAACACCAGACTTTTCGCTAGAGCCCCTGATGATGGTGTTAGACTTGGCTCCAGATGGATTCCAGGTGCTACTCCAGGACAGACTTCAGACACACGGCAGCTGACCCCCAAAGGGACAGGTACATGGAGCAGCCAAAACAGGATGGATTGAACAAGTACAGCAGGCCCGGCAGGAATACTGGAAGACACGGCAGGTGTAGACAAGTACAGCAGGTATACGGACTGGCACAGCAGTTGCAGGCAGGGACAGCTGCTATATAGACTGGCACAGCAGGTGCAGGCAGGCATGGCTCGCATACAGAATGGAATGGCAGGTGCAGGCAGGTACGGCTGGTATACAGACTGGCACGGCAGGTGCAGGCAAGTACGGCTGGTATACAGACAGGTATGGCAGGTGCAGGCAGGTACGGCTGGTATACAGATAGGCAGGTGCTGGAGGACATGGCTGGAATACAGGAACACCACCTGGGAGCTTCTGGCTTTCAGTCAAACAGGCGTGTCTGTGGCTGTAAGCACGTCACGGCACTTTGACTGACAGTCAGCTCAGCAGTGCATCAGTACAGTGTCTGCTAACAGTCAATGTGCCAGGGCATGCTTACAACAGCACTGAAAGCAGCGGTTATAAGGGAATGCACCGTGAAGAATGAGGTTACTCAGCGTTGTGCAGCATTTGTGACCGGAGATTGACACCTACTGTTCAAACTGAACCCAGTGGAGCCAAAGGGTGGGAGAAGGGTTTCAGAAAGGATGGATCAAAAGAGAGTACCGAGTGAGGCGCAGTTAGCCGATATAAAAAGCCGGAGTGGCAAAGCGGGAAGTCAGTTTGCACCTACAAGTGAAACAAGCGGGACGTCTGCGGATAGGGACACTGGGAGTCACTGGGACGCACTTGGAGAACGAGACAGGAGGGACATTGTGAGCCAGGGAGTGAGATCCAGACGACACCAGTCAAGGCCTGGGATCCAGACTATGCCAGTCAAGACTGGAGGACCAGCCCTTTTCGGTCATGACCCTATAGTCGACCATCGCAGGTCAAGTACCGAAGACCGAGTGTGGGCCGCCATCCGGAAGTGGACATGGATCACCTCTGTGATGATCTGGAGGCATGAGTTAACCGGGTCATTACTTCCGACGCTGATATATGGTACAGGGTTTGGTCCAGGGTTGTGCAGCAGATGGGACGGGGACTGGTCAATGTGAGGAGGGCCCAGAAAGCATTACTTGATTTTGTCAGGAGGACTTGCAGCCTAGCAGGAAATAGCGGTGATCCCCGTTAGTGCCTATAACCTAAGTGGAAATGTGCTGAAAAGACTTTCTCATGTGGCGTTATAGTTGTGAGCGCCACCCTTGGAAGTTATCACACAAGGGACATTAGGGCGTCGCTCCTATTGGGAAATAGTCGGATAGGATTGAGAATCCATACTGCAACTGTTAAAGTGTGTTTATTGTATTTGTGCTAATATTGTATTATTTAATACCCCGTATTTGAATAATTGATTACTTGCAAAATGAACCCTTTCATTCCCGCGTTAAGGGAATAAACACAGTAGTTTAATTTGTTACTTCCGCCTTGTCCTTGTCTGCGTGTTGCATCCTAGTTACCTGTTTACCTTGTGAGCGGTGACTATAAAAGCTCGGGGCACGTCTGTATGGCCATGGCCCCACTATCAGTATTTGGTCAGTATTCGGTCAGTATTTTTTCTCAGGAGTCGGAACCAAAACCAGGTGAGGAACAATCAGAGAAAAGGTATAATAGAAACAAGTCACCAATTCTGCATTTATCACCCACTCCTGGTTTTGGCTCCCACTCCTGAGAAAAAATACTGACTGAATGCTGACCAAATACTGATAGCGGGGCCGTGGCCTATGACTGAAACCGGAGGCTCTCGGGAGGAATAAAGTTCATATTCTCCCAAGTGCTGCACTTTCAGTACTGCAGCCGGGCACCTTCATAACCCTACTAACCTGCAGATTAACCCTATATCTGATGGTAAACAGCGTTGTTCGACCTGACAGATTACCTTTCATATTGACCAACAGTTAATAGGCTTAGAGGAACAATGACTTCATTTGGAAAGAAGTCTCCAATGTTTACATTTTTCAAACCTTGTATGAAAGAAAGATCTTCAGTTCTTGCAAACAACCTTTTGTCGACCAACAATCTTTCATTGAAAGAATGATCATAAAAAGATGTTCATCCTTTGCCCGATGTCATTGAATATGTATAACCAGATTGAATGACTGTAACAGGCCACATAGACTAAAATGTGTATGGCCACCTATTGACTGTGTGACCTTAAATATGACATCATTGTCCAATAAAAGATTAACCTGCTATATCGATTGTGTAACTTTACTTTATTGACCCTGTGACATCACCATACAATCACAGACCATCTTGTTATGTGGTGTGTGCGGCCCCAATGCCCTATACTTGTGATTTCGATGTTCAATCATAGTCTGATCTGCTATATAGACTCTATGACATCACTATGTTGACCCTGTGACATCCATGTCCAATCACAGGCTGACCTGCTTTTTGGACTCTGTGACCTCGCTAGCTTTATCTTGTGGAACCATTGTCCAATCACAGCCTGACCTGTTATTTAAACGGTTATCTCACTGCCATTACCCTGTGACATTGTAAGAGGGTGACCAGGACGGTCATGCGCCTCTTTCCCTTTTGTGTACGTATTGTTCTACTCTGCGTTTATATATGAATATGTAAATATCTATTGTTTAATGTTAGTTACAGGGACAGTATATGTTAGGAGTGGATGGTATATTACATTAGGAATTGGGTACAGTGCAGTGGTGGGCACAATAGTTTAGGATAGAAATAGTTAATATATTTAGTAATAGCTCCAGTGTAGAGGGGTAGTAAGGAGTAGTTTGCCCAGCAACCGACGTAGACGGTTGATGATTGGTCCAGTTGAAAAAGGGGGAGGAGTTTGGGCCAGAGAGAGCAACAGTTATTCCTGTCAGGAAACAGTTCAGTCAGACCAGTTGTTCCTGTTGGTAACGTTAAGTCTGTGCTGGAGGAAGACTGAGGAGAAGCTCGGGGCCCTGGCGGCTGAAAGTCAATAGAGATACAGACAGATGATGGGAAAAGAGTTAGGCAGCTTGGGGAACGATAAAGAGGTAAACTCTGAGGAAAATTCCCTAAACGTCTGAGGTCTACGGCCTGTAGAAGGACTGATGGAGCCAGCCTTCACTACTCAAGGAGGGGAGAGTGGACGGGGACATACCTGAGGAGAGTAGGACCGTGTTCTAGAAAGCTGCGGTACCGGGGAAACTAACTCTGAGGACAGGACAGGAAGGGACAGTAGAGGAAGCTGAAACTGTAACGGTGATGTCCAAAAAGACTGTATCTGTGACTAAAACTGAACAAATGGAGTTTAGTAAAGTTATGTTATATAAAAGAGAGACAGTCTGAAAGTGATTATTTGCCTGCATCAACTGAACTCCTGAAGAAAACTGAGATTTCCCAGGAAACTGTAAGTGTTATACACTACATGCAAATCACCAAACAACCGGGACATTATCTTGTATTTGTGGGTGGTCAGGGTGTAGGAACACAACAACTGCAGTCTCTCGCCACTACTACCACCCTGTACCCCTCACAAAATACAAGATAGTGTCCCGGTTGTCTGGTGATTTGCATGTAGTGTACAACACTTACAGTTTCCCGGGAAATCTCCGTTTACTTCAAGAGTTCAGTTGTTGCAGGCAAATAATTGACGCGCCCCCTGGGCCATGGGGTACTCAGCAGCCGGGCCTATGGATGCCAGTATGGCGGGGATATCACGGTGGCTGGCCCGGTCCGTGACCCAGGGTGGTCAGTAAAAAGGGGAATATATAGGGGATTTGGAAAGTTTGTGACGCCACCTGTGGATTGCGGCTAAAGGGAGCCGCCGCTGCGGAGCAGTCCTCTGGAGCTGGTGTTACGGCAGCAGGGGTGGTGTGGCTCTCCACAGGTAGAGCAAGCTCCAGGGCAGTGTAGGTAGATGGTGGTTGCGCTGGGCGTTGTAGTGCAGGGGAAGAGATGGTGCAGATCAAAGAATGGACAGAGGCCGCACGGTGCAGTCATCCGAGTCTTTACTCACAGTTATTATGACGGTTCCACGGGTGCACCGTACGGGTGCTAGCCTCTCACGTCACGCTGCGTTCACCAGGCAGGGGCTCAGTTCTTCCTCAGGCAGGTTAGGCGTACCTGACAGAACCCCACTTTCTCGTGTTCCTAGCTAGACCATCTTCACGCTGGGTCTCTCTCCCTCCTGCCCTGCGCTTCCCCACTCTGAATCCTGCTCTGGTGCTCTGAAGTCCCTCCTGTACGTCGGAGTTCACAGACCTGCTTGACCCTCACGTGGATTAGAAAGAGGCTTCGGCAACTGACTATATAAGCCAGGAGCCTCCGGTTTTTCCAGCCGAGACTTGAAGTACACGACTGGGCCAGGGGCCGGTCCCCTTCTTGCGGCCTACGATCCCTCTGTCTTTTGACAGATTCGGGGCGTACGGGTGCCGTCCTGCTCTCGCCGTACCCCCTAGGACCCCTTCAACAGAACGGAGTCTACTCCCTGCTCCCCTCCTGGGCCTCTAACACTAGGCCCTAGTTTTGGAGCAGAGCTCCTAATTAGTGTTGAGCCACCCCCGTAGTGTTCGAGTTCGGTTCGGTTCGTCGAACACCCGTGTGTTCGCCGAACTGTTCGTCGAACTGTTCGTCGAACACCTTCGAACACCGTTAAAACCAATGGCAGGCAAACAAAAACACATAGAAACACATAGAAAACACCTTCAAAGGTGTCCAAAAGCTGACAAACTGCTCAGAAGACACAACTAACACATGGAAAAGTGACAAGTACATATAGTCATGCGAAAAGAAAAGAGGTGGAGGAGTAAAAGGAGGGGGAGACACAGATATAGGCATGTCATGCCCTTCTAAAATCCAAAAAGTGAGAAGCCGAGACGGCCAGTCCGCTCCTGCCCGTGCCACCTCCGTGTCGCCGGGTTTGTGCCAGAGCCGCGGTGAACCCTGACGGCCAGCCCCCCTCTCCCAATACTGGTGCCTGTCCGCTGGTGGGTCGAGAGAGCCCCCCTGTGGTGGAGGCAGCTCTAAGCTTTTTAATTTAAATTGTCCCTCTAATTTGAATGAATACACTTTAAATCCATTTACAAGGATCTATTGGAGGGCAAGTCTCATGCCAGCAGCCGCGTAATTCCAGCTCCAGTAGCGTCCACTAAAGCTGCTGCAGTTAAAAAGCTTTTATAAGGATCGAGCTCGGCTGTCCACCGCAAGGCATCCTAGTGCCAGTCCCAGCCCCTATGCCTTGGGGTGCCTCCTGATGCTCTTCACTAAGTATCCCGTGGTCCCGAAGCATTTCCTTTGAAAAAATTAAGTGTCCAAACTACAGGTGGTGTAGCTTGCTTAACAGCCGGGATAATCCGCTGACTAGCAGACACTGCTACTAGGCACAAAGTATTTCCTGGGCTAGATGCAGTTAAAAATTTGTAAGTAGATACTCTCGTTGGATGCTGAGAAAGCATTCCATAGAGTCTCCTGGCACGCCATATATGATTCTCTTAAAAAGCTTGGGGTAGGGGTCTAGGGGACCCTTTTATAGCCAAAATCACGGCCCTGTATCACAATACGTCACCTAGGCTGAAGATAAATGGAACTGTAGCACCGAGGGCTCGGTTGCTACAGACGTATTGCACCTCACTCAGAGGTGTGATATCTCACTCTCAGATAAGGATGGAGTGTGGATCAGGACCCGACACCTGCATGCATTACACCACATTGCCGTGGGGCAGGGCGACCAATATGCCCCTGAGATGGGCACGACAGTCCCTGTCCCTGGCTGGAGTGGGGGGAGGGAACACTGAGGAAGGGGAACCCTGCAGTGCAGGAGCAGGGAGGAAGCAGTTCCTGGGTGCATTGAGAAGGGAGTATAAAAGGTGGGCACCATCTTAGTTCAGTGCAGAGAAGTCTGAGCAGAAGTGGCAGGGAGCAGGGGCTCTGCATGAGCTCTGCTCCGGAGGCGGGCCTAGTAACAGAGGCCCAGGCCTGCAAGAGGGAGAAGGAAGGAAGAGGAGCGGAGAAGGCTCCAGGAACGAGGAATGAAGGGATCCCAGGGGTGCGGACGGGCGAGTCGCCACCGCACGCCCGAATCCACCTGCGTGGAGGGGTCAGGCCAAAGGGGGAGACCGGTCCCCGAACTAGTGGAGGCAGGAAACGACCCTCAGCTAGAAACCGGAGGCTCTGACATTTTATGTGGCGCAGCCCCTTGCTCCACCCGCTAGGAAGGCACCACATAGGGTCAGGGAAACTGGCGCCAAGTTTACCAAGAGGAGGCCCGAGGCAGCCGGACAGAAGTGTTGGTAAGAAAGGCCAGACAAAGGACACACAAAGGGGGTCCTGTGAAGCGCTCCAAAGTTATCTGGGAGTTGTCTGAGCCCCTCACCTGGTGAGCACAGTACGACGTGGGCAGCCGTTACCTGCAGACGTGGTCTGGATAATAAGAACTGTGAGTAAAGGCCCTGAACTGCATCACTGACTCCGTGTCGTTACTGCTGCTGCCCTGCACCATCACCCCCATCCTCCGCATACACTGCCCTGAGGCTATACTCCTCCCGTGGGGAGTTATGCTACGCTCTGCTGCACCCACAACACCAGCCTTAGCGGTCTGCCCTGTAGCGGCGGTTCACTCTGACCGCAATCCACGGGTGGCATAGTCGGACATTTAAACATCAAAACCACATAAATAGTTCCGCCACTGGTTTGACCGCCCTGAGCCACGGAACCGGATCGCCGCCACGAAGACTACAACCACCAGCATCCACCAAAAAGGGTCCGGCTCCGGGTGTCCCAAGGCCCAGGGGGTGCGTCAGAACATTTTCATCACCTTTCACAATCACCAATGGGACAAGGCAGGGATGTCCTCTGTCCCCTCTCTTATACATCCTAGTGACGGAGCACCTGCTCTCATCAATTCGCCATAACCCCAATATTAGGTGGATTGAGGTGGGAGGCACCGAGTACAAGTGCTCTCTATTTGCTGATGATGTCCTAGTATATATCACTCAATCACATATATCCATCCCTGCTGTTATGGCTGAAATAGATCACTTTGTTACATGGTAAAATTTTAAAATCAATGCAGCGAAGTCTGAGGCCCTCGATGTCTCCCTCCCTAAATCCATATAGGATTCCATCCAGTCCAACTTTCCCTTTGCCTGGCCCTCACAGGGTATCAAATACTTAGGAATTCCTATTCATAGAGACCTCTCCCATCTATGTTATCTTAATTTTGGGCCCTTTATTGAACAATTCCATACAGACCACGGTTGGCAAGTTAGAACTGTAAGATTCACTACGTGAACCACTGGTGTTTTGTGGAAAAGCACATGTACACCGCGTTCCAAATTATTATGCAAAAAGTGTTTAGGAGTGATAAGGGAAGAATTTGTTTGTTTGTCAGTTAAACTCATTGATGGTGATGTGTGTCAGGGCTCTTTATATCACTGTAAGCAATTGCAGACACCTGTGCTAATTAGTTTGGCAGGTGTGTCCAATGAAAGGCAAGACTACTTAAGAAGGCTCTCTCACATTATTAAGCAGCCTACATTTTCTGCCAAAATGGGAAAGAAAAAGGATGTGTCGGCTGCTGAGAAGCAACAAATTGTGGAGTGTTTAGGTCAAGGCATGACTACAATCAACATTGTGCGATGATCAGGATGAAGTGTCTTGGCAATCAAGAAGTATGTAGCTGATTCACAGTACACACGTGTGCGTGCTGATAAGGGCAAATTGAGGACTCTTTCCTACAGGCAATTACGTCAGGTTGAAACAGCAGCGGCAAAAAAGCCTTGTCATAGCAGCAGACAAGTTTTTGAAGCTGCTTGTGCCTCCAACGTCCCCCGAACAACAAGATGCAGGGTCCTTCAGAGGTTTGCAGCTGTGCATATGCCATCCTGTCGACCTCCTCTATCCACTTCACACAAGCAGAAACGGCTCCAGTGGGCCAAACATTACATGAAGACTGATTTCAAAACTGTTTTGTTCACGGATGAGTGCCGTGCAGCGCTCGATGGTCCAGATGAATGGAGTGGAGGATGGCTGGTTGATGGACACCCCACGCAAACACGGCTACAGCACCAACAAGGAGGAGGTGGAGTAATGTTTTGGGCTGGAATCATGGGGAGAGAGATTGTCGGCCCCTTTAAGATCCCTGAAGGCGCTAAAGATGAACTCCATAATGTATGTGGATTTTCTCAAACAGCACTTCCTGCCATGGTTCAAGAAGAAGAACCGTGTATTTCACAGCAAGATCATTTTTCTGCATGATAATGCACCATCTCATGCTGCACATAAAACATCTGCATCTCTGGCTGATATGGGCATAAAAGGGGACAAACTTATGGTGTGACCCCCATGCTCCCCTGACCTCTACCCCATTCAGAACCTTTGGAGCATCATTAAAAGGAGTGTCTATGATGGCGGGAGGCAGTTCACATCTAAGCAACAGCTCTGGGAGGGTATTCTGTCCTCATGCAAAACAATTGAAGCAGAAACCATCCAAAACCTGACAAATTCAATGGACGAGAGAGTTCAGAAGCTCCTTTCGAACAAGGGGTCCTATGTGAAAATGTAACATCACCTAGAATAAAGTTTTGAGTTGAAAACTGTTTGATTTCAGTTTCTAACAACCTGCTAATGCTTATAATTTCAAAAATGACCATTTTTTTGGTCTTTATTAAAATGAAAAGGTTGATCGAAAAGTTTGGGGGATCTAAGAGTGTGGCAACCCAGTAGTCATGATTACTTCGAATTCTGACAATATGAGGGTCATGCTGCAGGTAGTGCAGCAAGAAGGCACTTATGTGTCTTGCGCATCTCGGAGCCCCAAAATTATTTTCCGGGCTAGATGCAGCTAAAAATTATTTTTAATTTTAAATCTGGTGAAGCTTATTATAGATGGCCTAATAGGATCAGTGCTGCACACTGCTACAAAGCCCAAATTATTTTCCAGTCAAGATACAGATAAACATGATTAGTAATTTGAAAGCTTAAAACGGTTGGTAGGGTGATTTTAACCAATCATCAAGCTTTTACTCTCCCCAGGATGACACAGGGGTAGAAAAGTCGTTTCGGATCCATGATTTGTTCATCTTTATGAACGTGAGTCTGTCTACATTATCAGTGGAGAGCCGCGTGCGCTTATCTGTCAGCACACCACCAGCAGCGCTGAACACACGTTCAGACAGAACGCTGGCTGCGGGGCATGACAAGATCTCCAAGGCGTAAGTGGCTAGCTCCGGCCATTTATCCAGATTGGAAGCCCAAAAAGAGCAAGGGTCCAGTGACACAGTCGTGGCTTCAATGTTTACTTGGAGATACTCCTGTACCATCGTCTCTAGGCGTTGACTATGTGTCAGACTTCTTGTCTCCTGTGGCCTTGCAAAGGATGGGCTAAAAAAGTGGTGAAATGATTCCGCAAAATTGATGTTACCAGCAGATACTGTGGTTCTGTTACGGTTTGAGTGCTGAACACTTGACGGTCCCACGGTTGGCAAGTTGGAACTGTGAGATTCACTACGTGCACCACTGGTATTTTGTGGAAAAGCACATGTAAGATTCTGCAACAGTCTCTGCTGATACTCCTGCATGCGTGCATCCCTTTCTATGGCAGGAATAATTTCTGCAAATTTACTTTTGTACCGGGGATCTAACAGTGTGGCAACCCAGTAGTCAGGATTATTTCTAATTCTCACAATTCGAGGGTCATGTTGCAGGTAGTGCAGCAAGAAGGCACTCATGTGTGTTGCGCATCCAGGAGCACCAAGTCCCTGTTGTGTTGGTGGCGAGGTAGCAATCATGCTTCCTTCCTCTGTCCTCTCCCCCCAACCTCGCACAACAGAAATGTGATCAAGGTCTCCCTCATCTGATGAGTCTTCCATCAGTTCGTCCTCCACTTCTTCCTGGGCTCCTGCACCTTCCTCACTAGTTTGGCTGCTACCATGCGCCCTGGTAAAATCATCTCCCCCACCCTCACATGCCTGCGGCCTTGGTGCTGCCGACCGTCTGGACCTTGCAGATGTTAGCCCTTCCGCATACAACTCCTCCTCCTCTACTTCCTCCACCTCCTCTTGTGCCACCACCTGACTCCGAATTCTGTTTAACATGTGCTCCAGCATGTAAATCACCGGAATAGTCATGCTGATAATGGCATCGTCAGCACTAAACATCTTCGTCGCCATTTCAAAACTGTGCAGAAGGGTGCATAGGTCCCTGATCTGAGACCACTCCTCCAGCGTGATTTGCCCCACCTCTGAATCTCGTTGGCCCAGGCTATACGTCAGAACGTATTGCACCAGGGCTTGTCGGTGCTGCCACAGTCGCTGCAACATGTGCAGAGTTGAATTCCACCGGGTAGGCACATCGCATTTTAGCCGGTGAAGTGGCAGGCCCAACGACTTCTGTAGAGATGTAAGTCGCTGAGCTGCGGGATGCGAACGGCGGAAGTGAGCACACAGCGACCGTGCCCTCTGCAGAAGGCCATCTAGTCTGGGATAGTGGGCTAAAAATTGCTGGACAACCAGGTTCAACACGTGAGCCATACAAGGCACGTGTGTGACATTGCCCCGGCGAAGGGCCGCACCCAGGTTTGCAGCATTGTCGCACACGGCCTTCCCTGGTTTCAGGTCCAGTGGAGACAACCATTCATGAAATTGGTTCTCCAGAGCTGACCACAACTCCTCAGCTGTGTGACTCACATTTCCCAGACATTTCAATGTAAAAACCGCCTGATGACGTTGAGCCCTACTGCCAGCATAGTAAGGAGGTGTGCAGGATCCCTTCTGCGCAGTTAGAAAGCTTGTGGCATGACCAGACAGGCTTTGGGTGCAGGTGGACGACCGAGAGGAGGTTGAGGAGGCAGAAGCAGTGGAGGAAAAATGACATAAAGAGGATTGACGCACAACTCGTGGGGACGGCAAGACTTGGACAGCAGCCCCTTGTCCTGCTGTCACCATAGTTACCCAGTGCCCAGTCAGCGACATGTAACGCCCCTGTCCATGCCTACTCGTCCAAGTGTCTGTGGTGAAATGCACCCTGTCACACACAGAGTTTCTCAAAGAAGCGGTGATGTTGTGTGCGACATGCTGGTGGAGCGCAGGCACACCTTTCTTTGAGAAGTAGTGCCGACTGGGCATCTGGTACTGGGGCACTGCGACGGACATAAGGTCTCGAAAATCCTCTGTGTCCACCAGGCGGAAAGGCAGCATTTCTGTAGCCAAGAGCTTGCAGATGGTGAAATTCAACCTCTTAGCTTTCTCATGGCTAGGAGGAAATGGTCTTTTACTTGTCCACATCTGAGGGACCGAGGGCTGGCTATTGTGCTTAGACGGGGTTGATAAGGGTGTCCCCGGCAAACTGCCGGTCTGTGAGGAAGATGCAGGCGGACATGCTAGGTTGCCTTGATCCAAAGGTGGTGCTATCGATGTCGGACAGCGCTCAAGACCAGCTGGTGTTACCACCTCCAAAGAAAATGATGACCTGCCAATCACGCTGGCTGTTGCGGGTAAAGAGGTGGCAGGTCTGCGCCCCAAAACAGGTGTGACTGCTGTCCCCCCAGTCACAGAGGATGAAGAGGCCGCGGATGCACAAGATATGGCAGACGGTGGTTGGCCCGGCCGGCTAGACCGCATTGTAGCACACTGAGCTTCCCACTGCAACTTATGCTTCATGTCCATGTGCCGGTTCATGCATGAAGTACTCAAACTATGTATTTTTTGGCCTCTACTTAGCTTTTGCTGACAAATGTTACAGATAACACGAGTTGGGTCATCTTTATCGATCTGAAAAAATGCCCAGGCTATGCAAGGCTTAGCACCCATGCGACCTGAAGAGCCACCACGACTTGTGGTGAGAGGCAGAGTTGTGTTTGAGGATGCAGTTGTTGACGTGCTTCCAGTACTACGTCTCTGTCCAGGAAGGCGCAACCTGACCTCGTCGTCACTAGCATCTTCCTCCACCTCCTCTGCTGACCTCATCTCTTGGCTGACTGTGGGTTGACAGTAAGTGGGATCTCCGACCTCATCATCATCACCCTGTGCGTTATCACACCCGTCGTCCTCAGAGCCAACCTGTTCCTGCCCTGACAAAAAACTAAAGTTGTCGCTCCAATCAGGTATTTGAGTCTTATCATCGTCTTCCTCATTGTCTCCACCAACAGGAGTTACAGTTTGGGAATGAGGGTCTACATTATGGTCAGAACCTTCTGCGTCTGGTCCTGGATCCGACTCATAAAGATTCTGGGCATCAGTGCAGATCATTTCCTCGTCTGGATTCACAGAAGCGCTGGAGTCGACCTCTGTTTCCCAGGCTATAGTATGAGTAAACAGCTCTGCAGACTCAACCATCTGTTCTACCTCATACTCAGACGGGCAGCTGGAGATTTGGGAGCTGTGAGGAAGCAAGTGCGATTTGGGTGACACCTTTGAGGACTGGAGTATTTGTGATGTTGAAGTTGATGTGGAGGAGAGCCCACTTAAAGGAGCACTTGATATCCGTTGAAGCACCTGCTGTTTTTGTGCCTCATCTGGAATTTGTAGCGATTGGCGTGGCCGTAAGAAAGGGATCTTATCACATTGTCCGCTAAAAGAAGTAGACATTTTAGTTTGGCTGGAAGATGGTCTTTCTTCTGCACCTACCCCACGGACACAACCTTTTTTCCCCTTCCCAACACGCCTATTCCCCTTTCCACCAGCAGCAGGCCTTTTTCCACTCATTTTGGTGGTTAACTAATTCACAACTCTGGAGTTGTTTGCACAAAAAAACAATGGATGGTAACCGAGCAGAGCTGAGTGGCCAAACTGTGGTATTAGGCCAAAACTATTGGCTGGGTTAGATGCAGAAAAAAATTATTTTTAATTTGCAACCTGATGGAGGTCAGTATAGATGGACTAATAGACCAAGTCCCACACACCGCTAGAAGCCCAAATATTTTTTCAGAGCTAGATGCAGAAAATTTTTTTATTCAATTTGCAACCTGATGGAGGTCAGTATAGATGGACTAATAGACCAAGTCCCACACACTGCTAGAAGCCCAAATATTTTTTCAGAACTAGATGCAGAAAAAAAATATTTTTAATTTGCAACCTGATGGAGGTCAGTATAGATGGACTAATAGACCAAGTCCCACACACTGCTAGAAGCCCAAATATTTTTTCAGAGCTAGATGCAGAAAAAAATTATTTTTAATTTGCAACCTGATGGAGGTCAGTATAGATGGACTAATAGACCAAGTCCCACACACCGCTAGAAGCCCAAATATTTTTTCAGAGCTAGATGCAGAAAAAAATTATATTCAATTTGCAACCTGCTGGACGTCAGTATAGAAGGACTAATAGAACAAGTCCCACACACTGCTAGAAGCCCAAATATTTTTTCAGAGCTAAATGAAGAAAAAAATTATTTTTAATTTGCAACCTGATGGAGGTCAGTATAGATGGACTAATAGACCAAGTCCCACACACTGCTAGAAGCCCAAATATTTTTTCAGAGCTAGATGCAGAAAAAAATTATTTTTAATTTGCAACCTGATGGAGGTCAGTATAGATGGACTAATAGACCAAGTCCCACACACCGCTAGAAGCCCAAATATTTTTTCAGAGCTAGATGCAGAAAATTTTTTTATTCAATTTGCAACCTGATGGAGGTCAGTATAGATGGACTAATAGACCAAGTCCCACACACTGCTAGAAGCCCAAATATTTTTTCAGAGCTAGATGCAGAAAAAAATTATTTTTAATTTGCAACCTGATGGAGGTCAGTATAGATGGACTAATAGACCAAGTCCCACACACTGCTAGAAGCCCAAATATTTTTTCAGAGCTAGATGCAGAAAAAAATTATTTTTAATTTGCAACCTGATGGAGGTCAGTATAGATGGACTAATAGAACAAGTCCCACACGCTGCTAGAAGCCCAAATATTTTTTCAGAGATAAATGAAGAAAAAAATTATTTTTAATTTGCAACCTGATGGAGGTCAGTATAGATGGACTAATAGACCAAGTCCCACACACTGCTAGAAGCCCAAATATTTTTTCAGAGCTAGATGCAGAAAAAAATTATTTTTAATTTGCAACCTGATGGAGGTCAGTATAGATGGACTAATAGACCAAGTCCCACACACCGCTAGAAGCCCAAATATTTTTTCAGAGCTAGATGCAGAAAAAAATTATATTCAATTTGCAACCTGCTGGAGGTCAGTATAGAAGGACTAATAGAACAAGTCCCACACACTGCTAGAAGCCCAAATATTTTTTCAGAGCTAAATGAAGAAAAAAATTATTTTTAATTTGCAACCTGATGGAGGTCAGTATAGATGGACTAATAGACCAAGTCCCACACACTGCTAGAAGCCCAAATATTTTTTCAGAGCTAGATGCAGAAAAAAATTATATTCAGTTTGCAACCTGATGGAGGTCAGTATAGATGGACTAATAGAATGATGCTATGCCCAAAAGATTTTACTTCACTAGGTGCAGTAAAAAAATTGGTATTCTATACACAGGTGGTATATCTTGCAACACAGATAGGCTACTCCACTGACTAACACACTCTGCAATAGGCCAAAAAGGATTAGCTTTGCTAGATTCAGCCAAATGCTGTGAAAAAAACTTGCACAGCACTGGCACAGACCTGCCTGGCAAAAACTGATAGGAACTGATGTAACCTAGTCCTGAAAAGGACTCCAATTACAATTAGTCTTTACTCCCACAATCTATCTATTTAAGAGCACAGACCTGCCTGATAAAAGTCGTAGGAAATGCTGTAACCTAGTCCTTAAAAGGACTGCAATCACAACTATTCCCTACTCCCAAGCTATCTGTATATTTGTGCGAAAATTGGCTTGAAATTAACAAGGTATAGCGCACACAGCAACAGCGGTGCCGTCTAACACGCAGCTGCAGCAGTGAGAAAATGGTGGCGACGGGGAAAATGGCTTGGTCTTATAGGGCAAGGACATGTGACATACACTGCCAATCACACATGCCCTTGCTTGTGTGAAAAAAAGCACTTCGCTCCGTGTGTGCGCTGCTGATAGGCTGACAGATTGCACCTCCCCACTGCAAATGCGGGAAAGAGAAAAAAAAATGGAGATCTTCATTGTTCCTGCAGAGATCCATCCCCTGCCCCTCCCCCCGCCCCGCTGTACACTCAAACTGCGTATTAACATTAATTTTCATCATTACTGAGAAAAAATCCAGTTATGATTTTGGTGCACGAACAGTTATCGAACATAACCTCGAACAGCCGAATTTTTCTCAAATTGTTCGTGTTCGCCGACCGGCTCGAACACCGCCCAAAACAGCTCGAATTTGAGATTGGCGAACAGTTCGAGTAGAACAACGCTCATCTCTACTCCTAATGAGACTCTGCTCCCGGACTGACTGTCCTGAGCTGTTCTTCTGAACTGCTCTCCTCTACTAACCAAACTGACCACCCTAAAATGGCTTCCCTATATATACTCCTACCTAAGTGCTCCCCCTAACTACTTCCTCCACCCACACCCACTACTGGTTCCCCCTACCTCTGGTTTCCTCCCACTCCAGCCAGGGTCAGGGCTCAGCAGAAACATACATTGCATCTTGCCCTTCCAGCCGGCCTGGAGCAGTGTAGTGTTGGATGCAGGTATTTGGGGTTCCGGGCAGCACTCCCTCCTTATCTGAGAGAAGGAGATACCACACCTCTGGGTGAGTTGCAGTACCTCTGTGGCGACTGAACCCTCAGGGGCGCCACTTAATCACTTTCAGACTGTCTCTCTTTTATATAGCATAACTTTACTAAACTCCATTTGTTCAGTTTTAGTCACAGATACAGTCTTTTGGGACATCACCATTACAGATTCAGTTTTCTATTCTGTCCCTTCCTGTTCTTCCCTCTCAGCCATCCTCAGTTAGTTTCCCCGGTATCGCAGCTTCCCAGAACACGGTCCTACTCTCCTCAGGTATGTCCCCGTCCATTCTCCCCTCCTTGAGTAGTGAAGGCTGGCTCCATCAGTCTTTCTACAGGCCGTAGACCTCGGACGTTTAGGGAATTTTCTTCAGAGTTTACCGCTTTATCGTTCCCCAAGCTGCCTAACTCTTTTCCCATCATCTGTCTGTATCTCTATTGACTTTCAGCCCCCAGGGCCCCGAGCTTCTCCTCAGTCTTCCTCCAGCACAGACTTAACGTTACCAACAGGAACAACTGGTCTGACTGAACTGTTTCCTGACAGGAATAACCGTTGCTCTCTCTGGCCCAAACTCCTCCCCCTTTTTTAACTGGACCAATCATCAACTGTCTCCGTCGGTTGCTGGGCAAACTACTCCTTACTACCCCTCTACACTGGAGCTATTACTAAATATATTAACTATTTCTATCCTAAACTATTGTGCCCACACTGCACTGTACCCAATTCCTAATCTAATATACCATCCACTCCTAACATATACTGTCCCTGTAACTAACATTAAACAATAGATATTTACATATTCATATATAAACGCAGAGTAGAACAATACGTACACAAAAGGGAAAGAGGCGCATGACCGTCCTGGTCACCCTCTTACAATATCACCATTCATCTTTCGCTGTGCATTTCATAATCAGAGAAGCTTGTTTGTGGCAAAATTTAGATAATAGAAGACTGGCCATCTATGTAGCCAACATGGATTCTGAGGGGGGCCATGTTTTTTGTGGTTGGACTTTTTGGTATATATGTCCAGCATTAATCCATCACACTACTCATGGGTCTATTACACAATCACTGGGATGTGATTGGATTCTTGCTCATAAACTTATTTCTCACAAAGAGCTGGATTGGGTTTAATGTTTTCCATTTGTCAGCAGCAGATTTTTTTGACCTTGGATACATAAAGTTTGATTTACTGAACTTCATGGTCTATGAGAAATGTTTCGAAAAAGTGGAGAATCATTTGTTGATGGTGACCAGGGAACTGTGCATCAAAGAGGCTTCTCCAGATTAGTATAAAAAATAAAGATACTGTAACTTCTTGTAAAACCTCAATCCGCTGTCACTGCGCAAAGTGTAAAGTAAAGAAGAATGCAATGATTTGGAAAACTTACAGCCATATTTTATTCACAACAGAAGATAGCACACAGATCAGAAGTTGAAAGTCAGACATTTCTCCTTTTCATTTGAAAAAAAAATGTAGAAATTGATGGCAGCAATAAATCTCAAAAGAGTTGGGACAGGGTTAACAAATGGGTGGAAAAGTAAGTTGAACTAATTAAAAACCGCTGATGGATAATTTTTCATCTTAATTTAAATGACTGTGTTTAAAAAGAGCATAGTAGAGAGGCAGAGTCTCTCAGAAGCAAAGATGGTTAGAGGATCACTAATCTGAACAACTGCATCTAAAAATTCGGAACGATTTAAAAAAAAATGTTCATGATCATAAAACTGCAAAGACTTGGAATATCCCACCACCAACAGAACATAATATCATCAAAAGAATCAGAGATACTGGAGAAATCCATGTGCACAATGGGAAAGGCTGACGGTCAATATTGGATGCTCGTGATTTACAAATGCCCAGGCGGCACTGCATTAAAAATAGGCATGATCTGGCAGTGCAAATCACTGCATGGGCTCAGGAATACTTTTCAGAAATGAACACAGTTTGCTGTGCAGTCCAGAAGTACTGCCGTCTTTTCTGGTCAAAGTTAAAAATGGAAATCTATCCTGTGGTCGGATGAATCAAAACTTTAAATTCTTTATGGAAACCATAGACATCGTGTCTTGTGGACTCCTGAGGAGAGGTATCATCCAGTTTGCTACCAGAGCACGGTTCCTGCATCTCTGATGGTATTGGGTTGCATTAGTGCCTATGGCATGGGTGTCATACACATCTTGAAAGGCATTATCAATGCTGAACAATAGAGATGGGCGAACCCGAACAGTAAAGTTCAGGGTGTGTACCAAACACTTAAAGTTCGGATACGGACCCCGAACACGGACTTCCTCAGGAAGTGCATACTCCTGTTCAGGTTAGACAGCCCGATCACTTCTAGGGCAGTTACACCAGCAAATGTGACTGTGGTACCCGGCAGCCGACTAAACACTGACAGAGCGTAATCACTCCCGCAGTTTATAGCGCTGAGCTGCCGTGAGAGAAGTCACAGGGGTTCATGAGCTGATGAGCTCCGGTGATCTCACTTCACCGCCGCAGTGTGAGAAAGTTCTCACGCAGCAGCAGTGCCGTAAGTGACGTCAGCTGATGAACTCCTGTGGACTGTCTCATGGCAGCTCAGAGCTACACACTGCCTGTCTAAATGTGTAGCCTGCTGTCATGTAGAGCAGTCACATCAGTGACTGCTAATGTGACTGCTTTACAACTGATCCAGTTTGTCAAGGGACACTATGGATTATTTCATTACTTCGGACATGTGAGGGATATAGTTGTTTTTTTTATTTTATTCGTTTTAAAGGGGACAATGGCTTCTGGAATTAGGTGTTATGTGAGTATAAATTTGCTTTTTTATTTTCTTTTTTTTTACAGGGGAAAATGGCTTCAGGGATTAGGCGTTAGGTGAGTATAACTGTGTCTTTTATTACTAAATAAATGAGTCAAACCGTGTGGACTTTTAATGCAAATAAAGGAATTGGGAAGAGCAAGGCTAAGTGCCATATTTGGCGCATCTTATTGATGTGCCATTTCTGGGGGCCTGGGGGGCTGATGTTATTACCCTCGGAGGGAACTAATATCCATGCCCCCTTCCTAGGCTATTAATATCAGCCCGCAGCTGTCTGTTTAGCATTTGCTACTTTGAATTTATAGGGGGACTCTACGTAAAAAATTTTCTGGGGTCCCACTATAAACTAGCCAGTAAACGCTAATCAAACAGCTGTGAGCTGTTATTAATAGCAAGGGAACATTTTGAGCTAATGGACCCTTTCCCTGGCTAGTAATATCAGCCCTCAGTGGACGGCCTTCCCTCTGCTGGTTATGAATAATTGGTTGGAGCCCACTCTGTTTTTTTAATTTAATTCTTAATTTTACACATAGTGTACACTGCAGGTCCTGACTACAACTCCCAGCTCAGGTAGAACAGGCGACAATGAGCTGCACTCAGCACCTGGCGCCTGTCTGTCACTTGGCACTCTATCATTCAACTAGAGCTACCGTGAGACCCAGTGGCTTGAACTCAGTAATCTTTCACCAGAGTTCAAAGCCAACGGGTCTCCTGGCAGCTGTGAGGCCTGGAAACCTCATGGGAAGCTTTGAGAGACATTTCAAAGGACAGAGGGAAAGCTGCATGCTGGTGGCTGATATTACTAGTGAGGGAAAGGGTCCATTAGCCAAAAATGTTCCCTTGCTATTAATAACAGCTCACAGCTGTTTGATTAGCATTTACTGGCTAGTTTACAGGGGACCCCAGAAAAAAATTGACATAGCGTTCCATATAAAATCTAACCAGCAAAGGCTAAACAGACAGCTGTGGGCTGATATTAATAGCCTAGGAAGAAGCCATAGATACTAGCCCCCTCTGAGGCTAATAACATCAGCCCCCAGCCGCCCCTGAAATGGCGCATCAATAAGATGCGCCAAATCTGGCGCTTAGCCTCGCTCTTTCCACTTACCCTGGCGTGGTGGCAAGTGGGGTAATAGGGTTGGGGTTCATGTCAGCCTTGTATTAGCAGCTGACAAGAAGCCCAGGTTAGTAATGGAGGGCGTCTATAAGACACCCCCATTACTAACCCCATAGTAAAAGTTTAGAAATAAAGACACGGCAAATAGAAATTCCTTTATTTGCAATAAAAGTCCACACGGTTTGACTCATTTATTTAAGAATAAATAACAAAGATAAAAAACAACCATATCCCTCACCTGTCCGACATGATGAAATAATCCATAGTGTCCCGCGACGATCTGGATCAGTTATAGAGCAGTCACATCTGCAGTCACTGATGTGACTGCTCTACATGACAGCAGACTACACACTGACACAGGCAGTATATAGCGTGAGAGAGTTCATAGCTCATCAGCTGATGATCAATGGTGAACTCACTTACGGCACTGCTGCTGCATGAGAAATTTCTCACGCGGCGGTGCAGTAAATGAGATCACCAGAGCTCATCAGCTGATGAACTCCTGTGACCTCTCTCACAGCAGCTGAGTGCTATATACTGTGAGAGCGATTACGCTCCTGTCAGTGTTTAGCCAGTGTTTCTGCCAGTGTTCTGCCAGGCAGAACAGTCACATCTGTGACTGTTTTACTTGTGAGATCATCATGGAACAGTATGGATTACGTGGATTGCGGCAGATAGGTAAGTATTATGGTGGTTTATTATTTTTTCATTTTTACAGGTGACATGGGCTTTGGGGATTAGGCGTTAAGGTGAGTATTATGGTGTTTTTTGTTTTTTTTTACAGGGGACAAGGGCTTCAGGGATTAGGTGTTAGGTGGGTACAATGTATTTTTTACTTTAATTTCATTATGTATTTATTTATTTTAACTTTCCTTTTTTACTTTGAGCACAGGCTCTGGCTGATGACTACTCCCATCAATGGCGCCTGCTCTCACTGTTATCAATGACAGCAGGCGTAGGCTGATGGGAGTAGTAGTACTCTCGCCATCCGACGCCTGTGACCAGTGGCAAGCTTTTTACCGCTGTTCACCATTATAGCTGCAGGTTTAGGCTGACATCTGACAGCGTGATCCCGCAGCGCTCTAACCGATGATAACAATCTTACTGCTGATCAGAGTCCATTTCCCGCGCTGTCACGCAGATGACAGCTCAGGAAACCACAGATGTTGAGGCCCCCCATTCATATGAATGGGGTCCGGGTTTGGGTACTGTTCTGGTTCCCGAACCTGAACTTTTAATAGATGTTTGGCCGAATCCGCCGTACCCCAACATCCATGGGTCTGCACATCTGTACTGAACAGTATATTGAGGTTTTAGAACAACATACAGTATGCTCCATTAAGATGAAGTCTATTTCAGGAAAGGCCTTGCATATTTTAGCCAGACAATGCCAAACCACATACTGCATTTATCACAGCAGCATGGCTGCACAGAAGAAGAGCTAGGATGATGAATTGGTCGCTGTGACAAAACAGTTTCTTATCTTAATTAGCCACACATCTAGATTTGTTAAGTCAAAAGAAATACACTATTGTGTTTGTGTTCACTTGTGAACGTATGTGTATTTCTGTGGCTGGTCAAGAAGGACATACTATTATGTGTATAAACCTGAATGTTGACTTCTCTTTTCCTCCATAAACTATAATATTTGTTAATATGCTAATTACATATTATACTAAAGACAGCTAGATGTTGATTTACAAGAGCCCCCTGCTATACCAACTATGTAAATTGATTAAAAGCACAAACAATGAGACCTGAGCCCTGTGGAATAATACCTTCCCTAATTTTTGACCTGTGGATGTGTACTTGAAAGAACAATTGTAACTATTTAAGGCAGTGAGAACTGAAAGAGAGAATCAAAGTTCAGACAGACTCTTCTGGACTTCAGCTTGGTAGCATGGCTTTATCCAGAGAGACACTACAGGATGAGAGCTTAAGGGACCACAGCCCTGGCTGGAAAGATACAGAACTGCTCCATCGACCATTGCTGACCTCTCAGAAACGATGTGAAGGATCCAGGTTGAGACAATCAGGTCACCTGGCCACATATCTCATGACTGTAATCCCGGCAGGCCAGCAGAAGGGTGAGACTGTGTAATTTTGCACCATCTTGTGTATTTGCTGGGACTGTTCTATATGGTGGTTCAAAAATTATTGCCACACTGTTTACCATCACCCTGTGTTGTCTGTGTAGTGTTCTGCACATGGAAGATCCCATGTCTTCACAGTCGCTTGCAGTCTGGACCTTTCTCCAATAGAAAAGATTTGGTGCATTAAGAAATTAAAAATCCAGCAAAGACCCAGGACTGTGGAGAATTCTATATCAGACAAGAATGGGCAACATTCCTCCCCCAAAACTCAACCAATTAGTTTCCTCACTTCCCACACATTTACAGACTGTTGCAATAAGAAGAGGGGACATTACACAAAGATAGACAAGACCTTATTCCAACTATTTTGAGATTCGTTGCTGCCATCAATTTCTAAATTAGTTTTTTTTTTTTCAAATGAAATGGAGAAATATCTGACTTTCACCTTCTGATCTGTGTTCTATGTTCTTTTGTGAATAAAATATGGCTATAAGAGATGTCTGCTTACTATAAGTGAATGAGAACAAATTGATAACATTTCTAAAGCTTATTGGTTACTAATCATACCTGAGGGTTGATTACAATAAAAAATCCTGTGTAAGTCTATGTGCCCACGATGCAGAAATGCTCCGATTTTTTCCTGAGCGTTTCTGCATCTCCCTGGCTTAAAAAATGCATGCGGATTTTACATGCGTTTTTTCAGCCAGGGACAAGCGTTTTTCACGCGTTTTGCACATGCGATTTCGCATGCGGGTTGTCAAGCTCTTTCCAAGCGATTTTATCATCACTTGGAAAAGTGCTTGACAACCTGGTCACACTATATAAATCCATGCAACCGGCATGGATTTTATATAGTGTGACCAAGTTAGTTAAAAAAAAGAATAAAAATGGTAAAAAAAAAAAAAAAACAACATTATACTCACCTTCAGATGGCCCCCGGTCTCCTTCTCCGATGCGTCAGGTCTTCCCGGTGTCTCACGGTGGTGTAAAAGGACCTTCCATGAGGTCATTTAGTCATGTGACAGGTCACGCGACAGCCGACGTCAGCGGTCGCGTGACCTGTCACATGACTGAATGACGTCATGGAAGGTCCTTTTACTCCATCGCGAGCCACCGTAAAGCCAAGATGTACCAGATAGAAGACCGAGGGACATCAGAAGGTGAGTATAATGTGTTTTTTATTTTAAATTCTTTTTTTTTTTACAGGTACTATGGTACCCGGGTCTGGATGAGAGTCTCCTCTTCTCCAGACCCGGGTACCATCCGCACATTGAATCACTTAATACCTGCATGTGCACATGTAGTCATGGGGATATTAAGCGATTCAATGCAAGTCAATGATGGCGAAAACGCCGCGATTACGCAAAATAATTGGTAGTGCTGCAGATTTTTCCGCAATGATAATCCGCAGCGGAAATTTCCGCAGCATGTGCACAGCACATGCGGATGATCATTGGGGAACATAGCAGACCTACTAACAAGCGTTTTTTAAGCGTTTCTGCGGCGGAATTGCCGCTGCGGAAACGCTTAAACGCGTTGTGGACACACAGCCTAAGATAAACAAGTAAGTAACACAAATCTTTCCCCAGTTCTGAAGGTGTATCAATGCAGGTAAAATGTATGTTTGGATTTTTGGTCAATTTCTTACATTATACTGTAAGGATATGTTCACAAGTAGCAATTTTGCATCGTTTTTTTTCTGCAAATAAGAAGCTGCCTTTTACAGTATCAGCAAAATTTGTGAAACTTCAGAAATCACATGTACACACTTGTTATTTTTCTGACTATATTGGAGAACTGCAACGTTTTTTAAATCTGCAGCATGTCAATTCTTTCAGTGTTTTTGCAGCATTTTTTCACTGAGTAATGAGAGTGCAAAAAATGCAGCAAAAATGTTTTGCTGCATTTTTAAAGAATTTTTTTGTGTTTTTGGTGAAAAAAGCTACCTTTAAACAAATCACACATGTCACACACCACAAAAAACACAGCTAAAACCGCTACAAAATGTCCCTAAAAACCCACAAAAATGCAGCAAAACTTGCATTTTAACCCCATCCCCACCTTGGATTTTATCATCTTTTGCGTTTTTGTTTTTCGCTCCTATCCTTCCCAGAGCCATAACTTTTCTATTTTTCCGTCAATATGCCCATGTGAGGGCTTGTATTTTGCTGAACTATTGTATTTTTGAACAACACCATTGGTTTTACCATATTGTGTACTGGAAAACGTGAAAAAAATTCCAAGTGCGGTGAAACTGCAAAAAAAGTGTAATTCCACAATTGTGTTTTTTTCTTTTTTATCATGTTCATTAAATGCTAAATCGGACCTGTCATTATTATTCTCCAGGTCATTATGAGTTCGTAGATACCAAACATGTATAGGTTCTTTTTTATTTAAGTGGTGAAAAAAACAATCCAAAGTTTGTCAGAAAAAAAAAAAATGTAACGTCTTCATTTTTCGGGATGTGGGGCCAGGTGAGGGCTTATTTTTTGCGCGCCGAGCGGATGTTTTTATTAATACCATTTTAGGATACAAACAATGTTTTTAGCACCTGTTATTGCATATTATTGCAATGTTTTGGCAACCAAAATAACGTAATTCTAGTGTTTCGATCTTCTTTCTCGTTACGCCGTTTATCGATCGGATTAATTATTTTTACATATCGATAGATCGGGCGATTCTGAATGCGGCGATACCAAATATGTGTATTTTTTTTTTTTTTATTGTTTTACTTTGAATGGGGCGAAAGGGGGTGATTTGAAATGTTATTTATTTTTAATACATTTAAAAACATATTTTTTACTTTTCACATGCTTCAATAGTCTCCATACAAGACTTCAAGCTACGATCATCTGATCGCTTGTGTTAGGCTATGTTTACAGTAGGCATTTTTTCAGCTTTTTTTATGCAGCAAAACCTGTTGTCTTGGCAGGAAAGAAGCGGCTTCAAAAACGCAGGTTTTGGTGCGTTTTTTGGTGCATTTTTGCTGCGTTTTTCAGGTTCCCAAAGTTAAGTTTTGCTTCCACCACAGAAGCATGAACACAGGTCACCAATGCAAGACATATGTGAAACCATATTAACCAGAATTACAAAAGTAACAGTGGGGGGAGGTGAATTGTTCAGGAATAGTTTTTCTAAGACACTGGCAGTGCATTGAGTTTGTAGGACATTATTTATTTTCACACTATGGTCTGCCATTGAGTTGCTCAGAGATTGTTCACTTTCACACCTCCGTGGGCCACAGGTATTGTTCAATCTCACACCTAGATGAGCCAATGTTTACACTGTTCATATTACTAATTTAATTAAACTGTTCTAATCCAAACTGCCATCTCAGGTGACAAAGACAAGATGGTAAAATCTCAAAAATAAATGAGTTTCACATACTGCTGTACTTGCTTTCTTTCACTAAAAACATGTTAAAACATGTTAAAATTCCGCTGGTGGATCGCGATTCCACCTGTGGCTGTTAGGGGCACATGACAGCTGACCAGATCAGCTGTCATGTGCCGGCAAAGATAAGATTCAGCGCTTCAGCCCACATCAAAGGGAGGGAGACGATATATACCTATACATCCAAGGTCATAAAGGGATTAAACGCAGCATTTTTATTGCCAAAATAGCAGGTTTTGGCTGCAGGAAAAAATGATGCGAAAATGCTACGTGTAAACATAGCCTAAGGAATTTTCTAGACTGAATACTATTGTACAAACATCTCAGCT
The DNA here is from genome assembly GCF_046119375.1 of Phyllobates terribilis. Lineage (NCBI taxonomy): Eukaryota > Metazoa > Chordata > Amphibia > Anura > Dendrobatidae > Phyllobates > Phyllobates terribilis. The sequence continues at coordinate 107,403,650 of NW_027362765.1, forward strand.
TTGTGAGCAAAATTGAGAATATATTGTACAGATGTTGCCATTCACCAGTAGCATTAAGAGATCTTAAATCTGATGAGAAATTGAAACATGCAGCTAAATAAAATATTGCAGAACTTTAACTTTTACAGAACAATATCCATGTGGCCATAAATAGGGATGAGCGGACCCGTGGAAGTTCAGGTTTCGGTAACTAACTCGAACTTTTGAGCTGGAAAATTCTCTATCTCTCCCGGACTTTTCCCGGAACTCCAAATATTGCAACGGACACCCGGGAGAAGTCCATGTTCGGGGTTTAGCACCGGACACGAACTGTCTGGTCAGTAGCGTAGCTACCGGGGGGACAGAGGGGGCAGTGACCTCGAGCCCAGCGCTGGGAGGAGGCCCACCGGGAGCTACGCTAGTGTAACTGTATCCGGAGTGTGCAGCACGCCGATACAGTTACACTCCGGGACAAAGCAAGCAGACTCTGCCTATGAGGTGGGAGACATTATGCTACATACTCTGCCTATTGGGGGGGGCACATCATACTGCAGACTCTGCCTATGGGGGAGGACGTAGGAGCATTATACTACATACTCTGCCTATTGGGGGGACACATCATACTGCAGACTCTGCCTATGGGGGAGGACGGTGGGGGGCATTATACTATAAACTCTGCCTATTGGGGGAGGATACATCATACTACAGACTCTGCCTATGAGGGGAGGGAGACATTATACTACATACTCTGCCTATGGGGGGGAGACATTATACTACAGACTCTGCCTATGAGGGGGGGGGCATTATAATAGATCACAGCGAGGGGAGCTCCTCTGCTACGTACGAAACCCCGAGACAGAAGCAGGTCATCTACGAATGATTTAGCACCGGGTTCCCAGTGAAACTTGCGGTGCGAACATTATACTACATACTCTGCCTATGGAGGGGGGGAGTCATTATATTACATACTCTGCCTATGAGGGGGGGAGACATTATGCTACAGACTCTATCTATGGGGGGGACATTATATTACAGACTCTGCCTATGGTGGGACATTATACTACAGACTCTGCCTATGGGGAGGACAATATACTACAGACTTTGCCTATGGGGGGGACATTATACTACAGACTCTGCCTATAGGGGGACATTATGGGTCATACAGTGTGGGAGATAATGTGGGGTCTTTGTATAGTGCGGGGGCCATCATACAATGTCGGAGACAATGTGGGGTCTTTGTATAGTGTGGGGGCCATCATACAGTGTGGGAGATAATGTGGGGTCTTTGTATAGTGCTGGGGGACATCATACAATGTGGGAGATAATGTGGGGTCTTTGTATAGTGTGGGGGCCATCATACAGCGTGGGAGATAATGTGGGGTCTTTGTACAGTGTGGGGGCCATTATACAGTGTGGTAGATAATGTGGGGTCTTTTCACAGTGTGGGGGCCATCATACAGTGTGGGAGATAATGTGGGGTCTTTGCACAGTGTGGGGGCCATCATACAGTGTGGGAGCCATCAGTTTGGAGGCTACTAAGGGGTCAGTATACTGTGTGGGGGGTACTATACAGTGAGGGGGCATTATACTATGTATAGGAGAGCATCATACTGTGCAGAGGGGAGCTGTACATGGGGGGGAGACACAGGACATTATTAAATCTTAAGTGGGCACTTATCATTATAGAGGAACTCAGGTTATTGTGACTGTCAAAGGGGCACACAGAGGGCATTATTACTTTCTAGGGGGCAAAATGTGGGCACTGTTTTTTAGGGCACTTGCACACGGCATTACTATATTCTAGAGGGTTGTTTTACCATCTAGAGAGCACGCAGCAGATGCAGAATTAGGGACACATACAGCAGCAGCGACTCAGTATTGGGGTATCAGCAGGATGAGGCGTTTATGCAAGTTGGGAATATATGGGGACAGGGTCTGAAATGCAAGGAGTCAAATGTGTCTTTGTTGTGATCTCTGGAGACCCGAGACTCTGAGTCCTGGATGGAGAAGTTGTCGTGTCGGTCTGGGCCAGATGGAAAAGACGGGAATAGTGAACAATTTAATCAAAAAGAACGTCAGCTGTAAGTTACTATATATAACTGTGCTGTGATCTCTTATATGTTCTGCAGGACTGGTGTCTATCAATATATTTCACCACATGGCGGTAATATCAGTGCTGGTCTTTGTATAGAGATTATTTTCAGTAACCCCGCGGTCATCTGCTGAGGTTCTCCTACATCCACTATCTGGGTGCGCCACCATAGTTGTAATCAGGGTTACCTGGTTAGGGGCCCACTCAGAAGTTTCGCCCCCCCCCCCCCAGCCTCTGTGTCTGGTACAAGCCCTGAACTTTTAAGTTTGGGTTCGCTCATCTCTAGCCATAATGTGCTCAGTAATTACAACAGTGATATTCCAACTGTCATTCAGAAAGTGCAGGTCAGATGATTCTGGTTGTTCTGAACAACTGCGCACTTTTGCAATGTGTCAGTCCTGCACAATATGAGCCTTTGTGAATTCTTGTCAGTGCAGCACAATGGTCATTTTTCATCATGGAGCAGAAGAGCTGTTCCTTGTATGCAGCTGATCTACATACGTCACGGCCCAAACATGTATGCAATGGACTGCGGACACAGATTTTAATTACATCCCAGAAGCTACCGATATACAAAATATAGAAACTGCTGCTCTGTGTGCTCAGTTGTTTGGCTCCAAGAGGATGTACTTTAAATTCTGCATAATTGGTAAATCCCTAATTTTTATTTTTGAAAGCATTTCTATTAGTGGAGAGTTGTACATAGAATATTTTAATCAAGGGCCAGTAGTTTATAAGCTGCATCTTCCATCTCATTATGGATGACCAATCCTATGTAACGTAACAATTGATAATTATCTAGATATAATGACATACAGCAAGAAGCACATAATCACTTTCAATAAAATGTTAAATCATTTTTATGCCATATTAAATCTTTTTTAATGTTATAATTAGGGGCATAATAAAGATTTAACATTTTCCTGAAATAAATTGTAAACTTCTTGTTATTTTTGGATATTTTTGATCTTATTTATCAGCCTGAAATGCGTCGGTTTCTGGTTTATGATATACAGTTCCAGAACTTCATTTATTCTTGCAAAAGCAAAGCTGTAGGCGAGAGAAGGGAGCAGGATGGATATCTCTACATTACCAATTTATCTGTCCTGCAGGGTCCATAACAACCCTATGAACCCTGTTATAGTGACTAAATGAGCAGGTCGGACGCTTGGATGGGCTCGACTCAAGTACCGAGTATAACGAAAGTCAATGGGAAACTCGAGGATTTTTACAGAAGACCATAGCAGAAGTGCTGGGGAGGCAGGAAAATCACTGAGATGGATGGAAACAGCACTCAAATGGAATGGGAACAGCATGGGGAAGACGCCTGGAAGCATCTCTGACTCTCAGGTCGCTGCTGGGAACAATGTTGTCAGAGCATTATTCCACTTTTACAGACTGACAATAAAACACTGGTAAATGTAGTTTTAACATTTTACTACCTTATCTGGGCATGTGCTGTGACATGGTCAGACACATCCTGTTTAATTCATGAAAGAGGGACTCCTAGACTCATAAATCCTATGCACTAAGTGCAAGGGCTGCCAAAAATTAGAAGGAGGGACTGCAATAAACACTGGAAGACACATAGAGGAGGGCCTCAAACATTTTTTCCCATTTTTAAAGAGTGGGACTCGTAGACTGGTAAAGCCTATGCACTAAGTGCAAGGGTTGAAAAACATTTACCCCTGGAAGTATACATACATATATGTAAGAGAATTGTAGATGTATGCCTCATTCACATTCTGTAAAAATTATGAAGGAGGGCATCATACACACCCTGGAAAAATTAAGAGCATGGGTCGCATGATAACTCTCCAAAAACTATGAACGAGGACCACCTGTTTACCCTCTAAAAATTTTAATTGATGGCTGCATGATGACCCTCTAAAAATTATGAGCGATGGCCACATGATGACCTTCCAAAAATTATGAATGAGGGTTGCTTGATGACCCTCTAAAAATTATAAATGAGGGCCACATGATGACCCTTTAAAAATTTGGAGCGAGGGCCGCATGATGACCCTCTAAAAATTATGAGTGAGGGCCGCATGATGACCCTCTAGAAAAATTTGGAGCAAGGACTGCATGATGACCAGGTTGATATGGTGGAGGAGGAGGACAAGAAAAAGAAGAAATCATGAACCATATAATCACTCTTGGGTGAGAAGGGGAGCATGGGAATACACCAGTAAAAAAAGGAACATTTGAATTGGCTTATGTTCTGCTGCTGTCATCCGGTAGAGTTGAGAAATCTGGACTAATCCAGGCCTTGCTCATTTTTATAAGAGTTAGTGTGAAGAACTGGGGTCTTCCATGGGCGTAACACTACTCCGACAACATAAGGCGAGGGTAAAACGGTGTGTGAGAGTGTGAACTGTGATAGCAGCAGGAGAACATTAGGACCCTGTGGGTTTTGCCTGGCTGAGCTCAGAGCAGGGGCAGATCAGGAGACCCTGTGTGTTCTGAGGGTTTCTGCTGTGTGAGACACTGGATGGGGAGTCTGAGAAGAACTGTGAGGACTGAACTGCAACAAGACTCTCTCTACAAGCTTTCCTGTGGGGGTTGTTAACCCCTGGCCCTGGTGAAACTGTGTCCCTGCTTAAGAACGAGTGCTGAGCTGGGGAAAGCTGTGTGGCTCTTTGGAGTTTTGTGGAAGTCCATGCTGAGTGGACTAGAGACTTTGTGCTGAACGAGCCAAGTGTCAAGTGAGAGGGAAAGAGACCGAGGATATCATCTCTGTGACGGAGCGCGTGGTCGGTGGTCTGGAAAACAGTGAGTTACCGCGAGAGGAGAGATGGGGTCCGGTGCCGTTCATATTGAGATGATACTGACAAGCCTGGTGAAGAGTTCTTCCCAGACCTTAACCTGAGGCTACAGGACTAAAGTCCCCGGCGTGTGGGCTCGGCATCGGCCGATAAGACAAAGAACCTTTGCTGTTTTTGTGGACGTTGCTTTTTATTTGGCGCCAAAGTTTTCCGGGACTAGCTGCAGCCACCGCGATTCACAGGCCTGTGATAGACCACATCCGAGGTTAACGGTACCGTAACTGTAAGATACCCGGGTATCCTTATAATAGGGGTATAAGAGCAATTGGTATAGTTTCATACATTGTTATTGTTAATAGTGGTAGGATTGTACTCAGTGTGCTATCTCAGGGGTCCCTATAGAACACCCACACTAGACTGACAGTGTTTAGGTAAAATTGTTCCAGATCTTTAGTATAATTCACATAAACTGGAAACCTTTAGATTGGCACATTAATTTCAGCTTTTGCTGATTGTGTGTAATTAGTAGAGACAGTGTCCCAGGTAGAACCTGAGACTGATTCATGCAATACTGAATTTTAGTCTAATCCCTGTTTTAGTAAAGAAAGTGTTGTTTATTTCTGTCTCTGTCTCAGTTTGTGACTCACTGGATCTCTCTCGGACCTCCAGACATTACATTTTTGGCATAGTCGGCAGGATCCACTGCTTGTCATGGACGGAGGCGAGGGGAGAAATGACTCTTCCGCACCAGCAGCCCCTTCACTGGTTGCGGAACCCCTGGCAGGCGCGGCGACTTTTGGAGGATATGTGCCGCTAGGAGCTTTACTCCAGCACATGGCGAAATACGACGGGCATAACATAGCGTTACAGGATTGGGCTGAGAGAGTCCGGAGTGTTCTGCGTATGTGTAATCTGGCCCCGCGTTACGAGCAGAGCTGGCATTAAATGCACTAGAGGGCGACGCTAGGCGGATGGTGATGGTATGTCCAGAGTCAGAGAAGAGCACGTTAGAGAAAATCTTTGAGCTGTTAGAGGGGAGTTCGGGAAGCCGGGCTCGCATGTCCCAGCTTCGTTCCTTGTTTTTCAATCGGCCCTAAAGGGAATGTGAGACCTTGATGCAGTACTCGAATACCTTACAGGAAACATTGAATGAGGTGCAGCGACTAGACCTAGGGGCCATGGGGGCATTCCAAAAGGTAGACCGCTTGCTCGGGGATCAATTCATAACAGGGCTAGCCAATAAACTCCTTCGACACAAACTGATGGAGATGACCCGAGCTACCCCGGAATTATCCTTCTGGCAGATTCATCGGGCCGCGTTGGAAAGGGAGGAGGAGTCTACTCGGGTGGTCAAGGGGGCAATGCACAGTGCACAGCTGGAGGGAGGTCGGGCACCAGTTTCAGAAGGGTAAGGACTGGTAAACGTTGTACAGGCTCTGCGTGCCGAACTGAAGGAGCTAAAGCTGGAGGTGTCTAAATTCAGAGCTGGGCCGGTCCCTACTCCCACTGAAGGGCCACCCGCTGTGTCCTCTGGAATGGTGGTTCCGCAGTCTGCCAGGTCGTCCTCCTCGAATGATTCAAGTTCTCCTCCACGAGGAGCAGTCACCTGCTGGAGGTGTGGACGTCGGGGACACATCTCCCGATACTCCAGATGTCTGCAGCTCCGGAGCCTCCTTCGCCGGCGTTAAACTCCCAGCCGCTACCGTGAGAGGGCGAGCAGCAGCAGCCCACCCCCCACAAAGCCCTTGATGGGAAGAACAAGATTTGTTTTCATGCAGTCCAGTGCTGAAAGCAGAGTTTGAAGGGCGGAAGATGAGATGCTTGGTTGATACAGGATCCGAATGTACCGTAATGCCCTTAGAGGTGTACGAGAGGCACTTCAGTTAACTAGTGGTTCCCGAGGACGGCCGAGTGATACGACTTACCGCCGCTAACAATGGCCAACTGACGGTGAAGGGGAACATGTGGATGCAACTGAAAATGTTTGGTCAAGAGCTGGGTCAGAAAGGGATAGTGCTAGTGGACCACCCTCCTAGAAGAGGGAAAAGAGGGATGGAGGTGACGCTCGGAATGAACGTTCTGCGATATTTAAATCATCAGATGTATGCCAGTGAGGGACCCCGATACTGGGCTTGTGCTACCCACCATTGACCCACACAGAGAATGTTACACTGTCTAGTGCTGAGCTGCGATCTCCTGAAGAGTGCGGTCCCTGGAGGCCAGGTGGGCCTGGTCCGAGTGCCATTGCGGACCACGATCTCGCTAGCGCCCGGACAAGAAGAACTCTTAATGCTACCGGTGGGGGCTGCGCAGAGACTGAATGGGCTTGAAGTACTTCTCAAGCCAGCCCCAGAGAAGTCCTCGTTCGCCAAGGCGCACGTGGCCCGGTCTCTGGCAATTGTGAAGAATGGATGGGTGCCGCTCAGATGCATCAACGTTCTAGATGAGGCTGTTACAATTCCTGCTGGGGAAATTCTGGCTGAACTGTTTGTGCCAGCGGGGAAGGTGCCTGACAAGGCAGTGTTCAAACTGCACCCAGATGAACAGTCTTCCTGGACATACGTGGTCAAAGTAGGCCGGACTGAACCTCCTACCGAAGAATGGAATGGTCGTGTGATCATGGACCACATGGGATTGGATCGGGAGAAACTGACCCCCGTGCAATTGGAGCAGCTGGAGAGGGTCTTGTGGGAACAACAAGAGACCTTTTTGTGACATGAGGAGGACTTCAGTTGTTCCCGGACGATTGAGCATGAGATTCCCAAGGGGGATACCCCTCCTATTAGGGAACGTTATTGTCAAATTACCCTGACGCTCTATCAAGAGGTGAAGCGCATGGTGGCCAGTATGCTTGACAACCAAGTGATCCGAGAGAGCCAGAGCCCCTAGGCGGCCCCTGTGGTCTTGGTGCGGAAGAAGGATGGGACCCTTCGGTTTTATGTGGACTATCGCAAACTAAATGCTCACACGGTGCGGGACGCTTATCCATTACCTCGCATAGAAGAGTCTCTGTCGACATTGGTTCAGGCCAAATATTTCTCGACGTTAGATTTAGCAAGTGGCTATTGGCAGGTACCAATGGCCGAAAAAGATGGGGCCAAGATGGCGTTTGTCCTACCAATGGGGTTCTATGAATTCAACCGGATGCCCTTCGGGCTCACTAACGCCCCGGGAACTTTCCAACTCCTGGTGGAACATTGCTTAGGCGATCTGAATTTTGAATCAGTCTTGATATATCTAGATGACATTGTGGTGTTCGGGACCTCATTTGAAGACCATCTTGAGAAGTTACGTCAAGTTCTCCGGCGCTCAGTTGTTACGGCCTAAAAATAAAACCAAAGAAGTGCCAACTGTTACAGAGTCAGATTGAGTATTTAGGCCACGTGGTGACTCCGGATGGGGTGCTGCCCACGGCCAGTAAGGTCATGGTCGTGCAGGAGTGGCCACCTCCCCGTACCCTGCAAGAGGTTCGGGCCCTCTTGGGTTTAGCCAGGTACTATCGGCGATTTGTACCTAAGTTTTCACAAGTAGTGAGTCCCCTGAATGAGCTTTTAAGAGGGACGGCACAGGGCCCCCAAAATCGCCCCATCCCATGGGGACCCCAGCAGCAAAAGGCATTTGAGGAGGTGAAGGCCGCCCTAATGAGTGCTCCATTTTTGGCGTATGCCCGGTTTGATTCCCCTTTCCTGTTATACACCGATGGCAGTCTGCATGGGCTGGGGGCGGTACTAGCACAAGAGCAGGATGGTCAGGAGCGAGTAATCGCCTATGGCCGCAGGTCTTTAAGAGACACTGAAAGCAACCCAGCTAACTACAGCTCGTTTCGCCTAGAGCTACTGGCCCTGGTGTGGGCGATGACAGAAAGCTTTGCCGAGTATTTAACAGGTGCTGAGGTGCTAGTCATGACTGATAATAACCCTCTGGCTCACCTTGAAAACGCAAAACTGGGAGAGTTGGAGCAGCGGTGGGTCGCTCGCCTTGCTAAGTTTAACTATCAAATTAAGTTTCGCTCTGGGCGGGAAAACGGAAATGCGGATACACTCTCAAGGATGCCCCTTGGGTCCTCAGGGGAAAATGTTGATGACTAGCTTGAGGACACTGAAACCCCTGACTTGGGGCAGGTAACTATCTTCCGAAGTGTGGTACATTCAAGTGAGGTGGCATCAGGGATGCCGTGTTTTCTGGGAAAAACACCCTCGGATTGGGCGAAAGACCAGAACGATTGCCCAGACATTGCACTAGTGCACAATTGGATACAAAAAGGGGTCTGGCCATGTGCAGAGGACAAGGCCCAGCAGTCCGCGGAAGGAATGAAACTACTGCAACAGTGGGACAAGTTGTGTGTGAAACAGGGCCTCTTGTACCGTTAGGTGTACCTGCCATCTGAGCTGCAGCACCGGTACCAGCTAGTAATCCCTATGGGGATGGGTCCGGTGGTCGCTCGCGAGGCACATGAGAAGGGGGCCCACTTTGGGAGTGAAAAGACACTCCAGTGGCTACAGCGAGTCCTCTATTGTCCTGAATTGGGGGGGATGGTGACAGAGGCGTGTCAGGTCTGTGGGCTCAGTAAGAGCCCTGAGCGGCGGGCGCCCACGCAATCTATTAAGACATCCGCTCCCTTAGAGCTGCTCATGATTGACTATGTCTTGATAGGATACTCAACGTCTGGGTATTCCTATTGCTTGGTAATGACAGACCACTTCACCAAGTATGCTGTAGCAGTGCCGACAAGAGATCAGACGGCGGAGTCAGCAGCTGAGGCCGTGTGTCGACATTTCATCCAGGTGTTTGGGTGTCCGCAAAGAATACACTCGGATCAAGGGGCATGTTTTCAGGGGGCATTGATGAAGCAGCTGTATGGTATCGCACCGTCCCCAAGGTAACGGAGCTTGTGAGCGCTTTAATCGGACTCTGTTGCAGATGTTGAGGACGTTAGAGGGTAAACAGCAGGTACGCTGGCCTGAGTATCTCCCCGAATTGATGTGGGCCTACAATAATAGAGTGCACAGCACTACTAGCTACTCACCACACATGTTGATGTTCAGGAGGCCAGGGCCGGACATTGAGGATTTGAGCATACCAGGTCCCTCCTCCAATCCCCCTCGGACCGCATTAGAATGGGTTCGAGAACACCGGCAGCGATTAAGGGTGGTGCATCAGGTGGTGGGTGATCGACTCAGTCAGGTGACCCATAGGGACGCACGTCCCGTGCAAGCCAAGCCTTTCTCCCCGGGGGATAGAGTGTTGGTGAGAATCAAATGATGGTCCGGAAAGCTGAGTGAACGATGGGAGGCGACTCCGTACCTGGTAAAAAAAAACGGATGAGCCCTGAGATTCCAGTCTACGAGGTCGAGCCGGTGTGGACAGGGGGACCAACCATTTTCATCGTAACATGCTACAATGGTGCTGGTTTGAAGATGCGGTCCCCGTTCCCACGGAACCACAGGCCGTGGCCTGAGGGGTGGGCATTCCTAATGCTCTTAAATTTGATGGTGAGTCTCCCTCTGCGCCTTCTTACTTGCCCCCTGCGATCAATCTGTCCCCATGTGGAGAGAGTGTTGAGAATGTGGTATGTCCTTCAGAGAACAGAGAATCAGGTCAGTTACCTGACCCGGATGATGTGGCTCAGGGCGCCACACCTCAGGTGGGAACAGCCTCATTGGCTCCCTCTGATGATACCACTGAAGAGACTTCTGCCCCCTCGGGGACCAAGCATGTTGGGGTGGGTCTCAGGAGAACTACTCGAGCTACGGCGGGTATACCCCCACAGCGCTATGCACAAGATGACTTTGAGTGGGGAGGTGTGTCGAGGACGCCAACCTCTAGTGGGGTGGCATGTGAGAGTGTGAACTGTGATAGCAGCAGGAGAGCATTAGGACCCTGTGGGTTTTTCCTGGCTGAGCTCAGAGCAGGGGCAGATCAGGAGACCCTGTGTGTTCTGAGGGTGTCTGCTGTGTGAGACGCTGGACAGGGAGTCTGAGGAGAACTGTGAGGACTGAACTGCAACAAGACTCTCTCTCTACAAGCTTTCCTGTGGGGGTTGTTAACCCCTGGCCCTGGTGAAGCTGTGTCCCTGCTTAAGAACGAATGCTGAGCTGGGGAAAGCTGTGTGGCTCTTTTGGAGTTTTGTAGAAGTCCATGCTGAGTGGACTAGAGACTTTGTGCTGAACGAGCCAAGTGTCGAGTGAGAGGAAAAGAGACTGAGGATATTATCTCTGTGACGAAGTGCGTGGTCGGTGGTCTGGAAAACAGTGAGTGACTGCGAGAGGAGAGACTGGGTCCGGTGCCGTTCACATTGAGAGGATACTGACAAGCCTGGTGAAGAGGTCTTCCCAGACCTTAACCTGAGGCTACAGGACTAAAGTCCCCGGCGTGTGGTGGGCTCTGCATCGGCCGACAAGACAAGGAACCTTTGCTGTTTTTGTGAACGTTGCTTTTTATTTGGTGCCAAGTTTTTCCGGGACTAGCTGCAGCCACCGCGATTCACAGGCCTGTGATAGACCACATCTGAGGTTAACGGTACTGTAACTGTAAGATACCCGGTATCCCTATACTAGGGGTATAAGAGCAATTGGTATAGTTTCATGCATTGTTATTGTTGGTCTAATTAAACTGTCCCAGACCTTTGATAGTGTTTCCCTGCCTCTGTTGGACCTGGCGTGCGTCTCCCTCATCTGTCCTCTCTGTTTGCCCAAGGATCTATGACCTCAGCTGCTAGATTTGTCAGATGGGATTTTTTGTACTAATTGTTCAACTAGGGCCTTCTGCACCATTTTACTATCCCTCTCCGCCGCAAGAAGGATAGATGGAAAGTTCTCCTTGTAGCTTGGGTCGAGAAGGGTGAACAACCAGTAATCAGCGTTTTTGCCAAAATGCGTATAGCACGAGGCTCATGGGAAAGTCAGCGGGACATAAAATCAGCCATGTCTGCCACTCCTAACAGGCAAGACTTCCCTGTCCCCACCAGGAGTACGACTCTCTATCTCCTGCTTGATCGAGTATCGCGTAGCGGCAAGCAACTCGCTCATCACTAATAGTGACCAATATTTGCTACCAGAATATTGCCCGACAATCTGATCGGTTTGTGAGTCATTGATCCCTGCATGTTACCTCAGTTGTCCATATTCTCCATCCCTGTGTTCATAACAAGAATTACTTAGAATATTCACATCTGGAGAAGACGAAAAATATATTTGGATCAATATAATAAAAACAATTATAGTTCCTTCCCATCTCCTACTGAATAAAATACAATGTATCACAAATGGGTAATACATTGTGACATGCTGGGCCAGCTCTGCATTATTCATGCTTTATAGTGTTTCATTATTACACCCTCTGTGAGTTCTGCTTCTGGGGATCAAATTCTGTGTTATGACAGGTCCTGGGTTTAACTTTCTTCCTTGTTCGTACTGATTTTCCTCTGCGCTTTCATTGTCTGAAACGTTGATGTTTTGTAATTCTAGACTTGTTGAAATCCAGAAAATTATTGCAAAGCCAATAGGATGATTGTACCATCTACACTATATATTTTACCTAAGACTAGAGTCACATGATCGTATAAAAAATCGCTCCGATGTTGATCCAGAAAAGTAAGTGAAGTGTCATGCGCGTACAATGCGATTTTTCTCACCTAGCATCCGTATGACATCCCTATGACATGCGTATGCAATCCATATGGAATGCGTTTTTAACATAATCTTTTACAAACTGTAATTCTCTATGTAAATTAAAGCTAGTTTACAAAACTAATAAAACAATCTTATATACACATATACAGTAGATAGAATAGCTAGATGTCCTGTAGATATATAATGTCACAAGTCCCCTACATATAATAAAGTTGTACCCTTTAGTGCCTTTCATGTGGCATTAAAGGGTATTTCACCTTATTTAACCTATTAAATAAAAAATTTAAAAAAATGATGTGGGGTCTCCCTATTTTTGATAACCAGCAAAGGTAAATCAGATAGCTGTGGACTTATATTATCAGGCTGGGAAGGTCCCTTAGTTATTGTGCCCTTCCTAACCAAAAAATACAAGCCCACAGCCGCCCCAGAATTGGCGCATCACATTAGTTGCGCCAATTCTGGCGCTTTACCACTGCACAAGGACAATCGGGGTAATGGTAGTTGGGGTTGATGACAGTTGTGATTTGTCAAAATTCCCACCTGCCATCAAGCCCTGCAGTTAGTAATGGAGAAGTGTCTATCAGACACCCCCATTACTAACCCAGTAATCAAAAATAAAAACACACTCACAGAAAAAAACACTTTATTTGAATAAAGACTCCCCCACAATATCCTTCGTTCACCAATTTGTTGAAAAAATTCCATGCAGGTCCTCGGTAATCCAACGAATCTGATGTAGTCCAGAAATGGATACCTGAAAAATATAAAAAGACAAATAAAAACAAGAGACAGTCCCTTGTTCATCAATTTATTACCGAAAGTGTTCCCACGAAGCTATGACGTATTCCACATTTTCTAAATTTGGTTCCGGCGACTGTGAATAGCAGTAAAGTGACCGCTATTCACAGGTGCCGAGTAATGACGACAACGCTCATCAGAGCTGCCGGGTCTCGCTGACTGCAGCGTGTTTTTATTTTTGATTACTGGGTTAGCAATGTGGGTGTCTGATAGACACCTCTCCAGTACTAACCCCAGGGCTTGATGGCAACTGTGATTTTTGACAAATCACAGCTGTCATCAACCACAACTACCATTACCCCAATTGCCACCGCACCAGGGCAATCAGGAAGAGCCGGGCAAAATGCCAGAATTGGCGCAACTAATGTGATGCACCAATACTGGTGTGACTGCAGGCTTGTATTTTTAGGCTGGGAAGAGCCCAAAAAACAGGGACCTTCTCAGACTGATAATATAAGCACACAGCTGTCTGTTTTACCTTTGCTGGTTATAAAAATAGGGGGGACCCAATGTCGTTTTTTAAAATTATTTATTTAATAGGTTAAAAAAGGTGAAACACTCTTTAGTACCATATGAAAGGCACTAAAGGGTGAAAGTTTATTATATGTAGGGGGCTAGTGACATTATATATCTATAGGATATCTATCTATCTATCATTTATCTATTCTGAGGGTTCTCGCTGTGAATTTACTGTACTTGGCTGATGAAATTTCAGGTTTCTTTTGAGATGTGTGTGTAAAATTCAGGCGGTATACACATGGTCCGTGTACAGTCCAATTTTTTTCTCGCACCCATACATTTGCATTGGCGAGTCTCGTCCAATATATGCAGTCAATCACAGCATGCTGCGATTTTTTCTTCAGTCCAATTAGAGCTGAGGAGAAACTCGCAGATGAGCACTGCCTCATTTAATAACATTAGTCAGAGTGCAATGTTTTCTTGCATAGCACTCGTCCGATTTATACACTCATGTGAGCGAGCCCTAAGAGGCAGACACAGCAGAGGCCCATAAATATGAATGGTTTGTAGGACTCATGAGTCAAGATGAAGGAGGCCTATGCCGTGCTGCTGAGCTCAGTGATTGGCTACAGCGGTGATGTGCACTGTCGACATCATGACACCAGTGCAACCAAAACAATGAAACTGGTACATTGGCGGTGAGGTGGTGCTTGACCTAGGGAGGGTGAGTACCAGCTGTGTTTGCTATTTTAGGTATATCTAGGATAGAGTCACACGACAGTATAAAAAATTAGTCCCATTCTCATCCAGAAAAGTGGGAGAATTTTTTTCTCACTTGTTATCCGTGTGCCATCCTTTTTTTTAAAGTAGCAGCTATTAATCATTTTTATAATGCAATTTTTTTCACAGATAGATTCTGTCAGTGAAAAAAAAAATGGCCATCTGCACTGCCCCATTGAATAACATGGGTTAGTGTGCTTTCTGATAAAAAATTGGATATCACTCGTCCGATTTATACACTCGTGTGCACGAGCTCTTAGTGTGTAGGAAATTTTTTACAGGTTGCAGGGGTGACTGGCGATAGTAGATGAGGTGTGATGCTCAATGCATTAGTCACGTATCCGCAGAATGTGATTTCCGGTGATGCAGGCGATGAGGGGCGTCCTTTGCTCCATCACTGATTTCATTCATAAAAATGACTCTTCGCTGTCACCTTTGGTCAGCAAACATGCCGTTGCCTGGCTACACAAGGCATGACTGCAGCGTCTGGGGCCTGATTCTGTTTGCTTGGGGTGGGCTTCCCATCTTGGCCTGTACACAGTGAAAAGTTCCAGCGGTTTCCTTGACATTTTTGTCCACTGAGTCTCTCCAGCTGGAACGCACCCCGGTCGGACGAGCTCTGACTCACCCTCTGTGCTGTCACAATGAATCTGTGTCTATAAACACAAACACATGCAGCTTGTTTGCTTGCAGCGAGCTTGGTGTGCGGCGTCTCTGAGCAACCAAAAAATATGTTTGCAGGGGGCAACTGTGATCAAAATACAGCTGAATGTGCGTAAATAAGAATCACGCTATTTATAACCGGCGCGCTGAACAGAAGCTCAATGGTGGCCGAATGAATATGTACAAGACATCTGTGAACCTGTGGCAGATGTACCGGGTCACAGAGGGGTGAGCGCCAAGATCTAGTGTCTTACACTGCCGATTACAGGAAGCATAGTGTGCAGCACTTCACCAGTGGTGGTTAACCCTTCCTGGAGACATTGCACACGCCAGTGGAAAGAGCAGCACAGAGTTTCAGGACAGGAGCGTGCTGATCCTGTAGGACGTCATAGACTGAGCGTTGCATAATGGAAGTGTCCAGGCCCTAAAACTGCAGCGATCACTGAGCCTCTGTATAATTATTCTACCAGTATTATTTATTTAGTATTTTCATCTTTACATTTGTTTATATAGTTAAAGGGAATCTGTCAGTAGGATCAAACCTCCTTAGCCATGTATATGGGCAAGTAGGTCATGCTGCGGAAATTTCCGCTGCGGGTTATCATTGCGGAAAAAAACGCAGCACTACCAATTATTTTGCGGAAGCACTGCGTTTTCGCCGTCATTGACTTGCATTGAATCGCTTTGATTCCGCATCACTGCATCTGTAGATGCGGAATCCAAGCGTTTCAATGTGGGGATGGGACCCGGGTGTGGACGACAGGAGACTCTCCTTGGGACCCGGGTACCATAGAACCTGTAAAAAAAATAAATAAAATGAATATCATATTTACCTTCTGATGGCCCCCGCTGTGCTTGTCCTCTCTTGCTGGCAGATCGCGGTAGACAGAAGGAACTGCACTGACTTCATAGTCATGTGACGGTAGGTCCGTCAGTGTAACGTGAGCTACCGGCAAGGGAGGAAGGAGCGAAGCAAGTCTCCGGGGGCCATCAGAAGGTAAGTATAGATTTATTTTTTTAATCTTTTACCATTCTTTACGGTCACACTATATAAATCCATGCCGTTTGCATGGATTTATATAGTGTGACCAAGTTGACAAGCACTTTCCAAGTGATGCTAAAATCGCTTGGAAAGCGCTTGTCAACCCGCATGTGGAAATGCATGTGAAGAACGCTTCACATCAGCATGTCCCTGGCAGGAAAAACGCATGTACAATCCACATGTACAATCCGCATGTACAATCCGCATGTCCCTAGCAGGAAAAACGCATGTACAATTCACATGCGTTTTTTCTGCCAGGGAGATTCAGAAACTCTCAGGAAAAAATCCTGAGCATTTCTGCATCGTGGGCACATAGCCTTAGGAGGAGTAATCCTACTGACAGTTTCCCTTTGCAGATGTTTCCAGTTCTGTATACGATGTAAATACTTTTATGCCAAAAATGATAAAAGTATTCTCGGAGTGATACCTTTATTGGCTAACCAGAAATATATACTGTACAGACCAAAAGTTTGGACACACCATCTCATTTAAAGATCTTTCTGTATTTTTATGACTATGAAAATTGTACATTCACACTGAAGGCATCAAAACTATGAATTAACACATGTGGAATTATATACTTAACCAAAAAGTGTGAAACAACTGAAAATATGTCTTACATTCTAGGTTCTTCAAAGAAGCCACCTTTTGCTTTGATGACTGCTTTGCATACTCTTGACATTCTCTTGATGAGCTTCAAGCGGTAGTCACCGGAAATCGTTTTCACTTCACAGGTGTGCCCTGTCAGGTTTAATAAGTGGGATTTCTTGCCTTATAAATGGGGTTTGGACCATCAGTTGTGTTATGCAGAAGTCTGGTGGATACACAGCTGATAGTCATACTGAATAGACTGTTAGCTGCTTTTTTCTTGCCATAAAACCAATTCTAAGTAAAGAAAAACGAATGGCCATCATGACTTTAAGAATGAAGGTCAGTCAGTGCGAAAAATTGGGCAAACTTTGAAAGTGTCCCCAAGTGCAGTTGCAAAAACCATCAAGCGCTACAAAGAAACTGGCTCACATTAGGACCGCCCCAGGAAAGGAAGACCAAGAGTCACCTCTGCTTCTGAGGATAAGTTTATCCAAGTCACCAGCCTCAGAAATCGCAGGTTAACAGCAGCTCAGATTAGAGACCAGGTCAATGCCACACAGAGTTCTAGCATCAGACACATCTCTACAACAACTGTTAAGAGGAGACTTTGTGCAGCAGGCCTTCATGGTAAAATAGCTGCTAGGAAACCACTGCTAAGGACAGGCAGCAAGCAGAAGAGACTTGTTTGGGCTAAAGAACACAAGGAATGGACATTAGACCAGTGGAAATCTGTGCTTTGGTGTGATGAGTCCAAATTTGAGATCTTTGGTTCCAACCACCGTATCTTTGTGTGACGCAGAAAAGGTGAACGGATGGACTCTACATGCCTGGTTCCCACCGTGAAGCATGGAGGAGGAGGTGTGATGGTGTGGGGGTGCTTTGCTGGTGACACTGTTGGGGATTTATTCAAAATTGAAGGCATACTGAACCAGCATGCCTACCACAGCATCTTGCAGCGACATGCTATTCCATCCGGTTTGCGTTTAGTTGGACCATCATTTATTTTTCAACAGGACAATGACCCCAAACACACCTCCAGGCTGTGTAAGGGCTATTTGACCAAGAAGGAGAGTGATGGGGTGCTACGCCAGATGACCTAGCCTCCACAGTCACCAGACCTGAACCCAGTCGAGATGGTTTGGGGTGAGCTGGACCGCAGAGTGAAGGCAAAAGGGCCAACAAGTGCTAAGCATCTCTGGGAACTCCTTCAAGATTGTTGGAAGACCATTTCCGGTGACTACCTCTTGAAGCTCATCAAGAGAATGCCAAGAGTGTGCAAAGTAGTCATCAAAGCAAAAGGTGGCTACTTTGAAGAACCTAGAATATCAGACACATTTTCAGTTGTTTCACACTTTTTTGTTAAGTATATAATTCCACATGTGTTAATTCATAGTTTTGATGCCTTCAGTGTGAATGTACAATTTTCATAGTCATGAAAATACAGAAAAATCTTTAAATGAGAAGGTGTGTCCAAACTTTTGGTCTGTACTGTATATATGCAAGCTTTCATAGCACAGAGGCTCCTTCGTCAGGCAAGATTACAAATGAATTCATAAGACAAAAGGCACATTTGAGAGATGTTACAACAAGACATTTGTTCATGAGGTGTAAGTTGTGATGCCTCCTACTGATAAGTTAGGGAGATCAAATTAGTTTTTTTTGTTGCAAAATGAGAGGCCTTGGGAATGTTTAATTATCTGGAGGTGTGAATTGTGTCCATGTAGTGAGTCATAAACCCAGGTGTTATATTTAGTGCTGTTGTCAGTGAACTGAACATCCTTATCAATTTGAATTCCCAAATTTTTCTTTCTCTGTTGCCCTTGAAGTGACCTTTTAGTATTAAAACTTTTAGATCTTTCATACAGTGTCCCCGGCCAGGGAGATGTTTCCCCACAGGTTTGTCCAGTTCATTCTTTATTGTGTGTCTGTGTAAATTCATTCTCGTTTGCAGTTTTTGCATCGTTTCTCCAATATAAACTCCTTCTGGGCACCCTTCTGGGTACTTCATCCTCACTACTGGAACTAGTACCAGACAATCCCCAAACAGGTACCTTCTACATGTTACCTAAAATACATAAAAAAGGTAATCCTGGGAGGCCAATCATTTCTGGCATTGGGACATTAACGGAAAATATCTCAGGCTGGGTGGAGAACATTCTAAAACCCTTGGTGAGACTCACACCCAGCTATATCCAGGACACCACAGATATTCTCTGCAAATTGTCAGCCCTGGGCCCACTTCCGGAGGACACAATACTTGCCACTATGGATGTAGAGTCTCTCTACTCCAACAATCCTCATGAGGATGGGATTGCAGCATGCAAACATTTTCTACAAAAAAACAATCTGGCCACAGAACCAACTCTGCAATTCATCAGGTTTGTGCTCCATCACAATTATTTCTCCTTTGGGAACAATTTATACCAGCAATGTATGTGTAGCGCCATGGGAAGCAAAATGTCCCCACAATATGCTAACCTATTTATGGCTAAACTAGAGGAGGAGTTTTTGTCATCTTGCTCTATTAAATCCCTAGCATACTTCCGCTACATTGATGATCTGCTAATAATCTGGACAGGCTCAAAAGATGATCTGCTCACCTTCCACGATAACTTCAACATGTTCCACCCAACCATCAAGCTCACCCTCAACTTCTCAAAATCCCAAATACATTTTCTGGACACGACCATATACATCAAAGACAACACCATACAAACATCAATTTACCATAAGCTCACAGGATGTCTGGCATATCTTAGATGGAACAGCTTTCATCCAAGACACACAAAAAAATCCATCATATACAGTCAAGCTCTGAGGTACATTCAAATCTGTTCAAACAGCAAGGACAGAAAGCTGCAGCTACTATCACTGAGGAATATGTGACGCCGTGCAGCTGCAGGCTGTCACAGAACTCCTTGGTGTTGCACAGATGGGATTCTCCCCAGTGGCCTCAATACATGGAGACACCTCCACCCAAGTCCACTAGATGGAGCCCTGTCAGGTATATATATACTGGGGGGTGGAGTTCAGGAAGTCAGTCAGTGTTAAGCAGTCAGTGTGACACGATGCTGCAGCACCAGACAAGCTGAAGTCTGTGTGGCTGAAAGCCAGGCTAGGCCCAAGCTGCGGGCTAGTCTGGCCAGTGAGAGCCTAGAGTGGGCTAGAAGGCGAGAGTAGAAGAAAAGAGCCATAAGGGACAGAGGAACCACAGAGAGTTCATCCCCGATGCAAGCCGGGCACCGGGCCCGAGCCTATTGGGATCTCTATACCCAGTAGGGAATCCGGCATGCTGAGGAGGATTTCATATCCCTCTGTCCACCTGTGAATAGCGCACACTCAGAGGACTAGGTACCACGAAGGCCCCAGAGTCCAGGGATCGTGGTAACCAGTGGGAAAGCACTCGCCGCCAAGCACACGGGTGAGAGAAACATCAAGGGAGCTAGACCCTGTTCCAGGCAGGTCAGAAGCTCCAGGGAGAGAGACAGGAAGATACAGAAAGGAGGCCTTACACCCGCTCACTGGGGAGCAAGACCAGAAGTGCACACCACCTACAAGTACCCCAGACCGTACCTGACTACCATCTGCAGTAAAGGTACTGAAACTAGCCCCGGTGTGTGTGTCTGTTCTTCCTCTGACCCGGCTGGGTCCCCTCTCCCCTGCATACACCATCTACCCCTACACTGCCCTGGAGCTAGCTCTACCTCTGGAGAGCCACACCATCCCTGCTGCTGTAACACCAGCTCCAGAGGACTGCTCCGCAGCGGCGGCTCCCTTTGGCCGCATTCCACAGGTGGCGTCACGAACTTTCCAAATCCCCTATAAATATCCCCTTTTTACTGACCACCCTGGGTCACGGACCGGGCCAGCCACCATGATATTCCCCATACCGGCATCCGTAAGAGGCCCGGCTGCCGAGTACCCCACGGCCCAGGGGGCGCGTCAAATACATTCCTACAACAAGGATACCATCCACTGGTAATAGATGAACAGATCCACAGAGCTACAAGAATACCAAGAAGTAGCCTCCTGAATTACAGACAAAGGGAGGACAACAACAGGGTACCTCTTGTGGTCACATACAACCCCCACATGAACATCCTAAGGAAATTTGGTGCTGATCTCAAACCAATGTTCCACAGAGACCACAAACTGAAAGAAATATTCCCAGAACTACCACTTCTCGCCTACAAACAGCCCCCTAACTTAAGGAATCTCCTTGTCAGAAGTGTCCTCTCATCACCATCAGTGACGGGCAAAACTTGTACTCACATATTACCATCAAATACAGTCTGCATACCTAACACAAATCAGGACTAGAAAATCATGGATGTCTTTTCATGTGCATCCTCCAATGTGGTATACATGATACTATGTACAAGGTGCCCAGAAGGAGTTTATATTGGAGAAACGATGCAAAAACTGCAAACGAGAATGAATTTACACAGACACACAATAAAGAATGAACTGGACACACCTGTGAGGAAACATTTCTCTGACCGGGAACACTGTATGAAAGATCTAAAAGTTTTAATACTAAAAGGTCACTTCAAGGGCAACAGAGAAAGAAAAATTTGGGAATTCAAATTGATAAGGATGTTCAGTTCACTGACAACAGGACTACATATAACACCTGGGATTATGACTCACTACATGGACACAATTCACACCTCCAGATAATTAAACATTCCCAAGGCCTCTCATTTTGCAACAAAAAAAACTAATTTGATCTTTCTAACTTATCAGTAGGAGGCATCACAACTTACACCTCATGAACAAATGTCTTGTTGTAACATCTCTCAAATGTTGTGCCTTTTGTCTTATGAATTCATTTGTAATCTTGCCTGACGAAGGAGCCTCTTTCACTCTGAAAGCTTGCATATATACAGTACAGACCAAAAGTTTGGACACACCTTCTCATTTAAAGATTTTTCTGTATTTTCATGACTATGAAAATTGTACATTCACACTGAAGGCATCAAAAGGACCATCAGGGGGAAGATCTGATAGATATCAAAGTTGAGGATGAAACCGAGGAAGAACAGAGGATGAGGGGAGGTCAGCCGTGTCTGAGTGACTGGAAGAAGGGCACTTCAATAGGTGTTGCAGAAAATCGCATTAGGAATTCTGAGGAAAATGTAATTTTATTGCTCAATTATAAAGTAGAAGATGAAGATATCCTCAGGTGAAGATTGGCCAAATCATTTGGGGTTTTTGCCCTCCTCTGGATCAACTTTAGCAATTACAGAACTAACAGGTCGAACTTGATGGACGTGACGCGCCCCCTGGGACATATTCCTTTTTGAGGGGAATACCCGGCACCGGATCAGATGGGGGGTTGTAGTCTCCGAGCGGCTGTGACCCGGCCCGTGCCCAGGGCGTCAAGCTCAGTGTTATGTGGCAGTCCTACAGATGTTATTAAGAGTCCTTTTGTGTCGACTACGCCACCCGTTGTATTGCGGTCACTATGGCCGCCGCTGCAGCAGGGTCCGCTGAGGCTGATGGTGTAGGTGCAGCTTTTGATGGTATAACCCCCAACGGGTGGGGTATAGCCTCAGGGGGTCAGGTGCAGAGGATGGGGGTTGTGGTGGTGCAGCATAGATGTTAAAGGAAGACAGAGTCGGGTTGTGCAGTTTAGGGTATTTACTCACTGCTGATGTTCCGGTCACTCCAGCTGCTAGTGACCACCCGAGCCGTGCTGCGTCCACCAGGTCCTGGATCCAGCCAACCCCCAAGCGAGTCCGGAGCGTGACCCTGAGCTCTCCTTCTGTCCTTTCTCTGGCCGTCCCCACTAGTGATCCACCCAGGTCCAGCTCCCTCGGGCCTTCTGTTGGGTGACCCTTGGCCTTGGGTTCCCTGACCCTCCACGTGGTATGCCTTCGGGGTGGATGTGGTGGGTGGCCGTGGCAGACGCTGCCCACGGCCTCCGGTCTCTGGCTGGGGTGTGTTTCTGCCCCCACCAGCTTGGGTTCCGGTACCCTGATGCCGGCTCTTCACCCGTTGTTTTAATTTGGGATCTTGGAGTCCTCTCTTCTGCTTCCCCCTCTGGGTCTCTCTTTCTCTGCTCCACTCTCTCTCTCTCTAGGGCTCTGCTCTGCTCCTCTTCCTGATTCTGACAGACTGACCGTCCTCTCACAGACTGACCCTGATTCTAGTTGGTGCCCACCTTATATATCCCTCTATGTGTGAGCTCAGGTGACCAGCACTCAATGAGCTCCTATCTTTACCCAGGTTGCTCCCCCTATCTGCCCCTACACTACTTGGGATGTACCACCCCCCTCCCACTCCAGCCAGGAACAGACTCGGTCGTACCTGCACATATCTAAGTGGGAGTACCGTCGGTCTGCTCCTCGGAAATGGGATGTGTGTAGTGCATGCAGCCTACCGAGCTCAGTTCCACACTCCTTCCTTACCCGGGAGTGGAATATCACACCTCTGGGTTGAGGTGCAATACCCCTGTAGCAGCCGAATCCTCAGGGTGCTACATTCCCCCCTGGTAAATCACAGCACGTCCTCGGGCTGTAAGACATAAACACCAAAACATACAAATTTTTTTTATAAACATAGAAAACATATAAAACATTATATATATATAAAACTTTTCATATAACATTCTCGTCGTCTCTTGTTTCTGGTTCCTCCTCCGGACACTGTGCAACGTGTGTCCGGGAAAAGTGCGACAGTCTCTTTGAAAAACTGGTTTTCTATAAAACCGGTAGGGGGCGCTTTAGGACGCGCAACTATATACAGAGAAAGTTGGCCGCTCTCAGTCCTCGGCCAGTTAAAGGGAAGGGAATGGCTGCTCACAGTCCTCAGCCTGGTATGGATACGGAATAACGGGTAAAAAGTTCACTCATGCTGGTCCCAACGGGGACTATATATATGTAGCAACAGTTTCTTTGGTACCCGGTCGGGTAACTATTTACATCCACTGCTCTGCCGCACTCAACGGCGTCTTCCTCCTGCTCTTTGCTTATAGCTGGTTGTAACTTCAGACCCGTCCGGGTCCTCTTGCTCCTCCTCCTCGCACTGCAACTCCTCCTCCGTCAGGCGGTGTACGTGGAGGGCATAAGGTCCCTTGGCACACTTGTGCCGGGTAAAGGTGACCTCGTCTCCGATGTAGAGGTCACGACCTCTGTGCCCCTCCGGCAGATGGGACTCCACGTCTCTGCGCGTGACAAAGACGTCGCCGGGGGTGTTGTTGTCTCGAATGAAGCCCCACCCATGCTGCTGGTTGAACTTGATCACTGTCCCGATGGTGCGGGGACAATGCGCTGCACGGGGGTCCCTCCTGGTCCGGCTCTTCTGCTCGGCGCTCCTTATTTGGGCCTGTTGTTCCCGGACCCGCCTCTCTCTCCGCTCCCTCGCAAACTCTTCGAGCTGCTGTCGGCAACACTCAGCGCGCTCTGCTGCAGCTGCCCTGGTTTCCTGAGTGAACCCCATTAGATCTTCTCCGGTGGGGTCCCACTCAAACTGTGCTTCCGCTAGCGGGGGCGAGATCCGTGCCACGGGCTTCAGAGCCGGAATCAGGGGTTCATCCAGGGGTCTTAGTCTCTGCTGCCGTTCCAGCTCATGGTACTCTTCGGGCCAGATGAAGGGCCGCCCGTCCGGCCATGTGAGCTGGCTGAACAAGTCCTCCCCCAGGTGTGGCACCCTTGGTTTTACGGGTGCGGGCGCGGTGGCGCCCGGGTTGCCCAGGCCTTGCGGCCAGGCCTGGGGCACCTGGAAAGTGAAGGGCACCGTAAGGACGGCGGCGCCCTGGGCTACTTGGCCCTGCGACCAGGCCGGTGGCTCCGCGGAGGTAGGGGGCGCTGTTGGTATTGCGGCGCCCGGGGGTACTAGGCCTTGCGACCAGGCTGGTGGTACTTCCTGCTTGGTCACGCTCGGGGTCGAGGCGTGTGACGTCACAGGGGTCGCGGCTGCGGCTTCCGGTTGAGGCCTAGTCTGTGGCGGTGACGTTGCGGTTACGGGCACGGCAGGGGGTACTTCGGGCTCTGCGACGGGGAGCTGGGGCAGGCACGCGGTTTCCCGGCTTGGGGTAGAGACGTCCCCTTTACCTGCCTCCTTTCGTTCGGCTCCCTTCTCGGCGCCGTCTCCGGCCTTCAGTCCTCCTGCGCCATCCTCAGAGGCGGTCTGTCTCCTCGTCTTGGGTGGCGTGCTCCGCTGACGAGTCTCGGTCCTCTGGGCCATCTCTCGGCTCCACTGCGCCAACGTCTCTCGTTGCACCCGGGCCATCCTCCTTGCGAGGCCCTCCAGAGCGGTCTGTGCACACTCCCGGTCTCGGGGGAGCTGTGCTAGGACCTCCACTAGGCCTAGTGGGGTCGTTGCTTCTAGCAGGCTCCTGACCAACGGGTCGGTGCTGCTCTGCTCTCCTTCTGCTGTTTCCAGCAGGCTCCTGGCCAGCGGGCCGGTGCTGCTCTGCTCTTCTCCCATCTCCGGGTAAGCTTCTTCTGGACTCAGCTCTAGGCTTCTTGTCTCCGGGTGCGCTCTCTCCAGACTGCTCCAGGCGACACCCATCTTTGCTCTCTTCTTCTCAGTCCTCCCACTTCGAGGGCGGTCCCGGGACCACTTGGTGATTGTCAGCTCCAGGGGCAGTTCTTTCACGCTGACAGACACCTCTAGCATCACAGTCTCTGTTGGTGGGGGCGGTTTCCACTTTTGGCGCCATTTTCGGTCCTGGCCCACGATGGGAGGTGGTCTCTTGCCACCCTCTGGCACGCCCATAATGGCGTCCGCTCTTCCAAGGCGGGAAACCTTTGGAAATGGCGGGAATCGTCTCCCAGTGGCGGGAAACTCTGCAGATGGCGGGAAAAAGCTGTTAATGGCGGACAACCGGCGGGAATCGACCTGTGATGGAGTCCGATGGCGGGGACCCTCCGGAACCGGCAGGAGACTTCTTTTTGAGGTAAACTTGTTCTTTTCTTCAGGCACGCAGTACCCGGTTGTTGTGGGCACGTAATCCTGCCGACTACGCCAAAGTTGACGCGCCCCCTGGGACATATTCCTTTTTGAGGGGAATACCCGGCACCGGATCAGATGGGGGGTTGTAGTCTCCGAGCGGCTGTGACCCGGCCCGTGCCCAGGGCGTCAAGCTCAGTGTTATGTGGCAGTCCTACAGATGTTATTAAGAGTCCTTTTGTGTCGACTACGCCACCCGTTGTATTGCGGTCACTATGGCCGCCGCTGCAGCAGGGTCCGCTGAGGCTGATGGTGTAGGTGCAGCTTTTGATGGTATAACCCCCAACGGGTGGGGTATAGCCTCAGGGGGTCAGGTGCAGAGGATGGGGGTTGTGGTGGTGCAGCATAGATGTTAAAGGAAGACAGAGTCGGGTTGTGCAGTTTAGGGTATTTACTCACTGCTGATGTTCCGGTCACTCCAGCTGCTAGTGACCACCCGAGCCGTGCTGCGTCCACCAGGTCCTGGATCCAGCCAACCCCCAAGCGAGTCCGGAGCGTGACCCTGAGCTCTCCTTCTGTCCTTTCTCTGGCCGTCCCCACTAGTGATCCACCCAGGTCCAGCTCCCTCGGGCCTTCTGTTGGGTGACCCTTGGCCTTGGGTTCCCTGACCCTCCACGTGGTATGCCTTCGGGGTGGATGTGGTGGGTGGCCGTGGCAGACGCTGCCCACGGCCTCCGGTCTCTGGCTGGGGTGTGTTTCTGCCCCCACCAGCTTGGGTTCCGGTACCCTGATGCCGGCTCTTCACCCGTTGTTTTAATTTGGGATCTTGGAGTCCTCTCTTCTGCTTCCCCCTCTGGGTCTCTCTTTCTCTGCTCCACTCTCTCTCTCTCTAGGGCTCTGCTCTGCTCCTCTTCCTGATTCTGACAGACTGACCGTCCTCTCACAGACTGACCCTGATTCTAGTTGGTGCCCACCTTATATATCCCTCTATGTGTGAGCTCAGGTGACCAGCACCCAATGAGCTCCTATCTTTACCCAGGTTGCTCCCCCTATCTGCCCCTACACTACTTGGGATGTACCACCCCCCTCCCACTCCAGCCAGGAACAGACTCGGTCGTACCTGCACATTTCTAAGTGGGAGTACCGTCGGTCTGCTCCTCGGAAATGGGATGTGTGTAGTGCATGCAGCCTACCGAGCTCAGTTCCACACTCCTTCCTTACCCGGGAGTGGAATATCACACCTCTGGGTTGAGGTGCAATACCCCTGTAGCAGCCGAATCCTCAGGGTGCTACAGACGCAAGTCTTTATTCGGCTTTACAAACTATGTTACTATGTTACTAAAACTATGAATTAACACATATGTGAAACAACTGAAAATATGTCTTATATTCTAGGTTCTTCAAAGTAGCCACATTTTGCTTTGATGACTGCTTTGCACACTCTTGGCATTCTCTTGATGAGCTTCAAGGGGTAGTCACCGGAAATGGTCTTCCAACAATTTTGAAGGCGTTCCCAGAGATGCTTAGCACTTGTTGGCCCTTTTGCCTTCACTCTGCGGTCCAGCTCACCCCAAACCATCTCGATTGGGTTCAGGTCTGGTGACTGTGTAGGCCAGGTCATCTGGCGTAACACCCCATCACTGTCCTTCTTGGTCAAATAGCCCTTACACAGCCTGGAGGTGTGTTTGGGGTCATTGTCCTGTTGAAAAATAAATGATGGTCCAACTAAACGCAAACCGGATGGAATAGCATGTCGCTGCAAGATGCTGTGGTAGGCATGCTGGTTCAGTATGCCTTCAATTTTGAATAAATCCCCAACAGTGTCACCAGCAAAGCACCCCCACACCATCACACCTCCTCCTCCATGCTTCACGGTGGGAACCAGGCATGTAGAGTCCATCCGTTCACCTTTTCTGCGTCGCACAAAGACACGGTGGTTGGAACCAAAGATCTCAAATTTGGACTCATCAGACCAAAGCACAGATTTCCACTGGTCTAATGTCCATTCCTTGTGTTCTTTAGCCCAAACAAGTCTCTTCTGCTTGTTGCCTGTCCTTAGCAGTGGTTTCCTAGCAGCTATTTTACCATGAAGGCCTGCTGCACAAAGTCTCCTCTTAACAGTTGTTGTAGAGATGTGTCTGCTGCTAGAACTCTGTGTGGCATTGACCTAGTCTCTAATCTGAGCTGCTGTTAACTTGCGATTTCTGAGGCTGGTGACTCGGATAAACTTATCCTCAGAAGCAGAGGTGACTCTTGGTCTTCCTTTCCTGGGGCGGTCCTCATGTGAGCCAGTTTCTTTGTAGCGCTTGATGGTTTTTGCAACTGCACTTAGGGACACTTTCAAAGTTTGTCCAATTTTTCGGACTGACTGACCTTCATTTCTTAAAGTAATGATGGCCACTCGTTCATCTTTACTTAGCTGCTTTTTTCTTGCCATAATACAAATTCTAACAGTCTATTCAGTATGACTATCAGCTGTGTATCCACCAGACTTCTGCACAACACAACTGATGGCCCCAACCCCATTTATAAGGCAAGAAATCTCACTTATTAAACCTGACAGGGCACACCTGTGAAGTGAAAACCATTTCCGGTGACTACCTCTCAAAGCTCATCAAGAGAATGCCAAGAGTGTGCAAAGCAGTCATCAAAGCAAAAGGTGGCTACTTTGAAGAACCTAGAATATAAGACATATTTTCAGTTGTTTCACACTTTTTTGTTAAGTATATAATTCCACATGTGTTAATTCATAGTTTTGATGCCTTCAGTGTGAATGTACAATTTTCATAGTCATGAAAATACATAAAAATCTTTAAATGAGAAGGTGTGTCGAAACTTTTGGTCTGTACTGTATATGGACAGCATCATGGCGAAGACAAGCAGAAGACTGCCCAAGAGCAAAAACTGAAGAAGGGCCCTAGAATTCCAATAGTTCATTATAATGCACCCTTTTATGTCTCTGCGACAGAAGCGACTTGCTGCTTTGGAGGTGGTAGTGGCCCCCATACCTCGTGGGCCCCTGTGTGGCTGCACAAGTTGCATCTAAGGAATCTCCACCCCTGGATGTCATACTACCCGGTAAAAGCTGTTGCATCCATCCATGATTATACAGAGTGTGCGGACAGGGTGTAATTTTCTAGAATCAAACAAGTAGACCGATAGTCACATCAGACAACTATTTCATATCTTTCGCTCAAGCACAGATACAGTTATATGAAAAAGTTTGGGCACCCCTATTAATCTTAAGCTTAATGTTTTATAAAAATTTGTGTTTTTGCAACAGCTATTTCAGTTTGATATATGCAATAACTGTTGTACACAGTAATGTTTCTGCCTTGAAATGAGGTTTATTGTACTAACAGAAAATGTGCAATCTGCATTCAAACAAAATTTGACAGGTGCATAAGTATGGGCACCCTTATCATTTTCTTGTTTTTAATACTCCTACCTACTTTTTACTGACTTACTAAAGCACTTTTTTTGGTTTTGTAACCTCATTGAGCTTTGAACTTCATAGCCAGGTGTATGCAATCATGAGAAAAGCTACTTAAAGTGGCCACTTGCAAGTTGTTCTCCTGTTTGAATCTCCTCTGAAGAGTGGCATCATGGGCTCCTCAAAACAACTGTCAAATGATCTGAAAACAAAGATTATTCAACATAGTTGTTCAGGGGAAGGATACAAAAAGCTGTCTCAGAGATTTAACCTGTCAGTTTCCACTGTGAGGAACATAGTAAGGAAATGAAAGAACACAGGGACAGTTCTTGTTAAGGCCAGAAGTGGCAGGCCAAGAAAAACATCAGAAAGGCAGAGAAGAAGAATGGTGAGATCAGTCAAGGACAATCCTCAGACCACCTCCAGAGAGCTGCAGCATCAACTTGCTGCAGATGGTGTCACTGTGCATCGGTCAACTATACAACGCACTTTGCACAAGGAGAAGCTGTATGGGAGAGTGATGCGAAAGAAGCCGTTTCTGCAAGCACGCCACAAACAGAGTCGGCTGAGGTATGCAAAAGCACATTTGGGGAAGCCAATTTCTTTTTGGAAGAAGGTCCTGTGGACTGATGAAACCAAGATTGAGTTGTTTGGTCATACAAAAAGGCGTTATGCATGGCAGCAAAAAAACACAGCATTCCAAGAAAAACACTTGCTACCCACAGTAAAATTTGGTGGAGGTTCCATCATGCTTTGGGGCTGTGTGGCCAATGCCGGCACCGGGAATCTTGCTAAAGTTGAGGGACGTATGGATTCCACTCAGTATCAGCAGATTCTTGACAATAATGTTCAAGAATCAGTGATAAAGTTGAAGTTACGCAGGGGATGGATCTTTCAGCAAGACAATGATCCAAAACACCGCTCCAAATCTACTCAAGCATTCATGCAGAGGAACAAGTACAATGTTCTGGAATGGCCATCCCAGTCCCCAGACCTGAATATCATTGAACATCTGTGGGATCATTTGAAGAGGGCTG
Source organism: Phyllobates terribilis (assembly GCF_046119375.1). Taxonomy (NCBI): domain Eukaryota; kingdom Metazoa; phylum Chordata; class Amphibia; order Anura; family Dendrobatidae; genus Phyllobates; species Phyllobates terribilis. Next base: position 107,433,821 of record NW_027362765.1, read on the forward strand.
TCCATGCTCGGCGACCATCAAACTTAACTGAACTGGAATTGTTTTGGAAAGAGGAATGGTCAAAAATACCTTCATCCAGGATCCAGGAACTCATTAAAAGCTACAGGAAGCGACTAGCGGCTGTTATTTTTGCAAAAGGAGGATCTACTAAATATTAATGTCACTTTTCTGGTGAGATGCCGATACTTATGCACCTGTCAAATTTTGTTTGAATGCAGATTGCACATTTTCTGTTAGTACAATAAACCTCATTTCAAGGCAGAAACATTACTGTGTCCAACAGTTATTACATATATCAAACTGAAATAGCTGTTGCAAAAACACAAATTTTTATAAAACATTAAGCTTAAGATTAATAGGGGTGCCCAAACTTTTTCATATAACTGTATCTGTGCTTGAGCGAAAGATATGAAATAGTTGTCTGATGTGACTATCAGTCTACTTGTTTGATTCTAGAAAATTACACCCTGTCCGCGCACTCTTTATAATCATGGATGGATGCAACAGCTTTTACCGGGTAGTATGACATCCAGGGGTGGAGATTCCTTAGATGCAACTTGTGCAGCCACACAGGGGCCCACGAGGTATGGGGGCCACTACCACTTCCATCTGGGTTGTATCTGCAACCCAGTTAACAGTTCTTCCTTTGCGTCTGCAAATTGCCTCTTCACAGAGGAAGAGGACTTGAACGCTATAGCGCCACCTGTTGGAAGCAGCAATCCTACAAGTCACGCTTTAACGACCCTTTAACAAGTCTTGTAATATGACTTAGGATAAAAGCCAAATCAGAATCTCAATTAGCAGACACGGTGTTTCGGAGTATTGCCCCTCATCACTGTAAAGTATGAGAACTGATTTGGCTAGGTGAAAGGCGATACACCGAAACACCGTGTCTGCAAATTGAGATTCTGATTTGGCTTTTATTCTAAGTCATATTGCAAGACTTGTTATATATATATATATATATATATATATATATATATATATATATATATATATAAATAATTTTCTGGTTCGCCAATAAAGGTATCACTCCGAGAATATTTTTGTCATTTTTGACATAAAAGTATTTACATCGATTTTTCTGGCTAACACGGTACCACAATATAACTTTGTATTGTACATCAGTTCTCTATACATAAGACCTAATCGTGGTATGGCTATGTTCACACCACCATATTTTCAGTCTGAATATTTTCCATGGAGAAACCTGACAGCATTCAAATGCTATTAACCTGCAGATATAGGGTTAATGGCATTACAATACTATTCGGCCACCTTACTGAAAGCGCGGCTATCGGGAGAATTTAAAAAACATTTTTTTAGAAGAATGCCTGGTGCCTACAGTGAGACATGGTGGTGTCAGTGTCCTTATGTGGGGCTGCATGAGTGCTGCTGTTGTCGGGGAGCTACATTTCATTGAAGGGATCCTGAATTCACAGATGTACTGCTCTATAGTGTAAGAGAAGATGATGCCATCACTCCGTGCCCTTGGTAGACGTGCACTTTGACAACTTGACAATGATCAATAACACACATTTGTTGCATTTCTGAAGAACAGGGTCAAAGTGATTCAGTGGCCAAGTGTCTCCTAATCTAACCTCGTCCTAACACCTATGGGGAATTCTGAAGAGACAAGTTGTCATCATTCTCAATACAGCATATAGGCTCTAAAAAGGTCATTCTTGAAAAAAGAAAAAGATAGATGTTGAAATCTGTCGCTAACTTGCTCATTCCATGCCTAGAAGACTTGGTGCCACTCTTAAAAATCATGGAGGTCATACAAAATACTAGATGTAGTAGTTTTTGATGTGGGGTGTACTCATTTTTTTGTCAACTTATTTGAATGAAACTGAAGATTTTGTAATGAAAGTTATATCATTACCCTTACTTTCATGTTATGGATTAAAAATATGTTCTATGAAACTCAGTCTTGTCAAAATTTTGGATATTGTTTTTATGTTCAGTGAGATATTGATTAAAATTTAACTTTTCAAAGAGGGTGGAAAAAACATTAATCATATTTTCATATAGATTCGCAAAGGAATCCACACATATATATACACTGCTCCAAAAAATTAAGGGAGCACTCAAATAACACATCCTAGATCTGAATGAATGAAATATTCTCATTGAATACTTTGTTCTGTACAAAGTTGAATGTGCTGACAACAAAATCACACAAAAATCATCAATGGAAATCAAATTTATTAATCAATGGAGGCCTGGATTTGGAGTCACCCCCAAAATTAAAGTGGAAAAACACATTATAGGCTGATCCAACTTTGATGTAATGTCCTTAAAACAAGTCAAAATGAGGCTCAGTATTGTGTGTGGCCTCCACGAACCTGTATGACCTCCCTACAACACCTGGGCATGCTCCTGATGAGGTTGCAGATGGTCTCCTGTGGGATCTCCTCCCAGACCTGGACTAAAGCATCAGCCAACTCCTGGACAGTCTGTGGTGCAACATGACGTTGGTGGATGGAACGAGACATGATGTCCCAGATGTGCTCAATCGGATTCAGGTCTGGAGAATGGGCGGGCCAGTCCATAGCTTCAATGCCTTCATCTTGCAGGAACTGCTGACACACTCCAGCCACATGAGGTCTGGCATTGTCCTGCATTAGGAGGAACCCAGGGCCAACAGCACCAGCATATGGTCTCACAAGGGGTCTGAGGATCTCATCTCGGTACCTAATGGCAGTCAGGAGTCAGGCTACCTCTGGCGAGCACATGGAGGGCTGTGCGGCCCTCCAAAGAAATGCCACCCCACACCATTACTGACCCACTGCCAAACAGGTCATGCTGAAGAATGTTGCAGGCAGCATATCGCTCTCCACGGCGTCTCCAGACTCTGTCATGTCTGTCATTTGTGCTCAGTGTGAACCTGCGCACAGGGCGCCAGTGGCGACTTTGCCAATCCTGGTGTAATGTGCAAATGCCAAGCGTCCTGCACTGTGTTGGGCTGTGAGCACAACCCCCATCTGTGGATGTCGGGCCCTTATACCACCCTCATGGAGTCGGTTTCTAACCGTTTGTGCAGACACATGCACATTTGTACCCTGCTGGAGGTCACTTTGCAGGGCTCTGGCAGTGCTCCTCCTGTTCCTCCTTGCACGAAGGCAGAGGTAGCAGTCCTGCTGCTGGGTTGTTGCCCTCCTACGGCCCCCTCCACGTCTCCTGGTGTACTGGCCTCTCTCCTGGTAGCTCCTCCAGCCTCTGGACACTACACTAACAGACACAGCAAACCTTCTTGCCACAGCTCGCATTGATGTGCCATACTGGATGAGCTGCACTACCTGAGCAACTTCTGTGGGTTGTAGAGTCCGTCTCATGCTACCTACCACGAGTGTGAAAGTACAACCAACATTCAAAAGTGACCAAAACATCAGCCAGAAAGCATTGGTACTGAGATGTGGTCTGTGGTCCCCACCTGCAGAACCACTCCTTTTGTAGCATCTGCGTCTCTGCCCCCTGCCAGACAGAGACGCCGTCCCTCTCACCGCCGCGCTCCCTGCCCGGCGTCCTCCAGCGCTCCTCTTCCTGCTTCTGCTGCCGGCGCGTGCAGCTTCCCAGGCACTGTGCTTAAGGTGCGCGCGCACTCCCTCCCTCTTAAAGGGGCCGCGCACGCCACCCTAAGGAGTCCCCGGCCAATTGCCGGAGGTCCTCCCATATATAAGGCACCTCCTCCAAAATGGAGGTGCCCAAGCAATAGTTGATGCACAGTGTACTTACCTCTGCTTCAGCCCTCAGGTCCTGCTGCTAGCCTGACTACTAGTCCTGCCCGCCTGCCTGACTATCAGTCCAGTCCGCCAGCCTGACTACTCTCCAGTCCGACAGTCCGTCTTCCGTTCAGTCCGCCAGTCTGTCTATGGGCTTAGCCCACCTGATTACCTGGAAGCACCTGCCTGTTACCTGTCAGCCTACCTGGAGGCTCCTGCCCGTCACTTGCCATGACCACCTAACAGCCTACCTGGAGGCTCCTGCCCATCACTAGCCGTGACCACCTGACAGCCTACCTAGAGGCTCCCGCCTTTCGCCTGCTGTATCTGCCAGTTCATCTACCCGGATCTCTCGTCAGCCTGCCTGCTGTGCCCATCTGCAGTATCGCTCAGTCTCAGCCATCTGACCCGTGGGAGTCACCTGCTCTCTTACAAGGTCGTCCCCAGAGTAGCACCTGGTCCCTCTGCTCGGTCCCTCCCTGGTCACGGAGTCGTTAGCCGCCGTACGACCTAAGTCGGTCCGAGTGGATACTTAGTTACGCCTCTCTGGATCCCTCCTTGCACTGTAGCACAGAGGTTCCACCACCCGCATCTGTAACACCTTTATTGAGTGTGTCTTGATAATTGCCAATAATTTCCATCTATTGTCTATTCCATTTGCTCAACAGCATGTGAAATTGATTGTCAATCAGTGTTGCTTCCTAAGTGGACAGTTTGATTTCACAGAAGTTTGATTTACTTGAGGTTATATTCTGTTGTTTAAGTGTTCCCTTTATTTTTTTGAGCAGTGTATATGGTTACAATATTCATGTTCATATGCTTACTGTTATGCACTTGCCTGGGCTTGGCAGGGCTTCACCACCTTCCCCTATGGCCACTGCCCTCTGCTGCACTCTACGTTGAATTTTACAAGTGGCCCTCCATGACATCATCTGCATATTTAAAGGGAACCTGTCACCAGGTTTGGCCGATATGAGATTCGACCACCACCTTTCAGCTCTCATATACAGCATTTTATAATGCTGTATATAAGCTCCCTATCCGACCTACAAAACAAGGAAAAGGGCTTTTATTATACTCTCCTGCAGGGAGCTCCGGCCCGAGGGGTATCGCTTGTCTTGGTCCGGCGCCTCTCTTCTTCTTCCGATACCATCCTCCTTCTGGCTTTGTGTGGATTACGCATCCCTACGTCATTCACACAGTCTCCCGGGCATCGCGCTCCTGCGCAGGCGAACTTCCCTGCCCTGACGAGGGCAGAGCAAAGTACTGCAGTGCGCAGACGTGGGAAAAGGTCCAAGAGCCCCTGCGCATATACACTGCAGTACTTTACGGTGCCCTAGGCAGGGCAGAGAAATACGCCTGCGCAGGAGCGCAATGCTGGGGAGACTGTCTGGATGAAGTAGGATATGTCCCCATGTGAAGCTAGAAGGAGAACGGCATCAAAAGAAGAAGGGAGGTGACAGACCAGGAGGAATGACACGCCTTGGACTGCAGCGCCCCCCTCGGTGAGTATAATAAAAGCTCTTTCTCTTCTCTTGCAGGTCGGATCGGGGGCTTATATACAGCATTATAGAATGCTGTATATGAGGGCTGAAAGGTGGTGGCTGTATTTCATATCGGCCAAACCTGGTGACAGGTTCGCTTTAAAGGGAACCTGACAGCTGATACATGCTGCCCGGTCCATATCAAACACTGACTACATGATTTCAGCCATGTATGTTTGACTCTAAAACGCTGCTCCACAGGCAGCATGTATCAACTGTCAGGTTCCCTTTAATCCCTACCTTAACAAAATGGCAAGAGAATCTAAAAAAGTTGACAATTATTGCGCAAATGTAGCTTGCTCCATAATTTACGTCTTTTATTTATATATCTAAACCTTTCATATATTAAGCTTAATTCAGCAGCTTGACAAAGCGTATCATGTGTGATACAATCTCATACTTGGGTGTAGCTAAGCCTATGTGTCACAGTACTACTATACCAGTTATTCCGACTCCTGTGCCTTTTGTAGCTGCGCTGTTCTCCTATGTGCGCTTCTCATAGTCTCCACCATGTGGCAGGACTTCACCTTCCCTGGGTGATCGGGTATTTTCATACCTGCTTATTTTAGCATCTTGGGTTGGATTTTCTAATAGTGTAAAAAGTTCTAAGCTTCCCAAATCTTCACACAGGCTTGTCCTGGCAGTGATCTGATTGCTACAGGCTCCATTTTATGTCTTATGTCTGAATATAAGGCTTACATAGAGAGCTTTGAATATATTATTGCAGAGCGTTAGAGGCAGAAGATAAAATAGTGACATGGATGAATCCCATCATGCTCATGGAAATGCAAGTGATTGTATATTAAGTTGTGTGGCCTGTAGGTGGCACTTTGAACAGTAGATTGTAATAACACACACAATCCCCTTGTGTCCAACCGTGCACAGATCCTGTATAATACCCAGTGTAAAAGCTCAGACCTAAACCAACGTTAGGTTTTGGGTTTATGTTCAAAAACATGTTTTCTGTTTTAATCAATATTATTTTTAAGCAATGGGGAAAAAAATACTGTTTTATGTTGACAGCTCCAGTTCGGAGCTATGTGTCTCCATGGTAACAAAATCTGATCCTGCGGTCAGGTGTCACTCCTTGTCCTGGTCTCTCTTCTGGTTCCAATTTATGAGCGTGTAACATGGTACAGGACTGTAGGACGATAGCCGCCGCCCGCTGTGCTCTGTGTTTCGTCACATTGGGGCGCCTGGTCTTCATCCTGCACCTGGTGCTGGTTCTGTGTGACATGATGTTGAGAGTAACGCTGTGCGGTTTATGTGGGTGTCCCGGAGACATGTGCTGAACGCTTCAGTCTACTGTTTATTTGCTTGCTGCATTATGTTGGTTCCTGGTTTACACCAAACATCTGTGATACAAATACATAAATCTCCGAGAAGATGGCGGCTGTGAATCCTGAGCAATGGCCTCCTCTGCAGCAATGGGACACTCTCTGACCACAACGCTCGGCATGTTCTGACATCTTGCATTATTACTGCAGGCCGAAGGCTTTTCAGATAATCTGTAACTACTACCCCCAGCATGCCTACTGTTGTAGTTCCACAACAGCTGGCAACACTTTGGTTGCAGGCCTCTACTTTGTAGCAATGTGGTCTGGATGTAAAAATGTTCAATATTCAAGGAGTTTTAAAGAGTAACCATGATTTTAATTTTTATTTCATAAGTCAATAGTACATGTGAAAATAAGAAGCTTTGTAATATATTATTAGATAAATCTGCTTCTTTCTGCTAGAAATGATCAGTTATTATCAAAATTCTTAATTCTGAGGTAAAATCTGTATTCAGTGAAGACAGATTGTTACATTACTGAGATAAGAGATGGCGGCTGCTAGGTAGAACCTGACAAACCCGAACTTCCACAGGTCTGCTCATCCCTTATTGCTAGGTCCTCAGAATCAGGTCGGCAGGGTTCTGATTTCCAGTAACCGCCCCCTAACTGTTGTTTTCAGCTCTGGCGGAAGCTGAAAAGAATCGAATAAGACAGCTCCAATCACCGTGTAGTGGGAGATCCCAATGCTGCAGCTCAGGTCCTATTGAAGTGAACAGATGGTGATCTGCAGCACCCATAAGCAGCCAGTACGGAGGCATGCTGGGCGGTACAGTTCACTGTTTACATCCAGCCACCGCCTAAGGTGGCAACAGTAAATCGGTGTCGGATCCCCACCAATCTTATACTGATTACCTATCTCAGGGACAGGTCATCAATACAAAATTAGTCTGGAGCCCCTTTATGGATTATTGATTGTGATTTCTATAGTCGCTCAGATCTTTACACATGGGATGGGAATTGGAGACGATGCATATGACGCGCCCCCTGGGACCGTGGGGTACTCGGTAGCCGGGCCGGTCGGTTCTTTTGGGATAGTCACAGCGGCGTGACCCGGACCGTGGCCCCTGGCGGTCAATAACTAAGAGGGGAATAAAGTTTTGGGGATAAAGTTTCGTGACGCCACCCATGGTAAGCGACTATAGGTGGCCGCCGCTGCTGTTCAGATCCACTGGGGCCGTTGGTGACACAGCAGAGACGGTTCAGCTCTCCACAGGTAGAGCTAGGCCTCAGGGCAGTTAAATAGGAATTTTTGATGTTGGTGGTGTAGTGCAAGGCAGGAGACGCAGCAATTAAGTCAAGGACACAGCGGGATGCAGTCTTCAAGTTTTTACTCACAGTTTTTACGGTGCTCCAGGTTACAACTGCTAGCCATGTTATAACAGCCCACCGGGTTCTGTGTCCTCCGGGGAAGTGATCCACCCAACTCTCGGATAACTTGGGTGCACTTGATCGGGACCCCCTTCTTGTGTACCTTCCCGGGTCGTCTCTCTGCGCTGGCTGTGTCCCGCCTGCCCTGCGCCTCACACACAGTGTCCTGAGCCAGTGGCCTTGTCGGGCGACGTACTCTCTGTCCCCTTGGTCCTATATGGCCACCTTTTCAGCGAATGTGTGTTGTTTTTGACGCGCCCCCGGGGCAGTGGGGTACTCGTCAGCCGGGCCTATGGATGCTGGGGGGGTATGTCACAGTGGCTGGCACGGTCCGTGGCCCAGGGCGGTCAACCGAAAAGGGGATTGTAACTTGGATAGAAAATAAAAATAAAGTAAATAGTTTGTGACGCCACCTGTGGTACCTGGTAAGGTTTACCAGCGCTGCTGCAGACCTCCGGGGGGGGGGGTGATGGGATGGCAGCTGAGGTGTTTCTGCACCCCACAGGTGGAGCGGGCCCCCGGGGCAGTGTGGAGTTTGATGGTGGGTGGTGATGCTGGGGCTTGTAGTGCAGGCGGATGGCGCAACCGGAGTAATTGACCGAGACAGGGGATTCGCTTCAATACCTTTACTGGTGCGGATGTCAGGTACGGTCCAGGGTACTCGGTAGGATGGGTGCACTTCAGGACTTCTCCCCAGTGAGCGGGTATAAGGCCTCCTCGTCCGTGTCTGCCTCTCTGTATGCTCCTGGCCAGCCTGCAACTGGGCCTAGCTTATGTGTCGTGCTGTTCCTTCACCTGTCGCTCGGTAGTAGGACCTTCTGCTGGCAACCACTATCCCTGGGCGTCGGGGCCTTCATGGTTCCTGGTCCGGTAATGGGTCTAGCTTCAGGTCGTCCAGGGACTTGTAGTCCTCCTGGAATGCCGGTGACCCCTACTCGGTATAAAGGGACCCTGTACGCGTGGACCCGGTGTCCGGTTTGTATATCGGGGTGAGCCTATGATGCTCCTCTGCCCCCTCAACTCCTCTCTCCTTTCTCCTCTTGCCTTCGGCCACACTCGGGTCCCTCAGAACTCAGCAGCAGACGTGCTGCGTCTTCGCTGCTCTTAGCGTCAGCACGCTCTCTCTCTGACTCTGTCTGACTGATCTGAACTGCCTGGCTCCACCCTCCATATATATATCCCTAACAGGCTCCCTCTGGTGGTGTGAGGTGGAAGGGTGGAGGTGTTTGAATGTAATGAGGGCCTCTTGTGGAGAAGTCCGTCCATGCTCCCTTTTTGGGATCTGTGGTACCTGTGCACAGCAGGGTGCCACATTTTGGCTACGGCACTTAGAGATACCGCAACCTCCGGTTTGCTAGCTGAGTCCTGCAGTCCTCCACTAGTCTGGGGCCGGTCCCCTACTGCGACCTGATTCCTTCACGGTCGGCGTGACCTCGGGTGCACGGGTGGACTCCACACTTCCCGTGCCCCTAAGATCTGTTCTCTGTCTCTGGAGCCCTTCTCTCTGACTCCCTTGCCCCTCTCCTTCTCTCTCCTACTGGGCCCGTCTGACTGGACCCTACTCCTCAACGGTCCTCACTCACTGCACTCTTGCTCCTAGGACCCTACTCCTCAACATTGACAATCTAACACAATGGGCAGCACTTTGAACACATTTTATAAGTGGTCATAAACTTGTAAATAACTCATGAAAGCATAAAGTTATGTTAAAACCAAGTACACCATTGTTTTTCTTATGAAATTCTCAATAAGTTTGATGTGTCACATGACCCTCTTCCCATTGAAAAAAATAAAGTTGGATCCAAAATGTCCGACTTCAAAATGGCCGCCATGGTCACCACCCATCTGGAAAAGTTTTCCCCCTCCCATATACTAATGTGCCACAAACAGGAAGTTGATATCACCAACCATTCCCATTTAATTTAGGTGTATCCATATAAATGGCCCACCCTGAAGTATATATTCTATAGTGAGGTTGTGGTGTCGGCACTATAACCAGATATTCATGCCTTGACATTGTTGTGGGTGTTTTGCAGATGGACAGACAGGAGACTGAGGATTCAAGGGTTTTGTCCATTGACTTTGCTGTCAATATTGTGGTCACTAATCCCTCAGAAACACATTCCTCCCCATCATTTATATCCTCCTTGAAAGGTTCGGACAGGAGCGGTCAGAGAGCTTGGTATTGACACAGACACCACTTCCTGCATTACTGTCAGATGTGAGGATGTTAATGTAGTCAATCTAAAAATCCATACAAGAGGGAAGCGTAGAATCCACCGGTGCCATACAGATCCTGAGCGAGGGCGATTAGTGACACCAACGTCACGAGACGTGTAGCTATAGGTGTGTGTGTGAGACTGTGACACTGTGCCCATATAACTGGGCCATCATATCCTGCAGTATATATATACTAGCTATTGAGCACGTTCTACGCCCGGGTGGCGAGCATTTTTATTGGCATATGGTCCCCCATCCTGGTATTTGTGCTGCCCCCCATCCTGTTCCTCCATCCTGTTATGTGCTGCCCTCATCCCTATCCTGGTATGCATGGCACCCCTCACCCCCAATCCTGGTATGCATGGCACCCCTCACCCCCAATCCTGGTATGCATGGCACCCCTCACCCCCAATCCTGGTATGCATGGCACCCCTCACCCCCAATCCTGGTATGCATGGCACCCCTCATCCCCAATCCTGGTATGCATGGCACCCCTCATCCCCAATCCTGGTATGCATGACACCCCTCATCCCCAATCCTGGCATGCATGGCACCCCTCAACCCCAATCCTGGCATGCATGGCACCCCTCATCCTGGTATGCATGGCTCCCTCATACCCAATCCTGGTATGCATGGTACCCCATCCCTCATCCCTATCCTGGTATGTATGGTACCCCTCATCCTGATATACATGGTACCCCTCATCCTGATATACATGGTACCCCTCATCCCTATCTTGGTTTGCATGCCCCCCCAGATCCCTATCCTGGTGTGCATGGTACCCCTCATCCCAATCTTTGTATGCATGGTACACCTCATCCCTATCCTGGTATGCAAGGCACCCCTTATCCCAAATCCTGGTATGCATGGCACCCCTCATCCCCAATCCTGGTATGCATGGCACCCTTCATCCCCAATCCTGGTATGCATGGCCCCCTCATCCCAAATTTGATATACATGGCACCCGCATCCCAAATTTGATATACATGGCACCCCTCATCCCCCAATCCTGGTATGTATGGCACCCCTCATCCCCAAATCCTGGCATGTATGGTACCCAATCCCTCATCCTGGTATGCATGGCTTCATCATCCCCAATCCTGGTATGCATGGTCCCCTCACCCCCCAATCCTGGTATGCATGGTACCCCTCATCCCTATTCTGGTATCCCTGGTACCCTTCATCCCTATTCTGGTATTCCTGGTACCCCTCATCCTGGTATGCATGGCACCCCATCAATCATCCTGGTATGCATGGTACCCCGCATTCCTATCTTGGTATGCATGGTACTCCTCATCCCCAATGCTGGTATGCATGGCACCCCTCACCCCTCAATCCTGGTATGCATGGTCCCCTCACCCCTCAATCCTGGTATGCATGTTCCCCTCACCCCTCAATCCTGGTATGCATGGTCCCCTCACCCCTCAATCCTGGTATGCATGGTCCCCTCACCCCTCAATCCAGGTATGCATGGTCCCCTCACCCCTCAATCCTGCTATGTATGGTACCCCTCATCCCCTCAAACCTGGTATGTATGGTACCCCTCATCCCCAAATCCTGCTATGTATGGTACCCATCATCCCCAAATCCTGCTATGTGTGGCCCCCTCATCCCCCAATCCTGCTATGTGTGGCCCCCTCATCCCCCATTACTGGAATGTATGGTACCTCTCATCCCCCAATCCTGGTATGTGTGGCCCCCTCATCCCCCAATCCTGCTATGTGTGGCCCCCTCATCCCCCATTACTGGAATGTATGGTACCTCTCATCCCCCAATCCTGGTATGTGTGGCCCCCTCATCCCCCAATCCTGGTATGTGTGGCCCCCTCACCCCCCAATCCTGGTATGTATGGCACCCCTCATCCCTTTCACACTGCACACATGCAAAAAAAAACACTTATACTCTCCTTTCTTCCCTGTGCTCCAGCGCTGCAGTGCCCTGTTCTGCCGGAGGTCGGGGGAGGAGTGTGGCGCCGGAGTACGCGTGTGCCCATACCACGCTGTCCGGTGCCATTTTGCTGAAGACGCACTGCAAATGTGTCTTCAGTAAAACGGCGCTGGATAGCACTATGCGCATGCGCCGATTCTGACGCCTTCACTCCGCCCCTGGTCTCCGGCCAGAAGGGAGGCAACGCTCCTCCCGATCAGGTATGTATGTATGTAAGTATGGCGCTGGAGATTGCGGTATGCATTCTGTGTCTACGCATACCGCGATCTCCTGCGCCATACACTTCCTCTTACCTATACCGGCTCCATGCATTCTTCTGTCTGGAGCCAGACTGCGCATCGAGCATGCGCAGTCTATAGAGGCCTCAGACAGAGGGACGCTTGCAACGTTATATTATAGATATGTATTGGTTATATGGCTGTTTCATTAGTTTTTTTTCCAACATTCCAAAAATAATACTTGGCTTTCTGAGAAATTGTCCAAATGTGAGTGAGTATAGATTGCACTATCTCTGTACAGCGCTGCTGAATATGTCCGTGCCATGAAAGAAACGAAAATGATATTTTCCCATATTACCTAGCAGAGCCATAATCTGGAGCTGTCCAGCAAGCCACTGATCTCTTTTCTTACCGATTTATTAACTGAAGACAGAAATGTCTCTGGAATAAATTCTGTTCTGTATTGTGGCTTTTTGAAGACTGTTATGGATTGTGTTATAGATTAGATAAATCCAATGTCACTGGACGCCTGGCAGCATCTCCTGTGTGTAGATAAATTAATTACAGAGTAGCTGACAGTTTCTGAAAGAACATCCATGCATATGTCTGTGATCACAGGACCCAAGTGCTTCTGTTGGTTCAAGCACTAGGATTTTTGTCCCTGGGAAACCACATTAATGTAAAATCAAACCGAATTATGGATAGTCATTTTTGGTGTGTCTATGGTGGTGAAAGTATGCTCAGAAATATGGCGCTCATATTATTTCAGCAGGAGATTCTTGTGGGAAAATATAACAAATTAGATTTACGTCTTTTCAGCCATGTTCCTTGCATACAATTATCCATCCTCCTCTCACCTGACCAGCAGCTGAGATGAGGGGTGCAGATGAGACCGTTTATAATATCTCATCCAGAAAAAAACTCATTGTAAGATCCAGCAGAGACAACGTGGATTGTATGTCTGTCCAAATTTCTGCTGTGATTTCCTCTTCCCGAATTGCTCAAAGATCTAATTCGTAAGACGTTTCTGTATTTATCCTTTTAATTTCATACTGTTTTTGCTTTTACATATATCTTATTATTTCATCTTGTCATTTTTGCAAGCACTGTACTTTTTTTTTCGTATGTTACATCTAAAATGTATTTGATTTGTTCCTTGCTGGCTCTAAACGTACCCACAACCTCAAAGAGGGAAAGTATATCCTGGATGTGTTAACCTGTGTATCCCAGAGTGCAAGAAGAGTATCTATCCAGTGCTTGGAAATACTGGATGCTGTGTGTTACCAAGGGCAGGCTTCCTTGTGGCCTATCAAAACGGCGAGTGGTGGCTGCAAGACGTCTTGTGTGGATGTGTGAACTGGCTGTAGGGTGCGCTTAGCTCATTGTTAGACTATTCCGAGCAGGCGGTGTTCATGACCAAGACTATCGGCCATTTACAGGTGCAACTCACTAAATTAGAATATCATCAAAAAGTTAATTTATTTCAGTTCATTAATACAAAAAGTGAAACTCCTATATTTTATATAGAGTCATTACATACAGAGTGATCTATTTCAAGTGTTTATTTCTGTTAATGTTGATGATTATGGCTTACAGCCAATGAAAACACAAAAGTCATTATCTCAGTAAATTAAAATAATTAACAAAAAACACCTGCAAAGGCTTCCTAAGCGTTTAAAAAGGTCCCTTAGTCTGTTTCAGTAGGCTCCACAATTATGGGGAAGACTGCTGACTTGACAGATGTACAGAAGGCAGTCACTGACACACTCCACAAGGTCCCAGAGTTCCAATTTTCATTTGGAAATTGAGGTCCCAGAGTCTGGAGGAAGAGTGGAGAGGCCACAATCCAAGCTGCTTGAGGTCTAGTGTGAAGTTTCCACAATCAGTGATGGTTTTGGGAGCCATGTCATCTGCTGGTGTAGGTCCACTGTGTTTTATTAAGACCAAAGTCAGTGCAGCCGTCTACCAGGAAATTTTAGAGCACTTCATGCTTCCCTCTGCCGACAAGCTTTATGGAGATGGAAATTTCATTCTCCAGCAGGACTTGGCACCTGTCCACACTGCCAAAAGTACCAATACCTGGTTTACAAACAACAGTATCACTGGGCTTGATTGGCCAGCAAACTCGCCTGACCTTAACCCCATAGAGAATCTATTATAGAGAATCTATGGGGTATTGTCAAGAGGAAGATGAGAGACACCAGACCCAACAATGCAGACGAGCTGAAGGCTGGTATCAAAGCAACCTGGGCTTCCATAACACCTCAGCAGTGCCACAGGCTGATCGCCTCCATGCCACGCCGCATTGATGCAGTAATTGATGCAAAAGGAGCCCCGACCAATACTGAGTGCATTTACTGAACATACATTTCAGTAGGCCAACATTTCGGATTTTAAAATAATTTTTCAAGCTGTTGTTATAAAGTATTCTAATTTACTGAGATAATGACTTTTGTGTTTTCATTGGCTGTAAGCCATAATCATCAACATTAACAGAAATAAACACTTGAAATAGATCACTCTGTTTGTAATGACTCTATATAATATATGAGTTTCACTTTTTGTATTGAAGAACTGAAATAAATGAACTTTCTGATTGTATTCTAATTTAGTGAGATGCATCTGTATGTTTGCACCACGTGTAAGCGGCTTTAACGCTTCTGGACAGTGGTGATGATGTCTGTAAAACGCTATGGTATATGATGGCACTTTCTACTGTACGCAAATAAAATAACTAAATTCACATGGAGGTGATTTGGATCTGTATACAGTATATCAAGTGGTAAAATATGATTGTAGCTGAGTAGATTTTTATACAGGGAACTTATAATGATTTTGGCATTAAATACTTGTTCTCATGTGATGCTCGGAGTACAGGCTGTTAGAACTCCCGTATTCTGCAGGCGAGACCTACAGGGTACAGGTTGTGGATCTGCAAATTGCCCACATGAGATATTTGAGCCTAGCGTTTTTTCGTTTGTCATTTGATCGCAGGGCATCAAACAAATATTTGTACGAATGATCGCCAGGTGTAAAGAAATAAAAAACCCTTTACAGAAGTGTTAAGGTTTGGTCCCAATGCTACATTACCCCTCAGCCCCGATCAATAATCACACAGAGACGGGTTATGATATACTGAATATAAAATGTATTTATGTAAAAAAAAACCATGCTGTGTTAACATCTGAGAACATTTCCAAGCTGTACTGCGGCAGGAGAGCTGCGTACACTGTTATAATGAGACATTGTACAAAGTGATGAGTTGTATTTATAAAAGTGCAAATTGTATCTGTCGCCCTAGGACGCTGGAACGATCATGGATCTTTGGTCCAGTACATGATCAGACAATGAGACAACTCGATAACACTAGGGAGGACTACAAGTCACATAATCCATGGCCTCTGTCTCTATTACCTCTACATACAACTATTTACAATGTGTGGTGAGAACAGCGGTTATTCCTGATCGAGAATTTTCTCAAGAACTTTACTCTGTCGGCTAAGCTGCTCCAAAGAGTTTACAGTCCAAAGAAAGACAACATACAGATGGAGCAGATTTTTGTGCAGCACATGGTACTTATAACAATTATACCTGATTATTATGGACAGCACAAGCAAATATCGAAGACAAAGCTGAGTTAGGACGGGCGCAAAGTGAGTGAGAGTCTCTTTTGTTAGATGGGTCATATTAAAGGACTGGTAAATTATTGGTTTACAGAGGCCCCTACACACTGATTATTAGGGAAGAGTCAGGCAGCCATATAACTCAGACGAGGATCGCAATGCAATGCTTGGACTGGCCATCAGTTCTGCCAACCCGAGTGTGACAACTGCATAGAAATCAGTCAGGACAACCGCCGGCCAGTCCGAGCATTGTGTTGTCATCCTCATCCAAGTTATATGGCCGTGTGAGTCTTCCCTTAGGCTGGAAATCTACATACATACATGAAAAAATGGTACTGGTGTCATCAGTGTGTCCGTGTTCACCATTAGTAGTGTGCCATCAGTGTGTTATTCATGTGTTATCCATGTTTCATCAGTGTGTTATCCGTGTTTCATCAGTGTGTTATCCGTGTTTCATCACTGTTACCCATGTGTCATCCGTGTGTCCGTTTTTACCATCAGTGTGCCATCAGTATGTTATCCGTGTATCCTTTTTTACCATTAGCGTGTCATCCATGTGTCCATTTTTACCATCAATGTGTTATCTGTGTGTTATCAGTGTGTCATCCATGTGTCCGTTTTTACCATCAGTGTGCCATCAGTGTGTTATCTGTGTGTCATCAGTGTGTTATCTGTGTGTCCGTTTTTACCATTAGTGTGCCATCAGTGTGTTATCTGTGTGTCATCAGTGTGTCATCCATGTGTCCGTTTTTACCATCAGTGTGTTATCTGTGTGTCATCAGTGTGTCATCCATGTGTCCGTTTTTACCATCAGTGTGTTATCTGTGTGTCATCAGTGTGTCATCCATATGTCCGTTTTTACCATCAGTGTGCCATCAGTGTGTTATCTGTGTGTTATCAGTGTGTTATCTGTGTGTCCGTTTTTACCATTAGTGCGCCATCAGTGTGTTATCTGTGTGTCATCAGTGTGTTATCTGTGTGTCATCAGTGTGTCATCCATGTGTCCGTTTTTACCATCAGTGTGTTATCTGTGTGTCATCAGTGTGTCATCCATGTGTCCGTTTTTACCATCAGTGTGTTATCTGTGTGTCATCAGTGTGTCATCCATATGTGTGCCATCAGTGTGTTATCTGTGTGTTATCAGTGTGTTATCTGTGTGTCCGTTTTTACCCTTAGTGCGCCATCAGTGTGTTATCTGTGTGTCATCAGTGTGTCATCCATGTGTCCGTTTTTACCATCAGTGTGTTATCTGTGTGTCATCAGTGTGTCATCCATGTGTCCGTTTTTACCATCAGTGTGTTATCTGTGTGTCATCAGTGTGTCATCCATATGTGTGCCATCAGTGTGTTATCTGTGTGTTATCAGTGTGTTATCTGTGTGTCCGTTTTTACCCTTAGTGCGCCATCAGTGTGTTATCTGTGTGTCATCAGTGTGTTATCTGTGTGTCATCAGTGTGTCATCCATGTGTCCGTTTTTACCATCAGTGTGTTATCTGTGTGTCATCAGTGTGTCATCCATGTGTCCGTTTTTACCATCAGTGTGTTATCTGTGTGTCATCAGTGTGTCATCCATATGTCCGTTTTTACCATCAGTGTGCCATCAGTGTGTTATCTGTGTGCCATCAGTGTGTCATCCATGTGTCCGTTTTTACCATCAGTGTGTTATCTGTGTGTCATCAGTGTGTCATCCATATGTCCGTTTTTACCATCAGTGTGCCATCAGTGTGTTATCTGTGTGTCATCAGTGTGTCATCCATATGTCCGTTTTTACCATCAGTGTGCCATCAGTGTGTTATCCGTGTGCCATCAGTGTGTTATCTGTGTGTCCGTTTTTACCATTAGTGTGCCATCAGTGTTTTTCATGGATGGATACAGAAAAAAATAAATTACATCTTCTTCTATACTTTACAATGATAAACATGGCTAGTACACAGGTGCCACATAGATGCCATTCGTGTGCTGCATGTGTTTTTCACAGTCCCATAGACTTGTAGTGGCCCTTGTCATCTGTGCTGCTGGAAAAACACGGAAATGTGAATAGCACCATAGATTATAATGGGTACGTGTAAAGAACAGATACAACACATACAGGCAACGCGGATGTGTGAATGAGGCCTAAGAGAGTTATAGGATAATCCCAGACTAATGCCCTTTAGAGGATGGATGGATCAGGCACCTGCAGGGCTAAACACTACACCCAGAGCTGCTCACATTCCTGAGCCACTCTTCTGATGCCATATTACGCTCATGGAAAATCCATCAGAACCTGCGCAGCCGTCAGACAATGTGATATGAGATTCTTTGGTACAATGACAGGAAGGCACTGTGGTAAAAACATTCACATTGTTGAGGAAGAACAGAATTTCCTCATGTGCAAATATGGCCGTGGTCCAGGCAGCGCAAGTACATCTCTCGCATTAGGAAAACACATTAAGTCTTCGCTAACAGGGTGATGCGGAGGCAATGACAGCAGCCACCCGAAAGTTGAGGAGCAGCCGCATGCCTCTTTCTTTCTCCAGGAGGGGAGTGTCGATGAGCAGAGCTGTCAGGGTGCAAACACCAGGGATTAGGCTCTACACACACCCTGCTGTTATCTACTTTTAGGGAGAGACATATAGAGTGATGTGGAGTAAAAACTAGATATGGCACCCCTTAAGACATAGCTTTTACACTAATTTTGGGTGAAATTATTAAAATGCGTTACAAACACCGCTCTGCTACACTAATAAATGATAAACCATTTAGGAGGCTAATTGGCAAAACAAGGGGAATATAACTATGGGGTGGACTATAAACCATGGGTGCTGCCTATAGTGTTAGGTTATTAGCAATTAATTTGGACGTATTTTTAAAGGGAATCTGTCGGCAGGATTTCGCTATGTAATCTGAGAGTGCCATGATGCAGGCAGAGACCCTGATTCCAGCGATGTGTCACTTACTAAACTGTGTTTTGCTGTTTCAATACAAGCAGTGTTTTATCATTAGGAGATTATGACTACAGGACTAGGTGCCTTGTGCTTCCTGGTCCAACCAATCAGTGGTGTGGGTGGGGTTATACACAGCTCAGCATTCAGAGCTCTGCTAGATCTGCAGCAGAGAAAACTGTGATTCTATCACAATTGCTGCATCCAGTATACTAAGTGATACATTGCTGGAATCAGGGTCTCTGTCCCTACATCATGCTGCTGTCAGAATGCAAAGTGAAGCCTGCTGACATATTCATTTTCAGGCAGATTGGTAAATAAAGGAATCAATTACTATGGGGAACATCCCTGAATCTGTTACTGAGCAAGTGCAGGGAGCACAGGTTCCCAGAACGATGAGAATAAATGCCCGACCATCGATGATCGTCTTCTCTTTGGCTTTCCTTGGATTACTCCTTTGACCCATGCTCTTTGGTTTATGGCTTGTTATGTAATTTGATTTGCGCCGTTCCTCAAATTGATTGTATTTGTTCCTTTTTTTGTCTACTTTTCGGTGCTTTTCATCTGTTTTTCATTTGCGCCTAATTGTTCTATTAATTTGCGCCTTTTTTCAGGTCACTTTTTTGTGTTTTTCGGTTTTGTTTTTTTTTAAGTTCACCATTATGGGTAGGGTTTGGAGTCTTTAATGTTTTCGCATGTTTTTTACGTTTTTTGACTTTTTGATTTTACTTTTTGAAAAGTCGCAATTGTTTTTGGTGCAAATAGACTCTGCTCCCTCCGGACCTGAAAAGATTTTATGTACAAAAGAAATTTTTACGCAGTTTTTGCAACATTTTGATAAATGCACTAAAACATTGCAAAAAAAATTAAAGTGACTTTAGAAAAACACAAATGATGAATCAGGCCCTTTATCTTTCTGCCCTCTCAGGGAACTATTAAACTTGTTCATATGCAGGAAATTTGACCCGCATATAAATATATGGGCAAAAAAACTATCTGCAGTCTCGGTATGCCCAAATGTGTGATAAGCAAGACGTCGCCAGTGAATGCCCAGGTATCATCTCCTAGAGGCATTGCTTCTAGGGGAGAATATCACGGCACACAGAGTGCTTATAGCTCCATAATAAAGACTAGGACACT
Source organism: Phyllobates terribilis (assembly GCF_046119375.1). Taxonomy (NCBI): domain Eukaryota; kingdom Metazoa; phylum Chordata; class Amphibia; order Anura; family Dendrobatidae; genus Phyllobates; species Phyllobates terribilis. The sequence goes on from NW_027362765.1 coordinate 107,453,866, forward strand.
GTGTGCCGCCATCTGTGTATGCAGCTATGCTGTGTTCATGGATCCCAATTCCAGTTTTACATCTGACTGGGTCCTCATTGTACCAAGTCACACTTTGGGCCCTTGATGCAGCATAAATATACAATCCGCAAAGAAAGAAAAAGCATCCCAAACTACAGCAAATCCAAGAGGATTTTACTGCGATCAGTGAGCAATCAGCAAAGCAAATATGTAAAAAAAATAAAAAAAAAATGAAGGAAAAACCCCAAAATGTGCAACTATAAACTATGGCATGCCAAGCCCTGTTCTTGTAACATCTGGTAAATTACTGCAGCATGAATATTTCCTTGCACAACTATAGAGTTATCAGAAGGGATAGTCTTTGGTTTACTGATATATGGTCCTTGGGACACTTCGGATAAAGATTTTTTTTAAAGCATTATATACCACAGAAATATACAAAGGCGGCTCTTATATATAACTATAAAACAAGCAAATTAGTTAAATTCCTCGTTCTAAACGTTTGATTAGACACAATAAATAACATATTCTGCATTCAGTATTTACAGTAGCTGTCGGGAGGTCTCTACTCACAATATAAAGCAGGGATCAGTCTGCAGATTTTGGGGAGGAGTAAACGGGGACTGTACATATAAGAGGCAGGAACGGGGCGTCATTCTGGGGCAACTGCCGGCTCGGAATTTTACGGGATCCCTGCTTTAAATGGCACAAATCCTCTATACAAAAAAACAATATAAATGTATGTATATAATATCTATCTTAGATAAAATATAATAAATTTTCTACTTATGCATCTTCTGGATTGTGATAAGACTGAGGGGGCGAGGCAAAGAAGAGGCTAAAGAAGAGAATTAAGGCGACAGCAATGAGGAGACTGAGGACGTTGTTTAAGGCAGTGCATATCTCCATCGTCCTTCCAATAACAAGAGTAATGTAATAAAAGCAGATTGTACAGCACGCAGAGTGGCTCCCCGACAGTAAGGCATGCTGGAGGAATGGAGTTCAGGTAGCCCTTTTCTCAGTGTATCGGCTTGTATGGGACCTAGGTTTGTTATGGATGATTATCATGAAGGAGCATTCCTAGGAATGTTCCCTTCAAGATAATCTTGTAGTCTAAACAGGCTGCTGATCACCTGACAAAGAAGCAAAACTCTTGTTCCTAGGGTGAAATGATCTTTTGTGCTAGACAGAAGATCGTTAATCATGGCAGCACACAGAGCTGCAGAGAACAAGTTGCCAGTGAGCGGTTGTAAACAAACCCTTAAGCTCGGTTCACATCTACGTTGAGGTTTCCATTTGTAACGCAATGTCAGATGACACCGCATGCAGGGCCTCCTATGCAGATGTGAACATAACCTTATCTGTGTCCTTTAGATTATCATGGGCACCGTTCCCTTAATTCCACTGCTTCAGTCACGGACGCATCTGCCTTGCGACTCATTTAATTTCCTAAGTGTTGTCACTTTGATTGTTCTGCTCAGATCTTGCAGATCATCCTTCACATCTCACAGTCCTAGAGATGTCCCTTTCCCGGTCATCGGACCTAGCATATTTTTCTTATGACAGGACAATGAGTCTTACGGCTTTGATGTTTACAGAAGCACGGCGGAGTTCGGTGCCAGATTATTGTTTGTGGTGCTGGAGTCGGCAGCTTGCAGTGAACGTAGAGGAAACAGAAGGTGGGGTGTATGAGGCGGGAGGATCGCAGAGGTCGGGGAAGGAAGCGTTCAGTAAGAGAGGTCCTGGCAGCGTCACTCTTCTATGTTTGATTTCGAGCAGGCAGCACAGAGAACTCCTTCCTGATAATTTCATTAACTGTAGGGAAAAGAGAATATAAATAAAATTATTCCAGACAAAGTAAATATTCACAGATTCACAGTCAGCAAGGAAATGGCGGGGGGAGGGGGCATTCAAATAAAAAAATTTGTTTCCGTCCCTGTCACATCTTTATGTCCTGTACAATGACAAATTCCTTCATACATATTATACTATATCCTCTAGGTCAGGATGTAGAAATTCAGATTATTGACGCTCATATTCTCATCCCCCGATAATTTTACAACTTTTGCAATTTCTATTGAAATATACAGCGGGTGAAATAAGTATTGAACACGTCACCAATTTTGTAAGTAAATATATTTCTAAATGTGCTATTGACATGACATTCTCATCAGATGTCGGTAACCATTCATCCAATCCAAACAGGCCAATAAATCAAACTATAGATGTCCATAAATTAAGTTATGTGTAATAATGAGAAATAATAAAGGGAAAAAGTATTGAACACATGAAGAAAGAGGTACAAAAATTAATGGAAAGTCATGACACCTGCTGAAATCTATCAGTAATTAGAAAGCAGTCCTGCCACTTAATGAAAAGTAACATCGATTGGTTCAACTGATGGCCTATAAAAAAGGTGTCTCATTACCAAGGTGTCAGACAAGAAACATCTCATGATGGGTAAAACCAGTGAGGTGTCTCAAGACTTTAACATCCCTATTGTTGCAAAACATACTGATGGCATTGGTTACAGAAGAATTGCTAAACTACTGAAGTGTCCAGTGAGCACAGTTGGAGCCATAATTTGGAAATTCAAAGAACATAATTTCACCATAAACTGGCAAAGTGCTCACCGCAAGATTTCAGACAGAGGAGTGAAAACAATTATCAGAAGAGTTGTCCAAGAGCCAATTACACCTGTGGAGAGCTACAGAAAGTCCTGGAATCAGCAGGTACAATTGTTTCAAAGAAAACAATAGGTAATGAACTCAAACTCCATGGCCTGTATGCATGTTCACCACGCAAGACTCCATTGCTGAACAAAAATCATGTTCAAGTGTGTTTAGTTTTCTCAACATTTAGACAAGACTGTGAAATACTGGGTGAATATAGTCTGGCCAGATGAGAACAAAATTGAACTCTTTGGATGCCATAATACACACCATGTTTGGAGGACCAAAGGCACTGAATATGACCCCAAAAACACCATACAAATAGTGAAGTTTGGAGGTGGGAACATCATGGTGTGGGGCTGTTTTTCAGCATACGGCACTGGCAGACTTCATGTAATTGGCGGAAGGATGAATAGAAAGATGTACCGAGATTTCTTGATAAAAATCAAAAGCATTTCTGGCTCAGCACATGTCACTCAGAAGATGTACTGAATTAATTAAGTGGCATCCAATACTTAATGAATTTGGCGTCTTGTACTCTATCAAGACTGGCATAGTCTGAGCATGCGCTACACCAGTCTTGATTAATTACCCAAATGTGTTTTAGTTGAGAATCCATCCTGACTTTTCTGTCCATTTCTTTTCTATTCATTTGTTAATATTGTATTTAACCTAAAAATTAATTCTAAGAGATAAAGTTAGCAGAAACAAAAAAATCTGTTTTGAGTAGGTCATAAACCTTAGATAGCTGCCAACCAAACAATGGGCTCGGCCAAGCCTGAATGTGTTTTCAGTAATAAGACTGGAGAAAGTCCCTGCCGAACACCTCCAATGGCAGCTCATCTCCCCGGAGAACAAAAGCATTGAACAGATGAAAACCAACAACTGGATTCTTCCCTTCCCCAACAGCTGCCATCAGTGGAGGGCAGGGAGGCAGCCATACACATTACATGGTCATCCAGGCCTGCCAAAATCAGCGGGTTTGGCTGACAAGATCTAATGTGTATTTGCTTTAGTATAACAGGTTTTTCATACATTTTGCACATTTATCAGCCTTTGGTCAAAATGAAAATTGTTCCTAGTAAAGTAAGATCTTACATATGATGAGAAATTGTAGAACTCATCGTTGTACAATAAAAATGAACTTTTAAGACTAGAAAACCTCTGTAAGACTATGTGCACACGTTCAGGATTTGCAGCAGAAAATTGTGCTGCAAATCCTGATGAGTTGGCAGGAAAAGCTGCAAATACATAACTCATGAATAGCGTGACTACCTGGCAGCAAGGTAACTAATCCCCTAGTGATAATCTCTTGCAGATAAAACAATGATTTTATCAAAACTACAGCAAGTAGCCCAGTACACATGATTGGAATCAGGGTCTCTGACCCAACATTATGTTGCTCTTAGATTAGGTGGCAAAAATGTAGTGATAGTTTCCCTTTAAAGAGGTTGTCTCATGAAAAATTACTTACTAGTCCATGTGAAAAGAAACATATTTGCAATATACATCAATTAAAAATGGTTGTGCTGTTTGGTGCGTATACAGTAATGATATTTTCCTCTGCAGCAGTGCCCCCTGCTGTTTCTCCTGTGGCAGGAGTGCAGTTCCACCTTCAGTGGTGGACGCACATGTTCAGTAGCTTCCTTGCCATGTCGTTGCTCATGCTGTGCAGTGACTTGATAGTCGATGCTATGTGGTGATGAGAGGAGAAAGAGCATGTGCAGTATATGTAAAAACAGGGGAGTGAGAGAGAGAGAAAGGAGTAGATAGATGTAACCATCTTCCCACCCACAGGAAGAGAAAAGACAAAAAAAGGAGGGTGGGGGGAGTTCCTTGCACTGGAAAAATGCTATTTTTGTACATTGATATAGTTAAACTAATAACGTACAATACTCCAGAAATTTTTTATTGTTACTTTTCAAATCGTTGGACAACCTCTTTAAATGTAAATTACAGAAATTTTATTTACCTATGAATATAGGATTAATGTGCAGGTAAAAAGTTTTTTAAACTCTTTCCTGCCTGCCTTACTGGAGCTTCGGCTACAGCGAAAAAATTAACTTGTATACTTCGGCTCGCTTTCAGTCATAAGGGTCAGTGAGCGGGGATGGGCTACAGTCATTGCTCAGTATAGTCATGGCCAAAAGTATTGAGAATGAGACAAATAGTAATTTTTCCAAAGTTTACTGCTTCATTTTTTGTAATGGCAATTTGCATATACTCCTGAATGTCAAAGAGTGATCAGCTTAACAGCAATTACTGTACTTGCAAAGTCAATATTTGCCCAGAAAATGAACTTTAACCCCCAAAACACATTTCAACATCATTGCAGTCCTGCCTTAAAAGGAGCAGCTAACATCGTTTTAGTGATTGATCCATTAACACAGGTGTGGGTGTTGATGAGGACAGGGCTGGCGATCAATCAGTCATGATTAAGTAAGAATGACATCACTGGACACTTTAAAAGGAGGCTGGTTCTTGGTATCATTGTTTCTCTTCAGTTAACCATGGTTATCTCTAAAGAAACACGTGCAGCCATCATTGCACTGCACAAAAATGGCCTAACAGGGAAGAGTATCGCAGCTACAAAGATTGCACCTCAGTCAACAATCTATCGCATCATCAAGAACTTCAAGGAGAGAGCTTCCATTGTTGTCAAAAAGGCTCCAGGGCGCCCAAGAAAGACCAGCAAGCGCCAGGACCGTATCTTAAAACTGTTTCAGCTGCGGGATCGGACTACCAGCAGTGCCGAGCTTGCTCAGGAATGGCAGCAGGCTGGTGTGAGTGCTTCTGCACGCACTGTGAGGCGGAGACTCTTTGAGCAAGGGCTGGTTTCAAGGAAGGCAGCAAAGAAGCCACTTCTCTCCAGAAAAAACATCAGGGACCGACTGATATTCTGCAAAAGGTACAGGGAGTGGACTGCTGAGGACTGGGGCAAAGTCATTTTCTCTGATGAATCCCCTTTTCGATTGTTTGGGACATCTGGAAAACAGCTTATTCGGAGAAGAAGAGGTGAGCGCTACCACCAGTCTTGTCTCATGCCAACTGTAAAGCATCCTGAAACCATTCATGTGTGGGGTTGCTTCTCAGCCAAGGGAATCGGCTCACTCACAGTCTTGCCTAAAAACACAGCCATGAATAAAGAATGGTACCAGAATGTCCTCCAAGAGCAACTTCTCCCAACTGTCCAAGAGCAGTTTGGCGCCCAACAATGCCTTTTCCAGCATGATGGAGCACCTTGCCATAAAGCAAAGGTGATAACTAAATGGCTCATGGAACAAAACATAGTGATTTTGGGTCCATGGCCTGGAAACTCCCCAGATCTTAATCCCATTGAGAACTTGTGGTCAATCATCAAGAGACGGGTGGACAAACAAAAACCAACAAATTCTGGCAAAATGCAAGCATTGATTATGCAAGAATGGACTGCTATCAGTCAGGATTTGGTCCAAAAGTTGATTGAGAGCATGCCAGGGAGAATTACAGAGGTCTTGAAGAAGAAGGGGCAACACTGCAAATATTGACTTGCTGCATTAACTCATTCTAACTGTCAATATAACCTATTGGTACTCATAATATGATTGCAATTATATTTCTGTATGTGATATAAACATCAGACAAACACTAATAAAAACCAGAGGCCAGCAGATCATGTGAAAATATAATTTTGGTGTTATTCTCAAAACTTTTGGCCATGACTGTATACTGTGAGTGTGGCTGTAATCACTCCCCAGCTGTTTGATTGACAGCTCGCACTGCACACATATGCTGCACAGGAGGCTATCAATCAAAGTACCGGGAAGTGACACAGTATAGTGACCAATGACTGTAACCGCTCTGTGCATCACCCCCTATGACTGAAAGCAATTGGCTCCTGGAAGGATATCAGTTAATTTTCTCCCTGTAGCCGCTACTCCAGTAAGGCAGGCAGGCAGGCATGGATTTACCTGCAGATTCCCTTTAAATTCCTTTCTGTCTTTTCTTTCTTGCCATAATGTAGTCAGTACATACTCTGTGATCTAGTCATCTGGTACTTGTAAGGTATTAGCAAGATCACATCACTAAGGACAGTATAGATCAAGTTATCCATACAAGCAAGTTACAACACAATGCACATAATGGAAGAAATAGTCTATTCAGATTTGTGGGCGTGTTATGGAGTTCACCGTTGGCTTAGCAAAATGTGGGTCTGTGCCTCTATCTGAGTGTTACATACAGTGCCGGACTGGAGAGCCAAGGGCCCACCACTAACACCGACTCTGGTGGGGGGCACTGCTTAGCTACATGCAAATATCACATTACCCTCCTTCAAGAGTTTGCCTGTTTCTATATAATAATAAATGGGGTTGTTTGTTAAATGAATGATGAGATGCTGCCCTAGTCTATACAAATGTGAAACAAATGTATTGTGCCAACTTTTTCACATACAGTACAGGTGGAGTAGGGCCCAACGGGGGATTCTCCTGTTCTCCTGTGGGACAGTCCGAGCCTGGTTACATATGCAGATATTGAAGAGCCAGAAATGGAAGCTTTTGCTGGTTTTGTCTCACAATTGTAACAAATACCCAATATCAGCAAAGATGGTGTGATTGGCTCCTTGTGCCCGAATGCTTGGTTATCTATAAATACATCATGTGAGTATTTCTGTAGCCAGGAAGTTAGATGTGAAAGTTAGAATGAGTGGGTTATGTGATAGTCAAGCGTGATACTGACTCACGCACTCTCACTTCATATGTCACCCATATTGTACATCATGTGTCTTCCATAATGCCAGGTTAGCTTACATAATTGTTAAGGAGAGATCATTTAGAGATGTGGTGACGGAGTGTGAGCTGAGCTGCCATGACATCTGCATAAACTTCTGGCAGTCATGTTCACTATTAATTTAGATTTTGCTATAAAGATTGGGGACTTTAATTTGTACAACTATATCTGCCTAAACATATTGAAATTTCCTCCAGATTGGAAATTTAGAGCCACCTATTGGAAGTAGCAATCCTCAAGGTCAATATTGACCCTTTAATGAGCCTTGCAAGATGACTAATAAGAAAGATACTCCATCTGCAGACACATGTTTTGGGGTGTTTGCCCCTCATTAGTGCAAAGCAGAGACTTGCTTTGGCTGGGTGATAGACCTCTGATAGGTGGTCTAAGGGGTAATGTTTCTCCTTGTGGAGAGTGCCAAGTCAGCATAAGGAGACTTAGAGGCCATGCATGCTCCTTGGGGATTTTAAATATTCAAATAACCTATGTAAATAAGAAGAGGACTGAAATCTCAGTATCACCTATTGGATGTTGCAATCCAGCCAAATCAGGCCTCTGACTTTGCACTGATGAAGACCCCTAAACAAGTGTCTTGAGTGTCTGGTTTGGCTTCCCATTCAACGTCATGTGGCAAGGCTTGATAAATGGTCGATATTGACTTTTAGGATTCTAAAAAGTTGACACTGGATTTCTTGTCCTATTCCTAACTGAAGAGACAATTTGCATATTTAAAATTCCCAGAGGAGCATTGCATAGATTATACAGTGCTGCTCACCATTATTGGCACCCCATCATTTTTTCATAGACTGTACAATATCTTCAGAAATAAATGGAAATGTACCAAAGTTATATCCTCAGGATTTTTTAGATGGTGGTTAGATTGTTTTACAATTTCCATGTTGCAATTTCAAAAAAGAAACAGAATAAACAGCATGTACAGCAAAAAAGGCGCCCCTAATTAATACTTGGTTGCACACCCTTTGGCATTGCTGACAGCCTCCAAACATTTCTTGTAGCCATCTATTATCTTCTTGCACTTCTCAGCTGGAATTTTCTCCCATTCTTCCTTTGCAGTTTGTTCAAGCTCTTGAATTTTTGCAGAGTTTTTTTCCCAATGGCAGATTTCAGCTCACCCCAAAGATTTTCAATGGGATTGAGGTCAGGACTCATTGCTGCCCATTTTAAAACAATCAATTTTTTTCTTTTCCAACCATTCCTGTGTACTTTTGGATGTATGCTTTAGGGCATTGTCTTGCTGGAGGACCCATGATCTTCAACTCAAACCAAGTTTTCTTACGCTGGATAGGACATTTAGCTCTCTTGATAATTCTCTGATTTCATGATTCCTGTGATACGGTCAAGGCCTCCAGTGGCAGACGCAGCAAAGCAACCCCACCGATTATGGATCCTCCACCATGCTTAACTGTTGGTATGGTGTTTTTTTTCCCTTATAAGCTTCAATGCGCCATCTGTAAACAAACTGTTGCTTTGCATTGCTAAAAAGCTCTATTTTTGTTTCATCTGTCCACAGAACATTTTCCCAGAGGGATTGTGGTTTGTCAAGGTACTCTTTGGCAAAGATCAGTCATTTCTTTTTTATGTCTTTTCTTCAGCAATGGTTTCTTCCTTTGCCTTCGCCCATAAGGCTCCTTTGTCTTCACTATTGTAACAAAGGATCAGGGCCTACCATGTGGCTTTTTAAAACACTGAAGTCATCATTCATTGATTAATTCATGTCACACGGGCACATACAATTAATCTCAGGAGAATCTCTTGTGATTTACCACAGGCGAGTCAAATGGTGTTTCCATACTAAATTAATGTAAAGGGTGCCAATACCAGTGTCACAGCAAGCTTTAGGTTTTTCTATTTTTCCCTTCCATTGTTTTTTGTTTTAAATTATTGTTTATCATTTGTTCTTTGGCATTGAACACGAGTGCTCTATACAAAAAAACTGATTCACTTGATTAATTTGTTTTCATGAGATATTTCACATTATGTACTTAAACTTCATGGGTGCCAATAACAATGAGCAGGACTCCTTATGCAGACCTGGCACTCCCCACAAGAAGCAACGTTACCCCTTAAATTCTCTGCCCATAGTTATCATTTTTGACAACAGATTTTTTTGAAATTCGATTTCATGGACGAATAAAACAGTCTTCACACATTACATTATGCAAAGTGATAGTATACAATGGCGCACTTCCATTACTGGTCTGTGAATACTAAGTTATTTGAAAAGCAAAATTGAAGATAATTTGCAGATCAATCTCTACTTTGTGGCCAGTTGTAGATTTTTATTCATTTGGCTTGGTCAAATAACCGAAAAAAAACGAATAAGTCAACTTTTCAGCTGAAATCTGCCTATGGTTTTTGGCTGTCAGGCACTTTTGGATGATACAAATATCCAACAGTCATCAGAAAATGGCCCAAATTGACCAAATCTCTAGTCAATGGCAGCTTTGGTTTGTTTTATTTCTTTGTAATATCAGTATTTTGGAAACAGATTATCTCTTTAGTCATTTCCTTGGCAATCGCCTTATGTGTCTATTAGTTATAGCCACATGTAGTACATTTGTTTCAGAGCTTTCTGCATCTCGTCCATTCTTTCAAATGGGGCTTGTAGAAATCCATAGTATTTATGAAGAAACTACCCAATTCGGATCAATGCAGCTAAACATTAGTTGCAGAAAGTTCTGCAAAAAATCTGGCACATATGAATATACCCTTTAAAGTCCACATATATGCGTTCTCCAACCAGTATAGGGAAAAATTGAATATATTGCCTATTGTTACGCACTCGCACCTCTCCAGTCCGTCCTTAACCCTGCTGCCCGACTAGTTCATCTCTCTCCTCGCTACTCCTCTGCTTCTCCTCTTTGCAAATCCATTCATTGGCTCCCAGTTCCCCAATGTATAAAGTTCAAACTACTAACCCCTACAAAGCCATCCATAACCTGTCTTCTCCATACATCTCCGAACTAATCTCCAAAATATTCCCTTACGTAATCTCCGGTTCTCCCAAGACCTCCTTCTCTCCTCCACACTTATTTGTTCCTCACCCAATCACCTCCAAGACTTCTCCCGAATATCCCCCATCCTCTGGAATTCTGTGCCCCTACACGTCCGATTATCCATCAAATTTGGATCTTTCAGACAGAACCTGAAAACACATCTCTTCAAGAAAGTTTACAGCCTGCCATGACCCTGTTGCTGCTGCCTCACACACACCGGAGCTGCTGCAACCCCCAACCTACTGTCTCCTTCCCCACCATCCTGTAGAATGTAAGCCCACAAGGGCAGGGTCCTCTTCCCTCTGTACCTCTGTCATTGTTAGTTCGTTTACTGTAAGTGATATCTGTATTTTGTATGTAACCTCATGTACAACAACATGGAATCAATGGTGCTATATAAATAAATAATAATAATATTGAAGCTTTTGAATTATTAATGATCAGAATAACAATAGTTAATGATTCTACTTGCAAGAACTCAAAGCCTCGTCTGTAATTATTGCAGCTGAGTGAAGAATTCTGGCTAATTTGGCTGCTTTTATGTGTTTGTCCATAAGGTTTAAATGCCCCTGATGGAATTAATTTCCTGACACTTTCACCTACAAAATCTGTCAGAAAAAGAAAAGATATTTAGGCCACTTTCAACTAGGAGCTGTAAAAATCTATATTACAGTCCCCGCTGTCCATGAATGGGCCTCTGTTTGGCGAAGGTCTGGTTTCTGTGCCAGTCGCAGGTGCTGCCAAACCTTTAGTCATTGAATAGCGGAGTACCCAGGAGTACCTGCGGGCTACACAAAAGGAGATGTTCTTTACAAGTGCATGCTGGGTGGTGATATTGTGATTAGCGCAGGGCTGGAGGTGAGAAATATATTGTACAGAGCACTCACGTCACAGTTTTATAGCTCAAATTAAATCAGAAACCGTGAGAGCTAGAAAATGAATCAGGAGCAGTTAATCAATGATCCACAGGGCGTTCCGACAGTCCGGACTGACAGAATCTTGGCTGCGGGAAAAGGGCAATTGTTCAGGAATGGAAATGTTGTAAATGCTAGAAGTGACAGAGAGGTGGCCAGTGGCCACATCCAAGCAGAGCTGAGGACTAGCGGTCGGGGTCACCATACAGATGACCATATATAAAGGATGGACAACAAAGGTTCTCCATTATTATTCTGCGTAATGGTTCATTAATATATATTGCAGACTTTTTAAGGCTCTGTGCCTCTCATTATCGATATAAACTCCTAACATAATGGGAAATTTATATGAAAGGTGAAAGTGCAATAGTTGCTTATACAATGCCAATGTGATCCCACATTTCATTTTTAAAGACCTTTTGAAAAATGGAAGCCACAACTTGATGTTATGGACAACCACTCCACTATTGCATCAGTTTTTATATATCCCTACTAATGTTTGCACAAATGCATAACATTAATATATAGTTTATATACTTTTATGTATATGTTTATTCTTCTTATAATCTTTGCACAAAGACCTATTGTCCAGCATGATTTCATGCGATAAAGGGGGACTCCGCTTCTCATGCTTAATCGCCAACTCACCCCACAGCCTGTTCACACATCCGCATCACACATCTTGCTGTCACCACTTGTCGTTTTGTTACTGCAGAGAGACGACTGCCCTGGATCGCACTACTACACATGCACACCCAACTTTCGAAAGCACCTGATAGGTACACTGCTTCCACTCTGGCATACACAGGGTAACACAACCTGACTATACTTTCTCACTGCAATTTGTGGGTAGGTTTAGAGCAGCAAGGAACAAACTTAAATTTTATGTTTAATGTTCCAAAAAAGTAAAATGCTCACAAAAATTACAAAAGGATGAAATGCTAAAAATACATACACACAATACAAAAGCAGTGGGAGGGATAAAATACAGAAATACCCTATACATTGCATCTGTGAGACCTTCTGATGGAGGAGTCGCCGCTGAAATTTGAACAGATCTACCATTCATGTTGTTTCTCCTGGGTCTGACAATGAGATCCATGGGATGAGAGATTTTAAAGGGTCCCATCCACACGCCTCCCCCTTCCTCCTAGTCAGGTGAGAGGAGGATAGCTAACTGTATGCAAGGAAAAATGGGTGCAGGACATAACTCTAATTTATGACATTTTCCCACAGAAACCTCCTAGTGGGATAATATAAGCGCCATATTTCCAAGCATGCTTTCCCCATTTTAGGCACACCAAACATGAGTATGATACATCCATAATTAGGGTTGATGTAAACTTTTTGTCATTTCCCAAGGCCAAAAAACCTGGCACTTAGCACCACAGAAGCGATCATGTTCACTGATCATAGATATATCCGTGGATTATTTTGACATCAAATTATTATACAGTAGATATGTCATTGAAATATTGCACTTTTATTGTGCCATGTGATGTCCCCGGTATGGACTGGAGACCACTGGTCTACCTCAGGGACAACTATCTTCCCTGCATATATTAGCACCTCTTTGCTAGTGATGAAACACACAGGGAGAATTTGGTCTCCCTGTAGACTGGCTGACTCTTTGATAATTAAATTATCTACTCACAGAAGAAATGCTGCCAGTTGTCCAGTGATATCATATTTGTGTTTATCTAATCCATAACAGTAATAATTTGTTAATAGTCTAAAGGACGCACATTCAGCTGAAATTTATTGCAGCCCAGAGTCCTGCCGACTCCCTGCACTACAATACAAACGGCGTACAAGTCACTGGGGGCGGGCGCATGGCAGTGACATCATACGCCACGCGTCACTTGCATGCTGAAGTCAGCTGTCGGCTTCTGCACTGGCTACAGAAGAGGACACCTCCCATTGTTGGAGTGGGGTAAGGTAAGAATAATCAAGTGGGTTTTTTTTTCATTTGTTGGAGAAGAGCCACAGAACAAGGACATTATTACTGGAAGAAACCTAGGATGGGGAACAATATACCAGGATAGGTAACATATATTACTGGAAAGGGCTCAGGGTGGGGGGCATTATACCAGGAAGGGGCCCAGAATGGAGGAAATTATACCAGGAAAGGAAGACCTAGTACCAGGTAGGGACCCAGGATGGAGACATTATACCAGGATGGGGGACATTACTGGAAGGGGCCAATAATGGTGGACAGTCTAACAGTGAACATTATACCTGGAAGGGGCCCAGGATGGTTGACATTATTACAGAAAAGGGACACAGGATGCAGGACATTATTACAGGAAGCAGCCAGGATCGGGGACATTATTACAGGACGGGGAACACTGGTACATTGGAGGCAAACAGGTATGTGTTCACGGGATCTGGAAAGCTACAAGGGCCCATACATTTGACAAACATGAAGGTGGGAGCTCAGGTCCATATATTGCACTGGGGCCCATTGGACACTAGTTACACCACTACCCGGCAAAATGGGTGGCTAGGAGTGACGCTGTTAGGACATTGAGCCAAAAGGATCATGACCTCGTTGTTTTTTTTAATGAATGATTGGGACTCGGAGATGTTGAACCTCCACCAGTGAAAATGTCATCACATATTCTGGTGATATTAGAAAATGTTACAAAATAGAAGAAACCCTTTAATAGGCAGTCTACTTTCATTCATACAAGGCTCTTAGATATTTATATGGCCAATGATAAATAATATGATGTTAAAAATATCTACATAACATATCTACCAAACACGATTGTAACACTAGATGAAACAACAAGTGTCAATTCATAAAGATCTAGTGACATCACCAAAAGCTGCTCTGTATTGATCAGTGATGTCACAGGTTAACCCCATACAATCCATGCACAATCACAACTTCTAAAGATGAACTAAAAAAGGATAAAGATACTAAAAATATACAATGAAATGCAAATGATAACTACAGGCTTCTCTAATAAGGATTTCACAGCTGTCGCCATAGTTCTAAGAATCCTATGTAGATAGATTACCCCAAGTTATAAACCGGCCAGAATCCTCCCACAGTATGAAGGTGTCTCACAGCCCAGGGAAGCAGTATAGAAGCCTGAACCGATACTTCTGAGCAATCTCTCAGAGAAATTTACAGCGAATCAGAAAAACAAAGTTCTACTAAGTGAAAAGATCAGAAATGTAAGAAACTGCCAGGAAAAGGGAGTAAAGTGAGGAGTTACCTTTTACTTTCAATTCTCGCCTCATAGACCACTGACCTCGGCCTCATATAATGTTTTGTATCCAGCTAAGGTTTGTATCTATCAGTTCTGAAAAAGATTTGCAAAAAGCAATTTTGAGTTTCGAATAGATACAAAGAAAGGAGAAAAGAAAAAAAAATTCTACAACTGCAACTTTTTTTTTTCTGGTTTAAGGACCAGATAATTCTTTTTCCATGGTACCTGGGGCGGTTTGAGTCCAAAGAAATATATAAACGTTGACCAGCATTTGTCATTTTAAAAGCCTGGTGGCTATGCTTTTTTGGACTCTTCATAGGCCCCAGGCAGCATGTAAAATGTCACAAACCCCAACAGAAACCGTATATTCTGCAATAATTCAGAACACATTTCAGTCGTGCAAAAATATAACATTATATAGATCAAAAGTATCATCATCATCACAACTTGTGGCAGAACCCTGCTGACAGTGTAGAATTTATCAACGTAGACTTCCTCAACACAACACCGGAATCTCAGACACTGGATGGGTGTAGTACAGTGGTCTACAATATGCTGTAAGACTCCAACTCCCTACATGCCATGTGCTGACAGATCATGTGAGGAGTTGCAGCTCACTAAAGATAGACATTCATAGCTTGAAGACCACTGGCTGAGGGTATGTGCACACAACATCTTTTTCACGCGGATTCCATTTGGAATCCACCTGAAAAAGCACAGTAAAAGCGCTCGAAAAAAACAAGAACATAATGCACAGCAATGTAAAAACTACATGTTCATGGATTAAAATCCTGCAGGGCACGCAAGGTTCTCCTGATCACGCCATCACATGTCCAGGCCCGTTTGAAGTTGGCCAATGACCATCTGGATGATCCAGCGTTAGCATGGGAGAAGGTCATGTGGTCAGATGAGACCAAAATAGAACTTTTTGGTATCAACTCCACTCGCCGTGTTTGGAGGAAATAGAAGGATGAGTACAACCCCAAGAACACCATCCCAACCGTGAAGCATGGTGGGGGAAACATCATAGTTTGCAGGTGCTTTTCTGCAAAGGGGACAGGACAACTGCACCGTATTGATGAGAGGATGAATGGGGTCATGTATCGTGAGATTTTGGCCAACTTCCTTCCCTTAGTAAGAGCATTGAAGATGGCTCATGGCTGGGTCTTCCAGCATGACAATGACCTGAAACACACAGCCAGGGCAACTAAGGAGTGGCTGCATAAGCATTTCAAGGTCCTGGAGTGACCTGGCCAGTTTCCAGACATGAACCCAATAGAAAATCTTTGAAGGGAGCTGAGACTCAATGTTGCCCAGTGACAGCCCTGAAACCTGAAATATGTGGAGAAGATCTGTATGGAGTAGTGGGCCAAAATCCCTGATGCAGAGTGTACAAACTTGGTCAAGAACAGGAAAGTCTGACCTCTGTAATTGCAAAAGAATGTTTCTGCACCAAATATTAAATTCTGTTTTTCTATTGTATCAAATACTTATTTCATGCAATAAAATGCTAATTAATTATGTAGATTTCATACAATGTGATTTTCTGGAGGTTTTTTTAGATTCTGTCTCTCACAGGTGAAGTGTACCTACGATACAAATTACAGACGTCTCCATTCTTTTTGTCAGTGGGAAAACTTGTAAAATCGCAGTGTATCGAATACTTATTTTCTCCACTGTAGGTGTATGGTATGGGTAAATCTTTTTATTACATTTAAGCTAGGACGACTGTATTTTCTCTCATCTGAGAGAATTGGGTCAATTATGCTAATCGCACTATGATCAGAGTGTGATTCGATTTTCTCAGATGAGTGGACAATGATGAAAAAAAATTATCCATTTTCTCCATTGTCTCAGTCTATGAAAATTGAACTGAACTCAGAAGTCATACGAGTGTAGTATAATTATTTTTTTCCATTTACTTGCATGCCTGACTGCAATCTGAATATCGGATGCAAATCGGGCAATCTGCGATTTTGTTTTTTTCCTCGGTCCGACTCTGTCTGAGGAAAAAATTGGACATGTGCACAGCCCCATAGAATAACATTTGTCCGAGTGTGATCCGATGTTTTGCATAACATCTTTATAGGGAAGTCATCTTTTTGCAGGTGTGACCCAACACAGGATGGTTTAAATTACTTTAACCTTTTTTCATATATACCGTAGATATTTTTAATATAATGTTGTTACCATGCTAGGAGTTGTCATACATCTGCCCCCACTGTATTGTACATTATCTAAGACAGAACAACATCCTTTGAGATATTCTAGATTTCTTCACATAACCTCTGACTACTCTACTACGATAACATCAGTTATATCCGCCAGTATGTCATATATCAGAGTGGGTGATGTCAATGATCCTATAAGAGCAGTAGACTTGCATACAAGATATTAGATGCCCGGCCAGGGTCCTGCATGGACTGTAGGGTCCTTTTTAACAGTGGTAATCATTGGGGATTCATACCGCAGCCATGAGATGTGCAGAGGAGTTTTGCACAGCTATACTTGTAATCAGATGTTACTTATCTCTGTAGAAATCATCAAGGGGAAGAATATGAAACCACCAGACATTGAGGTTTACTGTAAACACAGTGACCTAATTTAAGGCTGTAATACAGTTTTGCACCAAGGCAAACAACCTAAGAGAGTCCTGTTAGGAGGGGGAGAAGAAGTACAGTAGACAACTGAACTACTGGCATTCCCTGGTGGACATGGACGAGAGGTCTTCTCTTACTGACCACTTTGCTTCTCTTCTCTCACTGACTGGTCTATGTATAATGAACATGATTAGGGATTATCGGACCCGTGGAAGTTTGGGTTCTGGTACCCGACCTGAACTTTATTCCAAAGTTCAATTCAGGTATTCGAACTGTACCTGTACTTGAACCATGACCCAAACGCCATTGAAAACAATGGGGATCCTAACTTTTGAGCTGAAAAATATTCTCTCTCTCTATAATAGACTTTCCTCGGAACTCTGAACATCGCAACGGACTCCCAGGAGAAATCCATGTTCGGTGTTTAACACCGGACGCTGACTGTCCAGTACGAATCCAAAACTTTTAAGTTCAGGCTCGCTCATCTCTAAACATGATCTCTAATATCACCACTTTATTCTGTGAACTTCTTGGCAGACTGCAACACAAGCAAATAGTGATTCTAAAAAAATTTGTCGGATGCAAAATCTCCTCTTTGGCACATACGGGCACGAGCAAGGGCCCAGATTTGTGCACCAGTGGATATTAAATAGAAATGGGAAAATTAAGCTTCTTTAACGTTTTAATACTTTGGGTTTTTGCTTTTCACCATTTTAAAGATCTCTTCTTGCTGTCAGTGAATGTTTACATTCATACACAGCAAACTGGTACAAAGCTCATCGTTCTACTTTCAGCTGAAAAATGGATACAGTCACATACAGTCTAAACACCACTCTAATATAAGGCTCTTTTTTTGGTTTGTGTTTTTTGGGGGGGTAAAATGATGGATGCCATAATAGAAACCAGATGGACATCATTATAGTCATTTAGGTTTTGTTACTATCTCTCATTTAAAGATTTGTCCTCTGCATGAATCCCATTTTTCTCCTTCTAAAACGGATTTGCCTAAAGGATCGTGCACATGAACGTATTTTCCGTCTGAGTGCAATCAGACAAAACATCGGATCACAGTTGGACCAATGCTATTCTATGGGACCGAGTCTGTCCAAGGAAAAAAATCACAGCATTCACAATTTGCATCCGTAAATCAGATCGCACTCGGCCATGCTTTCAATGGGTCCGTGAAAAAAATTGGACCACACGCTGATGACCTCTGAGGGCTGTCTGATTTCCACGGACTGACACAATGGAGAAGATGGAGACATTTTTTTCTCCATCTTCTCATCCGAGAGAATAGTATCACACTCTGATCAAACTCTGACCAGAGTGTGATTAGCATAATCGACTCAAATCCGGGGTGAGAGAAAATACAGTCATCTGTACCTGCCCTAATGAAGAAGTGAACGGAGCCGAACAGCTTGAACTCCAGACTGACATATTATGGCAAACTAGCATTTAAACGTTGTATCCTTTTCTTATCTGAGAGCAGAACTACTTATGTATTCTTTGCTCCTTCTGAAAGTGATGTGTTAAATATCTGTGTGTCAAAAAGACAAAAGTATTAATCATAAGAAAAATAATACATGCACCTCTGACGCCACGAGTCGGAAGAGTCGCCGGCCAGTCAGCACAACTGCTTTCCGATCTCACTCCGATTTATATGGCTGTCTGACTGCACTCTATCAGTATTTCATTCAGGTCTGTAATGGCCTTTCTTGCTCTAGCTTTATTATTGCCATGCATCAGGAGAGTGACCTAAAATAATTTAGTGCTACTACCTCCTCCAAGACAAGGTCCTCTAAAAAGCATGACTTATGTTAGGATAAGTTCACATTAGGTTTTTGCAGCGTTTTTTTTCTGTAGTGTTGGCAGGAAAAATGTTGGCAGCGGATAAATCTCTGTACTGTCCAGCCGCTCAACAGTGTATATACACTGCTCAAAAAAATAAAGGGGACACTTAAACGACAGAATATCACTCCAAGTAAATCAAACTTCTGTGAAATCAAACTGTTCACTTAGGAAGCAACACTGATTGACAATCAATTTCACATGCTGTTGTGCAAATGGAATAGACAATAGATGGAAATTATTGGCAATTATCAAGACACACTCAATAAAGAAGTGGTTCTGCAGGTGGGGCCACAGACCACATCTCAGTACCAATGCTTTCTGGCTGATGTTTTGGTCACTTTTGAATGTTGGTTGTGCTTTCACACTCATGGTAGCATGAGACGGACTCTACAACCCACAGAAGTTGCTCAGGTAGTGAAGCTCATCCAGGATGGCACATCAATGCGAGCTGTGGCAAGAAGGTTTGCTATGTCTGTCAGCGTAGTGTCCAGAGGCTGGAGGCGCTACCAGGAGACAGGCCAGTACACCAGGAGACGTGGAGGGGGCCATAGGAGGGCAACAACCCAGCAGCAGGACCGCTACCTCCGCCTTTGTGCAAGGAGGAACAGGAGGAGCACTGCCAGAGTCCTGCAAAATGACCTCCAGCAGGCCACAAATGTGCATGTGTCTGCACAAACGGTTAGAAACCCACTCCATGAGGGTGGTATGAGGGTCTGATGGGGGTCAGATGGGGTTTGTGCTCACAGCCCAACACTGTGCAGGACGCTTGGCATTTGCCACAGAACACCAGGAATGGCAAAGTCGCCACTGGCGCCCTGTGCTCTTCACAGATGAAAGCAGGTTCACACTGAGCACGTGACAGACGTGACAGAATCTGGAGACACTGTGGATAGCGATCTGCTGCCTGCAACATCCTTCAGCATGACCGGTTTGGCAGTGGGTCAGTAATGGTGTGATGTGGCATTCATTTGGAGGGCCGCACAGCCCTCCATGTGCTCGCCAGAGGTAGCCTGACTGCCATTAGGTGCCGAGATGAGATCCTCAGACCCCTTGTGAGACCATATGCTGGTGCGGTTGGCCCTGGGTTCCTCCTAATGCAGGACAATGCCAGACCTCATGTGGCTGAAGTGTGTCAGCAATTCCTGCAAGATGAAGGCATTGAAGCTATGAACTGGCCCGCCCGTTCCCCAGACCTGAATCCGATTGAGCACATCTGGGACATCATGTCTCACTGCATCTGTGACGCCTCAATTCTCGAAGGAGCCCTTTTAGTTTTGAGTTTACCCTGGGTGTTGGGGGACTCGGTGTCGGGCCCTGTGATGGAGAGGTGGGATGCAGCCGTGGCCCGGGCCCGACCCATGCTCAGGGCCGTCACATGAAAAGGAAGATGTTGTGGGCTCGTCCGGGTTGAGTGGCTTATTTTAACGAAGGGTTACCAGCGCCGCTACAGTCCGCTGAGGTCCGGTGTCATGGCGGCCAAAGTTCTCACTGCTCCCCACAGGCGGAGCAAGGCCTCAGGGCAGGCAAACAGGATGGAGGGGGGGATAGTAGCGCGGGGAGTACGGGCACCGCGTCGCATGGTATGGCGCATAATGAACAGTCCGGAGGCCATAGGGGTGTACTTCCAAGGCTTTACTCACTTAGAGATGACAGCGGGAAGGCGACTCCCTGCTCCCCATGGAGTCCTGCGGCCACCAGGGACGGGGGTCCGACTACCTCCGAGAAAGTCCAGTGTTCGCTAGCGACCCTACACCAGAGTGGTCCAGCACTACAGACTTCACCCTTTCCCGTCTGTGCATGTGTAGATAGGCCAGGTCTCCCTCTGAGCTCCTCTCAGGACTAGGGTACAGGTGGCAATTCCTCTCCATCCAATGCAATCCCATCCAATGCCCGGTGGGATCCTCAGGGCCTAACCGGGCTTTCCCGTCCAGGACATACAGTACAAGGTCGGGTGTCGGGGGCCGGTACCCCTCTTGCAGCCGGAATCCCTCTGAATAGATCAGGTAGGCGAGGACAGGTGGCGTGTTCCGCTCCGTCTGCATCCTCCCCGGGACCCATTTGCTGGGGAGCCACACTCTAAAGCTCCCGGGCCTTCTTGATCCTGGTCCTTGGCCGGGTTGAGACATTCCTTGTCTACAACCTACCTCTCGTCCCAAGGCCAGGGTACGAGGGCTGTGTCCCTTACCGGTGCAGGCCCACACAGGATCTGTGCTCCCGGAGGCAAGTCATATTAAGATACAGTAGTTTGACAGCGCAGCACGACCAACTAATCGCTGCAGAGAATTAGCAGAAGGACCAGCAACAGACCGCTTGACAGACGGACTGCCAGAGACCAAGATCAAAGATGGCTTTTTTTTAAATATGAAATCTAAAGTGTAACTAACTTGTAAGTCCTCCACCCTTACCCACTAACTGGTTCCTACCACTTTGTGTTCCCCAGTCTCCCTGTAACCAGGGGAGCAGCACCTAGTGCATACTAGCTCCCTCTGGTGGAGAAGTGTGGTGTTGGATGCAAGGCTGGGTCATGACTATCACACTGGCCTTACCTCAGAGGAAGAACACCACACTCCATTAGAGAAGTGCAGCATCCCTGTGGCGGTCGAACCCTCAGGGGCGCCACACATCCACCAACGTCACGTTGTACCACAGACTGTCCAGGAGTTGGCGGATGCTTAGGTCTGGGAGGAGATCCCACAAGAGACCATCCGCAACCTCATCAGGAGCATGCCCAGGCGTTGTAGGGAGGTCATACAGGCACGTGGAGGCCACACACAATACTGAGCCTCATTTGGACTGATTTTAAGGACATTACATCAAAGTTGGATCAGCCTGT
The DNA here is from genome assembly GCF_046119375.1 of Phyllobates terribilis. Taxonomy (NCBI): domain Eukaryota; kingdom Metazoa; phylum Chordata; class Amphibia; order Anura; family Dendrobatidae; genus Phyllobates; species Phyllobates terribilis. Next base: position 107,475,741 of record NW_027362765.1, read on the forward strand.
ACTGTGTTTTTCCACTTTAATTTTTTGGGTGACTCCAAATCCAGGCCTCCATTGGTTAATAAATTTGATTTCCATTGATGATTTTTGTGTGATTTTGTTGTCAGTACATTCAACTTTGTACTGAACAAAGTATTCAATGAGAATATTTCATTCATTCAGATCTAGGATGTGTTATTTGAGTGTTCCCTTTATTTTTTTGAGCAGTGTATATTTATTCAGGAACAAAGGTAAAATAGCTTACAACTGGTAATTCTTATAGCTTAAGATCTTAGAATCTTGTCTGTCAGCTTGCAAAGTAAAAGTAAACTGCTCCAGCAACACACACAGTGAGCAGGAACTTCCTGGCTCCTTTTTTTTTTTCTTTAAAAGTGCTTTACTGGCAATATAACACTATTACTGGAGACAGAAACTCATGCATTATTAAACAGTAGTAAATAGTAGTTGTTGCAATGTATAAAATAATATGCATTATTGCAACGAAAAACGCTGCTTAAAATGAGCTGTTTTCTTGTGTATTTTTCATGCGTTTTTAGTTGCATCTTTTCCATATTTATTACAATGGGTGAAAAAAGCTGAAAAAAGTGGAAAAAAATGATATGCTGCAGATTTTAAAAAAATGTCCAGTTGCTCAAAAAAACGCAGGGAAAAGAAAAAGGAGAGTTTTTGCTGCAGAAGACAAATGCAGCCAAAGAACACTGCAAAAATGCCATGTGTGAACATATCCGTATACTGCTGAGTAAGGGGACTGACTGATCCTCATGAGATCTGCTATTGTCATAGGGCAGGACGATAAAATACGGTGCAGGGTGATTACACGTTGTTATTTCCTGCTCTGTGCATTTCCTATCAAGAGATCTGATAAGCAAAATGCCAGCCCACGCTAATGTAATATATATATACATATATATATGTAATATATACATAGCCGAGAGCGGGAAAGTGAGAAAGGTGGACTTTCCCTGCTACATTCAGGACATTCATGCAGCACCCAGAGTCTTTGAAGTGTGTGCTGTCAAATTTCTTCCCCAAAGCCCAAATGAGGGGGTGCAAAAGGTTAGTGGTTTGGAGACCGGAGGTTTTTTTTATCATTATAGCTACACAACAAACCACATTGTTTATCTTCAAGGTGTGGAATTTACAAATATTGTGATCACTTACATACCACTAATTGTCATAAATATATCATAAGTAACAGAATATCCATTACTGTAATACAAGTTGCGGAAATTTCCCCACTTTTTGTAATAGTGGGGGGGCGACCGACCACACGACACAGTATGATTTTACCTCCTCAAACTGCTCGCTTGTGAATGATACCATAAAGGTGTGAAATAAGTGCTACATTACTGCAGAGTCAATCATGGCAGACAGGTACTTCCCCAAGGGGATGAATGCCGGTAAGAATATGTGATTCATACTGTATTACTTGTATGCATCATCCATGCATATTGCCAGGTAGAGGTCAGGCAATGGTTAACAGGCGCCCTACTCTCTTCTGAATATAAGACCCATGTAATGGAGTGGGGAAAAAAAACCAAAAAAATACTAGAAAAAGACCTTACATCTCTAATGCTGATGCTTCCTCATGCATAAAAGATAACATCTCAAAGAGCCCTGAAGGCTTTGCACTGAGAACCCTTGCTTAAAGGGAATCTGTCAGTAGGACCAACCCTCCTAAGCCGTCTATATGGTCATGTGGGTCATAGGAAGCTGAATGAAATGATACCTTGATATCTGTGATCTAATGTTTTATTCCAGAGAAAGCCACGTTTTTCTTAATATTTAAATGAGCTGTTAAGATCTATGGGCCGGACATAGATCTCCCTGAGAATCTGTCTCCAGACCTTATTGTAAAAGAAAGAGGGCAATACTAGTGTGAGACATGTAATGACTGACAGACTGCTCTCCTGATCTACATGTCTCACACTGGTGACATCCCCTTTCATTTAAAATAAGGACTGGAGGCAAAATCTCAGGGAGATCTATGTTCGGCCTATAGATCTTAACAGCTCATTTACATATTAGGAAAAAAACGTGGATTTCTCTGGGATAAAACATAGGATGATATCAAGGTATCATTTTATTCAGCTTCCTATGGCCTACATGCCTATATAGACGGCTTAGGAGGGTTGATCCTACTGACAGATCCCCTTTCAATTCATTCATGTTAGCAGTGAGTGTGATTGAAGCTATACAGTATAAGATCATGTCCACACATTGCATCTGCACTTGGGCAAAAATGTGCCCTCCGCAAAGCTAAAACTGTGTCAACCTTTTAAGCAGTGTCCTTATTAACACAGCTAAGCAGCAGCAATTATAACCCAATTTCACTGTTTTTTTGGCAGAAGCTGCAATATATGAACTGGGCCTAAATTGTACCTAAATACTTGTGAACAATTGGGATGCATTGGGAAAATTTATGGATGAAATGAGACCAAAGCTGCACGCTTGATGTGATTTGTGAAATGTGTGGAGAGCTACAGTTATATGAAAAAGTTTGGGCACCCCTATTAATCTTAAGCTTAATGTTTTATAAAAATTGCTGTTTTTGCAACAGCTATTTCAGTTTGATATATGTAATAACTGTTGGACACAGTAATGTTTCTGCCTTGAAATGAGGTTTATTGTACTAACAGAAAATGTGCAATCTGCATTCAAACAAAATTTGACAGGTGCATAAGTATGGGCACCCTTATCATTTTCTTGTTTTAAATACTCCTACCTACTTTTTACTGACTTACTAAAGCCCTTTTTTTGGTTTTGTAACCTCATTGAGCTTTGAACTTCATAGCCAGGTGTATGCAATCATGAGAAAAGCTACTTAAAGTGGCCACTTGCAAGTTGTTCTCCTGTTTGAATCTCCTCTGAAGAGTGGCATCATGGGCTTCTCAAAACAACTGTCAAATGATCTGAAAACAAAGATTATTCAACATAGTTGTTCAGGGGAAGGATACAAAAATCTGTCTCAGAGATTTAACCTGTCAGTTTCCACTGTGAGGGACATAGTAAGGAAATGGAAGAACACAGGGACAGTTCTTGTTAAGGCCAGAAGTGGCAGGCCAAGAAAAACATCAGAAAGGCAGAGAAGAAGAATGGTGAGATCAGTCAAGGACAATCCTCAGACCACCTCCAGAGAGCTGCAGCATCAACTTGCTGCAGATGGTGTCACTGTGCATCGGTCAACTATACAACGCACTTTGCACAAGGAGAAGCTGTATGGGAGAGTGATGTGAAAGAAGCCGTTTCTGCAAGCACGCCACAAACCGAGTCGGCTGAGGTATGCCAAAGCACATTTGGAGAAGCCAATTTCTTTTTGGAAGAAGGTCCTGTGGACTGATGAAACCAAGATTGAGTTGGTTGGTCATACAAAAAGGCGTTATGCATGGCGGCAAAAAAACACAGCATTCCAAGAAAAACACTTGCTACCCACAGTAAAATTTGGTGGAGGTTCCATCATGCTTTGGGGCTGTGTGGCCAATGCCGGCACCGGGAATCTTGTTAAAGTTGAGGGACGCATGGATTCCACTCAGTATCAGCAGATTCTTGACAATAATGTTCAAGAATCAGTGATAAAGTTGAAGTTACGCAGGGGATGGATCTTTCAGCAAGACAATGATCCAAAATACCGCTCCAAATCTACTCAGGCATTCATGCAGAGGAACAATTACAATGTTCTGGAATGGCCATCCCAGTCCCCAGACCTGAATATCATTGAACATCTGTGGGATCATTTGAAGAGGGCTGTCCATGCTCGGCGACCATCAAACTTAACTGAACTGGAATTGTTTTGTAAAGAGGAATGGTCAAAAATACCTTCATCCAGGATCCAGGAACTCATTAAAAGCTACAGGAAGCGACTAGAGGCTGTAATTTTTGCAAAAGGAGGATCTACTAAATATTAATGTCACTTTTCTGGTGAGGTGCCCATACTTATGCACCTGTCCAATTTTGTTTGAATGCAAATTGCACATTTTCTGTTAGTACAATAAACCTCATTTCAAGGCAGAAACATTACTGTGTCCAACAGTTATTACATATATCAAACGGAAATAGCTGTTGCAAAAACACCAATTTTTATAAAACATTAAGCTTAAGATTAATAGGGGTGCCCAAACTTTTTCATATAACTGTATATAGACACAAACCAATTTATCCGAAACTGATTAGAAGAGACTCAATAATCTACGGGATCAGAAATCCTTACAGATGGAGGATCAAATTTTTTTTTTTCAATATGAATTATTACAGAACAAAAAAGTTTTTCCTTGTTTCTGGCAATTTTACAGAATGTGACTAGTTCATGATTCCCAGATCTAACCCCCAACATTGTCCCACCTGTCCTTATAGTGACACTCTTCCACCTTACCCTTCTAAGTTGTGCACTTTTCTCATGAATTTTCTAAATCTCGGTAAGAAAACAACAGTCTGCACTATTGAGTAGGGGAACTCTGTTCCCAGGTTAAAAGCTGGACGTCCACACATGGGAAACATGCCTGTTCCATTCTGCAATGCTTTGAGTCATTTACTGTAATTGAGTATTTGTTTCTCATGGTATAAAGAGCTGTAACAGCTGCAGAGGGGCTCGGCTGCGTGGCGTGGGGAATCCTATGTTCTACTTGGCTTCACTTCATCTATGTATCCTGTTTTCAAGCAAATGTGGCCAAAACAGGTAGCTGGTGCTGCGTTATCAGCCTATGTAAGGTTCCCCCTGGTCAAACTGTCCACCCTTCACTGATAGACATATAGCCCGGGCTTGTACACACGTGAAGGTGGGGTGGGGTGAGAAAAGGTGAACTGGCCAACTCTAACAGATGAAATATCTTGTTTTTTAATTCCTTCCTGTTGTAGCTCCTCACCAGAGTGGTGCATAAAACAGGAAAAATCACTCCTCTACTCTGATCTGCGAGTCCTCACTGACCCCGGCCTGGGGGACATGATAATTTCTATGTACTAACAGTTGAACAGTAGATTATCTAAGGCTGATTCCCCACAGTGCCTATTTAGCGTATGTGGTAAGAAAGTGCACATATTTAATGGGAATTTGTCACCAGATTTTTGCTATGTAATCTGAAAGCTGCATGATGTAGGGGCTGAGACCCTGATTCTAGTGATGTGTCACTTACTGGGCTGTGCTTTGCTGTTTCAATAAAATCAGTGTTTTATCAGCAGGAGAATATCACTACTGGACTAGTTTTCTCGTGTCTCCTAGTCCAGCCACGCCCCTACCACTGATTGGCGGCTTTCTGTCAATATACAGTATACACAGAACCTGCCAATCAGTGGTGTGGGCGGGGTTATATAGAGATCAGCATTCCAAGCTCTGCTAGATCTGCAGCAGAGAATACTGTCATTGTACCAGAACGGCTGCACCCAGTAAACTAAGTGACACTTCATTTATTTAGCTTCCCATGGACAGGTGTCTGACTGGACCCCGATCCTGCTCTGCCCCCATCTACATTGAGGTCATCTGACACTAGATGAGGTTTTAATACTAGAGGATAGGACCGTCCCGATTGGGTACACCTTGTCGTGGCGGGATGGCTTTTACACTTTTTTTGATCAAAAACAGTGTTTACTAAGTACCCTATATTATTTATACAGTATGTATTATTACTATTTACAGCAGGGTATATGCTTATTTTGTTTCTGTCTTAGGTTTTGTCTGTTAAATGGCTAGTGTGAACGTGCTCTTATATGTTGCATGTGTACCAACTTATGCTCCGACTCATTTCTTTGGTTTAAGCGACACATCACTGGAATCAGGGTCTCTGTCCCTACGTCATGCTGCTGTCTAATTACATAGCAAAAACCTGCTGACAGATTCCCTTTAAATATATCCAACATATTCACTGAATGGAGGCCAAATCAGTGTATTTTGGCCTGCGTTGGGCTGGTATACCTCATTTTTTCTGCCGTGTGGAATATCATAGTCTGCCGCACAGTACCATACAGAGACATCAAGTTAAAAAAGTAAGCGTAGTTTTGACGAGGGAGTCTACGGATGCAACGTTAGACCTATAATTGTGGCATCCGTCTGAGGGGCAGCCTACCTCATTATACCGCTGATTTATACCGCAAACAGGGTGTGAAAACCTAATTTATAAATTCACTAATGCTACACCGTGTTGATGCATGGAAGAGCTGATAATCATAAGTCACGAAAAATAGACATGTTTTTGAATGCACTGTTACTTTTTAAAGCCACGTTCACATGGTGCCGCTTTTTATAAAGTGTTTGAGCTTCTCCAGTGCATCAAGAACTACAGGTTCCAAAATGGCTTTGACATTATTTGTGATGATGGTGAAGCTGCAGATCGCAGAAAATCATCATTATAAATGCATGTCAGCACACATGGACCACAAGAAGCAGGTTTCTAACACGTTCCGCCGTTACCTTATTCCTGGCCTCATGTCTAGGTAGCTATTTATATATCAAGGATTGTATGGAAGCCCTCAGGCTAATCATACCCAAGTCACCACTCCTAAATAAGAATAGAGTCAGTGCCAACGAGCTCCACGTTCTCTGCCCCGGCCGGCATCTCTCTACAGGTTTAGACAGATCCGCATAACCCATTGTATAGAGGAGAATTCACATTTCATCAGGAAATATTCTTTATATCCAGCCTAGTAACTATGGAGAGACTGCGATCTACTACTGGAATAGAAGGCAGGGTCGTATCTATAATGGCAGTGCTGTTATACCGAAAGCCTAGGAGGGTCCAAAAGGTTCCTTTGGCCCCTATGAGAATACCAATACCATTAAAGACCTGTGATAGTTGGGGGCCCTATTGGAGATTCTGTGTTGGGGCCAATGAGCTTCATGTTATGCCACTGAAGGGGTTACCGGATGAAGATAGTCCCCAAAATGATCACCCTGAGCCAGCAATTTCTCGATGTAATTCAATCTGGTGTGTCATCTATTGTCTCTGGTCTCTTTTTGGTAATGCTCCAAGGGAATTAAACCTTCCTTGCTAATGCTACCTATTAGAGTTAGCTATGGATTGTTTAACGAGCCGTGCAACATGACCAATGTTATTAGCTGAGCCAGCGCCCATCTGAAGACAGTTGTTTCGTGATACTTACCCCTCATCAGTACATAGCAGGGTTTGGTTGACTGACTGAAACCGCTCTTGTTAATAAGAACAATTGTGTATGGGGTCTTATTGTTAAAAAAAACAAACATGTAAATTAGCTCCCACATAAGGAGAGGTATGGCTATGTGCACACAACATCTTTGTTACGCCACTGGAACTGCCGAGTTTTTCTAGGCGAAGCCGCTGCTGGAAAACGCTTATGGTTTGGGAACAATATTACCAGAAATCCCTGAAGGGTGAACATGCTACTTCTTTTAACCACTACATGGTTTCCGAAGTAACAATAGACGGAACATGTGCACAGCAACGTCGTTTTGACATTGCTGTGCAGTATGTTTATTTCTTGTGGCGGTTTTGCTGCGCTTTTCACATGCCTGTAACGTCATGTCCACAATCCCTAAGGGCTCATTCAGATGTCAATTTCTTTCACATACAAGAAAACTGGACTGGTGTTAATTTCTTTCACATATGAGAAATCTGGACTGAGGTTCATCAGTGATTTTCATTAGAGTGTCATCCTAGTTTCATCAGTTTTTCTCATGTAGGTTATAAAAAAAGGTTCTCCACCTTCTTCTAAGAGCCCGTGAAAATGGGACTGCACATGGATGACATCTGAGTGCTGTTGAATTTTTTTTCACGGAACCATAGACTTGCATTGCCGATATTGATCCGACACTGGGATCAAAATCGGACACAATTCCATGATTTTGTGAGAACCATAAAAATCAGAGACCTGAAAACGACCTCATTCTCCAATAGAGTAGGGTCACTTGATTTCTTGTTTTCTCCACATCTGAAAAAAAACAGTGTGATTATTCGGATCAGACTATAATCAGAGTTTGATCAGAGTGGTATCAGTTTTTCTTGGATATGGAAAAAAAAAAGGTTCTCCACCTTCTCCATTCTGTCAGTCTGTAAAAATTGGACCACACTCGGATGACTTGGAGGTCCGATTTTTTTCAGAGATCCATAGATTTGCATTGCCGATTTTGATCTGACACTTGGATCAATATCGGACACGTCTCCGATTTTTTCCGCTGACCACTCGATACGAAGAAAAAGTCGTACATGTGCGCAGTCCCATAGAATGTCACAAACACGAATGCTAGCCGTGAATACCACAGATAGCACTCGCACTCGTATGGTCGTGTGCCCGAACCTTTCTAGGTACGAGTGCCATTCATGAAACACAGACATGCTAACAGCCCAAGACTAGAAGTGGTACGTGTTGTATCCGTGAAAAACACAGATAGCACCCGTACATAAAATACTGACGTCTGAATGACCCCTTACTATTTCACTGGTGTCTGTCTGTAGACAATCCTAGAGGGAGCCGTTTGGGTCCTACAAGCTTGTCACACCGTTATAGTGGTAATATCAGCTCACAATGCACCCTATGTGGATGATGCACCCACAAAGCACCAATGTGCAGGGGATGTCTGCAGTCAATAAGTAGCTGTAAGAGTTAATGGCGGTGCTGGGAGCAGAGCTTCGGTCACTACTGATCACTCCAGCAGAGCAGATGAACTCCGGCATACTCTGCGAGTTTGTTAGCAGCTGTTTACAGAGGGAAACCCAGTTACTCTGCCCCTAATCCATTCATGCTTCATTTTTTCCACCCTTCACGGCCACTGACAAGACTATCTTTAGGAGACCCAACATGTTTGGAAGAGAGATGATGGAAAGAAGACGTCCTTATGCCAGGTTGGCATTCCCTCTGGTGTGGAAAATGAGGAGGTTCTCCTGAGACCCCTTCTTCCACCCTCCCCCTGAAATGAAAGCCTCACTCTTCTTCCAGAAATCACAGAAGCCAAGTACAACAAACAAAAAAGCGGCTTTCCCCAACCCTCCAGAGAAGCCTGTCTCACACTTTTACAATGGTTTCCATAGAACTTGTTTTGCTATCATAACAAAATCAGTATATCCAGGCGCTGCAGAGCACACTGTTTTGTCAAGACAATCCGTTTCCTGGTTTGTCAGGGTGCCAGGGCATTTTTGTGTGGGTGCCACAGACGGGGGACTCCCTGGATACAGTTTCATCTGCCATAGCAAACGCTCATCACTGTCATATTTCATCTCCAGGAAGAGTCACTCCATGGGTGAGGTAAATGGGATCCATTTCAATTTAACACTCTATGTCTGGACAGAAAATCTGCACTATCCTGCAGTACAGTTATAGGAGAACACACATGTAGACACATCAAAGAGAGATGCCTCTATAATGTATGAAGGAAAGAAACCAATGGGCAAACAGAAGCCTCCAAATCCGAAATTCAGCCTCTATATAACTTTGTACTTTAGCTTCATTTTAGGGAAAGTTCAATTCTGAGCACTATATCCCTGTAAACTTCTAGATATATCCTACATAAAATCAGTCTCCGTATATTATATTATTACCTTTCCTTATGCCCTAATAGGGTATAGTGATATCATTTGGAGAGGGGGTCCTAAAAGCTGGAGTGAAGCGCTGCTGACGAGCTTCAGGGTAAATGTGAACCCAGCGAGATCATCTATATAACTTCTGCAGAAGCTCTTCTATTAGTCTGAATTGACACAAATAGTAGTGTGCCACATGGCAATACTAAATGCGTTTTATCACCAATTGACACAGTTTTGATGCCTGGTTATTGAATGTGGGATTGACTATGTAACCAAGAATCGCACCAGGTCAATGTGCAAGCAGAGCGGCCGCAAAGCACACCACTGGTATTCTGAATCTAGCATAAGACAACCCATTTAAATCAGAACCGATTTCAGGAAAGGAAAATAGAAAAAAGATTTTGTTTTTGGATTAAAAAAAACCTAACTGAACTGTAAGGTAAGACCATTATAAGAAAAGCGCATAAAAGTTTCAAATTCATATATAGATTGTATCTCAAAGCTGGTAGAGATGGGAGAATCAAATCGTGGGTCTAAGGTCCATCGGCCAGGTCAGTAATCTGTGACCGCTGGACGGTAGCCTTGCCAATCTCCGATCCTCCAAGCTCTTCTTTTGATTCGCTGGACTGGTGCGCCGCCCTGATGATAATGCGTCAACCCGGGTAATCAAGGAAAAAGAAAAGCCAGAAATGTCGACATGTAAGGATGATGGACAGAGTCCTGCAAATCAATTCTCTCATCTTTACAAACTGGTGTTTAAAGGTGGAAATAAGAAATCAGAAAATAATATATTGTTTAGATAAAGGAAAATTAACATGTTATTTGCTAAATATATATATGTATATATATATTTTTTTTTTTTTTCTTGTAGTCTTCAATCTAGCTGACACCTGTTCTGTAGAGATCACTTTTTATTAGTCATCTTATTGGATTAGGCTGGATCGCACACATACTATATATATTTACATATAAGCTCCACTATTTGCAATAGGTGATATTCACCACTCCCCATACCTCTACACAAATCACAGAGCATGCCTGCATTACCTTCCCATAAAAGTCAATAGGGCCGATTCATCAAGAATGGCATAGCGCACACTCGCGAAAGCAAGAAAAAATGTACTTAGAAAAGCCGTCCGGTGGCTTCTCCGCGCCCCACTGCCCTAGACTGACAGGTGTCTCCCTAAACACACATAGGGAAAGGTTAGTCATCCGAGACACATAGTTCTCGGCTGGCTTTTCAAAGTATGCTTTCCTCAAAATGCCGTTTCAGAGTAAAACCTACACGTCAGTAATAACACAGTCTGTTTCTGATTCATGCTGCTCACTGCTTGGGCAGCATGAATCTCCTGTCGGGGTTCCTTTAAAAAATAATAAGGGAGAGTATGGTATAAGCAATATATATTAAGGTCTGGCTCCATGATGATCTCACACTAAGGACTCATTCATATGTCGATGTTTTGATCAGAGTTTGATTAGAGTGTGTTCCGGGTGTCATCTGTTTTTCTTGTACGTGGAACAATTAAAAAAATGTTTCTCCACCTTCTATTATGTCTCAGTCCGTGAATAACAGACCACACTCTGGTATCATCCGTGTGAGGACTGATTTTTTCACAGACCCATAGACTTGCAATGCCGATTTTGATCCAACTATCTGATCAAAATCGGACATGTCTCCGCGATTTTCCGCGAACCTCTCGGTCTACGAGAAATCATGGACTTGTGCACAGTCCCATAGACTATCACAGGTATGATGAGTCCTATCTGTTCAAACCACGGAGAGCACTCGTACGAGAAAATCGGACATGTGAATGAGCCCTAATAATCACACATATGATATGGTATAAACACTAACAATGCGATAAGTGGAGGAGGCTTCAGCGTCTGTCTAGTAGGCAGCTGTAATATCAGTGAAGCACGGGCTGCCTCCTGCCTTTACTGCCGTCTGCACACATGGATAGTGAGAAGCATTTGTATTTTCTGTGGTTAGCATTCTGGTAGTGCCTCCATAGCACAGCAACGTATCAGGCTGAAAGGGTCTATAAACGTGATGAAATTCCACATCTATTCAGGATTCTATCCAGCTGTCAGTACTTCTGCTGTAACAAGATAATATCTGATACATATATGGACAGCATCATGGCGAAGACAAGCAGAAGACTGCCCAAGAGCAAAAACTGAAGAAGGGCCCTAGAATTTCAATAGTTCATTATAATGCACCCTTTTATGTCTCTGCGACAGAAGCGGCTTGCTGCTTTGGAGGTGGTAGTGGCCCCCATACCTCGTGGGCCCCTGTGTGGCTGCACAAGTTGCATCTAAGGAATCTCCACCCCTGGATATCATACTACCCGGTAAAAGCTGTTGCATCCATCCATGATTATAAAGAGTGTGCGGACAGGATGGAATTTTCTAGAATCAGACAAGTAGACCGATAGTCACATCACACAACTATTTCATATCTTTCGCTCAAGCACAGATATCTGCAACCCAGTTAACAGTTCTTCCTTTGCGTCTGCAAATTGCCTCTTCACAGAGGAAGAGGACTTGAACGATATAGCGCCACCTGTTGGAAGCAGCAATCCTACATGTCACGCTTTAACGACCCTTTAACGAGTCTTGTAATATGACTTATGATAAAAGCCAAATCAGAATCTCAATTAGCAGACACGGTGTTTCGGAGTATTGCCCCTCATCGGTGCAAAGTATGAGAACTGATTTGGCTAGATGAAAGGCGATACACCGAAACACCGTGTCTGCAAATTGAGATTCTGATTTGGCTTTTATCATAAGTCATATTGCAAGATTTGTTAAAGGGATGTTAAAGGATGAATTATAGGATTGCTGCTTCCAATAGGTGGCGCTATAGAGTTCAAATCCTCTTTTTGTCTGAAGAGGCAATATGCATATTAAATTTCTCAGAGGAGCATTGCACGGCGAATAAGCCTCCTTACCTTGGCATGCCAGAGCCGGCATGTCACTCTCCACAAGGAGAAACATTATCCCTTAGTCTTTTGTGTCTGGAATTTATACAGAGGTCTGTACAATCTACTGAGGTGTCACCATAGCAGGACTTGTTCCCCGTCATGGCGTTTCCTGCGCACAGCTATTCCCAGTCAGTCCTAGACATCCTTGATCTGACATTATGGGAGGACATGCTGCATTGGATAACGCTACGTTCCAGTGTTTTGAGCTGTTTTTTAGATGTTCACATGATGTAATGCTGGAAGCATGGAAGGGTCTTTATTTCATAGGGTTTCCTCCATAAATAAATACAAGCCATGTTGCTATCTAAGAGAATCCAAGTAATATTACACTTCACTGCCTGGACCAACACACGCGCCAACTAAGCCCCAGTCTGCCACAAATACAGAACAGTCAGGAGGTATTGCGTTCTGTTTTAAACATTTCAGATACTTATATTCCAAGGGTATTCTAGCCTAAACAAGCTATCACCTATCCACAAAATAAGTGATCATTGTTACATCACACCCTTACCAAATGCCAGAATGTGGGACTCGTATCTCATCTTCTCTCTTCTGGTTCACCGATGACTGCAATAGCAGGAGGGAAGAATGGAGAATCTGGGCACTCATGTGCTTTGACACTTTATCTAAGTTAATGGCACAGAAAATGCCATAGGCTTTGACTAGAGTAGCAGGGCGTACGCTTGATCCGCCACATCATGCAACCCCTACTGGTTGGATTTTTGCAGCCTGGGAACAAGTGGAATCATGAATTTTTTTTTTTTTACAGCTAACCTCCCCTGGAGTAGGGTTAGTAAAAGGAAGGCAGTTGGGGCAATAAAAAGGCACCTATAGGGAGGGATGTGAATTACCTGGAGAAGCGGTACTAATAGGTGGACAAGTCGGAAAGGGGCACTAGAGGGGATGCGAAAAGAGGGGCAGTACCTGTGGAGCAGAGAACATCTGAAGCAGAGGTACTAGAGGTAAGAAACATAGAGCTAGGACCTTTGGGGCAAAAAAAAGATATGCACCAGTATGCCAACACTTTGTTCAACAGAGGAACCAATGGGTTGGAACCTAACAAAACCAGGGATAAAAACAAATGAGCAAAATCCCTGCAGTAAGTAAATAAATAGTAAATAATATAGGGAACTTAATTAACACTATTTTGATCAAAAAAGCATCAAAGCCGTCCGACCGCGACAAGGTGTACCCAATCGGGATGGACCCTAACTCTTGTGGTTCACCTTACTATGTGCCAACAGACCTTAAAGAAGAGCAGGACCAGTGCCTGACTGTTTTGCACCAGCCCGTGGAAAGCTATATAAACAAGAGTGGGGAGCCAGATCCCTGTATGTACAAAGTGCAAAAAACTGAAGTAAAACCAAAGAAATGAGCCGGAACATAGGTTGGTATAAGTGCAATGTGTAGGTGCACATTTACACTGTGGCCATTTCACAGACAGAACCTAGAATAAAAACAATGAGTGGGTACCTAGTTAGTCAAGGGGTGAGCGAAAAACAGTTCCCAACCACTGAATAGGTGTCTGGACCTTTGGGTTGAGTTTGATGACGACCTCTTGCCGCCATGCTCACAAAACATTTGGCTGAGAAAGCTGCTCTTTTTGAGAGGTTGCAGGACACTTCTGCAGTGCCTGGGATAGTTGCTAACACTTCCAGAAGTTTGGGAGGTAACCTCTGTTTCTGGGAGTCTCACGGACTCTTCGGGATAGTTGGCAACTATGATTAGCTATATATAAATCTACACTTATATTGTCCATGAGCGCCTGTGTGAGCACTTTGCTCTTTCTAGACTGGCAGGAAATAATAGCTAGATCGAGCCCAGCGCACATTTTCCACTGGTGGCACAGGCCTTCCCCCAAGTTTGAATTGCACCCAATAACCACTAAATTGAGAATTTCATAGTAGACATTTTTCTTAACCTTACTTAGCTTAACACTTTTGATGCCAGAGAAGAGTCACAGGAGGCCAAGAAAAACAGTGCGGGTCCTTCTCCTATGGAAAGAGTCAACTGTATACATACATATATCATATAAACAGTACCGTGTATACATATATATATGTGTGTATATGTATATATAAATATGTGTACAGCTGGGTAATTGACTTGGTACACCCTGTAATTTGTATGTACAGCACATTTTCATGTAAACCACAAGCTACGAGGGTATTAAAACAAGTCTGAAGTGTGAAAAATGTTAAGGGTGTCAACCTGCCAAACTGTTACATTGTTACCGAGCTCATATAAAAAGACGGAAAGGAAAAGATGGTGCTAATTGTTGTATTTTCTGGGTACGATTCTGCTTCACGAAATAACAAAATATGGTTTAATACCATTCTCCAACTCATTAAATACAAAAAAAGACACGTGGCAGGAATCTAATCCATTTGTTACATTGGAAATAGCTTGTCATTTAAAGAGTCACCGTTGTTTCTATTTTACGCCATAAATCAATAGTACACATGATAATAAGCAACTTTGTAATATATTTTATAAGAGAAATCTGCTTCTTTCTCCTCCCGGACTGATCAGTCCTTCTGAAAATTCTCAATTAACGGATAAAATCTGTCTTCAGTGAACACAGATTTTCCCATTATTGAGATAGATGTTCTATGGAGAACTGTAACTGTCATTTCAGGAGAACTTGCAGCAGAATATGTCTCTAACTCCTCCCTGTCCATAGAATTTTATAAGCACCAACTGTCATCTCCTATCTCAGTAATGGAAAAATGTGTTGTTACTGAATACAGATTTTACCTCTAAATTGAAAGTAAAAGAAAAGCCTCAAGGAGAAGAAATAAATAAATTTATCTTATACAAGATATTACAAAGCAGCTTATTTTCATGTGTACTATTGATTCATGAAAAACAAATTAAACTGTTACACACCATCCTTATTGAAAAAATGACCAAGTATGCAATGGACCAGGCAACTGTTAGGTGGATTCATAACTGGCTTAGTGATCGGACTCAAAGGGTGGTTGTAAATGGCTTCACATCCAGCTGGATGAATGTCTCAAGTGGGGTACCACAGGGCTCCGTCCTGGGACCTGTATTGTTCAACATCTTTATCAATGATTTAGATGAAGGAATTGAGGGTAAACTGATTAAATTTGCTGATGACACAAAGCTAGGAGGGATAGCTAATACTAGAGAAGAGAGAGAGAGGATTCAAAAAGACCTAAATAAACTGGAGCAGTGGGCAGCAACCAACAGAATGGTTTTTAACAGGGAAAAATGCAAAGTACTACATCTGGGCAATAAAAATGAAAAAAGCATATACAGAATGGGAGGAATAGAGCTAAGCAACAGTACATGTGAAAAAGACTTAGGTATACTAATAGA
Organism: Phyllobates terribilis; assembly: GCF_046119375.1. Lineage (NCBI taxonomy): Eukaryota > Metazoa > Chordata > Amphibia > Anura > Dendrobatidae > Phyllobates > Phyllobates terribilis. The sequence goes on from NW_027362765.1 coordinate 107,491,543, forward strand.
TCATAGACTGAACATGAGTCAACAGTGTGATGCAGCAGCAAAAAAGGCAAATACAATTCTGGGATGTATTAACAGAAGCATACAGTCTAGATCACGTGAAGTCATTATCGGTCTTTACTCCTCTTTGGTCAGACCTCATCTGGAATACTGTGTACAGTTTTGGGCACCACATTTTAAAAAAGACATAGACAAACTGGAGCAAGTTCAGAGAAGAGCGACCAGAATGGTGACTGGTCTGCAAACCATGTCCTATGAGGAACGGTTGCAGGATTTGGGAATGTTTAGCTTGCAAAAAAGAAGACTGAGAGGAGACTTAATAGCTGTCTACAAATATGTCAAGGGCTGTCACATTGTAGAAGGATCATCTTTATTCTCATTTGCACAAGGAAAGACTAGAAGCAATGGGATGAAACTAAATGGGAGGAGACACAGATTAGATATTAGAAAAAACTTTTTGACAGTTAGGGTGATTAATGAGTGGAACAGGCTGCCACGAGAGGTGGTGAGTTCCCCTTCAATGGACGTCTTCAAACAGAGGCTGGACAGACATCTGTCTGAGATGATCTAGTGAATCCTGCTTTGAGCAGGGGGTTGGACCAGATGACCCAGGAGGTCCCTTCCAACTCTACCATTCTATGATTCTATGATTCTATGATTCTTTAAAGGGGTCATCCAGTCTTTTGCTAATAGTCTGCAGTTACTCCATGTGAATCCTCACTGTGTACGCACCATGCGCTGTCAGCACTCTTCAGCATTGGCGGCAAGAGTGGGCGGTCATGTGACCACAAGTATGCAATATGCAAATGTTAGAAGATTGACATACCGCCCACGTTCCCCTTGAACACATGAGTATTGTTATGGTGTATAATGTGAATTGAGATATGCATTATTGGTGATAATGTTGTGTTTTGCCCTACAGAAGGGAGAGTTAGGGTTAATGTTTGAGACTAGCCCAGATTGGCAGATGATAAGGTGAAGGGACAGAGACAGTTTCCTGCCAAGAAGTCAGATAGGGCCCAGTGTGCCTCAGAAACAGACCTAAAGGTCTGGACAGTAAGCAGTGCTGCATGACATGGGTGTTCTGAAGTGAGAGGAGACCAAGAGAAAGGTTAGAGTGATCCAGTGTAAAGAGGAAGGAAAGCTGACAGAAGGACAGAGTGGTCAACTGGAAACAGTCCTGGGATGGGTAGCCTAGCAGTATGGCCTCAAGTTTATATCTCAGAAAGGTAAGAGGCCAGGATGGGACAGAGAACATGAGACAAAGTGAGTGCCCCGAGTTCCAAGCAGAGTTCCAGTACGTAGTAGAGAAGCTAAGTACTGGCCATATCGGCAACTAGTTCCCTAGAGGGGAAAGAAGACTCGGATTGAGAAAAGGACTCTCACTTACTGGACTGTAGCACTGTTCTGGGTTGTGGTGAAGGAAGGCGAAAAAGTGGAGATAGAGACCAAGTGAGTTAAGAGAAAGCAACAGAGTCTATTGTGAAGGAAATGTTCATCAAGATGTATGCCCACTATCTGCTGTACATAATCCCCACCAAGTTATCTTTCAGTAAAAATTTTAATTTTGACTGGTGGTCTCCCTCATTGAACTGCTCTACATCTGGTCCTAGCCAACCCAAGTCATCGGTAACATGCGGCCTGCTAGGGCATAGCGCCCCCATAGACGAAGTCCCCACACTCAGCCAGGACCCCCACTTTCATGTAAGGTGCCAGTGTGTAAAAGACGAGCACCTCGCCCACGGCTACCACTCTGCGCCACATTACGCATATATGAGGCCACATTCTGACTAGACGTGTGTGGCATCAGCTTATTGCAAATCGCTTACTTGCAGTTACATGACTGTCCGCTCTCGCCAATAATACCGGAGAATCCTGAAAATGAGCAGTGTGCACGCTGTGAGTATTTAGAAGTCTGCAGTTACATAGCGTGACTGCAGACTTTTTAGCAAAAGACCGGACAACCCACTGAAAATTGGACCCTTTTTTTCCATACCAGAAAAATCACTGAAGTCTGAATGAGGTCTAAAGCTTGCAGGATAGTGAGTGCAGCTCTGTTGTATAACACAGGATGAAATTCAGTATCAGTACAAGATACGTAATGTAATGTATGTACACAGTGACTCCACCAGCAGAACAGTGAGTGCAGCTCTGGAATATAATACAGGATGTAACACAGGATCAGTACAGGATAAGTAATGTAATGTATGTACACAGTGACTCCACCAGCAGAATAGTGAGTGCAGCTCTGGAGTATAATGCAGGATGTAACTCAGGATCAGTACAGGATAAGTAATGTAATGTATGTACACAGTGACTGCACCAGCAGAATAGTGAGTGCAGCTCTAGGGTATAATACAGGATGTAACTCAGGATCAGTACAGAATAAGTAATGTAATGTATGTACACAGTGACTCCACCAGCAGAATAGTGAGTGCAGCTCTAGAGTATAATACAAGATGTAACTCAGAATCAGTACAGAATAAGTAATGTAATGCATGTACACAGTGACTCCACCAGCAGAATAGTGAGTGCAGCTCTGGAGTATAATACAGGATGTAACTCAGGATCAGTACAGGATCAGTAATGTAATGTATGTACACAGCAACTCCACCAGCAGAATAGTGAGTGCAGCTCTAGAGTATAATACAAGATGTAACGCAGGATCAGTACAGGATAAGTAATGTAATGTATGTACACAGTGACTGCACCAGCAGAATAGTGAGTGCAGCTCTGGAGTATAATACAGGATGTAACTCAGGATCAGTACAGGATAAGTAATGTAATGTATGTACACAGTGACTCCACCAGCAGAACAGTGAGTGCACCTCTGGAGTATAATACAGGATGTAATTAGGATCAGTACAGGATAAGTAATGTAATGTATGTACACAGTGACTGCACCAGCAGAATAGTGAGTGCAGCTCTGGAGTATAATACAGAATGTAACCCAGCATCAGTACAGGATAAGGAATGTAATGTATGTACACAGTGACTCCACCAGCAGAATAGTGAGTGCAGCTCTGGAGTATAATACAGGCTATAACTCAGGATCAATACAATGTAAGCAATGTAACACATTTTCAAAGTGACGCTGTATTTACAGTACTTTTTTCCACAAAAGGATTCAGATTGCTTACATGAGCAGGTTGTCAGGAGCGCTCTATGTCTCCTCATCTGCTTGATCACTTGATTAAGCAGAAAAATCAGTCTAGGTTCACCTTCCAAATCCAAACCCAAATATCAAACTATTGGTGCCATGAAATGTAACTAAAGCAGACAACATTTTAAATAAGGCGTGTGACTATGTAGGGGCGCTCACACCAGTAGCACTGAAATTCTCATGCAGAAGGGGGTTAGCACAAAAATAAGAGGATTGGAAGGTCTCACCCAAGACTACAACTGTGAAATGGTTAAAAATGGTTTGGTAGCAGGAGATCATTACTAAATTCCGCTTTGGTGGGTTTTCTACACAGGAAATGCCAAACTTGAAGCCAACCTTTAGGCAGTGCACTTAAACCAAACCCAGCTACAGATGCTGGAACGAAGCGTCCCATCTGTGCCAGCATTGCAGTGTATTTGATTTAGTCTTGACTATGTTGACATAAAACACTTCCAAGTCTGTGGTGTATCAGATCCGACCTTAGTGGCATCTTTTAGAAATAACCCAAAGCCTCCCAAGGTCTAGTACTTATACTGTTCAGCTGACCCTGCAATCCTGTCTGCTTGTCTGGAAACGTCAAGATCCGCAGTCACCTAATAACCTTCCAAAATTATTAATTGCTGGACTTGTGTAACAATTCGGTAAAAAAAGTCATTAAAGTGGTTTTCTGTTTTATGTAAGTAAAGTTTAATTATTTTACAATTAAAAGTTTTCCAACTTTCTAAAAGTCTAATCAAAATAGAGTTTCTTATGAATGTCATCATTCACAGTTATACAAGATGTACATAAAGTACACCAAATTCATTAAGGCACACATGCCAAAAAAATGAATTTGTCACATCGTTCGGGCTGCCGAAAGCCAGAATGTGGAATAACACGAGCTTTAAGCTGGAATACATTTCTGCTGTAGTTTAAACTACTTTCTGGTATAAAGTATAGTGCTTGGTCCTGACCCTCCAACTAAGTCCTCCCTTGTTGTATAAAAGAGGCGGAGCTGGTATAAAAAAAGCCAGTTTTATACATAAATTACATGTAGATCTGTGTTTGTATAAGTGAGTGGAAACATTCATTGATTATATCCAAGCCAAATCAGAACAGACCCGATAGCGAGAGTTTGCACCAAGTATTTAGGAATCCTCTGTAAGCTACTGTAGAGGAAATCCAGAGAGTTTCCTTCCAAGCATTAGGCAAAACATTCCCATTAACACACAACAAATAGAGGAATTAATAATGGTAAAAAAAAACTTCTTAAACTATTTTAGCAACAGGAGCCTAAATATGGCAGTACCATACATATAAGGGTATATATCTTCCTTTAAGGCCGTGGTCAGACAAACATATGAAAAATTGTACAAGTTTCATCCAGAAAACAATTTTCAACCATATTGTCATCTGTGTGATATGTATTAGTCAATTTGGCTGAACCTGCAGGTTTCAACAGGACCACCCAACCATATGTGTGTATGGGAGCTTCCTGTAATAGAAAAAAATAAGAATCTTATAGATGTAATACATTTTAAAGGGAACCTGTTGTGTGAAAAAATGCTATCAACCTGCAGATATGGGGTTTATTTGCTGGATAATAATATTCTAAAGCTGTGCGACCACTCAAAGCAAAGCTACGGGGAAGAAATAAACGTTATTTCTCCCGGCAGCCTTGGGCTTTCAGTCATAGAGGCGGGCCAGCACAATTTCAGTCACCACTCAGTACATAGTAAGCGGTGGCACCCTGACACTGACTGACAGCCGGCCCTCCAGTGCATCAGTGCTGAGCTGGCTGTCAGTCAGTGTCGGGTCAAGGTTACAGTTGTCGCTCACTTTGTACTGCGCCTAACTGAAGCTGCACCGACCGTGCATCTATGACTGAAAGCCCGAGGCTGCCATGAGGAATAAAGCTAATTTCCTCCTGGCAGCGGAGCTCTCAATGCGGGCGCCGGGCAGCTTCAGAACACGATTAACTTGCAGATTAACTGGATATCTGCAGGATGATAGCTATTAAAGGGAACCTGTCCTGTCAAAAAAATCTGACAAAAATAAAATAAACTACAAAGCTACAAGCTTTCAAGACTACTTAGGTCTCTTCATATGGCATGATGTATATCAAACTAAACAAAGTATCTGAAGAAACAGACACGCACACATATGTGTAATATATACGAAAAGAGGAAAAGAGCAGAGACTTGAGAGGTTTCATTTTTTAGATGTCCATTTTTTCCACTATGCCTCTTCTCTTTTCATATATATACTGTATATACACACACACAGTGGCTGATAAAGTAGCCTCAAAGCTCGCTTCGTATAATCACTTATTTTATTTTTGCTAGCCATTTAAAGGTATCCTAACTACAAGGCTATTATTTATTTTGTTTCTCTGAGGCTAGAGTCACACCAGCGTATATTCTCTCATCCGAGAGAATCGGGACGATTATGCAAATCACACTCTGATCAGAATGTGATTTGATTTTCTCAGATGAGGAGAAGATGGGGATTCTGTCAGTGCACGGAAATTGGACTGCACTCAGATGTTATCCGAGTCCAGTCCGATGTTTTCCACGGACTCATTGACTTGCATAGCTGAGTGCAATCCGAATATTTGACATGCTGAGATTTTTTTTAAACAAGCCCAACTTTTCCAACCTCCCATCCTATGAGAGGCCTTTCATCCCATGTAATAATCTAGTTGCCTGCCCTTGAACTGATCTAATATCTGAATGCCCTTTTTAAAATGTGGAGCCCAAAACTGGATTCCATATTCCAGATGTGACATTACAAGTGATTTATAGAGGGGCAATAATAATACATTTATAAAAGGGTAGTAATACTTTGGGGTCTCTCTTTTTATACACCCTAAAATTTTGTTTGCTTTTGCAGCTGCTGCCTGACATTGAGTACTGCGGCTCAGCTTACTTATAACCAGAATACCCAAGTCCTTCTCCTGTTCTGTAGTCCAGAGTATATTTGTATGTGCAGCAATATGATTACCCCGGCCGCCCTACATTACTCTAAATTTATCATCAATAAACCTCATCCGCCATGTGTTTGCCCAGGCAGACATCTTATCTACATCGTTTTGTAGTATCACACTATTTCGCTCAGTTTTCGTTACCATACATAGTTTTGTGTCCACACATTGCTGTTACTCCCTTTATAAACAATCTGAACATTAAATAAGTGAAAAGAGAAGATTATTTTGCAGAACGAAGGCAGGAGCTGCAGTCACCTTCCCCGATTCTCACAGGTCGCTGATTCCTAGTGGGGATTTCAAAGTGAAAAAAACTCCCCAGCGCATTAGTGAAATGACCCCACGGCCGTGATCTAGTGCAAGACTGAGAGTCAACGCTCACTGATCCAGAAAGAGGTTTTTTTGGGAAAGCTGCTGCGCACATCGTACGAGCAGCCAGATGACTGCGGGCCACAGAATACAAACCCAGTTATTATACTACACGCAGCTCCGCGTTATTTATAATCCTCAGATGAAAAGGACTCTTATGATCCGGAGGAATGTTACAGAGCAGACAGGACTCGGGGCCATCAACTATCTTCGAGGCGATCACGTATTTTATTTACACACTTAACTGCCTCCATATTGGCAGCCCAAACCTTGGCCGGCGCGCCATGGACACTAAAAGACTGAACGGTAAAGCAGTGGAAAATACTTATCTAGATTTTCACTGAATTTTACAAGACCTATTTAAAATGTTATGGGCAAAAGAATAAAAGTAGCACAGACAGAGATGATGTCAGGGCCGACATCGGCATTACTCAGGTACAGCAAGATCGTCCAGAAAGTGAACGTACGGAGACTGAGCGCAGACAAATCTCATCTTTTTCCTACCTCCCAGGGAGAGATTTACCTTTTCTTCCCATAGTCGGAGCTATTACAGCATTATATACTTAATTAGCATAAGATACATTCAGGTTCTGGCAGGACCTGGCTGCTTATGGGATTATACACACGTGGACAGATGTCTATATCTAAAGTTCACATTGTACCCGGAATAGCAAGAATTAACAGTCAGTCCTCGCTCTATGGTGTCCTTGATAAAACTTGGCCAATACACCATCCGTATTTTATTCACTTGAAATCAACAAAAATGTTTTTTTTTTTCAGTTTTACTTAAAAACCTTAATTACAAATAACAATAACTAAAGGGTTATTCTCATGTTATATATTAGGTGCAGTCAGATAAACACAGAAAGTTTGCGATTAACTTGCTTTTTCCAGCTTGCTATGTATTCAGCTTTATTCTTTACTGACTGTTGACAAGTGGAGCAGCCACCGCTGATAGACCGTGTGCAGCGCTTACAAGTAGAGATGACCGAACCAAACTGTAAAAGTTAGTGGTTCGTACAGGACACCTAGTGTCCGGTGCTGAACTCCAAACTCGGACTTCCGTTTTACAGTTCGGGGAGGAGAGAGAGAGAAGGAGAAAGAGACTTTTTCCTGCTCTAAAGTTCAGGTCTACATTTATTTCTATGGGGTTCAGGTTCAAGTTCGGGTACAGTTCTGTTACCCGAATCGAACTTTGGACTAAATTTCAGTCGAACCCGATGAACCCAAACTTCAATGGGTTCACTCATGCCTACTTACAAGCTCTTTTGTGCCTTTGTTTTTTAAGGGGTAACATTTCTCCTTGTGGAGAGTGACATTCCAGCTCTGGCATGCCAATGTAAGGAGGCTTGTTCACCATGCAATTCTCCTCTGGGAAATTAAATATGCAAATTGCCTCTTCAGAGAGCAAGACTTGAACTCTATACCTGTCTATACCTAAACCTGTTGGAAGGGGCAATCCTACAAATCACTATCAACCGTTTAACGAGCCTTGTAATATGACTTAGGATAAAAGCCAAATTAGAGTCTCAATTTGCAGAGACAGTGTTTCAGGGTATTGCCCCTCATCAGTGGAAAGTATGAGAACTGATCAGAGCCTCTCACCTAGCCAAATAAATTTTCATACTTGCACTGACGAGGGGCAATACACCAAAACACTGTGTCTGCAAATTGAGATTCTGATTAGGCTTTTGTCCTAAGTAATATTACAAGGCTCGTTAAGGGTTGATAGTGACTTGTAGGATTGCAGCTTCCAACAGATGGCGCTATAGAGTTCAAGTCCTCTTCCTCTCTGAAGAGGCAATTTGCATATTCGTTTTCTAAAGCACCCAGAAAACACTCATGAGAATGAACATGTACATTTTCTATGTAGAAACAACTTGCTGGCCATATTTTCAGTCTTTTGAGCATTTTGTAACCACTTCAGATCTCCAAAGACACCAAGCGGTTGAGTCACTAGGCCATTCTTCAGGTGTTTTCTACTCTGTAGATGCTCTATACTTTACAATACAAGTCAAAGGGAAGGCTAAAAAGATGTCTTTTAGAGCGTTTTGTGTTTGAAAAAACAATAGCTGTTTCTTCATTGTTAAATGGAGGTAAAACAAAAGTCTGGAAAACGCCAGTAAAAAACGACGCCCCAAAACCGCTTAAAATAAAAATGCCGGCAGCCAAAACCATAAAAAAAAGGCCAAAAATCCCCACTAAAAATGATGCTTCAGTGATGTGTTTCCTGAAGCATCTTCATTTTGAAAAACCAAGTGGATTCGCCCACCTGTAAAAAAGTCATCTGCATATAACCTCAGTGTGAAAAACCAATGGGTCTACATTGGATGTATTTTAGAAAAGAAAAATCTGTTGTGGATTTTTCAAATGTATATTGCAAAATCTGAGTTAGTTACATGCAGACTTGTCATAAATTTTGCTACAGATGTAATACTTCAGAATACTTCCTTTCGGCACTGAAGTAGTTAAAGGGAGTGTTCCCGTAGTTAAACCTCTCAGAACTGTTGGTAGGCCAAGCTAAGAGGTTAGCATCAGTGGTCCAGTCAGTAGAGTAGAGGGGGGAACTTAGTGCCCTGACCAAGCCTTGAGTGTTATAGAGCTTGGTCCTGGCATAATGCCTTGTGGGCTGCAGTACCTATAATCAGCCACAAAATGCCACTGTCCTGGGTGCAGATGTTAGGTTGAGTCTGCTAGCAGTGTTACAGACAGTGATGGGGTTAATGCTGTGTGATGACAGTCCACAGAGGGTGGGCACATTAGGAAAATCTCCGCTTAGTTTCCAGAAGCAGGAAGTGATGAGTAGTAAGAGATAGGACAGTGAACTGTACGGGCAGCCTGTCTATATGGAAGCTGCTAGGGTAGACGGGAGCTCCATACCCTCAGACAGTGGGATCACCAGTGTAAAAGTCTCCCTACGCAAGAGTCCTCTTAGCTGGCCGGAGAAACTCAACAGAGGTATTGAGGACCCGGGGCACTTCTAGTCTGCAGGAAGCAGAGGAAGATAAATAGGACTCCAGGCTAAGACGTGGAGGAAATATCGGATCCAGAACACTGTTGGTATTGCAGAAGAGTCTCTTGGGCTAGAGATTAGAGTCACAGAGATGCTTCACTTAAAGAGGGAACCAGGGATGAAGATGTTGTCAGCTCCTGTGAGGGAGATAATAACCTGTCGGGCCTAAATACTGTACATATTCCTCTTCCCCAAGTAAAGTCCAAGTTATGGTTAAGAACCTCGTGTCCTCTTAATTTATTACAGCCCTGGTCCCAGAAGAGAAATGCCTGGAGACAGCCGCGATCCGATGGTTTGAAGTAAGTGGAGAGCCCCACATACACAGCCACACATCAGAGGGAGGACACAAATTGTCTGTAGGGTGCCAGAGCGAGAGGGGGCTACAGCTCGCCCACGACTACCTCGCTGGGGCACCTTACACAGATATGTCTCAACGTTTACCCATTGCAAAAGTAGTAATTCGTTATGAAAATCCGCAGGATACAATTTTCCACATGCATTTTGCATGGATTTTTTACTCAGCATGTAGAAGAGATTTAGTCAAATCTCTTTCAAACAAAGCCGCCTGAAGAATGAACATGTTACTTATTTTAGCCGCTTGAAAGTTTCCGAACCATCAAGAGGTTAAAGGAAGTAGCAAAAGATTGAACATGTGCACAGCAATGTCATTTTGGCAATGCTGTGCATTGTATTTATTTTTTACAGAGGCTTTGTGGTACTTTTTCAGGGGAATACCAGGCGTAAACCACCTGAAAAAGACGTTATTTGCACATAGCCTTACTATTCACTTTGGTCAAGTAGGTGGAAAAGCGTGAGAATCCCAAACTGTCTGTCCTCCATTAGTGATTACTAGGCATAAAGTTCTCTGTGACTCTATGACCTCCATACATTTGTTGCATTTTTACTTTTGCATTCTCATACAACTTGCTATTACCGTGACACCTCATCGGCTATATTTAGGTGGAAATATTACTTTTTTTTTCCATTACAAAAATATTTTCACTTTCCTACCACAAATAAAAAAAAGAAAAAAAAAAGAAACTGTTCAGGGCGGCATTGAGTATTAGTATTTCCGCACTAAGCCTCCCACACGTTTCGCAGTCATTCTGAAACGAGTAACTTTCAGACTGCTGCAAAGAGTCAATGTGGAAGTACCAATTAGTGTAGATGTTGTACATCCTAATATGACAATATAAGGTTTATTATGCGGTATAATATTAATTTCACAGCTTGGAAATGTGCAGGCTGAGCACATTTTAGCATAATTACAAAGTCACGGTCCTTACCATCATCCAAGTAGGCCTGATCCAGGTTCTGCTCTCTCTTAACAGTGACTCCTGAAGGTAAAATTTCCTTCTGTTCTGCGGCTGGAGGACCATTTTTAGGAGACCGCTGGCTGTTGGACTGCTGTTGGATTACAGTCGGATAGTTGGTGGGACTTATTCTTTGTGCTTGGGTTGGTCGTGTAAGACTAGGAGTGAAGTCGGAGCACATGATGTGCTGGAACTCTTGGTGGCTTCCACATCTTATCTGATGGTTGGTGGGAGAATAATGGATAACTGGAGATGGCTGATGGTTGGCTGAAGATTGGACTGGAGAGCTGGTATGGACAAGAACTGATCTATGAGGATCTGGAATGGTGATCTGAGAAGTCACCAGAGCGGGCTGTTGATAGCTTAGTTGACTGGGACTAAGACTTTTGCTTCTTTGGTATAGAGCTGCTGATGGGTTTTGCTGTGGGTATCTTGAATCTGGTGATGTGAGGCCAGCTCGTACTTGTTGACAGGAGCCCAAGTTGGCCACTAAGCATGAAGGGGAATCACTGCCCAGTGGATGCTGGGGGTAGAAGGCTTGTGGCGCTGTTCCTAGCCCAGTGAGTGCGCTACTCCCAACTATGGAGTGATATTCATCAAGAGGCTCTGTTTTAATGGATGGCACTGAAATAGGCAAAAAAATAAATAATGCTCCAAACAGTGACAAACCTAAAATATAATGCACACCTCAAAATTGAAATTGCAACACCAAGAAGATAAAGTCAATAGCGTTATAGAAATCACAAGATTGATAGAAATGTTAATGTTATGCAAATGATGAAAAAATGGAAGCAAAATCTGGATTTTTTCAGTATCGAGTATAAGCACCAGGTGCAGATATCATGGCATGCTATCAATAAGGTTAATGATTGTCTCAGGAATGTTCTGCGGTGCTGAATGCACTTTGGCAAATCATCATGTTTCGCTGCTGGCAGCTCCCTTTGTAATTGCCGACCAATTATGTCCTACATGTGCTTGACCATACCACTGGTTTTTCACCTCCAACCCAATCTAATGCCGAGCTGCTAGTGTATCTGGAATGAAGACTAGAGGGGTCTGGCTACCGTACAATTTGCTACCCCACACCATAATTCTGGGAATAGGACTGTTGTGACGTTCCCTCGTGAAGGCCTCTTCATGGCATTCCCATGTGGTCTCATCAGATTCGAAGAATGGGGTATCCATTCTCTACTGCAAGTGAAATTACATACGGAGCCTAAGGCATCACACAGTGTCTTCACAAACAATAGGCGTTTGTACGACGTTGGGCTACGAGCCAGATGTCGAGCTACAGGTGCTCCATTGACTTTAGGCCATCGCTCTCAAAAGGCATAATGGTGCTGAGAAAGTCGGCAATGAAGGCTGGAATGGAGGTCTGTCCTCTTCAGCGATAAGTCCCACTTTTGTCTTGAATGCAATAATATCTGGAGATTCGTCTGGAGATTATATGGGCAACACCATGAAGAGGCCTTCACAAAAGAATATCACACCGGACTGGGATTTTGGTATGGGATGGCATAATGTACAGTAGCCGGACTCATCTAGTCTTCATTCTAGGCACACTATCAGCTTGGTGTTATACTGATTTGGTTGTGGAACCAGTGGTACGGTCCTTTCTCCAAAGTGTCCCAGGAGCCATTTTTCAACATGACAACGGAGGCTACATGTTGCTCTTCCTACTGTGAGCAGTCTGCGAGGCCTAACCATACTACCATGGCCTGCAGTGTCTCCGAACTTGTCTGTCATCTAGCACATCTGGGACACCATGTAGAGGCTTTCACAAGGGAAAGTGAAATTGGACCAGGAGCCATTTTTCAACACGACAAAGCTAGACTGCATGTTGTTTGTGCTACTGTGAGCAGCCCGCGTGGCCTAATCATGCTACCATGGCCTGCGGTATCTCTGGACTTTTCTCCCATCGAGCACATCTGGGACATCACTGATTGGCAAAGGGAGCTGCCAGCAAGTGCATATAGCATGGCAGAACATTCCTTAGACAACTATTAATAAGCTCACTGATAGCTGCCCAGGCTGTAAGTGTGGGGATTTATGACATTCTATGACTAAGGGCTCCGACCAGAAACGTGTCAAAATGTTTCCTGTTTTTTTATTGTATGCATATCCCTCTTTCTATAGACATGAAATAAAGATTGCTAAATTTTATCAGCCGCTAGGATTCCATTTTTTCTCCAGTTCTATTTTGATCCCTGTCGTACATATTGCATTCATTTTTTATAAGTACCCACGTGTGAAAAAGGACTTAAAGAGTAACCATTGTTTTAATTTTCACTTCTTAAATAATGACTGATCAATTTTGGCAGAGAAAGAAGCTAATTTTTCTGATAAGATATATTACAAAGTTATTATCATGTGTACTATTGATTTATCAAATGAAAAAGAAAATGATGGTTACACTTTAAGTAAATATATGTGACGGTCACGTACCTGGCAGGTAGGTAAAGTGCTGCGCCTGGCTTCTTTTTCTTTTCCCATTTATGACATTGAAATTCACTTTCACTGGAGAGTTGATATGTCTATTGCGATATTCTGGCACCTCCACGAACAGCATGCTCTAAACATGACCAGAATGGCAGTTACTTTCTGAAAACCCATGTGCATGCTCACAAATTTAATTAAAGGGGTTGTCCACTACTAGGACAACCCCTTCTTGAACTAAATGTTTGGCCCCAATAAAATAAAAAACCTATACTCACCTCCAGTGTCGGCTCCATTCCAGCGGTGTTAGTACTTGCGGTCCCAGAGCTATGGTCCGGTGGAATGACACGTGGTACCCGGTGCCCAGTCAGCGCTGGCATCACTGTCCCCGCCTTTGTACGGATTGAACATGAAGAGGAAGTCAGAGATCAGCTGCAACCTTAGCTTCCTCTTCATATTCAATCCGTACGAAGGCGGGGACAGAGACCGCGATTGCTGACATCATTGGAACGGAGCCGGCACTGGAGGTGAGTATAGTTTTTTGTTATTTTATCGGGGCCAAACATTTAGTTGAAGAAGGGGTTGTGCTAGTAGTAGACAACCCCTTTAACAAAAATATTTTTATAGATACACTCCTCAACGTTGAAATTGCTACATGAAGAAGGAAAAGCCGTGGAGTTATAGAAATCACCAGATGGATAGACATGTTCCTAATCTGCAAATAATAAAAAATGGAACCAAAAGTTTCAAAACATCTCGATTTATTCAGTATGGAGTATGAGCACCACATGCAGGAATCCCCGCACTTACAGCCTCGGCTGCTATCAGTGAGGTAATTAATGGTTGTCTGAGGAAGGTTCTGCCACACTGAATGCACTTGAGCAAATCATCAAGATCCACTGCTTGCAGCTTCCTTTGTAATTACTGACCAATGACTTCCAAGATGTGTGAGATATTTTGAAAATTTTGTTTCCATTTTTTATCATTTGCATATCATTAACATGTCTATCGATCTTGTCATTTCTATTATTCCACAACCTTTCCTTCTTGGGTTGGTGCTGAAACTTTTAGCAGTGTGCATATGTATATTTATATATATAATAGTATATATATATAGATATAGGGCAGCAGTGGTTAGCATTGCAGCCTTGCAGCGCTGAGGTCTTGGATTCAAATCCCACCAAGGACAACATCTGCAAGGAGTTTGTATGTTCTCCCCGTGTTTGCGTGGGTTTCCTCCGAGTTCTCCGGTTTCCTCCCACACTCCAAAGACATACTGATAGGGAATGTAGATTGTGAGCCCCAATGGGGACAGTTCCAATAATGTCTGTAAATTGTCTGAATTGTAAAGCGCTGCGGAATATGTTGGCGCTATATAAATAAAAAGATTATTATTAGTATTATATATATATATATATATATATATATATATATATACACACACACACATATATACAGTATATATGAAGTCTGTATGTGTGTGTGTGTATATATATATATATATATATATATATATATATATATATACATATATACAGTATATTATTTTTATTGTTTCATTTATTATTATTATTCTTTTAATATTTTTTAAACCAGCTGTTGGAGGCACAGTTTTATCTGAGTTATATATGAAATTATACTCAAGCATCCATATTTTACTTTCTCCTACTTACAGGCTGACTTTTGTCTTTATCCACTGTGGCTTCTGTCTCCCAAATCTGTTGCCCATCTGAAAATAAAAAATATATATATATTTAATTGTTGCAGTAAACTTTTCATAAAATCTGGTACACTGGCAGCAAAAATTATATCCCCTGTACTGTGTATGGCTACAGGATTCCGGTGACAATTGATTTTTTAATATTTTCCAAAATTGTGGAGTGGATCCTGGAAAATGAATAATTTATTGGATCACATAAACTGTTCTGTGTGTTTTCACTAAATGATCACTTATGTCTGACGGGGGTGTTGAAGACTGACATTCCCTAATAGCAAAATATTAGGGTTGGCGGCAAAAAAAAAGGGCTGTAAAATATTAAACAATTATATTAAAACATCCTGTAAATGAGAGCCACAAAATGCGTCATGGATTTAATATGGGTAAGACAAGTGTGAAGAATTGGGATAGAGGAAAACAAAATAATACTTTCTGGATTCTTGCAGCTCAAAAGAAATAGAAGCCTAGATAACAGATGGTATGACTATTTCCCATTGACAAGATACATTAAAGGGATACACCCATTATAAGAAGGTATGGCAAATTAGACATTTTGCAAAACTCTTCTTTGGGTCAATATAGGGATTTATATAGGGTATCACCGCCTTGGCTTTCACTTCCTAATCCATTATCCTTCACTGACTCCTGTGACCAAAGCACATTGTATGGGATAAAGAACACAGTCAAGTAGCGGAAATGTCATTTTCCACTGTGCAGCAATATAGACGCTAGGTAACAATAGCATTTTCACTATTGGGATTTTGTCAGATAAGCAATTTTAAAATGGGTCCTGTCAATTTTTCCTAAGGCTACGTTCCCACTATGTGCTTTTGGTGACTTTTTTATGTTGCAGATTTTCTGCACCAATTCTCCAGCTGTATATGTAAATTAAGTGACCTGCATTTTTTCATTGCGTTTTTTTACATGTGTTTTTATCGGGTTTTTGAACCTGCGTTTTTTTGTCTCTTGTTGGTCTGTCATGTTCTAAATAAAGCTGCTTTGTTTTTCATACTTCCTGGTATTTGGCTTTGACAAAACTTTATTGTTACAGTCATTCGCAGCATCAAATTCGCACCATCAAAAACTCCCCAAAAACTCATTGTGGGCACACAGCCTAAAGGTGTTGCATTCTACCGCCTGATCTGACACTGGGCCTGAAGGGATGCAGCTGCACTCAGCCAGTATTGTGAACGGATCATGTTCTAATCAATCGGTACTATGCATTACACTAGGCGTTAAATGCTTCTGTGCCGCCCTGGGTGCAGTTGTATCTCTCCTTACCTCATATTAAAGCAGTCAAGACAGTTATAATTAATCCAGCCATAGCAAAGCCAGGAAGGCTAGAGTTACTATCATTGCTCTACAGGTTCTGATTAGGTCACCAGGCTGACCCTGCATATAACCAGGCTAGCTGTTCTCCTTAGTCAGTCAACTCAGGGAAGCTGACCAGACTGGATGTGTCTTGTACTGAATGTCAGTCAGCTCAGGGTAGCTGACCAGACTGGATGTGTCTTAGGGCGAAAAGTCAGTCATGTCAGGGAAGTTTACCAGACTCGATGCATCTTGGAGCTGAAGAGAGAGACAGGCCAGGATCCCTCTCTGAGAAGTCTGCACAGGCCATGTTCAGAGAGCCGCAAGTATAAGTGGTTGCTATGAACAACTACTGTTTTGTATAACCGAGCTGGGACTAGCTCAGCTGTGTATGAGTAGTCAGGGTCTGTTCTGTTTAGTTAGTGCCTGGCAAGGCTAGGGATTAATGTTTATGAATTTGGTTTTGGTGCTGTGCAACATGTGTAAACAATAAAAACTGCATGTGCTTGGACCAAAACTGCATTGCCTGTATGAACACTACCTAAGACCTAATGCCTATCAGAGAGAGCGAAACCCTACACAGAATTATAGGTCAGAAAGGACTGGGAAATAGTGTAGTCAGGCAGCATGGTGGATCAGTGGTTAGCACTGTTTTAGCACTGGGGTCCTGGGTTCAAATACCACCAAGGACAACTTCTGCAAGGAGTTTGTATGTTCTCCTCGTATTTGCGTGGGTTTTCTTTCTTCCCACATGCCAAAGACATACTGATAGGAAATGTAGATTGTGAGCCCCAATGGAGACAGTGATGCTAATGCCTGTAAAGCACTGCGGAATATGATGGCACTATATAAGCAAAGCATAATAATAAATAATATATAACATAAAATTTCTTTAGCGTCTATTTATTGCTAATCACAACTGTCACAAAACACCAATTTCCCCTCAAGGGTTAATTAAGCGTGCCTTCATTACATATAAATGTTCGGCAACTGACAACTGTGTTAATTTTTTTGCACTTTCCTGTTTTCTTAATAATCTGTTATCTGGTCCTTCTATCTCCGATTTCTGTCATATGAATCATCAACTAGAATGATAATGTGGTCTAGCAACAATCCTGAGGGCTGAAAACCACACGGGATTTAACAGGTGCAAAAATATTTCATTACTAAGCATATTTTTTTAAAGCATTTAAGAACAAAAAAAAATAGTCTGGTTATCAAACCGCACGTCAGTATCAAAGCAATTGCTCCCTCAGAGGTTTTACTGTAAGTCACAGTATAGTAGAATGAAACCATTTCTGCATCACATGGCTGCAAAATCAGGAGTAAAATAAAATCTATTAATTATCAGCCCGGCCATATACGTTAGATACCGGTTTGCCAAACTCGGTTTCGGCTGACAGTTATCTCTCCTAACCTCCATACACAAGCATCCTCGCCGAGTGCACATGTTTTGTATGGGTGTATAGAAAGAGGGGAAAAATCCGGTGGCATCATATCTTCTTTATGAACAAATGCATCAGGCATGCTGAAAACCAACAGCCCAATCCCTCTGTCCATGTGTAGAACCCCATCCACAGCACATGGTCAGCAGGTTTAGTTGATTTTAGTGTAATCTGTATGATCGGTTTTAGATAGCCAAAAAGATATGTCAAAAATAAATTATCTTAACCAATGTCAATACAGAAATTAAAGGAGTTGTCCACCCTTGGTGACTTTTTTTTTGCAATTAGGCTTCATTAAAAATTTTGCACCATTTGGCTTTTACAGGCTCTTTGTGTCCTAGTACATTTAACTTTGATGTGGTTTGTGGTCATATGTCAGCTGAGAGGAGCTCAGAAAAAGCCCCAAATGTGGATGAACATATATATATATACACAGTGGGGAAAATACGTATTTGATACACTGACAATTTTGCAAGTTTTCCCACCTACAAAGAATGGAGAAGTCTATAATTTTTATCGTAGGCGCACTTCAACTGTGAGAGACAGAATCTAAAAAATAATCCAGAAAATCACATTGTATGATGTTTATATAATTAATTTGCATTTTATTGCATGTAATAAGTATTTCATACAATAGAAAAACTGAATTTAATATTTGGTACAGAAACCTTTGTTTGCAATTACAGAGGTCAGAAGTTTCCTGTAGTTCTTGACCAGCAGCGATTTTCTCTCCTCCACACAGATCTTCTTCAGATCTTTCAGGTTTGCTAGGCAACATTGAGTTTCATCTCCCTCCAAAGATTTTCTATTGGGTTCAGGTCTGGAGACTGACTAGGCCACTTCAAGACTTTGAAATGCTTCTTATGAAGCCACTCCTTAGTTGCCCTGGCTGTGTTTCTCGGGTCATTGTCATGCTGGAAGACTGCTGTCATCAATACTCTTCCTGAGGGAAGGACGTTGTTGGCCATCCATCCTCCCTTC
Source organism: Phyllobates terribilis (assembly GCF_046119375.1). Lineage (NCBI taxonomy): Eukaryota > Metazoa > Chordata > Amphibia > Anura > Dendrobatidae > Phyllobates > Phyllobates terribilis. Next base: position 107,510,250 of record NW_027362765.1, read on the forward strand.
AATATGGTGCAATCGTCCTGTCCGCTTTGCACCCCCAAAGTATGATGTTTCCCTCACCAGTCTTTATGGTTGGGACGGTGTTCTCGGGGTTGTACTCATCCTTCTTCTTCCTCCAAACACGGCGAGTGGAGTGGATACCAAAAAGTTATATTTTTGTCGCATCTGACCACATGACCTTCTCCCATGCCTCTTCTGGAACATCTAGTTGGTCATTGGCGGACTTCAAACGGGCCTGGGCATGTGCTGGTGTGAGCAGGGGGACTTTGCGAGTCCTGCAGGATTTTAATCCATGACAGCACAATGTGTTACTAACGGTAATGTTTGAGACTGTGGTCCCAGCTCTCTTCAGGTCATTGATCAGGTCCTCCTGTGTAGTTCTGGCCTGATTCCTGACCTTTCTCAGAATCATCCTTATCCCATGAGGCGAGATCTTACATGGAGCCCCAGACTTAGGAAGATTGACAGTCATCTTGTGTTTCTTCCATTTTCTATTAATTGCGCCAACAGTTGTTGCCGTCTCAAAAAGCTGCTTGCCTATTGTCCTCCAGTCCATCCTAGCCTTGTGCAAGTCTAGAGTTTTTCCCTGGTGTCCTTAGACAGCTCTTTGGTCTTGGTCATGGTGGAGATTTTGGAGTGTGATTCATTGTGTGGACAGGTGTCTTTTATATACGTAACGAGTTCAAACAGGTGCAATTAATACAGGTAACAAGTGCAGAGTAGGAGGTCGTCCTAAAAAAAAACTAACAGGTCTATGAGAGCCAGAATTCTTGCTGGTTGGTAGATGATCAAATACTTATTTCTTGCACTGAATTGTAATTTAACTATTTAAAAATCATACAATGTGATTTTCTGGATTTTTTTTAGATTCTGGCTCTCACAGGTGAAGTGCACCTACGATAAGAATTACAGATCTCTCCACTCTTTGTAGGTGGGAAAACTTGCAAAATTGGCATTGTATCAAATACTAACTTTCCCCACTGTATGTGTGTGTATATATATATATATATATATATATATATACACTGTATGTATATATATATATATATATATATATATATATATATACACAGTACAGACCAAAAGTTTGGACACACCTTCTCATTTAAAGATTTTTCTGTATTTTCATGACTATGGAAATTGTACATTCACACTGAAGGCATCAAAACTATGAATTAACAAATGTGGAATTATATACTTAACAAAAAAGTGTGAAACAACTGAAAATATGTCTAATATTCTAGGTTCTTCAAAGTAGCCACCTTTTGCTTTGATGACTGCTTTGCACACTCTTGGCATTCTCTTGATGAGCTTCAAGAGGTAGTAAACTGGAAATGGTCTTCCAACAATCTTGAAGGAGTTCCCAGAGATGCTTAGCACTTGTTGGCCCTTTTGCCTTCACTCTGCGGTCCAGCTCACCCCAAACCATCTCGATTGGGTTCAGGTCTGGTGACTGTGGAGGCCAGGTCATCTGGCGTAGCACCCCATCGCTCTCCTTCTTGGTCAAATAGCCCTTACACAGCCTGGAGGTGTGTTTGGGGTCATTGTCCTGTTGAAAAATAAATGATGGTCCAACTAAACGCAAACCGGATGGAAGAGCATGCCGCTGCAAGATGCTGTGGTAGCCATGCTGGTTCAGTATGCCTTAAATTTTGAATAAATCTCCAACAGTGTCACCAGAAAAGCACCCCCACACCATCACACCTCCTCCTCCATGCTTCACGGTAGGAACCAGGCATGTAGAGTCCATCTGTTCACCTTTTCTGCGTCGCACAAAGACATGGTGGTTGGAACCAAAGATCTCAAATTTGGACTCATCAGACCAAACCACAGATTTCCACTGGTCTAATCTCCATTCCTTGTGTTCTTTAGCCCAAACAAGTCTCTTCTGCTTGTTGCCTGTCCATAGCAGTGGTTTCCTAGCAGCTGTTTTACCAAGAAGGCCTGCTGCACAAAGTCTCCTCTTAACAGTTGTTGAAGAGATGTGCCTGCTGCTAGAACTCTGTGTGGCATTGACCTGGTCTCTAATCTAAGCTGCTGTTAACCTGCGATTTCTGAGGCAGGTGACTCGGATAAACTTATCCTCAGATGCAGAGGTGACTCTTGGTCTTCCTTTCCTTGGGCGGTCCTCATGTGAGCCAGTTTCTTTGTAGCGCTTGATGGTTTTTGCAACTGTACTTGGGGACACTTTCAAAGTTTTCCCAATTTTTCGCACTGACTGACCTTCATTTCTTAAAGTAATGATGGCCACTCATTTTTCTTTACTTAGCTGCTTTTTTCTTGCCATAATACAAATTCTAACAGTCTATTCAGTAGGACTATCAGCTGTGTATCCACCAGACTTTTGCACAACACAACTGATGGTCCCAACCCCATTTATAAAGCAAGAAATCCCACTTATTAAACCTGACAGGGCACACCTGTGAAGTGAAAACCATTTCCGGTTACTACCTCTTGAAGCTCATCAAGAGAATGGCAAGAGTGTGCAAAGCAGTCATCAAAGCAAAAGGTGGCTACTTTGAAGAACGTAGAATATAAGACATATTTTCAGTTGTTTCACACTTTTTTGTTAAGTATATAATTCCACATGTGTTAATTTATAGTTTTGATGCCTTCAGTATGAATGTGCAATTCTCATAGTCATGAAAATACAGAAAAATCTTTAAATAAGAATGTGTGTCCAAACTTTTGGTCTGTACTGTATATATATATATATATATATATATATATATATATATAATTTAGCACCTATTCTCCTGTTTACACTTTGTATTAGTTGCGGTTTACTTATCTCTGAATAATTATTACCATTATTCTCAAATCTGATCACTCAAAATGTTTATTTCTGATCAAAATTGATTACACCAGAGTGATTGTTATCAGACGTGTACATTTGCATCTTGTTTCTACATGTTATGTGTCATTATGGGGGGCGGCTATCTTGCCTAAGCTGCTAGTAGCAGCATTTAGAGATGTGCTTTACAGCAGCCAAATGGGGCATAGGCAACAATAGTCTGAATGTTTTGATTGCCTTCTATGGGAGTGTGCAGTGGTCATGTTCTGTGACCTGTGCAGAGGTCATTGTACAGAGTAAGGAGAGGTAAACTGTAACCGTCACCTATTACGGATGGTGGAACCTGTGATATCTGTCATTTTCATCCCGCCTGTGATGATAATGAGATAATTATTGAGAAAGCGATCTCTACAGAACAGAAAGTGTCAGCCTATGATGAGGCTCAGTAGTCAGAGTGACAACTGCATGATTTCCTTTTTTTAAATATAGATAGCGAAATGAAAAATGCAAAAAAAAAAAGTAAAAAAAATATGTTTAACATCAAAAATTTGATACAATCGATCACACATTTCTAGACTAAAAGAGTACTGTACTTTTCTTTATAATGGGTAAACTATAGTTGATGGATTGCCTCCATTAAATGTATTTCTCTGCAAGCTGCAGTGACATTGCTGTCCCTACATGACGGAGAAAGCAACCAGAGTACCAGTCAGGTGAGTGTAGAGCTGCCTACAGAGCAAGTATCATGATGGAGGGGTTACAATCGAATCCTCTTAGCACTAGAAGTCTCTTTGCAGGGTAAACAAAGCCCCCAGTAAAGCCATCGGCGTAGTGATCTATGACTAAGCTTTGTAGGGCAAGCAACAGTTAAATAAATAAATGGGAAAAGGTCGGCCTTTGTGGGGTTAAACGTTTAAGGGGATTGGAAAAAGGGGTGGTGGTGACAGAACGGGCCTATATATAATTACCGGGGGGTTGGGTGCTACTAAACGGCACGCAGGCACCCATGAAAAAGGTCCTGCCCTCCATCCCTGTCAATTTGGGGTTTTAAATAATGCTGAATTATGGGAAGTAGGGTGTGTGCGGGGGTCGTTGGGTCATTTCGGCGAGCGGTGGTGAAGGGGTTCTTGGAGTTGGTGGCAAAATTGTGATGGGGGGGTTGTACATCGGGTAGATGGTAACCTTCCCTTTATGTTCGGATTTTGGTTAATTGCCTGGCAGATTTTGGGACTCCTTAGGGTGGGGAACTGGGAGTCGGTGATATGGATAAGATTTTCCGACAACAAAGGTGCCCCCGAGCCCGTAGTCGTGGCTTGGGGTAATACTGAATGGGTTATTATTATATTGGTTTCCGACAGGTTTTGGTGCTCCAAGATTTTCCGTATTTTCAAGTTATTTATTATTGTAATGTTTGTATAATAAAAGGCAGATTTGGCCACTTAATCCAAAGAACGGTGGTATGAGTGTTTATTGGGACGGGATTCGTGGAAGTGGGGCGGTGGTGTGAAATAGTTGAGTGGTAGCAGGGAAAAGTCGGAAGGGAAGCCTCTACAATACTGCAGTCATGGACTTTCTCACATCACCTACTGGAGAGCAATGTGGATGGGAATGGAGGGAGCTGTGTCAATAGCTGTATCAGAAATAGGTGCCGGGAATGAACGTTGTTCTCCGCCTTCTGGAGTCAAGATAAACCAGTAGTAAGGATAAAAATGTAGGTTTAATGTCTACGCATTTCATAGTCCACCGACTCCTTCCTCAGGATACCCATACATAACAACCAATAGTTAATAGCTGTATCAAACACACATTTCCCACCTTGCACTCTCCTTTGGATAAATAATTCTGATATAGACTAAAATAAAATGTGATATAGCAGAGCTTAAAGAGGACCTGTCACTTGCTAAAAAATGTAGTTAAATACCTTGAAAAAAATCTGCAAGCTCCCCTGGTTCTGACGCTCTTTTCTGTTTTGCGCTGCGTTGCTCCATTGAAATCTCTGCTTGTAATGCAGCTGGGAGGTTCTTCAGAGTCTTCTCTGGGGTCGTGCGCCTTCACTCATCCCACCCACATGCTGTCAATCGCAGGTGCCAAGCTTAGCAGTTGATCTAGCAGTGTCAGACACTGCTGAACTGTGACTGGCAATGTCTGGGAAGGAGTGGTGAAAGTGCACGCCCCAGAGAAGACTCTGAAGAAACACCCAGTTGCACTACAAGCAGAGATTTCACATGCTGTGCTCCAGAAGAAACTAATGTGAATATCTCTGCAATAGATCGACACAAGACAAAAAGGAAGAGAGTAGTAGACTTGGTGGAGCTCAGGGATTTTTTACATGGTATTTAACTCAAATGCCCTTTAAGACATCTTCTTGTCTATGACTGTCTCGCTGCCATAATGACTTCTGCATATGAGCACACACCATAAAGCCAGTATTATAAGAAACCTTCAAGCAGCAGGAACACATATTGCCATCAATCCACAAACGTTGTATGAATGCTCAAATTCATATTTTACTCTGAAATACTAAAAACCAAAGTGCAATAAAATGAGTCACTTGGAGTTTCTGACTCAGAAGGAGAACAGGGAGTTTCTCTAGCCAGACAGATTCTTAAAAAATCAGAGGCCTTCAACAGGTGATGCTTCTTTCTTTCTGAAATTATTTTTTTTCCCAAAGTCTAAAAAAATAATAATAATTTGGTTTCAGAGCAGAACAATCAAGTACAGGCTGGCTTCCATGTGCGCCCCCGTATAGAAGCCAGTGCCAGGACTGCTGGAGTGAATGGTGGATTCCTGTGTTAATGAGGATTTACCATCTGTAAGATTCCAGAGAACTGTGTCACAAAGGAACTTTCCAAAATATTCCATCCGTCTCCCTGCGTTTCTTATAACCATGGTAACTGGCTTGCAAAAGCTCTGTTTCTCAATCAGTGGACTTAGATTTTTCCTGTTTTGCAATGTTTCTTTGGGATATCCCAATTACATCAGAGTTCAAACAGATTTTAGTATTGTGGAGATTTATGTAATAAGAAAGTAACAGACAGCAAGACATTGCAAAATCCCAGGACCCTAAAGGGGTATTTCTATCTTATAAATTGAAGACATATTGCTAGGATATGTCATTGCATTATATTCAGTGGGGTCTGACCTCTGTGACCTCCACCGAATCTGAGAATATTCTTGTACATAGGTTGCGGTATTATGGTAGTTTTTATTCTTGTACATATGAGTTAGCATTTTAGTAGTTATGTTCTTGTTCATACAGTATGAGTAGTATTACAGTAGTTATATTCTTGTACATGAGAGCAGTATTATAGTAGTTATATTCTTGTACATGAGAGCAGTATTATAGTAGATATATTCTTGTACATGAGAGCAGTATTATAGTAGTTATATTCTTGTACATAGGGGGGCAGTATTATAGTAGTTATATTCTTGTACATGAGAGCAGTATTATAGTAGTTATATTCTTGTACATAGGGGACAGTATTACAGTAGTTATATTCTTGTACATAGGGTGCAGTATTATAGTAGTTATATTCTTGTACATAGAGGGTAGTGTTATAGTAGTTATATTCTTGAACATAGGGGACAGTATTATAGTAGTTATATTCTTGTACATAGGGAGCAGTATTATAGTAGTTATATTCTTGTACATAGAGGGTAGTGTTATAGTAGTTATATTCTTGTACAAAGGGAGCAGTATTGTAGTAGTTATATTCTTGTATATAGATGGCAGTATTATAGTAGTTATATTCTTGTATATAAGGAGCAGTATTACAGTAGTTATATTCTTGTACATAGAGGGCAGTACTGCAGGAGTTATATTCTTGTACATAGGAGCAGTATTATAGTAATTATATTCTTATACATAGGATCAGTACTACAGTAGTTATATTCTTGTACATAGAGGGCAGTATTATAGTAGTTATATTCTTGTACATAGGGGGCAGTTTTATAGTACTTGTATTCTTGCACATACGAGCAGAATTATAGTAGTTATATTTTGGTACATTGAGGGCAGTATTATAGTAGTTATAGTCTTGTACGTAGGAGCAGTATTATACTAGCTAGATTTTGGTACATGGGACAGTATTATAGTAGTTATATTTTTGTACATAAGAGTAGTATTATAGTAGTTATATTCTTACATATAGGGTCAGTATTATAGTTATATTCTTCTACATAGGGACAGTATTATAGTAGTTATAGTCTTGTACATAGGAACAGTATTATAGTAGTTATATTTTTGTACATAGAAGGCAGTAAGGAGAACATCTGTAAGGAGTTTGTATTTTCCTCTTGTGTTTGCGTGGGTTTCCTCGGGGTTCTCCGGTTTCCTCCGACACTCCAAAGACATACAGATAGGGAATTTAGATTGTGAGCCCCAAAGGGGACAGTGATGATAAAGCGCTGTGGAATTAATGGCGCTATATAAGTGAGTAAAATAAATATTATAGTAGTTATACCCTTGTACATAGGAGCAGTATTATAGTAGTTATATTCTTGTACATAGAGGACAGTATTATAGTCGTTATATTCTTGTACTTAAGGGGCAGTATCATAGTAGATATATTCTTGTGCATAAGGGGCAGTATTATAGTAGTTATATTCTTGTACTTAAGGGGCAGTATCATAGTAGATATATTCTTGTGCATAAGGGGCAGTATTATAGTAGTTATATTCTTGTACATAAGGGGCAGTATCATAGTAGATATATTCTTGTGCATAAGGGGCAGTATTATAGTAGTTATATTCTTGTACATAAGGGGCAGTATCATAGTAGATATATTCTTGTGCATAAGGGGCAGTATTATAGTAGTTATATTCTTGTACATAGGGGACAGTATTATAGTAGTTATATTCTTGTACATAAGGGACAGTATTAGGCTGTGTGCCCATGATGCAGATCTAATGCGGAAATGCATTAAAATCGCTTGTTAAGATGTCTGCCATGTTTCCCAATGATAATCCGCATGTGCTGTGCACATGCTTTTGAAATTGCCGCTGCGGATTATCATTGCGGAAAAATCCGCAGCTCAACCAATTTGGCCGCGATTTTGCGGTGAAATCACGCCCATTGACTTGCATTGAACCGCATAACATCTGCATGTATACATGTGGATGTTATGCGGTTCAATGCGCGGATGGTACCCGGGTTGGGAGAAGAGGAGACTCTTATCCGACCCAGGTACCATCGTACCTGCAAGTTAAAAAAGAAATATAAAGTAAAAAATATTCATACTCAACTCTCTGGCGGCCCCCGGTCTGCTCCTGACGTCGATCCTCTCTCCTCGGCGTCCTGCGGTGTACTGGCAGGACCTGCGGTGACGTCATTTAATCAGCTGATGGTCACGCGACCATCAGCTGACTGCTGACGTCACCGGTCGCGTGACCATCAGCTGACTAAATGACATCACCGCAGGTCCTGCCAGTACACCGCAGGACGCCAAGGAGAGAGGATCAACGTCAGGAGCAGACCGGGGGCCGCCAGAGAGTTGCGTATGAATATTTTTTACTTTATATTTCTTTTTTAACTTGCAGGTACGATGGTACCTGGGTCGGATAAGAGTCTCCTCTTCTCCCAACCCGGGTACCATCCGCACATTGAACCGCAGAGAGAGGTTGAGTATAAGGTTTTTTGGTTTTTTTTGCTTTTTAATTCTTTTTATTTACACTAGATGCACGATTTGAAGCAGAAATATCCTCATAAGTTGGTCACACAATATAAATCCATGGCAGCTGTGTGGCCATCTTGTCAAGCCCTTTTCCAAGTGATGCTCAAAATCGCTTGGAAAACAACTTGGAAAAAAACGCATGTAAAAACGCTGAAAAAACGCATGTAGAGTCAGCATGCGTTTTTTCTGCCAAGGAGATGCAGAAATGCTCAGGAAATTTCTGCTTCAAATCAGCTTCGTAGGCACAGGTTTTTACATCAGAACACTGGAGTAAAACATTTTGCAAAGTAGCAAATTTTTTGTGCAAAATAGTGTTGCCCAAAAATTTTGCAACTTTTGGCAGTCTTACACCAGTTTGAAGCAACTCCACCAAAATGGGCGAAGCTTATGAGGAGCAGGACAGAACGTGGCTACATCCACCTGTCAAATTCACCAAACGTCTTGTCTTTTTTTACCCAGATACGCTACCACATTCTTTAACGGGAGTGGCATTTCTTGTAGATTAGGGATACTATTGTAGTAAACACTTCATTATAAAAATGGTCCAGTATGTGAGTAAAAGTCACTGAGTAAGGTAATAATGAGTGTATGCGCACCTGACCGGACAAGTAGAATGTGAACATTGGTATGTACAGGGACTGATGGGATTGGAATAACACATATATATATATATATATATATATATATATATATATATATATATATATATATCACATGTATAAATATATAAATCATATATATTATATAGTGACATAACATATATCACTATATAAATAATGGGAACTAAATAATCATTAGTTAATGACTCACCAGGGGTTTTCTCTGTGAATACAACTTTGGATTCAGCTGTAAAATTTTGCCCAGTCAAAATCATCTGCTGTCCTCCATAAACAAGACAACTGTCAATATCCTGCCTCTCCACTAGAGGGAGTTCATGAGCTGATCGTTGAGCTAAAGAAAAAGAAAGAAAAGCAAGTTATAAAGGATATCGGCATCTTCAATATTTTATAAACTAAAGTCACATATAACCCATCCATAACTCTTACAATATTTTGTTCTTTTAACTAGTGCAATAGACAATATCTGATCCATGATTAAGCACAAGCTGCTATGTTTGCAAATTGTACAGAAAAAAGTTATTTTTTTTTCTTTTTGGGACGACCGATGAGTGATGTAGAGTATCTGACCAAAACCACACGTAGGAGAAAAACCCCAAATGTAGAAATAGTTAAGTAGTCCCCAAAAGTTTGTGTCTGTATTTCATTAAAAAGCACTTAGTGGGCTGACGCTGCTCGAAAAATGACTGTCTTCCAAGTCATTCAGTTGCCAATAGAGACCCACTTTTCAGGCAATAAAAATTGACCCTCCCAGCCAAGGTTTTCCCGAGAAATGATCTCAGTAGACTGAGCCGGATTGTGATCAGCATGCCTGGATTTGCACAACCGTTCATACGCTGAAGCTTCTGACACTCACATGGCAGTAACTGCACAGATGGAGTCTTCTGCTCAACGTAGCAAATCCAGAACCCAAAGAGTGTAACGATATTGTACAGGAATACTTCAAAAAACAGGGGCCTACATTAGCAAGGGGTTTTATTTACTCTTTAAGTGTATTTTTAAGTGTATTTTTTAATACGTTCTAAAATCTAAATTTTAAAGGCCATCTCTATGGGCATTTAAAACATTTTACAGAATGGCCATAGTGCGCATATCCATTGGATCTGAGCTCTTCAAATTCCCTACAGCCTTTTTTCACATTGCAAGGGAGTCTTTGTGTTCCCAGAGATCTGGCATAGGCTAAGTCCACACAAGAGTATTTTTGGTAAGATATTAGTTTTTTCACGGGTGCTCGGATCAAAAATACTGTTATTCAATTGGCACAGACCGAATGTCCTCGAAAAAAAAATTGCAGCATGCACTATTTTCTTCTGTATTTCGAATGAGACTTGCCCATTCAAGTCTATGGGCTCGGATTTTTGGTCCAAGCGCGATCCAACAAAACATCAGATCACACTGGGACCAATGTTATTCTATGGGGCAGTACATATCACTGGTCCGATGAAAAAAATCGCTGCATGCCTGAGTTGGATCCGATATGGTTCGCACTCAGCCATGCAAGTCAATGGAAAACATCGGATAACATCTAAGTGCAGTCAGATTTCCATGGACTGACAGAATGGAGAAGATGGAGACATTTTTTTTCTCCATCTTCTCCTCATCAGAGAGAATTGGATCACACTCTAATGAAACTCTGATTAAAGTGTGATTAGCATAATCGGTCTGATTTTCTCGGATGAGATAATACATGGTCGTTTGCATCTGATCCCCCAAAAATTGGATCCCTTAAGAATCAGCGGTAACAGTATCGGCTTTTTATGGATACTTTTATTTCTTTAACAATGAAAACTGTATTTGGTCTTACACTGATGATGTATAAGAACGGATGCAAGTGGATGACAATGCAGATGAAAATTCATCCGTTGTTTCTGGATGAAAATCTGTAATTTTTTTTTATACGCTTGTGTGACCTTATCCCTATAGAGGAAAACATCCAACTATTCACGATTGCAGTTAATTCAATACCTTTAATATCTAAAGCGTCTTTATAGAAGTATATTGCAGTAAGAAATGGCTATGACTTATCTGATCTGTAAAGTATTAATGTAGGAAAGAAGATGCACTTTGCCTAAATTTAAAACCCTTCTGTTAGGCTAATCTCATCCAGAGAAGATACAGATTAGAAATTAGAAAAAACTTTTTGATATTGGGGGTGATCAATGAGTAGAACAGGCTGCCACGAGAGGTGGTGAGTTCTCCTTCAATGGAAGTCTTCAAACAGTGGCTGGACAGACATATGTCTGAGATGATTGTTGGACCAGATGACCCTGGAGGTCCCAACTCTAACATTTTATGATTCAAAGTTGTGAAAGTGTTTGCATAATTCAATGGCAACCAACCAAGCGCAGAAGGCTGCGCTGGCATTGTGACAGATCGGCTCAATAAACCTGGTCATTACCCAGTCACAAGCTGCACAGAAGAACCGTATGCTGAATGATTAAAATAGACTATAATACTCACATGGAAGTAAAAAAACTGCATAAAATGTTTTATCACTCTTAGTTTATTGGTGTCATGAGTATAAATGGCCCTTAACAATTTAGTATATGATGAGTTACATTTTCTATGCTACAACTGCTAGATTGGCAACATTCACCAGGTCTAAATTTCAGACTTGATAAATTGTAATTTAAAGGGAATATGTCAGCAGGTTTTTGCTTTGTAATCTGATAGCATCATGAGATAGGTACAGAGACCCTGATTCCAGCGATGTATCACTCAGTTTATTGGGTGCAGCAGTTGTGATAGAATCACAGTTTTCCCTGCTGCAGATCTAGCAGAACTCAGAATGCTGCGCCCCGTATAACCTTGTCCACACCACTGATTCATGGCTTTCTTTCTCCCTGTTGTAGATGTAATAGTGGTCAGAATGCTGAGCTGTGTATAACCCCGCCTACATCCCTGCCTGGCCAATAAGTGGTAGGGGCGGGGTTACACAGATTAGCCAGACTGCTGTGCACATGAAATCTAGTCCTGCAGTGATAATCTCCTGCTGATAAAACACTGATTGTATTGAAACAGCAAAACATAGCCAAGTAACTGACATATACCTGGTATCAGGATATTAGCCCCTACATCATGCTACTCAGATTACAGAGCAAAAACCTGCTGACAGATTCCCTTTAAAATCGAGGGTGTAGGGGTATCACTACATGACTAAAAAAAAATCATTAGAAAACAAAGGCACTTACAATAAGATGGTAGATAAGTTTGGTGACTTGTACTTACAGCACTCTATCGGGTTGGATGCTGCTTGCAAGGAGACAATCCTCCCACTGGCTTCGGGAATGTGCACTCGGAAGACAATTCGCACTCGAGTGTTCTTCCTCCCAATGTCTGTCTCGCCTTTTCTCAGCTCGATGTCAGCATTTTTTAGCTTTAATATCCCAGCACAATCAATTCTATAAAAAAGAAGATGACATTATTAATCGGCACAATAAAGCCTGAGCACGTAGAATTTCAGATATCAAAGCGACTACAAAAAAAATAGTTTCACCCTAAACTGGAGAAAATGGAATGTGAGATAAGAGTTTTCTAGTGCAGTTTAATGGCTAATTGGTCACCATGGTTAACGGCACTTTTCTTTTTATCTGTCAGGGATACGCCAATAATATGACTAATCCAAATAATGATTCGTGCTCATGATAGTAATGGGTATTTTTAGCAACCAATCAATGAGACTCATCAACAAATCAATTAAATCACACATCTCACACATTTTATGATTTCCTGTGTAGAAAATGTCCCAATCATAGCAAAATATCTGAGAAGGAAAATGACAAAGAGGGGGGTTGGGATTTCCGATAGGTCTAATAATCGTTTACTAATGTGTGTGGCCACCATTAAACACTGACATGATCTATAATTTGGTAAGAGCACAAAAAAAATTACTTTGGCATATTCCATTTCATTCTTTACTAGAGCTAAAAGGTATCTGTCATCAGGTTTTTGTTATGTAATCTGAGAGCAGCACGATTTAGGGTCAGAGACCCTGATTACAGGGATGTGTCATTTATTGGTCTGCTTGGTGCAGTTTTGATAAAATCATTGATTTCTCTGCTCCAGAACCAGCAGTTCTCTGAATGCTGAGCTCTGTATAACCCCGCCCACACCACTGATTGGCCGTTTTCTGTGTACACTATGCATAGTCAGAAAGCTGCCAATCAGTGATGGGGGCGGGGTTACACAGAGTAGGACGACTACATGACGCAAAACAAGTAGTCCTCTAGTGATAATCTTCTGCTGATAAAATACTAATTATAATGAAACTGCAGCAAGCAGTCCAGTAAGTGACACATCGCTGGAATCAGGGTCTTTACCCTTACACCTTTATGCTATCAGATTAAATAGCAAACCCCTTCTGTCAAATTCCCTTTAAGCAAAAAGATTGGTAGGGCCCTAAAACAGTGGCTGTATTGGTAGTCCGTAGCCGTGACCAGTACATTGTGAGCCTCATACAACCTTAGCATCTATTGTGATTATTAGAACCTTGAAGTCATTATAATTCTGGCATGACACAATCAGGAGGATGTCATGGGGACTTACTAATGAGAAGAGGTAAGGGGATGTCACAGATATTAGGTCAATGGACCAGGGTCCTTCAAAGCTTTTTGCTCAACTCTATTCTCTATTAGGTTCACAACAACATTTGGAGTTTTCTGTTTTCTTATAGAAACAGAAAAACAGAACTCCTGAAGGAAACTGATCCGTGCCATGATCTACCCAAATGCCACAAGATTAATTCCATTTAGGTTCCCTTACGGTGTCCGGATAGCGTACATTCTTCTAGTGAAAATTAACTGGATTCCCCTAATGGAGGCTGTGACGTCAGTGTGAACCTAGCCTTGAAAAACGTTGGTGTTGATGAATCGGGGCCAATATGTCTACAACTGAACGTCTAATTGTTGTTTGTCTTTTGACCGCTTACCAATATTATCCTCCTAGAAAAGGTTAAGTGACATTAAAAAGTGAAAAGTTACAGGGAATGTCCACCAAAACTCACATATACTGTACAGTATTGTATTTGTGAAATATTAGAAAAGTATATCTTAAACTCCCAGCTTACGTTGCTCTCATGTTGTTCTTTGGCTCCAGCGGTATCTCCAGGACTTTGGTGTTCCCAATAATTTTTTCATAGCTGGTGGTAGTAACAGTTTTTCCTGTAATACGATGGACCTGGTAGAAAGCATGAGGCTTTAGGATCCGTTCGTCTGCGGTACCAATGAAGGTCTGAAGTCCCAGAGGCTTGTTTTCCATGTAGCCATGAAGCTGTGGAAATAGAAATGAATGAAACGTTGTTTAAACACAAAACACCATGTAAGGCCGGGGTCACAAGAGCGTATGAAACATCGTCCAGAAAACGCAGACGATTTTTATCCATATTATCATCCGTATCCGTTTTTACATCCGTTTTCATATACGTACATTCAAAAATGTACATGATCAAATACAGTTTCCTAGGTTAATAATGGAAATTTATCTGTAAAAGTTGGATGCAATATGGATGATCTGATTTTTTTTGTGCACCCAAAGATTAAAATGCGCAAGTCTCATCCGAAATACGGAAAAAATTAGTACATGCTGTGATTTTTCCCAAGGTCCCTGAAGGTTCCAAGTGAAAATAAACTATCATCTGAACAGCCCAATGTAGTTACTTTGGTCAGTGTGCTATCTTATTTCTACTTGGACAGCACATATCCAAGTTTGGACTGGCCCACAGGAGAACAGGAGAATCCTCCGGTGGGCCCCCATCCAGGAGAGAGCTACCACCTTCTTATATGATCAGTACTTGGCACAATATACCTGAATTACTATGTACAGACAAAAACAGCAGCTTATTCATGTAACAATCTACCCAGTTCATTGTTATATAAATTTGTGATTGAGGATAATGTCACATTTGCATGTAGCTGAAAAGTGGGGCCCTGGAGTTGGTTACTGGTGGGCCCTTGGCACTCCAGTCCAACACTGGGCACATCCATATTATACTCTCATCTCAACGAGCAGCCATCAGTTAAAGAAAAATGGTGCAAAGCGCTTGCACAAAGGTGCAAATGGTGAAATTCTACAACCTGACAGATCATATTTTCGGCAGGCACAAGGAGAAACAAGCAATTCAGCTGTTGTGTAAACCATACAGATTAGAATGTGCATTCTCATGGTAAAGCACATTGTCAGTGCGATGTACAGCCACTTACTGCATGGCAAAACTTCACCCAGTTCACCAAAAATGACTATGGTTTTGCAATTGAAAACGTTCAACCATGTGTATTTTCTAAGATGTGCAGGCAAATAACACATTGTAAAACAGTGGTAATTTGAGCAAAACATGTGCGGTTTTGCCACATGGCACAGTATCAGTGCTCTTCTGCTCGTTTTTAAATCATAACTCAGAAAGCCTTTCTATTGCGCACATAAATTTTATTCTCTTTTTGAGATTTAAAAAAGGTTTACTTTTCTGAAAAAGCGCCACTCTTGTTAATTGGCCATATGTGGTATTGCAGCTTAGCCTCACTCAAGTCAATAGGGCTGAGGTGCAATATCAGATAAACCCTATAAAAACGTCCATTTACACGTCAGATTTAGCACACAATGTGTCATAGTTTCCGCACTGGAAACTCTGTCAAATTCTATGATGATCTGCATTTCACACATAAATAGGGTTTCACCAACCTCATTTATATACCATGGAAAATTTGTCTATGGATTTCTGGCTGTGTTGTGTAAAAGAATCAGCTATTTTATGGGAATCTGCACAGCCGCATCACATTTGCACCGAAAACCTGAGCATCAACCTTGAATTTCTGCTGTGGAAATACACATTCGATTTACTGAACATGCTCTTTAAAGCGCACCTGTCAGCAGGACTGTGCTCAGTAAACCACATAGACTGTCAGGTGGGTGCCGTTACACTGATTAATATGATACCTTTGTTGATGAAATCCGTCCTGTGGCTCTTTTATAATCTTTATTTTCATTTCTTCCATAATGAGATGCAAAAAAGAATTTGCCTGCAGCAACATGGCGCCACGAGCCGCGCATGCACAGTAGCATCTCTCGGCACCCAGAGATGCTACTGCGTATGTGCGGGTCATTTTGATGCATGTAAATTTCAGGTTTGGCACACAAATTACACAAGCAATATTTAAAATAGTAGGCAGGTCACTGAAAACACAGTGACCTGTCAGAAGGCAGAGATATGAAGTTGACGCGCCCCTGGGCCTGTGTCGCGCTGCGTTGCGCACGCGGGAGCTTACCCGGAGCCGGATCTCTTGAGGGTTGTAGTCTCGTGGCGGTGACCCGGTCCGTGCCCAGGGAGTCAAACTGAGCGGCGATGTAACAGCGGTAGATGCAGGACGACTACGCCACCCGTTGAATGCAGCTATGGAGCTGCCGCTGCAGGACAGTCCGCTGAGGCCGGTGGATGGATGGTGCAGCGTAGATGGTATAACCCCCAACGGGAGGGGTATGGCCTCAGGGCAGCAGATGTGGATGATGGGGGTAGCAGGAACCACTCAGAGACGGTGCGGTGTAATTCAGGGTCTTTACTGGTAACAACGATAGACCCTCCCGGAGTACTTGCTAGTGAACGGGGCCTGGTCAGTCCTTGAGCAGATGGGATCTCCCCTGGCCAGGCGGAGTTGTAGGCCTCCCAAACTGACTGTACTCTTCTGGCTACCTTGCTAGAAGCGGATATAAGAAGCCCACGTCCCTGAGTGTATCGTGTGGTGCTCACCCGTATGGCCGGTGACTCGGGGCCTTCTAATGGCTTCCGCTCCACGATGGAGGTGCTGGTCCCACGCGTGTGACCGTGCCTTCGGGTTTCAGGGCCTGAGGACCTGAAATCCCCTGCCGGTCGGCTTCTGCTGCTGGGCAAGAGTTAGTCCCCACAGCCTCGGACGCCGGGTCCGGTAAGAAAGCTTCTCAGTCAGGGCGAGCTCTGCAGCTGCCAGCCCCTGACTCGTAGTAGTATTGCTTCTGCTGTTTCTTGTCTCTACTCTCCTTGACTGCTAACCCTGCTTCAGCCCCGGGTTTATATAGGGGAAGTTCTTCCCCTCCCAAGACTGGGCAGGAGGTGTGGCATGCACAGGATCCCTGACCAAAGGACCTCCCACCTGCTCTCAGACATAACATCTCTATCACTGTGGCAACCAGACCCCTGGGGTGTCACATTCCCCCCTAGTGAAATTTAGTACTCCGGGACTAAACATATTTTAGAAAAACATAACAAGATAAAAACAATAATAATACAATAAGAAAAACATATAAAGTTGGTTACGGCATGTCCGTAACCGGGTGCAGTCTTTGAAGAAAAGCAAGGTGTCCATTTCACCAAAACAGGGAGACGTAACCAGGTAGGGGTTTGTCCTACCCCGAGTCCTTAACAGTCTTTAGTCCGTCCTGGGTTATGCTCCAACTATGTACAAGGATTCCCGGTAAATCCACCAAGGATTCCTAAAAATAACTGGAAACACAAAATTATACACAAGCAACAATACACAGATAAACATATATAAAACAATTTATACACTTCAAATCCTCCAGCGTGCGGGTAACTGGCCTCTAGTGGCCCTAGTGGACCTACGGAGCTGACTGTCTGGCCCTGAACTACAGGGTGTAGGAGCTGTCAAGGGTAAACTGGGCAGCTGTCTACCGGCTCTTTGTCTCACTAGGGGTACGGCAGGCTCACTATAAGCAGAGGGTTGATCCTCCTGTTCTGTTTGTGTGGAATCTTCTGCCTCCTGGACCGGCTGTTCTTCCAGCTCTACCTGTTGCTCCGTAGGTGCTTGGGATGCTGGTTGGAGGAAGGTGAGTACGGGTACCACAACTGCACCATTGACTTGAGTCCAAGACCGAGGGAAGTCCCCGAGCACAGTACTAACCATATCTTCCCTTTCCTCTACGGGTCGATGGTCTTCTTGTTCCTCTTCAGGGTTCCTCAGTTGTTCGGGACACTTCTTCAGGTGGTCCCGGGATACAATGGCTGTGGTTTCCCCTCCATCTTTACTGATGGTACAAACCTTCGGGTTCTCGTGGCTTGAGGGCAGTACGGTGTACGGGTCCTTCTCCCACTGGTCGTCCAACTTGTAGAGCCGTCTCTTCCTCTTCAAGACCTGCTCTCCGGGTACCAGGGGAACAGCGGGAGCATACTGGTTGTAAGTTTTCTCTTGTCTTTCCCTAGCCTGACAGAGACTTCGCTCCACGCTCTCCTGTACTCTCCGGTACTGCTGCTGCCTCTCTGTGTCCCAGTCTGTTTCTGGTGAAGTGTCCTCGGGTGTCAGGACTCCCATTTCCAGGTCAACAGGTAACTTACCAGGTCTTGCCCTCATTAGGTAAGCCGGGGTACAGTTGGTGGAACCTACCGGGATGTGGTTGTATAGGTCCACCAGATCGGGCAACTTCTCAGGCCACAGACTGCGTTCTTCCAGGGGCAACGTTTTTAGAAGATCCATTACCACCTGGTTCATTTTCTCACAAAGTCCATTAGTTTGCGGATGGTAGGGTGTCGTCCTTATCTTCCGGTAGCCATACAGATTGCAGAATTCCTGGAAGACCTCCGCTTCAAAGGCAGGTCCCTGGTCCGTCAGCACTTGGTCCGGGTACCCGTGTGGACGGCAAAAGTGCTGCTGGAAGGCTCTAGCTGCTGTTTGAGCCGTTAAGTCCTTGACGGGGACGACAACCAGAAACCGGGAGTAATGATCCACGATGGTTAACGCGTAGACGTAGCCACTTCTGCTTGGGGTCAGTTTTACATGATCCAAGGCTACCAGTTCCAACGGTTGCCGGGTGACGATGGACTGCAGGGGAGTATTCTGGCTGGCACGGTCCTTCCTTCTCAGGTTGCACGGGCCACAGTCTCTGCACCACTTCTCGATGGTTCCCCTCATGCCTACCCAGTGGAACCGCTCGCGCAGCAGGAACTCCAGCTTCTTCCACCCGAAGTGTCCAGCTCCGTCGTGGTATGCCTCCATCACCATGGCTGCGTCTCTTCGTGGCACCACTACTTGCCAGAGTAATTCATGCGTCCGGGAGTTAACCATTCTGCGGCACAACTTCCCTTTGTAAAGGAACAGTCGACTCTTCTCTGCCCATAGTTGTTTGGCTTCCTCCGGAGCGTCTGGTTCAAGGCGAGCCTCCGGCCGAGTCAGCATCTCCTTCACCAGTCGGACGGCAGGGTCGCTGTCTTGCGTTTCCGCCCAGTTGTAGTGGGGTAAGGGGTTCAACGTAGCAGCCTGCTTACTCCTTACCCGGTGGGAATACTGGATAGTCCCATGACGGTGGAACGCAGGGAGTTAAACTTCTTCCAGTCCCTCCGGATCTTCTCCTCCGTCCGGCAGGTTGGGCATCCTGGACAGGGCGTCCGCGTTGGTATTGGAGCGTCCTGCCCGGTATTTGATTGCGAACTCATAGTTGGACAGACGGGCCATCCACCTCTGCTCCAGGGCACCGAGTCTTGCCGTGTCCAGGTGTGTCAACGGGTTGTTATCCGTGTACACGGTGAACCGGGAAGAAGCGAGGTAATGCTTAAAGCGCTCGGTGACTGCCCATACTACGGCCAGGAACTCTAGCTTAAATGAGCTGTAATTCTCGGGGTTCCTTTCGGTGGGTCGCAGTTTTCGGCTGGCGTAGGCGATTACTCGTTCCTTCCCCTGCTGGATCTGGGACAGTACGGCTCCTAGCCCGATGTTACTGGCGTCGGTGTAGAGGATAAAGGGCTGGCTATAATCCGGATACGCCAGGATTTCGTCCCCCGTGAGGGCCATCTTCAGCTGGCGGAAGGACTCTTCTTCCAGCTCCTCCCATTTGAAGGGCGGCTTCTGGTTCTTGGCCTTCCGGGACTGGCCTATCAGGAGGTCCTGCATAGGTGCTGCCTTTTTGGTGAAACCGGGAATAAACCTTCGGTAGTAGCCTACCAACCCGAGGAACTGCCGCACTTCTTTTACGCTGGAGGGGCTTGGCCATTCCTTAATTGCGGTGATCTTATCAGGGTCGGGAGCCACTCCGTCAGCGCTCACCACGTGTCCCAGGTACTGCACCTTTGGTTTCAGGAGGTGACACTTGGAGGGTTTCACCTTTAGGCCGTAACTTGCCAGAGCTTCGAACACTTCCGCCAGGTGTTTCAGGTGGTCCTCATACGTCTTGGAATATACGATGACATCGTCCAGGTACAACAGGACTGTCTCGAAGTTTCTGTGGCCCAGACAACACTCCATTAGTCGTTGGAAGGTTCCCGGTGCGTTGCAGAGTCCGAACGGCATGCAGGTGAACTCGCTAAGTCCCATCGGGGTGGTGAATGCGGTCTTCTCCCGGTCCGCCTCTGCTACAGGAACCTGCCAGTACCCGCTAGTGAGATCCAAGGTAGAGAAGAAGTTAGCAGATCTTAAAGCAGCCAATGACTCCTCTATCCTTGGTAAGGGGTACGCATCCTTGTGTGTGATACGATTGATTTTCCGGTAATCTACACACATCCTCATGGTGTTGTCTTTCTTTCGGACTAAGACTAGTGGAGCTGCCCAGGGGCTACAGCTATCCCTGATCACCCCAGCCTCCTTCATGTCTCTAAGCATCCCCTTGGCGTGTTGGTAGTGGGCAGGGGGTACGGGTCGATACCTCTCTTTTATAGGAGGATGGTCTCCCGTGGGGATGTGGTGTTCTACCCCCTTGACTCGCCCGAAGTCTAACGGGTGTTTACTGAACACTCTCTCGTACTCCTGAACCACCCGATAGACTCCTTGTTTCTGGTGGGCGGGAGTGGAGTCAGTACCCAGATGTAGTTGCTGACATCAGTCCTCCATGTTTTTCTTAGAGCCGTTACCTTCCTCCGGGTGAGATGGAGGCAAGGGTTCCACAGATTGTATAGAATTTTGGTTAATGGTATATAATTTGGCTAGCGTGGCATACCGGGGCAGGTACACTTCCCTCTCCCCGATATTTATTATGCGAACGGGCACCCTCCCATGGCGTACATCAATCACCCCCGTGCTGTCAAAATGGTGGGCCTACTGTCCGAGTAAACTGGTTCTACCATTGCCTGGTAATCTCTACCTCTCAGACCAATAGCTGCCCGGCACCAAATCATCATTTCACTTTTTGGGGGCATGGCAATAGGAAAAGGGTCACACATTCTTACGCTACCAATCTCACCGCCGGAGAGTTCCACCTGTTGCCGTCGCATCAGTGCCCGGAACTCTTTCTGGAGCACCCGCTGCTCGCCGGAGCTGGCGTTCTTGGCAACCTGCTGTAAAAGGAAAATCACCTCTGCAAGACAATTTTCAATTACATTAGTTCCTAGAGTTATTTTTGGGTGACTCTCATGTTTGTCAATATCTACAATGATCAGTCCCTGTGCTGCCAGTTCGACTCTACCGATTTTGATGGTCACCTCTTTAAATCCGATCTGTGGCACGGGCTGGCCATTGCTGGCGATGATACTCAAGTCGTCGTCAGGGTAGCGGGTAATATCCGAGTCATTCCAGTACTGCTTAAAGAGCACGTACGGGATGGTGGTGACCTGTGACCCGGTGTCCAGTAGGGCACTCATGGGAATGCCATCCAGTACCACAGGCAAGACTGGACGTCCTCCCACATATCTGTCGCGCCAGTTTGATGGGCCTGGTGATCTTTTTCCTGGGGGTTGGCCCTCTACCCCAGGTTGTGCCCGTTTAAAGAACAGTACCTTGCCATATGTCCAGGTTGATTGCAGCGGCGGCAGATGGGTCGTCCGTCCTCGCTGTATCGGTCACTGGGTCTCCCTCTGGCCGGTGGGGTCCTCCTTGGTCGACGCCACGGGATGTCCTCCGGTCCGGATGCCAGCTGGATCTTCCCTGGGGTGGAAACCTGTAAAGACTGCACAGTTCGGGTTAGCGCAGCAACGCTCTTAGCTAGCTCTTGGACCTGATGGTGTAGGTCTGGAGCCGGGTCATTGTCCAAAGCCTGCGCATCAGCTCCCACAGGCCCTGCCGACAAGGGCGCCGCCTCCTGGTGGTAAGTGATAGCAGGGCGCTTGTGGGTCACAACGCCACCCGGTGCCGGTTCTCGGAGCACCCGGATGGCTCTGTCCTTGAACTGTGCAAAGCCCAGATGGGGATCCTGTAAGGCCATTGCCCGCAACTGGGTTCGGTGGGTATTACAATACAGTCCCTCTATAAACTGTTCGGTCAACGGCCTGTCCTCGTTTCCCACTCCATCAGGGTCGGTCTGCTTAATGGCCCTCAGGGCCTCTTGTAGGTTTAGTGCATAGTCCCTTATACTCTCATGCGCTCGCTGCTTGCACCCGTAGAATCTAAGCTTAATCTCGGCTGAGGTGCGGGTATCAAAGGTGTCCTTCAGCCGGGTTAGTATCCCTGCGACAGTCTTCCTCCCAGGTGGCCAGGATTTTACTTCCCTTTTGGCTGCCCCGGTTAGTTGGGCCACCAGGATGCTCACTTTTTGCTCTTCTGTGAGGGGGTACACCTGGAAGAGGCTATCCAGCTTTTCTCTAAAGTCATGCAGGGTATGTGACTCCCCTGAGTACTGGGGTAGCCAAGCTGCTCCCGGGATATAGGGCATGGTGAAGGGCATAACTGCAGCAGCGGTAGCGCTGGCGGGGGTTGAGGCAGTGAAGCTCTCCTCCGTATCCGACGTCTTCCTCCCCCCTAGTGGACCGTGGCCTACCTTGCGATGATCCTCTTCCGTAGGCCGCGGCTCCGCAGTGGATCGTCAGGGTTGAGGACCTTCCGTCGCGCTCCTGTGACGTCGGCGTCTGCTGGGCTCCTTCCAGGACCTTACGCAACGTCCGGACGTGAGGCGGGGCTTCAGTTCTCGCGCGCTTTCGGAGTCCACGCCCCTCTTCTTCCCGCGCGGCGTCCTCAAGATGGCGTCCAATGGCGAGAAGAAGGCTGAAGATGGCGCCGGATGGCGGGAATCTTCACCACAGGTAAGTTTGAAAAGTCTCTTTTTCAGGCACGCAGTACCCGGTGGTTGCGGGCACGAAATCCTGCCGACTACGCCAAAGTTGACGCGCCCCTGGGCCTGTGTCGCGCTGCGTTGCGCACGCGGGAGCTTACCCGGAGCCGGATCTCTTGAGGGTTGTAGTCTCGTGGCGGTGACCCGGTCCGTGCCCAGGGAGTCAAACTGAGCGGCGATGTAACAGCGGTAGATGCAGGACGACTACGCCACCCGTTGAATGCAGCTATGGAGCTGCCGCTGCAGGACAGTCCGCTGAGGCCGGTGGATGGATGGTGCAGCGTAGATGGTATAACCCCCAACGGGAGGGGTATGGCCTCAGGGCAGCAGATGTGGATGATGGGGGTAGCAGGAACCACTCAGAGACGGTGCGGTGTAATTCAGGGTCTTTACTGGTAACAACGATAGACCCTCCCGGAGTACTTGCTAGTGAACGGGGCCTGGTCAGTCCTTGAGCAGATGGGATCTCCCCTGGCCAGGCGGAGTTGTAGGCCTCCCAAACTGACTGTACTCTTCTGGCTACCTTGCTAGAAGCGGATATAAGTAGCCCACGTCCCTGAGTGTACCGTGTGGTGCTCACCCGTATGGCCGGTGACTCGGGGCCTTCTAATGGCTTCCGCTCCACGATGGCGGTGCTGGTCCCACGCGTGTGACCGTGCCTTCGGGTTTCAGGGCCTGAGGACCTGAAATCCCCTGCCGGTCGGCTTCTGCTGCTGGGTAAGAGTTAGTCCCCACAGCCTCGGACGCCGGGTCCGGTAAGAAAGCTTCTCAGTCAGGGCGAGCTCTGCAGCTGCCAGCCCCTGACTCGTAGTAGTATTGCTTCTGCTGTTTCTTGTCTCTACTCTCCTTGACTGCTAACCCTGCTTCAGCCCCGGGTTTATATAGGGGAAGTTCTTCCCCTCCCAAGACTGGGCAGGAGGTGTGGCATGCACAGGATCCCTGACCAAAGGACCTCCCACCTGCTCTCAGACATAACATCTCTATCACTGTGGCAACCAGACCCCTGGGGTGTCACAAATACATAAACAGAGCACCAGTTACAGCCCCTCCCCACAGGACGTCCCGGAGCATGAGCATCCCATTATGGCACAAATGAAAATAATGATTATAAGAGAACCACTGGATGGATTTCATCAACAAAGGAATTATTTTACCTTACAGTGTATGTGGTTTACTAAGCACAATCCTGCTGACAGGTGCGCTTTAATTCACATGCCACAAACAGATCCCCCTTCTATAGTTTGTAAAAAAAATAAAAGGCACTGATAGATATCAGCATATGATTTTAAAGACGACCTTACAACAGGTCAAAAGTGGCCAATTTTTGCTTTTATTTTATTCTTGCTGTACCCCTGAGTATTCAGGTTTTTTTTTTAATCCATCATATGGTTCCTTTTTATTTAATTTTATGGTATTTACCACAGGGGCGTAGCTCATAGGATAATAACGCAGATCATCCTAAAGACACGCCCCAGAGGATCCTCTGATTTACTCTCCCTTGAAAGGACAATGAGAATTAGCAATAAATTAAAAGGCCCATATCTCTGGAACTGTATGAAGGATTAAATAAAAAAAAAAAAAAAAAAAGAAAATACTGAGGGGAGCAGCAGGAATAAAATAAAAGCAAAAATTGGCTACTTTTGACTTGGTAGCCAACAGGTCCTCTTTAAGTCATTTTAATTTTTATATCATAAATTAATAGTACATATAAAAATAACAAACTGCAATATTTTTCATCAGATACATCTGCTTCTGTCTCATCCTGGACTGATCATTCAGTCTCAATCCATGGGTAAAATTTGTATTCAGTGAAGATGCTGGGTGAGAGCTGTCAGACAATTTGCACATTTCCCAGAGAAGCATTGCGGCTTGAAATGTCTCCTCACCTTGACATGCTTAGCATGTCGCTCTCCGGAAGGAGAAACGTAACTTCTAGATACCGGTCTGACGCCTCTCACCCAGCCAATTTAGAACTCACACTTGGCACTGACGAGGGGCAGAACCCCAAAACACAGTGCCTGCAAATTGAGTTTCTTGTTTTGGCTTATATCCTAAGTCATGTGATAAGGCTCGTTAAAGAGTCACTATTGACTTTTAGGATTGCTACTTCCAATAGGTGGCACTAGAGTTCTAGTCCTCTTCCTCTCTGAAGAGACAATTTGCATATTGCGGCTTGAAAAGTCTCCTCACCTTGACGTGCTTAGCATGTCGCTCTCCGCAAGGAGAAATGTTACTTCTTAGATTTAGAAATATACACGCAGGGGCGATGAAATAATGCAGAGAAGCATCTGAGCAAAGTATACTTCAACTATTCCAAAAAGATCATGTAAATATCTTGTAATGGTCATCTGGATTAAACAAATAAACTGCGCGATTCTCAATCTTGACGATGTGCAGTCCTTATCTAAGAGGAACTATAAGCAAATGAAGTTTAGTCTGTCACTGGCTGGTGCCCCCTCGTTTTACACTGCGAGACACAGTAAAGGGAAGCCATGCAGACTCGCTAGCCTTAATCCCGTGAGTTAATGAATGTGACCCTGACAATGCACGATAAAGCTGCTCATTAGAGATGAGCGGACAAAGCAAAATTCAAATTTGCCAGTTCACGCGGATTTTATCAGGGAATTCGATTAGGAGAGAAGCTATTCTCCGCAAATGTATTGTTCCTTGTAATGCTCTGGGGTCTGGAGATAAGTCGTAAGATGTAAAAAATAAACACTTATACTGACCTCACCGCTCACCTCTCTGGTCACTGCCACTCTTCCCTTCCCACTGTCCGGTCCTCCACATCCGGTGTTCACTCTAGGCTGAGGCTTCTGGCCCCGCAGCATGCACCATGAACTCCAGGGCCTTCTCGCAGGAGGAAGTCCTGACCTAAAGTAAACACCGGGCTGGAGATGTGATGTGAAGGAGGCAAGGAAGACCGGGCAGTGGGCGGGGAGCAGTGGGGGCGTCCGGAGAGGTGAGCAGCCGGCAGAAAGTTAAAAAGAAAATTTCTCATCGCTCACACTTCCGGTCATACCCACAGGTCGGTCCTCAGAGTCTCCGGCCCAGTGTTCACTCTAGGCCAGCGGGGGAAGACGGAAATAGGTGAATAATGAGTATGTTATTTTTTTTTCTTTTTAACCTATTGCCAGCCCTATTCTGTTAAGCAAGAAGGCGGCTACAGCCGGCCGCCATTTTGCTGAATTCGCGCTGAGGGAATCTAAAAAATATATTTTTTTTCCAAAATACCATTTTTGTGTAAAATTCAAATAGAATTCAATCCAATTAGATGGCACGCCAGGTCTGCCAAAGTTGTCAGGTTTGGCTGACAATAATCTAATGTGTAGGGGCAGCTACATGACAGCCTTACATGGCAGCTACATGACAGCCTTACATTACAGCTCTACCTTTTTCCTCCACATTGGTGGCCGATCGGCAGTATGACGCCGAGTTTCTCTCTGTATTTAACATGCACAAAGAATATCCTCTCCAATGTCACAGGGACATTATTTGCTCTGCTTTGTGTGCACAGGCTTAGCCAGTGTGTAAGTACCGGATCCTGGTGATCATTGAGGGAACGTCCAGAACAGCATTAATGCTTTCATACAATCCTAAACAGTAAAAAATAGCCATTTTTTTATTCTAGATAAAATTTAACATAAAACAAAATGAGCATATACCCTGCTGTAAGTAGGTAAATAGTAATAGTGCATATGAATAACATTGGGTACTTAATAAACACTGTTTTTGATCAAAAAAGCATAAAAGCCATCCCACCGCGACAAGGTGTACACCGCCTTGGAGGCAGGGCAGGACCGGGATCTGACTGTTCAGACACCTGGCCATGGGAAGCTATATAAATGAAATGCCTAGCTCAGATAGTACGATAGTATTATTACTATTTACTTACTTACAGCACGGCTCATTGCTTTGGTTTTGCTGTAGTTTCTTGTACTTTGTACAAACAGCAGTGTGTTCCCCTTTTTTGAGCTGGGCATTCATCTACTAGCTTCTCATGGGCAGGCGTCTGAACAGTCGGATCCTGGACCTGCTTGGCCCTTATCTACATTGAGGTCGTCTTACATATGATGAGGTTTTAATACTAGAGGAGAGGACCGTCCCGATTGGGTACACTTTGGCACGATGGGATGACTTTTACGCTTTTTTGATCAAAACCATTATTTACTAAGTGCCCTATATTATTTATATCTACTATTACTATTTACTTACTTACAGTAGGGTATATGCTCATTTTGTTTCTATCTTAGTTTTTGTCTATGAAATGGCCACAGTGCCAACATGCTCATACATGTTGAATGTATGCCAACTTGTGCTCCGTCTCATTTATTTGGTTTTATTTTGTACTATAGGAATAAATGTATGTGCCAGGTGTAATGTGGGGACTCCCAGGTTGAGTATGTAGCAACATTAGTAGCGTAGCGCCAATGATGGCAGATCATGCGGCCGCTATGTGGCCCTTGAGTCGGGGGGGCGGTGCCAGCGCCAGTACCACTCCCTTAGCCTGGCATTGTACTTTCAACTGTATCGGCATCCATCACTGTGGAAGTATCATACTATGTTTCGGGCAGACACTATAGTTGGCATCATACTTTATTGGGTTAATGAAAGGGCAACTTAGGGGCTTCAATAGGAGGAGGAAAGTTTTCTGTGCACATACAGTAAACCAAGTGCAGCAAGAACCATGGCACACTTGATATACCCAAATAAACCCATAGGAATGTATTATGGAAGACTTTTACAATGTGACATTGCTTCTTTTCGTATAATATTAATAATAATTATTATCATCATTATTGTTATTAAAAATAATAATATTTTTTTGTATTCCGCAGCACTTTACAATTCAGAGATACATGTGAAAACAATATCATGAATTACAGAGTAAGGATACGTTCACACGTTGCGTTTTTGCAGCGGGTTTTTTTTCTCAGCGTTTTTTTTAATGCGAATTAAAAGCTTCTTTTTACAGCAAAAGCTATACGACTTCAGAAATCTCATGCACGCATTTGTTTTTTTTCTGACTGAATTTGAGAACTGCAGCGTTTTTTAAATCCGCAGCATGTCAATTCTTGCAGCGCTTTTATCCACCCATAAAAAGCAATGAGAAAGTGAAAAAACGCTGCAAAAAATGCAACAGCTTGACTTTTTGAGCGTTTTTGGTGTATAAAAATTAAACTTGTACTGTAGACAAAGCACACAAAATTTTCCCCCTAAAAATGCTGCCAAACACACCAAAAAAATGCTGCAAAAATGCTGAAAAACAGTCGTCTTGAATGCAGAGTTTTTACTGCTAAGAGATCAAGTTTTGACTACAGAAAAAACGCTGCGTGTGAACATAGCCTAACACATAATTCACACAAGAGCAGTGAGGCCCAAGAATTTCCAATCCATGAGGAAATGGGGTTGACCCAAAAGTTCTGCTATCTTTATACTAACAATGGAAAGCTTTGTGAGCAAGTCACCAGCCAGGATCTGTATATGTCCAGATACAAAGTGCTCATGAGTGCACGGACTGTGGGGGAAACAGAGGATAGAGAGCACCAGATTCTGCTGCAAAATGTAGGAAGAGAACTGAGATCAGTTAAATTAGCGAGGTGAAGTGATAGACTGGACTAAAAAGATGTGTTTTTAGTTCACACTTAAAACTGAGGACATTGGGAATTAACCAAGATTGCCTGGGGTAGTGCATTCCAGAGACCTGGTGCAGGACAAGAGAAGTTTTGGAGTGGCAGATTTCGATTATGGAAGATGCATAAAAGTTAAAAGGGAGGTTCTGCATATCTGCTATTTTTCGATTTGTCGTTAAGACTTGACGGAAGGAAACGTCATCGTGGAGATGTTTTACATGAGGTTTGTATCTTTAGCACCTTCTACTCTACAGATGCTGTATACATCTTGTGTGTGTAACTATTCATTGTCAGCACTGATACTTTACGGCTTTCAGGCATGGGTTTAAGCCTGACCAGCACTTCACGCATGGGAAGTTGAGATGTAATTCCCCATAAGTTTTCGAAGGGTACTCCAGCTTCTTCCCACATGCTAGAAAGGAGAAATGAACTCCCACAGAGACCCTGCTATACATAGTGAAGACATGAATTGCTGAGCTGAGCACTGTGGTTTCATCACGCTACCACAGATGGCCCCGTCATTGACACTCGGCACCACTATCTTCTGCCATAAAGCAAACAGTGGCCCCTTATAACCTTAGTAGTAAATCTTAACACAAAGGTCTTGGAGGATCCTAATGGAAATTACATTGAAATCTGAGTCTTCATATATTATGGTTCTTTAAGCAAAATTTGAATCCACTTTCACTGGTGGAAAGTACTCAGCAATTGCTTATCCTGACAGTATTTATGCTGCTTACATTATCTTCTTCATTTTCCCATTTTTACAATTTATTTTGTCAGAGCCAGGAGATTAGAGTTTTGACTGGCCCAGTGGAGCTTTCCTAATTTAAGGGTTTGTGAAGACGACCATATTTTCGGTCCGAGTGCAATCCGACAAAACATCAGATCACACTCGGACCAATGTGATTCTACATGTCCGATTACTTTCCTTGGACTGAATCTGTCTGAAGAAAAAATTACAGCATGCCTGATTTACATCTGATATTTGGATTGCATTCGACCATGCAAGTCAATTGGTCTGTCAAAAAAATCAGACTGCACTCGGATGACATCTGAGTGTAGTACGATTTCCTCAGACTGACAGAATGGTGAAGATGGAGACATTTTTTTCCACCTTCTCCACATCCAAGAAAATCGGATCACACTATGATCAAACAATGATCAGACTCTGATCAGAGTGTGATTAGCATAATCGGCCCGAATCTCTCGGATGAAAGAAAATCAGTCGTGTGTCCACAAGACTTCATGAGAAACCGCTAACATTATGCGACTTTTGGCATTCTCAAGCCATTTTTGCCCAGCTCCAACAAAGTGCGCAGAGCTTGGGCAGGACAGGGGAGTGGTGACCGATACTCGTCAAATTAATGAGGAGTGGCGGCTCTCGCTATGCCACAAATGTTATTCCAGCAGGGCCTGGAGTAGGATTTGTGGGGAGGGGCACATCGAGGTGTACGCTACTCGTCCAATGCTTCTGCCTCTTCATGTATCAGGAGCATCTAACTCCAGCTTGCCCCCTAATCAAGACCGACGTGAACAATTGCTATCTTGATGAATTGGGCTCTGAGCCTTTTTGCTGAGATTTAGGAAAAGAAACTGAGTGGAAACTTTACAAATCCTCCCAAAAATATCAAAATTGCTCAAAAAATTACTTTCCGCTCTGAAAAACTCAGCAAAAAAATCAGTACGCACATATCCTTAATGAAGCACATATTCTGCCTAGAGTTAGTTGTGGGTAACCACCCGTAGATTAGTTCTGTTGAATAGTGCTAGTCCACTTGTAGATGAGTGATTTTAAACCACTAACCTAAGCCAAGACAAAAATATGTCTTGGATTTCTGCTGCGGATTCCATTGCAAATCCATGGTGAATTTTCCACGGGATATATCCACTGTGTGAATTTGCCCTTCTAAAGCTGTAGCAAAGGTTATCAAGACTCACAAAGCACGGTGTTTCATAACCTGTCACTTACAGAGGACATTGAACAATATTTTTTACTTTAAACTGTGTACATCAATAAAAAGGGTCACAGGGGCTGATGAAAATGTCTTATTTTTTTTTCTCCACCACATTGGGTAGATATTGGGTTTTAAAGTTTATATGCAAATTTTAATTTTAACAAAGGAGCATTAACAGAGATTCGTCTTTGAGGGGCGTTTATTTTTTCCCCTGTATGACATTTGTCCAATCATAATGAGGCAGCGTCATACAGGAGAAAAAAAGAAAAAAAAAAAGCACATGCCCCCAAAGAAGAGCAGAACAAGTGATCTGTTGAGACTTGTGTCTTCACTCCAGTCTCCTACAGTCATCACAGTGCAGAGAGGAGGAGAGCTGTAGCATCAGAGCTCTGAGCTTCAAGCATTGTTTGGGATCATGAAGCTTGTAACATGGCCCAGTGACAGAATAAAATAGACATGTAAAATATAGTTATTGTGGATATTTAAAAGATTTCTCATACTGTAAGATGGGGTTGAACAAATCTGAGTAGTAACGTAGATAATATATTTTGAAATTCATTGCTGACACCTAATTTTTTAGGTTATTTTTATGGTTGTCCTATAACTTTAGGACAGCATTAAATCCCAATAAACCAATAAGTTTCCTATTTTTAAAGGATTGTCCACTGCAAAAAATTATCCTTATTTATGATCCTACAGGTACATTGATTTTCAGCTGCAGTTCTGAGGCGCAGCATTTCCACCTGTAACCTAACTGTGTGTGAAGAGGGCTGCCTGACTGGCTCATTGTGGTAGCTAAGCCATGCCCCTTCTCTATCATAACCAATGCCTAGATACGGAAGGGAGCTGACTGACTGACTCATTGCAGTAGCTAAGCCATGCCCCTTCTCTACCATAACCAATGCCTAGATACAGAAGCGAGGTGACTAACTGGCTCATTGCAGTAGCTAAGCCATTCCCCTTCTCCATCATAACCAATGCCTAGATACAGAAGGGAGCTGGCTGACTGGCTCATTGCAGTAGTTAAGCCAAGCCCCTTCTCTATCATAACCGATTACTAGACAAAGAATAGGGCTGCCTGACTGGCTCATTGCAGTAGCTAAACCATGCCCCTTCTCTATCATAACCGATGCCTAGACAAAGAAGAGGGCTGGCTGACTGGCTCATTGCAGTAGCTAAACCATACCCCTTTTCTATCATAATCGATGCCTAGACAAAGAAGTGGGCTGGCTGACTGGCTCATTGCAGTAGCTAAACCATGCCCCTTCTCTATCATAACCGATTACTAGACAAAGAAGAGGGCTGGCTGACTGGCTCATTGTAGTAGCTAAACCATGCCCCTTTTCTATCATAATCGATGCCTAGACAAAGAAGAGGGCTGGCTGACTCGCTCATTGTAGTAGCTAAACCATGCCCCTTCTCTATCATAACCGATGCCTAGACAAAGAAGAGGGCTGGCTGACTGGTTCATTGCGGTAGCTGAGCTATGCCCCTGCTCTATCATAACCGATGCCTAGACAAAGAAGGGGGCTGGCTGACTGGCTCATTGTAGTAGCTAAGCCATGCCCCTGCTCTATCATAACTGACGCCTAGAAAAATAAGGGGGCTGGCTGACTGGCTCATTGTAGTAGCTAAGCCATGCCCCTCCTCTATCATAACCGATGCCTAGAAAAGGAAGGGGGCTGGCTGACTGGCTCATTGTAATAGCAAAGCCATGCCCCTGCTCTATCATAACCGATGCCTAGAAAAAGAAGGGGGCTGGCTGACTGGCTCATTGTAGTAGCTAAGCCATGCCCCTGCTCTATCATAACCGATGCCTAGAAAAAGAACGGGGCTGGCTGACTGGCTCATTGTAGTAGCTAAGCCATGCCCCTGCTCCATCATAACCGATGCCTAGAAAAAGAAGGGGGCTGACTTAGCTACTGCAATCAGCCAGCCAGTCCGCTTCACACAAATCATTGGTTACGTGAAGACACAGCCTGGAAGTGTAAGCTGAGGATCGGATCAGCTTTGAAAATATGTTTACTAGTAAGTTGTATGTAGGACTTTAGAAACGCAGCTAATCAAGTTTTTTAGGTGAACAATCCATTTAAATCCTGTGTTCATTGAATGCAATATAATAGACCTATACCAGTCTTTGTATATAGGCTGCCAGAAAGTGACATCATTGCTCGCAGCCTGTAAAGGCATTACTTTTTTTTTCTTTTTCATTTCATATGTGCTTCTTCCCACAACACTTGCACAACCAACACAAATGAAAACAAAAAGCTGGTTGACATTGCCAATAATAGATGACTTATGAGCAACTTTAAGCTTAGAACTGGGTATTTGCTTTAAAAGAACTTCTCACAGGACCGTACATATTTCAATTTTATCATCTGTCAATTAGATCATAAAATGATCCCAGAAGTTCTACTTCCTCCAGTGCCGTGGGGTTCCAAGTCTTGCTTTTGGCTGATGCACTCGCTTAGCGAATCTCCAAAGAAACAACTGGGTGCAATGAAAGTAGACCAGTAAGAAGTCATCTGTTTAACCCAAGGTGGGATGAGGACTTGGAGTTGCTGGTGGTCCAGGTGGTCAAATAGCCACTGCTTACTATTATAGCTTATTACCTAATTGAAGAGTCAAAAAAGTTAGTTATGTTCAATCCTTGGACAGTTCCTTTAAGCAAAGTAACAGAATTTTACTGTATATATACTGTGTATATAAATTATATTAAAATTATATTGTGTCAAAAACAAATACTTTAAGGTAATCTGTCATCAAGTTATCTAAGAGTGGTATGATGAAGGGACAGAGACCCTGATTTCAATGATGTATCACTTGCTGCTTTGCAAGCTATCATTTTGGATACAATCACTGTTTTCTCTGCTGCAGATCAGTGGTGCAGTGGTGATCACCACTGATTGGCTGCTTTCTGTGTACTGTGGTGGAGGTGGGGTTACACAGATCAGGAGGACTAGGAGGCACAAGACACCTAGTCCTGTAGTGATAATCTCCTGGTGATAAAACATGATTTTATTGAAACAACAACACAGCCTAGTAAGTAATAAATCACTGGAATTAGGGCCTCTGCCCCTACATAATCCTGCTCTCAGATTACATAATAATAACCTGTTGACACATTCTCTTTAAATATTAATAAGTATTCGGTAATATTGGCAATTTTCGTTTAAAGCAACTGTAACATTTTTACACAAAAAGCTGCTTTTCTTTTAGCATTTCCCGATATGTGATAGATCTCTGAAATTAATAGTGGTGTATCCCAGCACTGCGCCCAGAACACCAGTCAACTCATTCTCTAACATTTACCAAATTGAATGAATTTATTTTCAAGGGCTAACAGACATGACATGAACACCCTTCCATTTATCAACACCTCCTCCTTGCACCACCTGCCTGGGTCACGATACATCTGTGCGTAAAATAATAAGGAGCAGATAAAACAAAAACAAACAACCAAGATTATATGGGGATGATAGGAGGGCGGCACTAACTGAATGAGCGAGGGCTAAAAAA
The DNA here is from genome assembly GCF_046119375.1 of Phyllobates terribilis. NCBI lineage: Eukaryota > Metazoa > Chordata > Amphibia > Anura > Dendrobatidae > Phyllobates > Phyllobates terribilis. Next base: position 107,544,384 of record NW_027362765.1, read on the forward strand.
GCAAAATTCTTTTTTTTTTCTTTTTTTTTAAAAGAGAGAACATTAAAAGTTTTCTTTGCCAGAAATAGAATGTATATTAACACATAAAAATACACATTTAATAATACAGCCAACACCTGGGAAGGAAATTATTTGCATTAAAAAGGTGTGCTGTTCACAATAAAAACATCTATAAAGAGTACACAGGACTAGCTGGACCGAAACCAAGAAGCCTGAGTCACATTTGCCACACAAGCAAAGAAAAGCCAGACGTAATGTCTACCTTTCCATCCCCTATTTTTGGGATTTAAAGATCCTATTTTTCTGCTGAAACGTTTTCTTAATCTTTTTTTGCATAATTGGTATGATATTATAACCCTGAACAGACGTGATCCGGTCTGTTACTGGAGGGAATAAGAGGCGCACTGACAGCTGAACACTCATCGTCCAGACCAACAAGGGGGTCTTTCTTGCTGGGTACCTTACGAGAACTGGGTAAACAAAATGGTAATTTGCTCAGTGATTTCAGCCATTGATTAAAGGACTGAGCGAGGATTATATTAAAGTATCCAGCAGCGGTCATCTTTAACTTCATTTACTCTTGCCAAAATTTGGGGTCTTGCAGAGGTAAGAATTGGTAGCTGAACAAGGAAGATGGACTTGGGTTTTTTTTTAACAAAACTGAATGGTAGATACAAAATAAAAGAAATGGTCACACTGGTTGTGAAGAATCAATGATGCTAAAGAAGCCCCCCAATCAAAGTTTTTATCCTCTTAATATATTGTATTCTTCATATTATACAGCACTATGTACTTACAATTGCTCATTTTACCTTTCTACCCAATTAATTCTTCTGTTTTCCATTAGATCTATGACATCACATGATTAAAAACTGACTAGCTGAATTCCTTCTAAGCTCTATGTAGAAACAGGAGGTCAATTTTCTCTGCACAAGTCATGGGTCATTGCAAAAGTCCCTGGCAGGGGGAGGAGGTGCAGCTGCATTAGGTGTTGAAGAGGGGAATGATTTTAGCAAGAAAAAGAGACTTCCTGTTTCTACATAGAGCAGAGAAAGAGAAGAATTAACTAGGAACAAAGGCAAAATGAGCAATTGTAAGTACTACAGCCTGTTGTTTAGCCCGGGTGTGTTTACTGTGTGTTGTTTAGCCGGGTGTGTTTACTATGTCCGGGTGTAATTTATCACTTTGCAGCCTGTAACAGAGGTTGAGTGCAAGATTGAGTGAGTTTAGATTAACCCTTGCAGTTGCACCCCACGTCACTTGCTCAGAAGTGTGTATGTGACATAAACCTTTGATAGTCGAAGCTTATAAGTGGTATAACTTGCTATCTTACACATATTTAAGATTTTTTTTAATCTGGCCACCCCTTTTAATCCTGTTTTAGACTAGTTGTGAAGCATTACAGAAGTGTGATTTATGAAAAACAAACATAATTTGCAGAATGATAAAGAAGGCTGCTACCTAAATCACGCCTCCTCTCCCCCCAAAAAATATATCAAACATAAATCCAACATAAGCGGCAGCAAATACTGTGCTTCTGCCCTTTCTCCGTCAAGGTTACTTCCTTCCTCTATTGTACTGAGCCACCTAAGAGATGGCTGTGAGTTCTCACCAAAGAAAGAGGAAATTAACGAACCTTCCGGTGTTCAGTCACATCTCTTTTGTGCTGTTATGGAACCTGCATCGAAGAGGCTTTAAATAAACACACATGCACACAACACTTGGCCTTGCTCTTTATATGCTACCCAAAAAAGAAAAAAAGTATCACCAACTGGCGTCGGCCAACTCATATTTCCAGGCACGATGCACATTTTTGTGCCAGATTTCATAAGGCGCCCAGTGCAGACATTGTTCAGAACTTGTGTCTGGCGTTGGCCGTACGCATGACTGTGGTTAAAAACACAAAGTAAAGGAAACCGATCACTTATGTTGGCCACAAGATAACAGCAAGGAGGCGAGCAGCATGTTATATACACTGCAAAAGCTTCATATTAGGTGTCCATGTAACCTAAAGGAGTTCAGAATGAAAAAGACTGTTCTACATCACCAACGCAGACACCAACCATCAGCCATGGCGTTAGTCATACCTGAATATGACTCTGCAAATGTAAAATCATGGAAATGCAAACCTTAACTAAATTTACATAGTTTTGCCATAATTTTTCTACAATTAACATAGAAAATTCTACTAAAGTTGGCCATACAGATTAGATGGCTGCCTGTGAAACACTGGTCCAAGCGACCACCGCTGGTCTTGAGTAATCAGATCCATAATGTAAAGAATGACTAACATCTTTCAGATAAGGTTCCTGTGGGGGAGGGACAGCACAGCTGAGTTTAGCTGTGTCACATCCTCTCATAGCCATGTCAGCTCTGCTGTACTGCCCCTTCCCCACACTCCCTGTCTGGAGATGAGATCTGAAAGGTGTTAGTAATAATACTTATGTCTGTTGTGCTCAAAGTAACTTGAACTCCGTCTGCAGTGAAAGCAGAACATGGTGTCATTTCATCTCACACCAGGAGTAGCCCAGAACAGACAGGTTACTCCTTTCTGAAATATGACACCTCTGATCTCACTGCAGAGTGAGTGCAAGTTGCTTGAGCAAAACAGACATATCACACTGAGTAATCAGGAGGTCTGAATGAAAGGTTTGTAATGTGACCCAGCTAAACTCAGCTGCACTGTCCCTCACCCCACACTGACTCATGCAGGAGATCAGAGCTATCCATCACATGCACACTGAGAAATCTGCTCTAAGATGGGGGCGTGTTCTTCTTTCCTTTGAGTGTTGCTGCCTGCTTATGATTGGTCAGTAGTATCATACAGGGAGAAGAAGTAAACGCCCCCAGTGAAAACTGTCAGATAACACCCTCTTGGCCTTAAAAAAAAGTTAACTCATTAGATGCCAAATACTTTGATTGCTAAAATCTCCACAAGGGAGAGGCGAAATTAAGAAGGATCAAAACAGTTTTATTCCTCTCTGCAGCCACTACTGCATCGTGTGTCCGGTTCAACATGAAAAATTTGGTAAACGGTCCTCTTTAAATTCCCTTTTACACATGGAGGTCTCTTTATCTTTAATTCAATATGTATCTGAGCTTAAGTTGCATTTGCTCAAGCAGAGAACATGGTGCGCAATAGGAGCCATTCTAGCTTGGTTTTAGTTTCTTCTTGAGAGGTTAAGGACTGATTGCGATGTAGAAGAAATTGCATAAGAATGCCGGCTGCCGGTGTCACCGGTGCCCGTCTAGCATTTTATTGTCAGGGTCATAGAGTAGACGGACAGACTGTGTCAGCGGTGGTTACAGTCACAGGAAGGGGAGTTTCTGAGTCTGGCGAGATGAAAACACCACTATTCATTTGCTTGAGAGAAAATAAATATGCGGCTCTGGATATTTTTAGCTGAAGCCTGGAGGGAGTCAGCAGCTTTTCGGACTAAACAAAGATATATCGCCATCCTGTCCTACGCTGCGGGCTGCAAATCTGTCGTACGCTTTGTGCAAATAGTGACCTATCATCACCCTGGATCCAGCTCACACCTGTCTGCAGCAAGTAGGGGACAACTCTCCAGATGACAGTAATCTGCTTGTTCATCCGAGCATTCAAACATACTTGTTTACTCTCATGGATGGAATAAGCAAGGGAAAAAAACGCCAGGTAGTGCTGAAATGGCCATAAAAAAGGACAGACAATTCTACAGCTACAATGTGCACTGCGGACAGGTTGTGTCTGGAAGAAGATAAAGTCATTACACGCCTTTTCCATTAAATGCACTTTGATCCTGGGAAGGACTGATCCTTTTTAAGATAAAAACTCACATTAGTTCTCTTGGCTTTTGAATGGGTTGTGATAAGAGTTCAGTGCCGTAAAGTTGAAGACATTGTACCCTGACGGGCAGGGAAAACATATAAGAAAACAAATATTTTTCACCTGTTAAAAGATGCATTGTCAAACTACAGAGATCCGAGGCAAAAATATTTTTGGTCGTGCACCACACAACATATGAATACTAGCTAATTTTCGTGCTGCACATCATCATGTCATGCTGTGAGTTTATTTGTAGGCAGCACGGTGGCTCAGTGGTTAACAGCGGTATTTTGGGGTCCTGGGTACAAATCCCACCAAGGACAACATCTGCAAGGAGTTTGTATGTTCTCCCCGTGTTTTGTGTGGGCTTCCTCCAAGTTCTCCGGTTTCCTCCCACACTCCAAAGACATACTGATAGGGAATTTATATTGTGAGCCCCAATGGGGACAGTGAAGATGGCATCTGTCAGCAGATCGGAAGCCTAACTTTTCTGATGAGAGCTGTGATAAGCGGCCATCAGACACATCTGGTGCATTTTTGCCATGTTCCCACTTGCAAAAATGCAGCATTTTTTTCTGCTTGTGTCTGCATCAACATATGCAATTAGCAATCTGCTCTGATTATTGTGGTTATTTTAGACAGTTTTCCCCTTTTTAAATGCGTTTTGGTGCAGATTTGACACCACAGTGTTTTTTTCTTAGATCGCATGGGTCTGACCGCTGGGATCCTTATTAATCCACCACTCCATTCACTTTTATGGAACTGATATATAGGCTCTAGTGGAAAATTCCCCTCAAAGTGTAACTGTCATTTTATAAAAGTTTTTTGAGACCCTCAAGAATTGGTCAAAATACCGCCCTGAAGTCCGCAGTTCCTGCATGAGCTGCATGCACAGTGTATGGGTCCAGACACAGCGCTATGAGAGTGACACAGACCTATAGACTTACTATTGAACCTCTACAGCTTATGCTGGAGCTACAGACTTCAAAAAGGCATTTTGACCAATCGGTGGGGGTCTAGGTGAGAAACACTATAATATAGAAAAAAATATATATAAAATGACAGTCACCTTTTAAAGGTCTGAGATGTCAAGAAAATTCCTTGCTTAGACAGACCTGGTTATAAACTTGTTTAATAATAAAAAAAAAAGCTATAAAAAAGCTACCAAAAGAAACTTGCAATATTCAAAAATAACTTTTAACTGTATCAATGGTGTCAGCATTTTTTTTTCAACTAACTTCCTCAACAAAAGCTAAATTTAAAGGGAAACTGTCACCAGGATTTTGCTACCCCAACTAAGAGCAGTATGATATAGGGGAAGAGACCCTGATTACAGCGATGTGTCACTTACTGAGATGCTTGCTACAGTTTTGATAAAATCACAGTTTTCTCTGCTGCAGATCTACCAGTTGAGCTGAGTAACCCCACCCACTCCACTGATGTGTACACTGTTCATAAGCAGAAAGCTGCCAATCAGTGATGGGGGGCGTGGTTACACAAAGCAAGAGGACTACATGGCACAAGACAACTAGTCCTCTAGTGATAATCTGCTGCTGATAAAATACTGATTTTATAAAACTATAACAAGCAGCCCAGTAAGTGACACATTGCTGGAATCAGGATTTTTGCCCCTACATCATGCTGCTCTCAGATTAAAGAAGCACTTCTTTGAATCCCCCCCAAACCTTTGCATATGTGTATGTATTGGGAAAATAAAGTTCATTTTCTTCCCTCATTGTTCGACTATGTGCAAGCGACGGGCAGGTTAGTAACGCTATTAACCTGCAGATTAACCCCATGTTTGCAGGTCAATAGTGTTTTTTCAGGAGATAGGTTCCCTTTAAGTTGCAGAATACTGAACACAATCTTGGACATCTATCCAAAGTTCAGGCAGCATGCAGACCAATGAGACATTCAGAAGGCGCTTCAAACTTATTATCGCATGCTGAGTGATAGCTCAGACACTTTTGCCTAACTTACGCCAACTCTTTTTTGACTTTTAGCCATCATTTTACGCCAAAAACACACACCAATAAGAAATCTGCGCCATTTTGCAACTCCACTTAACCATCGTACTATTTCTAGACACTTTTAAAAGTCTAGCGAGGAGCAAAAAGTGTCTAAAACACATAATAAATTGCACACAGCATATCCGTGAGTTTTTGGCACATTTTGAAAACAGATTTTGGAAAATTTGGATAGTAAATCTGCCCCAGCTTCTTTATATCTATTCTCAATGTAAAAATTTCTAAAAAGTTGCAATAATATAGAAAGCAATGAAACAATACTACATGCTGAACTTCTACGTTTGTCCAAAGCTTTATGTGCAACCTGCATGTACTTACAGTAGCACTTACTGTTCAGTTACGGATTCCTTTTATAACCATATACTTGGCTCCAGAATTTTGACCAGCAAAGGAACAATCAAATGCTTTACATGGGTCATCTAAAATGAACAGGGTTATCCAGGACTTTATTTTTTTGCTATGAAGCTAAACTACTTGCCTGTTCTGCCATTCACCGATCTTTCCTGGCTCAGAGTGGCCACAGACTGCTCCATCTTCCTGTGATATCACATCGACACAGCAGTTCCTTCTCTTCCACTCTGCTCTTAACAGGGCGTCACTCCTGACATCATGTTGATTGACAGCCCGCTACTCACTGCATTAGGCTGCACTCGCTGTCAACTGTCAATCGGCATGACGTCGGCAGTGACGTCCCTCCACAATGCTCATGGAAGAGCAGGAACTGCTCTGTCGACGCAACTGAAGACGGAGAATTGCGGCTGGTAGTTGTCCGTGACCACTCTGAGCCGGGACAGATCGTCACACAGCAGGACTGGTAGGTAGGTAGCAACTACCTGCTGATAAGTGCTAAGCCCTATAGAAATAAAAGTCCCAGATGACCCCTTTAAGCATCAATGATTCCTCAGCAGACAAATTTGGCTCTGATCAAAAAACACACAGAACGATTTTCAATAGTACAGAGTGAGTCAATCTTACCTGGACAATAGGGTGTCCTCCAGTGGTGGCTTTCACCGCTCCACGGCTGCCCTCTGTCTCATAGTGGGCTCGATGGTGTGGTTTAGGCTGTATTTCTATCTGAAGTTCGTATGAACCGGCTTGACTTGTCAGAGGCCACTCAAGGGGGGGCAGTGAAGCAACAGGGATGCTGGATTGGAAAAGAGACAGGATCAGTGTGTGTTAAAAAAAACCTATATTATTCCCAGATTTATTTAGCGAATTCTGCATTGCGGCAATTTTAAGAGTTAGGTGCTGTCCCGATTGGGTCACCTTGTCATGGTAGGATGGCTTTTACATTTTTTTGATAAAGCAATATTAACTAATTTGCCTATGTTATTTACATTACTATTATTATTTACTTACTGCAGGGTATTTGCTCATTTTGTTTTTATCTTAGGATCTGCTTGTTAAATGGTCACTATGCGAATGCACACCTACGCATTGCACTTTTACCAACATATGCTCCGGCTTAATTATTTTGGTTTTGATTTTGACAATTTTACTATCGGTCCTCCAAAATCAGTGTAAGATAAGGGAAAGTTACCTCTAGCTTCTTTTAAATCAATATGTTATTGGCGGGGAGCTGCTGACCATCCAGTGTATGGTGGCATCCTGACCCCTGATGACAGTTGTCAGGGTAAAGAAGGACCAGGCTGTGGGATTTCTACATGCTTTATCCTTCTGTTTGCAGGAGAAATAAGCTGCCGCCATAGGAGTCAGGCAGTGACTTATGTCCTTCTTACTATTAGGGCTCGTGCATGCAACTGATTATATCGGACGAGTGCTATCCGTGATTTTCACAGATAACACTCGTGTCTATGTTATTCTATGGGGCTGTGCACATGTCCCATTTTTTTCTTTTGACCGAGTGTAAAAAAATCTGTGACATGTCCGATTATGATTCAAGTGATGGATCAAAATCGGCAATGCAAGTCTATGGGTCCGTGGAAACCAGCGGATTGCACTCTGATGACATCCGAGTGCAGTCTGATGTTCACAGACTGACAGAATGGAGGAGGTGGAGAAACTTTTTTTTGTCTCCAACTCTGAGAAAAACTGATCAGCATAATCGGACCCTTTTTCTTGCGTGTTCACCTGCATGCTCGGCCATTCAGGATGAACCTCTAAATAATGAAAAACATTGGGACAATTGCCAGATATCATGTTCCATCAATGCTTTTTAAACCATTTACTATTGCACTCAGCAGAGTTCACACACAGAAAGTAATGAAGTTTCCCATATAACTGCATACACTCATCTGCTGGAACATTTAGGACATGCCTGTAAGGGGTCCATCAGTCTAGCTGTATGATTAAAGATCAGGCAAGTGCCGATAAAAGGACTGCATGCATTATTTAGCCACTTGTTTAACACTGGGATGGGTTATTGTGGTGTTTAGTAGTGGGAAATAAGTTAGGATGAAAACTCTTGGGACAAGCCGATTGTGAATATTTCTACTATCGGCTATGAAATTGTCGAATGTAATTATTGTATGACTTTACGGGATATAGAAGACATGAAGGCTATTTTCCATAGGTCTATTATTAATCAGTCATTAATAATCAATGGATGTCCTTCCAACATGTAAAACTCCAATGGACAGAGATTTAATGGACATAGATTTGCAATTAGCTTGGAGTTAACCCATTGCACTTTTGTACTCGATCTGATGACATCCTCAAATACATTCCTTGAACTATGACCATGGTGCACAGTCCAAGTGACCGATGTCTAATTGTGCCAATGCACCCTAGATAACTGTCAGCCAAAGGCTCGATTGGAAATCACCTATTTGTCCCAACCCATCTCATACAAACACATGCTCAGTTTTACCGACCAAGCACATATTTTCATTGGTAAGAGCGGAGAAAGCCACGGTATATCCCCCAGAAAAACAAAAGGTTCTACCGTTGAAATTAAACATGCTGAGTACAGATGGGCAGATCGATTCATGGGAGTCTGGTCCTTTGGCCAGAGACTGCTGACCGAATCGCAAATCGATCTGCCCATCTCTAATGCTGATCGTTCTCTACCTTGCCGATGGACCGGAGACACGCAAATTAATTTGCCCATCTGTTGATCCCTCTCTACCCCTATTCTGTAGGTTCAACCAACATTTTTCTAATGTATATTGGGACCTTTATCTGATGGAGCCTTTACTCTTTAAACACTGACCCTCTTGTTTTTCGGGAGATACTGTCGCCAAAGCTGTCTAGTAGTGTCTTCTTTCTCTGATCTCCCAACTTAAAACACGTGAACCTTGATGTGCAGGAGTCAGGAGAGATGTCTGCGACCAGCTATCATATGTGTATGATCAGCGCTAATCCCAAACAATATTAAAAATAGCTTAAACTCAATATGAAAGCAAACTATTATCCTGCTTTCTAACAATGTGTGTACAGTGATTTTTACATTGATTTTGCACATAACTGAGCATTATTCCACTGAAGAACCAAAAAGGGTTTACTATACCTGTAGTAGGGCATTGCAGGTAAGATCTGTTTGGGCCAAGTGGGTGGCACAAGTAGGATAGACCCAGGATCAGAATTCTTCCTCTCATCTTGCTCGTAAGGCCCAAAATATTCTGGAGGTGGGTAAACCTGACAAGACATGCTCTTATGAGGAACCACTGGGGAGCGATCTGGACTGTTTTTCCACATTTTTGTTGGTACATCACATGAAGGATCGGTAGATAGGCTTAGATCTTCCATAAGATGTGCAGATGTAGTAGGGTTAATGTAACTCAGCGAAGAGTTATCGTCCCTCGGATGGACACGGGGCGATGTCTGAGGAGAAGGCGTTCTTGACTGTCTTGGAGAAATGTTGGTTTGATGGCTATTGTAGAGCTCAGCACAAGGGTACCTTCTTTTGAAACCTGGGGATGACGACCGTGAGTTGGGTCGAGGAGACGGAGAACGTGGTCCCAGGCAGGTGTCCTCTGTGATGCTTGTCCGTGGAGACATTATTGGAGAAGCTCTAGGAGAATAACGAGGGAAGTTTTGTATCTGTGGACATAGGTCATCATTAGGACCATTATTTGGTGAAACGCAAGGCGAGGTGTAAGGAGAAAAATTAGTCTCTGAAATATAACTTGTTGATGACCCACTACTAGCAGGGCTCAAGCAAAGCGGTTCTCTGTAGCCATCATAACCATAGACTTGCAAGGTAGCAGCCAAGTTTGCCTGATGTTCTACCAAAGTATCTGAATCTCTGCTGCGGTATGAACCTGTATGAAATAGTTCATGAGATGGAGTGATCTCAATCCTTGGACTCAGAGCTGGAGCCCCTGTAGGAATTTTAGGGTCTAAGTACCTGGACCCTACACTATTGTGCTGTTCAATACTGCCCATGCGATCTGAGGTGAACCTAGGATAAGCCAGAGGTTTGGACCCGTAATCGGAGACATCATCATGAGTGTACACAACTCCAGAAGAAGATTGGCTGTTGATTTTATGTGGAGTCGATTCTTCTGGAAAAAGAAGGGTCTTTTTAAAACTAAATATTAACTTATGTTAACAGTCATGGACAATTGAATATGTTAATTAAAAAATATAATAAATTAAGGATAATAATCAAACTTAAACTAAAATACTTTATTAATATGGGAGAGTTCCTAGGGCATTGCTCTCCAACCAAACATCAAAAATCCTGATTGCTCCAGTGTAAATAAGGTCTGGAGATTGTACTTAAACAGTAAAGAACATCTGTATGAAGTCTTAAATCCAGGGTGAATGCAGAATAGTTGGACAAGTTTAGTTTGGAGTCACATTGACCCTTGTTTGTGGAGTGTCGCAGAGTGAACAGATTCTAAAAATGGGACACGGCTCGTTTAATTCACTTTCATTCTCTACAAGAAAATATATTTGCTCTATGCATAAATCCCATAGAATATAGGGTTATTATTGGGTTAAGCCTTTAGAACATGGTACTTTCCGCAGACTATGCTTATATAAAATAGGTCTGGCACTAAAAATAACCTATTATGTATAAAAGAGTATGGCCCGACATCATGTTGGCTAGAAAGAACAAATCCACACATGCTACCAAGCAAAATATTACAGACAGAAAGATATACTGTGAAATATGTTCTCAGTTTATGTAGCAAGCTAAGGAAAATGTACTCAGTGCACTTATAGAAGAAAAAATCTAAGAGAAAACTTGAACAGCATGAAGGTGAATTTCAGCTGAGGATTCGGCTAATGCCACATTTTCACATCCATGCGTCATGGTCCGAGCACGGATGGTTATCTACTGAGAGTCCACGGTTCTCATAGGCATATATGAGGCTGTAAAGTTTGGGTCAAGAGACCTATGGACAGTCCATGCATTACAGTACATGTGGTATAAACGATTGGATGACCACAGGTTCAAGTCCCCTAAGGGGACTAAAGTAAAAAAATGGTTTTCAAAATATAGAATAAAAATATATATATTCAAATAATCCCTCTTCTTTCCCCATTAATAATAAAGAAAACTTCAAATTGAAAAATAAACATGTGTCTATCCATAAAAGCCTGATCTACCAAAATATAACACTAATTAACTTGATCAGTAAATGCCGTAAAGAGAACAAAAAAATCAAAATGCCAGAACTGTAAAATTTTAGTCACTGCAAAAAAAATACAATAAGAAGGGGTCAAAACATTGTATCTATAAAACCGTCAGCTCGACAAGCAAACAACAAGCGCTCACACAGGGGATTGAAACCGTTAAGAATCTCGGAAAATGGCAACACAAGCAAATTTTTTTTTTTTAGGAATTTCCAATTTTTTTCACCATATAAATGAAAAAAAAACTATATTGCCATAATCATAATGACCAAGAGAATCATTTGCCAGGTAATTTTATCAAATAATGAACGCTGTAAAAAACAGAATCCAAGAACACAATTGCATATTTTTGTTCAATTTCACCACATTTGTAAAATTTGTTCCCGTTTTGTAGTACATGAAATGGTAAAATGAATGGTGTCATTCAAAACTAAACAAAACTCATCCAGCAATGAATTAGCCCTAATACTGCTATGCGGATGGAAAAATTAAAAAAAAGGTTAAGGCTCTTGGAAAAAAGGGAAGAAAAAAAACAAAAATGGAAAATTATCCGTGGAAGAAAGCCCTGGCAATCTACTTCCTTATTATGGAGAGCACAGCTAATGGAATTCGATATAGTGCATCCCTTGTTCGGAAGGCACTCAACAAGATACTGGGGAAGAGCCAATGGTCGACCTGAGTATGACCAATGGTCATAATGGGCCAAGATCAAAGCCGCGAGGACATCTTGATGCTGATAACACTTGGCCAAAAGGGAAGATCAAAAGCTGACCATGGTGGACCTACAGTATATAAGCTTGCACAAGATCGATTTTCCTACAGAGGGTTCATCCATCAAGTCGCCATGGCTCAAGATCGAGCTGATAAAGGCAGTTAATAATAATAAGTAGATATATCATATGAAAATATAGTCAAATTATCAAAAAAGTCTTACATAAATTCCTTCCATTTCCAATAAATCACTTTACTCCACCACTAGTTTTCGAAAGTAATCAGAATAGTGTTTTCTGCAGACGGCTTTTTTCGTGTTCCTGCTTTTCTGTTCCCGGTGTAATCCCCCAGTATGTTTGTCTACGTTATTGCCATCTGCTTTTGTTGTGAATATTCCAAACTCATCCCCAGCAATCTGATGTCACCCTGTCTGTTCCTTGTCCGGGAGACCAGTTCCCACACTCTCTATAGGAGAGGAAAGCGATGCTGAACTACACTTCTCACACTAGTACTTTCCTGATATGATATCATCAGTTTGTTACACACAATAATCCGGTTGAACACTGTTTTATCCTGTTAATATGTTGCGGTCGGATTATGTTTATCGGCATATCATGCGGACAAGGTATTAAGCCATTTACACCAGTTTTCTGATTTAAGGAAAAGTTGAAAATTTAGGTGCTCACCACATTTGTGCTAGAATGGTAGATTCTTTGTTGTGTTACACTTTCCTTAAAGGGAACCTGTCACTTATTTCATGCTGACCAAACCATGGGCAGCATGAATCTTGGTGTTGTAGAAGAACTATACATTGAAGAGCCGCTCGGAGACCTGACTTATCTGGTGCCACCCTTGTCCAGCTTTTCTCTACGCTGCTCCATGTGATTGATAAGTCTCTTCCATGTGTGTACATAACAAGAGAGCTGTTAATCACTTGGAGCAGCGCTGGGAGTAGGCGGCCAGGGGGCAACGCCGGACTAGTCTTGTCTCCGGCTACTGTCCCACGCTGGGTCTTCAAACTATGTTTTCTTTGAAACGCTTGAGCATTTCAAAGAAATATATACCTGGCTGCTATTATGTAGCCTGTAGATGTTATAGTGGTCAGAATGCTGAGCTGTGTATAACCCCGCCCACATCCCTGACTGGCCAACTAGTGGTAGGGGCGGGGTAACACAGATTAGCCTGACTGCTGTGCACATGAGACCCAGTCCTGCAGTGATAATCTCCTGCTGATAAAACACTGATTGTATTGAAACTAGAACAAACATCCTAATAAGTGACACATCCTAATAAGTGACACATCATTGGAATCAGGCTCACTTGCTCTATCTTATGCTGCTCTCAGATTGATTAGTAAAAACCTGCTGACAGATTCATTTTAAAAAAGGTGACACAGTCTTAATCCAACATGCAACATATGAAATGCCAGGTAAATCTGCCCCCATATGCTACCTTTGCTAAAAAATAATAATGAAAAATACTGCATCCTGTAAAGTGAAAAGTAACACAGCAGTGAAAGCTGGCAGCATTTTTATCCATTGTGCATAATGGCCAAGATCGAGGATAGAGTAAACATGCCAAGTAAACCGCGCCAGCAACTTATCCTTGTACAGTATGTCTTTGGTGATTGTTAAAAGAAGCCCTTGTCTTTAATCATGCTTCATTAGAGACTACATATGCTGCAGCGGTTACATTCACGCACTACAAAGCCACGTAACATCGTCTATTATGAGGCCTTGGTATGTTACAGCTTTTTGTCCTAATTAATTCCATGCTGTTAACAAGAACAAATTATTTCAATTATGGTTTTCTGTGCTTTGAAGATGAGAAGGACTTAAGAAAAATAACAAAAAAAGTTATAGAAAAAGTTTAACAACTAAATTATAAATAAGGATATAGGTTCAGTAAGAAGGCATTAAACGAACACGAAACAATATAGGCGTTAAATAGCATCCGTCATTAACATATTTGTATTGTCATGCTATTTCCTAAACTTCATAGAGTTAGACAGTAAAAAAAAAAAATTATATCTGGACTGTGATAATTCAGCACATAATAAGTTCTATGTACTAAACCTCATATTGTTGCTTAAAGGGAATCATTCATGAATGCTTTTCCCCCCAAAAGTTTGTACGCATGCACTGGCATACTTTGGAGACAAAGGAGTGGATTATGAGCTCTTCTCAGCGCCCTTTCACAGCGCCTGCGGTGCCCCACACTCACAATTGCTCCAACGCTGTATGGCACTGGAGCCCGGCACTCTGGAGCCCGGCACTCTGGAGCCCGACACTCTGGAGCCCGACACTCTGGAGCCCGACACTCTGGAGCCCGACACTCTGGAGCCCGGCACTCTGGAGCCCGGCACTCTGGAGCCCGACACTCTGGAGCCCGACACTCTGGAGCCCGACACTCTGGAGCCCGACACTGTGTAGCCCGGCACTCTGGAGCCTGGCACTCTGGAGCCCGACACTCTGGAGCGCGGCACTCTGGAGCCCAACACTCTGGAGCGTGGCACTCTGGAGCGTGGCACTCTGGAGCCCGGCACTCTGGAGCCCGGCACTCTGGAGCCCGGCACTCTGGAGCCTGGCACTCTGGAGCCCGACACTGTGGAGCCCGACACTGTGGAGCCTGGCACTCTGGAGCCCGGAACTGTGTAGCCCGGCACTGTGTAGCCCGGCACTGTGTAGCCCGGCACTCTGGAACCCGGCACTCTGGAGCGCGACACTCTGGAGCGCGGCACTCTGGGGCCCGGCACTCTGGAGCGCAGCACTCTGGAGCCCGACACTCTGGAGCCCGGCACTCTGGAGCCCGACACTGTGTAGCCCGGCACTCTGGAGCCCGACACTCTGGAGCCCGGCACTCTGGAGCCCGGCACTCTGGAGCCCGACACTCTGGAGCCCGGCACTCTGGAGCCCGACACTCTGGAGCCCGGCACTCTGGAGCCCGGCACTCTGGAGCCCGGCACTCTGGAGCCCAGAACTCTGGAGGCCGGAACTCTGGAGCCTGACACTGTGTAGCCCGGCACTCTGGAGCCCGATACTCTGGAGCGCGGCACTCTGGAGCCCGGCACTCTGGGGCCCGGCACTCTGGGGCCCGGCACTCTGGAGCCTGGCACTCTGGAGCGCGGCACTCTGGAGCCCGACACTGTGTAGCCCGGCACTCTGGAGCCCGACACTCTGGAGTGCGGCACTCTGGAGCCCGACACTGTGTAGCCCGACACTGTGTAGCCCGGCACTCTGGAGCCCGGCACTCTGGAGCCCGGCACTCTGGGGCCCGGCATCCTGGAGCCCGACACTCTGGAGCCCGGCACTCTGGAGCCCGGCACTCTGGAGCCAGTCACCTCCAGAGCTGCAGTCACTATTCTGCTGTAACATCATGTCTTATACTCCAAACTCTTCCAGCGCTGCAATCACTGTTCTGCTGTTCCATCATGACTAACACTCCAATCATCTCCAGAGCTGCTGTCTTTATTCTGCTGTTACATCATGTCTTATTACTCAGTCACCTCCAGACCTGCAGTCACTATTCTGCTGTTACATCATATCTTATACTCCAATCACCTCCAGAGCTGCAGTCACTATTCTGCTGTTACATCATGTTTCATATTCCAATCACCACCAGAGCTGCAGTGACAATTTCTATATACAACTTCTTAGTATACGTCACAGTGAGTGTATCGTCCTAACAATATAAACACTCTAATTTAATCTAATTTATTCCTTTCATTTCAGTTTTTTCGTTATTCTTCGGCATTATGTTGGGGCTTGACATCTGAGGCGTGCTTTTTTAAAGGGGCACAGTTTAAGCTCATAAAAATTGGGGGCAATCCATAATTTTAGGTTCACGTGTCCAGAAATAATTTAAAGGGAGTCGGTCAGCAGGATTTCACCCCCCCCCCAAACTATTTATATGAGTGTAGCTCTTTCAAAGACAAGTCCAGCAATACATTTACTTAGCCAGTCAGTTCCTCTGTTACTGAGAAATCAGCTTTTTAATTGATATGGAAATGAAGTTGAAGAGCTATTGTAGATCTGAAGCCTCTGTCACTCCAGCTCTATTCCCTGCCCAGTGCCGCATTCTCCTGTTTGACTGACAGCCTCTATGCTGTGTGACTTCAGGCAAAGGAGCCATCAGTCAAGCAGGAGGCGGAGCTGGGCGGGGAATAGAGTTGGAGTGACAGAGGCTTCAGATCTACAAATAATACTTAACCCTATTAGCATATCGATTCAAGCTTTGATTTCTCAGTAACGGAGGAACGAATTGCCCATGTAAAGAGATTACTGGACTTGTCTTGGAAAGAGCTATATATATATAAGTAGTTTGGGAGGTGAAATCCTGCTGACAGATTCCCTTTCAGAGTAGGTTGGCAACCCTGCTCTCGAGCCAAAACAACAACTGTATGCCAGAAGGAAATGTTTTATAAATCTTTTAAGAATCCTGCGCTTTAGCATTTGCAAAGTCTAGATCAGGGGCATAAGGCTTTACACTTTTTAGTATTAAATAATTAAATGCCGCTTTGCAATCAAAGTTACCAATAAACGTATAAAAAGTAAAACGAGGTCTGTACTTCCCCTAGCAATGCCAGGATTACATATATTACGCAGCACATGTCAGTAACCACATGTTTTACATCAGTTTAAAATAGAAGCAGGAAGATTAAATTGTCAACCTGCAAGGTAGAGACATATCAGAAAAACACGTAATAAATCTGTACATGTAGCGCTCCTGGTGGGCTATGGCTAAATCCAAGAATGTCTTTGGAAATCAGGTGCAGACCAAACCTCTGCATTGGCCCTGGGCATGCAAGGTATATTGTACTATGAAGTGCAGGTCATTATCCAAGGTTCCCTACTACTTGCCTTAATTTCTATTAGCCATTGATTATAATATGTGTCATTAACCCTTCTCCATAGATAAGATGATAAAGGGAAGTGTAGACCGATGGCAGCGAAAAAGCAAGTTTGCAATTTACTTCCTAGTTGTACTTGCCTCTATTCTCCTCCTATCCCTGATTTTCTCTTTTTTTGCTTTCATATACTTCTTGTTGACCAGAGGAACGGCGATCGATTCTGTCTGACATGAGCAGTGCTTATGACGCGCCCCCTGGGCCAGTGCTGTTAGGGATACCCGGAGCCGGATCAGATGGGGGTTGTAGTCTCCGAGTGGCTGTGACCCGGTCCGTGCCCAGGGTGTCAAACTCAGTGTGTGGCAGTCCTTATAGATGTTACTAGATGTTCTTTTATGTCGACTACGCCACCCGTTGATTTGCGGTCACTACGGCCGCCGCTGCAGCAGGGTCCGCTGAGGCTGGTGGTGTGTGTGCAGCTTTGGGTAGTATAACCCCCAACGGGAGGGGTATAGCCTCAGGGGGTCAGCCGTGGAGGATGGTGGTTGTGAAGGTGCAGCAAAGAGACTCAGAGGCATAAAATGCAGTTCCAGGGTTTTACTTACTGGTGTTGCTCGGGTCACTGTGTACAGCAGTGACCACCCGAGCCGTGCTGCGTCCACCAGGTCCTGGACTCGGTCAACTCCCAGGCAACTCCGGAGTGTGGTCCTGAGCTCCTTTCTGACTCTCCCTTCTTCTGGCCGTTCCCACCAGGGATCCACCTAAGTCCGGCTCCCTCGGGCCTCTTGTTGGTAAACCCTTGTCTCTGGGTTCCCTGACCCTATTCTTGGTCTGCCTTCCGGGTGGATTTAGTGGGTGGTCGTGGCAGATCCTGCCCACGACCTCCGGTCTCTGGCTGAGGATTAGTGCTGTGGCCTCCACCAGCTTGGGATCCGGTACCCTGTTGCCGACCCTTCACCCTATTAGCTCTCTTATGGGTTCTTGGGGTCCCCTCTTCCTGCGCCTCTGGGTCCCTCTTCCTTCTCCTCTGCTCTGCTTCTCAGGCTCTCTGACAGACTGTCTGACTGGCTGACTGACAACTGACTGACTGACCCTGATCTAAGATGGTGCCCACCTTATATACTCCCTCTATGTGTGAGCTCAGGTGACCAGCACCCAATGAGCTCCTAGCTTTACCCAGGCTGCTCCCCCTATCTGCCCCTACACTACTGGGATGTTCCACCCCCCCTCCCACTCCAGCCAAGGACAGACTCGGTCGTACCTGCACATTTATTAAGTGGGAGTACCGTCGGTCTGTCCCCCGGAAATGGGATGTGTGTAGTGCATGCAGCCTACTAGCTCAGTTCCACACTCCATCCTTACCCGGGAGTGGAATACCACACCTCTGGGTTGAGGTGCAATACCCCTGTAGCAGCCGAATCCTCAAGGTGCTACACTTACAAGCACTTTCCTACTGAGCTTGTAAGCACTGCACTGAGATCGTTGGAGAACGATGTTGGCTCCTAATCCCGGCGAGCTTCGGGCCCCACCATGCCTCCCCTTATAGCAGCATCGGAGGCACACAGATCAGGCCGGCAGTGCGGTGATCACTAGCCTAAACTGTCAATTAATCAGGAACTCCCATATCGACACCAACTTGGAGAGTGGTTTGCTCCTAAAGAAAAATCATGAGAACCCTTCAGGCTAAGGCAACATGGCGACTTTGCCTGCTACATCGGAGCGCAATACAAGTGAATGGGGTTGCATTGCGACTCCGAGGTCACTGCAACCAAGACAAACTAGTTGCGAGAAGTCCAACTGCACAGGTTTTTTGCAACACGCTTGTCGCAGTTCTCTTGGGGTCGTAATGCGACCCCATTCACTTATGTTGCAAAGCAGCAGTGACACCTAGCAAAGTTTGGTCGTGGCCAAAGTCACCGTGTAGCCCCAGCCTTAAGAAAAAAAGTGAAACCGGTCATGCAAAAATCAACACTGCTCCACGATCCCGAGAGTGCAAATGACATCAGATCACGAATACTTGTAATGTAAAACACGATTGATTCCTTTATTGTATTGTGCACTGTGTTTCAACCTCTCAAAGGGCCTTCATCAGTCAAAGATAACCTGATGAACACCCTGTTCGTGGGTTTAAAAGACATAGTCATAGCTCCCCAATACAAGAAAAGAATCAATCATCTGTCACATTCTAAGTGTTCCATTTCACGCGAGAATCATGATAGAGCAATACCACTTCTTGCATGGTGGTTTTCTTGTTGATGTGACCATCTCAGAGAAATGCTCCCTTGTCGGCCTTGTAGTCTGAAGCTCAAAATCCCAATAACTGTGTTCTCCTATACATGGTTTTTAGTCTTGTGCCCACTGATTGCACAAACCCTTCAGGTGAGACCACATCTATCATCAGTGTTTTTTACATTGTTGCCATACTACTCTAAGATTGGGCCCCCTTTGTCTCTCCTCTCTGTTTTTTTTTACTTGATCGCTCTAATTTAGAGCACATAAATATATTCTATATTTGATAATGTCTTGGAAAAAAAATTACAAGCTCATATATAGGATTGTAAGCAATTAGGGCTCATTCAGACATCAGAGATTTTTCTTGTATGCAAAAAACGGTCCGAGTTTCATCAGAGTTTTTGATCAGAGTCATCAGAGGTTGGTCAGTGTCACTTTTTACCATCAATTTTTCTCAAATGGAAAAAAAATAACTGATGGCAGTTTTAAATTTTCTCCTATAAAACAATATGTGAAAAACGCACAGGAGTTGGATGGCATCCGAGTGCTGTCCTTTTTTTTCACTGACCCATAGACTTGCATTGGCGAGATTCATTTGAAACTCGGATCAATATCGGACAAGTCTCCATCCTTTTGTGCGGACTCGGCCCAAGGAAAATATCGGACATGTGAACAGCCCCATAGACTATCATAGGCTTGAGTGCTATCCGTCAAAAAAACTGAGAAATACAGATGTCTGAATGAGCTCTTAGTCTGGTGTCAATAGAGAACTGAGTGTCTAACAAAACCCTTTAGGGATGAGAAATCATTTAACAAATTACCCGAAGGGTAAATGGACCCAACTTAAGGGATAATGTAATTAAAACTTTACTTTTATTGAAATTAGTCCCCTGATGAAGCCAGTCATGGCGAAACATGTTGGGGAGGCTATGAGTGAATTTTAATTAGCTCAAGTGGTCTTGAAATTGACATTTATAATTGTCCTTAGAAAAGCTATCCTAGCTAGTGGACTGCAGCCATTAATCTAGGTAGGAAATATATTAGATTTAGGAGAGTGATATCCCATAGAGGAGTCCCTAAGAAATGTTATACAGCAATACCACCTGAGTTATTTTAATCATTATTTGTTAAACCATATTAAATAATTTCAATAAAAGTCAAGTTTTAATCACATTATCCCTTAAGTTGGGTCCATTTACCTTTTGGGCAGTCTGGTGTCGGGCACAGGGGTACAGAATGAAGCATTTTAGATTTCTCCTTCTCCAGACAGGGTTAAGACACATTCGTTTGCCTCTACTGAGCACAGAGATCATTCAGGAAAAAAAAAAACCCTCAACCACTTCCTCAGTGAACTTCCTCCCATACACTTTTCTAATGAAAATAATCTATATCCATCTTCTGTTTTTTTTTTCTTCTTTTTTGCACTGAAATGTGATTTTTTTTTTTTAATATTCAGAAGTTTTACACTTAATGGACTGTAACATTGCAGCCTATGGGTTCACAGAAGTCCATGTTCACATGCTACAATACGACCACCTCATAAATCCACATGTATTTTTCTACGTCATCAGGTAGAATAGGTGAAATCTATAAAAGATCATTAGATAATTGGCAAATTGAAAAAAAAAATAACAGAAGGGTTGGATAAGCCCGGATTTTTTTTTCACTGGTATCTTGCTGTATTTTTTTTTCATCTGTCTAGATTTGATAGTATCTTGGCCATAATCCTTGGGTTTGCAGCAAAAACGCTGTCAAGTCTATGGGTGCGGAAAAATAATCAGATCTTATATGGATCATATAGTATCCTTTTTTTACCGATTCATTGCAATTCTTAAGACAGGAAAATGTATTTGCTCTTGCAACATTTATTACCTACTGATGTATAAAAATGCAGGCCGTATGGATGACAATACAGATGAAAAAACGTTATTTTATTGGATGGAAATCAGACCTTTCTTTTGTTATACGCTTGAGTAAACTTAGCCGCAGTTTGAGTTAGGATATGTTCCCAATGGCACCCGGAGTTCCCCATAATATAATAATATGGTCTATCAGCTTCCCAAAATCTTAAACAGGGGCTCCTGTTAGAGGTTTTAACAGAGCCTCATCCTAAGGGAAGAGTCGGACGACCATATAACTCGAACGAGGATAGCATCGCAATGCTCAGACTGGCCGACGGCTCGCCTGACCTGACCGTGAAAGCTGCATAGAAATACATGCTGTCACCCTCAGGCCGGAACAGCCTCCGGCCAGTCCGAGCATTGCGTTGTGATCCTCGTCCGAGTTATATGGTCGTCTGACTCTTCCCGTACACGATAATTTGAAAAAAAAAAATTATTTGGAGATATAAAGAAGTCTTTGAACATGTGACATCTGCCACAGATTACAGTGAGAGGAGGAAGCAACTTGTGCAAAAGATAACTCAGCTAAAAATACTGTAAACCAAAAATTTCTTTCCCCCATAGATTCAGGACTGGCAATCCGGCAATTCTCCCAGTCTTTGTTTACAATTAGCCGGTACAAAAACTGTTGGACACTTGTAGAAAAAGACTGGGAAGACTGTGAGCCTCAGTGGTGGATTTGCAAGAAAAAAAGTAAGCATAGATTTCTCATTAAAGCTATGGATTGTTTTACAAAATCTGCAGCTGTTTTAACTTGTTTTAAGCCTTTTAAAGAGGACCTGCCACCTGCCATAAACATTGGTCTGAATGTTGCTGTTCTACTGAATCTGGCATTGTTGTTTTTTTGTTCCCGGAATTCTCCGTTCTTGAAATATAGCCCCACTTCCCTATATAAAAATCTAGTTTTGTTAGTCAAGGAGGCGTGGTCCTCAACGCTTCTCTATTGGCATCTTTATGGGGATCACACCACCTTGTCTAAAAAGACTAGACTTACATACAAGGAAGAGGGAGCCACACCTGAGGAGCGGAGAGATTCAGGGGAACAGTGGCATTCATACGAAATAAAACAAGTACATATTATTGCAAGTGACAGGTCATGTCAACAGATTTTACCACCTAATCTGAGAGCAGCGTAATGTACAGAAAGAAACCCTAATTCTAACGATGTGTCACTTAGCGAGTTGGTTGCTGCAGTTTTGATAAAATCATAGTTTTATCAGCAGGAGATTATCATCAGATGACTGGTAATGGTATTTATGAGCTCCCTATAATTTTGCCCCCACCACTAATTGGCAGCTTTCTACCTATGCATAGTGTACACATAAAGCTGCCAATCAGTGGTGTGGGCGGGGTTATACAGGGCTCAGCATTTAGAGAACTGCTAGATCTGCTGCATGTAAAACAGTGATTTTATCAAAACTGCAGCAAGCAGCCCAGTAAGTGACACATCACTGGAATCAGGCTCTCTGTCCCTACATCATGCTGTTCTCAGATGAGGTAGCAAAAACTTATGACTTGTCATTTTTTAGGGGGTGAAAACCTCTTTCTTGTTTTTAGGATTTTTAGTTTTTGTCTGATACCCCCTGAGGTCCTATCGCCTGAATACCCAGATTTTTTTTTATTTTTCAATTAAGAAATTTGTATCATTAAAGTTCCATATCTAAGAATTGCATTTTACACGCATTACTGCTAAGCAGTTTTCCATTTTTGAACATTTTTGCAGATCGGATTAATAATCTTCCTGTGTCTGTAGCAAAACAGCAGAAATATGCATATAAATGGTATAATCACATGCTTTCGTCACAGTTTTAACAGTGCAAGAATACACAAAAAATAAACTGTATCCTGAAATCCACAATTAAAGGATTTATTTACATTAAGTTGCTGCTACTCATACAGTGGCAGGTATATAATCTGGTCAATATACAGTATGTTCTATGCTGTAGTGGTTGTCTGCTGTCTACAGCCCTTTAGGATTCGTAAATCCTAAAACCTGTTGCAAAATTCGCCATGGATGAAACGAGTGTCAAATCATGCAACTATCTTTAAAGGGAGTGCAGTAAACGACCACTATTCAGCCAATGGTGCTGTGCAGCTCCACAACTAAGCACGTCCGGCAGCAGCGAACACTGAGAACAGCTGATCGGTGGGGGTGCCGATCAGACATTGATGACCTATCTTAAAGATAGGCCACCAGTGTTAGATTCCCAGACAACTCCTTTTAAAGGGTATTCTCACGTTTGGAAGTTTTCCCTTATCCAAAAGATAGGGGATATCTTACAGATCGCTGGGGGTCCAATCGCTGAGACCTTAACCAATCCCGAGAACCGGGGTTCTGAAGAGCCACATGTGAATGCAGCGGTGGTCGATCATGTGCACTGCTGCTCCATTCATTCCTATGGAAGTGCCGAAGACGAGCCGAGCTCAGCGCGCTGCTCTCTCCAGAAGTCCCGTTAAGAGTGAATGGTGCAACGGTGTGCATGATCGACCACCGCTCCATTCACATGGGGCTCTTCAGAAACCCGATTCTCGGGATCGGTGGGCGTCCCAGCGGTCAGACACCCAGCAATTATATGGCTAGGGGATAGCTTCCAGACTTCCGGACTTGAGAATACTCCTTTAGACATTGAGCATGTTGAGGATTCGAAAATCCATAGCATGTTCTCAAATCCTATATGCACAGGTAGAAAATCCAGTTTAACTTCATATATAAATCAATGATTGCATTCATTTCCACGACGCCCACTCTATCTCCAACTGAAACCAGGAGGGTCTGCATGCAAGAAACAAGCTGTTTTGACCAAATCATCCAGCAGCTGCTGGTCACATAAAGGCAAGAATGTAAGTGGGTCATCGTCAATTCTAGCAGACACTATCTTCAGTACGTGAAAAAAATGACCACAAAGGTGTCACCACAATTAGATCAAATGTCTAATCTTCCTTTCTATAAACCATAGCACCTGCAAAGTGTAACCGCGACCATTATTTGCGGAGCATATATTTGTAGGACATATAATATTACAATGCAGAATAACTAGATTCCACTGTGAAAATATAATAATTTACAATATTTTTGCATAGAAGTGAGAAGAGTTCAAACAAAATATTTCTCCAACATTTTTCATCACTTTGGTTTCCTGACAGACCAGTTTGCCATAAAAGTTTTGCATTTTTTGCAGATTTGGTGAACCTTGGTTGTAATACTATAAATTCCACAGGAAATCAAGTGGATAAGTTCATCATTTCATGTCACAAGGATTTATTCTTGGAATGCTTTTTTGCACCAGTGGGCAAAATATGAAAGTAAACGCCTTTGGCAGCAGCTCACCTGTCATAGCCGCTGCCAGTCACAAAAATGGAACGTCAGTGGTGCTTGGAAAGTGCTCTGACATTTCGTTTGCTGTTGGCTTTACACTGATTGCTTCTGTGGCCACATGGTCAGTCAATTATAGTCAATAATCAACCATGTGGCTACCTGAAAAAAGCCAATCAGAGCCACCCGAAGTTCTTTGCACTGCTGCCACTCCGTTCTACCGTTAAACCCTACTGAACGGGCATTGGTGTCATCTCCTGTCAAAAAAACACCATTGTCAACGCCCTTTAAGCACTGCAGCTCCTTCATAGTTTTTTCCTGCACTTGAATAGAGTGATGTGGCATCGCGGTCAGACATAAAAAAGCCCAAAGGATCTCATTCCCTTAGTACTCACAATTGAAAAGCATCAAAGAGGTCAGACCCACTGATCATAATGATATGGCGTATTCCAAAATGGTAATAATAAAAAAAAAAAATAATAATTAAAAAAAGTAGTCAATTCTCACTTTCGCACCAAAGCTCTAGTAGTCCCTCAACTGGTCTTTGCTTCCCTGCAGTGATGAGGACAAGTCCATACAGTGCAATCATAGGCCTCAATGATGAGGTTAGTACGTCCGGCTCTAGATTGCCCAGTTATAGGCTGGAGTAATCACATATGCATATGATGCCATCACTGCAGAGGCGTAAATGAAACTTGGTGGACCCCAAATGGTCTGCGGTGGAGTAGCGAGAGTTTTAATATCTAAGCATAGTTTATTTTTCTTTTCTTTTTTTCATATCACTTTTCTTGCTTTTAACCAAATTTTTTCAAAGCAGTATTAATAAGCCAAAACCCAGAGTTGGTCCAAAACATTAAAGATGTACAAATCTTTTCACTATAGTTTTTTGTCCTTGTGTTTCATTTCTGATCTTGACTTACAAATACCAATATGGACCAAAATACCAAAGTGCGAAAACTGCCCCTAGCCAATTTTGTAAATGTTCTGGGCAACCCTTTTAAATGATAATTTAAGGAATTGTACCAAGTTTGGAAGTTATCCCCTATCTGTAGGAAAAAGAAAAAATTACTGTTCTCTGGGGGGGTCAATCCTGAGAACTGTCTGTTCTCAGCGAGCCATGGCCAGAAAAACCACCATAAGGGCTCGTGCAAACGACCGCATAGATGGGACGAGTGTTATCCGTCGTATTGACACATAGCACTTGTTTTTTTATGGGACAATGCACATGTCCGATTTTTACGTAGGAAAAAATTGCACCATGCACGGTTTGGCTGCGAGAATCGGACGGCACTCGCCCATTCAACTCTATGGGTCAATGGAAAAGAATGAGATGAGATCACGCTCTGATCAATCTCTGATTATAGTCTGATCAGAGTGTGATTAGCATAATCGTACAGATTTTCTTAAAAGAGAGAAAAATGATCGTGTGATCCCGGCCTTATAGTTGTTCCTGAAAAGAATTATTAAAGGGTTCCAAGTTTGGAAGTTATCCTCTCCATTCAGACCGGGCTCTTCAAAGCCCCATTCTCCATATCGTTGGACAGCAGTTGCACTTTCAGCAATAAGGAAATAATTTCCTATACATATAGGGGATAACTTTCAAACTTTGAACAACTCCTTTAATAGTTATTTTATGTCCATGGAGCCAACAGATAGACCATATTCTTTCATATTTGATTTACACAGTTCATCTTAAAGTGGTTTTATTAGATTTAAGTCTGGGAGGTATAAAAACTATCCAAAGAGTTAAAGCAGCCAGCCATCTGCCGCTCTCCTGCATCACACTGTGGTTTGTCCTCCCTAAATAAATCAATGTATTATCTTGTAGAAACATGTAAATATTTGCTCGGCATACAAACTAGATGCATGCAAAATTAGAAATGTACACACATATGCCATGAGCTCCATGCAAATTGTAGCTTTGCCGACTCCTCTGCCTTAACCCCTACAAGACCAACTTACTAAAGCGCATTGACATCGTCGGGGATGTATGATAATTATGAATTTACAGTTTTGATTGTCTTAACCTGCTGATCCTCTCGTTAATTTCAGATGTAATGCCGACACACGAGCAACAAAAACATCAACATGGTAAAAATGAAGACAAAAATACTCTTTCTGGAGAATACCGTTTTAGCACAAATGTGAGTTGCAAACCTGCCAACAGCGGATAAACAGCAGGTCAGAGGACAGCTGGGTCATATCGGGGGTCCGCTATTTGGTCCGGTAAAGGCGGACACCATAACGGAAACCCAATGGACACAATTAGAGTCACTGGGTTCCTTCAGACACTGTTGGTGTCCGTCACGAGACATATCTGGTATTTCCACCATTTCCATTGTTCTGGAGGTAGCAGATGTGAGCAAAGCCTAACGAACGTACACAATAGCGTACAAACAGTTAAAATAAAGAAGGTAAATATTATTTATGCTTTTATCCCCGTTACTACAGAAGCTCTTCCTAAAGAAGCGATGGAAAATTTCCATTTTAGTCCAATTTTACAAAACGTATCTGAATTTAGATCATGTATCCATCCCTCCATCTATCCTAATTATTTACAAACCTTCATAGTCAAACAGGATGTTGAAATCTAAGTCATCTTCAGGGTTGTCTTTATGGTCACAACTGGCCAACAGGTCAGTGACTCGGTCGACGTAGCTCATCTTTAGAATATCTTTACAGATCAGCACAAATCCTCAAGTCAAGAAGACCAGGGATCCAGAGATTCTCCCTTCTAAAAAAAAAACAAAACTATATCCACGATGAAATTCACTAGAAAAGTTTTAATCCTTGGAAAAACAAAGTCTTGATGTTCCTGGAGCTCATTTGGGAGAACCCCTAAAATATGTGCCACTGGTACAGGCGATAATGCAAGTAGGATGGTCCCCGTCAAAGGTATCCAAAAGTGATGGCTGGCTGGAGGACAAGCACGGTTCAGAGCGGCTCGGTGACAAGGGATCACAAGTGTGTGAAATTGGCAGAAATACAGAAAGCTAGTGCTGAACTTCCTGCTCAATACAGACACCTGCTATGGAAGAGGCGTGTTCTGCAGCCACAACTGGGGAAGCTAGCGTGTCAGCAGCCAGTGTCACTGTGACATGGCCCCGCCGCACAGTCCAGGAACAGCACTTCTGCTAACCCCTTCACAATGCACACAGAGCAAACCATCATGAAAGAGAGCAGCGGTACAGTGTCAGCTGCGAAGAAACCATACAAAAATACACTACGACACTATGCGGAAGATCATTAACTAGCTACCCGAGATACTGCAGTTGATATCCAACCATTTTCACAGTGCATTGCACAAAAAATTACCATAACCGTACAACGGTCACTAGACAAGTCATAGAACTGGACATTCATTACAAAAAACTGCAATGTACCGAGGGTCGCAAATATAAGATTTGTGTTACAGGCATCTATGCGATGAGAATGGCCGTAAATTTAGGATGTCCCATTCGTACACAAAAATTTATTGCATGACTGGCCTACTTTGGACACATCATACGAAGAGAGCAATCACAGGAGAAGGGCATCATGGTCGGAAGAAAAGAAGGAACAAAGTGAAGAGGAAGACCAGCAATCCGATGGCTGGATACTATCAAGGTAACGGTGGAGAAGATCCTGGTGGACTTATCTAGACTTGCACAAGATCGATCTTCCTACAGATCATTCATCCATCAAGACACCATGGCTCGAGGTCAAGCCGAAGGGCGTAAAAAAAAAAAACGTAATGGGATACCCATTCACCTACATTTCCAACTTTAGTATTTAGAGAGCTGGGAGCAGAAGCTGTTGCACGGCAGTAATTAGATGGAAAAAATGAGGTGGGTTTGTCCAGCTGGAGTCAAGTAGGTTAAAATTAGCAATTTATTTCAAACATTTAAGATCCATAGAAGAGTGGTAAATAGATACTGATCAGCAACGCGTTTCAAGCATTATATGCATTCTTTACACAATTAAATAGATTGTAGATTTTTGTCCAGAATAAAAATGCAAAAAATATAAAATATGTTCTAAAAGGGAACAGAAATGGGACCTGCATCTATCACACATTTATGGGACATCTTGTAGAAATGTCTGAGTGAAATAGTATAGTTTGTGACCTCTGAAGCCAATGATTGGCTGCAGTGATCCCGTGACTGACAATGCTAAGCAAAGACCACCGGAGTATCAGAGTTGAATAGTTATTTTGTCAAATCTCCTGCAGTTTTTCCTTGTTTTTTTACTTCGAAATTTTGGATAGCCTCTTTAAGCAATATCCATTCAAATGGAAATCTTCTGAAGATGTCATAGTGTAAAGGAAAAGTGGAGCTGTTCCCAGGATCAACCATTAGCTCAGCATTTTACAGAGGCTCATGGAAAATAAGATCCTCAAAACTTCTCCACATTTCCTTTGCACTATTTTAAATAAATCTAATTATGATACCCCTGCGCCACTTTGTCTGACCAAAAGTGGGTGGCAAACCAAAGTAAGCCTCATTCATCAAGATTTTCTATCACTTTTCCCACTAGACAAGTGGCAGAAACAATTGGCCACGTTTCATCAAGAATGGCATTTTGCACTCCAATCTTCATGAAGGGCTCGCTTGTGAAATTAATTAAAGGGAACCTGCCATCAGGTTTTCCCCATATGAAGTCCGGCCACCACTATTAAGGCCTCTTTTACAGCATACTAGAATGCCGTAAAAAGTCACCAATTCCCTCTTCATATCCCAAAAAAGATCTTATATCAACACATGGTGCAGTTCAGTCCGATGGGTGTCTCTAGTCTTGATCCAGTGCCTCCTCTCTTCCTTCAATCGCCATCCTCCTTCCCTACTTCATGTGGATGACGTATCCTACATCATCCACACAGTAATCAAAATGGAGAGAAAAAGGAGTTTTTTTGTAGGCGTAAAAAGTTACAATTTTATTACATCATTATTAAAAATACACGAGACAATATAGATAGTATAAGTTAAAATTACATATAGATGGCAGCAGTGGTCACTGGTATAAAGGCCAATAATCACATCCCCTAAAATCCCAAGTTATGTCTGAAAATTCCTAAGGGCAGCTAGATAATAAATTATTCAAGGGAATGGGTAGTATGGAGTTTTATATTTGTAAATAGACTATGTTCCATAAATATCAAACAAACCCAAATGTGTAACCCATATGATATAGCAATGCTGCCTGCCAATAGGAGGGATTAACATAGGAGAAATGTATGATAACAAATCATCTTACCCAGTAAGGGGCCAGGAGTGAACCAGTGATAATAGGAGCGCAAAGGCAGCCCCCCGACGCGCGTTTCGCAGCCCGCAACGGCCGCTTCCTCAAGGGGAATGAAACTTGGGATTTTAGGGGATGTGATTATTGGCCTTTATACCAGTGACCACTGCTGCCATCTATATGTAATTTTAACTTATACTATCTATATTGTCTCGTGTATTTTTAATAATGATGTAATAAAATTGTAACTTTTGGCGCCTACAAAAAAACTCCTTTTTCTCTCCATTTTGATTACATGTAATATGAGTTGGCATATTTTGGTTCTCAGGGAAAGTACCTTCTCCCAGATGCACCAATACGGCTATAATAGGGTTAAACTGCTGTTATCATCCACACAGTGTCGCCCATCATGTTACTGGCACACTTCTCTGTCCTGCCGAGGGCAGAGCAAAGTACTGTAATGCGCATGCGCTGGCTTTACTTCCGGGTCATAGGTCCTCTTGGCCTTTCGCAGAGCATGTGCATTATAGTACTTTGTTCTGACCCCGGCAGGGCAGAGAGATGTGTGCCAGTAGCGTGATGGGGGCCATTGTGTGGATGACGTAGGATACGTCCTCCACATGAAGCAGGGAAGGAGGATGGCGATTGAGGGAATAAAGGAGGCACCGGATCAAGAGAAGAGACGCCCATATGACCAGACCGGGCCATCTGTGGGTATAATGAAAGGTCTTTTTTGGGACCTGCAGAATGGATTGGGGACTTTTTTTTACAGCATTCTAGAATGCTGTAAAAGAGGACTTAATGCTGGTGGCCGCACTTTATATTATGAAAACCTGTTGACAGGTTCCCTTTAAAGGGCATGTACCTCTCAATGAATATGGCACATCTTTCGTTTGCCAGTGTAAGAAATGTTCTCCAGTCTGGAACTAAAATACATTTTGGTTGTAAATTATGATGGATTTGTCAGCCGCGCTCAGCCATGATCACTTTTCAAAAAGTTAGCTGAACTGACCAGGACTGTTATAAAGCCACAAATGGTCACATAACTGTGCACAACTTCAAGTTTTGTAAAACAATTGCGATATTTCAAATTGTTTTATTCCAGAAAACTGTTTTATGGATCCCGGCCATTATATACACTGTTGATGAATATACGGGAGTATTTATAAGTCTCCCCCATGTGTCTTTATCTGCTCACATATTGGGATGTAAATTTTTTTCACAAGTCATTTGTAAAACTGAAATACCTGTTCGGGTCACGCATCGGCCAACATTATGTCAACTTATCTCCTGCAGTCAGTCACCCCTAGCATTACTATGATCTTATAAAGCAAAATTAAGATTAACCACAGAAAATCAATTTATCATAATGACCCGAAGACGAACGATCGATCTCGAAGTATCCACAATGCAGGACAACTCAAAGTCCGGTTATCTTCCTAATTGCATATTTGATGATAATGGGACAAGACAGGATCTGGCTCAGATTTCAGAGAAATAATTTATTTTCCTGAGTAATGAGGATCTAGTTTCAATGGATTGAAAAGTTCATTTTAAGAATGACGCGTCTGGTCAGCTACTGATTTAACATTTTTTCTATATATAAACATAACCTGTAGGGAATGTTAACCCAGAGTTTATACCTTGCAGATTTCAGTGCATATTCCACATAGAATTTGCACACAATTTGTCACTGATTTCTGTAAGAAAACTGCACTTATATTTTTTCATTGATGTGAAAACCACATTGGGTAGCCATAAACATATTAGCCCCATTTTTATGTTCAATTTTTTGGCCATAAAGTGCGTTTAAGGTAGCTTAAATGTATGTTCACATAGAGCTTTTTTGCATGGAAAAAATGTGCGTTAGAATCCATAAAAATGCTGCTTCCAAGGCAAACCCCATTGTTTTCTATTAGAAAAACGAGTTGCAATTATGGATGAGCGGACCTGTGGAACTTCGGGTTCTGATACCCGACCGAAAACTGTATTCCAAAGATCAGTTCGGGTAACAGAAGTGTACCCGAACTTGAACCAGAACTCGGACCCCATTGAAACGAATGGGGACCCGAACTTTTGAGCTGGAAAATTCGCTCTCTCTCTCCCGGACTTTCCCCAGAACTTCGAACATTGCACCGGACTTCCTGGAGAAGTGCGTGTTCAGCGTTTAGCACTGGACACTAAACGTCCGGTACGAACCCCGTATGCACCCCGTACATATTAATGGGGCTAATCCCAGAGGGTTCCATGGTAAAAACCCAATTGAATAAATACTCTTATATTTACTTTGCATGTATATACCCTAAGGGTGGTTTTGCACACAGCATTAAAGAGAATCTGTCGGTAGGATCAACCCTCCTAAACCGTTGAATAAAATTATACCTTGAAATCTGTGATCCGATGTCTTATTCCAGAGAAATCCATATTTTTCTTTATATGTAAATTAGCTGTTAAGATCTATGGGCTGGACATAGATCTCCCTGAGAATCTGCCTCCAGAGATTATTGTAAATGAAAGGAGACGTCACCAGTGTGAGACATGTAATGACTGACAGTCTACTCTCCTGATCTACATGTCTCACACTGGTAACGCCCCCTATCATGTAATATAAGCTCTGAAGGCAGATTGTCAGGGAGATCTATGTCCGGCCCATAGATCTTAACAGTTCATTTACATATTAACTAAAACATGGATTTCTCTATAATAAGACATCCGATTACAGATATCAAAGTGTCATTTTATTCAGCTTCCTATGACATACATGCCCACTGACAGATTCCCTTTAAAAGCTATGAACACTTTTACACAGATTTTTTTTATTGTTCATTTGCTTCCTGAAATCAAAGTTATGCGACTTTCTAAATAGTCTACATTAAAAAGTTTTTAACGTTTTTGCTGCTGCAAATTTTCTGTAAGTCCTTTATCCAGCTGAGTGCTCTGCAAACTAGATACAAATGTGTCAGTGCTCCTGCTCCTGACAGCTGTCATTTCTTGTCCCCTTCCTTCTTTCAGTGTTGAGGCGTTGTCAGATGGCCGTATAAATCGGTCTGAGATCGGACCTCAATGCTCGGACTGGCCGGCGGCTTTCCCTACCCGAGCGTGACAACTTCATGTATTTTTATACAGCTGTCATGCTCTGGTCGGGAGAGCTGCCAGCCAGTCCGTGCATTACAGTTTGATCTTGGTCCGTTTTTTACTGCGCCCTTAAGTTAGGTTCACACGAAAGTTTAAAACATATGTCACAATTTCATCCAGAAAAGTGGAATGATTTTTTTCTCATTTGCCATCCGTGTACAATCTGTTATTTACCGCGGCAGCTATTTATCATTTACAGGACCATTTACAGTTTCCTATGTTACAGAATTGCAATATTATATCTGTAAAAATCGGATGCTAGACTGTGTCTCAATATGGGATCCGATTTTTGACGGACAGCGCTCAGCCTGAAAATGTGGTTGTGTGTATGAGCCCTTAGCGACAGAAGGAGGGAGGTGAAGGGGTTTGTACACTGAGGAGAAAGAGGGAAAGTATCTAAGGCTTTATGGAAAGCAGAGAAAACAGACTATGGACAAGGAGGAAAGCACACAGAGAGGCAATAATTGTGGTTCTAGAGCTGTGCTGATACATGAAAGTTTGTAAAGACAGCAGAATCCAGGATACACACAAAGCTCAACATCCAGCCTGTATGACTGAGAGGAACACTCACAGAAGAGAAAAAAATGAGACTTGGATTAGGCTATAAACTGCATGGGATCTGTATGAAGGAATAAAGACTGCAGACTGAAACTTAGTGCCATTTTTTTAATTAATGGAAACAGTTAACATACATCCCCAATTCAGTTTTTGATCCATTTTTTATCCAGAAGGAATAGGAAATATAAAGGAAGGACTTTTTAATTCTTCTTGCTGGATCCAGTTCTCATTTTGGTTCAGAAAAAGCTGCAATTAAGAACTGGGATGTTTTTCCCTAAACTTTATGTGTAAAACTACCATAACACCAGGGTGAGGCCCCAAACTTTCAGCTATATCTGTAATAGACTTTTTTTTTCCCTTTTTAATATTCAACCTGGCTCGAGACCTACAAAAAGTTACAGACCTTATAAAAATCATGTATTTCCAATAACTTCAGGAAACTACATTTCATACGTAGGTCCGAATGGCAACATGGAGGGATCGAGTTACTAATGAATTCACCCGTAATATTTATACCTGCCTCATGCCCTAAATTAAGCAAAATGGCTCTTTTGGTGCCTGCTGCAGTGATGACTGTGGTAATGGTTTCTAGGAGGGCTTTAAACCCCTCCAAAAACAGCACCAGCCCGATATTTAAAATGCTTCTTTCATCTGCCGTGTTTGGTTAAGCATTGAATAAGCTCAGTGTTTCACCCCAAACCCACAACATGGGCTGGAAAAGTAGTGTAGCCGTCAGTGAAAAACGCAAGCTCTATTTTAGCTGGGCACAATAATTCATTTCATTGGACGTCAAGGAAAATGAAATCTTGAGAATGAAATGACTCACTCATAGGGTCTTGGCAATGGACAGAGAATTCCATAGCAGTTGTCTAATCTGCTGATAACTACCAATTGGTTCATCGCATATACATCACGTATCTGGGAAATCTGCTGAATTGGGCATTGTATAATTATGTAAGGGGGAGGCGTTACAGAATGTGCTAAGTTTGCCCTTCTGAAAGTGACCTCAGCAGAGTTCCCCACTGGATGACCACAGCGGCACATAAAGCATTGACGTAACCCATTCGGCTCAGTAAATATTTGCTCGTAGTGAACTGTTAAAATAATTCATGATATAATCGTGTTGTAGTGTGTGTATCAGTGCACTTTCGTTGCGTCTTCTACATGCCCACCAAGGATAATACACATATTTCACGCCCATATTCCTTTCCCAAAAGCAGTCAGTACCTCCGTAGCCCAATGGAAAGCTGATGACATTTTTGGGCACAGTAATGTTCTGCTAGAGGCTCCAGCTTAGCTACATTATCAGTTGGAGTCAAGGATTTTGATGGTACTGTGGCGCCCCTGAGGGTTCAGTCGCCACAGAGGTACTGCACCTCACCCAGAGGTGTGGCAACTCCTTCTCTCAGGTAAGGATGGAGTACTGCCCGGGACCCCAACACCTGCACTCAACACTACACTACTCCAGGCCGGCTGGAAGGGCTTTATGCTCTTCTTCTGCTGCCCTGTCCCTGGCTGGAGTGGGGGGAACCAAAGTGAGGGGAACCATGTAGTGGGTGTGGGTGGAGGACGTAGACCAAGGGAGCACTTGAATAGTAGGTGTATATAAAAGGGAGCCATCTTAGTTAGTTAGAGCAGTGCAGTAAGTAAGTGAGCAGCAAGTGGAGAGGAGGGGAGCAGAGTCTCTTCAGGAGCTCTGGTCCAGAGTGAGGCCTAGTGAGAGAGGCCCAGGAGAGGAGTGGGAGCAAGGGAGGAATGCTCCAGGAACAGAAGGGATCCCAGGGGGTACGGTGAGTGCAGGACGGCACCCGTACGCCCAAATCTGCCAAGCGTCAGAGGGATCAGGCCGCAGGAAGGGAACCGGTCCCTGGCCCAGCCGTGTTACTCCAGGTCTCGGCTGGAAAACCGGAGGCTTCTGTACTTCCATGGTGCAGTTGCCACAACCTCACCCAAGCCGCCGTGAAGGGCACCAAGTAGGTCCGGGAACTCCAGGTTGCCCAGAGGGATCTCAGAGTACCCGATGGGTTACTTTGTGTGGGGGAGCGCAGGGCAGGAGGGAGAAGACCCAGTGCGGGAAGTCGGTCAAGGAAGGAACATAAAGAAAGGGGTTCCCGTTAAGTGCTTCTGATATACTTGAGGGAGTGTTGAACTCCTGCCTGGCAGACACAGTGCGACGCGGGAGGCTGACACCTGGACAGTGTACCCGAGGAACCTAAAAAGAGCTGTGAGTAAACTCGGATGACTGGACTCCACTGTCTCTGTCAGTTATTTCTACCACGCTACCGCGCCTGCACTACAACGCCCAGCATCACCATCTGCAGCTACACTGCCCTGGAGCTGTGCTCTGCCTGTGGAGAGCCGCACAAACCCAGCTGCCCTAACATCTGCTCCAGAGGTCTGCCGCAGCGCCGGTACTCATTACTGGGAACCACAGGTGGGGTCACGAGACAAACTGTTAACAAATCCCCTTTTTAAAGAGTGACCCCAAGGTACGGACCCGGGAGCTGACTGCCGTGACATCCCACAGAAGGTAAAGGCCCGGGTACCGAGTCTCCCCCATATCCCCCTGGGCGAGTCAGTACCAGTGATCCATCTGATGTGTATTGGGGTCTTTAAGCACATTAGATTAATATTGATGGGTTTGGCTGACGGTATAATGCTGCATAAAAATACATGCTGTCACGTTCGGGTCAGAAGAGCCGACTGCCAGTCCGTGCATTGCGATACGATCCTCGTCCGAGTTATACAGCCGCCTGATTCTTTCCTAAGTGGAACTGCTCACCTTATCGAGATGTGCTTAAAACAGGCATCATTTTCCCCAAAAACTTGCAAAGTTTGAACCAACTGCTGCTCCTCCGTGTGCCGGTTATGCACAATGGAAACTGCAGTAAGTGCAGAAGAGTGTAGAAGAAAAAGAAGGAACCACCAGTCGCTGCTGAAAAATATGTGGCTCATAGGAAGAATAGGTGCCTTCTTCATTCCGTATAGATAATGAGATAAGGACATATATATGTGTCTGTCCCCCATTATTTTTATGGGCTGATGAAGACACCTGTTTGGTGCTGAAAATTGTAACCCCAATAAAGTGACCATACCGCCAGCTGTCATTTTTGTCCAGCTGCACCCTGCGGTTCCATGTTTTTCTGCCAGACTCTACTGGATATCAGTATGACTTTGTACACTACAGGCCCCAATTCATCAACAATGGCATTGTTTCCACCAATCTTAATGAAGGGGCGTAGTGGAGTTAGAGGCGCCTGATTCATTAAGAGGTGCAAAACCCTTGTCCCTTGACAAAAAAATTTCACTCCAGTCATAGATCTCACATTCCACAAAAAATTGCGACTTTTCAACGTGTTTTATGCCATAAAAACTTTGATGAAGCAGGGTCAGGATGGTCGAGGTGATATGAGTGTGAATACACTAGCAGAAAGTACCCAATAAAATGATGAAAAATATATTTAATAATGTTTATACATTTCTCATTTGATTTATGATGACTTGGGTAATAGTATAGGAGAATATGTCATTGTGCATATAAACTTCCCCACTTTGTGTCTCATCCGGGACTCGGTAATTGATCACTCTGGGGCTAAGTAGCTGACAACACAGCCGCCATATAGGAAGCTTTAATACAAACATTTTGAGTTCTTAGAGGATGTGGAAACTTGTACAACTATTCACAAAAGGCTTGTGACTCTCTTATACGTGATATCTTAAAGAGAGCCATCGTTTTTATTTTTGTTTCATGAATCAATAGTGAAAATAAACAACTTTTTAATATATTTTATCAGATAAATTTGCTTCTTTCTCCTCCTGGACTGACCATTTACTCTCAATTCAGGGGTAAAACATTTTCCCATTAGTGAGATAGGAGATGACAGTTGGTGCTTGTAAAATTCTATGGAGGGGGAGGAGCTAAGACCAGAGACATTCCACTGCAAATTCTCCGTAGAACTTTATGAGCACCAACTGTCATCTCCTGATTCAGTAATGGGAAAATCTGTATTCACTGAAGACACAATTTAACTTTGAAATGAGAATGTTGAGAATAGATTATCAGTCCTAGAGGAGAAAGAAGCAGATTTTTCTGATTAGATATATTACGAAGTTTCTTATTTTGATATGTATTATTGATTTATGAAAATATATAGTTAGAATAGTAGCTACTCTTTTATCATAGTTTTGGAGATGTTGGATATTGTGTACAATTAATAATTAACAAAAGATATTTTGATTACAAGAAACACAGAGCCGGATTTTATGGCAAACCAATAGAAAAGTCTAAGTATTGAAATGTCTCACTTAGCCTCAAAGCCCTCAGCAAATGCTTGATTGTCCATTAGGACTCCTGACCTGCCTTTTTCAATGGGCAGCCGTTCTCTGCTGTGTAGTCTGTCAGATATGCTCATTAAACCATACACGTCCGAGAGCCAAAATCAAGCTTATTAGTGAAATGCTTTTAGAAAAGGTCTGCAAAGTGTCTAATGTATGTTATGTGGCTGGAAGAGGTGAAGTGCAACATGACTTCCTAATAAATTTTTCATCTCTTCTTTACTTAAGCACTTTGCAGCCTGAATTGTAGATTGAAGCTGTAAGTGGACAGGACATCTCCATATCTGGTAGAAGTGACAGTACATAGCTGCCACTGCCTGCCAAAATCTTTAGTTGCTATTTGACTAGTAGATGGGGTTTGCACATCTAGGACCTTCACCAATACCTTAAAAGAAAGCACTGTGATCTCTAGCAAAGCCACATTGGCTTTTTTTTCTCCTCCTTAAGTGCTGGGGTCCTGAGCAGGCGGGGGGCCCACTTACGGTTGGGCACCCCGCCGAGCTATGGGAGGAGGAGAGCGGTGCCAGCGCCCGCCCTTCTCCCCCGCTTGCTCAGGTCCCCGGCAGCCGGATACTTACCTCTCCCCGTGCCTCTGCAGATCCGCTGTCTTCCTGCTGCGTGCTCCCTGTGACGTCTCAGGTCAGAGGGTGCGGCGATGTCTTTCCACGGCGCCCTCCCCTGAGCCATCACAGGCAGCACAGAGCGGGACAACGCCGGCGTCGCTGGAGTCCGGACCTGAGCAGCGGCAGCAGGTGAGGAGAAGTGAGGTGAGTATTTGATTTTTTTTTTTTTTTTAATGTATGGAGGCATGGGGCATTATATGGTGGGGTGACATCCTGCATGGGGCATTATATGGGGGGGTGACATCCTGCATGGGGCATTATATGGGGGGTCACATCCTGCATGGGGCATTATATGGGGGGTGACATCCTGCATGGGGTATTATATGGGGGGTGACATCCTGCATGGGGCATTATATGGTGGGGTGACATCCTGCATGGGGCATTATATGGGGGGTGACATCCTGCATGGGGCATTATAAGGGGGGTGACATCCTGCATGGGGCATTATATGGGGGGTGACATCCTGCATGGGGCATTATATTGGGGGGGTGACATCCTGCATGGGACATTATATGGGGGCGTGACATCCTGCATGGGGTATTATATGGGGGTGACATTCTGCATGGGGCATTATATGGGGGGGTGACATCCTGCATGGGGCATTATATGGGGGGGTGACATCCTGCATGGGGCATTATAAAGAGGGGGGGGTGACATCCTGCATGGGGCATTATATGGGGGGGGGTGATATCCTGCATGGAGCTTTATATGGTGGGGTGACATCCTGCATGGGGCATTATATTGTGGGGTGACATCCTGCATGGGGCATTATATGGGGGGGGTGACATCCTGCATGGGGCATTATATGGGGGGTGACATCCTGCATGGGGCATTATATGGGGGGGTGACATCCTGCATGGGGCATTATATGGGGGGGGTGACATCCTGCATGGGGCATTATAAAGAGGGAGGGTGACATCCTGCATGGGGTATTATATGGGGGGGTGATATCCTGCATGGGGCATTATATGGTGGGATGACATCCTGCATGGGGCATTATATGGGGGGTGACATCCTGCATGGGGCATTATATGGGGGGTGACATCCTGCATGGGGCATTATATGGGGGGGTGACATCCTGCATGGGGCATTATAAAGAGGGGGGGTGACATCCTGCATGGGGCATTATATGGGGGGGTGATATCCTGCATGGGGCATTATATTTGGGGGTGACATCATGCATGTAGCATTATATGGGGGGGTGACATCCTGCATGGGGCATTATATGGGGGGGAACAGCCTGCATGGGGCATTATAAAGGGGACCAGTATCCTGTATGGAGCGTTATAAGGGGGGCCAGTATCCTGTACGGTGCGTTATCTGGGGGCCAGTACCCTGTACGGAGCGTTTTATGGGGGCCAGTATTCTGTATGGAGCGTTATAGATATCACTCATGTAATGTAAGAAGTGAAATCTTTGCATTGTAGTATACCTATATTTCTCTGCGGTATCTGTGAATCATGGTATGTGTTAAAGGGGCCCACTGAGACTCTTTCACCCAGGACCCAGAAAAACCTGGAGCCGGCCCTGTCCTTGAGTATGAATTAGAGGGGTTGTCCAGCCTTAGGCTACAAGTCTGCAGTCACTCTATGTGACTGTGTACTGTGAGGAATCTCCGGGACCGGCAGCGGCCAGTCATATGACTTCAAGTATGCAATTTGCATACTTCCGGCCACATTACGACTAGACGTATCCAGCCTCTCTCAATACACTGGCATTGAGCAAGGCCGTGTACATATAATCGGCATGTGACCACAAATAAGCAAATAGCATATTTACAGTCACACGCCTGTAAGAGTGATGGACTGTTTTGCTGCGTTCGCACCCCTGAAGACAACAATCGCGCTATGTGTACAGTGTCATGCAGTTTACAGATGTAATGTGAATAGTGATATGCGTCTTCTATATTGTATGATGGTAATGTACAGCGTATAAGAATGTAAAGTGTTAATGTATAATGTGAGTAGTGCATAGTGCAAGGTAAGCACAGGGTTAGACTTGGGATAGTATGAGTACTGTTCATATAGTTAAGTGGCTTAGCAACGGCATAAGATATATGATAAGGATAATAGGTTTAATCTATAGAATAGGATATAGTTAATGGATAGAACTATCCCAGTGGGTGGGGACTAGTATTATTAAAAAGTGGGCACTTCCTATAGTAGATCAGATAGGAAAGTACCGTGACAAGGTTAAGTTCAGGTGCAGTGGGCTGCTAGGGTCTTTCAAAGCAGTGGAAAGCCCTACTGGAATCCCGAGTGGATGTCCCTGTCGCATCCGGAGCCTAAGGTCTGGCATAGGGGCTGCCGGGTACATCGTGTCCTCTGGCGTACAGTGGAAAATGGACAGGGACCCGTGTAGACGGAATGTGGTGGATCCCAGGTGCACTGCTGAAGTGGACAGGAAATTCCTGAGGCTGACGGAGTCAGTCGGCTTAGGGATAGTCCAGGACGCATGAGTGGTTGAGCTGAAGTTACACTGTACAAAGGAAGTAAGAAACATGAAGTCCTGTGCCCTATCCCACATGTTAAACACATGTGCCATCTTAATGTACAATAAGACATAAGAAATCAGTACTATCTGTGCCAACTTAATTTACAAAAAGACATGAGAAACCTTATAATCTATGCCAACTTCATTTTCAATGAGACATGAGAAAGCTGTACTATCTGTGCCAACTTAATTTACAATAAGAGGCGAGAAAACAATA
Source organism: Phyllobates terribilis (assembly GCF_046119375.1). NCBI lineage: Eukaryota > Metazoa > Chordata > Amphibia > Anura > Dendrobatidae > Phyllobates > Phyllobates terribilis. Next base: position 107,585,347 of record NW_027362765.1, read on the forward strand.
CTATCTGTGCCAACTTAATTTACAATAAAACGTGAAAAAGTAGTGTTATCTTTGTCAACTTAATTTACAATGATATACGAGAAAGCAGTGCTATCTGTGCCAACCTAATATACAATAAGACATGAGAAAGCAGTACTAACTGTGCCAACTTAATGTACAATAAGACACAAGAAAGCAGTGCTATCTGTGCCAACTTAATTTACAATAAAATACGAGAAAGCAGTGCTATCTGTGCCAACCTAATATACAATAAGACATGAGAAAGCAGTACTAACTGTGCCAACTTAATGTACAATAAGACACAAGAAAGCAGTGCTATCTGTGCCAACTTAATTTACAATAAAACACGAGAAAGCAGTACTATCTGTGCCAACTTAATTCACAATAAGACACAAGAAACCAGGACTATCTGTGCCAGCTTAATGTACAATAAGACACGAGAAAGCAGTACTACCCGTGCCAACTTAAATTACAATAAGATATGAGAAAGCAGTGCTATCTGTGCCAACTTAATTTACAATAAAACATGAGAAAGCAGTACTATCTGTGCCAACCTAATGTACAATAAGGCATGAGAAAGCAGTGCTACCTGTGCCATCTTAATGTACAATAATACACAAGAAAGTAGTGCTATCTGTGCCAACTTAATTTACAATAAAACATGAGAAAGCAGTACTATCTGTGCCAACCTAATATACAATAAGGCATGAGAAAGCAGTACTACCTGTGCCAACTTAATGTACAATAATACACGAGAAAGTAGTACTATCTGTGCCAACATAATATACAATAAGGCATGAGAAAGCAGTACTATCTGTGCCAACTTAATGTACAATAAGACACAAGAAACCAGGAGTATCTGTGCCAACTTAATGTACAATAAGACACGAGAAAGCAGTACTACCTGTGCCAACTTAAATTACAATAAGATACGAGAAAGCAGTGCTATCTGTGCCAACTTAATGTACAATAAGATACGAGAAAGCAGTAATATCTGTGCCAACTTAATGTACAATAAAACACAAGAAAGCAGTACTATCTGTGCCTATAACATTTTGCTGTATAAAGGATACACAGGCTCTTTTTGGTAAGGTGAATACCCCATTATACTAGTCACAAAGATGGTAAAACATAGATATTCAAACAGTACTAGTGTGCCAGGGCAGCCATAGTCTGCGCGGTTTGCCAAACTTTGCTGGCATAACAAAATAAGTTTCACATCTTCATAATTCTTATTGGATACGAGAGTCGTATTTCATGGGGATAGGCTTGGCTCTGTCTGATGGGGATATAAAATATTTTTTTCAGAAATCTAGAATTAAGAGTTTTCTGGCACCCCTTTGGCTTTGCATGTTGTTGTTTTACTGGCACCAAGAACCAGCTAAAAATATCCAAGTCTTAAGTTAAAACACATGACTCGCTAATATCAAGTAAATGTGTCTTTAGTCATGTCAAATGACCATCAGCGAGTCCGTCTGATTTACAGCCTTCATCTCTTTCCTAATAAGTATCAGCCGTTTTACAGACTCCAGTATCTAAATGATATAAAATCCATATTTCCTTGGAAAATGTCACTGTTTCTCAGTGTCCCCCCTCGTCAGTAACACATCAGCTTCACGATCCCGTTCTTGGCTTAAAAATTGCTATTTTTTTTTGTTTTTACAGCTGTTTTAAGTTCTTGTTACAAATTTTTGTATGGAAAAAAAAAAATACAATACTACAAACAAAGAGGATGAGAGAAGGTCACCTCGATAAAAGCGACTGTGATTGTGGGGGGTTTATCTCTGCATTCAAAGGGCCGAGGGAGGTGAAGAATAATGGACTTGAAAGTCGGGCAAGCAGTAGTGATTTTTCACCAGTGACAGGTTGTACTCCCATCTCCTTCCTGCTTCTCTCATTAGTCACATGGACCGCCATCAAACAAGTGTAAGACCCTCCGATAACGTTAACCTCATCAATGCCGACTTATATTTCGTTTAGGCAGCAAACAAAACATAGGCAATCATGTGCACTGATTATGGGGGTATGACATCATCTGTGTGGTCAGTGACATCATCATGAAACCTCTATTGTGCTGGACTGTGCCATGCTAATGCAGCAAGGATTGCCACAGCAGTTATTACCATGAAGCTCTTATCTTAAAGGGGCTCTCCATCAGATTAACATGGGAATAGTTTTGCATAAAAGACAACTTTGCATATGTAAAAAAAAGAAATAAATCCTATTCTGTATTGTCCTACAACTGTGGATACAACTGCTGAAAGTGACTGCTCTGGGGTCCAATGGGGGCATCACTATACACAGTTATCAGAATTATAGAATATATTTTTTTATTAATTGTTGAGGGATGTGGACCAGAAAGCAAACTCCATATACACACTTACTGTAGCAGGGATGAATCAATATATAGTCTGCACTGACACACATTGACATCTCCAATAATAATAATAATAATAATTATTAATAATAATATTATTATGGTATGTGCCCATGTTAAGTATTTGGTGCAGAAATTTCTGCACCATTTCTTGATCTCAGAAAAAACATAGCGTAAAATAGGTGCGTTTTTTCCATGTTTTTGCTGCGTTTTGTTGCAGATTTTTCTCCACTCATTAGCATGACTGAAATCTGCAACAAAAACGCTAAAGTGAAATGTTGCAGAATTAAATCTGCACCAAATCTGCAAGTCCAAAATAAGCAACGTTTGCATGAGACTTCAGGTTTCTCATTCACTTTGTTTGCATCAGGAAACCCTCCAGGTTTTGTGACAAATCTGAGCAGGAAAAAAACATGACAAATCAGTGCTGTGTGTGAAGGGGGCTGGCTGAATATATGAGCATAGAAGGAGCTGGTTGACTGCATGAGCAGAGAATGGGGTTTGCTGACTGCATGAGCAGAGAAGTGGGCTGGCTGACTGCATGAGCAAAGAAGGGGCAGGCTGACTGCATGAGCAAAGAAGGGGCAGGCTGACTGCATGAGCAGAGAAGGGGCTGGCTGACTGCATGAGCAAAGAAGGGGCAGGCTGACTGCATGAGCAAAGAAAGGGCAGGCTGACTGCATGAGCAGAGAAGGAGGGAGGGTGACTGCACAAGCAGACAAGGGGGATGGCTGACTGCATGAACAGAGAAGGGAGTTGACTGTATAAGCAGAGAAGGGGTTGGCTGACTGCCTGAGTAGACAAGGGGGCTGACTGACTGCTTAACCAGAGAAGGAGGCAGGCTGACTGCACAAGCAGACAAGGGGGCTGTCTGACTGCATGAGCAGAGAAAGGGGTTGGCTTACTGCTTAAACAGAGAAGGGAGTTGACTGTATAAGCAGAGAAGGGGGCTGACTGATTGCATGAGTTGAGAAGGGTGTTGGCTTAGCAATTGAAACTAGCTAGTCAGCCAGCACTTATGAAGTGTGGACATTGTGTTGTGTCCTGTGTCCTGGAGGTGGAGTTGCCGGGATCCAACATTATTATATGAAGATTGTTAGACCCCTTTAAATACAACTATATTAATAAGTTGTATACACCTGCTCTTTTTTTGGAGGTGGATAACCCCTTAAAACTTTACAAACCAACACAGAGACTTTTTTGGTTGATGTATCATTCTCCATAACTTGCATATACGGTAAAGCCGATGCACCGATCACTCCCAGTGTCTTAGTCCAGCCTTGGTTTTCTTACCTACAGAGTACGTGGTGTGGTTCGTGCCACCTGAGCTGATATCTCAATGTGTGGTTTCCCCCTTGTGGCTTTTTATTGCACAACCTAATAGAATATGACAAGCCGACAGATTTTCATGGTCGGCGTGATTCTGGTTTTAGGCTTTAGTCTTAGCTTCTTCTGGAGGTCAGGGTTCTACCACTGATACCAGCCGCGCTGTGGAGATTCGGGTCTGTGGACTTTCTCTTGGATGACCGATAACCTTGCAAGCGTTCAGATTTTGTTTCTAGGTTATAGATAGAATATAACAATATAGGAAGGCACTGCTTAATGAATTTAGCTGTGCCCCATAACAAGTCCTCGTGGAGGCTGAAAATCCCTTGACTGCTGAGTGAAGTATAAAATTTTGCTACATTTTCCACAAGGAAATTGTCTCTTACTTCTCAAAGACACTAGTAATCTGTCAATGATATATGTCAATTTCAATATTTTCTGGGGGAAATTAGCAGGAGAATTGGTGATCTGCCATATATACTGGCCTCATCAAATTACATTCCCAGCACCAGGTATGAGCAGCTTGTGGTCTGCGGACTGGCTCGTACCCACTATGTGTATAGTATGACCTGATGTGACCTTTGGTATAGAATTACTGCTATTAGTTCTGAATGAACAAGCAAAGGGTGTAGATGATAGCTCAGGCTGTGAAATGCACAATTCATTTATTTCTTTACTAAGCGATCCATTTTTATAACTTTGGGTGGTCCAAAGCACAATGTAATATTCATCCTAAATTAATATCTATTTAGTGCCACAATAATAATAATAATAATCGAAACTATTTTCTAATATACTTGCATTAAAAATTCCCTATCTTTCCCTAACTACACTATCTAACTGCTTTTCTATTTATTTTTCCCTACTTCCTTTTAAATGATGATCCTTTTGAGAATCCCTGTGGATGCTGGGATACTCAAATGAGTCATCATCAGGGGGCTGTGGTCACTGCCGTAGCCTCTGCCCCCTCCCTTAAATGAACTGTCATCTTTATGCTTGTTTCAGGGGCTGGGCTAGTCCATGTGCGATGTGCACAGTGACAGTGCACTCTCTCGCTGGCTCAGAACAGCAGTAACGAGCCGTGAGTAGAGCGTGGTATCAGAATGTGCAGAAACCAGTGACATTACTTACAGGGGCAACGCTGGTCTCTGAACGCTGGTTATTCTGACACTGCTCTGTTACCTGCTCATTACTACTGATCTGAGCTGACAACAGAGAGCGCACTGTCATTGTGCACATTGCACAGTGTGCAGGGACTTGCCCAGACGCTGAATCAGATGTAATTGATGGCGCTTAATTTCAGGGAGGGGGCATGGGCTGCCGCAGTGACCACAGTCTCTACTCCCCTGATAACACTTTGTTTGAGTATCCCAGCATGCACTGGTTTGCTCAAATGAAGCGTCAACAAAAAGGAAGTAGGGATAAAAAATAGAAAAGCAGCTAGAAGGATAGGGAATTTTTAATGCAAGTATATTAGAAAATAGTTTAGATTATGGCATTATATAGACAGGGAGTGAGTCCAGTATAGAATTCCCATGCACCATTGATGAGTATGTGCTACTCGGCAGGACCTCCTACCAAGTCCAAAAACAGCAGCAAATTCAAAGATATCCAAAGAACCATAGAGATCCTTATAAAAATCTAATCTTTATTCCAAAAAATTTAAAACATCATAGCAGTGAAGAGACAAAAATAGAGCAACGTTTTGGCCAAATGGCCTGCGGCTGCCGCTCACTTCCTATTAGTTACTTAACCGTCTGAAGGCGGGGCCATTGACGCCAGCGCTGATTGGGCGCCGGGCTCATGTGTCATAACAACCACACAGGAGTCCTGGGATTGCGAGTGCCGACATTGCTGGAACGGCGCCGGCACGGGAGGGAAGTATAGGCATTATATTTTATTGGGGCCAAACATTTAGATCCAGAATGGGCTGCACTAGTAGTGGAAAACCCCTTACAGCCACATGATAGGTCATAAATAGTCGATCCATGGGAACCATGTGCTAGTACACCCACCATAATTGCCTAGTACTACTACTTTTTTAACCATTGCAGTTGGGGAAATTATAATTGTGTGGGTTTTGTAAAGAGATGCTATGAGGAAACTTACTATAGAAAAGAATAGAAGCCATTTCTCAGGAAGGCGCCGGAGAATATGAATATATATTGTATATATGCAGGTTTTATAAAGAGAAGCAAGAACGCTAGAAATATGAAGATGTGGGGCAACACGGTGGTTAGCACTGTTGCTTTGAAGCTCTGGGGTCCTGGGCTCAATTCCCATCAAAGTTCTGAATGTTATGACAATTAATGTTTTGGCAAACACTTTGGGGAAATGTCTCTTTAAAATGTTCCCCGTGAAATTTATGACCAAATATAAAAAAAATGACTATAAAATAAGATGCACTGCGTCTTCCGTTGTGTATTGAGACAGGAAAATGAGTCACTCTGCTTGGTCCACAGGGACCAGCTCATGGAAATGGGTCTGTGAGGTGCAGGGGATCTCCTCAGCGGGGTAACTCCTGGGCTTGTAGTCATATCTTCCAGATAACGTTGGACCTCCTTCAGAAAGCGAGTGGGAGAATCCTGGCAGCCACATTGGCCCCAATAGCCAGAGCCCTAAACTATTAACAATAGGTGTTTTTTCCTCAAACGGAATTCCCTCTCGAATCTGCCTGATGGTGACCTAATTATGGTAGAAGACATTCTTTCCAGCTTCCAATGTGATGTACGTTTACACCATAAACCAAGACGGGTTGCTGTGTACACTAAATCTCTTATAATTATCCGGTAACTTCTGACCAGCAGCCACAAGGAATCACACAAGCGAGTTTACTGTGTCCCCCTCCAAGGGCCGACGTCACCGGTGGCTCCGGCATTTACCTACTTTTTTTTTTTTACAGGTAGCTGTGTAATGCAGATTCCAGAAGAATTGCCACATTATATAGAAATGTGCGTTATATTACCCAACAATTACTTTATACACTATATTCTAGACCTGTTCCTTGTATTTCATATATTCTAAGCAAAGATCTGTATCCAAAACTACATAACTAATTGTGAAATTTACGACCGGTGGAGGATCTGACCTGTGCATGCCCAGCATGTGTTTAATCCACATCCATACATTACAGGGTCACCGGGTTAGACTTATCCAAACTATTATGTAACACCCTGACATTGTATAGGAAGTGGAACGGCCGGCATCCTGACGGCTCATTCTTTTTTAATATTCTATGCTGTTTAGTGTGGCTTTTTAATAGTTTTCTGTCTGTTCCAGTCATAGAGACATAGAAACAGTGCATGCCGGTGGGTTATCAACATAGAGGTACAGGCGTTAGGAACAAGAGGGCTCTGGTGAAACAAATGTTGCTCTCGCTTTTATACCATAGTTATAGCAAGTGTGCAAAAAATGGGCCCATCATGTATAGGTTATTGAGTTATATGTATTTTTACACATATATAGATTTAAAAAAGATATCTATCTATATATCTATATATATGTAGATAGATAAAAACATGGCGGCAGTATTCCAAAGTCATATGGTGAAAAAACGGTGCAAAACATCTCATGGGCTGATTACAATCTGTATTTCATCATCTGACATACTGCTCCCATTTTTAGAGTTTGTTTTGGTGATTTCTATGGGGGATTTGTACCCATCTTTGCATGGAAAACCGCTTCTTTTATTTTTCTAGATACGATACTCCCAAAAATGGGGGAAGCACTCCAAAGTTTCCGACATGAAACTTTGCATTGGCTGATTAAATATACGTAATATAATAATCATTTTTATATCTATAGCGCCAACATATTCTGCAGCACTTTACAATTTAGGTACGTATGTTCATCATCTGACTTTGGAACGCTTCCCCCATATTTTGGGGGGGGGGGTTTTGGTGATACCTTTGGGGGCTTTGCATCCATCTTTGCATGGAAAAGTGCAGCTGTTATTTTTCTATCTCTAGACAGATAGATAAATAGATAGATGATAGATATGATATAGATAGATGATAGATGTGATATAGATAGATGATAAATATGATATAGATAGATAATAGATCAATTTGCATATATATATATATGTATAAATAAATTAATATTTTTGCTTCACAAGCCTTTCTATAAGGATGCTATTACTAGACGTAGACGTTGCTATAATTTCCTAAAACTTTTTATACTTATCTAAAACAACATCCCCAAATAAGTGACCCCTACAGACACTGCGCCTAGTGTCACGGTGCCGTCGTATCCCCCCTCCCCAGCTTCGGCTGTGCCTTACCTTGATCCATAGAGCGCATTATGTAGTGATGGTACTGTGCCAGTCTGCAGGCTGCTTCTCTCTGCATTTGGATACAGAAAAATACTTAATAAAAAAAAATAAAATAAAAAATAAATTTATATTTAAAGGAAGAAGAGTCCTCCGTAGTTCATAATAAACCAATGCGGCTTGTCAAGAGGGAAAAAAAATAGGGAAGGGGGAGGGAGACCCTTTTCAGTTTAGGAACCCGGAGGAGAGGAACCAACAAGGATGAGAGCTTGACATGAAGTGAGAGCAGTTGTCTATGATCTAGGTTACTAGAGAGGGAAAGGCTACTTCCTTCCCCGCTCTGAGTGTTTATAGTGTTTGAATAAAGGGATTCCCTCACTGTTTCCTCCTGTTTATCCCATTGCTATGGGAACATTTGGATGTGCTCCATCTTCTAAACTGAGGGCTTTCCTGCAAACTTCACACTGTGGAATCCATGACGTCTCCCAGCCCTGGGCCAAGCCAGCAATCTGAGGCGCTCTCAGTATAGCAGTACAAGCACTTAATTGTTGAGAGCCGAGCTATGAGGGCGAGAGGAGGAAAACTACCCAGTAATATATTTGTAAAAAAAAAAATGAGCGAGAAGGAGAGAAAAAAATGTTGTGTGTACTCATGCTAATAAAAACTGCCTGCACAGCACAGCTTCTGTTCAGGGCCATTAGCCTTGGTAGGCTGCGCAGTGCCATTACATCACCTGTAATCTCGCAGTAAAAGGGGTTAACTAACAATCGCTGGGCTGTCAGCCGCTGACTGGTAACTTTTTCCCCTGAGGATACAAATACTGAGACAGTTATAAGTGGATCTCACACTTATCCTATATGTGCAAGTCTTAGAAAAAAAAGCACTACTAGAAGTGGAGGCTTAATACTCTCGGAAAATCCTCTTATGTATTATCTTTAATTGATGTGAAATAATAAACAGTGCAAAGGGCCGATAAATTGCCAGTCAACAATATGGAAAATTTTTGTCGTCCATCATTGACTCATAGCCAACATCTGGTCACAGCATTTTTTTGCTTCAAAAAAATACAAAACAACAACAACAAAAAAATTCTAAAGCTATGTCCAAACGACATCTTTTTCAGGAGGATTCCGAGCAGAATCCACCTGAAATAGCGTTGCGAAACCACGGCAAAAATAAATGGACATAATGCACAGCCATGTCAAAACGACATTGCTGCGGACATGTTCCGGCTAATGTCACTTCTTTTAATTGCTTCAGGGTTCGGAAATCCTGCAGAGGTTAAAGAAGATACGTTCATTCTTTAGGCGGCTCGTTCTCTATAATAGAAGATATGGGAAAAAAAGGCAGCCAAAAAGACTGCAAAACCACCGGAGGAACCGCTTCAGGGAAAGAGACACCAGCTTTTTTCTGAAGTGGCTTTATGGAAGAAAATTCCATCTCTGTTGTCAGATTAAAGATGTCGTATGCATTTAGCCTTAGGGTGTGTTCACACCTTTTTGCTGAGTTTTGGGGTTGAAAACTAAACTTAAACTCTTTAAAATCCTTCTCAAAAATTAAAAACTTCTCAAAAACTAAGAGTTTACGCTTAGTTTTAGGCTGTGTGCTCACAATGAATTTTTGGTGAGTTTTTGATACTGCGTATTTTTGCTGTGTAAAAATGCGGTGGGTGTTTCAAATCCGCAACATGTCAATTTCTCTTGTGGGTACACTTTTTATGTGCAGCTTTTTCCCATAGACCTGCATTAGATGCGGAAAATCCTCAAGTAAAAAACTCACATGCGTTTTTAGTGTCTTTTCTCTGTCTTAGAAGGTGTGGACTGCATGGCTCGATTTTAATTGTAATAACACAGTTGAATATAATAGTGGAGCTCCACAATTCAACTGTACTGCCTGCGGCTCGGTTCAGGAGGCATGATGACCTCACTATGTTCCACCTGCTGTGCTATGAACAGACAAAGCACGGAGCAGAGATCTGCTTTTCTTATCGTGGAAATAGGGCTAGTTTTTTTTGTTATTTTTATATTTGCAGGTGGAATGGAAGGGCTCCATACTGGGAAGAAAGGGGAATTGTGTGGGGCATAATTGTGGGGGGCTCTATGGGGAAACTGTGTGGGGATTTTGAGTGTTGGGTGGCACTGGGGACATCATAATGTGTGTGAGGGCATTATGCAGTCATCATTGTGTGTGAAGGGCTCTGGGGCATCATAATGTGCATGGGAGCACTGACGAGGCATTATACTGTGTGGGGGCACTGCGGGATCATACTCTGTGCAGGGGCACTGGGCACTTTATAATGTGTATGATATTTGCAAATAGAAGCAGCAAATAATAACGGTTGAAACTGATACATGAAATTTGTTAAAGGGGGTATTCATTATCATTACTTGGACAAACCCTTTTTAAACGCAACAGTGTTCTATGTAAAATTAATGCATCATATATTCACTTCCAGGACTGGCGCTGCTGATGGGCTCCAGTTCTCACATAATGTAAAAATGTCACACTAGCCCCAGCAGACTCAATGGTGACATATCTGGAATAATGCCTGTCTGGGGTGTGTATTGCCATAGAGAAAAATTAAAATCCATAAGACATCTTCGGAGAGGAGACATATCCCCCTCATATTGAAAATATGGGATTAGTTATAGCTGGGGAACAGAGGAAGAACTAACACTTCAACCTCCATTAAAGTAGAACTCCACATTAAACATTTGGGATTAATTATAGCTGGGGAAGAGAGAAACTAATTATGAGTAAAGAAGTGAGAGAGAGCTGACACCTGAACCTCCATTGAAGTAAGGGCCTCCTGCAGTGAATAGGTAATGACCACAGATTTCCCAGATTTGCTCTGGGAAAAAGACACCAAGACTGAGATTCTTTTACAAAGAAGTGGGGAAGTACACCTTCCAGGGATAGAGCTTCCTCTGATCAAATCACTGTTCTGAGACGTTTTGGAGCCAGTCGTCAGTGATAAATATTGGGGTTTGCATCAATACAATATTTATGGGAGATATATTTTCAGCGTTGTAGCGAAGGGACGAACATAACGCGTTCACTCACATCACCGTAAAGCCAGCAGAAATCCCTCCAACTTAATATTGTCCGATGGATGGTGCTATGCATGTTTCATCTATATAGACAGGTCGCAATAAGAAACATGATGACAATATCTACCACCTCCAGGGCTGAAGATATTCTTGGGGATCTCAAAATTCTAACAGACCTTGCACATCCAACAACCAGCCCCCACATAAGCTTACCAAGGAGAGGTATGTGGGCGTAACCTTGATCTAATAAAAACCAGAGTTTGGGTTTCTGTCATTTGTCAGTCCCGGAAGGTACAGCTTGCTGTGGGTTCTGTCCATTTTCCTAAGGAGTACCTCCCTCCACTAAGCTCCTAGAAATTTGTGTGACATCAGGTTTAGTCATTTTATTTTATTATCCCTTTTATCCCATGTAATTGTATATACCGAATTGTTTTGTTCCCATTTTGTATCATCTTTCCATATTTTTTTTTATAAACACTGCCCACCTAAAATGTCATAGCTCTGTTCCTCTTGCTCTCTAGACTGCACCTCTGAAGCCATATGCTTGGCAGTGACCATACTGGGGTATATATATATATTCCATGAGCTGAAATCGGAGGTGTATATACCATACGGTAACTGTGAGTTTCCCAATAACAGGCCTAATAGTGGATGTAGCCGTGGCCTCGTCCAACACTCATCAGCCAATTGCGTAATTGTCCTGACGATTGGAGGCAGCGGAGTTGCGTCTACCCGACAAACTGGTGACAACGGTGGGATCTGCACAACCTCCCTGGTGCCTTCCGTGACATGTAGGTATAGTATTAGTGATGTATTTAAGGATGGATTGTGCAAGTAGGGAACAACCCCCTTATTAGAACACATGGGAATCTATGGTTCTGGATAGTCTTCCTTTCAGTAAGGATACGGGTGTTCCTAGGTCTCACATAACGCAGATGCAACACATGCTTTTAGTTTTCCATTGCATCGGTTTACTAGCTTGTTTACTATCTTGTAAAAAACAAAACATAGGAGCAAGCACACATGGTCTCTGTAAAACATCCGTTCGCAGCATCCACTTCGCTGAGAGATATTGTTTTAAGAGTCAGTTGATTGTTATGACGCCAGTACACGCTGGATCCCCCCTTGTAGGGTGCACGCTGCCTGAATGGTGACATCACCCCAAGTGAGCTTAGCTTGGTGACATCAAGAGCCTCTGCCACTTTGCTCCGGGGCTTGTGACATCACTTTATAAAACAATTAATACAGAGCGATAGGTCATGGGGTGACTAAATCGACATGATGGGGAGGTCCGAAAAAAAGAGAACACAAAGACTCTCCACATTACAGTAGAATGCAGCGCTGGGCATGTTACTAACATGGGAAAAGTGCATCATCTATGATATAATGCACATTCTTCGAACACTAATTTTTATTGCTATTACTTTTCTCATTTAAATTGATCTTTATATCGCTATTAAGCATTCTTTTTTTCTTTGTCATACGATCATTATACGAATAAATACAATGTCACACAGTTGATACAATGTTACATATTCTTCTGTATACATATTTGCCCAGGTTACTATAATTTATGCATGTATAGTTTCTTTTATCTTCCTTAAAGAGGTTGTCCGGCCTTGGGGTACAAGTCTGCAGTCATTCTGTGTGACTGCAGACTGTGAATCCTTACAGTGCGCCCACTGCATGCTGTGAGGATTCTCTGGAGATTTACATACTTCTGGCCACATTTTGACTACACATGTCCAGCCTCACTCTCAATTCACTTGTATTGAGTGAGGCCACACACGTCTAGTTGGCACGAGACCGCATGTATGCAAATTAAATGCTTGCGGTCACACGCCCGCCTGCTCATGGCGCCTTGTACTGGAGAATCCTGACAGTGTGCACGGTGCGCTCTGTGAGGATTCACAAATCTATAGTCACATCGGGTGACTGCAGACTTGTACCCCAAGGCCTGACACTCCCTTTAATGCTCACATTTTTTCTATCTTTTTTTACAAGTTTGTAAAAACGCCATGAGTTTCATTTTTTTGTGGTATTATTTATTATTATAGAATTATATGTAATAGAAATATAGAATAGAATTTATACTTCTATATTGTAGGATTTTATTATAGAATTCTAAAAATTATTAGTGAGAGATTTTTTTTCTTTCCTGCATAGAAAAGGGAAAACATCTTTAAAAAGTCATAGCATGCTGCGTTTTTGGAAAAATGACTAACGACTCACCAAAAAAGGTTTCAAAAGAGAGGAAAATGGCGGAAAATGGCACAAAATTAAATATGTAGTGTGTTTCTTATTTGCCTATTGATTTACAGCTAACATCCAGTCTAATTATTTTGGCTTAAAAATTGGTAAAAACGCAAAAAAGCCACGACAACCATTTTTTAAGAGACACCATGTGTATGTGAAGGATCTCTTATAGTAAATTAGCATAGTAGTATGATAGTAGTATGTCACAAATTGTTCTAACTCTACCCTTACTATAGCATCAGCTCTGCTTGTGTTTGGAGCCAGAAATCTGAAGAAACAAGTCTATAGGCAGAGCGAGTTATGTAATCCACAGACCGCAGTATCACATGGGATCATGACAAGAATGTGATTTTGCTGTGAGTCAAAACTGATTACATATGTGGAAAATCAAAGATTTTTGCAATTAAATCTCACAGAGGCTTTCTGTAAGGTGCACTAGAAAGTATAGATGTGTTATGCACACGCCCGGGCTGACTGGCGTGTGCATGATTTAGTGATTCCACTGTGCCATGAACCGGAGAGTGCCTGGAGGGGCGTAACTAAGTATCAACCCGATCCGACCAAGGTCGCACGACGGCTAACGACGCCGAGCACCAGGGAGGAACCGAGCAGAGGGACCAGGTGTTACTCCAGGTCAGACCACGGACACGGCTGTTGACCCACACCGGGGAATACAGGAACAGGCAGGTTAGGCTGGCACACAGACAGGTGGGTATTGGCAGGCACAGCTGGAGTGCAGACAAGAGGATACTGACAGGCACGGCTGGTATGCAGACAGGGGGGTGCTGACAAGTACGGCTGGTGAGCAGACGGGGAGGTACTAACAGGTTGGAGCACAGGCTGGATAGGGTCCAGTACAGACTGGGATTCAGGAACAGAACCGCAGATGCGGTAGACAAGCAGAGCAGAGAGGAACCGCTGGAGCGGTGAGCAAGGCAGAGCAGAGAGGTGCCGCCGGAGCGGTGAGCAAGCAGAGCAGGGATAAACCGCCGGAGCGGTGAGCAAGGCAGAGCAGGCAGGAACCGCCGGAGCAGTGAGCAAGGCAGAGCAGGCAGGAACCGCCGGAGCGGTGAGCAAGGCAGAGCAGGCAGGAACCGCCGGAGCGGTGAGCAAGGCAGAGCAGGCAGGAACCACCGAAGCGGTGAGCAAGGCAGAGCAGGCAGGAACCGCCGGAGCGGTGAGCAAGGCAGAGCAGGCAGGAACCGCCGGAGCGGTGAGCAAGGCAGAGCAGGCAGGAACCACCGAAGCGGTGAGCAAGGCAGAGCAGGCAGGAACCGCCGGAGCGGTGAGCAAGGCAGAGCAGGCAGGAACCGCCGGAGCGGTGAGCAAGGCAGAGCAGGCAGGAACCGCCGGAGCGGTGAGCAAGGCAGAGCAGGCAGGAACCGCCGGAGCGGTGAGCAAGGCAGAGCAGGCAGGAACCGCCGGAGCGGTGAGCAAGGCAGAGCAGGCAGGAACCACCGAAGCGGTGAGCAAGGCAGAGCAGGCAGGAACCGCCAGAGCGGTGAGCAAGGCAGAGCAGGCAGGAACCGCCGGAGCGGTGAGCAAGGCAGAGCAGGCAGGAACCGCCGGAGCGGTGAGCAAGACAGAGCAGGCGGGAACCGCCGGAGCGGTGAGCAAGGCAGAGCAGAGAGGAACCGCCAGAGCAGTGAGCAAGGCAGAGCAGGCAGGAACCGCCGGAGCGGTGAGCAAGGCAGAGCAGGCAGGAACCGCCGGAGCGGTGAGCAAGGCAGAGCAGGCAGGACAGGGCTCTGTTCACACTGAACAGACAGGAAGGGAAAAGCAGAACCAGATACACACAAGGTACTTGCAATGAAGTAGCGAGTGGACTCTAAACTCACAACAGAAGTACAGAGACAACGAGTAGGAGTTAGGTGCAGGTACAGAGACTGCAGGAAAGGGAAGGTACGGACACAGAGACAAACAGGCTAGGAGAATGTTCAGACAGGAACTGACACTGCAACAAGATACAGGATCAAGTCTGGGTATACGGCCCCCAGAGAGGCGGACAAACAGGCTAGGAGATAGTTCAGACAGGCCTGGGAATACAGCCCTGGTTGGCGGACAGGCAAGAACAGAACGGGACCTGGCACATCAGAGGCAAGGAGCCCTCTGAAGGTAAGAGTTGCTCAGGCCCCTCCTACTGGGTGGAGGGGGTTTAAATATCCAGTAACTCACAGCAATAGGCTGGAGATGCATTAGAGGTGTGCCCACAGCAGCTACAAGAATCAGGAAGTAACCGGGCCGCCGCCCTAAGCAGACAGTCAAGGGACATGCACACAGCATGCACTGGAGCAGGAATAACAGACTGGACAGACAGGTAAGATTGCGGTCTTGCATAGTGGGAGGTGGTGCACTATGCAAGTACGCCGCCAGGGATGTTACAAGATGGATATGATAAACCTACAATAGGGGCAAAAGCCACAAAGCAAAAGGTAGCTAAAGTGTAGAAGGTGTAGTCATGAATTCAAATGTAATGTTCAAACTTTATTGATTAAATTCTACATATAAAAAATCATTAAAAATAATTCAGAAAAGTAAGGAAGGCTATTCAGATGCCAGTAAAGGTCAAAAGGTACATGTTTTTATGAATAAAGTATCAAAAATATCACATTTAAAGAGGATCTTTCATCATTTTTTTCATGTTGAACTGGACCCACAGTTTAATAGTGGCTGGAAAACGGGATAAAACATTTTTGCATGTTTTTTAAATTTATTTCACCTCTCTAATGCAGAGATATTTGCAATCGAAGTATTTGGCACCTAATGAGTTGACTTTTGATGAGTTAGAGTGGGTGCTATTAGATAGTTTTCACTGGAGGCGTGTACTTCTCCTTGTATGATGCTGGCCAATCATAAGCAGGCAGCAACAAACTAAAGGAAGAAGAACACACCCTCACCATAGCTTTAAGCAGGTTTCTCAATGTGTAAGATGTAATGACAGACAATCTGTTCTCTTGGTCTAACCTCCTGTATGATTAGAAAGTGATGGGAGCTGAGTATCGACGACTAACGCCTTTCAGATAAGCCCCTTGTAACGGGTCTGGGAGGCGGAACCTCTGAGCAACTTATACAAGGGGGCAGTCCTTGTAAGGAAGCGGGTGGCGACCAGGGAAGACAGCCAGGCGGTCACAGCAGGTGACTGGGACAGTCTCTGGGCAAACGGGCAGGAGGTCACGGCAAGTGACCGGGACAGTCTCTGGGTAAACGGGCAGGAGGTCACAGCAAGTGACCGGGACAGTCTCTGGGTAAACGGGCAGGAGGTCACAGCAAGTGACCGGGACAGTCTCTGGGTAAACGGGCAGGAGGTCACGGCAAGTGACCGGGGCAGTCTCTGGGTAAACGGGCAGGAGGTCACGGCAAGTGACCGGGGCAGTCTCTGGGTAAACGGGCAGGTACGACCTGTGACGGCTGAGCCTCCAGGTAGGCTAACAGGCAGGTAGCAGATGAGCGCTCCCAGGTGAGCGGGCAAGAGTCTCTGGACTGGCAGGTGGTCACAGCACGTGACGGCGGAGCCTCTAGGTAGGCTAACAGGCAGGTAGCAGATGAGCGCTCCCAGGTGAGCGGGCAAGAGTCTCTGGACTGGCAGGTGGTCACAGCACGTGATGGCGGAGCCTCTAGGTAGGCTAACAGGCAGGTAGCAGATGAGCGCTCCCAGGTGAGCGGGCAAGAGTCTCTGGACTGGCAGGTGGTCACAGCACGTGACGGCGGAGCCTCTAGGTAGGCTAACAGGCAGGTAGCAGATGAGCGCTCCCAGGTGAGCGGGCAAGAGTCTCTGGACTGGCAGGTGGTCACAGCACATGACGGCGGAGCCTCCAGGTAGGCTATCAGGCAGGTAGCAGGTGAGCGCTCCCAGGTGAGCGGGCAAGCTGGTCCATAGACAGACTGACAGGTGTCGGAAGGTAGACCGTCGGACCTCAGGCTAGCAAGCAGGAAAGCGGATGACAGGCAGGAATCAGGCAGCAAACTGGCAGGAGACTGGCAGGTAACTGGCAACGGGACCCGAGGGCTGAAGCAGAGTAGTGAACAGTGCAACAACATTGCTCGGGCACCTCCATTTTGGAGGAGGTGCCTAATATATGGAGGGATCCTCCGGCCATTGGCCGGGGACTCCTTAGGGCGACGCGCGCGGCCCCTTTAAGAGAGGGGGAGCACGCGCGCGCCCTAAGCACAGTGACCGGGGGAGAGCGGGCGCTGCAGGCAGAGCGGGAGGAAGCCGCCGGGCACGGAGCAGAGAGGTGAGGGGAACAGCGTCCCTGCCTAGCAGGAGGCAGGGACGCCGACGCTACAGTACCCCCCCCTTTAGGCCCCCCCTTTTTTAGGCCAGACAGAAATTTAGCAAGGATGAGAGGGGCATGGATGTTCTCCCGGGGCTCCCATGTTCTCTCCTCGGGACCAAACCCCTTCCAATCCACTAGAAAAAAGGTCTTTCCTCTTACCCTTTTGGTGGCCAGAATGTTCTCTACCTCAAACTCGTCTTCAGCAGAAACCGGAGCAGGAGGCGTACCTGTAGACTTGGAAAAGGAGTTAAGTACCACGGGTTTGAGAAGAGATACATGGAAGGAGTTAGGGATCCGTAAGTTGGCCGGGAGTTTCAATTTATAGGCCACCGGGTTGATCTGTTTGATAACCTCCAGTGGGCCGATGAACCGAGGCCCTAACTTATAGGAAGGAATCTTGAGCCGGACATATTTGGATGAGAGCCAGACTTTATCTCCGGGACGAAATTGTGGGGAATCCAGGCGTTTTTTGTCGGCCTGTCTCTTCATCCGCTCGGATGACTGAAGGAGTGCGGATCGGGTGCTCTCCCAAATGGAGGAAAATTTGCTAACGAGAGATTCCGCGGCCGGGTTGTCCACAGAGGTGAAGACAGGAAAAGGGATCCGAGGATGCTGACCGAAGACTACAAAAAACGGGGATTTAGAAGAAGATTCGCTCTCGTGATTGTTGTAAGAGAACTCGGCCCATGGTAGGAGATCCACCCAGTCTGAATGGTGGGCATTAACGAAGTGCCGGAGGTAACTGGTCAAATTCTGATTGATCCGCTCCACTTGACCATTGGACTGTGGGTGGTAAGCGGAGGAGAAGTCCAGGGTGATGTCGAGCAGTTTACATGTGGCTCTCCAGAAGCGTGAAGTGAACTGAACCCCACGATCCGACACGATGTGGAGAGGCAGACCATGGAGACGGAAGATGTGGCGGATAAAGTCCTTAGCTAGCTCGGGAGCAGACGGGAGGCCTGGCAGGGGAATAAAATGAGCCATTTTGGAAAAGCGGTCAGCGACCACCCAAATGACCGTACAACCGGCAGAGACGGGGAGATCTGTTATGAAGTCCATAGCTATATGTTGCCACGGGGCAGCAGGCACAGGCAGAAGAAGAAGGCGGCCGGCAGGCAGGTGTCTCGGAACTTTGTTGCGGGCGCAGGACACACAGGCAGAAACAAAGTCAATTACATCCTTGTGCAGGGTAGGCCACCAGTAGTGCCGGGTAATAAGCTGGAGGGTCTTTTTCTGACCGGCGTGAACAGCTAGCTTAGACGAGTGACCCCAGTGTAGAATCTTCTCCCGATCGGACTCCGTTACGAACGTCTTACCGGGAGGGAGACGATTTAGGCCCACGGGGGCTACCTGCATTACTCTGGCGGGATCGATGATGTGTTTAGGCTCCTCCTCAAGATCAGACACCAGAAAGGATCGGGACAGGGCGTCAGCTTTGATGTTTTTGTCAGCCGGACGAAAATGAAGAATGAAATCAAAGCGGGCAAAAAACAAAGACCACCGGGCTTGGCGCGGGTTAAGTCTCTGGGCGCTCTGGAGATATGCCAAGTTCTTGTGGTCAGTGTAAATTATTACCGGGTGGAGAGCCCCCTCGAGCAGGTAACGCCACTCCTCCAGTGCCATCTTAATGGCCAACAATTCTCGGTCTCCTATAGAATAATTGCGCTCAGAAGAGGAGAAAAGTTTGGAGAAAAAGCCGCAGGTTACCTTTCTTCCGGAAGAAGATTTTTGGGTAAGTACCGCCCCAGCTCCGGAGGAGGATGCGTCAACTTCTAGGAAGAATTGTTTGTTGCCGTCCGGACGATGCAGCACCGAGGCGGAGAGGAAGGCCTGTTTTAAGGAAAGAAATGCCTCCTCTGCTTCGGGCGGCCATTCTCTGGGGTTCGTACCTTTACGGGTGAGAGCAGAGATAGGGGCGGTCCGGGAAGAGAAGTGCGGTATGAACAGGCGGTAATAGTTGGCGAAGCCCAGGAACCGCTGAATAGCCTTCAACCCCTCTGGTCGGGGCCACTTCTGGATGGCAGACAGTTTCTCAGGATCCATTTGTAGACCAGTCTGAGAGATTATGTAGCCCAGAAATGGAAGAGAGGTCTGTTCAAAGATGCACTTCTCATATTTAGCGTAGAGGTGGTTCTGCCTGAGCCTGAGCAGGAACTGACGAACGTCCCTCCGGTGAGTAGGAAGATCCGGAAAGAAGACCAAGATATCGTCCAGGTACACCACCATGCAGGAGTAGAGAAGATCACGGAAGATGTCATTGACCAACTCTTGAAAGACGGCAGGAGCGTTACAGAGACCGAAGGGCATCACAAGGTACTCATAGTGGCCGTCCCGGGTATTGAATGCCGTCTTCCACTCATCCCCCTGACGGATACGGACCAGGTTATATGCCCCACGGAGATCCAGTTTGGTGAAGATTCTAGCCCCCCTCAGACGGTCAAATAATTCAGGAATAAGCGGAAGGGGGTATTTATTCTTCACAGTAATCTGGTTTAGGCCTCTATAGTCTATACATGGACGGAGTGAGCCGTCCTTCTTTTTGACAAAGAAGAAGCCTGCTCCCGCCGGGGAGGTAGATTTCCGGATAAATCCCCGGGCCAGGTTCTCCTCAATATATTCAGACATGGACCGGGTTTCAGCAGCGGACAAAGGGTAGATTCGCCCACGGGGAGGAGTAGAGCCGGGCATCAGGTCGATTGGGCAGTCGTATGGTCTATGAGGAGGTAAAGTCTCTGCCTCTTTTTTATCGAAGACATCCGCATAAGACCAATAGGGAACCGGAAGACCGGGCAGATTGGCTGGGGTAGGAGAAGGAAGGGCAGGATGAACGGGAACTAGACAAGTCTTATGGCAGTCCTGTCCCCAGCGAAGGACCTCTCCGGTCTGCCAGTCAAGCACGGGTGCATGTCTCTGGAGCCAAGGCAGGCCAAGCAATAGTGCGTGAGAGAGTCCAGGCAGAACATGAAAGGAGATGCTCTCGGAATGCAGCATTCCCACCTGTAGAGTCAGAGATTCGGTGATGAGTTGGATGGGATGTGGTAAGAGGCCCCCATCCACGGCGGCGACAGATATAGGTACGGCCAGAGGTTTGGTGGGAATGTGGTATTTTTCTACCAGGGATTGAGAGATGAGATTTCCAGCAGCTCCAGAGTCAAGTTGAGCCAGTTCAAAATAGCGGTTCTCTCCGCAGAGGATAGAAACAGACAGCATCAGGGATGGAGAGGGTTTACTTTTGTCTAGGGCGACCTCTCTGAGCGATCCTAGACACAGGCGTTTCCCGACCTCTCAGGGCAGGAACGGATCCGGTGCTCCTTACTGCCACAGTAGAAACAGCTCCCCTCGGCACGACGTAAGTCTTGACGGGTCTTGACCATCTTAGTCTGGTCGACCTGCATAGGCTCAGGTGAGTGTGCCTGGGGAGTAACAGGGGGAGTGACGGGTCTCTGGAAGGTAGGGACTAGACGTGGAATCCTCCTCTCACGGGTGACCTCCCTAGCGCGCTCCTGAAACCGGATGTCAATCCGGGTGGCAAGTGTAATCAAATCGTCGAGAGTGGTAGGAATGTCCCGACCGGCGAGTTCATCTTTAATACGGCCGGACAGACCCTCCCAGAAGACGGACACCAGGGCGTCGTTATCCCAGGCCAGCTCCGAAGCTAGGGTACGGAACCATATGGCATATTGGCCCACGGTGAGACTCCCTTGACGGAGGCGTAGCAGAGATGAGGCGGATGAGGTCTTCCGTCCGGGTTCGTCGAAGACCTTCCGTAAAGCCGTGAGAAAGGCTGGCAGGTCGGACCCCAAAGGGTCTCCTCTCTCCCATAGAGGATTTAGCCAAGCCAGTGCCTCTCCCGTGAGATGGGACATGATGAAGGCTACTTTGGCCCGGTCGGAATTAAACTGGTGGGACTGGTGTTCAAAGTGCAGGGTGCACTGGTTAATGAAGCCCCGAGCTTGAGCGGAGTCGCCTCCGAAGCGAGGAGGTGCAGAAAGCCGGATTCCAGAGCAGGATACTATGGTATTGGTGGGCAGCGGAGCAGCCGGGCTGCGAGTCATGACACTAGCGGTGGTTGCTGGTGGGGCAGTCAAAGTGTCCAGGCGAGTATTGACATTCCGCAGGTGACCCAGGATGGACTCCTGTTGGGACCTCTGTCGGGACAGTTCATGACAAAGGTCCGAGAGCGAGGGAGCTTGGGTGCCACCGGGTTCCATGGCCCGAGCAAACTGTAACGGGTCTGGGAGGCGGAACCTCTGAGCAACTTATACAAGGGGGCAGTCCTTGTAAGGAAGCGGGTGGCGACCAGGGAAGACAGGCAGGCGGTCACAGCAGGTGACCGGGACAGTCTCTGGGCAAACGGGCAGGAGGTCACGGCAAGTGACCGGGACAGTCTCTGGGTAAACGGGCAGGAGGTCGCAGCAAGTGACCGGGACAGTCTCTGGGTAAACGGGCAGGAGGTCACAGCAAGTGACCGGGACAGTCTCTGGGTAAACGGGCAGGAGGTCACGGCAAGTGACCGGGGCAGTCTCTGGGTAAACAGGCAGGAGGTCACGGCAAGTGACCGGGGCAGTCTCTGGGTAAACGGGCAGGTACGACCTGTGACGGCTGAGCCTCCAGGTAGGCTAACAGGCAGGTAGCAGATGAGCGCTCCCAGGTGAGCGGGCAAGAGTCTCTGGACTGGTAGGTGGTCACAGCACGTGACGGCGGAGCCTCTAGGTAGGCTAACAGGCAGATAGCAGATGAGCGCTCCCAGGTGAGCGGGCAAGAGTCTCTGGACTGGCAGGTGGTCACAGCACGTGACGGCGGAGCCTCTAGGTAGGCTAACAGGCAGGTAGCAGATGAGCGCTCCCAGGTGAGTGGGCAAGAGTCTCTGGACTGGCAGGTGGTCACAGCACGTGACGGCGGAGCCTCTAGGTAGGCTAACAGGCAGGTAGCAGATGAGCGCTCCAAGGTGAGCGGGCAAGAGTCTCTGGACTGGCAGGTGGTCACAGCACGTGACGGCGGAGCCTCCAGGTAGGCTATCAGGCAGGTAGCAGGTGGGCGCTCCCAGGTGAGCGGGCAAGCTGGTCCATAGACAGACTGACAGGTGTCGGAAGGCAGACCGTCGGACCTCAGGCTAGCAAGCAGGAAAGCGGATGACAGGCAGGAATCAGGCAGCAAACTGGCAGGAGACTGGCAGGTAACTGGCAACGGGACCCGAGGGCTGAAGCAGAGTAGTGAACAGTGCAACAACATTGCTCGGGCACCTCCATTTTGGAGGAGGTGCCTAATATATGGAGGGATCCTCCGGCCATTGGCCGGGGACTCCTTAGGGCGACGCGCGCGGCCCCTTTAAGAGAGGGGGAGCGCGCGCGCCCTAAGCACAGTGACCGGGGGAGAGCGGGCGCTGCAGGCAGAGCGGGAGGAAGCCGTCGGGCACGGAGCAGAGAGGTGAGGGGAACAGCGTCCCTGCCTAGCAGGAGGCAGGGACGCCGACGCTACACCCCTGTGGTGGGAGGAGCAGCTTAGCTGAGTATAGCTGTGTAACAATACAAACCCTTCTATCAGCTCTGTTCCTCTCATAGCACTGTCACCTCTGCTGTACTGCTCTTTCGCCTAAACTGCCTATCCAGAGATGAGATCAAAGTTGTCAATATGACACATGTCAGTTGTACTCTCTGCAACTTGTAATTGCTCTGCGTTGGAAGCAGAGCAGGCTACTCCTGTGTGCGACATATAATGACAGTCTGCTCTGATCATATAATGACCCTATCTGAAAGGTGTTAGTCATCTGTGCTCAAATCTCCCAGCACTTTTTAATTATGCAGGAGGTTAGTCCAGGAAATCAAAGCTGTATCAATACATCTTAGGGCTCTTTCACACGTCCGTGTTTCCAGTATGTGTGGTGACAGTTTCCACACATACTGGAGACACTGACACACGCAGACCCATTCAAATGAATGGGTCTGTGCACATATCAGTGTGTTTCCACAGACCGTGTGTCCGTGTGCTCCACACATGCCCGTTTTTTTGCAGATGCATGGTCCGCAAAAGTCCCACATGGATGACATCCATGTGTCATCCGTGTGACACGTACCAGTGCCTGGGAATCAGCGCTACAGTTAGCGCTGTTCCCAAGCCCCGGGTACTGAACACTGCCCTCATCATGGTTCCCTGCCGGCGCTGTGATCGGCACCAGCAGGGACAATTATTAGGGTAGTAATAGTCTGCTCCCGCAGTGTCCTTGTGTAAAAATAAGATTAAAATAATAAAATTCATATACTCACCTGTCCGGAGCTATCCCCCGCTGTAATCCTCTGACTGCTGACACTGAGGAGCTGGGGGGAATGAGCTGCTCCGGAGCTGCACTCAGTGAGTGACAGGACACCGCTCCTGAGCTCAGCTCTCGGGCAAGCTTGCTGGAGCAGCTCATTCTCCTCGGTGTCAGCGGTCAGAAGATTACAGCGGGGAACATCTCCAGACAGGTGAGTATAAGGATTTTATTATTTTAATCTTATTTTTACACTGCGGGGGCAGACTACTACTGCCCTCATCATTATCCTCTGCTGGTGCTGATCGCAGTGCCAGCAGGGAACCATGATGAGGGCAATGTTCAGCACCCAGTGTTTGGGAACAGAGCTAACTGTAGCGCTGATTCCCAGGCGCTGGTACGTGTGATCCTGATGCTGCACACGGTTGTCACACGTGTGACACACGGACACACGGGACACCGATATCTCCGGTACCAGAAATATACGGACGTGTGAAACCGGCCTTACACACTGAGAAACCTGCTCTGAGCTATTGTGGGGGCGTGTTGCTGCCTGTTATGATTGGTCAATGTCTTACAGGAGGAAGAAGTAAATGCCCCCAGTGAAAACTATCTGATGACACCCACTGGGATTTAACAAATGTTAACTCATTAGATGCCAAATACTTAAAAATGTTTTATTCTGCTCTGCAGCCACTATTACATTATGGTAATTGAATAGCTCCCCTATGCTGAGTCTCGTGCAGTGGCATTGCTGTCTGGGTTGAAGGCAGGATTGCCAACTTGAGGTTTTGTTTTTTTACTGGACAGCTTATCAAAAAATCACTGACAGTATTTTTAATGGACACATTGGAAAACGATAATAAATCATTATGATTATATAAGTGATACATGTCTACAGCTAGAGATGAGCGAACCCGAAGTTAAAAGTTCGGGGTTTGTACCAGACAGTTAATGTCTGGTGATAAACGCCAAACATGGAGAGAGAAAGAGATTTTTCTAGCTCAAAAGTTCGGGCCATCATTGTTTTCAATGGAGTTTGGGTTCTGATTTAAGTTCGGGTAAAGTTCTGGAACATAAACCAAACTTTGGAAGAAAGTTTGGGTAGAGTACCAGAACCCGCACTTCCAAGGGTCGGCTCATCCCCATCTACAGCCCATACTTTTGATAGAAAGACATTATCTGTATTCACTGTAAACTGTAAAATTATGATACTCACTGTCAAAACAATTTCTATAAGTTTCTTCAGTTTTAAAAAATCACGGACACCTTACTTTTTTTTTTACAGACAAAAAAGTGCCCTATTTTTATGGACTGTCCTGAAATTTCTGGACGGTTGCCAATCCTGGTTGGAGGTAGAGCTCTGAGCCATTGATGCATGGCATCTTCAACAAATTGTTTCTATCTTTGTGTAAGGAAAGAGTAATTCACATGTTATTAATTGAACTGGAACCACCAATATAGTTCTACAAAATGTATTTTTGTAGCTTTTTCCCAGAGGAGCATTGCATGGCCTATAAGCCTCCTTACACTGGCATGCCAGGCATGTTACTCCTCACAAGGAGAAACTTTAGATTATTGCTCCGGTGCTTGATAGTCTTTTCCTTTTCAGTATTCTGCTAGCGAGAGGTGTCCGCTGTGTTACAGTGAGAGGGTTAAAGATGGACAGGAGCTGATAGAATGCGAGACAGCGTTTAAGACTAATCCAGAAGGGTTTTTACATATGCAGTTTAAATGCTTATTGTTAGCAGAGGTCAGATTGAATTCTAGGCAAGAACAGAATGTGACTCATCTTCCACTTTCTTGCAGATGGGTTTCAACTTAAGCCGCATTGAGTACTGGCTGGCACCAGACACACATTTCCATTTTATACACTTAATCCTACAATAGAACTTCAGAGCTGTCACTATCACTGTCTCTGCTGCTGGTTTGTTGTCAAGGAGGATAGCAACTGCATCTCGCCCATTAAAGAAATCCCCCCTTCCCTTGTTACATAATGATTTATGGCCTATTGCAAGCCGTGCACCGACAATCTGATATGTGAGGAAATGTACAAACCATTAGTGGTGTCAGTCATGTCATGATGTTGATGGGTTCGCTTACTGTTCATGGTGGGTGTTACCTTCTTAAAGCTGTTTTCTCATAAATGATTATAAAAAGTTATTGAATTATGCATTTTTTTCTTAATCGTCTAGATCTTGCGTTGAGTTCAAGATGCAAGATAAGTAAGAAAATCTCCTGAGAGTAGGGGCTCAGACAAGTGACCATGCACCTACTGTTACTTCGGAGAATTGATGGATCCTACAAAGTTCAGATTTAAAAAAATATATATAATTATTTGTATGTTTTCAAGGATCAGGCCATCTATGTCAGACACTCTGGTATCTCAGGGGAATGGAAATCCTGAAGAAGATCTTCTCATCATTCTATATGATAATATTTCCATATTTGTTTTGGGCCAAGCCTCTGAAGTTCTCCTAGAGAATGGTTCTTTTATCAATAGTTAAAGGGGTTGTCCAAGAAAAACAAGTTATCATTATCCCCTTTTCAAAGAGGGCACATGCTCAAAAAGGTACCTCAGACAGACTTGGCATAAGCCACTCTGGCAGATTCCAGAGGAACCCTGACCTTCACCTTACAGGGATCTGATCTTACAACTGGGTCCACTGGATTGCTCCAATGGAAAGGCTGCCGTCTGGAGGAGCGTACCAGAGACGAGAAGTGTCGCCACGTGGGGTCAATGCCAAGAGGTCACGTCAGGGACAAAATCAGAAAACAAGCGGATGGCCAAAATTCAAGTCGAGGTCAGAAAACGGGAGAAATCAATCAAACAACTCAAAGCAAGGACTAGAAGAAGTCAGAGACCCAGGGGTTTAAATAGCTGACAGCCCTGCCCAGGGCTCTCAGAAAGGGGTAATGAAATCCAAACAATTAACTCCATATCTCCCTGATCTAGAAGTGCCAAAAGTCCCAGGAATAAAACAGGACTGACACAGTCACAAGACACCAGCAAAAAAGGTACGGCACCGCCTAGCGGTTGAAGTGGAAACAGAAGGGACAGGAACTAGCATAGATGTTACAGCACACTGTCACTCAACTCCAACAAGGGTAAAAGTTCCTCGTTCTGCTGACTGGTGAGGGTCCCAGTGGTCGGACCCCCACAAATCAACAAGTTATCATCACCTATGCTCTGGACAAAACCTTTAATGTGGAAAGTACAAAGCATTATATGCTCAAAGCAAATGATTGTCAACATGTGATATGAAATCTGTCTTATCAAAAGGCAGGAACTCAACCCAAAGTTTATCTGCTGTAAAGCTCTTGGGGCGTTTCAGATAAACTGTTGGCATAATCTAGTGATATATGTATACAGTACACATCCCTTTTGAGCTTTGATTGAAGCGCAATAATAAAAATACCTTAGCTCTGAAAGTTGCATCCAAACACAGAAATGTTTATTACTAATATGCATTTTTCTGTTTTAGTCCATAAACATTCAAGAGTTTGAAGAGATAATTGCATCAATGTTGGATAATTCTTAGATTGTATATCCATTAAATATAAAGGCCAATCTTTAGCAGACCATCGTCCACAATAAGTTTTGGGATTCACCATGTCCTAACCTGTAGCTAAAATTCTGGGATATCCTACTGTTCTGTAAAAGAAACCTGCCCCGTACATGCTGTCCTATCTGTAAGTAATATGTTATGGAGCATGAGGAGCTGAGCAAAATGGTATATTTTAATTATATGATATGATGTAGTATAACTTGTATTTTATTGATTTATTTGATCTGCTCTTTCTAAGCCTAGGAGTCTATTAGGCGGTCTGCCCACTGGACTCCTAGGTATAGATTGAACACTTATTTAAAAGGTTCAGTATTACAAGTTATACTAAATCTTTTGCCACAAACTTTAGAGATGCATCTCCGCTCTAAATCATATTGCTTGTAGATCAGCCACCATATTCAACAAGACAGTTAAACTTAAAATCAGATTAGCCTGTCCTGGGATATTGATTACATTTTCCTAAGCTATCCTGCCTATGAAAGAATACATTTTGGCTGTTAAAGGGGTTGTCCAGTCCTGGAGCTCAAGTCTGAAGTGACTATGTGACTGAAAACTTGTGAATCCTCACAGTGTGCACAGTGTGCATTGTCAGGATTCACCGGGAATGGCCAGTCATGTGACCGCAAGTTTACGATTTGCATACTTCCAACTATATTCCGACTAGATGTGTCCGGCCTCGCTCAATTCACTTGTATTGAGCGAGTCAGCGCACGTCTAGTTGGCTTGTGTCTACATGTATGCAAATCACATACTTGCAGTCACATGCCTGCCTGCTTTCGGCGCCGACACCAGCAAATCCTGACACCGTGCACTGTGCACACTATGAGGATTCACAAGTCTGCAGTCACAAGGAGTGACTGCAGACTTGAAACCCAAGCCTGGACACCCCCTTTACTAGTTGGCACTTACATAGTTGCTATTTATTAGTAGACATAGTAACATTATAATTCAAAGTATCTACCTGTATAATAGCTGAACATAGAAGTCAGTGGAAATAAATTGTGGCTGTAGAAAGCACAGGAGCAATGAGAGAGACACAGACAGACCAGGAGTAATTGGGATGCTCAGACTGGTCAGACTGGGAATCACTGGGATTTAAATAGCCTGCCTGTCATGGTAACCTGCTGGGACTGTGAGGAGAATGCACGAAGCATGGAGCGACACTGAGTAACGATGGTTTATATAAAGTTGCTCTGTGGAGCTTGGAAGCTGCTGAGTTTACTCTTGCTAATAATAGTTGCTCCTCTAGGTATAACAACTGTAAAGTTTACATTCATCTAAACTCTAAAAGCTGTGAGAGTTGTACTTTACAATATTGGTCCTGTCACAAAGCTCTGTCTACATAATACTTGAGACAAAAAGGGGCTCTTAAACAGCTGAAGTTCTAGCCATTGATCCAAGGTGGCTATTAGCTGGGGACGAGTTTACTTAGGATTATAGGCTGGATTAAATGTTAATGATGTTTTAGATATAATCAATGGCAGAACCTGTCAGCAATCGTTCGTGTTCTCAGCACAACCGTCGGGGGATATGAAGATTCACGCTCAGATTAATACATAGACTTGCCAGCAGAGGCATACCTAGAGATCATGGGGCAGCATAGGAAGAGTTCAGATTGGGCCCTTCCTAACCCCCAAAAAAATTCAGGGTCGGCACATATTGTAGGTGGAGTTGTGACACCCCAGGGGTCTGGTTGCCACAGTGATAGAGATATTACGTCTGAGAGCAGGTGGGAGGTCCTTTGGTCAGGGATCCTGTGCATGCCACACCTCCTGCCCAGTCTTGGGAGGGGAAGAACTTCCCCTATATAAACCCGGGGCTGAAGCAGGGTTAGGAGTCAAGGAGAGTAGAGACAAGAGACAGTCATAGGAAGAAACAGCTGGAGCTCAGTGGGAGCAATACTACTACGAGTCAGGGGCTGGCAGCTGCAGAGCTCGCCCTGACTGAGAAGCTTTCTTACCGGACCCGGCGTCCGAGGCTGTGGGGACTAACTCTTACCCAGCAGCAGAAGCCGACCGGCAGGGGATTTCAGGTCCTCAGGCCCAGAAACCCGAAGGCACGGTCACACGTGTGGGACCAGCACCGCCATCGTGGAGCGGAAGCCAATAGAAGGCCCCGAGTCACCGGCCATACGGGTGAGCACTACACGGTACACTCAGGGACGTGGGCTACTTATATCCGCTTCTAGCAAGGTAGCCAGAAGAGTACAGTCAGTTTGGGAGGCCTACAACTCCGCCTGGCCAGGGAAGATCCCATCTGCTCAAGGACTGACCAGGCCCCGTTCGCTAGCAAGTACTCCGGGAGGGTCTATCGTTGTTACCAGTAAAGACCCTGAATTACACCGCACCGTCTCTGAGTAGTTCCTGCTACCCCCATCTTCCACGTCGGCTGCCCTGAGGCCATACCCCTCCCGTTGGGGGTTATACTATCACGCTGCACAATTCTATACCGGCCTCAGCGGTCTGCCCTGCAGCGGCAGCTCCATAGCTGCAAATCAACGGGTGGCGTAGTCGACACTCAAATAACATCTATCAAGACTGCCACACACTGAGTCTGACCCCCTGGGCACGGACCGGGTCCCCGCCACTCGGAGACTACAACCCTCATCTGATCCGGTTCCGGGTAAGCCCCCGTGCGCGAGACGCTGCGCGACACAGCAGGCCCAGGGGCGCGTCAACCTTGGCGTAGTCGGCAGGATTTCGTGCCCGCAACCACCGGGTACTGCGTGCCTGAAAAGCAAAGACTGTTCAAACTTACCAGTGGTGAGGTTTCCCGCCATCCGGCGCCATCTTCTGCCTTCTTCCCGCCATCCGCGAGGTTTTCCCGCCATCCGGCGCCATCTTCGGCCTTCTTCCCGCCATCCGTGGAGTTTTCCCGCCGTTGGACGCCATCTTGAGGACGCCGCGCGGGAAGAAGAGGGGCGTGGACTTCGAAAGCGCGCGAGAACTGAAGCCCCGCCTCACGTCCGGACGTTGCGTAAGGTCCTGGAAGGAGCCCAGCAGACGCCGACGTCACCGGAGCGCGACGGAAGGTCCTCAACCCTGACGATCTACTGCGGAGCCGCGGCCTACGGAACAGGATCATCGCAAGGTAGACCACGGTCCACTAGGGGGGAGGAAGATGTCGGATACGGAGGAGAGCTTCACTGCCTCAACCCCCGCCAGCGCCACCGCTGCTGCAGTTATGCCCTTCACCATGCCCTATATCCCGGGAGCAGCTTGGCTACCCCAGTACTCAGGGGAGTCACATACCCTGCATGACTTTAGAGAAAAGCTGGATAGCCTCTTCCAGGTGTACCCCCTCACAGAAGAGCAAAAAGTGAGCATCCTGGTGGCCCAACTAACCGGGGCAGCTAAAAGGGAAGTAAAATCCTGGCCACCTGGGAGGAAGACTGTCGCAGGGATACTAACCCGGCTGAAGGATACCTTTGATACCCGCACCTCAGCCGAGATTAAGCTTAGATTCTACGGGTGCAAGCAGCGAGCGCATGAGAGTATAAGGGACTATGCACTAAACCTACAAGAGGCCCTGAGGGCCATTAAGCAGACCGACCCTGATGGAGTGGGAAACGAGGACAGGCTGTTGACTGAACAATTTATAGAGGGACTGTATTGTAATGCCCACCGAACCCAGTTGCGGGCGATGGCCTTACAGGATCCCCATCTGGGCTTTGCACAGTTCAAGGACAGAGCCATCCGGGTGCTCCGAGAACCGGCACCGGGTGGCGTTATGACCCACAGGCGCCCAGCTATTACTTACCACCAGGAGGCGGCGCCCTTGTCGACAGGGCCTGTGGGAGCTGATGCGCAGGCTTTGGACAATGACCCGGCTCCAGACCTGCACCATCAGGTCCAAGAGCTAGCTAAAAGCGTTGCTGCGCTAACCCGAACTGTGCAGTCTTTACAGGTTTCCACTCCAGGGAAGATCCAGCTGGCATCCGGACCGGAGGACATCCCGTGGCGTCGACCAAGGAGGACCCCACCGGCCAGAGGGAGACCCAGCGACCGATACAACGAGGACGGACGACCCATCTGCCGCCGCTGCAATCAACCCGGACATATGGCAAGGTACTGTCCTTTAAACTGGCACAACCTGGGGTAGAGGGCCAACCCCCAGGAAAAAGATCACCAGGCCCATAGAACTGGCGCGACAAATATGTGGGAGGACGTCCAGTCTTACCCGTGGTACTGGATGGCATTCCTATGAGTGCCCTACTGGACACCGGGTCACAGGTCACCACCATCCCGTACGTGCTCTTCAAGCAGTACTGGAATGACTCGGATATCACCCGCTACCCTGACGACGACTTGAGTATCATCGCCAGCAATGGTCAGCCCGTGCCACAGATTGGATTTAAAGAGGTGACCATCAAAATCGGTAGAGTCGAACTGGCAGCACAGGGACTGATCATTGTAGATATTGACAAACATGAGAGTCACCCAAAAATAACTCTAGGAACTAATGTAATTGAAAATTGTCTTGCGGAGGTGATTTTCCTTTTACAGCAGGTTGCCAAGAACGCCAGCTCCGGCGAGCAGCGGGTGCTCCAGAAAGAGATCCGGGCACTGATGCGACGGCAACAGGTGGAACTCTCCGGCGGTGAGATTGGTAGTGTAAGAATGTGTGACCCTTTTCCTATTGCCATGCCCCCAAAAAGTGAAATGATGATTTGGTGCCGGGCAGCTATTGGTCTGAGAGGTAGGGATTACCAGGCAATGGTAGAACCAGTTTACTCAGACAGTAGGCCCACCATTTTGACAGCACGGGGGGTGGTTGATGTACGCCATGGGAGGGTGCCCGTTCGCATAATAAATATCGGGGAGAGGGAAGTGTACCTGCCCCGGTATGCCACGCTAGCCAAATTATATACCATTAACCAAAATTCTATACAATCTGTGGAACCCTTGCCTCCATCTCACCCGCAGGAAGGTAACGGCTCTAAGAAAAACATGGAGGACTGGTGTCAGCAACTACATCTGGGTACTGACTCCACTCCCTCACACCAGAAACAAGGAGTCTATCGGGTGGTTCAGGAGTACGAGAGAGTGTTCAGTAAACACCCGTTAGACTTCGGGCGAGTCAAGGGGGTAGAACACCACATCCCCACGGGAGACCATCCTCCTATAAAAGAGAGGTATCGACCCGTACTCCCTGCCCACTACCAACACGCCAAGGGGATGCTTAGAGACATGAAGGAGGCTGGGGTGATCAGGGATAGCTGTAGCCCCTGGGCAGCTCCACTAGTCTTAGTCAGAAAAAAAGACAACACCATGAGGATGTGTGTAGATTACCGGAAAATCAACCGTATCACACACAAGGATGCGTACCCCTTACCAAGGATAGAGGAGTCATTGGCTGCTTTAAGATCTGCTAACTTCTCTACCTTGGATCTCACTAGCGGGTACTGGCAGGTTCCTGTAGCAGAGGCGGACCGGGAGAAGACCGCATTCACCACCCCGATGGGACTTAGCGAGTTCACCTGCATGCCGTTCGGACTCTGCAACGCACCAGGAACCTTCCAACGACTAATGGAGTGTTGTCTGGGCCACAGAAACTTCGAGACGGTCTTGTTGTACCTGGACGATGTCATCGTATATTCCAAGACGTATGAGGACCACCTGAAACACCTGGCGGAAGTGTTCGAAGCTCTGGCGAGTTACGGCCTAAAGGTGAAACCCTCCAAGTGTCACCTCCTGAAACCAAAGGTGCAGTACCTGGGACACGTGGTGAGCGCTGACGGAGTGTCTCCCGACCCTGATAAAATCACCGCAATTAAGGAATGGCCAAGCCCCTCCAGCGTAAAAGAAGTGCGGCAGTTCCTCGGGTTGGTAGGCTACTACCGAAGGTTTATTCCCGGTTTCACCAAAAAGGCAGCACCTATGCAGGACCTCCTGATAGGCCAGTCCCGGAAGGCCAAGAACCAGAAGCCGCCCTTCAAATGGGAGGAGTTGGAAGAAGAGTCCTTCCGCCAGCTGAAGATGGCCCTCACGGGGGACGAAATCCTGGCGTACCCGGATTATAGCCAGCCCTTTATCCTCTACACCGACGCCAGTAACATCGGGCTAGGAGCCGTACTGTCCCAGATCCAGCAGGGGAAGGAACGAGTAATCGCCTACGCCAGCCGAAAACTGCGACCCACCGAAAGGAACCCCGAGAATTACAGCTCATTTAAGCTAGAGTTCCTGGCCGTAGTATGGGCAGTCACCGAGCGCTTTAAGCATTACCTCGCTTCTTCCCGGTTCACCGTGTACACGGATAACAACCCGTTGACACACCTGGACACGGCAAGACTCGGTGCCCTGGAGCAGAGGTGGATGGCCCGTCTGTCCAACTACGAGTTCACAATCAAATACCGGGCCGGACGCTCCAATACCAACGCGGATGCCCTGTCCAGGATGCCCAACCTGCCGGACGAAGGAGAAGATCCGGAGGGACTGGAAGAAGTTGAACTCCCTGCGTTCCACCGTCGTGGGACTATCCAGTATTCCCACCGGGTAAGGAGTAAGCAGGCTGCTACGTTGAACCCCTTACCTCACTACAACTGGGCGGAAACGCAAGACAGCGACCCTGCCGTCCGACTGGTGAAGGAGATGCTGACTCGCCCGGAGGCTTGCCTTGAACCAGACGCTCCGGAGGAAGCCAAACAACTATGGGCAGAGAAGAGTCGACTGTTCCTTTACAAGGGGAAGTTGTGCCGCAGAATGGTTAACTCCCGGACGCATGAACTACTCTGGCAAGTAGTGGTGCCACGAAGAGACGCAGCCATGGTGATGGAGGCATACCACGACGGAGCTGGACACTTCGGGTGGAAGAAGCTGGAGTTCCTGCTGCGCGAGCGATTCCACTGGGTAGGCATGAGGGGAACCATTGAGAAGTGGTGCAGAGACTGTGGCCCGTGCAACCTGAGAAGGAAGGACCGTGCCAGCCAGAAGACTCCCCTGCAGTCCATCGTCACCCGGCAACCGTTGGAACTGGTAGCCTTGGATCATGTAAAACTGACCCCAAGCAGAAGTGGCTACGTCTACGCGTTAACCATCGTGGATCATTACTCCCGGTTCTTGGTTGTCGTCCCCGTCAAGGACTTAACGGCTCAAACAGCAGCTAGAGCCTTCCAGCAGCACTTTTGCCGTCCACACGGGTACCCGGACCAAGTGCTGACGGACCAGGGACCTGCCTTTGAAGCGGAGGTCTTCCAGGAATTCTGCAATCTGTATGGCTGCCGGAAGATAAGGACGACACCCTACCATCCGCAAACTAATGGACTTTGTGAGAAAATGAACCAGGTGGTAATGGATCTTTTAAAAACGTTGCCCCTGGAAGAACGCAGTCTGTGGCCTGAGAAGTTGCCCGATCTGGTGGACCTATACAACCACATCCCGGTAGGTTCCACCAACTGTACCCCGGCTTACCTAATGAGGGCAAGACCTGGTAAGTTACCTGTTGACCTGGAAATGGGAGTCCTGACACCCGAGGACACTTCACCAGAAACAGACTGGGACACGGAGAGGCAGCAGCAGTACAGGAGAGTACAGGAGAGCGTGGAGCGAAGTCTCTGTCAGGCTAGGGAAAGACAAGAGAAAACTTACAACCAGTATGCTCCCGCTGTTCCCCTGGTACCCGGAGAGCAGGTCTTGAAGAGGAAGAGACGGCTCCACAAGTTGGACGACCAGTGGGAAAAGGACCCGTACACCGTACTGCCCCCAAGCCACGAGAACCCGAAGGTTTGTACCATCAGTAAAGACGGAGGGGAAACCACAGCTATTGTATCCCGGGACCACCTGAAGAAGTGTCCCGAACAACTGAGGAACCCTGAAGAGGAACAAGAAGACCATCGACCCGTAGAGGAAAGGGAAGATATGGTTAGTACTGTGCTCGGGGACTTCCCTCGGTCTTGGACTCAAGTCAATGGTGCAGTTGTGGTACCCGTACTCACCTTCCTCCAACCAGCATCCCAAGCACCTACGGAGCAACAGGTAGAGCTGGAAGAACAGCCGGTCCAGGAGGCAGAAGACCCCACACCCGCAGACCAGGAGGATCAACCCTCTGCTTGCAGTGAGCCTGCCATATCCCTAGTGAGCCAAAGAGCCGGTAGACAGCTGCCCAGTTTACCCTTGACAGCTCCTACACCCTGTAGTTCAGGGCTAGGCAGTCAGCTCCG
Source organism: Phyllobates terribilis (assembly GCF_046119375.1). NCBI lineage: Eukaryota > Metazoa > Chordata > Amphibia > Anura > Dendrobatidae > Phyllobates > Phyllobates terribilis. The sequence goes on from NW_027362765.1 coordinate 107,620,877, forward strand.
TAGGTCTACTAGGGCCACTAGAGGCCAGTTACCCGCACGGTGGAGGCTTTGAAGTGTATAAATTGTTTTATTTATGTTTACCTGTGTATTGTTGCTTGTGTATAATTTTGTGTTTCTAGTTATTTGTAGGAGTCCTTGGTGGATTTACCGGGAATCCTTGTACATAGTTGGAGCGTAACCCAGGACGGACTAAAGACTGTTAAGGACTCGGGGTAGGACAAACCCCTACCTGGTTACGTCTCCCTGCTTTGGTGAAATGGACACCTTGCTTTTCTTCAAAGACTGCACCCGGTTGCGGACACTCCGTAACCATCTTATGTGTTTTTCTTATTGTATTGTTATTGTTATACCTTGTTATGTTTTTCTAAAAATATGTTTAGTCCCGGAGTACTAAATTTCACTAGGGGGGAATGTGACACCCCAGGGGTCTGGTTGCCACAATGATAGAGATATTACGTCTGAGAGCAGGTGGGAGGTCCTTTGGTCAGGGATCCTGTGCATGCCACACCTCCTGCCCAGTCTTGGGAGGGGAAGAACTTCCCCTATATAAACCCGGGGCTGAAGCAGGGTTAGGAGTCAAGGAGAGTAGAGACAAGAGACAGTCATAGGAAGAAACAGCTGGAGCTCAGTGGGAGCAATACTACTACGAGTCAGGGGCTGGCAGCTGCAGAGCTCGCCCTGACTGAGAAGCTTTCTTACCGGACCCGGCGTCCGAGGCTGTGGGGACTAACTCTTACCCAGCAGCAGAAGCCGACCGGCAGGGGATTTCAGGTCCTCAGGCCCAGAAACCCGAAGGCACGGTCACACGTGTGGGACCAGCACCGCCATCGTGGAGCCAATAGAAGGCCCCGAGTCACCGGCCATACGGGTGAGCACTACACGGTACACTCAGGGACGTGGGCTACTTATATCCGCTTCTAGCAAGGTAGCCAGAAGAGTACAGTCAGTTTGGGAGGCCTACAACTCCGCCTGGCCAGGGGAGATCCCATCTGCTCAAGGACTGACCAGGCCCCGTTCGCTAGCAAGTACTCCGGGTCAGGGTCCTGAAAGGCCCTGAATTACACCGCACCGTCTCTGAGTAGTTCCTGCTACCCCCATCTTCCACGTCGGCTGCCCTGAGGCCATACCCCTCCCGTTGGGGGTTATACTATCACGCTGCACAATTCTATACCGGCCCTGCAGCGGTCTGCCCTGCAGCGGCAGCTCCATAGCTGCAAATCAACGGGTGGCGTAGTCGACACTCAAATAACATCTATCAAGACTGCCACACACTGAGTCTGACCCCCTGGGCACGGACCGGGTCCCCGCCACTCGGAGACTACAACCCTCATCTGATCCGGTTCCGGGTAAGCCCCCGTGCGCGAGACGCTGCGCGACACAGCAGGCCCAGGGGCGCGTCATAGTCACAGAAGAGCATACCTCCCAACTATTAAACACAGGGAGAGGGACATGTTTTGCAGTATATGTTTTCTCAGCCACTGGGATACCGCTTTTATGGTCCTAGTACAGTATGATATCCCCCTAAAAGCCTCTAACACATAGTACAATAATCCACAGTGGTTTCCCCCACACAATTTACCCCACAATACCCCTCATATGCACAGTATGATGACCCAACAGTATGATGTCCCCACACTGACCCCACTCAGTATAATTCCCAGACAGTATGATGCCTGCACAGCTCCCTCCCCCACACATGCACTATATGCAGTATATGAAGCCCATTAAGTAGATCCCCCAATAGTATGATGGCACACAAAACCCCCACAGTATGATGCCCCAACAGTTCCACCCACACGATATGATTCCTGCATATACCCCTACACAGTATAATAGCCCAGACAACCTCTCACACATTATGATTCCCCTACAGGCACCACACACAGTATGATGCCCCTACAGTCCCTCAAACAGCATGATGTCCTCACAGCCCCCCAAACAATTTAATGACCCTACAGCCCCCTACACAGTATGGTGCCCCTACAGCCCCCTACACAATATGAGGGCCCCCACAGCCCCCCACATAGTATCTTGACCACCACAGCTCCCCACACAGTATCATGACCACCACAGCTCTCCACACAGTATGATGTCCCCACAGCCCCCCACACAGTATGATGTCTTGATAACTCCCCTACACAGTGTGATGGCTCCCACAAGTCTCATACACAGTATGATGCCCCATCAGTTCCCCCTATACAGTATGATTCCTGTATAACACCCCTACACAGTATAATAGGCCCATTAGACTCCCACACAGTATGATTCCCCCACAGCCACAGCCCCAAACAGCATGATGTTCTTACAGCCCCACAAACAATATAATGCCCCCTTAGCCTCCTACACAGTATAGTGGTCCCACAGCTCCTCACACAGTATGATGTCCCCCACAGTATGATGACCACAACAGCCTCCCACACAGTATGATGTCCCCACAGCCCCCCCCCCCACATAGTATGATGTTCCCCATAACCCGCCTACACAGTATGATGGCCTGCACAAGCCACCTACATAGTATGATGCCTCCACAGTCCCTTACATAGTATGATACACAAACCCCCATAAAGAATAAAGGCCTCCACACCCCCCCTCACACCTTGGCATGGGGCCTCCGTAGCTCATAGGACCCATAGCGGCCATAGTCTGCCCCTGCCTACTGGCTTGTGACCTTTCTCTGTTCTAGCTAATGGGTGAGGGTCCGGAACGCCTCCCTTCTTTTAACTTCAAGATTCTCAATATGATATTTGAAAATAGGTTTTCTAATCAGACAATTACTTTAAATTTGTTTTCACCTACATTAATATAAACAGTCCAGCCTTCGGATGGATCATTCATCAGTATCAGATCATTGGGGTCCAATGTCAGGCGCCCCCACTGATTCAATGGGCACTGCGATGCTACGGCGGTTCTTCATTCTTTACTAGGACCAGGTCTGTACATGGCTGTGCCTGATATCGCAGCTTAGTGAATGGCAATTACTTCTAGGGAATGGGACTGAGCTGCAGAGAGCTGTGATACCAGGCACCGCCATAACAAAATGTACAGAGCCGTCCCTAGTAAACAATGAAGAGGTGCCGCAGCGCCACAACACCCATTCATTCAGCTGATTGACAGTGATCTCTGTTGATCACATATTCTACTGATAAGTATCAATATTAAAGTTTCAGGAAACCCTTTTAAGCTTTTTAGTGGCAAATATGTATTATTTCCATAATTTATGCTGAATGTTAGAAGATATTTGTACATTTCTTTTCTTTGTTGCTGCCTGGACCCCAATGAATATTATCTTCTATAAAAGACTACATTTTATACCAGGCAGATTTGCATGGCTGTTTTCTGCCTGAAATAAGATGTCTATTTTTCTACAAGTAGAAGAAAATATTGAAATGTTCTGAAACGCCATGTGTGTTAAGATTGATTTGTAAAGCAAGAAAAAAAATCAGAAAGGGTTTTCCCATATAAATAAGCAACTCGACAACAGATCTCTGCCAAGTCTTCCACACGTTCCGGCCAAGATCATTTCTTGTGGAAAATAGCAGTAAAATCCCATGTGGAGAGAGGCTGCTCACAATGCAGAGGAGTCCCCTTTTATCTCGGCTCTGTTTGGACTGTTGTATTAACAACTCCTACTCCACGTTGGACTGGATTCTGCGTTATGTAAACCCTTGTCCTGGGGTAACGGGGGTCTCCTCTTCTACAGCAGAATATACAGCTACATAGCAACACTTATTTAAGGAACATGTTTTACCAAGTGCCATCACATTGGTCAGAAGACATGCACCTTGTCATGATCCGGAGCCTGGTATTGCACACAGGAGTGGGAGCTTATTAAAAAATTACCAGTAACTAACTATACATTCTACAGTTGTCCTCTTCTGCCAAATTTTTACAAAATTTACTCAGCAGTTCCTTATTTATGTCTTTTCTTTTATTTATGTCTTATATCTATTTCACGAAAAGTTACCGTAAGCAACAACCAGATTGAATGCACTTCTAACTCCATAGTTATGACCTTGCTGTTCTTCGATCCCTAATACTACTCCCTAGTGATCACAAGACCAGGGTCCTGTGTCCCCTGCCTGATTAGTGAGGCAGTTGAGTAAGTACCTTCAAAGTCAAGACAAATAATGATGTAGCTACGTACAGTGCTTGCTTCTCTCCGTTAGTCCTGTAGACTTTGAATGGACCTTCGGTGCTCATGCTCGACCACCACTCCACTCCATTCAACCCTGTTCTCCTTAACAGTAATCATTGACCTCCAGTGAGCAACCACTTATATTCAATCCAGTGGTTAAATAATAAGTTGTGATAGTGGACAACCCTTTTCAGATGATAAAGCTTGTATGACATCCCTTAATAAAGCCATAGATATTATTATGGAGCTGTACCCCCTTTGCAGCTATAACAGCTTCCTCTCTTTTGGGAAGGATTTCTACAAGATTTTAGAGGTGTCTGGGGGAATTTTTACCCCTTTATCCAGAAGAGAATTTGTGAGCTCCGACACTGATGATGGAGAAGAGTGCCCAGCTGACAATCTCCATTGTGGTTCATCCCAAAGGTGTTGGATGGGGTTGAGATTTGGTCTCCGTGTGGCCGGTTATTTTATTTCTCACCAAACTCACCCAACCATGTCTTTATGGACCTTGTTTACTGGGTACAGTCATGGAGAACAGAAAAGGGCCTTCCCCAAACAGTTCCCACAAAGTTTTAAGCAAACAATTGTCCAAAATATCTTGTATGCTGAAGAATTAAGATTTCCCTTCATTGGAACGAAGTGGCCGAGGCCAACCCCTGAAAAAACAATTCCATAGCATTATTCTTCCTCCTCCAAACTACAGCTGACAAAATGCAGTCAGGCAAGTAACGTTCTCCTGGCATTCACCAATTCAAGACTCGTCCATCAGGCACCCGATACAGAAGTGTGATTCGTCAATCCACAAAACATTTTTCCCCTGCTCCAGAGTCCTGGTGTGATTTACATCACCACATCTGATGCTTGGCACCGTGCTTGGTGATGTAAGGCTGCATGCAACTGCTCAGTCATGGAGCCCGTTGAAAGTATTTGTGCTGATGTTAATGCCAGAGGAGGTTTGGACTGCACAGTTATGGTGACTTTTATGCCCTCTGCTCCTCAGCACTTAGAGATCTCGCTCTGTAACGTTACATGGTCTCCACTTCGTGGCTGAGTCGATGCGGTTCCTTACACTTTTCAATAATATCACTCACAGGTGATGGGGGAATATTTAGGAGGGATCAAATTTCAAGACGTGACTTGTTACAGTGGTGGCATCTTATTAGAGTATCACACTGGAATTCAGTGAGCTCTTCTATAAGTATGGTACAGTTCTCAATGAGTGATGGAAAGAAATCTACTCTATTTGGATCACTACTATGATACTATCCCTATAATCAAGGATACCAATAGTCAGACTCCCATTGATCTGATGCCGATGGCCAATAGCTGACAGCCGCCACTTCTTGGCCATCTGTTGACCACTTTGTAGGACTGTACCCTAAGGACAGGACATAAATCTTCTACTTCTGGGGAGCCCCTTTAACAGATATTTTCAGCTGTTTTTACCATCATGCCTCTATCCATTGTAAGCATTCACTATAGGCCACCTGGGCAAGCTGAGGATATGGATGAACTCTTTATGCATCAAATGGTCAAGTTATCAAAAAAATATGATGTAGTGGTCATGGGAGATTTCAACTATCCAGACATTTGTTGGGAATCTCTTTCAGGCAAAAGTAACAGGTCCAGCAAATTCTTATCCTCTCTTGTTAACTTTATCTTTCAAAAGGTAGAAGAGAGAACAGGGAGATCTACTACCTTGGATCTATCCTCATAAACAGCAAGGAAATGGTTTAGTTAGTTCTGGGCACCACATTTTAAAAAAGACATGAAGAAACTGGAGCAAGTTCAGAGAAGAGCGACCGGAATGGTGACCTGTCTGCAAACAATGTCCTACGAGGAACGGTTAGAGAATTCGGGAATGTTTAGCTTTAAAAAGAGAAGACTGAAAGGAGACTTAATAGCTGTCAACAAATATTTCAAGGGCTGTCACATTGTAGAGGGATTAGCTTTATTCTCATTTGCACAAAGAAAGACTAGAAGCAATGGGATGAAGCTGAATGGGAGAAGATACAAATTAGAAATTAGAGAAAACTTTTTGACAGTGAGGGTGATCAATGAGTGGAACAGGCTGCCACAAGAGGTGGTGAGTTCTCCTTCCATGGAAGTCTTCAAACAGAGGCTGGACAGATATCTGTCTGAGATGATTTAGTGAATCCTGCATTGAGCAGGGGGTTGGACCAGATGACCGTGGAGGTCCCTTCAAACTAGGGCTGCCACCAGGAATTTCAGGGCCCCATACGGGCAAAATTTTTGGGCCCCCTTGAGACCACGCCCAGCCTCCACCCCAGCTCCGCCTCCATCCACCGAATCTTCCACAGTCCCACCACTCACTCTTGGAAAACTCTACTTTCTGCACCACGTCTTCACCAATCACACATTAATAGTTCCCATCGAACACCACATCACATACATAGCCATCAGCTTTTGTTTTGGCCAAAAGATTTTTTAAGCTGCCACCACAACAAGGAGACTCTTCTGGTCGGGCCCTACTGTACTCTAACCTATTAAACATTTCATATAATACCCAATATTCTTTTTAAGTATATTTTTATTTATGGGAATGTGTCACATACATTTTTTAAAATGACCAATAATACCACATACAAGGGACAAATACCGCCACACCATAGCCAGATCACATATTACCACCACATAGTGATCGAATAGTACCACATACAAGGGACAAATACCGCCACACCTTGACCAGATCACATATTACCACCACATAGTGACCAAATACTACAATAGTGATCATTAATAAAAAACACATTACTAATATTAACATAAGTCCCATTACACACAGGAGCTCTGTGCATAGTATACAGTGTATAGTGTCAGTGTACAGATAACACACTGACATCTCTAGTTGAAGTCCTTCATCTTCGCTTTTCCTCTTCATCCAGCGCAGACTTCCATCACTTCTTCCAGCTAGGACTCGTCTCTGCAGAAAATAACACTATCTAGAGCAGCTTACAGAGCACATTCTCCAATTTTTCCCCAACTTCTACACTACACCAGATGAAGAAAAAAAAGTGACATAGTGCCGCCCTGCACAGTAACAAGACCCACCTCACTGAAAACAGTATCCTCAAAAATAAAATACATCACAGCAGTAATAATATCCTTTAATTAGCCTCTACAGTAATAATGTCCCACATCCTGGCCCCATGTCTCCATTCTGCCTCCATGTCTCCGTCCTGACCTCATTGTCTCCATCCTGCCCCCATTGTCTCCATTTGTCTACATTCTGCCCCCACTGTCTCTATTCTGCCCCCAATGTCTCCATCCTGCCCCCAATGTTTCTATCCTGCCCCCATTCTGCCCTCAATGTCTCCCATTCTGCCTCCATGTTTCAATTCTGCCTCCATATTTCCATTCTGCCCCCAATGTCTCCATTCTGCCTCCATGTTTCCTTTCTGCCCTCCATGTTTCTACGCTGCCCCTCATGTCTCCATTCTGCGCCCATTGTCTCCATCCTGCCCCCAAGTCTCCTTTTGTCTCCATTCTGCCCCCAATGTCTCCATCCTGCCCCCATTCTGCCCTCAATATCTCCCATTCTGCCTCCATGTTTCCATTCTGCCCCCCCTGTTTCCATTTTGCTCCATGTCTCCATTCTTCCCCCATTTTTCCATTCTGCCCCCATATCTCCATCCTGCCCCCAATGTCTCCATCCTGCCCACATTGTCTCCATCCTGCCCCCACCATTCTGCCCCCAATGTTTCCCATTCTGCCTCCATGTTTCCATTCTGCCGTCAATGTCTCCATTCTGCCTCCATGTTTCCATTCTGCCCCCATTGTCTCCCATTCTGCCCCCATGTTTCCATTCTGGACCTCATGTCTCCATCCTGCCCCCATTGTCTCCATCCTGCCCCTAAGTCTCCATTTGTCTCCATTCTGCCCCATTGTCTCCATTATGCCCCCAATGTCTTCATCCTGCCCCCATTCTGCCCCCAATGTCTCCCATTCTGCCGTCAATGTCTCCATTCTGCCCCTCATGTCTCCATCCTGCTCCCATTGTCTCCATTCTGCCCCCAATGTCTCCCATTCTGCCTCCATGTTTCCATTCTGCTCCCATATTTCCATTCTGCCCCCCATGTTTCCATTCTGCCCCATGTCTCCATCCTGCCCCCAATGTCTCCATCATGCCCTCAATGTATCCATTCTGTCCCCAATGTCTCCATCCTGCCCCCATTTTCTCCATCCTGCCCTCAATGTCTCCCATTCTGCCCCCAATGTCTCCCATTCTGCCTCCATGTTTCCATTCTGCCCCCAATTTCTCCCATTCTGTCCCCATGTCTCCATTCTTCCCCTCATGTCTCCTTTCTGCCCCATGTCTCCATCCTGCCCCCATTTGTCTCCATTCTGCCCCAATTGTCTCCATTCTGCCCCCATTCTGCCCTCAATATCTCCCATTCTGCCTCCATGTTTCCATTCTGCCTTCCATGTTTCCATTTTGCCCCATGTCTCCATTCTGTCCCCATTTTTCCATTCTGACCCCATATCTCCATCCTGCCCCCAATGTCTCCATCCTGCCCACATTGTCTCCATCCTGCCCCCACCATTCTGCCTCCAATGTCTTCCATTCTGCCTCCATGTTTCCATTCTGCCATCAATGTCTCCATTCTGCCTCCATGTTTCCATTCTGCCCCATTGTCTCCCATTCTGCCCCCATGTTTCCATTCTGCCCCTCATGTCTCCATTCTGCCCCTCATGTCTCCATCCTGCACCCATTGTCTCCATCCTGCCCCCATTTGTCTCCATTCTGCCCCAATTGTCTCCATTCTGCCCCCATTCTGCCCTCAATATCTCCCATTCTGCCTCCATGTTTCCATTCTGCCCTCCATGTTTCCATTTTGCCCCATGTCTCCATTCTGTCCCCATTTTTCCATTCTGACCCCATATCTCCATCCTGCCCCCAATGTCTCCATCCTGCCCACATTGTCTCCATCCTGCCCCCACCATTCTGCCTCCAATGTCTTCCATTCTGCCTCCATGTTTCCATTCTGCCATCAATGTCTCCATTCTGCCTCCATGTTTCCATTCTGCCCCATTGTCTCCCATTCTGCCCCCATGTTTCCATTCTGCTCCTCATGTCTCCATTCTGCCCCTCATGTCTCCATCCTGCACCCATTGTCTCCATCCTGCCCCCAAGTCTCCATTTGTCTCCATTCTGCCCCATTGTGTCCGTTCTGCCCCCAATGTCTTCATCCTGCCCCCCTTCTGCCCCCAATGTCTCCCATTCTGCCATCAATGTCTCCATTCTGCCCCTCATGTCTCCATCCTGCTCCCATTGTCTCCATTCTGCCCCCCATCTCTCCATTCTGCCCCCATGTCTCCATCCTGCCCCCAATGTCTCCATCATGCCCCCAATGTATTCATCCTGCCCCCAATATCTCCCATTCTGCCCCCATTGTCTTTATACTGACCTCATTCTAACCCCAATGTCTCCCATTTTGCTTCCATATTTCCCATTCTGCCTCCATGTTTACATTCTGCCCCCAATGTCTCTCATTCTGCCCCCATGTTTCCATTCTGCCCCTCATGTCTCCATCCTGCCCCCATTGTCTCCATCCTGCCCCCAAGTCTCCATTTGTCTCCATTCTGCCCCTATTGTTTCCATTCTGTCCCCAATGTCTCCATCCTGCCCCCATTTGTCTCCATTCTGCCCCAATTGTCTCCATTCTGCCCCCAATATCTCCATCCTGCCCCCATTCTGCCCTCAATATCTCCCATTCTGCCTCCGTGTTTCCATTCTGCCCCCCATGTTTCCATTTTGCCCCATTTTTCCATTCTGACCCCATATTTCCATCCTGCCCCCAATGTCTCCATCCTGCCCACATTGTCTCCATCCTGCCCCCACCATTCTGCCTCCAATGTCTCCCATTCTGCCTCCATGTTTCCATTCTGCCATCAATGTCTCCATTCTGCCCCCATTGTCTCCCATTCTGCCCCCATGTTTCCATTCTGCCCCTCATGTCTCCATTCTGCCCCTCATGTCTCCATCCTGCACCCATTGTCTCCATCCTGCCCCCAAGTCTCCATTTGTCTCCATTCTGCCCCATTGTCTCCGTTCTGCCCCCAATGTCTTCATCCTGCCCCCCTTCTGCCCCCAATGTCTCCCATTTTGCCATCAATGTCTCCATTCTGCCCCTCATGTCTCCATCCTGCTCCCATTGTCTCCATTCTGCCCCCCATCTCTCCATTCTGCCCCCATGTCTCCATCCTGCCCCCAATGTCTCCATCATGCCCCCAATGTATTCATCCTGCCCCCAATATCTCCCATTCTGCCCCCATTGTCTTCATACTGACCCCATTCTAACCCCAATGTCTCCCATTTTGCTTCCATGTTTCCCATTCTGCCTCCATGTTTACATTCTGACCCCAATGTCTCTCATTCTGCCCCCATGTTTCCATTCTGCCCCTCGTGTCTCCATCTTGCCCCCATTGTCTCCATCCTGCCCCCAAGTCTCCATTTGTCTCCATTCTGCCCCTATTGTTTCCATTCTGTCCCCAATGTCTCCATCCTGCCCCCATTTTCTCCATCCTGCCCCCATTCTGCCCTAATGTCTCCCATTCTGCCCCCAATGTCTCCCATTCTGCCTCCATGTTTCCATTCTGCCCCCATGTTTCCATTCTGCCCCCAATTTCTCCCATTCTGTCCCCATGTTTCCCTACTTCCCCTCATGTCTCCATCCTGCCCCCATTGTCTCCATCCTGCCCCCATTGTCTCCATCCTGCCCCCAATGTCTCCATCCTGTCCCCATTGTCTCCATCCTGCCCCCATTGTCTCCATTTGTCTCCATTCTGCCCCATTGTCTCCATTCTGCCCCCAATGTCTCAATCCTGCCCCCAATGTCTCCATCCTGCCCCCAATGGGTCCATCCTGCCTCCATTGTCTATTTCCTGTCCCCATTCTGCCTCCATGTTTCCATTCTGCCTCCATGTTTCCATTCTGCCCCATGTCTCCATTTGTCTCCATTCTGCCCCCACTTTTCCATTCTGCCTCCATATCTTCATCCTGCCCCCAATGTCTCCATCCTGCCCACATTGTCTCCATCCTGCCCGCATTCTGACCCTAATGTCTCCCATTCTGCCTCCATGTTTCCATTCTGCCCCTCATGTCTCCATCCTGCTCCCATTGTTTCCATTCTGCCCCCAATGTCTCCCATTCTGCCTCCATGTTTCCATTCTGCTCTCATGTTTCCATCCTGCCCCCATTGTCTTCATCCTGACCCCATTCTAACCGCAATGTCTCCCATTTTGCTTCCATGTTTCCATTCTGCCTCCATGTTTCCATTCTGCCCCCCATGCTTCCATTTTGCCCCATGTCTCCATTCTGCCCCCATGTTTCTATACTGCCCCCATGTCTCCATCCTGTCCCCAATGTCCCCAATGTCTCCATCCTGCCTCCATTGTCTTCATCCTGACCCCATTCTAGCCCCAATGTCTCCCATTTTGCTTCCATGTTTTCATTCTGCCCCCAATGTCTCCCATTCTGCCCCCATGTTTCCATTCTGCCCCTCATGTCTCCATCCTGCCCCCATTGTCTCCACCCTGCCCCCAAGTCTCCATTTGTCTCCATTCTGCCCCTATTGTCTTCTTTCTGTCCCCAATGTCTCCATCCTGTCCCCATTTTCTCCACCCTGCCCCCATTCAGCCCCCAATGTCCCCATTCTGCCTCCATGTTTCCATTCTACCTCCATGTTTCCATTCTACCTCCATGTTTCCATTCTGCCTCCAATGTCTCCTTTCTGCCCCATGTCTCCATCCTGCCCCCATTGTCTCCATCCTGACCCCATTGTCTCCATCCTGATCCCATTGTCTCCATTTATCTCCATTCTGCCCCATTGTCTCCATTCTGCCCCCAATATCTCCATCCTGCCTCCATTGTCTATATCCTGTCCCCATTCTGCCTCCATGTTTCCATTCTGCCCTCATGTTTCCATTCGGCCCCCAAGTCTCCATTTGTCTCTATTCTGCTCCCATGTTTCCATTCTGCCCCCCATGTTTCCATTCTGCCCCCATGCTTCCATTCTGCCCCATGTCTCCATTCTGCCCCCATGTTTCCATCCTGCCCCCATTGTCTTCATCCTGACCCCATTCTAACCGCAGTGTCTCCCATTTTGCTTCCATGTTTCCATTCTGCCTCCATGTTTCCATTCTGCCCCCATGCTTCCATTTTGCCCCATGTCTCCATTCTCCCCCATGTTTCCATTCTGCCCCCATATCTCCATCCTGTCCCCAATGTCTCCATCCTGCCTCCATTGTCTTCATCCTGACCCCATTCTAGCCCCAATGTCTCCCATTTTGCTTCCATGTTTCCATTCTGCCCCCAATGTCTCCCATTCTGCCCCCATGTTTCCATTCTCCCCTCATGTCTCCATCCTGCCCCCATTGTCTCCACCCTGCCCCCAAGTCTCCATTTGTCTCCATTCTGCCACTATTGTCTCCTTTCTGTCCCCAATGTCTCCATCCTGTCCCCATTTTCTCCATCCTGCCCCCATTCTGCCCCCAATGTCTCCCATTCTGCCTCCATGTTTCCATTCTGCCCCCATGTTTCCATTCTGCCCCCAATTTCTCCCATTCTGTACTCATGTTTACCTTCTTCCCCTCATGTCTCCTTTCTGCTTCATGTCTCCATCCTGCCCCCAATGTCTCCATCCTGACCCCATTGTCTCCATCCTGCCCCATTGTCTCCATTCTGCCCCCATTGTCTCCATCCTGCCCCCAATGTCTCCATCCTGACCCCATTGTCTCCATTCTGCCCCATTGTCTCCATTCTGCCCCCAATGTCTCAATCCTGCCCCCAATGTCTCCATCCTGCCCCCAATGTGTCCATCCTGCCTCCATTGTCTATTTCCTGTCCCCATTCTGCCTCCATGTTTCCATTCTGCCTCCATGTTTCCATTCTGCCCCATGTCTCCATTTGTCTCCATTCTGCCCCCACTGTCTGCATTCTGCCCCCACTTTTCCATTCTGCCACCATATCTTCATCCTGCCCCCAATGTCTCCATCCTGCCCACATTGTCTCCATCCTGCTCCCATTCTGCCTCCATGTTTCCATTCTGCCCCTCATATCTCCTTCCTGCTCCCATTGTTTTCATTCTGCCCCCAATGTCTCCCATTCTGCCTCCATGTTTCCATTCTGCTCCCATGTCTCCATTCTGCCCCCATGTCTCCATTCTGCCCCCATGTTTCCATTCTGCCCCCATGTCTCCATCCTGCCCCCAATGTATCCATCCTGTCCCCATTCTGCCCTCAATGTCTCCCATTCTGCCTCCATGTTTCCATTCTGCTCCCATGTTTCCATTCTGCCCCCATGTCTCCATTCTGCCCCCATGTTTCCATCCTGCCCCCATTGTCTTCATCCTGACCCCATTCTAACTGCAATGTCTCCCATTTTGCTTCCATATTTCCATTCTGCCTCCATGTTTCCATTCTGCCCCCCATGCTTCCATTTTGCCTCATGTCTCCATTCTGCCCCCATGTTTCCATACTGCCCCATGTCTCCATCCTGTCCCCAATGTCTCCATCCTGCCATCCTGCCTCCATTGTCTTCATCCTGACCCCATTCTAGCCCCAATATCTCCCATTTTGCTTCCATGTTTCCATTCTGTCCCCAATGTCTCCCATTCTGCCCCCATGTTTCCATTCTGCCCCTCATGTCTCCATCCTGCCCCCATTGTCTCCACCCTGCCCCCAAGTCTCCATTTGTCTCCATTCTGCCCCTATTGTCTCCTTTCTGTCCCCAATGTCTCCATCCTGTCCCCATTTTCTCCACCCTGCCCCCATTCAGTCCCCAATGTCCCTATTCTGCCTCCATGTTTCCATTCTACCTCCATGTTTCCATTCTGCCCCCAATGTCTCCCATTCTGCCCCATGTTTCCATTCTGCCCCTCATGACTGCTTTCTGCCCCATTTCTCCATCCTGCCCCCATTGTCTCCATCCTGACCCCATTGTCTTCATCCTGACCCCATTGTCTTCATTTGTCTCCATTCTGCCCCATTGTCTCCATTCTCCCCCAATATCTCTATCCTGCCTCCATTGTCTATATCCTGTCCCCATTCTGCCTCCATGTTTCCATTCTGCCCTCATGTTTCCATTCGGCCCCCAAGTCTCCATTTGTCTCTATTCTGCTCCCATGTTTCCATTCTGCCCCCATGTCTCCATTCTGCCCCCATGTTTCCATTCTGCCTCCATGCTTCCATTCTGCCCCATGTCTCCATTCTGCCCCCATGTTTCCATCCTGCCCCCATTGTCTTCATCCTGACCCCATTCTAACCGCAATGTCTCCCATTTTGCTTCCATGTTTCCATTCTGCCTCCATGTTTCCATTCTGCGCCCCATGCTTTCATTTTGCCCCATGTCTCCATTCTGCCCCCATGTTTCCATTCTGCCCCCATATCTCCATCCTGTCCCCAATGTCTCCATCCTGCCTCCATTGTCTTTATCCTGACCCCATTCTAGCCCCAATGTCTCCCATTTTGCTTCCATGTTTCCATTCTGCCCCCAATGTTTCCCATTCTGCCCCTCATGTCTCCATCCTGCCCCCATTGTCTCCACCCTGCCCCCAAGTCTCCATTTGTCTCCATTCTGCCACTATTGTCTCCTTTCTGTCCCCAATGTCTCCATCCTGTCCCCATTTTCTCCACCCTGCCCCCATTCTGCCCCCAATGTCCCCATTCTGCCTCCATGTTTCCATTCTACCTCCATGTTTCCATTCTGCCCCCAATGTCTCCCATTCTGCCCCCATGTTTCCATTCTGCCCCATGTCTCCATCCTGCCCCCATTGTCTCCATCCTGACCCCAATGTCTCCATCCTGACCTCATTGTCTCCATTTGTCTCCATTCTGCCCCATTGTCTCCATTCTGCCCCCAATATCTCCATCCTGCCTCCATTGTCTATATCCTGTCCCCATTCTGCCTCCATGTTTCCATTCTGCCCTCATGTTTCCATTCGGCCCCCAAGTCTCCATTTGTCTCTATTCTGCCCCATTGTCTCCATTCTGCCCCCAATGTCTCCATCCTGCCCCCATTCTGTCCTCAATATCTCCCATTCTGCCTCCATGTTTCCATTCTGCCCCTCATGTCTCCATTCTGCCCCCATTGTTCCATTCTGCCCCCATATCTCCATCCTGCCCCAATATCTCCATCCTGCCCACATTGTCTCCATCCTGCCCCCATTCTGCCCCCAATGTCTCCCATTCTGCCTCCATGTTTCCATTCTGCTGTCAATGTCTCCATTCTGCCCCCATGTTTCCATTCTGCCAGTCATGCCTCCATCCTGCTCCCATTGTCCCCATTCTGCCCCCAATGTCTCCCATTGTGCCTCCATGTTTCCATTCTGCTCCCATGTTTCCATTCTGCCCCCATGTCTCCATTCTGCCCTCCATGTTTCCATTCTGCCCCCAATGTCTCCATCCTGCCCCCATTCTGTCCTCAATATCTCCCATTCTGCCTCCATGTTTCCATTCTGCCCCTCATGTCTCCATTCTGCCCCCATTTTTCCATTCTGTCCCCATATCTCCATCCTGCCCCAATATCTCCATCCTGCCCACATTGTCTCCATCCTGCCCCCATTCTGCCCCCAATGTCTCCCATTCTGCCTCCATGTTTCCATTCTGCTGTCAATGTCTCCATTCTGCCCCCATGTTTCCATTCTGCCAGTCATGCCTCCATCCTGCTCCCATTGTCTCCATTCTGCCCCCAATGTCTCCCATTGTGCCTCCATGTTTCCATTCTGCTCCCATGTTTCCATTCTGCCCCCATGTCTCCATTCTGCCCTCCATGTTTCCATTCTGCCTCCATGTATCCATTCTGCCCACAATGTCTCCCATTCTGCCCCCATGTTTCCATTCTGCCCCTCATGTCTCCACCCTGCCCCATTGTCTCCATTCTACCCCCATTGTCTCCATCCTGCCCTCAAGTCTCCATTTGTCTCCATTCTGCCCCATATTGTCTGCATACTGTCCCCAATGTCTCCATCCTGTCCCCATTTTCTCCATCCTGCCCCCAATGTCTCCCATTCTGCCTCCATGTTTCCATACTAACTCCATGTTTCCATTCTGCCCCCATGTCTCCATCATGTCCCCATTGTCTTCATCGTGACCCCATTCTAACCCCAATGTCTCCCATTTTGCTTCCATGTTTCCACTCTGCCTACTTGTTTCCATTCTGCCGCCAATGTCTCCCCTTCTGCCCCCATATTTCCATTCTGCCCCTCATGTCTCCATCCTGCCCCCATTGTCTCCATCCTACCCCATTGTCTCCATCCTGCCCCAAAGTCTCCATTTGTTTCCATTCTGCCCCTATTGTCTCAATTCTGTCCCCAATGTCTCCATCCTGCCCCCATTTTCTCCATTCTGCTCCCATTCTGCCCCCAATGTCTCCCATTCTGCCTCCATTTTTCCATTCTGCCCCCATGTTTCCATTCTTCCCCTCATGTTTCTTTTCTGCCCAATGTCTCCATCCTGCCCCATTGTCTCCATCCTGTCCCCAATGTCTCCATCCTGACCTCATTGTCTCCATCCTGCCCCATTGTCTCCATCCTGCCCCCAATGTGTCCATGCTGCCCCCATTGTCTCTATCCTGTCCCCATTCTGCCTCCATGTTTCCATTCTGCCCCTCATGTCTCCATCCTGCCCCCATTGTCTCCACCCTGCCCCCAAGTCTCCATTTGTCTCCATTCTGCCCCTAATGTCTCCTTTCTGTCCCCAATGTCTCCATCCTGTCCCCATTTTCTCCATCCTGCCCCCATTCTGCCCCCAATGTCTCCCATTCTGCCTCCATGTTTCCATTCTGCCCCCATGTTTCCATTCTGCCCCCAATTTCTCCCATTCTGTCCTCATGTTTACCTTCTTCCCCTCATGTCTCCTTTCTGCTTCATGTCTCCATCCTGCCCCCAATGTCTCCATCCTGACCCCATTGTCTTCATCCTGCCCCCATTGTCTCCATTCTGCCCCCATTGTCTCCATCCTGCCCCCAATGTCTCCATCCTGACCCCATTGTCTCCATTCTGCCCCATTGTCTCCATTCTGCCCCCAATGTCTCAATCCTGCCCCCAATGTCTCCATCCTGCCCCCAATGTGTCCATCCTGCCTCCATTGTCTATTTCCTGTCCCCATCTGCCTCCATGTTTCCATTCTGCCTCCATGTTTCCATTCTGCCCCATGTCTCCATTTGTCTCCATTCTGCCCCCACTGTCTGCATTCTGCCCCCACTTTTCCATTCTGCCACCATATCTTCATCCTGCTCCCAATGTCTCCATCCTGCCCACATTGTCTCCATCCTGCTCCCATTCTGCCTCCATGTTTCCATTCTGCCCCTCATATCTCTTTCCTGCTCCCATTGTTTTCATTCTGCCCCCAATGTCTCCCATTCTGCCTCCATGTTTCCATTCTGCTCCCATGTCTCCATTCTGCCCCCATGTCTCCATTCTGCCCCCATGTTTCCATTCTGCCCCCATGTCTCCATCCTGCCCCCAATGTATCCATCCTGTCCCCATTCTGCCCCCAATGTCTCCCATTCTGCCTCCATGTTTCCATTCTGCTCCCATGTTTCCATTCTGCCCCCATGTCTCCATTCTGCCCCCATGTTTCCATCCTGCCCCCATTGTCTTCATCCTGACCCCATTCTAACTGCAATGTCTCCCATTTTGCTTCCATATTTCCATTCTGCCTCCATGTTTCCATTCTGCCCCCCATGCTTCCATTTTGCCTCATGTCTCCATTCTGCCCCCATGTTTCCATACTGCCCCATGTCTCCATCCTGTCCCCAATGTCTCCATCCTGCCATCCTGCCTCCATTGTCTTCATCCTGACCCCATTCTAGCCCCAATGTCTCCCATTTTGCTTCCATGTTTCCATTCTGTCCCCAATGTCTCCCATTCTGCCCCCATGTTTCCATTCTGCCCCTCATGTCTCCATCCTGCCCCCATTGTCTCCACCCTGCCCCCAAGTCTCCATTTGTCTCCATTCTGCCCCTATTGTCTCCTTTCTGTCCCCAATGTCTCCATCCTGTCCCCATTTTCTCCACCCTGCCCCCATTCAGCCCCCAATGTCCCTATTCTGCCTCCATGTTTCCATTCTACCTCCATGTTTCCATTCTGCCCCCAATGTCTCCCATTCTGCCCCATGTTTCCATTCTGCCCCTCATGACTCCTTTCTGCCCCATTTCTCCATCCTGCCCCCATTGTCTCCATCCTGACCCCATTGTCTTCATCCTGACCCCATTGTCTTCATTTGTCTCCATTCTGCCCCATTGTCTCCATTCTCCCCCAATATCTCTATCCTGCCTCCATTGTCTATGTCCTGTCCCCATTCTGCCTCCATGTTTCCATTCTGCCCTCATGTTTCCATTCGGCCCCCAAGTCTCCATTTGTCTCTATTCTGCTCCCATGTTTCCATTCTGCCCCCATGTCTCCATTCTGCTCCCATGTTTCCATTCTGCCCCCATGCTTCCATTCTGCCCCATGTCTCCATTCTGCCCCCATGTTTCCATCCTGCCCCCATTGTCTTCATCCTGACCCCATTCTAACCGCAATGTCTCCCATTTTGCTTCCATGTTTCCATTCTGCCTCCATGTTTCCATTCTGCGCCCCATGCTTTCATTTTGCCCCATGTCTCCATTCTGCCCCCATGTTTCCATTCTGCCCCCATATCTCCATCCTGTCCCCAATGTCTCCATCCTGCCTCCATTGTCTTTATCCTGACCCCATTCTAGCCCCAATGTCTCCCATTTTGCTTCCATGTTTCCATTCTGCCCCCAATGTTTCCCATTCTGCCCCTCATGTCTCCATCCTGCCCCCATTGTCTCCACCCTGCCCCCAAGTCTCCATTTGTCTCCATTCTGCCACTATTGTCTCCTTTCTGTCCCCAATGTCTCCATCCTGTCCCCATTTTCTCCACCCTGCCCCCATTCTGCCCCCAATGTCCCCATTCTGCCTCCATGTTTCCATTCTACCTCCATGTTTCCATTCTGCCCCCAATGTCTCCCATTCTGCCCCCATGTTTCCATTCTGCCCCATGTCTCCATCCTGCCCCCATTGTCTCCATCCTGACCCCAATGTCTCCATCCTGACCTCATTGTCTCCATTTGTCTCCATTCTGCCCCATTGTCTCCATTCTGCCCCCAATATCTCCATCCTGCCTCCATTGTCTATATCCTGGCCCCATTCTGCCTCCATGTTTCCATTCTGCCCTCATGTTTCCATTCGGCCCCCAAGTCTCCATTTGTCTCTATTCTGCCCCATTGTCTCCATTCTGCCCCCAATGTCTCCATCCTGCCCCCATTCTGTCCTCAATATCTCCCATTCTGCCTCCATGTTTCCATTCTGCCCCTCATGTCTCCATTCTGCCCCCATTGTTCCATTCTGCCCCCATATCTCCATCCTGCCCCAATATCTCCATCCTGCCCACATTGTCTCCATCCTGCCCCCATTCTGCCCCCAATGTCTCCCATTCTGCCTCCATGTTTCCATTCTGCTGTCAATGTCTCCATTCTGCCCCCATGTTTCCATTCTGCCAGTCATGCCTCCATCCTGCTCCCATTGTCTCCATTCTGCCCCCAATGTCTCCCATTGTGCCTCCATGTTTCCATTCTGCTCCCATGTTTCCATTCTGCCCCCATGTCTCCATTCTGCCCTCCATGTTTCCATTCTGCCTCCATGTATCCATTCTGCCCACAATGTCTCCCATTCTGCCCCCATGTTTCCATTCTGCCCCTCATGTCTCCACCCTGCCCCATTGTCTCCATTCTACCCCCATTGTCTCCATCCTGCCCCCAAGTCTCCATTTGTCTCCATTCTGCCCCATATTGTCTGCATACTGTCCCCAATGTCTCCATCCTGTCCCCATTTTCTCCATCCTGCCCCCAATGTCTCCCATTCTGCCTCCATGTTTCCATACTAACTCCATGTTTCCATTCTGCCCCCATGTCTCCATCATGTCCCCATTGTCTTCATCGTGACCCCATTCTAACCCCAATGTCTCCCATTTTGCTTCCATGTTTCCACTCTGCCTACTTGTTTCCATTCTGCCGCCAATGTCTCCCCTTCTGCCCCCATATTTCCATTCTGCCCCTCATGTCTCCATCCTGCCCCCATTGTCTCCATCCTACCCCATTGTCTCCATCCTGCCCCAAAGTCTCCATTTGTTTCCATTCTGCCCCTATTGTCTCAATTCTGTCCCCAATGTCTCCATCCTGCCCCCATTTTCTCCATTCTGCTCCCATTCTGCCCCAATGTCTCCCATTCTGCCTCCATTTTTCCATTCTGACCCCATGTTTCCATTCTTCCCCTCATGTTTCTTTTCTGCCCAATGTCTCCATCCTGCCCCATTGTCTCCATCCTGTCCCCAATGTCTCCATCCTGACCTCATTGTCTCCATCCTGCCCCATTGTCTCCATCCTGCCCCCAATGTGTCCATGCTGCCCCCATTGTCTCTATCCTGTCCCCATTCTGCCTCCATGTTTCCATTCTGCCCCCATTTCTCCATTCTGCCCCCAATGTCTCCATTCTGCCTCCATGTTTCCTTTCTGCACCCATGCTTCCATTCTGCCCCCATGTCTCCATCCTGTCCCCATTGTCTTCATCCTGACCCCATTCTAACCCCAATGTCTCCCATTTTGCTTCCATGTTTCTACTCTGCCTCCATGTTTCCATTCTGCCGCCAATGTCTTCCATTCTGCCCCCATATTTCCATTCTGCCCCTCATGTCTCCACCCTGCCCCCATTGTCTCCATCCTGCCCCCAAGTCTTCATTTGTCTCCATTCTGTCCCCAATGTCGCCATCCTGCCCCCATTTTCTTCATCCTGCTCCCATTCTGCCCCCAATGTCTCCCATTCCGCCTCCATGTTTCCATTCTGCCCCCAATGTCTCCCATTCTGCCCCCATGTTTCCATTCTACCCCTCATGTCTCTTTTCTGCCCCATGTCTAAATCCTGCCCCATTGTCTCCATCCTGTCCCCAATGTCTCCATCCTGACCTCATTGTCTCCATCCTGCCCCCATTGTCTCCATCCTGCCCCCATTGTCTCTATCCTGTCCCCATACTGCCTCCATGTTTCCATTCTGCCCCCATGTCTCCATTCTGCCCCATGTCTCCATTCTGCCCCATGTCTCCATCCTGCCCCCAATGTCTCCATCATGCACACATTGTCTCTATCCTGTCCCCATGCTGCCCCCAATGTCTCCCATTCTGACTCCAAGTTTCCATTCTGCCTCCATGTTTCCATTCTGCCGTCAGTGTCTCCATTCCGCCTCCATGTTTCCATTCTGCCCCATTGTCTCCCATTCTGCCCCCATGTTTCCATTCTGCCCCATTGTCTCCATCCTGCCCCCATTGTCTCCATCCTTCCCCCAAGTCTCCATTTGTCTCTATTCTGCCCCCAATGTCTCCATCCTGCCCCCATTCTGCCCCCAATGTCTCCCATTCTGCCTCCGTGTTTCCATTCTGCCCCCATGCTTCCATTCTGCCCCATGTCTCCATTCTGCCCCCCATGTTTCCATTCTACCCCCATGGTCTCCATCCTACCCCCATTTTCTCCATCCTGCCCCCATTCTGCCCCCAATGTCTCCCAATCTGCCTTCATGTTTCCATTCTGCCTCCATGTTTCCATTCTGCCCCCATTGTCTCCCATTCTGCCCTCATGTTTATATTCTGCCCCTCATGTCTCCATCCTGCCCCCATTGTCTCCATCCTGCCCCCATTGTCTCCATCCTGCCCCCAAATCTCCATTTGTCTCCAGTCTGCCCCCATTGTCTCCATTCTTCCCCCAATGTCTCCATCCTGCCCCCATTGTGCCCCCAATGTTTCCCATTCTGCCTCCATGTTTCCATTCTGCCTCCATGCTTCCATTTTGCCCTATGTCTCCATTCTGCCCCATGTCTCCAACCTGCCCCCAATGTCTCCATCCTGCCCCCAATGTCTCCATCATGCCCCCAATATCTCCATCCTGCTTCCATTCAGCCCCCAATTCTTCCATTCTACCTCCATGTTTCCATTCTGCCACCATGTCTCCATCCTGTCCCCATTGTCTTCATCCTGACCCCATTCTGCCCCCAATGTCTCCCATTCTGCCTCCATGTCTCAATCCTGCCCCCATTGTCTCCATCATGCACCCAAGTCTCCATTTGTCTCCATTCTGCCCCTATTGTTTCCATTCTGCCCCCAATATCTCCATCCTGCCCCCATTTTCTCCATCCTTCCCCCTTTCTGCCCCAATTTTTCCATTCTGCCTCCATGTTTCCATTCTGCTGTCAATGTCTCCATTCTGCCTCCATGTTTCCATTCTGCCCCTCATATCTCCTTTCTGCCCCTCATATCTTATTTCTGCCCCATGTCTCCATCCTACCCCTATTGTCTCCATCCTGCCCCCAATGTCTCCATCCTGACCCCATTGTCTCCACCATGCCCCCATTGTCTCCATTTGTCTCCATTTTGCCCCATTGTCACCATTCTGCCCCCAATGTCTCCATCATGCCCCCAATGTCTCCATCCTGCCCCTAATGTCTCCATCCTGCCCCCAATGTCTCCATCCTGCTCCCATTGTCTCTATCCTGTCTCCCATTCTGCCTCCATGTTTCCATTCTGCCCCCATGCTTCCATTCTGCCCCATGTCTCCATTCTGCCCCATGTCTCCATTCTGCCCCCATGTTTCCATTCTGCTCCCATGTCTCCATCCTGTCCCCAATGTCTCCATCCTGTCCCCATTGTCTTCATCCTGACCCCATTCTGCCCCGTATGTCTCCCATTCTGCCTCCATGTTTCCATTCTGCCCCCAAATGTCTCCATTCTGCCTCCATGTTTCCATTCTGCCCACAATGTCTCCCATACTGCCCCTCATGTCTCCATCCTGCCCCCAAGTCTCCATTTGTCTCCTTTCTGCCACTATTGTTTCCATTCTGCCCCCAATATCTCCATCCTGTCCTCATTTTCTCCATCCTGTCCCCATTCTTCCCTAATGTCTCCCATTCTGTCTCCATGTTTCGATTCTGCCTCCATGTTTCCATTATGCCCCTCATATCTCCTTTCTGCCCCTCATATCTCCTTTCTGCCCCCATGTCTCCATTCTGCCATTTTCTCCATCCTGCCCCTAATGTCTCCATCCTGACCCCATTGTCTCCATCCTGCCCCATTGTCTCCATTTGTCTCCATTCTGCCCCATTGTCTCCATTCTGCCCCCAATGTTTCCATCCTGCCCGCAATGTCTCCATCCTGCCCCCATTGTCTCTATCCTGTCCCCATTCTGCCTCCATGTCTCCATTCTGCCCCCATGTTTCCATTCTGCCCCCAAGTCTCCATTTGTCTCCATTCTGCCCTCATTACTTCCATTCTGCCCCCAATGTCTCCATTCTGCCATCAATGTCTCCATCCTGCCCCCATTCTGCCCTCTATATCTCCCATTCTGCCTCCATGTTTCCATTCTGCCCCCCATGTTTCCATTTTGCCCCATGTCTCCATTCTGCCCCCTATTTTTCCATTCAAACCCCATATCTCCATCCTGCCCACATTGTCTCCATCCTGTCCCCATTCTGCCCCCAATGTCTCCCATTCTGCCTCCATGTTTCCAATCTGCCTTCATGTTTCCATTCTGCCATAAATGTCTCCATTCTGTCTCCATGTTTCCATTCTGCCCCCATATTTCCATTCTGCCCCTCATGTCTCCATCCTGCCCCCATTCTGTCCCAATGTCTCCCATTCTGCCCCCAATGTCTCCCATTCTGTCCCCATGTTTCCATTCTGCCCCTCATGTCTCCTTTCTGCCCCCATTGTCTCCATCCTGCCCGCATTGTCTCCATCCTGCCCCCAATGTCTCCATCCTGACAGCATTGTCTCCCATTTTGCCTCCATGTTTCCCATTCGGCCCCCCATGTCTTCATTCGGCCCACCATGTCTCCATTCGGCCCCCCATGTCTCTCCATCCTGCCCCCATGTCTCCAATTCTGCCCCCATGTTTCCATTCTGCCCCCATGTTTCAATTCTGGCCCCATGTTTCTATCCAGCCCCCATTGTCCCCCATTCTGCCCCCATGTTTCCATCTAGCCCCCATTGTTCTCCATTCTGCCCCCACGGTGTGGGTTTAAAAAAAAAAAGTGAAAAAAAACCTTTCCCCTTACCTTGCAGCACTCCAGTGGCGCCTGGCTCTGCCATCACCGGAAGCACGATCGCTGGTGCATGACAGTGATGTCATACGCCGGTGGCGTGCGCGCTGACGTCTGCCGCCGGATTGTGATTTGTCGGCGGCTGTTAACTATTGCCTTGAGGGAAGCTTCTCGCACGGCAATAGATTTAAAGTGAACAT
This sequence comes from Phyllobates terribilis, assembly GCF_046119375.1. Taxonomy (NCBI): domain Eukaryota; kingdom Metazoa; phylum Chordata; class Amphibia; order Anura; family Dendrobatidae; genus Phyllobates; species Phyllobates terribilis. The sequence continues at coordinate 107,645,317 of NW_027362765.1, forward strand.
TCGTCCTTGGACGCACATTCACAGTAAGTGCATCAGCAGGATTCTGCCGCTGGGGCCCGGTGAGCAGAAGAACAGGGGCCCGACTGAGCCCTCTCTGCTCACCGGGCCCCATACGCCAGTAAGGGCAGTGCTTCCAACTCTAACATTCTATGATTCTATGATCTTTTGATTTTATGTAGCTCCTCTTGTGGGAACTGAATGTATCCTGCTATACTCTGCAGATGCTCCTTCTCTTTTACGCCATGTCTCCTCTTATACCAGTGACTTACATTGTACATTAACTGTCTGGACGCTTCTGATCATTGATCTATTCTGAATACACAATGGCCGGTGGGTATTAGCGTTCTGTACAGGACTTTTAGTGCTTTACATTCAGCCCTCGTTTCTCATTTATCGTGAAACAGAAGATTCAGGTTTTTGCTGTTTTCGTAGTATTGGCTTTAGGCAATGGCTCTCTAAGGCTATGTGCCCACTTAGCGCTTTTGTAGCGTTTTTGCAGCGTTTTTACGGCCGCGAAAACGCCGCGAAAGCGCTTGTAAAACAGTCTGCCATGCAAAGCAATGTGAATTCGGATGTGCTGTGCACATGATGCGGGACTTTTTGTAACTTTTTTATTTCTTTTTTTCACCGCGTGCTAGCCGGGATGAGAGGAGTTGTAGTCTCCTCTTCATCCCGGGTACCACACACACCGCGATTACGCTGCAAATTCGCGGCCATTGAATTTAATTGAAACGCAGCAAATCCACATATACCTGCGGGTTTGCTGCGTTTCAATGTTCCTCAATGGCTGCGGTAGAAATGGTCATGCTGCGTTTTGCAAAGCAATGCGAATTCGGCGCGCAAATTAGCGCATCATGTGCACAGCACATCCGAATTCACATTGCTTTGCATGGCAGACTGTTTTACAAGCGTTTTCGCGGCTGTAAAAACGCCGCAAAAACGCTACGTGGGCACATGGCCTTACAGTAGTATTTCATGTTCAGGAATCAGTGACCTTTGCTCAAATGAGAAGTTCCTCATTCCATCATAAGGAGGATGGGGAAGAGAATTTTGCAAACATTAAAAAGCATAAAGGTTACAATCTACAGGCAAATATACAAAACAAATAGTTTGGTGGCTGACAGATGAGAACACGTGTGAAAATTTCTGGTATAATTTGTGTTCTTTGCCTTTTTCAGGGCCCAGATAGATGTCTGTGAATGGAGTCATCATTTTGTGCTCACATTATGCACATTGCTTTTTACAAGGTACTTTAACGCTTTGTAATGAGCTATACACCCATATATATCAGAAAGTTACATAATAAATAAAAGGTTTCAGATGACAAAATATTCATCTATGTGTTAATTTTAATACAGAATAAAATGAAACACAGATAGATAGATAGATAGATAGATAGATAGATAGATAGATAGATAGATAGATAGATATGATGCAAAAAATGGCAGCACTCCAAGGTTCAAGTAAAAAGAAAAAGTCTTGTCTTTATTAAACTGTGAGGTTACAGCTTTCCGATAGATGGATGATAGATAAGAAAGAATGCTGATGTGATTGATGTGGCGTCTTATTAATGAATATAACAATGATGTGCCTATCACAGATATCCTTAGTAATGAATAGAGTTGCATTATATTTGTGCAACTAAAAGGGATCCTTCCTACTTGAACATGGTGGCAGAGCTGCAGACAGCATGTTATTGAGCAGGAGAAGCTGAGCAAATCAATGTATAGTTTTGTGGGAAAAGATTTAATATTACTTGTGTTTCATTCATTGAAATCCCTGCTCTTTTTATGCTTAGGAGTCCGGTGGGTGGTCTTATCCAGTGGGCGGTCCTAATTAGTGATTGAAAGCCTTCCTGCTATAACTGCAAACAGAGATGTAAATCACTGACCATGCGTGGACTCCCCACTCTGTATCATACATATACAGGGGAGGCCATCAATCACAGATAAGATCCGCCCACTGGACTCCTAAACATTGAAAGATCAGAGATTTAAAAGAATAATACACAGGTTATATTGAATCTTCTGCCACAAAACTATATATTATTCTGCTCAGCTTCTCCTGCTCTATAACATGGTGCCCATAGATAGGACTGCAATAACTTTCATGAAAAAGCAGCCTAGCAATCTGCTACAAATAGGTGAGACTAGTAAGACATGAGTGTATGAGCCTCCATTCATAGGCTCAGAATAGTCTCAGCCTGCCGTCTGCTCTTCTCCTCTGTGTGTTATTGACTGGACATATTTAAAAGGCAATGTATATAAGAAATACCTGTGTTCTGGAGTTCCCTGTCCAGCAACCGCTGCCACGCTCCTTCTATCCAGACTCCCAAAATGCGTCTCCGCTACAGCACGACTGCCTTTACAATAAAGTAATGGATCCAAATTGGAGTCACACAACCTGCTCTTTATATCCCCCCAAAGACCCCGAATCCAAGCGTTCCCAGGTGCATGGATACATGTATTTATTTTAAAGCCTTACAAACCATTATGTTAAGCAGCGTGCAGTGTTATTTATGACTGTGCAGTTCGGGCGGGCTGTGTCTAATCCCTCTGCTGGACAAACCGGAGCAAAATTACACAGGGAAATTATGAAAACTCAGACATTCTTTCACAATAATTCTGCATGTAAAAATAGGGTCTTTGGCATCTTTCTGCCATTACCCGTTATGTTTCCGCCAGTTTTTATTCTACCGCAGGGATGACTTGAAGTGAGGTAAGTCTGTCCATTTCCGTTTTTCGGGGCTTTTGCCCAGGATTGTGTCTGGGACATGGAACAAAACATTGACTAGACCGACACAGAAGAGGTCTGCCAAGGCAGGATTGGGACAGACTGCTGCGTGTAGGCTCAGGTGAGACAGGATCAGCTCCATTCTGCACTTTTAGAATTTGGCAATTTTGGAATAAGCTCGATGGATAATAGTGAACATACAACGTGGCCGCCAGGAGCCATATCTAGTGTATAATGGTATATAGAAAAGTAATAGTGGCAGCCACATTGGGTATATTAAGGTATATGAGACTGCAGAAGTATGAGGGGATTGAGGTACCAAACACAGCAGCAGTGTCTGCCACATCAAATTTACCAAGCTGTAATAGTGACAGCTACATAAGTTATATATAGGACTGTGGTACTGCCTGCCCGGCCACATCAGACACAACTGTTCTTGCAATGGTTTTCCTTGTTCTTATTGCAATGTGCATATTGTAGATTCAGCCTGAAGGCAGCAAAAACACAAATCAAAATATGTATTAAACTTTGATTCCTCATGGCAGATTTGCACAGCCTTGGCAGCTTCATCAGGTATGATCAGGTATGTCTCATCAAGAGTTCATTTGTGGAATCACCGGCCTTCAGAAAGTGTTTGCGGCCATCAGTTGTGCTTTGAATAGGCAGTGTAGGTATACAGCTCCATACAGTGCTGAGTCTTATTCCACAACTGTTCTAAGCCAGTATATGACAAGAACCACTCAACTAAGTAAAGAGAAACGACAGTCCATCATTACTCTAACACATGAAGGTTAATCTGGAAAATTGCTAGAACCTTGAAGGCATCCTCAAGTAAAGTAATGAAAACAATCAGTTTATTTATTTATTTTACTTTTTTATATAATTGCTAAGATGAAACTGGCTTTCATGTGGATCACCCCAGGAAAACAAGACTGAGAATTACTTCTGCTGCAGAGGATAAGTTCATCAGAGTTTATAAACCACAAATTGACAGCATATTAGATAGCAGCCTTTACAAATGATGCACAGACATCAAGCAGCAAACACATATCGACATCAACTGTCCAGAAGAGCCTGTGAGAAGCAGGAATTTATGGCCCAATAGCTGCAAGACTCCACTCTCTAGGAGTACAAAGAAGAGGAGACTTGTTTGGGCCAAGCAACATAACAGCTGGACATTAAGTCAGTGGAAATCTGGACTGTGATCTTATTAATCAAAATTTGAGATTTTTGTACCAACCGCAATGTGTTTATGAGATGCAGAAAAGATGAGCGAATGGTTTGTACATGTGTGGTGCCAACTGTGAAGCATGGAGGGCGAGGTGTGATTGTGTGGGGGGTGCTCCTCTTGTGACACTGCTGGCGTTTTATTTCAAATTCAAGGCACATTCCCGAATATGGCTACCACAGCATCCTACAACGACATGTTATCCTTTCTGGATTGCTCTTAATGGGACCATCATTTGTTTTGCAACAGGAAAATGACCCAAAACACACATCCAGGCTATGTAAGGTCTAAGTGATCAAGGAGGAGAGGGATGGAGGCTGCTTCAGATGAGATGGCCTCCACAATCACACCAACTCAACCCAACTGACATGATTTGGGATGAGTTGTATGCAGAGTGGAACAAAACAGCCAGCAAGTGTTCAGCTCCTCTGGGAACTCCTTCAAGACTATTAGAAGACATTTTAGGTGATGAACTCGTAAAGCTGTGAAAGGGGATGAAAAGCTGTCATCAGAGTAAAAGTGCGGTACTTTGAGGAAACTAAGGTTTAACCCCTGGTGACGTAAGTGAATTTATTTCAAAATTCTTTTTCACCACCTAAATAAAAAATAAAACTATGCAGTTTTGTATTGCCATAATTGTACTGACTTGGAGAATCTTACTACCAGGTCTTTCTTACCGCACAATGATCACCGTAAAAACAAAGCCCAAAGTCGTCGTGCATAAAACAAGTCCTCATATGGCTATGTTAATGGAAAAATAAAAGTTATTGTCCCAGGAAGAAAGTGAGAAATAAACAAAAGCGCAAAAATGGAAAATCACCATGTCATGACATATTCTGGCTTATTTCACATACTGTATGTTTATTTACTCCATGTTCCCATATGGGCTTTTTGCTGTCTTCAGTCTGAATCTAAAATGTGCATGTTCCAATAAGAACAGGGAAAACCATTGTATGAACAGGTGTGGCTAAATTTTTGTATATGGTTTTAGTGACAGCGAGCCTACCGGTATTTGTTGCCGCAGCGGCCACATCTACGTAGTATATGCCGCCACTACTGGCTAGTTAATTCTGCAGAAGACAAGACAATGAACAAGTTTATCCATTTACATTTGGAAAAGCCCAAATGTTAGGACATCAAATTCACAATGTCTGAGCATTAAATATCCAGACTCTTCAGCACAAGAAGGAATACTTAGGAGGTGCATGCCGGCCGGATTTACTTGGTCACATTAACTCTGCATCTCTCCAGAATAATGCAGCATTATATCAGAGTGTTACAGTGTATCCAGATGCAGAGAGGCCTCCGAACTGTGCAACTTAAATCCAAGGTGTTGAAAGATATACAGCATTTGATATAATGCTTCAGGGAACATTTATATGCTTAAAGTAAGTTAATGACTCAATAAAAAGCCTCGTGCACAAACACACGCGTTAAATGTTTTTGTGAAATAGTAACAGTTTTCTTAACTGTATAAATCAAGTTTTACTGTTCCTCTCATCATGCTGCAAATGTGTAAAGTTTCTTAGGACCTGATCGGCGTCTGACGCTTTGGGTCGGCTATCACAGGAGACGTAGAAATTCTCCTCTTACAATACTTTATGACACCGCGGAACCACTTTATGAAGTCGTCACAGCGCATGCTACCTTTATAAAAGTCATTGTATATTCAACACTTTGAGAGTTAAAGAGTATCTAAACTTTTTTTTTTTTTTCTTGTGAAAAATTTTTTCCATCATGAAAACTTTCCAGATCACTTTATTAGGAGATTTGTCTTCATTCCTGTAAAAAAAAAAATTGCATGGAAGTGACTTCCAAACTCCTGCTTTCCCCAGTCTATTTGCCTGCCGTTAGCTGCATTAATGTCAGAACTAACTTATTTGAAGTACAGATGATGGCAGTGATGGGTCAGCTCAGCACCTTTGTCTCACTAAGGGCTCGTTATCACTTGCGATTAAATTGGACGAATGCAATCCGATAAGAAATCAGATTGCATTCAGACCAATTTAATCCTATGATGGTGTGCTCAGTTGCGTTTATTTATCCAGCGCCAAACGGATTGCGATCGGGCTGGAAAAAAATCGCAGCATGCTGCGATTGCAAGCTGCTATCGGATCGCACGCACCCATATAATCTATGGATGCGTGTGAAACAGCACCCGAGTGCAGTGCGATTCCCGACAATTCCAGCAACAGAGAAGATGGAGATATTGATTTCTCCATCTCCTCCGCAGCTGTGCTGTGATCCTCTCTGTGCGAGAAGATCGCAGCACAGAGCACTGACATTCAGCTACGCGGGAGCAGAATGTCATTAGCATATTGCATCCGATGCTATCGCATCGGATGTGATTCGCTAGTGGTACCCCGGCCTAACTCAGGGGATAAGCTGCAGCAGGAGATTGTTCTGATAAGGAGAACACTCAGAAGAGGAGACAGGAGTTGACCCATCACTGCCATCATCTGTACTCCAAACGAGAACATTCTTGTTCGTGCTCACCTGGCAGCTCCAAAATGGCTACCACAAATAGGTTTGGCGCAAGCTACTCTATTTCCCAGAACCCAGGGAATGCCCTTGTATTCACCCTTTAACCACTGTACAGGGATCTGGACTTAAACAGGGATCCCTAGGCAAAGGCCAAATAGATGCTGTTCGGTGGTGAACGCTGGCAAGCAGGATAGTCAGGTAACCGGTTCAGATCCAGGAGGTACTGGAGGCACAAAATTGTCAGGCAGGAGAAATGCCAATAAACTAGCTGAGGTCAGGGAACAGGATAAATCTGAATGAAACACCCGATGTACAAACACAGGTAAAACCAGGTAGCACAAACATTGACTGGCAGTGGGAACTGGCTCTCAGGGGCTTATATAGTGAACAGCTCCACCCAGTGCTGACAACAAGAACTAACTGAAACAGGATTAACCCCATAGCTTCTGGACTAGCAGATCCACAAGGCTCAGGAATAAAATAGGATTGGTGCCGTCAAACATCACCCGCAACAAAGGCACGGCGACGCATAGCGGCTGAAGCAGAAACTAGAGCAGATGTTAGAGTTCTGATATCTATGCAGCTACAGGCAGGAAAATTGACCAGGGAATAGCCTGGGTCCAGAAGCCGCTTAAATGCATTTTTTTTACAGGAATGAAGACAAATCTCTTAATAAAGTATTTGTAAAGTTTTTTGCGTCCGGTTTTTCCGGTGTCTCGCGGTTGTGTAAAAGGACCTTCCATGACGTCATTTAGTCATGTGACAGGTCACGCTTTATCAAGGTTCTACCGAAACACGCGTCGGGGTGACGTGTACAGCGGTGCCTAGCTGCCGGTGGCTATCCAGGTAATGATTTTATTAATATATTTCATTAATGTTTGGTGCATGTTTTGAATATCAGTATATCCAATAGGAGACTTGTTATTACGAATCCTGGATGGCATGACTCTACATATGAGAGCTAATGATATCATGAGAGTACTATGTCTATGCACTATGCGATATGAATATGGATATTAATTCTCTCTGAGTCTCTCTTAGTCATAAATTAATTGTCTATACACCACTGTATAGGCTAGCTACGTGTTGCCGCTGTGTCAAATGTTTTTATATTTGTATTTTTATAGTTGTATTATTGTCCTCAGCATCATGTTCCTTCACTGTGGAGTGCTTGTGTATATATATGAAATCTACATTGATGTGTCAAATAAATAAAAAATATTTTTTATAATTTCTAAATAGACTCTAGTGGCCGTCACTTTTTTCTGCCATGCAGAGACTTCCCAGTATTATGTATATGATGGTCCATCCGAGTTTTAGGTCATTTTGGCAGTAATATGGATTCATTTGGAACATATAGAGTCGTATTCTGTTTACTGCTTTGTTTTTTCAGCCATTCATTTAGAGAGAAACAGTAGCAGTGATGATATCTCCAAGGGGCTGGACTGTGGTCCACCATGAAAGAATATAACAGGAGTGTGTAGGATCTTGCATGAGACAGAATAGCTACCTGGGACCCCCTAACCTCATATACATGCACCTCCCACCACTTAGCCCAATCATCAACTATTCGACCAACGTTTATGACTGGCAGAACGACCAGCGGAACATGAACCGGTGATATCTTTAGCTGTGAATTCTTTTTGGATTTATTACTGTGTTTAATAAGCTTGTTTTACTGTATAAAAGTAGGATGTAGATCGATTTAAGACGGCCCCAAACCCATGCACCATTCCAAGTATTTAATAAGTGTTATAAGGTCGAATAAAGCCATTAACAATTTAAGCTAATAGACGAGAGCATGGACAGACTTTGCTTTGCCTCAACTCCAGCTTTGCCTTTAACATTCGGGAATATATAGAAAATATATAAAGTTGTAGGGGACCATTAGCAAAGGTGTTTCTGGCAATGCACAGAACCTTTGTTTTGGTGCCAGACTCCTATGAAGCATTACATTAGCCATATGTACTACATTCTGCCCCAATACACTCTCTAAACGTCCCCAGTACATAGCTCACATTTTTCCTTGCTTCCAATCTTTTCTTAGTCCACTTACAAGAAGAAGAGACTAGAATAGCTGCAGAACCGTAAGGTTATGTTCACATCTAGAAACCATAGACGCGTTTCAGACTACGTCTTTACTCAATGCATGCAATGAGTAAAGACATAGTCTGAAATGCATCTGCGGTTTCTAGGTGATGGATTAGATTGTAATGGATCTACAATAAATTTCTGAATTGTTAAGGATCCTTTTGCTGGATATGCCAGAACACTTGCCATACCACAAGGTCTCTGTGCAAACAAGATATCCTACTGAGGGCGAGCTGATGTTTTTTCTTCTTCTTCACTGTTATGTAATGCAGGTGTCAGAATGCAAAGCGCAGAGTCACAAAATAAGGGCAGTCAAATAGCTATAAATAACAATATATATATATATATATATATATATATATATATATATATATACATATATATATATATATATATATATATATATATATATATATAATATATACAAACCAGAGAAACCTGACCAGCACCTCCTAGTGTGAACTGGTGACAGCTGCCGTAACTATAAAATATATCAAAAGAATGCAGCAGCACTCCATATGGCAAAGATACGTCTTAACAATGAAAATATTGAAAATATTAGATCTAAACTGTTTTGCTTAGCAACATGTACTTACAAACAATGAAGGTTTTTAGCGCATAAATTGGCCAATTCATGTGTGCCCATCAACCACGGCAAGGTAACCTCCCCCTGATGGGTAACTACTCTGCCTAACATGCCACTTTTGGGCTACAAGCCTACAACTAAATGGACAAACATGTCTTCTTCTGGGCTAAAAACACCCACATTAACCCCTTAATAACATCTGATGTACTAATACGCGTCTGTGCCCTGGGACTTAAGAGCCAGACCCGTATTAGTACGTCATCGCGATCGCGCCCGCACACAGGCTGTGCGGGCGCGATCGCCGCCGGGTGTCAGCTGATTGTCACAGCTGACACCCGGTACTATGTGCAGGGAGCGGTCACGCACCGCTCCCAGCACATTAACCCCCGCGATGCTGCGATCGAAGTCGATCGAAGTCGATCGCGGCATTGCGGGGGCAAGGGGAGGTGATCGGCGATACTCACCTCCTCTTCCGGCTTCCAGCGCAGTCTGCAAAGGCTTCCCGGGTGTTGCCATGACGACCCGATGTCGTCATGACAACATCCGGGTCACCAGAGAGCAGGAAGATTGCTTGGACATGCGCAGTGCATCTCCAAGCAATCTTCACACTGTGCACTTCTGACAGCCTTCATGGCATAGGGATGGTGCTCCATTCCTGTGCCATGCAGGCGATCAGAAAAAAAAAAGTGAAAGTCCCAGAGTGGGACAAAGTAATAAAGTGTATAAACTGTGTGAAAGTGGAAAAAAAAAAAAAAAATGTGCAAAAATATTATAAAAAAATAAAAAAAATAATACACCAAAAATAAAAATATAATGTACCCATCAATAAATATTATTATAAAAAAAATTAAAAAAAAACAATAAAAGTACACATATTTGGTATCGCCGCGTCCGGAACAACCTGACCTATAAAACTGTCCCACTAGTTAACCCCTTCAGTGAACACGGTAAAAAAAAAAAAAAAAAAACCAAGCAAAAAACAATGCTTTATCACCATACCGCCAAACAAAAAGTGGAATAACACGCGATCAAAAAGACGCATATAAATAAAAATGATACCGCTGAAAACGTCATCTCGTCCCGCAAAAAACAAGCTGCCATATAGCTCCATCAGCCGAAAAATAAAAAAGTTATAGCTCTCAGAATAAAGCGATACTAAAAAATATTTTTTTCTATAAAATAGCTTTTATTGTGTATAAGCGCCAAAACATAGAAAAATGATACAAATGTGGTACCGCTGTAAACGTACTGACCCGAAGAGTAAAGCTGCCTCATCAATTTTACCACACGCGGAACAGAATAAAAAAAAAAAAAAAAAACAATTCCTGAATTGTTGGTTTTTGTTTATTCTGCCTCCCAAAAATCGGAATAGAAAGCGATCAAAAAATGTCACGTGCCTGAAAATGGCACCAATAACAACGTCAAGTCATCCCGCAAAAAACGACTGACTGTCTGCCAAAATCTGGAAAAATTATAGCTCTCAAAATATGGCGATGCAAAAACTAGATTTTACAAAAAATACGTCTTTTAGTGTGTGACAGCTGTCAGTCATAAAAACCCCATATGATTCTGGCATTGCTGTAATCACACCGACCCGAAGAATAAAGTCGTCTAATCACTTATACCGCACAAGGAACGGCGTCAAAAATAAACTCTTGAGTTAGGATTGGGCTAGGGTTAGGGCTGGGTTTGGGGCTAGGGTTGTGCTGGGGCTAGGGTTGTGCTGGGGCTAGGGTTGTGCTGGGGCTAGGGTTGTGCTAGGGTTAGGGCTGGGGTTGGAATTTTTTTCAAAAGTAAGAAAAAAAGATGACGATATGGCGACTAGTGTTGAGAGCAAGTGCTCGCTACTTGAGTTTGCATCGGGTGCTCTGGTATGCATTTAGTATCGTGGGTATTTGAGTGACATGCTCGAGTCTCTGCCCCATATGCTTCGCGGCCAAAAAACTTTACGGGGATTGCCTGCCATGCACGAGCGATCCCCGCATGTTTTTTTTTGGGTGTCTAATAACCGTGAAACATGCGGAGCAGGGACTCGAGCATGTCACTCGAGCACACGCTGTACATGGTGCATACCTGAGTACTCGATGCAAACTCAAGTAGCGAGCACTTGCGCTCAAGAATAATGAAAACTTATTCAATATGATGACCTAATGTAAACAAATAATGTGCCGTACCTCTGGGTTCAAAATGTTCACTATACACCTTAATAAAATCTTTGAGGGGTATAGTTTCCAAAATGGGGACACTTGTGGGGGAGCTCCACTGTTTAGGCACATCACGGGCTCTCCAAACGCGACATGGTGTCCGCTAACAAATTGAATGGAAAATCGGCTCAAATTGTTAGCGGACGCCATGTTGCGTTTGGAGAGCCCCTGTGTGTCCAAACATTGGAGCTCCCCCACAAGTGACCCCATTTTGGAAACTAGACCCCCCAAGGCACCTATCTAGATGCATAGTGAGCACTTAGAACCCCCAGGTGCTTCACAAATTGATTCGTAAAAATGAAAAAGTGAAAATAAAACACTTTTTCATTTTTATGAATCAATTTGTGAAGCACCTGGGGTTCCAAGTGCTCACTATGAATCTAGATAGGTGCCTTGGGGGGTCTAGTTTCCAAAATGGGGTCACTTGTGGGGGAGCTCCAATGTTTGGGCACACAGGGACTCTCTAAATGCAACATGGTATCCGCTAACAAATTGAATGGAAAATCGGCTCAAATTGTTAGCGGACACCACATTGCGTTTGGAGAGCCCCTCTGTGCCCAAACTTTGGAGCTCCCCCACAAGTGACCCCATTTTGGAAACTAGACCCCCCAAGGCACCTATCTAGATGCATAGTGAGCACTTGGAACCCCCAGGTGCTTCACAAATTGATTCGTAAAAATGAAAAAGTGAAAATAAAACACTTTTTCATTTTTATGAATCAATTTGTGAAGCACCTGGGGTTCCAAGTGCTCACTATGAATCTAGATAGGTGCCTTGGGGGGTCTAGTTTCCAAAATGGGGTCACTTGTGGGGGAGCTCCAATGTTTGGGCACACAGGGACTCTCTAAATGCAACATGGTATCCGCTAACAAATTGAATGGAAAATCGGCTCAAATTGTTAGCGGACACCACATTGCGTTTGGAGAGCCCCTCTGTGCCCAAACTTTGGAGCTCCCCCACAAGTGACCCCATTTTGGAAACTAGACCTCCCAAGGCACCTTTCTAGATGCATAGTGAGCACTTGGAACCCCCAGGTGCTTCACAAATTGATTCGTAAAAGTGAAAAAAAAAACACTTTTTCATTTTTATGAATCAATTTGTGAAGCACCTGGCGTTCCAAGTGCTCACTATGAATCTAGATAGGTGCCTTGGGGGGTCTAGTTTCCAAAATGGGGTCACTTGTGGGGGAGCTCCAATGTTTGGGCAGACAGGGACTCTCTAAATGCAACATGGTATCCGCTAACAAATTGAATGGAAAATCTGCTCAAATTGTTAGCGGACACCACATTGCGTTTGGAGAGCCCCTCTGTGCCCAAACTTTGGAGCTCCCCCACAAGTGACCCCATTTTGGAAACTAGACCCCCCAAGGCACCTTTCTAGATGCATAGTGAGCACTTGGAACCCCCAGGTGCTTCACAAATTAATTCGTAAAAATGAAAAAGTGAAAAAAAAAACACTTTTTCAATTTTATGAATCAATTTGTGAAGCACCTGGGGTTCCAAGTGCTCACTATGAATCTAGATAGGTGCCTTGGGGGGTCTAGTTTTCAAAATGGGGTCACTTGTGGGGGAGCTCCAATGTTTGGGCACACAGGGACTCTCCAAATGCAACATGATATCCGCTAACAAATTGTCGGCTCAAATTGTTAGCGGATATCATGTTGCATTTGGAGAGTCCCTGTGTGCCAAAACATTGGAGCTCCTCCACAAGTGACCCCATTTTGGAAACTAGACCCCCCAAGGCACCTATCTAGATGCATAGTGAGCACTTGGAACCCCTAGGTGCTTCACAAATTAATTCGTAAAAATGAAAAAGTGTTTTTTTTTTCACTTTTTCATTATTACGAATCAATTTGTGAAGCACCTGGGGGTTCCAAGTGCTCACTATGCATCTAGAAAGGTGCCTTGGGGGGTCTAGTTTCCAAAATGGGGTCACTTGTGGGGGAGCTCCAAAGTTTGGGCACAGAGGGGCTCTCCAAACGCAATGTGGCGTCCGCTAACAATTTGAGCCGATTTTCCATTCAATTTGTTAGCGGATACCATGTTGCATTTAGAGAGTCCCTGTGTGCCCAAACATTGGAGCTCCCCCACAAGTGACCCCATTTTGGAAACTAGACCCCCCAAGGCACCTATCTAGATGCATAGTGAGCACTTGGAACCCCTAGGTGCTTCACAAATTGATTCGTAAAAATGAAAAAGTGTTTTTTTTTTCACTTTTTCATTATTACGAATCAATTTGTGAAGCACCTGGGGGTTCCAAGTGCTCACTATGCATCTAGAAAGGTGCCTTGGGGGGTCTAGTTTCCAAAATGGGGTCACTTGTGGGGGAGCTCCAAAGTTTGGGCACAGAGAAGCTCTCCAAACGCAATGTGGTGTCCGCTAACAATTTGAGCCGATTTTCCATTCAATTTGTTAGCGGATACCATGTTGCATTTAGAGAGTCCCTGTGTGCCCAAACATTGGAGCTCTCCCACAAGTGACCCCATTTTGGAAACTAGACCCCCCAAGGCACCTATCTAGATGCATAGTGAGCAGTTGGAACCCCCAGGTGCTTCACAAATTGATTCATAAAAATGAAAAAGTGTTTTTTTTTTCACTTTTTCATTGTTACGAATCAATTTGTGAAACACCTGGGGGTTCCAAGTGCTCACTATGCATCTAGATAGGTGCCTTGGGGGGTCTAGTTTCCAAAATGGGGTCACTTGTGGGGGAGCTCCAATGTTTGGGCACACAGGGACTCTCTAAATGCAACATGGTGTCCTCTAACAAATTTAACGGAAAATCGGCTCAAATTGTTAGCGACACCATGTTGCGTTTGGAGAGCCGCTGTGTGCCCAAACATTGGAGCTCCCCCACAAGTGACCCCATTTTGGAAACTAGACCCCCCAAGGCACCTATCTAGATGCATTGTGAGCACTTGGAACACTCAGGTGCTTCACAAATTGATTCATAAAAATGAAAGTGTTTTTTTTTTTCACTTTTTCATTGTTACGAATCAATTTGTGAAGCACCTGGGGGTTCCAAGTGCTCACTATGCATCTAGAAAGGTGCCTTGGGGGGTCTAGTTTCCAAAATGAGGTCACTTGTGGGGGAGCTCCAAAGTTTGGGCACACATGGGCTCTCCAAACACAACATGGCGTCCGCTAATTATTCAAGCAAATTTTACAATCAAAAAGTCAAATAGCGCTCCTTCCCTTCCGAGCCCTGCCGTGCGCCCAAACAGTATTTTTTCCCCAAATATTGGGTATCTGCGTGCCCAGGGGAAATTGCACAACAAATTTTGGGGTCCATTTTCTCTTGTTACCCCTGTGAAAATAAAAAAAATTGGGTCTAAATTAACATTTTTGTGAAAAAAGTTAAATGTTCATTTTTTTCTTCCACATTCAAAAAATTCCTGTGAAGCACCTGAAGGGTTAATAAAGTTCTTGAATGTGGTTTTGAGCACCTTGAGGGGTGCAGTTTTTAGAATGGTGTCACTTTTGGGTATTTTCTGTCATAAAGACCTCTCAAAGTGACTTCAAATGTGATGTGGTCCCTAAAAAAATGGTTTTGTAAATTTTGTTGGAAAAATGAGAAATCGCTGGTCAACTTTTAACCCTTATAGTTCCCTAACAAAAAAAAATTTTGGTTCCAAAATTGTGCTGATGTAAAGTAGACATGTGGGAAATGTTATTTATTAACTCTTTTGTGTGACATATCGCTCTGATTTCAGGGCTTAAAAATTCAAATTTTGAAAATTGCAAAATTTTCAAAATTTTCGCCAAATTTCCATTTTTTTCACAAATAAACGCAAGTGATATCGAAGAAATTTTTCCACAATCATGAAGTACAATATGTCATGAAAAAACAATCTCAGAATCAGGGGGATCCGTTGAAGCGTTCGAGAGTAATTACCTCATAAAGTGACAGTGGTCAGAATTGTAAAAATTGGCCCGGTCATTAACGTGCAAACCACCCGCGGGGCTTAAGGGGTTAAACAAGCTGACAGGGATTGCAACAGGGATTAGTAATGAGAACACTATCACAATAGCAATAATGACTCGCCCAGGGGGATATGGGGGACTCGGTACCCGGGCCTTTACCGTCTTGGGATGTCACGGCAGTCGGCTCCCGGGCCCGTACCCTGGGGTCACTCTTTAAAAGGGGTTTGTTAACAGTTTTGTCTCGTGACACCACCTGTGGCTCCCGGTAATGGGTACCAGCGCTGCTGCAGACCTCCGGGAGTGATGGGATGGCAGCTGAGATGTTTCTGCTTCTCACAGGCAGAGCGGGCCCCGGGGCAGGGTTGATGGAAGGGATGCAGGTGAGAGGTGGCCCGGTCGGGTCAGGGGGAATGACGGACATGCACACAGGGGATTCGCTTCAGTACCTTTACTGGTGTAACGGCAGGTATGGTCCAGGGTACTTTGTAGGAAGGGTGCACTTCCGGACTCTCCCCAGTGAGCGGGTAGTAGGCCTCCTGGTCCGTTTCTTCCTCTCCCTAAAGCTGCTGGCCAGCCTGGAACTAGGCCTAGCTTCTGTACTGTTTCACTCTCTCACCTGCTTGCTTTGTAGTAGAACTTTTCTCTGGATACCACTATCCCTGGACGCTGGGGCCTTCGTGGTTCCTAGTTCTGTAAATGATGGTAGCTTCAGGTTGAGCAGGGGTCTGGAAGCCTCCTGGTATGCCGGTTGTCCCTACTGGGTGTAGAGGACCCTGTAGGCGCGGACCCGGTGTCCGGCTTGTATCCTGGGGTGAGCTTTAGATGCTCCTCTGCCCCCCTTAACTCCTCTCTCCTTGCCTCAGCCACACACGGGGCCCTCAGCACAGCAGCAGACGTGCTGCTCCTTCACTGATCTAAAGTGTCAGCATACTCTGCCTACCTAACTCCACCCTCCAGTATATATATCCCTAACAGGGCTCCCTCTGGTGGTATGAGGTGGAAGGGTGGAGGTGTCTGTTATGTAATGAGTTCCTCTTGTGGAGAAGTCCGTCCATGCACCCTTTTGGGTCCTGTGGTACCTGTAGTAGCAGGGTGCCACATTCCCCAATAGTACAACTCAGTACTCCTGGACTGAAGCATTTTAACAGGTAACAATAACAATTACAATAACAATAACACATATCAAAGTTACAGTGAGTCCCATAACCAGGTGTTCATCTCACTGGTGAAGGTACAACATGAGCAGCATGAGGGTCCCGTCTGAAAACCCTCAACGTAGGCCCTGGGCGTTGCTACAGGGCATAAGTGATCCAGGTGTTGGACCACGTCTTCGGCCACGCCAAACGGGTTTTTGTTCAGTGGTCTTTTAATATAAAACCAA
The DNA here is from genome assembly GCF_046119375.1 of Phyllobates terribilis. Lineage (NCBI taxonomy): Eukaryota > Metazoa > Chordata > Amphibia > Anura > Dendrobatidae > Phyllobates > Phyllobates terribilis. The sequence goes on from NW_027362765.1 coordinate 107,661,946, forward strand.
TAAGGGGCACTTTAATAAGTGCAACTATTTACAATGGACAGTTTTTGGCTGCTCACAGTGCTCAGCCTGCAAGTCTTTATACCCTTTAAGGGTAACTAAATGCACACATATAACTTTTCCAGTTCACACAAACAATGCTATACCTTTCCGAGTAGCTATTTACACTGTAGGCATTTTGTACCTTATTCCCTATACCTGGTAGAGATTTGGCCTTGTGTGCTGCGTGTGGATCTACGTAGCACTGGGGTGATACTGGTGTCTGTGCATGTACTATCCGCTAACCTATCAGGTCTATGTGCGGGTAAGTTATAGAAGTGCCTCAACATCTCTATAGGACTGGCAAGTGCACTGTTTACTGGACCCTCAGGCTCTGTTCCAACTGGTGATCCTCCTCTTACTGGGGACTCTTCCTGTTCCTGAGCAGGTTCTTCTAGGGTACTCACAGGTTCTTCTTGTGGTGGAGGTTCTTCTGGTGGCTGACAGAAGTGCATCACTGGTATGATAACTGCTCCATCGAGTTGAGGCAAGTCTGCGGGGTAGTCTCCTAGGACTGTATGAACTACATCTTCCTTGGGTTTTTCCGGTATTATAAGAGGTACTTCTTCCTCCTGTGTCTTCAGTAGACCTGGGCACAATTTCAAGTGGTCTCTTGAGACTGTTGTGGTTGTCCTACCTCCATCCTTGCTGATCAGGCAGGTTTTGGTGTTGTCAAATCTGGAATTTAACATGGTGTAGGGCTCTCTTTCCCACTGATCATCGAGCTTGTGACCCCTTCGTTTCCCCTTTAGCACTATTTCTCCGGGTGCCAAGGGTTCTGCTGGTGCGTGCTTGTTATACTGGTCTTCTTGTCTTTCCCTTACTTTGTTTAGGCTGTCTTCAACACAGGCCTGTTCTTTCCTGTACTGCTCTTGTCGATTTGTGTCCCAGTCTTCAGTGGACATATCTGCAGCAGGTTCTACCACTCCGAGCTCCAGGTCCATGGGCAATTTTCCAGGTCTTGCTCTCATGAGGTACACTGGGGTACAATTAGTAGAACTCACAGGTATGTGGTTATACAGGTCCACCAGGTCAGGTAGTTTGTCTGGCCACTGGTTCCTCTCTTCCAAAGGTAGGGATTTTAACAGGTCAATGACGATGTTATTCATTTTCTCACACATACCGTTGGTTTGGGGATGATATGGTGTAGTCCGGATCTTCTTGCATCCATATGGGTGACAGAATTCTTTAAACAGCTCAGCTTCAAAGGCAGGGTCTTGATCTGTTAGCACCTTGTCCGGGTATCCATGGGGCCTGCAGAAGCAGGTTTGGAATGTTCTTGCTGCAGTTTCTGCTGTCAGATCCTTGACAGGGGCTACCACCAGGAACCGGGAATAGTGGTCCACCATGGTCAGGGCATAGGAATAGCCTGATCTGCTGGGCGACAGTTTGACGTGATCCAGAGCGACAATCTGCAGAGGTTGGGTTGTTTTGATGGACTGCAAGGGTGCTTTCTGACTTCCGTAGTCTTTCCTTCTGAGGCTACAGGACCCACAATTCCGGCACCACCTTTCTATGGAACTCCGCATTCCAACCCAATAGAACCGGTCCTTCAGCAGGGTTTCCAGCTTCTTCCAGCCAAAATGACCTGCTTGGTCATGGTAGGCCTCTAGCACCATCTGGATATCCGTTCTGGGTACTACAATCTGCCACACCATTTCATGGGTTCTAGGGTTGACATACCTTCTGCACAGCTTCTCTCATTCCACAGGTGTTTCGCTTGTGGAGGAGCATCCTTCTCCAGGTGAGAACCTTCTTGGGTTATCAGTCCTTTGATGAGGCTGCCAACCGGGTCACTGTCCTGGGTCTCCTTCCAGCTGTGATGAGGTAAAGGGTTTAGCGTCTTACCATGATGTCTTCTGGAGGTGTGTTGCTCGTGGACCATTCCATTTCAGTGGAAAGCAGATAATTCAATTTCTTCTAGGTCATCCACTTCATCCTCGGTGTCCGACTGGTGGGGCATTCTTGACAGGGCATCGGCATTGGTGTTCTTGTGACCTGCCCGGTACTTGATTGTGAACTGGTAATTCGACAATCTGGCCACCCAACGCTGTTCCATGGCTCCCAACCTGGCTGTCTCCAGGTGTGTCAAGGGGTTATTGTCAGCAAAGGCTGTGAATTTAGTTGAGGCTAGGTAATGCTTGAATCTTTCAGTGATAGCCCAGACCAAGGCCAGGAACTCCAGCTTGAAGGGACTGTAATTCTCTGGGTTCCTCTCAGTAGGGCGAAGCTTCCTACTGGCATAGGCAATTACCTTTTCTCTGCCATCTTGCTTCTGGGACAACACGGCTCCCAGTCCCTCATTGCTGTCATCTGTGTATAACAGGAAAGGTTGGCTGTAGTCGGGGTAAGCCAGAATTTCTTCACCGGTCAGGGCTTCCTTCATTAATGCAAAGGACTCAGTCAGCTCTTTCCCCCACTGGAATGGGGGACTTTTACCTCTTTTGGACTGTCCTATTAAGAGATCTTGTAAAGGTGCTGCCTTTTTGGTGTAGTCCTTAATGAACCTCCTGTAGTACCCGACCAGTCCCAGAAATTGACGTACCTCTTTGACGTTCCTTGGTTCTGGACACTTCTGGATGGCAGTGACCTTCTCCGGGTCTGGTGCTACCCCCTCTGAGCTGACTACGTGTCCCAAGTACTGAACCTTCCGTTTGAGCAAGTGGCACTTGGAAGGTTTTAGTTTCATCTCATACCGGGACAATGCCTCAAATACCTCCACCAGGTGCTTTAGATGGTCTTCATATGTCCTCGAGTACACGATAACATCATCCAGGTATAGCAGCACTGTCTCAAAGTTCCGGTGTCCCAAGCAAAACTCCATCAACCTCTGGAACGTCCCGGGTGCGTTGCGGAGTCCAAATGGCATGCTGTTGAATTTGCATAATCCCATCGGGGTGGTGAAGGCTGTCTTCTCCCGGTCTTCCTCAGCAACAGAGACTTGCCAGTACCCGCTAGTGAGATCCAATGTGGAGAAATAATTGGCAGATTTTAGTGCAGACAGGGATTCCTCTATACGGGGCAAAGGGTATGCATCCTTATGTGTTATTCAATTAATCTATCTATAATCTACACACATCCTCATGCTACCGTCCTTCTTTCTGACCAGGACCAGGGGAGCTGCCCTGGAACTACAGCTATCCCTTACTACCCCTGCCTTTTTCATGTCATGCAACATTTCTTTTGCTTTTTGGTAATGTGCTGGTGGTATGGGTCTGTATCGCTCCTTAATGGGTGGATGGTTACCTGTGGGTATGTGGTGTTGTACCCCTTTGACCCTTCCAAAATCAAGTGAGTGTTGACTAAACACCTGTTCATATTCCTGAACCACTCTGTAAACACCGTGTTTTTGATGGACAGGAGTGGCGTCAGTTCCAACATGGAGCTGTTGACACCATTCCTCCAGCTGGGTTTTGGAGTCATTTTCCTCCACTGTATCTGGTGGGGTCAAGGATTCCACTGTGTGTATGGCATTATTATTCACAGTATACAGTCTGGCAACAGTGGCATATCTTGGCAATTTGACTTCCTCCTCCCCACAATTTAGGAGACGTATGGGTACCCTCCCATTGCGCACATCAACTACCCCTCTAGCAGTTAGGAGTGTAGGTCTGTGCTCTGAGTTAACGGGCTCTGTCCCTTGAGACCTATTGCTGCCCTACACCAAATCAGCATTTCACTCATTGGGGGAATCACAATGGGTATCGGGTCTATCACCCGTACATTACCAATCTCACCACCTGTTAGTTTTACCTGTTGCTGATACAGGAGGGCTCGAATCTCTCTCTGGAGCACCTTCGTCTGCCCTGGTTTGGCAGTGTCAGCAATCTGTCGGAGTAAAAACAACACTTCTCCCAAACAGTTACCAACAACATTTGTGCCAAGTATCATATATGGGTTTGTATCGCCAGGGTTAGACTCTATTACAATCAATCCTTGTCCTTTAGTTCCACTCTTCCCACCTTCACTGTCACGTCCTTAACCCCGACTAGGTTAAGAGGAAGGCCATTGGAGGCATACACAGAGAGGTTTGGGGCTGGTGGGTGGAGTTCATCTATGGACCAGTACCTGTTGTAGAGGGCATCAGGTATGATGGTTACCTGTGACCCGGTGTCCAGTAATGCATGTGTTGCTATGCCGTCCAGCACAATGGACAGGAAAGGCCTTCCTCCTACAAACCGGTCGTACCAGCTCCTTGGGCCTGGTTGATCTACTTCTGGGTGTCGGCCCTTGGCCCCAGGGTTTGCCCGTTTAAAGGACAAGTCCATGTGATGTGGCCTGCCTTGTGGCAACGGTAGCAAATGAGTTCACCTGGAGGGCGAGGTCGGTCGTTGGTCCTCCCACGGGGTGGCGTTGTCCTCCCTCTTCTCCTCATCCAGGGGACATCCTCAGGACTGTCGGCGAATAGGATCCTTCCATCCGGCTCGGGCTCTGTCTGTAGCTGCAGGGCACACAGGACAGTGGCCAGGGTTTTACTTAGCTGACGCACTTCAGAGCGCAGGCTGTCCAGCTCGCCAGGGGACGCTGCTTGCACTTTTGCCTCAGCCGCTAATGAAGGGGCTGTGAGTGCTGTGGGCATTGGGGTGGCCCCACCCTGGTAACGCTGGATAGCAGTATCTGATGTTTCCAGGGGCTGAAGGCCCTTACTAGCCATGTCCTTCAGGCCCACCACCGTAAAGTTCTGCTCTCCTCCTGGGACCTTAACCCCCGGATGAATTGTTCTATCAGCATTTTGTCTTCATCATGTATGCTGGCTGGACTAACCCGTTTCAGGGCCCGCAGGGCCTCTTGTAAATGCCAAGCATAGTCCCGGATACTGTCCTCAGGTTTCTGGGTACAGTGGTAAAACCTCATCCGAAGATCCGTCTCAGTGCTGTTTTCAAAGACAGTTTGCAGTCTCTTAAATATAATGGATACTGATTCCTGGTCTGCGGCTGGCCAGGTTTCAACTTCCCGCTCTGCGGCACCAGCCAATTGTCCCAGCACAACAGCGGCTCTCTGTTTACCAGTCATTGAGTACATGTCCAATACACCGCATATTTTCCTTTTGAACCCAGACAGGGTGTCTGGTTTGCCATCATACTGGGGAAGCCATTTCGCTCTGGGAACGTATGGCAGGGCCATGGGTATCACTGGAGTCACGACCCCTGCTGGTGGGGCGGTCGCACCGGCCTGAGCAGCGCCGGGCGCGAGTTGAGCATCGGGAGCGTTAACCGTTGCTCCGGCGTCTTGCTGGTCGTCGGCCATGGTTTAACCCCCCTAGTAAAACCGTAGCCTACCTTCTTTACTTTTATCAGGTAGGCCACAGTTCCGCAGATCACGGTCTCCTTCCAGGACCTGACACCTCCTGGTGCTGCGCAAGAGCGCGAGGCGGGGCTTGGGCGTCGCGCGCTACCAACGGTCACGCCTCTCTGGTTCCCGCGGTTATGCCCCTCTTCTTCCTACGCGGCGACGCGGTAATGGCGGCGATGTTCACCACAGTTCAAACACAGTTCAATTACGGCACACAGTACCCGGTGGAAACGGGCACGAAATCCTGTTCGTGACGCCAGGAAGAGATGACTCGCCCAGGGGGATATGGGGGACTCGGTACCCGGGCCTTTACCTTCTTGGGATGTCACGGCAGTCGACTCCCGGGCCCGTACCCTGGGGTCACTCTTTAAAAGGGGTTTGTTAACAGTTTTGTTTCATGACGCCACCTGTGGCTCCTGGTAATAGGTACCAGCACTGCTGCAGACCTCTGGGGGTGATGGGATGGCAGTTGAGATGTTTCTGCTCCTCACAGGCGGAGCGAGCCCCCGGGGCAGGGTTGATGGAAGGGATGCAGGTGAGAGGTGGCCCGGTCGGGTCAGGGGGAATGACGGACACGCACACAGGGGATTCGCTTCAGTACCTTTACTGGTGTAATGGCAGGTATATGGTCCAGGGTACTTAGTAGGAAGGGTGCACTTCCGGACTCTCCCCAGTCAGTTGGTAGTAAGCCTCCTGGTCCATTTCTTCCTCTCCCTAAAGCTTCTGGCCAGCCTGGAACTAGGCCTAGCTTCTGTACTGTTTCACTCTCTCACCTGCCTGCTTGGTAGTAGAACTTTTCTCTGGATACCACTATCCCTGGATGCTGGGGCCTTCGTGGTTCCTAGTTCTGTAAATGATGGTAGCTTCAGGTTTACCAGGGGTCTGGAAGCCTCCTGGTATGCCGGTTGTCCCTACTGGGTGTAGAGGACCCTGTAGGCGCGGACCCGGTGTCCGGCTTGTATCCTGGGGTGAGCTTTAGATGCTCCTCTGCCCCCCTTAACTCCTCTCTCCTTACCTCGGCCACACATGGGGTCCTCAGCACAGCAGCAGACGTGCTGCTCCTTCACTGATCTAAAGTGTCAGCACACTCTGCCTACCTAACTCCACCCTCCAGTATATATATCCCTAACAGGGCTCCCTCTGGTGGTATGAGGTGGAAGGGTGGAGGTGTCTGTTATGTAATGAGGGCCTCTTGTGGAGAAGTCCGTCCTTTTGGGTCCTGTGGTACCTGTAGTAGCAGGGTACCACAATAACAATAGCAATAAAATTCTTTTCTAAAATACTATATCTAGCCGAAATATGGGATTAGCACTGAAGTCCATTGGTTCTGCAAATGGCCCTAGTGGGGGTCTCCAGTTATTCCCGCTAGGCCTTTAAGTCTTTTTCTGAAAAAGCCAATTAGATCCCGTTTGGCTTGTTCCACCTCACCCGTCCCCCTCCCAACCTGATACCCAAAACCCGATTGTTCCCGGTACCGTGAGAGAGCGGTTGAAGTGACAGCACTGTTCAGTGATGTCACTCGTCGGCTTCTGCTGACGAGATCTCCCTGGCATGACTCGTTTCTATCCTCTCTTTGTCCTGTCAATCGGGGCGGTTTACCACGTCGTGGGTAGGAGGGTCTTGTACATTTCCTTAATGTCGTATCCAAGTCCCGGTCCTCTTCCGTAGCCGTGACACCCGAGGAACCGCTGCGCTGAATCCCGCGCTCGTTCATTGGCAGCCACCCATCTTGCCTTACGGGTCTCTCACCCCAGTCTCTCTCGCTGGTTCCTTCAGCGTGTCCGGCTTGCGTCACGTCTCTCTCTGTGTCTGGCACCGAAATCACCTCAGGCACTGCGCGCATGACCGTTAAATTTTGAAATCCTCTGCTGGAGGTCACCTGATCAGGTCCAGCATGCAAACTTGAAATGCTCACCAGATGGTGCTCTTTCTCCTTATTACATACATCTCGCATTGATTCTCTGAAAGACTTTTCTCCTTCTATTACATTCCTCCCTCCTTTTTGATCGCCAGTCCCCGGGCGAGTGGATTCTTAGCGAAATCGATGCCTCCTTCGAGTCAGCGTAAGTTCAGACATGAGTTGAGCACAATCTTCTGTTTTCTGCTGAATCTGAAACCAGATAAACTCCTCTTGAGCATATCGGTTAGCAGGGATCCCGGCATTAGCCCGTTCGGTTCTGCGGGGTTCCTCTCGCGAAGGTGATTCCGGGGTATCTGATAAATCAAGCAGTGAAGATTGTAAATCACCTCCTGATCCATTTTGTATCTCACTTGGGACTGAAGGGCTCAAGTGCATTGTAGCCCATCCTTCTTCATCTTCCAGAGTCACCATGTGTGGCACTTCAGTTAGTTTTTCCGCAGGCTCAATTCTGTTACAGTCCTCTGCTTCGGACGAACAGGGTCGTAGCATATTACGGTGCAACACCCTAGATGTCGTGGCATCACCCCCTTCAGGCCGAACCTCGTAGACTGAATTCTTTGGATGGATCTGCTTCACCACTCGATATGGTACCCCCTCCCAATAATGGTCTAGCTTACTCCCAACCGGTTTGGCCCTTACTAACACATGATCTCCTGGTTGGAGTGGGCTCACTGAAATCAGGGGCCGCCCTATATGCTCTATTTCCTGAAATTTCTGCGCAACCAGCTTTCTCACTGTATGAAGCCGCCCTTTGTGTTTTCGAATCCAAGTAGTTGGACTGTTGTATGGACCGGAATCTTCTGAGTCTAGCTCCAGCTCAGTAATATCTCACCCATTCCTTCCAAACAGCAGCATATAGGGTGTGTAACCAGTAGTCGTGTAACACGGGTACTTTAGATGCAGTGACACAGAAACACAGAGCAGCCAATACAGGGTTAATAAACAGGGGAGGTTTATGATAACAGGGTCAATCTCCACGCAGTGAGTAACAGGGGAAAATATGGGGAAAAACAAGGGAAGTAGCAGGTAAAAGTCTATAACTGACAGTTCACAGTTTAACTAGATGTAGCAGAGTCAAACCGGTTGTAACCGACAGTTTTTACACTCAGCTGACTCTTATCCTCCACAAGGCAGCTGCCAGCTGATACTGGTGTTGCTTTCTTCAGGCTTCCCCGCCCAAACAATGCTACGTCTTCTGGAGGAAGTGGGCGGTCTCCGGTTTTACCCACTGAGCCCCTAGTCCATAACACGGCACCTCACGTGCTCGGCTCCACAGACCCTTCGTCTCTTCTCCCTCTAGTCAGCTTGACTCCTCCGGTCCACTGCACTTGGATCTTGCTCCAAGTACTGGAGCCAGGAGCCTGGACCCTCTCACACTGCTCTCCTAAGCGGGACTCTCCTGCCGCTTTCCCGCGCAAAAGTCCTTGTCTCCCCCTCTCTCTAGCCACGCCACCAGTTTCCCCGTCACCTGACCTCCCAGCTCTCACTCTGGACACGCCCCCAGCTTCCCAGTCACCTGACTCCTGTGCTCTCAGTCTGTCTTCCCCCTGCAACCAGAGGTACAGCCCCGGCAGTTCCGGATCCCTTGTTCTGAAAGTACTTACACCCCGGTCTTCCCCCTTACAGTCGCATGAACGCGATTATTATACACCCACACCAACTCGGACGCGAACTCGGGCCATTTCATTTTCTTGTCCTCTTCCAACGTCCGTAACTGTAGCATCGGCGCCTCTGCCTCCTGCCGGGCAGAGACGCCGTTCCCCTCACTGCTGCGGTTCCGATTCGGCGTCTTCCTGCCCCCCCCCTCCTGCTGCTGTGGCGCGCACAGGGAGAATATTCATGCCACTCATCTTCTTAAAAAAATTTCTCACGGGCCTAAAGAAGAGGGGGCGTATAGGGGGGGGGGGTACTGTAGTATTGGCATCTCTGCCTCTTGCCAGGCAGAGACGCCATTCCCCTCACCGGTCCCGGTCTGGCATTATCCTGCTCCCCTCCTGCTGCTGTGGCGTGCACCGCGCGCAGCTTCCTGGGCATTGTGCTTAGGGCGTGCTCTCTCCCTCTGAAAGGGGCCGCGCGTGCCGTCCTAAAGAGTCCTCGGCCAATGGCCGGAGGACTTCCCCTATATAAGGCACCTCCTCCAAAATGTGCAAGGTTGTTGTTTTGTGTGCTAACACTTTCCTCAGTCCTCAGGTCCTGCTGCCTGTCAGTACTGCCTGCCAGTCTGTCTAAAAGTCCAGCCCGCCAGTCTGTCTAACAGTCCTGCCAGCGGGTCTGTTTATCAGCCATGCCCGCCAGCCTGCCTACCCGGAGCACCTGCCAGTAACCTGCCGTGCCCGACAGCCTGCCTACCTGGAGCACCTGCCAGTTACCTGCCGTGCCCTGGCCAGTCTGCCTACCTGGAGCACCTGCCAGATACCTGCCGTGCCCGCCAGTCTGCCTACATGGAGCACCTGCCAGTTACCTGCCGTGCCCGCCAGCTTGCCTACCCGGAGCACCTGTCTGGCTATCCGCCGTACCTGCCTGCTTGCCTACCCGGAGCACCTGTCTGGCTATCTGCCGTACCATACCTGCTTATCTACGCGGACCACCCGCCAGCCTTCCCGCCGTGCTCATCCGCTGTACCAGTCACCTGAATCCTGTGCTCGCAGTCTGTCTTCCCCCTGCAACCAGAGGTACGGCCCCGGCAGTTCCGGATCCCTTGTTCTGAAAGTACTTACACCCCGGTCTTCCCCCTTACAGTCGCATGAATGCGATTATTATACACCCACACCAACTCGGACACGAACTCGGGCCATTTCATTTTCTTGTCCTCTTCCAACGTCCGTAACTGTAGCATCGGCGCCTCTGCCTCCTGCCGGGCAGAGACGCCGTTCCCCTCACTGCCGCGGTCTCGGTTCGGCGTCTTCCTGCCCCCCCCCCCTTCCCGCCGTGCTCATCCGCTGTACCGGTCAGCTCCTGTCATCTGACCCGTGGGAGTCATCTGCTCTCACACAAGGCGGGTCCCAGAGTGGCACCTGGTTCACCTGCCCGGTCCCTCTTTGGTTCACGGAGTCGACTAAGCCGCCGTGTGACCTGGGTTGGTCCGAGTAGGCACTTAATTACGCCCCTCTGGTCCCTCCTTGCACCGAAACACAGAGGTTCCACCACCTGGACCCGTAACAGTTTGCACAGGCCATGGAATCCGGTGGCTCCCAGGCTCCTTCGCTCTCTGACCTGTACCAGGAGGTCTCATGTCAGAGATCCCAACAGGAAACTATCCTGTCCTATCTGCGGACTGTCAACTCCCGCCTGGACACGCTGTCCATCCCATCTGTGTCCGTCTCTAGCCGAGTGACACCTCAACTCAGTGGCGCTGTGGCACCCGGCTTTGGACCCCGGCTCTCTGCGCCTCCACGTTTTGGTGGTGACCCCGTTCTATGTCGGGGCTTCTTAAATCAGTGCACACTGCACTTTGAACTCCTGGCACACCAGTTCACCTCCGACCGGGCCAAGGTGGCGTTGATCATGTCTCACCTCACCGAGGCATGGCTTAACCCTCTGTGGGAAAGAGGGGATCCCCTGGTGTCCGATCTTCTGGCTTTCCTCGCTGCCTTCCGGAAGGTCTTTGATGAGCCTGGATGACAATCTTCTACTGCCTCCTCACTTCTCCATCTCCTACAAGGGAGTCTCACTGTGGGCCAGTATGCCGTACGTTTCCGAACCCTCGCATCTGAACTTGCTTGGAACAATGAGGCCCTGGTGTCCACCTTTGGGGAGGGTCTTTCCGGACGGATCAAGGATGAGCTAGCCGGTCTTGACATCCCTTCCACCCTGGATGACCTGGTGTCATTAGCTACCTGGATTGACATCCATTTTTTGGAGCATGCTAAGGAGACGACCTGGGAGAAAAGATTTCCGCGTCTCGCTCCAACATTCCAAAGGCCAGCCTCGCAACCAGCAATCCCCCGGGCATGTTCGTCAGAACTTATGCAAATTGACCAAACCAAGATGGTCAAGCCTCGCCTGGAGACACGCCGAGCCGAGGGTAGTTGCTTCTACTGTGCAGCATAGAGCATCTGATCCGTTCCTGCCTGGCGAGACCCGAAAACAACAATGTCTAGGACCGCTCGGAGAGGTTGTCCTAGGCAAGAGTAAATCCTCTCCGTCTTTGACTTTGTCTGTTTCCATTTCCAGTGTTGAGACCTGCTTCTTCGAGACAGCCCATCTGGATTCCAGAGCCACTGGGAATATCATTCAACAGGCCGTTGTGGAGCGTTATCAGATTCCTACCGTACGTCTGGCTGAACCGTTGATGGTTGCGTCTGTGGATGGGAAGCTTCTCCCGGGAACCATCTTGCTTGTCACCGAGCCTGTAACCCTTCAGGTGGGCATGCTGCACTCGGAGAAGATCTTCTTTCATGTGCTGTCCGGTCTCTCTCACTCCCTCTTGCTTGGTCTACCCTGGTTGCAAAGACATGAGCTGGTCCTGAATTGGAGATCTGGTGAAGTGCTCCGTTGGGGTCAGGAATGCCATGAGTCCTGTCTGGTTCCCGTTCGTCCTGCTCAACCCCCGTCTACTCTGGCTAATCTACCTGGTCTACTGGGGCCCTACTGGTCCTATGCGGATGTCTTTGACAAAAAGGAGGCTGAGACACTACCACCTCATAGGCCGTATGATTGCCCCATCGACCTGGTACCTGGTGCTACTCCTCCCCATGGGCGAATCTACCTTTTCTCGCTGGCCGAGACCCGTGCCATGTCTGAGTACATAGAGGAGAATCTTGCTAGGGGATTTATCCAGAAATCCACCTCTCCGGCTGGAGCAGGATTCTTCTTCGTCAAGAAGAAAGACGGCTCTCTATGTCCCTGTATCTATTACAGGGGCCTAAACCAAATCACCATCAAAAATAAGTACCCCCTTGCCTCTCTTCTCAGAGCTGTTTGACTGCCTTAAAGGTGCGAAGATCTTCACCAAGCTCGATCTTCGTGGGGCGTACAATTTGGTTCGGATTCGCCAGGGAGACGAGTGGAAGACGGCATTCAACACCCAGGACGGTCACTACGAATACCGCGTGATGCCCTTTGGTCTCTGTAATGCTCCAGCAGTCTTCCAGGAGCTGGTCAACGACCTCTTCCGAGATCTCCTGTATTCTTGCGTGGTGGTGTACCTGGATGATATCTTGGTTTTCTCTCCGGATATGCCCTCACACCGGAGGGATGTTTGTGAGGTTCCGCTGAGGCTCCGGAAGAATCGCCTATATGCTAAACACGAGAAATGTCTCTTTGAGCAGACAAGAACATTAAAGCTGATGCTCTATCCAGCTCATTCCTGTCTTCCGACCAAGAGTAGGAGACTCTACATATCATTGACCCCTCCAAAGTAATGACTGTTGCTCTGTTTGACCTGTCTCATCTTCCACCCGGTAAGACCTTTGTAGCGGTTCCGGATTGAAAGAAGGTTCTACTCTGGGGCCATAGATCCAAACTAGCCAGTCATGCTGACCAGAGGAAGACCGTTCTGCTCGCTGCCCGACATTACTGGTGGCCTCTCACACAAGGTCGGTCCCAGAGTGGCACCTGGTTCACCTGCCCGGTCCCTCCCTGGTTCACGGAGTCGAATAAGCTGCTGTGTGACCTGGGTCGGTCCGAGTAGGCACTTAGTTATGCCCCTCTGGTCCCTCCTTGTGTAAGGGGGAAGACCGGGGTGTAAGTACTTTCAGAGCAAGGGATCCTGAACTGCCCGGGCCATGCCTCTGGTTGCAGGGGGAAGACAGACTGCGAGCACAGGAGTCAGGTGACTGGGAAGCTGGGGGCGTGTCCAGAGTGAGAGCTGGGAGGTCAGGTGACCGAGAGAGGGTGACGTGGGAAGAGAGAGGAAGAGACGAGGACATTTTGCGCGGGAAAGTGGAGCTGGGTCCTGCTCAGCAGAGCAGTGTGAGAGGGTCCAGGCTCCTGGCTCCAGTACTGGGAGCAAGATCCGAGTGCAGTGGACCGGAGAAGTCAAGCCGACTAGAGAAGAGACGCAGAATCGCTGGAGCCGGGCACGTGAGATGCCGTGTTATGGACTAGGGGCTCAGCGGGTAAAACCGGAGTCCGCCCGCTGCCGCAAGAAGACGGAGCACTGTTTGGGCAGGGAAGCCTGAAGAAATCAACACCCGCCTCAGCTGCCAACTGCCTTGTGGAGGAAAAGAGTCAGCTAAGTGTAAAAACTGTCGTTTACAACCGGTTCGACTCTGCTATATCTAGTTAAACTGTGAACTGTCAGTTAAAGACTTTTTACCTTCTACTTTCCTTGTTTTTCCCCATATTTTCCCCTGATAGTCCCTGCGTGGAGATTTACCCTGTTATTATAAACTTCCCCTGTTTATTAATCCTGCATTGGCTGCTCTGTGTTTCTGTGTCGCTGTATCTAAAGTACCCGTGTTACACTTGTGTAATAGTGGGGAAGGACGTAGCCTTCCCTTGGCACTGAAGTAGTTAAAGGAAGTGTTCCCGTAGTTAAACCTCTCTGGACTGTTGGAAGGCCAAGCTAAGGGGTTAGCTTCAGTGGTCCAGTCAGTAGAGTAGAGGGGGAACTTAGTGCCCTGATCAAGCCTTGAGTGTTTATAGAGCTTGTTTCTGGCACAATTCCTTGTGGGCTGCAGTGTTTGTAATCAGCCACAAGATGCCACTGTTCTGGGTGCAGATGTCAGGCTGAGTCTGCCAGCAGTGTTACAGACAGTGATGGGGTTAATGCTGTGTGATGGCAGCCCACAGAGGGTGGGCACATTAGGAAAATCCCTGCTTAGTTTCCAGGAGCAGGAAGTGATGAGGTAGTAAGAGATAGGACAGTGAACTGTACGGGCAGCCTGACTATATGGTGGCTGCTAGGGTAGAAGGGAGCTCCATACCCTCAGACAGTGGGATCACCAGTGTAAAAATCTCCCTACACAAGAGTCCTGTTAGCCGGCCGGAGAAACTCAACAGAGGTATTGAGGACCCGGGGCACTTCTAGTCTGCAGGAAGCAGAGGAAGATAAATAGGACTCCAGGCTAAGACATGGGGGAGATATTGGATCCGGAACACTGTTGGTATTGCAGAAGAGTCTCTTGGGCTAGAGATTAGAGTCACAGAGATGCTTCACTTAAAGAGGGAACCAGGGATGAAGATGTTGTCAGCTCCTGTGAGGGAGATAATAACCTGTCGGGCCTTATCCATTATATCTGCCTGTAAATACTGTACATATTCCTCTTCCCCAAGTAAAGTCCAAGTTATGGTTAAGAACCTCGTGTCCTCTGAATTTATTGCTGCCCTGGTCCCAGAAGAGAAATGCCTGGAGACAGCCGCGATCGGATGGTTTGAAGTAAGTGGAGAGCCCCACATACACAGCCACACATCAGAGGGAGGACACAAATTGTCTGTAGGGTGCCAGAGCAAGAGGGGGCTACAGCTCGCCCACGACTACCTCGTTGGGGCACCTTACACTTGCACCGAAGCACAGAGGTTCCACCACCCGGACCCATAACAGTAACATCTGCAACAAGGTTCGGTTGAAGCGCTCACATGCTCCATTTCCCTGGGGGTGATAGGGCGTTGTTCGAGATCTGTTGATCTCATAGATATGATATAACTCATCCATGACTCGCCCTTGGAAGCAGGCCCATTGGTCAGAATGTATCCGCTTTGGACACCCAAAGATCCGAATGAAATCTTGACAAATGGCCTTGGCTGCGGTTTCTGCCGTCTGATCCCAAGTAGGTGTCACCACTGCAAACTTGATGAAGTGATCGGTCATTGCCAAACAATACCTGTAGCCTTTGTATGAAGCTCCAATCGTCAGATCATTAGATCGATCATTAGAACCTCTAATGGTGCAGAAATTTGGATGGTCTGAATGGGAGCTCTTTGTTCAGGAGGCTTGCTCAACTCACATTGTCGACACTTTCAGCAAACTTCTTTGATTTCTTGCCACAGTTGGGGCCAATATACCAGTCATTGTAACCACCGTAAGGTCTTCTCCACGCCAAAATGGGCACCTCTTCCATGAGCCTCCTGGGCTAGTTGTGTTACTAGTGTACCTGGGACTAATACCTTCCAGGTCACGTCAAACTCTCGTGGTAGCTGGATTTTCCGGCATAGCAAGCCATCCTTCAAGAAGAGTCTTTCCTATTGACCTAAGATTTGTAGGGTAGTGGGGAGTGAAGCAGCTCTAGCCTCCTGGTCGGGTCTCTGACCAAGAGTGACCCACTCCCTAAGCTTTGCCAACTCTGGGTCGAACTGTTGCAACTGTATCCACTCGTCTCTTGAGCGACCCAGGATTTGAGGGGGTCTTGCCTTTTCTTTGGAGTACTGAGCATCGATTACAGCTGCAGCGAATTGACAAAAATCCGGAGTCTCGTCACCTTCCAGCTCTTCATCTATATCTCTCTTCAGCCCCGGGACAGAGCATCTGCATGGGTGTTCAGGGCCTTAGATAAGTGATTTTGTACTGATATTTAGACATCCTTGCAACCCATTATTGTTCCAATGCACCCAACTTTGCGTTTTCCAAATGAGCCAAAGGATTATTGTCCGTCCGCACTTGTACTTCTGAACCTGACAAGTACTCCACAAATTTCTCAGTCATTGCCCATACCAGTGCCAGTAGCTCCAGTTTTAACGAACTGTAGTTATCTGGATTCCTCTCAGTGTCCCGAAGTGACCGACTGGCATACGCGATTACCCGCTCTTTTCCTTTTTGCAAGGAGCCAACACTGCTCCCAGTCCATGTAGACTTCCATCAGTGTACAATGTAAAAGGCTGTGAGAAATCAGCATAGGCCAGTATTGGGGCGTTCGTTAGCACCATTTTCAATACTCGAAATGCCTCTTCTTGTCGTGGTCCCCACTGAATAGGTTGCCACTTTGCTCCTCCAGCCATTCCCCTCAGTAATTCATTGAGCGGGAAAGCAATCTTAGCGAAGTCTTTTATGAATCGGCGGTAATATCCAGCGAGTCCTAGAAATGCTCTCAACTCCCTTAACTTGACTGGTGTGGGCCACTTCTGCACTTCAGCTACTTTCTCAGCAGTGGGATACACTCCCACACTGGACACAGTGTGCCCCAAATATTCAATTTCTGGTTTGAAGAGATGACACTTACGAGGCTTGATTTTCAATCCATGCCTCTGAAGTCGTTCTAGCACTTGTTCCAGTCGGCGGAGATGATCTTCAAACGTGGCTGAATGAATAATTATATCATCCAGATAAATTAAAGTAGCTTCGAAGTTGAGGTCCCCCAAGCATCTCTCCATCAATCTTTGGAATGTTCCTGGTGCATTTGTCAGCCCGAACGGCTTCTGGTTAAACTCAAACAAACCCATAGGAAGAGCAAAGGCAGTTTTCGGACGATCTTTCTCAGCTACTGGGACCTGCCAATAGCCACTGGCCAGGTCAAGAGAAGAGAAGAATTTAGCACTTCCTAATGCAGATAGATTCTTCTATTTCGGGTAATGGGTATGAGTCTCGCACAGTACATGCATTCAATTTCCGATAATCTACGCAAAATCTCAGAGTACCGTCTTTTTTTAGAACTATCACAATAGGAGCTGCCCATGGACTCTGACTTTCACGAATTACACCATTCCACAGCATATGGTCTTTCACCTCTTGGTACATTTGAGGTGGGATCTGCCGATACTTTTCCCGAATGGGAGCCGCATTTCCTGTGGGTATTTCATCATGTTGTGCAAACACCCCCTGGTAACACTGTAAAAGTTGCTCAATCTGCTTAACTTGTCCAGCCAAGAACTCAGTGAGATTAGCCTCCATTTGCTCTAAGAGGCGACGCCCAGCCAAAGGTTCCCTTTTGACTTATTGCCTGTGAAGGGACACCTCTACGATCCATGGTTCTCCATCCATTGGCTCCAACTCTATAGCATCCACTCTGGTTTGGTCCTCTGGCATTATGCAAACCCGCGCTATGTCTTGGCCGGGCAACAACTGTAGGCTTGTGCCACTTAGGTTAATACAGCGTACGGGTACTCGACCCTGACGCACGGTAGCCAGTGCGCGAGCAACCAGAAGTCCAGCAGGCACTTCTTCCCCTTCTATTGGTTCTACCTGAATGTCCATACTCTCTAATGATACATGTGCCAGCACCGGCAGAGTGAGCACAGTCTGTCCTACTGGTAATGTCACTGTATCTTCAGACGGCATAGACACTCTACCAAGATACTGAGAAGCAACAGGCAATTTTTGAATTTGACTGACTCGTACGAGGTGTTGAAAGAACCTCTTGCTGGCTGGGTTACGAGTGGTGCGGGTCCAGTTATTCCTGTCAGAATTCTCAGCCAAGAACTGTCCGACTTCCTTAAGCACATTCATGCCCAGGGTTACAATGGGCCGGTCACCTCCAGATCCTGTGGTCAGTATTATCCCCTTTCGGCTGAGGTTCTTTCCACATGCCCGGACCGACATCCATACTACCCCTGCCACCGGGATAGGTAATTGGTTAGCTGCTACCAATTTGACGGTAGTTTCCTTCCAGGAACGAGTAACCTCTGGAAAATGACTTTGAAAATACTCTTTAGGCATAGTGGTCACCTGAGACCCAGTGTCAATTAGGCAAAGACACCGCTGTCCATTGAATTCATCCCAAATAATAGGCCTCTCGGAGACAATGTCTTGAGAGGTTCTCCTTACACGCCCTGAAGTTTGAAACCCCACGGTATGCTCCACGACCGTGGGGCGTCTTAGTTTAACAGCTGCCCTCGGCTCCTCTTTTCTTTATTCGGACAGTTTCTGGAGATATGACCTCTACCGTCACAGGTCCAACACTCCGGTCATCGCTCTACCGGTGGACTGAGTGCATGACTCATTGGAACCTGATAGGAACTTCTTCCTCGCTCTTGTCTCCGTCCACGTGAGGCAGAGCAGTCCATTAACAAGAGGGCTGCAGGGGTCTCTCTAGTAGTGCTCAGTTCATTTCGAAGGTCTTGAATCTCTTGATGTATCTCTTGTGCCCAATCAGGCAACTGACTGAAAGCAGCGTGCTGAGAATTGGGTGGAAGGGGGGTTATTGCCTCATGACTTCTGACATTGGCCTTGAGAACAGGAAATTCTTCCTCCAAGACTCTAGCTTCCACCTCAATCTCTGAGAAACCTAGGCCAGGCCTCTGACGTAGCCGCTCCTTTAAGATCTGTCTCAGGGAGGGGTCTTTTAATCCAGCAATCAATTGGTCGTGCAATATTTCATCTAATGATCCCAGTCCTCGATTCCCATCTCGAGCCTTCTTAATTATATGGGCTGTCACTTCCTGCAATGCATTAATATATTGATTAATAGTCTCATTTTCCTTTTGAACTCTCTGAAATAACCGCAACCATAAATGCCCCAGATCCGTAGTATCACCGTGCATGTCTTCCAGAATTTGATCACTTTGTCTACAGTGTCACAGTCCCCGGGTGGGCGGTACATTACAGTCTGTCGGGCTTCCCCATCAAGGGTTAAAAGGGCCAACTCAACCTGGGCTAGGGGATTAAGGAGATACATGCATAGCATACTTTTCAGTCTCTCTACCCAGTCCCACAGTAACATACCATCCCCCGTAAATTTGGGAAGGTGACTGAGCATAGCCCCCAAGGGTATATGTCCACTGACAGACCCAGTCACAGACTGATCCTCCATCTCTGCGTCTGAATGTTGCATCCTGCCGACTACACCAAATGTAATGCATGTGTCAGAATGCAACGCGCAGAGTCACAAAATGAGGGCAGTCAAATAGCTATAAATAACAATTTATATATACACTGCTCAAAAAAATAAAGGAAACACTTAAACAACAGAATATAACTCCAAGTAAATCAAACTTCTGTGAAATCAAACTGTCCACTTAGGAAGCAACACTGATTGACAATGAATTTCACATGCTGTTGTGCAAATGGAATAATAGATGGAAATTATTGGCAATTATCAAGACACCCTCAATAAAGGAGTGGTTCTGCAGGTGGGGACCAGAGACCACATCTCAGCACCAATGCTTTCTGGCTGATGTTTTGGTCACTTTTTAATGTTGGTTGTGCTTTCACACTCGTGGTAGCATGAGACGGACTCTACAACCCACAGAAATTGCTCAGGTAGTGCAGCTCATCCAGGATGGCACATCAATGCGAGCTGCGGCAAGAAGGTTTACTGTGTCTGTCAGCGTAGTGTCCAGAGGCTGGAGGCGCTACCAGGAGACAGGCCAGTACACCAGGAGATGTGGAGGGGGCCATAGAAGGGCAACAACCCAGCAGCAGGACCGCTACCTCCAGCAGGCCACAAATGTGCATGTGTCTGCACAAACTGTTAAAAACCGACTCCATGAGGGTGGTATGAGGGCCCAATGTCCACAGATGGGGTTTGTGCTCACAGCCTAACACCGTGCAGGATGCTTGGCATTTGCCGCAGAACACCAGGATTGGCAAAGCCGCCACTGGCGCCCTGGGCTCTTCACAGATGAAAGCAGGTTCACAGTGAGCACATGTGACAGACATGACAGAGTCTGGAGACGCCATGGAGAGCGATCTGCTGCCTGCAACATCCTTCAGCATGACCGGTTTGGCAGTGGATCAGTAATGGTGTGGGGTGGTATTTCTTTGGAGGGCCGCACAGCCGTCCATGTGCTCGCCAGAGGTAGCCTGACTCCCATTAGGTACCGAGATGAGATCCTCAGACCCCTTGTGAGACCATATGCTGGTGCGGTTGGCCCTGGGTTCCTCCTAATGCAGGACAATGCCAGACCTCATGTGGCTGGAGTGTGTCAGCAGTTCCTGCAAGATGAAGGCATTGAAGCTATGGACTGGCCTGCCCGTTCCCCAGACGTGAATCCGATTGAGCACATTTGGGACATCATGTCTCGCTCCATCCACCAATGTCACGTTGCACCACAGACTGTCCAGGAGTTGGCGGATGCTTTAGTCCAGGTCTGGGAGGAGATCCCACAGAAGACCATCCGCAACTTCATCAGGAGCATGCCCAGGCGTTGTAGGGAGGTCATACAGGCACGTGGAGGCCACACACAATACTGAGCCTCATTTTGACTTGTTTTAAGGACATTACATCAAAGTTGGATCAGCCTGTAGTGTGTTTTTCCACTTTAATTTTGGGGGTGACTCCAAATCCAGGCCTCCATTGATTAATAAATTTGATTTCCATTGATGATTTTTGTGTGATTTTGTTGTCAGCACATTTAACTTTGTACAGAACAAAGTATTCAATGAGAATATTTCATTCATTCAGATCTAGGATGTGTTATTTGAGTGTTCCCTTTATTTTTTGAGCAGTGTATATATTAAACAAGCTGACAGGGATTGCAACAGGGGTTAGTAATGAGAACACTATTACAATAGCAATAACACACAATACATCACAATAGCAATTAAAATAGAAATAAAATCCTTCTCTAAAATACTATATCTAGCCCAAATATGGGATTAGCACTGAAGTCCATTGGTTCTGCAAATGGCCCTATCGGGGGTCTCCGGTTATTCCCGCTAGGCCTTTAAGTCTTTTTCTGACAAAGTCAATTAGATCCCGTTTGGCTTGTTCCACCTCACCCGTCCCCTTCCCAACCTGATACCCTAAACCCGATTGTTCCCGGTACCGTGAGGGAGCGGTTGAAGTGACAGCCCTGTTCAGTGATGACACTCGTCGGGTTCTACTGACGAGATCTCTCCGGCACGACTCGTTTCTATCCTCTCTTTGTCCTGTCAGTCGGGGCGGTTTACCACGTCGTGGCTAGGAGGGTCTTGTACATTTCCTTAATGTCGTATCCAAGTCCCGGTCCTCTTCCGTAGCCGTGACACCCGAGAGACCGCTGCGCTGAATCCCGCGCTCGTTCACCGGCAGCCACCCGTCTTGCCTTACAGGTCTCTCACCCCGGTCTCTCTCGCTGGTTCCTTCAGCGCGTCCGGCTTGCGTCACGTCTCTCTCTGTGTCTGGCACCGAACTCACCTCAGGCACTGCGCGGTCGACCGTTAAATTTTGAAATCCACTGCTGGAGGTCACCTGACCGGGTCCAGCGTTCAAACTTGAAATGCTCACCAGATGGCGCTCTTTCTCCTTATTACATATGACGCGCACCCTGGGCCTGTGCTGATGCAGGGGATACCCGGAGCCGGATCGCTGGGGTTGTAGTCTCAGTGTGGCGGTGACCCGGTCCGTGCCCAGGGCGGTCAAACCAGTGGCAGTCTTAGGTAATAACAATGTCCGACTACGCCACCCGTGGATTGTGGTCAGTGGGGACCGCTGCTGCGCTGCCGACCGCTGAGGCTGATGTTGTTTGCGCAGCCGAGTATGGGATAACTCCCCACGGGAGAAGTATTGCCTCAGGGCAGCTAGTGTGGATGATGGGAGTGATAGTGTGAGAGTCCCAATACTGATGGTGCTGGTGCGGCGATGAAACACAGAGACTTGTGGTGCAGTTTCCAATGCTTTACTCACAGTTTTCATCCAGGTCACTTGTGCACATGAAGGACCGCCTGAGCCGTGCTGCGTTCACCAGGCAAGGGGCTTGACCAACTCCCAGGCAATTCCAGAGCGTGGCGCAGGGCTCCCTTCTCTTCCCTTCTCTGGCCGTCCTCACCAGTGACCCACCTTTGTCCAGCTTCATCGGGCCTTCTATTGGCGAAACCTCTCTCCGGTTTCCCTGACCCTATGTGGTATGCTTTCCTGGTGGATGTAGTGAGGGGTCGCACCAAGATGTGGTCACAACCTCCGGTTTTGGCTGAGGATTAGTCGCCTCCACCAATTTGGGTTCCGGTATGCTGCTCTGCCAACCCTTCACCCGTTATTTCGTGGGTTCTTAGGGTTCCTTCTTCACTCGTGTCTCTGGGCCTTTCTCTGTGTTCCTGTTCCTTGCTTCCTTTCTTACTGTCCTTTCTGTTCATTCTCCTTTCTCTCTCTCTCAGTCTCCAGCCTCCTGACAAGGCCTGCCTGTGGAGCAGAGCCCATGCAGAGGCTCTGCTTCCTGTCTTCTCCTCTGACTCTTCACACTAACTCTAAGATGGTGCCCACCTTTTATACCTCCTTCTAACACCCGAGCCCAGGTGACTAGCAACCAATGGGCTCCTACTTATGCCCAGAGACCCACCCCTATCTGCTCCTACACCACTGGGTATTCCACCCCCCGCCCCACTCCAGCCAGGGACAGATGCTGTCGTGCCTGCACTTCTGTCTAGTGGGAGCACCGTTGACCTGTCCCTCGGAAATGGGGTGTGTGTGGTGCATGCAGCTACTGAGCCCTAGTCCACACTCCATCCTTACCCGGGAGTGGAATACCACACCTCTGGCAGAGGTGCAATACCCCTGTAGCTGCCGAGCCCTCGGGGTGCTACACATACATCTCGCACTGATTCTCTGAAAGACTTTTTTCCTTCTATTACATTTATATTCACATGTTGCATTTTTGCAGCTTTATTTTCCGCACAAAAAAAACAGAGTGTCGGCAGGAAAAAAGCTGCGTACAATTGCAACATTTTTACTTGCGTTTTTCACCCATTCATTCTAATGAGTGAAAAGCTCTGCAAAAACCCTGTAAGAATTGACATGCTGCATCGGGGGGAAAAAAATGCAACATGTGCATGAGATTTCAGAATTTTCATTGATTATGCTAGTACTGTTAAATGCTACGTATATTACTCACCAGTAAGCTACGTAAAAACGTCATGTGTGAATAGTTCCTAATAAGGTTTCACTGCACCAAGGGGAAAAGTTCAATTTGATATCTAAATAACCTGGACAAGACAAAATGCCATGTTGGCATCCCCTGGCACGTTCCCTAGTACAGTATATCCCTGCTGTCTGCAGTTTTTTGAGATTTTATGGTGTCTACTATATGCTTCATGCTGATGGCAAATGTGCAAGATCCCGGACATAGCAGCCCATATCTCCGTTTCCATGACCCCTACAGGTAATATTGGGGGCAGCCAGTGAACTTAGCTATGCTATAAATCTACTGTAAACCTCTGTTTCCCTGTGAGGTCCTTCCTTCCATATTGATGTCTCCACATCTTGTGACCGTACTCCCCTTTTAATGCGATTGGATAAAAGTAAAAAAAAAGAAGTAGTTTTCTTTTCCTAAAACTTTATATTTAGCTGTTATTTTCCACTAATTATAAAAAGCGTCTCTGAGAAGAATTCTCCAGTGGTGGAGTCTGTAATGACTTCCCAGATATACAGCGCTGCTGACCATGTTGGCGTCCGATGAATAATTGATCAGAGCAGGGTCGTAGCTTAAGAGTCTGAAATGTGTTTTAATTTCCATTGCCACCCACCGGCTGTTCCACCTTGCTAGAAGCTGTGGAAGATTAACCTTTAGCTGGAGAGACATTGCTTACTGTGAGCGGAGGGCACAGCTGCAAATAAAACATTACAAATTGGCGCTTCTTTTAAACGCGTTCACACTTTTCTGCCCGGTCCGCGGGACCCATCGTCCATTAGATTTTCTAACATAAGCAGAATTCAGTGAACATAAATATTTATACAGCTATTTGGTTGGAGCGTCCGCCAGCTCTCCATGAAAACACCATTAAAAAATCAAGATAGAAATGGTTTGAAGTAAAGCTGCAACTTGGGAGTCAGATTCCAGCTGCTGGGTTGCAAGTTATAAGATAAAGAGAACAGGTCGTGGCAAATTATACGTAATAAGTGAGATCTGGGCTTTCTGGTCATAAACCTGTCTGATCCTTGTACTCAAAGGACTGAGAAAATCAACTTTACTTAAAGGGAATCTGGCAGCAGGTTTTGCTATGTAATCTGAGAGTATCATGATGTAGAGATAGAGACCCCGATTCCAACGATGTGTCACTTACTGGACTACTTGGTGCAGTTTTGATAGAATCCCTGTTTTTTGTGCTGTAGATGTAGCAGTGCTCCGAATGCTGAGCTGTGTATAACTCCGCCCACACCACTGATTCGCAGCTTCCTGTGTACACTGTGCATTGTCAATAAACTGCCAATAAGTCTTGGGGGGGTTACAGATTAGCTGGATTGGTCTACACTTGAGCCCTAGTGCTGCAGTGATATCTGCTGGTAAAACACTGATTGTATTGAAACTACAACACACATCCTAAGGCTATATTCACACGTTGCATTTTTGCTGCATTTTTTTATGCAACGTAAAAGCTGCTTTTTACAGTACCAGCAAAAGCTATGAGATTTCAGAAATCTCATGCACACATTGTTTTTCTTTCCTGACTGAATTGGATGCTTTTTTGAAAACTGCAGCATGTCACTTCTTTCAGGGTTTTTGCAGTGTTTTTTCACCCCTAGAAAGCAAGGGGTAAGTTAAAAAAACAGCAAAAACACTGCAAAAAAGTGTCATCAGGTTTTGCTGCATTTCTAGTGAAAAAAAGCAGGTACAGCAGGATGTAAAACTCATTTATGTTTGTGATTTTCTCAAGATTAAACCAAAATGTCTTGGTCTCCTCACCTGAGCATGGCAGTTAGGATTAGTACAATTTAATTAAATTTCTGGAGTCGAGGTCTCTGCCCCTACATCATGGTGTTCTCAGATTACATAGCACACACCTGCTGGCAGATTCCCTTTAGAAGGATATGCATGCAGTCTGATCTCTGGACATGTTGTAGAGCAGGAGGAGTTGAGCAGATTGATATTTATCGTTTGGGGAAAAAAAATCATTATAGGTTCCTTTTTTTTATTGGAATCCTTACGCTTTCTATGCTTAGGAGTCCAGTGGGCGGTTACCAGCTATCTCTACATGCAAAGTCACACAGAGAATGCTGTCAATCACTGATTGTTACCACCCACTACATAAATATAGTATGAGCAGGATATAAATGAATAAGATGTAACTTATAATGAATCTTTTCCCACACCACAAAACTGTATCAGCTTGCTTCCTCCTGCTTTATAACGTGCTGCCCGTAGGTTGCACAGCTTTTTTTGAAGGTGGCAGGTTCCCTTTAAAGAAAAAAAGTACAGTCAAAAATTCAGTTCCTACAGAGTTTGTAGAAATCTTATTTAATGTTACAGTGTAGTTTCTACATGGTAACAACCTGCTATCCAACGATTCAACCACTTATATGCATATATATATATATATATATATATATATATATATATATATATATATATACAGTACAGACCAAAAGTTTGGACACACCTTCTCATTTAAAGATTTTTCTGTACTTTCATGACTATGAAAATTGTACATTCACACTGAAGGCATCAAAACTATGAATTAACACATGTGGAATTGTATACTTAACAAAAAAGTGTGAAACAACTGAAAATATTTCTTATATTCTAGGTTCTTCAAAGTAGCCACCTTTTGCTTTGATGACTGCTTTGCACACTCTTGGCATTCTCTTGATGAGCTTCAAGAGGTAGTCACCGGAAATAGTTTTCACTTCACAGGTGTGCCCTGTAAGGTTTAATAAGTGGGATTTCTTGCCTTATAAATGGGGTTGGGACCATCAATTGTGTTGTGCAGACGTCTGGTGGATACACAGCTGATAGTCCTACTGAATAGACTATTAGAATTTGTATTATGGCAAGAAAAAAGCAGCTAAGTAAAGAAAAACGAGTGGCCATCATTACTGTAAGAAATGAAGGTCAGTCAGTCCGAAAAATTGGGAAAACTTTGAAAGTGTCCCCAAGTGCAGTTGCAAAAACCATCAAGCGCTACAAAGAAACTGGCTCACTTGAGGACCGCCCCAGGAAAGGAAGACCAAGATTCACCTCTGCTTCTGAGGATAAGATTATCCGAGTCACCAGCCTCAGAAATCGCAGGTTAACAGCAGCTCAGATTAGAGACCAGGTCAATGCCACACAGAGTTCTAGCAGTAGACACATCTCTTCAACAACTGTTAAGAGGAGACTTTATGCAGCAGGCTTTCATGGTAAAATAGCTGCTAGGAAACCACTGCTAAGGACAGGCAACAAGCAGAAGAGACTTGTTTGGGCTAAAGAACACAAGGAATGGACATTAGACCAGTGGAAATCTGTGCTTTGGTCTGATGAGTCCAAATATTAGATCTTTGGTTCCAACCACCGTGTCTTTGTGCGACACAGAAAAGGTGAACGGATGGACTCTACATGCCTGGTTCCCACCGTGAAGCATGGAGGAGGAGGTGTGATGGTGTGGGGGTGCTTTGCTGGTGACACTGTTGGGGATTTATTCAAAATTGAAGGCATACTGAACCAGCATGGCTACCACAGCATCTCGCAGCGGCATGCTATTCCATCCGGTTTGCGTTTAGTTGGACCATCATTTATTTTTCTACAGGACAATGACCCCAGCACACCTCCAGGCTGTGTAAAGGCTATTTGACCAAGAAGGAGAGTGATGGGGTGCTACGCCAGATGACCTGGCCTCCACAGTCACCAGACCTGAACCCAATTGAGATGGTTTGGGGTGAGCTGGACCGCAGAGTGAAGGCAAAAGGGCCAACAAGTGCTAAGCATCTCTGGGAACTCCTTCAAGATTGTTGGAAGACCATTTCCGGTGACTACCTCTTGAAGCTCATCAAGAGAATGCTAAGAGTGTGCAAAGCAGTCATCAAAGCAAAAGGTGGCTACTTTGAAGAACCTAGAATATAAGACATATTTTCAGTTGTTTCATACTTTTTTGTTAAGTATATAATTCCACATGTGTTAATTCATAGTTTTAATGCCTTCAGTGTGAATGTACAATTTTCATAGTCATTAAAATACAGAAAAATCTTTAAATGAGAAGGTGTGTCCAAACTTTTGGTCTGTACTGTAAGTCGCATTAATGCGGACACGTGTCCGCCAACTTGTGCCGGGAATACGGGGGAATTGTGACAACATTCACACAGCACACTGTCATATTCAGCAGTCTGCAGTCACGTAAAATAAGTTCAGACTTTTGTCCCAAGACTAGACAACCCCTTTAAATATATCCGACCATTGCATGAAATGCATTATCTTTGATCTATTGCATGCATTAAATGCATTATCTATTCCACTAATTGTGAGATTTTTATGACATTTCCTTTTATGCCCCAATATAAAATAGACATATTACATAACAGATTGGGCCACTGCACTGTGACCTGACTGAGTTTTCCATTTCTATCATGGAAAAACAGTGCATTGTATAGAGACTCTGAAGTTGGGAACAATTTGCGCAGCTTGAAAGTTCCAAAGCACAAAATCTATAAGCAGAGCGTCTTGGAAAATTCCCTGTTTTGTCATAGGACGGATTAGAACTTTATGACTTTAGAGAGCAGTTCCAGCCCTTCTCCTTTTGCTGAATACCAAACCATTTCACTGGAAAAGACAGATTTAAACTGTGTGTTTATGTGGAAAAATGAGGTGAGCATTTTCACAGCGGAATTCTTGGAAATTTCTGCAAAGTCGGTGCACCTAATACCCAACTGGCCAACGGGCTTATCTACAGTATATTTAATACTGGTCAAGTGAAGACCTCATACCTAAAGTATGTTTAGCAATTTGTCAGATGGAGAACCCCAGGAACTGATAAAATAAAGAACTAATAGGTAAGGTCACCGAAACATAAAAATTCCAAATTTGCTAACTGCTATAAACCATATCTCCGAACTGCTGTAAAAAGGGACTATCACCTATAGTTTTCACACATTTAAACCAAATAATGATTAATATTTTTTTTTTGTTTTTATTTTCTAATAAAATGAAACTTGTAGTCTGTAGATTTACACTGGTCTTTATGGTGGAATGTTTTGGTCATGCTCTGTGACCTGTGCAGAGGGTACTGCGCAGGGAGGGAGAAAGAGGCGAGCTGTGATCACTGACATCACTTTTTGTGAATTTTGGCTCCTGTCTTATCTATACGTAGTTGATACTTTTTAAAATAATTCTGCCTGTGATGATAATGAGATGGCTGCAGAGAACTGATCTTTACAAAACAGGTAGTATCAGACTATAATGAGGCTCAGTGGTCAGGGTGAAATCTGCAAGATGTGCATAATCAGCAGGCTCTCCTGTTTATACTCAAAGGAAAGTGGTTAGCACTGCAGCCTTGCAGCGCTGGGGTCCTGGGTTCAAAACCCACCAAGGTCAACATCTGCAAGGAGTCTGTATGTTCTCCCCATGTTTGTGTGGGTTTCCTCTGGGTTCTCCGGTTTCCTCCCACATTCCAAAGACATACTGATAGGGAATCTAGATTGTGAGCCCCAATGGGGACAGCGTCCATAATGTCTGTAAATTGTATGAATTGTAAAGCACTGCGGAATATGTTGGCGCTATATAAATAAAAAGATTATTAAAGGAATGACAGACCCGGACCTTTAGGAGGGGAGCACTTGATCTTCTTCTAAAGGGTTAAAAGTAAATAGGGTTTTTTGGAGGGAATAATGTTTTTCCAGTTGGGTTTTGCCGCCACAGCAGCATGGTCTGGATTGGCTGCGGATTCCAGCCAGTAGTGAGGTGTCGCAGGGGAAGATGTAAATAAAATAAGTGGTGGGGGTATATAGTGACTGGCAGCGCCGATGAGCTTGTCAGTCCTTGGCGCTGCCATAAGAAATTGCTGCCGTACGTGTATAACATGGAGGCCGTTCTGGAGGAGCTGCGCAGCCGGTTAGGAGAAGAGGGAGTCCTTGCCTGCCTTCATCGCTGTCTGGAGACAGCGAGCGGTGATGTTCTGGGGCCGAGCGCGGCGGTGAGACTGAGCAGAGGTTTGGAAGTGCAGGGGGAGCCAGCCGCAGTGGAAGCACCGGAACCCCAGATGACGTCATCCAGCGGCATGCACACTGGTGGGAGAAGCAAGAGGAGGAGAGTGCTGTATTCCCCATCTCCAGTGCGCACACAGAGGTCCCAGGGGGGAAGAAGAAGTCGCAGGGGAGCAGCTGACTTGTCACCGGACAGCAGGACCAGGCTGGCCTCAGTTGATCAACGGCTGGAGGGAGCCGTTGCGGGTCCTGTGGCTGCCGGTATGGAGAATGGAATGTCCACGGCGGGGGTTGTCATCCAGCATGACCAGACCCAGGACCCTGCATCTGAGGGTGGTGAGTATAGCCCACCTGTCGCACATCACACATTAGAACAGCTATCACAAGTGTTGTCATCTCTTAGGCATATATTGCAAACCCCTGCTGTCACTTCTATGTCAGCCAGCCAGTGCTCTGGGGCCACAGGTTTAGCCGGAGTTTGGAGGCACCTAGACATTGGCCCAGAAGCAGTTAAAGAAAAAATATGGCGTAATGAATTCATTGATATCCTGTCTTTGTTACCAGCCACCAAGGAATTTTTGGCAAGGCTGGACAAAGACGAGGATAGGCGTAGGCCGGTACCTCGGTCCTTTAATAACTGGTTGCAGGCTTTTTGTATTTACGCCAGTGTGATGGGCGAAAAGTTTCCGAGCAAGTGCTCTGGCCTTTTCCAGCATGTCGAGATAGTGTTAGAAGCTTACAAACATTTTGGTAGCTTAAGCTGGTATTTTTATGACGAAAACTTTCGCCAGAAGATGGCAGTATATCCATCCTTGAAATAGGGAGTTAAAGATGTAGGTTTATGGCTTAATTTAATGCTGCCAAGTAAACCTAATAATGTTCAGCGTAATGTACCAGCTCAGACTAGTGCCTTTAGGAAAGGTACATGTTTTGCGTTTAATGAGGCTCAATGTAAGTGGCCGAATACGAGTAAATACAAGCACGAGTGCTCCTTTTGTGGAGGTTCGCACGCTATGTCTAGATGCTTTAAAAAAGCAAGTGGGCAACCTTTCACAAAGGAGTACTTGGATAAAAGCAGTGACACCGGTAAATCTGGAGAGAATGCGGCTATGGTTAGAGCAGTACCCAAACCGCAAGATGGCCAAGTTAATAATTGATGGGTTTGCACATGGGTTTATGATTCCACATTTTTCAGGCAAAGGGTGCATATGGGTAAAGAATTTGAAATCCGCGGAGCTGCACCCAGAGGTTGTAGAAGCAAAATTGCTAAAGGAACTAGCTGAAGGAAGAGTGGCGGGCCCCTTTAAGGAGCAGCCATTTAAAGATTTTCGGCTATCTCCTCTGGGTGTAGTTCCGAAGAAAGAGATGAATGCTTTCAGATTGATTCATCACTTGTCTTATCCATATGGTACCTCTTTGAACGATAGCATTGATAGTATAAGTACTGTTACCATGGGCGTACCCACCGTGGGGCAGGGGGGGGGAGCTGCCCCCCCCCCTAGAAGCAGGGACGCACGCCGCACACCAGGGCCGGCGTCAGCACCCGGCGCACCCGGGCAAATGCCGGGGCCCTGAGCAGGCGGGGGGCCCCTCACCGTCGGGCACCCCACGCGCTATGGGACCCATGAGCGGAGGAGAGCAGTGTCAGTGCCCGCTCCCCCCCGCTTGATCAGGGCCCCGGCACCCGGCACAATACTTACCTCTCCCCGTGCCTCCGCAGCAGCTCCTGCATCCTCTGCGGCTGCTACACTGTGACGTCTCAGGTCAGAGGGCGCGGTGATGTCTTTACTGAGGAGGAGTCCGGAGCAGCGGCAACAGGTGAGAAGTGAGGTGAGTATTTGATTTTTTTTTTTATTGTATGGAGGCCTGTGGCAGTATAAGGGAGGGGGGTGAGGTGGGGGTGTGTGACATCCTGCATGGGACATTATATGGGGAGGGTGACATCCTGCATGGGGCATTATATGGGGTGGTTGTGTGACATCCTGCATGGGGCATTATATGGGGTGGTTGTGTGACATCCTGCATGGGGCATTATATGGGGTGGTTGTGTGACATCCTGCATGGGGCATTATATGGGGTGGTTGTGTGACATCCTGCATGGGGCATTATATGGGGTGGTTGTGTGACATCCTGCATGGGGCATTATATGGGATGGTGGTGTGACATCCTGCATGGGGCATTATATGGGGTGGTTGTGTGACATCCTGCATGGGGCATTATATGGGGTGGTTGTGTGACATCCTGCATGGGGCATTATAAGGGAGGGGGGGTGACATCCTGCATGGGGTATTATAAGGGAGGGGGTGTGTGTGACATCCTGCATGGGGCATTATAAGGGAGTGGAGGGGGTGTGACATCCTGCATGGGGCATTATAAGGGGGGGGGGTGACATCCTGCATGGGGCAGTATAAGGGAGGGGGGTGTGACATCCTGCATGGGGCATTATATGGGGTGGTTGTGTGACATCCTGCATGGGGCATTATATGGGGTGGTTGTGTGACATCCTGCATGGGGTATTATAAGGGAGGGGGGGTGACATCCTGCATGGGGCATTATAAGGGAGGGGGGTGTGTGTGACATCTTGCATGGGGCATTATAAGGGAGGGGGATGTGTGACATCCTACATGGGGCATTATAAGGGAGGGGGTGTGTGTGACATCCTGCATGGGGCATTATAAGGGAGGGGGTGTGTGTGACATCCTGCATGGGGCATTATAAGGGAGGAGGGGTGTCATCCTGCATGGGGCATTATAAGGGGGGGTGACATCCTACATGGGGTATTATATGGGGGGGAACAGCCTGCATGGGGCATTATGTGGGGGGAACAGCCTGCGTGGGGCATTATGTGGGTGGAACAGCCTGCATGAGGCATTATGTGTGGGGAACAGCCTGCATGGAGCGTTATATGGGGGCCAGTATTCTGAATGGAGCATTATATGGGGGCCAGTATCCTGCATGGGGCTTTATATGGGGGCCAGTATCCTGCATGGAGCATTATATGGGGGCCAGTATCCTGCATGGAGTGTTATATGGGGGCCAGTATCCTGCATGGAGCGTTATATGGGGGCCAGTATCCTGTATGGAGCGTTATATGGGGGCCAGTATCCTGTATGGAGCGTTATACGGGGGCCAGTATTCCGTATGGAGCGTTATATGGGGGCTAGTATCCTGTATGGAGTGTTATATGGGGGCCAGTATCCTGTATGGAGCGTTATATGGGGGCCAGTATTCTGTATGGAGCGTTATATGGGGGCCAGTATTCTGTATGGAGCATTATATGGGGGCCAGTATCCTGTATGGAGCATTATATGGGAGACAGTATTCTGTATGGAGCATTATATGGGGGCCAGTATTCTGTATGGAGCGTTATATGGGGGCCAGTATTCTGTATGGAGCGTTATATGGGGGCCAGTATCCTGTATGGAGCGTTATATGGGGACTAGTATCCTGTATGGAGCATTTTATGGGGGCCAGTATACTGTGTGGAGCTATTTGCTGGTTTCTGAGCTATTGTGGAATTTACAATAGATATCACTCATGTAATGTAAGAAGTGAAATCTTTGCATTGTACTATATATATATTTCTCTTCGGTATCTGTGACCATGGCTTGCCCCCCCCCCCTAGTTTTGATCCTGGGTATGCCCATGACTGTTACATATATGTCTTTTGATAAGGCTGCTGAAATAGTTAGAAGTTTCGGTCCCGGGGCATTAATGGCTAAGGCCGATATAGAATCAGCCTTTAGGTTATTGCCTTTGCATCCTAGCGGTTTCAATTCATTAGGTTTTCATTTCAACGGTTTCTTTTATGTTGATAAGTGTTTGCCCATGGGGTGCTCGGTATCTTGTTTTTATTTTGAGGCCTTTTTATCTTTTATAGAATGGGTGACAGCACGGCAGTGCATGAAAGGCGGTATAGCACACTACTTAGATGATTTTTTGTTTATACTGTAGGTCCTGGTGACTCATTGGTGTGTAATGAGCTTTTGTCTACGTTTCAATTAATTTGCAAGCAGTTTGGTATTCCGCTAGCGGAGGGAAAAATGACTCGCCGCCCTCCCTGAGCGGTGGGGTTACTCGGAGCCGGGTCAGTGCAGGTGTCGCGGGGATGCAGTCGTGGCCTAGACCCGTTCCGTGCCCAGGGCTGTCACATGAAAATAATGGGCTTCTTTTAGGATAAGTGATTTGCTCAACTACGCCACCTGTGGTTTCTGGTGAAGGCCACCAGCGCTGCAATAGTCCTGTGAGGCCGGTGTTTTGGGCAGCTCGGTTGGTGCTACTCCCCGCAGGCGGAGTAGGCCTCAGGGCAGTAGTTGGAGAACTGTTAGGAGGTATGGTGGGTGCAGTGCCGCACAGGAACAAACAAGCGGAGGCAGTGAATGAAGTCATCCGGGTCTTTACTCACTTTAGTTGAACTTTCAGCCGCAAAGCTTGTCTCTGCTACACACGGCGTACTGCGGCCACCGGGAAGGGGGTTCAGCACTTCCCAGGTAGATCAGGAGCACCTGTCAAGACCCCGTCAGCGTGTTCCTCTCCTTCTCCATCTCCTTCTCCTTCTCTTCCCGCTTGTGTCCCTCCCTGGGATCCACTAAGCCGCTGGACCTTTCCAACAGTGACGTGAAGTACCCAGTCAGATATCGGGGGCCGGTCACCCCTTTTGCAGCAGGAATCCCCCTGGCTAAGCAAGAGTAAAGAATACAGGTGGCGACTCCGCTCCGTCCGTATCCCCCTTGGATCCTTTTGCCTGTGGAGCCTATCTCCTCTGCTCCCCTCCAAGGCCTTCTTAGGACAGGACCTTGACTGGGTAGAGACAGTGGTTAACTCTGACCCGCTCCTCCTCTCAAGGCCAGAGTACGAGGACCGTGTATCTTCAGCCAGCTGCAGATGTAGCACCCTGAGGATTCGGCTGCTACAGGGGTATTACACCTCAAGCCAGAGGTGTGGTATTCCACTCCCGGGTAAGGATGGAGTGTGGAACTGAGCTCAGTAGGCTGCATGCACTACATACATCCCATTTCCGGGGGACAGACCAATGGTACTCCCACTAGAGAAATGTGCAGGTACGACAGTGTCTGTCCCTGGCTGGAGTGGGAGGGGGGTGGAACATCCCAGCAGTGTAGGGGCAGATAGGGGGAGCAGTCTGGGTAATGCTAGGAGCTCATTGGGTGCTGGTCACCTGAGCTCACACATAGAGGGAGTATATAAGGTGGGAACCATCTTAGATCAGGGTCAGTCTGTCAGAGTTGAGTCAGAGAAGCAGAGCAGCTCAGCCAGCTCCAAGGCCAAGAGAGAGAGAGAGGAGAAAGAAGGACCCAGAGGGGGAGAAGAGGGAACTCCAAGAACCCAAAATTAGACCAGAGGGTGAAGAGTTGGCACAAGGGTACCGGATCCCAAGCTGGTGGAGGGCCCTAATCCTTAGCCAGAGACCGGAGGTCGTGGGCAGGATCTGCCACGACCACCCACTAAATCCACCCGGAAGGCAAACCGTGAATAGGGTCAGGGAACCCAGAGACAAGGGTTTTACCAACAAGAGGCCCGAGGGAGCCGGACTTAGGTGGATCCCTGGTGGGGAAGGCCAGAGAGAAGGACAAGTCAGAAAGGGAGCTCAGGACCACGCTCCAGAATCGCCTGGGGGTTGGCCGAGTCCAGGACCTGGTGGATGCAGCACGGCTCGGGCGGTCACTCAAGGCCGGAGTGACCAACACAAAAGCAGTAAGTAAAACCCTGAACTGCACAGCCCGACTCGGAGTCTTATTACCACTCTCACTGCACCACCACAACCACCACCCTCTACAACTGACCCCCTGAGGCTATACCCCTCCCGTTGGGGGTTATACTACCTGAGCTGCACACACACCACCAGCCTCAGCGGACCCTGCTGCAGCGGCGGCCGTAGTGACCGCAAATCAACGGGTGGCGTAGTCGACACTAAAGAACATCCAGCAACATCTGTAGGACTGCCACACACTGAGCTTGACACCCTGGGCACGGACCGGGTCACCGCCACTCGGAGACTACAACCCCCATCTGATCCGGCTCCGGGTATCCCCCAAACAACACTGGCCCAGGGGGCGCGTCACAGACTCTTGCTAAACCCTGACAGAAAACCACAATCAAAAGACCTTGAACCCAAGATGGCCGTAGATTAAATATGAATCAATAAGTGCTTCCTAAAAGTGTGTCCTCCACCCTCACCCACTACATGGTTCCCCCTATCTTTGGTTCCCCCCCATCTCCTCTATCCCGGGCCGGGGCAGCACCCTGGTGCATTTAGACCCCCTACAGCAGTGGTCCCCAACCTTTTTTGCACCAGTGACCGGCTTGAAGCAAGATCATTTTTCCATGGCCCAGCAAGGAGGGGGTGGGGTGGGCGGGGTAATGGAGGGATTTGGAGTTTAGTGCATACTTATCATATAGTGTAGACCAGGTCCCCGCCAGGAGCTATGCCAGGAGCCCCACATAATGTGCTGTGCCAGGAGCCGCATCACTGAGGCCCCATCACGCCCTGCAGCAGGACAGGGCAGCTGTCCTGACAGGTGCTGTT
The DNA here is from genome assembly GCF_046119375.1 of Phyllobates terribilis. Taxonomy (NCBI): domain Eukaryota; kingdom Metazoa; phylum Chordata; class Amphibia; order Anura; family Dendrobatidae; genus Phyllobates; species Phyllobates terribilis. The sequence continues at coordinate 107,697,353 of NW_027362765.1, forward strand.
CAGCTGCATTTACTTCATCCCAGGGGCGGACACAGACTGTAGTGGGCCCCTGTGCAAGAAATTTTTGGGGGCCCCCCCCGCCCTTCATAAGGCAACAAAGTTATGTAAACATAACCCCCCCATGTGCATCTCTCACCCCCCCATGTGCAGCTCACCCCCGTGCATCTCTCATCCCACTCCGTGCATCTCTCATCCCCCTCCGTGCATCTCTCATCCACCCCCCGTGCATCTCTCATCCACCCCCCGTGCATCTCTCACCCCCCCGTGCATCTCTCATCCACCCCCCGTGCATCTCTCATCCCCCCCGTGCATCTCTCACCCCCCCGTGCATCTCTCATCCACCCCCCGTGCATCTCTCATCCCCCCCGTGCATCTCTCACCCCCCCGTGCATCTCTCACCCCCCCGTGCATCTCTCACCCCCCCGTGCATCTCTCATCTCTCCCCTCCCTCCCATGTGCATCTCTCATCTCTCCCCTCCCCCCATGTGCATCTCTCATCTCTCCCCTCCCCCCATGTGCATCTCTCATCTCTCCCCTCCCCCCATGTGCATCTCTCATCTCTCCCCTCCCCCCATGTGCATCTCTCATCTCTCCCCTCCCCCATGTGCATCTCTCATCTCTCCCCTCCCCCCCATGTGGATCTCTCATCTCTCCCCTCCCCCATGTGCATCTCTCATCTCTCCCCTCCCCCCCATGTGGATCTCTCATCTCTCCCCTCCCCCCCATGTGGATCTCTCATCTCTCCCCTCCCCCATGTGCATCTCTCATCTCTCCCCTCCCCCCATGTGCATCTCCCATTCCCCCCACTCCTAGTTAATTGTATTTAAAAAAAAATAAAACTTGTTATACTTACCCCCATGCGATCCCTGCAGAATCCTGGCGCTCGTCCAAATCGCTGACACCAGGTTCTCCTGACTTCCGGCCATGTGACGGCGCCGTCACATGACCGGAAGTCAGGGGAATCATGAAGGTGCTGCCGCAGCAGCGCAGCGCTAAGATGTCCCGGACCCGGCGCTTAGCATGCGGCCGGGGGCCCCATGAGGAGAGAGACGCACAAGAGGGGGGCTCCGAGGGGGCTCCTACCGGCCGGGCCCCATACTGGAGTCAGGGCAGTCATGCCCTGATGGCGGCCCTGCTGGAGGCTGGAGGGGCCCCCTCTCCCCGCGGACCGGCTGAAAAACCCCAACGGCCCGGTCCTGGTCCGCGGACCGGCGGTTGGGGACCTCTGCCCTACAGGACAGGAGTGGTGTAGTGTTGAGTGGTGAAGTGGGGTCCTGTGAGATGCTCCATCCTTACCTGGAAGAGGAGATACCACACCTCTATCTGAGGTGCAGTACCCCTGTGACGACTGAACCCTCAGGGGCGCCACAAAAACAGTTCACCCAACCAATTGTTTAGAGTATCTAGGTATAGTGATTTATACTGTTAAAGGGGAATTTAGGTTGCCAATAGCTAAGATTGTTAAATGTAGAGAAGCGTTGTAAGCAGTGATGAGTAGGAAGAAAGTGACAGTGAAGGAGGTTGAGTCGTTGCTGGGACTTTTACCCTTTGCGTCTAGAATAATGCTTATGGGCAGAGTATTTTGTAGACGCCTGTCAACACATATTGCAGGAATCAGGAACCCTGTATTTCATGTTAGAGTCATAAAGGAAGTTAAGGAGGACCTACAAGTTTGGTTGGAGTTTTTAGAGTAATTTAACCCCTTTAAAGCCCATGACGTACTAATACGCGTCTGTGCCCTGGGCTTTAAGAGCCTGACCCGTATTAGTACGTCATGGCGATCGCGCGCGCACACAGGCTGTGCGGGCGCGATCGCCGCCGGGTGTCAGCTGATTGTCACAGCTGACACCTGATACTATGTGCAGGGAGCGGTCCTGCACCGCTCCCAGCACATTAACCCCGGCAATGCTGCGATCGAAGTCGATCACAGCATTGCGGAGGCAAGGGGAGGTGATCGGTATACTCACCTCCTCTTCCGGCCTCCAGCGCTGTTTGCCGCGGCTTCCCGGGTGTTGCCATGACGACCCGATGTCGTCATGACAACATCCGGGTCACCAGACAGCAGGAAGATTGTTTGGACATGCGCAGTGCATCTCCAAACTATCTTCTCCCTGTCCAGCGCTGACAGCCTGCATGGCACAGGGATGGTGCTGCATTCCTGTGCCATGCAGGCGATCAGAATAAAAAAATGAAAGTCCCATAGTGGGACAAAGTAAAAAAGTAAAAAAACTGTCTGACAGTGAAAAAAAAAATATTTTTTTTTTATAAAAATATAAAAAAAAAAAAAAAAAAAAAAAAATCCACTAAAAATAAAAATATAATGTACCCATCAATAAATATTATTATGAAAAAACAAACAAACAATAAAAGTACACATATTTGGTATCGCCGTAACGACCTGACCTAGAAAACTGTTCCACTAGTTAACCCCTTCAGTGAACACGGTAAAAAAAAGCAAAAAACAATGCTTTATCATCATGCCGCCAAACAAAAAATGGAATAACACGCGATCAAAAAGACGAATATAAATAAAAATGGTACCACTAAAAACGTCATCTCATCCCGCAAAAAACAAGCCACCATACAGCTCCATCATCCGAAAAATCAAAAAGTTAGAGCTCTCAGAATAAAGCGATGCAAAAAAATAATTTTTTCTATAAAATAGCTTTTACTGTGTAAAAGCGCCAAAACATAGAAAAACTATATAAATGTGGTACCGCTGTAAACGTACTGACCCGAAGAATAAAGCTGCCTTATCAATTTTACCACACCCTGAGCAGAATAAAAAAAAGGAAAAAAACACAATTCCTGAATTGTTGGTTTTTGTTTATTCTGCCTCCCAAAAATAGGAATAGAAAGCGATCAAAAAATGTCACGTGCCTGAAAATGACACCAATAAAAACGTCAGCTCATCCCGCAAAAAACAAGCTGTCACATGACTCTGTCTGCCAAAATATGGCGATGCAAAAACTAGATTTTACAAAATATGTGTCTTTTAGTGTGTGACAGCTGTCAATCATAAAAACCCGATATGATTCTGGTATCGCTGTAATCGCACCGACCCGAAGAATAAAGTAATCTCATCACTTATACCGCACGAGGAACGGCGTAAAAAATAAACGCTAGGGCTGGGGTTGGGGTTGTGCTAATATTAGGGTTGGGGTTGTTTTTTTTTTCCAATGCAAAAAAAAAAAAAAGAAAAAAAAAGATGACGATATGGCTACTAGTGTTGAGCGCAAGTGCTCGCTACTTGAGTTTGCATCGGGTGCTCGGGTATGCACTGAGTATCGCGGGTGCTCGAGTCTCCGCCCCATATGCTTCGCGGCCAAAAAAACCTTGCGGGGATTGCCTGCCATGCACGAGCGATCCCCGCATGTTTTTTTGGGGGTGTCTAATAACCGTGAAACATGCGGGCGGGGACTCGAGCATTTCACTTGAGCACCCGTGATACATGGTGCATACCTGAGTACCCGATGCAAACTCAAGTAGCGAGCACTAGCGCTCAAGAGTAATGACAACTTATTCAATATGATGACCTAATGTTATCAAATTCTGTGTCGTACCTCTGGGTTCAAAATGTTCGCTATACCCCTTAATAAAATCCTTGAGGGGTATAGTTTCCAAAATGGGGTCACTTGTGGGGGAGTTCCACTGTTTAGGCACATCAGGGGCTCTCCAAATGCGACATGGTGTCCGCTAACAAATTGAATGGAAAATCGGCTCAAATTGTTAGCGGACACCATGTTGCGTTTGGAGAGCCCCTGATGTGCCTAAACAGTGGAGCTCCCCCACAAGTGACCACATTTTGGAAACTAGACCCCCCAAGGCACCTATCTAGATGCATAGTGAGAACTTGGAACCCCTAGGTGCTTCACAAATTGATTCGTAAAAATGAAAAAGTTTTTTTTTTTCCACTTTTTCGTTTTTACGAATTAATTTGTGAAGCACCTGAGGGTTCCAAGTGCTCACTATGCATCTAGATAGGTGCCTTGGGGGGTTTAGTTTCCAAGATGGGGTCACTTGTGGGGGAGCTCCACTGTTTAGGCACATCAGGGGCTCTCCAAACGCAACATGGCGTCCGCTAATTATTCAAGCAAATTTTACAATCAAAAAGTCAAATGGCGCTCCTTCCCTTCCGAGCCCTGCCGTGCACCCAATCAGTGTTTTTTCCCCACATATGGGGTATCTGCGTGCCCAGGGGAAATTGCACAACAAATTTTGGGGTCCATTTTTTCCTGTTACCCCTGCGAAAATAAAAAAAATTGGGTCTAAAGTAACATTTTTGTGAAAAAAGTTAAATGTTCATTTTTTTCTTCCACATTCCAAAAATTCCTGTGAAGCACCTGAAGGGTTAATAAAGTTCTTGAATGTGTGTTTGAACACCTTGAGGGGTGCAGTTTTTAGAATGGTGTCACTTTTGGGTATTTTCTGTCATAAAGACCTCTCAAAGTGACTTCAAATGTGATGTGGTCCCTAAAAAAATGGCTTTGTAAATTTTGTTGGAAAAATGAGAAATCGCTGGTCAACTTTTAACCCTTATAGCTCCCTAACAAAAAAAAAATTTTGGTTCCAAAATTGTGCTGATGTAAAGTAGACATGTGGGAAATGTTATTTATTAACTCTTTTGTGTGACATATCTCTCTGATTTAAGGGCATAAAAATTCAAATTTTGAAAATTTCAAAATTTTCAAAATTTTTGCAAATTTCCGTTTTTTTCACAAATAAACGCAAGTGATATCGAAGAAATTTTACCACAATCATGAAGTACAATATGTCACGAAAAAACAATCTCAGAATCAGGGGGATTCTTGAAGCGTTCCAAAGTAATTACCTCATAAAGTGACAGTGGTCAGAATTGTAAAAATTGGCCTGGTCATTAAAGTGCAAACCACCTTGGGTTGTAAAGGGGTTAATGGCCAGGCTTTGTGGCGTCAGCCTTTTATTGCAGAAGAGGAGTTAAGTTTGTACAGGGATGCGGCTCCTGAATCAGGCTTTGGTGTTTTTTGGGATGGTAATTGGTGTGCGGGACAATGGCATTGGGCATGGCGTAAGAATGGGGTGTTGAAGAATGAAGTTTTGTTAGAACTATTTTCTATTTTAGTGGTTATAGTGGTTTGGGGCAGTCAGCTAGCTAATAGAAATATCATCATTAAATCTAGTAGAAAAGGGGTGGTCCTTGCAGTGAACCATTTGTCATGCAAATGTAGTTTCGTTATTAGAGCTCTAAAGCCCCTGTCTCACATAGCGAGATCGCTAGCGAGATCGCTGCAAAATGTCCTGGACCATTTTTTGGTCGTTGCCCTCCCGCTGGTCAGCACACATCGCTGTGTGTGACCAGCGGGAGCAGCGACCAGGCTGGTAATCATGATAAACATCGGGTTACTAGGGGCACACGCGCACCTAGTAACCTGTTGTTTATCATGGTTACGAGCCCGCTAAAGTGAGCGGTAACCTCCCGCTCACTGTAGCAGAGTGGTAACCATGATAAACAACGAGTTACTAGGTGCGCGTGTGCCCCTAGTAACCCGATGTTTATCATGGTTACCAGCCTGCTCCTGCTTCAGCAGACTGGTAACCAGGAGCAGGACATCGTGGAAAGATTTGTGGCACCCCAGGGGTCTGGTTTCCACAGTAATGTAATGTTATGTCTGAGAGCAGGTGGGAGGTCCTCTGGTCAGGGATCCTGTGCATGCCACACCTCCTGCCCAGTCTTGGGAGGGGAAGAACTTCCCCTGTATAAACCCGGGGCTGAGGCAGGGTTAGTCAGTCAAGGAGAGTAGAGACAAGAAACAGTCATAGGAAGAAACAGCAGAAGCTCAGTGGGAGCAATACTACTACGAGTCAGGGGCTGGCAGCTGCAGAGCTCGCCCTGACTGAGAAGCTTTCTTACCGGACCCGGCGTCCGAGGCTGTGGGGACTAACTCTTACCCAGCAGCAGAAGCCGACCGGCAGGGGATTTCAGGTCCTCAGGCCCAGAAACCCGAAGGCACGGTCACACGTGTGGGACCAGCACCGCCATCGTGGAGCCAATAGAAGGCCCCGAGTCACCGGCCATACGGGTGAGCACTACACGGTACACTCAGGGACGTGGGCTACTTATATCCGCTTCTAGCAAGGTAGCCAGAAGAGTACAGTCAGTTTGGGAGGCCTACAACTCCGCCTGGCCAGGGGAGATCCCATCTGCTCAAGGACTGACCAGGCCCCGTTCGCTAGCAAGTACTCCGGGTCAGGGTCCTGAAAGACCCTGAATTACACCGCACCGTCTCTGAGTGGTTCCTGTTACCCCCATCTTCCACGTCGGCTGCCCTGAGGCCATACCCCTCCCGTTGGGGGTTATACTATCACGCTGCACAATTCTACACCGGCCTCAGCGGTCTGCCCTGCAGCGGCAGCTCCATAGCTGCAAATCAACGGGTGGCGTAGTCGACACTCAAATAACATCTATCAAGACTGCCACACACTGAGTTTGACTCCCTGGGCACGGACCGGGTCCCCGCCACTCGGAGACTACAACCCTCATCTGATCCGGTTCCGGGTAAGCCCCCGTGCGCGAGACGCTGCGCGACACAGCAGGCCCAGGGGCGCGTCAGATTCTTTCCACGATGTCGCTGCTCCCCTGATCGTTGGTGCGCCTGCCTGTTTGACAGCTCACCAGCGACCACATAGCGACGCAGCAACGATCCCTGACAGGTCGTATCGTTGTCGGGATCGTTGCAGCGTCGCTAAGTGTTACAGGGCCTTTAGGCATCTAGTGCTGCTGTGTTTAAAAGTGGAATATTTGACTGAAGGCTGTACAGGGTGATAATAGTGATCCTTCAGTGGCTGTTTTACTTTCTCATTTGCAGTTCAAGAGTTTCTTCAGTATCGCCCCAGGCACCCAGGAGAGGGGAGTGGAGTGTCCTGAGTATCTCTGGGGATTGATTTGGTCAGGTTAATGGAGCTGTTACAGTGGTCTATGGCCATTTCTACATGGAAAGGTTATTCGTTGGCTTGGGTATCTTGGGTTACATTTTCTAGGAGAATGAAAATGGATGCTAATAGGTGTTCAGAGCAGTCCGTGTTGCATTTTGTATTATCGCTTTTTGACAGAGGGCTCACTTATTCCACGGTAATGAAAACATTATCTGGTGTGTCATTTTTTATGAAGGTTATGGGCCAGAAGGCATGGAACGATTATTTTTTAATAAAGCAGGTGCTAAAGGGTTACAAGAAAGAGAAAGTAGTTCGGGATGGCAGACGCCCCATTTCTCCTGAAATGTTGGTAAATTTATGTACAGTGTCATTCTCTTGCTGTTACGATAACTATGAAGCCCTTTTATTCTGCACAGCAGCTGCACTATTGTTTTTTGGAGCTCTGCGTATAGGCGAGCTATTGCCGAGGGGCAGAGAGGGTATTGAAGGTTTGGCTTTTCAACATATTACATTTAAGAGGGGGATAGTAATAATTTTTATTGCTAAATCCAAAACGGATCAAGCCGGTAAGGGTACGTCTTTAAAATTACAATGTTTAGCGGGTAAAGGTATTTGTCCGGTTTGCGTGGTGCAACGTTATTTAAGGTTACATCCCCTGGGAGGTGAGAAGTTTTTAATTCACCAGTCTGGCAGGCCTTTCACTCAGTTCCAATTCAGAAGCATTTTGAGTAAATGTTTGTCAAAATTGAATATGGCTAATAAATATTTCTCTACTCATTCTTTTAGGATTGGAGCTGTGACGGAGGCTGCCAGACTGGGTTTGAGTGAGGGCTTAATCAAAAAATTGGGAAGATGGAGTTCAAGATGTTATCGGGTGTATATCCGGAAGTGATGTATACTAATGTTTCTTTTTGTTTGTAGTTTTTGTAGGTATAACAGTATGGATCTTAGGTCGTTCTTTCGTGCACTGGGCGGAGTGGAGAGCGCAGCAGCGGTGCTATGGTCCGAATCTGTCTTTGTCTGCCGATAACATAAGAATCTTCTGGTTTGCAATCAGGGGGCAAAGATGGGAAGGACTATTGGAGCAAGCTGCCATGATGAGTGAAAGATCTCCGTCCCCGGATATAATCATTGTGCACTTAGGAGGGAATGATATTGGTAAATTAGGTACAGTGGATTTACTATTCCAAATGAAAAAAAAGTTTAATAGAGCTAAAGAAATTGTTTTTTGGTGTCAAAATTATATTTTCTGAGATCATTCCCTGTTTAGTGTGGGTGAAATCTATGGATCTCAAATTTTGTGAGAAAATTTGCAGAAGGGTAAATAGGTGCATGAATAAATTTATGCCATCTATTGGAGGTTTTTCTTTTCGGCACACTGACTTGGAGGAAGCTTTGCCAGGCCTATTCAGAAGTAATTGGACCCATTTGTCTGAAGTGGGTAACAACATTTTTAATTTAGATCTACAGGCGATGGTAGAGTTGGCCCTGGGTGGGGCGGCGCCATGCTTGCCTGCTTAATCCAGGCAAGATGGCCGGGTGGGTTAGTCGTTCGGGAACCGAATGGACAATAAGTTATAGGTAATGTAAATGGGCTGGAGCTTTGGCTAAGTTTATAATTATTACGTTATTAATTGAAGTTACCTGTATTATATGTTTTTAATAAAGGCCGTGGCCAATTAATCTTCCAAGCAAGTCAAGTGTGTCGGTGTAATTTTGTTTAATCATAGATAAGTTTAAGGTATGGTTTGTGCATTGTAATGCCACTTAAAAGGGACTCAGAATGACTGTCCAAACCAAGTACAGGCGCTCGGTGCACCCATGGTGTGGCCAAACTTTTAAGTGCACCTTCCCGCCTACTTGTTTTCAATGTATCTCCTCCCTTCTCTCTATAAAACCAGAGCGGTCAATCAAAATAGAAGGGGGTAGAAGTAGAGGAGAAAACAAGTAGGTGGGAAGGAGCACTGAACCATTTGGTCAGGCCAAGGATGCGCCTAGCGTCTGCACTTGGTTTGAACAGTTATTCTGTGCTGACAGAGTCCCCATTAAAAGGGAGCAGCAATCATGAAGTCACTCAAGATAAGACTAAGTGCAGACGATCGTGTATTCAATCATCCGATTGAATCGGTTTGATCAAATCACACTCTAATCAGATTTTGATGAGAGTGTGTTAAAAGTGTGATTCGACTCTCTTGGAGGAGGAGAAGATGGAAAAAATAATTTTTCAATCTTCTCCATTCTGTTAGTCTGTGGAAATTGGACTGCACTCCGATGTCATCCGAGTGCAGTCCGATGTTTTCCACTGACTCATTGACTTGCACGGCCAAGTGACATTCGAATATCAGATCAAACTTGGGCATGGTGAGATTTTTTTCTTGGATGAGCTCAGTCCCAGGAAAAAAATCGGACATGTGCACGGCCTCATAGACTAACATTGGTCTGAGTGTGATCTGACGTGTCAGATCGCACTTGGACCGAAAATACAGCCATTAGGGGAATATGTTTACTGCCATAAGGAGTATGCAGCACAGAACAGTAAAGCCCCAGTGTATGCTGACAGCGACCCCGGTGGTGACGGTCCCTCTGGCAGTTGCTGTGGCATAAGGATGGAGCAGACAGACAGACTGCCTGAGCCTCAGCTCTTCTGAGTCTGTAACTATGTGCTTTATGGGTATTATGATGTGAACCTTCTACCCACTGCTTCACCTGGGCACATATCATGTCATAGAACAGACGTCTCCTCTGTTAACTGCAGGGGCTGGAAACCGAGAGCTTTATTCCAACACAAACCCAGCAAATGAAGTGAAGGTGATAGAGGATCACAGACAAGCGACGGAAACTGTGAGTAAACATTTATAAGAAGCCACTATTACTCAACACTATTTCATGATGACTAACACACGTCTGCTAACATTATGACATCCGGGTCTGCTGAAAAGCCCAAGAATAGTAAAATCTGTGATGATACCATTCATAGCAACCAGTAAAGTAGTCGAAGACATGATTATTTCAGTGGTCCGTTATGGAAGTGTGGCACCCCAGGGGTCTGGTTTCCACAGTAATGCAATGTTATGTCTGAGAGCAGGTGGGAGGTCTCTTGGTCAGGAATCCTATGCATGCCACACCTCCTGCCCAGTCCTGGGAGGGGAAGGACTTCCCCTATATAAACCTGGGGCTGAGGCAGGGTTAGAGAGTTCAGAGGGAGAGTTCAGCCAGGAGGGCTGACAGGGAGCTGTGGCTCCGGCTGGGCCCAGCTCCTGGGCCATGCCAGAAGTAGAGAAGAGAAGCAGCATAGGAAGAAACAACAGGAGCTCTGTGGGAGCAGTGCTACAAGGAGTCAGGGGCTGGCAGCTGCAGAGCTCGCCCTGACTGAGAAGATTTCTTACCGGACCCGGAGTCCGAGGCTGTGGGGACTAACTCCTACCCAGCAGCAGAATCCGTCAGGCAGGGGATTTCAGGTCCTCTGGCCAAGAAACCCGAAGGCACGGTCACACGCATGGGACCAGCACCGCCGTCGTGGAGCGGAAGCTACTAGAAGGCCCCGAGTCACCGGCCATACGGGTGAGCACCACACGGTACACTCAGGGACGTGGGCTACTTATACTCGCTTCTAGCAAGGTAGCCAGAAGTGTATCGTTTGTTTGGGAGGCCTACAACTCCGCCTGGCCAGGGGAGATCCCATCTGCTCAAGGACTGACCAGGCCCCAACCGCTAGCCAGTACTCCGGGAGGGTCTATCTTTGCCACCAGTAAAGACCCTGAACTACACCGCATCGTCTCTGAGTGGTTCCTGCTACCCCCATTATCCACGTCGGCTGCCCTGAGGCCATACCCCTCCCGTTGGGGGTTATACCATCCACGCTGCACCATCCTTCCACCGGCCTCAGCGGTCTGCCCTGCAGCGGCAGCTCCATAGCTGCATTCAACGGGTGGCGTAGTCGTCCATCATCTACCGCTGATACAGCGCCACTTAGTCTGACTCCCTGGGCACGGACCGGATCACCGCCACGAGACTACAACCCTCAAGAGATCCGGCTCCGGGTAAGCTCCCGCGTGCGCAATGCAGCGCGACACAGGCCCAGGGGCGCGTCAACTTTTGGCGTAGTCGGCAGGATTTCGTGCCCGCAACCACCGGGTACTGCGTGCCTGAAAAAGACTGTTCAAACTTACCTGTGGTGAAGATTCCCGCCATCCGGCGCCATCTTCCGCTTCCTTCCCGCCATCGGTGGAGTTTTCCCGCCATCCGGCGCCATCTTCAGCCTTCTTCCCGCCACACGTGGAGTTTTCCCGCCATTGGACGCCATCTTGAGGACGCCGCGCGGGAAGAAGAGGGGCGTGGACTCCGAAAGCGCGCGAGAACTGAAGCCCCGCCTCACGTCTGGACGTTGCGTAAGGTCCTGGAAGGAGCCCAGCAGACGCCGACGTCACAGGAGCGCGACGGAAGGTCCTCAACCCTGACGATCCACTGCGGAGCCGCGGCCTACGGAAGAGGATCATCGCAAGGTAGGCCACGGTCCACTAGGGGGGAGAAGGATGTCGGATACGGAGGAGAGCTTCACCGCTTCAACCCCCGCCAGCGCCACCGCTGTTGCGGTCATGCCTTTCACCATGCCCTATATCCCGGGGGCAGCCTGGCTACCCCAGTACTCAGGGGAGTCACATACCCTGCATGACTTTAGAGAAAAGCTGGATAGCCTCTTCCAGGTGTACCCCCTCACAGAGGAGCAAAAAGTGAGCATCCTGGTGGCCCAATTAACCGGGGCAGCCCAAAGGGAGGTAAAGTCCTGGCCACCTGGGAGGAGGACTGTCGCAGAGATACTAACCCAGCTAACCGAGGAGGAGCTGCAGTACTACCAATACGAGGAAAGCCAAGAGGACCCGGACGGGTCTGAGGACTACCCTCAGGAGGGAGCACAAAGAGGACATAGCTACTGAAGGGAAGTAGCGTGAATAAAGAGCTGTAAATAGTTACCCGTAAGGGTACAAGGACTGCTGCTAATTAAAATATGGTCCCCGTTGGGATTAGTGAATTGTTCCCCATGTGCCCCTATCTTAAACCAGGCTGAGGACTGTGAGCAGCCATTCCTTATCCCCACTGGCCGAGGACTGAGAGCGGCCATATCTTGTGTATAATTATGTGTTTCTAGTTATTTATAGGAGTCCTTGGTGGATTTACCGGGAATCCTTGTACATGGTTGGAGCGTAACCCAGGAATGGACTAAAGACTGTTAAGGACTCGGGGCAGGACAGACCCCTACCTGGTTACGTCTCCCTGTTTTGGTGAAATGGACACCTTACTTTTCTTCAAAGACTGCACCCGGTTGCGGACACGCCGTAACCATCTTTATGTGTTTTTTTTTTATTGTATTATTATTGTTTATACCCTGTTATGTCTTTCTAAAAAAAATATGTTTAGTCCCGGAGTACTAAATTTCACTAGGGGGGAATGTGGCACCCCAGGGGTCTGGTTTCCACAGTAATGCAATGTTATGTCTGAGAGCAGGTGGGAGGTCTCTTGGTCAGGAATCCTATGCATGCCACACCTCCTGCCCAGTCCTGGGAGGGGAAGGACTTCCCCTATATAAACCTGGGGCTGAGGCAGGGTTAGAGAGTTCAGAGGGAGAGTTCAGCCAGGAGGGCTGACAGGGAGCTGTGGCTCCGGCTGGGCCCAGCTCCTGGGCCATGCCAGAAGTAGAGAAGAGAAGCAGCATAGGAAGAAACAACAGGAGCTCTGTGGGAGCAGTGCTACAAGGAGTCAGGGGCTGGCAGCTGCAGAGCTCGCCCTGACTGAGAAGATTTCTTACCGGACCCGGAGTCCGAGGCTGTGGGGACTAACTCCTACCGAGCAGCAGAATCCGTCAGGCAGGGGATTTCAGGTCCTCTGGCCAAGAAACCCGAAGGCACGGTCACACGCATGGGACCAGCACCGCCGTCGTGGAGCGGAAGCTACTAGAAGGCCCCGTCTCATGTTGCACATAACACATCTGCATCTCTGGCTGCTGTGGGCATAAAATGGGACAAACTTATGGTGTGGCCCCCATGCTCCCCTGTCCTCAACCCCATTGAGAACCTCTGGAGCATCATCAAAAGGAGTGTCTATGATGGCGGGAGGCAGTTCACATCTAAGCAACAGCTCTGGGAGGGTATTCTGTCCTCATGCAAAACAATTGAAGCAGAAACCATCCAAAACCTGACAAATTCAATGGACGAGAGAGTTCAGAAGCTCCTTTCGAACAAGGGGTCCTATGTGCAAATGTAACATCACCTAGAATAAAGTTTTGAGTTGAAAACTGTTTGATTTCAGTTTGTAATAACCTGCTAATGCTTATAATTTCAAAAATGACCATTTTTTTGTTCTTTATTAAAATGAAAAGGTTGAAAACGCTGCTGTGCATAATAATTTGGAACATGCATTTTGAGAGCAGTTTGAGTTTTTTATTTTTTAAAAAATATACTGTTATCATAGGCAGTTTGTACAAAAACCTTTCAATTGTACACTAATAGTTATTTGACTGGAAAATTACAATGACTGCAATTCATATAGGTAATTTGGGAAAATCTGAGAAAATATTATTTGAATAATAATTTGGAACACAGTGTAGTTCCCAATAAGGCTCCATGCTCTCAAATGAGCATAGTCCGAGCCACAAGCAGGGCCAAGACAATGGGTAGGAAGTGTAGACACCCGCCTAGGGGCGCGATCACACAGGGGAGCAGTGTCAGTCACTGCAGCAGTGCCGGAAACTCCAACAGAACGCGGGCCGGAAATGCACTGAAGGAGATGGCGTACACAGGGGACGATGCAGTGAAATCTGCTCACACTGCTGTACAGGAAAGAAGAGTACAAGGAGCCTGGATTAGGTGAGTATAAGGCTATGTGCCCACGATGCAGAAATGCTCAGGATTTTTTCCTGAGCGTTTCTGCATCTCCCTGGCAGAAAAAAACGCATGCGGATTGTACATGCGTTTTCCTGCCAGGGACATGCGGAAGTGAAGCCGTTCTTCACTTGCATTTCCGCATGCGGGTTGACAAGCGCTTTCCAAGCGATTTTAGCATCACTTGGAAAGTACTTGACAACTTGGTCACTCTATATAAATCCATGCAAACGACATGGATTCATATAGTGTAACCAAGTTATAGTAAAGGAATGGTAAAAAATAAAAAAATAAATATATACTTACCCTCCGATGGCCCGCGCTGTCTTGCTTCGCTCGGTCCCGGCTGCCGGCAGCGGTACACTGAAGGACCTGTCGACGTCAGCGTCGCGTGACCCGTCACATGACTCTGACGTCAGCGCAGGTCCTTCATTCCATCGCGAAGTGCCGGGAAGCAAGGAGGAGCGCAGCTCAGGCCGCCAGAAGGTAAGTATACATTTATTTTTTATTTTATTCTTTTACAGCTTTTTTAATGGTACCTGGGTGTGGATGAGACTCTCCTCTCCTCTACACCCGGGTACCATCTGCACATTAGAAAGCGCCAATTACGCAAGTACAGATGCAGTCTTGCGGAATTGGCGCGTTCTAATGCAAGTCAATGGTGGCGAAAACGCAGCGCTTCCGCAAAATAATTGGTAGTGCTGCGTTTTTTTCCGCAATGATAATCCGCAGCGGAAATTTCCGCAGCATGTGCACAGCACATGCGGATTATCATTGGGGAACATGGAAGACCTTCTACCAAGCGTTTTTTATGTGTTTATGCAACGTTTTTGCCGCTGCGGAAACGCTTAAAAAAAAGCATCGTGGGCACATAACCTTAGTCTTTTTCTTATTTTTCTGATATTATTTTGCCAGTGAATGGGGGACATTACATGATGGCTGTGGGAACATAAGAGGTGTTGTCTGCGATGACATAAGAGAGTCTGGCTTTGAGAACATACGAGGGTCTGGGTGACATAGGAGGGTCTGACTGTGGATGATATAAGAGCATCTGGCTGTGGGGACATAAGAGAGGCTTGCTGCTTTGACATTAGAGGGTCTGACTGTGGGGAAGATATGAGGGGCTGACTGTGGGGGACATACAAAGGTCTGGCTGTGGGAACATAAGAGAGGCTGGCTGTGGAGAATATAAGACGGGATGTCTGTGGGGGACATACGAGGGGCTGGCTGCAGTGACATAAGATGGTCTAGCTATGGAGGACATACGAGGGGCTGGCTGCGGTGACATTGACTGTGGGGACATGAGAGGCTGGCTGTGGCGGACATAAGACGGGCTGGCTGTGTGGGGCATAAGATAGGCTGGCTGCAGGGACATACAAGGGGCTGGCTGTGGGGGACATCATATTAAATGGGAGACTGTGGTGAACATTATACTGGGAGTTGTGGGGGACGTTATACCTGGGCTGTGGGGACATTATACTATATGGAATATGTGGGTGCATCATTTTGTATAGGGGTTGTGGGCTGCATTATACTGTATAGAGGGCTGTGGGGGACATCATACTGTATATTGGGGGCTGTTGTGGATATCACACTGTATGGACGGCTGTGATGAGCATCATACCGTGTAGTGGGACAGTGTGATGAGGGTATACAGTTTGAATAGAACAAAGTGGTGGGCAATATGAGGGCATAGTGTGAGAAGGGGGCACAGAAAGGATATGGAGAGGGGGCAGTATGAAATGGAGGCACAGTATCCAGAGAGGTTAGCAAGGCGAGGTGACAGTGTGGAGAAACCTGATATCTCAGGACACAGGTACAGTTGAACATTATGGTTGAGCAATGAACTATTCCTACGCCACCATTCCATCTGTGTAGAGATGAAGGATCTGAAATGACCTTCAATTCATGTAACACTTTAGGCCACATGGGCAGCAGAGACAGCTCAATTTCAGAGGAGCAAGGAAGAGAAAGAACACACAGGTAATTGGGATTCTTGTGTGGGGGCTATTGTGGGAAATTCATATTGTGTATGGGGGACTGTAAGGGCTTCATACTTTGTGAATGTAGGCCCCCTATGTGTGTGGATCAAAGGCTCTCAAGCACCATTCTGTGCTTGAGAGCCTTTGTGGGTGTCGAGATGACTCGCCGAGGGGGATATGGGGGGAGACTAGGTACCCAGGCCTTGACCTTCTAAGGGATGTCACGGCAGTCGGCTCCCGGGCCCGTATCCTGGGGTCACTCTTTAAAAAGGGGATTGTTAACAGTCTCCGGTTTTCCAGCCGAGACCTGGAGTAACACGGCTGGGCCAGGGACCGGTTCTCTTCTTGATCCCTCTGACTCTTGGCAGATTCGGGCGTACGGGTGCCGTCCTGCACTCACCGTACCCCCTGCGATCCCTTCTGTTCCCGGAGCATACCTCCCTTGCTCCACTCTCACTCCTGGGCATCTCTTGCTAGGCCCACTATGGAGCAGAACTCCTGAAGGGACCTCTGCTCCCCTCCTCTCCTTACTACTCACTGACTGAACTCCCCAAAACTAAGATGGCTTCCCTTTTTATATCTATTCTCTAAGTGCTCCCCTTTTCTACGTCCTCCACCCACACCCACTACTGGTTCCCCCTCTCTTTGGTTCCCCCCACTCCAGCCAGGGACAGGGCAGCAGAAGAAGTGCATAATGCCATTCCAGCCGGCCTGGAGTAGTGTAGTGTTGAGTGCAGGTGTTGGGGTCCCGGGGCAGTACTCCATCCTTACAGTGAGTCCCAATACCAGGTGTCCATCTCACCGGTAAAGGCGCAAAATGAGCAGCATGAGGGACCCGTCCGAAAACCCTCAACATAGGCCCTGGGCGTGGCTACGCCAAATGGGTTTTTGTTCAGTGGTCTTTGGTTGCAGATATAAAACCAATAGAGGGCACTTTAAGAAGTGCAACTATTTACAAGGGACAGTTCTTTGGTTATTCACCGTCCATAACCTACAGTCTCTATACCCTCACGGGTAACTAAATGCACACACGTATTTTTAGTTCACACATAAACAAATTTTAACTCTTAAACTCTCTTTATGTACCCTTACGGGTAACTAGTTGGCAGTTTGGCCACTTTAGCTTATTGGTGGTGTTCCCGCCGGGGGTAAGCCTGATGTTTGCCGACTGACCCAGCTGGGTCATCAGTCTCAGGCTGCAGGGGCATGTCCTCCTCCTCCTCGACCACTCGCACTTGGAGGGCATACCACCCGCGTTCCCAGTGGTGCCTGGTGTAGGTGATACGGTCACCAGGGTACAAGTTCCGGTCGGGATGGCCCTGTTCCAGGTGGGGCTTGACATCCCGCCGATTTACAAAAATGTCTCTGTCAAACTGGGGGTCGTGGATAAAGTCCCACCCGGCCTCTAAATCAAATTTGACGATTAGTCCCTCCACACAGGGACTAGGCCAGACGGACTCTGTTTGGCGAACTTGGGCTTTGGCGGCCTTGTTCCTGGCCTCCATCTGTTCCCAGCGCACCTTGCCAGCTGCAGGAGCTCCTGTCTGCAGAACTCCTCCCTCTGCAGAGCTTGGGCTTGGGTCTCCTGCGGGAACCCCATCAGGCCCCCCCCCCCCCCGGTTGTCCCACCTATATTCTTCTCCTTCATGGCGGGCAGCCGGGGGCGCTGGTGCGGGGAGTTGAGGGCATTGTTGCTGGTCCTCGTACTTGGCAGACCAGTCAAACGAGGGAGCTCCGTACACCCACTCGGGTGCCAGGGCTGGCCGTTCCGGGAGAGAGCCGAGCAGCAGGTCCGCAGAGTCTGCGCCCGGGGGTGGAGGTTCCGGGCTCAGGAGTTGCTCCAGGGTGTATGCGGCCGGGGACGGAGGGTGCTGCAGGAGGCCCAGGAGCAAGTCGGCGCTTTCAGCGCCCGGGACAGGGGAGCTTCTCCTACCTGCTCCTGTGCTGGACTCAGCCTCCTGGCGCTCATCAGGCTCTGCCGGGGCTGGGGTGCCGCTGGTGGCACGCAGCGCTGACTGCCGCTGGGCTGTGATTTTCGCCAGCAGCTCCTCCTTCCACAATGCGATCGCTGCTTGCTGGGCCTTCTCTACATGCTGGCTCAGCTCCTGTACTTCACTCTGGAGGAATTCGGCATCCTCCGGGGACAGCTTGCTTGTTGCTCCTTGCAGGGTGAGGGGGAGCACCTGTTGCTGCAGGCCAGAGGCGGAGGCTTGATCCTGGCTTCCTTCCGTGCTGGCTGCTGGGTGCGGTCTGTCTAGACTGGTTAAGACCACACCCTGTCTCCACTGCTTTTCTCCTCCTCCTCTCCCCTTTCGGGGGCGGTTCCTTGGCAGCCTGTTGTCGGTCACTCCTAGGAGCGGCCCCCCCACCTTGACAGACACATCTACATACATGGTCACGGTTGCTTGGGGCGGGCCTTGCTTTTGGCACCATTCTGGAAGCTGGCCCACGATGGGAGGTGATTCCTTGTTGTTTTTGAGTACCCACATAATGGCGCCCATTCTTCTGGGGCGGGCGCCACATTCAGTGAAGAAAAACAGTTCAAATACAGCACACAGTACCCGGTGATAACGGGCACGAAATCCTGTTCGTGACGCCAGGAAGAGATGACTCGCGCAGGGGGATAAGGGGGGAGACTCGGTACCCGGGCCTTGACCTTCTAAGGGATGTCACGGCAGTCGGCTCCCGGGCCCGTACCCTGGGGTCACTCTTTAAAAAGGGGATTGTTAACAGTTTTTGTCTCGTGACGCCACCTGTGGTTCCCGGTAATGAGTACCGGCGCTGCTGCAGACCTCCGAGGGTGATGGGATGGCAGCTGGGATGTTTCTGCTCCCCACAGGCAGAGTGGGCCCCCGGGGCAGTGTAATGGCAGATGGTGATGCTGGGCGTTGTAGTGCAGGCACGGTAGCGTGGTGGAAATAACTGACAGAGACAGCGGAGTGCAGTCATCCGAGTTTACTCACAGTTCTTTAAGGTTCCTCGGGTACATTGTCCAGGTGTCAGACTCCCGCGTTGCACTGCGTTTGCCAGGTAGGGCCTCAGCACTCCTTCAGGTGTATCAGAAGCACTTAACGGGACCCTCTTTCTTTATGTTCCTTCCTTGGCCGACTTCCCGCACTGAGACTTCTCCCTCCTGCCCTGCGCTCCCCCACACACAGTCCAGATCGGGTAGTCTGAGATCCCTCTGGGCAACCTGGAGTTCCCGGACCTACTTGGTGCCCTTCACGGCGGCTAGGGTGACGTTGTGGCAACTGCACCATGGAAGTACAGAAGCCTCCGGTTTTCTAGCCGAGACCTGGAGTAACACGGCTGGGCCAGGGACCGGTTCCCTTCTTGCGGCCTGATCCCTCTGACTCTTGGCAGATTTGGGCGTACGGGTGCCGTCCTGCACTCACCGTACCCCCTGGGATCCCTTCTGTTCCCGGAGCATACCTCCCTTGCTCTCCTCTCACTCCTGGGCCTCTCTTGCTAGGCCCCACTATGGAGCAGTGCTCCTGAAGAGACTCTGCTCCCCTCCTCTCCTTACTACTCACTGACTGAACTCCCCAAAACTAAGATGGCTTCCCTTTTTATATCTATTCTCTAAGTGCTCCCCTTTTCTACGTCCTCCACCCACACCCACTACTGGTTCCCCATTCTCTTTGGTTCCCCCCACTCCAGCCAGGGACAGGGCAGCAGAAGAAGTGCATAATGCCCTTCCAGCCGGCCTGGAGTAGTGTAGTGTTGAGTGCAGGTGTCCCGGGCAGTACTCCATCCTTACCTGAAAGAAGGAGACACCACACCTCTGGGTGAGGTGCAGTACCTCTGTGGCGACTGAACCCTCAGGGGCTCCACAATATTGTATTTGGGGGCCACTGTAGGCATCATGCTGTGGGTGGGAGCCACTGTGGGCATCATACTACTATGCATGGGAAGGAATGATTGTAGTAATGATCGTTCGTCTCTATCCACTTTGCACACACAGATGATGTCACATGTGAATGGAGGCTTAAGGAACGACGATCTACATGCTGCATCATGGATGGGCACTTGTTACAGGCAGATTATCTGCTTGTGTATAACGACCCTTATAACCGTCATTATTGTGGGGAGAACTGATCAAATCAGTGAATGTTTCATTAGGTCAGATGATGATACAATCAAGAATTTCTGCATCCCCTGATTAATTGCTGGTTCTCCAGCAAGTAGCGTCCCTGGCCACTGGAGCTGTTCTTGGGATAGTCAGGAACTCTGGGGCTCGCTGGTTCTAGAATCAGTCATTTGCAATGTAAGTTTTGGTTGTGAAGCACCACCTAATGGTCACAGTGAAACATGTGTTCAGCAAAACTCCAGAAAAGTGTAAGTCTTTCCATTTACATAAAAGATAAAGTAAAGGAGACATTTCTGCAGAAATTTCTTTTATTTCTTTACGGGTCCCTTTTTCAGTTCTTAGCCGGACGTTCTATTTCATCCACAGAACAATAAATAAAAGGTCATGAAATACATTACAATTCTGTACATTAGGTTACAAAATCATCAGCGCCACAATACTTAGAAATCGGCGATACATCAAGTGATCAGATTTACCCTACGGAAGGTGCACACGTACAGGGGACAGAAATTAAAATAACAGCAACGTTAACTGGCTGTGACTGAACAATAAAATCAATTATTGCTCGGAACGCTCTTCCCTTTATAATGACAGGTAAACGTACAGTTCACAGCCATCTGTACATTATTACAGTGGTTTGATCAGATCTGTCCCAGTGATCACTTACTGCCTTCTTATGAGCACTTGTAAATGGTGACATGCATATGTGATCAGTAATCCTGGATCATTGTTATTCATTTTATGTTGATTGACATCATTTTAGCCCTGGGGCGGCACACGGCCTGTGGCATGTGTGTGGCACGTGTGTGGCACCCGTATTTTTCTTCACATTGTATTTCAAAACAGTCAAATCACCATCATGCAATTTAATGGACCGCAGCTGTCCTGCTATGTAAAGGCCACGGGGTTCAGATCTTACATTTTCCAGGGCTATGGGGTCAGAGTTAGCAGAAATGTACAGACTCCAAAATAAATAAAAATATTAATAGTTTGTTGTTAACTTATGACATGCATAGCTTGTTGCATATTTACTTTCATAGAAACTTTGGAAAGTTTAGATGAATTAATCATATGTTATGTTTCATCGATCTTAATGTCTGTATTAAGTAACTACACTAAATGTGTTAAATCTATTATGCATTAATAAGGAGTCAGAGTGCTCATAAATGGAGGAGTCAGAGGTTTGTCTTACCAACTCCACAACCCTGGAAATTTTTGCCAATAAATTGCAATTTTTACTTGCGCAGGTATACAGAGCTCCATCCTTAGATACTGCGTTGCTTCTGCATATCCCCAAAACAAAAAGGACTATGTGCCAATAACAACAATCCCATCAACTAATCAGAGTTCACAGTATTAGAATATTTTAATTTCCCTGGTCATAGGATTGATCGAAACTTCTCGAGAACACATTGGAGCAGTATGGTGGAAGAACGACATGGTTTTATGGTCTTTCTGCCAAGCAGATATCTGATTGTTTGCTGCAAGTTAAAGGGGTTAAAAGAAGTTATCACCTATATGTGGGATAATTGATAATTTACTGATCGGTGAGGAACAGAGTGCTAGGTCCAGCAGTGATCAGCAAAACAGGGAATTTTTATCTGTTACAAAATATTGCGGCAGGTAGGATGCCCGACCACCACTCAATTAATTCTCTATGAGGCTGCCAGAAAAAAGGCGAGTGCAGCGCTTAACAGCCCCATAAAGAATGAATGGAGTGGTGGGTGAGCTTGCGGACTGCCATTCCAACCTAACAGGGATAAAAGTGCCCGGCTTTGCCGATCAGTAGTTCGACCGTCACTAATCAACAAGTTATCTATGGAGAGGTGATCGCTTGTTTTCAACAACCATATAAAGAGCAGCACTGCATCTTTCCATCATGTTCCCTATAGTTTAGTTTATTCAAACTCTTTACTTTATTAGTCACATAAATACAAACAGAAAGAAAAAAAGAAATAATCAATGTTCTGTGTTCAGAAGAATGTGCGCATGGGCAGTGCATAAGGGGTGACGTGCGCAGTGTTGGGAAGGAGCTAGTGACATGCAGAAATGAAGCCACTACAGTGCAACGTTCACTACTGACGCTATCTAAGATATTGGCAAAGTATGAATTCTTTTTGGCACACGTCTAGAGAGAACGACAGGGGTAAGAGGCCATATATATGCAGATAAACCTCTAATGTATAACCGGAATTACTGCAGAGGTGTCACGGGCTCTTACCCAGGCAACTCAGACAAGCGTAATCCAGGTGCTCTTTGGAGCCAACATTATGACTTCCCACAGTTTTTGAGAACTGGAGGTAATGTGCTACAGGCTTGTATGATGCTCTAACTCTAGCTTTGAGGACCTGTGGAAGGTCCAGGCTTGTTTCTGTAATGCAGGCTCAAAAAAAAGACTTGTATTCCCACAATGTCACTCCATAATACTCCATAGTACTACTGGTACAATTTCATTGTTCCCACCTCGAGGCCTTAGTTTTGGCCTATTTGCGTTTATAAGTGATGCACTGTGCATCGCTACAGTTAAAACCTGATAAAAATGCAAGAGTATAATAAAAGTATATAACAAAAAAAACAACCACCTGTATAACATTTGTCTGAAAGTGGCCTTAAAAGCATTCCTACTTTTGGGGAGAAAAGTATATAATTTGTTTTCCATCAATGCATATAGTTTTGTGGCTAAAATTCATTTTTGAAATTAGGTTTCATGAAAAAATTCCATAGCCTAATTGTCATACTGTCTGCACAATTAATTGAGAATTAGTGATGAGCGCCAGTGCTCGTTACTCGAGTTTGTACCAAGTATCGCAGGTGCTCGAGTGAGATGTTCGCATCCCCGCGGCCACATAACATGCGGGGATTGCCTGACAAACACGGATAAACCCTGCATGTTTTGTGATTATCTAACAGCCACAAAACATGCGGGCGTGGGGACTCGAACATGTAACTCGAGCACCCGCAAATACTCTGTGCATTCCCGAGCACCCTTGGCAAACTCGAGTAACGAGCACTTGCGCTCAACACTACTGAGAATCCATCAGTGAGCTCGTTCTGGAGAATTGATAACTTTTATTTGACTTCTCTGAGTTCCTCTCAGCTGATTTATGACCACAGACCACATCAAAGTTGACTGTGCTGGGAAACAAAGAACCTGTAAAAGCCACATGGAGCAAAAATTTTAATGAAACCCAAGTGCAAAAATAATTTTTAGCCCCAAATACAGCATTTTTAAGTAAAAAAATTATAATTGTGGACCCCACAGATTTCAGATGATTTGAAATTAGTCCACATTTACACCAACAAATACATTTTTTTAGGTTACAACCAATTCTTTTCTTCCTCATTCATTATGATCTTCCTAACGGAAAACCTTTCTATTCCCTAAAGTGATTGGATTTTTATGCATGTCAGAATCAATCGGAACAACTGCATTTTTTTGGAGGTGAGTTGGGATCAAATATCTGTACATGCCAAAGCGCGCTGAACAACGTCAGTAATTTATCCATCAGACATAGTTCATAATTATGACCTTACAGGCGAAATGGTATTTTAGAACTATGTGTGCCGACAAACACTACGACTTCACCAGGTGGTAGCCATGCCAGCTCATAAAAGTGCCATATTCTCCGGCCTCTTCAGGAGACTTACACGTCTTTGCATTACTCCTCTGGTTGGTAACATCACATACAGAATTATATTTTTTTCAGTTGTTACAGAGCCAGAATGACAGTCAGAACTTAAAGCTTCCACAGTCCAGACCCCTTACGTCAGTCCATGGATGCCCATCACAGGTGAGCCAGTCCACTAGAAGGCATTTCCTGCCATGCAGAGGAAAATAAAAGACGGGATCTTGGGTCCAGTTTACTGCTATTATTTTTCTTTGCCCGGTAACATTTGGTTTCGGCACAATATAACCCTTAGTATTTGAGATGAGATAAACCCTGTATCATTTGCTCCCTCAGGGGAATGATCAGTAACTGATGATCATCGTCATTAAAAATCCATATAAGCAGCATCGGTGGTGGAGCACATTCACGGGGGTCTAGGATGTTAGTTTGGAGTAGCTGGGAGGAGAGAACTTCCGCCTCAGATATTTGAGGACGTAGAGGGGGAGACAGCTGACCAGCGTAATGACTGTCACTTTCCACAGGAAGGACACCGTGGTAATGAAGTAAACATCTGAAAAAGAGGACAATCAACAGGTAGTAAGACCGGTGAAGCAGCTAAGAGCGGTAAGCATGCGCTCGATAAAAGGCAATGTAGAAGTGGGTCTCGCACTCCCCTCCCAACCATCCTTATCTTCTCCTTTAAAAGGGAACTGTCCCTTGACTCATGATGCCCAAACGGCAGGCAGCATGAATCAGATCCAGGCTACACCACTGCAGTGAAAATATAATTTGAAGAACCGATCAGGAAAAATAGGGAGAGACCTGACTAGTCCGCCGCCACCCCCGGCCAGCTTTAGTTGATTGACGGGTCTCTTCCATGTAGATACTTAGCGAGAGACCTGTCAATCACCTAGAGCATCACTGGGAAAACCCACTGGACTAGCCATGTTTCTTCCTATTATGCTAGGCCAAATAGTCAAACTAGATCTTCTCAAGCGCAACAGCGCTATTGAAAGGGTTACTGTTGTTTTAATTCTTATTTCATAAATCAATAGTTCACATGAAAATATGAAACTTTGTAATATATCTTATCAGAGAAATCTGTTTCTTTCTCCATCAGCATTGGTCTTTCATGCTCAAAATTCCCAATTCACGGGTAAAATCTGTCTTCAGTGAAGACAGATTTTTAAATTACTGAGATAGGAGATGGCAGCTGATACTGATACACTTTTATGTAGATAGGAGGGGGAGGAGCTAGAAGCATAGCTCCTCCCCCTCCATGCTATATTTATCTTCACTGAATACAGATTTTACTTGTGAATTGAGAATTTTCAGAATGAATGATCAGTCCAGGAGAAGAAAGAAGCAGATTTCTTATTCTTATATGTAGTATTGATTTTCACAATAAAAATTAAAAGGCCGGATACACTTCAAGTAGTGATTCTTACATTCAGATGTTATGTAAATGGCCTTTCTGTAAATGCTGCTAGAAAAAAGTGAAAGGAAGGCCGATAACTGGGGAAACCACTGCACGTCTAGTTCCTTGCAGTTTACTTGTGATTTGTGCTCCCAGCACTATATGTGCCCCCTCTAAAGATGAATATACCTCTTCTACTACCTCCTTAGCACCTGAAGCAACTTCTCTGATGAAATCTATTGCGACAATGTGAACAAGGCCCTGCTGCGAGCCAACAAGTCACAGTAACTAGAGAGAAAATTCTATATCTGTTAAATATTATTCTGGATTTATTGCTACTATATAGATTTGGATTCTCCCTTCTTCACTAGTAGAGTCAATGTCAACGATAGGAAGAGCCGTCTATATCCTGGATTAATCATTGCAATGAAAGTCCAAGCAGAGGAATAACATAAAAATGCCTGACTCTGAGATCTATGGTTACAGATGCAGTAATTGTACATTATTTCGGTCACATTTAACACAATTTTGACATGTCTTTTTTTTTTTCAGTGCCAGTAAGCCTTTTTAGCTTTTGCTGCACAATGATGAACCAAACGATCAATCCCTTAAGCTATGTTCACACTTTGCATTTTTTTGCTGCATTTTTTATGCAAATTTAAAGCTGATTTTTAAAAGTACCTACAAATGTTGAGATGTCAGAAATCTTATGCATCCGTTTGTTTTTTTTACCTGAGACTGCTGCGCTTTTGAAAACTGCAGCACGTTAATTCTTTCAGCGTTTTTGCAGCAACGAGAGAGTGCAAAAATGCAGTAAAAAAAAAAAATACAGCAAAACCTGTAGATTTATTGTTTTAGAATTTGTGACATTTGCTTTTTGCTGGAGACTTTGATTTCTTCTTACCAATGAACTCATGTAAGAAAACGAGGGAGGCAATATAACAGGAGAGACTGAGGAGCTCGGCCACGATCATCAGCCAGTGCCAGGTCTGGATGGTCAGTGCCACCATCAGTAGTTCCGTGAGGATCAAGGAGGTGAAGGAAATGGCCACAATGTGGACAAACTCCGACTCAAAGAGCAGCAACGCTCCGTACATGATGATGCTTCCTGGAAAAATGGGGATGAATACGAGATTAGGAACATAAGAGATAAAAATCCAGGAGTTTATGCGTAAAGTTGACTTTTTAAAAACAATGTTAAACCCGGCACCTTTGGCACAATCCCTTACAGGGTCACGCATAGCGGTATACTTGTGGCCGAGGTGCGGCTGTATCCTGACATTGGCGTGTAAACTGATTACTTTTATTAATAGCTGCACCTTTTTTGCACAACTGTGCAGCCATTAGCAAGAAATAATCAATTTACAAGCGTTTCCCTATATCCTGGCAGCCACACCTTGGCCAGCGGCAACCACTTCATGTGACCTTACCCCTAATAACTCTTACAGCCCCGCTCTTCAAAGCTTTACTGTCCAATGCAAGAATCAGCTATTCACATGTTAATCTGCATGTCATAAAGTGGTATTCCGATCTTGATGAGAACCTGGCACTAAATCAGTCCTTTTAGGCCACTGCCCCACTATCAGTATTTGGTCAGTATTCTGTCAGTATTTTTTCTCAGGAGTGGGAGCCAAAACCAGGAGTGGGTGATAAATGCAGAATTGGTGACTTGTTTCTATTATACCTTTTCTCTGATTGTTCCTCACCTGGTTTTGGCTCCAACTCCTGAGAAAAAATACTGACCAAATACTGATAGTGGGGCTGTGACCTTATTCTCAGAATTGGTGGAGCTTCCAAGATCAGACCAGTGATGACATAACTGAGGTATTGGCTACCACTTTGTAAGATGAGAATCACCTTTAATGAACCAAGCATAGTGTGTGGATTTCACACTAGACATTAATAGAAATCAATGGAAATTCATGATCAGATTTGTCATCAGCAACCAATTTATTAAACATTACAAGTAGCAACAATGATAAACTGCAAAGGAAAAAAATGATGTTGGACTTCACGTATGTTGCTGGCCATCTAATGTTACCTACAGTTGCACTTTATACTTCAACCAGCAAAATAGAACAGACTACGTACCTTGATAAATGCTGATCAATACCCAGATGAGGAATGTCTTGTATGACAGAGGCCTTCCCTGGAAAGCAGAAAGAGAATATTCAAGTATGTGCTGAAATTTTACCTGCCATTATTCCCCAAACTTCTGTTATCAAAGCATCTTTTCAACTAGAAATGCAACTTTACTTGTGTTTGGTGTAAAATAACAATCAATCACTAACCAAACATATTAATTATTTATCCTACAGTAACCCCCAAGTTACATCCTGAGCTGCACTCACTATTTTGCTGGTGCAGTCATTGTGTACATACATTACATTACTTATCCTGTACTGATCCTGAGTTACATCCTGTATTATACTCCAGAGCTGCACTCACTATTCTGCTGGTGCAGTCACTGTGTACATACATTACATTACTTATCCTGTACTGATCCTGAGTTACATCCTGTATTATACTCCAGAGCTGCACTCACTATTCTGCTGGTGCAGTCACTGTGTACATACATTACATTACTTATCCTGTACTGATCCTGAGTTACATCCTGTATTATACTCCAGAGCTGCACTCATTATTCTGCTGGTGGAGTCACTGTGTACATACATTAAATTACTTATCCTGCACTGATCCTGAGTTACATCCTGTATTATACTCCAGAGCTGCACTCATTATTCTGCTGGTGGAGTCACTGTGTACATACATTATATTACTTATCCTGTACTGATCCTGAGTTACATCCTGTATTATACTCCAGAGCTGCACTCACTATTCTGCTGGTGGAGTCACTGTGTACATACATTACATTACTTATCCTGCACTGATCCTGAGTTACATCCTGTATTATACTCCAGAGCTGCACTCACTATTCTGCTGGTGGAGTCACTGTGTACATACATTACATTACTTATCCTGTACTGACCCTGAGTTATATCCTGTATTATACTCCAGAGCTGCACTCACTATTCTGCTGGTGGAGTCACTGTGTACATACATTACATTACTTATCCTGTACTGATCCTGAGTTATATCCTGTATTATACTCCAGAGCTGCACTCACTATTCTGCTGGTGCAGTCACTGTGTATATACATTACATTACTAATCCTGTACTGATCCTGAGTTACATCCTGTATTATACTCCAGAGCTGCACTCACTATTCTGCTGGTGCAGTCACTGTGTATATACATTACATTACTAATCCTGTACTGATCCTGAGTTACATCCTGTATTATACCCCAGAGCTGCATTCACTATTCTGCTGGTGCAGTCACTGTGTACATACATTACATTACTTACCCTGTACTGATCCTGAGTTACATCCTGTATTATACTCCAGAGCTGCACTCACTATTCTGCTGGTGGAGTCACTGTGTACATACATTACATTACTTATCCTGTACTGATCCTGAGTTACATCCTGTATTATACTCCAGAGCTGCACTCACTATTCTGCTGGTGCAGTCACTGTGTACATACATTACATTACTTATCCTGTACTGATCCTGAGTTACATCCTGTATTATACTCCAGAGCTGCACTCACTATTCTGCTGGTGGAGTCACTGTGTACATACATTACATTACTTATCCTGTACTGATCCGGAGTTATATCCTGTATTACACTCCAGAGCTGCACTCACTATTCTGCTGGTGGAGCCACTGTGTACATGTATTACTTATCCTGTACTGATCCTGAGTTACATCCTGTATTATACTCCAGAGCTGCACTCACTATTCTGCAGGTGGAGTCACTGTGTACATACATTACATTACTTATCCTGTACTGATCCTGAGTTACATCCTGTATTATACTCCAGAGCTGCACTCACCATTCTGCTGGTGGAGTCCCTGTGTACATACATTACTTTATCCTGAGTTACATACAGTATTATACTCCAGAGCTGCAGTTCTCTTTGGTGAAATCTTCTAGTACTCCCAGCCATGTTAGTGTCTCCAGAGACCTTGATCATCTGACTTACATTTTTGGAAGTTTCCTTATACCAGGCTCTGTACAGTCATATATTATATGAAATATTAACTTCTCCCATTCCCATTTATTTGTATAAAGGCCTGCTAGCTAAATCTCCTGATGAAGCGACACATGAGTGAAATATGTGGCAAGTCTGGACCCACATGGCTCTATAGCAATCATAAATTGATGCCTATTTTTTTCCCTACATGTTAATTCGTGCTTCTAGCCTATAATACAGGGATATACTATGGGTGACACATAGTTACATTATGCTATTAACAAAGTATGTCTCCTTTTCTTAACGTTTCTTTGTCCCTACTGTTTTGGGAGGAAGCCAAATGGGGGGAATCAGGTTTTTATTTTTTGAAATGATTCCTTTTTTTATATATTTCTATTATTTTCTGCCTGTGTTAGTGATACATAATAAAGTAATATTTTGTATTGTTATTGGATGATCCGTCATTATGGATACATGTTCCTTCGCTTATTGTATATGGCTTAGTCCTGTTTACATATATATGAGCCTTACACTTACATAATTGTGGTGCCTATGGTTACTCTTTGCCTTGCAAGTAAAGTTGGTGCGAATCGATTAACATGGTCAATCGACCAGGTACGTAATCTCTAGCCGCTGGATACGGGCCATGAGAGCCTGACTGTATCTGCGGCTCTTTTTTTGATCAGCCAGCCTGGTGCGACATTACACGTGCGTCATCCCACAACGATGACGTTGTACCAGGCCGGCTAATAAAAGAGAAAAGAGCAGCAGACGACGTCAGGTAAGAGGAAGCCCTCTCAGCTCGTGTCCAGTGGCCAGAGATTACGGACCTCAATCAATTAGCACCAACTCTACATGGAAGCTTGGGTGAACTATGAATGCAATTCTGGAATGGTTGTAACCCTGGATTGAACCAATATTTAAAAAGTCGCTCAACTTTTTAAGTAGAGTATATCTATTTTTTTATTTATTTATTTAGTGGCCTTCAGCTCGATCTCGAGCCATGGCGACTTGATGGATGAATGCTCTGTAGGAAGATCGATCTTGTGTAGGCCTAGATTGGTCCACCAGGGTCTTCTCCGCCGTTATCTTGATAGTATCAAGCCACCGGGTTCCTGGTCTTTTTCTTCGCCTTGTTCCTTCTATTCTTCCGACCATGACGCCCTTCTCCAGTGATTGCTCTCTTTGTATGATGTGTCCAAAGTAGACAAGACATAGCTTGATGATCCTTACTTCCAGTGACATATCTGACTTGATTGGTTCCAAAATTGATTTGTTTGTCCTTCTTGCCATCCATGGTATTGGTAACATCAGTAGAGTATATACTGTTATTTTTATACTTTATTTATCATTTATAAATGCTTGATTGCAGAAAAAAATAGTAAATTGATGGAACTTATTACCTTTAGTAGATCCTTGTACAGCTCTGGATACAACATTGCTACTTCAGATTTGACATCTTTATCGAGCACCAGAGAGAAGACCGGGAACATCGTGTAGATTGTGGAATATCTGCAGAAACAACACAAAGGAAGCCGAGCAACGGCAGAACAGATGGGTCATTAAATGCTGGAGATTTCCTATTGCAAAAGTAGGAAAATGCTGCAAAATCCCTGGTACAACACTGATGTGATAAAGCATTACACCTACAGGTTTATTATGTCTGCAACGCCTCTTAGTAAAATTGTATAGTTCTTCCATTGTAGAACATTTAGAAAAAAAACAAAAAAACATTGATTGAAAAAAAAAAAACCACCTCAACTCTTTTCTAATCTAAGCCCTTTCTGACTCACGACTTCGGCTTTTCCTGATAGAAATCCCACAGCACAATAACCGTACAAGCTTGGGAGGGTTTGGCCATCACCCATTCTTCATCCTGATTACATCATGAAGGACCCAAGGGGCCAAAAATTTCAAAGAGCTACGCTCTTGAATCAAGTGGGCAGGGTGGAGTGGCCTCCCGGAGAACCACGATACTGTACAAGGCCGGTCAGGAAGGGCGGAATAAAGAGAAATGAAAATAGAAAGCCATTAATCCTTTTATGGCCTTCAAACTTCTCAAGATACTGACAATTAAAAAAAGTAGTGTTATGTACACTATATATCCGTATTAGTCCACGCACTTCCCTGGGACGATGCTGGGACTAGTTGTAGTCACAGATTTCTCACCAGACCAAAATTCCCGAGCCCTTATAAGTCTGTGGCATTCTGCAACCAGAGCTCTATCTGAATGAATTCAACCTCAAGTTACATAATGTTATAGGTGAGGGCAGTGAGAAATGAGAGCAAAAGGTGATGGTAGGGCCTGGACTGGAATCAGCCTTGTCCTGTTGTCATTTTCTCTCTAAAAAATTTTTGAGAGATTGTTCAGAAATAAAAATGATCCTACAGACTCTGAGTCTATGACTATGGCTTTAAAGGATTTATCTGAGGGTCTCGGAGGTCAGCGATATCCATCATTTTAGAAAATATGGAAAACTCCTTTAAGGCAGACTTGTTACAAACTTTCTGCAATTGTTCCGTACCCCTGACTGGAGACTGCAGACCTCCATGCTCATGCTCCTGGCATAATCCCAATGATACGGATGAAGCTGACATTTTACAACCAATCTGCAACTTTATAGAAACAAATCACTGCTTAAAACAAAAAAAGAAAACTGGATGCGGTCGGCCATTGCTACTAGAAATGATATGTTTTATTGTTTCCTATTGATGGCAGCAGCACCGTGGAGTCGGTAAACCTGAGTTCTGACTCCTCCATTTTTCCAGACTCTGACACCTTTATAAATGGCCAATAATTAGTACTAGCAAAGTTACTGTAGTAAAATGGTAACATCATGTCTTCTCTCACCATGCAAATAATGCGGCTCTGAGATCGAATATACGGTAAATCATATCTGTGTGTGCGTGTATATATAAATAAAAAAAAGGAGATGAATGTGTGTGTGCGTATACATATATTATATTAGATACATATGCTTGTTATACATACATACATATATATATATATATATATATATATATATATATATATATATACACTGCTCAAAAAAATAAACCGAACACTTAAACAACAGAATATAAATCAAACTTCTGTGAAATCAAACTGTCCACTTAGGAAGCAACACTGATTGACAATCAATTTCACATGCTGTTGTGCAAATGGAATAGACAATAGATGGAAATTATTGGCAATTATCAAGACACCCTCAATAAAGGAGTGGTTCTGCAGGCAGATGAGGACCACAGACCACATCTCATTCTGGCTGATGTTTTGGTCACTTTTGAATGTTGGTTGTGCTTTCACACTCGTGGTAGCATGAGACGGACTCTACAACCCACAGAAGTTGCTTAGGTAGTGCAGCTCATCCAGGATGGCACATCAATGCGAGCTGTGGCAAGAAGGTTTGCTGTGTCTGTCAGCGTAGTGTCCAGAGGTGGGAGGCGCTACCAGGAGACAGGCCAGTACACCAGGAGACGTGGAGGGGGCCGTAGGGGGGCAACAATCCAGCAGCAGGACCGCTACCTCCGCCTTTGTGCAAGGAGGAACAGGAGGAGCACTGCCAGAGCCCTGCAAAATGACCTCCAGCACGCCACAAATGTGCATGTGTCTGCACAAATGGTTAGAAACCGACTCCATGAGGGTGGTATGAGGGCCCGACGTCCACAGATGGGGGTTGTGCTCACATGACAACACCGTGCAGGACGCTTGGCATTTGCCACAGAACACCAGGATTGGCAAAGTCGCCACTGGCGCCCTGTGCTCTTCACAGATGAAAGCAGGTTCACACTGAGCACATGTGACAGACGTGACAAGAGTCTGGAGACGCCGTGGAGAGCGATCTGCAGCCTGCAACATCCTTCAGAATGACCAGTTTGGCAGTGGGTCAGTAATGGTGTGGGGTGGCATTTCTTTGGTGGGCCCCACAGCCCTCCATGTGCTCGCCAGAGGTAGCCTGACTGCCATTAGGTACCGAGATGAGATCCTCAGACCCCTTGTGAGACCATATGCTGGTGCGGTTGGCCCTGGGTTCCTCCTAATGCAGGACACTGCCGGACCTCATGTGGCTGCAGTGTGTCAGCAGTTCCTGTAAGATGAAGGCATTGAAGCCATGGACTGGCCCGCCCGTTCCCCAGACCTGAATCCGATTGAGCACATCTGGGACATCATGTCTCGCTTCATCCACCAACGTCACGTTGCACCACAGACTGTCCTGGAGTTGGCGGATGCTTTAGTCCAGGTCTAGGAGGAGATCCCACAGGAGACCATCCGCAACCTCATCAGGAGCATGCCCAGGCGTTGTAGGGAGGTCATACAGGCACATGGAGGTCACACACCATACTGCCATACTGAGCCTCATTTTGACTTGTTTTAAGGACATTACATCAAAGTTGGATCAGCCTGTTGTGTGTTATTCCACTTTAATTTTGGGGGTGACTCCAAATCCAGGCCTCCATTGATTAATAAATTTGATTTTCATTGATGATTTTTGTGTGATTTTGTTGTCAGCACATTCAACTTTGTATAGAACAAAGTATTCAATGAGAATATTTCATTCATTCAGATCTAGGATGTGTTATTTGAGTGTTCCCTTTATTTTTTTGAGCAGTGTATATATACACATACAGCTTATTTAGTCAGCCACCAATTGTGCAAGTTCTCCCACTTAAAAAGATGAGCCAGGCCTGTAATTGACATCATAGGTAGACCTCAAGTATGAGAGAGAAAATGAGAAAACAAATCCTGAAAATCACATTGTCTGATTTGGAAAGAATTTTTTTTTCAAATTTTGGTGGAAAATAAGTATTTTGTCAATTGCAAAAGTTCATCTCAATACTTTGCTATATATCCTTTGTTGGCAATGACAGAGGTCAAACATTTTCTGTAAGTCTTCACAAGGTTGGCACACACTGTTGCTGGTATGTTGGCCCATTCCTCCATGCAGATCTCCTCTAGAGCAGTGATGTTTTGGGGCTGTCGCTGGGCAACACGGATTTTCAACTCCCTCCAAAGGTTTTCTATAGGGTTTAGATCTGGAGACTGGCTAGGCCACTCCAGGACCTTGAAATGCTTCTTACGAAGCCACTCCTTCGTTGCCCTATCACAATACCAGCCTGACTACTGAATGCCACAGTCCCCTGCTCCTGAGGAAAGCAGTTGTGAGGTGCCAGCCTTAAAATAACAGTTTTTACATTTAACGTTAGAATCGTGTACCTACCCGATGATGAGAAATCCTTGGTAGAGAGGTACGGAGGCAAAGTAAAACACGGAAGAGAAAACGGCCTGCAAAGATAAAAGATCCATAGTTACTTCAGCCATCCAATCAGCTCGCAGTCCAAAACGCCGCACCACCAGACACCATATACAGTAATACAGACACAGCGATATACATTATTCTGTACACAGGACTCGTTGCTTCTCGTTTCACCATCAGTCATGTTTTTGGCATTTTTTTGTCGTCGACATATATGTCATACTTCTTCCATTACTTTTTTATTTTCTCCATGTTTAGTGCGTCTCATGGGTTACGCCAATGGGGCACATTTATCATTGCATTTTTACCAGTTTAGTGGCATAAATTGCATATTGGCTGAACATCGAATTTATAATGCAGCTACAACAATTTTTTTGACAAATGCAGAGTTCAATGTTACATGAAGATGATGGGGCAGCTGAATTGCCTGCTGCACGCCTTAGTTTGGGTCCTTACTGTTGCAAATTCCCATGTGAAACACGGAGCTTCTTTTCTTATTTAGTCTGGGGTTAGAAGAGAGATGAATTTCATCCATATTGTCATCCGTGTGCCATCGTTCTGTCCGTTTTTTACGTCCGTGTCCCTACTGATTTTATATATTTTCTGATTTTCTGCTTTTTTTTCGTTTTTATCTCCCCTTCTTTCAAGAGCCATATCTTTTTTATTTTTCCATTCACGTAGACGTGTGAGGGCTTGTTTTTGCAGGATGAGTTGTATTTTTCAATCACACCATTCATTTTATCATGTGATGCACTGGAAAGAGGGAAAACAATTCCAAATGTGTTGCAATTGTAAAAAAAAGTGCAATTCCGAAAAAAACAAATTTTGAGGTTTTTTATTTACCATGTTCACTATACAGTAAAACTAACCTGGCAGAATAATTCTCCAGGTCAGTACGATTACGCAGATACCAAACATGTATTTTATTTAAGTGGTAGAAAAAGAAAAAATTTTTGCTTAGGTCATCATTTTCCGAGACTCGTAACATTTTCAATTTTCGTGATCTGGAGCTGTGTGAGGAGTTATTTTTGCGCCCTGAGCTGACATTTTTATTTTTAGCATTGTAGAGTAGATCCAATATTTTGATCACCTCTTATTACAATGTGGCGGCCTCCAAAAAAATGTAATTCTGGTGTTTTGATTTTTTTTTTTGTTACGGTGTTTACCGATCGGATTAATTTATTTGATATTTTCATAGATCAGACATTTATGAATGCAGCAATACCAAATATGGGTATTTTTTTTATTGTTTTATTTTTAATGGTGCAAAAGGGAGCGATTTGAACTTGTGTTTTTTTTTATTTTTATTTCTTTCATGTTTTTTTTTTACTTTTTACTGTATTTGTTCCTTAAGGGAGTTGAAGCTGCGATTGTCAGCACTGCTATGTATAGTGAAAATCTCGATATCCTATGAACGCCAGCACAGGAGTATCGTCATGACAGGCAAACAGACACGGAGGTCTTTACTAGACCCCCAGCTGTCATGGCAATTCATTGTCGCCCCGTGATCAAGTCACGGGCGCGATGATGTGCGCCTGAAATGACGTACCCCCCTCCCAGCGCATGCTAAATGCTGCTGTCAGAAATTGACAGCGGCATTTAACAGGTCAACAGCTGTGGCAGTTAATGGCTGATTAAATCAGCCATCATCTGCCGGGAAAGATGCAGGCTCAGTGTGCGAGCCCGCATAAAATTCTGGGCCGCGACCCATATGACATAAATGTGAGTCATATGTCGTGAATGGATTAAAATGTACAAGATCAAATACGGTTTACTATGTTAATAATGGCGATGTATTTATAAAAATCAGATGCTACGTAGATCATCCATATGGGATGCTCAGAAGAGACTAATGCATGCTGTGATTTTTTTCATATGGACACTCGGTCATCTGAACAGCCCTTTTAAGATACATTGGTCTGAACGCTGTCTGATTTTTACTCATCCAGCTGATGTCCATATAATAAGCATGTCTGAACCCTATACACACAAGATAAAAATTAGGTAAAAAAGATGAAAACAATCAAAACTCACTGACAGTATGATATTCTTGAGAAATTGTGAAGAATTGAGGCACAAAGAACTTAATTAATCATTAATTTTATGCCTTTTTGTCTAGTATGGTGTAATTTTCACCTAGTTTTCATTTGCACCATATTCATCCTTTCATTTGCACCTTTTTCAGTCACTTTTTTTTGTGTGTTTGTCCCTTTTTTAGCTTCCCACTTTGAGTGGGGTTTCGACTTTCCCGATGTTTTCGCCTGATAATCATTTACGACTTTTTGAAACTAAAAAAAAAAAAAGGTTAAAGACAAAAATAATGATGATTTTTTTTTTACTTTAAATTCATGAACTGCGTGCACCATTTTGAAGAGTTGGGTGCAAAAAAAAAAAAAAGGCAACGAATACCGCAGGGCAAAAAAAGAAGAGTGCCTTAAATAAAAAACGCAAATGATGAATCGGGGCCAAAGTCTATGATAAAGTTGTAGAACTTCTCATTGTACAAGTTTTAAAATATATTCACGTGAAAACCCATTAAATGTAGTATTTAATGATAATTTGTATGGATGCATCATTAAGAAGTTGGGGGATTTGCAGAACTGGGGCATCAAATATCAGTAAAGGGGATGGGGATGTGAAGTAGTTTGTTTTATTACTTTACGGAAATGTTATGTGTAGTGTTGAGCCACCCCCGTAGTGTTCGAGTTCGGTTCGGTTCGTCGAACACCTTCGAACACCGTTAAAACCAATGGCAGGCAAACAAAAACACATAGAAACACATAGAAAACACCTTCAAAGGTGTCCAAAAGCTGACAAACTGCTCAGAAGACATAACTAACACATGGAAAAGTGACAAGTACATATAGTCATGCGAAAATAAAAGAGGTGGAGGAGTAAAAGGAGGGGGAGACACAGATATAGGCATGTCATGCCCTTCTAAAATCCAAAAAGTGAGAAGCCGACACGGCCAGTCCGCTCCTGCCCGTGCCACCTCCGTGTCGCCGGGTTTGTGCCAGAGCCGCGGTGAACCCTGACGGCCAGCCCCCCTCTCCCAATACTGGTGCCTGTCCGCTGGTGGGTCGAGCGAGCCCCCCTGTGGTGGAGGCAGCTCTAAGCTTTTTAATTTAAATTGTCTCTCTAATTTGAATGAATACACTTTAAATCCATTTACAAGGATCTATTGGAGGGCAAGTCTCATGCCAGCAGCCGCGGTAATTCCAGCTCCAGTAGCGTCCACTAAAGCTACTGCAGTTAAAAAGCTTTTATAAGGATCGAGCTCGGCTGTCCACCGCAAGGCATCCTACTGCCAGTCCCAGCCCCTATGCCTTGGGGTGCCTCCTGATGCTCTTCACTAAGTATCCCATGGTCCCGAAGCATTTCCTTTGAAAAAATTAAGTGTCTAAACTACAGGTGGTGCAGCTTGCTTAACAGCCGGGATAATCCGCTCACTAGCAGACACTGCTACTAGGCACAAAGTATTTCCTGGGCTAGATGCAGTTAAAAATTTGTAATTAGATACTCTCGTTGGATGCTGAGAAAGCATTCCATAGAGTCTCCTGGCACGCCATATATGATTCTCTTAAAAAGCTTGGGGTAGGGGTCTAGGGGACCCTTTTATAGCCAAAATCACGGCCCTGTATCGCAATACGTCACCTAGGCTGAAGATAAATGGAACTGTAGCACCCTGAGGGCTCGGTTGCTACAGACGTATTGCACCTCACCCAGAGGTGTGATATCTCACTCTCAGGTAAGGATGGAGTGTGGATCAGGACCCGACACCTGCATGCATTACACCACATTGCCGTGGGGCAGGGCGACCAATATGCCCCTGAGATGGGCACGACAGTCCCTGTCCCTGGCTGGAGTGGGGGGAGGGAACACTGAGGAAGGGGAACCCTGTAGTGCAGGAGCAGGGAGGAAGCAGTTCCTGGGTGCATTGAGAAGGGAGTATAAAAGGTGGGCACCATCTTAGTTCAGTGCAGAGAAGTCTGAGCAGAAGTGGCAGGGAGCAGGGGCTCTGCATGAGCTCTGCTCCGGAGGCGGGCCTAGTAACAGAGGCCCAGGCCTGGAAGAGGGAGAAGGAAGGAAGAGGAGCGGAGAAGGCTCCAGGAACGAGGAATGAAGGGATCCCAGGGGTGCGGACGGGCGAGTCGCCACCGCACGCCCGAATCCACCTGCGTGGAGGGGTCAGGCCAAAGGGGGAGACCGGTCCCCGAACTAGTGGAGGCAGGAAACGACCCTCAGCTAGAAACCGGAGGCTCTGACATTTTATGTGGCGCAGCCCCTCGCTACACCCGCTAGGAAGGCACCACATAGGGTCAGGGAAACTGGCGCCAAGTTTACCAAGAGGAGGCCCGAGGCAGCCGGACAGAAGTGTTGGTAAGAAAGGCCAGACAAAGGACACACAAAGGGGGTCCTGTGAAGTGCTCCAAAGTTATCTGGGAGTTGTCTGAGCCCCTCACCTGGTGAGCACAGTACGACGTGGGCAGCCGTTACCTGCAGACGTGGTCTGGATAATAAGAACTGTGAGTAAAGGCCCTGAACTGCATCACTGACTCCGTGTCGTTACTGCTGCTGCCCTGCACCATCACCCCCATCCTCCGCATACACTGCCCTGAGGCTATACTCCTCCCGTGGGGAGTTATGCTACGCTCTGCTGCACCCACAACACCAGCCTCAGTGGTCTGCCCTGTAGCGGCGGTTCACTCTGACCGCAATCCACGGGTGGCGTAGTCGGACATTTAAACATGAAAACCACATAAATAGTTCCGCCACTGGTTTGACCGCCCTGAGCCACGGAACTGGGTCGCCGCCACGAAGACTACAACCACCAGCATCCACCAAAAAGGGTCCGGCTCCGGGTGTCCCAAGGCCCAGGGGGTGCGTCAGAACATTTTCATCACCTTTCACAATCACCAATGGGACAAGGCAGTGATGTCCTCTGTCCCCTCTCTTATACATCCTAGTGACGGAGCACCTGCTCTCATCAATTCGCCATAACCCCAATATTAGGTGGATTGAGGTGGGAGGCACCGAGTACAAGTGCTCTCTATTTGCTGATGATGTCCTAGTATATATCACTCAATCACATATATCCATCCATGCTGTTATGGCTGAAATAGATCACTTTGTTACATGGTAAAATTTTAAAATCAATGCAGCGAAGTCTGAGGCCCTCGATGTCTCCCTCCCCAAATCCATATAGGATTCCATCCAGTCCAACTTTCCCTTTGCCTGGCCCTCACAGGGTATCAAATACTTAGGAATTCCTATTCATAGAGACCTCTCCCATCTATGTTATCTTAATTTTGGGCCCTTTATTGAACAACTCCATACAGACCACGGTTGGCAAGTTAGAACTGTAAGATTCACTACGTGAACCACTGGTGTTTTGTGGAAAAGCACATGTACACTGCGTTCCAAATTATTATACAAAAAGTGTTTAGGAGTGATAAGGGAAGAATTTGTTTGTTTGTCAGTTAAACTCATTGATGGTGATGTGTGTCAGGGCTCTTTATATCACTGTAAGCAATTGCAGACACCTGTGCTAATTAGTTTGGCAGGTGTGTCCAATGAAAGGCAAGACTACTTAAGAAGGCTCTCTCACATTATTAAGCAGCCTACATTTTCTGCCAAAATGGGAAAGAAAAAGGATGTGTCGGCTGCTGAGAAGCAACAAATTGTGGAGTGTTTAGGTCAAGGCATGACTACAATCAACATTGTGCGATGATCAGGATGAAGTGTCTTGGCAATCAAGAAGTATGTAGCTGATTCACAGTACACACGTGTACGTGCTGATAAGGGCAAATTGAGGACTCTTTCCTACAGGCAATTACGTCAGGTTGAAAGAGCAGCGGCAAAAAAGCCTTGTCATAGCAGCAGACAAGTTTTTGAAGCTGCTTGTGCCTCCAACGTCCCCCGAACAACAAGATGCAGGGTCCTTCAGAGGTTTGCAGCTGTGCATGCGCCATCCTGTCGACCTCCTCTATCCACTTCACACAAGCAGAAACGGCTCCAGTGGGCCAAACATTACATGAAGACTGATTTCAAAACTGTTTTGTTCACGGATGAGTGCCGTGCAGCGCTCGATGGTCCAGATGGATGGAGTGGAGGATGGCTGGTTGATGGACACCCCACGCAAACACGGCTACAGCGCCAACAAGGAGGAGGTGGAGTAATGTTTTGGGCTGGAATCATGGGGAGAGAGATTGTCGGCCCCTTTAGGATCCCTGAAGGCGCTAAGATGAACTCCATAATGTATGTGGATTTTCTCAAACAGCACTTCCTGCCATGGTTCAAGAAGAAGAACCGTGTATTTCACAGCAAGATCATTTTTCTGCATGATAATGCACCATCTCATGCTGCACATAAAACATCTGCATCTCTGGCTGATATGGGCATAAAAGGGGACAAACTTATGGTGTGACCCCCATGCTCCCCTGACCTCTACCCCATTCAGAACCTTTGGAGCATCATTAAAAGGAGTGTCTATGATGGCGGGAGGCAGTTCACATCTAAGCAACAGCTCTGGGAGGGTATTCTGTCCTCATGCAAAACAATTGAAGCAGAAACCATCCAAAACCTGACAAATTCAATGGACGAGAGAGTTCAGAAGCTCCTTTCGAACAAGGGGTCCTATGTGAAAATGTAACATCACCTAGAATAAAGTTTTGAGTTGAAAACTGTTTGATTTCAGTTTCTAACAACCTGCTAATGCTTATAATTTCAAAAATGACCATTTTTTTGGTCTTTATTAAAATGAAAAGGTTGATCGAAAAGTTTGGGGGATCTAAGAGTGTGGCAACCCAGTAGTCATGATTACTTCGAATTCTGACAATATGAGGGTCATGCTGCAGGTAGTGCAGCAAGAAGGCACTTATGTGCCTTGCGCATCTCGGAGCCCCAAAATTATTTTCCGGGCTAGATGCAGCTAAAAATTATTTTTAATTTTAAATCTGGTGAAGCTTTAGTATAGATGGCCTAATAGGATCAGTGCTGCACACTGCTACAAAGCCCAAATTATTTTCCAGTCAAGATACAGATAAACATGATTAGTAATTTGAAAGCTTAAAACGGTTGGTAGGGTGATTTTAACCAATCATCAAGCTTTTACTCTCCCCAGGATGACACAGGGGTAGAAAAGTCGTTTCGGATCCATGATTTGTTCATCTTTATGAACGTGAGTCTGTCTACATTATCAGTGGAGAGCCGCGTGCGCTTATCTGTCAGCACACCACCAGCAGCGCTGAACACACGTTCAGACAGAACGCTGGCTGCGGGGCATGACAAGATCTCCAAGGCGTAAGTGGCTAGCTCCGGCCATTTATCCAGATTGGAAGCCCAAAAAGAGCAAGGGTCCAGTGACACAGTCGTGGCTTCAATGTTTACTTGGAGATACTCCTGTACCATCGTCTCTAGGCGTTGACTATGTGTCAGACTTCTTGTCTCCTGTGGCCTTGCAAAGGATGGGCTAAAAAAGTGGTGAAATGATTCCGCAAAATTGATGTTACCAGCAGATACTGTGGTTCTGTTACGGTTTGAGTGCTGAACACTTGACGGTCCCACGGTTGGCAAGTTGGAACTGTGAGATTCACTACGTGCACCACTGGTATTTTGTGGAAAAGCACATGTAAGATTCTGCAACAGTCTCTGCTGATACTCCTGCATGCGTGCATCCCTTTCTATGGCAGGAATAATTTCTGCAAATTTACTTTTGTACCGGGGATCTAACAGTGTGGCAACCCAGTAGTCAGGATTATTTCTAATTCTCACAATTCGAGGGTCATGTTGCAGGTAGTGCAGCAAGAAGGCACTCATGTGTGTTGCGCATCCAGGAGCACCAAGTCCCTGTTGTGTTGGTGGCGAGGTAACAATCATGCTTCCTTCCTCTGTCCTCTCCCCCCAACCTCGCACAACAGAAATGTGATCAAGGTCTCCCTCATCTGATGAGTCTTCCATCAGTTCGTCCTCCACTTCTTCCTGGGCTCCTGCACCTTCCTCACTAGTTTGGCTGCTACCATGCGCCCTGGTAAAACCATCTCCCCCACCCTCACATGCCTGCCGCCTTGGTGCTGCCGACCGTCTGGACCTTGCAGATGTTAGCCCTTCCGCATACAACTCCTCCTCCTCTACTTCCTCCACCTCCTCTTGTGCCACCACCTGACTCCGAATTCTGTTTAACATGTGCTCCAGCATGTAAATCACCGGAATAGTCATGCTGATAATGGCATCGTCAGCACTAAACATCTTCGTCGCCATTTCAAAACTGTGCAGAAGGGTGCATAGGTCCCTGATCTGAGACCACTCCTCCAGCGTGATTTGCCCCACCTCTGAATCTCGTTGGCCCAGGCTATACGTCAGAACGTATTGCACCAGGGCTTGTCGGTGCTGCCACAGTCGCTGCAACATGTGCAGAGTTGAATTCCACCGGGTAGGCACATCGCATTTTAGCCGGTGAAGTGGCAGGCCCAATGACTTCTGTAGAGATGTAAGTCGCTGAGCTGCGGGATGCGAACGGCGGAAGTGAGCACACAGCGACCGTGCCCTCTGCAGAAGGCCATCTAGTCTGGGATAGTGGGCTAAAAATTGCTGGACAACCAGGTTCAACACGTGAGCCATACAAGGCACGTGTGTGACATTTGCCCCGGCGAAGGGCCGCACCCAGGTTTGCAGCATTGTCGCACACGGCCTTCCCTGGTTTCAGGTCCAGTGGAGACAACCATTCATGAAATTGGTTCTCCAGAGCTGACCACAACTCCTCAGCTGTGTGACTCACATTTCCCAGACATTTCAATGTAAAAACCGCCTGATGACGTTGAGCCCTACTGCCAGCATAGTAAGGAGGTGTGCAGGATCCCTTCTGCGCAGTTAGAAAGCTTGTGGCATGACCAGACAGGCTTTGGGTGCAGGTGGAAGACCGAGAGGAGGTTGAGGAGGCAGAAGCAGTGGAGGAACTTTGACATAAAGAGGATTGACGCACAACTCGTGGGGACGGCAAGACTTGGACAGCAGCCCCTTGTCCTGCTGTCACCATAGTTACCCAGTGCCCAGTCAGCGACATGTAACGCCCCTGTCCATGCCTACTCGTCCAAGTGTCTGTGGTGAAATGCACCCTGTCACACACAGAGTTTCTCAAAGAAGCGGTGATGTTGTGTGCGACATGCTGGTGGAGCGCAGGCACACCTTTCTTTGAGAAGTAGTGCCGACTGGGCATCTGGTACTGGGGCACTGCAACGGACATAAGGTCTCGAAAATCCTCTGTGTCCACCAGGCGGAAAGGCAGCATTTCTGTAGCCAAGAGCTTGCAGATGGTGAAATTCAACCTCTTAGCTTTCTCATGGCTAGGAGGAAATGGTCTTTTACTTGTCCACATCTGAGGGACCGAGGGCTGGCTATTGTGCTTAGACGGGGTTGATAAGGGTGTCCCCGGCAAACTGCCGGTCTGTGAGGAAGATGCAGGCGGACATGTTAGGTTGCCTTGATCCAAAGGTGGTGCTATCGATGTCAGACAGCGCTCAACACCAGCTGGTGTTACCACCTCCAAAGAAAATGATGACCTGCCAATCACGCTGGCTGTTGCGGGTAAAGAGGTGGCAGGTCTGCGCCCCAAAACAGGTGTGACTGCTGTCCCCCCAGTCACAGAGGATGAAGAGGCCGCGGATGCACAAGATATGGCAGACGGTGATTGGCCCGGCCGGCTAGGCCGCATTGTAGCACACTGAGCTTCCCACTGCAACTTATGCTTCATGTCCATGTGCCGGTTCATGCATGAAGTACTCAAACTATGTATTTTTTGGCCTCTACTTAGCTTTTGCTGACAAATGTTACAGATAACACGAGTTGGGTCATCTTTATCGATCTGAAAAAATGCCCAGGCTATGCAAGGCTTAGCACCCATGCGACCTGAAGAGCCACCACGACTTGTGGTGAGAGGCAGAGTTGTGTTTGAGGATGCAGTTGTTGACGTGCTTCCAGTACTACGTCTCTGTCCAGGAAGGCGCAACCTGACCTCGTCGTCACTAGCATCTTCCTCCACCTCCTCTGCTGACCTCATCTCTTGGCTGACTGTGGGTTGACAGTAAGTGGGATCTCCGACCTCATCATTATCACCCTGTGCGTTATCACACCCGTCGTCCTCAGAGCCAACCTGTTCCTGCCCTGACAAAAAACTAAAGTTGTCGCTCCAATCAGGTATTTGAGTCTTATCATCGTCTTCCTCATTGTCTCCACCAACAGGAGTTACAGTTTGGGAATGAGGGTCTACATTATGGTCAGAACCTTCTGCGTCTGGTCCTGGATCCGACTCATAAAGATTCTGGGCATCAGTGCAGATCATTTCCTCGTCTGGATTCACAGAAGCGCTGGAGTCGACCTCTGATTCCCAGGCTATAGTATGAGTAAACAGCTCTGCAGACTCAACCATCTGTTCTACCTCATACTCAGACGGGCAGCTGGAGATTTGGGAGCTGTGAGGAAGCAAGTGCGATTTGGGTGACACCTTTGAGGACTGGAGTATTTGTGATGTTGAAGTTGATGTGGAGGAGAGCCCACTTAAAGGAGCACTTGATATCCGTTGAAGCACCTGCTGTT
Source organism: Phyllobates terribilis (assembly GCF_046119375.1). Lineage (NCBI taxonomy): Eukaryota > Metazoa > Chordata > Amphibia > Anura > Dendrobatidae > Phyllobates > Phyllobates terribilis. The sequence continues at coordinate 107,742,121 of NW_027362765.1, forward strand.
TTTGTGCCTCATCTGGAATTTGTAGCGATTGGCGTGGCCGTAAGAAAGGGATCTTATCACATTGTCCGCTAAAAGAAGTAGACATTTTAGTTTGGCTGGAAGATGGTCTTTCTTCTGCAGATGTTACTGTTGCTTTAACACCTACCCCACGGACACAACCTTTTTTCCCCTTCCCAACACGCCTATTCCCCTTTCCACCAGCAGCAGGCCTTTTTCCACTCATTTTGGTGGTTAACTAATTCACAACTCTGGAGTTGTTTGCACAAAAAAACAATGGATGGTAACCGAGCAGAGCTGAGTGGCCAAACTGTGGTATTAGGCCAAAACTATTGGCTGGGTTAGATGCAGAAAAAAATTATTTTTAATTTGCAACCTGATGGAGGTCAGTATAGATGGACTAATACAAATAGTCCCACACACTGCTAGAAGCCCAAATATTTTTTCAGAGGTAGATGCAGAAAAAAATTATTTTTAATTTGCAACCTGATGGAGGTCAGTATAGATGGACTAATAGACCAAGTCCCACACACTGCTAGAAGCCCAAATATTTTTTCAGAGCTAGATGCAGAAAAAAAATATTTTTAATTTGCAACCTGATGGAGGTCAGTATAGATGGACTAATAGACCAAGTCCCACACACCGCTAGAAGCCCAACTATTTTTTCAGAGCTAGATGCAGAAAAAAATTATATTCAATTTGCAACCTGCTGGAGGTCAGTATAGAAGGACTAATAGAACAAGTCCCACACACTGCTAGAAGCCCAAATATTTTTTCAGAGCTAAATGAAGAAAAAAATTATTTTTAATTTGCAACCTGATGGAGGTCAGTATAGATGGACTAATAGACCAAGTCCCACACACTGCTAGAAGCCCAAATATTTTTTCAGAGTTAGATGCAGAAAAAAATTATTTTTAATTTGCAACCTGATGGAGGTCAGTATAGATGGACTAATAGACCAAGTCCCACACACTGCTAGAAGCCCAAATATTTTTTCAGAGCTAGATGCAGAAAAAAATTATTTTTAATTTGCAACCTGATGGAGGTCAGTATAGATGGACTAATAGACCAAGTCCCACACACCGCTAGAAGCCCAAATATTTTTTCAGAGCTAGATGCAGAAAAAAATTATTTTTAATTTGCAACCTGATGGAGGTCAGTATAGATGGACTAATAGACCAAGTCCCACACACTGCTAGAAGCCCAAATATTTTTTCAGAGCTAGATGCAGAAAAAAATTATTTTTAATTTGCAACCTGATGGAGGTCAGTATAGATGGACTAATAGACCAAGTCCCACACACCGCTAGAAGCCCAATATTTTTTCAGAGGTAGATGCAGAAAAAAATATATTCAGTTTGCAACCTGATGGAGGTCAGTATAGATGGACTAATACAACAAGTCCCACACACAGCTAGAAGCCCAAATATTTTTTCAGAGGTACTGTAGATGCAGATAAAAATTAGTTTTAATTTGCAACCTGATGGAGGTCAGTATAGATGGACTAATAGAGAAAGTCCGACACACTACTAGAAGGCCAAATATTTTTTCAGAGCTAGATGCAGAAAAAAATTATATTCAGTTTGCAACCTGATGGAGGTCAGTATAGATGGACTAATAGAGAAAGTCCGACACACTACTAGAAGGCCAAATATTTTTTCAGAGCTAGATGCAGAAAAAAATTATATTCAGTTTGCAACCTGATGGAGGTCAGTATAGATGGACTAATAGAGAAAGTCCGACACACTACTAGAAGGCCAAATATTTTTTCAGAGCTAGATGCAGAAAAAAATTATATTCAGTTTGCAACCTGATGGAGGTCAGTATAGATGGATTAATAGAACAAGTCCCACACACAGCTAGAAGCCCAATATTTTTTCAGAGGTAGATGCAGGAAAAAAATATATTCAGCTTGCAACCTGATGGAGGTCAGTATAGATGGACTAATACAACAAGTCCCACACACAGGTAGAAGCCCAAATATTTTTTCAGAGGTACTGTAGATGCAGATAAAAATTAGTTTTAATTTGCAACCTGATGGAGGTCAGTATAGATGGATTGATAGAACAAGACCCACACACAGCTAGAAGCCCAATATTTTTTCAGAGGTAGATGCAGGAAAAAAATATATTCAGCTTGCAACCTGATGGAGGTCAGTATAGATGGACTAATACAACAAGTCCCACACACAGGTAGAAGCCCAAATATTTTTTCAGAGGTACTGTAGATGCAGATAAAAATTAGTTTTAATTTGCAACCTGATGGAGGTCAGTATAGATGGACTAATAGAATGATGCTATGCCCAAAAGATTTTACTTCACTAGGTGCAGTAAAAAAATTGGTATTCTATACACAGGTGGTATATCTTGCAATACAGATAGGCTACTCCACTGACTAACACACTCTGCAATAGGCCAAAAAGGATTAGCTTTGCTAGATTCAGCCAAATGCTGTGAAAAAAACTTGCACAGCACTGGCACAGACCTGCCTGGCAAAAACTGATAGGAACTGATGTAACCTAGTCCTGAAAAGGACTGCAATTACAATTAGTCTTTACTCCCACAACCTATCTATTTAAGAGCACAGACCTCCCTGATAAAAGTCGTAGGAAATGCTGTAACCTAGTCCTTAAAAGGACTGCAATCACAACTATTCCCTACTCCCAAGCTATCTGTATATTTGTGCGAAAATTGGCTTGAAATTAACAAGGTATAGCGCACACAGCAACAGCGGTGCCGTCTAACACGCAGCTGCAGCAGTGAGAAAATGGTGGCGACGGGGAAAATGGCTTGGTCTTATAGGGCAAGGACATGTGACATACACTGCCAATGACACATGCCCTTGCTTGTGTGAAAAAAAGCACTTCGCTCCGTGTGTGCGCTGCTGATAGGCTGACAGATTGCACCTCCCCACTGCAAATGCGGGAAAGAGAAAAAAAAATGGAGATCTTCATTGTTCCTGCAGAGATCCATCCCCTGCCCCTCCCCCCACCCCGCTGTACACTCAAACTGCGTATTAACATTAATTTTCATCATTACTGAGAAAAAATCCAGTTATGATTTTGGTGCACGAACAGTTATCGAACATAACCTCGAACAGCCGAATTTTTCTCAAATTGTTCGTGTTCGCCGAATGGCTCGAACACCGCCCAAAACAGCTCGAATTTGAGATTGGCGAACAGTTCGAGTAGAACATCGCTCATCTCTAGTTATGTGCTCCGCTTTCATAGTTTTTCCAAAGGTGATCCCTCCCCTAGAGACCCTGGCTACTACACGGACTGTGCCTGTGATATATACATTATCAGAGGGGCACATTCTACAGATCTGGCCAAGTTTATCCGAGGTCAGTGTGTAATGAGGAAGCAGAACAATGGCCGCGGACTGTTTTACACTCTCCGGAGAGGAAGTATAGGGTGAAAGTGTAAGGTGTATTGTGCAGTGACTACAATCCATGGAGCTGGTGCGTTACTTCACGGCATTGTTGTACAGACTGCATTCACTCTTGCTGAGTCCAGCACCCGATTGTGTTGATAAGACTGAAGAGAGAATGGTTATTGTGAAGGGTTTTGCTCATTCAAAGTGAAGAGCGACGGCTCCGACAGGTCGAAGGAGTGCGTCCACGCCTAAAAGGTGATCAATATGGGCAGCAACTTTCTAATATTCTGTCTCTCAGGACCCCTGCATATTACAGATCCCAGAGTCCGGACTGAATAATTTGCCTCATTATGTATGCATCACGCTTGTAAGGCCACGTCCACACGTTGAGTATTTGGTGAATTTTTTACCTCAGTATTTGTAAGCTAAAACCAGGAGTGGGTGATAAATACAGAAGTGGTGACGTGTTTCTATTATACTTTTCCTCTGATTGTTCCACTCCTGGTTTTGGCTTATAAATACTGATGTAAAAAACTCTCCAAATACTCAACATGGGCACGTGGCCTTACAAGGGTGATACATGATGAGGCAGATTTGTCATTCAGGACTCTGGGAACGATAATATGCAGGGGTCCTGAGAGACAGAATATTAGAAAGTTGCTGCCCATATTGATCACCTTTTAGATGTGCTTCCCAGCATGTGACATGGGGGTGTCTGCAAGGGTTAATTTATCTCCTCACACTCAATTAAGCCCTTAATCTCTGGTCTAGGCTATAAAGTGAGTATAAATCACATCCCAAACACAGACTACTCACCCCAGATACGCAACAGGCTGCCACCACTTAACACATGGGGTGATGAGTCCCCGAAATATGTTACTGTCAGACAATCAAAAAAAAAAGGACACACTCTCTCTGAAAGGCTATGGATTCTTTAGAGCCTACAAGGATCAAACGGATTAAAGATTTTAAGCTTTAATATTAAAATATACACTGCTTACAATAAAAGATATAAAAATAAAACGACACACAAATATGCAAAGCAATTCTAAAATAAAAAGGGAAAAATGACAAATTCCTAAATGTCTACAGTTAACTTCTGTTTCCTTTAGGGAAGGATAAATGAATTATGGATTACAATCAGCAGGTGCTGATCTCCACATGTGAACTCATGCCTATGGTCTCCCATCTTTTATATGCCTGGTCCTAGGCATATATTTTCAGGACAGCCTGGATTCGATTATTTGAAAATTGTTTGTGACTGGACAGTAGGCTAATTAAGGGGTCAGAGCCTTGCAGTTCAAATATCCTGTGTCTCTAGCTACCCCCTCCATACAGTACATAGGAGATATTCAGCTTGGTTATACTCACCATCTGCTCACATTTTGAAGCTTGGCTCACTAGACCGAGGTGTCACAATTGACACCTCTCAGTATTCTTCCTGGAGACCCCCTATGGTTCTGAGTTCTTGCAATACTGGTAAATCCAGTTTGTCCTTTTGTCCATTAAATGTAACTCTACTACTCTTACATATTCCCCTACAATTATATTTTTCCTTTCTTTTCCTGGCCTAATAGGGCTAGTAGCACTACTTAAAAGGGCTTGTCCACTTTCAGTGGACCACAAACAGAGGCTGGACAGACATCGGCCTGAGATGGTTTAGTGAATCTTGCATTAAGCAGGGGGTTGGACATGATGACCCCAGAGGTCCCTTCTAACTCTAACATGCTGTGATTCTATGACTGTAAAAAACCTAAAATAAACATAGCAGGTGAACACCCTTCTTGCATCCAGCGCTGGCTCCTTGCTGTTGCTCTAGACTCAGTATTTGGCTGCAGAGGTGACATCACATCGACTGCACACATCACCACTGTAGTCAATCACTGAGCTCAGCGGCTGTGCAAAGGTAGATGGCAGGAGCTGATGAGCTCAGGGATTGGCTACAGTGGTAATGTGCGCAGTCGGTGTGATGTCACCTCTGCAGCCGAAACACTGAGACCAGAGCATAGGCAGGGTGCCAGTACAGGATGCAGGGAGGGCCAGTGTTTGTTATTTTAGCTATTTTACAGCATTTTGGGTCCACTTTCCTGAAAGTGTAAAATCCTTTTCAGCTACTCATTTCATTAAAGGATTTGTCCACTACTCAGACAACCCCTTCTAAATCCCTATGTTTCTCCCCCCAGTGAAATAACAACAATTATACACATCTCAGATTCTAGTGCCACTCCAGTAGTATTGGCACTGGTTGTCCCAGGGATCGCGTGACAATGTGGCAGAATTGAAAATCAATTGAGCCAGACCAAAATTAAGCTTTTACACCATAAATGCTCTTTTGGCAAAAGGATATGCTGCCTCTGTCTTTATTATGGGGGTTTGCTACATCCTGCAGTGCATTAATGTCGTGTCTTGGTATTGGGAAATAAGGCTGCCTTTTTTCCATGATGTTTTATGGTGGGAGGATCATGCCGGTGTTAGTGTCTGCATCAGGCAATGTAGGACTTGGATGGGGAAAGGTAATAATAGTTAAAACATGCAAGAAAATCATTGAACAAAACCCACTGCAGTCTAAAAGGTAAGCGCAAAACAATGACCTCTGACGGACACTCAATGCTTCTGCGAAGATGAGAAGGACAAGGCTCAAAGCCTATGCACAGGATCAGATCCGAAGAGTATAAGCAAGGTTTCTTATTCTACCAACGCGACTTTCTCAAGGTAAAAAAGTGACTTGGATATTTACCTTGAAAAAATGTGCCGAAATGCGTTGGTTGAATAAAAAAGCTTGCTTATACTCTCCGGATCTGATCCTTTCCATGACAGCAGAACGCACATCTTGATAATCTCCGCTCAATCTCTGGCAAATTTATCTGGACGATACTCTCCTCCAGCCACGGGGATACAGCTAAGGCACATCAGGCTTCTACAGGTGTTGTTTCCTTACACAACCCACACAGGTGAGCGCTACAATCACAATCACCCCCATCTTGTTCCTTACAGTACTGCCCCTATCTGTGTGCATTTGTTCCATCCAGATCTTCCCAAGGTGCAAAGCTTCTTTACATATTCTCAGGGCTTGAATACTTTTCTTAGTCAGTGTATGTGTATACAGTGAAACAATACACACCACCCAGAAACATGTGCCCTGATCATGATCACTATCACTATCCGAGAAGCAGCAAGGTCACAGAGCAGAAATAATAGGCAGCATTCAGCGCAGGGTCCGAGGAGGCGATCCCGGTATAAGGAGCTGCACGGATTGTAATGCGCTCACATTCAGATCAGCGCCTGTTTGTTTATTTAGCAGAACATTGTTTTAAACAAGAATTTCCTTCTATTAAACCGCATTAGTCATCGCACCACGTCCTCTGTCACCACCTCAATTGTACCGTTTCCTTCTGTTTACAAACCGGCTATTTGTGGAGGACCTCCGCTACCTCCCAACAGCAAAACGGTGCCAATTACCATTTTAAAAAACATATTGTCGTCATTGTATACAAAATGTAATCAGCGATTAATGACAAATTGGTCAGTCTGGCAGAGCCAAGATTTACATTAACGTAGCTGTAGCTTCTCTTTGATCAAGAGTTGATACATGAACTACATCCTGTATTATACTCCAGAGCTGCACTCACTATTCTGCTGGTGTAGTCACTGTGTACATACATTACATTACTTATCCTGTACTGATCCTGAGTTACATCCTGTATTATACTCCAGAGCTGCACTCACTATTCTGCTGGTGGAGTCACTGTGTACATACATTATTTATCCTGTACTGATCCTGAGTTACATCCTGTATTATACTCCAGAGCTGCACTCACTATTCTGCTGGTGGAGTCACTGTGTACATACATTATTTATCCTGTACTGATCCTGAGTTACATCCTGTATTATACTCCAGAGCTGCACTCACTATTCTGCTGGTGGAGTCACTGTGTATATACATTATTTATCCTGTACTGATCCTGAGTTACATCCTGTATTATACTCCAGAGCTGCACTCAGTATTCTGCTGGTGCATTCACTGTGTACATACATTACATTACTTATCCTGTACTGATCCTGAGTTACATCCAGTATTATACTCCAGAGCTGCACTCACTTTTCTTCAAGCTCCAGGGCTGAAATCTACCAAAAAACACCACTTTAAGGTATAAGATAGGCAGAACTTTAGGCTTAGGACAAAGTAAGCGACATATATGTGCAAGGTGAATTTGTGTAGATGATATTAAAGTGGTGATCAGATCAGAGACATTTTTCGGACTCCTCATACATTACCGCAGGAAAATTCACAATAATCCATTGACTGTTTAGCGCTTATTCAAGGGTTACAGCTTGGTGCCATACCTGCATGGTGCTGATACAGAGACTCCGGTGGATGACAAACTGGCTGAGACCCGCAGACCTTTTGTAGCTGTTCCGTCCATGAACCATCAGGAGGCGGCCGAGATGTTTAAACTGTGTGACGGAGAAATCTGCCGCGAGTGAAGCCTGTTTTCCCTCCTGAAAGCCAAGGCAGAGAGCGTTACACACAGTCTGTTCCATGCCCATGAGAAACCATGCGACAAACCATAGAAATAGCTACACTGTGATCACAAGTTACACATAGGCTGTGCAGTGAATGTTCCTCCAGGCTGGAGGACTGCTCTTATCGGAGATCAACTCCAACCTAAAAGTAGATAAAAAAAACCTATACTGATTATTACACCAAGTATCTGCAAAATCAGCGTAGGAACATTCTCTAATGGAAGTTGCGTCACCCTCTACCCCATGGATGTCAAACGTAAACACACAGAGGGCCAAAATGAAAAGCTTGGACAAAGTCACGGCCCCACATAGTCCTTCATACAGAATAATGGGCCCCACATAGTCCTCCATACAGTATAATGGCCCCGCATAGTCCTCCATGCGGAATAATGGGCCCCACATAGTCCTCCATATAGTATAATGGCTCCATATAGTGTCACGCCAGGTGTGGGAAAGACTTAGTGTAACACAGAGGGAAAAGGGAAAGGGAGGCCAGACACTAGGGAAAGGGGAAAGCGGAGACCTCCTAGTCTGATCTGGTGTCACCCTGTCTCAACTAGCGTCTCAACAGCCTCAAGCTCCAGAGAGGAAGAAGTACTGCTCCTGCTAAGCTTCACAAGTAGAAATGAGTATAACCGGCGACTCCCTCTCAGACACACCAGGTATATATACATCCAGGCCAGAGAGCTAATTAGCAAGAGAGAGGTAGCCGCTCGGTTCTAAATACAGCCTCTTATCTAAGGAGCTGTCTGCAATGCCAAACGTAGAGATCTCCTGCAACCCACTGCAGGGCGACTGTCTGTCAGCTCTGACACACCCGTGACACATAGTCCTCCATACAGTATAATGGGCCTCACATAGTCCTCCATATAGTATAATGGCCCCACATAGTCCTCCATACAATATAATGGACCCCACATAGTCCTCCATACAGTATAATGGCCCCACATAGTCCTTCATACAGTATAATGGCCCCACATAGTCCTCTATACCGTATAATGGGGCTCACATAGTCTTCCATAGAGAAAAATAACGCCACATAGGGGTGGTGGTTCTGGTGTCACGGGCCAAATATAACCACCTTGCGGTCCAGATTTGGCTCACAGGCCGGAGTTTGACATGTATGCTCTACCCTTAATATGCAAGAATATGAGATATCTGCAAAGGGGCAAATACTTTTCTTATCACTCGGATTTATAGAGGACTATTACGCTGACAGGTTTGTTAAGACTGCATTCAGGCCACGTTCATACTGCGTTTTTGCCACACGTTAGTGGCTCCATCAGGGCTTTTAGCTGAAGCCCTGAAAAATGGGACTCGTTTGGAACCCCCGATAGGGCCATTGATTTTATTCAGGCAGACGGTGTGTTTTTCTGCTCTGTCTGGCCTCCAGAAAAGCGAGGCCAACTGCACTTTGGGCTCACCTCAAGAAGGCGGACACAGCCGAAATGGAGGCCAGACAGAGTACAAAGTAACTACGTCTGCCTTACTATAGTCAATGGCTCCATCAGGGGGTCAGGATCCGTCCAAATCCTGTTTTTCAGGACTTAAGATGGAGCCACTGATGTGGCAAAAACGCAATATGAACAAGGCCTTATGCGTAGTATCTGTCCTATAATGGGGCAGCAGGTGCTTTTTAGGCAGAAGGGTCACCCCATTTTGTTAGGTCCCGGCCTCGATGTTGCAGGTTGTCGCAGTCAGCGGCTTCATGCAGGGTAATGAATGTATTCCCTTCCTTACACGTATGGTTGCAAAGTCCATGTAGCAGCACCACAGCACAGGAATCTGACATCTCTGAAAAAAAGTTTTTGGAGCTGGATCTTGTGGTAACAGACATTGTGCTGGTGTTGCTAAGAGGTCCACCCTGATCCATGCAGGCACAGCTGTAATGGAGCATCTGTAACATCTGCTCAGCATCTTGTCTGTGTGACAGATAGACAACTCTATTTGCCCAGATTTAATGAAACCCACATTTTAACCCCTTTATTTTTAGAATGGTTATTCTAAAAACATGTTGAGAATAAAACTGCAAATAATCTACAATACTCTGGACTCCCTGGATATTGTGTCTTTGTCTCCTGACGAAGAAGTTATAGGTACTATGAAATGCATTAAGCATAAAACCGCATATAATCTACAATTCTCTGGACTACCTGGATATTGTGTCTGTGTCTCCTGATGAAGAAGTTATAGATACTTTGAAACGCGTTGCGAATAAAACCCACAAATCTACAATACTCTGGATTCCATGAATATCTTGTATCTGGTTTCTCAAGATTAAGAAGTTATAGATACTTTGAAATGCGTGAAGAATAAAACCACAAATCTACAATACTCTGGATTCCCTGGATATCGTATCTGTGGTTTCTCCTGATGAAGAAGTTCTAGATACTTTGAAACGCGTTAAGCATAAAACCGCAAAAATGTACAATTATCTGGACTCCCTGGATATTCTTATTTACCAGCAATCGACCAGCATTCCAGCACCTCATATATTTGATTTCTACATTGGTTTCTCCAACCTGCGGAGCAGCAGCAGCTAGATTCACCCAGAACACCACTGAAATTGATTAGAAGCTTCATTTAGGCGTAACTTTAAGCGTTATATGTGTCCAATATTATTGTTAATAAACAGAACCGACTAGCAAAACTTCTATGGGAGAGTGTAGTGGTCATGCTCTGTGCAGAGGTCTTTGTGTAGAGAGGGGGTTGAGCTGCAACCATCACCCACCGTGACTGTTAGATCCTATATTATCTATCCATAGGTCATACTCATCATTGTGATTCTGCCTGTGACTTCTCACAGACTTCTCAGTGGTGAGAGTGAAAACTGCCGGATTTCGGGATTTTATTTTCCATATAGTTACATGAAAAGAGTTTAAAAAAAAAATCACATTAAATTATGCTTTTATGTTAAATACATTTTTTAAGAAGCACTCCCATCAAACTGTTTATCCTCTTAATATATAGCACTGTGTACTTACAATTGCTCATTTTGACTTTCTACCCAATTAATTCATCTCTTTTCCATTAGGTCTATGACATCACATGATTAAAAACTGATTAACTGAATCCTTCCAAGCTCTGTGTAGAAACAGGAGGTCAATTTTCTCTGCGCAAGTCATGGGTCACTGCAAAAGTCTATGGCAGGAGAGAGGGGGGAGCAGCTGGGTCAGGAGTTGAAGAGGGGAATGATAAATACAGGGACAAGAAACTTCCTGTTTCTACACAGCGCAGAGAAAAGAGAAGAAGTAGCTGGGTAGAAAGGTAAAATGAGCAATTGCAAGTACTCAGTGCTATATAATATGATGATTGCAATGTATTAAGAGGATAAAATCTTTGATGGGATTGCTTCTTTAAACAATTAATTATTACATGTTTTAGTTTACAAAGACCGCTCACCTTCCCCTCAACTCCCACCCCGCAATCTGCTTCCTGGATCATGCTGACGTCATTCCCACCGTCACCTGGAAGACAAACCACGTAAAGAAGAGGATGAAGTAACTACAGGACAACGTCCTTATTATTCAGGATATTATTCTGAACCTTTTAATATATTCTTTGAATTTCTCACTGTTTTATTTTCTATGCTGGATATACTATTGGACTGAATGAGTTCTATAACTGGAACCTTTCTAATTAACGCTCTAATATTATAAACCCGGTTGTAGTCTGCAGGAGTATTCAGTCTCAGCTATATAAACAAGAATAAAATAAAATAAAAAAATAAAGTGTAACATGTTGCAAAACTTTATACGATTATTCCGTTATCTTGATGTACATCCCATTATTCAGCCTCAGATTAGAGGGGTTGTCTACCTTTCCTAATTTTTTTTTTTTTTTACTTATAGGTGTTGTCCGGCCTTAGGGTACAAGGCTGCAGTCACTCTTTCTGTTTGCAAACTTGTGAATCCTATCAGAGAGCAAAGTGCGTAGTGTCAGGATTTTCTGGTACCGGCTCCGGGTGAGTGACCGCAAAAATGTGATTTGCATGCGGTCACGTGCCAACTAGACGTGTGTGGCCTCGCTCAATGTAAGTGAATTGAGAGAGACTGGACAAGTTTAGTCGGATAGTGTCTGGAAGTGTGCAAATCACATTCTCGTGGTCACATGACCGTCCTCTCTCCGTGCGTGCGCTGTGAGGATCACAAGTCTGCAGTCACAAAGAGAAACTGCAGACTAGTACCCAAAAGTCAAACAAGCCCTTCAAATGCATGCAATTGGGGCTAAAAATAATGTGTGCGATTGTTTTTTTCGCATCGTTTGCTTTCTATCGCCTTTGCGTTGCACTGTCTATTGCTGGCTGCTGAATGAGCTAACTGAGAATCTGCCAGTCAGTCCTCTATTACACTCTGAATAAGAGTTCGTAACTCTTATTTTTCTGAGCTCCAGTCAGCCCTTTTTTGACCACAGACCACATCAAAGTTGAATGTCCAGGTATATAAAAAGCCTGCGAAAGCCAAACGGTGCAACATTTTTAATGAAACCAAATGCCAGAAATGATTTTCAGCCCCAAATACATGCATCTGTGGAGAAAGAAAGAAAAATTATCCCCAAAAGTGGATGACTTTTTAAAGGGTGGAAGTTGTGCAAACCATGAACCTAGACAGCAGTGGAAGGTGTGCATGGCGTGTGTCAGACATGAAGGTGCTGTGCATCTCCCCTGATTCGGTGTCTGTCCTGAGACACTTTGCTTTACCAGTGATAACAGATGAGGGTTCAGACTTGGCGTGTTCTCATTTTATTTTTCAGAGAGAAACAGAACTAAGATGGCATTGTAGGATGTGATACTGAGACGCCCCTAATGCAGCACAAAGGGGAGGATACAAGGTGCGACAATTATAGGACATGCACTTACCCACAGCGCAGGTGAGTTTTCCTGTCCGTTCTTGCAGGAGTCGCACAATTTGCGCTTTCTGAGTGGGGGCACAGCGGCAGCAAACGACAGCCGGACACTGACAGGCCAATTCCATGAATTCGTACTCGTAATATTTCAGACATACCTGATTCATGAGCAAATGAGAAGAGAATAATCAGAATATAAAAGGTTTGTGTTATGGGAGATGGGTACAAAAAGAGCCCAATCACACATGTAGGTTATGTCACTGGGGTCATTGTATTTTATTATTATTTTTTGTTTCATTTTTTTAAATGAAAAATCAAGATTTCATTCTTTTGGAATGAAGCAAAGATATTTTATTTATACATTTTCTATTTCTATTTATTTTTTAAGACAAACACCATTAAAAAAAACGCCATGAAACGGCTCGATTTTAGAATAAAGGGGTTATTCATTTTTTACTGTGGGCCTAAGAAGTAACAAGCAGGTCGTTGCTAACTACTTGCTTGTTCTGCTGGCACAGAGGAGTCACTTACTGCTTCTACCTGCAATTCTAACTCTTCTACTGACATCACATTGACAGAACAGCAGCTTCTCTTTTGCTCTGTTGATGGGGCCTGGCTGCCGACGTCATGCTAATTGACAGCTGGCTCCCCGCTGTATAACTGCGGGGAGCCGGCTGTCAATCAGCATGAAGTCACGCTCTGTTGACAGAGCAGCCCAGAAGAAGAGCTGCTGTGTTGACGTGAAGCAGCCGAATAGTGACCGCTCTGAGCCGGCATTGGACAGAACAAGCAGGTAGTTGCTAACTACAGTAGTTAGGAACTACCTGCCTGTTTTTCGACTCCTAGTATAAAAAATAGTTTAGTCCTGGATAACACCTTTAATGAGTAATCGTCAGTTTCATTTTTATTTCAGAAATTAATATCACACATGAAGATAAGAAACTTTGTAATGTGTCTTATCAGAGAAGTCTGCTTCTTTCTCACACTGGATTTAGCTTTCACTCTCAATTCATGGAAAAAATCTGAGAAGACAGACTTTTACATCACTGAGATAGGAGATGACACTTGGTGCTTTTAAAATTCTATGGAGAAGGGAGGAGCTAGTGAAAATTAGAAACTTTGTAATATATCTTATCAGAAAAATCCACTTCTTTCTTCTCCTGGACTGATCAGTCATTGCCAAAATTCTCAATTCACAGGAAAAATCTGTATTCAGTGAATACACTTTTCCCCATTACTGAGATAGCAGTTGGTGCTCATAAAGTTCTATGGAGAACTGTAACTGTCATTTCAGGAGAATTTGCCGTTTTCTCCATAGAATTTTAAAAGCACCCACTGTCATCTCCTGTCCCTTAAGACAGATTTTCCCATTACTGAGATAGAAGATGGCAGTGGGTGCTTTTAAAATTCTATGGAGGGGAGGAGCTAGAGGCAGAGACAGATACTCTCACTCTCCTGCAAGTTTTCCATAGAACTTTATAAGTACCAACTGTCATCGCCTATGGGAAATGAATACAGATTTTACCCATGAATTGAGAGTGAAAGCTCAACTCAGGAAAAGAAAGAAGCAGATTTCTCTGAGAAGATATATTACAACATTTCTTATTTTTCATTTTTACTATTCATATATGAAAGAAAAATTAAAGCGACGGCGACGCTATAAATGCTGCTTTTGCTGTTTGACAACTACATCTAAAGGGTTAAACTAACGAGGGTTACAGCCCCGTTCCTGCCACCTGTTTTTCGGGTGCATTGACGAGATCAGTCTGCCGAAAACGTGGTGCGAGAACCAGCTCCTGAACATGGCGTACATTTTCATCATGGTCAGTAACAGGTTAATCCCTTTTGACAAAACTCTGCCTCTTCCATTACAATGTGCTATAATGATTACCCGCAAAATATTTAGGGTGAGGGGAGAATTACTTTAAAAAAAAAACCATCCCCTTGCAAAGGAAAAAAAAAATGCGAAAATCCGGGCACGGTAATGTCCATCAAATAGGACTATCACAATGCAAACAGGTTTATTGCTAAATCACTATTGCTCATATAAAGAAACCTGGAAAAAACACATGTATTCGGGGCTAAAAATTATTTTTGCAGTATAGTTTCATCACAAATTTTGGACCATTTGCCATCTATAGCTTCCCTGCTGCACTATGTATTGCTGGCTGCAAACTGAGTTAACTGAGTATCCATCAGTGAACTCACTCTGACAATTTTAAAGACTTTAGAGAGAAGTTGTAGATCTCTTATCTGTCTATTTCTGAGCTCATCTCAGCTGATTGATGCCCACAGACCACATCAAAGAAGAAAGTGAAGGGAAACAAAGCCAAACTGTGCAAAATTTTTAATGAAACCTAAATGCAAAAATAATATTTAGCCGCAAATACATGCACATAAGAAAAATAAATTTGTCCCGAAAGGTGGACACCTATATTAAGGTAAGTGGTCTTTGATCAGACCCTGTGGTCACATTTGTAGGTACCTCTAACGAGTCCCCTGATATAACCAGAGCGCAGTCGTGCTTCCGTCTGAACGCATTCAGCTCTAGATGGGCTTCCCCGCGATTAGTTACCTGCAAAGATAAAAATGGCTGAATATATGAGCGGTCACTACCCTCAGAGATCACTATTCACCATCAGTCTTTCCCGGTTACTCACAGGCCGAAATATGTGGATGTCCTGGTTTCTGGTCACTAGATGAGCATTTTTGGCAGTGCAGGTTGCGGTCTCCAGCTTGTCTCCAGTAAGCATCCAAACCTGTTTGAAAACATTAAATGATTACGTGGCGGAATTTAAGGCGCCTGTATCCCCCCATTAGCCGTCTGCTGAACACTTGTTTGGCCGACAGATCTCCCTCCTAACCTTGTCCCCTCCATACACGCTCATTTCGGCCAAGTATGTATGTGTTTTTAATGAAGAAAGATAAGCAAGTCTGTGCAGAGAATTCTGGAATTCAACATTCTGACCCTTCATTCCCACAGAGTCAAGGGGTTCCCATACAAATTAGATGGTGGTCTGGTCCTGCCAAAATTAGGGCGTTTGGCCAACTTTGCTCTAATGTGTATGACCACCTTTACCTGGTGGGACGCTGAGGAGTAAAAGGAGGATATGTAAATTACTTAGATTTCACCACTTCTGGGGTCTAAGGGGTAACATTTCTCTTTGTGAAAAGTGACAAGCCAAGCCTGGCATGTCAGAGTGAGGAGACTTATAAGCCATGCATGCTCCTCTGGGAAATTAAAAATGCAAGGAAAGCAGCCTGTAGTGTACAGCATAGAGGATTAATTTGTCAGGTTCATGATCATGTATGTAAGATTTCACTATTATATTATATGTATATATATACATACATACACAGACACAGACACACACACACACGTGCATCTCACTAAATTAGAATATCATCAAAAAGTTAATTTATTTCAGTTCTTCAATACAGAAAGTGATACTCATATATTATATAAAGTCATTACAAACAGGACTGTGGAGTCAGTAAGCCAAACCTCCGACTCCTCAATTTCCATGACTCCGACTCCGTCATACATGGCTCATGTTTAAGTGATAAATTTACTGTAGCACAGATTCATCTCAGCTAAAAGTCTAGACCCTTAGATCAGAATAAGACAGACATTTATAGGACATGTCATAACTTTCCCAAATTCTTATGAAAAATATTGCCCACAAACTGCATTGAACTACTGTACCCAATTTATTACATATTTTAGGAGTCAGAGTCGGTCTATTTTATACCGACTCCGACTACACAGCCCTGATTACAAACACAGTGATCTATTTCAAGTGTTTAATTCTGTTAATGTGGATGATTATGGCTTACAGCCAATGAAAACACAAAAGTCATTATCTCAGTAAATTAGAATAATTAACAAAAAACACCTGGAAAGGATTCCTAAGCGTTTAAAAAGGTCCCTTAGTCTGTTTCAGTAGGCTCCACAATCATGGGGAAGACTGATGACTTGACAGATGTCCAGAAGGCAGTCATTGACACACTCCACAAGGTCCCAGAGTTCCAGTTTTCATTTGGAAATCAAGGTCCCAAAGTCTGGAGGAAGAGTGGAGAGGCCACAATCCAAGCTGCTTGAGGTCTAGTGTGAAGTTTCCACAATCAGTGATGGTTTGGGGAGCCATGTCATCTGCTGGTGTAGGTCCACGGTGTTTTATCAAGACCAAAGTCAGCGCAGATGTCTACCATCTTACCATTTTAGAGCACTTCATGCTTCCCTCTGCCGACAAGCTTTTTGGAGATGGAAATGTCATTCTCCAGCAGGACTTGGCACCTGTCCACACTGCCAAAAGTACAAATACCTGGTTTAAAAACAACAGTATCACTGTGCTTGATTGGCCAGCAAACTCACCTGACCTTAACCCCATAGAGAATCTATGGGGTATTGTCAAGAGGAAGATGAGAGACACCAGACCCAACAATGCAGACGAGCTGAAGGCTGCTAACAAAGCAACCTGGGCTTCCATAACACCTCAGCAGTGCCACAGGCTGATCGTCTCCATGCCACGCCGCATTGATGCAGTAATTGATGCAAAAGGAGCCCGACCAAGTATTGAGTGCATTTACTGAATATACATTTCAGTAGCCAACATTTCGGATTTTAAAATAATTTTTCAAGCTGTTATAAAGTATTCTAATTTACTGAGATAATGACTTTTATGTTTTCATTGGCTGTAAGCCATAATCATCAACATTAACAGAAATAAACACTTGAAATAGATCACTCTGTTTGTAATGACTCTATATAATATATGAGTTTCACTTTCTTTTTGATGATATTCTAATTTAGTGAGATGCACCTGTGTGTGTGTAATATATATATATATATATATATATATATATATATATATATATATATATATATATATATACACACACACACACACACATATATACATACATATATACACACACTCACAAAAATATATATTTACATTTTTTTTACATTGTTGGCTGCATCCATCCAGAGAACTCTGAAGGTGACAATTGCTGCAACTTAGTGGTCATTTACCTCAGTAAAGACAGAAATTGGTCAAACCCATTAGTATCTAAAGCCCCCCATAGATCTTAGACCATTTTTTGGTCGTTGCTCTCCCGCTGGTCAGCACACATCGCTGTGTGTGACCAGCGGGAGCAGCGATCAGGCTGGTAACCATGATAAACATCGGGTTACTAGGGGCACACGCGCACCTAGTAACCCGTTGTTTATCATGGTTACGAGCCTGCTAAAGTGAGCGGTAACCTCCCGCTCACTGTAGCAGAGTGGTAACCATGATAAACAACGGGTTACTAGGTGCGCGTGTGCCCCTAGTAACCCGATGTTTATCATGGTTACCAGCCTGCTCCTGCTTCAGCAGACTGGTAACCAGGAGCAGGACATCGTGGAAAGATTCTTTCCACGATGTCGCTGCTCCCCTGATCGTTGGTGAGCCTGCCTGTTTGACAGCTCACCAGCGACCACATAGCGACGCAGCAACGATCCCTGACAGGTCGTATCGTTGTCGGGATCTTTGCAGCGTCGCTAAGTGTGACGGGGCCTTTAGAAAGCTGTTGGACGAACAATGGTTCAGCTATCTCACCCGACTCTCCTCCCATACATAGCTCGCTCCTCCAAGAGCTCCTGTGTTCTCTATGAGACATCCCTGGAGGTGGTTTCTCTCCGGAGAACAATAGGATCGGCAGTCCGAAGTGAGACATGCTGGATCCTTGTCTCCCCTGACAATCTTCAGTCGGGGGCTCCCACAGACATTAAACAGTCAACCAAACCTGTAGACATCACGGTGGGTTCAGCCGACGTTAGTCTAATGTGTATGGGGGGCTTAGGTGAACAAACGTAAACTCCAGCTGTCACCCCTTGTACCTTCATGCCGGCATTTCTTAAAGTCTCCAGGGTGGGTCGGACATCGACTTGCAGTTGATCTTCAACCCCGGTCAGACAGAGCAGCTCCATTTCCATCTCCAAGCTCTCGATCACAGTAGCCACCTTTAATGAGCGGTCGTGGACGCTGAGCTTCGCCTGTACGTACCGAGCCTGGTCACAACACATCAGAAACATATCAGACTGACAGGAGCTGGGTTATATTAATTGAAATGTTATAGAACCAGAGAATAATTGCTCTAATTGTCTTATTAGCTTTTCCACCATAACATTTCTCAAGGAAGGTTCTGGTTCCCATTGCAGATATCCAGCTTGTTTAGGGAGCCTAAGGCTTGGCTCAGAGGGTAAGTGCACACGGTGTCATTTAGATGGTGGTGCAGCCACGAGCTTTCCCAGGTGAAGCCACTGTGGGAAAATGCTGGCAGTAGTTCTTCTGATGTGGCTCCATTGGCGATTTGCCAAAGTTTCACCCTATACTATGAAGTATGGATAGCGGGCGGCTTCTGAGCACAAGTTACCTAAAGAATGAGCATGTCACTTCTTTTAGGCGCTTCAGGGTTTCTGAGCCCCGACACAGTTAAATGACGAAAAATGGACATAACACACAGAAATGTCAAAATGTCATTTCTGTGCATATGTTCCGTCTTTTAATTTTTCAGCTGATCCTCTCCAAAATCCTAAAATACGCTTAAGGTTATGTTCACACATCATTTTTTGGGCATCAATTTTCTGCAGCAAAACCTGATCTTGATGGGCATTTTGCTCAGGATTTTTCTCGAAGTTTTGGTGATTTTTTATGCGTTTTTACCAGCTTTTTTTCCAACTGTCCTTCTGTCTCTTTTTATGCATGTACATAAAGTTCTGTGAAAAAAAGAACCCCGTTCTATTTTGGCATCAAAAACGCTGATACAAATTTTGATGCGTTTTTTCAGCGTTTTTTTGACCACCCATTACTTCCTATGGGTGAAAAAACACTGAAGAAACGCTGAAAGAAGTGACATGCTCATTTTTCCAAAAAAACATGCAAGGCACAAAATCCTGAACAAAAAAAACATGATTTGTGAACAGAGAATTCTGGTTTCTCATAGATTTTGCTGGTACTGCAAAAGGCGGCTGAAAATCTGCATAAAAAAACTGCATCAAAACCCACTGAAAAAAACATGTTGTGTGAACATAGCCTAAAGCACCACTCAAGTGTTGTTTTTTTTACACCGATGGAGTGGTGCTTCTACTGTAAGGTCCCTGACCCCGGTCTTATACTCACCCTCTGGCATCTTCTCCTTTTCTCGGTGGCACTCCGGTCCCGAGTCGCAATTATGTCGCCGCAACTTCTGACTGGCCGGAAGCCAAAAGTTACATCACCAGCTCTCAATGTGAGTCTATGAGAGCCAGAACGGGGGTCTCGTAGACTTGTATTAAGTTGTGACCTCTGGCTTGCTCCAATAAACACTGGAGCCATGCGGCAGGTCACAGACTGCCAGAGACTGACGGGAGAGGTGGCGATAGTAGGTGAAGATGGCGGCAGGTGACTAGAAGACTAGGGTCATGGACCTTAGATTAGAAGCACCAGCGGTAAAATAAAAGAAAAATTCTGGTGTGGTGCTTTAAAAAATGCTTGAAAACGCTTTCTATTCATCTCCAAACTATATTCTGTTAACTGTAGATATAAACTAGTCCGCTGTCCCTACTCTCCACAATTATCTGATCCAACCTTTCCCTTTGCCATTTTCTTTCCTTACCCTTCCCCTCTACCTTTCCTAATTTTTCCTTTTCCTTCTACATCCTTTTCCTCTTGCCCTAACCCTTTTTCTCTTGATTCTTCTTTGGATAGAACTGCTTACTGACTTGTGTAATTGAACAAGTTTTAGATCACTCTGTTATGTTTTATCACATACTGTATTGATTATAACTATAATCCCCTCCCCAAAAATTGTTAAAAAATCCTCCAAATAAAAATATTGTTGATATAGACTAGTGACTGCCTGAAGAATACTCAGGTCACTTCTTTTAGCTGCTTCATGGCTTTCGAAGCTGTACCTGGTCAAAAGTAGCTCCAAATACTGAACACATGTGAACTACAACTCGTTTTGACATTACACTGCATGCATTATTTTTTAAGCATTTTTGAGTTATTTTTCAGGTGGAATCTGCCTGAAAAAGACGCCGTGTGCACATATCCTAAAGAAGGAGTTTTCTCTGAATCAATTTCATCCTTTTCGAACACCTCAAAAATTCTGTTTGCACATAGCCTTACAGGCAATGCTACGTGGGAAAATGTATGCAAATGAGCTCTTCTCCCAAAGGAAGAAAACTCTAGTGCCAGCCATTGTGAGTCAATGTTTGCTACTCTGATTTTTCAAAACTGCCATTCACACAATGCACATTTATGTTTCTTATGGAAAAATTATGGAGTAAAACAGCTAAAAAGTTTTTTTAAAAAAAAACTTTTCTTAATGAGTTGCTTCTGTATTATGAGTCCCACCTCGAAATCCTGATACTGTTCCTCTGTTAGAGACTTCTTTGCCACTACCAGAACCCGGAGTCCTTCTCTTGCCATGTTGCCACACTGGGAAAGAAGAGCCAGAACAGTCATGTTCAGAAGAATTGTCCCATATGACCATGTTAGAGATTTTCCAAAATTACCAAACATTTCTACATTTCTGCTTAATAAAATGATTATTGGGGTCCCCCACGGGGTATTTTACACATCATCACGCTGAAGAATTCACAAGATATGACTCTAAAAAGTCCAGAAAAGTCAACTATGGCATCGCAGAACTAAGCTTTGTCAGCAGTTGCAGATACACCCAGGGCTCAAGGTCCAGCTCCAGGATTTCACTAATTCCCACAAATATCTTACAACAGTCCAGGATTTCCTTAATCATTCACCGGTGAAAATATCTCATTGAAATATGGTTATTATTCCACAAAATAAAATGACCATGACCTGTGCAGTGCCATTTACAAAAGCGTGTAAATCTGCTAAGCTTCTAAGTAACACACAACATCTTAACGGGGTTGTCCAACTTTGGGGACAATATTTTTCTTCTTAGTTAATATATGTACTGTATTTTTAGTTAAAAGTCATTTTTTGTAAAAGAATCTGTGTTGAACTATCACTGGATGTAGAATAAGTTAACTGAGAATCCATGAGTAAGCTCATTCTAAAAAGCCCAACGGAAGAGTTTTTAACTCTTATTTCTGTTTCTGAGCTCATCTCAGCTGATTTATGATCACAGACCACATTAAAAATTGAATGCGCAGCAAAAGAGTGACATTTTTTCCGATGAACCCAACTTGCAAAAAATGATTTTTAAAGCCAAAACATGCACTTATGTAAAAAAAATGACCCCAGATGTGGACAATCACTTTGAATATATTTTTTTACATAATGGAAATTCTGCAACACCGCGCTTCCATTCATTACTTTAAAGATCACTGCTTGCTGTCAGTAAATGGAAACATTTATGGTTGATTCAGGTGGAGTGGATGAGATTTTAACAAATGTGGATATTGACACGTGGCGTGGATTTGAAATACGCACCTTGTCAATCTCTGTCTGGGACCTTTTGCGGACTTGTTGAGGTTTTTCCAAATAAGGTTACTTAACTTACTTTACTTACTTAAGTCAAAATTCACAACAGACCCCATTTGTTGTGGATTTTGCAGCAGATTACCTGTGGAAATAAAAAACTATTGTGACAGAGTCACTGGTGTGATATATGAGGGGAGGTATGTGTCACTCAGGTTGATCTCCTGTGTGAACTGAGATCTACTGAATTTCTGCCAGCATGTTATATGGTGGGGGTTAACTCTTTTAAAGGGTGTGGTTTTACGTGAATGACATAAAGATGGGAGGGACTTCATTCACCATACCTCCCCTCAGGGTGTGGCTGAGTATGGTTTAAATGTTCAGTCCTGTTCTTTTTCTGTGTTGTGGTCTGGAGAGGCAAGGTCTTCAGACTGGGAAAGCTTCAGCTCAGGACAGAGCTGAAGGCTACGACTACACCCTGTTTGGGTGAATTCCACATACATATAGACTGTGCTATCGCTTATCTTTTGATTAGTTGCTGTGTTTATGTTTGCTGGAGTTGCAGGGCTTTATGCCATATAATAAAGCCTGCACAGAAAACCTGGTTCCTGAGGCTACTTCTGGAAGTGGCCGAGCGAGTCGTCTTACCACACTATAGTCACTGATCCTGGTAATGACTTCTTGGTCCCCTGCAAATTTCTGTACAACCCGACCTACTTTAAACATTCGGTCGGTCCTGCTCCTATTCTGCAGCAACGTTCTAAAACTATGTAATTGTGTAGCTACCTAAGTGGGTAGCCGAATGTCATAGACAGCCAGAGTCAACATAGAGAAGACAGAGACGGTTTATTACCATCTTTGCCTTCTCTATGGCTGTATACACAGGTCTAAATAAGCGCTTTGCACACAGTAATAGGAAGCTCTGACGCCGCTTCCTCCTCCATACATAGCGGTCATGTTATCGCTGTGTATAGGGTGGGAACAGGAGCTTCTGGGTCATAGGAGACCCTCACAGCTCTGCTATGCAGTTAGGAGGCTACATTTCCTCTGCAACTGGGGCTAAAATATTAGCCACAGTTATAAAGGAAATAAGATTAAAAAAAAAAAAATTTCAATATTTAATTGCCACCCAAAGGTCTCTTATGATGGCACAATGTGTAGAATACATGAAAAATAAATATAAAAACAGGCAAAAAAAATGCCACTGTCAATATAAATTGCGGTTACTAGCCCCGCCCCCATAAAAAACATGGTCAATATATAAAAATATTTGCTACAAAATGAAGAAAAAAAATATATATATATTTTAGTGGTCCTGTATCATCATAAAAAAAGAACAACACTTATTTCTCTTATTTTTTCCCTGATATTGCTCAATATCAGCAAAAAAAAAAAAAGAATAAGACAGTCACTGTCATAGAAATATTAAGGAAATATTAAGAAAATGTAGCTCTACCCAAGCCGTTCTTTCCTCTTCCTTTATCCAGCATCTGTCTCTGTGCTAATTAGCATGCGCAGGCGAAATGGCTTGTTGGCAGATGCCAGTACAGAGAGAGGTGGGAAACCCAATTAACAGAGACCTGCAATAAATTTACATCTAGCTGAGGAAGATTTAATTCCCAGAGCTTCAAAAGGAATTCAACAGAAATCTTTAGCCGGGCCGGCACCGGCGCAAAATATGGAATATCTGAAGTTCCATACGTCCGATAATGATGGGACCCATATTTTTAGTGGCAGGGTCAGCTAAGGAACAATATGCTTAGTTTCCCGTAGCTGTAAGCCCCTTCGGTGAGCTGTGGCGCAAAAGTACCAGAATAACGGACCGCAGCCAGGTCATGTGTGGTCTGTGGAGAAAGGTAAATTCATAATGAACAATATGGTATCACTTTCGGGCTTCTGCGATCAACCTGCTATAAGTTATCGTAGAAGCCAGCTATTTTGATAAAAATGTAAAGGTATGGTGTCATCCCAGGGGGTGTGTGGGCAGGTCTTCCCCTTTGGCATAAAAAGACCCCACTGAGGATGGGTCAGTATTCATTGTCGGTGGGTATAAATTCTATAAGCAAAGGATCCCGTTCGATAACGATCAAATCAAAGTGGTGCACTCCCTCCTCCAGCTATACTGAATCGTCTCTGCGATCTTAAAGTAAGTCTTCTTTCCTTATTATTTTGTGTAACTGAATATGTATTGTATTGTCTCCTTTTGTAAAACCTTTTGTACATTTTTCCTAAACACTGCCTCCTTTTTGGATTAAATATAAAATTTAATAGTCTTGTTTCTTTTGTTCTGTAATCGTTCCCTCCCCGAAGCCATATGCTACCAGAACGCAGGCGTCCGACCAGGCCTGTATTATATTTCAAACTCAGTCGGTGGTGGCAGTGAATAATTATAATTGGGCTATCGTGAAGCTGGCAGTAACCGTACAGGGGAGTATACACATATTCCATGTGTTGGGATCCGGAAGTGTGTATGCCATACGCTTTCTGCTCGCTTGCTGATAGCTACGTAGTGAGTAATCGGGATCGTGTGCGTGCGAATCCCTGACGAAACCCTGAGAAAGTGACGGCAGCGGTGAGATATTGTGTGATTTCTTCAGTGTCGTCGCGGACATCCCTGACAATTGGTGGCAGTGGTGGGATATTGTGTGATCTCCCCGGTGTCGTCACTGTCGTCCTTGACAGTCACATAAAAATTTCGCCCCATGTATCAAGACAAAATGACGCAAAAATTACTTGAATATCCAAACGAGAAACGGTATAAAGAGCTAAAGAAATGATGTATCAAAAACCCCCAAAATGTGCCTGGTCAGTAACAGGAGTAAATTGTCTGGCCTTGAGCTGGTGAAGAGAGGTCATCAATATCACATCGGAGGGGGGGGGGGTCGACACACGGCATACCCACTAATTAGTTGTTTTAGCTTCCGACAATGTTCAATAACTTTTTATATTTATTAAAATGTTTTGTTACAACAGACCCCTCACCTGTGTAAATTGAACATTATTAGGGCAAGTTTTTAGCCCCTAGGTGTCAATGAAAAGGTTTTCATTAGTTGAAAGCAAGCAGACATTTTTTGCAGAATTGAAACAGCTGGGCTGTAGATTAGTAATGTATAGAATTCTGCATCGTGCAGTGGTTAAAGAGGAGGTATCACCAGGTCAGAAGTGGACAGTTTTTGTTCTTATTTTATTCCTGGTGCTCCTAAATATTAAATTTTTTTTTAATGCGTCATAAGGTTCTAGATATACAGTATGCGCATTTTTATTTAGAGTTAATTTTTATGTTCTTTTACTAGGGGGTGAGACTCACAGAATAATTATGCACAGAGACACCTCAGAGGATCCTCCTTGGTAAAGACCACATCTCTGGAACCATCAGACGGAGTAAAAAAAAAAATACTCAGCGGAGCAACAGTAACATTTGGCTGCTACAAGTGACACAAGAATGGGCTTCACCAGGACACATACCTCCTCCTCCAGCCAGTCATTATACTGCACAATCCCAGCCATCACCACATCTGCTCCCTTCATGTAGAATGTTATCTCTCCGGTGGCATCCTCCTACACGGCAAGGGTTAAAGAATTGAGAATTATTTACCAAGTAGCAAAAGAGTTCAATACAAAATCCTATGAAATATCTTCTATGTTACATGATGGGTATAATGGATCCCCACATACAGAACACCGGCTTTAGATCACATCCCTGTAGATTCTCTGTATGTATGTATGTATGTATGTACAGTACAGACCAAAAGTTTGGACACATCTTCTCATTTGAAGATTTTTCTGTATTTTCATGACTTTGAAAATTGTACATTCACACTGAAGGCATCAAAACTATGAATTAACACATGTGGAATTATATACTTAACAAAAAAGTGTGAAACAACTGAAAATATGTCTTATATTCTAGGTTCTTCAAAGTAGCCACCTTTTGCTTTGATGACTGCTTTGCACACTCTTGGCATTCTCTTGATGAGCTTCAAGAGGTAGTCACCGGAAATGGTCTTCCAAACTGGTCATGCTGAAGGATGTAGCAGGCAGCAGATCGCTCTCCACGGCGTCTCCAGACTCTGTCACGTCTGTCACATGTGCTCAGTGTGAACCTGCTTTCATCTGTGAAGAGCACAGGGCGCCAGTGGCGACTTTGCCAATCCTGGTGTTCTGTGGCAAATGCCAAGCATCCTGCATGGTGTTAGGCTGTGAGCACAACCCCCATCTGTGGACGTCGGGCCCTCATACCACCCTCATGGAGTGGGTTTCTAACAGTTTGTGCAGACACATGCACATTTGTGGCCTGCTGGAGGTCATTTTGCAGGGCTCTGGCAGTGCTCCTCCTGTTCCTCCTTGCACAAAGGCGGAGGTAGCGATCCTGCTGCTGGGGTGTTGCCCTTCTACGGCCCCCTCCACGTCTCCTGGTGTACTGGTCTGTCTCCTGGTAACGCCTCCAGCCTCTGGACACTACGCTGATAGACACAGAAAACCTTCTTGCCACAGCTCGCATTGATGTGCCATCCTGGATGAGCTGCACTGCCTGAGCAACTCACTCAGCCCCCCATCTGACCTATCTATCAACGTCAATGGCTGCTCACTCTCCCCAGTCCGACAAGCTCGCTGCCTTGGGGTAACCTTGGACTCTAACCTCTCCTTCAAATCACATATCCAAGCCCTTTCCACTTCCTGCCGACTCCAACTCAAAAACATCTCCCTTCCAACACTCTTGCACCCCACCAATGTATCCTGAACTCTGCAGCCTGACTAATCCACCTGTCCCCCCGCTATTCCCTGTCCTCTCCTCTCTGTCAATCTCTTCACTGACTTCCCATTGCCCAGAGACTCCA
Organism: Phyllobates terribilis; assembly: GCF_046119375.1. Lineage (NCBI taxonomy): Eukaryota > Metazoa > Chordata > Amphibia > Anura > Dendrobatidae > Phyllobates > Phyllobates terribilis. Next base: position 107,769,132 of record NW_027362765.1, read on the forward strand.
GTTCAAAACCCTAACCATGGCATACAAAGCCATCCACAACCTGCCTCCTCCATACATCTGTGACCTAGTCTCCCGGTACTTACCTGCATACAACCTACGATCCTCACAAGATCTCCTTCTCTACTCCCCTCTTATCACCTCTTCCTACAATCACATACAAGATTTCTCCCGTGCATCCCCCCTACTCTGGAACTCTTTACCCAAAAGCATCAGACTCTCGCCTACCGTGGAAACCTTCAAAAGGAACCTGAAGACCCACCTCTTCCGACAAGCCTACAACCTGCAGTAACCCTTGCTCCACCATACTGCTGCACGACCAGCTCTACCCTCACCTACTGTATCCCATCCCTTGTAGATCGTGAGCCCTCGCGGGCAGGGTCCTCTCTCCTCCTTTACCAGTTTGCCGTTGTGTTTTTGTCCAAGATTGCATAAACATGCAGGAAGCAATGTTTTGGGTTTTTCTGCTGGTCATTACGATAGCGCTGGTACCAAAAAATTTCAAAATTCCTTTTTTTTTTCTAATTCCCTCACACAATAAATGCATCTCAAATTGCGGTCCAAAAAAATCAAACTTGTCCAGCAAACAAAAACAAGCCCTTATCCAGCATTATTGACAGTAAATTAAAATATACCGTATATATTTTTTAATTAATCATTTTTAAAGGGAACCTGGCACCAGGTTTTTATATATTGCCAACTAATGCCATCTATGTAAAGGCGCTGTAATGTTGATTACATTTATACTTCTATTTTAGAAATCTGGGTTCATGTTTTAGAGAAATTTGTAGCTGAATTGTTATGCAAATAAGCAGCAAGCACAGTGGGTGGGAAGGGGAAACACAGCTCTGCTACCTCTCCTCCCTATTCCCCAGTGCCAGTGATTGACAGTTCACTCTTCTTTCAGTGACCTGTGTCTCTTGCCTGATATCTAGTGCATGCACCATCATTTGGTGCATACACATTAAGGTCCTGATGAAGAAAACTGTCAGGGTCTGGCGCAATCGTCATAGTTTGCATATGGCATCAGACACTGACTGTCTTTTTCACGTCTGCTGCTTGGTCCCACTGTGGTTGTCTTAGTGAAGGCTGTAAATGTCTGATGCAATCTACAATCTATGATGATTGATGCAGACACTGACTGAATTCTTCATCAGGACCTTACTGTGTATGCACCACCCCAGTGAATGGCAACACTTGCACTAGATATTGTGGGGGAGAGGCAGGTGACTGCACATGCACCACCCCGGTGAATGATAGCACATGCAATAGATCTCAGGCAGTGTATGCACTAGATCTCGGTCAGGAGAGGCAGGTCACTGAAAGAAGAGTGAACTGTCAATCACTGACAGGAAACAGGCAGTGGGCGGGGAATAGGGAAGAGAGGTAGCAGAGCTGTAAATGCAGTTCCCCCCCACTTGCGGTTCATGTGCATAACAATTCAAAACAAATTTCTCTTAAATGTAATCCCAGATTTGTAAAATAAAGGTATGGATGTGATCAGTATTACAGTGCCTTTAGTTCACTGGCATTAGTTTGGGGAGTAAAAACTTGATGACAGATTCCCTTTAATTGAAAAATAAATGTATGTATTTTTTTGTTATTGTACATTTAAGTTTTTTGAACATTTTATTGAACATAATTGTACTATTTTATGTATCTCTAGGGGATGACTATAGATATTGTGACCCTTTGAGGTGACAAATGTTTTGGAATACATGGGATTCCAATGTTTTATTGTCTGTTAATGTACAAATAAAACTACAAAGCCATGCCTGTGTCAGGCCTCCAAGCTGCTATTGAAAGTAACTGGCATCCCTGAAATCTGGTCCCTGGGTGCTGATGGGCTGACAGAGGGAGCGCTCTTCTTCTGTAAAACTTCTCAGATGGTACAGTAAATGAATGTGGCATCTAGAGGAAATAGAGGACCTGTAATTTACCTTGTAATTAAAAAAAATCCCTGAGCTCCCCTGATTCTGCAACTCTTTTCCATTTTGCGTTGCGTCACTCCATGGCGGAGATATTCACATTTGTTTCTTCTGGAGCGCAGCATATCAGCTTTAGTCAAATTGGTCATTTCCTCAGTGTCTTCCCTTGGGGTGTGTGCCTTCATCCCTCCCTCCCAGAGGCCGCCAATCACAGCTTAGCAGATGATTTAGGAGTCTACTAGTCTGGAACACTGCTGAGCTGTGATTGGAAGCCTCTGGAAGGAAGGGGTTAAAGTGCACGCCCTCAGGGAAGATTCTAAAAAAAAAGCCCATTTGATCTGCAGAGCAGAGATTTCACATAGTGCGCTCCAAAAGAAACAAATGTGAATATCTCTGCAATGGAGCGACGCAGCGCAAAATGGAAAAGAGCTGCAGAATCAGGGGAGCTTAGGGATTTTTACAAGGTATTTATATGAATTTCTGGAGCAAGTGACTGGTCCTCTTTAAACGACCAAGATCAGAAGCAACTTTAATCCCAGTCATTGCAGCAGGATGTTAGCTCCCGTGCTTGTACCATAATGTCAATTCGAAGGAAGTACTTAATATCTGTTTTTCCTTAATGACAAGCCCTGCAGCAGTCCAAAAGGAACCTATCACTCTGTTCATCCAGAGCTTCCTGGTTCCAGCACTGTGCCACTTACAAAGGTGGGGGGCAAGGGTTTTTTGGGTGGGGGGCAAGGTTACGTTCTTCAGCTCACTTATCATTTAATGGATGAGTGAATACACAGAAACAAAGCAACTCTGACACCTATTATTCTTAATAAAGGCCAATTCCTGAGGAGTGACAAAGAAGAGGCCGGGTGTAAACAGCAATGCGATTGCGGCTGCGCCGATTACCACACAAGTGATAAGAGGTGCTGAGGTTAGAGCTGTGCAATCAGCCATAGTGGAGCTGTTATTATTGAAGGTGTCTAATGACATATGTAGGAAATGGTGCAGAGCCCGGCTTCCTGCACAATAATGCTGCCGTAGAAAGCCTAACTAGCTGCTCCAACATAAATAGCATGTCAGCAGACCCTCATGTGAGTCACTTCCTCTGTCGAAGTTCAAGGGGAGGTTAGAACTTTCTCATGTTTACAGTGGATAATAGCAGAGGTTGGCAGTCACTGTGCATCCATGACAGGCATGCCAAGACAGGCATGTCAGTCACAACAGGTCAGCCATGACTCTAGAGGACAGCAGAAGAAATTATCTGCACCCCAGAAGCCAGGGACAAACAGACCCTATAATGTCATCTTCTGGTGAACGGCTCACTGACGTCCCGGGTCTTTATTTCAATAAGATGAAATACATTTGTATAATTATAAAAGTTCTGCAACTTTCTTATAGACTTGGTATTTCAGCTTATTATTTTCCAGGTCTCTGCTTGCGTGATTGCTTGCAGCATATAATTAAAAATTGCGCATGCGGTTCATGAATTTTGCAGAAAATAAAATGTGCTGTAACCTTTTTTGTAATTTTTTTTGAAGCACATGTGCCAGCGAAATTTCATACAATTTGCACACAAAAAATACAGATTACACAAAATCATTACGGAGTGGGGGAGACTGGAGTACATTTGTTCAGAAATTTTGCAATTTTTTTTTCTTTGTAAAGTTGCAATGGATGATTCAGCCGAAAACATCTGAAAACCCTTAACCATACCCACTATGGCAAACCTAAAAATATATATATATATATATATATAAAATAGACTTAAAAATGTCATATAAATAGACATATAAAAAAGGCACAAATGAAAAACAGACAAAAAGCACTAAAGGAAAAAAAGTGCAAAAGAAATAATGAAGTGGGTCCTATGTTTTATTGTTCTATCACCATGTAATTCTTCCTGCACATTGTTGTATGTATGTATATATATATATATATACAGTACAGACCAAAAGTTTGGACACACCTTCTCATTTAAAACTTTTTCTGTATTTTCATGACTATGAATATTGTATATTCACACTGAAGGCATCAAAACTATGAATTAACACATGTGGAATTATATACTTAACAAAAAAGTGTGAAACAACTGAAAATATTTCTTATATTCTAGGTTCTTCAAAGTAGCCACCTTTTGCTTTGATGACTGCTTTGCACACTCTTGGCATTCTCTTGATGAGCTTCAAGAGGTAGTCACCGGAAATGGTTTTCACTTCACAGGTGTGCCCTGTCAGGTTTAATAAGTGGGATTTCTTGCCTTATAAATGGGGTTGGGATGATCAGTTGTGTTGTGCAGAAGTCTGGTGAATACATAGCTGATAGTCCTACTGAATAGACTGTTAGAATTTGTATTATGGCAAGAAAAAAGCAGCTAAGTAAAGAAAAACGAGTGGCCATCATTACTTTAAGAAATGAAGGTTGTAACGCACACGCCCGGACTGACTGGCGTGTGCGTGTTTAGTGGTTCCACTGTTCCATGAACCGGAGAGTGCCTGGAGGGGCTTAACTAAGTATCTGCTCGATCAGACCAAGGTCGCACGATGGCATACGACGCCAGTGCACCAGGGAGGAACCGAGCAGAGGGACCAGGGTCTACTCCAGGTCAGACTCCGGACACGGCTGTTGACCAACACCGGGGAATACAGCAACAGGCAGGCTAGAGCGCAGGCTGGGTAGGGTCCAGTACAGTACTGGGAGACGAGTTCAGAGCCGCAGATGCGGTAATCAAACAGAGTAAAGCGAAACCGCAGGTGCGGTAGACAAGGCTGAGCAGAGCGAAACTGCAGACGCGGTAGACAAGGCTGAGCAGAGCGAAACCGCAGACGCGGTAGACAAGGCTGAGCAGAGCAAAACCACAGACGCGGTAGACAAGGCTGAGCAGAGCAAAACCACAGACGCGGTAGACAAGGCTGAGCAGAGCAAAACCGCAGACGCGGTAGACAAAGCTGAGCAGAGCGAAACCGCAAATGCGGTGGACAAGGCTGAGCAAAGCAAAACCGCAGACGCGGTGGACAAGGCTGAGCAGAGCGAAACCGCAGACGCGGTGGACAAGGCTGAGCAGAGCGAAACCGCAGACGCGGTGGACAAGGCTGAGCAGAGCGAAACCGCAGACGCGGTGGACAGGGCTGAGCAGAGCGAAACCGCAGACGCGGTGGACAAGGCTGAGATAAATCGCCGAAGAGGTAAACAAAGACAAAGCAAAGGGGATAGGGCTCTGTTCACACGGAACAGACTGGAAAAGAAAAGCAGAACCAGATACACACAAGGTACTTGCAAAGAAGTAGCGAAAGGACTCCAACTCACAAACGGAAGTACAATGACAACGAGTAGAAGTTAGGTGCAGGTTCAGACTCTACAGAAAAAGGGAGCAAACGGACATAAAGACAAAACAGGTAAGAAGCTAGGAGACAGTTCAGACAAGAACAGTTACTGCAACAAAATGCAGGAACGAGCCTAGGTAAAGCCAAGTGCTGGTCAGACACTGCAGAAAAAGGGAGCAAACGGACATAAAGACAAAACAGGTAAGAAACTAGGAGACAGTTCAGACAAGAACAGTTACTGCAACAAAATGCAGGAACGAGCCTAGGTAAAGCCAAGAGCTGGTTCAGACACTGCAGAAAAAGGGAACAAACGGACATAAAGACAAAATAGGTAGGAAGCTAGGAGACAGTTCAGACAGGAACTGTACTGCAACAAATACAGGAGCGAGTCAGGGTATGCGGCCCCCAGAGGGCGAGACGAACAGGCTAGGAGCATGTTCAGACAGGCCTGGAAATACAGCCTCCAGGAAAGCAATGAGACAGCTGGCTAGAGTGCACAGACAGGACACAGTTCAGACACGGGAACTGATACCGTAAGGCAGGAAACATAGACAGGACCTGGCATGTCAGCGACCGGAAGCCAACTGACAGAACAAGATGCTCAGGCAAGGATTCCAAGGAGGAGCTGGGTTAAATACCAGGTGACAGACAGCAATAGGCTGAGGACGCATCAGGGGAGTGTCAGCAGCAGCTACAAGAAACAGGAAGTTCAGCGGGCGTCACCCTAAGCAGCAAGAGCAGAGCAAAGCAGACAACACGGAAAGAAGCCAAAGTGGCAGCCTGGACCGGAGATCAAGTGCACGCCCTTGCACAGTGGGAGATGGACCACTATGCAAGGACGCCGCCAGGCATGTTACAAAGGTCAGTCAGTGCGAAAAATTAGGACAACTTTGAAAGTGTCCCCAAGTGCAGTTGCTAAAACCATCAAGCGCTACAAAGAAACTGGCTCACATGAGGACCGCCCCAGAAAAGGAAGACCAAGAGTCACCTCTGCTTCTGAGGATAAGTTTCTCCGAGTCACCAGCCTCAGAAATCACAGGTTAACAGCAGCTCAGATTAGAGACCAGGTCAATGCCACACAGAGTTCTAGCAGCAGACACATCTCTACAACAACTGTTAAGAGGAGACTTTGTGCAGCAGGCCTTCATGGTAAAATAGCTGCTAGGAAACCACTGCTAAGGACAGGCAACAAGCAGAAGAGACTTGTTTGGGCTAAAGAACACAAGGAATGGACATTAGACCAGTGGAAATCTGTGCTTTGGTCTGATGAGTCCAAATTTGAGATCTTTAGTTCCAACCACCGTGTCTTTGTGCGACGCAGAAAAGGTGAACGGATGGACTCTACATGCCTGGTTCCCACCGTGAAGCATGGAGGAGGAGGTGTGATGGTGTGGGGGTGCTTTGCTGGTGACACTGTTGGGGATTTATTCAAAATTGAAGGCATACTGAACCAGCATGGCTACCACAGCATCTTGCAGCAGTATGCTATTCCATCCGGTTTGCGTTTAGTTGGACCATCATTTATTTTTCAACAGGACAATGACCCCAAACACACCTCCAGGCTGTGTAAGGGCTATTTGACCAAGAAGGAGAGTGATGGGGTGCTACGCCAGATGACCTGGCCTCCACAGTCACCAGACCTGAACCCAATTGAGATGGTTTGGGGTGAGCTGGGCCGCAGAGTGAAGGCAAAAGGGCCAACAAGTGCTAAGCATCTCTGGGAACTCCTTCAAGATTGTTGGAAGACCATTTCCGGTGACTACCTCTTGAAGCTCATCAAGAGAATGCCAAGAGTGTGCAAAGCAGTCATCAAATCTAAAGGTGGCTACTTTGAAGAACCTAGAATATAAGACATATTTTCAGTTGTTTCACACTTTTTTGTTAAGCATATAATTCCACATGTGTTAATTCATAGTTTTGATGCCTTCAGTGTGAATGTACAATTTTCAAAGTCATGAAAATACAGAAAAATCTTTAAATGAGAAGGTGTGTCCAAACTTTTGGTCTGTACTGTATATATATATATATATATATATATATATATATATATATATATATATAAAATATATACACACACACACACATTATAATAAATATATATATATATATATATATATATTTATTATATACACACATACATAAAATAGTGTACATTAATAATGTTCACATCTATGGAGATAACACAGAATGCTTGACTGTTACAGTCATAGATGTGATCACTATTATTGTACCTTATATACTGCAATACTAGAGTAGTATATAGCACAAGTGATTAAAGAATCACATGGTTAAGTTACCTAGAAGGATTAAAACAAACCCAAAAGAAGATAATTAAAATAAATGAAAAAAAAAAATTGAATAACCTCCTTTTCAAAAAATAAAAAATAAGAAATGTAATAAATAAACATATTTGGCATCGCCACATCAGCAAAAATCCAATCTACAAAAGTCAAATTTTTTTTAACCTGCATAGTAAATAATGCGTAGCAAAAAAGAAAAAAAACTAAAATACCCAAATCACTGTTTTTCTATCAAGTTCCCCCCCAAAAATGCAATAAAAAGCAATGAAACTGTATTATGCAATCCAAAAAGATACCAATGAAAACAAACAGCTTACCATAAAAAAAGAGCCGTCACACAGCTCCATTAATGGAAAAAATAGAGATGTTAGAAATCTAACAGAATGGCAGCAGAATACAATTTTTTGTTAATGGCGCTGTAGCCAATCAGTGGGCTTATTGATTGGCTGCAGTGCTGTCAACGCGACATCAGCGCTGCAGACAAAGAATAGAGACAGGATAAGCGTCGGAGGGCCAGAGTTGCATCTGGGGAGGGTAAGTAATTTTCAGTTTATTTATTTTTTTTTTTAGTATCGCACCCAGCCTATAGTGTGACGTTTTCTAGAAAGGAGACAACCCCTTTAAGAGCTCTGTAGCCCCTCACCTCTGCTGGAATGACAGCTGTAGCATCCACCCAAAAGACTGTTAAAGCAATCATTGGAGCGCAGGGGATGGATTGTGGAGCGCTTACTGCCAAGAACAGAGAGCACTTCAGTGTTGGGAATCGCCCAGAAATTGCTCCAAATTAGAACTTTACTTTCATATTAAGGCAGCTGCGAAAAGCCTTGCCAAAAGTTATGTTGTAACATCTCTACGACTCTCCTAGCTAGAGTGGTCGGCTGGATTCAAGAGACAAAACCTCTGAGAGGCCTCCATTAGGCAACTTTCTCGAAAACTTGGTGTTTCGCCTAGTTCACCTGCTTCAGGAGCTCTACTTACTGTCACTGAATGTAGATATTTTTGTAAGCATCCAAAAGCTGAAAGCCCATAGTGACCTAATACTTTTCAATATTCTACAATTGTATCCCGTATAGATAACGATAACCCTCTGTGTCAACCCCAGAAATCTTTATTCTGTTCTGATAGTTTGTTACAATGTATCAAAGCAGGTAAATCTAGGCTGTTAAAGGGGTTGTCCGGTCATAACATATCGGTGACCTATAGTATAGGGTTTGACACCTGGCACCCCAAACAATTAGCTGTTCTTAGCTTGGGCGGCGGATTATTCAAAAGAATAGGAGCTGTTCTGCAGTTTCCGGCAGCGGCCACTACAAAGTGTTTACATCCAGCAGCTGCCAGAGCAAATAACAACCAGGTTGGTCAGGGTGCTGGGTGTTGGACCCGCACTAATCTGATATTGATGATCTAGCTTATGAACAGGTCATCAGTATTGTGTGGCAGAACAACCCTTTTAAATGATAATAATTAAAGAATAACCGTCGCTTTAATTTTTATTTCATAAATCAATAGTACTGTACACATGAAAATAAGAAACTTAGTAATATAGTTTATCAGAGAAATCTTTTTCCTCCTGGACTGATGTTTTAGTCTCAAAATTTTCAATTCATGGGTGGATTTAATGAAGACTAATGTTCACATTACTGAGATAGGAGATGACAATTGGTGCTTTTGAAATTCTATGGAGGGGGATGAGCTAAAGGCAGTTTTCCTGAAACAACAGATACAGTTCTCCATAGAAATTTATGATCTTACCCGTGAATTGAGAATTTTGAGAATGACTGATCAGTCTCGGAGGAGAAAGAAGCGGATTTCTCTGATAAGATATATTACAAAATTTCTTATTTTGACATCATTTATGAAAAAATTTAAACAACGGTTACTCCAAGTTTTACACAAGACCAAAAGATTAATTATCTTCTATAATATTGTATAACTTGCTGACAAGTTTAATAACTTGCAGGGCGCTTACCCGTACAATAATGCCCATCCTTTTACTTTCATAGGTGAATGGGAAGATCTGTAGAATGGTGAAGTTCATGATTTGGCCACCAGGTGTCCTCAGCTGCATTGAAGACTGGTCTCTTCCGACCAGCGTCAGCCCCACGCTCTCAGTCCATTGCACCAGGGCCACCTATGAGCAGAGAAGGTGAAAGGTCACAACTATGGAGTCAGCAAGGTGATACACGGACAGAAACAATGTGGCTTTATGAGAGGTTATGAAGACAACAATGGCTGACTGTTCCAGCGGATAACCAGCTGCTAATTAAAAATTGCAAAACTTTTTTTTTCCTCTTAATGGGTCAAACATTTCATCCTTACAATGGGAATATCTACAAAAATTTGAATAAATAAAAATCACATAAAATTATATTAAAAACACACTATTGCTAACTTCATGTGACTCCAACTAACAGGATATTTTAGAAGTTCGGGCGCAAACTCACACAAACAAGGGAAAAAAACGTAAAAACTTCAGGCCCATGTTGCCCTTGGTCAGATTTGAACTGGGGACCAGAACAAGAGCGCTAATACCCTGGACTTCTGGATTAATACTCATCAGGTCCTTGTCGCCTTTAAACTTTTTCTCTAGTGCCCTTCTGGTCAGTACACTCACGAAATGACAGAAAATAAAAGGTGTCATTGTGAAAAGATCTCATGATGTCAGACCATTTACCTTGATCAGTCGATAACCATGGATCTAGTTAGGTAACTGAGGAATCAGTTACAGTAAGAAAAATGTAATAATACATGGCAAACAACAAGAGTTTTCCTTTAAGGGGTTAGTCTCATCTTTAGAAACGTGTATTATCAGATAGTGCTTGTAAAAACAAGTAGGTTTGCAATTTACTGCTTATTAAAATTTTCAGTCGTTCTTGAGATAATAATGTTTATCTTTTACTTACAGCCGGTTGTCTTGGAGACCGACCACCTCTATTAGACAGCAGATCATGTGCAGTGCTTACAAGCCATTTTCTATTGAGCTTGTAAGCTTTGGTTTGAAGCTGGCAGGATCACTGTTACCTCTTAATCCCGGCCAGCTTCAGCACACTGCTTACAAGCTAGACAGCTGCGGTGGTCGGTCTCCTAAGCAACAAGCTGTAAAACTGGACAGCTGCGGTGGTCGGTCTCCTAAGCAACAAGCTGTAAACAAAAGAAAAAAGTGTTAATATCTCAAAAACGCCTGCAAATTATAACAAGTAGTAAATTGCAAAATTTCTTGTTTTCACAAGCTCTATCCAAAAATATCCTTCCACGAAAATAGTAATAAACCCTTTAAAGATGGTATCATTGGACTGAAGTGGATTATACCTCTGTACAAAAGCTTGCTGCCTACTCCTGAAATATTATACAATTTGTGAAAATCATTATAATCACAGTTTGGATCCCATTCATCAGCCTGGTACATGTTCATCCAATTCATAACGTCCCATTATTTCACTCACAAGTCCCAGAAGCGTCTGTAAGTTTTATTATCGCTCCCCACTCCCCTGCCCCCATTGATTTAATGCCATGTCAAAATAATTCCTTTAGATTAAAAGAAGGGAGTTTAATCAAACAATAGTTTATACGTCTCCACTTCCTTCCTGAGCCTGAAAACAATGCAGATGTTTATACAGGATAAAGAAAGGCAATTAATGCCACATGTTTCACCAAAATACATTCTAAGAAGTCCAGGAAACACTTCCCATGTCCCAATAAATTTCTCACCTCATTTTTAATGCTCGCTCCCCCTACTCACAAAATCTCTGATTAATCATTAGCTTCATTTGAGCGCCTGAGAGGGATTAAAGCCACATCTATATATTCAGATCTGCAGTGTGGCCAGATTCCAAAACTTTTTTTTTTCCCTTGTTTTTACTCTGAAATGATCATTCATGTAAAAGTTAATAATAGTTGGCATTTAACCACTGGAGAAGAGAAATATACCTGCTGCAGTTACACAGAAAAGTCACTAGAGGGCACTCATATGCCATACTATTGCAGTTAGCGCTCCCAGGCAATAATCACACGATAATGACCTTATAATAAGGAATACGCGGCATTCTGCAGCCGACACAGTCATCAAATAGTGACACAAACAATAATCATATTGAAATATGACTGCAACGAGATGGGCATCTTGTGTTCAAAATGTTTTTATTGAAAGTTTTCTCAAATATTATGGAGGAAAGGGGGTACCGAAAAGAAAAGGGGAAGTCATTAGGAAAAGCATGGGGAAACAAGGGACAAGTCGGAAAAAAGGAAGAAAGAAGGATACTTTGTAAAGCAGACAATATAAGGATCAAGAAATGCATTATATTCCTTTCATAAAATAGCTGTTACTAAAATGTTCAGTATCGTAGCATGAAGATGAAGAAGGTTTTTGTTAGGACTCAGTTAAACATAAATTAGGCATACATTTTTTAGACCAAGGAAGTCGTCTTAAATTGCATCTTCCGAAATTCTTAGTGCAAAATTGTATTCAAAGACATTGTGTGCTGAAACGCTTCGGATTATTTCAGTAATGGTAGGTATTTGTGATTGTTTCCATTTTGCAGCAAACAAATGTTTGCTAACTAACAAAATATGACATATTATGTGTCTATACTTATTCTAAAGGATTCAAGATCTATGGAGAAGAGGACAAGATGCGGGGAAAGAGTAATATTAAAGGAGTTGTCCACTACTTTCACATTGACGCCCTATCAGTAGGATAGAACATCAATGTATGATCGGGCGGGGTCCCGCACATGGCACCCACGCCGATCAGCTGCTATCCATCTGTAGTGGCCGCCGCGGGGTACTGCACATCCGCCTCCCATTGAATTGAATGGGAGGTGGATGTGCAGTATCCCCCGGCAGCCATTACAACTTGACGGCCAAGCACTGCAGGTAAGGACTTCCGGCCGGCGGCACCGATAGCAGCTGATCGGCAGGGAGTGCCACATGCGGGACCCCGGCTGATCATACATTGATGCCCTATCATATGGAATGTGAAAGGAGTGGACAACCCCTTTAAGCTGAGAAATGTTATATCAGATTTTAAATTTTCTGCATAAAGGATTTAATTTAAGGCAACTCCAAGATATGGTTTATGCTTCCTATCTCTCCAGTACAATGGGGAATGATTTTGAGAAATTCTATTTTGTTTTTGGGGGTCTAAAATACCATCTGGAAATGATCTTGTACTGGGTTTCCTGAAGAGATGCACATGTTGAGTTGGAGTAAGTTGTATTTAAAGCTTTTTGCCACTGAGCAGTAGTAAAATGTTGTTGAAGATCCTTTTCCCAATTAATTAGATTTGACTTTTTGCTAAATAATTGGTTCTCATTAAGTTTTTGGCATATAATACTAGTTCTCCAAAATTATTCTGTTGTTGGATTATTTAATAGATCTATGATGTAAGAAGGTATTTCAAGCTTCAGTTCCTTTTTATTCATAAGATAATGATTGATTTTTAGCCAATTACTAGATTCTTTAGGATGTAAATTATACTTTTTAGTGATACCTTGAAAAGGAATCAAGGATTTATCCACTAGGATTATCAAGAAGGTTGTTAATTCCCTGGGTTTTCCATTTTGTCAGGTTCATACGGGGAAAAATTATATCAAATATTTCCAGAGGAATATTTTTTAATTTAATAAGGGATTGTTTTTCTTTTAGAAGAACCTTTAAGAGTTTCCATATTGAAACTGTAGTTTTAACTGTCTCAGATTTTGCCATGGTTATCGTTGGGTCTAATAAGTGGGCAACTATTAAAGCATAAAGGGATTTGTTATTGATAAATGCTTTTTCAATAGATACCCAACTAGCTTTTTCATGCTCGTTTAGCCATTTTTGGCTTTGCTTTAAAATATTCGCAATATAGTAGCTAGACAAATTAGGGAGATTAAAATCTCCCCTCTTTTTATGTGTAACCAAGATAATTTTAGCAATTCTGGGCTTTTTTATTGCACCAAATGTATCTGGAGAGCTTTGTTTGAAATTTTTGAATCCAATACTTGGGAATCAGAAGTGGGATACAACATAGTATGTATAAAAATGTAGGTAAAATTAACATTTTGTTTGTAATTATTTTGCCCATCCATGTTAGTTTGGTCTTGGCTATACTTTGTAAGATGCATTGAATCAACTTATGTAATGCCAATACTTTTTTCTGTAACTAGTTGTGATAGAGAAGGTTAAATAAATACCCAAATATGATGTGTTAAAAAAATATATATATGTGTGATAACGATAATAATTGTTACATGAACACACTATACAGTGGTGGCCAAAAGTATTAGCACCCCTGCAATTCTGTCAGATAATACTCAGTTTCTTCCTGAAAATGATAATAATACCAAAGAATTTGTGATTGCAATCTTCATTTAATTTGCTTGCAAGGAAAAAACACAAAAGAGAATGAAGCAAAAATCAAATCATTGATCATTTCACACAAAACTCCAAAAAAGGGCCGGACAAAAGTATTGGCACCCTCAGCCTAATACTTGGTTGCACAACCTTTAGCCAAAATAACTGCGAACAACCGCTTCCGGTAACCATCAATGAGTTTCTTACAATGCTCTGCTGGAATTGTAGACCATTCTTCTTTGGCAAACTGCTCCAGGTCCCTGATATTTGAAGGGTGCCTTCTCCAAACTGCCATTTTGAGATCTCTCCACAGGTGTTCTATGGGATTCAGGTCTGGACTCATTGCTGGCCACCTTAGAAGTCTCCAGTGCTTTCTCTCAAACCATTTTATAGTGCTTTTGGAAGTGTGTTTTGGGTCATTGTCCTGCTGGAAGACCCATGACCTCTGAGGGAGACCCAGCTTTCTCACACTGGGCCCTACATTATGCTGCAAGATTTGTTGGTAGTCTTCAGACTTCATAATGCCATGCACACGGTCAAGCAGTCCAGTGCCAGAGGTAGCAAAGCAACCCCAAAACATCAGGGAACCTCCGCCATGTTTGACTGTAGGGACTGTGTTCTTTTCTTTGAATGCCTCTTTTTTTTTTCCTGTACACTCTATGTTGATGCTTTTTGCCAAAAAGCTCTACTTTTGTCTCATCTGACCAGAGAACATTCCTCCAAAACGTTTTAGGCTTTCTCAGGTAAGTTTTGGCAAACTCCAGCCTGGCTTTTTTATGTCTCAGGGTAAGAAGTGGGGTCTTCCTGGGTATCCTACCATACAGTCCCTTTTCATTCAGACGCCGACGGATAGTACGGGTTGACACTGTTGTACCCTCGGACTGCAGGGCAGGTTGAACTTGTTTGGGTGTTAGTCGAGGTTCTTTATCCACCATCCGCACAATCTTGCGTTGAAATCTCTCGTCAATTTTTCTTTTCCGTCCACATCTAGGGAGGTTAGCCACAGTGCCATGGGCTTTAAACTTCTTGATGACACTGCGCACAGAAGACACAGGAACATTCAGGTCTTTGGAGATGGACTTGTAGCCTTGAGATTGCTCATGCTTCCTCACAATTTGGTTTCTCAAGTCCTCAGACAGTTCTTTGGTCTTCTTTCTTTTCTCCATGCTCAATGTGGTACACACAAGGACACAGGACAGAGGTTGAGTCAACTTTAATCCATGTTAACTGGCTGCAAGTGTGATTTAGTTATTGCCAACACCTGTTAGGTGCCACAGGTAAGTTACAGGTGCTGTTAATTACACGAATTAGAGAAGCATCACATGATTTTTCAAACAGTGCCAATACTTTTGTCCACCCCCTTTTTTAGGTTTGGTGTGGAATTATATCCAATTTGGCTTTAGGACAATTCTTTTTGTGTTTTTTAATTGAAGACAAATTAAATGAAGATAATAATACCAAAGAATTTGTGATTGCAATCATTTTCAGGAAGAAACTGAGTATTATCTGACAGAATTGCAGGGGTGCCAATACTTTTGGCCACCACTGTATACACACAGCTGTAAGGCCCTGTGATCTAAAGAAAAAAAAGTGCTATGTTATTATGGACAAAATCCAACTAAAGGGATGCAAAACCTATCTATCTATCAAAGCAATGTATATATGTAGTGCAGACTATCTCAGCGGAGAAACTCCTGCCATACCTAAGTAGGAACATTCGATAGTGCACTAATATAGTCAGTTCCAAAGTCACCAGAGTAATAATAAAGATCATATAAGGCTATCAAGAGTAGATTGCAAAAATGACCATCATACAGTCATATATGCATAGTGCTACGAGTGAAGGATACAACCTGAGGATGTGTGAGGCCCCTTCCCATCAATGTAATGCTTTTATTATGTCTCTTTGATCAATAAAGATTGTTATTTTTGCATATAGATGGCATTTGCTTCCAGTTCTTTGTAGGTTGTAAACTATTTTGTCTGCATCACATTCTGCTACAAAACTGCACTGCTAACTACAGACCAGTCTCTAATCTCCCTTTCATCTCTAAACTCCTGGAAGGTTTGGTCCAATCCCGTCTAATCCGCTATCTCTCAGATAACTCTCTCCTCGACCCTCTACAATCTGGTTTCCGCTCCTTACACTCCACTGAAACTGCCCTCACTAAAGTCTCTAATGATCTACTAATAGCTAAATCCAAAGGTCACTGCTCCCGGCTGATTCTCCTGGATCTCTCTGCAGCATTCGACACTGTGGATCACCAGCTCCTCCTCACTATGCTCCGCTCTATCGGCCTCAAGGACACCGTTCTCTCTTGGTTCTCCTCCTACCTCTGTGACCGCTCCCTCACTGTATCTTTTGCTGGCTCCTCTTCCTCTTACTTGTCTTGGGGTCAAATTTGACCGAGAACTTTCCTTCACTCCCCATATCCGACCACTCACTTGCTCATGTCACCTGCATGTTAAAAACATGTCCAGAATCCGACCTTTTCTCACCTTTAAAACTGTAAAAACTCTTACTGTCGCTCTTATTCACTCTCGTCTGGACTACTGCAACTCTCTACTGATTGGTCTCCCTCTAACCAAACTTTCTCCTCTCCAATCCATCCTGAATGCGGCAGCCAGGGTCATGTTTCTGTCCAGCCGCTTCACTGATGCCTCCACCTTGTGCCAGTCATTACACTGGTTACCCATCTGCTACAGAGAACATTATAAACTTATCTCTCTCACCCACAAAGCTCTCCACAGTTCTGCACCATCCTATATCTCTTCCCTCATCTCTGTCTATCACTCTACCCATGCCCTCCGTTCTGCAACTGAACTAAGACTAACATCCACCATAATCCAAACCTCCCACTTCCATCTCCAAGATGTCTCTCATGCAGCACCAGTTTTCTGGAATGCATTATGGATGATTTGACTAATATGTAGCCCCCGAAATTTTTAAGCATACTTTCCAAACACATTTTTAGACAGCCTATCACCTCAACTCATTAATTTAACACTCCCTATTCTCCATTTCTAAATTTTCCTCAGAATGCTGACCCTCCTATTCATCTGACTCCACATCCTCCATGCACCCAATAACACTTGGCTGGATCGTACATGACAAGCACTTTCTACCTATTGTGTCTGCCCTATTTCCTTATAGTTTGTCCTGCAAACCTCAGACAAATATATATCAGTATACATATTGCTGATATATGCTACAACAACAAAAAAAAAGAAGGATATGGCACAGTATACAATATAATGGTGCCTGTGGGGCGACTTATGGCGCTATATAGCAATATAGCGTATAGAGTTTCTTAAAAGGAACCCCAAACCACCACCATGTAGTTATTACAATCTTTGAATGGTCAGGAGAAGTTGCTCTTGGAAGAGGTTTAGTTCCCATTCTTTATTCAGTGTTCTTAGGCAAAATTGTGGGTGAGCCCCCTCCATGGATGAAAAGCCCCCACACATGAATGGTCTCAGGGTGCTTTACTGTTGGTATCACACAGGACTCATGGTAGCGCTCACCTTTTTTTCTGCGGACAATCATTTTTCCAATGTCCCAAACAGTTTGAAGAGGCTTAATCAGAGAATCTAACTTTACCACAGTCCTCTGCAGCCAAATCACTGCACTTTCCGCAGAAAGTCAGTCTGTCCTTGAAGTTTTTCTTAAGCGAGAACCGGCTTCTTTGTTGTCTTTCTTGACACAAGGCCTGCTCCAAAAGCCTTCACCTCACTGCGTGCAGATGCACTGACACCACCTGCTGCCGTTCCTGACCAAGTTCTGCACTGGTGTTGAACCAATCAGGTAACTGAATCCTCTTTAAAATATAGTACTGGCACTTTGTGGACTTTCTTGGATGTTGTGAAGCCTTCTTCACAGGAATTGAACCAATTCTCTTTGAATGAGGTTTTTATGTGATTAAGTTAGTTTTCACGGCAAGGAATGACTTCACAATTTTTTGCAATTCATCTGATAACTCGTCTTAACAATCTAGAGTTAAAGGGGTTGTCCGGCCTTAGACTACAAGTCTGTAGTCACGCTATGTGACCGCAGACTTGTTAAACCTCACAACGTGTGTACTGCGTGCTGTGAGGATTGGGAGCTGGCGATTTACATACTTTCTGCCACATTCCAACTAGACTGTATCCGGCCTCGCTCGATACACTTGCACTAAGTGAGGCAGTGCACGACTAGTCGGCATGTGACCGCAGGTATGCAAATCACATACTCGTGGTCACGCGCCCAGAGGATCGTCGCAGTGCGCAATGTGAGGATTCAAAAGTCTGCAGTCATATAGAGTGGCTGCAGACTGGTAGCCTAAGGATGGACAACCCTTTAATGCAAATTGCCACTATAAATACTGAAGCAACAAAGAACTTGTATCAGTCTCAAAACTTTTAGCCACGACTGTATGCTCTTCCTGTAATCCTCCATGCTGTGATGATGAGTATAATGCTGCTACATGTCCTAAGTGAATCAGTTAATTCTCCCACAAGCAGCAAATGCGTTCTTACAAGTGGGAAACATGCAGCATATAGCTGAGCATCAGAGGAGCACCAAGATGGGAGTAACAGGCCTTTCAGCAGGGACCAAGCTGTCATAGCAATCCATCAGTGCCCCGTGATCGTGTGACAGGGAGCTGGTTCATGCAAGCACCTGCATGCGTTCCATTAAAACTTTGGCTGAGATAGTTGGATACAGATGCTGGCTATTTAATATAGCCGGTATCTGCTGCATGTGGAGGGAGCTCAGCTCCTGAGCCCCCTCTAAATGCAGTCTCCACTGCAAATCACATACATGTACATGATATTGCGCTAAAGGGGTGAACGGACCAGTCTCTCTCTCTATTTCTGTCTATAGAAAGAGACCTGTCAATCAAGTGAAGTCAGGAGGTAAGAAGCCAATGGGGAGCCACTCATGTTACATCCAGAATCTTAAAGAAAAGCTCTCATCACAATATAACCTCTTGTGTAAATCAGGTTTTTGTGTTAGATCTATTTTTAAAAAAATATTTGCCAATGTTTTATTTTTTTTTATATTCCAATCTATATATAAAAAAAAAACTGACCACTGGGGCTTTATTAGACTCATACTTCCTGTGCTTTCAGAAAGAGTTTTCAGCAGGCTCCTTCCCGTCAGAGGCAGGATTATAATAACACCTCAATACACAGCTGATAATACAAGATCCACCAATCAAAACAGGCGATGTCACAGCTCACCCTTCTTTGCACAAGTTCATTAGAGACTTCAATACAAAAGATAGGGTCGGGGTTTGATTGTTGTAGCTATGTACATATGTTGTTTCCTGAAACAATATAAAATTGGAGTCTAAAAAAGCCCCAGTAGCCAGTGGAAAAATTGCCATTGCAATTTCGATTTTTTATTTTTAATACGGAGAAAAAAACATTGGCAAAATGTAAAAAAAAAAATATTTAACACAAAAACTTGATTTAAACAATAGGTCATTTTCGGATGATAACTTCCCTTTAAAATTGGTCATAACCCAATACACATTACAACTGAGGGCCCATTTAGGCGGACCAATTTTGGCCCATTAATGAGCGCTGATCACTACAAATAAGGGGCATACAAAAACTCTATGGAGTGGAATGATCACTAATAAGATCATCTTATTGGCATCACATCCCCTATTTACGCCATGCTTATGCACAGCTGACCATTATTTTTATGTGAGTATAAAAGATTCCATTACCCAATAAAAAAAGTAATTTTTCTTGTTTGTTAGGTTATCAACAACATGTGAACAAGGGCTAATAATCGGGAAAGAGTTTTCTTATGAAAAGGGGCCTTCGGGATTTGTTACATTCGTACACATCTTAGACAATCTATTGTGCCGGTAAAGCGAAAAATTGGAACACAAAATATATTCGGAAGCTTCAGATGTTTTGACTGGGTAATAATTACATATAAAGGGGGTTTGTGTAAAATTTGGCAATGAGACGGGAATGTTTGAAAAAACTATTACTTACCCATAGAGATGGGAGAATCGATTTGGTCACAGAATATTGACCTCCCTGATGGACCGGAGTCCTGCAAATCGACCCTTACATCTCTGCTTACCTACAGAATTCCCTGCCATTCTGGTGGTAGAAATGGTGCGACAGTCATGGTAATGCCGTCCATCAATCCCAAGACCGCTGCAGTCAATCACTGTCCTTACTTGTGACTTTCTATAAATGAAAACATCCTGGTTGCAATGGTCATGTGAAAGATGTATGGAATGTGACTGCTGCAGAAGTGGGCGAGACCTTTAGGGTTAAGTAAAGGTTATTTTATGACGTAAAGAAGTTTTGTAAAATAGTGGATTTAAGGTTTTCTAAGTATGTCATTTATATACAAACATAGGAGTATCGTCCACCAGATGGGGTTACACGAATCCCAGAAAGAAAGTGACTACTTGGGTGGAATAACACGGCCGCTGGTTAACCGAGTACTTGAGCCCCTTATCTGCCATCTACTTGTATCCGTTTACTGTAGCAGCGGACGGCTCTGCCCGGGGGGCTGTAACAGATAGCGCAGGACAGGGGCTTCTCAGAGGAAACAAATTTAGGAAATCCTGCCTTCTGTCTAAGGAAATGAATTTTATGCCAACTGGTAAAAATTTGAGGGTAAGAAGAGACAGAATAAACAATTTCTTACTTAATTCAGAGTCTCACCTTCCTGGATATGGTAATAGACGAGCAGCAACGGATCCCGACACATGACGCTACAGGAGACGATATAATGCAGAGCATCGTAATAAGCAGATTTATACCGCTCTGTGTTTGGGTTAGATCCCCATAGGAAATAATGAAAAATGCAGGTGACTGTGAGAGATGAAGCGATGAATTGTATTATTGGGAAGTCTAAAAGGGGATTTTTTATTTTTTTATTTTGTATCCTAGAAATCATTGGGTTGAACAACTAAACGCGCTCCCTTGTCTGGGTCATACGAGGTTCATAGGCATAAAAGCATATAATAATCCTATATTTATTTGTATGGTGAGGACGAGGATACATTAGTACACATTTATATTAATGTGATCTCCCTCATGCATTTATAAAGCCCCTAAAAATAGCTGGAATTTTTGCTGAGGCATATCCACCACCGAATGAGCATGAAAATCAAAAAAATGTTAATTTTTTCGCACAAGAAAAAGTCCACGGAAAGTAGATGAGAACCGTAAAATCTCATCCACTTGTACTGTAATCCGCTGCGGATTTTACCGACACTTATGGTAAGAAAAAACTCTAAATTCTCTTCACTTCTACTGAGAGTCAGCAAGCCGGTCTAAGAGCACAGGCAATGTAGCACAGAGTTGGAGGGGAACCATTTTCCCAAAACATTAAGTTATCCCATATAAATGGGATAGGGAATAACTTACAGGGACCTCCAATTATCTCCAGAATGAAAACTTTTTCTGGAAAGGAGTGAAGCTGTGCATTCCCGACCTCCGCTCTATCCATGGTCTTGGTGAAAGCAAAGAACGGAGCTCAGCTATTTCTAAAGGTCCCATTCACAATCAATGGAACGGAAGTCGTACATGAGCTCCTCAGCTCCATTCAAGGTGGGTCTGATCTTGGGATTCAGAGTCCCGATCTGGAACCCCTTCAAAGCTTCAGAGTTTATATAATTTTTGATGAGTGACCAGTAATGATTGCGTGTGAAAATTTAGAATAGGAATGTAGAAATGCCTTTTTTTTAACTTAGGAAATCGACAGATGTAATCCATTTTTTTTCTTTGCACTTTTCTTTAAAAATAATTTCTACCCAGTAAGTGGGAACTTGATTGTCACATGTCTGGGTGCACATAAGCCATGGTCACATCTGTATTTGGTAATTCCATTGTTCTGCTCCATCATGGAATCAAAAAAACAAATTTACTGGCAGTTCCAGATCAGCCATATGACGTACACCAATGTCGCTCATTGGACAGATGTGAACGAAGCCTTACACATTTCTGGATGTGAGAAAACATGTCATGTTGCTACCATGTAGTAATCATACTGTATAAGTGAATGCAGGGGATGCAACATTTTTATACTGCGCGCTGAAAAGAAGAATTTTTAATCCCTTATGGTTACATCTCAACATACTGTATATTCCAAATAATCTGTCACCTTTATAACCAATATTCTCCAAGACATATATTTCTTTACCCCCCAAAAAAAACAAAAAACAGAGGACGTAAATGAATGTAGACTGGAGCCAAAGTTCAGAAGGGAACTAACGCTCCTATAATGAATAAACCTGACTTTACCTCATCGGGGCTGGACGCTTGGTAAACCCGACAGGAATCTTCAAATTGTCTCTCTGCCTCGGCCTGGTCTGTCACGCCGTTGGACTCATAGGAAGGGGTGACGTTGTGGCAGAGAGCGATCCCCTTCACGGCTTCATAAACGCGGCTGCTCATCGTCTTCCTCACTTTGGTTGTGGTGCCTTTCTGTGCAGGAGGATCATGAGAAGGCTGGAGAGAGAGGCCGGTATAGGAATGGTTATGACATTGTAGGATCACTGGTCTAATGTCTTAAAAGGGCACTAAGTGGGTGAAAAAAAAGCTGCCAGGGACAGGTGACCTTGACTAGTCATTCAATCATTTTAATTAGATCAAGACCAGACCATTTACCCCCATCCCTGACCAGGCACATTTTTGGGTCTTTCACCAATTGTGGTTTGAAGAGTTGTAAAAAAAATGTTCTTCAGATATTCAATTTGCGCCATCAGTGAGAAAATATAGGAAATATGTGTCCGTATTTCATATTTTGCTTATGACCAGAATGGACCACTGAAATAAATCTTAACATTTGTTCCCCTTTCCCAAATTTTTTTTTTTTATATATTGGACACATTTTATTTTTTTTTTGGGGGGGGGGGCAGGGCTAGTAACGATTTGGATTGACAACTAGAGATGAGCGAACCCGAACTGTAAAAGTCAGGGTTCGCACCTTCTACTGGAAGTCCGTTTTACAGAGAGAGAAAGAGCAAGAGATTCCGGAGAGCAAGAGAGAAAGAGAGAGAGATTCCAGAGAGAAAGAGAGTTCGGAGAGAAAGAGAGTTCGGAGAGAAAGAGAGTTCGGAGAGAGAGAGAGTTCGGAGAGAGAGAGAAAGAGTTCGGAGAGAGAGAGAGAAAGAGAGTTCGGAGAGAGAGAGAAAGAGTTCGGAGAGAGAGAGAGAAAGAGAGTTCGGAGAGAGAGAGAAAGAGTTCGGAGAGAGAGAGAAAGAGAGTTCGGAGAGAGAGAGAAAGAGAGTTCGGAGAGAGAGAGAAAGAGAGTTCGGAGAGAGAGATTCCAGAGAGAGAGATTCCAGAGAGAAAGAGAGTTCGGAGAGAGAGAGAAAGAGAGAGAGATTCCAGAGAGAAAGAGAGTTCGGAGAGAGAGAGAAAGAAAGAGTTTGGAGAAAGAGTTCGGAGAGAGAGAGAAAGAGAGTTCGGAGCGAGAGAGAAAGAGTTCGGAGCGAGAGAGAAAGAGTTCGGAGCGAGAGAGAAAGAGTTCGGAGCGAGAGAGAAAGAGTTCGGAGCGAGAGAGAAAGAGTTCGGAGCGAGAGAGAAAGAGTTCGGAGCGAGAGAGAAAGAGTTCGGAGCGAGAGAGAAAGAGTTCGGAGCGAGAGAGAAAGAGTTCGGAGCGAGAGAGAAAGAGTTCGGAGCGAGAGAGAAAGAGTTCGGAGCGAGAGAGAAAGAGTTCGGAGCGAGAGAGAAAGAGTTCGGAGAGAGAGATTCCAGAGAGTTCGGAGAGAGAGAGAAAGAGAGTTCGGAGAGAGAGAGAAAGAGAGTTCGGAGAGAGAGATTCCAGAGAGAGAGATTCCAGAGAGAAAGAGAGTTCGGAGAGAGAGAGAAAGAGAGAGAGATTCCAGAGAGAAAGAGAGTTCGGAGAGAGAGAGAAAGAAAGAGTTCGGAGAGAGAGAGAAAGAGAGTTCGGAGCGAGAGAGAAAGAGTTCGGAGCGAGAGAGAAAGAGTTCGGAGCGAGAGAGAAAGAGTTCGGAGCGAGAGAGAAAGAGTTCGGAGCGAGAGAGAAAGAGTTCGGAGCGAGAGAGAAAGAGTTCGGAGCGAGAGAGAAAGAGTTCGGAGCGAGAGAGAAAGAGTTCGGAGCGAGAGAGAAAGAGTTCGGAGCGAGAGAGAAAGAGTTCGGAGCGAGAGAGAAAGAGTTCGGAGCGAGAGAGAAAGAGTTCGGAGCGAGAGAGAAAGAGTTCGGAGCGAGAGAGAAAGAGTTCGGAGCGAGAGAGAAAGAGTTCGGAGCGAGAGAGAAAGAGTTCGGAGCGAGAGAGAAAGAGTTCGGAGCGAGAGAGAAAGAGTTCGGAGCGAGAGAGAAAGAGTTCGGAGCGAGAGAGAAAGAGTTCGGAGCGAGAGAGAAAGAGTTCGGAGCGAGAGAGAAAGAGTTCGGAGCGAGAGAGAAAGAGTTCGGAGCGAGAGAGAAAGAGTTCGGAGCGAGAGAGAAAGAGTTCGGAGCGAGAGAGAAAGAGTTCGGAGCGAGAGAGAAAGAGTTCGGAGCGAGTGAGAAAGAGTTCGGAGCGAGTGAGAAAGAGTTCGGAGCGAGAGAGAAAGAGTTCGGAGCGAGAGAGAAAGAGTTCGGAGCGAGAGAGAAAGAGTTCGGAGCGAGAGAGAAAGAGTTCGGAGCGAGAGAGAAAGAGTTCGGAGCGAGAGAGAAAGAGTTCGGAGCGAGAGAGAAAGAGTTCGGAGCGAGAGAGAAAGAGTTCGGAGCGAGAGAGAAAGAGTTCGGAGCGAGAGAGAAAGAGTTCGGAG
Source organism: Phyllobates terribilis (assembly GCF_046119375.1). Taxonomy (NCBI): domain Eukaryota; kingdom Metazoa; phylum Chordata; class Amphibia; order Anura; family Dendrobatidae; genus Phyllobates; species Phyllobates terribilis. The sequence goes on from NW_027362765.1 coordinate 107,793,738, forward strand.
CGAGAGAGAAAGAGTTCGGAGCGAGAGAGAAAGAGTTCGGAGCGAGAGAGAAAGAGTTCGGAGCGAGAGAGAAAGAGTTCGGAGCGAGAGAGAAAGAGTTCGGAGCGAGAGAGAAAGAGTTCGGAGCGAGAGAGAAAGAGTTCGGAGCGAGAGAGAAAGAGTTCGGAGCGAGAGAGAAAGAGTTCGGAGCGAGAGAGAAAGAGTTCGGAGCGAGAGAGAAAGAGTTTGGAGCGAGAGAGAAAGAGTTTGGAGCGAGAGAGAAAGAGTTTGGAGCGAGAGAGAAAGAGTTTGGAGCGAGAGAGAAAGAGTTTGGAGCGAGAGAGAAAGAATTTGGAGCGAGAGAGAAAGAGTTCGGAGAGAGAGAAAGAGTTCGGAGAGAGAGAAAGAGTTCGGAGAGAGAGAAAGAGTTCGGAGAGAGAGAAAGAGTTCGGAGAGAGAGAAAGAGTTCGGAGAGGGAGAAAGAGTTCGGAGAGGGAGAAAGAGTTCGGAGAGAGAGAGCGCTTTTCCAGCTCCAAAGTTCGGGTCCCCAATGATTTCTATGGGGTTCAGGTACAGGTTCAAGTTCGGGGATAGTTCTGGTACCCAAACCGAACTTTGGACTAAAGTTCGGTTTAAGCTGACAAACCCGAACTTCCATGGATCCGCTCATCCCTATTGACAATGGCTTTTTTTCACTTATTAATCTCACATAACATGGTGCATCACTTAAAGATATAGATGATCATAGATGACTGTCATTTCAGCATTTAGACACTTGTTTTTAAAATCTGATTTCCCTGTAACTGGGGCCGGTATATTAGCCCCAGTTACAGGAGAAATTCATTCTCTTGGCTGCATAGTAGAGCTGACTTGATCCCCTAGGACCAGATCTTGCTCTTTTCCTACATCCAGCCATCACGACTGATATGTCAGGAGGAGGAAGCGGCGTTAGCGATTCCTATTACTGTATACACAGTGTTTTTTTCAGAGATGGTAACAAATCATCCCCGTCTTATCTATGGGGAGTTCAGCTGTGTATTACATTTTTAGAACATCACTGCAGAGTAGAAAGCGGATCACTCGGACATTTATAGTCTATGGGTGGTCTGCAAGTAGTTAAGTATGTTTTCTCAGAAATGCTGCAACATTTTCTAGTAAAACATATTTGGGTGCATTAACACAGCTTCTGATTCATGAATCTCCTGCCAGGTCACACACCACAACATATTAGTTAACATTTATTAAGGAGTTCTCCCAAAGAAACATCTCCCATTCAATATGGATACAATTTATTTCGGCTCATGTATTTTTTCACACAATCACAGATTAAATCTGATATTTTGATAAATGACATGGAATCTTTACAGACTTACAAATTCATCTAGGACGCGGTTGATCCATTTGCTGTTATTAGGCATTGTGCGGCATCTGGTAGTTGTTGGGGAATAAAATATCAGTTCACAAGACTATGAGATAAATGTCTTGGTGCGGTGGTGGTGGCGGCAGGAGCTGGATCAAATGTATATAATAAACCTGTCGGGTTATACGCTGCATTAGAAACACATTTTGTGAGCGAGTGACCCTCCAGTCAGGAGCCGGGCAGCCCTTTATGGATATGATTAATGGAAACGTAAAACAGATGTTGGATGTAGGACTTCCCAACGCGTTTCTGTGAGATATTTTTTAAGACTATTTTTAGTTTTCGCCTCCAAACTCCTGGTGTAATTACACAATTACTTAATTAAGCTGGTCAAGCAGCGGACACAGGGCTGTGCTTCCTGATCTGTTAACCTCTGGTGTCAGGAGGAGCACGAAAAAGTTTCACTTCCAGGTCAATAGGTGACTGAATGGAAACAGTAATGGAAGCCATGAATCAGATCTACAGTGGAAGGAAATGCTTCTCATTACACATCACAGAATCAGCTTCTTAATTCACTTGTCAACAGCCAAACAAAAATGGGGGGTCCAAGATGGTGGATGTGCATTACGCAGCACACCGCTCTCCGGTTACACATAAATCTCACTTATCCACTGGCTTTCATGTGAACTATTACAGTGTTTCATCATACAGTGCATTCAGAGGCGGCCAAAAAGGCTTAACTGGGGCCTGTGAGGCGACGCCAGGGAAACCATATATCATACCGGAGAGTCCGGCTGAAGCGCGCGGCGTAAGCCTTTTCACATTGAAAGCCTGCACTGTGTGCATACAATACAATACAGAGAACTTCATGAAAAAAAGAAGCGTGGCAGGAAAAACACTGCCTAAGTTATTCATGTTTTTTGACCATTGATCTTAATGCACCACTCAAGTGTTTTTTTATTTCAGTGTTGGAGTAGTGCCACCAATCTAAGCTCCCTGCCCTTAGTATTAAATTCAACATCTGCCATCTTCAGCTCTTCCCTGCGTTGCTCTGGTCGTCGTCAGAGGTGACGGTCTCAATCCCCCTGATGAAGCCTGATGCGAAACGTGCATCGTTTTCTTTGACAGCTAATGTGTACTCCATGCCACTGGGCATTATTATCATTATGTAAACTTTCATGTGATATCACTCTCTCCTTGTATAAATCTGTATATACCTTAAAGGGCCTTAACTTATACAGCACTGGCTATTTTTGTCTTGTACCTTTTGAGATCCTCAATACTATGCACATATTATAACTCTGTATCCATTTATAGTATTCACATAAGGGAGTTTTGTTATTATCACTTACCTACCTTTAGTATTTTATATGTCTGACTTTTTTATGTCTATTTTTATGCTTTTAATTATTTTCTTATCCAATAAAGAATATATTTTTTGTTGATTTTGAGCCTTGCCAATTCCTATATTGGTATCATTGAATTTATTGGTGGCCTGAAGTATACAAATCGCATACTTGCGGTCGAATCTCCTACCTCACAGTGTGGAGTGCGCACAATGTTAGGATTCACAAGTCTGCAGTCACATAGAATGACTGCAGACTTGTACTCCAAGGCCGGACAACCCCTTTAAATGCCTTGCAGGGAACATGGGACGAGATGATTAGTCTAAGAGGCATTTCTCCAGTGGATTCTCCCCGTGCTGATCCCCCTGACTGAAAAAGGAGCAAGACCGGGGGTATTTCAGAGTAAAATGCACATGCTGCTATAACATAGCCGATGAATCAGCTGACAGGTTCCCTTTAACAACAATATAATGTTTTGCATTTTTGGCATGTTTTTCCCACGAAAACATTCAAGGTTTTACTGTACCAGCAGAGTGAATTAGATTTCTCAAGTCTCATGCACACGCTGCCTATCTTTTCTTTGCCTTTTCAAATCTGCCGCAAGTCAGTTCATTCAGCGTTTTTCACCCATTTAAATAAATGGGCAACAATTGGATCAAAAACGCATGCAAAATGTGGTCAGAACCCGCATATTTTATGCAGCATTTTTACTGCGAACATTCCAATACTTGCAGCTGATTTTTCTTCTGCAAATACTGAACGTGTACACATGGCATTAGTAAGAAAAATGTAATTCTAAGCTCTTTTCACATATGGGTATATTACAACTTTTTTTTATTGTTGCAGATTGTGTTAAAGGGGTATTCCCATCTCCAACATCCTATCCCAATATGTAGTAGGTGCAATAATAATAATATTAGCAAATACCTCCAATTAGAAATGTAGTATAGTAAGTTTGATTCCCTATGTCTCTTTCCTCATGTTCAGGGCATTGCAGGACCTTGGGTATCCACGGTTACAACCACTAGCAGCTAGCTAACTAACTGTTACTTTATCAGTGGACGTAACCATGGATACCTAAGGTCCTGCAATGCCTGCACATGAGGAAAGAGACATAGTGAATCAAACTTACTATACTACATTTCTAGTTGGAGATATTTGCTAATATTATTATTATTACTACACCTACTACATATTGGGATAGGATCTTGGAGATGGGAATACCCCTTTAAATCTTTTCACAGTTCTTATCTTGATGCAATGAATGTCTGATAAGAGCTGGAGGGAATTGGGTAGTAGATACCCGCAGGGAATATGACCTCCCTATAATCCAGCCTTGAGTATATTGATGGCCCGCTGACAGCTACTCCTCCTAACCTTTAGGCCACGTTCACACGTTCAGTATTTGGTGAGTTTTTTACCTCAGTATATGTAAGCCAAAACCAGGAGAGGAACAATCAGAGGAAAAGTATAATAGAAACACGTCACCACTTCTGTATTTATCACCCACTCCTGGTTTTGGCTTACAAATACTGATGTAAAATACTGACCAAATACTCAACGTGTGAACGTTGTCTAAGATGCACACTCAGCTCACTTAGTAGTGCATGTGCTCTCAGTGAGGAGAGGAGGAAAACCATAAACCACTGGCAGTGGCTTATCTCCTTATGAGAAAATGTTAAAATTTGACACGTTCGATCCTTCTTTTCCCTGACATCTGATGTCAGGTGAGATTTGGGACATCACCATACACATCAGATTGTTGGAGAATCCAGTTGACGTTCATCTAACATGTATAATCAGCTTAAGGGTATGTTCACATTTTTTGATTTTGCAGCAGAGAGGCTCCAAAACCTATAAGGAATTCAAAAACCACTCGTTTTGATTGGAGAGTTACAGTGTGTTCCTACCAAAGATTTTGTGGAGCAAAAGCTCTCCCACTCTCTGATCAAAACTCATGGTTTTTTAACTAATTGCACATGACGTCATTAAGATTCAAAGTTTTGCTAGGCGAAGCCCCTTCAGCAGAAAGCCGGCAGTCTTTTTCCTACAGCGGCTTTGCTGGTGGTTTCGCAGGTTCTGCTGCCAGCATCTTTTTACTATCATTTACACTATAACTAACAGAATGTGCACAAAGAATGAACGTGCTACTTCTTTTAACCGCGTCATGGCTTCTGAACCCTTAAAAAAAGCAACAACATATGTGCACAGCAATATCGTTTTTACATTGCTGTGCACTACGTGCATTATTTGTGGTGGTTTTGAGGCACATTTTCAGGCGCTATGTGCCTGAAAAAAGACACTGTGTGCATAGAGTCTAGATCATGTGAAGTACCATATTTTTCAGACTATAAGACGTACTTTTTTCCTCCAAAATTTTGGAGCAAAGTGGGGTGGGGGGTTAGTCTTATAGTCCGATATACATAAATACTGTGGCTGTAGATGGTGGGGGATGTGGGGGAAGCGACAGCGGTGGAGTAGCGGGGCACAGGAGGCAGCAGCCGCCTGCTGCAGCCTACATGTGCCCGCTACTAAAGAAAATGAATGTTCACTGCTCCCCAAGCCCATTGGCGTGGAGAGCAGTGAATATTCATTTTCCTTAATAGCCGGCACACTGTGCCTGCAGCGCGGCTCCTGGTATGAATGGCACCCTTCATCCCTGTATGTATGGCCCCTCTCATCCCTCATCCCAGTAAGTATGGCCCCCCTCATCCCTCTTACTGGTATGTATGGCACCCTTCATCCCTGTATGCATGGCCCCCCTCATCCAGGTATGCTTGGCACCCCCTGATCCCCATCGTGCTGCACAGAAAAAAAATAAACAATTATACTCCCCTCCTCTTTCCTCCAGAGCTGTGTTCCGCTCTGTGCCGGAATAGTCACTGCTCCCCAAGCCAGGACTGCGTGCGTGGGGAGCAGTGACCATTCATTCTCCCTAATAGCGTGCACACTGTAGCCGCAGCATGGCTCCTGCTGCGCTCTGCAGTCAGTGTGCCCGCTATTAAAGTCCATGAATATTCACCATTCCCTATCGGCAACAGAGGGACACAGCGCTGGAGGAGAGTGGATGTGAATATATTTATTTTTTTCTGTGCAGTGTGACGGGGATCGGGGGGGGCAAGCATACCAGGATGAGGGGGGCCATACATACATACAGGGATGAGGGTGCCATACATACCAGGAAAAGGGATGAGGGGGGCCATACAAACAAGGATGAGGGGGGTCATACATACAGGGATGAGGGATGAGGGGGGGCATTCATACAGGGATGAGGCATGAGGGGGGCCATACATACAGGGATGAAGGGTGCCATACATACCAGGATGAGGGGGGCCATACATACAGGGATGAAGAGCGCCACACATACCAGGAAGAGGGATGAAGGTGCCATAAATACACCAAGAAGAGGGATGAAGGTGCCATACATACACCAGGAAGAGGGATGAAGGTGCCATACATACCAGGAAGAGGGATGAAGGTGCCATACATACCAGGAAGAGGGATGAAGGTGCCATACATACCAGGAAGAGGGATGAAGGTGCCATACATACCAGGAAGAGGGATGAAGGTGCAATACATACCAGGAAGAGGGATGAAGGTGCCATACATACCAGGAAGAGGGATGAAGGTGCCAAACATACCAAGGAAGAGGGATGAGGGGGGCCATACATACCAGGATGAAGGGGGCCATACATACAGGGATAAAGAGTGTCAGACATACCAGGAAGAGTAACGAAGGTGCCATACATAACAGGAAGAGAGATGAAGGTGCCATATATACCAAGATTGGTGTGAGGGGGGCCATACATACCACGATGTAGGGTGCCATACATACCAGGAAGAGGGATGAGGGGGGCCATGCATACCAGGATGGGGGATTGGGGTGCCATGCATATCAGGATGGGGATGAGGGCCACGTATAACAGGAAGGAGGGGGCCATATATACCAGGTTGGGAGATAGAGATACAGAATTGGAGGACATTACCCCTATAACAGTGTCAGCAGCAGACCCCCTCCCTCTTAACAGGGCATCATGACCACATTTTTTGCTTACATTTTTTTTCTATTTTCGTCCTCTAAAACCTAGGTGCGTCTTATGGTCCGGTGCGTCTTATAGTCTGAAAAATACGGTAATTATCACCCTCTACTCCTCCTTGGTCAGGCCCCATCTGGAATAATGTATCCAGTTCTGGGCACCACATTTTAAAAAAGACATAAAAAAAGTGGAGCAAGTTCAGACAAGAGCTACCAGGATGGTGAGCGGACTGCAAACTATGTGCTACGAGGAACGGTTAAAGGATCTGGGAATGTTTAGCTTCCACAAAAAAGAAGGCTAAGAGGAGACTTAATAGCTATCTAAAAAAATATGAAGGGATGTCACGCTGTAGAGGGATCATTCTTATTCTCATTTGCACATGGAAACACGAGAAGCAATGGACTGAAAGTGAAAGGGAGAAGATACAGATTAGATATTAGAAAAAACTTTTTGACAGTTAGGGTGATCAATGAGTGGAACAGGCAGCCACGAGAGGTGGTGAGTTCTCCTTCAATGGACGTCTTCAAACAGAGGCTGGACAGACATCTGTCTGAGATGGTTTAGTGAATTCAGCATTGAGCAGGGGGTTGGACCAGATGACCCAGGAGGTCCCTTCTAACTTTAATATTCTATACACCTACTCTACAGAATCTTTGGGCAATGGTCAAATAAATAATAGTCTCAATTTCTAATAATCCAGCACCTCGCCGTCCTCAGATACATATCTAGATATGACTTGATGAATCTAATATAGTCTTACTTGTCCACAACTCAGAGCCTATACCTGGACATACAAGGCACAAAGCTGGGCCCGGTCTGCATTGTTATATATTATGTGATATATAACGTACCTGTGTGTATACGCTGAATATGTGACTCTGCACCTCGTCCATCGAGTCCATGCCATAAGCCACTGTCCCCAGGTGGAGACGTTTAAATACCATCTCATTCTGGGTCAGGGTTCCTACAAAACAAGCCATTATAATATTATCAGTCCACATAGGATAATACAGAGACCCAAGAAGATCATAAATTATCTCCAAATAAATAAGAAGAGGGAAAAAAATATTAAAAAATTAAAAGGAAAAATTATGAGGCTGCTCACTGCTGATCCACTACATTTCGGTGGGATTTTATCCTTAGATGTAGTCAATGGAAATGTAACCCAAGATCCAGGCTCCTACCTGTTTTGTCAGTCAATAGGTAGGAGATTCGTCCAAGCTGTTCTGGAATTGTACTGGATCGGACCACGGTTCCCGGGATCTTGGGGTCCCTGCGGATCATCCAGCTGTAGACAATTTTTCCCATGTCCAGATTGACCCGCAAACTGCAGGATGAAAAAGAGAAAAAAGGTTCAATATTGTTATAGCAAATTTCATATCCTTAAATGTATAAACATCTTTCCTTAATAAATTACCAATAGAGATAAATGACAATTTCCTGAGCTGAATTGTTGTATAATGACATTTTTGCAATTTTCTAATGTATTTTGTCTAAACGCCTCCTCATGTTCAGGGTTTGTTAAGATGCCAAATTGCTGTTCAGGGAAGGATAGGACAGTCCGATGTAAACCCTTCTAAAAAAAATTGCTAACTTGTAACTCGTCATGTGTGGTGGAACTACAAATCCCAGCATGACAAACATGCTCTGCATTTACAGTAAAGACAACAGGCATGGGCATAGAAAGAGGCCGCTTTACCATCAAACCATGTAAATTACAATGAAGGATGTAGTAGACATTTAAATGGAAATTAAAGATTTTGTCCACCTCTGCAGTCATTTTTTTTCTTTTATAAATGGACGTATTTTGGGCTAAAAAACATTTTTGCTACTGGAATTCATCATAAATTTTGCACCGATTTGCTTTTACAGGCTGCACATTCAATTTTGATGTTGTCTTTGCTTATAAATCAGCTGAGAGGAGCTCAGAAATACAAATATCATATCAAAGCCAACTGATGGACCCTCAGTTAACTCATTCTGCAGCCAGCAAAAGACAATACAACACAGAGTTTGTAGAAGGCAAACGGTGCAAAAAATTTATATATTATATTTCTATATTTACACTGCATTTTTGTGACTCGTAGGATTTCATGGCAAAGAGTTGTCAAACAGTTACCCCTCACCTGATGGGAATAATGTTGGAGAAGAGGAGCAGGAAGCGGATGATCTGTAGATACCAACGACCAGCAAAATGCTGGAGAGTCACCATGACCAGAGAGACGACAACCAGGGCGCTGAATAAAATCTTTGTCAGGCAATTCACTTCCAGGTCAAAGAGACCTATCTGCAACAGATAATATAGATACTATTTGCAGGTATGTTCACACCGAGTTGAGACGCTGCATTTTTTTCTGTGCCGCCAAGTATTAGGGCCTGTTCACATATTGCATTTTTGCCACTGAAAAAAACGCAGCGTTTTACAGTACCAGGAAAGTGAATACGATTTCTGATATCTTCTGCACACTATGCATATTTTTTCCTTGCAGATTTGAACAATCAAGGCGTTTTTACAAATTTGCAGGGTGCTTACTCTTTCAGCGTTTTTGCAGCTTTTTTACCCATTCGAATGAAAATAAGTGCAAAAATGTGTATATTTCACGCAGTGTTTTTTCTGCCAACAGTCTGAAAAAAACAGAAAAATCCGCTGCAAATACTGAACGTGTGCACATAGTCTTATGGTGCCAGGAAAGTGGAGATTTTCATCCGCACACTGAGCATAAAAATCTGTTCACAATCTGCTCAAAAATTGATCTGCAGCATGTCCACAAGGGAAGTGTGTTTTCTCTGCAGATTTCACCCTTTGCAGTGAATGCATATTTTTTTTTCAGCTCCCGTCTGATGAGAAAATACCCTAAAACAAGTCAGTGACAAACACTGCAGGAGGTCAGCAATTAGTCCAATAATGCAGCTGTCATAAATTGCTGCTCCTTCGATCGTTCATTCCTTAAAAAGGTATTCCCATCTCCAAGATCCTATCCCAATATGTAGTAGGTGTAATAATAATAATATTAGCAAATAACTACAATTAGAAACGTAGTATAGTTCTTCTGATTAGCTATGTTGCTTACCCCATGTGCAAGGCATTGCAGTAGCTTAGGTATCCATGGTTACGACAACTCATATAGAGAGTTAGTTCGTTGTTAGTGGTCATAACCATGGATACGCAAGTTACTACATTGCTCTGCACATGGTGTAAGCCACATAGCGAATCAGAAGAACTATACTGCATTTCTAATTGCTATTATTATACCTACTACATATGATCTTGGAGATAGGAATACCTCTTTAACTGAGTGAATGCTGCAATAATTATGTTGAAATCAGCAACGAGGCCAGAAAATGTTGAAGCAAATGGTCATAACGGTAAATACAGTGATGTGTATGGGCAGTTTAAAGGGGTTGTCCACAGCTAAAATTATTTTTTTACTATGAGCCAAAAAACTAAACAGGCAGGTAATTGCCAACTACCTAGCTATTCTATCCAGAATTGGCTCAAAGCAATCACCAACCGTTCATGTCGGTGATTCACCTGCTCCATATCAACAGAGAGTTGACGAGGCGTGACTGCCAATGTCTTGCTGATTGACAGCCGGCCTCCTGCAGTCAGAGCAGACCGGAAGAGAAGCAACTGCTCTGTTGACGTGACGTCAGCAGAAGCCGCAGGAGCGGTCTGGGCTGGCACAGATTTGCGCTAGGTAGAACAGGCAGGTCGTTAGCAACGACCTGCTTATTAGTTCTGAGGCCCATAGTAAAATAAAAAAAATGTATATAGTCCTGGATAACCCCTTTTAAAGAGTTGACTGCTACTGGACATCCCCTTATCAATGACACTAGTGTGGCGCCCCTGAGGGTTCAGTCACCACAGGGGTACTGCACCTCAGAACGAGGTGTGGTATCTCCTCTCCCAGGTAAGGATGGAGTACCACACAGGACCCCAACCACACACTCAACACTACACCACTCCAGTTCTGAAGGGGGCCTAAAGCACCATAGTGCTGCCCCGGGCCTGAATGGAGGAGTTGGGGGGAACCAAAGTTAGGGGGAACCACATAGTGAGTGAGGGTGGAGGAAGCATTTACTTAAGCACTTAAGGCGAATTCCATATAACTGGAGGCCATCTTAATAACAAGGTCTTTGGTCGTGGGTCTTTGGGACGGCGAGTCAGCACAAGGCTGCAGCCGGCTGAGGGTCCACGGTCCCCGGTCTCAGGCCTCGAGACGGGGGGTCGGGGCAGAGTTATAACCGGCTCTGTCCCCGGTCAGGGTCCAAGCAAGAAGGCCCAGGAGGGGAGCAGAGGAGATAGGCTCCACAGGCGAAAGGATCTCAGGGGGTGCGGACAGAGCGGAGTCGCCACCTGCATACCTTATTCTGGCCCCGCCAGAGAGACCCTGCCGCAAGAGGGGGTACCGGTCCCAGATTATCTGACTTTGCACTTCACGTCTCTGTCGGAAAAGTCCGGAGGCTTATATGGATCCTAGGGGGATACGGACGGAGCGGAGTCGCCACCTGTATGCCCTAATCTGAGTTTATCCAGAGGGACCCGGCCTTACGCCACGTTCTCACCACCAGTCACCAAAAAGGGCACCCAGTCGGTCCGGGAGCTACACGTTACCCATAAGGGACATCGCAGTACCCATACGGGACTCAGTGGGGGACACAAGGCGGGAGAAGTTCAACAAGAGAGGAACACACTAGAGCGGGGGTCCTGTCAAGCGCTCCTGAACTACCTGGAGTGTGCTGAACCCCACCCTGGCGGCCGCAGCTCGCTATGTGACAGCAGAGAGAAGCTCTGAGCTGAGAAAACATTACCGTGAGTAAAGACTTGGATGACCTCAACTACTGCCTCTGTCTGTTCTTTCCTCCGCGGCTCTGCACCCGCCAACGCTCTATTCTGCATTTTCTCCTACACTGCCCTGAGGCCCTGCTCCACCTGTGGGGAGCCGCACCAACTAAGCTGCCTGAACAGCGGCCTCAGCGGACTGTCGCAGCGCTGGTGATCCTCACCAGACACCACGGGTGGCGTCACGAACATTCCTTTATCCCATACAACTTTTCCCCTTTTTCCTTCTTTTTTTTAAGAGTGACCCCAGGGTACGGGCCCGGGAGCCGGCCACCGCGACATCCCCCAAAAACCACAACAAGGCCCGGGCGCCGAGTCGTTTCCCCCATCACCCTGGGCACGTCACTAGATTGCTGCAAAAAGTAAAACAAAAACCTTCCGAACTAGTGCAGCAGCTGTTGTCGTAGCCCTGTGTCCCCAATTGGTCTCCGGATATAAACAAAGTCATGTGACTGCTGCAGCCAATCAGTAACTGCTGATTGCCTGCAGCCCTAATAATTGTGCCCATTGTTTCTTGCACTCGGATGGAATTGCTGACAGCTTATTGGCTGAGGTGGACACATGACATTTTATATGAAGTCCAAAGACCGTCGGGGAACACGGATTGAGAGCAGAGTAGCAGTGCTGGTCCCGGAGGTAAGTATAGATATTTTTGATAAGGAGCTGTCCAGTATTGGACTGACACACAACCACAATTACTGCACATACAGAAGCCCGAACATAATACATGTGATACCAATAAGTGATAAGTATTCACGTTCTTAGATCTCCATTTTGCCCCATGAACCTGTCTGTACCTTACTGCGAGGATTAGAGGTGTTCATCACACTGCGCTGCTCCCGGCCAGTATAAATAACCACTCCGACCACAGTCCCTGCAGCAAAGAACACAGTATATACGTAAAAACAACATCTATATATGTCGGGCATGTCATTTACAGCCTGGAATCTGCAGACAAACATGAAGGAAATGCAGGAATCTGATCTTAACCCTTTAAAGGACTAGGACATTTTTTGGTTTTTGCGCTTTCATTTTTTCCTCACCTTCTTCCCAGAGCCAGAACTTTTGTTTATTTTTTAGTTGACAGACGAGTGAGGGCTTGTTTTTTGGGGGACCCGATGTAATTTTTTTAACATACAATATACTGAAAAAAGCTAAAAAAAAAAAAATAAAATGTTATGAAACGACAAAAAAAAAAATGCAATTTTTGGGGTGGGTTGGGGTTGCTTTTAGATCGTTCATTGCGTGGAAAAATGACCTAGACACATGATTGTCCATGTCAGTCTGATTACGGCAATACCACACAAGCATTGATTTTTGTTCTATTTAAGCGATGAAAAAAAACTCGGACTATTGTAAAAAAATGTTTTATTGCTTTCTGTCACCATTTTCTGAGAGCCATAAAAAATTTTTAATTTTGCTGTTGAGGCTGAGTGAGGGCTTGTTTTTGTGCATTGAGCTGATGTTTTTATTGATACCGATATTGTGTACATACGATGCTTTCACTGCCTATTATTACATTTTTTAGGGAGGTGGGGTGATCCAAAAATAAACCCCGGAACTCTGGCGTTCTGAACGCAGTGATATCAAATATGTTTATATTTTTCATTCTTTATTTTTAAAAGGGGGTGATTTAACCTTTTATATTTATCTTTTTTATTTCTTTATTTTTTTTATATTTTTAAAACACAGACACACACATATATATATATATATATATATATATATGTACATACATATATACACACACACACACGTATGTATGTATGTATCTATATAAAAATATTAATATATATACACACACACATATACAGATATATACATACATAGCCACCCTCCATCCTGCCCAGGAACCTCTCCAGCTCTGCCCATTTAGGGGAAGCTTTTACAAGTTGGCGTGAAGAACGTCCAAACTTTTCAAGCGTTTTTTGCTACTTTTCTTGATGAATAGGGCCCCTTGTGTTTTAATATCCATTGTATCTAAAATCTCTGCTTGCAGTCGTTGAATGGTTCAGAGGTTGCACACACACAAAAATGATGGGTTGTTGCAATCTTTCTTTATAGGCAACAGATATTTCTAAAATAGGAGAGCTATTTTGGCTACCGGTATGTCCCGCTCACAGAAGATTGTCTACACTAAGTATAATTGTACTAAATAATAAAGCTAAAAAATGTAGGCCTCATTCAGACAAAAGTGATTTTTCAAGTGGTCCAGTGTTTTTCATCAGATATTCATCAGTTTTTACCATCAGAGTTGCATCAGTTTAATCTGCACAAGGATTAGCAATATTGTTATTTAATAGGGGGACTCATTGGATTTTCTGTGTATGTATCATACAATGTATTCCTGCAGCAGATTTTCTTCAGGTGTAGCATAAAAATAAATCGCCAGAGAAGTTATCTGTTGCATGTAAAGTTTTATGCACTGAATGTGGACTATCAGCAGATTTAACACGAATTTTTGTGGTAAAAAGTCAGAACTGGGTGACAAGAGCCATATAACTATACCAGGTTTTGGTCCTGGATCCTGAGGCTCTTACCAATCACTCCAAAATAACTGCTCAGAAGAGCACAGCTCCTGGAGGTAGAAGTGCAGTCAATGAGGTTCTCAGGTCCTGGACCATCACAGACATTAAGTAAATTTAAAGGGCTTGTTCAGGCTGACACCAATATCTGCAGTCACTGTATGTGGCTGCAGACTTCTGAATCATCAGACTTCTGAATCATCAATACTGCAACCTGTCTTGATTCCCCGGTATTGCCGGTGCAAATAAGTAGTCACACGAATGTATGTACATGTTTTGCATACTTGCGGTCGCATGCAGACTAGACGTGCTCGGCCTCTTCTCAGCAGAAGTGCATTGAGAGAAGCTGGATACATCTAGTTGGCATGAGACAGCAGATATGCAAATTGACCGCTAGCTCACATCGGGATCACCGGGGAATCCTGATAGCATGTGCACCGCACATTGTCACAATTTAGAAGTCTGTAGTCACATAAAGAGTCAAGCCTGGACAACCCCATTAAGGGCCTAAAAAAGACTGAAATACAAAGCACATTAGAAAGTTCCTTGCATGTTCATTACACAATGTTTAACCCTTCAAGAGCTATTTATGGCATATCCACAGATCTCCACAGAGGGGTCTAAAAGACGGGAATAGAATATATTATTTAAGCAGTTAGTTAATCGGAGCCCCAACACTTGAGCCTCACTGTCCGGCTCCCCTGCTACATCGGCAGCCATCTTGCCATTCATTACACTGCTCAGGAAGAACCATTCATTATCTGATGTCATAAGTTGTGTTTCCTGGCAGATGAAAGATGAAGGGACCCAACATCACAAATGACTTGAGGATCATTTATAGAACGCCTCGGGGAGACTACATGTCAGTTCTCCTCTCTTGTGGTGTCACAAATGGAAGAGAAAACACAAAAAAACAACTAATTTGGGGGCTAATTTTCTCAATGACAGACTCAATTATTATCAATTACAGACAAATTAATGAGGGATTAAATTGTTAACATGCAGACGGAGAATGTTTATCTTTACCAGAAGCAATGACCGTGCTGGCCCACAACGTGTTCTCAATACTTAAGCTTTCATTTATTGGGGGGTCACTGTCCTCCTGTGGAGAGAGGAGAAAGAGAACATGAGTACTCTGGGAAGATTTATCAATGTATTTATGCCAGTCATTCTGAGCCTTTATGGCCAAAATTCATAAATTTTTGCCAGAATTCTATAGTAAAAGTGCTGGAAATGTCTTAACATTCTTGCGCAAAAAACGGGTACAACTGCGAATGCCTCATAATGAATTTGGTGTCATCCTCCAGCGAACTGTTCATCAAGAGTGGTCTACAAAGCTCTATTCTTTATTAAATGACACTTTTGTTTGCATAGTTACATAGGTTGAAAAAAGACCTAGGTCCATGAAGCTGAACTTTCAGCAGGCACGATGACATCACTAGATTGTGCCTGATGAATGGAGCCTCAATCCGCACATAGTACAGACTGGAGCAGCGCGACAGGGGAACAGGGCTGGGTGAGGTTTTTTTTTTATTTTTTCATGTTGTCAGTATTTGTAGGGGAAATTGTGTGGATATGACTTGTAGGGGGATCTCAATGTATGAAAGAACTATGGGGGTGATCGTACTGTGTGCCATCAGGGTCACCATACTGTGTGGGGAACTGAGGGGCCATCATACGGAATAGGGAAACAATGGGGATTTCATACAGAGTGGGGGCACTTTAGGGACATCATACTTTGTATGTGAGGGGTACTGTGTGTGCCAATTGTGTGGGGGTATCATACTGTGTGTGGGGGCATTTTTATTGGCATCATTCTCTAAAGGGGTCATGATAGGGGTATTCTAGTGGGTGAGAACACAAAGAGGCTACATTAGGGGCACAATTACTGTGTATGTGGTACAATAAATGTCCTTTTCCCTGTCTTTAAAAGTTGGGAGGTGTGTCCTTCTATGACTAAATCTATGCCCTGTGACCCTGCTAAGTATTTTTTATGGGGGCAGGGGAAATAAAGGAAGGTGGGCCCAATTAGGAATTTTGCTCTGGGGCCCCATGATCTCTATGTATGCCTCTACCAAACACCAACAGGGGCGTTATTGATAAGGCTCCATAGTAAAGACAGTAATGGGCAGAAGCATTAGCTTAATGAGCAACAACCGGAGGACACATACAGTGACTTGCGAAAGTATTCTCTCCCCTTGGCTTATTACCTATTTTGTTACATTACAACCGATGTTTAAATATTTTTGTGATCCGATTTGTGTGTGATGCATGAGCACTAAATAGTCTAAGTTGGTGAAATGCAGTGAGAAAAACATAGGAATAAAGTAAATATATGGGATCAAATAATTAAAAATTGTAATGTGCATATGTATTCACCCCTTTTGCCATGTAGCTCCTAAAAATTTCTAGTGCAAGCAATTACCTTCATAAGTCACATGCTTAGTGAAATGAACTCCACCTGTGTGTAATTTAAGTGTCACATGGTCGATCAGTATATACACACCTTTTCTGAAAGGCCACAGAGGCTGCAGCACCATTATGCAAGAGGCATCACTAACCAAACAACACCATGAAGACCAAGGAGATCTCCAAACAAGTCAGGGACAAAGTTGTTGAGAAATACAAGTCAGGGTTGGGTTATAAAAAATATCCCAATCTCCGAAGGTCCCCTGGAGCACCATGAAATCCATTATCATCAAATGGAAAGAACATGGTACCACAACAAACCTGCCAAGAGAGGGACGCCCACAAAAACTCTCAGCCCAGGTAAGAAGGGCATTAATCAGAAAGGCAGCACAGAGATCACAGGTAACCTTGAAGGAGCTGCAGAGTTCCCAAGCAGAGACTGGAGTATCTGTCCATACAACCACACTAAGCCGTACACTCCATTGCAACAAGGACTGTGCCATACGTCATGTTTTGTTTTTTCTGTTAGGCCGGGAAGGCCGAGTTTGTTTTGCTAACGTTGCAGTGGTTTATGCCGCACTCAAAATAAACCACGGGAGATTTAAAGTGACAGTGTTCCTATGTCTACTACTATGTGCAGCTGAGTGAACTGATCTACCACAGTGGGCAGCAGAAAAAAGCCTCTACTTACACACAAAAATTGCAAGGCTTGTATTGAGTTTGCCAAAACACATGTGGGAGACTCCCCAAATGTATGGAGGAAGGTGCTGTAGTCAGAGGAGACCAAAATTAAATTTTTTGGCCAAACGCTATGTCTGACACCAAAACAACATAGCTCATCACCCAAACAACAACATCCCCACTATGAAACAAGGTGTTGGCAGCATCAAGCTGTGGGGATGTTTTTGGGCAGCAGGGACAAGGAAAATGGTCTGAGTCGAGGGGAAGATGGATGGTGCGAAATACTGGGATATTCTTAGGCAAAATCTGTTTCAGTCAGTCAGTGATTTGAGACTGGGACGGAGGTTCACCTTCCAATAAGACAATGACCCAAAGCATCCTGCTAAAGCAACACTCGAGTGGTTTAAGGGGAAACGTGTAAATGTTTTGGAGTGGCCTAGTCAAAGCCTTGACCTTAATTCAATTGAGAATCTGTGGTCAGACTTGAAGATTGCTATTCACCCAAGGAAACCATCTAACTTGAAGGAGCTGGAGCAAGTTTGCCTTGAGGAATGAGCAAAAATCCCAGTGGCAAGATGTGGAAAACTCAGACTTATCCAAAGCGACTTGCAGCTGCAATTGATGCGAAAGGAGGCTCTATAAAGTGCTGACTTTAGGGGGGGGGGGGGGGGAATAGTTGTGCACACTGAAGTTTTCAGTTATTTTGTCCTATTTGTCATTTGTTTGTAATGTAGGCATGTTCTTTACATGAACTAATGCAAACCCTCAAAAAAATCTGTGAAATTCAAGGTTGCGACGTATCAAAACACAAAAAATGCCAAGGGGGATGTATACTTTAGCAAGCCACTGTAATATTGGAGGGAGTGTCATAAACCAGATCATCACCACTGCTCACCCGGGTGAAGGTTCCTGCAAAATTATGGATGTCAATATTGGGTTCTTCTGCATATACATAGGCTCTAATCTGGAGCAAGTCCTGAAAGATAACAAGAAATATCACATTACAGAGCATTTACCAGAAGTGTAACAATGGAGCACTTCAAATCAGTCACCGAGTAGTCGCTGCTAAGAAGAAAAAAAAAAACAATATGAAGGCCGACCTAATCTATAGCTAACACATGTATGGCTATTTAAGTCTCTGTGCCCAAAGTAAGCTGTAAAGGTGAAACATCTGGACGCCCCAAGGACATGGACTGATGACTGTCAGATGAAGTGGACGAAAGCTGCAGCTATAACCATAATATGCAATCAATGGGTCAGTGCACGACTAAATAAATCAGAGGACGTCCAAATGATAAGTGATAGATGCCACAGTTGTTCATATTAATCTCAGAGGAAGGAGATGTGAATTAATTAAAATGTTTAAGTAATGATCATAATTTTACCAGTTACATAGGAGTAAGAGTGTGTTCACACCTACTGGAATAGCAGTGGAAAACAATGATGCAGAGAAAACAAAGTAGAAGGAATAAAATACTAATATATACAATATTCAGTTAGCTCGCCTTCCCACTGTTCTGTAGAGCCCTTCTTAATGGTAGCTTGGTCCCTCTAGGGTATCTGTATCCTTACCTCCCGCTATTATGTGGCAACACGTGACCACTGCAGCCTTGCCTGGCTGCAGCGGTCACATGTTCACACGACATGTTGTGAATATGCTGCAGATTCAAAAATCCGCACAGCAGGTCAACTTCTGTATGAAAAATTTCAATGTCATATAAATAAGATTTAATTAAAGTCTACCACTGTACCGCTAATGCATTTCTCTATTTTGTTGCAGTTTTTCGATCGGAAAATCCAGACAGAAAATTCTGAGTTTATTTATTTATATATTTTACTCGATTATATATCGGCATTAATTCCACAGGGCTTTAAAGATATCATCATCATCCCCATTGGGGCTCACAATCTAAGTTACCTATCAGTATGTCTTTGGAGTGTGGGAGGAAACCCAGGCAAACACGGGGAGAACAAACAAACTCCTTGCAGATGTGGTGGGATTTAAATCCAGAACCCCAGCACTGCAAAGCTGCAGTGCTAACTACTGAACCACCGTGATGAGTTATATTCTGTATTATACATGCACATACATTACACTACTTATCCTGTACTGATCCTGAGTTATATCCTGTATTATATTCCAGAGCTGCACTCACTATTCTACTGGTGCAGTCACTGTGTACATACATTACACTACTTATCCTGAGTTACATCCTGTATTATACTCCAGAGCTGCACTCACTATTCTGCAGGTGGAGTCACTATGTACATACATTACATTCTTGAATATCTTATAATCCAGCAATTAATATCAGATAAAGATAAATAAATTACTGAATATTAATTTTCCAACCAAATTTAGGGCAAATGTACAGTAAAATTCCTTTGCGCTTGTACCTGAAGATTCAGCATGTGTAACGTTAGTGGTGCTCAAAATACATAGGGAGGGGACCACCACATCCACATGTAAGTACAGGGGTGACTTACCGCTGCCGTGGGCAGCCTCTGCGTGCAGGACACCGGCAGCCGCAGTTTCCAGTCTGTCTCGCCATCCAGCTGATCGGTGCGCAGGAAGCAAGACCCTGGGGAAATGTTATTTTCAGTTTAGTAAAAATTCCTCTTACATCTGTGATGCCTTTTTGCAATAGACCCCGGGGGACCACACTATGACATTGCCCAGCGAGTCATTATGGGTTTCTTCTTGAAGTTATAATTTAGGCAACAGCAACAAAGTGAATATTGATGCATATTCCTAATCTACACCTCAAATAAAACCTCCACACACGTCCAGAGAATTGCAATCAAGCTCTCTATATAAATTGGATTTCATCAGAAAGACGACCGTTTGGCCGACAGGGGTGCTCTCGGCTGAGCGCTCCCCTGTTCTCTATGAGAGCGCCGCTGCCAGACTCCTATAGTGGTGGCTCATCTCGGGATCAGCAGATGAAATTCACCAGGACGGATCCTTCTCTTCCTAATATCATCTGTGGGGCAGAATCGGGAAGCCCCCATGCACATTAGACTGTGAACTGATCCTGACGGATATAGGTGGGGTTCAGCACCTAATGTGTATGGGGACTTTAATGTTAACGTATACATCAAGGGTTAACAAAAAAAAATAAAATCAGAAAAACACTGCAGCAAGCGGAATTCACACACAACTGTATTTTATTGCTGCTTGGATGGAAATGAATGCCCAAGTCTTTTCCGTAAATATAAGGCAGAAAACTACAAACCCAAGTGACAAAAGTGTCCTAATTCCCGCAAAAAAAGGAAAAGGAAAAAAAAGATGGCTGACCTATTTCCTCATCCGTATTAAAGCCACAATTACTGTCCTAATCGGGGGTCTTCTGACTATAAGCATCATAGACGTGTAGGATACAATTCACCGGACGGACATTCAGGTCGGGAATTATGTCTGAACTACGCCCAAGAAAATATGGCCACAATAGGATTGTGTAAACCTTTCCTAAAGCCTCCCATACACTTTAGATAGTCGTCGGATGATCAATGATTTTGATAGACCCCACTGACCATAGTTAGGTTCTTTGGGTTCCCATCACGATGTTGATCATTTTACCAAACGAGAAAAAAAAAAAACACTGCATGACACGCTGTTCATGATGAAATCTAAGGGGTAACGTGTCTCTTTGTAGAGAGTGACATGACATTCCAGGGTAAGGAGACTTATAGGCCATGCATGCACCTCTGGGAAATTATATATGCAAATTACCTGGTCAGAGAGGAAGAGGACTTGAATTCTAGAGCCACCAATCCTAAAAGTCAATGTCAACCTTTTAACGAGCCTTGCCATATGACATAGGATAAAAGTAAACTAGAAAAACAAGAATATCCTCCAGCGGTAGCCAAAAATATAACAAGCAAAGTTTATTGATCACATTAAAAACTGTAGTAGCAAGTCACCAAAAGAGATCCATAGACATAGGAAAAGCAGACCAACTAGTTTCAGCTTAACGCCTTAATCATGGTATGTAAAGTAAATTAGAATCTCAACGTGCAGACACGTGTTTCGGGGTTTTGCCCCTCCTCAGTGCAAATCATGAGATCGGATTTGGCTGCATCAAGAGCCCTCTGACGGGGGGCTAAAGCTTATAGGCCTCACATACAACCAAATCATATCTCATACTTTGCACTGAGGAGGGGCAACACCCCAAAACACGGGTCTGCAAATTGAGATTCCGGTTTGGCTTTTATCCTAAGTCATGTGGCAAGGCTCATTAAAGGATCAATACTGACTTTTAGGATTGCTACTTCCAATAGGTGGCGCTAGAGTTCAAGTGCACTGCCTCTTTGAAGAGACAATTTGAACACTAAAACCTAAAGCTGCCTAACAGAGAACGAAGCAGCCCGAACACCAACTGCAATAACAACCTGTTAAATGTATCGGATTTAAAAAAATATAAATAAAATACAGATTGTGAGTTCTCGTAAAATAACGGGACAGTTACCGTTTTTTTCTGACGTCCTTAGGAATATCATGTCAGCCGGAATTCTCTGATTCTGCCAGATAAATTATGAACATTTTAGATTTTATATACAGTTTGCACATTTTTAAAAATAAAAAAAGCTGAAATTAAATAAGACAGTGCGGTCTTTTGTGACTTTCGACAAAACTGTAATTTAAAGACTTTTTCACCAGAATAAAATTGATTACCTACTCTTAAGATACAGTAGGCCATCAATTTCAGACCGACACCTGGCACCCCCACTGATCAGCTGTTATTAGCTCCAGCAGCATTTACCAGCTTTAAAAGAATAGGAGCTGAGCTGCAGTACCCAGGGGCGGCCACTAGGCAGAGTACAGAGCTGAGGTGTCCTGCACTGTACACTGTGTACATGTGGCTGCTGCCAGAGCTGGTAACAGCTGATCGGTGAGGGGAACCAGGTGTCAGACCCCCATCAATCTGATACTGATGACCTACCCTAAAGATAAGGCATTCATAACATTGTAAAGGAAAAACTTATTCATTTTTACTGGCTGATGCTATATTGAAAAAAAATGCAGGAAATTCATGATCTTTCAGCCATCTTCAGTAAAGTCGCCCATTAGCGTAATGATAACTGTAAATGTAAAAATCTAATGATGACTTGTCCGAGTTTTTTTTTCTCCTTTTTTTAACAGCCTTCGAGCCGAGCAATGGTGACTTGATGGATGAATGATCTGTATGATTGATCTTGTGCAAGCCTAGATAGGTCCACCAGGGTCTTCTCCGCTGTTATCTTGATCATATCCAGCCATCGGATTGCTGGTCTTCCTCTTCACCTTGTTCCTTCTATTCTTTCGACCATGATGTCCTTCTCCAGTGATTGCTCTCTTCGTATGATGTGTCCAAAGTAGGCCAGTCGTAGCTTGGTGATCCTTGCTTCCAGTGACATGTCTGGCTTGATTTGTTCCAAAATTTATTTATTTATTCTTCTTGCCATCCATGGTTTTGATGACATCTTTCTCCAGCACCACATTTCTCAGGTGTTCATTCTTCTTCTGTCTTGTTTCTTTATCGTCCAGGTTTCGCATCCATACGTTACCACAGAAAACTCCAAACTATGTATGAGCCGTGTCTATGTCACCAGTGAAATGTTCCTCGATTTGAAGATCTTGTCCAGTGATTTGCCCACAGATATTGACTTCTGGTGTCGTCGCTGCATCTTGAGTGATCATCAGTCGGATTAGATTGAAGCCCTTTACAACTTCCAGTTAGTCAAAATCCATCTCAAAAGTGTCCCGGTCGTACCTGGCAGTGATCAATATCTTTATCTTCTTTGTATTGAGCAGCAGTCCCATGTTTTCCATCTTGACACTCTGTAGTAAGTCCTTCATTCCATCTACGCTTGTTGCGATCAGTGTTGTATTGTCTGCGTATTTAAGATTGTTGATGATACCTTCAGCAATTTTGATTCCATCTTTTTTGGCAAGTCCAGCCTTCTCGAAAACAGCTTCCGCATATACATTGAAAAGAAATGGTGATGCAGCCTTGTCTGACGCCTCGCTCTACTTTGAACCATGCTGTGTCGCCGTGTTCCCTTAGGACTGTTGCTTCTTGGTCGATGTAAAGGTTCCTAATGAGGCTGATCAGATGGTTCAGCATGCCCATATATTTCATGGTATTCCAAAGTTTCTGGTGATCAACACAGTTGAAGGCTTTCCTGTGGTTGATGAAGCAAAAATAGATCTCCTTGTTGTATTATTTGACCTTTTCCATTATGTAATGTTAGCCATCACATCTCTTGTTCCTCTGCCTTTTCTGAATCCTGCTTGTTCCTCTGACAGCTCTTTGTCAAAGTAAGGCTCTAGTCATTTTTGTTGGAACTTTAGTAGTATTTTGCTGGCATGAGGTATGAGCGTAATACTCCGATAGTTTCGACAGTCTGTAGCATCTCCCTTCTTCAGAATAGGAATAAACACTGATTTTGTCCAGTCCTTGGGCCATTTATCAATTGTCATTACATGCCTGCGTCAAAAATATGGACATCAACTGCTGCTTCAGAAGACTTTATTAGCGTTAATTAATTATTGTCACATCCAGGTGCTTTGTTGTTTGACAGTGTTCGTTATCTAATAATAATTTACCCTATATACTTTTGATGTTTTACAATATAATGAATTCATTTCTGGCAAAGAGATACATCATAGATATTGAAGAGATCAATACCGACCTTTTCTACAATAACAAGATCTCCAACTTGTATGCTCGAGCTGCGGACCTTCACAGTGCCTGTAAGGAAGAGCAGAAGTCACTTATTATTCCTGATCTATCCTATGTATTATAGGCAAGTCATTCACATCACAGGCAGGAAAGGAAATATAAAACCTGCACTTTTAGGAGACGAAACAAAAATGACCATAAAGTGAGATTTTTAAAGGGTTTGTCCGGCCTTAGGGCACAGAGTGAGTGCAGACTTGTGACTGTAGAGCACATGCTGTGAGGATTCCCTGATGTCTGTGCTGGGAGCAAGAGGTCATGTGACCGCAAGTATGCAATTTTCATACTTTCAGCCACATGTAGACTAGACTTGCCCACTTCTAGTTGGCATGTGACCGCATGTATGCAAATCACTTATCTGAGGTCACGTGCCCGCCGCCAACACCAGAGAATCCTCACAGCGTGAGCACTATAGAGTGACTGCAGACTTGTACCCTTAGGCTGGACAGCCCCTTTAATTACTTTTTATAAATGTTATATGGTGCCACCATATTCCGCAGCACTTTACATACATTGTCATCACTCACTGCCCCCATTAGAGCTGACAATCTATGTCTTTGGAATGTAGAAGGAAACTGGAAAACCTGGAGAAAACTTACAGAAACATAGGGAGAATATACAAATTTCATGTAGATGATTCTTTTGGACTCCTATATACATTAGATCAACTGGCCATTTAATGTGTATGGGGGCTTCCTAACTCTCCACCGACAGATGATGTTGGGAGAGAGAAGGATCCAGCATATCAGAAGGAGCTGATAAAGGACTGATGAAAACTATGCACTTTGGCTGGATTATTCTGGGCATAAAATATGATTTCTAGATGAAATGAATAAAAATATTAAATATGAAAGACCCTGCCCAGATTCTTCCCACACACTATGTCAGTCCTGATGCAGAACCCCCTGCTCTTACAATAAGGAGACCCTGAAATCTGACCTCTAGTTGTGAGCTTGCTGTAGATCTGGGAGTTGACTTCTTTATCCCGCATTAAACATCGAATCTCTTCCACAGCCTCACGGATGATGGTGACAGTCAGGACGAATCCCTGTAGAGCGAGAGGGGAAGGGAAGTAAAGGTTTAGTGGGGCACAGAAAAAAATCAGAACCTATAAAATGCAGAAAATAAGAAAACTTCCCTGGATGCAATGCTATGTTATGATTCAGCTACCTCAGACTCCAATAGACAATGGAGTTAAGCTGGAGTCACTGATCGATACATCCTACTGGAGCAGAGCTCAAGCAAAACTGCATTTAGCACTGAAAAGAATAAGGCCATATTCTTATTTTTGGCATTTTTTTTTATTTACATAGCACAATCTGTATTAAAAGTAAAAATTAGAAATCTTATCATTTTAACACCGGCCACTGTGGCTTTTTTAAATTCTAATTCCCGTTGTTTTAGGAAACAACACATGTACATAGCCACAATGGTAACACCCCAACCCTGCCTTTTGAATTAAGGCATCTAATGAGCGTGTGAAAAAATCATTGTGAAGAGAGAGGGGGGACTGCTTTGTTGTTCATTGTGATTGATGGATTCAGTGTGATCAGCTGTGTATAGAGGTGTTACCTTGCAATATATTCCTGCCCCTGATGATAAGGAAACTCCTGTAAACTCTTCCTGAAAGCACAGGAAGTAAGAGTCTAAAAAAGCCCCAGTGGCCAGTGAAACTACTGGAAGAATACTATTTTTTTTTAATTATTTAAGAACGTGATATGAAAAAAAAACTTGTAAAACAAAAAACAATTTTTAACAAAAGGTAATTTTCTGTTGATGGCTTCCCTTTAAGCAGTTAATGGTCGTGTACGTCCACAATCTTGTTGAGTGTCACCAATAATAATCAGCAGAATAGTGAGTGCAGCTCTACAGCATAATATGGGATGTAATTCAGAATCAATACAGGATAAGTAATGTAATGTATGTACACAGTGACTCCACCAGCAGGATAGTGAGTGCAGCTCTGGAAAATAATACAGGATGTAACTCCGGATCAGTACAGGATCAGTAATGTAATGTATGTACTCAGTGACTCCACCAGCAGAATAGTGAGTGCAGCTCTGGAGTATAATACAGGATGTAACTCAGGATCAGTACAGGATAAGCAATGTAATGTATGTACACAGAGACTGCAACAGCAGAATACTGAGTGCAGCTCTGGAGTATAATACAGGATGTAACTCAGGATCAGTACAGGATAAGTAATGTATGTACACAGTGACTCCACCAGCAGAATAGTGAGTGCAGCTCTGGAATATAATACAGGATGTAACTCAGGATCAAGTACAGGATAAATAATATAATGTATGTATACAGAGACTGCACCACCAGAATAGTGAGTGCAGCTCTGGAATATAATATAGGATGTAACTCAGGATCAGTACAGTATAAGTAATGTAACGTATGTATACAGTGACTCCACCAGCAGAATAGTGAGTGCAGCTCTGGAGCATAACACAGGTTGTAAAGTAGATACAGTAAAAGATAAACTTTGTATGAATACATCTAAATATAAACTGTGAAATTGTGCTCAAAGTTGAATGAAGACACTTAAAAGCATATATAAAATCATTCACATACCAGAGGAACCCAGAAAGTATACAGGGGCCCCAGCCGCATCTCAGGCACAAATTGTGAACAGGCCAGCAGCAGGAAATATAAGTTGAAGAAGTATTTGAACTGGTTAAAAAGGATCTAAAACAGAATAAAATAAAGAACAGCCACATAAAGTCAACTGAGCTAGTTCTGAAAGAGCTTAAACACATAGTCTTACATTGGTGTCCATTTTGTTAACGCTTCGATCCCGGGATCCATTTCTGAATACCTTTGATCCAAGATATTGGTATCGTTGGCAGTGCTGATTTAAACCCGGAAACTCATCTAATTACATTAGTGTCCAAACATATAAGTGTGATGGGTACATTTTTCTGGTATGCTTGTCGGTCAGTCATATTTTTCTTTTATTTCAGACGATAAAGTACTACAAAAGTGACTCATGTAAACACAACGTCATAGTTTTATTTTTGCCTGTGATGAGTTTTGTGCATTGCCGTGTTCGGTCATCCATCTGTCGGACGCTTTCCATATCCTGTCCGTGTCCGGCTTTATAAATGGCTTTTTCTTAAACAACTGAACATATAACAGTTAAGAGTGTAAAAAATGGTCAATTGTACTAACAGCTGTCAACATCCCCCTTTGCCCCCCAGCAAGGTGTTAATTACGGACACTTTGCCCCCAGGAGACGGCTCGGCTTCTTGCCATGATTGGGTAACCAGCAGGACGTTATTTACATGGAGCAAACTCCAATATGTTTTCCTTTTAAATAAAGTGGCCGAAGTATCTTCAGAGAAGGCAATGCAAGAAAGTGTCAGAGCTCATACAGGGACTTTACAGGTCTGAAGATAATATATGTTGTACACTTCTGAAGCCACAGATGGGCCCCGAGCCCCCCAGGGGGTCATTAGATCACACCAGACCCTGCTGTGAGGTCAGAGTTCAGCTATGAAAGGAGTAGGGTCTGTACTTACTGTTAAACATTTCATTTGTCACAAAGTCGCGATGTTAAAGAAAAAACACAGTAATAATATAATAAATCAGTATAAATCCTTAATGTTAAAAACTCTCCAGAATCCTTTATTATCTGATGGAACACGAACAACACTGCAGACAGCGTGTGCCAACAAGTAACACTCTGCAAAGTTATGTAGTGATATATTGCTCATTCATGTCACATAGTTAAAAACGGGGAAAAAAGGGAAATGTCCATTAGGTTCAACCGAGGGATGAATGCAGGATCCAGTCCGTCGCAGATCCTAATTATCAATCCACCGAACTAAACATTCAGAAAATACGTTTACACATTTGCATCATTATTTATGTTATTTTCTTCTAAAACTGCATCCAAACCTTTTTTCAATCAATCCCACCATGAATGTGTTGCTGCCTGTGCTGATTTTATATTAAGGGGTCTAAATCCATATTCCCATGTGTGAAAACACTGATTTATCTGCAGAGGTCTCCCTCAATATTAACAATGACAATCTGTTCTGATTTGTTTTGCAATTTTTTTTTTACACTTTTCTCCTTTTACTATGATTTTTTTGGTGTGGATTTGTTGCAGTTGTTTTTTTTTATTTGTAGCAGTTTTTTATGCATTTTTTAATGCAGAAATGTTTAGATTCTGCACTTAAAAATGCAATTGTATGTATTTTTTTTTAACAAGCATTATATCAGGCTCCCCATAAAAGTCTATAAGGAAAAAATGCATGCATCTTTAAAGGAAATACTGTATGTTAATTAGTGATGAGAGAGAGGGACCCTGGCTCCCAGCAGTGGAAAACCCAGTTACGGTGCAGCGCGCGGCTCATATGATTCTTACAGGAACTAGGCAATATTCAGCACTGCTCGATACTTGATCGAGTACCCAGAGAACGCTCACCCATCACCAATGTCAATACACTTTTACTATCGGAGAGCAGAATGATGTAGGAGCAGAGACCCTGATTCCAGTGAAGTGTCACTTGCTGGGCTGCATGCTGTCATTTTGATACAATCACAGTTTTCTCTGCAGTGCTCAGAATGCTGAGCCCTGTATAACCCTGCCCACATCACTGATTGGCAGCTTTCTGTGAACACAGTACATTGACAGAAAGCTACTAATCAGTGATGGGGCGGAGCTACATAGAGCGGTTGACCAGGAGGCACGAGACACCTAGTCTTGCAGTGATAATCTCCTGCTGATAGAACACTGATTGTATTGAAACAACAACACACAGTCTAATAAATGACACATTGCTAGAATCAGGGTCTCTGCCCCCACATCATAATGCTCTCGGATTACATAGTAAAAACAAGGTGACAGATTCCCTTTAAACGCACATCGGTCATGTGTTTTCAATGCAATCACATCCACTTTGCTTAAATGGTTAAAAGGTGTGCATTTTTTGAAGAAAAAAAAAAAGAGTAGAAAAAAAAGTGTTTACACCATGTGGGAACATGGCCTAAAACGGATTATACACTAG
This sequence comes from Phyllobates terribilis, assembly GCF_046119375.1. Classification (NCBI taxonomy): domain Eukaryota; kingdom Metazoa; phylum Chordata; class Amphibia; order Anura; family Dendrobatidae; genus Phyllobates; species Phyllobates terribilis. The sequence goes on from NW_027362765.1 coordinate 107,822,661, forward strand.
GACCAGCTGACTACCGTAAAGCGTTACCACAATTTTTTCCCCATAAATCAATAGTACACATGAAAATAAGAAACTTTGTAATATATCTTATTAAAGAAATCCACTTCTTTCTCCTCCTGGACTGTTCTTTCATACTCAAAATTCTCAATTCAGAGGTAAAATGTGTCTTCAGTGAATTCAGAATTTCCCATTACTCAGATAGGAGATCACAGTTGGTGCTCATAAAGTTCTATGGAGAGCTGTAGCTGTTGTTTTAAGAGAACTTGCAGAAGAATGTCTATGTCTGCCTCTAGCTCCTCCCTCCATAGAATTTTAAAAGCACCAACTGTCATCTCTTATCTCTGTAATGGGAAAGTCTGTGTTCACTGAATACAGATTTTACCCATGAACTGAGAGTGAATGATCAGTTAAGGAGGAGAAAGAAGCAGATTTTTCTGAGAATATATATTACAAAAGTTTCTTCTTTTCATGTGTACTATTTATACAGTACAGACCAAAAGTTTGGACACACCTTCTCATTTAAAGATTTTTCCGTATTTTCATGACTTTGAAAATTGCACATTCACACTGAGGGCATCAAAACTATGAATTAACACATGTGGAATTATATACTTAACAAAAAAGTGTGAAACAACTGAAAATATGTCTTATATTCTAGGTTCTTCAAAGTAGCCACCTTTCGCTTTGATGACTGCTTTGCACACTCTTGGCATTCTCTTGATGAGCTTCAAGAGGTAGTCACCGGAAATGGTCTTCCAATAATCTAGAAGGAGTTCCCAGAGATGCTTAGCACTTGTTGGCCCTTTTGCCTTCACTCTGCGGTCCAGCTCACCCCAAACCATCTCGATTGGGGTCAGGTCTGGTGACTGTGGAGGCCAGGTCATCTGGCGTAGCACCCCATCACTCTCCGTCTTGGTCAAATAGCCCTTACACAGCCTGGAGGTGTGTTTGGGGTCATTGTCCTGTTGAAAAATAAATGATGGTCCAACTAAACGCAAACCGGATGGAATAGCATGCCGCTGCAAGATGCTGTGGTAGCCATGCTGGTTCAGTATGCCTTCAATTTTGAATAAATCCCCAACAGTGCCATCAGCAAAGCACCCCCACACCATCACACCTCCTCCTCCATGCTTCACGGTGGGAACCAGGCATGTAGAGTCCATCCGTTCACCTTTTCTGCGTCACACAAAGACACGGTGGTTGGAACCAAAGATCTCAAATTTGGACTCATCAGACCAAAGCACAGATTTCCACTGGTCTAATGTCCATTCCTTGTGTTCTTTAGCCCAAACAAGTCTCTTCTGCTTGTTGCCTGTCCTTAGCAGTGGTTTCCTAGCAGCTATTTTACCATGAAGGCCTGCTGCACAAAGTCTCCTCTTAACAGTTGTTGAAGAGATGTGTCTGCTGCTAGAACTCTGTGTGGCATTGACCTGGTCTCTAATCGGAGCTGCTGTTAACCTGCGATTTCTGAGGCTGGTGACTCGGATAAACTTATCCTCAGAAGCAGAGGTGACTCTTGGTCTTCCTTTTCTGGGGCGGTCCTCATGTGAGCCAGTTTCTTTGTAGCGCTTGATGGTTTTTGCAACTGCACTTTAGAACACTTTCAAAGTTTGCCTAATTTTTCGGACTGACTGACCTTCATTTCTTAAAGTAATGATGGCCACTCGTTTTTCTTTACTTAGCTGCTTTTTTCTTGCCATAATACAAATTCTAACAGTCTATTCAGTAGGACTATCAGCTGTGTGTCCACCAGACTTCTGCACAACACAACTGATGGTCCCAACCCCATTTATAAGGCAAGAAATCCCACTTATTAAACCTGACAGGGCACACCTGTGAAGTGAAAACCATTTCCGGTGACTACCTCTTGAAGCTCATCAAGAGAATGCCAAGAGTGTGCAAAGCAGTCATCAAAGCAAAAGGTGGCTACTTTGAAGAACCTAGAATATAAGACATATTTTCAGTTGTTTCACACTTTTTTGTTAAGTATATAATTCCACATGTGTTAATTCATAGTTTTGATGCCTTCAGTGTGAATGCACAATTCTCAAAGTCATGAAAATACAGAAAAATCTTTAAAGGAGAAGGTGTGTCCAAACTTTTGGTCTGTACTGTATATGAAATAAAAATTAATATGACGGTTACAATATAAGTGCATGGGGTTTCTTCCCATGTCTCCCCTGACAGACGCTGTTGGGGCATACTGAATTTCAATGCCTGGTCCTACTTTTCTCAACGGAGATAAGCTGCTGATAAAGGTGTCCCTTCTTCACAACAAGTTATTTGTGCATGTGGATGCCTAGCACTGAAAGGGTTATCCTTCACATATGCAGTAATGTGTATAAACTTTCAGCATAGATCACCACACAACACCAGTTTGCCAGACCCTAAAAGGGTGGTCCTGGCTCAAATCTGTAGTTATTCTATGTGAGTGCAGACTTGTGAATCCTCACAGCGTTCACAGTGCACACTGTCAGGATCCTCTGATGCTGGGAGCTGGCGATCATTTGACCACAAGTATGTGATTTGAATACTTCCAGCCACATTCCGACTAGACGTGTCAGGCCTCACTCAGTTCACTTGTATTGAGGGAGGCCACGCATGTCTAGTCGGCATGTGACAGTATGTATGCAGTCATGTGTCAGCTCTCGGGACTGGGGAATTCTGACAGCGCGCACACAGAGTGACTACAGAGTTTAACCCCAAGCCTGGAGAACCACTTTAAGGCTTTATGCACAAAGCCGTACTATATAACCATGTTGTAATGGCCCTAATCCACATAGTTATGTGGTCTTATACGATACCGCCATGTGCCTCTGATCTTATACAGAGAATGCTGTGCCTTAGAGAGGCACCATATGGCAGAGCACTGAGTGCCCCCACACCATAATAAGAACATGTAAGGACAATGAGCGGCAATAGACGGCAATGCCGCATGCATGGGCTTGAAGGGGTTATTCCAATCTCAAACAACTTGGGCTTTTATAGCACATCCACAAGTGAGATGGTGGGGGCCATATCCTGCAGGATCTATATTTTAATATAGGTGCAGGTCCCAGATGACCAATCCACAAGTATATTTATGGTATATCCTGTGGATTTACCATATATGTCTGAAATGGAAAAAAAAAAAACCTTTAAGTAATGTTGCCTGACTCACTCATTCATTGGGATCTCTGTGTGGTTTCAGGCCTGGAGGCTGTAGAAATCCTAATTGCTAAACTTAATTGCTAAAAGGTAAATACCCAGCAGCTTTCTGCAGTAATGGCTCCGGCCTGGCATATAGCGTACCAGGCGCAAAAGCTTCTGGGCGAGAAAAGGTCTTACCCCTGGGAGAAATGTGAAGAAGTTGTATTTCTGATTGTTGATGACGTTCCGTGGATATCTTTGTTCTCTTTTTTCGGGGTGTCCAAGCCAGACAGTTCTTGGCCTCAGTTCCCGACGGCCGCAGCACCCCAAACAATCGCAGCACCTTTAAAAAAGGAATACGGAGAAATACTTAATAGTGTAATGAGATAATGTATCATGAGATGTGCCTGCAACGGTTCTTCAGAGATTACATTTCTTAATTCCAGGCCAATTACAGATAAGATGCAATTAGTTAGAGGATATTTAGCGCTAATTACAGAGTATATACAAGATGGGCTTTTCCATCTTTAATTTGGTGGGTACTTTATTTCACAGTCTATAATGATAAGTAACAAGCTGGATTGGCTGAATTTTGGCCAGAATTGTCATTGGCTCTAGCGGACAGAAGAAATATTGGAAAAAGAAAAACACTGGGGCAGATTTATCAAAACTGACTGATTCTTATACAGTACAAACATTGACTAAACTGTTATAAAATGCCAAATTTATCAATATGGTTCAAGCCGTTTGATAAATCTAACTTTTAGTCTGTTTATAGCACATAGTCGTTGGCTTACTTTGGTGGCAAAAATGTGCGCCACAGTTTCGACAGATTTTCTTGAGCATTGTGTTGCACAATAAACCACAACGCCTAGTCCAAGGAGCGGGGAACCCCTAGCCTGCGGGTCGTAGACATGTTGTTATCTGCTCCGGCCCTCGGACAGATCCCTGGTGGCCCCCAGCCCTTTAATTTTTCTGTTGAGCGCACGCACATGGACGCAGAGTTGTCTACTGAAAGCTGCTGTGATGCTGGATTACGTTTTTTGTGGACAGAGTTGATACATTTGGTTTTCAATAGAATCAAACATTGATATTATTGAAACTACAGCACACAGCCCAATAAGTGATCCATCACTGGAATCAGGGACTCTGCCCCTACACCATTCTGCTCTCAGATTACATAGCAAATCCTGCTGACAACTTCTCTTTCACACTGTGTATTGAGTGGAGTGCTTTCAAATTCGCTCCACCCATCAATTTAAGCTTCTCATATTCTCTGCTGCGTGTGCACATTCCCTAATCCTGCATCCAAAAGGAACACGCCAAAATTCGCCCCAATGTAAATATAATCAGCCAAAGCGTGTTCATCTCCTTACAGCCCCGGACTTCTGAATATCAGTATTAATAAGGAGAGAAGAAACCTCTATAGTCAGCTCCCCCAAATGGAGATCCACTGCACGGAAGTTGTGGTGCACCAGGGAAATAGAAAGGAAAATATGTTCCAGCATCAGGGTCTTCCATAAAAATCCATGTTTTCTTTTGTTGAAATATTCAAAAATTCAGTTGTTTTTTTTTGTTTGTTTTCAGAAAAAGCAAACCCCTCCACCATACTTCATAAAAACATATAAAATGCAGAGCAAACGGGTTTCGAACGCATGTCCTTAATTATTGCAATCATCAAGTATGGTGGAGGAGTTTTATTTTGTTGAAAAATTCAGAAAAACGCAAACTCCTCCACCATGCTTGATGATTGCAATGATTAAGGACATGCGTCCAAAATGCATTTGCTCTTTATTTTAGATGTTTTTATGTAGTATGGTGGAGGGGGTTTGCTTTGTCTGGGAAAAAAAAACAAAACTGAATTTTTGAATATTTCAACAAAAGAAAAAACATGGATTTTTATGGAAGACCCTGATGCTGGAACATATTTTCCTTCCTTAAGAAAATCAGTAATTTATTTTTACAAATGCACGGCACACCGCACCCGTGGTAAACCCCTGCTGTCCAACAGGTGCAAGCAAACTCAGACCCTCTGAGACCCTACGGATGCCCGATTAAAGCATTTTCGTCTATATGCTTAAGATTTAGGATAGACAAAGCAGCGAAGGTTGCAGAACAGGGATTTTCACATTTTAGTAACCGGATAATCAGAACTTCTCTCTGACTTTACAATATAAATAACATTTCTTGTCAGCTGAAGAGGGGCGCCTGGAGCAACACGATCGGTGCCTGACGGAAAGAGTCCCGGGATGTTGATTCAGTGAGCTGGCGGTCACTGCCCAAGACAACTGGAACAACACACGTCATTCAACAGCTTTGTTCAAGTGGCGGCACCTTCATCCGACATTGAGAAGCTTTGTTCCAGGATCAACTGGAGCCGGAGAAGGATTTTTTGTATGTTGGACTATTTGTCCTTAAAAATAACAAAATAAAAATTACTATCTAGTAAAAATCTCAGCCATCTCTAGTTTCTGTGAAGCCTAGGTGACAACTGCTACTAGGGACATTAATATTCACGTAAAGGTTGCCAGTGAGCATTCTCTGGCCAAACCACAGAGTCGCCCAGTTAAAGCCATATATCTCTTCGCACTTGTAGTAATGACGGCACATGGCAAAGCTGTTACTTTGGTCCTCACAAGTCATTATATTTATTTATATGGTGTCATAGAGCTAGCGTCCTAAGAAATACTCATTAATACAGTACATAGGCAGCACGGTGGCTCAGTGGTTAGCACTGCAGCCTTGCAGCGCTGGGGTCCTGGGCTCAAATCCCATCAAGGACAATATCTGAGGAGTTTGTTTGTTCTCCCCATGTTTGCGTGGGTTTCCTCCGGGTTCTCCAGTTTCTTCCTCCATTCCAAAGACTTACTGAAAATTATTATAGAATGTGAGCCCCGATGGGGACAGAGATGATGATGTCTGTGCAGAGCTATGGAATATAATGGCGCTGTATAAACAATCAAAATTTTTTAAAAAATCCTAGCCGATTATGCATGGCACTTATTATGGGTCCATACCAAAGAGTACAGCACATAGAAGCAGGCCATGTGGCCGCTGGGGGACCCCGGTGCTGAGTGCCACGTCCCTCTCCAAACTCTGTCCCCCTGTCATTGCAATTTCAATGGAATCTGTGTCCGTAGGATACAGGGCTATCAAACTGTATGTGGGGGTCACCATACTGTTTTGGAGTCTGTGGGGGCCCTTATACTGAGTAGAGGGCTGCTGGGGACATGATATTATTTGTGGGGGCCATCATATTGTATGCTGTGGATGTTGGGGACATTATATTGTGTGTGGGGGCCCTCATACTTTGTGTGGGCTGTGTGTAACATTCTACTGTGTGGGGGGGCCTCACACAGAATATGGGAATTGTTGGGGACATCATATTGCATGTGGGGCCCCTCATACTGTGTGTGGGGGCTGTGGGGCTCCATGTTTTAGGGATCTTGCTAGGGGAGGTACTATACAGTGTTGGGGTTATTGTGGCAGCATCATACTTTGCTGGAGCCACTGTATTGTCATCATAATGTGTGTGAGGGGGGGAAGTGGGAGGAATTCACTGTGGGGTATATCATGCAGTATGGGGGTAATTTTTTAGGTCACTATACTTTATAAGGGCCATGAAAGGGGTATAGAAGTGGGTGAGAACACTAAAGTTGGCATAATTGCTGAGCATACCATAATACATGTCCTTTTCCCTAATTTTCAAAGCAAAAGCAAGGATCACTAAGCTACATCTGGCCTACTTTGAACACATCATACAAAGACAGTAATCACTGGAGAAGGACTTCATGGTCGGAAGAATAGAAGGAACAAGGCGGAGACAAAGACCAACAACCCAATGGCTTGATACTATCAAGGTAACGGCGAAGACCCTGGTGGACCTATCTAGGATTGTACAAGATTGATCTTCCTACAGATCGTTCATCCATCAAGTCGCCATGACTTGAGATCAAGTCAAAGGCCGTTAATAAATAAATAATTAGGATGCAACTATGATGCCATCTGTGTGCTGTCCAGGTGTTTAATGGATGCATAGGTTTGAATGTTCGATTTTGATCCATAAATCGGATCACAATCAGACATGCATCAGATTTTTTTTTTTTTTAGGACAATCGGTCCACACAAAAAATTGCAGACATAAACAACCACATAGACTATAATGAAAAAGCGTATGGGGCTGAACGTCTGAATAAGGCAAATGTTGTATGTAGAGAAATGGTCATCAATAAATAGGTATACCTGCAATTTTTAAAGAGTAACTCAACTTTCATTTTCTTTAATCACTTTACTGAGTTATGAACTTTTGTAAATCACTTTAATTATAGGATTTGTCTTCATTCCTGTAAATAAATTGCATTTAAGTGGCTTCCGAACCCTGGCTTTTCCCCAGTTTATTTTCCTGCGTTCAGCTGCATTGATATCAGAGTGTAATCATTTGGAGTACAGATGATGGCAGTGATTAGTCAGCAGCACCTGTCTCCTCTCCTGAGTGTTGTACTTATCAGAACAATCTCCTGCAGCAGCTTATCCCCAAAGTTTGGGAGCAGTCAGACAACCTTATAAATTGGACCGCAGTGCATGGACTGGCCGGTGGGTCTCCTGACCAGAGTGTGACAGATTCATACATTTTTATACAGCTGGAACACTTGGGTGTGAGAGCCGTGGCCAGTCCAAGCAGTCCGATTTCCGTCTGATTTATACGGCCGTCTGACTGCGTCCTTAGTGAGACACAGGGACTGACCAATCACTGCCATCATCTGTACTCCAAACGAGGACGTTCTGATATCAATGCAGCTAAAGGCAGGAAAATAGACTGGGGAAAAGCATGAGTTTAGGAGCCCCACTTAAATGTAATTTTTTACAGGAATGAAGACAAATCCCTCTTACATAGTGATTTACAAAGTTTCATAATTTTGCAAGGAGGACAAAATTATATATAAAAAAAAAAAAATAAAAGTTTAGTTACTGTTTAAACTTATTTTGGTTGGTGTAAAAATTATAGTAGAGAATATTAGCTGTGTTTTTTTTTTTCCATTTGAGAAACGCTTCCATGCTTTCCTCCCCTATAGATTTTGGTAGATAATGTCTTATTTTGGTAATTAGCAGGGTCTCTACACAGAGGACCTTGAGAGAAGGACATCGCCCCGGCACCTGCAGTTTCCGGATTCAAGTTACAAAACACCAGTTCTACAGCAAAGAACAGCGATAAACCAGTCATTCCTGTCTAACGTGTCCGGATATCACACAGAACAGAGCAATGTTACATTTCTCCCCGTTTTTACAGTTATAAAGTGAAGTCCTCCTTTACTAGGAGCAGGAGAGCGATGTGAACGTCATGCTCACATGTTAACACCTGCGTTACTCTTTTCTGATATTTTGCATGAATTAGTGACTATTCTTAAATAAATCTCAATACTGCTTTGTTGATTTTTTTTTTTCCCCGGTCATTTTTAGTAGTGCGGATTTGTGCCGTCCTACAAAGTATGTACATAATCCTAAAGTGACCGTCAACTCTAAAGCGGCATTTACACTGGCCGATAATCCTTCAGATTCTAACAGTAAGATTCACGATAATTATGTGGGTTCAGCAACTGAACGCTGTGTCCAAAAACGCTCGTTCATCGTGCATCAAATGGTTTGGGTGAACAAAAGAATTTGAAAATTAACGGAGATTGTTCACTTATTCAACGATTAGATCGGCAAAAAGAAGGAAAGAAAATTAAGTCCTAAACAGGTCCAGCTATGGGCGCCGTCAGGCAGCTGTGTAAATTGGATGGAGAAATTAAAGCAAGGCTCGGACTGGCCGGCGGCTCTCCCGACTTGGGCTCGGACTGGCCGGCGGCTCTCCCGACTTGGGCTCGGACTGGCCGGCGGCTCTCCCGACTTGGGCTCGGACTGGCCGGCGGCTCTCCCGACTTGGGCTCGGACTGGCTCGAGCGTGGTAGCTGCATAGAAATACATAAAGCTGTCACGCTCGGGTGGGGAGAGCCGCCAGCCAGTCCAAGCATTGCGTTCAGATCTCTGTCCGATTTATACCGTGTCCTTTCAGTGATTGGTTGATTGTGTTCCATGCCAATTGTCCAGCAGTTGTTGGAGCATTGGGACGAGTTCATATTCCTTATTATTGTACACAGTTCTGTTCATATAAACCCACAAAACTAAATTATTGAACATTTTACCGCTAATTAGATTTTCTTTGTACAGAATCAATGGAAAAGTCTGTACAAAACTTTATGAATTCATGTATTCAAAATAAATAGGATCACTTATGGAACTGGAATGTTAAACACATAACTACACTTCAGGTTATCTGTGTGAAAGCAGCACACCATGTTCGATGTTACAATGTATCGATCACTGTTCAACCATTTCAATCACTATTATCGTCCTGGATAATAGTATGAACTAGCAGACAAGTGTTTATGTACTCAAGTAATTGTCAATTCTTTCAGCGTTTTTCACCTATTCAAATGGATTTAGGGAAAAAAAGTATGTAAAAATGAGGCAAAAACACGTGTTTTTACTGCCAACACTCTGGTTTTAATTTTTGACCAACTTAGACTATGTGCACACTTCTAGTACTTGCAGCAGCACCAGTGCTCAGATCCACAGCCATTGATGACACAGGAGAAAAGACATCAGCGGGAGCCAAATGTCACTGCCTTGAAGACACCCATGGTAATGCCATTGTGACTGGGACTGGGACTGTTGTCAAAGTCATGGACTTAGGGCGAGGAGGTCATAATTGGCAATGTTAGGGACCTTGCCTGATGTGACTCTTAAGTCCCCTCAAATAAGTTATCCTGCAGGTGATTATGTTACAGGACATTCGATATTGCAGAAGGGGTGCAACACGAGGGGTGTTAGCCCTATATCACCAATGGTATTAGCCCTATAAATTGAGCTACTAGACAGCCATGCCAGCCACACCCAAGATAATGTGCCAATGCCAGTGGCGTGATGCATTCCCTTTAAGGCTAGACTGTGAGTAAGTAAAGCAGGGCAATGTGTCTGCTCGGGGGACCTCATAACTGGAGAAATAATAATCTGGTGGGGAGTGTCAAGAAAACGCACCATTGCAAAAGCATGGGGTCTTTGCATTGTAAAAGGCGACATCTCCTGTGATGTCATAAAAGAGGGCACGACATATGATTAAACCACAAGGGGTGTTAACCCTATAAATTCAGCACCAATGCACACAACTTCCGAAAGTTCACTTTGAAGCAGGGGTTGTGAAAGTTTTGAGAAGAGTTTATTAGACTAACTAAAAACACCCAAGTACAACATTCTGCGCTGTATTTGGGTTAATGGAGTGGGGGGACCACCATGTCGTCATCACTGCACAACCTTCAGGAAACTTGGGTCCCTGGTTAAGGTTTATTTACATGTGACTGGAGTTCCCCTTTAATTCCTGATTGAAGCAATGTTCTGTACCATAGTGAGTGTTCCCTTCCATGGTTAATGATTGTTTCCTCTAGCTTCTGCATTCTCCAGGCATTCCTTATCTGACATCATCCAGTTCTCTGTGAGAGTCATCACAGGAGACGATTAGATGACATCACTCCGATTTAGTCTGGCCAGGAAAACAGCTGAGTTGTCCTTTCACATAAATGAAATCACCAGAAGCTCGGCAACCAGCAAATGTGAAGAAGGTCCACAAGGACTAATAACAGCGGCCTATTAAAGGCTCTAACAAAAGAAGCAGCAGAGTTCGGTCCGAGGCTATGCTCCATGAAAAAAGCTGACAGCACTCAGAAAAATGTTATCCAATTCAGATGACCATTTTTTCCAAGACCAAAGTTCCGGAGAACCTCTTTTTTCAGCTGAATGTGCGTCCTTGGATACACATTCAATTGACATGTATTGTGGAGCAGAGAGCCACCGCTCCTTGCACCGCGAAAAAGATATATCAGCCACCAGCCAATCAGAGGCCGGCAGCTAACGTCACATAACGTCAATGTCTTGCTCTAGCCTCCACTGCTCTGACTGTGGATGAGGAAGAGGAGGCTTTACGCCAAGGGAGTGGGAAGAACAGACAAAAAGAATAGGATGTTTTTTTTTAATGTGTATGTAAAGAGCAGCAGAATTAGGGCCATTATTACAATAATGGAGCCAGAATTACTATATGGGATTAACTGTAAGACAATATTATTGTATGGGGCCAAATAGGATAGAAAAAAAAGTAAAAAAAATAAATAATTAAAAATAAAGTATGAAAAATATAATGTAAAAAAAAATATGTAAAAACTAAACAAAAAAGTACATGTTCGGCATAGTCGCATCTGTAACAACTCAAGCTATAAAACTATACTGTAAACCATATAATGAAGACCATTGAAATAAAAAAACACCAAAATGTATTTTTTTTATTTTACTGACACACAAAATATGAAATAAATAGTGATCAAAAAGTCGCATAGAAAAAAAAAAATGGTATCACTGAAATCCTCATCTAGCCCCGCAAAGAATGTGGCCCATCAAATTACGTTTTTTTTTTCTTTTTTTAGTAGTGGCCCACTTACCTGGCTGAGTTTCAAACCTTAGGCGTTAAGAGCGCTGCAAACGCGCCCCATAAAACAAACGCAGTAGATAGTGTCAAAACGACCTTACTGTGCACATGTTCCATCTTATGTCTGTGGCGCCCCTGCGGGTTCAGTCGCCACAGAGGTACTGCATCTCAGCCAGAGGTGTGGTACCCCACTCTCAGGTAAGGAAGGAGTACAGCCTGGGACCCACCCACCTGCATCCAACACTACACCACTTTATAAGGGAAGGTCCAGATAGCTCCAAAGGGAGAGCACAGGCCTGTTCCCTGTCAGGAAGGTGGAACTAAGTAGAGGAGGTGGGTGGAGGAAGTAGTTTAGGGGAGCACAGACAGAACAGTATAAAAGAAGGATGGAAACATCTAGAAGGGGTTCTTCTGAGGAGTGAGTTCAGTGAGTGAGGACTGTGTAGAGTACGGTACTGATAGCGAAGGGGCCCAGTCAAAGGGGCCCAGCAGTAGGAGAGTGAGGAGGGCTCCATAGACAGAAAGGATCCTAGGGGCACGGCGAGTGCGGGATGCCACCCGTGCGCCCGAGTTCACGCTGACATGGAGGGATCAAGGCCACAGTAGGGGACTGGCCCCAGACTAGTGGAGTACTTTAAGGCTCAGCTAGCAAACCGGAGGTCGCGGTATTTTCATGTGCAGTAGCCAAAATCCACACATAATCGCTGAAAAGGTGGCCATATAGGACCAAGGGAACAGACCGGACGTTGCCCGACAGGACCCGCGGCCACTGGCTCGGGACACTGTGTAGAGGCGCAGGGCAGGAGGGCGAGAGCCAGCGCACAGAGACGACCTGGAGAGGTACACAGAAAGGGGTCCCGTTCAAGTGCTTCTAAGTTATCTGACAGTTGGCTGGATCACTTCCCCGGAGGACACAGGACGACGTGGGTGGTTATAATCTGGCAGTTGTAACCTGGAGCATCTCAATAACTGTGAGTAAATCCTGAAGACTGCACCCCACTGTGTCCATGAATAATTGCTGCGCCACCGACCCGCACTACAGTCTACACCAGCAACATCTACCTCAACAATCACCATATACTGCCCTGGAGCTTAGCTCCGCCTGTGGAGAGCTGAACCATCTTTGCTGCGTCACCATCAGTCCCAGTGGATCTGCACTGCAGCGGCGGCTACACATAGCCGCATACCACGGGTGGCATCACGAACATTATCCCCAAATCTTTATTTCCCCAAATTGACTTTCACTGTTCTTTATTTGACCGCCCTGGGCCACGGACCGGGTCACTACAACCGTGACTACCCCAATACAGGACTGGCCCGGCTACCGAGTACCCCACGGCCCCAGGGGGCGCGTCATGTCACGTCTTCTAACCACTTCAGGATTCAGATGTGGCAAAAAAAAAAAAAATGAAAAGCATCCCCACTTAAAACAAAATATATGAGAAACTCTCTTCATCATACAATGATTTGGTTATATGTGATTAAAACTTAAAAAGGAATTTAGATCTTGGACATTATGGCATATGCTTTGGTTATGGTATTAGGTGGCAATAGCGTTTTAATCACTGTATAAATAAAAAGCTGAATAACTTTTTTCTAAAACGCCATTGCTTTTGTGCTTCTTTTTTACCTGGAGTAAAAATGGTTCTATTGACTTTTTTTATTTGCACCTTATTAATAATTTAATGTGTGCCTTTTTTTAAGTGAATTTCACTTTTTTTTCCAGCATAGTTTTTTTTTATCCTTATGTTCTAATTCATCATTTGTGACTTCTTGAAATGTTATAAAACTTTCATGCAACTTTACTCCTAGTTGCACAGTTGAAGCCTAATGTGCGACATTTTGAACGATTGTGTGGCTTTTTATTCTAAAAAGGTGCAAACTTGGCAAAATACATAAAAAGCATATTTAAATTTGTGCAAAATTAATTTACACGCCTGCTCTACTTTGAATACAGCAACAAATACAACAAGAAAAAATAGAAATTGAGTTCCTCAATATTTTCTAGACGCTTGTTTGCTGTCAATGAATGGAAACACTTGTTTCAGAGGCAGTAAACCAGAACAGCCCAAGTTCTGCTCTCAGTTGAGCAGTGAATACAATAGTATCCAATCTAGACAATGCTCTGTGAGCTAAACAGCCTGGACACCAGATACATTGTAGCAAACTAACAGAGAGATTTCTGTAGCTGCTGCTCATGTGTTTTTTGCTCACAGAGTATGGTCTACACTGGATATACTTGTTAGCTGAGAGTAAACTGGGTTGCAAACTAGTATCTTAAAAATTATTGGGAAGTTGTACAACTTTTCATTCATACAATGATTAGGCTTTATAGTTAGGTCCAGAAATATTTGGACAGTGACACATGTTTTGGCATTTTAGCCGTTTACCAAAATATATTCAAAATACAGTTATATAATCAATATGGATTTAAAGTGTAGACTCTCAGCTTTAATTTGAAGGTACTGACATCCTAATTGGAGTAACGGTTTAGGAATGACAGCTCTTTAATATGTAGCTGCCTCTTATTAAAGAGACCAAAGGTAACAATTACTTCAAAAGCTCTTTAATTGACTGCAAGGGCTTTCTTCACATTAATCCATCAATTAAGCAGATAAAAGGTATGGAGCTGATTCCAGGTGTGGCATTTGCATTTAGAAGTTGTTGCTGTGAACTCACAACTGTGGTCAAAGGAGCGCTCAATGGAAGAGAAACAGACTACCATTAGGCTGAAAAAAGAAATCCATCAGAGCGCTAAGAGAAATGTTAGGGGTGGCCAATCAACAGTTTGGTACATTCTGCAAAAAAGGGCACGGAAGACAACAGTAATGTATAATCGCAGAATCTTTCCCATGGTGAAAAAAAACCTTCACAACATCCTCCCAAGTGAAGAACATGCTCCAGGAATTTGGTGTTTTAGTATCTAGTCTACCTTGAAGAGAAGACTTCATGAGAGCAAATATAGAGGGTTCACCACAAGGAACAAACCAAAAATAGAAAAGCCAGATTAGACTTTGCCAAAAAAACATCTAAAGAAACCAACCAGTTCTGGAAAAGCATTCTTTGGACAGATGAAACTAAGATCAATCTGTACAGGAATAATGGGAAGGAGAAAGTATGGAGAAGGCTTGGAACGGCTCATGATCGAAAGCACACCACATCCTCTATAGAACATGGTGGAGGCAGTGTGATGGCATGGGCATGCATAGCGCTGGGTCACTAGTGTTTATTGATGATGTGACTGAAGATAGAAGCAGCTGGATGAATTCTGAAGTGTACAGGGCGATACTCTCTGCTCAGATTAAATCAAATGTATCAAGGTTGATTGGACGGCGCTTCACAGGACAGATGGACAATGACCCAAAACATACTGTGAATGCAACCTAGGAATTATTCAAGTCAAAGAAGTGGAATATTCTACAATGGCATGAAACCTGAAATGACCTGTTTAACAAGACCTGAAATTCTCCACTTTAATTGCATCTGAGTTGTTTTATTTTACATCAATAATAGCGGTCTGCAGAACTGGAATCATGAAGATTCGGTCACTGTCCAAATATTTCTGGACCTAACTGTGCATTGGTTTTTCGTGAATTTTCAAGCCTTTGTTGCCCCTATTCCTGCATGTCAGTTGCCTGTTAGACATAAAAGTACATTCATCTATTATTGCATCTATTATTCATCTATTATAATAGATTATTGCACCCGTTGTTTCTTTGCAGTGCAGATTTTCTCCATTGAGTATAAAAGAAAATGCAGTGAGAATAGAAACCAACATGTAACACAAAGGACACTTTGCACAAATATACTAACTTGCCATGTGAGCGAAGCCTCATTTACGTGCTGTATGGCCCATATACAAGATAAAATGCAAAATACATTCATGCAGTACTATAGCCCCACATATCAGGATCAGAGGGCTAGGTTGTAGCGCCTGGGCTAGCTTCAGAACATAAAAATTCTATAATAATCTGCTTGCAAGCAGGCGCTCCTTGCCTTGGAAACCAGCCACCTCTGACAGGCCGCAGTTGTGGCCAATAACCGTGTAATAAACTTTAAAATGAAAAATGCTTCCATTTGTGAGTAGTAAGGATTTTTAATTGCAAAGTTACCCGTACTTATTTTTTTACAAACACTTTGTAATTTTACCTATTTTAGAAGTTGAGACATATGATCAGGATTACATCACTATATATCAGTATGAAAAGTCATTGGGTCCGATTCATCAAAGCTTTCTCTCCAGAGTTCGGGAGAAAAAGCTCTGAAGAGTTGCACCAAAATTTTGCGACAAATCCTACTCCAGCAGGGACTAGAGTAGGATTTATGGTAAGGTTTACACTGCTCGTCTGACGCTCCTGATTCGTGAATAGGCATACTCTGTACTCCTCTTCATGAACCATGAGGGTCTAACTCCAGCACGCCCCCTCATTAAGACCAACGTCGGACTGGATGAATCAGACCCATTGTTCCTTCACATTTTTTTTTAATGTTCTGCTAAACTGGCTTCATACATCCCACATTCATGGTCGAAGAATAGATTTATATTTGTGAACTAGCCGTGGGTTTCCTGACCTGAACTCAACAGTCTCCTAGACATATATGAGGTCGTTGAGTTGAGGTCAGAAGTCCCGTAGCTGGTCCAGACATTGGGATCTATACTCAGAAGGTGTCAAACTACCCTTAAGGCCATGTTCACACGTTCAGTATTTGGTCAGTATTTTACTTCAATATTTGTTAGTCAAAACTAGGAGTGGGTGATAAATACAGAAGTGGTGACGTGTTTCTATTATACTTTTCCACTCCTGATTTTGGCTTACAAATACTGATGTAATACTGAACGTGTGAACACAGCCTAAGACGACAAGGAGTCTACCACAAGCAGGAGCTCCGTAACCTCCACAGCCCTTACATCTATACTGCCGTCTCCCATCTATACTCTATTTACTGACATGTGTTTCTTCCAGAGAGAGCTTTGAGGTTGATATATAGTGTACATATTTGCCTTCCCTTCAGGTGCCTTTCATTGTTTTCCTGCCTGAAGTTGTAGATTTTTGATTGCTGATTTACAGTACTTGATCGTTAGGCATTAGAAGCCTACTTAGATGGGAATTAGTGAAAGCCTCCTATCTTATTTCTGTAATAAGTTTTATACTTTTTTTTTTCCTGGGTCAATGCAAATTAACTCTCTTCTAGAAAGAAAGAAAACTATCAGAAATTCTACCTATTGGAGGCAGCTGACCTATAAGCCAAAGTTTTACAACATGGACATTATCAAAGACAGACATTCACCTGCTGTTATGAAGTAATAGCCCCTCAGCTAGGTAAATTTCTTTCCTTCTGTGACCGCGCCAATTTGAATACTTATTTTCCATGAAGCATTGCCAATAAGACTCTATAAATGGATGGTCAAAATAAGGAGAGCCAGCCCCCCCTCCAAATCTGTGTCTGTGGCTGAGGACCCATACACATGATTATGGATTGCAATACTTTGACAATCGAAAGGCATATTCTGGTCTATATTGTGTGTTGGTATATATACCTCTATAGCACGGGTGGGGATCCTTTTTTCTGCCAGGCACCATTTGGATATTTATACCATCATTTGGGGCCATGCAAAATTATCAACTTAAAAATGATCCTGCTATATTTGGTCAAATATTTCAATAACTCATCCCTAGTGTGGTGGCTGATACTGCTTCTCTTTGGTGAGGCGTGTGACTTTAGGGGATAGTAATGATGTTGTTACTTGTAACTGCTTTTCCAGGTTTGCATCGGTCTGGGGTGCAGGTGACTCTTTGCAATAGTAAATTTTGTAAAGAACTCGTAGAAGTAAGTTGTTCCCAACACAGATGTATATTACACTGTGGGTCTCCTCACAGGGGAAATACATTACTGCTCACATAATGTTAAAGAGTCCAAGCAGTGGGAGATCTGCTGTATATATGTGGCGCCCCTACGGGTTCAGTCGCCACAGAGGTACTGCATCTCACCCAGAGGTGTGGTATCTCACTCTCAGGTAAGGATACAGTGCTGCCCGGGACCCTAACACCTGCATCCAACACATCCACTTCAGTAGGGCAGGGCGAGATTGCTCCTAAGGGAGAGCACAGTCCCTGGTCCGTTGCTGGAGTGAAGGTGAACCTAGTGAGGGGGAACCATGTAGTGGGTGTGGGTGGAGGACGTAGATCAGGGGAGCACTTCAGTAAGCTGTATAAAAGGGGAAGCCATCTTGAGAGAGTGTGGTCAGTTGGAGGAGGAAAGTGAGGGGAGCAGAGGCTCAGCAGGAGCTCTTCTCCGGAGGCGGGCCTAGTGAGAGGCCCAGGAGAAGGAGAGAAGAGAGGAGAGGGAGAAGGAGAAAGGCTCCAGGAACAGAAGGGATCCCAGCGGTACGGGAAGTGCTGGAGGCCACCCGTACGCCCGAATCTGGCAGGCGGTGGAGGGATCGAGCAGCAGAGGGGACCGGCCCCTAAACTAGAGGAGAACTACAAGGCTCACCTAGAAACCGGAGGCTGCTGTACTTGCAAGGTGCAGTGGCCACAACCACAATTACATCGCCAAAAAGGTGGCCACAGAGGGTCCAGGGGATTGCAGGTCGTCCGACAAGACCCGAGGCTACCGGATTGGGGCACCGATTGTGAGGCGCAGGGCAGGAGGGCGAGAGCCAGCGCAGGAAGACAACTGAGGAAGGCACATAGAAAGGGGTCCTGTCAGGCACTCTTGAACTACCTGAGGGATTGCTGAATCCCTGCCTGGTGAACGCAGTGCGACGTGGGAGGCTGTAAGCTGGACAGTGCAACCTGAGGAACTTAACTGTGAGTAAACTCGGAAGACTGCACCCCACTGTCTCTGTGATTATTATCTGCGCCATCACCCCTGCACTACAACGCCCAGCATCACCTATAACATCTACCACATCTACACTGCCCTGGAGCTAAGCTCTACCTGTGGAGAGCTAAACCAACTCTGCAGCGTCAACACCAGCTCCAGAGGATCTGCACCGCATAGGCGGCTCCACATAGCCGCATACCACAGGTAGTGTCACGAACTATATATATAAAAACTATAAATCCCCTGTAAATATTCCCTTTTGATTGACCGCCCTGAGTCACGGACCGGGTCACCGCCACTGTGACATCTCCCCTAGCGACGACCGGCCCGGCACTGAGTACCCCATGGCCCAGGGGGCGCGTCATCTTCATCACAAAGGATACACAGATTGCTGTATACATCACATAGGAGACACAGACTGTTATATATACATGTATTACAGAGGAGACACCGAGACTCTTGTACACTGTGTTCCAAATTATTATGCAAATAATATTTTCTCAGATTTTCCCAAATTACCTATATGAATTGCAGTCATTGTAATTTTCCAGTCAAATAACTATTAGAGTACAATTGAAAGGTTTTTGTACAAACTGCCTATGATAACAGGATATTTAAAAAAAAAATAAAAAACTCAAACTGCTCTCAAAATGCATGTTCCAAATTATTATGCACAGCAGAGTTTTCAACCTTTTCATTTTAATAAAGAACAAAAAAATGGTCATTTTTGAAATTATAAGCATTAGCAGGTTATTACAAACTGAAATCAAACAGTTTTCAACTCAAAACTTTATTCTAGGTGATGTTACATTTGCACATAGGACTCCTTGTTCGAAAGGAGCTTCTAAACTCTCTCGTCCATTGAATTTGTCAGGTTTTGGATGGTTTCTGCTTTAATTGTTTTGCATGAGGACAGAATACCCTCCCAGAGCTGTTGCTTAGATGTGAACTGCCTCCCGCCATCATAGACACTCCTTTTGATGATGCTCCAGAGGTTCTCAATGGGGTTGAGGTCAGGGGAGCATGGGTGCCACACCATAAGTTTGTCCCCTTTTATGCCTATAGCAGCCAGAGATGCAGATGTGTTATGTGCAGCATGAGACGGGGCATTCAAGAGAATGCCAAGAGTGTGCAAAGCAGTCATCAAAGCAAAAGGTGGCTACTTTGAAGAACCTAGAATATAACACATATTTTCAGTTGTTTCACACTTTTTTGTTAAGTATATAATTCCACATGTGTTAATTCATAGTTTTGATGCCTTCAGTGTAAATGTACAATTTTCATAGCCCTGAAAATACAGAAAAATCTTTAAATGAGAAGGTGTGTCCAAACTTTTGGTCTGTACTGTATATATATATATATATATTAGTACAGACCAAAAGTTTGGACACACCTTCTCATTTAAAGATTTTTCTGTATTTTCATGACTATGAGAATTGTACTGTACTGTTGGTCTGTACTGTGTATATATATTATATTTTTTTTCTATTTTTTTTTTTTTTTA
Source organism: Phyllobates terribilis (assembly GCF_046119375.1). Taxonomy (NCBI): domain Eukaryota; kingdom Metazoa; phylum Chordata; class Amphibia; order Anura; family Dendrobatidae; genus Phyllobates; species Phyllobates terribilis. Next base: position 107,842,634 of record NW_027362765.1, read on the forward strand.
AACAGTTTTTGGCATGTGACATTTTTTAAAAATTGCAACATGTCAATTCTAACATTGTTTTTACTGTAGTTTTTCCCTATTGAGATAAAAATGGCTTATCTCCAAATAAAATTGCAGAAAAAAAACAGGATCATTTATGCTGGGTTTTTCATGCAGAGAAAAAACGCTATGTGTGAACATAACAGCTTAGCAGTTGCTAACCAATCCTGTCCTGTGATCTAAACAGGGAGGAATTCTGGAGGATACAATGTTTAGTACAGGAAAAGTGTAAAAAACTAGAAGGAGATGATAGAGACTTGTGCTGCAGATCTAGTTTGGGTACATTGTAACAAACCCTCAGCTGTGAGAAGGTTTATGTCAGGACTGGTTCAGAGAAGGAAGTAAACAAGAACCTTCCCTTGAGTGCCAGCCGGCATTTTGACAATGGAAAGTAACAGACACAGACTATATTAGAAAGAGAATAACATTGTGTAATTTCTTCTATTTATCTAATGAATATGCAATGGTTACAAAACTTTATGACAGTTATGTTGAGTGGCAAAAAGATAATTAATTATGTCCGATCTAGGGATAAAGCTACACAGCCGCTTTGATGAAATGAGGTGAAGAGTGCAATATTATGGACAGCTGGGTGGCTCAGTGATTAACACTGTTGCTTTGTAGTGTTATAGTCCTGCATTCAAATTCCATCAAGGACATCTGCAAGGGGTTTGTATGTTATTCCCGTGTCTGTGTGTCTTCACGTATTCTGATTTCATCCCACACTCTGAAGACATGATGATAGATTGTGACTCAAATGGGGACAGTGATGATGGTGTCTAAAGCGTTGAGGAATATTTTGGCGCTATATAAGGAAAGCCTAATAATAAATAAATAATAATGTCCCATTGTCACAACGCATCAAATAATTGTCAATGTGGTTGCATGGTGGAACACGACCACAAGACAACTGATGACAATAATCCAAACCTGCTGGATTTTTGTTCTCAAATTGCTCGTGACTTTGTGTACTGCAACATATAGACGTGTGTGAGTGCTATTCTCCTGTTATCTGTCTGCAATGTAGTACATGAGATTTGTTAAAATGTCACCTACAATTTTGTAAGTCTACTCCACTGCTTTTTCTCCCTTGAACCTGCTATAGGAGGAACCTGCTTATAGGAGGAGTGCTTCTTTAAGCATAAGGGTAGCTACTGTACACACGTACAGTAGCTACCCTTATTTAAAGAAGCACTCCTCCTATAAAAGTACTTAATATATTGCAATCATCATATTATATAGCACTGTGTACTTACAATTGCTCATTTTGCCTTTCTACCCAGCCAATTCCTTTCTTCTCTCTGCTCTATGAAGAAACAGGAAGTCTCTTGCCCCTACATATATCATGCCCCTCTGCAACTCATGACCAGCTGCTCCTCCTCCCCCCTACCATAGACCTTTGCAGTGACTCATGACTTGTGCAGAGAAAATTTACCTCCTGTTTCTACATAGCGCTTAGAAGGATTCAGCTAGTCATTTTTTTAATCACAGGATATCATAGACCTAATGGAAAAGAGAATAATTAGCTGGGTAGAAAGGCAAAATGAGCAATTGTAAGTACACAATGCTGTATAATATGATAACTGCAATATATTAAGAGGATACAAATTTTAATGGGAGGGCTTCTTTAACCCCTTCACGACCTTTGGATTTTCCGTTTTTGCATTTTAGTTTTTTGCTCCCCTTTTTCCCAAAGCTACAACTTTTTTATTTTTCCATCAATATGGCCGAGTGAGGGCATGTTTTTTGCGGGACGAGTTGTACTTTTGAACGTCACCTTTGATATATTGTGTACTGGAAAAAACGGGAAAAAATTCCAAATGCGGTAAAATTGCAAAAAAAGTGCAATTCCACAATTGTTGTTTTTTTTGTTTGTTTTTTATTTACCATGTTCACTAAATAGTAAATCTGACCTGCCATTATGATTCTCCAGGTCATTACGAGTTTGCAGATAAATAAAAAAGAACCTATACATTTTTTGTAAGTGGTGAAAAAAAAATCCATAATTTAGAAGAAACAAAAATGTCGCCATTTTCGGAAACCTGTAGCGTTTTTTCGGGATCTGGGGCTTAGTTTTTGTGCGCCGAGCTGACGTTTTTATTGATACCATTTTGGTGTAGAAACGATGTTTTGATCACCTGTTAAGTCTCCTTATTGCAATGTTGTGGGTTGCAGCAACCAAAAAAACAGAATTCTGGCATTTTGATTTTTTTTCTTGTTACGCCGTTTACCGATTGGATTAATTTACTTTACATTTTGATAGATCAGGTGATTCTGAACGCAGGGATACTAAATGTGTATTTTCTTTTTGTTTTATTTTGAAGGCAAAAGGGGGGTGATTTGAACTTATGTTTTTTAATTGTTTTAATATTTTTTTAAAACTTTTTTTTACTTGTTTCAATAGTCTCCTTAAGAGAGTTGAAGCTGAAATCATCCGATTGCCTGTGCTACACATAGTAGGGCTCCTATGAACGCCGGCCACAGGGGGGCCTATTATACTGTATAGAGCACTATGTGAGGCGCATTATACTGTATGGAGCACTATGTGGGGCCCATTATACTGTATGGAGAACTATGTGGGGCCCAAATGTCACGCGAGGTGAGGGAAGGCACAAGTGTACAATGACGGGAAAGGGGGGAAGGAAGCTCAACAACTAGGGAAAGGGGGAGTGGAGACCCCTAGGCAGATCTATTATTGCCCTGCCTTCCCTATCATTCCTATATAGGTTCCACACCTATAGCCGAGCAAGAACCTAATTCCTGAATGTCCCTAGAACTTGGCCCTAGATAGGGAGGGGACGGGGTGAGCACTAGTCAAGCTCCACTACAAACTAAAGACAACAAAGTAAACAAACAAAGGCGATACACTTAGCTTGAGCAGACACCAGAGAGATAACGCCAACTGTCCTCCAAGGGCACTAAAGAAGAAACTAGCCAACTGCTAGTGCTCCAAGCCTGCACAGAGGTACATAGAACTATCACCGGCGACTCTCTGAAGAAACTGAGAGTTTTTAACTACCAAGCAAGGGTGTGTCAATCAGCAGCAGAAGGTGAAGGTCGCTGCTGGGTCCTAAAGGAAGAAGGATGTAACTATACTACAGAGATGAGAGGATCAAGATGGCGTCTGCAATGCCGAGTGCAGTGACCTTCTATAGCCGGATCCAGAGGGACTGTCTGTCACATCAGACACCATTATTCTGTATGGAATACTATGTGGGGCCCATTATTCTGTATGGAGCACTATGTGGGGCCCATTATTCTGTATGGAACACGTTTTGTGGCCATTATACTGTATGCAGCACTATGTGGACCCCATTATACTGTATGGAGGACTATGTGGGGTCATTATACTGTATGGAGCACTATGTGGGGCCCATTATACTGTATGGAGCACTTTTTGTGGCCATTATACTGTATGGAGAGCTGTGTGGGGATTACAGTTGGAGAATCATACTCTGATGGGGTCACCATACCGTTTGTGTGGAGGGTACTGTGCAGGAGTTCACTGTGGGGGTATCATACTGTGTTTGGGGGCACTTTTGTTTGCATCATACTGTATTATTCAAAGTTTTTTTTATCCTTTGTTATTACATATTTAACTTAGACCATTGGGCCATATGCTTTTTACTGCTCTTTATTATATTATTCCAATATTTAACTCTAAGATTATTAATTAAAATGCACTTTGTTCGTGGGACAACCCCTGTAAATTTGTTTCCATATGGAAAAGTTAATCGTTATATTTGATAAGGAAAAACTTTCTCAATTGTAGACATTTTTGTAATAAATATTAAGGTTGGCTTGAGACACTGTCCAAGTTTTTAATTTTGTTCTTCTGTGTACTTCAGTTTGACATGCCTGCAATACGACGTTGAGGAAGTTTCCATCTTTGCAGTGTTGGCACTAGACACACCTTTGTTATTAAATGAGCGGTGAGCCGTACGCACCCCCTAAACACACAACAGATGACGAAGTGATCAAATCCCACAAAACCTGTAAAAGGAAACTGAGCACTAGAGATTATATGTGTGGCCGTAGAGCCCATTTCTAGAGATTTAAGACGGCCGTACACATTGCCGACGGCCTCGCAAACATGCACGTCCAAATACCGGAGGTACCTGAGCATTGGGGCTCATCCAGATGATAGTGATTTTTCTCATCAGTGTGTTTGATCAGAGAGTCAGCAGAGTTTGGTCAGTGTCTGTAGTTTTTATCATCAGAGTTTTATCAAAGTTTCAGATAGAAAAAAAAAAAGTGATTGAGGTTACTCAAGCTTCTCCTACCAAACAGTTTGTGGAAAAACTGGTCTGCACATGGATGGCATTTGAGTGCTCTCTGATTTTTTTTTCATGAAACCATAGAATTGCATTAGCTAGTTTGGTTCAATATTCGGAACAATATTGGACAAGTCTCTTTGATCTTATGTGGACCACTCGGTCCAAGGAAGAAAAAATGGGGCATGTGAACAGCGCCATAGACTATAATAGGTATGAGTGGTATCCTTGAAAAACCCTAATAGGACTCATGAGAAAAACTGATGTCTGAATATGCCCTTGTCATGTTATAGTCCATAAACAGTAAACCCGACATATAGCTGAGTTGTCCCGTTAAATTACAGTGGTATTCCAATGAAGGATTGAAGATGGTGGCAGGCCATGCTTCACCGGGCAGAGCTTGTAATAATAGCTTCATATGTCCAAGTGCTGACCACGATGCCCGGACCAGCCGCAGGTCTCCCGTACCCAACAGCTCCATAGGCATGTATGGGTGGTCCAGTGGCAGTAACGAAGAGCAGCGGTGGATTTTGTAGATAAGTATATATATTAAAAAAAAAACTAAAGGATTGCCAATCCATTCAATGGCTGCCTAGTCTGCCTACCACCTAATGTATAGTGTACATGGTGGAATCTTGGAATTGAAATGATGAATTAAAATTCAAGATTCATTTGTTCCTGCGTGAAAAAAAGCTGCCACCAGAGGTGTTTGGTCATGGCTTACTCCCTTCTCTCTATTATGCCTCATTCAGACATCCATGATCCACATACGTGTCCCCATACCCATTAGAGTCTATGGGAAATAACAGAGACGCCCAATTTTGACCTAATTTACTAATGAAAAAAATCACATATTCAAGTCATGTGGGTCAGTGAAAAAGTTGGACAAAGCACAGATTCTGTGTTACCTTATAGTGTTAGCTTCTCCTATACATTAGGAAAACTGAAAATAAATAAAAAATAAAAACTGGATGTCTGAATGAGGCTTTACTAACAGATTTGTGCTTGGTTGAACCGAGCATGCAGGTGTATGTGTGGAGGGGAAGAACAAGAATAATAAGGGGTAATAGAGTAATAAGGGGTAAGGGCTATTCTGGCTCCGCTCACTTCTGTCTCCATGGGCACACATGTCCCGGCAGGTATTGATAACGGTGATATCACCAGGCTTGCTCATATCTGTAAGGTGAGCGGTGACAGAATATTCCTTTAAGTTTTGTTTTGCAAATTAACTAGACTGAGCACCCTGGACCATTCAAATGACCCCGGTGATAGCACCTTCCATGTACACAGTCATTGTGCCAGGTACTGCGTAATAATTTTAATGATAGTGCTTATTTGTACTTATAATGCAGCACGGTGGCTCAGTGGTTAACACTATAAGGGCTTGTGCACACGACCAGTTATCTCGGACGAGTGATATCTGCGGTTTTCACGGATAGCAACCCATGAAATTCTATGGGGTTCTGCACGTCCGATTTTTTTCCTTGGACGACCAAAATCAGAGACATGTCCGATTTTGATTGTCGGATCAGAATGGGCAATGCAAGTCGAATGGCATCCGAGCGTGATCCGGTTTTCACAGACAGACTGAATGGAGAAGGTGGAGAACCGTATCTTTTTATCTCTCCAAGGAAACCTGATGCCACTCTAATCAGAATAATTGGACCATTTTTCTCAGAGAAAAGGGTTGTGTGATCCTTCCATAAGGGTATGTGCAAATGTCGACTTTTTCAAGCGGATTTCGCCAGGAACCTACATTAAATAACGCTTAAAAAAACATTAAAGACAACTTGCTGTGCACATGTTCAGTCTTTTGACACTTCTTTTAATTGTTTCAGGCTTCGAAAGTCAGGAGCAGTTAAAAGAAGTAGCATGTTCGTTCTTTGTCCGGCTTCCACTTGGAAGCCACTAGCTATTTAAAGTTTGAATGGAAAAAAAAGACACTGGTGGATGAGCCGCCGAATAAACTTCAAGAAAAGCGCCAGCGAAGACACTTCAGGAAAAACACAGATGGCGTTGGAAAACTGAGCAGGTGCATCAGCCTCTAAGGCTGCGTGCCCACGATCTGTAATGGCAGCGTTTTGGATGCAGCTTACCTGCCCTGCGTTCAAACCGCAGCGTTGTACATTAGAAGCACAGTGGATGGGATTTATAGAAATCCTATGCCCACTGTGCTTCTATTTGCGGCCGCAGCTTCACAAGCCGCAGCATGTCAACTTCTGTTGCGGAGACGCTAGTCTCTTCAACAGAAATTTCCACAGTAGAATGTATAGGGTGCAGTAACTCCACATGTGTTCAATGAACAAGTACGAATTTACTTGCGGGATCGGACGTAGAGAAAATACGCTGCGTCCAAAGCGCTCCTATAGCCTGATCGTGGGCACATAGCCTAAGGCTGCGTGCCCACGATGCAGATTTAATGTGTTTCCGCGGCTGCATTTCCGCCGCGAAAAGGCATTAAAAAAGCATGTTAAGTTGTCTGCCATGTTTCCCAATGATAATCCGCATGTGCTGTGCACATGCTGCGGAAATTTCCACTGCGGATTATCATTGCGGAAAAATCCGCAGCACTACCATTAATTTTGCGGAATCACGGCGAAGTCACCGCCATTGACTTGCATTGAACCGCATAACATCACAAGTATGCATGCGGATGTTATGCGATTCAATGCGCGGATGGTACCCGAGTCTGGAGAAGTGGAGACTCTCCTCCAGACCCGGGTCCATAGTACTTGTAGTTAAAAAAGAATAAAATAAAAAAAGAAAACATATACTTACCTTCTGATGGCCCCCTGTCTGCTCCCGGCGGCGCTGCTGGCTCTTCGGCTGCCCGCGGTGGTGTCAAAGCACCTTCCATGACGTCATTTAGTCATGTGACAGGTAACACAACCTTTGACGTCAGCGGTCGCGTGACCTGTCACATGACTAAATGACGTCATGGAAGGTCCTTTTTAGAGCACCGCGAGCCGCTGATGACACAGGATGCACCGGAGAATGGGGGCCATCGGAAGGCGAGTATAATGTTTTTAATTATTTTTCAACATTTTTATTCTTTTCCTTACTATTGATGCTGCATTTGCAGCATCATAACTTGGTCACACAACATAAATCCATGCCAGTTGCATGGATTTATATAGTGTGATCAAGTTGTCAAGCACTTTCCAAGTGATGCTAAAAATCGCTTGGAAAAGAGCTTGACAACCCGCATGCGAAATGGCATGTAAAAAACGCTTCTACCTGGTAGAAAAAACGCATGTAAAATCCACATGCATTTTTTCTGCCAGGGAGATGCAGAAACGCTCCGCAGCATTTCTGCATCGTGGGCACATAGCCTAAGGCTACGTTCCCACGATGAGCTTTTGGCCAGTTTTTGATGTTCCAGATTTTCTGCACCCATTGAGTAAAATAGATTTACAGTGTAAAAAACTCATTGTGGGAACGTAGCCTAAAAGATGCCAGGAGACATGGAATCAAATCCCACCCGGGACATGAAGTTTATAGGTTATCTCTTTGTTTGGCAGAGTACAGATCATCTGTGGGTCTCCTGACCCGAATTTAGCACAATCATATATGCATATGAGGCTGTCGATTTACAGTCAGGAGCCATGTGGCCGGTCCGTAGTCAGACCACGAAACATGGATGCGTGAATCCTGCCGTTAGATGGGTTTCCCCCGGGTTCTCCGGTTTCTTTCCACACTCCAATGACATACTGATAGGGAATTTATATTGTGATCTCCAATGGGGACAGTGATGATGATGTCTGTATTGTAAAGCACTGCGGAATATAATAGTGCTATACAAGCAACATAATAAATAAATGACACAATAGAACAATTTTTTTGCAGGTAAATGCCTAGAAACCTAAAATGATATATAATATATCTATATATGCAGATTATAACTATACAACAGGTTAACGTGGCCTCTGACGGTGCTCAAGAAGCCCAGAAAGCGCAATTCACAAGGTGTTTCCTGTGACACAATACGGGGTAAACACAACAACAATAGCCCCGACCGTCGCTGCTAGACAAGAGCAAAGACAAAAATTCAGTCTGGGTTTGCTTTTCCTGGGGCCCTGCTGTCAGTGTGGCCCCTCACAGACCCCACACCTGCAGACTGGCCAGGTCTGCTGTCAGCTGTACAGATAGGGTGGATGCAGCCCTGGACAATGGAGCAGGTGCACACTATTGGGGGGCACAGGATTGACTGTGGGGCCCGCTTACCCGCCCTTGTGTTTGCCGTCCATTCTCTTTTTCTGCCTGACAGGTTGCAGGGGAATATTATCCGTCATCTTGGCTGCTGTAAGGCTGTGGGTGTTGCTGGGAATGTTGGAGCTGCTGGAGGAAGGTGGAGTCTGTATTCTGCTCGCTCCCTCAGTTTCCTGCTCTCTTCCAGTCTGACAAGTAACAAGAGGGTTGGTCTGCTGGAGGATTGTCCAGCTCATTCTGTCTCCTCCATTCGCAGACAATACAATGGCTGCACCTTCATTAACCCCTTTGCGTTATTCTAATATCACAGTGACACAGAGAATCAGTGACGTAAAGAGCCCCCATAATGTATAGATGTGTCAGATAGGGACGCACATGCAAAATTATGCATCGGTGCGATTAAGCGAAAAATATTCTTTACTAACGATGGGCTCTGTCCACGTCTACGCTGCACCATCCGAATCGAACAGACATGACGACACAATGCCTGATCTCTCATACACTACAGTACACACTCGACGGACCCCGCTGACCTATAACGAGGTCCGTCAGGTCAGCAGAGGCTTCCATCGTTTCAGTTAGGCCTCGTTCAGACACCTATGTGTTTTTCACGGATCGAACACGTGCCTATTAATGTCTATGGTGCTATTCCCCATGTGTCCGCAAAAAAAATCATAGAGCCGTCCATTTTTATCCGAGCCATGGATCAAAAATACCCATACAAGTCTATGGGTCGGTAAAAATCACTTACAGCATACGGATGGCATCAGGGTGCTGTCCGTGATTAATATTGTAATAGGATGGAAATGGTTTGCACAACTCATGGTGAAAACTAACACACTAACAGAACACTGCTGAAAATCAGATCTAAAACACTGATGACACCCACTTTTGCATATGTGAAAAATCACGAACGTCTGAATCAGGCCTTAGAGAAATAGCACCGCAGGCAGCACTATTTTTTTTTTCGCTGAAAGTGACAGAATATTTGACATTAAGGTGCCAAAAAGTGAATCTCAAATCTGAAAACAACATTCATCCAATGCATATCATAGTGAATTGCAAACGGATTTGTAAATTCACAAATGCTGGAAAGTGTGCTAATGTCTGCCTAAATCGATTCCAATGACCGCCAGACTGGTTCACCCCGCTGTTTAAGGCTTCATTCAGATGTCCGTTTTTCACTTACTAGTTATATTCTTGTTTTTCACATGTAGCCATTTAAGTCTAAGGTGCTATTCACATGCCAGTGTTTTTTTGCAGATCGTTTGTCCACAAAGAAATCACAGAGACATGTTTTTGATGAGAGTCTGTGAAAACAGCGCACGGATGGCAGCAGTTTGCAGTCCATGTACTGTTTGTGAGTAACACTGCAATGGATAGATGATTTGCAATTTATTTATTTTTTTCATGAGTGAAAATTACTGATGAAACACTGATGGTATAAACTGACACTGACCAAACACTGAGGAAAATCGAATGAAAAATATCGATGAAGCTAAGTTGGACTGTTATATGCGTGCGAGAAATATTATAGATGTCTGAATGAGGCCTTAAGAAAAACACTAATGCAGTTTATGGAGCCAAAGTCAGAAGTGAATTCATCCTTAGGGCGTGTGTACTCTATGTCTTTTTCAGGCGGATTCCTCCCGGAATCTGACTGCAAAAGTTCCCCGTAAAATGAACGTAATGCACAGCAATGTCATAACATCATTGCTGTGCAAATGTTCCATCTTATTGTTACACGCACGCCACTAAGTTCAGATAGGGCGAGACGGGTTTCATGAATTCATTGGAATCCTGAGAGAACCGTTACTCAGGGCGACCATAGGCTGCAGCTTCTCTCAGGCACACAATAGATTCAGTTGCTGACCAGACACATCTGACAAGAGTCTTTTTAAACAGTTTAACAGTGGAATTTAATCTGAAGCACGGCCAGTGCAATTTAGGGATATTACAGCAGCAATCTTCATTACAGTAGAGTCTCATAAAGCAGGCACAGTAACGTCAGTCTCTTCAGTAGCATAATTCAGCACAGATTAGATCTCTTGGCAACACACTTCTATGCATAAACAGCAGGCTTTTCCTCCACAAGGACTCACTAGTACACAGCATTCTTTATCCTGCATGGAGATGGAGGGGGGGAGGGTTTGATGAGGGAGATGATCCCTATGACACGATTCCTTCCAGTCCTTATCTTTCTGCTCGATAATACTCCTCACTGTTAGCTAGACACAGGGAGTCTATCTGAGCTGTGTTTAGCTTCCCTCCTGACCTGAATTCTGTTCCCTTGTCTTCTGTGAGATACAGATCATACACCACCTTTCTCTACGGCTTCAGCCAGACTACAATAACAAGTTCCCCACAATTCCCCTGGGGCTCTGCTAAAACACTCCCTGTCTCCTGTGACTGTGTTAACTCCTCTAGTTGCTGGATGCTTCTGAAGCACAATACTTCCTGTCTCCTGTGCTTGTGCTACTTCTAATAGTTTCTGGATGCTTTTGAAGCAACAGGACTACTTCTGCATGTCACAATCTTCCCTCCTTTTTGAATGTCGTCCTTGACATTCGTCTTAATTGGTCAATCTGACCAATTCTGAGACAGTGGTCAAAGTTGAATAACTTTATATACAAATTGGCATTGTCAAATTGGTATAACATTCATAAACATTGATAACAACCTATTGTTAAGACCTTTTTCTTGTAGGATGCCTGTAAGAAATAAACAATTAGCACAATTAAAACAATCAGCATCTCTTCCGCTGGAGCTTTTCGTACGTCTTCAAGCAGCTCTCTCTCTCACTAGGCCAAAACTAGTCTTTCCACCAGGTAACATTGTCCATACTGTCTCTCGGTGGTGAATACCACTCAAGTGGGCTTATCTGGTCCGTAGGCAGAGATACCTGTTTCCAATCGACAGTCCTTGGCACTTGACTCGGTTCACCAAGTGTCTCGTATCAGCATCATGGGCCTCCTCACATCTCGAGTCGACATCCTCCTGGTGGGTTGTTCCTCAGATACCAGTGGTTATTCGGTTACAGGAGTTTCTTCCGCCGCACTCATTTCCCGTGCTTCCTCAGATGCTATTGGAGCTGCCTTTGTAAGTTCCTGTACTTCTCCGGAATCGCCTAGTTCCACACGGTCTGGTAATTCCGCTTCCCCTGAGTGTCGATCGGTCTCTTTAGTGACCGGTGTGCGATCATCAGATCTGAATTGGACTTCATCTGTACTCCTTGGTACAAACTCTGGAGCTTCAGGACTTAGTTCACTCTCCTGAGGATGGTACATCCCTCTCCTTGCCGGTCCAAGAAATACAACGGTATGCTCTTCCTCATCGGAACTTTCAAAGTCACTATCCATCTCCGGAGCTTCAGTCTGTGGTGGTCTCTTAGTCGATCTCGGTCGATGTCGGTCTGCTTCTGGGAAGTGTTGTTGTGGTGGGAGATAATCACAGGGTAGTAGTAAATTTCGATGGACTATTCTGGTTTTCTTGTCTCCCGTTTCAATTCGGAGTTCATACTCTGGGCTGTCATCGGCTCTCCTCCTTACAACCACATACACCTTGTCTTCCCAGTACGAACGAAGTTTTCCTGGACCGCTTATTTCACATACATTCTTGACTAGTACTCCTTGCTCTTGCTCTGTCCTTGCGTAACCACTTTGGATGCTGTGTTGTATGCCTCTGCCATCCGTTCCTTCCATTTCCGAACGTACTCCGGATACGTTCTGTAAGTCTCTGACACCGGAGTATCGAACATGATGTAGATTGGCAGTCTTGGCGATCGTCCATACAATAGAAAGAAGGATGAGTAACCCGTTGCATCGCTCTTTGTACAGTTATAGGCATGTACCACTTTTGACAGAGAACTCTTCCAGTCTTTCTTCTCGTCAGCTGTTAAAGTGCGCAACATTGACAATACTGTCCGGTTAAAATGTTCCACTTGTCCATTACCCTCTGGGTGATAGGGCGTTGTGTAGGATCTCTGAATTCTACAGTACTTTCCTAGCTTGGCAAAGAGCTGGTTCTCAAATTCTCTTCCTTGGTCGTGGTGTAACCTCGTAGGGAACCCAAACCTCAAAGCAAAATCATTGAAGATCTTCTCTGCCGCTGTTCGACCCGCTTTATTGGTGGTGGCATATGCTTGAGCAAATCGAGTAAAATGGTCAATCATCACCAAGATGTATTCGTAACCACCCTTGCACGACTCGAGATGTAGAAAGTCTATTGAGACCATCTCAAATGGATACGTAGTTTGGATGTTGCCCATGGGTGCTCGGGTTGATGTGTTGGGATGTTTATCTTTCAGACACCCACACTCCCTGGTCACGTACCTCTCAATATCTCTCTGCATGTACAGCCAGAAGAAACGTTCACGATCAAGTTTGTTGTCCTTTCCACTCCGAGGTGTCCCATGTTTTCATGGAGTTCTTTGAAGACCAATCTACGGAATACTCTGGGTAGCACCAACTGCCGGTTTTGACCTCCTTTACGATACAGGATACCATCTTCACTGAGGTAGAGATTCGTCTATTCTTTAACTAAAATAGATACTGCTGGTGACTCATTATCTCTCTCCCATTTACTTGGAAACCGATTTTGGCCCACATAAAATAGTATTCTACCAATTATCTGATCTGAGGTCCTCGCTCCTTCTGTACCAGTCGCCGTTACGTTTTGTTAAAGATCAATGTAATTGTTCATGTATGTATACCCCTTTTTTCACATGTAAAGCGCCATGGAACAAATGGCGCTATAATAATAAATAATAATAATAAATAATAATAATCTTCCCTTTGTGCTCTACGGATTTTTCCTTTTGGTAGTTGTTGAGTAGACCGGGGGTGATCTTGTTCTCTCGCTTTTATGGTGGTTTCCACTGTCAACAGATACCACACTGGTGTGTCTTACTCTGGATAAGCTTGTACTGCTTGGGTAGTGCTCTCAATTGCTTCCAGACTGACTTCCTCTGAGCATTCCTGAATGAACTCCTCTGACTCTAGTGGCATGCTCGACAATCCGTCAGCATCCGCATTGCATTTTCCTGGCCTGTACTTGATGCTGAAATTGAAGTCAGCTAGTTCAGCGACTCATCTCTGACCTGTTCCATTCAGTTTGACTGTAGTGAGGACATAGGTCAAAGGGTTGCTGTCAGTGTATACCGCAAACTCTTTGCTGTAGTAGAGATAATCTCTAAATTATTCACAGATAGCCCATTTCAACGCCAGGAACACCAATTTTCTGGAATGTAGATGGTAATTCTTCTCGGCGTCTGTCAACGTTCTAGAACCGTAACCGATGACTCTCAATTTTCCATCTTGATGCTGATACAGGGCAGCTCCCAGTCCAACTTGAGAAGCGTCGCAATGAAGAACAAACGGTAAGTTTAAATCAGGATATCCCAAGATGGGTGGTTTTACCAGGTAGTCTACTAGTTCTTCCAATACCTCCTGGTGGTCTGCTGTCCAGAGAATGGGCTGTTGGGACGAAACAGGTTTGTTTCTTTTAAGCCCGGTCCTACCCGCGTTCTTCTTTTTCTCCATGGGTGTTGTCGTCCGCAAGAGGAGGTATAGTGGGGCGGCAATCCTGGAGAAGTTCCGAACGTAAGTACGATAGTAGGAGAGGAATCCTAATATCTGCCTCAACTCCCCGACAGTAGAGGGCCGCTTATCTTTTAAGGCCAGTACCGGAGCGATTTCTGCTGGGTCCATGGTATATCCTTCTCCGGACCCAATTTTCCCTAGAAATCGGACTTGCCTTTTGAACAGTTGACACTTATTTGGGGTCAACTTAACTCCATGTTGTTGATACCGCTGTAATACGGTCCTCACGTGTTCAACATGCTCCCGGAAGGTTTTGCTGTGTACCACATTGTCATCCAAGTACTGCTGGCAGATATCATCCCTCAATCCTTCTAAACATGTCTCCATGCTCCTCTAATATTCTGCTGGAGCTGAACTGAGCCCAAATGGTATGCAGATCCACTGATATAACCCCCACGGTGTGATGAATGCTGTCAAAGGTCTACTTGACTCTTCAACAAACCCATGATGGTATGCTTTACCCTGATCGAGGACAGAGATCCAGGTACTTCCTGACAAGTTATCCAGCATATCTTGAATCTTTGGTATCGGGTGCCGGTCAGGTACTGACTTTCGGTTTAGTTCCCGGTATTCACAGCAGAGTCTCAACGTACCGTCCTTCTTCCTAACACAAACAATAGGAGATGAATAAGATGACTTCGACTTTTGGACCCAACCTCTGTTGATTAGGTTTCGTAAATACTCTTTCACTTCACGGTGTAATGATTTCGGCACAGACATGTAACTTCTGGTTACTGGGGTTGTTTCTTTCAAATTGATTTTCAACTGCAAAGAAGGGATACAGCCTATATCAGAGTCATCTTTGGAGAATGCATGAGACTGTTCGCTCAGCATCTGTTTTGCTACCGCTCGATCTTCCGCACACAAGTGTTCCAGGGTTACTGGGGGATCCCAGAATCCTGAGGTGGGTCGTGCAAATTCCTCCCCTGGGCAACTCCTGTTCCTTGGACGGGTGACTGAATTCACGGTAGACCGCTGGGCGGGTCTCACACTGGCTGGATATACAGTTTTAACGGTTTCGATGTGACCTAACACAGTCTTTGGATCCAGTCTAATTTCGTGTTTCATAGTATTCATCACCGGTACTGTCACTCAAGCAAACCCACCAGTAGGAATCGTAAGCACAGTCTCACCTTGAACTAGGCCTTCCGGAAGTTCTGAGGAGTCTTGGCACGAACAGTCTTTTCTGGACTTTTCTTCCCGGTTCTACCCGGACTCCACAACTCACCCCCACCATTTGGTTTGCAGGGATGATGGTTGGGCGCCAGCCTACCTTGACTTCTTTTAGGTCCATTGTATTCTGTGCTTTCTTTACTCTATGAATCACATTTTCCGCCACGGCGTTGGGTATGGCAAGCAAAGTGTCAATTGCATCCACCACCAGTGTCCCTGACTTGTGTTTCGTGATGACCTCACTGATTACATTATAACCCAGGATAGGATCCTCTGCCACGTTCTGATCACTCGTCACGAGAAAAGGTACCAAAAGCTCAATGGTGTTGCTGTTCTTTGTGGCCCTCAGTTGGAAAGTCACTTCCACCCAGCCTATGAAAGGGATTTCGGTCTGGTTGACAGATTTGCCATGGAGTTCCACTGGTCCTAAGAGTTCTTTTAGCGACTGAAGGTGGGTATGTGGCAGGCAGCGCCTTCTCCATTCTTCATTTAAACGGCTCGCTTGGGCTCCTGTGTCCCACAGTACTTTTACCAGGAGTCCATCTAGCTGGCACTGTATAAAGTACCTTTCACCGATTAGGCTGATGAGGCTATCTTTACTGACCGAGGAATCCTCCTCCCAGGAGTACATCATTTGACCTCCGCACTGGGCATTAAGTAACTGATGCGCCTGTCTCTCTTGCAGCTGTTGTAGACGGGAACACACTTGGGGATAGTACTGACGCAGCCATTTTACCTCATGCGTCATTCTGCGGTTTGGTGAGATTTGGATTTCCTTCTGTGGCCTCCTCCATGTCACTGTTACTAGTTGCCCCGCACTGGCAACCTCCTGTCTTTTAACCCCAAACGATCGTGACCATTGGCATTCCTTGGCATAATATCCTTCCTCACCACATTTAGACAGTGGACACACACCGTACTCTGATTTTATGAACGGCATGGTTCACAACCGGATCTCCAACTTCAGCTGACTCATTTTGGTGATTTTAGGAACAGAGCCTTTTTTTAACTTTTGTTCGCTCTCTGACTCCAAACTAGCTGCCTTATTCATTTTTTCAATTAGGACTTCGTCCAGAATGCCAGGATCTTCTATGTACTGTTTCAACTGCAATGATCTCAAGAACTTCTTCTGGACTAGTCCAGCATCAAACCTCTCCTCCACTTCTACATCTCTGGATGTAAACAACAATCTATCCTTCAGTTCAATTGCTCTGAACAAGAGACTTTGGGGTGATTCATTATTTTTCTATGAGAGGTTAATGAGTCGGTGGAACAATTCTGAAGTACTCTCTTCTTTATAGTGCTCTTTTAAAATCATCTTCAGTTGTTGCAAGGTCAATTGACTCTTCATTTCTAGCATACTATGGAGATTCAATCCTGGGTTGATCGCTTTCACCACCCCCTCAACGATCTCATCTGGCTGGTAGCCTTTCTGTAAGCCTGCATCGATCTGGTGCAACAAGTTCATATAAGACAGTTTCTCTTTCTGTTTCCACTCTCCAATCTGTCCCAGGATCTTGAATTCTTTCCTTATGGTGATTTGTGGTGTTAGAGAGGACTGTCTTCCTGATTTATCTAACCCGAGCAGGTTAAAGGTTCTGTCTGAGTCTGTCACCCATTCAGAGGTTTTGGTAGATTCCTGCAGGGCTGTTGTTAGGGCTTTGAGTTGTTCTTTCAATTCCTGTAATTCAGTCTGCGGACGGAGATTCCCACTTTTGGTAATTGGTGCCGCCCCTCCATCCTCCAATTTCAACCTGGTTAGAAACTGTGTTAGCTCCTGGAGAAATGTCCCCATGATGTCTTCAGCTTCTTGCTCCTCCAGCTCATCCATTTTTGCATTAATGGCAGCTAACAGTTGCCCGCGGTTGTGTGCTTTAGAAATCTGTTCTTCTGACATCTTTATATGTTCTGCTACTGTTTTCAATTCTTCACAGGTTAACTGAAGGAACAGCTCACTAATTCTGTCCATTTGTATTTCTACATCCATTGCTGCTAGTGAGTTTTCTTTAGGGCTGGTCCCCTTTAACTGGTGTAGCAGAGTTGAGTTAAGGTGTTGTGCAGCTGTGTTTTTCCACACACTTTTCCTCTTCTCCTTCTACAAGCTAATTCCCACTCAGGACTCCCCGTACAGGCCACCAATATTACACGCACGCCGCTAGGTTCAGATAGGGCGAGACGGGTTTCATGAATTCGTTAGCATCCTGTGAGAACAGTTACTCAGGGCGACCATAGGCTGCAGCTTCTCTCAGGCACACGATAGATTCAGTTGCTGACCAGACACATCTGATAAGGGTCTTTTTCAACAGTTTAACAGTGGAATTTAACCTGAAGCACGGCCAGTGCAATTCAGGGATATTACAGCAACAATCTTCATTACAGTACAGACTCATAAAGCAGGCATAGTAACGTCAGTCTCTTCAGTAGCATAATTCAGCACAGATTAGATCTCTTGGCAGCACACTTCTATGCATAAATAGCAGGCTTTTCCTTCGCAAGGACTCACTAGTACACAGCATTCTTTATCCTGCATGGAGATGGAGGGGGGGAGGGTTTGATGAGGGAGATGATCCCTGTGACACAATTCCATCCAGTCCTTATCTTTCTGCCCGATAATACTCCACACTGTTAGCTCAGGGAGTCTATCTGACCTGTGTTTAGCTTTCCTCCTGACCTGAATTCTGGTCCCTTGTCTTCTGTGAGATACAGATCACACACCACCTTTCTCTACGTCTTCAGCCAGACTACAATAACAAGTTCCCCACAATCTCCCTGGGGCTCTGCTAAAACACTCCCTGTCTCCTGTGACTGTTTTAACTCCTCTAGTTGCTGGATGCTTCTGGAGCACAATACTTCCTGTCTCCTGTGCTTGTGTTACTTCTAATAATTGCTGGATGCTTTTCAAGCAACATCACTACTTCTGCATGTCACACTATGCCAATTCTTTTAAGTGCTTCACGGTTCAGCTTTCTCTGGGAAGTCACCTGTGCTCTATACTGAGAGTATAGAACGAAAGATGCCGGTGGTGGAATCAGCACAAGAACAATAGCAAAATCGCTGGCATCTTCCTGAAGTGGCTTTGCTTTGAAAAACTTGGTGGCTGTGCCGGAGTCTAAATGCACAGGACCAGGACTAGCTGCAGGTTTATGTGGGACAGAGCACAGGAAGGCCATGTTTGTCCCAAATTTCTTACCCACATTGATGGAGCTTTCCGGGAATACAAATTTTTACATCATTGTAAAGAGGGATATAGAGACTAAGCGCCCGATTTATCAAACAGTTTATGCCAGGATGAAGACATAAAACTTTGGCAAATGTAGCAAAATTTTTACACAACACATAGTTGTATAAACAAGTTGCAGCTTTTGCAATCTTTACTCCAGCTACACCAACTTTTCAAAAATTGGGTGTAGCTTAGCGAGACAGACCTGGTTTGGGACTCAAAAAAATTAATTATAATTTATGCAAAGTACATGACTCTGGTATTGTAGATATTTTGGTGGTAAAACTCAGCTTCACCCACCCTTACTTTCCATTCCCTTCCTCCTCACCACCCTACCAACCAATAAAACTCTGACAGTTTAGTTTCGATAATTTGGTCACATCCGCCTTTATTTAACAAATATATTAAAACTTTAAACAGTTTAATAAAATGGTAAATGTGGTTAGGTCCTTGAAGCTACGAGAAACTCTGGTGATTGCTAAAAACAACTGTCACGTGTTTACCGCAACAGAGAGGGGCCAGAAGACAGCGGTGTCAGATTTCACGTACTCCTGCACAGGTTAGAATCACTTCACCCTCATATTAAACAGTGCAGGTTTCTGTTAGCAGTGCAGGGGTTAATCGGTTCAGTTGAGAGCTTCTGAGCTTTCCTGATGGTCTCAGATGTTCAGTGTTGGCCATTCCCCTTGGCAATAAATACTTACCTCTGGCAATCAGGGATAGCTAGTGTTAGTTTCATACTGCCTGGTTCTGGAGTTGGAGGTGTTGGTAGTTCGAGGAGGCGTTTTAGAGTGTTGTTCTGAAGGCTGTTGCTTAGTGATTAGTCTGTGTGCATATCCTCATCATCTCCTATTTTGTTTTTCCTTCCTTCACTTCCCGGTGTTCCACTCTGTTGTTTGTGAATGCATATTTGTGTGATTGGTATTTTCATTTATCCTTGTACGTCTTCCCATGTTTGTCTGGTTTGTATATTCTTATACACTACAACTCCCCACGTGGGGGAGGGGACAGATAAGGCTGATTTAGGAGCTCAGCAAGGCATGTGGCCCCAGAGTCTTCATCATCTGGAGTAATCCAGGGAGCAGGGATAGCTAGGCCGCTCCTAGCTTTAGTGATAGGGAAGGAGCACCTAGCCCCAGGATTTCCAGTAACAGAGTCGTAACATTAACACTGGCCCATACCATTTTTTGATCCATCATGGATCCAATGACTGCTCTGGCTGGACAACTGCAGCAACTCAGCCTGGAGGTGGCAGATCTTCGCACTGTTGTTTTGCAGCACCCAAACACGTCTGGTTTAGGGACTGTGACTTCCAGGCAACCCCTGGTGGAGCCCAAGATTGCTTTGCCTGACCTATTCTCTGGGGGCGAGACAAGTTTGTTGTTTTCAGGGAGGCCTGTAAGCTTTACTTTAAATTATGTCCTTCACCCCTCAGGAACCGAGAAGCAACGGGTGGTGATCGTAATTTCGCTCCATCAGGGTGACCCGCAAGCCTGGATATTTTCTCTACCAGCAGACTCTAAGTCGCTTCGGACAGTTGATGATTTTTTTTCAGCCGCTGGGTCACATATACAACGACCCCGACCATGTCTCCCTGGCCGAGTTTACGATACCTCACTTTCAGCAGGGAGACTGGCCCACAGAGGAGTATTGCTCTGAGTTTCGGAGGTGGTCCACAGATACTAAGTGGAATGACCCCGCACTACATAGCCAGTTCAGCCAAGGGCTATCTATAAGGGTAAAGGATGCCTTTGCCCTGTATGAAGTAAATATGGATCACGGCACTCCTGGAGTAGGTGCACAAGTAGGGTCCAAAACCAATGATATATAATTTAGAAACTTGGCACTCATAAATATGCTTAATAGATTTTTTAATTGCATTTGCAGTCACACAAGTAGAGAAATAAAGTAGATGTTTCAGTCACAAACAGGACCTTCATCAGTGTACTCCGACTGCACAGGTGAAAAACAGGGACGAGATAGAAGGACTCAGTGTCCAAAAGAACATTACTCCCATTCCTGGAAGAAAAAAAGATATGATGGTATCAGTGAACACGGTATACATTGTTTAATAGCCAAAGGCTATCTATGAGGGTAAAGGATGCCTTTGCCCTGTATGAGACTCTAGTTTCCCTTTAGGCGGCCATGTCTCTGGCTACACGTGTGGACTGTCGTCTTCGCCAGAGACATAAAGAGACACTCCAATTTGCGGGGGGCCCGGGGTCAAGGGAATCTAGGTCTAAGTCAACTGAGGAATCCATGCAGTTGGGTGGGGCGACTCGTTCTATCGGTTCAACTGTAGTTTGGTGTAAAGGGGGAGTGTGTTTCTTCTGTGGTAGAAAGGGTCATTATGTGGGTGCTTATCCTTCCATATAAAACCGTAAACAACCGCCGGAAAACTAAGGAGGCCGGGTTGCGGGGAGGTTGGCAACCCGGGTGTACATATTTCCTCTGTGGGTAGGTCACACATTTTTTAAAGGCCGAGATCCATCTTGGCAAACATAAGGTGGTTATTTCAGCATTTCTGCACAGTGGGGCAGGGTTTAATTTGTTCTACGCTAGATTCGTCCAGGTCCAGGGCCTCAAACCACTTAAACTGTCTAGACCAATACCCATAATAGCCATTGAGTTTGCACCCTTGAGCTAGGGGTATTTTACTCAGGTCGTTTGTGTGGTACATCTACTGGTAGGGGCCATGCACTCAGAATGTATAAACTGTTATGTGCTAGAAGGCTCGCTCTCTCCTGTGGTTCTTGGACTCCCTTGGCTTACACTGCACAATCTGGTAGACTGGCAGATTCGAAAGGTGGTAAAGTGGAGCGAGTATTGTCAAGAATACAGCTTGGGCACCCGGCTAGCCAAGGTGGGTACAAAATCTTTGCCTGAATACCTGTCTGACTTCGAGGATGTGTTTTCAGAATAGGGGTGTCAAGAAATCCATCCTCATTGTCCTTATGATTCCGCAGTTAATCTAATTTCTAGGGCCTAGCTGCCAAAGAGCAGGTTATGTAATATCTCTGGTCCAGAGAGGCAGGCCATGAAGGACTATATCGCTGAAAGCCTGGCAACGGGCCATATCAGACCTTCTTCATCTCCCATTGCAGTAGGGTTTTTCTTTGTCAACCCATTTGGGTTGACTAATGCTCCCACCGTCTTTCAGCACTTTGTTAATGACATTTTTAGTCACCTGGCAGGTAGATTTGCTGTGATCTATCTTGATGACATATTGATTTATTCGCCTGACCTCGAGTCACATCAGGTACATATCAGGCAAGTCTTACAGATAATCAGAGACAATAATTTATTTGTCAAACCGGAGAAAAGTATGTTCTCAGTTCAGGAGATCCCTTTTCTGGGTTATTTTTTTATCGCCCACCAGTTTTCGCATGGATCTGGAGAAAGTCCGGACGGTACCGGATTGGGATCGTCCTGAGGACTTGAAGGCGTTACAAAGGTTTTTGGGTTTTGCCAACTAATACTGTAAGTTCATCAAAAATCTTTCGGTAGTGGCCAAACTCGGGAGTATGTAGCTGCCTGCAGTGTTTGTGCACGTTCTAAGACCCTTTAATATTTGTCCGTCTGGGTCTCTCCAACTATTGGCGATTCCCAGTAGACGTTGGACTCATTTATCAGTTGATTTCATCACTGATCTACCCATATCTGCAGGTAATACAGTTATTTTGGTGGTGGTGGACAGATTCAGCAAGATGTCTCATCTCAATACATTATCTGCTTTACCCATCACCAAAACCTTGGCGAAAATTTTCATCAAAGAAATTGTGAAATTACATGGGATTCATACTGGTTTTATTTCTGACCGGGGGGTGCAATTTATTTCCAAATTTTGGTAAGCGTTTTGCGCTCATCTGGGGATCCACCTGTCGTTTTCCTCAGCCTTTCATCCACAGTCTAATGGGCAAACTGAACATATTAACCAGAATCTTGAGATTTATCTTAGGTGTTTTGTGTCTGAGAATCAGGATGATTGGGATACTTACTTACCTCTAGCTGAATTCGTGGTGAATAACCATTGTCATGAGTCTACTGTTAAGTCCCCGTTCCCTGGGGCATATGGGTTTCACCCTCAGTTCAGCCCCTTTAATAGGAATCGTTCTTCAGGAATACGTTAAGAGGAATGGTTTTCATCATCTATTATTTCTGTGTGGCAAGGGGTTCTTAATAATTTGAAGATGGGGTCCAAATATAAATGTGTGGCTGATCTAAGACATTTGGTGGGTCTGGACCTGTGCTGGTGATTTGGTGTGGTCGATTATAACACTCTGTGCTCTCTCCCACTCCCCACCCTCAATTCATTTTAATACTCTGTGCTCTGTCTCCCACCCCACCACCCCAATTTATTATAACACTCTGGGATCACTCCCCACCCTCAATTCATTATAATACTCTTGTGCTGTCTCCCACCCCACCACCCTCAATTCATTATAATACTCTGTATTCTGTCTCCCACCCCACCACCCCCAATTCATTATAACACTCTGTTCTCTCTCCCCACCCCACCACCCCCAATTCATTATAATACTCTGTGCTCTCTCTACCATGCTCCCACCCCCAATTCATTATCACACTGTTTAGTCTCTCTAAACAGTCCGTGTACTGCGTGCTCCATTTAGCTGCTGCACCAATGCCTGTGGTCCATCTGCCCACCCGATCCTTGGGCTTAGAGGATCTACCTCACTGTGTGAGCCAGCTATGTGTAAACACTACAAACGTTTCTCTAGGAAGTGGATAATAAAAAGATCCACCTCCCATTGTCCTTTTTAAATCCCTACCATTGACCCTACTCCTCCCCACTATAATGACACCACCTTCCCTCCAACCCATTATCAAGGACTGGGGCTTTAGCCTTCTCTTTTCTATCACTGGTGAATGGTGGCTTGAACATGCACCAAATTGGTTAAGGGGCACATGCATCTTATTTCAGCAGACTCTGCATGAAGACTGGGGTACAAAATTACCTGTCTTGATGAATCGATCGCTTAGTTATCTTTGATGTAGGCTCAGTAGCCTAGCCCGTATCTTCCCTGGCAGATGATGATTCCGCCCATGGTTGATAACCTGTTAAATTTCGCTGTCTATCTCTGACAACAGCATTTACAGCATGCAGCCCGGAGTTGCGCTGTTCTAGCCGTCCATCGGCTCCCCGCGACATGATCATATGGTGCTGATGGGTTGGCTTGACAGCCGGGGGTCTTTTGAAGCCTATGTCTGTTATGACGGTACTCCTATGAAAGGCAGCCCGTGCCTGGCATTCAAAGGAAACAGTGATATTTTGTTATATACAGAAATACAGTGTTATGTCTGTGTATAGTACAAGTGATCAGATGATTGGAGGTTCAAGCCCCTAAGCCTGTGCAACCACGATGAGCTGGTGATGTATTTTTGACACTGTATTTTCTCTGCAGAAGAAAGCAGCATCTTACAGTTTCAGCAACATGGATGGGATTTATAGAAATCTCCTGCCCACTGTGATTTTTTTTTTACTTGGCGTAAACTGACCTGCGGTGCGAGTTTCAAATCCGCAACATGTGAGTTGAGTTTTATGCTGAGTTTTATGTGCAGGTTTTCCCAATAGAATAGCATTAGATGCAGAAAATCCACCAAAAAAAAATGCACATGAGTTTTTAGTGTGTTTCCCTGGTGGAAAAACGCATGTAATCTGCACATGACTGTATCAATAAAGTTTTGTCAAAACTAAATCCGAGGAAGTATCAAAAACAAAACCGCTTTATTTAAAACAGAGCATACCTACAAGAGACAAAAAATGTACCATCAAAAATGCAATAAAATGCAAGTAACCTAATTTATACACTAGGTACAGAAATGCTGCAGAAAATCTGCAACATCGAAAATTCACCAAAAGCTCATCATGGGAATGTGGCCTTAAGGGGGCTACAAAATGCAGTAGAAAAAAGTGTTGTCAAAAGATAGGAAACAAAAAAATGAAAAAATTTGACTTAACCCCTCCTTTTACTCCATTAAAAAGTAATTTAAAAAAAATTACATCTGTAAAAAGTCCAGTCTATCAAAATATACAATGAATTATCCCGATTGGTACACAGTATAATGAAAAAAAAAAAATCAAAACGCCAGAATTGCAGGGAAAGGGGGGGGGATTAGCAGCCGAAACACCTCAAAAAATTAGTTACGAATTTACGAATTTTTTCCACCACTTAACCCCTTAGTGACGGAGCCAATTTTGACCTTAACGACCAAGCCAAATTTTACGATTCTGACCACTGTCACTTTATGAGATAATAACTCTGGAACGTTTCAATGGATCCCCCGGATTCTGAGATTGTTTTTTCGTGACATATTGTACTTCATGGTAATGGTAAAATTTGTTTGATATGACTTGCATGTTTGTGAAAAAAGTGGAAATTTGGTGAAAATTTCACAATTTTCAAACTTTTAATTTTTATGCCCTTAAACCAGAGAGTTATGTCGCACAAAATAGTTCATATATAATCCCATATGTCTACTTTACATCAGCACAATTTTTGAAACATAATTTTTGTTTTGTTAGGAAGTTAGAAGGGTTAAAAGTTGATCAGCAATTTCTCATTTTTCCAACAAAATTTATAAAACCATTTTTTTTTAGGGACCACATCGCGTTTGAAGTGACTTTGAGGGGCCTATATGACAGAAAATGCCCAAATGTGACACCATTCTAAAAAAACTCCACCCCTCTAAGTCCTCAAAACCACATTCAAGAAGTTTATTAACCCTTCAGGTGCTTCACAGGAACTGAAGCAACGTGGAAGGAAAAAATTACCATTTAACTTTTTTTCACAAAAATTTTACTTTAGACCATTTTTTTTTATTTTCACAAGGGTAACAAGAGCAAATGGATGACAAATTTTGTTGTGCAATTTCTCCTGAGCACGCAGATACCCCATATGTGGGGGAAAACTACTGTTTGGGCGCATGGCAGGGCTCGGAAGGGAATGAGCTCCGTTTGACTTTTTGAACATCAAATTGGCTGGAATAGAGAGCGGACGCCATGTCACATTTGGAGAGCCCCTGATGTGCCTAAACAGTGGAAAACCCCCTCAAGTGACCCCATTTTGGAAACTATATCTGTCAAGGATTTTATCCAGGGGTATAGTGAGCATTTTCAACCCACAGGTACGACAGAGAATTTGATAACATTAGGTCGTCACATTGAATAAGTTCATTTTTTTTCACAAAAATCTTGCTTTAGCCACAAATTTCTCACTTTTCCAAGAGGCAACACCGAAAAGTGGACCTCACAGTTCGTTACCCACTTTCTTATGATTGCGGCGATACCCCATATGTAGTAAAAAAGTTCTGTTTGGACAAATGACAGGGTTTGGAGCGGAAAGAGCAGTATTTGAATTTTGGAACGCAAATTGGACTGAAATAGATTAAGGGCACCCCAATTCTAACTCGAACCCTAACCACAACCCCAACCCTAACCACCCCAACCCTAACGGCAAAGAGTGGAAAAAATAAAAAAATGTATTTTATAATTTTTATCTAACTAAGGGGATGACAAAGGGGGATTTGATCTACTATCTACAGTGATAGGGTCTATCACAGTGATCAAAATGAACCAATAGGAAAAATTCCCTATTGCTGCCGGTTACTAACCAGCAGATCTCGTCGGGCGCACTACACATGCGCCCGCCATTTTTTTTCAGGAAGGTGCCGCAGAGGGCCAGGGGACAGAGCAGGAGGGTCCAGGGAATGGCGGAGCTACCAAGGGAGGTTCTGGGGACATTATTTCTCTCTCCTCTGACATGTACCGAATATCATGTCACAAGAGAGAGAAATTATTTTAATAGCGGGCACAGATAAAATCATTGGTGTCATTCAAAATTACTGTAAAAAAATAAGCCCTTATATAGCTATGGTGACGGGAAAATAAAACGTTATGGCTCTCGGAAGAAAGAGGAAAAAATGAAAACACGAAAGTCGCCATGTTGGGTAGAGGTTAATAAGGGTCAGAGATGGGCATATTACCTGAGCTGCTACTCAGATCTGTGAGCAACATTTGGGCTATGTGCCCACATAGCGTTTTTGTGGCGTTTTTACGGCCGCGAAAACGCCGCAAAAATGCTTGTAAAACTGTCTGCCATGCAAAGCTATGTGAATTCGGATGTGCTGTGCACATGATGCGCTAATTAGCGCGCCAAATTCACATTGCGTTGCAAAACGCAGCATGACCATTTCTACTGCGATTACGCTACAAATTTGCGGCCATTGAGGAACATTGAAACACAGCAAACCCGCAGGTATATGTGGATTTGTTGCGTTTCAATTAAATTCAATGGGCGTGAATTTGCAGCGTAATCGCGGTGCGTGTGGTACCCGGGATGAAGAGGAGACTACAACTCCTCTTCATCCCGGCTACCACGCGGTGAAAAAAAGAAATAAAAAAGTTAACAAAAAAAAACCTGTATACTCACCTCTCCGGTCTGCTCCCGGCGGCGTCCTCTCTCTTCGGCGTCCCGCGGTGTACTTGCAGGACCTGCGGTGAAGTCGAGGAGAGAGGATCGCCGCCGGGAGAAGACTGGAGAGGTAAATATACAGGTTTTTTTTTTTAAAAAACTATAGATGCAGCATTTAAAGCATCTAAGTAGGTCACACAATATAAATCCATGCCGGTTGCATGGATTTATATTGTGTGACCAACTTGTCAAGCACTTTTCCAAGTGATGCTCAAAATCGCTTGGAAAAGTGCTTGAAAAAACGCATGCGAAAATGCATGTAAAAACGCTTCTCCCTGGCAGAAAAAACACATGTAAATCTGCATGCATTTTTTTCTGCCAGAGAGAGGCAAAAACACTGCATCAAATCTGCTATGTGGGCACATAGCCTCAGGGATATGCTTTACAGCATGGACATAAACTAGACCTCGAGAAGACTGACTTCTCTGGGGGAGTATAGATGGCATGTTCTGTGCATGGAGAGGAAGGTGGTGAGCTGTGACATCACCTATTGTGAATTGTGTATCCTGTGTTACCTAAAAGATTTCTCATATCTAGCATTGTAATCCTGCCTGTAATGAAAATAACAGGCACAGATTATGGCACACTCCACATTTGTGGTTTTTCAATATTTTCGATTTTTTTAAATTTACGCTTTCTGCTGCGCACGACACTTCTCTTAAAAGTGGACATATGTTAGCAGAAGGGTGCGAGACACGTGCACTCCCAAAAATGTACTATTTTTTTATGCCAGAATTTGGCAAATATTATATAATGCAAAGATTTATAAGAGATCCACCTAATTTATTAAAAGGTGTCCCATAGTAGGCATTTTATTAAATCAAGCATAAAAAGGCCAGTGTTAAATTACTTTTAAAACGTTTTAAAATGCTTGTAATTATTATGATAAGTTTCCACAATGAGATTTTGGGGAGTTTTTGACGCCGCTTCTTACAGCTCCAGCAAAGTGGATGGATTTATAGCAATCTCCTGCCTTCTGTGCTTCTTTTTTACTCGGTGTAAACTGACCTGTGGTGCGAGTTTCAAATCTGCAGCATGACAATTTCTCTTGCGGGTACGCTGAGTTTTCTGTGCGGATTTTCCCCATAGACTTCTATGGGCAAAAAACGCACATGCGTTTTAGTGCGTTTCTGCAGCAGAAACACATGAAAAGCACGTGTAATCCGAGGTGCAGAAAATCTTATTGTGGGAATGTAGCCTTACTGCTTGTTCATAAGAGCGTATTAAAAATAATTCAGATTTTCATCCAGAAAAGTGGGACAATTTGTTTCTCACTTGTGATCCGTGTACAATCTGTTTTTTTTTTTACAGCAACAGCTTTTAATCATTTACATGACCATTTACAGTTTATGTTACAGAATTGTAATGTATCCATAATAATCGGATGTTATACTGTGGCTCTAAATGGCATCAGATAAAAAAAAAAAAAAAAAAAAAAATCGCTCATCTCCACTGACCCAACATTGATCAGAAAAAGAGCTGGACTAAAGAGACATGCAGGTGTCCTGAGGACAGATTCACCCCATTTCCGCCTCAATGTCACACCTGCACCAAAAACTTGCGCGATTCCTAACAATTTAGGTGACTAAGCAGAATAATTCCACATTATTTATTTAATTAGATCTATTTTTTTTTCCCCAAGTTAATTCTACATTTTTACAAAAATATACTGTAAGGAACGGTCAGGATGAAATCGGATTATTGCTTGCCTTTCGGAAGATTAATACATCTGGATTAGGACAGTGGACCACATGGTGAGCAAAATTATTTCGTTAGTGAACAACTCCTTATCAATGGCCCCCGGGTGCTGCATAAAGTTAAAAAACAAAAGAAATACACACACACACACACACACACACACACACACTTCTGAAACTGGCGGTCCTGCACTCCAAAGCCCTGTGTACCCCACCAGTCCGCTGACTTAACCTTTTGTTGGCGAGCGTTTCTCTACATTTTGTGACTCAAAACAATTTTCAAACTTTAGACGTTTACAAATAAAACCTAAGCTACTAAATAATAAATTGATTTTAACTGCTAATAACTATAGATTATCTGAGAGTACACACAATGCACCTTGTTAAAACATGGCTCAGCACTTTACATACGCATGCACTTTCATACAATTTATTGCAAAATGATTATTTTTTTTTTGTAAATAATGCATAAAAAATTATATTAGTGGCTAAAAGTGTGACCAAATTAAATTTACTGAAACTCCTTAACCCCTTTACCATCTTGGGATTTTCTGTTTTTTTTGCTCCAGTTCTTCCCAAAGCCATAACTTTTTTATTTTTCTGTCAATATGGCCACGTGAGGGCTTGTTTTTTGCAGGAAGAGTTGTACTTTTAAACGAGGCCATTGGTTTTACCATATCATGTACTGGAAAATGTGAAAAAAATTCCAAGCACAGTGAAATTGCAAAAAAAGTACAATTCCACAATTGTTTTTTCTTTTCTTTTTTCTTTCCACGTTCACTAAATGCTAAAACTGACCTGCCATTATAGTTCTCCAGGTCATTACAAGTTCGTAGATACCAAACATGTATAGGTTCTTAATTATTTAAATGTTGGAAAAAAATTAAAAGTTTGTAAAAAAAAAAAACCGGTGCCATATTCAGAGACCCGTAGCGTCTCCATTTTTTGGGATCTTGAGCCGGGTGAGGGCTTACTTTTTGCGCGCCGAGTTGACATTTTATTGATATAATTTGGGGTAGATACGATGTTTAGTCGCCCGTTATTGCAATGTTACAGCAACAAAAAAAAAAAAAACGGAATTCTGGAGTTTAGATTTTTTTTTTCTCGTTACGCCGTTTAACGATTGGATTAATTATTTTTATATTTTGATAAATTGGTCCTTTCTGAACCCGGCGATACCAAATATATATTTTTTTTATTGTTTTGTTTTGAATGGGGCAAAAGGGGGTGATTTGAACTTTATTTTTTTAACTTTTCACTAGCTTCAATAACTTCTTTAGGAGAATTGATGCTGTGAACATACTATCGCTTGTGCTACACACAAGGCCTGCAGCCCTGCTATGTGTAGCAAAAATGATCATCTGCTATGAATGCCGACCACGGGGCAGCACAAATCAGCAATGACAGGCACGGCAGTCTCCTGCAGACCACGGCTGTCATGACAACCCATCGGCGCCCTGCGGTCATGTGACAGGGTGCCAATGGGTGGAGCTAGTGATGCGCTTCCGGCGTGGGCATGTTAAATGCCGATATCAGAGATTGACAGTGGCATTTAACATGTGAACGATGCACCCGCGGCTATTAGGGTCACATGACAGCTGATCAGATCAGAGCCCGCAACTAAGAGGGGGAGGTGGTCTATGACGTATAGATACGTCATAGGTCGTAAAGGGGTTACAGGAAGTCTGTTAGTCCAAACGCACATTGTAAATTAAGCACATAACTTTGTAGGGGATATAGCCCCTATAAAAAAAAATAAATAAAAATCATACTTTTAGTGTTG
Source organism: Phyllobates terribilis (assembly GCF_046119375.1). Taxonomy (NCBI): domain Eukaryota; kingdom Metazoa; phylum Chordata; class Amphibia; order Anura; family Dendrobatidae; genus Phyllobates; species Phyllobates terribilis. The sequence goes on from NW_027362765.1 coordinate 107,873,121, forward strand.
TAATCGCCATCTGTTCTCTAGAAACTGAAATGTAATCAAATATGCAAGGCAAGGCGCTTGGTGCACCCTGGGTGTGGTGAAGAGGCCCAGTGCATTGTTCTACTCACTGCTTTTGTATGTTCCCACCTTCCTGACTGGTGATTGACAGTCCTAGCTTGCCTGAGCTTTCTCTACAGACATGACTATCAAACAAGACAGTGCTGTCAGTCATCAGAGAGGGAGGGATGTGCATATAAAACAAGTGGATGGTGCACATATTTGATTAAAACTTCAGCTTCTGCAGACCAGAGACAGCGATTCCAACACTTAGAGCTCATTCACACATCAGTATTCGGTCAGCATTTTGCATCAATATCTGTATGAAAAAAAACAAAAAAAAAACAAACAGGAGTGCAACTGACAGACAAAAATTATAATTGAAAGATTGACACTAGTGATGAGCGAGCATGCATCGGGGTGCCCGAGTATCACGGATGCTCGAGTGCCATGCTTGACTCCCCGACCCGCATGTTTTGTAGCTGTTATACAGCCAATAAACATGGCTACGGCATTACAGTGTATGACAGGTAATCCCCGCATGTTTATTGGCTAACAGTTGCGAAATATCTGGGACAGGGACTCGAGTACCCGTGATTCTCAAAGCTATCAGAGCACCCTCGAGTGGGAAGCTCATCACTAATTGATACCTGTTCTGGGTTTCAGAGACACTCCTGGTTTTGGCATACAAATACTGTTCAAAAATAGTTGTGTGAATAAAACCTGAGCGAGTTTTCTAAGAAGAAAGCTCTTTAGGAAAAGCCAGTTTTTTTTTTTTTAATTTATTTATTTATTTTTTAAATTATTCCACTGAAGGCTATTTTTTTGGTGATGTCGTAAGTGCTTTTTCATCATTTTTGGCCTATTACATTGACTTGTATTGTAAAGTAGAGAGCGTGTTCAGAGCAGAAAACTCCTGACAAATGATCCTGACTTTTTGTTAACCACGCGGAAATGTGAAACTGATGAAAGAAGCTCAAAAACTGAAAATATACACAAGATTTTTATTTAATTTTTAAAATCAAAATGCTTGTTACTTTTTTTTTATTATTTGGTTCTAACAGGCCTATAATGGGTGTTGCACATAGCCTAAAAGATGTGATTTTTATAAGGGCCACAACTTTTTGTAATGCCTGTACGTTTCCCTTTGGTTCTGAATTTTTTATTTTCATGACACATTGTTAATAGTAAATTTAGAAACGGATATATTTAGACTTTTTTGGACAAATTGAAATTACTCCCAAAAAGTTACTTAAACTAAGAGCTTGAAAAGTGCAACTGTTGGTTTAATTTTTATTTCATAAATCAATAGTACACATAAAAATAAGAAACTTTGTAATATATCTTATCAGAGAAATCTGCTTCTTTCTCTGCCAAAATTGATCAGACATTATCAAAATTTTCAATTCGGAGCTAAAATCTGTATTCAGTGAAGAAAGATTGTTACATTACTGAGATAGAATCTCATCAGTAGCAGCTGCCATCTCCTATGTATGTAGGAGGGAGAGGCTGGAGCTCTGTCTCTAGCTCCTTCATCCTCCTGTCTATATAGAATTGGGCGGCACGGTGGCTCAGTGGTTAGCACTGCAGCCTTGCAGCACTGGGATCCTGGGTTCAAAACCCACCAAGGACAACAATCTGCAAGGAGTTTGTATGTTCTCTCCAGTTTCCTCCCACACTCCAAAGACATACTGATAGGGAATCTAGATTATGAGCCCCAATGGGGACAGTGATGATAATGTATGTAATGTAACAATCTGTCTTCACTGAATACAGATTGTACCTGTGAATTGAGCATTTTGATAATAACTGATTTCTGACAGCGAAAGAAGCAGATCTATCTGATAAGATATATTACAAAGTTGCTTATTTTCAGGTGTACTATTGATTTAGGAAATAAAAACTAAAACGACAGTTACTCTAAGTTCCCATGATGAGTGTTTGCTGCATTTTTTCGGCTACGTATTTTCATTGCACAAAAAACGCAGCGTCTTACGGTTACAGCAAATTAAATGCTACTTTGCCAAATCTCATGCCACTGTTTATTTTACTCAGTTATATAGCGCTATTAATTCCACAGCACTTTATAGACATCAGCACTGTCCCCATTGGGGCTCACAATCTAAATTCCCTATGTCTTTGGCGTGTGGGAGGAAACCCACGCAAACACAGGAAGAACATACAAACTTCTTGCAGCTGTTGTCCTTGGTGGGATTTGAACCCAGGACCCCAGCGCTGCCCATTTGTTTTTGTTTTTTTAAAACACTGCATAAACTGAACTACGGTAAGTTTTTAAAATCCGTAACATGTAACTTTCTCTTCTGGTTAATGTGTTTTATTTGAGGATTTTCCCCATAGACTTGATAGAAATGGAAAATTGGTAGATTAAAAACGTGTTTTTTTTTTAGTGTTTCTGTAGCAGAAATAACAAAACAAAACGATGTTATCAAAACTTTAAAATGATGTCATGTGCCATCAAGGGTATGTAACAGGTAGTTTCAAAAACAAACCAGTTTTATTTAGAACATGACAGTATAAATGCATGAAAAGAGCAAAAAAAATAAAAAATAAATAAATTTATGCAACTAGCTGAATTTAGTTAAATTTGCAACATCAAAAACCTCACCAAAAATACTCATCGTGGGAACTCCGCCTTAAAAGGAGTATTCTCATATCCAGGATCCTATCCAAATATGCAGTAGGTGTAATATTAGCAAATAACTCCAATTAGGAATATAGTATGGTTCTTCTGATAAGCTACTGCAATGTCCTGCACATGGTGTAGGCAACATAGCTTAGATATCCATGGATATGACCACTCAGTGACTGTTAGCGGAGAGTGGTTGTAACCATGGATACCTAAGCTACTGTAATGCCCTGCACATGGGGGTAAGAGACCAGGTGAAAGAGAAGAACTATACTACATTTCTAATTGGAGGTATTATTACACCCATTACATATTGGGACAGGCTCTTGGAAATGAGAATACCCCCTTTAAAAATGTATTTGCTCTCAAAACAGATAGTCATAGCACACAAAGTAGTTAATAAATGACATTCGCCATATGGTAAATTTAGAATGTATTTTTTTTATACATTCATTAAATTTAAGGACGTTAAACTGCTTAGTTTAGTAGAAAATTTTCAAGAAAGTGACAGAAACCTATTTCTAGGGGCCGATTCAGCCCCCCCCCCCCCCCAAAAGGAATTTCAGAAATTATATAGGTTTTATCCTTCCACACATAACACCTTTTAAAAAATTATGCACCACGCACAGTATTCAAAATAGCGTTTAGCAAGTTTGTTAACCCTTGAGGTTCTTCACATGACTAACGCAAAGTGGAATGAATACGTACAAAATTTTAAATTTTTACATTAAAATAAAGTTTTAGCCCCCAATTTTAACATTTTTCAATGAATAATAGGAGAAGAAACACCCCACAAATTGTTACCCTATTTCCGACTATCATTTCTGGTTGGAGTCTTGGCACGGCTCAGAATGGAAGGCGCTCTAATGTTGCTCATATGGTTTCCTGTTGGCATCTTAGGCTAAGTTCCCATGATGAGCTTTTGTGGTTGCAGATTTTCTGCACCATTTATGGTCCCATGGTTATTTGCATCCCCCCACTCCTGAAAATATGCAGCGGGAAAAAACACACACCTCACCATGGGAAAGTAGCCTTAGATTTGCAAAACCTGGAAGCAGTAGTACAGCAGAAGCCCCTACCACACACCCCAAAAAACTCCATAAATTCAAGCCATTTATCAAGGGGTATAGTGAGCATTGATCAAGTGTCTTCCAGAAATAAATCAGGTGGCAGAAAGTGAAACATTCCATCCCACACATGCTAAACTTTGAGGCTTTACATACAGTACCAGACACTTTTTTTTCCTCTTATTCATGTGAATAAATAAGTAACGAAACTTACATGAGAAAAAGCTATCCCAAAAAAAATTTATTTAAGGAAGGGAAAAAAAAAAAAAAATAAAAAAAAACCCCCACAACTCAAAGTAATACATTCAGTAGATGCCGAAACACTACATACTCCTAAAAAAAAAGGCGTACATTCACATTGCAGAAACTTGGCACTGGAATGCCTTTTGCAACATCAACTTTACAATGTAAACAGGAACTATCATGTTCAATATTTCTAGTTCATTAAGAAAGGCACAAAATGGCAATGATCTGAAGAAACAAGCTACGTGCAAGAGATTTTTTTTGGTATTTTGCGCAGGTTTTTTTGGCCTTTCAAAAAAAAAAATAAAATAAAAAAAAAAATCTAGGAAAAAAGAAAGTTACAACTCCATGTTGCATCTAAGACTCAAGTCTTTATATATTTACATAAATACATGCACTCCCCATACAGCAAACGATAGGAAGCTTGTAACATGAGAGAAGTACATTTCAGTGCTTGAAGTTTCCAGTACCAGTAAGGTTTACAGTAGAATTTCAGAGTGTGTGTGGGGGGGAATAAAATAATGAGGTAGATAAATAAAAGGTTCGTACAGAAACTATAAACACAGGATGTCATCAGAAATGATGTAATACTGCTCAGAAAGACAAACACTTAAAGCTCATTGAAGAAGCCATTGTTACACAAGTGTAAAGAAGATTTTTTTGTTTCCTTCTTCTCGGTGGTCTTATCCCAGAAAGGCCACCACAAAACCCCTTTGAAATACTGGAACAGGTGGTAGACTTCTGATGGACAAGGGAGTGCCCTTAATGCACAGTTACTTTGGAGTAAAATCTACATTCAAGACTTCAAAAAACGCCTACTTTAAAAAATAAAGATATTCCAAAATATGTACCCTCTTGTTATTTTGTGTACAGAAAATGAGGACTGTTCTCATTTTAAAGTTTTTAATGCAAATTTCAGTTTGGAGGTTTTAGTTTGTTTTTTTTCCTTTTTTGTTTAAAGGGGGAAGTTGAAAGAAAAAAAAAAAAAATAATAATATATCCACAAAAGGATGACTAGTCCTCAGCAACAAGTCCTTAGTCTTACGGATGCATACTCCCTACTCCAGTACTGGGCAGCCTTCAGAGATGCTCCAAGTCAATGTGCAGAAAAAGCCACAGTAAGAATCCAACGAGAGGAAAGATGCAGCAGATCCCAGCCATCTAGTTGAGCGGTAACATATTTTGGCATCACAGCACAATAAGCCACTTCAGCTAGTTCACAGCTATATTTTCCTCCATGAAGTGAGGGAACTGGTGTTTTGGTGCACTGTCTGCAGATTTTTCTTCTACCGCTTCAGGCATACTTTGACTCACACTTGACTGAGCAACATCAACGTTTGAGACAGTGACTGTGCTGACGATTGGCGCACTACCATTACTGACAGGTAATGCAGGAATGCCACCACTTTGGATCACAGAGATCTCATTAGTCTTCAGGGCAAGGCCATTATTTAGAGCAGTAGCATATTGGTTCCATACAGCTGGATCTATGTTGACCGTTGAAGGAACAAGATACTTTGGAAAAATGTCAGCCACTTTCTTAGTATCATTTCCCAAGGAAGGCATTGGGTTGTCCATGGAAAGTCTCCGTCCTCGGCGAGCAGAGTTATTCCACATGTGTGTTCCCACATGAACCTAAAGAAGACAGAAAAGGTTAATGATACCCAACAGTCTCATTCTAAAAGTAGAGACATCGAAATGTAAAAGGTTAGTCAAGAGGTAAGACAGCATGCAGGAGGTTTTTTCAAAGTTGACATTGAATATTGGGTTACACGAACAATGAGTCTACGTCAGGAGCCTTCCTCAACATAAAAACTTTAAATGCTCCTATAGGCCCCCCCATTCACCAGGAGACCAAAAATGCATTCTTAGGGCCTCCGTCTACATAGTGTGTAAACAAAGAACACGTACAATGGGTCCCAATGGTGGACGGATGCCATCCAGATTGTGGCCACTATCAGGCATATGCCTCCTGAGGGCATGTGTCTGATAGTTGCCGTAAACGCAGTGTGTCCCTAGCCTTGTGTTCGCTAAATATAATTAGGTCTAAGGTTTTAGATGCAAAAAGTGGATCCCACCAATTATTTTTGGAGGAAAGTCTTTTAATAAAGCTAATTTCTGCAAAGCAAAGATCCAATAAAATTAGAATTTTTTCTTCCCCACCCTCCCCCCAAACAAAGTTACAAGCCACCATTGCAAATATGCTTTTTAAGTGGGATAGGAGAACAAAAATAAAAAACCCTCTTACCTTTAGGTTTCCCTTAGTTGTAAAAGCCCGGCCGCATATTGTGCAAGCAAAAGGCTTTTCCCCAGTATGGGTCCTTTCATGGATCTGTAGCGCACTTGCAGATGAAAAGTTCTTATTACACGTAAGGCATATATGCTGCTTTGCTGAACGACGTTGTGGGGCAATTAGGGGGCTCATCCCAGGTGACAGACTTGGTGGGGTAATGAACTGTGCCATGCCTATAACCCGATCTGTTGGCATTTCCACTTTAATAAGTGTTGGGGGTGGACCAATGTACACATTTGAACTCCTACCTGCAGAACAATTAAGATGTGTTAAAGATGTGCCACAATGAAGATATTACTGCACGCACAGAGGAAAGTCTTCTACAAATCATACAACTAGCTTTAAACTCCGTGTCATATTAAAGGAGTGGTCCAGTCCAAATTGATAAGTTTGCGGTCACTGTGTGACTGCAGACTCATGAATGCCCCCAGTGCATGCACTGTACGCTGCGAGAATTTGCCGGTTTCTGAGCCGGGACCGGAGGGTATGCGTTCTACACACTCCCGGCTTCGCTCCATACACTTGTATGGAGCGAGGCCGGGCCCCATCTATTGATGCGGCTGTCCAGTGCGCACGCCCATACAAGTGTATGGAGCGACGCTGCGCCCACTGGACGAGCTCTGACCAGGAGTATGTATAACTTATATATACCCTCTGGTCCCGGCTCAGAAACCAGTGAATCCCTGCAGAGCACAGTGCGTGCCCTGGGTGTGTGGTGGAGGGGTATCATAAGTCTACAGTCACTGCAGACTTAGCGATTTTGACCGGACAATCCCTTTAAAGGCCACGTTCAGCATTTTTAAAGGCAAAAATCAGGAGTGGAGCAATCAGAGAAAAAAAGCAGATGTGCTGGCCAAATATTGAAAGCGTGAACGTGGCCCAAGACATGTTAGCCTTTAAAATACCATTAGATACACAAGTCATAATGTGAAAGGCATCTACCTCACAGCTCAGTCAATTTTCATTATACTAATTTTATTTAACCGAAAAATACTTACTGAAATCTCCATTTTGGTGCAGTCCTGGTTCTTCTTTGATCTTCCGGATCAAGTTACCGTTAGTTAGATCTAGGGCACCATCACCCTCTGTATCAACGGAGCAATGTTCAGAGTGCTCTGCTTTACTAGCCACACACAGCATATCGTGGCCATTAAAAGAAGGTGGTGACTTAGCTGGCACGCTGCCATCATGGCTGTTAGCTGGTGAAAGCCCTCTTGACTCAGTTTGTACGGGACTTTTCCCATTTTGATATTCTTGGTCCCCAATGGAGAATGAATCATTGGTCAGTCCATCACTTTCTATTGACACATTGTCCATTGATTTCACACTGTTTTGCCTCTGTAAATTTAGGGTAGGAGATTTGCGATTTTCTCGAGAGGCAAGTTCGGAAAGCTGGGCCAAGGACTCTGCCTGGACCTCACTTTGTGGTGTTGGTGGTTTAGAACCTAAAGGCCCATCTCCAAGCTCCAAATCTTCTTCCATATCTATGTCATCAATGTTGTCATCTGTAAGGCTGTTCAGATCTCCATTCTTCTCATCATTTGCAGATGAATCAATGTCTGCATCTTCACAAGCATCTTCAGAAACTGGCGTGTTTGGAATCTGACCGCCCATATGCATTCGTATGTGTTGCTGTAAAACCACAGCATTAGTAAACTTCTTTTGGCAGATTGGGCATGAATGCTGCACTTTTGATGGAGTATTTGCACGGTGTACACCACAGTGGGTCTTGAGGTTGCTTTTGGTTGAAAAGGCGCGTCCGCAGATTTTGCATTTAAATGGCCTCTCTCCAGTGTGGGTGCGGTAATGCATTTTAAGGGAACTTGGACAGCTGAGAATTCGGCGACAGATCAAGCACTCGTTTGGGTCAGAACCAGTTTTATCAATGTTCTCTACCAGTTGTTGGAGCTTGCTGGTTTCTGACCCTTGCTCACTTGACCCACTAGCAGAAGGAGAGTTTAAACTCTGATCAGTGCCAGATTCATGGCCAACTAGTCCAGATGACACAGATTCACCTTCACTGCCTGGTGAGGGCTTGGACTGCAGGTTAATTGGGAGGGCGGCTACTGATGAGTCGCCTATACTAGTTACATTTGGTATGGTCAAGCCAGAACTGGGAAGACTTGTCAGTACAGGTTTTGGGTCTGGAATCACATTGGACTCATCCAACGGGACAGACATTCCATATGGAATCCCAGTTGTTGTTGGGACGTTATCCAGATGCTCAGGAACAGGATAGGGATTCATTCTTATATGTGGGTACTTCTCTCTGTGACGTTGGAAGTGAACTTTCAGGTTTCCCTTTGTAGTAAATCTGTTGCCACATATGTTGCACTTATACGGTCTCTCACCAGTATGGGAACGCAAGTGAATTTGCAGAGCACTGTCGTTGCCAAACACTTTACCGCAAAACTTACATTTATGCCTGAAGAATTGATCCTCACCACCACCAGGCTTCACTTCAGATGTTGGGACAGGAAATTTACTCTTCAGTTTTTTTGCAGGGTCATTCAGACTGAGTGGATTCTGGAAGATTACAGTTCCAGGAGAATGAGGTAGGACCGTGCTTGGAAATCGTGAAATAGAAGTAGGAATTCCCCTATTAACCTCAGGCTTTATTAGTGGGCTTGCGAGGCTAATTGGCACAGCACCAGATGCTGCCACAGGTATGCTGGTATGAGGTAGTTTGGATTGTTTAAGAGTCTCAAGTGTCAAGTTTTGGGCACCAGCCTTTTGCCCAATTAGAGCAACCGCAGCACTAAGCTGTTGGGATAAATGGGCACCTAGTGCCTTGAGTGGATCTGTAGCTGCTGCTATGGAAGGATGCAAGGAGTTTGGAGCCATCATTGCAATCTGAATGCGAATTTGCTCAGTAAGCTGAATCTGCTGAAGTTGCTGCTGCTGTAAGCATACCAGCTGTTCAAGAATCATTGGTATGGTGTTAAGGTTGTTTGCTGGATTAGAGATGCAATCTGACGTGCGTTGATTAACAGCCACTTTAGTAGTATTGATAGTTTGCAAAGTCACATTAGTGTTGGAGACCGTCGTCTTAGGCAGGTAGCCAAATCCATTAGCCTTAGGAGCTGACGGAGGAACGGTTTTATTTGCAGAGTCCACTTTTATGTCCATCTTCTCTGCTAAAACAGTGGAGCCCTTTGGCGGTCCGTCCTTTTCGGCTTTATTCTCAGCCGGCTGTGGAGCGACACTTTTAGAAGGTGCTGCAGAGTAGACTTCGGGCGTCCCCTCGTTGTCACACTCGCTCATTATCAGGACTGGCTGATTCTTTGTGCAGTTCTTTTTATGCTCTAGAAACTCTGCCTGGTTAAAGAACTCGGCACAGCACTTTTCACAGACACGCGCCTCTTCCATCTTGCAGCGCTTTACATTTCTTTCACCATCTGTATCGCTCGGACAGTCTGGCGCTTCAGCTAGAAAAAAGAAAGGTAAAACAAGTGAGCTAACAAATATATAATCAATCACTGCATATACACTCAAAAAAAATAAATAATTACGCAAGGTGGAACTAGTCATTTAGAGAAAGCAAAAAAAAAATAAAAAAATAGAATTGGAATAAGTACATTAAAATAAGACCCCATTGTTCGATCCTTTACTACTCAATGCATCCATCAATTAGCCCTGTAGCTACTAATGTTACAAAACCCTAAACTATACGTTTATAGATCAGTAAGTTGCCATAATGGATCCTACATTAGGTGGCAGTGAAACAATTCTGACGTCAAGACATCACCCCCCCCCCCCCCCCTCTTATATAGCGAGGGGGATTGCTCAGAATGAATCACTAACGTTAGCCATGGGTCTGGTGAGCAGTCCGATTTTACGAAAGCTACCATACCGAAAAAAATAAATAAATAATGGCACCTACTATGGAGATTGGCCATTTTCACCTGTGACGGTTTACAGAATAAAACTCCTATTTTGGCATTGAAGTATAGATCAATAACCAGCAGCAAAGCATTGAGAACCAGAAGTATTGGTCTAACCTGAAACAGTAGATAATTCACTGAAAGAAAAATTACCACCAATACTACTATGGGTCTTTGAAACTTTTAGTCAGTGTCTTTCTACAAGTGATTCAATATAGAGATCAGTTTGTAAACGAGTGCATGCTTTATTTTGCAAAACAAAGGAATATTAATGAAGGAGCGTCGGGCCACATGGCTTTTGTCCTGTACTAGGCACTGTAACATTTGGCTACACAGCAAAATTATAGCCCTGGCCAGCCATAAATAATGGTGCACAGGGAGGGGGAAGGGCCTTTTCATTAATGATAAAAGCAGAGATCCAGAAAGTTCGTCTGTTTTGCCATCTCTCCACCCCTGAATTTGTGGAATGTTATCTCTCAGCATCTAGTTATCCAATAAGTTAGAAGAATGCAGTGAAGTCAGCAGGGGTTTAGATTAAATCACCAACAAATGGATTGGAGAGAGGGAGAAAAAAAAAATAAAATCCAATGCTATTGTTAAGTATGCTAATGTGTTTACAGAATGTAAGCCCTTCCACCAGAATAGTGTAACAACCAGACAACTTTAGCTGCCCATACACAAGGCTACGTTCACACTAGTGTGCGACAAAAATATATATATTCATTCTCTCTTTCTTCTGCATTGTCAGACATGTGGTAATTGTTTTTTATACATCTGTACCAAATAAAAATTGAAATGTATCCATAAGAAATCGGATTCTATACGGCTGATCCGTGTGAACAAAAAAAACCACAACAAATATTCGTCAGAATAGAAGCAGATAAGAAAGATACAGAAACAAACCTCACTCCAGCAAGAGGCAATTCCTCAAAGCTTGTCCTCTCCATTAAATTTGAGGCCCATAAACAAGCAGTCACGCCACACTAAAGCTGCGCTGAAGACACAGACCCTGCTGCCAAGGTCAATTGCAGGAACCCTAATTGTAAGCCTGACATCAGCTTACCACCCACAGGAGGCGGCAAAGGTTACAGAAGCAAGCCACTCACAAGCGTAGGGGGCACCGCAGGGATGACCACTGCTACAAGAAATATTTAGCTTTCGTTAGGGTCTGGCATATGAGAGGACACCTGGCCCAAATAAAACTGGTAGCCCTTAGGGTTCATCATACAGATACCAAAAACAGTGAGTTTCATCAGCTTTTCCTCAGACACTCGGATGGGGAAAAAAGTAGAAAATATTAAAAATTACATGCACTTTTCTCACGACAAGCAAATCCGTTAAAAACTCATGCCGAGTGCTGCAATTTTTATCTATGGACTTATAACCTTGCATTGGAGTTTAATCCAATCTGACTGCTGTCTGATTTTGTGCGGCTCAAAGATACACGGACATGCAAACAGCCCCATAGTACCTTTTACGGTCTATCCGTGAAAAAAAAAAAAAAATCAATGTGAATGAGGCCTTAACCAAAGAAATGATATACATCAAATTTGTAAAAAAAATAAAATAAATAAAATAAATAAAATATATATATATATATATATATATATATATATATGCGCAATGACATCTGTTGGGGGGGGGGGGGGGGATCTGGGGTAGGGTGATAAATTGTGTTACCCAATACCAGATAATAATAAAAAAAAAGCCACTTGTGGTCTCCCTTGTCAAAATGGAGCGCCCTCTGTTGGTTTCCTGACTTGATAATTTTGAAAAAAAAGTCTAGGGTCTAATATAGGAATCTAAATTAACCTGAAGTGACAAAATTAAATAAAATTGGAGGTGTGATCTCTATATCTTTCCAAATACACAACAGGGAAAGGAGATGAAGTGTAGGAAGCAGCAGCCACGTGAGGCAGTGACCAGCACACACCTGAAGGTGGCGCTACAGTATAAAGCTCTGGCATCACCTCTCTGTCCAGCAGCATCGTGATCGTTATCAGTAATGTCCAGGCTGGAGACTCAGATGTGAGCAAATATTGAATATAAAGCACAGACCGGATTATATAATACATCAACACGTGCTACAGAGTAACTGCTGGGGAGGGAAAGAAATAAAAGTTACTGCACCCCTAAAGGAGAGACCATAAATAATAAGCCCCCAATATTGCAGCTATCAGGGGGAGGGTCCCCAGCAGTATGGCTACTTGTACAAACAGCACCTCACCCCCACCCCGGCCGGAGCACATGCACAAAGGAGGCGAGCATACAGCCAGGCATGATCGCCCCTCACTGGCCCATCTATGGGCTTTACTAGCCACTGACCCTGACACAGAAGCCAGAGAGAACGGATACGGCTTAATACATAGAAGAATCCCCATAATAAAGGAAACAATAAATAAGAAGTTGTGAGAATGGAAATAAATGCATATATGATATCATCTACAGCCGTGTATGGGGGCGAGGATGTCACCAGCCCCATGAGGAGACCCCCGGCTAAGAAAGCAGGTGCGAGGGGGCCACAACTTGTTACATCGTACATTCGGCGGCAGAAACAATGTAACAAAGTTACCGGAGGGAGACAGCGGGCTGCGGGGAGAGCCGGCCCTACAGGTCAGGGGCTGAGTCCGGAATCCCCCCAGGAAGCCCCTCACAGCCGGGTACTCACCGCACGCCTCCAGCTGCTGCCCCTCGGAGTTGAGGTGCTGAGGCTTCGCCTGCTTGCGCCGCGACATGGTCCGTGCATCAGGAGCCAAACAAGTGCCAATTATTCCTCCGCACAACAAATTCCAAGAGTCGGGTAATTACCCCCCTTCAGGTGGAAATGCGCATGTCGCTGTAATTATGATTATCAATAATGCATTGCGATTTATCATGGGCTCCTGACAGCTGATTGGCCTGAGTCCAAAAAACTCACAGATTATTCAAATAAGGGCTATTGATCAGGAGGGGCGTGAGGGAGTCTGGGAAATGTAGTCCGCTGGCGCTGCTGCCCATGCTCCTCACTGGAGCGCTGCTGCCCATGCTCCTCACTGCTGCACAACAGCAACTTTTTTTTTTTTTTTTACTTCTTTTCTTTCAATTACAAGACCCCTCCCCCCAATGGGCAGAAATGCTTTTATAATTCCAAGTAAACACAATGGGGATGGGAGGTTTTTTTTTTTTGCAAGTGAAAGAGAAAAAAAAAAAAAAGTTGTTTGCAAATGAATGAAAATAAGCCAGGAGACAAAAGAGGAGTGTTATAGTATAGCTCCATGTGACTGTAAGTGGGGAGGGGGTCCCAGATGTTACACAGGGGGAGATTGCTAATAAGTGGGAAAGTAATTATATATATACACACACACACACACACACACACATATATATATATATATATATATATATATATATATATATATATATATATATGTGATTAATTCAAGAAAATTTGTCAGCACTACCAAAAGAAGCCGGGTGCAATAAAACCTGTAAAGGTGATGTCCAAAGCTTCCACAAATAGAAAATTAGAAAAAAATGGATTTTTTTTCTCAAGCTTGAGAAAGGCAGAGAAATCTGCCGAAACGTTGTTGCTAATGGATCAGTAAAGCCACGTTTTGTTTTGTTTTTCACTTTAATTTTTGGAGTGCTGCCTGTTTTTTTCTAATTATATATATATATGTTTATGTATATCTAGGTCTATATATATATATATATATATATATATATATATATATATATGTACTTAGAAATATATATATATATATATATATATATATATATATATATATACATATATATATATAACAACAGAAAACAGTACAAAAAAGATGTTTAGGTGCAAAGAGCCACCCAGGTACATGCCAGTCCTTAAACTATCCAAAAAAAAGTATGGAGGCCGCACACAAATGGAATAAAGTGATACACAGACTGAGGAAAAAATCGGACATGTGCACGGTCCCATAAACTAACATTGGTCCAAGTGTGATCTGATGTTTTGTCAGATCACACTCGGACCGGAAATTCTGCCATCTGCACCCGCCCTTAGATTGAGTTCACACGAGTGGATACAAAGTCGTCCGAACTGACAATTTTTTCATCCATATTGCATCTGTTTTTATACATCAGCAGTGACTAAAATGTACAAGACCAAATACAGTTTCCTATGTAAATAATTGCAGTGTATCCATGATAATCGGATTCCATATGGTTGATACCTATTTTTGCGCACCCATAGATCTGAACAGGTGAATCTTATACGGAAGAGAATAGTGCACGCTGCCATTTTTTTAAAAACTGATCAAAATCGATTGAATAACTTGGTCCGAGTGCGGTCTCTGCGCAGTGTTCACCACACAGACAGCACTCGGACCCAGGGGCAGACATATCATTGGTGTAACGGGCCCAAGAGGTAAGGGGGTCACTATAACCTCCAAAGCAGGTGGCATTGAGCATTATGATGAGGTATTGGGCTGCTAAGGGCCCATATATTGTTCTTGCCCGGGGCTCTCTCATGTCTGTGTCCGCCAGTGCTTGGACTTAAATACGGTTATGTGAGTGTAACCTTAGAGGGACAGGATAGTGCTCCTCCTTATAAATATCTGAGAAGATGGCCCCTCAGAAGTGGGAAGCCTAAGTTTATGTGCGCACGTTCAGGATTTGCTTGCAGAAATTTCTGCAGCGTTTCTGCAAGGTTCTGCATCTCTTGGCAGCAAAAACGCTAAGGAAATTTTTTGATGTTTTTTTTTTTCCATTTTCATGCATTTTTTGTGTGTTTTTGCCTGCGGATCCGCAAAAAGAATGGACATGCTGCTTCTTTTTCCGCACATGAAATCATGTAAGGAAAATTCCTGATCATGTGCACAGATCTTCCAAAATCTGATAGGAAATGCTGGAATAAGGTTTGCAATGCGTTTTTTGAGCCAAATACGCTCGAATTTACTGCATCAAAAACGCACAAAAAACGCACCGTGTGCACATAGCCTTAGGGCTCGCCCGCACTTGCATATGACTCGGACAAGGGCAATCCGATAAAAAAGGGAGAAATAATCGCAACATATTGTAATATCACTCTGAAATCAGATGGGTGCAAGAAAAAAATTGGGTGCCATACAGACCATCATTATAGCATCTGATTTTTATGGATATATTGCCATTCTGTAACATAGGAAACTGTAAATGATTAATAGCTGCTGAGTAATAAATGGATTGTACATGGATGACAAGTGAGAAAAAAATATCCAACTTTAAAATCGCACTGATTTTTTTATACGCTAGTGTGACCCCAGGCTTATTTTTACAATACAGTCAGGGTCACACCAGTGTATAGTCTCATCTGGGTCCTATTACGCTAAATACATTTTCATCAGAGTTTGGTCAGAGTGTGATCCAATTTTCTTGGATGTGGAGAAGAGGCGTAAAAAAAATGTTTCCATCTTCTCTATTTTGTCAGTCTGTGAAAACCGGACTGCACTTGGATGTCACCCGAGTGCAGTCCAATGTTTTCCACGTACTCATTGACTTTCATGGCCAAGTGCTATCTGATTTATGGATGCAAATCCGGCACGCTGAGATTTTTTTTCCTTGGACAGAGGAAAAAATCGGACATGTGCACGGTCCAATAGAATAGCACTGGTCAGAGTGCAAACCAATGTTTTGTCGGTTCGCACTCGGACCAAAAACATGGGCTTCTGCAGGAGCCCTAAACCTGACACATTGTTGCAAAGTTCATAGGGGGGACTTATGGGATAAGCAATTCTGGATTTGTAGATAAAGTGAAATTAAGGCTGTGTGTCCACGATGAGTTTTTGACGTTTTGTATTTTCGCTGTGTCAAAGATGCAGCATCTTTCAGTTCCAGCAAAGTGGATGGATTTATAGCAATCTCCTGCCCTCTGGGCTTCTTTTTTACTCAGTGTAAACTGATCTACGGTGCGAGTATCAAATCCGCAACATGTCAATTTTTATTGCGCGTACTTTGAGTTTTATGTGCAGATTATTTCATAGACTTGTATTAGATGCAGAAAATCCGCAGGTAAAAAAACGTACAAGCACTGCATTTCCACAGCAGAAACGCACTAAAAACACATGGAATCCGCACATGACTGCATCAATTAAGTTTTTTCAAATACCAGGAAGTATCAAAAACAAAGCACCTTAATTTAAAGCATGACATATCAACAAGAGATAAAAGCCAAAGCTCAAAAACGCGATAAAAATGCATGTAACAAAAGTTGATTTTAATTAATACATTTTGGAATAATAATAAGCTCCACAATTAGATGTGTTTAAATAAAATGTTCCTGTGCTGAGATAATCTGTTAAGTGTATTCGGGTAAGCAATGAGGAGTCGCTGCGGCCTCAAACAGCCACACAGAGACGCATAGTGGACTTGAGATTTCTAGAAACCCATCCACTATGCTGTAACATCTGGACGCTGCGGGTTTGACGCTGCATAAATACGCAGCGTCAAACCCGCAGCATTTCCTGTTCGTGGGCACATACCCTAAATGTGCCCCTGCTGTGTACTGTGTAATGGCTGTGTCTGACAGTGCAGGGACATGGTCTGATTATACCACAGCTCCTGGGCAGAGGAGAAGCAAAAGAGTCTACAGACATTACAGCAGGGGATCACAGCTGATTCTTTCTTTGAGGTAAAACATTGTTTAAAAACAACCAGGGAAATGTTTTACCTCACAGAAACGATCAGCTGTGACCCCCTGCTGTAATGTCTGTATACTCTTTTGCTTCCTCCCCTGCCCAGGAGATGTGGTATGATCAGACCATGTTCCTGCACGGTCAGGCACAGCCATTACACAGTACACAGCAGGGGCACATTTATAAGATTATCTCAGCACAGGAACATTTTATTTAATCACATCCAATTGTTGAAGTTATTATTATTCCAAGATCTATTGATTAAAATCAACTTTAGTTCGTGGGAAAACCCCTTTAAGGCTACATTCCCACATTAAGCTTTTGGTGAGTCTTGATTGTTGAAGATGTTCTGCACCTAAAAAGCTAAGATGAGTTTTTGGTGAGTTTTTTACTCTGAGTATTTTTGAAAAAATGCAAGTGACCTGTTTTACTTAAAGGGGTTGTCCAGTCAAAAGTGATAAGTCTCCAGTCACTCTGTATGACTGCAGACTTATGAATCCCCCCAGCGCAGGCACTGTGTGCTGCGGGGATTCGCTGGTTTAAGACCTGGAACAGGAGGGTATGTATGTGTTATACATACTCCAGGCCAGTGGGCGTGGCCTCGCTCTCCGTACTTTTGTATTGAGGACACGCCCACTAGCCGGCCGCGTCACTGGACGGGGCGTGGCCTCGCTCAACAAGTGTATGGAGGCGGCGCCACCTGGCTGGGGTATGTATAACTTATACATACATATACATACCCTCCGTTACCGGGTCTTAAACCAGCGAATCCCCGCAGCGCACAGTGTCTGCTCTGGGGGGATTCATAAGTCTGCAGTCATACAGAGTGACTGCAGACTTATCACTTTTGACTGGACAACCCCTTTAAGTAAAACAGGTCACTTGCATTTTTTCGAAAATACTCAGCGTAAAAAACTCATCTTAGCTTTTTAGGTGCAGAACATCTTCAACAATCAAGACTCACCAAAAGCTTAATGTGGGAATGTAGCCTAAGGCTGTGTGCCCACGATGCGTTTTTTTAAGCATTTCCGCAGCGGCAATTCCTCTGCAGAAACGCTTAAAAAACGCTTGGTAGAAGGTCTGCCATGTTCCCCAATGATAATCCGCATGTGCTGTGCACATGCTGCGGAAATTTCCGCTGCGGGTTATCATTGCGGAAAAATCCGCAGCACTACCAATTATTTTGCGGAAGTGCTTCTTTTTCGCCGCCATTGACTTGCATTGGAACGCATGACATCCGCATCACTGCATCTGTACATGTGGATTCCATGCGTTTCAATGTGCGAATGGTACCCGGGTTTGGAGAAGAGGAGACTCTCCTCCGGACCCGGGCACCATAGAACCTGTAAAAAAAGAATAAAATAAAAAATAAATATTATACTTACCTTCTGATGGCCCCCGGTGTCTTTATCCGATGCGTCCTGGCTTGCCGGCAGCTCGCGATGGTCTGAAAAGGACCTGCCGTGACGTCATTTAGTCATGTGACGGGTCACGCGACCGCTGACGTCGGCAGGTCCTTTAGTGTACCGCGAGCTGCCGGCAAGCCAGGACTCATCGGATAAGGACACCAGGGGCCATCAGAAGGTAAGTATATATTTATTTTTTACCATTCTTTCGGTCACACTATATAAATCCATGCCGGTTGCATGGATTTATATAGTGTGACCAAGTTGTCAAGCACTTTCCAAGTGATGCTAAAATCGCTTGGAAAGCGCTTGACAACCCGCATGCAGAAATGCATGTGAAGAACGCTTCACTTCCGCATGTCCCTGGCAGGAAAAACGCATGTACAATCCGCATGTACAATCAACATGTACAATCCGAATGCTTTTTTTCTGCCACGGAGATGCAGAAACGCTCAGGAAAAATCCGGAGCATTTCTGCATCGTGGGCACACACGTTGCGTTTTTGCAGCGTTTTTTAATGCAAATTAAAAGCTGTTTTTTTACAGTATCAGCAAAAACTATGAGATCTCAGAAATCTCATGCACACGCTTTTTTTTTCTGAATGAATTTGAGAACTGCAGTGTTTTTGGAATTTGACACGTGTTAATTCTTTCAGCATTTTTTCACCCATAGAAAGCAAAAACGCTGCAAAAAATACAACCCTGCTTTTTTGGTGAATAAAACTAACTTTATTAAATGCACTGCAGACAAATCAGAAATATTCTCCGTACAATAAAAAAAAACGCAACAAAAACGTTACAAAATAAGAAGTGAAATGCAATAAAAAAATGCAAAAAAAACCTTTTGTAAGCAGCTTCTACAGAAAAATAAACGCTGAAAAAGCGCAATGTGTGAACAGTCTCTGGGGATTTTTGATCGTTTGATGCAATTACTAGTTTGATTGATAGTTTGATGCAATAGTTTGATGTAATTGGAGCAGGTAGACATGTGCCGGGAAGCTGCAATCTTTTTATTTTTACTTTATATTTATTCATTGTACCAGCAGAAGGTGAAGTGCCTGAATAGATTACTTATTCAGTGTAAACCATAATGGTGATTACGTCTGTAGCATCAACATATCCTGACACATTGTACACACCACATACTCCTTCCAATCATCCCCTGTGTATACAACCAATTTCCTGTCTCTTTTCAGATTTCACCATATATGGCTGTTAGCAGAAAACAGATTTAATACAAAGTCAATTGGTGTAATGTCTGTTTCCTGTAGAGACCATAGGTGCTACAATTTTCTTAAACATCCGACGATCGTTCATGATGATCAGTTTTAATCTACGCTTTAAAAATTAGTTTTTGCTATAGAGGCCGTTCCATGAATGCAAATATCATAGAATTATTAATTAGTGCCATGTTACTAACAAGTCAAAATGTTAGGACTTGTGTCAGTAGGTTTTGTGATAAATTTCGCACTACTCGCTTGTCATGATACTTTTGTCCTCCATAACCTGATTCAGGGCTGTATGTATACCCCATTGTCTTAAATCGCACGTTTTATTACTCTTTTTTCTTGGCGCTTAAAGGCCAGGTCCACGCGAGCGTATAAAAAATCATCCAGAAAACTCAAATGATTTTTTTCTCACTTCAATCCGTTTTTTTACAGCCGCAGTTATTAATCATTTACACGACCATTTACAGTTTCCTGCTACGGAACTGCAATGTATCCGTAATAATCGAATGTTGCGCTGTGGCTCCGTACGGCATCTGATTTTTTTTGTGCACCCATAGAATTGAAGGAGCGAGTCTCATCCGACACACGGAAGAAACTAGTGCATGCTGTGATTTTTTTTTTTCACTCAGTGAAAAAAAAATTGCTCATCTGCACTGCCCCATTGAATAACATTGGACAGCACTTGGACCAAAAATACAGTTGTGTGAACGAGCCCTAAGGCGGTGCTTATTTCATGTTGCAGATTTTCCGCAGCATTTCTGCCCCAAATTATTTTTCTTGTCTTTTTTCATTACCCCAAGAAAAATTGACGTTACTGATTTCAAAAACACATGTCAATTTACATTGCATAAGAAAGCACATTGGGCGTAAAATTTCTCTAAATCCAATCCACTTTGCCGAAACTATAAGACACCTCTTTTTTTAGCAGGTTCAAAAACTCACAAAACCCACCATTGTTGGAACTTAGCCTAAGGCCACAGCCCCACTATCAGTATTTGGTCAGTATTCGGTCAGTATTTTTTCTCAGGAGTAGGAGACAAAACCAGGTGAGGAACAATCAGAGAAAAGGTATAATAGAAACAAGTCACCAATTCTGCATTTATCACCCACTCCTGGTTTTGGCTCCCACTCCTGAGAAAAATACTGACCGAATACTGATAGTGGGGCCGTGGCCTGAGGGTATGT
Organism: Phyllobates terribilis; assembly: GCF_046119375.1. NCBI lineage: Eukaryota > Metazoa > Chordata > Amphibia > Anura > Dendrobatidae > Phyllobates > Phyllobates terribilis. The sequence goes on from NW_027362765.1 coordinate 107,893,742, forward strand.
CCACATGGACAGAAAAAACATCTCACAGTACCAGTATTGTGAAGGGGATTTTACAAAATCTAATGGAAACACTGTGTGAACTGAGCTTTGTGGCAGATTTGACATTCACAGACTGACAACTTGTCCTGTGATTTCCCCCCCCCCCAAGGATCTCACACTTTAGGCCACGTTCACACGGTCAGTATTTGGTCAGTATTTTACCTCAGTATCTGTAAGCCAAAACCAGGAGTGGGTGATAAATACAGAAGTGGTGACTTGTTTCTATTATACTTTTCCTCTGATTGTTCCACGCCGAGGAGCTGGGAAGAATGACTCCTGCAGCTCCGGGGCCCACTCGCTGAGCGCAACTCCGGGGCCCGCTCACTGGAGCGAGTAAATTCTCCGCAGCTCCTCTGCTGAGCGGTCACATGGATTATAGCGGGAGATACTTAGGACAGGTGAGTATATGGATTTTTTTATTTTATTCTTATTTTTACAGATGGAGACACCGGGAGCAGACTTCAACTCTCATCATTATCCCTTGCTGGCTCTGATCGCAGATCGGGACTATGATGAGGGCAGTGTTCAGCATCCGGCACTTGGGAACAGCGCTAACTGTACCGCTGATTCCCAAACTCCGGTATGTGTGCTCCTGATGCGGCATATCTCCAGTACGGGTTTTTCCGGTACCGGAAATATCCAGACTTGTGAAACCTGCCTTAGGGCTCGTGCACACAATCGATCTTCTCGGACGAGTCCTATACATGGTTTTCTCGAATAGCAATCGTACCTATGATATTCCATGGGTCTGTGCACATGTCTGATTTTTTCCTCGTACAAAGTGGTCAGTCGAAAACAACATGTCCTACTTTGATTCTGAGTGTCAGCTGAAAATCTTCAATGCAAGCCTACGAGTCTTTCCACCTCCAAAAAAATGTTGCCAGTCTGATCGGAATAATTGGACCTGTTTTTCTCGAATGTAGAGAAAACGGTTGTGTGACCTTATCCTTAGAGAAGTTATGTCCTTGTATCTGATGATTTTTATTCCAATGTAATTAAAGGGGTTTTCCAAAAGTAGAGCCCAAGCCATTGCATAGTTGTCATACAATAAGCACAGATAGTACTCCCCATCTCTGGGTACAGCTTTGGCTGTAAACATCACTGCTGCAGCCCATCACTGAGCTCAGTGGCTCTTACTGTCTACATCAGCAGGGCCGCTGAGCTCAGTGATTGGATGCAGCGGTGATGTTCATTGTAATTGAGACGTCACTGCTACAGCCAAAACCCAAAGACAGGAGCAGGGACAGAGAGTAAGTGCTGGACCCAGGGAGGGTGAGTACTATGTGTGTTGTTTTACAACTATGCAATCATTTGGGGATCAGTTTTGTAAAAATGGAAAACCCCTTTAAATAAATGCTGGGCTGGGCTACAGTGTTGATGTAAGGCTGTACTTATAGCCACAATCTGAATAAATGGTATTGTAGTGATATTTAGTAGAAAAGACCACAGGGTCCATCTATTCTACCATTTAATTTTTTTTTTCATTTCATCTCAACCCTATTTTTATTCACATGTTGGCAATTTCCAACCACTTCAGCTTGAAGCTTGTTTCTCGTATCTACTACTTTTGAGGTTTGCTCACATGTAGCGATTTTGATGCATTTTCTTTCATTTCTTTTTTTTTTTGGCAGAAAAAATCAGCGTTTTACAGTAGCATCAAAATTAAGGAGATTTAAAAAAATATAAACACATTCACAAATTGCGTTTTTTTTTTCTTGATCTTTATATTTTCCAGTGCAGCGTGTATTCAGCATTTAACTGCTTTTTTTTCCCCCTGTGAAATCAATGACAAAAAAAAAGTAACGCCATGTTTTTCACCCAAAATCTGCATAAAAAATGCACTGAAAACACACGCAAGTAAGTGCCTCTGTGGTTTTCTGGTGGTTTACTGCAAAATGGTAAGCGTGAACCTGATATTTTCCGGCATCTTTTATTTCTTTTGTTCATCTAGTTTCAGGACACGGAATATGTGAATAGTCACAATTTTCAGATCCATCAGTGAACGCTATCATTATCATCATAGTTTGGCAGATGGGATTATCAGAAATTCTATTTTGCATAGTGAAGTCCTTGCATCTACATATGGAATCTAAACTTACAGTACAGACCAAAAGTTTGGACATGCCTTCTCATTTAAAGGTTTTTCTGTATTTTCATGACTTTGAAAATTGTATATTCTTTACTTAGCTGCTTTTTTCTTGCCATAATACAAATTCTAACAGTCTATTCAGTAGGACTATCAGCTGTGTATCCACCTGACTCCTGCACAACACAACTGATGGTCCCAACCCCATTTATAAGGCAAGAAATCCCACTTATTAAACCTGACAGGGCAGACCTGTGAAGTGAAAACCATTTCTGTTGACTACCTCTTGAAGCTCATCAAGAGAATGCCAAGAGTGTGCAAAGCAGTCATCAAAGCAAAAGGTGGCTACTTTGAAGAACCTAGAATATAAGACATATTTTCAGTTGTTTCACACTTTTTTGTTAAGTATATAATTCCACATGTGTTAATTCATAGTTTTGATGCCTTCAGTGTGAATATACAATTTCCATAGTCATGAAAATACAGAAAAATCTTTAAATGAGAAGGTGAGTCCAAACTTTTGGTCTGTACTGTATGTATTAATCTTTTTCTGAATGTCTATCTGATTGGGCGAGGTCCATACTTGTAAACCCAGTCTAGTCAAGCTGACCATTGCAAATTGTATCATACAATTTTTGATATAAAGTTTTGGCCTGAATGTCGCACATAGCACAAATAAACCAATGTATAAAAGCATATGACACTGCATGTGAAATCTAAACTTATGTATTAATAGTTTTCTGGATGTCCATTAGATTGGGCGAGGTCCATACTTGTAAACCAAGTCTAGCCAAGCTGACCATTGCAAATTGTATCATGCAATTTTTGGTATATAGGTTTGGCCTGAATGTCACACATACCACAAATAAACCAATCTATAAACGCACATGACACTACATGTGAAATCTAAACTTACAGTGGTGGCCAATAGTATTGGCACCCCTGCAATTCTGTCAGATAATACTCAGTTTCTTCCTGAAAATGATTGCAATCACAAATTCTTTGGTATTATTATCTTCATTTAATTTGCTTGCAAGGAAAAAACACAAAAGAGAATGAAGCTAAAATCAAATCATTGATCATTTCACACAAAACTCCAAAAATGGGCCAGACAAAAGTATTGGCACCCTCAGCCTAATACTTGGTTGCACAACATTTAGCCAAAATAACTACGAACAACCACTTCCGGTAACCATCAATGAGTTTCTTACAATGCTCTGCTGGAATTGTAGACCATTCTTCTTTGGCAAACTGCTCCAGGTCCCTGATATTTGAAGGGTGCCTTCTCCAAACTGCCATTTTGAGATCTCTCCACAGGTGTTCTATGGGATTCAGGTCTGGACTCATTGCTGGCCACCTTAGAAGTCTCCAGTGCTTTGTCTCAAACCATTTTATAGTGCTTTTGGAAGTGTGTTTTGGGTCATTGTCCTGCTGGAAGACCCATGACCTCTGAGGGAGACCCAGCTTTCTCACACTGGGCCCTACATTATGCTGCAAAATTTGTTGGTAGTCTTCAGACTTCATAATGCCATGCACACGGTCAAGCAGTCCAGTGCCAGAGGCAGCAAAGCAACCCCAAAACATCAGGGAACCTCCGCCATGTTTGACTGTAGGGACCGTGTTCTTTTCTTTGAATGCCTCTTTTTTTATCCTGTACACTCTATGCTGATGCTTTTTCCCAAAAAGCTATACTTTTGTCTCATCTGACCAGAGAACATTCTTCCAAAATGTTTTAGGCTTTCTCAGGTAAGTTTTGGCAAACTCCAGCCTGGCTTTTTTATGTCTCAGGGTAAGAAGTGGGGTCTTCCTGGGTATCCTACCATACAGTCCCTTTTCATTCAGACGCCGATGGATAGTACGGGTTGACACTGTTGTACCCTTGGACTGCAGGGCAGCTTGAACTTGTTTGGATGTTAGTCGAGGTTCTTTATCCACCATCCGCACAATCTTGCGTTGAAATCTCTCGTCAATTTTTCTTTTCCGTCCACATCTAGGGAGGTTAGCCACAGTACCATGGGCTTTAAACTTCTTGATGACACTGCGCACGGAAGACACAGGAACATTCAGGTCTTTGGAGATGGACTTGTAGCCTTGAGATTGCTCATGCTTCCTCATAATTTTGTTTCTCAAGTCCTCAGACAGTTCTTTGGTCTTCTTTCTTTTCTCCATGCTCAATGTGGTACACACAAGGACACAGGACAGAGGTTGAGTCAACTTTAATCCATGTTAACTGGCTGCAAGTGTGATTTAGTTATTGCCAACACCTGTTAGGTGCCACAGGTAAGTTACAGGTGCTGTTAATTACACGAATTAGAGAAGCATCACATGATTTTTCAAACAGTGCTAATACTTTTGTCCACCCCCTTTTTTAGGTTTGGTGTGGAATTATATCCAATTTGGCTTTAGGACAATTCTTTTTGTGTTTTTTCATTGAAGACAAATTAAATGAAGATAATAATACCAAAGAATTTGTGATTGCAATCATTTTCAGGAAGAAACTGAGTATTATCTGACAGAATTGCAGGGGTGCCAATACTTTTGGCCACCACTGTATGTATTAATAGTTTTCTGGATGTCAATCAGATTGGGCAAGGTCCATACTTGTAAACCTAGTCTGGCCAAGCTGACAATTGCAAATTTTATCATGCAATTTTTTAATATATACAGTACAGACCAAACGTTTGGACACACCTTCTCATTTAAAGATTTTTCTGTATTTTCATGACTATGAAAATTGTACATTCACACTGAAGGCATCAAAACTATGAATTAACACATGTGGAATTATATACTTAACAAAAAAGTGTGAAACAACTGAAAATATGTCTTGTATTCTAGGTTCTTCAAAGTAGCCACCTTTTGCTTTGATGACTGCCTTGCACACTCTTGGCATTCTCTTGATGAGCTTCAAGTGGTAGTCACCGGAAATGGTTTTCCAACAATCTTGAAGGAGTTCCCAGAGATGCTTAGCACTTGTTGGCCCTTTTGCCTTCACTTTGCGGTCCAGCTCACCCCAAACCATCTCCATTGGGTTCAGGTCTGGTGACTGTGGAGGCCAGGTCATCTGGCGTAGCACACCATCACTCTCTTTCTTGGTCAAATAGCCCTTACACAGCCTGGAGGTGTGTTTGGGGTCATTGTCCTATTGAAAAATAAATGATGGTCCAACTAATCGCAAACCGGATGGAATAGCATGCCGTTGCAAGATGCTGTGGTAGCCATGCTCGTTCAGTATGCCTTCAGTTTTGAATAAATCCCCAACAGTGTCACCAGCAAAGCACCCCCACACCATCACACTTCCTCCTCTATGCTTCACGGTGGGAACCAAACATGTAAAGTCCATCTGTTTACCTTTTCTGCGTCGCACAAAGACACGGTGGTTGGAACCAAAGATCACAAATTTGGACTCATCAGACCAAAGCACAGATTTCCACTGGTCTAATGTCCATTCCATGTGTTCTTTAGCCCAAACAAGTCTCTTCTGCTTTTTGCCTGTCCTTAGCAGTGGTTTCCTAGCAGCTATTTTACCATGAAGGCCTGCTGCACAAAGTCTACTCTTAACAGTTGTTGTAGAGATGTGTCTGCTGCTAGAACTCTGTGTGGCATTGACCTGGTCTCTAATCTGAGCTGCTGTTAACCTGCGATTTCTGAGGCTGGTGACTCGGATAAACGTATCCTCAGAAGCAGAGGTGACTCTTGGTCTTACTTTCCTGGGGCGGTCCTCATGTGAGCCAGTTTCTTTGTAGCGCTTGATGGTTTTTGCAACTGTACTTGGGGACACATTCAAAGTTTGCCCAATTTTTCGGACTGACTGACCTTCATTTCTTAAAGTAATGATGGCCACTCGTTTTTCTTTACTTAGCTGCTTTTTTCTTGGCATAATACAAATTCTAACAGTCTATTCCGTAGAACTATCAGCTGTATATCCACCTGACTTCTGCACAACACAACTGATGGTCCCAACCCCATTTATAAGGCAAGAAATCCCACTTATTAAACCTGACAGGGCACACCTGTGAAGTGAAAACCATTTCCGGTGACTACCTCTTGAAGCTCATCAAGAGAATGCCAAGAGTGTGCAAAGTAGTCATCAAAGCAAAAGGTGGCTACTTTGAAGAACCTAGAATATAAGACATATTTTCAGTTGTTTCACACTTTTTTGTTAAGTGTATAATTCCACATGTGTTAATTCATAGTTTTGATGCCTTCAGTGTGAATGTACAATTTTCAAAGTCATGAAAATACAAAAAAATCTTTAAATGAGAAGGTGTGTCCAAACTTTTGGTCTGTACTGTAGGTTTGGCCTGAATATCGCACATAGCTTGAATAAACAAATCTATAAATGCACATGATAGTACAGATCTGTCAAATAATTAGCAGCAACTACATTCACCCGGGGTCTTAAGAGTCTTTGTTTTTCTTGTATTTTTCATCTTATTTTTCGCTGTAAATTATACCTTCTATTTTATATTATAAACACTACTTCTAAACATTTCTGTGCATCTACTTGCAAAATCCTTTGCGCTTTCAGAAATTCAGAAACTCAGCACAGCATGATCAGCCCTTTCAAAATCCATTATCAGAATTAGCACAAGGCAAAAAAATGCACAATTCATCAACTGCATCTTTAAAAGAACAATGAGAAGTTTCTTTAGTTGTGTGCTCAGCTGCACACAGAAATTTGCAGCAATTTGCGTATGAAAGCCAAGTGATTTCTAGAGGAGAAAAACTCTTAGGCCTCATGCATAAGGCCATATCATGTATCATGATGTCCATAAGAATGGCTGCACACAATTCCATAGACAGTAATAGACAGGAACACATTTAAGTCCTATCATCCACATCAGTATAAAATAACCCTGCAAATCAGGTGCCGGCAGCACATTTCTAGGTGCGCTGTCTACTTGGCAGCTGGAATTTATAATGGGCATAACAACTTTTTTTTAGTTTAATTTGCTCATTGCATACATCCCTTCACCCTCGAGCCATTTTCAGATTTTTTTTGTTTTTTCCTTACCTTCTAAGAGCCATAACTTGTTTATCCTTCCGTAAATATAGCAGGATAAGGGCTTGTTTTTTGTGGGACGAGTTGTACTTTTGAACGACATCATTCATTCATTTTACCATGTAGTGTACTGAAAAATGGAAAAAAAATTCCAAGTGCGGTGAAATTACAAAAAAAGTTCAATTCCACAATTGTTTTTGGGTTTTTCATTTATTATGTTCAGGATATGGTAAAAATGACTGGGCAATATGATTCTTCGGGTCAGTACGAGTTCGAAGATACCAAAAATGTATATATTTTTTTTATTTAAGTGGTGAAAAAAAATTCAGAAATTGTAATGAAAATTTTTTTTTGCTTTTGCAAACATTTTCTGAGAACCTGTAATGTTTTCATTTTTCGGGATTTGAGGCTTATTTTTTGCGCCCTGAGCTGACATTTTACTGATACCATATTAGAGTCGATATAATGTTTTGATTGCCTCCCATTGCATTTTATTACAATGTTGTGGCGGCCAAAAAAACGTAATTCTAGAGTTTCAATTTTTTTTCTTGTTAAACTGTTTACAGATCTGATTAATTTATATTAGATTTTGATAGATCGGACATTTAATTGTTTTATTTTCAATGGTGCAAAGGGGGGGGTGATTTGACCTTTTGTGTTTTTGTTTTATTTTTTTTCATATTTTTAAAAACTTTTTAAAAAAAAAAAAAACTTTTTACTATATTTAAAAGTCCCCTTAGGGGACCTGAAGCTGCGATCATCTAATCACTTGTGCTATATATAGTAGTGATTCAGCACTGAAATGGATAGCAGAAATCACAATCTTCTATGAACACCGGCCACAAGCCGGTGTTCACAGGATGATTGTATTGAAAGGTACAGGGGTCTTCAGCAGATCCTCGGCTGTCATGAGAACCCATCGGTACCTTGCGATCACGTCACTGGCGTGCCAATGGGAATGTGGAATGACACGCTTCCTTTTCAGTGTATGTTAAATCCCACAGTCAAAGAGATTGACATTGGGATGGAACAGGTTAACACACACGGGCGGAACGGCTGTTAAAGTCACATGATGCCTGATAAGTGCAGGGGAAAGTGTGAGGAAAGGCAGGGACATAACATATGACGTAAATATACGTCATATGTCGTGGAAGGGTTAAAGGGAATCTGTCACCAGATTTTTTCCACTTAAGCTGAGAGCAACATGATATAGAGACAAGTTGTTTTGTGTCATGTAGTCGTCCTACTCTGTATAATCCCACCCCATCACTGATTGGCAGCTTTCTGCCTATGCACAGAGTACACAAAAAAGCTGCCAATCAGTGGTGTGGGTGGGGTTATGCAGAGGTCAGCATTTAGAGAACTGCTAGATCTGAAGCAGATTAAACAGTTTTTATTCAGTCCTGCAGCAAGCAGCCCAGTAAGTGACACATCACTGGAATCAGAGTCTCTTGCCCCTTTATCATGCAGCTGTCAGAAAAACCTGGTGACTGATTCCCTTTAATTTATATTGTAATTTTTTACTATTCTCAGTTTGCTTTACTCTATGACCTATGAAACTCAACATGTTGAGGGTCTTGGGGTCTTTTTATGGCGAATTGCGGTAAACTTCATATATGTTCAGAGACAATAATATAGAAAATGATTTTGAGTATCACGTGCTATGAAGATGGGTCTGACCAGCATTGTGGGCTCAGGGTACAGCAGATTCATCATCTGGTTACTTTAGTTTGTCAAGGTAATGAGTTCATCAGCCTGACATTTTCCGATCTGGAATATATCACTAATCATTGACGCAGATTAGTCACATGTAGAAGAGGAACGAGGTTCAGTAATGCAGAAGATCCTATGAAGGGCTCGGTGGTGTATACATCATGTGGATATTAGATATAATGCAGCAGGATTTTCCATGTTCCCTTTCTGGGGGTCTCATTAACATGTTTTCCAGGAATCCTAAACATTTTCATTGCATATCTATCAGTTTATTGCACTAAGCAGATTCATGTGCTAATACTGTTAAACCACAGGTTCTCCAGTCAGCAGTTTTATTGAAGATGACAGATGTCCATTGTGGACACGAAGGATGCGTGTGGCTCGGTTTATGGTAATGTAGTTCCATAAATGAAACCGTACAGATCCCGTCTGCAAGTGTTTTTTTTTTCCATTAGAAGTAGTAAGAAATATTGTAAATTACGTATATGTTGCATATGACTAACGAATTCTCCTTCTTTACCGTTCCCCACTGAGAAAATGCATCATCTTACAAGAATTGTTTTTTTTTTTGTTTCCTCTTTATTTCTCGTTATATTTTAAATCCATTTATGGTTTTACCTTTAGAAAGAATCAGTAAAAATGAAAATTAAATATAAAAATGTTATTAGTGAAACTTCATGAAAGTTAACAGTTTATTCCTGTTCTGAAATTCAGACTCTTGTGATTTCCTGGAGGTTCATGGTCATTATTTAGCTTTATACATATAGAATATTTTATATAGGTATAAATAATTCATCTAGTACTTGTCTATGATTTCTGAAGTTAGTACGATAGAATTTTTGGTGAACACATACTCATCATAAGGAGAAAAAACCTCAGTAATAACCCTAGCGTTTTAGAATATTTTATCTGTCATGAACAGACCAAAATGAATAATTCAGTTGATCAAATAAATGATAATACCTGTTCTTATACTTTTCAGCTTCAGACTGTGTTCCCACAATGAATTTTGGGTGAGTTTTTGACACTGCATACGCTACGATGAAAATGCAGTGTCTTAGGCCATGTTCACACATTGCGTTTTTTCAGTGTTTTTTTTTCTGCAGCAAAACCTGATCTCTTGCCAGGAGGTTTGTTCAGGATTTTTCTTGCTTTTTTGCTTGTGTTTTACTGCATTTTTGCTGCATTTTTTGCTGCTTGTTTTCACTGTCCCTTTATGCATTTACATAAAGTTCAGTGAAAATTAAAAATCTCATTCTGATTTTGGCACAAAAAAACGCTGAAAAAACTCTGAAAAGCAGACGCCTATGTTTTTGGTGGGTTTTTTGAGTGTTTGTTTCACCACCCATTACTTCCAGTGGGTGAAAAACACTGAAAGAAGTGACATGCTCTATCCTGCAAAAAAAACATGCAAAGCACAAAATACTGATCAAATAAAAACCAAGGTGTGTGCATGAGATTTCTGGAATCTCAGACTTTGCTGGTACTGTAAAACGCAGCTGAAAATTTGTATAAAAAAACGCTGAAAAAACACAATGTTTAGGCTATGTTCCTGTGATTAGCTTTTTGATGTTGTAGGTTTTCTGCACTATTTTCGCGCCCATTAAGTTAAGTTACTTGCAGTTTTTCAAAAATATGCAGCATCAAAAAACTCATCATGAGAATGTAGCCTTACAGTTCCAGCAAAGTGGATGGGATTTATAGAAATCTCCGGCCCTCTGTGCTTTTTTTTCACTCAGGGTAAATTGACCTGCGGTGCGAGTTTCAAATCCGCAGCATATCAATTTCTCTTGCGAATATGAGTTTTCTGTGCAGATTATTCCCATAGTCTTGCATTAGATGCAAAAATTACACAAAAAAAAGCACAAAAAATGCATGTGTGTTTTTAGTGTTTCCACTGCAGAAACGCATCAAAAACACATGTAATCCGCACATGACTGTATCAATAAATTTTTTGTCAAAGCCAAATATCAAGAATTATAACAACAAAATGACATACCAACAAGAGACATAAAGCGCAGCGTTAACAACGCGATAAAAAACGCACACAAAAATGCAATGAAAACGCAAGTAACCTAATTTACGTAATGGGTGCAGAAATGGTGCAAAAAATCTGCAACATTAAAAACTTACCATAGTGGGAACGTAGCCTAAACTACTAAAGTTAGTGACATATAAGCTTTCTGTTTCTAGACCTCATGGGTTTGCCATACATATGTTTCAATAAGGCGTTATTTCTTACCTTTTCATTAACCATGTCACCCTTCTTGTGTCTTCTAATGGAAATCTTTGTCAGTCAGTAAATACATATATATAATTTTGGGGGTGGCGGGGGATTTGTGTTTTGCTTATGAGCTGTATGGCATATACTGCATACATGGAACATATCGCTTTGTGGTATCTAGATAACCACCGCTGGGGCTCTGTGCCGCTCAGTCATAAAGGTGTATGCAATTTTACCTTTTCTTTATATCTACCCAACAATATCTGTAAGTAACTGAACAAACTGTTTAAATCACTGAATGTCAGTAGGTACAGGACCCAGAGCCATGGTTTGTGGCCTTACACATTACAAATTAATTTGGGGAATGTTAGTTTATTGCAAAGATAACAGTCACATCTACATTCTTTGAGACTGTTGTCTATATAGACTATATAATATATTGTAATTTATATTCTCGTTGAAACCTGTCATGTCTCAATTGCTATTAACCTGCAGATTAATGACATTACAATGCTGAAGCCCGGCTAGCGGGAGAAAATGAACTTTATTCCTATTGGGAGCCGCCGGCTTTCAGTCACAGAGGTGTGCTGGCAGAGCTGCAGTCATCGCTCACTGTTATGCACACGCCCGGGCTAAGCGGCGTGTGCGTGTGATTGGTAGTGATTCCACTGGACCGTGCCGGAGAGTGAATGCCTGGAGGGGCGTGACTAAGTATTCACCCGATCCGACCAGGGTCGCACGACGGCATACGACGCCAGTGCACCAAGGAGGAACCGAGCAGAGGGACCAGGTGCTACTCCAGGACAGACCCCGGACACGGCTGTTGACCCACACAGGGAAATACAGGAACAGGCTGGTAGGCTGGCACACAGACTGGAGGGTATAGGCAGGCACGACTGGTATGCAGGCAGGCGGGTATGCAGGCAGGGACACAGGCGGGATAGGACCCAGTACACACCGGGACTCAGGAACAATACAGGCAGAGGGTTACAGGCAAGCACAGCTAGAGTGCAGACAAGGCTGAGCAGGGAGGACAGGGCTCTGTTCACACGGAACAGACAGGAAGGGAAAGACAGAGCCAGATACTCACACAGTACTTGCAGAGACAACAAGCAGGAGTTAGGTACGAGTTCAGACTCTGCAGAAAAAGGAAGGGAACGGACATAGAGGCAAAACAGGTAAAGGACAGGAGAGAGTTCAGACTGGAACTGAGTGTACGGAGAAGACCGACACTGCAGAGGGATACAGGAGCGGGTCTGGGAATACGGCCCCCAGAGAGGCAGAACGAACAGGCAAAGAGCGTGTTCAGACAGGACAGACCAGACACAGGAGCGGGTCTAGGAAATCGGCCACTAGAAGGTGGAACGAACAGGCAAGGAGCGTGTTCAGACAGGACAGACAAGAGAACACAGAAAGGACTCAGTTCAGACACGGGAACTAATACCGCAAAGCAGGAGACATACAGGACTTAGTTCAGACACGGGAACTGATACCGCAAAGCAGGAGACATACAGGACTCAGTTCAGACACGGGAACTGATACAAAAAGCAGGAGACATACAGGACTAAGTTCAGACACGGGAACTAATACCGCAAAGCAGGAGAAATACAGGACTCAGTTCAGACACGGGAACTGATACAAAAAGCAGGAGACATACAGGACTAAGTTCAGACAGGCCTGGAAATACAGCCTCCAGGAAAGGCAGACAAGGAAACAAAGACGGGACCTGGCACCTTCAGAGTGCAAGCACACACTGAAGGAAAACACTATGCTCAGGCAGGGATAGAAGGGAGCTGCTGAGCTATATACCAAGTGTCAGACAGCAATAGGCTGAGGACGCACAAGGGGCGTGACCCACAGCAGGTACAAAAAGCAGGAAGTGATCGGGCGCCGCCCTTAAGCAGCAGAGACAGACACAAACAGACAGCATGGAGGGAAGCCAGAGAGACACTCTGGACAGGAGATCAAGTGCGCTCTCTTGCACAGTGGGAGATGGACCACCATGCAAGGACGCCGCCAGGTATGTTACAGTACCTCCCCCCTTACGCCCCCTCTTCTTCAGGCCTGCCAGAATCTTCCGCAGGGAATTCGAGGACCAGTCGTTCACTGGGTTGGAGGGGGACAGAGACTTGAGGGTAATCTCTGCTTCGAGGTACATCTTGTCAAGCTCACAGGAAAAAATAGACGGGTTATCAGGTACATAATGAGGAAAAGTCACTGTCTCTTTGTTATCTGGTGGTACCCCGGAGGATTCAGGAAACAACTGGAGGTCCTCCGCCGGGTCAGAAGAGTGCAGAGGCTCAGAGAAAACAACTGCTTCAGAGTACACTAGGTCGGACTCACTGGAGGAAGCAGGCGAGGTATCGGGTACCGAGTATAGGAAAGTCTCTGTCCATTCACCACCAGGTGGCACCCCGAAGGGTTCTGAACACAACTGGAGGTCCTCCGCCTGGTCGGAGGGGTGTAGAGACTCGGGAGTAACCTCTGCTTCGGAGTACACTAGGTTGGACTCACTGGACGAAGCGAGCGAGGTATCAGGTACAGAGTATAGGAGAGTCTCTGTCCTTTCACCACCAGGTGGCACCCCAAAGGGTTCTGAACACAACTGGAGGTCCTCCGCCTGGTCGGAGGGGTGTAGAGACTCGGGAGTAACCTCTGCTTCGGAGTACACTAGGTTGGACTCACTGGACGAAGCGAGCGAGGTATCAGGTACAGAGTATAGGAGAGTCTCTGTCCTTTCGCTACCAGGTAGCACCCCGAAGGGTTCAGGAGACAACTGGAGATCCTCCGCCTGGTCGGAGGGGTGTAGAGACTCGGGGGTAACTACCACTTTGGGGTACCCATTGTCAGGCTCACAGGACGAAGCGGACAAAGTATTGAGTACCGGGTGTAGAGAAGTCTCTCTCCATTTGTCATCGAGTGGTATCCCGGAGGATTCAGGAGGCAACAGGGGATCCTCCGCCAGGTAGTAGAGGTGCACAGACTCAGAGGTAACCACAGCTTTGGAGCATCCTTGGACATGCACACCGGTTAAAGAGAGAGAAGCAACTGATGCCGGGTGCAGGAAGTTCTCCTGTGTGGAGTCTGGATGGGCAGAAGTCTCTTCGGGCAGGAGAACTGGTGCACTACCCACGCACATTACCCATTGGGGTTTCTCCGGGATACAGGGAGATGAAGCTTTAGTAGGGACTTCAAGGTTGGGGTCAGGAGGTCTCAGGGAGGACAGACCCTGGCGTGACGGCTTGCCTCTACGTCTAGCACGTCTGGACTGCCTCTTGAGGTTGAGAGAAGTATTCCGGAAAGCGTAGTCACCCTGTGAGGATTCTGGGTGGGCAGTAGTCTCATTGGGCTGGAGGACTATTGCGCTACCCACACACATTACCCATCGGGGCTGCTCCGGGATATTGGGAGGTGAAGCTTCAGCAGGAGCCTCCGGGTTAGGATCATCGAAGACCATTAGAAAGGCCACCAGGAAGGCCATTAGGTCCCGGAGGATCGGATCCTGTGTTTCATATAGGGGGTTGATCCATTCCAAGGCATCACCCGCCAGGTAAGACATCATAAAGGCCACTTTAGCCCAATCGGAAGGAAAGTAGAGAGGGTAGGCCTTAAAGTGTAGCATGCATTGCTCCACAAATGCACGACACTGTCTTGGATCCCCATAGTAACGTGGCGGATCCGCAGGAACGAGAGCTGATAGATCCATCTGGACGGTGCGTAATTTCGCCTGGAACTCAGCTAAGAGAAAAAAAAATTTATTTATTTATTTTAATGCATATATTCGCTGGAAAACTTCTCAGAGGGCGAAGGCCGTGGGGCTCAACGGGAACCATGGCCTGAGCATGCTGTTATGCACACGCCCGGGCTAAGCGGCGTGTGCGTGTGATTGGTAGTGATTCCACTGGACCGTGCCGGAGAGTGAATGCCTGGAGGGGCGTGACTAAGTATTCACCCGATCCGACCAGGGTCGCACGACGGCATACGACGCCAGTGCACCAAGGAGGAACCGAGCAGAGGGACCAGGTGCTACTCCAGGACAGACCCCGGACACGGCTGTTGACCCACACAGGGAAATACAGGAACAGGCTGGTAGGCTGGCACACAGACTGGAGGGTATAGGCAGGCACGACTGGTATGCAGGCAGGCGGGTATGCAGGCAGGGACACAGGCGGGATAGGACCCAGTACACACCGGGACTCAGGAACAATACAGGCAGAGGGTTACAGGCAAGCACAGCTAGAGTGCAGACAAGGCTGAGCAGGGAGGACAGGGCTCTGTTCACACGGAACAGACAGGAAGGGAAAGACAGAGCCAGATACTCACACAGTACTTGCAGAGACAACAAGCAGGAGTTAGGTACGAGTTCAGACTCTGCAGAAAAAGGAAGGGAACGGACATAGAGGCAAAACAGGTAAAGGACAGGAGAGAGTTCAGACTGGAACTGAGTGTACGGAGAAGACCGACACTGCAGAGGGATACAGGAGCGGGTCTGGGAATACGGCCCCCAGAGAGGCAGAACGAACAGGCAAAGAGCGTGTTCAGACAGGACAGACCAGACACAGGAGCGGGTCTAGGAAATCGGCCACTAGAAGGCGGAACGAACAGGCAAGGAGCGTGTTCAGACAGGACAGACAAGAGAACACAGAAAGGACTCAGTTCAGACACGGGAACTAATACCGCAAAGCAGGAGACATACAGGACTTAGTTCAGACACGGGAACTGATACCGCAAAGCAGGAGACATACAGGACTCAGTTCAGACACGGGAACTGATACAAAAAGCAGGAGACATACAGGACTAAGTTCAGACACGGGAACTAATACCGCAAAGCAGGAGAAATACAGGACTCAGTTCAGACACGGGAACTGATACAAAAAGCAGGAGACATACAGGACTAAGTTCAGACAGGCCTGGAAATACAGCCTCCAGGAAAGGCAGACAAGGAAACAAAGACGGGACCTGGCACCTTCAGAGTGCAAGCACACACTGAAGGAAAACACTATGCTCAGGCAGGGATAGAAGGGAGCTGCTGAGCTATATACCAAGTGTCAGACAGCAATAGGCTGAGGACGCACAAGGGGCGTGACCCACAGCAGGTACAAAAAGCAGGAAGTGATCGGGCGCCGCCCTTAAGCAGCAGAGACAGACACAAACAGACAGCATGGAGGGAAGCCAGAGAGACACTCTGGACAGGAGATCAAGTGCGCTCTCTTGCACAGTGGGAGATGGACCACCATGCAAGGACGCCGCCAGGTATGTTACACTCACTATATTGTGGGCAACCTTTTAAGTACGCCCCAGCACTTTGATTGACAACTCACTCTAAAGCACATCTGTGCAGAGTGAGTTGTCATTCAAAGTGCTGGGGCGTGCTCACAGCCACCTCTCACTGTGTACTAAGCAGAAGCCGCTCCGGAACGCCACTAGGACTGAAAGCCGGCAGCTCCCAGGAGGAATAAAGTACATTTTCTCCCTGTAGCCGTAATTTTAGTACGGCGGCTGGACAACATTAGAACGCTATTAATCTGCATATTATCCCTATATCTGCAGGTTAATAGCTTTTTGAGACATGACAGATTTCCTTTAAAGGGAACCTGGTTTGGGCAGCATGAATCGGTGTCTGGTTCTGTAATTTCAGCCAGGTATGATTTACTCTGAAACACTGCAACGATTCAGAGAAAACCTTTATGTAAAAGCCGTCCTAGAGCTGCTGGAGTGACTAGTCAATACGGAGAAATGTCTCACTCAAAGGGAGTGAAGCAAGAGAAGCCTCCAGGGACTAGCCTCTTGGACTAGTTGCCTGAGCGGCATGGTCCCTGGTCGGCTTTTAAATGTATGTTTTTTTTTTCTGAAATGTGTTTCCTAGTAAAACATACCAGCCTAAAATGATGGAGCCAGATTCAGATTCATGCTGCTTGTGGTTTGGGCAGCATGAATCAGCTCTTGGGTTCCTTGGTGCAGGCAGCATGAATCAGCTGTTGGATTCCTTGGTTCAGGCAGCATGAATCAGCTCTTGGGTTCCTTGGTTCGGGCAGCATGAATGAGTTGTCAGGTTCCTTGGTTCGGGCAGCATGAATAAGCTCTTGGGTAACTTGGTTTGGGCAGCATGAATCAGCTGTCAGATTCCTTGGTTTGGGCAGCATGAATGAACTCTTTGGTTCCTTGATTTGGGCAGCACGAATCAGCTGTTGGATTCAATGGTTCAGGCAGCATGAATCAGCTCTTGGGTTCCTTGGTTCGGGCGACATGAATCAGCTGTCAGGTTCCTTGGTTCAGGCAGCATGAATCAGCTCTTTGGTTCCTTGGTTCGGGCAGCACGAATCAGCTGTTGGATTCCTTGGTTCAGGCAGCATGAATCAGTTCTTGGGTTTCTTGGTTCGGGCAGCATGAATCAGCTGTCAGGTTCCTTGATTCGGCAGCATGAATCAGCTGTTGCTTTCCTTTTTTCAGGGCGGCATGAATCAGCTGTCAAGTTCCTTGGTTCGGGCAGCATAAATCAGCTGTTGAGTTCCTTTTAACTAGTAAATCTTCTGATAACATCCATTTATATTTAACTTTAACTTTAATCCCACAATAATTAGATTATATAACATTTAACAATTCAGTAAGGATTTTTTAGTAGCTCTGAAGATAAGAATTCACTAACATCAGCAAAATTAGCTAAAAATTGTTAAATGGGAAATCAGTGTCATAGATATACACTGTGTGCAGAATTATTAGGCAAGTTGTATTTTAGAGGATTATTTTTATTATTGATTAACAACTATGTTCTCAATCAACCCAAAAGACTCATAAATATCGAAGCTTAATATTTTTGGAAGTTGGAGTGTTTTTTTTTTAGATTTGGCTATCTTAGGAGGATATCTGTTTGTGCAGGTAACTATTACTGTGCCGAATTATTAGGCAACTTAATAAAAACCAAATATAATCCCATCTCACTTTTTTATTTTCACCAGGTAAACCAATATCAGTGCATAAAATTTAGAAATAAACATTTCTGACATGCAAAAACAAAAACCAAAAAAATTAGTGATCAATATAGCCACCTTTCTTTATGATGACACTCAACAGCCTTCCATCCATAGATTCTGTCAGTTGCTTGATCTGTTTTCGATCAACATTGTGTGCAGCAGCCACCACAGCCTCCCAGACACTGTTCCGAGAGGTGTACTGTTTTCCCTCCCTGTAGATCTCACATTTTATGATGGACCACAGGTTCTCTATGGGGTTCAGATCAGGTGAACAAGGGGGCCATGTCATTATTTTTTCTTCTTTTAGACCTTTACTGGCCAGCCACGCTGTGGAGTAGTTAGATGCATGTGATGGAGCATTGTCATGCATGAAAATCATGTTTTTCTTGAACGATACCAACTTCTTCCACTGCTTGAAGAAGTTGTCTTCCAGAAACTGGCAGCAGGTCTGGCAGTTGAGCTTCACTCCATCCTCAACCCGAAAAGGTCCCACAAGTTCATCTTTGATTATACCAGCCCATACCAGTACCCCACCTCCACCTTGCTGGCGTCTGAGTCGGAGTGGAGCTCTCTGCCCTTTATTGATCCAGGCTCTGGCCCATCCATCTGGCCCATCAAGAGTCACTCTCATTTCATCAGTCCATAAAACCTTTGAAAAATCAGTCTTAAGATATTTCTTGGCCCATTCTTGACGTTTTATCTTATGTTTCTTGTTCATAGGTGGTCGTTTTTCAGCCTTCCTTACCTTGGCCATGTCCCTGAGTATCACACACCTTGTGCTTTTTGATACTCCAGTAATGTTGCAGCTCTGAAATATGGCAAAACTGGTGGAGAATGGCATCTTGGCAGCTTCACGCTTGATTTTCCTCAATTCATGGGCAGTTATTTTGCTCCTTTTTTGGCCAACACGCTTCTTGCGACCCTGTTGGCTATTTGCCATGAAACGCTTGATTGTTCGGTGATCATGCTTCAAAAGTTTGGAAATTTCAAGACTGCTGCATTCCTCTGCAAGACATCTCACAATTTTGGACTTTTCAGAGCCCGTCAAATCTCTTTTCTGACCCATTTTGCCAAAGGAAAGGAAGTTGCCTAATAATTAAGCACACCTTATATAGGGTGTTGATGTCATTAGTCAACACCCCTCCTCATTACAGAGATGCACATCACCAGATTTACTTAATTGGTAGCTGGCTCTCAAGCCTATGCAGCTTGGAGTAGGACAACATGTATAAAAAGTATCAAAGTGATCAAAATACGCATTTGCCTAATAATTCGGCACACAGTGTATGTGAGAAAATGATATTGGTGAAGTTTGTGGTCTCCAGTTGCTTCTGGCAGTGCAATTCAGTTTTACCTCCCATCCCCCAATTTGACTCTCTACCTAATGCTTTTTTCTTCTCCAAAACAAATGTAAACTAAATAAATGTCTACCAAATCGCCTACATAAATCAGACTGGTTTATTCAGGAAGCAGTGACATTACCTGGTCGCATCTCCAAGAGGTTAGAGTAATGAAAATTAATTCATTAGTTGATATGTACTGAATATCAACTAATAAAAATCTGACATTGCTTCTGAATTTTGGTTCAACAGAAAAATGGAAAAAAACAAACCAATGAAACTGGTCCGAAAAAAAGGATGGTGACCTTAACTCAATATTTTGTTGCACATCCTTTTCCGTTAGAAATAGACGATAACAGATGCCGCATTAACAGATCCATTGCCCATTGACTCTAATATTAGAATAACGGCTCCAGCAAGGATTAGTTAGTGAATAATGGACTAAAAAGTTGTCAGTACAACTTTTTTCCTCACGGATTTCTGCTGGATCCGTTCTAACGGATCATTACTGAACATGTGAACATGGCTTAAATGAGCCTTGTGCACCCGTTCACAGGTATTTTGGCCAACTCTTCATGAGCAACTCCACCAGCTTACCCAGGTGTGAAGGTGACTTCTCAAGACAGCAGGTCTCCTTCCACACATGTTCAATATGATATAGATTTGGGCTCATAGAAGCCACTTCAAAATAGTCCAATACTTTGCCATTCTATTTTGGCATGAAAACGCTGATACAAATTTTAATGTATTTTTTAGCGTTTTTTTCACCACCCATTACTTTCTATAGGTGAATAAACGCTGAAACAAGTGACATGCTCTATTTTCCAAAAAAACATGCAAGGCACAAAATCCTGAACAAAAAAAAACCATGATGTGTGAACAGAGAATTCTGGTTACTCATAGACTTTGCTGGTACTGCAAAAGGCAGCTGAAAATTTTCATCAAAAACTGCATCAAAAAACGCTGAAAAAACCATGATGTGTGAACATAGCCTCTGAGTACATTTACACTGGCCAATAATTGGAAACAAACATTTCCACTCATTTCCCGATTATGAGCCTGTTTAAACAGACTGACGGTCACCCCACGAAGGAGCAAAACGCTCGTATATTGGGTGAAATGATTTTTCAATTTGCTTAAAAATGATTGTTCTTGGCATCACAAAATCTTTTGAAAGCAAGACATATTCTGCCGAGAAAAATAATATTCTGCGCACACAGAATGATTGTGATAACTATTGTTCTATATATATGGAAGTGCAGTTGGCCTGTCTAAACAGACTATTAAATTACCGCTGTTCGGCTAGTACGATCGTTGGTCATTTAACAGCTGCGATTGGCCAGTGTAAATGCACCCTTAGTCACTCTGTTTCAATATGGTACAATTTTTCTGTACACTCTCTTCAATATGTCACTGTTCATTCATTCATTTCTGTGAACACATCATGGACATTATTTATTTCTGTGTACATACTCTTCTACATGTTGTTTATTTGTATGTACACACACTTCTATAGGTTACTATAGTTGGCCATATTTCTGTGTGCATGCTCTTCAACGTGTTATTTATTTGTATGTACACTCTCTTCTATATATTATATATTTTTGTGTACACACTCTTCTATATATTTCTGTGTACATGCTCTTCTATATATTATATATTTCTGTCTACACGCTCTTCTATATATTATATATTTCTGTGTACACACTCTTCTATATATTTCTGTGTACATGCTCTTCTATATATTATATATTTCTGTCTACACGCTCTTCTATATATTATATATTTCTGTGTACACGCTCTTCTATATATTATATATTTCTGTTTACATGCTCTTCTATATATTATATATTTTTGTGTACACGCTCTTCTATATATTATATATTTCTGTCTACACGCTCTTCTATATATTATATATTTCTGTGTACACGCTCTTCTATATATATATATATTTCTGTTTACATGCTCTTCTATATATTTCTGTGTACACGCTCTTCTATATATTATATATTTCTGTGTACACGCTTTTCTATATATTATATATTTCTGTTTACATTCTCTTCTATATATTATATATTTCTGTGTACACGCTCTTCTATATGTTATGTTATTTGTATGTACACTCTCTTCTATATGTTATTTATTGCTATGTGCACGCTCTTCTATATATTATATATTTATCTTCACATGCTCTTCTATATGTTATATATTTCTGTGTACACGTTCTTCCATATCTGATATATTTCTGTATGCATGCTCTTCTAGTTTATATATTTATCTGCACACTCTCTTTTACATGTAATATATTTCTATGTATACGCTCATCTATGTGTTATATATTTCTGTGTACACTCTCTTCTATATATTATATATTTCTGTGTACATGCTCTTCTATATATTATATATTTCTGTGTACATGCTCTTCTATATAATTCTGTGTACACGCTCTTCTATATATTATATATTTCTGTGTACACGCTCTTCTGTATATTATATATTTCTGTGTACACGCTCTTCTGTATATTATATATTTCTGTGTACACTCTTCTACATGTTATGTTATTTATTTGTATGTACACTCTCTTCTATATGTTATTTATTGCTATGTGCATGCTCTTCTACATATTATATATTTATCTGCACACACTCTTCTACAGGTTATTTTATTTATATATTATTAATTCTGTGTACACGCTCTTTTACATGTTATTTATTTTTCGTACACTCTCTTCTATATGTTATTTATTGCTGTGTACATTCTTTCCTAAATATTGCAATTTATTTCTGTGTCCATAAAAGCAAAGTAACTTTTTACTACTTGCACAAACCACGATTGCTTTTGAAAAAAAAAATGTTTTCGGAGCCGTAACAATACTTTGTGATTATCCAAGTGCTCAGTACAGAATGTAAATCAGACTGAAGCGTAATATGGCAAAGCCATAAATGGATAATAGGCTGTATTGTTAGGCCGGGTATAATCTTACTCCAAGACACTATATAGCAGACTGATTAGAATTTCTAATTTATGGGAAAAGTATGCATTCTACTCATATGTAGATATAATCCATCCAGAGAAGAGGTTGTGTGGGGGGTGAATATGTTAATAATCTTTTTGTAATATTCAGTGTATTGGCATAGCGGGAAAACATTCGTGTGGGTTCACTTAAAGAACGTTGCTGTATTCTGTTGTTTTTTTTTCTTAATCAGTAAAGGAAATCTAGATTCTGTTTTGGCTGAAATCCTACAGCAGATTGAGGAGGCATAGATTTCTGCTTTACATGTAAAAAAGGGGTCAGCTTGTTGGCCATTAGCATCTGAATAGTTGATAGAGGCCAGCTATGGATTGGAATACATTGCACTGTATTATACAGGAGAACACTTGAAGCTTTTTTTTTTTTGTACATTGCATTTCCTGCCTGTGGTCTTTTGTTTTCATAAAGGTGTAAAACAATGAGGAGCCCCGAACAGCTTCTCTTTTGTTAAGTTAATTAGGTCAAACTCTCAAAGATATTTATCAAAATGATGCAGAGTAAAAAAAAATCTTTAGAAGTTTGGTTACAATTTTCTTTGAATAAAAGGCTTCTCGGTCAACCAGATATTAACAGACTAAAGAGGAAAATTCTCAGATGTAAAATACATATACACAAGCAATTAAGCTGTTTTTTTTTTCCATGACAGTTTTTGGTAGTGCAGAAAACTTTTTATTTACTTCTTATTTAACCTTTGCAGCAAAATAATAGATCCAGATGCAAAATTTGTATTGATACAGCGGCATGTAAGAGTTTGGGCACCCCTGGTCAAAATTACTGTTATTGTGAACAGTTAAGCAAGTTGAAGATGAAATGATTTCTAACAGGCCTAAAGATGACACATTTCCTTTGTATTTTAGGAAAATATATATATATATTCATCTTTTACATTTAAAAAAAAGGAAAATGGGCCGACGCAAAAGTTTGGGCACCCTGCATGGTTATTACCTAGTAGCACCCGAAAGTATCACAGCTTGTAAATGCTTTTTGTAGCCAGACAAGAGTCTTTCAATTCTTGTTTGAGGGATTTTCATCCATTCCTCCTTTGGAAAATTCTTCCAGTTTTGTGAGATTCCTGGGTCGTCTTGCATGCACTGCTATATTGAGGTCTAACCACAGATTTTCAATGATGTTCAGATCAGGAGACTGTGAGGGCCATTGTAAAACCTTCAGCTTGCACCTTTTGAGGTCATCTATTGTGGGTTTTGACCTGTGTTTAGGATCACTATCCATTTGTATAAGCCATCCTCTTTTCAACTACAGGTACTTTTACTGATGATGTTGTGTTTGCATCAATAATTTGTTGAAATGTCTCCATTCTTTCCTCTAGTGAAATGTTCCTCATGCCATTAGCTGCAACACAATCCCAAAACATGATTGATCCACCCCCATGTTTAATGGTTGGCAAGATATTCTTTCCTGAAATTCTGTGCCATTTTTTCTCCACACATACCTTTGATCATTGTGGCCAAAGAGTTATATTTTAACTTCATAGGTCCACAGGACTTGTTTCCAAAATGCATCAGGCTTGTTTAGATGTTCTTTTGCATATTTGGATTGTGAGCCCCATTGAGGACAGCGATGATAATGTATGTAAATAGCTACGGAATATGATAGCACTATATAAGCAAAAGCATAATAAATAATAAATACGTCTGACACTGAATTTTATGGTGAGGACGCAGGAGAGGTTTTCTTCTGATGACTCTTCCATGAAGGTCATATTTGTGCAGGTGTCTCTGAACAGTAGAACAAAGTACCACAACTCCAGAGTCTGCTAAATCTTTCTGAAGGTCTTTTGCAGTCAAGCGGGGGTACTGATTTGCCTCTCTAGCAATCCTATGAGCAGCTCTCACTGAAAATTTGCTTGGTCTTCCTGATCTTATCTTGACCTCCACTCTTCCTGATAACTGTCATTTCTTAATTACATTTTGAACTGAGGAAAGGACAACTTGAAACGCTTTGCTATCTTATTATAGCCTTCTAATGCTTTGTGGGCTTCCACCATTTTAATTTTCAGAGTGCTAGGCAGCTGCTTAGAAGAACCCATGGCTGCTATTTTTGGCACAAGGTTAGAGGAGGCTGGGTTTTTATATGGTAAATTTGCATCACCTGGCCTTTCCTAACGATGATAGTGAACAAGCCATAACCCTAACAGGCTAATTAAGGTCTGAAACCTTGGTCAAAGTTATCTGAGCACACAAATCTACAAGGGTGCCCAAATTTTTGCATCGGCCCATTTTTCTTTTTGTCATTTTTAAATTGAAAAAAAAAATTCCAATATTTTTTTTGGCCTAAAATACAAATTAAATGTGTCATCTTTAACTTTAGGCTTTTTAGAGATCATTTCATCTTCAACTGGCTTTACTGTTCATAATAACAGTAATTTTGACCAGAGGTGCCCAAACTTTTACATGCCGCTGTATGTCTTGTGTGGAGATCGCAGGCACTGGCACTTTTTAACATTTATTAACTGTTAAATTGGGATTTGTCATGGATCCTTTGTAATTAGATGCCCTATTAAAACTAGTAGTTTCTGCTATATCCACTTTGCAGCCCCCTGTGTATGGGTGTAATAGTGGCAGTACACTATATATCTGACTGCTGAAAGCTCGTTTTGCTGACAGCTGTCTTTCTTGATTTTACCATGTTTCAATGGGGATGGGTGAGAGGCTGCTGCCAGACACCTTTTTTCTGTCCTGGGAACAAAGGGATGGGGGGTTTAAATTTATACTGCCTGATCCTTCTTTTTACCAACATCGTCATTTTGGGAAAGAGTTGGAATGTCTTCATATACATCGGATAGTTAAGCCGATCCTGCTAAAATCAGCAGCTTCAGATGTCTTTTATGTGTATTTATTTTATTTAGTATTCTTACTTATATAGCGCCATCATATTCTGCAGAATTTTACAGACATCATCACTGTCCCCATTGGGGCTCACAATATAAATTCCCTATCAGTATATCTTTCAGCGTGGGAGGAAACCGGAGAAAGCAGATGTTGTCATTGGTGAGATTTGAACCCAGGACCCCAGCGTTGCAAAGCAGCAGTGTTAATCACCAAGCCAATCTTATGAGATTGTGAGGTGTATTCTAGAGATGAGCGGATCAATCCGTGGAGAAACGAGTTTGCGTTGAATTTTCTTAAATTTGAGGTTTCACACAAATTCGAACATTTTGAGATTCGATTTGGGGTTCGTCCCTAAAAAAACTTGTCCAGCACGATTTCTGACACTGCTGAATCTTCAGAGAGCAGGCTAATGTCTTTTTGCGAGACTGCAAGGGTCTCCCCATAATGCCCTGCATCTATGACATTTTATGGATAATCATACACTCTCGCACCTCTTCAATCTATCCTGAACTCTGCTGCCTGACTAATCCACCTGTCCCCCCGCTATTCCCCGGCCTCTCCTCTCTGTCAATCCCTGCACTGGCTTCCCATTGCCCAGAGATTCCAGTTCAAGACCCTAACCATGGCATACAAAGCCATTCACAACCTGTCTCCTCCATACATCTGTGACCTAGTCTCCCGGTACATACGTGCCGATCCTCACAGGATCTCCTTCTCTACTCCCCTCTTATCTCCTCTTCCCACAATCGCATACAAGATTTCTCCCGTGCATCCCCCCTACTCTGGAACTCTCTACCCCAGCACATCAGACTCTCGCCTACCGTGGAAACCTTCAAAAGGAACCTGAAGACCCACCTCTTCCGACAAGCCTACAACCTGCAGTAACCCTCGCTCCACCATACCGCTGCACGACCAACTGTACTCTCACGTACTGTATCTTCGCCCATCCCTTGTAGATTGTAAGCCCACAAGGGCAGGGTCCTCTTCCCTCTGTACCAGTCTATCATTGTTAGTTTGTTTACTGTAAGTGATATCTGTATTTGGTATGTGACTCCTTCTCATGTACAGCACCATGGAATCAATGGTGCTATATAAATAAATAATAATAATAATTGTGCAGTGGTGGTCAGTACATGAGACTTCACCGATCAGTGGTTCCCAGCGGAGCTCAGTTTATAAGGTGGAATCACTTTCCATCTCCAGAGTCACTGGGTAAGTCTCTCTCCTGTAGAGTGTAAGCTCTTATGATTAGCAGGGTCCTCTCTCCTCTAGAGTGTAAGCTCTTATGATTAGCAGGGTCCTCTCTCTCATGTAGAGTGTAAGCTCTTATGATTAGCAGGGTCCTCTCTCTCCTGTAGAGTGTAAGCTCTTATGGTCAGTGGGGCCCTCTCTCTCTCCTGTAGAGTGTAAGCTTTTATGGTCAGCGGTGTCCTCTCTCCCTCCTGCAGAGTGTAAGCTCTTATGATCAGTGGGGTCCTCTCTCTCTCCTGTAGCATGTACGCTCTTATGGTTAGCGGGGTCTTGTCTCTCTCCTGTAGAGTGTAAACTCTTATGATCAGCGGGGTCCTCTCTCTCCTGTGGAGTGTAAGCTTTTATGGTAAGCAGGGTCCTCTCTCTCTCCCGTAGAGAGTAAGTTCTTATGGTCAGCGAGGTTCTCTCTCTCTTATGGTCAGCGGGGTCCTCTCTCTCTTTTTCCTGTGGAGTGTAAGCTCTTATGGTCAGCAGGGTCCTCTCTATCTCCTGTAGAGAGTAAGTTCTTATGGTCAGCGAGGTTCTCTCTCTCTTATGGTCAGCGGGGTCCTCTCTCTCTTTTTCCTGTGGAGTGTAAGCTCTTATGGTCAGCAGAGTCCTCTCCTGTAGAGAGTAAGTTCTTATGGTCAGTGAGGTTCTCTTTCTCTCTTATGGTCAGTGAGGTTCTCTTTCTCTCTTATGGTCAGTGAGGTTCTCTTTCTCTCTTATGGTCAGCGAGGTTCTCTCTCTCTTATGGTCAGCGGGGTCCTCTCTCTCTTTCCTGTAGAGTGAAAGCTCCTATGGTCAGCAGGTCCTCTCTCTTCTATAGTGTGTGAGCTCTAGTTCTCTCTCCCCACGTGTATTTTCCAAGTAAATACAAGCAAATCAAATTTTTGGGGAATTCAAATGTCAAAATTTTCGCTCGTCTCTAGTGTATGCTAATTAGCATTGCTGGTTATATTCTTTAGACAACTGTTTGCCCTTCTCTGACAGCTATTCTCCCTGACCCTTATACACATGCACGCTTTGCTTAGCTGAGTGTGCATGTATACTGAGTTGGGAGAAGGCCTCTGCCAGATATCTTTGTTGATATCCAGCTATCTGATCCTTTTAATTGTCGACAATCCAGGAAAAGTAGGAAGGAGCATGTGATTCCTCTAATGTTTGGAAGAAGACATTGATCTAATGTATATGGCCACTATTGGGCTCTGTTCACATCACATTCCATGGGAATCTGTGGACAGTGCCCCCAATGTATGTCTTAAATGTATGTAAATGTATACTGTAGAGTGCACTTTTTTTTTCTTTTTTTGCAGAACACTAGGTAAAGACAAAACTTACAAAGTTTCCCTGAGTTGTCATTGAACCCAGGACTCGGAGGGAGCATGAAAATAGCCAGGAATTAAAACACAAAGTACATTGCAAAGTTTTAAAAAATTTTTCTTGTACAGCGATTTAAGATTTATTAAAAATATCTGGAAAAATTATTTCCAAAGTTCAAATATTTCCAAAATTATGAATCACAATTACAGAACTAAAGGGAAATGAGTAATGACAAAGCCGTCGCACACAAAATCTGACTATTATTTTATTCACTCATGTAAGGTTTTTATATCTGTCTTTATGATTCATTGTTAGTTGATGTCACTGATTTAAAGGGATCTTTGATCTGGTTATCAGTGAGTCATAGTCCAGTCTGATTGTGGCCTAAACACTCATGTAGTCTTCTCATGATTGAAGATGTTTTATGTTGTTTTAATAACCTACTAACAATTAAATAACAGCTATAGATTTTTTTTTACTTTTCTATTTAATATATTGTATATAAAAAATAGATACTCTACATAAAATACATAGGGGCTTATTTATCAAGCTAAATGCAGCAGAATTTTGGCATAAAAAAAAACAGTTTTTCTTCACTTGCATTATATTTAATATGTATTTTAGACACGTTCTACCCCTTGCCTGAAAGATGATAGTGACCTCCCAGAAAAGGGGCGTAGTTTGATGGAAAAGGCACATTGCACCAAACATGACGTTAGTGCTGCAGACAATAGAAGAAACTAGGAGAAGCTGCGGAGACTCAGTGTTGGACCTGAGGAGGGTGAGTAAGCACAGTTTGTTTTTGGGAAGGTGAGTTAAACTCAGTTTCATTTTTTTTTTTAAAAACAAACTGCGCCTGGGGTAAAAGAGCTTTCTGAAAACAGAAAATGCTCTTGGTTTTCCGAGATGTAACATGTGTTGACCTTTATGTAGGATAGGTCATCAATATGAGATCAGTGGATTTGAGATCACATTAGTCCTTGGCAGCAGACAATAAACAATATATTACGCCCCATTCATCGCTTATATCCAGCCGCTGCTGGGTCAGACCCCAACCAATCTCATATTGATCTATCTTATAGATCAATCATCACTGGTTAAAGGAATTTGTCAACAGGTTTTTGCTACCTCATCTGAGAGCAGTCTCATGTAGGCAAAGAGAAGCTGAATCTAATGATGTATCACTTATATTACTGGGTGCAGCCTTTCTGACACAATCAGAGCTTTTAGATTTAGAATGAAGCAGAGCTGAGAAAGCTAACCCTGCTCACACCAGGCTCCCTATGTACAAAATCCATAGACAGTGAGGTGCTTATCATAGGAGGGGACGTTGCCAGACTAGTCCTGCAATGTTAATCTCTTAGTGATAAACCCTTCACACTTAGTAAACAACAGCACGCACTTTGACAAGTGACACATCCCTGAATTCTGTGTTTCAGCCACTATCTCTTGCTGTGTTCAGATTACATAGCAAAAACCCGCTGACAAGAGTCCCTTTAAATCCCAGACAACCCCTTTAAGGCTGTGTGCCCACGATGCGTTTTTTAAGCGTTTCGGCAGCGGCAAAAACGCTGCAGAAACGCTTAAAAAACGCATGGTAGAAGGCCTGCCATGTTCCCCAATGATAATCCGCATGTGCTGTGCACATGATGCGAAAATTTCCGCTGCGGATTATCATTGCGGAAAAAAACGCAGCACTACCAATAATTTTGCAGAAGTGCTGCGTTTTCGCCGCCATTGACTTGCGTTAGATTGCATGGATTACGCATCACTGCATAAGTAGATGCGGAATCCACGCGTTCCAATGTGCGGATGGTACCCGGGTGTGGAGGACAGGAGACTCTCCTCCGGACCCGGGTACCATAGAACCTGTAAAAAAAAGAATAAAATAAAAAATAAATGTTATATTTACCTTCTGACGGCCCCCGCTGCGCTCCTCCTCTCATGCCGGCAAATCGCGATGGACTGAAGGACCTGCGCTGACGTCATAGTCATGTGACGGCAGGTCCTTCAGTGCAGTGTACCGTGATCTGCCGGCAGCCAGCACCGAGCGAAGCAAGACTGCGGGGGCCATCGGAAGGTAAGTATAGATTTATTTTTTTACATTCTCTCGGGTCACACTATATAAATCCATGCCGTTTGCATGGATTTATATAGTGTGACCAAGTTGACAAGCACTTTCCAAGTGATGCTAAAATCGCTAGGAAAGCGCTTGTCAACCCGCATGCGGAAATGCAAGTGAAGAACGCTTCACTTCCGCATGTCCCTGGCAGGAAAACGCATGTACAATCCACATGTACAATCCACATGTACAATCCGGATGCGTTTTTTCTGCCAGGGAGATGCAGAAACGCTCAGGAAAAAATCCGGAGCATTTCTGCATCGTGGGCATGTGACGCTCACAGCCCTCCCTGTGATCTTGGGGTACTCGGAGCCGGGTCAGTGTAGGTGTTAAGGGGGATGCAGTCGTGGCCTGGACCCGTTCCGTGCCCAGGGCAGTCACATAAAAGATGTAATAGGCTATTCAAGGATGAGTGGTATTTTTCGACTACGCCACCTGCGGTTCCTGGTGATGGACACCAGCGCTGCTACAGTCCACGGAGGCCGATGTTACGGGCAGCTAAGATGGAACGGCTCCCCACAGACGGAGCGGGCCTCAGGGCAGTGTGAGTAGGAATGGTGGGTGCAGTGCCGCGCAGGAAATAACGAGCTGAGACGGTGTATGAAGTCATCCGGGTCTTTACTCACCTGGGATGAACTTTCAGCCGCAAAGCTTCTCTCTGCTACTCACGGTGTACTGCGGCCATCGGGAAGGGGGTTCAGCTCTTTCCAGGTAGATCAGGAGCACCTGTCGAGACCCCGCTGGTGTGTGTTCCTCTCCTTGGTATGTTGTTCTCCCACTAAGTATTCTCCTGACTATGTGTGGTTAAAACGAGGTGTAAGGCCGGGTCCCACTGGATAAACGCAGTGTAAGAGATACAGGTGGCGTAGGCCGCTCCGTCCATATCCCCCTTGGGATCCACTAAGCCTCCGGGCTTTTCTGACTGAGACTTGAAGTGACAAAGTCAGATATCGGGGGCCGGTTACCCCTCTTGCAGCAGGAATCCCTCTGGCTAGGCCAGAGTAAAGAATACAGGTGGCGTAGGCTGCTCCGTCCGTATCCACCTGGGATCCTTTTGCCTGTGGAGCCTATCTCCTCCGCTCCCCTCCAGGCCTTCTTGGGTAAGGACCTTGACCGGGTAGAGGCAGTGGTTAACTCTGACCCGCTCCTCGTCTCAAGGCCAGAGAACGAGGATCGTGTATCTTCAGTCGGCTGCGGCCTTCTGCTGGACTCTGGCGGGTGACCACAATCAGAGACGAAGACCACAATCACAGACGAAGATCACAATCAAAGACCTTGAATTTAAGATGGCCGTAGATTAAATATGAAACAATATGCGTTTCCTAAAAGTGTGTCCTCCACCCTCACCCACTACATGGTTCCCCCTATCTTTGGTTCCCCCCATCTCCTCTATCCCGGGCCGGGGCAGCACCCTGGTGCATTTAGGCCCCCTTCAGGACAGGAGTGGTGTAGTGTTGAGTGGTGAAGTGGTGTCCTGAGAGATGCTCCATCCTTACCTGGAAGAGGAGATACCACACCTCGATCTGAGGTGCAGTACCCCTGTGGCGACTGAACCCTCAGGGGCGCCACAGGCACATAGCCTAATTGGCAGAACCTTTGCTACTTTTCTCCTCATTCATCAAATTTGAAATTTGGCAAGATTCATTGGTTTAGTCACTAAGAAGATGTAGATTAGACCACATTAATTAACTGGAAAAGGCAAAATTGCACAAACGTGTGGTGCAAAAATTTCCCTTTTCATAGAAGACACAGTAAAACCTTTTTCCTTGCAGGATTAGAATGGCAATTGTTTTTTAGAGGTGTGCCATGTGTTAAATTTTGAGAATCTGTAGAGAGGGACAGAAGCGCACACAAATAATCCAGTACCGTCTGATAATAAGCAAAACTAAAGGAGTATTAGCGCTCACCTGGAGGTGTTGAGTACAGGCACATCTATTAAAGGGTGGATAACCGCTGCTGCTGCCTTGTGGCTGGAGGACATATTTCTTCCAGATTTGTATTATCCAGAATGGAGAAAGTCAAGTTAAATGGGCTGCGCTGCAGGAGTAAAAGTCTTGGCGTTCCATATAAGGTTTTTTATTAATGCCAATGCGTTTCAGTGCCGGGCCTTTGCCTTTCTCAAGATAAAAAAACAAATGTGAACATTTGGTTTACCTTGAGAAAGGCACTGAAACGCGTTGGTATTAATATAGAACTTCATTTGGAACGCCAAGTCTCTTGTACTGCCACAGTGCTGCACGCCTAATGTGACTTTCTTCATTTTGGCTAATCTATTAAAATTTGTTGCATATCACCTCAATTATCCAATCCTATACAGCTGCACACATATCTAGTAGACATATATCATACACAGTAAACCACGGAGAAGCTACAAAGCAAAGGAAAAAGTGCCCATATCGTACCACTGTCAAATACTAGTTATCATGAATGAATATATATATATATATATATTTATGGCATGGAGTACATCACATTCATAGTGGCAGTGAGCAAAGAAACAGCCAATGCCCAAAGTGATGCCATCCAGACCCTATCAGCCGGTGTATCGTCACACTCATATAACATTGTAGAAATGTGCAGTTTACATTCCTACAGTGAGTGATATAGTAAAAACCGATGTCATTAAAATGCTGTTACACAGAGATTATTTTTAATTGATAATCTCACAACAGCATGGAATTCTATTTTACCACCCACAAGTTAATGAGCGGCAATTAACATCAATCTGAATTAATGATGGATAGACTTTCCTTTTGAATCTTTTTTTATTAAGCTGACATAAGAAAATATACAAGTGCTTTGTGAGGTCAGTGAGGAATTTGCTCTCTTGTGTGACTTTAACATTGTGTACAACAAAAAGAGCAACTATTAGCAAATTACACTCCTCAATAGTCAAATTGCAACACCAAGAAGTAAAAGATGTGTAAGTATGGGAATTTGTGCATGTGGTGCTCATCATAATCGATCCTGAATAAATCGAGATGTTTTGAAAAATTAGTTTCCATTTTTTCATCATCTGCAGATCAGTAACATGTCTATCCAGCATGTGATTTCCATAATTCCATGACTTTTCCTTCTTGATGTTGCAATAACAATGTTGAGGAATATGTATTTACATATTAACAGATGCAGAAACTTCCCTCTCATAATAAAATTAATAAAATTTTAACCTGGACAGAAATTTTCATTCTGAATATTTAGCATGCCTTTCTTCCCTGTGGATTTTGAGGCAAATCCACAGCAAAATTTCAGAATTATGTAGATTTTTATTTTAGCTTTTCTTTGAAAAAATAAAATATGTTTTTCACGTCTCTAAATGTAGGAAGCACACTTTCTCTGACACATAAGCCTTGGTTTAAGGATTTTGGTTTAGTAGCACTGAGAGGTTTAATACTGACCCTCCTTGTTTGCAGTGTGTGAAGAATATAAAAAGGGTTGTTGCTGCAATATATCACAGATTAGTCAATTCACAGTCACAATGAATGACTTTAAAGGTCCTGCACTCCCTTATATATCACTTAAATCTTTGGCTTAGACTGAGACTACCACTCACATTTTCAATCCGCTTGATCACCAAAAGTAGTACACCACAATCAGATTAGGCCTTTTTCTACCCTAACAAGCTGTGCTGACCTCCTATCCTTATGCCTCGAAAATATTAAAATGGCACTGCTTGGCTGGCCCTCATCTTTTATACAGTCTGTGATAGTCCTCCCTGATTGGCTGCACTAGACCATGTGATGTGATAACTGTAGGGCATTATGGAGAAGCCCATGTGGCCGTGCTTGACGACATTAGTCCGCAGAGTCTTCAGCAGTGTGTGAAATGCTGCAAGGCATTTTTTATTATTTTTTGGCCAATCCTCATGAATCAAATTGCAGTGTGTTCGAATTCGCATGTCCTTCGAATTTCAGTTTGTAGATCGAACTGCTCTTTTCTAACATGTACCCATTATAGTCTATGGGCATGTTCACATTTCCAAAAAAAACAAACAAACCTGAGTCATGTCCATATTTAATCTGATTTGCAGATTAAAATCACACATTCAAATCAGAGGGTAGCACACAAAGTAGCATATTTATATAAAACAGGGAAATATTTGCTTTCAATCCTTCCTGATTCTGTCTTTCATATACTTTTCAGTAGGTTTCCAAAATTACCCAACATAACATAAAACTTAAAATAAACTGCAGTTTAGAGAATCATTGCTATTAATCAGGGCTCGTGTAGACGACCGTATTATTGATCCAAGTCCGATCTAACAAAACATCGGATCACACTTGGACCAATGTTAGTTTATGAGGCCGTGCACATATCCGGGGAAAAAAAATCACTCTGTCCGGGGAAAAAAATCACAGCATGTCCAATGTTGATCTGATATTCGGATCGCACTCGGCCATGCAAGTCATAATCGACCCGATTCTCTCGGATGAAAGACTATACGCTCATGTGAACCTAGCCTCAGAGATACGTCACATGCTTGTGTAGTGCCCCCAGGGGCTGTGGGGTACTCGGAAGCCGGGTCGGTCGATTCTATTGGGGTAGTCACGGCGGCGTGACCTGGTCCGTGGCTCCGGGCGGTCAATAAGAAAAAAGGGGAATAAAGTTTTGGGGATAAAGTTTCGTGACGCCACCCGTGGTACGCGGCTATAGGTGGCCGCCACTGCTGTTCAGATCCACTGGGGCAGTTGGTGACGCAGCAGAGATGGTTCAGCTCTCCAAGGGTAGAGCTAGGCCCCAGGGCAGTTAAAGAGATAATTTTTGATGTTGGTGTAGTGCAAGGCAAGTAACGCAGCAATTAAGTCAAGGACACAGCGGGGTGCAGTCTTCAAGTTTTTACTCACAGTTCTTATGGTGCTCCAGCTTACAACTGCTAGCCATGGTATAACAGCCCACGTCGTCCTGTGTCCTCCGGGGAAGTGATCCAGCCAACTCTCGGATAACTTGAGTGCACTTGATCGGAACCCCCTTCTTGTGTACCTTCCCGGGTCGTCTCTCTGCGCTGGCTCTTGCCCTCCTGCCCTGCGCCTCACACACAGTGTCCCGAGCCAGTGGCCGCGGGTCTTGTCGGGCAACGTCCTCTCTGTCCCCTTGGTCCTATATGGCCACCTTTTCATCGAATGTGTGTGGTTTTGGCTACGGCACTTAAGAGATACCGCAACCTCCAGTTTGCTAGCTAAGTTTTGCAGTTCTCCACTAGTCTAGGGCCGGTCCCCTACTACGACCTAATCCCTTCACTGTCGGCGTGAACTCGGGCGCACGGGTGGACTCCGCACTTCCCGTGCCCCTAAGATCCTTTCTCTGTCTCTGGAGCCCTTCTCTGACTCCCTTGCTCCTCTTGTTCTTTGTCTTACTGGGCCCCTCTGACTGGACCCTACTCCTCAACGGTCCTCACTCTAGGAGGCTAGGAGCTCTTGCGCCTAGGACTTCTTCTCTCTTTACTCCCTGTGACAGACTCCTGTCACCAACTTCTCTGACTGACTAACTCCTCTCGTTCTTTCTCTTACTGGGGCCCTCTGACTGGACCCCACTCCTCAACTGTCCTCTCTCACTGCGCTCTTGCTCCTAGGACCCTTCTAGATGTTTCTACCGGTCTTTTTATACTGTCTGTCATGTGACTCACGTCAACAACGGTCACTCTACGTGGTCCCCTCTACCTTAAGTCCTTCCTTCAGTGCTCCTCTAAACTACTTCCTCCACCCACCTTCTCTACCTAGTTCCCTCCTCCAGACAGGGACAGTGACTGTGCTCTCCCTCAGGAGCAATTTCGCCCTTCCCTACTGGAGTGATGTGGTGTTGGATGTGGGTGTGTGGGTCCCGGATAGTGCTCCCTCCTTACTCGAGAGTGGGGTACCACACCTCTGGCTGAGATTCAGTACCTCTGTGGCGACTGGACCTGCAGGGGCACTACACATGCAATGTTAGTATTGAGCACATGACAAAAAAGGAAAGAATACTTATTTGCTCTACTGAAGTGTAGTATTACCCTGGGATCTTTCAATCGAGGTTGGGAGACACGGAAGGAAAAAATCCCAGCTGGAGCATGGGTGAGGCACAAGAGCAATAGAAAAAAAATCCAGCAATCCCAAAAAAAAATTGTTGAATATTAAATCTTCACATTTAGAGAAAAACAATTAAAAACATATTAAAGGTGAATTAGAAAAGGGGACATAAAAAATCAGAGAAAGGATGACGCGTTTCGAACCAGCACGGATCTTATTAGAAAAGGGGAAATAAAAAATCAGAGAAAGGATGACGCGTTTCGAACCAGCATGGATCTTATTAGAAAAGGGGAAATAAAAAAATCAGAGAGAGGTTCGAAGCGCGTCATCCTTCTCTGATTTTTTTTGTCCCCTTTTCTAATTCCTAATATGTTTTTAATTTTTTCATTAAATGTGAAGTTTTAATATTGCTGAATTTTTTCTATTGCTATTGAGCACATGATGTGAACGCTGTGATATGGACACAAAAAGTGTTTCTATAGTAAATGGCTAGTCCAGCAAGTAAAATCATGCACCATTGAGTTTCAAGGCTGTAATATTGGAAAACACCAACCCCTTCATCATGTGAGCCCTTTGATGTGACCAAGGGGGGTTGGTTTTTTACTTCCCAACCAGTTGTCCTATAATAAAGCTTAAGAACTCTACAACAACTGTTCGGTCTTCATTACTTACCTGCTGATGTCCTCTATTGCTGATACTTTGTGTTATATTGCTCAGCTGGCATTTAATAAAGCATGCTAGATATAGATAAACTTATATTCTAGACTCTGCTTAGGTGAAAAGTCTGGCACCGTAGTTTGAGACGTCCAATGATTACCTGGGCATTGTATAGATGTGTAGAATACGATAGTTTTCTAATTAAGGAGCTGTTTATGGCCAACCTAGATCATGTCAAACATTTCTAGACGTCATACACAAAATCCAGCCGTGAACCCTTGTGCCACTACAGAGAAGTACATCAAATAAATAAAAAGGGGATGTTTCTCCAAAGTGCACAAAGTTTCATAGACCATCACTGGTTATTTAACATGACAGAATGTTTGTCAGTAACCCAATTCCTCATAAAAAGCACATCTATGAAACTATACTCCTTCCTGAACACTGTCAGACATTTGGAAACATTTACTAGGAATGTGTGTTGGCTGTGTGGTCTATGGAACATGCATATATCATCATTTATATGTGTGTGTGTGTGTGTGTGTGTGTGTGTGTGTGTGTGTATGATATGTCTTACTGTTAAAGGATTTAATCCCATCTTCATAGATGGATATTATTGGAGAGTGCACTTATGCAATTAATGGTTTATTAAAATTTACAGCAGTTCTTTTCTTTATAGCTTATTGCCTAGGAGACCAACCACCACTGCCATCTAGCTTATAAGCACTGCCTTGGATGAGGAGGTTACAACATTGTACCAATCATAGCTCGCTTCAAATCAGTGATTACAAGCTCAGTAGAAAAGAGCTTGTAAGCACTTGTTCTGCTGTCTAGCCACGGTGGTCGGTCTCCAAGGCAACAAGCTGTAAACAAAACAAAATTAGTAAAGGAAACTTATCACTTTGGAAAACTCTATTTACCTGCAGATGTGGGGTTGATTTGCAGGTAAATAGTGTTTCAATGCTTCCTAGCCGCCTTACTGAAAGTGTAATTACTTTCCTCTCAGGAACCTTTAACTTTCAGTCATGTGGGCGAGCACAGAGCTGCCACAGTCATCGCTCACTATACTGCACGCCTCTGCACTTTGATTGACAGCTCACTCTCCACAGATGCACTGCACAGATAGCTGTCACTCAAATTGCCAAGGCGTGCTTACAGTCGCCGCTCACAATATAGTCTGTGCACACCCCCATGACTCAAAGCCGGCGGCTCCTGGGAGGATATAAGTTCATTTTCTCCTGGTAGCTGCACTTGTAGTAAGGCGACCAGAATATCTGCAGGTAAATAGCGTTTTACAAGGTGAAAGGTTTCCTTTAGATACAGGAAAAATATATCATTGTACCTTGTTAGCCAGTAGATAAAAAATATGTACTGTCTCTCTACTGGAACATCTACTAACTCTCAAATTTTAATAGGTTCCCTTTAATATCTCAAGACAGGCTGAAAATGTTAATAAGCATTAAATTGCAGAATTGCTCATATGTATAAGCACCATGCGACGATAACCATCTATGAAGCCTGTGGATGTGCAGTACTTCATTGTGCATTATTGCTTTCTTAGGAATGGTCTAGTTATGATCTACATCAATTCATGTTAGATTTATTTGCTAAGATGTCGAGAATGTTGTACTGAAGGTAAGGAATTAGACAACACAAATGTCTTACCTGATTTTTATTCCTTTTATCACCTATACAATATCAATTAGAGAGG
Organism: Phyllobates terribilis; assembly: GCF_046119375.1. Taxonomy (NCBI): domain Eukaryota; kingdom Metazoa; phylum Chordata; class Amphibia; order Anura; family Dendrobatidae; genus Phyllobates; species Phyllobates terribilis. The sequence goes on from NW_027362765.1 coordinate 107,932,046, forward strand.
AATGGCAGGACTATTCATTTCCATAAAGCACGGGTGACTTAGTCACTCAATATTACCTGCATAGGTGCTAAAAATGGCTAAAATACATTATTGTCTCACATACGAAGTGGACAAAGAGATGTAGTTCTGTACGTATCTTTCATAAGAGCTAGTATATTGTGGCCTTGTCAGTCCTGCCCGGGCCGGGGACATCATTGGTTATTTTCTATTTTTCTGACATTGATATATTATAATAGCCCTATTGAATTTATTATAGGCCATCGATGCAAATACTTTTATGCCCAAAAACGACAAAAGTATTCTCGGAGTGATACCTTTATTGGCTAACCAAAAAAACTAGCCAATAAAGGTATCACTCCGAGAATACTTTTTGTCACTTTTGGGCATAAAAGTATTTACATCGATTTTTCTGGCTAACACGGTACCACAATATAATTTTGCATTCTCCATCATTATAGGCCATCCAAATAATTGGCACTCACATGCTCATAACTGTCATCATTCAGGACAGATTCTTGCTCGCCAATTGTCTTGTGGATTCAGAAGCAAATCCTCCCATCTGATTGAAATTGGTGAGTTTCACAAAAATATGTGACATCTGCACACCAACACAGCCGAACCGATATATTTCCATTATTGTTTCTGATGTAACTGGCTGTCAGATATATGGTGGGATCCCCATGCACCAGTCCTACTGCATCATAATTAGCTTAGGGCGACTTTCCACCAAACCTCTAGTCAATCCAAGTCCAATATGCACCGGAATTATCCCTAACAAAAATATTCTTTATTGACCACGTCACATAACAGGTAATAGAAAAAAGCAGCCTCTTTCAGACTCAAATGGCCTTTATCAAGCTGGAGCAAGAAAGTTTGTTTTTTTACTGTAACTTGATAAAGGTCGTTTGAGGCTGAAATGTTGCCGTTTTCATCCAACTTTTTCCGTAAAACTTCAGTAATGATAACATTTTGTTTTGAAGGCGTCCTTGTAGTATTTATCAATGAATACACATGTTATTGAAGATGTCCTTGTACTAATGATCTTGGAATGCCCATACACATAACACATAGAGTGGCTCTCAACCTTCACGTACATTTGTATTCTTTGGGGAGAGGAACCTGCTATCCGCCACTTCTCAAGGCAGCTTATATATTTTGGTAGATCAAAAGGATCAAAATATAAATTCCGATCCTCTGAAAATGAAGTTTGACTAATTTTAATGTGTATGGGAGTTCATCAGAGGAAATTAACGATGAACAATCCTTTAAACAACTGGAAACCATTGTCTCGTATGATAGTTGAATGAAGGACCCTTCATTCACAAATGATTTTTTCTTTGAAGAATGTTTCCAGAAAGTGATTGAACAAATGTAGCCATCATTATGGACTAAATTACGTATGGCTGCATCAGCTCTACAGTCAGTCGTTTATTCAACAGATGTTTCGCCAGTATCCTACTTCTTCCTAGGCTGGAGTCCCATTTTATTAATTAACATGATGTGAACCCTGTCTTATATGTATGGTCATCTTTAGGGTCACTTTTATGCACAAGGTATCATAGTTTCAGTTTGAGGTGTAATGAAATAAGGGTCTCCTTAAAAGGGTTGTTTTGAGAAAAAGAAAAGTTACCCAGGGTCTGAGCTGACACAGGAGAAGTAGACATCTCCCTTCCATCAATATGCATAAACAACTGGAATATAGTAATAAAACTTAACTTTTAATTAAATATAATAAAAACTACTTCATATATTAAAGTGCTCATGATGCCAGGGCTCATTATAAAAAACGATCTCACCCAGGGCTTGATACTTCAGACGAATTCAGGGTACCAGGTAATTCATCCAATTGCTGGAATTCAAATAATGTTCCCTATGTGCCCTGTCGTGCCCTGTAAAGTCTCCCACTCTCACAAGCGCAGTACCCAAGTGTGGCCTGCTCTAATGCAAATAACCCCTAAAAAAGAATTGCCCTCCCAACGCATTTCCGCTTCAATATCGAGGCCTCATCAGGGGAGTAAACTACATAATAAATCAGTGGAAGATCACCGTCGAGCACTGAATGGGGCAAAAGCTTGGAAACTATCAAAACGTTCACAGCTACAGTTAAGTAGTAAAATCCAAATCTCCCTTCCATCAGCAGCAGGACCAATGAGGCCTGTGTTTGGCTGCAGCGGTCAGGTGACTTGAGTAAGTACTCTCTGAAATGTAAACTTCTGTGGAATATGTTGACACTATAGAAATAAAAATTATAATTATTATAGTAGCTTGTTTTCGGAATGATTTTCTGATGATGCTTAAATCAACTGACCACTGCAGCCAATCACAGACTGCACTGGTCCTGCTGCTTATGGAATGGTAATGGCTCCCTCTTCCTGTTTCTTCTTGCACTGGAACCAGATGGGTGTTGTTAGGTGAGTATCATTTAAGATGCATTTGCAGTGATCAGTTATCGGGGATGAGCTTTCCTAGGAACACTTTTCTCGATAATTGTGCAATATAAACATGCTAACGATTACCCGATGAATGAGCAAAACTCTCGTTCGTCAGGTGAGATGAACTTTTGGATAGCTTAAAAGTTCATTGATCAGTGTCCACAGGACCATGTTCTGCTGAACACATCATACTGTATATATTGCGCTGAGTGAACATTATTTGTTGTAAATGGGGTATTATTAGTTTTGATTGTGGCACTTTTATTTCTTTAAGGGGCATTGTTACTTTAAGTGCACACTCAAGGGTATTAATTGTTTAAAGGGGTCACTTGTATCTGTCAAAGGAGCATACGGGGCATTATTACTTAGCACCGTGCGAGCATTAATACTTTCTAAGGGACACTATTATTTTCAGGTGCACTATCTATCTAGCACACAGTCTGTGTAGCATTTTTTGGGGGAGGGTAATCATAGTAATGACACAATTTTTACTTTATTGATCCCGAGGGAAATGACAGCATCACTGCAGCAGAACATAGACATGAATTACAACATAACAGTAGAATTTTTCAGGTAGAATCTCATACATTCCTATTCATGACCAGTCAGTACGATAGACCATTAGAACGCCAATAATACACCAGTCAATAGTAGAAATTCACACTTAGGTAGTTAAAAATTAAGGGATGACACTATAAATATTGAGTCTTTTGCATAAACTTGATATATCAATAAAAGTGTAAAAACTTCTGAAATGCTGTCAATTATACTCCAGTAAACAGAGAAACATTTGACTGAAAGATCTAAAAAAAACTGAAGCAGAAAATTTTGTGAAATCAAAATTTGTTTCAGTCTCAAAACTTTTCACCGCGACTGTAAACAGGCTATTACACGGCCGACGATCAGCAAACAAATAGCTGGATCGGTCGACAGATATCTATTGTGTTTAGGGCCCCTTAATTTGTTATTTTTTTAGAGCTCCAAACCCCTGGGGATTCTTTCTTTTGGCCCCAATAACCCCTTGAATGTGTATTTGTTATTTTATATTGTTTTCAATGCCGTACTTGATAAACAGTGGATCTCGGTGGCCTTACTGCTCTAATCTCTACCTTATCTGTCCCTTGTTCTTGTATTCACTGATAATAGGAAGAAAAATGTGTAAACATTGAAATTAGTGTTGAGCACACAAGACATTTTATTAACCTGAACCAAGTCGGGAAAGAAGACACAGGAATTCATCCTGTTAAAGTATTTTGGAGGGAACCTTTAGGCACATTAAAAGTCACCTTGAGATTACAGAAAATGGGACAGGAAAAAAAGAAAATACAATTCTCTTTATTTGCTTATCTTGCCTCATTCTTTGTGTTTGTGAGCAATGAAATATTGATTTTACTTTGCGAGGGATTTGCAGTATCCTAAAATCAACTTACACTGTGGATAGAAAAACTGAACTTTGAGCAATAGGTCATTTTTGTTTTTAATTAATTAACTTGAAAATGTTTCGCTACACAAAATGAAACAGATTTTAGAGAATGTAGAGATATGTACAGTATGTCATATAGACTATATGGACAAACGTATTGGGACACTTACACATTTGACCTCCAGAACCTTTTATGACCTCCTATTTTACATCCATAGACATTAATATGGAGTCTGTCCCTTTGCAGCTACATCAGCTTCCTCTCTTCTGGGAAGACTTTCTACAAGATTTTGGAGGTGTCTGTTGGATTTTTGCCCGTTCATCCAGAAGAGCATTTGTGAGATCAGACACTGATGTTGGCGGAGAGGACCGGGCTCACAATCTTCGTTCTAGTTCATCCAAAAGGTGTTGCATGGGGTTGAAATCATGGCTTTGGCGGGACAGTCAAGTTCTTCCACAACAAACAACATTGAGTTGGAGGAGTGGGCCAAAATCCCTGCTGTAGTGTGTGCAAACTTGGTCAAGAACTACAGGAAACTTCTGACCTCTGTGATTGCAAACAAAGGTTTCTGTACCAAATATTACGTTCTGTTTTTCTATTGTATCAAATACTTATTTCATGCAATAAAATGCAAATTAATTATGTAAAAATCATACAATGTGATTTTCTGGTTTTTATTTTTAGATTCTGTCTCTCACAGGCGAAGTGCACCTATGATAAAAATTACAGACCTCTCCATTCTTTGTAGGTGGGAGAATTTGCAAAATTGGCAGTGTATCAAATTTCCCCACTGTACCTCCATATGTTAACTTATACAAATATTGCTGTCAATCACTGGTAGGACCGCCCACTGGACAGAGAATCCCAAAAGGAGCAAAGGAATAAATGATTTAAACACAGGTTATACTGAATCTTTTCTCCCAAAACCAGTCTACTATATCAGTTTACTCAGCTCCCCCTGCTCTATAACATGGTGCCTACAGATTGGAGTACAATTTCATGGTGACAGAACCTGAAAGGTCCCCCATGCCCACCAGCATTGGCGTATTCCTTGATAAATACTCAGCCTCTATATTAATAGATGTTTAAAAAATAAATAATTTTAAAGTCCATTTTAAATATGCAAATAATTTTGACTAATCGATGGGGCATTTGTTTTTCCAGAGTAGTTGTCCAACTAACATGATTTGCAAAAGCCAGTGTCTCGAACATGCGCACAACTTTCTTTTCCACACTCCATTGTGCCTCTGAAGCCGGGTGTACGTTTCCCGGCCTCAGAGGAACACTGCGCATGTCTGGAAGCAAAGAAGAAGCCTGACGTCAGAAGAACCGACCTTCCGGCAACTCGGCGACTGATCTTCGGCTCCTCCGTAAGAAGCCATCTTTTTCGCTTCAGAACACGTTTTTTGATCCAGCTAAAAATTGGATAGCAACTGCAAAGGAGGCAAATGAAAAACACTTTATAACACGTCCGTATCCATTCAAATGAATAGATCCTGTAGTGGAATGTTTTCTTTTCATTTTTAAGATCCCAAAAAGGATCCAAAACTTAAAATAACTACTAGACACGTGAACAGAGCCTAAGGGTACTGTAGATACTGTAGTACCTGTCGAGTATTTCATGCCGAAGCCACTTCAGGAAAATGCCGGTGGTGTTTTTCCTGAAGCATCCTTTTTGGCGACCCTTGTGTCATTTTTTGCCGCAGCTTTGCATCCAGCTTTTTTTTTACATTATGTATGAGCGGAAGCCACCAGAAGAATGGACCGGTCACTCCTTCTAACCACTTTGTGGCTTTCGAAGCCTGAAGCTGTGAAAAGAAACTTGCTTCGGTCTATAAGACCTTCATCAGTGTACCGAATGCTTCAGTAACGGTACAACGATATCCACGGACAAGCTTTTGGCATGCACGCACTTTGTCAAGATTTCTTCAGGGATATTGTGTCCTTCTCCCTTCTTTTTCTATTTACTGAAGTAGTCTGTACACTGATGAAGGTCTTATAGACCGAAACATCTGCACTACTGTATTTTGGACTGTAATTAAAAATGTCAAAAAAATTGCCATCCGTTTTGAGTGACAACTCTAATGCAATCCATCTCCTAGGATCTGCTCACAGGTCCGTTTATATGTTCCGTTTAGAACAGACAAACGGAGCAGGTAAGTGGAATTAGCGTCCTGTGCAGACCTGTTTCAAAGAGAAGCAGAGGGAGCCCATTAATTTATATGGGGCCCATCTGCTTTCCATTTGATTTTTAGAACGGAAGGAATAGTTTTGCCTGTAGGACTTTTTTATCTATTCTAAAAATAACAATCAGAAAGCAGACCGACCCATGACTGCACAAGATACTACTTCTGTTTATCTGCTCCGTTTGTCTAAACGGATCAGACAAATGGAAAACAGAAACGGACATGTGAACAGATCCTTACATTCTCATTAAAAAGGAACCTAAAGTTGATCAGTGTATTGACAGCAACAGTCACAATCCAGCAGGATGTATGTGTGTACATAGCAGTGATCCTCATAACAACCCCCTCCTGACACCAGGCAGAGAGCAGGAATGTGGAGGGGGAGTGCTGCTAATCTTATTAAACACATTTACATCATTACAATAAATACTGGGGACAAAAAACAATATCTTTCATCCTAAAATGATTGAACGTTAATTTTAGACTATATTCACATACAGCATTTATGCAGCGTATTTTTTGTTTTGCAGTTTTTTTATGCTGCTTTTTACAGCACCGGCAAAAGCTATGTGATTTCAGAACTCTCAGGCTATGTTCACACATCATGTTTTTTTCAGCATTTTTTTTCTGCAGAAAAACCTGATCTCTTGCCAGGAGGTTGTTCAGGATTTTTCTTGCTTTTTTGCTTATGTTTTGGTGCGTTTTTGCTGTGTTTTTTTTCACTGTCTTTTTGTGTCTTATATGCATGTACATAAAGTTCAGTGAAAAAAAAAAATCTTATTCTGGTTTTGGCACAAAAAAACGCTGAAAAACCTGACACCTGCGTTTTTGGTGCGTTTTTTTCTACATTTTTTTCACCACCCATTACTTCCGATGGGTGAAAAAACGCTGAAAGAAGTGACATGTTCTATTTTGCAAAAAAACATGCAAAGCACAAAATACTGAACAAAAATAACCCATGATGTGTGCATGAGATTTCTGGAATCTCAGACTTTGCTGGTACTGTAAAACACAGCTGAAAATTTGCATAAAAAAACCACTGAAAAAAACATTTTGTAGCCTCATGCGCACGCTTGTATTTTTCTCCTGAATTTTATAACTTCAGTGTTTTTGAAATCTTTAACATGTCACTTCTTTCAGCGTTTTTGCAGCATTTTTTACCCAGAGAAAACACTGAGAGTGCAAAAAATATCTCCCATAATTAATGTTTTTGCAGCAGTTTTTTTCTTTTTTTTTGTGAATAAAACATGTATTATAGATAAATCATACAAGTAATCCGCAACAAAAAATGTTAAAAAGGCGCCACAAAAATGTTCAAAAATTAGCATTTTGAATGCAACATTTTTACTGCTAAGAGAGCAGGTTTTGGCTGCAGAAAAAGGCTGCAAGGGAACGTAGGTTATAACCTTACTTTGCAAAAAAAATAACAAGCAAAAGAAAATGTAATACAAAAGATTTGTTTGCAATGCAAAAGTTAAGGAGGACATACATTGTTATGTCTATATAATAAAAGGCACAATTGTAAAAATTGAAATTGTTGAGTAGATAGTATAGAGAGCAGGCACTCCTGTGACATTTTTTAGGCTATGTGGCTGCAAATCTGCAGATTTAGAAATATGGAGCGTGCTCTGCAGATTTGGAAATACGGAGCATGCTCTGCAGATTTAGAAATACGGAGCGTGCTCTGCAGATTTGGAAATACGGAGCATACTCTGCAGATTTAGAAATACGGAGCGTGCTCTGCAGATTTAGAAATACGGAGCGTGCTCTGCAGATTTAGAAATACGGAGCATGCTCTGCAGATTTAGAAATATGGAGCATGCTCTGTAGATTTAGAAAAACGGAGCATGCTCTGCAGGTTTAGAAATACGGAGCGTGCTCTGCAGATTTAGAAATACGGAGCGTGCTCTGCAGATTTAGAAATACGGAGCGTGCTCTGCAGATTTGGAAGTACGGAGCGTGCTCTGCAGATTTGGAAGTACGGAGCATACTCTGCAGATTTGGAAATACGGAGCATGCTCTGCAGATTTAGAAAAAAGGAGCATGCTCTGCAGATTTGGAAATATGGAGAATGCACTGCAGATTTAGAAATATGGAGAATGCTCTGCAGATTTGGAAATATGGAGAATGCGCTGCAGATTTGGAAATACGGAGCATATGCTCTGCAGATTTGGAAATACGGAGCATGCTCTGCGGCTTTAGAGATACGGAGAATGCTCTGCGGATTTAAAAATACGGAGCATTCGCTGCAGATTTGGAAATATGGAAAATGCTCTGCAGATTTAGAAATATGGACAATGCTCTGCAGCTTTGGAAATACAGCATGCTTTGCAGATTTAGAAATACGGAGAATGCTCTGCGGCTTTAGAGATACGGAGAATGCTCTGCGGCTTTAGAGATATGTAGAATGCTCTGCGGATTTAGAGATATGGAGAATGCTCTGCGGATTTAGAGATATGTAGAATGCTCTGTGGATTTAGAGATATGGAGAATGCTCTGTGGATTTAGAGATACGGAGAATGTTCTGCGGCTTTAGAGATATGGAGAATGCTCTGCGGATTTAGAGATACTGAGCATGCTCTGCAGATTTAGAAATACGGGGCGTGCTCTGATTTTGGTTCTGATTTTTTCCGCTCCATATGAATATAGTTTTGAAAACCCTGCGCACTTGCTTGATGCTGTAAATTGATATTGTAGCAAAACCTGAACGTGTGAATAAAGGACATAACACATAAACTGAAACCGAGGACAATCACCTGTAACAATAAAAAACCTTTGGACCGTCCGTCCACCAACACCTGGTAAAACAGGTTACACATTGTAGCAGGGTTTCTAAATGGGCAGCGCTTGCCCCACACCTACATAACCACAATATTGGTGTGAATTTGGCAATTACATACAAACCTTTCCTTCTTTGCAGATGGGAACATGTTAACAAAATCTCTTTTTGTAACCTGCCCCAATGTGTTTTACATTTTGTTGAATACAATAAAGTGTTCACCAGATCATCGATGTCTTTTAGGTGGAGGGGGCCGATACATAGTAGTTATTCAATGGATGGTTTGATTCATGCTCACAAGTCTTTAAATCTTTCATCTGTACTATCAGTCTAGACAGTGAGTGACTCAGTAAGGAACCATCTACCATCTGAGCAATCAGCATTTATCCAGCTAAATCTGCATTTATGTAAAATGTCATTATTTATAATAAGTTACAATGAATATTCTGATGTGCTTGTATTGGAACAGGGTCTGATGCTACAAAGTATTCATTCCATCGTACGGCCAGATATGGCATTTATCCTTCATCAGACTCCCACAGACAGTTTATTAATAATGACTAAGGCCGAGGATCGGACTGGCCAACAGGAGAACGGGAGAATCCTCTGGTGGGCCACCATGCAAGAGTAAGCTATTTACCCCCAACATAAGCAGTAGTTGGCCAATACATTAATTCCCTATGTACAGACAAAAGCAGAATCTCATCATTCATTCAACAAACTACCTAGTTTATTTTTATATAGAATCAGAAGTAAATTTGTGAAGGAGGGTAATATAATATTGGTATAAAGCTGAACAGTGCGCCGCCCCAGTCAATGTTACTGGTGGGCCCTTGCTACCTCAGTCAGGCCCCAGCTCATCATTGCTGATTACTAATTTGCTCTCTATTAGCCTTAATTTCTGTAAGTTTTGCCCCAGTTTTTTAAGTTGTCTTTCACTTTTAAGCTATGTTCACACATAGAGTTTTTGATGTGTTTTTTTTTTCCCGCAGACAAAACCTGCTCTTTTGGCAGTAAAGAAGCAATGTCAAAAAAGCAGGTTTTGCTGAGGTTTTGCCGTGTTTTTGTCAGGGCACATACGTATGTCTTTTGTGCATGCTGATAAAGTTTAGTGCATAAAAAAATAACCTGATTCAATTTCCTCATTTTTGGGGGCCAAAAACGCAGCAAAACCTGATACCTGCCTTTTTTTGCAGCGTTTTTTTTGCTGCATTTTTGTGGTGTTTTTGCACTACCTTTTGCTTTCAATGGGTGAAAAATGCTGAAAAAACGTTGAAAGAAATGATATGCATTTTGCAAAAACGCAGCTCTTTGTAAAACAGTCATGAAAAAACCCCAAGGTGTGAGCATGAGATTTCTAAAGTCTCATAGACTTTGTTGGTACTGTAAAACGCATCTGAAAATTTGCATTAAAAAATGCTGCAAAAATGCAGCGTGTGAACATAGCCTTATGTCAGTTTTTGACTCTGACAACTTTGCTAATCCAGATGTTTTAGGCTGCGTTCACATTCATCGGTTTTGCTGTGTTTTTTTTTTCTACAACTAAAACCTGCTCTCTTGGTAGTAAAAAAATGCTGCATTCAGGGTTTTTTCCAGCATATTTTAGTAGCATTTATTGTTGCAGATTACATGTGTGATTTGTCTACAGTACACGTTTAATAAAGTTAGTTTTATTCACCAAAAATTCAGCAAAGAACGCTATAAAATTGCAGAAAAACCTGTTTGCGATGGTTTTTTTGCAGCGTTTTTGCACATTTTCATTGATTTCTCTGTGTGAAAAAAAACACTGCAAAAACTGACAGAAATGATTTAAAAAGCGCTGCAATTCTCAAATTCAGACAGAAAAGAATACAAGTGTCTGCATCTGATTTCTGAAATCTCACAGCTTTTGCTGGTACTATAAAAAGCAGTTTCTTATTTGCATAAAAAAAAGCTGCAAAGCAAAAAGCTGCATGTGAACATAGGCTTAGGCTACGGTCACACTATCAGTATTTGGTCAGTATTTTACATCAGTATTTTTAGCCAAAACCAGGCGTGGGACAATCAGAGGAAAAGTATAATAGAAACACGTCACCACTTCTGTATTTATCACCCACTCCTGGTTTTGGCTTACAAATACTGGTGTAAAATACTGACTAAATACTGCAGGTGTGACTGTAGCCTTAGACAGATTCATGAAATGCAACTTTTCCAAATGTCACTTTTTTGGGTGTAGCTCACTCCAGTTACTATCTGGAGTAAAGTTTTTGGCAGATTTTTTTTTATTTTGGCGCAGTTGAAAACTAACGTGCCACATTTTAAAGGATTATGCAACTTTTTGCATGAAAAACTGGCAAAAAAGTTAAAGACAAAAATAAAGAGCATTTTTTATTCTGTTGACAAATTCATGGACTGCGGGCGACATTTTGATGAATTTGGTGCAAATTGTAAATGATGAATCTTGCCCTTAGTCTTGTGGCCTTATATTCTGTAGTACTGTACACGGGTTGTCAAAAGCACTCCATGTGCTGATATATAGTGCGTTGTGATATACAGTACCTCTGTAAGGGCTCGTGCACATGACCGTATTTTCAGTCCAAGTGGGATCCGACAAAATAACGGATCGCACTCAGACCAATGCTATTCTATGGGGCCGTGCACATGTCCAATTTTTTTCTTTGACTGCTCTGGTCCGAGGAAAAGAATGGCTGCATGCCCAAGTTTGATCGGATATTCGGATCGCACTCAGCCATGCAAGTCAATAAATCCATGGAAAACATCAGATGACATCTGAGTGCAGTCTGATTTCCATGGACTTACAGAATGGAGAAGGTGGAGAAATGTTTTTCTCCATATACTCCTCATCCAAGAGAATCGGATCATACTATGATCTCACTCTGATCAATTAGTATAATCAGCCCGATTCTCTTGGATGAAAGAATATACGCTGGTGTGACCCTAGCCTAATAGTGCTTCATGCCACATTTTTTTCCCCTTCGATGCATGAAGAATTTGACATGAGAATTGGCGGCATGCGGAGGTGCAGTAAGTTCCGTATACCTCTACGGGCACTAATACGGTTTATAGATTGTGTAGGGAAGTAATACAGCTGTGCGCACAAGGTCGTAGGAGGATGCTACGTGATTATCAAATTTTTGAGCACGATGAAATCTCTCTTGTTGATACATTGGTAGGCAGGGGAGCGGAGATGTCATTGGTGCAACCCAAGGGCCCAGGGGGTAAGGGGTCCACTTCCCCCTCTAAAGCAGGTGGAATTGTGCATTCTGATGACCTATTGGACTGTGAGGGGTCCATATATTCTTCTTGCGCAGGGTCCTATTCTGTCTGTGTCCCCCAGTGTTGATAGGTAATGGTGGGAATTTCTTTCTGCATAGTTTGCTTTATTCTACAGTAGAACAGGGATGTCAAATTCAAACACACAAAGGGCCAAAATGAAAACTTGGACAAAGTCACGGGCCAACCAGTATACAGTATAATGGGCCCGACATAGTCCTCCATACAGAATAATGGGCCCCACATAGTCCTCCATACAGTATTATGGGCACCACATAGTCTTCCATACAGTGTAACGGCCCCACATAGTCCTCCATACAGAATAATTGGCCCCACATAATCCTTCATACAGTATAATGGGTCCCACATAGTCCTCCATACAGAATAATGGGTCCCACATAGTCCTCCATACAGAATAATGGGCCCCACATAGTCCTTCCATACAGTATTATGGGCACCACATAGTCCTCCATACAGAATAATGGGTCCCACATAGTCCTCCATACCGTATAATGGCCCCACATAGTCCTCCATACAGAATAATGGGCCTCACATAGTCCTCCATACAGAATAATGGCCCCACATAGTCCTCCATACAGTATAATGGGCCCCACATTGTCCTCCATACAGAATAATGGGCCCCACATAGTCCTCCATACAGTATTATGCGCACCACATAGTCCTCCATACAGAATAATGGGTCCCACATAGTCCTCAATGCAGAATAATGGGCCCCACATAGTCCTCCATACAGTATAATGGGTCCCACATAGTCCTCCATACAGAATAATGGGCCTCACATAGTCCTCCATACAGAATAATGGCCCCACATAGTCCTCCATACAGAATAATTGGCCCCACATAATCCTTCATACAGTATAATGGGTCCCACATAGTCCTCCATACAGAATAATGGGTCCCACATAGTCCTCCATACAGAATAATGGGCCCCACATAGTCCTTCCATACAGTATTATGGGCACCACATAGTCCTCCATACAGAATAATGGGTCCCACATAGTCCTCCATACCGTATAATGGCCCCACATAGTCCTCCATACAGAATAATGGGCCTCACATAGTCCTCCATACAGAATAATGGCCCCACATAGTCCTCCATACAGTATAATGGGCCCCACATTGTCCTCCATACAGAATAATGGGCCCCACATAGTCCTCCATACAGTATTATGGACACCACATAGTCCTCCATACAGAATAATTGGCCCCACATAATCCTTCATACAGAATAATGGCCTCACATAGTCCTCCATACAGAATAATGGGCGCCACATAGTCCTCCATACAGAATAATGGGCCCCACATAGTCCTCCATACAGTATAATGGGCCCCACATAGTCCTCCATACAGTATAATGGCCCCACATAGTCCTCCATACAGTATAATGGGCCCCACATAGTCCTCCATACAGAATAATGGGTCCCACATAGTCCTCAATACAGAATAATGGGCCCCACATAGACCTCCATACAGTATAATGGCCCCACATAGGGGTGGTGGTTCTGGTGTTGAGGGCCAAATAAAACCACCCTGCGGGCCAGATTCGGCCCACGGGCCAGAGTCTGACTTGTATGTTCTAGGCTTTCTGTGCCATGTGGTGCATGTACCTGGACCATGATTTTTCAGATGTTGCCCGTTTATAAACGTAGTATAGAACAACTGACTCTGTAGTGTAGAGTAAATGAGCACATGCACATAAGGTGTGATCCATCCTTCCTGAAGCATTTGTCACTGCCAGGCACTAGATGATTACCCTACAATGACTTCTTCAGGAGTTTCAGTATGTTCTCTGTCACTCTCCATCTCCTCATTTCTCCCTGCCAGTCATTACTTCCTTAGCGCTCATGAAATTTGTCACAATCAATAGAAATATCATCTGCACAGCGTGCCTCAGCTGTCACTGTCATCTGGAAGTGCTGCTAAACCGTGCGGAGCTTTTCATCCAGTATGAGAATCACCCACTACTGTCAGCTGAGTAAGCAGTCTGATAAATCCCGGCAAGGCATTGCATCTATTGACACCACTGTGCATGTCCACGAGGGACTCAGGGGTCCGTCAGCTATGTCGCTTATTTGTGTGTCTATTAATGTGATTTGTGTATTTATCTGTGAAAACTATGGTTTTCTGCCCATGATTGTTGACAGTGGTCTCTAATCCAGACGCACACAAGGTACACACACAACATGGGGAGATGTACAAGACAAAGCAATCCACCTGAACTCACAATTTAACCCCAACACGACCGCCGTAACGTATTTTCAGTTAAGGGTACTTATTCCTCAGCGCCGTGAAAATGTGATGCTGAGGAATAAGGCTGTAGCGCCCCCAGAGTCGGAAATTCTCCAGGGTCTCAGCTACCGGGGGTAGCTGAGACCCTGGAGAATATGATCAGGGCCGGTTTTTCTGGTCCTCGGTCACGTGATCACCGATCACAAAAAAAAAATGTGGGCCCATGGTTTTCAATCATTTCACTCTCCTCTGATATGATATACATGTCAGAGGAGGGAGAAATGAAGCCCCCCGAGACCCCGGTACCTCCGCCGTCCTCCGATCTCCCCCTGATGGTGCCCCGGCTCCCTGACATCTTTCTGTAAAAAAAAAAATGGCGGGCGCATTCGCAGTGCGCCTGCCAAGATCTGCCCAGCAGCAACAGAGAATTTTCCCTATTAGTTCATTTTGATCACTGTGATAAACCATATCACAGTGATCATAATAAAAAAAAAATCAAACACCCTCTTGTACCCCCCTTAGGTAAATAAAAATTATAAAATAAAAAATATATATTTTTGGTTAGGACTAGGATTAGCCAAGGGTTATGGTTAGGGTTAGCCCAGGGTTAGGGTTACGGTTAGGATTAGGGATAAGGTTGTGCTAGGGTTGGGATTTTTTCAAAAGTAAAGAAAAAAAAAATGATGACGATATGGCGACTAGTGTTTAGCGCAAGTGCTCGCTACTTGAGTTTGCATCGGGTGCTCGGGTATGCACCCAGTATAGCGGGTGCTCGAGTGAGATGCTCGACTTCTCGCCCGCATGTTTTGCGGTTATTAGACACCCAAAAAAAAGACGTGAGGATTGCCTGCCATAAACGAGCGATCCCAGTATGTCTTTTTGGGTGTCTAATAAATGTGAAACATGCGGGGCGGGGACTCGAGCATGTTTTTTGAGCACCCGTGATACATGGTGCATACCCGAGTACCCGATGCAAACTCAAGTAGCGAGCACTTGCGCTCAAGACTAATGACAACTTATTCAATATGATGACCTAATGTTATCAAATTCTCTGTTGTACCTCTGGGTTCAAAATGTTCAGTATACCCGTTGATAAAATCCCTGAGGGGTGTAGTTTCCAAAATTGGGTCACTTGTGAGGGGTTTCCACTGTATAGGCACATCAGGGGCTCTCCAAACTCAACATGGCGTCCACTAATTATTCAAGCAAATTTTACATTCAAAAAGTGAAATGGCGCTCCTTCCCTTCTGAACCCTGCCGTGTGCCCAAACAGTGGTTTTGCCCCACATATGGGATATCAGCTTACTCAGGAGAAATTGCACAACAAATTGCTTGGTGCAATTTCTCCTGTTACCCTAATGAAAATGCAAAATTGGGGGCTGAAAAACATTTTTGTGGGAAAAATTTGAAAATTTTATTTTTATGGCTCAATGTTATAAACTTATGTGAAGCACCTGGGGGTTCAAGGTGCTCACCACACATCTAGATAAGTTCCCTGAGGGGTCTAGTTTCCAAAATGGTGTCACTTGTGGGAGGTTTCCACTGTTTAGGCACATCAGGGTCTCCCCAAACGCAACATGGCGTCTGCTAATTATTCAAGCAAATTTTACATTCAAAAAGTCAAATGGCGCACCTTCCCTTCCGAACCCTGCCGTGCGCCCAAACAGTGGTTTTCCCCCACATATGGGGTATCGGCTTACTCAGGAGAAATCGCACAACACATTTTGTGGCCCATTTTCTCTTGTTACCCTTGAGAAAATTAAAAATTTGAGGCCTGAAGTAAAATTTGTGTGAAAAAAAGTTAAATGTTCACTTTTTCCTTCCACATTGCTTCAGTTCCTGTGAAGCACGTGAAGGGTTAATAAACTTCTTGAATGTGGTTTTGAGCTCCTTGAGGGGTGCAGTTTTTAGAATGTTGTCATTTTTGGGTATTTCCTGTCATAAAGGCCCCTCATAGTCACTTCAAATGTGATGTGGTCCCTAAAAAAAAATGTTTTTGTAAATTTTGTTGGAAAAATGAGAAATCGCTGGTCAACTTTCAACCCTTATAACTTCCTAACAAAAAAAAATGTTGGTTCCAAAATTGTGCTGATGTAAAGTAGACATGTGGGAAATGTTATTTATTAACTATTTTGTGTAACATATCTCTCTGATTTAAGGGTATAAAAATTCAAAGCTTGAAAATTGCGAAATTTTCCAAATTTTCGTCAAATTTCTGTTTTTTTCACAAATAAACGCAAGTGATATCGAAGAAATTTTACCACAATCATGAAGTACAATATGTCACGAAAAAACAGTCTCAGAATCAGGGGAATCCGTTGAAGCGTTCCAGAGTAATTACCTCATAAAGTGACAGTGGTCAGAATTGTAAAATTTGGCTTGGTCATTAAGTACTTAATTGGCTCCGTCCTTAAGGGGTTAATAGACATCTTGGATGCCAGACAACAGCTTGCTTACATCTCCTGAAGAATTGTGGATTGCATGAGCAGATGATATCTTTACTTTGTCTTTGTTGTCTATTAAACATTTGAAATCATAGATTAACAATTCAGTCTAAATATCTTCATAAAGTTGGACTTTTGGCTGCAAATTACCTTGAGGTTAGCCACATGTTTCCTCACAGAGGGAAAAAAGTTACATGAAAATCCAAATAATTTCGAAATGCCTAGAATCTCTGAACTAATTATAAGTCGCCTGTGTCTTTTTACCCTGTAAGGAAACATTAAGGTCACACAGTGGTGAGAACAATGTTCCATTTTACTGTAAACGTCACAGTGACAAGGTTCAATAGTCTCCATGCTTTTTTTCTTCAGTCATTGAGAACTGTTCAATATGAAACTAGGACCAATATTTATGTATTTATTTCTTTTTATCATTACTTTAAAATATTTATTCTCCTCTAAATTATAATGCTCACAGGTACTCAAATTGCTTGTAAAATATGTGGATAGCACTCTTAGGCTATGTTCACACATGTTGTGTTTTTCTTTACGTCACAAATCTGCAACAAAACTGATCTCTGGCAGGAAATCAGCTGCGTTAAAAATGCAGGTTTAGCTGCTTTTTGTTTGTGCGTTTTTCAGCATTTTTTTTTTTCACTGTCCAGTTTCTATTTAGGCATGTACATAAAGTTCTGTGAAAAAAAAAAAAGAACCCCATTCTATTTTGCCATCAAAAACGATGATGCAAATTTTGGTGCGTTTTTTTTCACCGCCTATTACTTCCTATGGGTGAAAAAAAACTCTGAAAGAAGTGACATGCTCTATACACAAAATACGCAAAAAAAAAATGTGTGGACAGAGAATTCTGGTTTCTCATAGACTTTACTGGTACTGCAAAATGCAGCTGAAAATTCGTATAAAAATCTGCAGCAAAAAAACGCTGAAGAACACAGCATGTGTGAACATAGCCTAAATTTCTATAATGCAATCTCCCTTTCAATCACTTTAACGCAAACATAGCTTTTGTAATGCTGGTGAGTGTGGACCCACTGCGCCACAGGCCGGGCTTACCCTAGAGGGGCGTGACTAAGCGACTACCTGGTGTTCGCTAGAGCCTCTGGTGGTGAGGTTAGGCTTGGCCACAGGTAGTCACCAGGTACCACTACAGCGAAGTCCCCAGGTCTGCAGCAGCTGACTGGAGGGTCAGAGGCACGGTGCAGGAGGACAAAGACAATACGTGGTAAAACAGTCTGAGGTCGGGGCAGGCTGAACAGGATCAGTATGAATAGCTGGGGTCAGGAGCAGACAGGGCGGGTAACAAGACTCAATACAGGCTAGTGACGCGCCCCCTGGGCCAGTGCTGTTTGGGGATACCCGGAACCGGATCAGATGGGGGTTGTAGTCTCCGAGTGGCGGCGACCCGGTCCGTGCCCAGGGTGTCAAACTCAGTGTGTGGGAGTCTTTACAGATGTTGTTAAATGTTCTTAGTGTCGACTACGCCACCCGTTGATTTGCGGTCAAAAGGCCGCCGCTGCAGAAGGGTCCGCTGAGGCTGGTGGTATGTGTGCAGCTGTGGTAGTATAACCCCCAACGGGAGGGGTATAGCCTCAGGGGGTCAGATGTAGAGGATGGTGGTTGTGAAGGTGCAGGATGATCAAGCAAGAAGACTCAGAGTCGGGCTGTGCAGTTCAGGGGTTTTTACTTACGGGTGTTCTTATGGTCACTCTGGCCTGAAGCGACCACCCGAGCCGTGCTGCGTCCACCAGGTCCTGGACTCGGCCAACCCCCAAGCAATTCTGGAGCGTGGTCCTGAGCTCCTTTCTGACTGTCCTTTCTACTGGCCGTTCCCACCAGGGATCCACTTATGTCCGGCTCCCTCGGGTCTCTTGTTGGTCAAGCCTCCTCTGGGCTCCCTGACCCTATGCTTGGTATGCCTTTCTAGTGGATTTGGTGAGGGTCGTGGCAGATCCTGCCCATGACCTCCGGTTCCTGGCTAAGGTGTGCTTTGGCCTCTGCCAGCTTGGGATCCGGTACCCTGGGTGCCAACCCTTCACCCTGCTGTTTGTATTCTGGGGTCTTGGGGTTCCTTCTTCTTCTCTCTGGGTCCTTCTGACTCCTCTCTCTCTCTCAGACTTGGCCTTGGAGCTGGGCCCAGCCGGAACCACAACTCCCTGTCAGCCCTTCTGGCTGAGCTTCTCTGCTCTGCTCCTCAGGCTAAACTCTGACAGACTGACCCTGATCTAAGATGGTGCCCACCTTATATACTCCCTCTATGTGTGAGCTCAGGTGACCAGCACCCAATGAGCTCCTAGCCTTACCCAGACTGCTCCCCCTATCTGCCCCTACACTACTGGGATGTTCCACCCCCCTCCCACTCCAGCCAGGGACAGACGCTGTCGTACCTGCACATATACTGGTGGGAGTACCGTCGGTCTGTCCCCCGGAAATGGGATGTATGTAGTGTATGCAGCTATCTGAGCTCAGTCCCACACTCCATCCTTACCCGGGAGTGGAATACCACACCTCTGGCTTGAGGTGTAATACCCCTGTAGCAGCCGAGTCCTCAGGGTGCTACACTAGCATGCAAGGGAACAATCAGTGTAGGAACCAACATTCAGGCAAGGTATAATGGGAGGAGCTGCCTTAAATAGAACCTGCTCGCATGGGATAGGCTGGGGAGCCAGATCTCTGCAGGACACAGGGTTAAATTCCAGCAGAGACTGGCCACAGCCCCTTAGGGCCAAATGGAGACACCATGCTGTAGCAGATGTGCAGGAGGAGACAACTTAGCGGAACGGCCTGCTGCGAGGAGAAACCGCACAGTGAGTGGAATGGTGCTGAGGAGCCATGCAAGTTGCTACAGTGACCTCGTCATAGAAATGGATGGTAATCCATTAGTAACCAACAGCCCATTTAATAACAAAGTGTACTGACAGATTTTTTATGTTTTTTAAAATTATAAAAAACTGTAAAAACTATTTCTCTTAGTCATTTGTGATCAGGCAGATCATTCTCTGGAAAACACGAACACAAACTGACAGTGTCGCTGTTAGAGGTAACATTGACTGCGATAAGTGATGTGCCATATAATCAATAATTCCCTCTGCTTCCTCTCGACTAATATGCTTGCCAGAGGCAGAGGCCAATTGTGGCCTGCATTTGGTAGTACTACTGCCTGGAGTCAGTGGTGGTGATGCATCTGTTGCTGCTAATGGCTACTTAGAAATGATAGGTAGGTACTGTAGGTACATGTACAAACAGCAAAATGAGAAAGCAGACCACAGTATAGGTGTGGCGTGTAAAGTAGTCAAATTGAACGAGTAAAACAGGTGTGCAAACACAGACATGCACAGTAAAATGTCTACATATATTAAACATTTTTTCAACAAAATTCAACTGAATTTCCAAAAATGACTGAATTGTAGGTAAGTACACATCTAAAAAGCCAGCACCTGCAACAGGGCGCTGTATCGGAGTGGCTGGTAAGAATGTAAAATTTTAATAGGAAGACCAGAATTGTTTGTGACATGCACACTTTGTAAAAGGCAGACAGTCTCTGTTAAATGTCTGGATTTTGGGGAATTTTTTTTTTTTTAATTAAAAAAACAATTATTCCTCCCCTTCACAAAAAGGATTGTACAATTGTCTGACATGGATTTCAGAATTTTTTTTCTGTAAAGGCCATTGTGCTGTCTTGTTTCTGATTTTATTGCATTTAAAATGAAGGAAAATACATGTGTAATTGTAATGAAAATACAGTAGGACAGATGAGAGCTACACCTTAGCACTGATCAATCACACTGAGTCTGGCAAGTCTTCATCTAGCACTGCTCTTATCTTTCCCCCTGTCAGCTGTATCTCTGGAGTATTTGCAGACTACAACTCTCATCCTCTTCGCTGCTGCAATTATTCAACACACTGTCTGGAATATTTATCAAATGCTTTAGGACTTACTCTTCCTATCTCTAATGCTAAACTGTGAGCTCTGACACCCCTAACTATTCTAAAATCACCATAAACAGGCTGCTTCATTCCCTGCCTAGGCTTTTATACTGGCTATTATAGTCCTTTCTGATTGGTTGTGCTATACCATGTGATGTGATACCTGCAAGACATTTTGGGGAAGTCCACTAGTTGAAGAAAAATAGGGATCCGGCACTGCTTCCGTTCACGCTGTGTGCATTAAAACAGCAATGATGAAACTAACTAGATTCAGCAGCTGATTAACCGTCTTGATGGTGCTCACCAGGAAATAGTCCAATAGTAATGTAAGCAGAAAATGGGGCACTCTCCACTGTGTGTTAAAATAAGCTTTATTTGCGATTCCAAACAGAGATCGTGAGACAATGTGGCCGACAGCCGTTTTGCGTGTAAGTCACGCTTCCTCTGAGCCAACCCTTTGATGGCTCAGAGGAAGCGTGACTTACACGTGAAACGGCTCTCAGCCACATTGTCTCCACAATCCCGGTTTGGAATGGCAAAAAAAGCTTATTTTAACACAGTGGAGAGTGCCCCATTTTCTCCTTACACTACAGCATTATGGGGAAGCCTATGTGGTCACACCTATGGTCACATCAGCCTTCTGTGACTGATGCAATCTTCTGCAGTGTGTAATATGGTGGCAGGCATTTTTTTTGTCAATTTGCTCAAATCAAATTGCACATTGTTCAAATTTGCCAGGATTTACGAATTTCAGAAAATTTTGCATCAAATCAATTTGATCATTTTTAAATATTTGTTTATCAATATATATTTGTGGAAGCTTTTAAATAGAATTATAATTTAAATTATTCATAAATCACAGGGATCCTCCTCACCCTTTGATATGATGGCACAGAATATAGACACATCTCCTAAATTGTCCCACGTCCTCCTGGCAGGGCTGTAGTAATGTCCTCTTTTTGGTATCTGTCTCTTGCAGCCTTCGATATAGATGACCTGCTATGTTTCGGAGCAGTGGCAGGGTCTATCAATTACCATAACCCACAGCACATTTTGTCCTGTAATGTGATCACATGAGCACTAACCCATACAGAAAACAAGAGCAAACATCTAGACAAAAGACTTCTGGAATGGAGATCAGTCAAAATCCTGATATATTTTACCATACAATGGGAACGTTTAAAGACACCTGACATTTCTCAATGGAACTGCTTGCTTTTCATTACTGGTAAATTGCAAAGTGTTATCAACTCATCAGAAGATAGAAGCCACTGACAAAATGCTCCAAATTGTGAGGCTGATCACTTAAAATTCCACTTCAAGTATTTTCTCTGCCCTGTTTGAGCACTTATAGTATACTTCCTGAGGAAAGGCAAAGGACACAACCAGTGATGCATTCCATCGGGGGAGATCACGTCATCACTTTTTACTTACTCAGAAAGTTATAATATAAGTGAAGAAAATTGATAGAAAACGTCTCTTACATTTATGTTGATGAATAAAAATATATTAGTCTTCCCCTACTGGTTATTTATCACTGTGAATGGTTGAAAAAGACTAACTATAATTTATTTATTGAAATCCCTGGTGTTTGTATGCATATGAGTCCAGTGGGCTGTCCTACTCATGAGTCCAGTGGGCTGTCCTACTCATGAGTCCAGTGGGCTGTCCTACTCATGAGCCCAGTGGGCGGTCCTACTCATGAGCCCAGTGGGCGGTCCTACTCAGTGAGTGACAGCTATATCTGCATGCACAGTCATACAGGGAAGACTGTCAAGCACTGAATAGCATTGCCAACTGGACTCCTATGTAAATAAACACTGGGGATTTGAGTACATAAAATGTAAGGTTGAGGTTAGGGTTACACAACTTTATGTTCTCCTTCTGCAAAAAATGGTCCGATTATGCTAATCAGAGTTTGAGCAGAGTGTGATCAGAGTGGGATCTGTTTTTCTCAGATATGGAGAATAAAAAAAAAACAAAGTTTCTCCATCGTTCTGTCAGTCCGTGGAAAATGGACTGCACTCGGATGTCATCCAAGTGTGGTCCGATTTTTTTAAGGACCCATAGACTTGAATGGCCGAGTGCGATCTGATTATCAGAGGCAAATCGTGCATGCTGTGATTTTTTTTTTCCTGGGATAGAATAAACAATCAATCAGCCTCTTTGAATAACATTGGTCCAAGTGTGATCCATTGTTGTAATGGATTGCACTTGGACCGAAACTACAGAGCCCTTACTGAAACTTTTCCCACAAAAATGTATATGCACCTGATCAGCTCCTCCTGCTCTATAACAACCCGCCTGCAGATCAGACACCATTTTCATAGTGACAGGTTCCTTTAAAAAACATATCACCCGTATCCAAAGCTGCTAAAGTTAACGTTCCTTTACTCTGGTTGTTACCAATCATTGTCCTGTGTGAACATGCCGAGCAATCAGCTAACAAACAAGCGATTGCTCATTTGTCATCTAATCATATATCTGATGAGGACCTAAAAATTACTTATGGTTGGTAGCACGTCTTTCTGTAAACCAGAATGTGCTGTAGAAAATAATGACCGTGAGGAAGAACAAACACCCAGATGATCATTAAGTGCAATTGAAAGCAAGTGAGCGCCAAATGGCTTCTAATTCAGAACTCACCAAACTTCATATATGCTTATGAGGCGTCAAGCTCGGATGAGGAGACCTGCGGTCAGTCCGTACATTGCAGTCAATACTTGGGCCGTGACATTAGGAACATTAGTAATTGGCTGCATAACATTTTAATTGCTAACAAACTCCCTATGTAATTTAATCTAAGTCTTTTTTGATGTTTTTTGGAAACTTATGTCCACTCTTCTTGACAGAACTGCTGCAGTTGGAAGGTTTTCCATCCTGAACTGAGCTTTGTAGGTTCTTCTACCTTGTTAGGTTCAATTGTGGGCTTTGATTCGGCAAATGATTAAATAGGGTGTCAATGCACTGTCAAACAAAATCAAACATGGCGGTAAAGGTCCCCACATATAGAATAAACTGTATGAGGATCTCTCGAATATTCTCCTACAGATGTTGTCAGGAGAGAGAAAGATCAATCACATCAGATTTCCGATCCTTTTGTTCTGGAAATAAGCCGCTGCCGGAGACAGGAGTGCTTATCCGAGCTCAGCGTTCCTGGATATGGGAGACTCGGGAGAGTTAGTTCAGCCATCATCTATCGATTGTCCAACAGATATCTAATGTGTATGGGTGCCTTAACCTCATAGCGTCAACATAAAGTAAATTTACGGCATGTGACTGCGGCAAGAGTGGTCTCAGGAACTGTGCCTACAGCTTATCATGCAGATGCCCGCTGTATTGAACAGCCAGCATCTGCTTGTAAAAGCAGCTCCACCCTCTACCTTTTAACTATTTACATGCCACTGTCAATCTCTGACTGTAGCATTTAAATAGGACAATTGCCGGTGCGCGTGTGTCCCAGCTCACTTCGGCCCCACGCGTTCACTACTCAGCTAGCTCCTTCGGAAAACCACAATATCACTATATACTGCAATGCTGAAGCATTTCAGTATATGGTATAAGCGATCAAACAACGGCAGATTCAAGTCTCCCTAAGGGGAGTAAAAAAAATTATTGGAGTAAAAAAATGTAAAAAATATGTTTGAGATATAGATATAGATATATATATATATATATATATATATATATATATATATATATATACAGGGTGGTCCAAAAGTAGGTGGAGAGAAAGTGTAATAAGGTTATGAAGGGGAAGATTTCTCAAACATGGTGTAAAGTGAAACTGGCTCACTTGCCCTTAGCAACCAATCAGATTCCACTTTTCATTCCTCACAGACTCTTTGGAAAATGAAAGGTGGAATCTGATTGGTTGCTAAGGGCAACTGAGCCAGTTTCACAGATCTAGTTTTCACAGATAGATCTCCCCCAAATCTGTTTTCTTTTCAGATAATTCAGATAATACATAATGGCAAATAATTTAAATACAGATCAAAGAAAATGGATTTTAACAGAGTATTGGAAATCTCAAAATGCTGAAACCGTTAGAGCAAATTGGGTTGAAACATTTGGTACTCAAGCCCCAAAGAGACAAACCATTTACCGCATTCGTGACAAATTCAATGCCACTGGCTCAATCCTTAATGCTCCAAAAACTGATCGACCCAAAACAGTCTGTACAGAAGATAATAAACAACTTGTTGCTGAAACATTTGTTCAGAGTCCAGAAAAGTCCACCAGAAGAGCCTCTTTGGAATTGGGAATTTCACGAGCTTCTATCATGCGAATCCTGAAATCTATTGGGTGGTAAGCTGATCGTCCACGTCTATTTCATGGTTTATTGGATGATGATCCAGACAGGTGGCTGCAATTTAGTGTTTGATAAATCTCCCCCTTCATAACCTTATTACACTTTCTGTCCACCTACTTTTGGACCACCCTGTGTGTGTGTATATACAGTACAGACCAAAAGTTTGGACACACCTTCTCATTTAAAGATTTTTCTGTATTTTCATGACTATGAAAATTGTACATTCACACTGAAGGCATCAAAACTATGAATTAACACATGTGGAATTATATACTTAACAAAAAAGTGTGGAACAACTGAAAATATGTCTTATATTCTAGGTTCTTCAAAGTAGCCACCTTTTGCTTTGATGACTGCTTTGCACACTCTTGGCATTCTCTTGATGAGCTTCAAGAGGTTGTCACTGGAAATGGTCTTCCAACAATGTTGAAGGAGTTCCCAGAGATGCTTAGCACTTGTTGGCCCTTTTGCCTTCACTCTGCGGTCCAGCTCACCCTAAACCATCTCGATTGGGTTCAGGTCTGGTGACTGTGGAGGCCAGGTCATCTGGCGTAGCACCCCATCACTCTCCTTCTTGGTCAAATAGCCCTTACACAGTCTGGAGGTGTGTTTGGGGTCATTGTCCTGTTGAAAAATAAATGATGGTCCAACTAAACGCAAACCGAATGGAATAGCATGCCGCTGCAAGATGCTGTGGTAGCCATGCTGGTTCAGTATGCCTTCAATTTTGAATAAATCCCCAACCGTGTCACCAGCAAAGCACCCCCACACCATCACACCTCCTCCTCCATGCCTCACGGTGGGAACCAGGCATGTAGAGTCCATCCATTCACCTTTTCTGCGTCGCACAAAGACACGGTGGTTGGAACCAAAGATCTCAAATTTGGACTCATCAGACCAAAGCACAGATTTCCACTGGTCTAATGTCCATTCCTTGTGTTCTTTAGCCCAAACAAGTCTCTTCTGCTTGTTGCCTGTCCTTAGCAGTGGTTTCCTAGCAGCTATTTTACCATGAAGGCCTGCAGCACAAAGTCTCCTCTTAACAGTTGTTGTAGAGATGTGTTTGCTGCTAGACCTCTGTGTGGCATTGACCTGGTCTCTAATCTGAGCTGCTGTTAACCTGCGATTTCTGAGGTTGGTGACTCGGATAAACTTATCCTCAGAAGCAGAGGTGACTCTTGGTCTTCCTTTCCTGGGGCGGTCCTCATGTGAGCCAGTTTCTTTGTAGCGCTTGATTGTTTTTGCAACTGCACTTGGGGACACTTTCAAAGTTTTCCCAATTTTTCGGACTGACTGACCTTCATTTATTAAAGTAATGATGGCCACTCGTTTTTCATTATTTAGCTGCTTTTTTCTTGCCATAATATAAATTCTAACAGTCTATTCAGTAGGGCTATCAGCTGTGTATCCACCAGACTTCTAGACAACACAACTGATGGTCCCAACCCCATTTATAAGGCAAGAAATCCCACTTATTAAACCTGACAGGGCACACCTGTGAAGTGAAAACCATTTCCGGTGACTACCTCTTGAAGCTCATCAAGAGAATGCCAAGAGTGTGCAAAGCAGTCATCAAAGCAAAAGGTGGCTACTTTGAAGAACCTAGAATATAAGACATATTTTCAGTTGTTTCACACTTTTTTGTTAAGTATATAATTCCACATGTGTTAATTCATAGTTTTGATGCCTTCAGTGTGAATGTACAATTTTCCTAGTCATGAAAATACAGAAAAATCTTTAAATGAGAAGGTGTCCAAACTTTTGGTCTATACTGTATGTATGTATGTGTGTGTATATGTATATATATATATATATATATATATATATATATATATACACATTGGGCCCACTAGAGGATTTGATTCTGAGGGACCACCTTTCTCCCTCACTCAAGAGCCCCATAGCAGTTGCAAGGTTTGCACTATGAACTCTCCTGAAGGAGAAGGCAGGTTCCATATATACTGTATACATATTCAAGAATTTGAATCACCCTCTTTTCCCATTTATAAATAAATTAAAAATAATACCTTTGCTTGCAATAGTGATAAATCATCAACCACTGGCAGTGAGAAGCATTAAAAACTGTCTGTCGTTATGTCACATGCAGATTTCCATTAGATATGTTGCAGATTTCAGAACCCAAAAATCTGCTACAAATGATTTAATCTTTTAGAAAATGAAATCACATATTTATATATTTTAATATAACTTTTTATTTTTTGCAAATTCTTGTGTAAATCCCTCCCATTTGAGCATAGCCCTAAGCAGTTGGATAAATTGGTTATTTTCAGCGCTGATATATAGGAAACTGAGCAGGGTTTGTGCTAAACTTCTTCCCATTGTATCCACATTTGTCTATGAGAAAACATTTGAAGTGCCTTTTATGACGTGTCACGCTGGTGCGATTCCAGAGATTTTATGACATTATCCAGCTAGCAATGCTGCTTTTCATTGAAGTGGAACTGGAAAGTGGCAAATCTTTGCTCTCCCAGGAAATGTTCCTGTTAATAAGTCCCTTCATCTAGTTTAGATAACCCCACCACATATGTCCATCCCTGCCCCCCACTAGTCATCCAGTTTTGTTTTTTTGTTTTTTAAACTACAGGACAATAAACTGAATCTGGGAACCAACGAGTTCTGACACCAATGTTCTGCGCAATATATATGAACGGACAGATGACAGAAGGTTATATTCCTCAAGAATGTGAGCAGAAGAGCGTCATCAAGCAAAGAAAATTGTTCACCATTATTATGAAGATCACAGGATGATGGGAGTAACTTCAAAACACCTAGGTCACCTTTGTTATCTATATACCCCCACCCCCCACTCTTGTGATATGTACTAATACAATGCAAGGACGGATCCATCTGGGATGACAGAGGGATGATATCACACAGCAGATACTGAGATGAATGTTTATGACCCCCAGAGCTTGGATCCAAATAAAGCAACTCTTTGTAAATATAATAAAACTATTGTTTAGTCTGATTGTTTCATTCCTCCATCCTCACCATTCTGAGTTTGGGGTCTTATTGCAGCAATAAACTGTCTAGACAGCAATTAACAAAAGTGTTTTTTTCTCTCTGTAGATGTTTAATGTCTTATTGTGGGCTGTATTCCTCTGAATCTTGGGATTCCTTTCAGCCCAGATGTTTAGTTACATTAAAGGGGTTGTCTACTACTTGGACAACCCCTTTCTTAAATGCCACCCCACCCAAACCCTGAGTAATATAAGAAAACTTTATACTCATCTCCGACACCTGCTCCGTTCCAGTTCCAATGCCTGCACCAGGTTTTCCAGCTCTCGCGGGATGTTATGTAACATGAGCATTGCAGCCAATCAGTGACCACTGATCGGCTGCAGCTTTCACTATTTTGTCAAACAGAATATTGACTGACTGCAGCTCTCACGTGACACAACACCACCAGCGCATCAATGCCGACGTCACTGTAACAGCGCTGGTGTGGGAGGTGAATATAAGCTTTTCTTATTTTACTCGGGGCACTTGGGCATTTAGGAAGGGGATGACCAAATAGTGAACAACCCTTTTAATAGTGCACAATAAGGAACTACTACAAAGTACCAAAGTGTTGTATAAGAGTGGAAAAACATGGCAACTTTCTTTTAAAAACCATGTCACAGCTTTCCTTGGGTTATGTGTAGTATTGCAGCTTATAGGGCTCGTTCAAGATTACAAAATCATGGTGTCATGGGAATACTGCGACATAGTGTGGCCGGAAGACGGTGGCGTCTGGTTACACAAACCCTTGCATGCATTAGATCTGCTTCACGTTCCTTTTAGCAGTGCTGGTCTTCTTTGCTTGGTTATTGCAAGGGTTAATCAACCCTGTCTATCTCCTGAAACTCTCCATCCTGAATTGTCTCAGCTGTTCATTGTTTGCCACTCCTCTCAGGTATATACGGTATGCTCACCTTTTTCACTAGGGAATTGCTGGTGATAGTTTACAACTTTCTGGTTTGGTGGTGAAGGAGAGTTCTGAGTTAGTAGCAGTCGGTTGGTGTAGTTTACAGGAGATATCTCCTTGCATTTGGGATTGTGTGTTTGTCCTAATCCTCTTTCCCATTTGGCTTGTCCCTCCTACTGTCCCCTTGATTTCCACTCTGTTGTTTTGTGAGTGTGATTGTATGATTGTAGTTTTCTTTTATCCCTGGCTGTTTTCCCTGTCTGTCAGGGTTGTGTTATCCTATACACTTAGTGGGGGTGGAGACACATCAGCATACACATAGGAGCATAGCAAGGTACGAGACCCCAGCATCTCCATCATCAGGGGTAAATTGGGGAACAAGGATAGCCTAGGGTTCTCATAGCTTGAGGGACAGGGAAGGAGCCCATTGCCCCAGAAAATCCCGCTACAGTATCCTGACACATGGCTACTGTCTTTTAAAAATAGCTCCACACCTGTCCACATGTTATATGTGATATAGAGTTGTTACGTGCCTGTCTTGATTCCAGTTCTCGGGTCTGCTTTTTTATCCTAAGGCTGCCACCCTTTTCTGTGCTCCATGTTGGGCTTGACAAGTGGCTCTATGTTCCTCAGTGACATCATCATCCACAGCAGGCCCACTTGGACACACGTGTGTTAGAGTATTCAGTCAGTTTTGTGTTCAGGTGCCTTTGTTTTGGAGTTTTCCACCATCTTGTTCTTTTAGCTGCAGTCATCTCTGAAAACTCCTGTTTATACAAACTGCATCAACTTCTCCTCAGACCTGCTGATTAACCCATCATCTGCTGTAAGCATTATGAACTGTTATCTAGAAGACTGTTCACGTTACACTGAAATCACCACTGCAAACTCCTCTGTTTATGCAACCTGCATCTACTTCTCCTATGATCTGCTGTTTAATCCGTAGTTTACTGTAAGAATTACAAACTGTTATCTAGAAACTGTTCACAATATGCAGCAATCATCTCTGCAAGCTCCTGTGGTTTCTTCAATCTGCATCTATATCCTGGTTCAGACCTTCCATTTAACCCTTCATCTGCTCCCGTGTTTTTCTACACTCCTGGTTCTGTGGCTTCTAGTGTGTATTGCTCCTCTTGATTGCTTACCGTCCAGCATTTCCTGTTGTCAAGCTCCTCGCTGTTCCATGTGCCATCTGGTAAATCCAGCCCACTGTGCCATTGCCCTTAGATCAATTCTGTTTTTATTTAAAAAACTCTTTGCATCTTCTATCTTTTTATATTATATTAACTGTACATTGTATTATTAAATCACATCCAATTTGCAAGAGTTGTTAAGGAAGCATGTAGAACCAAATATCTGCATCAATGGATATCAATGGGCTCAAGATGGATGAGAATTCTTAGGGATTATCAATATTTGGACAGGATTTTTTGGACTTGAGAAAGAACTGGGACTTCATGTCTATCATCTGTTCTGGTGAATTGCAGATTTGTATTGGGATTTTTCTAGTTCTTTGTTTGACCCATTACATCTGATTGTGTGGTATTGGCCTCTAGTAATATGATATAATTTTGTCCTCATCCTTGCTACTTATGCATTGTAATTATACCCTATAAGTGTTGTGTGCTCTGTGCATGGCTTCTTATTCCCACTGTTACTGTATTCTTGACTCTTTAGTAGACACTATGATGCTGCTCCTCCTAAAGACCCATCATTTCTTTTCACTGAATAGGTGGATCCCCCTCCTGTGCAAAGCCATCGCAACACATTAAAGGGCCGAATTATAATCGCGCTTCAGGTTTGGCTTGTTGTCGTGGTGACAGGGCCCTGAACCCCATTCATACCCAGCATTAAGCACAGCAAAAGCGTATTGTACTCAACAAATACATCGCTCCCATCTGCACTTACAACGGTTCACTTTCCTTTCACCATTTTTCACAGTAAAGAGATTAATGCCCTCAATGTTTGCCGCACAGACAATTCACTGAGATGCTACATTTCAATGACCAGATGAGTGCAACAGGACGCACTGAAAACGAGAAATGTGGGGTTAACTATACTCAAAGTCTCGCTTATTAGCGCGCTTTTACCGTATGGAGGTCGCATGAAATAGTGCCATAATGTTTCTGGCTACATGTATCCAAATAACCTGGTCACAGGGATCCTCAAAGATATTTTACTAAGACAATGTGCACCCATCTTTTTCAGGCGAATTCCACCCAGAACCCACCTGAAAAAGCGTTGCAAAACCGTGGCTAAAAATGAACAGAGTGCACAGCAATGTAAAAACAACATTGCTGTGCAAATGTTCAGTCTTTTGTCACTTCTTTTAACCGCTTTAGGGTTCGGAAACTGTGAAGGGGTTAAAAGAAGTAAGATATTCATTCTTGCCACTATAGTGTAAATCACAGAAAAATCTGGAGGTGAAGCCTCCGCCACAAAAGAGGCGGCAAAGCTGCCGGCAAAGCCGCTTCAGCTGGGAGTATGCATATTGCACAGCACGCAGTGCGCGTGATGTGAGGATTCACAAGTCTGCAGTCACATAGAGACTTGTGGCTTAAGATCGGACAACCCCTTTAAGCTGATCAAAACCGCCGATTTCAATCAAAATGATTGTTCAGCGGTTGTAATTGAATTACGAATAATCATGTTAACCAATTAATAATAGATTGTCATCTTTTGGAAAGAAGTCGTCCAATAGGCGCTTGCCTACATAATAAGCTCGCCTTGTAAAAGAACATTCTCGGAAAGGTCGCTCTTTATTCACCTGGTGTCACTGAGCATGCACAACCAGTTTGAACAACTTTTAATGTTCATTATGGACTAAAATGTGTAACGCTGTGTTGGTGAAATAATCATTCACCAGCCAATTGTTCAACCATCGACCTTCTGTCTAATGTGTGTCATAATGTAGAGCAATACTCAATGTATTATCATATATCGCAACTTCAGTACAGAGGAGGTTTCTGTCAGTAGGAACAAGCATAAGCTGTCTATATAGGCATGCAGGTCATAGAAAATTGAACAAAATTATACCTTGATATCTGCAATCCGATGCCTTTTTCCAGAGAAATCCATGTTTTTCTTAATATGTAAATGAGCGTTAAGATCTATGGCCCGGACATAGATCTCCCTGGTAATCTAACTTCAGTGTGAGACATGTAATGACTGACAGTCTGCTATCCTGATCTCATTGCATTACTGTGCCTGATTATAACTAACACAGTACAGTAGAAGTGAACTTTGTCTCAATACAAACACATTTGAAGTCGTACTTGTCCTCTCATAGTGCTGTCAGGTTCTATCTCACAGGCACACAGTGTGGGGGGAGCGACTGTACAGCAGAGCTTAACAGTTCTGCTGTTCCTGGGTGCTGACTGCACATTTGGCACTGCTATTTCAAGGTGCCTTTCTGCTGACTCAACTAAGCTGTTCCTGAGTGCTGTCCCTGTTTTCAGCTTTGTTACTTCAAAGTGTTGTCCATACACTAAACTCTGCATCAAAGTACTTGTTACTAGGGGGGAGCAGACCTGTGGAAGTTCGGGTTCTGGTATTCAACCCAAACTTTATTCCAAAGTTCGGTTCATGTACCAGAACTGTACTTGAACTAGAACCCGAAGATAACGGGAACCTGAACTTTTTACCTGGAAAAATATCTCTCTGCAACGGACTTCCCCCAGAACTCTGAACATTGCAATGGACTTCCGGGAGAAGTCCCTGTGCGAAGTTTAGAGCCGGCCACTAACTGTCTGGTACGAACCCCGAACTTTTAAGTTTGAGTTTGCTCATCTCTACTTGTTACACAACCAGGCTTTTCCAAGGTGCTATCGACATATTCGATTATGCTGCATTTAGGTGCCTGCCAATCTACAGGACTCTACTGCTCCAAGATACTGTCTGCACTTTTGTCTCTGCTGTTCCAAAGTGCCTATTGCCATTTTCAGCTCTACTGTCCCTGCTATTACGTGTACCATCCAGCAAATCCAGCTTTGCTAGCCTGTTGTCAGGCTGATTCAGCTCTGCAGTTTCATCTGTAGTCTGGCCTATTAAACTCCGCTCATCCTAATCTACAGCATAGCGAATCAACCTAACAATAGGGGCCATAACAAAACAATTATTAAACTCTAAATATAGCATTTCAAAACAATATAATGTATTATGGGTGACAATTTTCTAACTGATATATCTGATTGTACCCCTCCTCCTAGGTGGCCACCTGCTAAGCATTGATGTATTGTTGGTGAGATCTAGCTTTATACTTACCAATTTATCAACAATATTTAATGTATATTGCTGAGTACAGGAGTTTGTACAGAGCTTTTAATCTGGATAATTAGAGGAGAGTCTAGTTTCATAGCAGAATGGAACACTTGCAAAACAGGAAATAGGATTCACGCAATCCCTATATTTCCTATGTAAACACCACAAAATGATACAGGTCATATTACACTGGTAGAAAAATAAGCAAACCTCTGTAAACTCCTGCTGCTCAATATGCATATACATTGTTACAGCTCAGCCAGGTAGCAATGGCTCCCAGCAGCCCAAAAAATGCACAAAGGGAAACCTGAGCTGGGTGCTGGCTGGAATAAAAGACTGATAAACTGATAAAGAAATTGCAGGTTATAGATACAGGTGCAGACATTTCCAAAAAAAATCTCTCACTTTCTGTCCCTTTAGGATAATTCTCCCCCTGACACTATTTTTATTTCCTTCCTTCTTTTTAGTTTGGAGCTTTATTCATACAAGTTTCCCCTCTGCCATCTGTTTACTATCTCATTTGGGAAACAGTATTCATTGGGATCAAGCTTAAGAATATTTAGTGTTAAAAGACATTGTGAAAAACCATAAGGCCATGTTCACACAGAGTTTTTTTTTAAGGGGATCCCCTTTAAATTCCTCCTCAAAAACTGCTTCGAAAATCTTTCCTATCCATTTACATGGGAAATCCACTTTGCAGTTCATATGAGGAAAATGTTAAAAGGGATTGTCCTCTACTAAGACAACCCCTTCTCATTGCCCATGTTTGGCCCCGATAAAAGAAAAACTCTGAAGCCATGTTCACACGTTGAGTATTTGGTAAGGTTTTTTTCACCTCAGTATTTGTAAGCCAAAACCAGGAGTGGGTGAAAAATACAGAAATGGTGACGTGTTTCACATATTGTAATGCTATGAAGATCTCGAGTCAGGAGATCCGCGGCCAGTCCGTGCTTTGAGGTCCGTGCTTAGACATCTACTTGTCCTTACTTGTATCTTACAGCAGGGTAAATTCCAGTGTCGTGGACCTAAATCCTTTTTGGTCTGTGTCTAAATTGAAATGGGTACATTGTTTCTTTCTCAATTAAAAACATATTTATTGGAACTAGTTTGTCGTCTTAAAAAAATTGAGCTTTTCCTCTTAGATGTTTCACATTTCTCCCTATTCAAAGTGGTACAATACACAATTCTCTCGGTGACACTTTGCATTCATTTGCCAGTCACCGTTTTCTGCATAGGAAGCAATTACTTTACAATCGTCATCTTCCACCGGCTTCTGATCCCGTGCAACAATTGTTCTTTAAAATATTCTGCTATCCTGTTATATCATGAAAACCGTAGAACAGATTAAATGTGGATTAGGAGATTCATAATAAGTCCATCAGGGGAATGTAGGAGGTTTATGGCATCAGACGACTCGACCTCTAGCCTCTGTTTCTATGATTGCAAAATGCCCGTGATGCCTCTGACAGTTTGTATTATATTCCTCTAAAAATCCTTAATCCCATCTACTGAAGTTTTTCTTTGTGTAACTTCTGTAGATCCAAAGATGGGGAATCAGTCTTATAAGTAAGAAACATATTAAGTATGTTTAATGTCTGACAACTAGATAAAATAAATAATAATAAGTAACATATTATAAATATACATACATTCTTACTTCATAATATACACTGCAGCTGCATGAGATCCCCAAAATTGGAGGGCTAGATGTTTAGATCAGGAGAGCAGACTGTCAGTCATTACATGTCTCACACTGGTAACGCCCTCTTTAATTTAATATAAGCTCAGGAGGCAGATTCTCAGGGAGATCTATGTCCGGCCCATAGATCTTAACAGCTCATTTACATATTAAGAAAAACATGGATTTCTCTGGAATAAGACATAGGATCACAGACATCAAGGTGTCATTTTATTCAGCTTCCCATGACCCAGATGTCCATATAGACTGCTTATAGTGAAGCGAAGAAAAACTGGAAGGGATAAAAAGCGCAAATAGGGTCTTCTCTGGGTTAAAATTAAGAGAATATGCACAGTGGTGCTCACCTGGTTTGGTTGTGTGCACACAACCACTGATAGTGTTTAAGGGTATGTTCACACTATGCGTTTTTTATGCAAATTTTCAGCTGCGTTTTACAGTACCAGCAAAGACTGAGATTTCAGAAATCTCATGCTCACACATTGGTTTTTGTATCATAAGTATATTGTACTTTGCATGTTTTTTTGCAAAATAAAGCATGCCACTTCTTTTGGCCTTTTTTCAGCGGTTTTGCAGCATTTTTCATCCCATTAAAAGTAATAGTGAAAAAAAAATGCCGCAAAAACGCAGGTTGAATAGGCAATTTTTTTGTCACTCAACTTTATCAACATGCATAAAGAGACAAATGGACAGTGGCAAAAACGCTCCAAAAACGCAGCAAAAAAACAAGCAAAATCTGCTTTTTTGAGGCAGAAACTTTACTGACACTGAAACGCTGAAACAACGGCTAGTGTGAACATAGCCTAAGGCTGCTACAGATCCACAAGGAAATTCAGAAGACAAAAACCGGAAACAAATGGGTTAATCTGTGCTACCGTTGAAGAAGAATGAAGAGATGTAAAATCCAAATGTAAGCGGTTTGTTCGTTAACGCGTTTCGAAGTTTTACCACTTCTTCATCAGGACAAACCACAATGCAGTCGCAATCAGCACAAGCAGAAATAAATAGACAAAGCGTTCAAATAAAGGAGCGTAAAACCGGGTCAACAAGATCATATGACCACGGCGTAACATTTAACCTGCAGGTCAAGAGTTGCCAGTTGCATGTTGTAAGTTACAAAGATAATATTGTAAAAATTTTATGAAAATCACGAAAAAACATGTCGTTACAGATGGTAATAAATATGAGACAAACAATAAATCTAGTGAAGAAAGTAATATATGATAAAAATAAAAAAATAAAATAAACGGAATTGAACTTGTCTTGAAGTGTGCTTTGACAATGACGATGTATATGAATGTTCGTGTGAGCAACGCAAGTGCTTGGAATTTCTTTGCGTACAAAAAATAATGAACGAGTATATAGGAATGCATTGAAGTAATGAGCATGAATTATAATTATAAAGAAATAAATAGGTATATTATGAATACACATGAAAAAATGTGCCTATAACCATAGTATAATTAAATAAATATAGTCGATGGGGAAGTAAAGAGCTAGGTTATTCACGTATAACTGCATATTGTAAGACTCCCAGCAGTATGGAGGGCTAGACATGTAGATCAGGGGAGCAGACTGTCAGTCATTATATATCTCACACTGTTAACGCCCCTTTTGATTTAAAATAAGCTTTGGATGCAGATTCTCGGGGAGATCTATGTCCGGCCCATAGATCCTAACAGCTCATGTGGATTTCTGTGGAATAAAACATCAGATCGCAGATATCAAGGTATATTTTTATTCAGCTTCCTATGGCCTACATGCCCATATAGACGGCTTAGGAGGGATGATCCTACTGACAGATTCCCTTTAACTCAATGATGAAAATTCTTAAATGTGCAACCAATCCAGACACAAATTCAATGAGTTGTCATCTAATGGACAGTCTCTGTTTAATCACTTCAGGGCGCCATTAAAAATAAAAACAATTTATACTCACTTCACACAGTGGCGCCATTCCATTATGTTACCACCGATATTCCTGATAGGTCACAGGACATTGTTAGTTCATATGACTGCTGCAGTTAATCAGCGGCCGCTGATTGGCTGCAGCCTTTACCATTTCATCTGAGTGGATGTCGCTATGATGGAATATTAATGAGCTGCAGCCAATCAGCAACTGCTGTGATTGGCTGCAGTGGTCATGTGACACTACAGTGTCCTATGTGTAGTGGAACAATCCTTTAACATATTGTGGATGTAAAAATCTGCACTGCAGGTCAAGTTCTGGATGGAAAATTCCCACAGCATGTCGATAACATTTGTTCAAATCTCATCCATCATGCTGCTATTGTATTCTGCTGAAAGTTGGCAACAACATTGACTGAAAACTTGCCAAAAAAACGTATCTGTGTTTCTTAAAAACTCCTGAGTATAAAACCAACCTTAAGGGGTTGTTCAGTCGTTGTGTTTTTGCCACGTTTTTTTTCTACGCGTTTTTGCGGTGGAAGAACGCAGCATTTTATAGTACCAGCAAAGTGAATGCGATTTCTGATATCTTTCTGCACACTATGCTTATTTTTTCCTTGCAGATTTAAACCATCAAAGCGTTTTTTTTTTTTAAAGTTCTTTCAGTATTTCCCAAATGAATGGGAAAAAATGCATGTAAAAACACATAAAAAGTTTTGTCGTGTTCTTTCCCCTGAAGACAACAATCGCTTAATGTGAATAGTCTCATGCGTTTTATTACAGGTATTGTCATGTAAAGTGTGAACTATGTCATACAGTTTTAGGAATGTAATGTGTGGTAATGCATAGTGTTATAGGTAATGATGCTGTTGTATATAGGTACTGTAAAGGTAATGCCAAGTGTGAGTAATGTAATCTCCAGCATGACTATAGGGAAGCACAGGATAAGATATAGGTTAGTGCTTAGGATAGTGACTGTAGGCAAATTAGGACAAGATACAGTTAATGTTTGCGACTAGCCCATAGTAGTGTTATGATCTGCAACAAGAACTAAGGAAAGAAGGGGAAAGCTTTCCCTACAGTAAGACTAATCTGAATCCCTACGATGTAGCGGGCTGCCTGTTCCTAGCGAACAGACCCATCTTAGTCCTAGGCTAGTCTGAACGAAGACTTATAGAATAAAGGGAAGGGGTCCCTAAAAGAACTAAGGACTGGAACAAAAAAGGGACACCTCCTGAACAGAGAAAGTTGTTGCAGAAAACAAAAGGTAAACTGACAAAAAGGTTCTAGAGGTCCCAAAGGATCAAGCGAACTGAGAGATAGGCACCGAAGCACTTGGCTAGCAAAACAGTCAAACAACACTGAAGTTCAGCACAGCCAAAAGGGCGGAGCTGTAATATAAAGGCAGATGGTCACGTGACCGCAAAACACAAGATAGAAAAAACAAACAGGAGGGTTCTACCAAGTAGGAGTGGATTAGTGCTGGTAAAAAGATTACTTCCGTATAGTAAATCAGATAGAGTTACCATTGGTGACAGTGACCAGGTCAAGTTCAAAGTGAGACATTGCAGGACTCCCTGCTGACATTCCTGCAACGTCCAGAGCTTAAGGCTCGAAACAGGTGCTATGGAGAGCACCTTCACCCCTTCCGTACTGAGGAAGATGGATGTCAAACCACATGAGGAAAAGGTAATGGATCGCAGCAATATTGCGAGGTCGGACGGGAAATCCCTGGGGCTGAAGGGATCAGAAAGCATAGGGATAGTCCAGGCGTAATGGAAAGTGAAGCAGAAAATATACTGTGTAAAGGAAGCAAGAAACAAAGGGTGTTGTGCCCGATACTGCGTTATACACTCTAATGTACTTGAACTGTCCAGTAAATTTTTAAGTGTTGAAATTAACTGGGTGTCCCCTGATGTGTGTGCAGCTGTTCCTGAGTATGGAGAACGGTAGACAGCGGGGGCTTGCAGCCTTCAAGTGACTGTGATACACCCCACACATGACAGCACATTGGGACTGGGACACAATTTTCCTGTAAAGTGCCAGGGTGACATGGAGCAGCAGCTCGACCATGGTTACCGCCCTCCTGCACCTTAAACCGTCCATAGCAGCATCCTCCTCACCAGTCATCAAAATTTCAGCAGTATCCACGTCCTCTGGACACAGATACTGCTGAGAAAAAGGGTGGATCAGGGAGCCAAATGCTCCATGCTCCGCCATTCAGCTTGTACCTGTGAATCTGAGACTCCTTGCACTGCAGGTGTGATGACATCACAACATCGTGCCTGCTGTGCTGAAGCCTCAGTATTCACACTGCACAGACCGGAGCTGTGCCCAGGGAAATTGGGCGAGGTGAGTAGTATTTTCTTTAATGTCAGTAATTGTGATGGCCATCATACTAAATGGGGGGGCTTGTGTGGACGCTTATACTGAGTAGAATAGATATAAGAAGATTGGTGGACACTCGGTCAAGGTTCGAGGTGCTGGTGGAACGGGGTGTGCAATCCGTAGACCAAGGCAGGAGAATTTAACCGCACACTTTTGTTTCAGGTGATGCAAAATACTTTATTTTCAGTAAAGGCAGACGTGCAAAATAGCAAAAGGTGCTGGGAGATGTGCGACAGATACTTTAGGCGTTTCAACCCCTCCAGGGTCTTTATCACAATGTCTGATGTATGATCCATGTCCCAGACAATATATATATACGATATATACAAAAATATACTGAATATACAAGCTATATACAAATCCATGGGCTAATCAAGCTTGAAACTAGAATAGCAATGGGTGCCAACCTTAAAGTGTTCAAGATGTATAGATAGATGCATATATACGATACACTTTATTGATCTAATGGAAAGGGGTACAGGGTGAGGACAAACATGGATGATAAAGAATAAGAGAAATGTGTGGTATCCCGACCAGGGAACCAATGGCAGTAAAGAGAAAGACATACAGGTAGGTGTAGGTATTAAATATTAAGTAAGTAGGTTACGCGTAAGAAATATCAACTGCCTACGTAGGGAGGTAGGTTTTACACAAAAGATATGCAGCTCACATTTAGGTTGGTCACACACAGGACATATGCGAGTCCTATGTAGGTAGGTATAATACAGTTGTGTGGTAATCTATAGAATTCCAGTAGGAGAAACTCACTTGGTGGCTGTGGCGGCATCATGCTGAAAAGGCCATAATACTGAAAAGGCCATAATATTGTGTAAGGGCCATGATACTGTGTGTGCCACGTGTGTGAATGGGAAGGGGGGGCTATGGGGATATCATACTGTATGGGGGCACTCTAGGTGCATCATGCTGTGGGGGTATTATACTGTGTTGGTGGCACTGTAGAGTCATCATGTTTTATACTGTA
Organism: Phyllobates terribilis; assembly: GCF_046119375.1. Classification (NCBI taxonomy): domain Eukaryota; kingdom Metazoa; phylum Chordata; class Amphibia; order Anura; family Dendrobatidae; genus Phyllobates; species Phyllobates terribilis. The sequence continues at coordinate 107,972,247 of NW_027362765.1, forward strand.
TGTGTGGGGTGAAACTTGTGGGAGGGATTCACTGTGGGTATACCACACTCAGTGTGTGTTTGGGTGGGGGCATTTTTTTGGACATAATACTCTATAATGGCAATAGAAGGAGTATAGCTGGTGAGATCACCAAGTGGCTTCAGTAGGGGCATAATTATTGTGTAAGTGCCAAAATACTTGTCCTTCTCCTGCTTTATAAAAGTTGGGTGATATGACACCGCCAAATATATGTTGGGAGGGTCAATAACAACTTTTGCTATGGGGACCCGTAATTTCTATGTACGCCACTGCTGGTCCTGTTAAAACAAGTTATCGCCTATCCACAGGATTGGTGATAACTTGCTGATCAATGGGGGTCCCACTGCTCAGACCCGAACCGATGGGAAGATCTTGGAACTTTTATCCCCATTACAAGATGTCATGGCAGGTTTGGAGCCTGACCGCCACTTCATTTATTCCCTACGGGGCCAAGTGCGGCGCAAAAGCAGCTCCTAGAGAATGAATGGAGTGTAGGTTGCACTTCTGCTCCATTCTAATGGGAATAAAAGTTCCCTTTTCTGCTGATAGGTGCTGGTCCGAGTATCATGTACAGTACAGACCAAAAGTTTGGACACACCTTCTCAGTTAAAGATTTTTCTGTATTTTCGTGACTATGAAAATTGTACATTCACACTGAAGGCATCAAAACTATGAATTAACACATGTGGAATTATATACTTAACAAAAAAGTGTGAAACAACTGAAAATATGTCTCATATTCTAGGTTCTTCAAAGTAGCCACCTTTTGCTTTAATGACTGCTTTGCACACTCTTGGCATTCTCTTGATGAGCTTCAAGAGGTAGTCACCGGAAATGGTCTTCCAACAATCTTGAAGGAGTTCCCAGAGATGCTTAGCACTTGTTGGCCCTTTTGCCTTCACTCTGCGGTCTAGCTCACCCCAAACTATCTCAATTGGGTTCAGGTCTGGTCACTGTGGAGGCCAGGTCATCTGGCGTAGCACCCCATCACTCTCCTTCTTGGTGAAATAGCCCTTACACAGCCTGGAGGTGTGTTTGGGGTCATTGTCCTGTTGAAAAATAAATGATGGTCGAACTAAACCCAAACCGGATGGAATAGCATGCCACTGCAAGATGCTGTGGTAGCCATGCTGGTTCAATATGCCTTCAATTTTGAATAAATCCCCAACAGTGTCACCAGCTAAGCACCCCCACACCATCACACCTCCTCCTCCATGCTTCATGGTGGGAACCAGGCATGTAGAGTCCATCCGTTCACCTTTTCTGCATGCACAAAGACACGGTGGTTGGAACCAAAGATCTCAAATTTGGACTCATCAGACCAAAGCACAGATTTCCACTGGTCTAATGTCCATTCCTTGTATTTTTTAGCCCAAACAAGTCTCTTCTGCTTGTTGCCTGTCCTTAGCAGTGGTTTCCTAGCAGCTATTTTACCATGAAGGCCGGCTGCACAAAGTCTCCTCTTAACAGTTGTTGAAGAGATGTGTCTGCTGCTAGAACTCTGTGTAGCATTGACCTGGTCTCTAATCTGAGCTGCTGTTAACCTGCGATTTCTGAGGCTGGTGACTTGGATAAACTTATCCTCAGAAGCAGAGGTGACTCTTGGTCTTCCTTTCCTGGGGCGGTCCTCATGTGAGCCAGTTTCTTTGTAGCGCTTGATGGTTTTTGCAACTGCACTTGGGGACACTTTCAAAGCTTGCACAATTTTTCGGACTGACTGACCTTCATTTCTTAAAGTAATGATGACCACTCGTTTTTCTTTACTTAGCTGCTTTTTTCTCGCCTTAATACAAATTCTAACAGTCTATTCAGTAGGATTATCAGCTGTGTATCCACCAGACTTCTGCACAACACAACTGATGGTCCCAACCCCATTTATAAGGCAAGAAATCCCACTTATTAAACCTGACAGGGCACACCTGTGACGTAAAAACCATTTCCGGTGACTACTTCTTGAAGCTCATCAAGAGAATGCCAAGAGTGTGCAAAAGCAGTCATCAAAGCAAAAGGTGGCTACTTTGAAGAACCTAGAATATAAGACATATTTTCAGTTGTTTCACACTTTTTTATTAAGTATATAATTCCACATGTGTTAATTCATAGTTTTGATGCCTTCAGTGTGAATGTACAATTTTCAAAGTCATGAAAATACAGAAAAATCTTTAAATGAGAAGGTGTGTCCAAACTGTACTGTATATGCTACAGTGGTATTTAGTAAAATTGGTGGACATTTTCTTGTTGTTTCCTTGTCTGGATATAGTCATTATATCATTGCCCATCACTATGTCTACGGTGCTGTGCCACTGGTACGAGTGTGGCAGTCTCTCCACATTGCGCTTCCATGACCTTACATTAGGAGTGAAATATGGCGACAGTCACTTTGCGTGACTCTTGCGTTCCAAATGGACATCAATAAGATAGTGGTTGATTGGCTGAATGCCCTCTGCTTTATGAAGGAAGGATAGACAGCGGGGTTACATTGTGCATAGCCCTTGCTATCAGAACTGCTGAGCCTCAACATATGGGCAGCTATATGGCAAGGAATATAGTTTATAGCTATTGCTGGAGGTTTACAAGCAATCTTCTTGAAGTTTTAACGGTTGCTTTGGTAATTAATCCAGTCCTGAGAGTCATTGCTTTTGGAGGGACTTCGGCTCCTCAGTCTGTGCTTTCTTTTATTATAAAAACCTTTAATCTTCCTTACAAGGTTACCTCGATCTGCCATAAATAACCTCATTATGGCCACACAGAGAAAATGTGAGCATTCTCATGTAAGTTTTCTGTCTTTCAGAGAACAGTTTTATGGGTCTTTTCAGAAGTTTACAACTGGACAATGTGAAATGGCACATCATTTTTTTAAAAATAAGAAGGACGAATATCTTAGGATATATTGTAGATCTCAGACTAAGTGACGGCAACTGAAAACACAACTTGTTACTTGTTACAATGTTTTTTTCTGGATGTGAATAACTTTTAGGCCGGGGTCAGACAAGTGAATGAAAAATTGTCCCATTTTCATCTGGAAAACTTGGATGATTTTTATCCGTATTTTCATCAATTTGTCCGTTTTTTACGTTTGTATGATATCTGATTTTATACATCATCGTTTTAAAATGTAAATGACTAAATACAGTATCCTAGGTTATTATTGGCAATTTAGCCATAAACATCGGATGCATCATTTATGATCCGTATGGCCGGCGACTGCAGAAGCAGTGAGATGCTGTGGGCCCAACGTGTCGGCGGAGAGGCAGAGCGGAGTGCATTTCTTTTCTGGCGGCCATCTTCCTGAACCGTGGTCTGCAGGGAAATGGCCACCTGAGCCAGCGTGTGCCCAAACGAGATCCCAGTCTGCGCATGCGACCCATGGCTTCAGGAAAATAGCCGGCGGGAAAGCTCTGTCTGACCGCCGATACCAGGCCTGCAGCATCGAATTGCTTCTGCTGCTGCCTGATTCCAGATGGAGGGACCCTGCTTCCTGTAATCCCGCTCCACCACCACCGTAAGTTACATTCGGATCATAAAACACACCCCTCATTTTCCTCCCAAAGTCTTATGGTCCAAAAGCACGGTCATTTTTACATTAAGGGTAGGTTAACATAAAATTGGTCAGAAAAGTAGTATGATTTTTTTCGCACTTGTCATCTATATACAATCTTTTTTTTACTGCAGCAGCTATTAATCATTTTCAGGACCATTTAGAGTTTCCTGTTACAGAATTGTAATGTATCCGTAAATATCGGATGATATTCACTGGTTCCATACGGCATCCAATTTTTTTTTTGTGCATCCATAGACTTGCATGGACGATTTATGGAAGAAACTAGTGCATGGTGCAATTTTTTACACACTTAAAAAGTCGCTCATCCGCACTGCCCCATTGAATAACATTGGTCCGAGGGCTGTTTTTTTTCACCGAAAATACGGTCCTGTGCACGAGCCTGAATAGTCGTTCCACCCGTTCCTTCTATGCACTGTGGTGGGGCGCACAGTTGCAGTGTTCAATACATGGTACGTGTGTTTATAAGATTGCCTGTCATAACATCTGTTCCTTTAGCAGCACATTTATCTTTCTGTGTGTTTGGAGAAGCCCTGATGACTTGCTATATAACTCTTTTCTCAGCTGCACTAAATCCATTTGCATATCTGTTGAAGCCTTACCAGGGTAGCGGTGCATTGTTTGACAGAGCAAATAGTAAGTGTCACTTGATTTGACATGCAAAAAATGGCTGGAAGATTAGTCTACGCATAATACAAGATGTATTTTTTTTTTCCGCGCTGCTCATCTGACTTGTTAATAACAAGGGTTTTGTCATTTCTGAGATTGCACCAGAACAAGTAAGGTTTGGAGGTAATGAAACAAAATAAATGAATTTTTTTTTTAGATGCACTCGCGGGATGGTACTGTTCATGCCCGGGTCATATTTCTGCACTATTTTACTATTTGAATAAAACACTCACAGATTGTCACTCGCAAAGTGACCTAAAAATGGTCTAAGCCTCTCATAGAGGAGACCTGAACACAACCTTAGACCCTAATTACAGATAAGGCTAGGTTCATACCTATAAAAAAAAATTGTCCGAATTTCATCCAGAAAACTTAAATGATTTTTTCTTGTCATCCGTGTGCAATCCGTTTTTATGCAGCAGCATTTATCAATAATTTCCGAATTGCAATGTATCCGTAAATATTGGATGCTAAACTGTGGTGCCGTGTGGGATCTGATTTTTTTTCCCGCACCCATAGACTTGGATGGGTGAATCTCATCCGACACACAGAAAAAATTAGTGCAGACTGCAATTTTTTTCCCATGCATATTCGGTCCATGAAAAAAATGCTCATCTGCACTGCCCCATTAAATAACATTGGTCTGAGAGCTATACATTTTTTTAGTGAAAAGCACTCGAGCCGAAAATATGCTCGTCTGAACTTACCCATACAGCCACCTTGAAGTAGCACAGTGGAAAGCCTTATTCAGAAGTTTGCTTTTCATGTATATATTATTTCCGTATTTTTCACAGATAGGACACTTACCCATTATAGTCTATGGGACTGTTCCCATGTCCGTGGTATTTTGCAGACTGAACGTCTACAAAAAAAAAAAGTTAGAGATATCCATTTTTGATTCAAATCACAGATCAAACTCACCAATGAAAGTCTGTGGGTTAGTGAAAAACTCCAACAGACAGCACACTGTTGGCATCCTCTTATTTTAATTAGAGATGAGCGAACCCAAACTTAAAAGTTCGGGGTTTGTACTGGACAGTTAGTGTCCAGCACTAAATGCAGAACACTGACTTCTCCTGGAAGTCCGTTGCAAAGTTCGGAGTTCCAGGGAAAGAGAGATAGAGATAGGGAGGAGAGAAAGAGTAAGGGAGAGGGAAAGAAGAAGAAGAAAGAAGAGATTAGAGAGAAGAGAACATTTTTTCCCAGATTCAAAGTTTGGGTCTCCATTGTTTTCAATGGGGTCCGGGTTCTGGTTCAAGTTCAGGTACAGTTCTGTTACCCGAACTGAACTTTGGACTAAAGTTCGGGTCAGGTACCAGAACTCTATCTTCCACGGGTCCGCTTATCCATATTTGAATCCATTTTTGACTGAGAAGTTTCAGAAACTGTCTTCCTCTATTATTTTACATATGAGAAAAATGAATGAAACTCTGATGCTAAAATCTAATTGTGATCCGAACATGTCTTCGCCTGTTTTTTTTATGTTTGCCTTTGTGTGTGTGTTTTTTTCTTGCCAGATGTTTTCACCTGATTCATCAATTGCGATTTTTTTAAAAGGTTGCAAAATTTGTCTCAAATCTACTCCAGTCCCACCCCCCTGCCCAGAGTGATTTTATGTATAAATAGATATAGATATTTTGGTTCAAATTTGTAAAACTTGTTCATTTTTGCACTAAAGAATTGTAAAATGAGTCAAACAATAGAAAACAAAAAATTTTTGTTTGCGCAAAATTCCTGAGTCATGTGCACATTTTGAAGACTTTGGCAAATGATACCTCAAGACAAAAAAAAACATGAAAAATTACTTTAAAACCTACAAATGATGAATAAGGCGCTTGGTGTATTGTCAGTGATAATGTATGAAAGGCATTTATATTTTTACCATAAATACATGTGAAGTTGTATTTTGATATTAACCATTAGGGTATGTGCACATGGGGCTTACCACGGTGGATTGTGTTGTAGATTTACTGCAGATCTCACTCTTTGTATTGTGGTGAAATTCATAGTATAAGGACACGTTCAGCACTTGATCAGTATTTTACATCAGTATTTGTAAACCAAAACCAGGAGTGGAACAATCAGAGGAAAAGTATAATAGAAACACGTCACCACTTCTGTATTCATCACCCACTCCTGGTTTTGGCTTACAAATACTGATGTAAAATACTGACCAAATACTGAACGTGTGAACATGACATAAAGCCCCCTATTCACATTAGATTGCTGTCAGCCAATCAATGCTTCGGCCGATTGTTCAGACAGTTGCCAGCTTAGCCGTCTCTCCCATACACAGGAGCGCCCAGTTGTCAGATCGCTCTGGTGTTCTCTATGGGAAAGCCGCCGACAGACATTTCCGATGGTGGCTTATCTCCATGAGCAGGAAGGACTGGCCCACAGGGGAACAGGTAAATTCCCTGGTGGACCCCTCTACAGGAGTAAGCCACTTGCCATCCAAAATGAGCCATAGTTGGTACAATACATTTGATTCTCTATCTGCCAGGTATTTTTTACAGTATAAAATATAGAGTAGCTAATCCATAAAGAATATGCAGAGAGCTTGTGGCCTGATAATGAATGAAACAAAAAATATGAGAAAATGAGTTCTATAAAAAAAACACTGCGTACAAACATCAATATACCAGTAGTAGTAGTTTTTCACACTGGTGGATTTAAATATTAGGAGTAAAAAGTCAATCATCTCCATATGCTCTAAGAAAACAGAAGACCTGGGAATCAACTCTCCTTACTTTGATTAAAAACCAACTAAGCATGTCAGATGGCTGTAAGGTGACACATAAAATTAGCACCAGGAAATCATGCAGCCAGTTATGAGATTGAGTACAGTAAATGGTGTGGAAACGTGGATCTCAGCCACATTTTACCCTTTGATATTCCCTCTCTGTTCCGTTTATGTTGTCCTCTTGTGAGATGCAGGTTGTGATTAAGAGGTATTTGTCTGTGGAGCAAACATGAGAAAAGAATGCCTGCTGTATTTCCAGCAGTATTGATCCTGTCTGCTGATCGTGCTCTATATTGATACATTGTTTTTTTTTAATCTGATTGGATATTCATCCCAGATAAAGGGTTGTCAACTACTAGGACAACCCCTTCTTAAACTAAATGTTCGGCCCGATAAAATAAACAAACCTATACTCACCTCCCGTGCCGGTTCTGTTCCAACGGTGTCGGTACTCGGGACTGTGATGCGGTGGAACGACACGTGGTGCCCGGCGCCCAATCAGCTCTGGCGTCACTGTCCGCGCCTTTGTGCAAACTGAACATGAAGCAGAAGTCTGGTCTGCAGCTGATCCCGGACTTCCTCTTGTTCATTTTGACAGGAGGTTGGGACAGTGACACCGGCGCTGATTGGCCGCCGGGCACCACTTGTCATTCTACCGCATCACAGCCTCGGGACCGCGAGTGCCGACACCACTGGAACGGAGCCGGCACCGGAGGTGAGTAAAGTTTTGTTTATTTTATCGGGGCCGAACATTTAGTTTAAGAAGGGGTTGTTCTAGTAGTGGACAATCCTTTTAAGACCTTCATACACATTTGACCAGTTGGCCAAACCTGTCTATATTGGGATCAGCCAACCGTCTAAGGCTAAGATCACACGAGTGTATAAAAACATTTTTGAATTTCATCCAGAAAAAAATATTTTTTTTTATCAGTACTTTATTCGTTTTTATACATCAGCAGTGAATAAAATTTAGAAGACCAAATACAGTTTCCTAAGTGTGCTTTCACACTGTGTTCTGGCACCCATTCAGTGGCCCCGTCAGGACTTATGTCTGAACCCCCGCAAAACGGGATTCGGGCGTATGCTATAAACTATAATGGTGCTGACAGAGCGAACGTGTGCTCTCTGATGTGCATCATTTTCTGGCGTGTGCGCCTACTGGAGGCGGACACCCAGACACAGGAATAATTTGTATTAAGGGAGACATTGAAATTCTTTTTTGAAAGTCAGTTCTCACATAAGCTCAATAGTTGTATCCCGCATGGCTCTGTTGAACTGAACATATATTACCATCGAGTCTGAGGTCAGTTCAGCTTTGGAGTGTCCAGATGTGGCAGATGTAATATGAACACAAATTCATCCATATTATGGTCATGTGAAACCAGCTTAAAGACTTACTAAACTTTAATATTTTTTTTTTAAATAATTTGATCTAACATGGAAAGTTAGGAAACTTTGCAAGTTACTTTCTTAGGGGATTTCTGTACAAGCATTGCATGTAAGTGGCTTCCAAACTTCTTTTTTTCCGCAGTCTTTTTTTCCTGCATTTAGCTGCATTGATATCATAAGATATTAATTTGGAGTACAGATGATGACAGTGATGGGTCAGCACCTGTATCTCACAAACTCTGGGAATAAGCTGCTGCAGGAGGTTTGATAAGCAGAAGGCTCAGAGGAGGAGACAGGGGCTGACCCATCACTGCCATCATCTGTACTTCAAATTAGTATATTCTGATATCAATGCAGCTAAAGGCAGAAAAGTAGACGGCAGAGGTTAAGAAGCCACTTACATGCATTGTATTACAGGAATGAAGACAAATTCCTTAATAACGTGATCTGCAAAGCTTCATAACTTCCCATGCTTGATAAAATGATAAATTGAAATAAATAAAAATTTAGTTTCTCTTTAATACCATCAAGTCTGAGAACTCATTTCTGAATGTAACTCTTACTTCTGGTTGCAGTGGATCTGATTTTAATTAGCTTTTTTTGTTGCTGTTGCATCATTAAAACTGAGAAGGCATTTGTGCAGAGCGATAGAAAAGAATATAATAGGATGTAAGTATTGACTTTTAGTACTTTTTTTCCCCCATAAAATGAATTGATAACAATATAACAGGGGCAACGGATGTAGCAAATGATGAAAGCCATAAATAAGTATACATTGTAGATAAACGATGTATGAGATGTTTGAGAAAAGATGAAATCTGCTAGACACAAAGGCCGGTCCTGGATTATACAGTGCAAAGTGATCAAACACAGCGGCTTGCATGAAATCTCTGGGAACGGAGGCCTTCTTACAAGAGATCACAGGCTATTACTCAGAGCGTACTTGCTCTATACTGAGATGTCCTTATGGTACATTCACAAGAGCCTCTGTAATTCACTTAGCTGCAATAATGAATCACCATTTAAACTTTATTATTGGGTAATCATCCATGTGTAGTCATGACATCAGGTAGAATGGAATGCGAGAGCTGAAAAGAGGGGACGTTATTAGAAGTAGCTGAGACCCAACCCAGATGGACAGAGGCCTGAGAAACTGACATTGTGCCTGCATTTTGTCATACTCATATCCGTATTAGACAATTGTGACAAAGAGATAAGGATTTTATATTTCGTCATCCATCCCTCGTCTGGGTTATTATAATAAGGAGAACCCAATAATAATTATAATAATTTTTTGATTTCTATAGCGCCAACATATTCTGCAGCACTTTACATTTTAAATGTAATTCACACATACTGTATAAAGACTGATATTACTGCGGTGGTTGATGTGGATAGACTCAAATTTTTGGATATTTGGATATTATCTTGTAAATGTCATTTTTGATCATAGTACTGAAATTAGTAACCTGGATATTTTTTAAAAATGAAGCAAAAATAATTTTGTGATATTTTTCCTTTTCTCTAGGATCCAGTTCTCTGAATGCGGCCAGTCAATGCAGTGTAAAGAATGGAGTTTTTCATTTAGATTTCTATAAATATTTTTATATCGACTACAGATTAGAAAATAAACTAGGTTTAGTTATATATACTTCTTACTAGGGATGAGAGGATCCGTGGAAGTTCCACTTAAGTCCAAAGTTCGGTTCGGGTAACAGGACTGTACCCAAGCTTGAACCTGAACCCAAACCAGACTGAAATCAATGTTGACCTCCCTAAATCTGACATCTCTCTCTCTGTGTGTGGCACCACAATAACACCGAGCCAGCAGGCACGTTGTCTGGGCGTCATTTGACACCAATCTTTCCTTCACCTTCCATATAGAATCTCTTGCCTGCTCTTGTCACTTGCACCTGAAGAACATCTCTAGGATCTGCCCCTTTCTCACCTTGGAAACAACAAAAACCCTCACTGTTGCCCTGATCCACTCCTACCTTGTCTACTGTAACTCTCTATTAATTGGCCTCCTCCTCACTTGACTTTCCCCTCTCCAGTCCATCTTTAATGCTGCAGCCAGGGTCATCTATTTGGCTAACCGTTACTCAGACTCCTCCGCTCTGTCAGTCATTGAACTGGCTGCCCATGAATTATAGGATCCAATTTAAATTGCTTGTTTTCAACCACAAAGTGCTCTACAGTGAGGCACCCCCCTACATCTCTTCCCTCATTTCTGCTTATCGGCCTACCCGTTCTCCACGCTCCGCAAGCGACTTTTGACTAACAGCCACACTAATCTGTACCTCCCACTCCCGGATTCAAGAGTTCTCCCGAGCTGCACCTATTCTTTGGAATGCTCTACCCCAAGAAATTAGGACGAACCATAACTTACACAGTTTTAGGCACTCCCTAAAAACACACCTGTTTAGGGCAGCCTATCACGTTCCCTAATCGAAGTCCTTTTATATTCTTATAGCCCATCCCTTATTTGTCCAAACATAAATCTCCACCGAACCCAAAAGCACTACAGATACTGGCTCGTGATGAGCTCATGCAGCCTTTATCTATCCCTCATCCCCTCAAGAGGGCTTGACCATTATTGTAAATAAGCCCCTGTACTTTGTGTCACCCCCACCTCATTGTAGATTGTAAGCTCTTACGAGTAGGGTCGTCATTATTTTTGCTTTAATTATTGTATTATCTTTAGCTATGTTACTTATGACTGTTGAACATGAACCTCTGAATTGTAAAGCGCTGCGGAATATATTGGCGCTATATAAATAAAATTATTATTATTATTATTGACCCAAACATTGCAGCTGGAAAAACTCTCTCTTTGGGCAGAGACACACTGTCGTATTTCTCGTGTGATGATCGCATTGTAAACCTTGTACTGGCTGTCTGCGCCCTGACCTGAGCTTCACAGCTGCATAGAAATACATCATGCTGTAATGCTCAGGTAAGGAGAGGTGCCGGCTAGTCCGATCAGTGCGATGCGATCATCGCACGAGTTATACGGCAGTCTGTCTCCACCCTTTCTCTCTCTCTCCTCCCAGGACTCCTGGACTGTAAAATGGACTTCCCTGAGAAATTTGTGTTCAGAGTTCAGCACCAGACACGAAGTGTCTAGTACGAACCCCGAACTTTACAGTTCGGGTTTGTTCATCTTTACTACTTAACTTTAAAATTGCAAAGGCAACAAAGAAAAGTCAAGGAATGATCAAAATCACAGGATGGATAGACATATTAGTGATATGCAATTGATGAAAAAATGGAAACAACTTTAAAAACATCTTGATAATATTCAGTATGAAGTATGAGCGCCACTTGCAGAAATTCCCCACTATCAGTGAGGTTATTAATGGTTGTCTGAGGAATGTTCTAGCGGTCTGATGTTTTTCATGGAGCCATAGACTTACTGTACATTGCAGATTTTGATTCGACAATCAGATCATAATCGGACATGTCACAGATTTTTTCCTCTGATCACAGCCCCATAGAACAACATGGGTACGAGTGTAATCCGTAAAAACCGCGGATAGCACTTGTCCAAGAAAATCCGTAGTGTCTACGAGCCTCTACGGCAACCACAAAATGATTATAATATATATTGCCATTGTGGAAGGATGCATATCCCCCAGCACATGCACTGTGTGCTGCGAGAATTCGCCGGTTTCTGAGGCGAGACCGGAGGGTATGTATGTGTTATACATACTCCTGGCTAGAGCCTATCCAGTGGGCGCGGCCTCGCTCCATACACTTTTATCGAGCGAGGCTGCGCTCCAACTAGAGATGCGATGTATGGAGCGAAGTTGTTCCCACTGGACAGGCTCTGACCAGGAGTATGTATAATGCGTGCGCTGGGGGGATTCATAAGTCTGCAGTCACACAGAGTGACTGAAGACTTATCGATTTGGACCGGGCAATCCCTTTAACCATTGGCAGAATCAGAGCTAATTTATGAAGAGCGAGCGCTAAAGACCAGCGTAATAAGATTTGTGTAATTTTCAAAAAGAAAATAAACCCTCATATGCAGCTCAAGAATGACAAAGCGAGAGAAATAAATTCATTTTATTGAGCAGTAAAGATTTTTCAGTCAAGTCACAATCTTCAGGGAGTTATGGGAGGATTTACAGCAGGGACATTATATCTAGCACAGTCAGTGCGTCACCCCTGTTAAAGTGTTTACTATATAGTCCATGCAGGGTGTGCCAAGTACTGATATTATTGGACTACCAGGACCCTGACAGTGTGCAAATATTGTCATGTGTAAATGTAACGTGGTGTGGGGCGGTAGCCGTGGGTGAGGTACTAGTCTTCCACGCCCCAGCACGCTACATGAAAATTGAGGTCCTGCCTGGGTGTGTGGGTTTTGTCTATGGGGGCGCTACTCCCTTGCAGGCTGCATGATGCCAGTGACGTTGACTGGCCAGGACCAAATGTTGGGGAAGTTCAATGAGGGAGACCACCACTCAAAAATACTTCATGAACATTTCTCTTAACAAACGGAATATCTTCATACACATTCTCTTTCCTTTCCTAAACTCATTCAATTCTGCCTCAGTTATTTGCTCTGCCTTCATCACCACCCAGCCCAGTGCTTTTTGAGCTTCCCTTGTCCCCAGTAACGGCCCTACAGTCCAGTAAGTGAGAGTCCTGTACTTTAACCCTCAGTTCTATGTCCGTTTCCCGTTAGGGAGGTTACTTATGCCACTATGGCCTTTACTTAGCTTCTATACACGTGGTCAAAATTGTTGGTACCCCTCGTTTAATGAAAGAAAAACCCACAATGGTCACAGAAACAACTTGAATCTGACAAAAGTAATAATAAATTAAAAATCTATGAAAATGAACAAATGAAAGTCAGACATTGCTTTTCAACCCTGCTTCCACAGAATTTAAAAAAAAATTAAACTCATGAAATAGGCCTGGACAGAAATGATGGTACCCCTGAAAACAATGTGACAAAAGGGACATGTTTAATCAAGTTGTGTCCACTAATTAGCATCACAGGTGTCTACAATCTTGTAATCAGTCAGTGGGCCTGTATATAGGGCTACAGATACTCACTGTGCTGTTTGGTGACATGGTGTGTACCACACTCAACATGGACCAGAGGAAGCAAAGGAAAGAGTTGTCTCAGGAGATTAGAAAGAAAATTACAGACAAGCATGTTAAAAGTAAAGGTTATAAGACCATCTCCAAGCAGCTTGATGTTCCTGTGACTACAGTTGCACATATTATTCAGAAATTTAAGATCCATGGGACTGTAGCCAACCTCCCTGGACGTGGCTGCAGGAGGAAAATTGATGACAAATCAAAGAGACGGATAATACGAATGGTAACAAAAGAGCCCAGGAAAACTTCTAAAGAGATTAAAGGTGAACTTCAAGCTCAAGAAACATCAGTGTCAGATCGCACCATCCGTCGTTGTTTGATCCAAAGTGGACTTCATGGGAGACGACCAAGGAGAACACCATTGTTGAAAAAAAACCTTTAAAAAGCAAGACTAGAATTTGCCAAACTACATATTGACAAGCCACAAAGCTTCTGGGAGAATATCCTATGGACAGATGAGACAAAAATGGAAGTTTTGGCAAGGCACATCAGCTCTATGTTCACAGATGGAAAAATGAAGCATATCAAGAAAAGAGCACTGTCCCTACTGTGAAACATGGAGGAGGCTCTATTTTTTTCTGGGGCTGCTTTGCTACATCTGCCACAGGGTGTCATGAATCTGTGCAGGGTACAATGACATCTCAAGACTATCAAATGATTCTAGAGAGAAATGTGCTGCTCAGTGTCAGAAAGCTTGTTCTCAGTCGCTGGTCATGGGTCTTGCAACAGGATAATGACCCAAAATACACAGCTAAAAACACCCAAGAATGGCTAAGAGGAAAACATTGGACTATTCTGAAGTGGCCTTCTATGAGCCCTGACCTAAATCCTATTGAGCATCTTTGGAAAGAGCTGAAACATGCCGTCTGGAAAAGGCAACCTTCAAACACGAGACAACTGGAGCAGATTACTCATGGGGAGTGGGCCAAAATACCTGTCGAGAGGTACAGAAGTCTCATTGACAGTTACAGGAATCGTTTGATTGCAGTGATTGCCTCAAAAGGTTGTGCAACAAAATATTAAGTTAAGAGTACCATCATTTCTGTCCAGGACTATTTCATGAGTTTAAGTTTTTTTTAATTCTGTGGAAGCAGGGTTGAAAAACAATGTCTGACTTTCATTTGTTCATTTTCATAGATTTTTAATTTATTATTACTTTTGTCAGATTCAAATTATTTCTGTGACCATTGTGGGTTTTTCTTTCATTAAACGAGGGGTACCAACAATTTTGACCATGTGTGTATGTTTGTCAACGCTTTGGAACTACCGCCTGGGGTGCACTCTTCGTCTTGCGTTCCCTACTCTGATTCATCCCACTACCTCTTTGTCATGCAAACTCGGTACCGTCCTGCTAGGTCTTCTGCCCCAGACCCTGTCTCCGGTAAATCAATGATGCCGACTATCACTTTGCCTCGGTCTCTACTCTGAATCTTGCTATCTGTTGCCTCAGTCTCCTCTCACCTCAGGGACACCCAATTGATGCGACTCTGTTTACTGATCAGACCATAGGTGTCAGAACTCAAACCCAGCTGCTCTTGTGCACCAGGTGACAGCTCTACCCTCTAAGCTATTCAGCTTGCTGGACAGTTCTTGGCTAACCTAGATTCTAGTACCTGTGTTGTTCCTGAGCGGCTCCATGCTGTTTGGTTTCTGATTGGCTTTATCCTGTGTGTTCCTGATTGAACGCCCTATTTAAACCTGGCCTGGCACCTCCTTCCTTGCGAGGTTATTAAGCTCCCAGCCTTTAGTCAAGCTCTCTCTTCACCTGCTGCCTCATACAAGATTATACTGCTGTTCCTATGTACCGACCCCTGGCTCTTCCTGATTATGCAATGTGCTAAATCCTTCAAGACTATACTGCTGTTCCTGTGTACTGACTTCTGGCTTTTCCTGACTATGCAACCTGCCGGTGCTGCCCCTAGTAGTTGCAATACCACTACTCCAATCCAGGTCAGTTCCTAACAATAGGTCTGCTTCTACTATGCGCTGGGCCCTATCTGTCTTCCTAACAGGAAACTGCCTCTGTCCCTTCACTTTATCCCCTCCCACTCTGGGCTAGTTCCAACAAGTTAACTCTAACTGTCCCCATTAACTCACTACTGCTGGGCAGACTACTACTCTATTACATATATTATTAAATACATTACACATTCAAATGCATTATACAAATACACGTGTCTTCAAGGGGGAACTTGGGCAACACTTCAATTTTCTTGCATAAAACACAAGATATGTATCATAAGTGAATGATAGGAATATATTGATGCTCAGTTATTGCTAGAGATAACAATTACTGTATATCAGTTATTGTTCAAAAGTGAAAACATAATATACATATAAATGATAAAGTAGTAATGGTTATCAGAATTATTAGAAACTAATACTCAACACAAGGGATTTTCTGTTTTTGGAAAACCTCTGTTCCCCAGCTGCATTTTAAAAAAAATGCCTGGGTCCATTGCTGAGTTCCACCGCTGCTCCTTGTGTCTGTTTTTGACTGCAACACTGACATCACTATTAACAGTGATGCAGCCAATCAGTGAGCTCAGTGGCTCTACACAAATAGACAGTATAAGCCGCTCACAACTGCTGAGCTTACTGATTGGCTGCAGTGCTGTTGACGTAATGTCAGCGCTGCAGACAATAACACTGGGAGCTGCTCAATGCCGCTTATTAATTATAGTTACATGGTATGGTTGAAAAAAGACATCTTCATTAACATCAGCCAAGGGATGGAAGAGGACGTGGATAAAGTGAAGAGATGTTTGCAATTTATAGAGATTCACTGATCACAGGAAAAAATGTCAAATTGTCTATTACAAATCGCTCAGTGTGCATCATTTACTTTGGTCTGTCTGTGTAAAGGTTTACCGATCGGCGGTCTTATTGTGTTGGCGGTCAGTCCCTGTAAATGGACTCTTTCAGATGGATGCAGTCACACAGCTGGGAATAAGCCTTCATATTTCCCTCTCTGTACTTCCCCTTAACAAAGGACAGACCGATAATCGTGGATGAACATAGGATAACCGCTCGTTCGTTGGGTGAGATGATTTTTAAGCAAGTTTACAAATCATCATTGTCGGCAGCACACTGCATAAACAAATATATGGACAAAGCCACATTGCTGGTCAAAACAGGTAATTAATTGTCCACCAATTGGACTGTATTCAGTTGACTAGCGTGAGGTTGGTCTGTTTAATTGCTGCCTAAGGCTTTATTCACACAGAGCAGTTATACTACAGCTTACAATCTAAGTAGCCATATGCTGACTCGGTCTTTTTACTGTTTGGGCGCAGTCAGACAACCGTATAAATCAGACAGAGATCGGAGGGTAATGCTCGGACTGGCCGGTGGCTTTCTTGAACTGAGCGTGACAGCTTCATGTATTTCTATGTAGCTGTCACGCTCGGGTTGGCTAGTCCAAGCATTGCGTTCTGATCTTTGTTCGATTTATAAAGCAGTCTGACTGCGCCCCTTCCCTGTACAATTATTTAACCCCTTCACGCCATGGCCAATTTCCGTTTTTGCATCTTCGTTTTTTTCCTCCCCTTCTTCCCAGAACCATAACTTTTTTTTTATTTTTCTGTCCACATAGACATAAGAGGGCTTGTTTTTTTGTCGGACGAGTTGAACTTTTGAATGACACTATTCATTTTATCACATAGGGTACTGCATGATAGTAAAAAAATCTAAGTGGGGAGAAATTGTGAAAAAAAGCGATTCTGACATTGTTTTTTGGGAATCGTTTTAACGCTGTACTTTTTGTGGTAACAATGACCTCACAATATGATTCTGCTCTTTACGATGATACCAAATATGTCCATTTTTTAAAATTATTTTAGTGGTGAAAAAAAATCTGAAGTTTGCAAAAAAAAAATTGGAGGGTTATGTCCCCATTTTCTGAGACCCATAATGTTTTAATTTTTCAGTCGCTGGAGCTGGGGAAGGCTTTTTTTGAGACAATGTTTTTATTGATACCATTTTGGGATAGAAGAGATGTTTTGATGGTATTGCAGCAACCAAAAAAAATGTTATTTTAGCGTTCTTGAATTTTTTCGTTTACAGCGTTTACTGAGCAGGTTAATTATTTGTATGTTTTGATAGATCGGACTTTTCTGAATGCAGCAATACCATGTGTATTTTTTGTATTTTTTACAGAAACATGGCAATTCTGTAACATAGGAAACTGTATTTGTCTTGTAACTTTTAATAATTGCTCTTGTATAAGCACGGATGCCATACAGGTGTAAAAAACGGACACATGGATGACAACATTTTAATGTCTGTAAAGCAATGCGGAATATGATGGCAAAACATAATACGGATGAAAATCAGACGATTTTTCATATGCTTGTCTTAACCTGACCTGAAAAATTGTCTGAGACGTGGCAAACTAAATAGGAATAATTTTTCTGCAGTTATATAAACTGATTTAATCCGAGCGATATCTGGAGCTGAGTTCATTCATTCATATTTCTAGTATTGCGTGGCTTCTCACTGATCATGTGAGCATTATGGAGCATTCATGACGAGAGCCATAAATACATTTAATAGAGAGGAATTCCTTCCCAGAAGACCCCGGTGAGTGTTTCTTTCCCGTAAGTGAGCAGTGCTGGGGGCTGGGGTGTCGAATCTTGTGCTGGTGATAAGGGGTTGGGAATGATTAGTCAGAGGAGGTCTCTCTGTTTATTTGTCTTCTAAGGTTTCACAGCATCTCATTTCCCAAACTGCTCATTTTCCAGGTGTGATCTCCGCAGGCTGAGTCACCTCTTCTTTGGTGCATAAAAATCACAAAAGACATAAATTATTGCATGTAAAACCCTCAGGTTGTAGGATGACGCATCATAATCCTGTGTAACACCACTCATTCATAGCTTTATTTGATTCATGTTTTATGAAACTCTTGTCTGCTTTGGATTAATTTTTTTTTCTACTGTTGTATTATTTATTATATTCTATCTATCTAATATCTATCTATATAATTATCTATCTATCTATTTATCTATCCAATATCTATCTATCGATCTATCTATTATCTATCTATAGTATCTATCTATGTATCTATATATGTATCTATCTATCTCATATCTATATATCTATATAAATAAATATCTATCTTATAAATAAATTGTCTAAATAACATCTGTTTTTTTTCCTGGACAAAACAAGGATGTAACACGGACCCACGGATGGCACGCGGACACAGACCACGGATCTCACCAGTACTGTTTTTTCCTGTACAGCAATCACCAGGACATGTGAAAGAGGCCTTAAGGATAGGTGCCAGCCCACTGGCTGTAGCCCAAAAAAAACAGATAATATAAAAATAAAGAAAGCAGATGGCACTGAAAAATGGGAAGCTATCAAAAATCCAGTGAAACTTTTAATAACCATATGTCCAGCAGGCAACATTTCGACTCCACAGAGTCTTTCTTTGACTTGAGAAAAGCTCTGTGGAGTCGAAACATTGACTGTTGCACCTATGACATTAAAATTTCACTGAACTTTTGATAGTTTCCCATTTTTGAGTGCTGCCTGCTTTTTTTTAAAATTTTTATCTATCTATCTATCTATCTATCTATCTATCTATCTATCTATCTATCTATCTGATATTATACAAACATATTTAGGATGATTTACTACACAATGCAAATTCTGGCTTATTTTGTGCCAACAACCTGCCTTTCACCATTATATGTTTTGGGCTACATACAGACAGCACACAGACCCATAAACTAAGTTCCCATGATGAGCTTTTGATGTTACAGATTATCTGCACCTATAAAGTAAATTAGGTTACTTGCGTTTTTGAGGGTATTTTATTTACATGGGTTTTGTATCGCATTTTGTCTCTTGTTGGTGTATTTTGTATTAAAAAAAGCTCTTTTGTTTTTAATACTTCCTGACTTTGACAAAACTTTATTGATACAGTCATGTGTGGATTACATGTGTTATTGGTGGGTTTCGCCTCAGAAACGTTCTAAAAAAACATGTGTTTTTTATTTGCAGATTTTCCGCGTCTAATACAAGTCTGTGGGGAAAATCTGCAATAACACTCAGCGTACCCACAAGAGAAATTGACATGCTGCAGATTTGAAACTCGCACCGCAGGTCAGTTTATGCTGCGTAAAAATAACACAGTGGGCAGGAGATTGCTATAAATCCCATTCACTGGCGCGCACCTGTAATCCCAGCTACTTTGGGAGGCTTGGGCTGTTGGATCACTTGTGCTTGGCAGTTCTAATCTGTGCTATGTGGATCATGGATCTTCTCTATCCTCATCAATATGGTGACTCTGAGCCAGCTGCTTGGAGACACTAAGTTGATGGAGGTGGGGTGTCCCTGGTCTCCCCCCCAAAAAAGAGCCGAATCATGACGTATCATGGAACTATAAGATGCTGCATTTTGAAGCAGCGGACATAGTGTTAAAAACTCACCAAAAACTCATCATAGGCACACAGCCTAAGGCTATATTCACACATTCAGTATTTGTTCAGTATTTTTTCTCAGGAGTGGGAGCCAAAACCAGGAGTGGGTGATAAATCCAGAAGTGGTGACGTGTTTCTATTATACTTTTCCTCTGATTGTTCCTCACCTGGTTTTGGCTTACAAATACTGAGGTAAAATACTGAACAAATGCTGAATGTGTGCACATGGCCTTAGAGATTCATTGATCCATACACACAGTTTTAAAAATTAGACCATGTCTCCGGTCTTTAAGACTCCAAAGAATATCCTATTCTCATCACTGGCGAATACAAACAGAAGAGGGTCCCTGTACAATAACAATATATGGGGCCTTTGCAGTCCAATATCTCATCATAATGCAAAATTCCACCTACTTTGGAGGTAGAAGTGGCCCCCTTACCTCGTGTGCCCATGTGCGACTGCACTGGTTGCACCAATGGTATGTCCTCCCCTAATTTTCATCAAATTTGCAGATCAGACTTGGCCATTAAAGGTTATGGGGATCCATGTAGAACAGATGAAACACAGAAGACAAGCTTTGTACAGTAGTGTTCAAAATAATAGCAGTCCAATATGACTAACCAGACTAATCACTATTTTTGGTATAAATTATATTACCACATGTCAAACAATTTACCAGTTGGTGCAGTAGATTCTAAGAAAACCAACAGACTCAGCATTCATGATCTGCATGTTTTTGAGTCTGTGTATTTGAATAATTATTTGAGGGAGTGTGTTCAAAATAATAAGCGTGGAGTTCAATTAGTGAGGTGAATCATTCTGTGAAGAAACAGGTGTAAATCAGGTGGCCCTTATTTAAGGGTGAAGCCAGCACATGTTGTACATGCATTTCTCCTTGAAAGCCTGAGAAATATGGGTCGTTTGAGACATTGTTCAGAAGAACTTCGTACTTTGATTAAAAAGTTGATTGGAGAGGTTAAAACTTATAAGGAAGTGCAGACAATGATAGGCTGTACAGCTAAAATGATCTCCAATGCTTTAAATAGAAAGCAAAGCCAGAGACACATGGAAGAAAACGGAAGACTACCATTCGAATGGATCAAAGAATAGCCAGAATGGCAAAGGCTCAGCCAATGATCAGCTCCAGGATGATCAAAGACAGTCTCAAGTTACCTGTGAGTACTGTGACAGTGAGAAGACTCCTGTGTGAAGTTAATCTCTTAGCAAGAAGTCCCCGCAAAGTCCCACTGTTAAAAAAAGCAAAACCATGTACTGAACCGGTTACAGTTGGCAAAAGAACACATCAAAGAGAAATGGAGAAACATTTTCTGGACTGATGAAAGTAAAATTGTTCTTTTTGGGTCCAAGGGCCCCAGACAGTTCGTCAGATGACCACCAAATTCTGCATTCAAGCCA
Organism: Phyllobates terribilis; assembly: GCF_046119375.1. Lineage (NCBI taxonomy): Eukaryota > Metazoa > Chordata > Amphibia > Anura > Dendrobatidae > Phyllobates > Phyllobates terribilis. The sequence goes on from NW_027362765.1 coordinate 107,993,585, forward strand.
CAGTACACTCTGAAGACAGTGAAGCATGGTGGTACAAACATCATGATATGGGCATGTTTCTCTTACTAAGGTGCCGGACCGGATTTACCACATACCGTGGATCATGGACCAGTTTGCATATATTGAAATACTTGAGGAGGTCATGTTGCCTAACGCCGATAAGGACTAGGTATATGCACTTGAAATGGATGTTTCAACAAGACAACGACCCTAAACAAACCAGTAAACAAGCAAAATCTTGTTTCCAGTCCAACAAAATTGAGGTTATGGAGTGGCCAGCCCAATCACTGGACCTTAATCCGATAGAACACTTGTGGGGTGACATCAAAAATGCTGTTTCTGATGCAAAGCCAACAAATGCCCAAAAATTTGTGGGATATAGTCAAAGCATCGTGGGCTGGAATAACAGTTGACAGGTGCCAGAAGTTGGTTGACTGTATGCAACATAGATGTGAAGCAGTTCTAAAAAACTGTGGGTACACAACTAAATATTAGGTTAGTGATTCACAGGAATGTTAAATCCTCAAAAAAAAGTACATATTGTGAGTTTGTAAAGACAAATGCAGACACTGCTATTTTTTAGAACAGCCCAAAGGTCATTTTTTGTTATTTTCTGTAAAGTAGTTAAAAATGATATACATTTCTCTTCATGTTTTGAATTAGAAAACAGTGTGCAATTTTCCCAAAGCATGGAAATAAAAACTAGTATAAAGATTTTGTGCTTAACCCATGTTTTTGAACACACTGCTATTATTTTGATCACTACTATACATCAGAGTTCCCTTCGAGTTTCATCTGTTTTTCACTGATACATTGTTAAAATTCAATAAATTAAAACAGTTCGGACAGTCTACACCTGCTTCAGTGATAAAAAAAGAAATGAGAAAAATAATGGAACTAATTAGGATGACACCTGAGAAAAAAATTGGTCCTTTTCTCTTGGACAGTAACACTAATAAAAATATGTAAATGTTGCCTAAGATGTTATTTTTACGGCAGGTGGAGAAAGGTGAAATGTGAGTGGTCTAGATTGCAATCCAGTTTTCTGAAACCACATCATAATTAGTTAACCAAGTACAGGGGCATTAACACTGCAAGATAATCGTTAATAAGTGTTGTTAAAAACACTCATTTCATGATTATCTTGCTGTGTAAACAGGCTGCTGATCACCTTATAAATGAACAAAACGCTTATTCATTGAAATGAATGATCTTTTGTGCGGCAAAAATCATCGTTCTCAGCGGTGTATAACCCTGTATAAACATGACTTGTGCTGCCGAGAACTATGGCAACCTATGTGTACTATGTGATCTAATATAGATCGCTCAATGTGCTTCATTTGCTTTTGTCTGCGTGTAAGGAGATGAACAAGAGAGAGGACACACGCAGTTAATGCCTGGGAGAGTAGCTTCAAGCAAACACTGCCATCTGCTGGTAAGGAATTATAGAGAAAGGGAAACCAAAAAGAACTACAGTAGTAAGAACCCAAGAGTGAAGTACATGATCCCTCAGTGAAGAGATTGGAGAAGACAGCAGGTCAGGTGATAGCTTTAGCACAGATATTAACTAGTAGTGATTGAGTGAGTATGTTCTGTTAACCCTTTCGGCGAGTATGCTTGGGCCGAGCACCGAGTAGTTACAGCTGCTTGGTGTTATGTTTGAATCACTCCCGTGTGCATGATTTGCAACTGTTTGACAGCTTTAGTACATGTAAGGAATGTCTATTTCTTACACATTCCTCACATGTATTAAAGTTGTCAAACAGTCGCAAATCATGCACATGGGAGTGATTCAAACATAACACCGAGCAGCTGTAACTACTCGGTGCTCGGCCCGAGCATACTCGCCGAAAGGGTTAACAGAACATACTCGCTCATCACTATTAACTAGAAAAAGTCTGGGAAGGAAAGGGAAGGGGAGGAGTAGGTGCCAGAACCTGTAGCAGGGCGGCAGTGTGGTGCAGTGGAGTTGACTTATAGCCACCATTCCAAGTGAAGGACTGAGTAACAAGATCCAATTGGAAAACCAAGTGACCCGATGCGAGTGAAGGGTCGAGTGTCCAGATTCGGGTGACCAGATCAGAGAGATCCGAGCCAAGGCCGGAGACAAGATCTGAAGAAGCCGAGCCAAGTGGGCCGAGCCAGGGCCAAGAGAGAGACGATCAGGCCGCAGAGGAAGGGTGTTCATGTGAGCCGCTTCTTCCATAATAGATGTACGGTACAGAGCATGGGCTGAGATCGTGTTTCAGGGAACGAAGACGGCAGTGTGACGAGTGTATTGTGTACCAAGCTACTCACCAATCTGGAACTTGCGGCCTAGCGGTTAATACTGGTGACCTCGGTCAGAGCCTGTGAGACATTTCGAACCGCCAAGAGAAAGATAATGGTGATGGGCCTAGTAGTGAGAGAGACGCCCGTTAGGTTGAGGGTTTAAAACTAGCCAATACCTACGAAAACAGTCCCTTAACTGTAAATATAGAGAAGAGTGTGCAAATTTATATACCGCTGTACAGATATCAATAGATATCCTGTTTAATTGTTTTACTGTGTTCTGATTGTGCCATATATTACTGTGCTGTCATTGTTTCTTGTTATCCTTGACACTGTGCCTACGTGTATATATAGAAGCTTGTGTTTGATAAATAAATAGTTGTTTGTTAAGTACCATTGTCTCCTCATTGTTTGTGCTGTTGCATCCGCGTACCTGTTAACATGCGTGTGTAAACAGGCATTCAGTTGACTTTGGTAAAAGTTTACTGATTGACAGACATATCATGCCGAAAGTCGGTCCCTCTAAAAAACCCCTTAGTCTACATTCCCATGATGAGCTTTTAGTGCGTTTTTGATGTTGCAGAATTTCTGCACCTTTTCTGCACCTATTATTTAAATTAGTATAAATAGATATGACGCGCCCCCTGGTCCATGGGGAACTCGGTGCCGGGCCGGTCGTTGCTAGGGGAGATGTCACAGTGGCGGTGACCCGGTCCGTGACCCAGAGCGGTCAATAAAAGGGCATATTTACAGGGGATTTATAGTTTTTATATACAGTTCGTGACGCCACCTGTGGTATGCGGCTAAAGGGAGCGGTGCAGATCCTCTGGAGCTGATGGTGATGCAGCAGAGTTGGTTTAGCTCTCCACAGGTAGAGCTTAGCTCCAGGGCAGTGTAGATGTTGCTGTGCAGTGTAGTGCAGAGGATGATGGCGCAGTTAATAATTAGTCCACAACTTAATGACGGTTTCCTCTTATCTTTACTAGTGTTGAGCCACCTCCGTAGTGTTCGGGTTCGGTTCAGTTCGTCGAACACCGGGATGTTCGTGGAACTGTTCGTCGAACACCTTAGAACACTGTCAAACACCGTTAAAACCAATGGCAGGCAAACAAAAACACATAGAAAACACCTTCAAAGGTGTCCAAAAGCTGACAAACTGCTCAGAAGACACTCTCTTTAAAAAAGCCCGCCGGCAATTCATCATTGGTACCCGACAATTTAGAACAGAAAGAATAGAGTATCACACATAGATTAGATAGATAGAAACATGTCAGTCACATATATAAGAAGTACAGAGACAGTGTTGGTTACTGTACTTGTCATTTAGTGTTAAAGGATTTATTTAAAAAAATAATAGTGTTTTCATGGACCATCTCTTTAAAAAAGCCGGACGGCAATTCAGCATCGGTACCCGACAATTTATAACAGAAAGAATAGAGCATCACACATAGATTAAATAGATAGAAACATGTCAGTCACATATATAAGAAGTACAGTGATAGTGTTGGTTACTGTACTTGTCATTTAGTGTTAAAATAAAGGATTTATTAAAATAAAAATTGGCGTGGGGTTCCCCGTAATTTTAGTCTCTAGCGGAGGTTAAGCAGACGGCTAGGGCAGATGTTTGAAGCCTGGGAAGGGGGTAATACCCACGGAGCTTCCCAGACTACTAATATCAGCCCCCAGCTGAATACCTAGCCTTTACTAGCTATTAAAATAGGGGACCCCCCCAAAAAATGACGTGGGGTCCCCCCTATTTTAATAGCTAGCAAAGGCTAGGTAGACAGCTGGGGGCTGATATTAATAGCCCAGGAAGGGTGCCATGAATATTGGCCCCCTCCCAGGCTAGAAACACCAGCCGTCAGCCGCCCCAGAAATGGCGCATCCATAGGATGCGCCAATTCTGGCACTTAGCCTCGCTCTTCCCACTGCCCTGTAGCGGTGGCAGTGGGGTAATAAGGCTGGGGTTGATGTCAGCTTATAATGCCAGCTGACATCAAGCCCAGGTTAGTAATGGAGAGGCGTCTATAAGACACCCCCATTACTAACCCCATAGTCAAAGTTAAAAAAAAACACAAACACCCAGAATAAAGTCCTTTAATTGAAATAAACACACAATTCTTTAATGTTCTAAATTAAACTATACTTACCATCACGCCCATTCCAGCTGAAGCCAACGATCTCCTTCAATAAAAGTAAAATAATAAACCAATCTCATCATTACCTTTCCGTGGTTCCCAGGACGGCTCCAGATCTGCTACATTCACATGACAGGCTGGATCGCAGCCGAAAGCTGCCATCCAGCTTGTCATGCCGCAGACACTGAGAACCGCAGGCATGCTTGCGCTCCTCAGTGTCTGGCTGTGACGGCATCCAGATGAGCCGAGTTCATGTCCAATGAACTCAGCTCACCTCATGCACGTGACTGACAGCGTGGGAAAATTCTCCTGCGCTTGCCGTGAGCGCAGGAGAATTCTCTCACGCTCACGGCAAGCGCAGGAGAATTTTCCCACGCTGTCAGTGACGTGCATGGGGTGAGCTGAGTTCATTGGACATGAACTCGGCTCAGCTGGATGCCATCACAGCGAGACACTGAGGAGCGCAAGCATGCCTGCGCTTCTCAGTGTCTGCGGCATGGCAAACTGGATGGCAGCTTTCGGCTGCGATCCAGCCTGTCATGTGAATGTAGTGGAGCTGGAGTCGTCCTGGGAACCATGGAAAGGTAAGGATGAGGTTGGTTTATTATTTTACTTTTATTGCAGGAGATCGTTGGCTTCAGCTGGAATGGGCGTGATGGTAAGTATGGTTTAATTTAGAACATTAAAGAATTGTGTGTTTATTTCAATTAAAGGACTTTATTCTGGGTGTTTGTGTTTTTTTTTTAACTTTGACTATGGGGTTAGTAATGGGGGTGTCTTATAGACGCCTCTCCATTACTAACCTGGGCTTGATGTCAGCTGGCATTATAAGCTGACATCAACCCCAGCCCTATTACCCCACTGCCACCGCTACAGGGCAGTGGGAAGAGCGAGGCTAAGTGCCAGAATTGGCGCATCCTATGGATGCACCATTTCTGGGGCGGCTGACGGCTGGTGTTTCTAGCCTGGGAGGGGGCCAATATTCATGGCACCCTTCCTGGGCTATTAATATCAGCCCCCAGCTGTCTGCCTAGCCTTTGCTAGCTATTAAAATAGGGGGGACCCAAAGTCATTTTTTTTTGGGTCCCCTATTTTAATAGCTAGTAAAGGCTAGGTATTCAGCTGGGAGCTGATATTAGTAGCCTGGGAAGCTCCGTGGGTATTACCCCCTTCCCAGGCTTCAAACATCTGCCCCAGCCGTCTGCTTAACCTCCGCTAGAGACTAAAATTACGGGGAACCCCACGCCAATTTTTTTTTTAATAAATCCTTTATTTTAACACTAAATGACAAGTACAGTAATCAACACTATCACTGTACTTATTATATATGTGACTGACATGTTTCTATATCTAATCTATGTGTGATGCTCTATTCTTTCTGTTCTAAATTGTCGGGTACCGATGCTGAATTGCCGTCCGGCTTTTTTAAAGAGACGGTGCATGAAAATACTATTATGTTTTTAAATAAATCCTTTAACACTAAATGACAAGTACAGTAACCAACACTATCACTGTACTTCTTATATATGTGACTGACATGTTTCTATCTATCTAATCTATGTGTGATGCTCTATTCTTTCTGTTCTAAATTGTCGGGTACCGGTGTATGCCGCTGCTGAATTGCCGGCTTTTCATGTTTCACTGTGAGCACTGTTCCCATCGATTTGGGCAACCACTGTAATGCCACAACCACCATGGCTGTGGCATTACAGTGAGTGGCAGACAATCCCTGCATGATGTGAAAAAATCCAGTTACGCTTTTGGTGCACGAACAGTTATCGAACATAACCTCGAACAACCGAATTTTTTGCAAATCGTTCGCGTTCGTCAAACGACTTGAACACCGCCCAAAACAGCTCGAATTTGAGATTGGCGAACAGTTCGAGTCGAGCACCGCTCATCTCTAATCTTTACTTGCAGTGGTTAGGCAGACCGGGGCACGGGTACTAGCTGGTAGTAGAGGTCCGGGCTGCCTGGAAGCAAGTTGGGGGATCCACCTCGCCAGGTGAAGTTGTAGGCCTTCCCTCTGCGCTAATCTCTTTGGCCCTGCTGCGTATAGCTGTGCTGCGGCCCTCGTCCCTGAGTAAAACGTCTTTGTGCTCACCCGTATGTTCCTGGAGTGTCGCTCCCTCGTGGCGGTGTTGGACCCTGCGGTGCTGCTGAGCCTCCGGGCGTCTGATGGGGCCAGGAGACCTGCAGTCTCCTGCCCTCCGGTTTCCGCTGCTGGGCCTTCAGTGCCCCACAACCTCGGACTCCGGTGTCCGGTTCTTCTGCGCTTCCCTCTGGGGTGAGCTGGCTGACAGCTCCACTCCCTACGTCTTTCCTCGTCGACGTCCTGACTTCAACTCCTCTCTGTTCTCCTCACACTAACTAACCCCGCCTCCAGATCCAGTTGCTAAGGGGAGGAGCTCCCCTTGCTGATCTGGAGCCAGGAAGTGTTGCATGCTAGTATACCTGATTAGGGGACTCCTTCTTGCTTCCAGGCATGGCATCACTCCCTTGTGAGGGAGGCAATGCCACTGTGGCAACCGGACCCCTGTGGTGCCACAGATATATGGCACTCCATGTGTGAAATGCAGTGCTCAAGCAGGGTTCCAACCCGTAGTCAATGTAGGAAAACACCTGGCACTCAGAAGGAATTTGCAGTGAACAGAAGAGACATTTATTCAGGCAATCATAAATGGTTAAACATTTTTGGTCCTATATTAGGACCTTCATCAGAACAGAGTAAGAGCATACGCTGCATCAACGTGCGTCGCATCCACAGCTATACTATAAGGCAGCTTACCCCAGACCCTCTTGCAATCAGTTCTGATGAAGGTCCTAATATAGGATCAAAAATGTTTAACTGTTTATGATTGCCTGAATAAACATCTCTTCTGTTCACTGCAAATTCCTTCTGAGTGCCATGTCTTTTTCTATATTATTTAAATTAGGTTACTTGCGTTTTTTCACTGTGTTTTGTGTGCGTTTTTAACATGCGTTTTTTATCTCTTGTTGGTATGTCATGCTGTAAATAAAGCAGCTTTGTTTTTTTTACTTCCTGTTTTTTGCTTTGACAAAATCTTACTGACCTACTTAGGTGCAGATTGCATGCAAAATGCACTTAAAACGATTGTGCATTTATTACCTGCAGAATTTTCACATCTAATGCAAATCTATGGGGAAATTCCGCACAGAAAACTCAACGTACCCGAAAGAGAAATTGATATGCTGCGGATTTGAAACACCGCAGTTCAGTTTACGCAGCGTTAAAAAGAAGCACAGTGGGCAGGAGATTTCTATAAATTCCATTCACTTTGCTGGAACTGTAAGGCACTGTGTTTTTGACGCAGCAAAAACATGTAGCGTCAAAAAAAGCACCAAAAGCTCATTGTGGGAACGTAGCCTTAGACAGCTAATAGTTGTAAACGTTAAGCCCTCCCCGCATACACAGTAGTAAACATGAAAATAAGCTACTTTGTACATCAGCTTCTTTCTCCTACTGGACTGATCCACTCTTAGTTATGGGTAAAATCTGTCTCCAGTGAAGCCAGACTTTCCCGTTTCTGAGGGAGCAGTTGGTGCTTCTAAAATTCCATGGAGGAGTGAGGAGCTAGAGGTAGACACAGACTTGTTTCTCCTGAAACAAGTTACAGTTCTCCGTAGAACTTTATGAGCACCAACTGTCATCTCCTATCACAATACTGGGAAAATATGTAGTCGCTGAAGACAGATTTTATTTGTGTACTGAAAATATTGAGAATGAGTGATCAGCCCAGGAGGAGAAAGAAGCAGATTTCTGTAATAAGATATATTACAAAGTTTCTCGTTTTCATGTATACTATTGATGTTTTAAATTAAAAAAATAAATAAAAAGACGGTTACTTTAAGTTTAATGAACTCTTCCCATTATTGCAGAGTCTGAACTTGGCTGATCACAAAGGTCACTTTTTAGGAACTTTCTTATTAGCGTGTTAATGAGTCAATAACTGAGCACGCTGCAGCAGATCGACACTAACTGTTCCTTGGCCGGGCTCCCACACAATACATAATCCCTGAATAATTAAAGGCAACAATATTCTTAATAATGTCAGGCCTTGACTTTTCTTGTGTGTTATGAAATTCTGCATCACTTGTGTCATTTTTTCAGTTAAGAATGTCATATTATTTAGCAGACAAACAGATAAAAGGGATCGTTTTGTAATAAAGCGGATCTAAGAAAACAATGCCAAGGGGTCTTACATAAGGCCATGATTGCTCTAACTATTGTTTCTATTAGTGTTCGTTACTTATGTAGTGTAAATCTATAATTCGCAAATTTTTTGTTGATTACAGCAGCATCCAATCATATAAACAAGACTTACTGCCAATAGTAATGGGAGGACAATCACACAAATGATCACTTGTATGAAACCCGTCTAATAAACCCTTCACGCCCACACTACCTCCTCTTCCCACCATCACTCTGTTGGAGTCCCTCAAGGCTCTGTCCTAGGACCCCTACTCTTCTCAATCTATACCCTTGGCCTGGGACAACTCATAAATTCCTATGGCTTCCAGTATCACCTACACGCTGATGGCACTCAGATCTACCTCTCTGACCCAGACGTCACCTCACTGCTGTACAGAGTCCCAGAGTGTCTATCAGCCATATCCTCCTTCTTCTCCTCTCGCTTCCTCAAGCTCAATGTGGACAAAATTGAACTCATCATCTTTCCTCCATCTCACATATCTTCCCTACCTGATCTATCTATCACAATAAACGACATCGCGCTTTTCCCTGTACCGGACATCCACTGCCTCGGGGAACCCTTGACTCTGCCCTGTCCTTCAAACCACACATCCAAGTTCTTTCCACCTCTTGTCGCCTCCAGCTCAAAAACATTTCCAGAATCCGTCCCTTCCTCAACCCTCAATCTACTAAAATGCTTTTGCATGCCCTCATCATCTCCCGCCTGGACTACTGCAACATCCTCCTCTGTGGCCTACCTGCTAACACTCTTGCACCTCTCCAATCCATTCTTAACTCTGCTGCCTGACCAATTAATCTCTCTCCTCGTTACTCCTCCGCTTCTCCCCTCTGCAAATCCCTTCACTGGCTCCCATTTCCCCAGCGTATCCAATTCAAACTACTAACACTGACCTACAAAGCCATCCATAACCTTTCTCATCTGTACATCTCTGAACTAATCTCTCGATATTTTCCCTCACGTAATCTCTGGTCCTTCCAAGACCTCCTTCTCTCTTCCACACTTATTCGTTCTTCACCCAATCGCCTCCAAGACTTCTCCCGAATATCCCCCATCCCTTGGAATTCTGTTCCCCAACATGTCCGACTATCCACCACACTCGGATCCTTCAGACCGAACCTGAAAACCCATCTCTTCAAGAAAGCCTACAGCCTGTCATGACCCCGCGTGCCTCCTCAATGTAGCATCGGCGTCTCTGCCCCCTGACAGGCAGAGACGCCGTTCCCCTTACCGCCACGCTCCTGACCCGGTGTCTTCCGGCCCTCCTGCTGCTGCTGCCGCCGGCGCGCGCAGCTTCCCGAGCACTGTGGTTAGGGCGCACGCGCGCTCCCTCCCTCTTAAAGGGGCCGCGCGCGCCATCCTAAGGAGTCCCCGGCCAATGGCCAGAGGACCTCTCATATAAAAGGCATCTCCTCCAAAATGGAGGTGCCCGTGCAAGGTTGTAGCTCTGTGTTCTAACTCATCTTCAGCCCTCAGGTTCCGCTGCTAGTCTGACTACCAGTCCAGTCGGCCAGCCTGACTATCAGTCCAGTCGGCCAGCCTGACTATCAGTCCAGTCCGCCAGCCTGACTATCAGTCCAGTTAGCCAGCCTGACTACCAGTCCAGTCCGCCAGCCTGACTACCAGTCCAGTCCGCCAGCCTGACTACCAGTCCAGTCCGCCAGCCTGACTACCAGTCCAGTCCGCCAGCCTGACTACCTGTCTCCGCCAGCCAAGTACACTCTCCAGCCCGACGGTCTGCCTATGGTCCAAACCCGCCAGTCTGTCTATGGGCCAGGCTTGCCTGCCTATTCGGAGAACGTACCAGTTACCTGCCGTGCCTAAAAGCCAGCCTACCTGGGGGCTCCTGCCAGTTACCCATGGTGTCTGCCAGTCCGTCTACCCGGATCACCCGTCAGCCTGCCTGCCGTGCTCATCTGCTGTACCGGTCAGTCCCTGCCTTCTGACCCGTGGGAGTCACCTGCTCTCATACACGGACTGGTCCAGAGTAGCACCTGGTCCCTCTGCTCGGTCCTTCCCTGGTTCACGGAGTCGATTGAGCCGCCGTGTGACCTTGGTCAATCCGAGTTGATACCTAGTTACGCCCCTCTGGTCCCTCCTTGCACCGCAGCACAGAGGTTCCACCACCCAGATCCGTAACACTCAACACCACTGGAGCTGCTGCCTCACCAACACCGGAGCTGCTGCAGGCGCCACCTGTTTCCTTCCCCATCATCCTGTAGAATGCAAGCCGGCAAGGGCAGGGTCCTCTTCCCGCTGTACCAGTCTATCATTGTTAATTTGTTACTGTAAGTGATATCTGTATTTGGTATGTGACTCCTTCTCATGTACAGCACCATGGAATCAATGGTGCTATAGAAATAAATAATAATAATTACAACATGTAAATGCCAGTAGGTGACTTGTTTTATTGTTAGTTAGCTTTTTACCTTCTACCTATCTGCCCATGTAAAAGGACCATTAGGTGAAGAAAAAAAGGAAAAATATATCGGCTCACCACTGCACTGTAAGAAATGCGGGAACATCTCCTGTACATAGGTGCACAAAATCCTCCAGGCCATTATCCTCGAGTAGATAATGAAGCATGAAAAGGAAAAAAAAATGATCCAGCATCATAGAAAATTAAAATTCCATTTATAAGCAAAGTTTACTTTACTAAAAATAGTGAAAATTTAAAAGGAGGAAAATCACATATGAAGCTTACGCGTTTCGGACTATAGCGAGTCCTTGTTCATAGGTATCATATGCGACTTTCCTCCTTCTTATTTTCACTATTTTTAATGAATAAATGGAATTTTAATTTTCTACGATGCAGGATCATGCCATTTTTTCCTTTTCATTGACCATTAAATGAAACCTTACAAATGTCTAAAAGGTCAGTAGAAAAAAATGGCACATAATATATTCTTTCCAAGAACTGTGCAAATTGGGACATTCATTTCAGGTATAGAAGATGCCCTTCAAAAAAACAATATTGTAAAGGATTCTTTACAGTTACAGCAGTCTGGCCAAATAATTCACTATTCCATAGTCCACCATACACATTAGATCAAAGGTGGTCAAACCAAGGGATTACAGTATGGTAGGCCATTCTAATTAGTATGGGGTCCTCCCAACTCTCTTCCAATAGATAATTTTCGGGTAGATAATGTCGGTCATGTTGAATCTCAAAGCCTGATCCTTCATTACCCTGGGAGATAAGACGGGTGTCTGGCAGTGGTTTATTCAACTGTCACCATTGAAAGTGCATGCACGTTCTGCTTACACAGCACTTGTGTGTATGGGCTTGTTGGACAAGATAGCTGTTGGCTTTATGAGCTGACAGCTATCTAAGGTGAATGGACATCTTTAAAGATAGTTATAGCAATGACAATAGCACCAATAGGCTGGAGTTGTTGCTGGCACATGCAATTCGTGAAAAAAAAACTTTTTTTTGTATCTTAAATTGTTTTTGAGACTTTTTGGTGCCAAAAGTTACACGTTTCACAAAATGGTGCAAAATCATGCCAAAATACTGGACTACTCAAAAATACACCACTGAATTAGAGTTGTGCCAAATTTTCCAGACATGCGAGCACATATAAAATAGACTTAAAAAAGGTGAAAATAAAATGATGAATTGGGCTTAAACCAAAAAAGAGCACAAAACACAAAACTACACAAAAACAGGCACACAGGCAGTGGTGAATCGGGGCCCATATCTTTTTCAGGTGCCTGAAAAAGTAACACAAAAAGGCTAAAATGAATGAAAAATGACAAAATAATTTGCTGTTCAGATGGTTCAGTATTTTTGTGCTTATTTTAATTTTTACAGGCTTTGAAAGCCACAAAGCAGTTGAAAAAGTGGCGTATTTTCAGGCAGCTTATGCTCACTATGTCAGACAGAGGTAAAGCCACGGCTAAAAAATGGCAGACGAGACAACAGAAAAGATGCTTCAGGACACAGAGGTAAAGCCACCACCAAAAAACAGCAGGCGAGACAACAGAAAAGATGCTTCAGGACATAGAGGTAAAGCCACCACTAAAAAATGGCAGGCGAGACAACAGAAAAGATTCTTCAAGATACAGAGGTAAAGCCACCACCAAAAAACAGCAGGCGAGACAACAGAAAAGATGCTTCAGGACATAGAGGTAAAGCCACCACCAAAAAATGGCAGGCGAGACAATAGAAAAGATTCTTCAAGATACAGAGGTAAAGCCACCACCAAAAAAACGGCAGGCGAGACAACAGAAAAGATGCTTCAGGACATAGAAGTAAAGCCACCACCAAAAAATGGCAGGCGAGACAACAGAAAAGATTCTTCAAGATACAGAGGTAAAGCCACCACCAAAAAAACGGCAGGCGAGACAACAGAAAAGATGATTCAGGAAAAACACTGCCGATGTTTTCTGGAGGCATTTTTTGCTCGAAAAACTTGATGGGAACGCCAGCGTCAAAAAGATGTCAAGTTCACATATCCGAAGAACATTTTAAGTTTACGGACAAGTGCGCTTTAGTCTACGTAATTATGTAGTATGTTGCAGCACAATTTATGAAGAATGTTGAAAAAGAAACAACATTCGGGAAATTGGTGTTGAAAAGTTGGGGAAAGCGAGTTTTTCAGATGAGTCACAGTGATTCATTCATTATAAGGATCCGACATCACGGTAGAGGAGGACTTAGCGCAAATGACGGCACATTAATATGAGCAAGCATGTTTTAGAAACATAAAAGCCTTTTTCTAATGCCTTCCGTTTTATAGATTTTAAAGGTTTTAAAACCAGATCCAGGACGGTTCCCTACAGATGTTAATAGATAAGGGATTCAGTTATAGCTGCCAGGAATGTATTTCTGCTACTTATAAAGCGCAGGGAAGATAAAAGCAGCCAGGAATGCAGCGTGTGTGCCGCAAATTGTTTCCCTATGATTAAACTATTTCATCCTTAAGGCAAACATCTCCTTAGTGTTTTCTAATAAATGATCATGTAAATGATAATCCCCTCCTCCAAGAAAATGGCTGCAATTATCACCTGGCTGAGCAATAACTGGGGCCTTTTGCCTCCATTGTTATGATAAAATATTCAGAGATCTGACAGAAGAAAACAGCCATTAACCAATAAACTGCTACAACACGTTGAAGAGGATGCAAAAGGATGTGGGATTATTTCTGAACATAGCTAAAAAATCTTACACAATTACCCAGATAGACAGATGGATAGATAGATCAGCTCCCATTATGTTACTTTCTTCCACCTATTTCTTTTTTCATATGTATTTATTTATTTATTAATCTATCATCTCTTTTTACATCTACCGTGGGGGCACTTATTATGGGTTGGAGAAATGCAATTCCGGCAGCTAAACAGGAAAGGGTTCTTTACAGTCAGAGCAGTCAGACTGTGGAATGCCCGATCACAAGAGGTAACAATGGACGACACTATAACAGCTTTTAAAAAAAAGGCCTGAATGATTTCCTCAGTATACATAACATTGTGGGTTATAGATAATTTAGCAACAAAAATTGTATAATTGGTGGAGAAAGGTTGAACTGGATTGACCTAGATCTTTTTTCAACCTATGTAACTATATCAGGTAATCAGCAGCCTGTTTACACTGCACGATTATGGCAAAACGAGAGTTTCTCCTGTGGAAACCGCAGAGTGTACGATCTCAACATTATTCCTACTCTTAAGGGACATTGAGATTGAAACAAATTGTCACTTATTCATGGATAGGGGATAACTGTTGGACTGGTCTGGGTGTTAAGCTCATAAGAACAGGGGTGGGCAATTAATTTTCCTGAGGGGCCACATGAGAGACTGTGACTGTTGTGGAGGGCCGAACCAATAGACTGAAATTAATTCTGCTCAATATATTAATTAGAATTATTATATTATTAATAATTATATTAATATTAATTACAGTATATCACATAGTATTGAGCAGAATTAAATACACTGACATACCCCTATATACCATTTTAACCCGAATACAGACCATTCTATATATCATATGAGGCCCCCACAGCCCTTTGTATACTATAAGAGCCCCCACACAGACTCCCTATATACAGCATGAGCCCCCACACAGCCTCCCCATATGCAGCATGAGCCCCCACACAGACTCCCTATATACAGCATGAGCCCCAAACAGCCTCCCTATATACAGCATGAGCCCCACACAGCCTACCCATATACAGCATGAGCCCCCACACAGCCTTCCCATATACAGCATGAGCACCACACAGCCTCCCCATATACAGCATGAGCCCCCACACAGCCTCCCCATATGCAGCATGAGCCCCCACACAGCCTCCCTATAAACAGCATGAGCCCCCACACAGCCTCCCCATATGCAGCATGAGCCCCCACACAGCCTCCCCATATACAGCATGAGCCCCAAACAGCCTCCCTATATACAGCATGAGCCCCACACATCCTACCCATATACAGCATGAGCCCCCACACAGCCTCCCCATATACAGCATGAGCACCACACAGCCTCCCCATTTACAGCATGAGCCCCCACACAGCCTCCCCATATACAGCATGAGCCCCCACACAGCCTCCCCATAAACAGCATGAGCCCCACACAGCCTCCCCACATACAGCATGAGCCCCCACACAGCCTCCCATATACAGCATGAGCCCCACACAGCCTCCCCATATACAGCATGAGCCCCCACACAGCCCCCTCATATACAGCATGAGCCCCCACACAGCCTCCCCATATACAGCATGAGCCCCCACACAGCCTCCCCACATACAGCATGAGCCCCCACACAGCCTCCCCATATACAGCATGAGCCCCCACACAGCCTCCCCATATACAGCATGAGCCCCACACAGCCTCCCCATATACAGAATGAGCCCTACACAGCCTCCCCATGTCCAGCATGAGAGCCCCACACAGCCACCACATATACAGTATGAGCCCCACACAGCCTCCCCATATACAGCATAAGCCCGCACACAGCCTCCCCATAAACAGCAGCAGACCCCACACAGCCTCCCCATATACAGCATGAGCCCCACACAGCCTCCCCATATACAGCATGAGACCCACACAGCCTCCCCGTATACAGCATGAGCCCTACACAGCCTCCCCATGTCCAGCATGAGAGCCCCATACAGCCTCCCCATATACAGCATGAGCCCCACACAGCCTCCCCATATACAGCATGAGCCTCCACACAGCCTCCCCATATACAGCATGAGCCCCCACACAGCCTCCCCATATACAGCATGAGCCCCACACAGCCTCTCCATATACAGCATGAGCCCCCACACAGCCTCCCCATATACAGCATGAGCCCCACACAGCCTCCCCATATACAGCATGAGCCCACACACGGCCTCCCCATATACAGCATGAGCCCCCACACAGCCTCCTCATATACAGCATGAGCCACCACACAGCCTCCCCATATACAGCATGAGCCCCACAAAGCCTCCCCATATACAGAATGAGTCCTACACAGCCTCCCCATGTCCAGCATGAGAGCCCCACACAGCCTCCCCATATACAGTATGAGTCCCACACAGCCTCCCCATATACAGCATAAGCCCCCACACAGCCTCCCCATAAACAGCAGCAGACCCCACACAGCCTCCCTATATACAGCATGAGCCCCACACAGCCTCCCCATATACAGCATGAGACCCACACAGCCTCCCCATATACAGCATGAGCCCGCACAGCCTCCCCGTATACAGCATGAGCCCTACACAGCCTCCCCATGTCCAGCATGAGAGCCCCATACAGCCTCCCCATATACAGCATGAGCCCCACACAGCCTCCCCATATACAGCATGAGCCTCCACACAGCCTCCCCATATACAGCATGAGCCCCCACACAGCCTCCCCATATACAGCATGAGCCCCACACAGCCTCTCCATATACAGCATGAGCCCCCACACAGCCTCCCCATATACAGCATGAGCCCCACACAGCCTCCCCATATACAGCATGAGCCCACACACGGCCTCCCCATATACAGCATGAGCCCCCACACAGCCTTCTCATATACAGCATGAGCCCCCACACAGCCTCCCCATAAACAGCATGAGCCCCCACACAGCCTCCCATATACAGCATGAGCCCCACACAGCCTCAACATATACAGCATGAGCCCCCACACAGCCTCCTCATATACAGCATGAACCCCCACACATCCTCCCCATATACAGCATGAGCCCCCACACAGCCTCCCCACATACAGCATGAGCCCCCACACAGCCTCCCCATATACAGCATGAGCCCCCACACAGCCTCCCCATATACAGCATGAGCCCCACACAGCCTCCCCATATACAGAATGAGCCCTACACAGCCTCCCCATGTCCAGCATGAGAGCCCCACACAGCCTCCCCATATACAGCACGAGCCCGCACAGCCTCCCCATATACAGCATGAGGCCCACACAGCCTTCCCATATACAGCATGAGCCCCCACACAGCCTCCCCATATACAGCATGAGCCTCACACAGCCTCCCCATAAACAGCAAGAGCCCCACACAGCCTCCCCATATACAGCATGAGCCTCCACACAGCCTCCCCATATACAGCATGAGCCCCCACACAGCCGCCCCATATACAGCATGAGCCCCCACACAGCCTCTCCATATACAGCATGAGCCCCACACAGCCTCCCCATAAACAGCAGCAGACCCCACACAGCCTCCCCATATACAGCATGAGCCCCACACAGCCTCCCCATATACAGCATGAGCCCGCACAGCCTCCCCGTATACAGCATGAGCCCTACACAGCCTCCCCATGTCCAGCATGAGAGCCTCATACAGCCTCCCCATATGCAGCATTAGCTTCACACAGCCTCCCATATACAGCATGAGCCCCCACACAGCCTCCCCATAAACAGCATGAGCCCCCACACAACCTCCCCATATACAGCATGAGCCCCCACACAGCCTCCCCATATACAGCATGAGCCCCCACAAAGCCTCCCCATATACAGCATGAGCCCCCACACGGCCTCCCCATCTACAGCATGAGCCCCTACACAGCCTCCCCATATACAGCATGAGCCCCCACACAGCTTCCCCATATACAGCATGAGCCCCCACACAGCCTCCCCATATACTGCATGAGCCCCCACACAGCCTCCACATATACAGCATGAGCCCCCACACAGCCTCCCCATATACAGCATGAGCCCCACACAGCCTCCCCATATACAGCGTCAGCCCCCACACAGCCTCCCCATATACAGCATGAGCCCCCACAAAGCCTCCCCATATACAGCATGAGCCCCCACACAGCCTCCCCATATACAACATGAGCCCCCACACAGCCTCCCCATATACAGCATGAGACACCACAAAGCCTCCCCATATACAGCATGAGCTCCCACAAAGCCTCCCCATATACAGCATCAGCCTCGACAAAGCCTCCCCATATACAGCATGAGCCCCCACAAAGCCTCCCCATATACAGCATGAGCCCCCACACAGCCTCCCCATATACAGGATGAGACCCCACACAGCCTCCCCATGTACAGCATGAGCCCCCACACAGCCTCCCCATATACCGCATTAGCCCCCACACAGCCTCCACATATACAGCATGAGCCCCCACACAGCCTCCCCATATACAGCATGAGCCCCCACACAGCCTCCCCATATACAGCATCAGCCCCCACACAGTCTCCCCATATACAGCATGAGCCACCACAAAGTCTCCCCATATACAGCATGAGCCCCACACAGCCTCCCCATATACAGCATCAGCCCCCACAAAGCCTCCCCATGTACAGCATGAGCCCCCACACAGCCTCCCCATATACAGCATGAGCCCACACACAGCCTCTCCATATACAGCATGAGCCCCCACACAGCCCCCCATATACAGCATGAGCCCCCACACAGCCTCCCCATATACAGCATGAGCCCCCACAAAGCCTCCCCATATACAGCATTAGCCCCAACACAGCCTCCCCATATACAGCATGAGCCCCCACACAGCCTCCCCATATACAGCATGAGCCCCCACACAGCCTCCCCATATACAGCATGAGCCCCCACACAGCCTCCCCATATACAGCATCAGCCCCCACACAGCCTCCCCATATACAGCATGAGCCCCCACACAGCCTCCCCATATACAGCATGAGCCCCCACACAGCCTCCCCATATACAGCATGAGCCCCCACACAGCCTCCCCATATACAGCATGAGCCCCCTACAAAGCCTCCCCATATACAGCATGAGCCCCCACACAGCCTCCCCATATACATCATGAGCCCCCACACAGCCTCCCCATATACAGCATGAGCCCCCACACAGCCTCCCCATTTACAGCATGAGCCCCCACACAGCCTCCCCATATACAGAATGAGCCCCTACACAGCCTCTCCGTATACAGCATGAGCCCCCACACAGCCTCCCCATATACAGCATGAGCCCCCACACAGCCTCCCCATATACCGCATGAGCCCCCACACAGCCTCCCTATATGCAGCATGAACCCCCACACAGCCTCCCCATATGCAGCATGAGCCCCCACACAGCCTCCCCATATACAGCATGAGCCCCCACAAAGCTTCCCCATATATAGCATGAGCCCCCACAAAGCCTCACCATATACAGCATGAGCCCCCACACAGCCTCCCCATATACATCATGAGCCACCACAAAGCCTCCCCATATAGAGCATCAGCCCCCACAAAGCCTCCCCATATAGAGCATCAGCCCCCACAAAGCCTCCCCATATACAGCATGAGCCCCCAAAACAGCCTCTCCATATACAGCATGCGCCCCCACACAGCCTCCCCATATGCAGCATGAGCCCCCACACAGCCTCCCCATATACAGCATGAGACACCACAAAGCCTCCCCATATACAGCATGAGCTCCCACAAAGCCTCCCCATATACAGCATCATCCCCACAAAGCCTCCCCATATACAGCATGAGCCCGCTCAAAGCCTCCCCATATACAGCATCAGCCCCCACAAAGCCTCCCCATATACAGCATGAGCCCCCACACAGCCTCCCCATATACAGCATGAGCCCCCACACAGCCTCCCCATATACAGCATGAGCCCCCACACAGCCTCCCCATATACCGCATGAGCCCCCACACAGCCTCCCCATATGCAGCATGAGCCCCCACACAGCCTCCCCATATACAGCATGAGACACCACAAAGCCTCCCCATATACAGCATGAGCTCCCACAAAGCCTCCCCATATACAGCATCAGCCCCCACAAAGCCTCCCCATATACAGCATCAGCCCCCACAAAGCCTCCCCATATACAGCATGAGCCCCCACACAGCCTCTCCATATAGAGCATGAGCCCCCACACAGCCTCCCCATATACAGCATGAGCCACAACACACCATCCCCATATACCGCATAAGCCCCCACACAGCTTCCACATATACAGCATGAGCCCCCACACAGCCTCCCCATATAAAGCATGAGCCCCACACAGCCTCCCCATATAGAGCGTCAGCCCCCACACCGCCTCCTCATATACAGCATGAGCCCCCACAAAGCCTCCCCATATACAGGATGAGCCCCCACACAGCCTCTCCATATACAGCATGAGCCCCCACACAGCCTCCCCATATACAGCATGAGCCCCCACACTGCCTCCCCATATACAGCATCTGCCCCCACACAGCCTCCCCATATACAGCATGAGCCAGCACAAAGCCTCCCCATATACAGCATCAGCCCCCACAAAGCCTCCTCATATACAGCATGAGCCCCCACACAGCCTCCCCATATACAGCATGAGCCCCCACACAGCCTCTCCATATACAGCATGAGCGCCCACACAGCCTCCCCATATGCAGCATGAGCCCCCACACAGCCTCCCCATATACAGCATGAGCCTCCACACAGCCTCCCCATATACAGCATCATCCCTCACACAGCCTCCCCATATACAGCATGAGCCACCACAAAGCCTCCCCATATACATCATCAGCCCCCACAAAGCCTCCCCATGTACAGCATGAGCCCCCACACAGCCTCCCCATGTACAGCATGAGCCCCCACACAGCCTCCCCATATACAGCATGAGCCCCCACACAGCCTCTCCATATACAGCATCAGCCCCCACACAGCCTCCCCATATGCAGCATGAGCCCCCACACAGCCTCCCCATATACAGCATGAGCCCCCACACAGCCTCCCCATATACAGCATGAGCCCCCACAAAGCCTCCCCATATACTGCATGAGCCCCAACACAGCCTCCCCATATACAGCATGAGCCCCCACACAGCCTCCCCATATACAGCAAGAGCCCCCACACAGCCACCCCATGTACAGCGTCAGCCCCCACACAGCCTACCCATATACAGCATGAGCCCCCACACAGCCTCCCCATATACAGCATGAGCCCCCACACAGCCTCCCCATATACAGCATCAGCCACCACACAGCCTCCCCATATACAGCATGAGCCACCACAAAGCCTCCCCATATACAGCATGAGCCACCACAAAGCCTCCCCATATACAGCATCACCCCCACAAAGCCTCCCCATATACAGCATGAGCCCCCACACAGCCTCCCCATATACAGCATGAGCCCCCACACAGCCTCTCCGTATTCGGCATGAGCCCCCACACAGCCTCCCCATATGCAGCATGAGCCCCCACACAGCCTCCCCATATACAGCATGAGACACCACAAAGCCTCCCCATATACAGCATGAGCTCCCACAAAGCCTCCCCATATACAGCATGAGCCCCCACAAATCCTCCCCATATACAGCATGAGCCCCCACAAAGCCTCCCCATATACAACATCAGCCCCCACAAAGCCTCCCCATATACAGCATGAGCCCCCACACAGCCTCCCCATATACAGCATGAGCCTCCACACAGCCTCCCCATATACAGCATCATCCCTCACACAGCCTCCCCATATACAGCATGAGCCACCACAAAGCCTCCCCATATACATCATCAGCCCCCACAAATCCTCCCCATATACAGCATGAGCCTCCACACAGCCTCCCCATATACAGCATCATCCCTCACACAGCCTCCCCATATACAGCATGAGCCACCACAAAGCCTCCCCATGTACAGCATGAGCCCCCACACAGCCTCCCCATGTACAGCATGAGCCCCCACACAGCCTCCCCATATACAGCATGAGCCCCCACACAGCCTCTCCATATACAGCATCAGCCCCCACACAGCCTCCCCATATGCAGCATGAGCCCCCACACAGCCTCCCCATATACAGCATGAGCCCCCACACAGCCTCCCCATATACAGCATGAGCCCCCACAAAGCCTCCCCATATACTGCATGAGCCCCAACACAGCCTCCCCATATACAGCATGAGCCCCCACACAGCCTCCCCATATACAGCAAGAGCCCCCACACAGCCTCCCCATGTACAGCGTCAGCCCCCACACAGCCTACCCATATACAGCATGAGCCCCCACACAGCCTCCCCATATACAGCATGAGCCCCCACACAGCCTCCCCATATACAGCATCAGCCACCACACAGCCTCCCCATATACAGCATGAGCCACCACAAAGCCTCCCCATATACAGCATCAGCCCCCACAAAGCCTCCCCATATACAGCATGAGCCCCCACACAGCCTCCCCATATGCAGCATGAGCCCCCACACAGCCTCCCCATATACAGCATGAGCCCCCACACAGCCTCCCCTTATACAGCATGAGCCCCCACAAAGCCTCCCCATATACAGCATGAGCCCCCACAAAGCCTCCCCATATACAGCATGAGCCCCCACACAGCCTCCCCATATACAGCATGAGCCACCACAAAGCCTCCCCATATACAGCATCAGCCCCCACAAAGCCTCCCCATATACAGCATGAGCCCCCACACAGCCTCCCCATATACAGCATGAGCCCCCACACAGCCTCTCCGTATTCGGCATGAGCCCCCACACAGCCTCCCCATATGCAGCATGAGCCCCCACACAGCCTCCCCATATACAGCATGAGACACCACAAAGCCTACCCATATACAGCATGAGCTCCCACAAAGCCTCCCCATTTACAGCATGAGCCCCCACAAATCCTCCCCATATACAGCATGAGCCCCCACAAAGCCTCCCCATATACAACATCAGCCCCCACAAAGCCTCCCCATATACAGCATGAGCCCCCACACAGCCTCCCCATATACGGCATGAGCCCCTACACAGCCTCCCCACATACAGCATGAGCCCCCACACAGCCTCCACATATACAGCATGAGCCCCCACACAGCCTCCCTATATACAGCATGAGCCCCCACACAGCCTCCCCATATACAGCATGAGCCCCGACACAGCCTCTCCATATACAGCATGAGCCCCCACACAGCCTCCCCATATGCAGCATGAGCCCCCACACAGCCTCTCCATATACAGCATGAGCCCCCACACAGCCTCCCCTTATACAGCATGAGCCCCCACACAGCCTCCCCATATACAGCATGAGCCCCCACACAGCCTCCCCACATACAGCATGAGCCCCCACACAGCCTCCACATATACAGCATGAGCCCCCACACAGCCTCCCTATATACAGCATGTGCCCCCACACTGCCTCCCCATATACAGCATCAGCCCCCACACAGCCTCCCCATATACAGCATGAGCCACCTCAAAGCCTCCCCATATACAGCATCAGCTCCCACAAAGCCTCCCCATATACAGCATGAGCCCCCACACAGCCTCCCCATATACAGCATGAGCCCCCACACAGCCTCTCCATATACAGCATGAGCCCCCACACAGCCTCCCCATATGCAGCATGAGCCCCCACACAGCCTCCCCATATACAACATGAGCTCCCACACAGCCTCCCCATATACAGCATCAGCCCTCACACAGCATCCCCATAAACAGCATGAGCCACCACAAAGCCTCCCCACATACAGCATCAACCCCCACAAAGCATCCCCATGTACAGCATAAGCCCCCACACAGCCTCCCCATATACAGCATGAGCCCCCACACAGCCTCCCCATATACAGCATGAGCCCCCACACAGCCTCCCCATATACAGCATGAGCCCCCACAAAGCCTCCCATGTACAGCATGAGCCCCCACACAGCCTCCCCATATACAGCATGAGCCCCCACACAGCCTTTCCATATACAGCATGAGCCACCACACAGCCTCCCCATATGCAGCATGAGCCCCCACACAGCCTCCCCATATACAGCATCCGCCCCCACACAGCCTCCCCATATACAGCATGAGCCACCACAAAGCCTCCCCATATACAGCATGAGCCCCAACAAAGCCTCCCCATATACAGCATGAGCCCCAACACAGCCTCCCCATATACAGCATGAGCCCCCACACAGCCTCCCCATATACAGCATGAGCCCCCACACAGCCTCCCCATATACAGCATGAGCCCCTACACAGCCTCCCCATATACAGCATCAGCCCCCACACAGCCTCCCCATATACAGCATGAGCCCCCACACAGCCTCCCCATATACAGCATCAGCCCCCACAAAGCCTCCCCATATACAGCATGAGCCCCCACACAGCCTCCTCATATACAGTATGAGCCCCCACACAGCCTCCCCATATACAGCATCAGCCCCCACACAGCCTCACCATATGCAGCATGAGCCCCCACACATCCTCTCCATATACAGCCTCCCTATATACAGCATGAGCCCCCACAAAGTCTTCCCATATACAGCATGAGCCCCCACAAAGCCTCCCCATATACAGCATGAGCCCCCACACAGCCTCCCCATATACAGCATGAACCACCACAAAGCCTCCCCATATACAGCATCAGCCCCCACACAGCCTCCCCATATACAGCATGAGCCCCCACACAGCCTCTCCATATACAGCATGAGCCCCCACACAGCCTCCCCATATACAGCATGAGGAACCACAAAGCCTCCCCATATACCGCATGAGCTCCCACAAAGCCTCCCCATATACAGCATCAGCCCCCTCAAAGCTTCCCCATATACAGCATGAGCCCCCACAAAGCCTCCCCATATACAGCATCAGCCCACACAAAGCCTCCCCATATACAGCATGAGCCCCCACACAGCCTCCCCATATACAGCATGAGCCCCCACACAGCCTCCCCATATACAACATGAGCCCCCACACAGCCTCCCCATATACCGCATGAGCCCCCACACAGCCTCCCCATATGCAGCATGAGCCCCCACACAGCCTCCCTATAAGCAGCATGAGACACTACAAAGCCTCCCCATATACAGCATCAGCCCCCACAAAGCCTCCCCATATACAGCATGAGCCCCCACAAAGCCTCCCCATATACAGCATCAGCCCCCACAAAGCCTCCCCATATACAGCATGAGCCCCCACACAGCCTCCCCATATACAGCATGAGCCCCCACACAGCCTCCCCATATACCGCATGAGCCCCCACACAGTCTCCCCATATACCGCATGAGCCCCCACACAGCTTCCACATATACAACATGAGCCCCCACACAGCCTCCCCATATACAGCGTCAGCCCCCACACAGCCTCCCCATATACAGCATGAGCCCCCACAAAGCCTCCCCATATACAGCATGAGCCCCCACACAGCCTCCCCATATACAGCATGAGCCCCCACACAGCCTCCCCATATACAGCATGAGCCCCAAAACAGCCTCCCCATATACAGCATGAGCCCCCACACAGCCTCCCCACATACAGCATGAGCCCCCACACAGCCTCCCCACATACAGCATGAGCTCCCACACAGCCTCCCCATATACAGCATGAGCCCCCACACAGCCTCCCCATATACAGCATGAGCCACCACAAAGCCTCCCCATATACAGCATTAGCCCCCACAAAGCTTCCCCATATACAGCATGAGCCCCCACACAGCCTCCCCATATACAGCATGAGCCACCACAAAGCCTCCCCATATACAGCATCAGCCCCCACAAAGCCTCCCCATATACAGCATCAGCCCCCACAAAGCCCCCCCATATACAGCATGAGCCCCCACACAGCCTCCCCATATACAGCATGAGCCCCCACAAAGCCTCCCCATATACAGCATGAGCCCCACACAGCCTCCCCATATACAGCATGAGCCCCCACACAGCCTCCCCATATGCAGCATGAGCCCCCACACAGCCTCCCCATATACCGCATGAGCCCCCACACAGCCTCCCCATATGCAGCATGAGCCCCCACACAGCCTCCCCATATGCAGCATGAGCCCCCACACAGCCTCCCCATATACAGCATGAGCCCCAAAACAGCCTCCCCATATACAGCATGAGCCCCCACACAGCCTCCCCACATACAGCATGAGCCCCCACACAGCCTCCCCACATACAGCATTAGGTCCCACACAGCCTCCCCATATACAGCATGAGCCCCCACACAGCCTCCCCATATACAGCATGAGCCCCCACAAAGCTTCCCCATATACAGCATGAGCCCCCACACAGCCTCCCCATATACAGCATGAGCCCCCACACAGCCTCCCCATATACAGCATGAGCCCCAAAACAGCCTCCCCATATACAGCATGAGCCCCCACACAGCCTCCCCACATACAGCATGAGCTCCCACACAGCCTCCCCATATACAGCATGAGCCCCCACACAGCCTCCCCATATACAGCATGAGCCACCACAAAGCCTCCCCATATACAGCATTAGCCCCCACAAAGCTTCCCCATATACAGCATGAGCCCCCACACAGCCTCCCCATATACAGCATGAGCCACCACAAAGCCTCCCCATATACAGCATCAGCCCCCACAAAGCCTCCCCATATACAGCATCAGCCCCCACAAAGCCTCCCCATATACAGCATGAGCCCCCACACAGCCTCCCCATATACAGCATGAGCCCCCACAAAGCCTCCCCATATACAGCATGAGCCCCCACACAGCCTCCCCATATACAGCATGAGCCCCCACACAGCCTCCCCATATGAAGCATGAGCCCCCACACAGCCTCCCCATATACCGCATGAGCCCCCACACAGCCTCCCCATATGCAGCATGAGCCCCCACACAGCCTCCCCATATACAGCATGAGCCCCCACACAGCCTCCCCATATACAGCATGAGCCCCAAAACAGCCTCCCCATATACAGCATGAGCCCCCACACAGCCTCCCCACATACAGCATGAGCCCCCACACAGCCTCCCCACATACAGCATGAGCTCCCACACAGCCTCCCCATATACAGCATGAGCCCCCACACAGCCTCCCCATATACAGCATGAGCCACCACAAAGCCTCCCCATATACAGCATCAGCCCCCACAAAGCCCCCCCATATACAGCATGAGCCCCCACACAGCCTCCCCATATACAGCATGAGCCCCCACACAGCCTCCCCATATGCAGCATGAGCCCCCACACAGCCTCCCCATATACCGCATGAGCCCCCACACAGCCTCCCCATATGCAGCATGAGCCCCCACACAGCCTCCCCATATACAGCATGAGCCCCCACACAGCCTCCCCATATACAGCATGAGCCCCAAAACTGCCTCCCCATATACAGCATGAGCCCCCACACAGCCTCCCCACATACAGCATGAGCCCCCACACAGCCTCCCCACATACAGCATGAGCTCCCACACAGCCTCCCCATATACAGCATGAGCCCCCACACAGCCTCCCCATATACAGCATGAGCCCCCACAAAGCTTCCCCATATACAGCATGAGCCCCCACACAGCCTCCCCATATACAGCATGAGACCCCACACAGCCTCCCCATATACAGCATGAGCCCCAAAACAGCCTCCCCATATACAGCATGAGCCCCCACACAGCCTCCCCACATATAGCATGAGCCCCCACACAGCCTCCCCACATACAGCATGAGCTCCCACACAGCCTCCCCATATACAGCATGAGCCCCCACACAGCCTCCCCATATACAGCATGAGCCACCACAAAGCCTCCCCATATACAGCATTAGCCCCCACAAAGCTTCCCCATATACAGCATGAGCCCCCACACAGCCTCCCCATATACAACATGAGCCACCACAAAGCCTCCCCATATACAGCATCAGCCCCCACAAAGCCTCCCCATATACAGCATCAGCCCCCACAAAGCCTCCCCATGTACAGCATGAGCCCCCACACAGCCTCCCCATATACAGCATGAGCCCCCACAAAGCCTCCCCATATACAGCATGAGCCCCCACACAGCCTCACCATATACAGCATGAGCCCCCACACAGCCTCCCCATATGAAGCATGAGCCCCCACACAGCCAAACCATATACCGCATGAGCCCCCACACAGCCTCCCCATATGCAGCATGAGCCCCCACACAGCCTCCCCATATACAGCATGAGCCCCCACACAGCCTCCCCATATACAGCATGAGCCCCAAAACAGCCTCCCCATATACAGCATGAGCCCCCACACAGCCTCCCCACATACAGCATGAGCCCCCACACAGCCTCCCCACATACAGCATGAGCTCCCACACAGCCTCCCCATATACAGCATGAGCCCCCACACAGCCTCCCCATATACAGCATGAGCCACCACAAAGCCTCCCCATATACAGCATCAGCCCCCACAAAGCTTCCCCATGTACAGCATGAGCCCCCACAAACCCTCCGCATATACAGCATCAGCCCCCACAAAGCCTCCCCATATACAGCATGAGCCCCCACACAGCCTCCCCATATACAGCATGAGCCCCGACACAGCCTCCCCATATACAGCATGAGCCCCCACACAGCCTCCCCATATACCGCATGAGCCCCCACACAGCCTCCCCATATGCAGCATGAGCCCCCACACAGCCTCCCCATATGCAGCATGAGACACCACAAAGCCTCCCCATATACAGCATGAGCTCCCACAAAGCCTCCCCATATACAGCATCAGCCCCCACAAAGCCTCCCCATATACAGCATGAGCCCCACAAAGCCTCCCCATATACAGCATCAGCCCCCACAAAGCCTCCCCATATACAGCATGAGCCCCACACAGCCTCCCCATATACAGCATGAGCCCCCACACAGCCTCCCCATATACCGCATGAGCCCCCACACAGTCTCCCCATATACCGCATGAGCCCCGACACAGCTTCCACATATACAGCATGAGCCCCCACACAGCCTCCCCATATACAGCGTCAGCCCCCACACAGCCTCCCCATATACAGCATGAGCCCCCACAAAGCCTCCCCATATACAGCATGAGCCCCCACACAGCCTCCCCATATACCGCATGAGCCCCCACACAGCCTTCCCATATACAGCATGAGCCCCAAAACAGCCTCCCCACATACAGCATGAGCCCCCACACAGCCTCCCCACATATAGCATGTGAGCCCCCACACAGCCTCCCCACATACAGCATGAGCTCCCACACAGCCTCCCCATATACAGCATGAGCCACCACACAGCCTCCCCATATACAGCATGAGCCACAACAAAGCCTCCCCATATACAGCATCAGACCCCACAAAGCTTCCCCGTATACAGCATGAGCCCCCACATAGCCTCCCCATATACAGCAGGAGCCCCCACACAGCCTCTCCATATACAGCATGAGCCCCCGCACAGCCTCCCCATATACAGCATGAGCCCCCACACAGCCTCCCCATATACAGTATGAGCCACCACAAAGCCTCCCCATATACAGCATCAGCCCCCACAAAGCCTCCCCATATACAGCATCAGCCCCAACAAAGCCTCCCCATATACAGCATGAGCCCCCACACAGCCTCCCCATATACAGCATGAGCCCCCACAAAGCCTCCCCATATACAGCATGAGCCCCCACACAGCCTCCCCATATACAGCATGAGCCCCCACACAGCCTCCCCATATACAGCATGAGCCCCCACACAGCCTCCCCATATACCGCATGAGCCCCCACACAGCCTCCCCATATGCAGCATGAGCCCCCACACAGCCTCCCCATATACAGCATGAGCCCCCACACAGCCTCCCCATATACAGCATGAGCCCCAAAACAGCCTCCCCATATACAGCATGAGCCCCCACACAGCCTCCCCGCATACAGCATGAGCCCCCACACAGTCTCCCCACATACAGCATGAGCTCCCACACAGCCTCCCCATATACAGCATGAGCCCCCACACAGCCTCCCCATATACAGCATGAGCCACCACAAAGCCTCCCCATATACAGCATCAGCCCCCACAAAGCTTCCCCATATACAGCATGAGCCCCCATATAGCCTCCCCATATACAGCATGAGCCCCCACACAGCCTCTCCATATACAGCATGAGCCCCCGCACAGCCTCCCCATATACAGCATTTGCCCCCGCACAGCCTACCCATATACAGCATGAGCCCCCACACAGCCTCCCCATATGCAGCATGAGCCCCCACACAGCCTCCCCATATACAGCATCATCCCCCACACAGCCTCCCCATATACAGCATGAGCCCCCACACAGCCTCCCCATATACAGCATGAGCCTCCACACAGCCTCCCCATATACAGCATAAGCCCCCACACAGCCTCCCCATATACAGCATGAGCCCCCACACAGCCTCCCCATATACAGCATGAGCCCCCACACAGCCTCTCCATCTGCAGCATGAGCCCCTACACAGCCTCCCCATATACAGCATGAGCCCCCACAAAGCCTCCCCATATACAGCATCAGCCCCAACACTGCATCCCCATATACAGCATGAGCCCCCACACAGCCTCCCCATATACAGCATCAGCCCCCACACAGCCTCCCCATATACAGCATGAGCCCCCACACAGCCTCCCCATATACAGCATGAGCCCCCACACAGCCTCCCCATATACAGCATGAGCCCCCACACAGCCTCCCCATATACAGCATGAGCCCCCACACAGCCTCTCCATATGCAGCATGAGCCCCCACACAGCCTCCCCATGTACAGCATGAGCCCCCACAAAGACTCCCCATATACAGCATCAGACCCAACACAGCCTCCCCATATACAGCGTGAGCCTCACACAGCCTCCCCATATACAGCATGAGCCCCCACACAGCCTCCCCATATACAGCATGAGCCCCCACACAGCCTCCCCATATACAGCATGAGACCCCACACAGCCTCCCCATATACAGCATGAGCCCCTACACAGCCTCCCTATATACAGCATGAGCCCCCACACAGCCTCCCCACATACAGCATGATCCTCCACACAGCCTCCCCACATACAGCATGAGCCCCCACACAGCCTCCCCATATACAGCATGAGCCCCCACAAAGCCTCCCCATATACAGCATGAGCCCCCACACAGCCTCCCCATATACAGCATGAGCCCCCCACACAGCCTCCCCGTATACAGCATGAGCCCCCACACAGCCTCCCCATATACAGCATGAGCCCCCACACAGCCTCCCCATATACAGCATGATCCTCCACACAGCCTCCCCACAAACAGCTTGAGCCCCCACACAGCCTCCCCATATACAGCATGAGCCCCCACACAGCCTCCCCATATACAGCATGAGCCCCCACACAGCCACCCCATATACAGCATGAGCCTCCACACAGCCTCCCCACATACAGCATGAGCCCCCACACAGCCTCCTCATATACAGCATGAGCCCCCACAAAGCCTCCCCATATACAGCATGAGCCCCCACACAGCCTCCCCATATACAGCATGAGCCCCCCAGACAGCCTCCCCGTATACAGCATGAGCCCCCACACAGCCTCCCCATATACAGCATGAGCCCCCACACAGCCTCCCCATATACAGCATGAGACCCCACACAGCCTCCCCAAATACAGCATGAGCCCCCACACAGCCTCCCCATATACAGCATGAGCCCCCACACAGCCTCCCCATATACAGCATGAGCCTCCACACAGCCTCCCCACATACAGCATGAGCCCCCACACAGCCTCCCCATATACAGCATGAGCTCCCACAAAGCCTCCCCATATACAGCATGAGCCCCCACACAGCCTCCCCATATACAGCATGAGCCCCCCGCACAGCCTCCCCGTATACAGCATGAGCCCCCACACAGCCTCCCCGTATACAGCATCAGCCCCCACAAAGCCTCCCCATATAAAGCATGAGCCCCCACACAGCCTCCCCATATACAGCATGAGCCCCCCACACAGCCTCCCCGTATACAGCATGAGCCCCTACACAGCCTCCCCATATACAGCATGAGCCCCCACACAGCCTCCCCATATACAGCATGAGCCCCCACACAGCCTCCCCATATACAGCATGAGCCTCCACACAGCCTCCCCTCATACAGCATGAGCCCCCACACAGCCTCCCCATATACAGCATGAGCCCCCACACAGCCTCCCCATTTACGGCATGAGCCCCCCACACAGCCTCCCCGTATACAGCATGAGCCCCCACACAGCCTCCCCATATACAGCATGATCCCCCACACAGCCTCCCCATATACAGCATGAGCACCCACACAGCCTCCCCATATACAGCATGAGCCCCCACACAGCCTCCCCATATACAGCATGAGCCCCCACACAGCCTCCCCATATACAGCATGAGCCCCTACACAGCCTCCCCATATACAGCATGAGCCCCCACACAGACTCTCCATATACAGCATGAGCCCCCCATAAAGCCTCCCCATATACAGCATGAGCCCCCACACAGCCTCCCCATATACAGCATGAGCCCCCACACAGCCTCCCCATATACAGCATGAGCCCCCACACAGCCTCCCCAAATACAGCATGAGCCCCCACACAGCCTCCCCATATACAGCATGAGCCCCTACACAGCCTCTCCATATACAGCATGAGCCCCCACACAGCCTCTCCATATACAGCATGAGCCCCCACACAGCCTCCCATATACAGCATGAGCCCCCACACAGCCTCCCCATATACAGCATGAGCCCCCACACAGCCTCCCCATATACAGCATGAGCCTCCACACAGCCTCCCCACATACAGCTTGAGCCCCCACACAGCCTCCCCATATACAGCATGAGCCCCCACAAAGCCTCCCCATATACAGCATGAGCCCCCACACAGCCTCCCTATAAACAGCATGAGCCCCCCACACAGCCTCCCCGTATACAGCATGAGCCCCCACACAGCCTCCCCATATACAGCATGAGCCCCCACACAGCCTCCCCATATACAGCATGAGCCCCCACACAGCCTCCCCATATACAGCATGAGCCCCCACACAGCCTCCCCATATACAGCATGAGCCCCCACACAGCCTCCCCATATACAGTATGAGCCCCCACACAGCCTTCCCATATACAGCATGAGCCCCCACACAGCCTCCCCATATACAGCATGAGCCCCTACACAGCCTCTCCATATACAGCATGAACCCCCACACAGCCTCTCCATATACAGCATGAGCCCCCACACAGCCTCCCCATATACAGCATGAGCCCCCACACAGCCTCCCCATATACAGCATGAGCCCCCACACAGCCTCCCCATATACAGTATGAGCCCCCACACAGCCTTCCCATATACAGCATGAGCCCCCACACAGCCTCCCCATATACAGCATGAGCCCCCACACAGCCTCCCCATATACAGCATGAGCCCCCACACAGCCTCCCCATATACAGCATGAGCCCCCACACAGCCTCCCCATATACAGCATGAGCCCCTACACAGCCTCTCCATATACAGCATGAACCCCCACACAGCCTCTCCATATACAGCATGAGCCCCCACACAGCCTCCCCATATACAGCATGAGCCCCCACATAGCCTCCCCATATACAGCATGAGCCCCCACACAGCCTCCCCATATACAGCATGAGCCCGCACACAGCCTCCCCATATACAGCATGAGCCCCCACACAGCCTCCCCACATACAGCATGAGCCCCCACACAGCCTCCCCATATACAGCATGAGCCCCCACAAAGCCTCCCATATACAGCATGAGCCCCCACACATCCTCCCCATATACAGCATGAGCCCCCCACACAGCCTCCCCGTATACAGCATGAGCCCCCACACAGCCTCTCCGTATACAGCATGAGCCCCCACACAGCCTCCCCATATACAGCATGGGACCCCACACAGCCTCCCCATATACAGCATGAGCCCCCACACAGCCTCCCGATATACAGCATGAGCCCCCACACAGCCTCCCCATATACAGCATGAGACCCCACACAGCCTCCCCATATACAGCATGAGCCCCCACACAGCCTCCCCATATACAGCATGAGCCCCCACACAGCCTCCCCATATACAGCATGAGCCTCCACACAGCCTCCCCACAAACAGCTTGAGCCCCCACACAGCCTCCCCATATACAGCATGAGTCCCCACACAGCCTCCCCATATACAGCATGAGCCCCCACACAGCCTCCCCATATACAGCATGAGCCTCCACACAGCCTCCCCACATACAGCATGAGCCCCCACACAGCCTCCCCATATACAGCATGAGCCGCCACAAAGCCTCCCCATATACAGCATGAGCCCCCCAGACAGCTTCCCTGTATACAGCATGAGCCCCCACACAGCCTCCCCATATACAGCATGAGCCCCCACACAGCCTCCCCATATACAGCATGAGACCCCACACAGCCTCCCCATATACAGCATGAGCCCCCACACAGCCTCCCCATATACAGCATGAGCCCCCACACAGCCTCCCCATATACAGCATGAGCCTCCACACAGCCTCCCCACATACAGCATGAGCCCCCACACAGCCTCCCCATATACAGCATGAGCCCCCACAAAGCCTCCCCATATACAGAATGAGCCCCCCGCACAGCCTCCCCATATACAGCATGAGCCCCCCGCACAGCCTCCCCGTATACAGCATGAGCCCCCACAAAGCCTCCCCGTATACAGCATGAGCCCCCACACAGCCTCCCCGTATACAGCATGAGCCCCCCACACAGCCTCCCCGTATACAGCATGAGCCCCTACACAGCCTCCCCATATACAGCATGAGCCCCCACACAGCCTCCCCATATACAGCATGAGCCTCCACACAGCCTCCCCTCATACAGCATGAGCCCCCACACAGCCTCCCCATATACAGCATGAGCCCCCACACAGCCTCCCCATTTACGGCATGAGCCCCCCACACAGCCTCCCCGTATACAGCATGAGCCCCCACACAGCCTCCCCGTATACAGCATGATCCCCCACACAGCCTCCCCATATACAGCATGATCCCCCACACAGCCTCCCCATATACAGCATGAGCCCCCACACAGCCTCCCCATATACAGCATGAGCCCCCACACAGCCTCCCCATATACAGCATGAGCCCCTACACAGCCTCCCCATATACAGCATGAGCCCCCACACAGCCTCTCCATATACAGCATGAGCCCCCCACAAAGCCTCCCCATATACAGCATGAGCCCCCACACAGCCTCCCCATATACAGCATGAGCCCCCACACAGCCTCCCCATATACAGCATGAGCCCCCACAAAGCCTCCCCATATACAGCATGAGCCCCCACACAGCCTCCCTATATACAGCATGAGCCCCCCACACAGCCTCCCCGTATACAGCATGAGCCCCCATACAGCCTCCCCATATACAGCATGAGCCCCCACACAGCCTCCCCATATACAGCATGAGCCCCCACACAGCCTCTCCATATACAGCATGAACCCCCACACAGCCTCTCCATATACAGCATGAGCCCCCACAAAGCCTCCCCATATACAGCATGAGCCCCCACACAGCCTCCCTATATACAGCATGAGCCCCCCACACAGCCTCCCCGTATACAGCATGAGCCCCCACACAGCCTCCCCATATACAGCATGAGCCCCCACACAGCCTCCCCATATACAGCATGAGCCCCCACACAGCCTCCCCATATACAGCATGAGCCCCCACACAGCCTCCCCATATACAGCATGAGCCCCCACACAGCCTCCCCATATACAGCATGAGCCCCCACACAGCCTCCCCATATACAGCATGAGCCCCCACACAGCCTCCCCATATACAGCATGAGCCCCTACACAGCCTCTCCATATACAGCATGAACCCCCACACAGCCTCTCCATATACAGCATGAGCCCCCACACAGCCTCCCCATATACAGCATGAGCCCCCACACAGCCTCCCCATATACAGCATGAGCCCCCACACAGCCTCCCCATATACAGCATGAGCCCGCACACAGCCTCCCCATATACAGCATGAGCCCCCACACAGCCTCCCCACATACAGCATGAGCCCCCACACAGCCTCCCCATATACAGCATGAGCCCCCACAAAGCCTCCCATATACAGCATGAGCCCCCACACAGCCTCCCCATATACAGCATGAGCCCCCCACACAGCCTCCCCGTATAAAGCATGAGCCCCCACACAGCCTCTCCGTATACAGCATGAGCCCCCACACAGCCTCCCCATATACAGCATGGGACCCCACACAGCCTCCCCATATACAGCATGAGCCCCCACACAGCCTCTCCATATACAGCATGAGCCCCCACACAGCCTCCCCATATACAGCATGAGACCCCACACAGCCTCCCCATATACAGCATGAGCCCCCACACAGCCTCCCCATATACAGCATGAGCCCCCACACAGCCTCCCCATATACAGCATGAGCCTCCACACAGCCTCCCCACAAACAGCTTGAGCCCCCACACAGCCTCCCCATATACAGCATGAGTCCCCACACAGCCTCCCCATATACAGCATGAGCCCCCACACAGCCTCCCCATATACAGCATGAGCCTCCACACAGCCTCCCCACATACAGCATGAGCCCCCACACAGCCTCCCCATATACAGCATGAGCCCCCACAAAGCCTCCCCTGTATACAGCATGAGCCCCCCAGACAGCTTCCCTGTATACAGCATGAGCCCCCACACAGCCTCCCCATATACAGCATGAGCCCCCACACAGCCTCCCCATATACAGCATGAGACCCCACACAGCCTCCCCATATACAGCATGAGCCCCCACACAGCCTCCCCATATACAGCATGAGCCCCCACACAGCCTCCCCATATACAGCATGAGCCCCCACACAGCCTCCCCACATACAGCATGAGCCCCCACACAGCCTCCCCATATACAGCATGAGCCCCCACAAAGCCTCCCCATATACAGCATGAGCCCCCCGCACAGCCTCCCCATATACAGCATGAGCCCCCCGCACAGCCTCCCCGTATACAGCATGAGCCCCCACACAGCCTCCCCGTATACAGCATGAGCCCCCACAAAGCCTCCCCGTATACAGCATGAGCCCCCACACAGCCTCCCCGTATACAGCATGAGCCCCCCACACAGCCTCCCCGTATACAGCATGAGCCCCTACACAGCCTCCCCATATACAGCATGAGCCCCCACACAGCCTCCCCATATACAGCATGAGCCTCCACACAGCCTCCCCTCATACAGCATGAGCCCCCACACAGCCTCCCCATATACAGCATGAGCCCCCACACAGCCTCCCCATTTACGGCATGAGCCCCCCACACAGCCTCCCCGTATACAGCATGAGCCCCCACACAGCCTCCCCGTATACAGCATGATCCCCCACACAGCCTCCCCATATACAGCATGATCCCCCACACAGCCTCCCCATATACAGCATGAGCCCCCACACAGCCTCCCCATATACAGCATGAGCCCCCACACAGCCTCCCCATATACAGCATGAGCCCCTACACAGCCTCCCCATATACAGCATGAGCCCCTACACAGCCTCCCCATATACAGCATGAGCCCCCACACAGCCTCTCCATATACAGCATGAGCCCCCCACAAAGCCTCCCCATATACAGCATGAGCCCCCACACAGCCTCCCCATATACAGCATGAGCCCCCACACAGCCTCCCCATATACAGCATGAGCCCCCACACAGCCTCACCATATACAGCATGAGCCCCCACACAGCCTCACCATATACAGCATGAGCCCCCACATAGCCTCTCCATATACAGCATGAGCCCCCACACAGCCTCTCCATATACAGCATGAGACCCCACACAGCCTCCCATATACAGCATGAGCCCCCACACAGCCTCCCCATATACAGCATGAGCCCCCACACAGCCTCCCCATATACAGCATGAGCCTCCACACAGCCTCCCCATATACAGCTTGAGCCCCCACAAAGCCTCCCCATATACAGCATGAGCCCCCACAAAGCCTCCCCATATACAGCATGAGCCCCCACACAGCCTCCCTATATACAGCATGAGCCCCCCACACAGCCTCCCCGTATACAGCATGAGCCCCCACACAGCCTCCCCATATACAGCATGAGCCCCCACACAGCCTCCCCATATACAGCATGAGCCCCCACACAGCGTCCCCATATACAGCATGAGCCCCCACACAGCCTCCCCATATACAGAATGAGCCCCCACACAGCCTCCTCATATACAGCATGAGCCCCCACACAGCTTCCCCATATACAGCATGAGCCCCCACACAGCCTCCCCATATACAGTATGAGCCCCCACACAGCCTCCCCATATACAGCATGAGCCCCTACACAGCCTCTCCATATACAGCATGAACCCCCACACAGCCTCTCCATATACAGCATGAGCCCCCACACAGCCTCCCCATATACAGCATGAGCCCCCACACAGCCTCCCCATATACAGCATGAGACCCCACACAGCCTCCCCATATACAGCATGAGCCCCCACACAGCCTCCCCATATACAGCATGAGCCCCCACACAGCCTCCCCATATACAGCATGAGCCCCCACAAAGCCTCCCCACATACAGCATAAGCTCCCACACAGCCTCCCCATATACAGCATGAGCCCCCCACACAGCCTCCCCATATACAGCATGAGCCCCCCACACAGCCTCCCCGTATACAGCATGAGCCCCCACACAGCCTCACCATATACAGCATGAGCCCCCACACAGCCTCCCCATATACAGCATGAGACCCCACACAGCCTCCCCATATACAGCATGAGCCCCCACACAGCCTCCCCATATACAGCATGAGCCCCCACACAGCCTCCCCATATACAGCATGAGCCTCCACACAGCCTCCCCTCATACAGCATGAGCCCCCACACAGCCTGCCCATATACAGCATGAGTCCCCACAAAGCCTCCCGATATACAGCATGAGCCCCCACACAGCCTCCCCGTATACAGCATGAGCCCCCCACACAGCCTCCCCGTATACAGCATGAGCCCCCACACAGCCTCCCCGTATACAGCATGAGCCCCCACACAGCCTCCCCATATACAGCATGAGCCCCCACACAGCCTCCCCATATACACCATGAGCCCCCACACAGCCTCCCCATATACAGCATGAGCCCCCCACACAGCCTCCCCATATACAGCATGAGCCCCCACACAGCCTCCCCATATACAGAATGAGCCCCCACACAGCCTCCCCATATACAGAATGAGCCCCCACACAGCCTCCCCATATACAACATGAGCCCCCACACAGCTTCCCCATATACAGCATGAGCCCCCACACAGCCTCCCCATATACAGCATGAGCCCCCACACAGCCTCCCCATATACAGCATGAGCCCCTACACAGCCTCTCCATATACAGCATGAACCCCCACACAGCCTCTCCATATACAGCATGAGCCCCCACACAGCCTCCCCATATACAGCATGAGCCCCCACACAGCCTCCCCATATACAGCATGAGCCCCCACACAGCCTCCCCATATACAGCATGAGACCCCACACAGCCTCCCCATATACAGCATGAGCCCCCACACAGCCTCCCCATATACAGCATGAGCCCCCACACAGCCTCCCCATATACAGCATGAGCCTCCACACAGCCTCCCCACATACAGCATGAGCCCCCACACAGCCTCCCCATATACAGCATGAGCCCCCACAAAGCCTCCCCATATACAGCATAAGCTCCCACACAGCCTCCCCATATAAAGCATGAGCCCCCTACACAGCCTCCCCGTATACAGCATGAGCCCCCACACAGCCTCCCCATATACAGAATGAGCCCCCACACAGCCTCCTCATATACAGCATGAGCCCCCACACAGCTTCCCCATATACAGCATGAGCCCCCACACAGCCACCCCATATACAGCATGAGCCCCCACACAGCCTCCCCATATACAGCATGAGCCCCTACACAGCCTCTCCATATACAGCATGAACCCCCACACAGCCTCTCCATATACAGCATGAGCCCCCACACAGCCTCCCCATATACAGCATGAGCCCCCACACAGCCTCCCCATATACAGCATGAGCCCCCACACAGCCTCCCCATATACAGCATGAGACCCCACACAGCCTCCCCATATACAGCATGAGCCCCCACACAGCCTCCCCATATACAGCATGAGCCCCCACACAGCCTCCCCATATACAGCATGAGCCCCCACAAAGCCTCCCCACATACAGCATAAGCTCCCACACAGCCTCCCCATATACAGCATGAGCCCCCCACACAGCCTCCCCATATACAGCATGAGCCCCCCACACAGCCTCCCCGTATACAGCATGAGCCCCCACACAGCCTCACCATATACAGCATGAGCCCCCACACAGCCTCCCCATATACAGCATGAGACCCCACACAGCCTCCCCATATACAGCATGAGCCCCCACACAGCCTCCCCATATACAGCATGAGCCCCCACACAGCCTCCCCATATACAGCATGAGCCTCCACACAGCCTCCCCTCATACAGCATGAGCCCCCACACAGCCTCCCCATATACAGCATGAGCCCCCACAAAGCCTCCCGATATACAGCATGAGCCCCCACACAGCCTCCCCGTATACAGCATGAGCCCCCCACACAGCCTCCCCGTATACAGCATGAGCCCCCACACAGCCTCCCCGTATACAGCATGAGCCCCCACACAGCCTCCCCATATACAGCATGAGCCCCCACACAGCCTCCCCAT
Organism: Phyllobates terribilis; assembly: GCF_046119375.1. NCBI lineage: Eukaryota > Metazoa > Chordata > Amphibia > Anura > Dendrobatidae > Phyllobates > Phyllobates terribilis. The sequence continues at coordinate 108,033,999 of NW_027362765.1, forward strand.
ATACACCATGAGCCCCCACACAGCCTCCCCATATACAGCATGAGCCCCCCACACAGCCACCCCATATACAGCATGAGCCCCCACACAGCCTCCCCATATACAGAATGAGCCCCCACACAGCCTCCCCATATACAGAATGAGCCCCCACACAGCCTCCCCATATACAGCATGAGCCCCCACACAGCTTCCCCATATACAGCATGAGCCCCCACACAGCCTCCCCATATACAGCATGAGCCCCCACACAGCCTCCCCATATACAGCATGAGCCCCTACACAGCCTCTCCATATACAGCATGAACCCCAACACAGCCTCTCCATATACAGCATGAGCCCCCACACAGCCTCCCCATATACAGCATGAGCCCCCACACAGCCTCCCCATATACAGCATGAGCCCCCACACAGCCTCCCCATATACAGCATGAGACCCCACACAGCCTCCCCATATACAGCATGAGCCCCCACACAGCCTCCCCATATACAGCATGAGCCCCCACACAGCCTCCCCATATACAGCATGAGCCTCCACAAAGCCTCCCCATATACAGCATAAGCTCCCACACAGCCTCACCATATAAAGCATGAGCCCCCCACACAGCCTCCCCGTATACAGCATGAGCCCCCAAACAGCCTCCCTATATACAGCATGAGCCCCCCACACAGCCTCAATATATACAGCATGAGCCCCCCACACAGCCTCCCCGTATACAGCATGAGCCCCCACACAGCCTCCCCATATACAGCATGAGCCCCCACACAGCCTCCCCATATACAGCATGAGCCCCCACACAGCCTCCCCATATACAGCATGAGCCCCCACACAGCCTCCCCATATACAGAATGAGCCCCCACACAGCCTCCTCATATACAGCATGAGCCCCCACACAGCTTCCCCATATACAGCATGAGCCCCCACACAGCCTCCCCATATACAGCATGAGCCCCCACACAGCCTCCCCATATACAGCATGAGCCCCCACACAGCCTCTCCATATACAGCATGAACCCCCACACAGCCTCTCCATATACAGCATGAGCCCCCACACAGCCTCCCCATATACAGCATGAGCCCCCACACAGCCTCCCCATATACAGCATGAGCCCCCACACAGCCTCCCCATATACAGCATGAGACCCCACACAGCCTCCCCATATACAGCATGAGCCCCCACACAGCCTCCCCATATACAGCATGAGCCCCCACACAGCCTCCCCATATACAGCATGAGCCTCCACACAGCCTCCCCACATACAGCATGAGCCCCCACACAGCCTCCCCATATACAGCATGAGCCCCCACAAAGCCTCCCCATATACAGCATAAGCTCCCACACAGCCTCCCCATATAAAGCATGAGCCCCCCACACAGCCTCCCCGTATACAGCATGAGCCCCCACACAGCCTCCCTATATACAGCATGAGCCCCCCACACAGCCTCCCCATATACAGCATGAGCCCCCACAAAGCCTCCCCATATACAGCATGAGCCCCCACACAGCCTCCCCATATACAGCATGAGCCCCCACAAAGCCTCCCCATATACAGCATAAGCTCCCACACAGCCTCCCCATATACAGCATGAGCCCCCCACACAGCCTCCCCATATACAGCATGAGCCCCCCACACAGCCTCCCCGTATACAGCATGAGCCCCCACACAGCCTCCCCATATACAGCATGAGCCCCCACACAGCCTCCCCATATACAGCATGAGACCCCACACAGCCTCCCCATATACAGCATGAGCCCCCACACAGCCTCCCCATATACAGCATGAGCCCCCACACAGCCTCCCCATATACAGCATGAGCCTCCACACAGCCTCCCCTCATACAGCATGAGCCCCCACACAGCCTCCCCATATACAGCATGAGCCCCCACAAAGCCTCCCGATATACAGCATGAACCCCCACACAGCCTCCCCATATACAGCATGAGCCCCACACACAGCCTCCCCGTATACAGCATGAGCCCCCACACAGCCTCCCCGTATACAGCATGAGCCCCCACACAGCCTCCCCATATACAGCATGAGCCCCCACACAGCCTCCCCATATACAGCATGAGCCCCCACACAGCCTCCCCATATACAGCATGAACCCCCACACAGCCTCCCCATATACAGCATGAGACCCCACACAGCCTCCCCATATACAGCATGAGACCCCACACAGCCTCCCCATATACAGCATGAGCCCCCACACAGCCTCCCCATATACAGCATGAGCCCCCACACAGCCTCCCCATATACAGCATGAGCCCCCACACAGCCTCCCCATATACAGCATGAGCCTCCACACAGCCTCCCCTCATACAGCATGAGCCCCCACACAGCCTCCCCATATACAGCATGAGCCCCCACAAAGCCTCCCGATATACAGCATGAACCCCCACACAGCCTCCCCATATACAGCATGAGCCCCCACACAGCCTCCCCATATACAGCATGAGCCTCCACACAGCCTCCCCATATACAGCATGAGCCCCCACACAGCCTCCCCATATACAGCATGAGCCCCCCACACAGCCTCCCCATATACAACATGAGCCTCCACACAGCCTCCCCATATACAGCATGAGCCCCCACACAGCCTCCCCATATACAGCATGAGCCCCCCACACAGCCTCCCCATATACAGCATGAGCCCCCACACAGCCTCCCCATATACAGCATGATCCCCCCCACAGCCTCCCCATATACAGCATGAGCCCCCACACAGCCTCCCCATATACAGCATGAGTCCCCACACAGCCTCCCCATATACAGCATGAGCCCCCACACAGCCTCCCCATATACAGCATGAGCCCCCACACAGCCTTCCCATATACAGCATGAGCCCCCACACAGCCTCCCCATATACAGCATGAGCCTCCACACAGCCTCCCCATATACAGCATGAGCCCCCACAAATCCTCCCCATATACAGCATGAGCCCTCACACAGCCTCCCCATATACAGCATGATCCCCCACACAGCCTCCCCATATACAGCATGAGCCCCCACACAGCCTCCCCATATACAGCATGAGCCCCCACACAGCCTCCCCATATACAGCATGAGACCCCACACAGCCTCCCCATATACAGCATGAGCCCCCACACAGCCTTCCCATATACAGCATGAGCCCCCACACAGCCTCCCCATATACAGCATGAGCCTCCACACAGCCTCCCCACATACAGCATGAGCCCCCACACAGCCTCCCCATATACAGCATGAGCCCCCACAAAGCCTCCCCATATACAGCATGAGCCCCCACACAGCCTCCCCATATACAGTATGAGCCCCCCGCACAGCCTCCCCGTATACAGCATGAGCCCCCACACAGCCTCCCCGTATACAGCATGAGCCCCCACAAAGCCTCCCCATATACAGCATGAGCCCCCACACAGCCTCCCCATATACAGCATGAGCCCCCCACACAGCCTCCCCGTATACAGCATGAGCCCCTACACAGCCTCCCCATATACAGAATGAGCCCCCACACAGCCTCCCCATATACAGCATGAGCCCCCACACAGCCTCCCCATATACAGCATGAGCCTCCACACAGCCTCCCCATATACAGCATGAGCCACCACACAGCCTCCACATATACAGCATGAGCCCCCACACAGCCTCCCCATATACAGCATGAGCCCCCCACACAGCCTCCCCATATACAACATGAGCCTCCACACAGCCTCCCCATATACAGCATGAGCCCCCACACAGCCTCCCCATATACAGCATGAGCCCCCACACAGCCTCCCCACATACAGCATGAGCCCCCACACAGCCTCCCCATATACAGCATGAGCCCCCCAGACAGCTTCCCCGTATACAGCATGAGCCCCCACACAGCCTCCCCATATACAGCATGAGCCCCCACACAGCCTCCCCATATACAGCATGAGACCCCACACAGTCTCCCCAAATACAGCATGAGCCCCCACACAGCCTCCCCATATACAGCATGAGCCCCCACACAGCCTCCCCATATACAGCATGAGCCTCCACACAGCCTCCCCACATACAGCATGAGCCCCCACACAGCCTCCCCATATACAGCATGAGCCCCCACAAAGCCTCCCCATATACAGCATGAGCCCCCACACAGCCTCCCCATATACAGCATGAGCCCCCCGCACAGCCTCCCCGTATACAGCATGAGCCCCCACACAGCCTCCCCGTATACAGCATCAGCCCCCACAAAGCCTCCCCATATACAGCATGAGCCCCCACACAGCCTCCCCATATACAGCATGAGCCCCCCACACAGCCTCCCCGTATACAGCATGAGCCCCTACACAGCCTCCCCATATACAGCATGAGCCCCCACACAGCCTCCCCATATACAGCATGAGCCCCCACACAGCCTCCCCATATACAGCATGAGCCTCCACACAGCCTCCCCTCATACAGCATGAGCCCCCACACAGCCTCCCCATATACAGCATGAGCCCCCACACAGCCTCCCTATTTACGGCATGAGCCCCCCACACAGCCTCCCCGTATACAGCATGAGCCCCCACACAGCCTCCCCATATACAGCATGATCCCCCACACAGCCTCCCCATATACAGCATGAGCACCCACACAGCCTCCCCATATACAGCATGAGCCCCCACACAGCCTCCCCATATACAGCATGAGCCCCCACACAGCCTCCCCATATACAGCATGAGCCCCTACACAGCCTCCCCATATACAGCATGAGCCCCCACACAGCCTCTCCATATACAGCATGAGCCCCCCCATAAAGCCTCCCCATATACAGCATGAGCCCCCACACAGCCTCCCCATATACAGCATGAGCCCCCACACAGTCTCCCCATATACAGCATGAGCCCCCACACAGCCTCCCCATATACAGCATGAGCCCCCACACAGCCTCCCCATATACAGCATGAGCCCCTACACAGCCTCTCCATATACAGCATGAGCCCCCACACAGCCTCTCCATATACAGCATGAGCCCCCACACAGCCTCCCATATACAGCATGAGCCCCCACACAGCCACCCCATATACAGCATGAGCCCCCACACAGCCTCCCCATATACAGCATGAGCCTCCACACAGCCTCCCCACATACAGCTTGAGCCCCCACACAGCCTCCCCATATACAGCATGAGCCCCCACAAAGCCTCCCCATATACAGCATGAGCCCCCACACAGCCTCCCTATATACAGCATGAGCCCCCCACACAGCCTCCCCGTATACAGCATGAGCCCCCACACAGCCTCCCCATATACAGCATGAGCCCCCACACAGCCTCCCCATATACAGCATGAGCCCCCACACAGCCTCCCCATATACAGCATGAGCCCCCACACAGCCTCCCCATATACAGCATGAGCCCCCACACAGCCTCCCCATATACAGCATGAGCCCCCACACAGCCTTCCCATATACAGCATGAGCCCCCACACAGCCTCCCCATATACAGCATGAGCCCCTACACAGCCTCTCCATATACAGCATGAACCCCCACACAGCCTCTCCATATACAGCATGAACCCCCACACAGCCTCCCCATATACAGCATGAGACCCCACATAGCCTCCCCATATACAGCATGAGCCCCCACACAGCCTCCCCATATACAGCATGAGCCCGCACACAGCCTCCCCATATACAGCATGAGCCCCCACACAGCCTCCCCACATACAGCATGAGCCCCCACACAGCCTCCCCACATACAGCATGAGCCCCCACAAAGCCTCCCCATATACAGCATGAGCCCCCACACAGCCTCCCTATATACAGCATGAGCCCCCCACACAGCCTCCCCGTATACAGAATGAGCCCCCACACAGCCTCCCCATATACAGCATGAGCCCCCACACAGCCTCCCCATATACAGCATGAGCCCCCCACACAGCCTCCCCGTATACAGCATGAGCCCCTACACAGCCTCCCCATATACAGCATGATCCCCCACACAGCCTCCCCATATACAGCATGAGCCCCCACACAGCCTCCCCATATACAGCATGAGCCTCCACACAGCCTCCCCATATACAGCATGAGCCACCACACAGCCTCCACATATACAGCATGAGCCCCCACACAGCCTCCCCATATACAGCATGAGCCCCCCACACAGCCTCCCCATATACAACATGAGCCTCCACACAGCCTCCCCATATACAGCATGAGCCCCCACACAGCCTCCCCATATACAGCATGAGCCCCCCACACAGCCTCCCCATATACAGCATGAGCCCCCACACAGCCTCCCCATATACAGCATGATCCCCCACACAGCCTCCCCATATAAAGCATGAGCCCCCACACAGCCTCCCCATATACAGCATGAGTCCCCACACAGCCTCCCCATATACAGCATGAGCCCCCACACAGCCTCCCCATATACAGCATGAGCCCCCACACAGCCTTCCCATATACAGCATGAGCCCCCACACAGCCTCCCCATATACAGCATGAGCCTCCACACAGCCTCCCCATATACAGCATGAGCCCCCACAAATCCTCCCCATATACAGCATGAGCCCCCACACAGCCTCCCCATATACAGCATGATCCCCCACACAGCCTCCCCATATACAGCATGAGCCCCCACACAGCCTCCCCATATACAGCATGAGCCCCCACACAGCCTCCCCATATACAGCATGAGACCCCACACAGCCTCCCCATATACAGCATGAGCCCCCACACAGCCTTCCCATATACAGCATGAGCCCCCACACAGCCTCCCCATATACAGCATGAGCCTCCACACAGCCTCCCCACATACAGCATGAGCCCCCACACAGCCTCCCCATATACAGCATGAGCCCCCACAAAGCCTCCCCATATACAGCATGAGCCCCCACACAGCCTCCCCATATACAGCATGAGCCCCCCGCACAGCCTCCCCGTATACAGCATGAGCCCCCACACAGCCTCCCCGTATACAGCATGAGCCCCCACAAAGCCTCCCCATATACAGCATGAGCCCCCACACAGCCTCCCCATATACAGCATGAGCCCCCCACACAGCCTCCCCGTATACAGCATGAGCCCCTACAGAGCCTCCCCATATACAGCATGAGCCCCCACACAGCCTCCCCATATACAGCATGAGCCCCCACACAGCCTCCCCATATACAGCATGAGCCTCCACACAGCCTCCCCACAAACAGCTTGAGCCCCCACACAGCCTCCCCATATACAGCATGAGCCCCCACACAGCCTCCCCATATACAGCATGAGCCCCCACACAGCCTCCCCATATACAGCATGAGCCTCCACACAGCCTCCCCACATAGAGCATGAGCCCCCACACAGCCTCCCCATATACAGCATGAGCCCCCACAAAGCCTCCCCATATACAGCATGAGCCCCCCAGACAGCTTCCCCGTATACAGCATGAGCCCCCACACAGCCTCCCCATATACAGCATGAGCCTCCACACAGCCTCCCCACATAGAGCATGAGCCCCCACACAGCCTCCCCATATACAGCATGAGCCCCCACAAAGCCTCCCCATATACAGCATGAGCCCCCCAGACAGCTTCCCCGTATACAGCATGAGCCCCCCCACAGCCTCCCCATGTACAACATGAGCCCCCACACAGCCTCCCCATATACAGCATGAGACCCCACACAGCCTCCCCATATACAGCATGAGCCCCCACACAGCCTCCCCATATACAGCATGAGCCCCCCACACAGCCTCCCCGTATACAGCATGAGCCCCTACACAGCCTCTCCATATACAGCATGAGCCCCCACACAGCCTCCCCATATACAGCAAGAGCCTCCACACAGCCTCCCCTCATACAGCATGAGCCCCCACACAGCCTCCCCATATACAGCATGAGCCCCCACACAGCCTCCCCATTTACGGCATGAGCCCCCCACACAGCCTCCCCATTTACGGCATGAGCCCCCACACAGCCTCCCCGTATACAGCATGATCCCCCACACAGCCTCCCCGTATACAGCATGATCCCCCACACAGCCTCCCCATATACAGCATGATCCCCCACACAGCCTCCCCATATACAGCATGATCCCCCACACAGCCTCCCCATATACAGCATGAGCCCCCACACAGCCTCCCCATATACAGCATGAGCCCCCACACAGCCTCCCCATATACAGCATGAGCCCCTACACAGCCTCTCCATATACAGCATGAGCACCCCACAAAGCCTCCCCATATACAGCATGAGCCCCCACACAGCCTCCCCATATACAGCATGAGCCCCCACACAGCCTCCCCATATACAGCATGAGCCCCCACACAGCCTCCCCATATACAGCATGAGCCCCCACACAGCCTCCCCATATACAGCATGAGCCCCCACACAGCCTCTCCATATACAGCATGAGCCCCCACACAGCCTCTCCATATACAGCATGAGCCCCCACACAGCCTCCCATATACAGCATGAGCCCCCACACAGCCTCCCCATATACAGCATGAGCCCCCACACAGCCACCCCATATACAGCATGAGCCTCCACACAGCCTCCCCACATACAGCTTGAGCCCCCACACAGCCTCCCCATATACAGCATGAGCCCCCACAAAGCCTCCCCATATACAGCATGAGCCCCCACACAGCCTCCCTATATACAACATGAGCCCCCCACACAGCCTCCCCGTATACAGCATGAGCCCCCACACAGCCTCCCCATATACAGCATGAGCCCCCACACAGCCTCCCCATATACAGCATGAGCCCCCACACAGCCTCCCCATATACAGCATGAGCCCCCACACAGCCTCCCCATATACAGAATGAGCCCCCACACAGCCTCCTCATATACAGCATGAGCCCCCACACAGCTTCCCCATATACAGCATGAGCCCCCACAAAGCCTCCCCATATACAGCATAAGCTCCCACACAGCCTCCCCTTATACAGCATGAGCCCCCCACACAGCCTCCCCATATACAGCATGAGCCCCCCACACAGCCTCCCCGTATACAGCATGAGCCCCCACACAGCCTCCCCATATACAGCATGAGCCCCCACACAGCCTCCCCATATACAGCATGAGCCCCCCACACAGCCTCCCCATATACAGCATGAGCCCCCACACAGCCTCCCCATATACAGCATGAGCCTCCACACAGCCTCCCCTCATACAGCATGAGCCCCCACACAGCCTCCCCATATACAGCATGAGCCCCCACAAAGCCTCCCGATATACAGCATGAGCCCCCACACAGCCTCCCCATATACAGCATGAGCCCCCCACACAGCCTCCCCGTATACAGCATGAGCCCCCACACAGCCTCCCCGTATACAGCATGAGCCCCCACACAGCCTCCCCGTATACAGCATGAGCCCCCACACAGCCTCCCCATATACACCATGAGCCACCACACAGCCTCCCCATATACAGCATGAGCCCCCCACACAGCCTCCCCGTATACAGCATGAGCCCCCACACAGCCTCCCCATATACAGCATGAGCCCCCACACAGCCTCCCCATATACAGCATGAGCCCCCACACAGCCTCCCCATATACAGAATGAGCCCCCACACAGCCTCCCCATATACAGCATGAGCCCCCACACAGCTTCCCCATATACAGCATGAGCCCCCACACAGCCTCCCCATATACAGCATGAGCCCCCACACAGCCTCCCCATATACAGCATGAGCCCCTACACAGCCTCTCCATATACAGCATGAACCCCCACACAGCCTCTCCATATACAGCATGAGCCCCCACACAGCCTCCCCATATACAGCATGAGCCCCCACACAGCCTCCCCATATACAGCATGAGCCCCCACACAGCCTCCCCATATACAGCATGAGACCCCACACAGCCTCCCCATATACAGCATGAGCCCCCACACAGCCTCCCCATATACAGCATGAGCCCCCACACAGCCTCCCCATATACAGCATGAGCCTCCACACAGCCTCCCCACATACAGCATGAGCCCCCACACAGCCTCCCCATATACAGCATGAGCCCCCACAAAGCCTCCCCGTATACAGCATAAGCTCCCACACAGCCTCCCCGTATACAGCATGAGCCCCCCACACAGCCTCCCCGTATACAGCATGAGCCCCCACACAGCCTCCCCGTATACAGCATGAGCCCCCACACAGCATCCCCATATACAGCATGAGACCCCACACAGCCTCCCCATATACAGCATGAGCCCCCACACAGACTCCCCATATACAGCATGAGCCCCCACACAGCCTCCCCATATACAGCATGAGCCCCCCACACAGCCTCCCCATATACAGCATGAGCCCCCCACACAGCCTCCCCGTATACAGCATGAGCCCCCACACAGCCTCCCCATATACAGCATGAGCCCCCACACAGCCTCCCCATATACAGCATGAGCCCCCACACAGCCTCCCCATATACAGCATGAGCCTCCACACAGCCTCCCCATATACAGCATGAGCCACCACACAGCCTCCACATATACAGCATGAGCCCCCACACAGCCTCCCCATATACAGCATGAGCCCCCCACACAGCCTCCCCATATACAACATGAGCCTCCACACAGCCTCCCCATATACAGCATGAGCCCCCACACAGCCTGCCCATATACAGCATGAGCCCCCACACAGCCTCCCCATATACAGCATGAGCCCCCCACACAGCCTCCCCATATACAGCATGAGCCCCCACACAGCCTCCCCATATACAGCATGATCCCCCACACAGCCTCCCCATATACAGCATGAGCCCCCACACAGCCTCCCCATATACAGCATGCGTCCCCACACAGCCTCCCCATATACAGCATGAGCCCCCACACAGCCTCCCCATATACAGCATGAGCCCCAGCACAGCCTTCCCATATACAGCATGAGCCCCCACACAGCCTCCCCATATACAGCATGAGCCCCCACAAATCCTCCCCATATACAGCATGAGCCCCCACAAATCCTCCCCATATACAGCATGATCCCCCACACAGCCTCCCCATATACAGCATGAGCCCCACACAGCCTCCCCATATACAGCATGAGACCCCACACAGCCTCCCCATATACAGCATGAGACCCCACACAGCCTCCCCATATACAGCATGAGCCCCCCACACAGCCTCCCCATATACAGCATGAGCCCCCACACAGCCTCCCCATATACAGCATGATCCCCCACACAGCCTCCCCATATACAGCATGAGCCCCCACACAGCCTCCCCATATACAGCATGAGTCCCCACACAGCCTCCCCATATACAGCATGAGCCCCCACACAGCCTTCCCATATACAGCATGAGCCCCCACACAGCCTCCCCATATACAGCATGAGCCTCCACACAGCCTCCCCATATACAGTATGAGCCCCCACAAATCCTCCCCATATACAGCATGAGCCCCCACACAGCCTCCCCATATACAGCATGATCCCCCACACAGCCTCCCCATATACAGCATGAGCCCCCACACAGCCTCCCCATATACAGCATGAGCCCCCACACAGCCTCCCCATATACAGCATGAGGCCCCACACAGCCTCCCCATATACAGCATGAGCCCCCACACAGCCTCCCCATATACAGCATGAGCCTCCACACAGCCTCCCCACATACAGCATGAGCCCCCACACAGCCTCCCCATATACAGCATGAGCCCCCACAAAGCCTCCCCATATACAGCATGAGCCCCCACACAGCCTCCCCATATACAGCATGAGCCCCCCGCACAGCCTCCCCGTATACAGCATGAGCCCCCACACAGCCTCCCCATATACAGCATGAGCCCCCACAAAGCCTCCCCATATACAGCATGAGCCCCCACACAGCCTCCCCATATACAGCATGAGCCCCCCACACAGCCTCCCCGTATACAGCATGAGCCCCTACACAGCCTCCCCGTATACAGCATGAGCCCCTACACAGCCTCCCCATATACAGCATGAGCCCCCACACAGCTTCCCCATATACAGCATGAGCCCCCACACAGCCTCCCCATATACAGCATGAGCCTCCACACAGCCTCCCCATATACAGCATGAGCCACCACACAGCCTCCACATATACAGCATGAGCCCCCACACAGCCTCCCCATATACAGCATGAGCCCCCCACACAGCCTCCCCATATACAACATGAGCCTCCACACAGCCTCCCCATATACAGCATGAGCCCCCACACAGCCTCTACATATACAGCATGAGCCCCCACACAGCCTCCCCACATACAGCATGAGCCCCCACACAGCCTCCCCATATACAGCATGAGCCCCCACACAGCCTCCCCATATACAGCATGAACCCCCACACAGCCTCCCCATATACAGCATGAGCCCCCACACAGCCTCCCCATATACAGCATGAGACCCCACACAGCCTCCCCATATACAGCATGAGCCCCCACACAGCCTCCCCATATACAGCATGAGCCCCCACACAGCCTCCCCATATACAGCATGAGCCTCCACAAAGCCTCCCCATATACAGCATGAGCCCCCACACAGCCTCCCCATATACAGCATGAGCCCCCCACACAGCCTCCCCATATACAGCATGAGCCCCCACACAGCCTCCCCATATACAGCATGATCCCCCACACAGCCTCCCCATATACAGCATGAGCCCCCACACAGCCTCCCCATATACAGCATGAGTCCCCACACAGCCTCCCCATATACAGCATGAGCCCCCACACAGCCTTCCCATATACAGCATGAGCCCCCACACAGCCTCCCCATATACAGCATGAGCCTCCACACAGCCTCCCCATATACAGCATGAGCCCCTACACAGCCTCCCCGTATACAGCATGAGCCCCTACACAGCCTCCCCATATACAGCATGAGCCCCCACACAGCTTCCCCATATACAGCATGAGCCCCCACACAGCCTCCCCATATACAGCATGAGCCTCCACACAGCCTCCCCATATACAGCATGATCCCCCACACAGCCTCCCCATATACAGCATGAGCCCCCACACAGCCTCCCCATATACAGCATGAGCCCCCACACAGCCTTCCCATATACAGCATGAGCCCCCACACAGCCTCCCCATATACAGCATGAGCCTCCACACAGCTTCCCCATATACAGCATGAGCCCCCACAAATCCTCCCCATATACAGCATGAGCCCCCACACAGCCTCCCCATATACAGCATGATCCCCCACACAGCCTCCCCATATACAGCATGAGCTCCCACACAGCCTCCCCATATACAGCATGAGACCCCACACAGCCTCCCCATATACAGCATGAGACCCCACACAGCCTCCCCATATACAGCATGAGCCCCCCACACAGCCTCCCCATATACAGCATGAGCCCCCACACAGCCTCCCCATATACAGCATGATCCCCCACACAGCCTCCCCATATACAGCATGAGCCCCCACACAGCCTCCCCATATACAGCATGAGTCCCCACACAGCCTCCCCATATACAGCATGAGCCCCCACACAGCCTCCCCATATACAGCATGAGCCCCCACACAGCCTTCCCATATACAGCATGAGCCCCCACACAGCCTCCCCATATACAGCATGAGCCTCCACACAGCCTCCCCATATACAGCATGAGCCCCCACAAATCCTCCCCATATACAGCATGAGCCCCCACACAGCCTTCCCATATACAGCATGATCCCCCACACAGCCTCCCCATATACAGCATGAGCCCCCACACAGACTCCCCATATACAGCATGAGCCCCCACACAGCCTCCCCATATACAGCATGAGACCCCACACAGCCTCCCCATATACAGCATGAGCCCCCACACAGCCTTCCCATATACAGCATGAGCCCCCACACAGCCTCCCCATATACAGCATGAGCCTCCACACAGCCTCCCCACATACAGCATGAGCCCCCACACAGCCTCCCCATATACAGCATGAGCCCCCACAAAGCCTCCCCATATACAGCATGAGCCCCCACACAGCCTCCCCATATACAGCATGAGCCCCCTGCACAGCCTCCCCGTATACAGCATGAGCCCCCACACAGCCTCCCCGTATACAGCATGAGCCCCCACAAAGCCTCCCCATATACAGCATGAGCCCCCACACAGCCTCCCCATATACAGCATGAGCCCCCCACACAGCCTCCCCGTATACAGCATGAGCCCCTACACAGCCTCCCCATATACAGCATGAGCCCCCACACAGCCTCCCCATATACAGCATGAGCCCCCACACAGCCTCCCCATATACAGCATGAGCCTCCACACAGCCTCCCCATATACAGCATGAGCCACCACACAGCCTCCACATATACAGCATGAGCCCCCACACAGCCTCCCCATATACAGCATGAGCCCCCCACACAGCCTCCCCATATACAACATGAGCCTCCACACAGCCTCCCCATATACAGCATGAGCCCCCACACAGCCTCCCCATATACAGAATGAGCCCCCACACAGCCTCCCCATATACAGCATGAGCCCCCCACACAGCCTCCCCATATACAGCATGAGCCCCCACACAGCCTCCCCATATACAGCATGATCCCCCACACAACCTCCCCATATACAGCATGAGCCCCCACACAGCCTCCCCATATACAGCATGAGCCCCCACACAGCCTTCCCATATACAGCATGAGCCCCCACACAGCCTCCCCATATACAGCATGAGCCTCCACACAGCCTCCCCATATACAGCATGAGCCCCCACAAATCCTCCCCATATACAGCATGAGCCCCCACACAACCTCCCCATATACAGCATGATCCCCCACACAGCCTCCCCATATACAGCATGAGCTCCCACACAGCCTCCCCATATACAGCATGAGACCCCACACAGCCTCCCCATATACAGCATGATCCCCCACACAACCTCCCCATATACAGCATGAGCCCCCACACAGCCTCCCCATATACAGCATGAGCCCCCACACAGCCTTCCCATATACAGCATGAGCCCCCACACAGCCTCCCCATATACAGCATGAGCCTCCACACAGCCTCCCCATATACAGCATGAGCCCCCACAAATCCTCCCCATATACAGCATGAGCCCCCACACAACCTCCCCATATACAGCATGATCCCCCACACAGCCTCCCCATATACAGCATGAGCTCCCACACAGCCTCCCCATATACAGCATGAGACCCCACACAGCCTCCCCATATACAGCATGAGACCCCACACAGCCTCCCCATATACAGCATGAGCCCCCCACACAGCCTCCCCATATACAGCATGAGCCCCCACACAGCCTCCCCATATACAGCATGATCCCCCACACAGCCTCCCCATATACAGCATGAGCCCCCACACAGCCTCCCCATATACAGCATGAGTCCCCACACAGCCTCCCCATATACAGCATGAGCCCCCACACAGCCTCCCCATATACAGCATGAGCCCCCACACAGCCTTCCCATATACAGCATGAGCCCCCACACAGCCTCCCCATATACAGCATGAGCCTCCACACAGCCTCCCCATATACAGCATGAGCCCCCACAAATCCTCCCCATATACAGCATGAGCCCCCACACAGCCTCCCCATATACAGCATGATCCCCCACACAGCCTCCCCATATACAGCATGAGCCCCCACACAGCCCCCCCATATACAGCATGAGCCCCCACACAGCCTCCCCATATACAGCATGAGACCCCACACAGCCTCCCCATATACAGCATGAGACCCCACACAGCCTTCCCATATACAGCATGAGCCCCCACACAGCCTCCCCATATACAGCATGAGCCTCCACACAGCCTCCCCACATACAGCATGAGCCCCCACACAGCCTCCCCATATACAGCATGAGCCCCCACAAAGCCTCCCCATATACAGCATGAGCCCCCATACAGCCTCCCCATATACAGCATGAGCCCCCCGCACAGCCTCCCCGTATACAGCATGAGCCCCCACACAGCCTCCCCGTATACAGCATGAGCCCCCACAAAGCCTCCCCATATACAGCATGAGCCCCCACACAGCCTCCCCATATACAGCATGAGCCCCCCACACAGCCTCCCCGTATACAGCATGAGCCCCTACACAGCCTCCCCATATACAGCATGAGCCCCCACACAGCCTCCCCATATACAACATGAGCCCCCACACAGCCTCCCCATATACAGCATGAGCCCCCACACAGCCTCCCCATATACAGCATGAGCCCCCACACAGCCTCCCCATATACAGCATGAGCCCCCACACAGCCTCTCCATATACAGCATGAGCCCCCACACAGCCTCCCCATGTACAGCATGAGCCTCCACACAGCCTCCCCATATACAGCATGAGCCCCCCACACAGCCTCCCCATATACAACATGAGCCTCCACACAGCCTCCCCATATACAGCATGAGCCCCCACACAGCCTCCCCATATACAGCATGAGCCCCCACACAGCCTCCCCACATACAGCATGAGCCCCCACACAGCCTCCCCATATACAGCATGAGCCCCCACACAGCCTCTCCATATACAGCATGAGCCCCCACACAGCCTCCCCATATACAGCATGAGCCCCCACACAGCCTCCCCATATACAGCATGAGCCTCCACACAGCCTCCCCATATACAGCATGAGCCCCCACACAGCCTCCCCATATACAGCATGAGCCCCCACACAGCCTCCCCATATACAGCATGAGACCCCACACAGCCTCCCCATATACAGCATGAGCCCCCACACAGCCTCCCCATATACAGCATGAGCCCCCACACAGCCTCCCCACATACAGCATGAGCCCCCACACAGCCTCCCCATATACAGCATGAGCCCCCACACAGCCTCTCCATATACATCATGAGCCCCCACACAGCCTCCCCATATACAGCATTGTAAGAGTGTGACAGGGGCTGTCATATGCCTCTCCCACTCTGGACAGTGTTTATACCAAGTATATGGTTTTATTTTATTTTTGTGACTGTATTATTATAGGAGTCTGCATATAGTTTCATAGGCTCTATGTGGATAATGTAATGTATAATGTTATTCATGTATAGTGGATAGGGAAAGCATAGGATATAGTTTACTGATAGAAACATTAGGGCTGATAGGCAGTGGTGGGCCTATTAGTGTATGAGATATAAGGCATAGTTTAGGACATGGGAGGTTTAGCAACTGCAGTAGGGTAGCAACGAGGAAGTTTGCCCAGCAACCAAAGAAGAGTTGGTGATTGGTCCAGTTATAAGTGGGAGGGGTTTGGGCAAGTGAAGAGCAACAGTTTTGACAGTTAGTCAGTCAGAGATGTAGAGAGATAGGAAAGATAGATAAGTGAGTTGTAAAGTTTAAGATTTTGCAGGAGGAACAACTGAGAGGAAAGGTAGATTAGGCCAGTGGGCCAGAAAAGTACGGAAAGAACGGGATAGTGGGATACAGCATACGGACGGCCGCCATTTCATTCAGCGGTATCTCCTGGAAAATCCGGGACCTACATCCCGATGATGTGCTGCTGAGAGTGATCATTTATAAACATGTTTAAAAATCATTTCACCTGATTGGCAGCTTGTTCACACTGGCCAGTTGTCAGGAAACCAGTGTTACTAGAAATGCTTCCTCCCAATATTGGCTCAGTGGTTAGCATTACTGCTTTGCAGTGCTGGGGTCCTGGGTTCAAATCCCACCAAAGACAACATCTGCAGGGAGTCTGTACAAGTGCTTCTCACTAAATTAGAATATCATCAAAAAATGTATTTATTTCAGTTCTTCAATACAAAAAGTGAAACTCATATATTATATAGAGTCATTACAAGCAGAGTGATCTATTTCAAGTGTTTATTTCTGTTAATGTTGATGATTATGGCTTACAGCCAATGAAAACACAAAAGTCATTATCTCAGTAAATTAGAATACTTTATAACAACAGCTTGAAAAATTATTTTAAAATCCGAAATGTTGGCTACTGAAATGTATGTTCAGTAAATGCCCTCAATACTTGGTCGGGCTCCTTTTGCATCAATTACTGCATCAATGCGGCGTGGCATGGAGGTGATCAGCCTGTGGCACTGCTGAGGTGTTATGGAAGCCCAGGTTGCTTTGATAGCAGCCTTCAGCTCATCTGCATTGTTGGGTCTGGTGTCTCTCATCTTCCTCTTGACAATACCCCATAGATTCTCTATGGGGTTAAGGTCAGGCGAGTTTGCTGGCCAATCAAGCCCAGTGATACTGTTGTTTGTAAACCAGGTATTGGTACTTTTGGCAGTGTGGACAGGTGCCAAGTCCTGCTGGAGAATGAAATTTCCATCTCCAAAAAGCTTGTCGGCAGAGGGAAGCATGAAGTGCTCTAAAATTTCCTGGTAGACGTCTGCGCTGACTTTTTTTGATAAAACACAGTGGACCTACACCAGCAGATGACATGGCTCCCCAAACCATCACTGATTGTGGAAACTTCACACTAGACCTCAAGCAGCTTGGATTGTGGCCTCTCCACTCTTCCTCCAGACTCTGGGACCTTGATTTCCAAATGAAAAGCAAAATTTACTTTCATCTGAAAACAACACCTTGGACCACTGAGCAACAGTCAGGTCTTTTTCTCCTTGGCCCAGGTAAGACGTTTTTGGCGTCTATTGGTCATCAGTGGCTTGACACAAGGAATGCGACACTTGTAGTCCATGTCCTGGATAAGTCTGTGTGTGGTGGCTCTTGAAGCAATGACTCCAGCAGCAGTCCTCTCCTTGTGAATCTCCCTCAAATTTTTGAATGGCCTTTTCTTAATCCTTTCA
Source organism: Phyllobates terribilis (assembly GCF_046119375.1). Taxonomy (NCBI): domain Eukaryota; kingdom Metazoa; phylum Chordata; class Amphibia; order Anura; family Dendrobatidae; genus Phyllobates; species Phyllobates terribilis. The sequence continues at coordinate 108,052,619 of NW_027362765.1, forward strand.
AGGCTGTGGTTATCCCAGTTGCTTTTTCTACCACACTTTTTACTTCCACTCAACTCTCCATTAATATGCTATATAATATAATATACAGCACTCTGTGACCAGCCAGCTTGTTTAGCAATGACCTTTTGTGGCTTACCCTCCATGTGGAGTGTGTTAATGACTGCCTTCTGGACATCTATCAAGTCAGCAGTCTTCCCCATGATTGTGGAGCCTACTGAAATAGACTAAGGGACCATTTTAAACGCATCGGAAGCCTTTGCAGGTGTTTTTGTTAATTATTCTAATTTACTGTGGCACTGTAACATAGTTTTTAAGGTTGAAGGAAGACTAAGTCCATCTAGTTCAACCCATAGCCTAACTTGTTGATCCAGAGGAAGGCAAAAAAAACCCACGTGGCAAACACTAAGCTCCACATTGGGGAAAAAAATTTCTTCCCGACTCCATACGACAATCAGACTAGTTCCCTGGATCAACGCCCTATCAAGGAATCTAGTATTTATAACCTGTAATATTATACTTTTCAAGAAAGGCATCCATGCCCTTCTTAAATTTTAACAGTGAATCACTCATTACAACATCATGCGGCAGAGAGTTCCATAGTCTCACTGCTCTTACAGTAAAGAATCCCCGTCTATGATTATGATTAAACCTTCTTTCCTCCAGACATACAAGATGCCCCCTTGTCCCCGTCTCAGGCCTCAGAGTAAAAAAGATAAGTAGAAAGGTCTTTGTACTGTCCCCTCATATACTTGTACATAGTAATAAGATCACCCCTAAGCCTTCTTTTTTCCACAGTAAATAACCCCAAGTGTAATAACCTGTCTTGGTATTGCAGACTCCCCAGTCCTCTAATAACCTTGGTCTCTCTTCTCTGCACCCTCTCTAGTTCAGCTATGTCTTTCTTATACACCGGAGACCAGAACTGTACACAGTATTCTAAGTGTGGTTGCACTAGTGACTTGTATAGAGGTAAAATTATGTTCTCCTCATGAGCATCTATGCCTCTTTTAATGCATCCCATTATTTTATTTGCCTTTGCAGCAGCAGCCTGACACTGGCCACTAAACGTGAGCTTGTCGTCCACCAATACACCCAGGTCTTTTTCAGTTACAGTTTTGCCCAGTGTTTTACAATTAAGCATATAATTATACATTTTATTTCCTCTGCCTAAGTACATTACCTTACATTTATCCCCATTAAAGCTCATTTGCCATTTATCAGCCCAAGCTTCTAGTTTACATAGATCCTCCTGTAATATAAAATTGTCCTCCTCTGTATTGATTACCCTGCAGAGTTTAGTGTCATCTGCAAATATTGAAATATTACTCTGTATGCCCCCTACAAGGTCATTAATAAATATGTTAAAAAGAAGGGGGCCCAATACTGACCCCTGTGGTACCCCACTGTTAACTGAGACCCAGTCTGAGTGTTTTCCATTAATAACCACCCTTTGTTTCCTATCACTGAGCCAATTCTTAACCCACATACATATATTTTCCCCTATCCCCATTGTTCTCATTTTATGTATCAACCTTTTGTGTGGAACCGTATCAAAAGCTTTTAAAAAGTCCATATACACAACATCCACTGCATTTCCTTGGTCCAGTCCAGAACTTGCCTCCTCATAAAAACTGATCAGATTAGTTTGACAGGAACGGTCCCTCGTAAACCCATGTTGATATTGGGTCATGAGGTTATTCTTCTTCAGATACTCTAGTATAGCATCTCTTAGGAAACCCTCCAGGATTTTACCCACAGTAGAGGTTAAGCTTACCGGCCTATAATTTCCAAGTTCAGTTTTTGTCCCCTTTTTGAATATTGGCACCACATTTGCTATACGCCAGTCCTGTGGTACAGACCCTGTTATTATGGAATCTTTAAAGATTAAAAATAATGGTCTATCTATGACGTTACTTAATTCCTGCAGTACTCGCGGGTGTATCCCATCCGGGCCCGGGGATTTGTCAACTTTAGTGATTTTTAGACGCCGCCGTACTTCCTGCTGGGTTAAGCAAGTGACATTTACTGGAGAATTTTTGTTATCACTAATCATGTTTTCTGTCATGCGATTTTCTTGTGTAAATACGGTTGAAAAAAAATCATTTAGCATATTGGCTTTTTCCTCATCCTCATCCACAATTTCACCCAGACTATTTTTAAGGGGGCCAACACTATCATTTTTTAGTTTTTTACTATTTATGTAGTTAAAGAATATTTTGGGGTTATTTTTACTTTCTCTGGCAATGATTCTCTCCGCCTCAATCTTTGCTGCCTTGATTTGGTTTTTACATAATTTATTTAATTTTCTATATTTATTTAATGCCTCATCACTACCTACTTGCTTTAGTTCTCTAAATGCTTTCTTTTTGTCACTTATTGCGCCCCTTACAGCTCTATTTAGCCATAGTGGTTTCCTCCTATTTCTAGCATGTTTATTCCCATAGGGTATATATTGTACACAGGTCATATTCAGGATGTTAATAAATGTCTCCCATTTGCTTTGTGTAGTATTATGTCTCAGGATATCGTCCCAGTTTATTGCACTAAGATCATCTCTTAACCGTTGGAAATTTGCCTTCCTGAAGTTTAGTGTCCTTGTAACCCCTCTATTACACATCTTATTAAAGGTTACATGAAAACGTATTATTTTGTGATCACTATTACCCAAGTGACCCGCAACTCGTATATTTGATATGCGGTCTGGCCTATTGGTTAATATTAGGTCTAGCAGTGCCCCCCTTCTTGTTGGGTCCTGAACCAGTTGTGAAAGGTAATTGTCTCTCATAGTAGTCAAAAACCTATTTCCTTTGCTTGAACTACATGTTTCTGTCTCCCGATGTATTTCAGGGTAGTTGAAGTCTCCCATAATAATGACTTCTCCTTGAGTCGCTGCTTCATCTATTTGCTTTACGAGGATATTACCCGCTACTTCCATTATTTTTGGAGACTTATAACAAACCCCTATCAGTAATTTATTATTTTTTCCCCCTCCCCTTATCTCCACCCACAGGGACTCTACATTTTCATTAGATTCACATATATCCTCCCGCAAGGCAGGTTTTAAGGATGATTTTACATATAAACACACCCCCCCCCCTCGCTTGTTTGTACGGTCATTTCTGAACAGACTATAGCCCTGTAAATTAACTGCCCAGTCATGGCTCTCGCCCAGCCACGTCTCAGATATCCCTACCATGTCATAATTATTTTCCAACAAAATTAATTCTAATTCCTCCATTTTGTTGGTGAGGCTTCTGGCATTAGTGTACATGCATTTTATGTATCTCTCTGTACCTCTATTCCTTCTTACTTTATTGACTGTTCTAACCCCACCCCCAATTTCTTTATTTGTGCCCAGGTCACTATCTGAACTATCTTCCCCACCTATAAAATGAATACCCTCCCCCCCAATCCCTAGTTTAAACACTCCTCCAACCTTCTAGCCATTTTCTCCCCCAGCACAGCTGCACCCTCCCCATTAAGGTGCAGCCGCCGGTCCCTAGCGTAGAGTCTGTAGCCAACTGAGAAGTCGGCCCAGTTCTCCAGGAACCCAAATCCCTCCTTCCTACACCAGTTCTTGAGCCACTTATTTATCTCCCTAATCTTCCGTTGCCTCTCTGGCGTGGCACGTGGTACCGGTAGTATTTCAGAGAATACCACCTTGGAGGTCCTTGCTTTCATCTTGCAGCCTAATTCTCTGAAATCATCTGTAAGGACCTTCCACCTACCTCTAACTTTGTCATTTGTGCCAATGTGCACCATGACCGCTGGGTCCTCACCAGCCCCTCCCAGTAATCTGTCAACCCGATCAGCGATGTGCCGGACTTGAGCGCCAGGTAGGCAGCACACTGTTCGACGATCCCTGTCTTTGTGACAGATTGCCCTATCTGTTCCTCTAATAATTGAGTCCCCCACTACCAGCACCTGCCTGGCCTGCCCTACTCTCCTATTTCCCTCTTTACTGGAGCTGACACTCCTCCGGCTTTCAGGGGACATGCCTTGCTGCAGTAGTGCTACCCCTGTACCATCACTCCCCTCATCTGCCAACTTTGCAAACTTATTGGGGTGTGCCAGATCAGGACTAGCCTCCCTGGCACTCTTCCCTCTACCACCCCTTCTAACTGTCGCCCAACTAGTGACCTCACTGTCCTGCAGCTCCTGACTACCACCCTCCCCCACATCTACCCCAGTGAGCTGCTGCTCAGTGAGCAGCAGACTCCTTTCCATGTTGTCAATGGATCTCAGTGTTGCCAGCTGCTCATTTAGATCCAGTATCTGGGCTTCCAAACGCACAACGTGCACACATCTCGCGCAGCAGTAAGCAACCTCGACCGGCTGTTCAAGGATTGCATACATGTGGCAAGATGTACACTGGATAGCATTGTCAATAATGGAGATCATTTCCTAATGGGGATTGCAATATACAGAATGTTAAGTAAAAAGTAAAGTAAAGAAATTAATGAAATGCAGTCTGTGGCTCAGTGGTTAGCATTACTGCTTTGCAGTGCTGGGATCCTGAGATTTGAACCCCATGAAAGAAAACATCTGCAAGGAGTTTTTATGTTCTCCCTGTGTTTGTGTGGGTTTCCCCCAGGTTCTCTGGTTTCCTCCCACACTCCAAAGACATCCTGATAAGGAAATGGAGATTGTGAGCCCCAATGGGGACAGTGATATTGATGTCTGTACAGCGCTGTGGAAATTTATAGCATAAATTACAATAAAAATGTCCATTAGATCTTATGTCATTATTTTTTAAACCACTGACATGTTCTAGTGGTGTAAAAAATGTTCTGCACATACGTATAATGTCTCAAATCACTCTGTTTCTTGCCTTGTTCTCACTTTCTCAGCTTGTTGTTTGTTTGCTTTTATTTTTTTGCTTGTTTTGCTTTTTTTTCTCTTGTGCAGTTCACTATTATTTGCTATGGTGATTGCAGTTTGTACATTTGTGAAAGTGGCGCAATAATCAGCTGATAACGCCAACCCCCCCCCCCCCCCCCCGTGTAATTCCCTCCTATTACCCTGAACTCTTATCATGTTTCGGAGCCATTGTATCTATAACATCCTGTAAATAAATGATGATATTAATTAGAAGGAGTGCTTTCCACCATCTAAAAATAACACCGTCAATGGCTTCTTCTAATGGCTTTTCTGTGTTAAGAATTCATGTGCAGAGCACGCTTGTAAAACATACTTCATTAGAGCAGCCTGCCTTAATCTTTAATGGAAAGTTTCTTTTACCACTGCTAGGACAAAGCCATTTGCTGCCCAGAGTTAAGATGGGAACAGAAAAAAAATGTCCACTGATCTTAAGGTTTTTATTATCACGTCGTAAATGAACAAATGGCATCTGTCAATACAAAGAAACTCATAGGGGGTATATAAAGGAAGTGGCCTCCTAACACACACAGGCTGTGCCACCTCAGTAACACACTGCACCACTGCAAAAGTTGGGCTGTATATCTATCATTATTGAGGAAATACCCTGTGAAGTACCCTGTCTGAACAAGACGTTCTTTACTGAACAGTAAAAACACAGCGACGCATATACATACACTGAGACCTACTGTTATAGTTTACACACATATATACACATAACCATACACATCACGTACAAACACATTTATACACATATATATATTAGGAGGTATAGTTTTTAATTCGCACTAAAGTAGTGGAGAAAACTCAAAGAGTAGATAAAAAGTGTGTTTTTTATTTAATACAGCTTACTATTAGAAGTATTAAAAGATATTAATAAAAACATGGTTTGTAAAATGATATAAAAGGATATAACACAATCGCTTGGTCCCTGAGGAAGGAAGCAGACGCTTTCGAAGCGCGTTGGAATCGTCCCTAAATCCAGCTCAGTCAGCGCTAACCAGCCACCGTACCTTCCGGACCACGTGTGTGTCATGTGCCGCCACGTCACACAGGTCCTCGAAGACTTTCATCGCATAGCGCGAACACCAACCCGGAAGCACCCGAGTAGCGGCAGTCACCGGCCGGGACTCCGCTCTCGCTCTGGCTCCCAGACACTCTGTCTCCTTCACAAAACTGTGAGTACAATTGGACGTCCCTGGATCCTCGCATCCGGTATTATAAATTGAGCACTCAGCTCTACTGTACACGGGGTCCTTAGAACCCTAGACTGGTATACAACATACCTTAATCTAACAAACCTATGGGCAGTCATCAAAGCAAAAGGTGGCTACTTTGAAGAACCTAGAATATAAGACATATTTTCAGTTGTTTCACACTTTTTTGTTAAGTATATAATTCCACATGTGTTAATTCATAGTTTTGATGCCTTCAGTGTGAATGTACAATTTTCATAGTCATGAAAATACAGAAAAATCTTAAAATGAGAAGGTGTGTCCAAACTTTTGGTCTGTACTGTATGTTACAGATCACAAAACAAAATTTAAATATAAGACAAAGATAACACAAGTAAACACAAAATGGAGTTTTTAAATGAAATCCAAACCTACAGGGCCCTGTGTGAAAAAGTTATCCCCCCCCCTTAAAACACAAATTAACCGGGGTTTATCACATCTTTGGGAAGCTGAGTTAAATTTCCCTAGCCACACACAGGCCTGATTACGGCCACACCTTTTCTCAATCAAGAAATCACTTAAATAGGACCTGCCTGACAAAGTGAAGTAGGCAAAAAGATCCTGAAAAGCTTGACATCATGCAGCAATCCAAAGAAATTCAGGAACAAATGAGAAACAAAGTAATTGAGATCCATTAGTCTGGAAAATGTTATAAAGCCATTTCTAAAGCTTTGGAACTCCAGCGAACGACAGTGAGAGGCATTATCCACAATTGGCGAAAACATGGAACACTGATGAACCTTCCCGGGAGTGGCCGGTCGACCAAAATTACCTCAAGAGCGCAGCGACAACTCATCCAAGAAGTCATAAAAGACCCCACAACAACATCCAAAGAACTGCAGGCCTCACTTTCCTAAGTTAACGTCAGTGTTCATGACTCCACCATAAGAGAGAGACTGGGCAAAAGTGGCATGCATGCCAGAGTTCCAAGGTGAAAACCATTTCTGAGCAAAAAGAACATAAAGGCTTGTCTCAGTTTTGCCAGAAAACATCTTGATGATCGCCAAGACTTTTGGGAGAATACTCTGTGGACTGACAATATAAAAGTTGAACTTTTTGGGAGGTGTATGTCCCATTACATCTGGTGTAGAAATAACACAGCATTTTAGAAAAGGAACATCATACCAACAGTTAAATATGGTGGTGGTAGTGTGATTAAATAATGTTTTGCTTTTATGTGTCCCTACCCTGTTGCTGCTAATCTGTGTTGCTAATTGTAGACTCTGGACAGGATCAGCCTCCTTCTCCCTCTGGCAGTTGACAATATTGTCCCTTCTTATTCTCGGTAAGTAAAAGTCTTCTCAGCTATGTTGCCATGTACTATGAAGGCTCAGCTCCTTTCCCAACAAACTGGACAGAGAGAGAACAGAGAATCACAAAAGAGCTAGCTATGGCAAGAGTGACTGAGCCTGCTTGTCCTCCAGCACTCAGCTACTCAGGTTGATATGCAGCTGTCATACAATATGGTAGTGCCTAGCTGTGTAAGCAGAGGTCACACATCTTCATTGGGCCATTTTTTAAAAAATAATTTTTAGTAAAATATAGTCCAGTCTACTGCTGACCTATTATAAAGATTCACAAATATTTTGTACTGTTTCTAGTTGCAGCAGTAGAGCTACATAATAAAATTCGGGCTACCTTCAGCCACCACTAAGGGGAGTTCAGAAACTCACTGACATTAGAAGGAATTGAGTTCAGTGGTAGCTCCCCCTAGTGGTGGCTGTATGTTAACATAATTTTTGCTGTATGAATTTGAAGGGAGTATTTGGATATTAAAAATAAATGAAAAAATGGAAGAAATTTTGATCTCAAAGGTTTGGAATGAAATTCATTACAGCATTTCAGCACAGAATTTTGGAAATATTTAGATAATAAAAAATTATTTTTGATCGATTCTTGATTTAAAATGATTTTCCAACAAAACCTGGACAAATAGCAGCCAGTGGGCTACATGCGGCCCTTTGGCTGTTGTGTTGCAGCCCGCGAACCGTGAAAGTCAGATGGCTGGAAACAGTGGCATCCCGCAACACGCAGCCGCCCTTCACATTACATCTCAATTTTGGGATGCGGATGCCAGTGAATACAATGAGGGAAAAGGGAACCATCAGCTCCCTCTCCCACCATTGAGCCTGTGTGTCCGAGAGCACAGTAGTCGTGATGATATCCCTATGTCACGACTGCTGTGCCTCAGTTCAGTACGCAGTGCAGACCAGAGCAGCACATTGGAGGAATGAGATAAGGTGAGCAGTTTTATTTATTTTTTTACATTTTCAGTACTTCTGGGAAAATGTGGGGATATCATACTGTGTAGTTGACTGTGTGGGGACATCATACTGCGAGAGGTTTTTGAAGAGACATCATACTCCGTGAGGAGACATCATAATGTGAGGATAGCTATGTAAGGACATCATACTGGGTGAGAGGTTGTAAGGGGATATCATACTGTGTGAGGGGACATAATACTGCATGGTTCATTGTGTGCGGACATCATACTGTGTGGAAGCTGTGTGGGGGCATCATACTACGTGGGGGAGCTGGTAGGTACAATATGCTGTGTGGATCTATATTGCATGGTGGGCTGTGTAGGGACATCATACTGTGTGGGGGGTTGTAAGAGGGCATCATACTGTGTGAGGGGACATCATACAACATGGGGGGCTGTGTGTGGATATCATAATAATAATAATATAATAATAATAATAGTTTATTTTTATAGCGCCAACATATTCCGCAGCACTTTACAAATTTTAGGGGGGACTTATACAGACAATACAGAATAAGCATATCTCATATCGAAAGGAGTGAGGGCCCTGCTCGCGAGCTTACAGTCTATGAGGAAGTGGGGGAGACACAAAAGGTAAAAAGTACATATATTGTATAATGCAGCCTTGATATACTGAATAGGATAAATAATAATACATGGACTGGTCGCCAGCCAGTATGTGTGCAGTCCTGACAGAGGCTTTTATGTGCATGGTTGGTTTGAACCCGAAGTTGAAGAAGATTTTAATATGGGGGAAAGCTGGGATGGACAGAGTGTGTTTAGGTGATACGCCAGTCTAAAGAAATGTGTTTTTAGGGTTTGCTTGAAACTGTGGGTATTGGGAATTAATCGAACTGTCCTGGGTAGTGCATTCCAGAGAATTGGCGCAGCACGCGAGAAATCTTGGAGACGGGAGTGGGAAGTTCGGATTATGGAGGATTTTAGTTTCAAGTCATTTGCAGAACGGAGGGCACGTGTATGTAGCACCCTGAGGATTCGGCTGCTACAGGGGTATTACACCTCAAGCCAGAGGTGTGGTATTCCACTCCCGGGTAAGGATGGAGTGTGGAACTGAGCTCAGTAGGCTGCATGCACTACACACATCCCATTTCCGGGGGACAGACCAATGGTACTCCCACTAGAGAAATGTGCAGGTACGACAGTGTCTGTCCCTGGCTGGAGTGGGAGGGGGGGTGGAACATCCCAGTAGTGTAGGGGCAGATAGGGGGAGCAGTCTGGGTAATGCTAGGAGCTCATTGGGTGCTGGTCACCTGAGCTCACACATAGAGGGAGTATATAAGGTGGGAACCATCTTCGAACAGGGTATTTTGTAGAGGTTTGGTCAGACAAGCAGAGCAGCTCAGCCAGCTCCAAGGCCAAGAGAGTGAGAGAGAGGAGAAAAGAAGGACCCAGAGGGGGAGAAGAGGGAACTCCAAGAACCCAAAATTAGACCAGAGGGTGAAGAGTTGGCACAAGGGTACCGGATCCCAAGCTGGTGGAGGGCACTAATCCTTAGCCAGAGACCGGAGGTCGTGGGCAGGATCTGCCACGACCACCCACTAAATCCACCCGGAAGGCAAACCAAGAATAGGGTCAGGGAACCCAGAGACAAGGGTTTTACCAACAAGAGGCCCGAGGGAGCCGGACTTAGGTGGATCCCTGGTGGGGAAGGCCAGAGAGAAGGACAAGTCAGAAAGGGAGCTCAGGAACACGCTCCAGAATCACCTGGGGGTTGGCCGAGTCCAGGACCTGGTGGACGCAGCACGGCTCGGGTGGTCACTCAAGGCCGGAGTGACCAACACAAAAGCAGTAAGTAAAAACCCTGAACTGCACAGCCCGACTCTGAGTTTCATTACCATCCTCACTGCACCTCCACAACCACCATCCTCTGCAACTGACCCCCTGAGGCTATACCCCTCCCGTTGGGGGTTATACTACCTGAGCTGCACACACACCACCAGCCTCAGCGGACCCTGCTGCAGCGGCGGCCGTAGTGACCGCAAATCAACGGGTGGCGTAGTCGACACTAAAGAACATCCAGTAACATCTGTAGGACTGCCACACACTGAGCTTGACACCCTGGGCACGGACCGGGTCACCACCACTCGGAGACTACAACCCCCATCTGATCCGGCTCCGGGTATCCCCCAAACAACACTGGCCCAGGGGGCGCGTCAACTTTGGCGTAGTCGGCAGGATTACGTGCCCGCAACAACCGGGTACTGCGTGCCTGAAGAAAAGTTCACCGTTACCTCAAAAAGAAGTCTCCCGCCGGTTCCGGAGGGTCCCCGCCAACGGACTCCATCACAGGTCGTTTCCCGCCGGTTGTCCGCCATTTGCAGCTTTTTCCCGCCATTTCCAAAGATTTCCCGCCTTGGAAGAGCGGACGCCATTATGGGCGTGCCAGAGGGTGCCAAGAGGTCACCTCCCATCGTGGGCCAGGTCGAAGAATGGCGCCAAAAGCGGAAACCGCGCCCACCAACAGAGACTGTGATGCTGGAAGTGTCCATCAGCGTGAGAGAACTGCCCCTGGAACTGACAATCACAAAGTTGCCCCGGGACCACCTTCAATGTGGGCGGAGACAGAACAAGAGAGCAAAGATGGGTGTCGCCTGGAGCAGTCTGGAGAGAGTGCACCCGGAGACAAGAAGTCTGGAGAGGAGTCCAGAGAAAGCCTACCCGGAGATGGAGGGAGAGTCAGGCAGCACCGACCCAGTGGTCAGGAGCCTGCTACAAGCCACAACCCCACTAGGCCTAGTGGAGGTCCTGGCACAGCTCCCCCGAGACCGGGAGTGTGCACAGACTGCGCTGGAGGGCCTCGCACGGAGGATGGCCCGGGTGCAGCGAGAGACGTTGGTGGAGTGGAGCCGAGAGATGGCCCAGCGGACCGAAACCCGTCAGCGGAGCACGCCACCCGAGACGAGGAGACAGACCGCCTCTGAGGATGGTGCAGGAGGACTCAAGGCCGGAGACGGCGCCGAGAAGGGAGCTGAACGAATGGAGGCAGGTAAAGGGGACGTCTCTACCCCGAGCCGGGAAACCGCGTGCCTGCCCCAGCTCCCCGTCGCAGAGCCCGAAATTCCCCCTGCCGTGCCCGTCGCTGCATCGTCACCGCCGCAGACTAGGCCTCAACCGGAAACCGCGGCCGCGAGCCCTGTGACGTCACGCGCTTCGACCCTGAGCGCGGCAAAGCAGGAAATACCATCGGCCTGGTCGCAAGGCCTAGTACACCCGGGCGCCGCCATTCCAACAGCGCCCCCTACCTCCGCGGAGCCACCAGCCTGGTCGCAGGGCCAAGTAACCACGGGCGCCGCCGTTCTTACGGTGCCCTTTTCCTTTAGCGTGCCCCAAGCCTGGTCGCAAGGCCTGGTCAACCCGGGCGCCGCTACCACCACAGCGCCCATAACACCTAAAGTACCGCACCTGGGTGAGGACCTGTTCGCCCAGCATACGTGCCCGGATGGGCAGCCCTTCATATGGCCCCAGGAGTACTACCAACTGGAACTCCAAAGGGCGAGGCCCCTGTGTGAGCCCCTGATTCCGGCTCCGAAGCCCGTCAGGAGGACCCAGCCCCCGCTAGAGGAGGCACAGTTTGAGTGGGACCCCACCGGAGGAGACCTCATGGGGTTCACTCAGGAGACTCGGGCGGCCGCAGCAGAGCGTGCAGAGTGCTGCCGCCAGCAGCTCGAGGTCTTCGAGAAGGAGCGGAGAGAGAGGCGGGTCCGGGAACAGCAAGCACAGATAAGGAGCGCGGAGCAGAAGAGCCAGACCAGGAGAGATCCCCGTGCAGCTCATGGTCCCCGTACCACCGGGACTGTGATTAAATTCAACCTGCAGCATGGGTGGGGCTTCATAAGAGACGATCATACCCCCGGCGACGTCTTTGTCACCCGCAGAGACGTAGAAAGCCATCTGCCGGAGGGACACAGAGGTCGTGACCTGTATGTAGGGGACGAGGTCACCTTCACCCGGCACAAGTGTGCCAAAGGACCCTACGCCCTCCATGTACATCGCCTGACGGAGGAGGAGCTGCGGTGTGAGGAGGAGCAGGAGGACCCGGACGGGTCTGAATCCAAAGAAGGAGCAGGAGGACGCCGTCGTTAAAGTACGGTAAAGAGACTGTAAATAGTTACCCATCGGGGTACAGTGAACTGTTGCTGCTTTAAATATGTCCCCGTTGGGACAAGAGTGAACTGTTAACCCGTGTGTCCCTATTCCCATTACCTGGCCGAGGACTGAGAGCGGCCATATTCCCCCTGTATATAGTTGCGCTTTCTAAGGCGCCCTCTACTGGTTTTATAGGAAAACCGTGTTTCTAAAGGAGACTGTCGCACTTTTCCCGGTCACAAGTTGCACCGTGGCCGGAGGAGCAAGAGTGTTTACAAGGATGTTATTTATGAAAAGTTTTATATGAAAAGTTTTATTGCTGATAATATATGTGATGTTTTATATGTTTATGTTTATGAAAAAAATTGTATGTTTTGGATGTTTTTTATATCTTACAGCCCGAGGACGTGCTGTGATTTACCAGGGGGGAATGTAGCACCCTGAGGATTCGGCTGCTACAGGGGTATTACACCTCAAGCCAGAGGTGTGGTATTCCACTCCCGGGTAAGGATGGAGTGTGGAACTGAGCTCAGTAGGCTGCATGCACTACACACATCCCATTTCCGGGGGACAGACCAATGGTACTCCCACTAGAGAAATGTGCAGGTACGACAGTGTCTGTCCCTGGCTGGAGTGGGAGGGGGGGTGGAACATCCCAGTAGTGTAGGGGCAGATAGGGGGAGCAGTCTGGGTAATGCTAGGAGCTCATTGGGTGCTGGTCACCTGAGCTCACACATAGAGGGAGTATATAAGGTGGGAACCATCTTAGAACAGGGTCTTTTGTAGAGGTTTGGTCAGACAAGCAGAGCAGCTCAGCCAGCTCCAAGGCCAAGAGAGTGAGAGAGAGGAGAAAAGAAGGACCCAGAGGGGGAGAAGAGGGAACTCCAAGAACCCAAAATTAGACCAGAGGGTGAAGAGTTGGCACAAGGGTACCGGATCCCAAGCTGGTGGAGGGCACTAATCCTTAGCCAGAGACCGGAGGTCGTGGGCAGGATCTGCCACGACCACCCACTAAATCCACCCGGAAGGCAAACCAAGAATAGGGTCAGGGAACCCAGAGACAAGGGTTTTACCAACAAGAGGCCCGAGGGAGCCGGACTTAGGTGGATCCCTGGTGGGGAAGGCCAGAGAGAAGGACAAGTCAGAAAGGGAGCTCAGGAACACGCTCCAGAATCACCTGGGGGTTGGCCGAGTCCAGGACCTGGTGGACGCAGCACGGCTCGGGTGGTCACTCAAGGCCGGAGTGACCAACACAAAAGCAGTAAGTAAAAACCCTGAACTGCACAGCCCGACTCTGAGTTTCATTACCATCCTCACTGCACCTCCACAACCACCATCCTCTGCAACTGACCCCCTGAGGCTATACTCCTCCCGTTGGGGGTTATACTACCTGAGCTGCACACACACCACCAGACTCAGCGGACCCTGCTGCAGCGGCGGCCGTAGTGACCGCAAATCAACGGGTGGCGTAGTCGACACTAAAGAACATCCAGTAACATCTGTAGGACTGCCACACACTGAGCTTGACACCCTGGGCACGGACCGGGTCACCGCCACTCGGAGACTACAACCCCCATCTGATCCGGCTCCGGGTATCCCCCAAACAACACTGGCCCAGGGGGCGCGTCATGTAGGGTGGTAGACTGAGACAAGGGAGGAGATGTAGGGGGGTACTGAAGCATGGAGCGTTTTGTGGGTAAGCGTGATAAGTTTAAAACGAACTCTATATTGGATGGGCAACCAATGCAATGACTGGCACAGGGAAGAGGCATCTGAGTAGCGGTTGGCGAGGAATATGATCCTGGCTGCTGCGTTCAGGACGGATTGGAGAGGGGAGAGTTTAGTAAGAGGGAGACCGATTAGTAGAGCGTTGCAATAGTCAAGACGAGAATGAATAAGAGCGACAGTAAGAGTTTTTGCCAAGTCAAAGGTGAGAAAAGTCCTGATTCTTGAGATGTTTTTGAGGTGTAGATGACATGAACGAGTGAGTGATTTGATGTGAGGAGTGAAAGAAAGATCTGAATCAAAAATGACCCCAAGACAGCGGGCTTGTAGCTGGGGAGTAATGGTTGAGCCACAAACGGAGATGGCAATATCGGGCACAGGTAGATTAATGGAGGGAGGAAAGACGAGTAGTTCAGTTTTTGACAGATTCAGTTTTAGGTAGAGGGAGGACATAATGTTAGACACAGCAGAAAGACAATCACTGGTCTTTTGTAGTAATGCAGGGGTGATGTCCGGAGCAGAGGTGTATAATTGGGTGTCATCAGCATAGAGATGGTACTGAAAACCGAATCTACTGATTGTTTGTCCAATAGGAGCGGTGTATAAGGAGAAAAGAAGGGGGCCTAGGACTGATCCTTGAGGAACCCCGACAGTAAGGGGAAGTAGGGAGGAGGAGGAGCCGGCAAAAGACACAGAGAAGGAGCGGTCAGAGAGATAAGAGGAGAACCAGGAGAGAACCGTGTCCTTGAGGCCAATAGTGCGGAGCATAGTGAGGAGGAGCTGGTGATCCACAGTGTCGAATGCTGCAGAGTGATCCAGGAGAATCAGCAGGGAGTAGTGACCATTAGATTTAGCTGTTAGTAGATCATTAGAGACTTTAGTGAGGGCAGTTTCAGTAGAATGTAAAGAGCGGAAACCAGATTGTAAAGGGTCAAGAAGAGAGTTGTCTGAGAGATAGCGGATTAGACGGGAGTGGACCAGGCGTTCCAGGAGTTTAGAGATAAAGGTAAGATTGGAAACAGGTCTATAGTTGGCCGTGCAGTTCTGGTCGAGGGATGGTTTTTTAAGTAATGGTTGTATGCTGGCGTGTTTAAAAGAAGAGGGAAAGATACCAGATGAGAGGGAAAGGTTGAAAATTTTAGTTAGGTGAGTGGTGACAGCTGGAGCAAGGGACTGAAGGAGATGTGAGGGAATAGGGTCGCTGGTGCAGGTGGTAGGGCGAGAAGATGCAAGGAGCCTGATCACTTCATCTTCCGTGACTGGTTCGAAGTCAGAAAATGAGCAAGATACAATGTGGCGGGGGGGAGCATGCATAACATTTGGGGATTGGGAGAAAATTTCCTGTCAGATATGGTCAATTTTTTCTTTGAAATAGTTAGCCAGATCGTCAGCGCTGAGGTCGGTGGTCGGGGCCTGTGCTGTTTGATTGAGGAGAGAATGAAACGTGTCAAAGAGTCGTTTAGGATTATTGGAAAGTGAGATGATGAGGTTGTTAAAGTAGGTTTGTTTGGAGAGGTGAAGGGCAGAGTTATATGTTTTCAGCATAAATTTATAGTGGAGGAAATCTTCGGGCAGATTTGATTTTCTCCACAGCCGTTCAGCGCACCTGGAGTACCTCTGGAGAAGACGTGTTTGAGGCGTGTGCCAGGGTTGTCGCCGTCTATGCCGAATTGTTCTTTGTGTAGGAGGTGCGGCTTCATCCAGGGCGCATAGCATTATTTTGTTATAATGCTTCAATGCAGAGTCGGGACATGAGAGGGAGGAGATTGGGGCCAATGATGATTGCAACCTTTTTATAAATTTCTGGGTGTTAATGGCGCGTAAATTTCTATAAGTGTGGACGGTGGGAGTGTCTTGAGTAGAGTCACAGTTCTTGACAGAGAATGAAAGAAGATTATGGTCAGAGAGTGGAAGGGGAGAGTTAGTAAAGTCATGTACTGAGCAAAGCCGGGAGAAGATCAGGTCCAATGTGTTCCCGTCCTCATGTGTAGGAGAATTAGCAAGCTGTGAAAGGCCGAAGGAGGAGGTTAGTGATAAAAGATGCGTGGCAGATGGGGAAAGAGGATCGCCAATTGGGATGTTAAAGTCTCCCATGATTATCGTGGGGATGTCGCAGGATAGAAAATTTGTAAGCCAGGCAGCAAAGTGATCCAGGAATTGACGGGGGGGACCTGGGGGGCGATAGACAACCGCCACTCGCAGGGAGAAGGGCCAGTAGAGTCTGACTGTGTGGGCCTCAAAGGACGGGAAGATAAGGGAGGGTACAGGGGGGATAACCTGAAAAGTACATTTTGTTGAAAGAAGCAGACCAACACCTCCACCTGATCTGTTGTCAGGTCGCGGGGTATGAGAGAAATGTAGGCCACCATAGGAGAGAGCTGTAGCGGCGGTGGTGTCCGACTGCTGGATCCAGGTTTCAGTGAGAGCCAGAAGGTTGAGGGAATTAGAGAGGAAAAAGTCATGGATGTAAGAGAGTTTATTACAAGCTGAGCGTGCATTCCAAAGGGCACAGTTGAATGAGACAGAAGATATGCAGGGAATATTAATGAGATTAGCAGGGTTTCTGAATGTAACAGGGAAAGAGTTAGTGTTATTATAACTGGAGGGTCCTGGGTTGGGAGAAATCATACTGCGCGGGGGGTTGTCTGGGGACATCATACTGTGTGGGGGTTGTGTAGGGACAACATGGGGTGTAGAGATATTATACTGCATGGGGGGGCTGTGTGAAAACATTATGCTGTGTGGAGGGCTTTGTGGCGACATCATACTGTGTGGGAGGTTGTGTGGGGACATCATACTGTATTGGGAGCTGTTGATCGAAGTACAATGGCTGAATAAAAAGAGCAGCGTGATTAATAAACTTTATAAAAAGCAGTATATTTTATTGTGTTGATTTGCTGCTACAGGTAAAAATACACATTACAATAAATCCTATTGTAACATGTATTAGTAGTAACAATTAGTCAGACTCAGCATACTTAATTCTACTATTATTATTATTTATTATTTTACTCACTTATATAGAGCCATTAATTCCACAGTGCTTTACAGACATTATGGACGCTGTCCCCATTGGGACTCACAATCTAGATTCCCTATCAGTATGTCTTTTGAGTGTGGGAGGAAACCAGAGAGCCTTGAGGAAACCCACGCAAACACGGGGAAAACATACAAACTCCTTACAGATGTTGTCCTTTCAATAGTAAGTGATAAACATTAATATAAAACAACAATAAAGAACAGAATTAAGTTCAGCTAGTTGGCCCCTCGGGAAAATGAAATGCCCACTCTACTGTAAATCATTTTGATGTTACATTAACCTCATTAGTGTAAAATACATCAGAAAATGTTTTCAATTCATTAAAAGGTTATTTAACCGGTTCAGGACCGCCCACTGTACATAAACGTCGGCGCTGCCTGGGCTCTGTGCAGCGCCGACGTTTAAAAACGGTGGGTGGTCCCGCAGCGCTCAGGACCCCCAGGGTCCTGCTAGCGCTGCGGTACCGGTTCAGAGCGATAGCTCTGCCATGTGGCATCATGGGGACCTGATTGGATCAGGTCCCCATGATGTTAACCTGTTCCTATCTTCTAGATGCCGCGATCCATAGCGATCGCGGCATTTAAAAGATAGGGACAGCCGGTGGTCGGCGATCGGGACCCCCCACATACCTGTCAGCGGCGGGGATCCCGGTGCTGTGACCTCTGACATCATCGAGACCTGATTGGCTCAGGTCTCGATGATGTCAGCGTCACACCAGCCAATCAGAGAGATCACCAGGGAAGTTTGTTTTAGCAACAAACTTTCCCGGGCGATCTGCCTGATAAATGCAGTTTCTCCTCCGATCTCAGTGAGAGAGCAGAGGAGAAACAGTGTGACAAGAGCTGTCAGCCTTGCCACTGTGAAAGTAAAAAAAAAAAATAAATAAAAAAGAAAGTAAGAGTTAGGGTTAGTGAGTCTGTCAGATCAGTCAGTCCTGTCAGATCAGTCCAGTCAGATCTGTCAGTCCTGTTAGATCTGTCAGTCACTCCTGTCAGATCTGTCAGTCAGTCCTGTCAGATCTGTCAGTCAGTCCTGTCAGTCCTGTCAGATCTGTCAGTCAGTCAGTCCTGTCAGATCTGTCAGTCAGTCAGTCCTGTCAGATCTGTCAGTCAGTCAGTCCTGTCAGATCTGTCAGTCAGTCAGTCCTGTCAGATCTGTCAGTCAGTCAGTCCTGTCAGATCTGTCAGTCAGTCAGATCTGTCAGTCAGTCCTGTCAGATCTGTCAGTCCTGTCAGATCTGTCAGTCAGTCAGTCCTGTCAGATCTGTCAGTCAGTCAGATCTGTCAGTCAGTCAGTCCTGTCAGATCTGTCAGTAAGTCAGTCCTGTCAGATCAGTCAGTCAGTCCTGTCACATCAGTCAGTCAGTCCTGTCAGATCAGTCCGGTCAGTCCAGTCCGGTCCCGTCCTTTCAGTCCGGTCCGTTCAGTCCAGTCAAAAAATATAAAAATAAAATGGCCCGTCAGACTTATACCGCAGAGGAGGTGTATGCCCTGCTGTGTTCTGACACTGATGACAGCGCAATCTCAGATGGAGATATGGATTTTGAGGGCTTTAGTAGCGGCGACACTGAGAGCCCAGAAATGAGCAGTGATTCTGTTCCATCCTCAAGCCCAAGGACCAGTACAGCAATAGGGGCAAATAGCGCTACTGGAGAAACGTCTCCAAATCAGGGAACACTGCCCAGTACAAGCGCTGTCCCTGCTACTAGTGAATTGGCGCACGCCAGTGTACAAGGGGCGTTGCCACATGATCTAGCATTTCCCAGATGGGAGGCTTCAGATTCGGCTGCTCCATTCAGCCCTGATTTCAACGCCATTCCTGGTATAAATGTGGAGGTGGAAGATTTTGGACCAATTCATTTTTTTAATTTGTTTTTTACAGACAGCTTGCTAGAGCATATTGTCGTGCAAACAAATTTATACGCGTCCCAATTCATAAGCCAGAATCCCCGATCTTACTATGCTAGGGCAAATTTATGGACACCAACTAATGTCCCGGAAATAAAAAATTTTTTAGGACTTACATTTGCCATGGGGCTTGTTAAAAAACCGAGCATTCGATCCTACTGGTCCAACCACCCTGTTCAAGCCACCCCTATGTTTTCAGTCATTCTGCCTAGGACCCGTTATGAAATGCTCATGCGGTTTTGGCATTTTAACGACAATAGTCAATGCCTGCCCAGAAATGCCCCAGAACATGACAAGTTATATAAAATTAGACCCATCATTGAAAATTTGTCAGAAAAATTCTTAAGCCTCTACACCCCAACACAAAATATTTCTATAGACGAGTCCCTTGTAAAATTCAAAGGAAGACTGCACCTCAAGCAATTTATCCCATCTAAAAGGGCAAGGTTTGGAATAAAGCTCTATAAAATGTGCGAAAGTTCAACCGGATACACATCCGCTTTTCGCATATATGAGGGGAAAGATAGCCAACTAAACCCACCAGGATGCCCTACTTATCTGGGGACATCTGGAAAAATTGTTTGGGAGCTGATAAGTCCATTTTTTCAAAAAGGCTACAATCTATATGTGGACAATTATTACACCAGCATACCCCTATTTAAAAGTCTGGTTGAACACAACATCGGGGCTTGTGGGACCATCCGTAAAAACCGTCAGGGGTTTCCACAACCATTGGTCAACCAAAAGTTTCAAAAGGGGCAGTCAGGGGCTGTACGCAACGGAGAGCTGCTTGCCCTGAAATATAGGGATAAGAGGGATATTTTTGTCCTCAGCTCGATCCACACAGATGCCACAAGGGCCACTGTAGAACTAGGATCCACCACTCCGAAGCAAAAACCTGTGTCAGTCATTGACTACAACAAACACATGGGGGGTGTGGACCTTGCAGACCAGGTTCTACAGCCATACCAGGTATCAAGAAAGTCCTATACCTGGTATAAAAAGTTGGTTATTTATTTGTTTCAGGTGGCCACATACAATTCTTTTGTGTTGTACAAAAAAGCAGGAAATTCAGATCCTTTTCTTGATTATCAAGAAAAGGTAATTGAAAATCTTGTCTTTCAAAGTGTTAGCCCCGCTCATCCATTAGAATCTGAGGATGTGAAAAGACTCACTGAGCGACATTTTATTGCACTTATTCCAGCAACGGAAACAAGAAGGAACCCCCAGAAAAGATGTCGTGTATGTACTAAGAGAGGAATGAGGCGTGATACCCGCTACTATTGCCCACAATGCCCATCATTGCCAGCCTTATGCGTCACTGACTGCTTTAAAATCTTCCACACAGAACCACGTTTTTAAACTGTAAAAATGTATCCCAATTTGTCATTCAAACATTTGGTTCATTTAGTGAATGACACATTCGAGTAGAGCTCACTTAATTTCCAGGGGGGGTTCTCCAGAATCTAAACCTTCCATTGCGTGCTTGTTTCTGGAAATCATCCATTGAGTTAAAATGGTCACTAAACCCATAGATGAATTCCCAGAGGGGTTTCATTTCCAAAATGGGGTCACTTCAGGGGGGATTCTTTAGCTCTGGTACTCTGAAAAGTGCCAGAACAGCATAATCCCCCCTGAAGTGACCCCATTATAGAAATGACACCTCTGTGGGAATTCATCTATGTGTTTAGTGACCATTTACCTATCTACTTATTTTCCCACCACTAGATTAATTTATACAGAGGAGTAGATTGTAAAATTCGGTCACTTGTTGTGGGTTTCCTCTGTTTAGGCACCTCAGGGGCTCTCTAAATGCAACATGGCGTCCGCTATCCATTCCAGTCAAATTTCCATTCCAAAAGTCAAATGGCGCTCCTTACCTTCCAAGCCATGCCGTGCGCCCAAACAGTGGCTTTGCACCACATATGGGGTATCAGCGTGCTCAGGAGAAATTGCACAACACATTTTGGGGTCCATTTTTTCTGGCTGCCCTTGTGAAAATTAAAAATTTGAGGCTAAAGTAGCAGTTTTGTGTTAAAAATGTGTTTTTTTATTTTCACACTTCAACATTATAAAATTCTGTGAAGCCCCTGGGGGTTCAAGGTGCTCACCACACATCTAGATAAGTTCCTTGAGGGGTCTAGTTTCCAAAATGGGGTCACTTGTTGGGGGTTTCCTCTGTTTAGGCACCTCAGGGGCTCTCCAAATGCAACATGGCGTCCGCTATCCATTCCAGTCAAATTTCCATTCCAAAAGTCAAATGGCGCTCCTTACCTTCCAAGCCATGCCGTGCGCCCAAACAGTGGCTTTGCACCACATATGGGGTATCAGCGTGCTCAGGAGAAATTGCACAACACATTTTGGGGTCCATTTTTTCTGGCTGCCCTTGTGAAAATTAAAAATTTGAGGCTAAAGTAGCAGTTTTGTGTTAAAAATGTGTTTTTTTATTTTCACACTTCAACATTATAAAATTCTGTGAAGCCCCTGGGGGTTCAAGGTGCTCACCACACATCTAGATAAGTTCCTTGAGGGGTCTAGTTTCCAAAATGGGGTCACTTGTTGGGGGTTTCCTCTGTTTAGACACCTCTGGGGCTCTCCAAATGCAACATGGTGTCCGCTATCCATTCCAGTCAAATTTCCATTCCAAAAGTCAAATGGCGCTCCTTACCTTCCAAGCCATGCCGTGCACCCAAACAGTGGCTTTGCACCACATATGGGGTATCAGCGTGCTCAGGAGAAATTATACAACACATTTTGGGGTCCATTTTTTCTGGCTGCCCTTGTGAAAATTAAAAATTTGAGGTTAAAGTAGCAGTTTTGTGAAAAAAAGTTAAATGTTCATTGTTTTCTTCCACATTCCAAAAATTCCTGTGAAGCACCTGAAGGGTTAATAAACTTCTTGAATGTGGTTTTGAGCACCTTGAGGGGTGCAGTTTTTAGAATGGTATCACTTTTGGGTATTTTCTGTCATAAAGGCTCCTCAAAGTCACTTCAAATAAGATGTGGTCCCTAAAAAAAATGTTTTTGTAAATTTTGTTGTAAAAATGAGAAATCGCTGGTCAACTTTTAACCCTTATAGCTTCCTAACAAAAAAAAATTTTGGTTCCAAAATTGTGCTGATGTGAAGTAGACATGTGGGCAATGTTATTTATTAACTATTTTGTGTGATATATCTCTCTGATTAAAGGGCATGAAAATTCAAAGTTTGAAAATTGCAAAATTTTCAAAATTTTCGCCAAATCCGATTTTTTCACAATCAAACGCAAGTGATATCAAAGAAATTTTACCACTATCATGAAGTACAATATGTCACAAAAAAACAATCTCAGAATCAGGGGGACCCGTTGAAGCGTTCCAGAGTAATTACCTCATAAAGTGACAGTGGTCAGAATTGAAAAAATTGGCCCGGTCACGAAGGCAAAACCAGGCTCTGGCGCGAAGTGGTTAAAAAATTGAGTGTTAATTGCTGATCAGTGGGTGACAAACCACTGGGATCTCCACCGATTTCAGGATTGGGGCTCTGAAATGCTCGTCACTTCTCCGTTCATTTTCTATGGGACTGCTGGAGATAGTGACATGGGCCACATTTACAAAGACTGACATCACTCCATGAGAAAAGTGCTGAAATCTCACATTACAGTCCAAATGTTTGCGTGTGAGGGCCGCATGGTCCTCCCCCGCTGTCGGCCTCCGTGTAGTGAAGCGTCAGTAATCTAACCTTCTTTTTTTTTTTACCTGCATCTATTTTTGAATTTCATTTTTATTTTTGTCAATACTGACATATGACCACAGATAATATATTACCTTCTTTTGTTCGTCCCGTGCTCCTTTCATTTGTTCTTTCTAGTGAAAGCATCAAGACATAATTGAAAAGCCTAATGGATAAAAGCGGAATCCTTTTGTAGTAATCACAATGCACAGTTTTTCGCTCGAGAATTACTTAAGCTGTCCGAAGACGACGGCATTTTTCTTTTCACAGAAAGATAATGAAAACCCTAAATGAAATGACAAGATTGCTTGACCTAGTTGAAATTCTGGAGTTCAATTATTGTTGATATGAAATTATAGAAGAAACTGACGAACATTATTCCAAGACGACATTTCCCACCCCATAAAGAGAAATGTAATTGTGATACATTGCCGTGAATGGCAATTTAACCGTAGGTAATGGCCAATCTGATAGTTAAATGGGACGATTCAGAGGGAAGCATAGATCGGGGTAGTGCCTAATATGCAGCGTTCGCAGGCACAAACCTTTCTATGATGCAGAAATTGAGCTGCTGTTTGTTTCTGTCCCATTTACACTCGTCGAGTTGTAAAGGGAAATAGGGTCACATTGGTGGCATTGAAGGTTACCGAGTCGTAAGTCTATAATTGTGCAATTGACGCCTATACGAGCCTGACAGCTACAATTCTTGAGTAAGGAAGGTTAGCAGAATTATCCTCACCAGACCCTTCAGGCTTTTATTCCAGCAGTCCAGAGATTTGCATGTGATGTCTTAGATCTTAGTTTAACTGGTAACATCCCCAGGATTTATGATATTATCATTAGATTCTGGTGGTCGATGCTATAGCCACGGCACTTCATACTGGGGTCTTGTGTGCAGCGTGCAATCCCCAATATATAATATAAATTCCCCATTTATTTTGTATTCTCATCACAATGTCAGACAGAAGGTGGTAATGCTTCCTGCCTCACATCATGGAGATGTCTAAACATGAACTAGCTTAGAAGAAAGCCACCAAGGCTGACCACAGCAGGAAAGATAATTTGTCTCATAGGACAAAAACTGGCTATTCACATTAAACTTATGTTGGCCGAACCCACCGATATCGACAGGTTCGGGCAATGGTCTAATTTGTATGTGGGAACTGGCTGACTGATGATCAGGAGAGATGTCACACAGGTATGTCAGATTTTGGACTGTAGATCGCATTGTTTTGCCTGGGTTTCGCCGGCTGATGTGTTAGTTGACGGCTTTTTCGTAGAGAACGCAGGAGCACTCGGCTGAACGAGCGCTCCTGTGTATCGGAGAGTCGGCTGAGGTGGCTGTTGGCCGAATGATCTTTCGGCCATCAGCCATCAATTGTATATGGCTGGCCTAAGAGAACATAACAACAATCTGTGGATTTAAAGCCCCCCAAACACAACAGCCAATATTGACAGGTTTGGCCAACAGTCTAATGTGTATGGGGGCGCCAGCCAAATTGATTGGCGGGGGAGATATCCATCAGGCAAAGCTGATTTCGGACTGCCTATTGCTTTAAATGTCTGGCAGTGGCTCTCTTTTAGAGAACACATGAGCGCTCCCGTGTATGGGAGACTGGCCAAGATGGCTGCTGGCTGAAGCCAAAGCAATGTTTTGCCAACAGTCATCTCATTTGTATGATGGGCCTAAGTCCCCATAATCAATAGATATCTCTCATCCGAACCACTGCCATCAGTTATTTCAATCAACTGTCCCATATACAAAAGTGCTCACTCTGCCAAGCGATCCTGTGGTCTCTATGAAAGAGCCGCTGCCAAACATCTCTGGGGGTGGCTTATCTCAGTTAAAACAAAAGGAACAAGAGGAACGGATCCTTAATTCCCCAGACAATCATCAGACATACTGGATCCGGTCCTTAACCCCACCAACAATCAATAATCCGGGGCTCCCATTGGAATGTCAACCTGACCCTTCGCTATCAAAGGTCATGAAGGACATGACCTTATCTACCACTACAAATGAGTTGATTGTCATATATAATTTATTTCAGTGATTTTTTCTCCTACCATGCGTGATGTTCCTTCATTGTTATTATTATTTTGTTTTTATATTCCACTCTGTATAAATCACGTGTTTTTGTTGTTAATGTGGAGTACACGTCATCAGGATTGGAGCACACACGTCAGGTTACGTAGACAGGAAGCAAAATATAATGTTTGACCGCATGTTCACCATAGATTGCAATGATTAAGGACCTTATAGTCTGAAACGCGTCTGCTCAGGAATTTTCTCTCCCCCCTCCCTCTTGGGTTGTGACACATTGCTGTGACATGCATACTTTTTAATCTACCTGTATATCCAATAAAAAAAGTCATTTCATGTACTTCTGAGGCTGGATCTATTCTGCTATCGATGGTTTTCCTACTGCAGTGCTGGTGTTCTGTGCCTTGGATTCTGCTATGGGTGATTTACATATTTTATTTTCCAACTCCCACACACAATAGGTGATGCCACAGCTGACCCTGATGCCCCTGACAATGACCATTGCACATGTTCATTAGATGCTTTAGTACAAAAAGATAGCGTTGGGGTCTATGTACATTTGTTGTTTCCTGAAAGTTAGAAGTCCAGAGTCTAAAAAAGCCCCAATTTGAAAATTGCAAAAGTTCTATTTTAAATTTTTACTATAGATGGTGATATGGAAAAAAAATTATTGCCAAAAATAATTAAAAAAATGTATTTAACACACAGGCCTGATTTAATCAATAGGTCATTTTCTAATGATAGCTTCCCTTTAAAGAGAACCTGTTATGTTATAAAATGGTATCTGATCTACAGGCAGGAATTATAGAACAGCTGATCATATGGATAAACATTTTTGTGGGAAAAGTTTCAGTAAAACTTGTATTTCATTAATTGAACTTCCTGTTGTTTGTATGCCTATGGGTCTAGTGGGTGTTTTTACTCAGTGATTGACAGTCTTCCCTGTATGACTGTGCTTGCAGAGATAGCTATCAATCACTAGTAGGATGTCCAACAATAGGACCGCCCAATGGACTCCTATACAAACAAACATCAGGGATTTCAATGACTAAAATCTAGGTTTCATTGAATCTTTTCCCACAAACCTATATATCATTCTGCTCAGCTTCTCCTTCTCTATACTGCATTGTCCACAGAACCTGACAGGTTCCCTTTAACTTACATTAGATTTATGCAACATGCATTGCTATTCTTACCCCCAGAATGATGAAAAGCTCCTTGGAACCTGTTATTAATTATTGAGATCCATCATGCAAATTCCCTCTTAAGAGAGGAAGAGGACTTAAGAGATCAAGATCATTCTAATGCCACCTATTAGAAGTAGTAATCCTAAAAGTCAATATCGACCCTTTAATGAGCCTTGCCACATGACTTAGGATAAATTCAATTTGCAGACACGTATTTTGGGGTGTTGCTTCTCCTCAGTGCAAACCATGAGACCTGATTTGACTGTATAAGAGGCATTTGAATAGGTTCTAAGGGGTAGTTTGTCTCTCCTTGTGTAGAGTGACATGCCAGTGTCAGGAGACTTATAGGTCATGCAATGCTCCTCTGGGAATTTTAAAGATGCAAATTGCCTCTTCAGAAAGAAAGAGGACTTAAACTCTAGCGCCACGTATTGGAAGTAGCAATCCAAAAAGTCAATATCGACCCTTTTACGAGCCTTGCCACATAACTTAAGATAAAAGCCAAACCAGAATCTCAATTTGCAGATACATGTTTTGAGGCTTCGCCCCTCCTCAGTGCAAAGCATGAGATCTGATTTGGCTGCATGAGAGGCCTCTGACATGCCAGGTTAAGGAGTCTTATAGGCCATGTAATGCTCATCAGACACTGTTTAGATCGAACGCAGCACTATAGCTTCCATTAAATAGAGAAGCCTTAAATGTTTCAGAATATAATAATGTGATTATAATTGCAATTATCTATTACATTGTTGACTTATGTGAAGTATTTCTTCTGTTATCACAATGAACTATATGACATTCCTAAGTATGTTTCTCAGGTATTAATGGAATATAAAAGTAAGGACACTTAACGTTCACTGAAGGTTAAGAATATACATAAATGTAAATCTAATCGTAAGAATAATACTAATTAATACATTATTAAGGACAGTAGGAAATGCTGGTAAAAGTATCTACTATTGTCTGTGCACCTATCCAATATCAGTCCTCGCAGGCCAAAGAAGATAATTATAGAATTTCAGAGGGCTGCAAAGTTTCCTATTCACGAAGACTAACAAAGGCCCCGGTTTATGATTACAGTGTTACAAGGCTTATAATAATACTTTACTGTGTTCATTCTTGATATGTCCATTTATTAAAACCATTGGCTCTTGTTTTCTTAGCGTTGAGTGCGTTTCGCTAAAGGAAAAAGGTATTTCTGTGGTCAGATAATGGGAAACTCAATGCAGGGCCACAGTCAGGGTGAAAGAAAAAGAGGCCTTGGAGTCTGTAATAAAGAGCGCTTTATTATAAACTCTTCTGCCATGATTTGTTTCATTCATGTGTCGGAATTTTTTTTTTTTCATTTTTATTTATTTGATTTAACCCTTTTGTAGTTGAAGTGGTGGAAATATTCCCCTACAGTTTTTCTAATCACAAAGTAAAGTATAAGGTTTGAAAGTCATTTGAAGGTCAGCATCTTTGTCTCCGGTATTGAACGCACTGAACGGCGATAGGTCCGGCTTTGTCTCTTCTGTAGCAAAGTGAATGAGTATTTTCTTTGAGTTAGGATTACATTTTCTGAGGGTAGACTGTAATTGGAACAGCAGAACGAAAATCAATTTGTAGGAACAAAAATAAATAGAAATAAAGATAACACCCGGGCTGCGAGGAGAAGAAAGACGGCTATTAATTTGCTCTGTGTTTGTTTGTATTTCTGACTGTTGTATCACAGGAGAAGGGATATGGTCTGGAAACCTCAGTCGTGGAAGACATTTTAAAATGTTTCACCATATTAACTCCACTGAATGTCGACTATGCTGATCAAATCCGCCATGACATAAGGGAATCGGAGAAATTCCTAATAATGTGTAATGACAGAAAATTGTTTTTACAGGAATTTTGGGGTGTACGATTATCAGTTTCTGGATTACGAGAAGGTCATAGAAAAGTTTATTAAGCTTGTTGAAAAGGTAGAGAACTTTTAGGAAGGCCAAAATAGAATGTCATTATCCCTAAATTCTGCTATCACATTGGGTTTTTAGGCTGTGATCACACATTCCACATTTATCAGAAATAATAGTGTTGCATGGTGTGCTATGATGACGGACAATGTGTTGGAGACCTGATGAAACCCATTTTAAAGAGAATCTGTCACCAGGTTTTACCACCTAATCTGAGAGCAACATAATGTAGGGACAGAGACCCTGATTTCAGTGATGTGTCACTTACTGGGCTGCTTAGTGTAATTTTGATAAAATCACTGTATTATCAGCAGGAGATTATTACTAGAGGATTAGTAAACCTGCTGCCATGTAGTCCTCCATATTCATGAGCTCTGTGTAACCCCACCCACACCAATGATTGGCAGGTTTCTGTGTACACTGTGCATAGGCAGAAAGCTGCCAATCAGTGGTGTGGGCGGGGTTATACAGAGCTTAGCTTTAGAGAACTGTAGCAGATAAAACAGTGATTTTATCAAAATGTCAGCAAGCAGCTCCATAAGTGACACTTCACTAGAATCAGGGTCTGTTCTCCTACATCATGCTGCTCTCAGATGGGATAGCAAATACCTGGTGACAGATTCGATTTAAGTTAATGCAGTCGGTTAAGGCGCCACCGTGTTATGTATAAGGGGCTCTATCAATTTAGTTGTTCTGCTCCTATGATGAAGTAAATTGAATAGTGCAGATGTGAAAAAATATGATGGGCTTTTACATGAGGGATGATCCCCCTATAATCGCATGTTCCATGTAGACATACAATACAGTAATTGTCGGCAGCTCATCCATCCTGTAAACATGGGATGTGCTGCGAAAAATAATGTAAACTGTATGAGAGGCTGGGAAAATGAAAGATCATCCAAACTAACAGTTATGTGAAACTCTCCTTTAATTATAACATGCAAATATTATTAAAGGGGTGGTCTGATCCCTATAATGCTCCTTATAAATATCTATCTTTTAGCCCTAATTACTTTTGTAATTTGATTTGATTTAGAAACAAATTCCCCACCATTCTGCCTATACAGCTAATCTCTCCCTATACAGCTAATCCCTATATGTGTTTTTTTTTACTTTACTTCCTGTGATGTTTCGTTGGAGGGCAGTCTCAAACAGGAGGTCACAGGAGGATGGTCCCGCAGTCAGTTCTTTGTCACCGCTGTCCACTGATGACATCTTCTTTCAGTAGCGGTGATGGAGAAGTGACAGCAACTTCTGTCCACACTGCCACATGTCTGTCCCCAGTTGTATACCGAAATGAGATGTCATTAGGAGACGGTGATGGAAACTGGGTGAATGATAGCAGTGCTGCCCCACAGCTTCTGTAACCACCCTAAAATGAATGAATTATCATAATAGGGTGGCACTGGTGTCACTTACCCTGCTTCTATCGCTGTCCCTTAAAGGGGTTTTCCCACGAACAAAAGTTAATTTTAAAAATTGTCTGTGTCTGACCGTGTACGGAACATACCACATCTCCTGGAAAGGGGAGGAAGCAAAAGACAATACAGACATTACAGCAGGGGATCACAGAGGATTCATGTTGTGAGGTAAAATATTTCACTGCCTGTTTTTAAACAATATTTTACCTCACAACATGAATCGTCTGCGATCCCCTGCTGTAATGTCTGTATTGTCTTTTGCTTCCTCCCCTGTCCAGGAGATGTGGTATGTTCCGTACATGGTCACACAGAGACAATTTTTAAAATTAACTTTTGTTCGTGGGAAAACCCGTGTAACAACATCTAATTTCAGAGAACGAGGTGGTGGGGACAGAAGCAGTGCCTGTGGCAGCGGCGACTGAAGATGTGGAAGTGGGGACAAAAGCTCCGGTCACTTCTCCATCATTGCTACTGACATCATCAGGGGATGGCTGCAACAGAAGCTGTGGTAAGTCATTACAGTATCACCCCCTCATGTTGTCCTGTTTCAGGAGGGATGATAGAAGCTGACTATGGGGCCATCCTCCTGTGACATCCCGTTTGAGACTCGACTAAAAAACAGATATGGGGAGAATGCTAGAGGGAATTTTATCATGGCGCTAATTCCAAAAGTGTTTTGGGCTTTAAGGGGTTGCCGAGGCTTGGGGTCACGGCGTCCACAAGGAATTTTGGGGCTACATACTGGCAAAATTTTCGGACCCCCTTGAGACTCCACCCAGGCTCCACCCCAGCTCCGCCTCCATCCCTCGAACCTTCCATAATCCCATCGCCCACTGTTGTAAAAACTCTACTTTCTGCATCAGTTCCTTAGCAATCACTCATTAACAGTTCCCATCTAACACCACACCACATACATAGCCAGCACCTTTTGTTTTGGCCTAAAGATTTTTTTAAGCCACCACCATTACAAGGTACACTCTACTGGTAGGGCCTTACTCTATTCTAACCTATTAAACATTTCTTATAATACCCAATACTCTTTTTAGGTATATTTTTATTTATGGGAATGTGTCACATACATTTTTTAAAATGACCAATAATATCACATACTAGACCACATATTACTGCCAGATAGTGACCGAATTATACCAGATACAAGGGACAAATACCGCCACACCATGACCAGACCATATACTACCACTACATAGTGAATGAATAATACCACATACAAGGGACAAATACCACCACTCCATGACCAGATCACATACTACCACCACATAGTGACCGAACACTACACTACTGATCATTAATAAAAAAACACGTTACTAATATTACCATAAGTGCCATTATACACAGTAGCACTATACATAGTATACAGTGTAGTGTCAGTGTACAGATAACACACTGACTCACCGGTGACGTCTCTAGTTGATATCCTTCATCTTCGCTTTTCTTGTTCATCCAGCACAGAC
Organism: Phyllobates terribilis; assembly: GCF_046119375.1. NCBI lineage: Eukaryota > Metazoa > Chordata > Amphibia > Anura > Dendrobatidae > Phyllobates > Phyllobates terribilis. The sequence goes on from NW_027362765.1 coordinate 108,083,550, forward strand.
CGCCATCACTTCTTCCAGCCAGGACTCGTCTCTGCATAAAATAATACACAGTTATCTAGAGCAAGGATCCCCAACTCCAGTCCTCAAGACCCACCAACAGGTCATGTTTTCAGGATTTCCTTAGTATTGCACTGCTGATAATTCCATCACCTGCCCAGGCAATAATTCCATCACCTGTACAATACTAAGGAAATCCTGAAAACATTATCTGTTGGTGGGCCTTGAGGACTGGAGTTGGGGAACACTGATCTAGAGCACTGCTTCCAGAGCACATTCCCCAATTTTTCCTCAACTTCTACACTACACCAGATGAAGAAAAAAAAGTGACATAGTGCTGCCCTACACAGTAACCGGACCCCTCCCACTGAAAATAGTATCCTCAAAAATAAAATACATTACAGCAGTAATAATATCCTTTAATTATCCCCTACAGTAATAAAGTCCCACATCCTGGCCCCATGTCTCCATCCTGCCCCCATGTCTCCATCTTGCCCCCATTGTCTCCATAATTAGCCCCGACAGTAATAATGTCCCACATTCTGCCCCCAATGTCTCCATTCTGCCCCTAATGTCTCCATTTGTTGTCATTTGTCTCCAATCTGCCCCCATGTCTCCATTTGTCTCCATTCTGCCCCATGTCTTCATTTTGCCCCATGTCTCCATGCTGTCCCCATGTCTCCATTTTTCTCTAATCTGCCCCCATGTCTCTATTTGTCTCCATTCTGCCCCATGTCTAAATTTGTCTCCATTCTGCCCCATGTCTCCATTTGTCTCCATTCTGCCCCATGTCTCCATTCTGCCCCATGTCTCCATTTATCTCCATTCTGCCCCCATGTCTCTCCATTCTGCCTCCCATGTCTGTCCATCCTGCCCCCATTGTGTCTCCATCCTGCCCACATTGTGTCTCCATTCTGCCCCATTGTGTCTCCAGCCTGCCCCCATAGTGTCTCCAGCCTGCCCCCATAGTGTCTCCAGCCTGCCCCCATAGTGTCTTCAGCCTGCCCAGCCTGCCCCCATAGTGTCTCCAGCCTGCCCCCATGGTGCTGCTTTACAAAAAAAAGTTAAAAAACAAACAAAAACTTTCTCCTTACCTTGCTGCACTCCAGCAACGCAGGGCTGTCCCATCACCCGAAGTACAGCCGCTGGCGCATGACAGTGACGTCATATTCCAGCGATGTGTGTGCTGACATCAGCTGCCGGCTTGTGATTGGCTTGCGGCTGTTAACTATTGTTGTGCTGGAAGCTTCCCACACGGCAATAGATTTAAAGTGAACCTGCTTCCGAGGACGCATGTTCACAGTTATTGACCCTGGGTCCCGGTGAGCAGAAGAACGAGGGCCTGACCGGGCCCCCTCTGCTCACCGGGCCCCATACACCAGTAAGGGCAGTAATGCTCTCATGGTGGCCCTGCTTGGGGTACAAGTTTACAGTCACTGTATGTGACTGCAGACTTCCTCACAGTGTGTGGGCGGTCAGGATTCTCCGGCGCCGGGAGCAGGTGGGCGAGTGACTGCAAGTGTGCGATTTTCATACATGCGGTTACGTGACGTGTAGACAAATGAGTAATCAGTTTTCCTGTGTGACCAGCTTTATTTTCTAACGATGCATTTACACGGGTTGATTATTGGTAACGAGCTTTCTTAGAAATGAATGAGCAAACCACTTATCCTTTGGATGCTTGCTTTCTTAAAAAGCATCGTTCTCGGCAGCACATTGTCTTGTGTAAACAGGACATGTGCTGCTGAGAACAATGACAGTCTATGAGCATGGAATGATCTTATTTATTACCGATTGTTCTGTGCACATGGGATATGTGGACAGCCTGTCTGAACATACTATTAAATAACTGTCATTTAACTGCCAGCCAGTGTAAAAACATTCTCAGTGATGTCGCTATTATTACTGACATTGAGTAGCGATAAATAAGATTGACTTCAAAAGTCACCTTTCATTTTCTGCCCAAAGAAATGCACTATTATACATTTAAATGATTTATATTTTTTAATCACATATTGACAGCCTATCGCTGGAGATCCATACCCAGGATCCCCGCTGATTTACAACATTAATTGATTTTAATGTGAATGCATATGTGTACCTGGAAAAACATTGAAAGGGCCACATTGCTCCATGTTGCACCTTCATTCAGAGAGAAAAAAAAGTAATTGAAGACTTGAGTGTCCTGATGAGGGTCTTAACATAGGAGGTCTGGGTAATGGTTCCATGCCTGCACCTCATCTTTGCCCAGAGGAAATATTTTATTACATTCTTTCAAGCCAATGAGTGACCATGAAGTAGACGACTTTAGTTCAAGCTGTTATGAAAAAGAGACTTGTTGAAGCAGAATTTTTAGACTAACCTCTTTTTCCTTACTTCTTCCCAGCTCACTTAAAGGGAAGCTGTAATGGGATAATAACCTATGAATTACATCAGTTTTTCTGTGGAAAATGTATTTTTAAAAAATGTTTACAATTTTTTTTTACATTTCAAAATCTGTATTAAAACTGGGCTTTTGTTTTTTAGACTCCTTCCTTTTGTTTCAGGAAAGAACACATGTACATAGCCACAATGGTAAGAAGTATTTTGTATTGAAGTGTCGAATGAAAGGTCATTGTGAAGGGAGGGGGCAACAGGGTCAGCTGTGACATTGCCTATTGTGATTGGTGGATCCTGTGTTATAAGCTGTGTATAGAGGTGTTATTGTCATTGTAATCCTTCCTCTGATGATAAGAAAACTCCTGAAATGTGTGTAAAAATCTCCAGTGGCCAGTATGAAAATTGCAAGATTACTAAATTAATTTTTTTTTAAATAAAGAGTATGATATGTAAAAAATATTGCCAATTTTTGTAAAAAAAATATATGTAACACAAAAACCTGATTTAAACGATAGGTAATTTTCAAATATATATATATTTACATTTCTTTACATTTACCAGGAGGAAGGAATGTGGTGGATTATGCAGTGTAGTTTGTTCTGTTCCTTCATTTTCACATTTACTTTGTTGTGATTACATTTTAGTTTAGTAGCAATAATAATTATATATAGTGAAAAGACAGAATTGTGCTCAATTCATCGGCTCCTCCGCCACATGCACCAGAATTATGAAGGGAAAATTCAAGGTGATGGGACAGTTACAGAATCTGCTCTGTGGCCCAGAAGCTATACATTACAGCAATCTGGATATCAAAGCCTAGAAGTAAACAGGAAGGTCCCTTTAAAATTGTCAGTTTCTGCAGGTCCCTAACATTGAGGACATCGGTGCCGCTTCCTGTAACAGAACATTCTTTTAAGATTTTGAAACCTTTATGAATAATTCAAATCTTTTTATTACTTTTCTCTTTCTTTTTGAGTGTTTCAGTGTATTGGAATCTTAATCCTTTAAATCCACAGACCTTGACCTCCCCAGAATATCACCGACAGCGGCTGAAGTGTTTCCTACACCAAGCAAATGCCATATATGACATCACTGCAAAAGGGCAAAACTAGCAAGATCTGGAGACCACAAAAGTAAATCTACAAGTTCTAGCGGAGGAATAAAAGAGGCCCCAAGTCCTAGAAATAAAAGTTGAGCACGGCTTCCACAGACGCCCGCTCTCCATGGTGCTGAATGGAAAGCGATCCCAACATATTTGATTCCCTATTAACCATATAGCTGCTGATAATGATTGAAGGTAATTCTTCTGCGCTAACAAATCGAACGAGCCTCGGCTAGAATTAAGCCTGAGTGTGCTGGTGTGACAGTACTGCTGAAATTTATTACAGTGATTGTGATTGTGACGTTCTTTATGTTGGAGAAAATGTTACAAAGAAAAATAGTTTCCATAAGTCAGTCAATTTTCATTACTCTTCACATCTGTCACGTCCATGCAGTATTTTTATAGCCAGTGCTGCATTTTTTTTCTACTGAGGCTCTGACAAAATCTTGTTACACTTAAAGGGGTTTCCCACTACTCGGACAACCCCTTCTCAATCTGAATGTTTGCACCCATTGAAATAAATACACTTACACTCACCTCTGGTGTCGGTGCCATTCCAGCAGTATCGGCACTTACTCTCCTGGTGCTCATTTAGGTCTCGCGAGCCCTACACCCAGTCAGCGATTGCTTCACTGTCCCCGCCTTCGGACAAATTGAATATCAAGAGGAAGCCAGAGAGTAGCCGCAGCCCTGACTTCCTGTTGATGTTCAATTCGTTCAAAGGCGAGGAGAGGGAAGCCATTGCTGGCTGGTTGTAGGGCTCGTTCAACACGACAACGGCATGTGAGCACTGGGACAGTGAGTGCCGACACCGCTGGAATGGCATCGGCACAGGAGGTGAGTATAGGTGTTTTTATTTTAATGGGGTTAAAACACTCAGACTGAAAAGGGGTTGTCCAAGTAATGGACAACTCCTTTAAGGGCCATTCACAATGCAAGATAATCATAAATGAGCATTGTTAAAAATGCTTGTTTCACGATTATTATGACATGAAAACAGGCTGCCGATAACCCGCAAAACGCTCGTTCATCAGGTGAAATAATCTTTTATGGAAAAAATCATCGTTCTCATCGGTGCAACATCTTGTGTAAACAGGACTCGTACTGCCAAGAACTAAGGCAGCCTATGTGCACTGAGCGATCTAGTATACCAAGTAAGAAAAAAGGGGAAGAAAACGCATCAGAATGTTTACGTTTTTTTATTGTATGGATATCCATCTTTTTAAAGGCATGAAATAAAGATTGCTAATTTTTCTCAGCCGCTAGGATACCATTTTTTCTCCAGCGATCTAGTATAGTTTTCTTTGGTCTGCCTGTATAAAACAGCAAAAGTTTACCGATCAGCAGTCGTATTGTCATCTAAACAGACCCTAAGGCTCCATTCACATATGCGATCGTTTAGGATGTTCTGCTCCTCTGAGTTGAAAAATGGAAATTAATTACTCAGATATGAACAGAACCTTATAGCCTCCATATACATCAGACTAATGTCGGCCAAGTCTGCCATTATTGACAGGTTCGTCTGATAGTCTAATGTCTATGGGGGCGCTGGCTGATCGATTATTGGACACATGTTGGACAAGTAATTGCACCAGACATGTCAGCCGGTGGCTCTCTCATGGAGAACACGGAAGCACTCTGCCGAACGAGTGCTCCTGTCTATGGGAGAGCCGGTCCAACGATCTTCCAAACCATTGTTTGGCCAACAGCCATCTAATATGTATGACCGGCTTCAAACTTGAAGGGCTGCCTAAATCCAAATTAACCAATTATCCATTTAATTGATATGTATACAACATCTAAGGCTAGGTTCACATTAATACAGAGCTCCCCATCGAGCACTATCAAGGTTTCTGTTGGAATCCTTGAAAAGCTGTATTCTGACATGAACCCAGACAGAGCCCCAGAATGCAGCAGACAGAGTCAGTGAGGACATTCTCTCGCTTCCGTTAATCCTGGCAGTATTCGTGGCAAACCACGTTTTTTGTGCACATCTAAAAAAGATAAATACTGCCAGGATCGAGGCTCCGTCAGGGTTCTTGCTCTGGCTGGAATTACAGACAGACAGGGAATTCCGACAGAAAACCAGATGTAGTCAGAACACTGTATGAACATGAACATAGACTTAGTGATAGACTGGAACAGCACAAAACACTATTTTCAGAGGTGGTTGCAAAGCCGTGGACACATACCCAATTTTTTCACCATAATAAAATAAGGAAAGAAATGCAAAAAGGTGGACTTGTATTAGTCAATGTAGCGACCTTTCTCAGATTGAGAAAGGTTCTGTAATAGGACCAAAACGTCTCCACATGGTCTAATAAAAGTCTACCTTTTTGCATAATCTATGCAGTGCTTTCTCTTTCCTTATTTTTTTTTTTTAGTTAGATAGATAAAATATCTTTTTTCATGAACTTTCTTCTAGACCCGCTGGTTTATTACTGTCCTGGAGCAGAGTTGATTATCGGGCTTTATTACTTATCCAGAGAATTTACAGATGATTCGGCACTGAATGCTTTGATTGTTGAGAGATTGAGGATAAATAGTGGCATGATATTCCAGGGCTTTTCATGTGTGTGCCCTGCACCGTCCTTCATTAGCTATGTCTTGCTGTACGGCTGTTGACATGACGGGAATAAATAAGATCTGAAGGACCTATCTCCATTTGTAGAATGGGAGCTTTCTCTTGGCTGAGGGTCTGTTTCCGAAGTGTCTTTATTCCCTCTGCACCTGCATATACTAATTGCCATCTACAAAGCCTTTTGTAAATACAGTATCTAAGAGCGGGGAACACACTCTAAAGTAGGCTCATTCATTTCATTTTTTCCCATTAATGTGCTTACTCCATGGCAACATATCATTTATGAAGTGACAGCATCCCCCCCCCCCACCAAAGACAGGATCCGCATTTACCAAATATGTTCTCCGCTGGCAGCTGGAATATTTAGTAATCAAATATTATCCGCAGATTTCTTTTTATTTGATGGACTTTGTTTGATGAAATGATTGTGTTCTTCTTTGTGTAACTCCTTGCCGTGTGAAATAAGTGCACTGCTTAACCGAGTCTTCAATTACAGGTATGCAAGTCTCCAAACAAAGCCACGACAGGTCTGATTGATTCATTTATAAATGGATCTAATAGATCCTGGTTGATCCCATTGTCTTATGATGAGGTCCATCGGATTTCCATCAGCATTTAGTTGTATTGACATTTAGGTGATATATCAGCTCCTGTCCTTCCAAAGCAATGGAAAGGTTAGGGTTTGGGTTAGTGAATTGTGATGTGAACATAAAAAGTTTGCTCAGTTTAAAAAACTCATTTTCATTCACCCTATTAGAGAATTCTGAGTTAATAAAAGAGGGGCCCACTATTTAGGATCTTCATTGCTTGGCCACAACAGAGGGCAGTTACAAAGAGTGTCCCTCAGCCGAGAGGACCGCTTCTATCTTGCATTAGGCTGCGTTCACACGAGCATATAAAAAGATGTCCAAATTTTATTCAGAAAAAATGGACAGTTTTCTTTCTTATGGTGGTCCGTATGCGATTCATGTGTTATCTGTTTTTTGTATCACCAGTTATTAACATTTATAAAACCAAACGCAGATTCCTCTGTTAAGAACTGCAATATATCAGTAAAAAAAACTGATGCAATAAAAATTTTCTGTATGAGATCTGTTTTTTTCTGCGCACTCATAGACTTGAATGGGCGAGTCTGACCCGATATTTGGAAGAAATTAGAGTATGCTATGATTAGAGATGAGCGTTGTTCTACTCGAACTGTTCGCCAATCTCAAATTCGAGCTGTTTTGGGCGGTGTTCGAGCCGTTCGGCGAACACGAACAATTTGAGAAAAATTCGGCTGTTCGAGGTTATGTTCGATAACTGTTCGTGCACCAAAATCATAACTGGATTTTTTCTCAGTAATGATGAAAATTAATGTTAATACGCAGTTTGAGTGTACAGCGGGGTGGGGGGAGGGGCAGGGGATGGATCTCTGCAGGAATAATGAAGATCTCCATTTTTTTTTCTCTTTCCCGCATTTGCAGTGGGGAGGTGCAATCTGTCAGCCTATCAGCAGCGCACACACGGAGCGAAGTGCTTTTTTTCACACAAGCAAGGGCATGTGTCATTGGTAGTGTATGTCACATGTCCTTGCCCTATAAGACCAAGCCATTTTCCCCGTCGCCACCATTTTCTCACTGCTGCAGCTGCGTGTTAGACGGCACCGCTGTTGCTGTGTGCGCTATACCTTGTTAATTTCAAGCCAATTTTCGCACAAATCTACAGATAGCTTAGGAGTAGGGAATAGTTGTGATTGCAGTCCTTTTAAGGACTAGGTTACAGCATTTCCTACGACTTTTATCAGGGAGGTCTGTGCTCTTAAATAGATAGGTTGTGGGAGTAAAGACTAATTGTAATTGCAGTCCTTTTCAGGACTAGGTTACATCAGTTCCTATCAGTTTTTGCCAGGCAGGTCTGTGCCAGTGCTGTGCAAGTTTTTTTCACAGCATTTGGCTGAATCTAGCAAAGCTAATCCTTTTTGGCCTATTGCAGAGTGTGTTAGTCAGTGGAGTAGCCTATCTGTGTTGCAAGATATACCACCTGTGTATAGAATACCATTTTTTTTACTGCACCTAGTGAAGTAAAATCTTTTGGGCATAGCATCATTCTATTAGTCCATCTATACTGACCTCCATCAGGTTGCAAATTGAATATAATTTTTTTCTGCATCTAGCTCTGAAAAAATATTGGGCTTATAGCTGTGTGTGGGACTTGTTCTATTAATCCATCTATACAGACCTCCATCAGGTTGCAAACTGAATATATTTTTTTCTGCATCTACCTCTGAAAAAATATTGGGCTTCTAGCTGTGTGTGGGACTTGTTGTATTAGTCCATCTATACTGACCTCCATCAGGTTGCAAACTGAATATATTTTTTTCTGCATCTACCTCTGAAAAAATATTGGGCTTCTAGCTGTGTGTGGGACTTGTTCTATTAATCCATCTATACAGACCTCCATCAGGTTGCAAACTGAATATATTTTTTTCTGCATCTAGCTCTGAAAAAATATTTGGCCTTCTAGCAGTGTGTGGGACTTTCTCTATTAGTCCATCCATACTGACCTCCATCAGGTTGCAAATTGAATATAATTTTTTTCTGCATCTAACCCAGCCAATAGTTTTGGCCTAATACCACAGTTTGGCCACTCAGCTCTGCTCGGTTCCCATCCATTGTTTTTTTGTGCAAACAACTCCAGAGTTGTTAATTAGTTAACCACCAAAATGAGTGGAAAAAGGCCTGCTGCTGGTGGAAAGGGGACTAGGCGTGTTGGGAAGGGGAAAAAAGGTTGTCTCCGTGGGGTAGGTGTTAAAGCAACAGTAACATCTGCAGAAGAAAGACCATCTTCCAGCCAAACTAAAATGTCTACTTCTTTTAGCGGACAATGTGATAAGATCCCTTTCTTACGGCCACGCCAATCGCTACAAATGCCAGATGAGGCACAAAAACAGCAGGTGCTTCAACGGATATCAAGTGCTCCTTTAAGTGGGCTCTCCTCCACATCAACTTCAACATCACAAATACTCCAGTCCTCAAAGGTGTCACCCCAATCGCACTTGCTTCCTCACAGCTCCCAAATCTCCAGCTGCCCGTCTGAGTATGAGGTAGAACAGATGGTTGAGTCTGCAGAGCTGTTTACTCATACTATAGCCTGGGAATCAGAGGTCGACTCCAGCGCTTCTGTGAATCCAGACGAGGAAATGATCTGCACTGATGCCCAGAATCTTTATGAGTCGGATCCAGGACCAGACGCAGAAGGTTCTGACCATAATGTAGACCCTCATTCCCAAACTGTAACTCCTGTTGGTGGAGACAATGAGGAAGACGATGATGAGACTCAAATACCTGATTGGAGCGACAACTTTAGTTTTTTGTCAGGGCAGGAACAGGTTGGCTCTGAGGACGACGGGTGTGATAACGCACAGGGTGATGATGATGAGGTTGGAGATCCCACTTACTGTCAACCCACAGTCAGCCAAGAGATGAGGTCAGCAGAGGAGGTGGAGGAAGATGCTAGTGACGACGAGGTCAGGTTGCGCCTTCCTGGACAGAGACGTAGTACTGGAAGCACGTCAACAACTGCATCCTCAAACACAACTCTGCCTCTCACCACAAGTCGTGGTGGCTCTTCAGGTCGCATGGGTGCTAAGCCTTGCATAGCCTGGGCATTTTTTCAGATCGATAAAGATGACCCAACTCGTGTTATCTGTAACATTTGTCAGCAAAAGCTAAGTAGAGGCCAAAAAATACATAGTTTGAGTACTTCATGCATGAACCGGCACATGGACATGAAGCATAAGTTGCAGTGGGAAGCTCAGTGTGCTACAATGCGGCCTAGCCGGCCGGGCCAACCACCGTCTGCCATATCTTGTGCATCCGCGGCCTCTTCATCCTCTGTGACTGGGGGGACAGCAGTCACACCTGTTTTGGGGCGCAGACCTGCCACCTCTTTACCCGCAACAGCCAGCGTGATTGGCAGGTCATCATTTTCTTTGGAGGTGGTAACACCAGCTGGTGTTGAGCGCTGTCCGACATCGATAGCACCACCTTTGGATCAAGGCAACCTAACATGTCCGCCTGCATCTTCCTCACAGACCGGCAGTTTGCCGGGGACACCCTTATCAACCCCGTCTAAGCACAATAGCCAGCCCTCGGTCCCTCAGATGTGGACAAGTAAAAGACCATTTCCTCCTAGCCATGAGAAAGCTAAGAGGTTGAATTTCACCATCTGCAAGTTCTTGGCTACAGAAATGCTGCCTTTCCGCCTGATGGACACAGAGGATTTTCGAGACCTTATGTCCGTCGCAGTGCCCCAGTACCAGATGCCCAGTCGGCACTACTTCTCAAAGAAAGGTGTGCCTGCGCTCCACCAGCATGTCGCACACAACATCACCGCTTCTTTGAGAAACTCTGTGTGTGACAGGGTGCATTTCACCACAGACACTTGGACGAGTAGGCATGGACAGGGGCGTTACATGTCGCTGACTGGGCACTGGGTAACTATGGTGACAGCAGGACAAGGGGCTGCTGTCCAAGTCTTGCCGTCCCCACGAGTTGTGCGTCAATCCTCTTTATGTCAAAGTTCCTCCACTGCTTCTGCCTCCTCAACCTCCTCTCGGTCTTCCACCTGCACCCAAAGCCTGTCTGGTCATGCCACAAGCTTTCTAACTGCGCAGAAGGGATCCTGCACACCTCCTTACTATGCTGGCAGTAGGGCTCAACGTCATCAGGCGGTTTTTACATTGAAATGTCTGGGAAATGTGAGTCACACAGCTGAGGAGTTGTGGTCAGCTCTGGAGAACCAATTTCATGAATGGTTGTCTCCACTGGACCTGAAACCAGGGAAGGCCGTGTGCGACAATGCTGCAAACCTGGGTGCGGCCCTTCGCCGGGGCAATGTCACACACGTGCCTTGTATGGCTCACGTGTTGAACCTGGTTGTCCAGCAATTTTTAGCCCACTATCCCAGACTAGATGGCCTTCTGCAGAGGGCACGGTCGCTGTGTGCTCACTTTCGCCGTTCGCATCCCGCAGCTCAGCGACTTACATCTCTACAGAAGTCGTTGGGCCTGCCACTTCACCGGCTAAAATGCGATGTGCCTACCCGGTGGAATTCAACTCTGCACATGTTGCAGCGACTGTGGCAGCACCGACAAGCCCTGGTGCAATACGTTCTGACGTATAGCCTGGGCCAACGAGATCCAGAGGTGGGGCAAATCACGCTGGAGGAGTGGTCTCAGATCAGGGACCTATGCACCCTTCTGCACAGTTTTGAAATGGCGACGAAGATGTTTAGTGCTGACGATGCCATTATCAGCATGACTATTCCGGTGATTTACATGCTGGAGCACATGTTAAACAGAATTCGGAGTCAGGTGGTGGCACAAGAGGAGGTGGAGGAAGTAGAGGAGGAGGAGTTGTATGCGGAAGGGCTAACATCTGCAAGGTCCAGACGGTCGGCAGCACCAAGGCGGCAGGCATGTGAGGGTGGGGGAGATGGTTTTACCAGGGCGCATGGTAGCAGCCAAACTAGTGAGGAAGGTGCAGGAGCCCAGGAAGAAGTGGAGGACGAACTGATGGAAGACTCATCAGATGAGGGAGACCTTGATCACATTTCCGTTGTGCGAGGTTGGGGGGAGAGGACAGAGGAAGGAAGCATGATTGTTACCTCGCCACCAACACAACAGGGACTTGGTGCTCCTGGATGCGCAACACACATGAGTGCCTTCTTGCTGCACTACCTGCAACATGACCCTCGAATTGTGAGAATTAGAAATAATCCTGACTACTGGGTTGCCACACTGTTAGATCCCCGGTACAAAAGTAAATTTGCAGAAATTATTTCTGCCATAGAAAGGGATGCACGCATGCAGGAGTATCAGCAGAGACTGTTGCAGAATCTTACATGTGCTTTTCCACAAAATACCAGTGGTGCACGTAGTGAATCTCACAGTTCCAACTTGCCAACCGTGGGACCGTCAAGTGTTCAGCACTCACACCGTAACAGAACCACAGTATCTGCTGGTAACATCAATTTTGCGGAATCATTTCACCACTTTTTTAGCCCATCCTTTGCAAGGCCACAGGAGACAAGAAGTCTGACACATAGTCAACGCCTAGAGACGATGGTACAGGAGTATCTCCAAGTAAACATTGAAGCCACGACTGTGTCACTGGACCCTTGCTCTTTTTGGGCTTCCAATCTGGATAAATGGCCGGAGCTAGCCACTTACGCCTTGGAGATCTTGTCATGCACCGCAGCCAGCGTTCTGTCTGAACGTGTGTTCAGCACTGCTGGTGGTGTGCTGACAGATAAGCGCACGCGGCTCTCCACTGATAATGTAGACAGACTCACGTTCATAAAGATGAACAAATCATGGATCCGAAACGACTTTTCTACCCCTGTGTCATCCTGGGGAGAGTAAAAGCTTGATGATTGGTTAAAATCACCCTACCAACCGTTTTAAGCTTTCAAATTACTAATCATGTTTATCTGTATCTTGGCTGGAAAATAATTTGGGCTTTGTAGCAGTGTGCAGCACTGATTCTATTAGGCCATCTATAATAAGCTCCACCAGATTTAAAATTACTAATCATGTTTATCTGTATCTTGACTGGAAAATAATTTGGGCTTTGTAGCAGTGTGCAGCACTGATCCTATTAGGCCATCTATACTAAAGCTTCACCAGATTTAAAATTAATAATAATTTTTAGCTGCATCTAGCCCGGAAAATAATTTTGGGGCTCCGAGATGCGCAAGACACATAAGTGCCTTCTTGCTGCACTACCTGCAGCATGACCCTCATATTGTCAGAATTCGAAGTAATCATGACTACTGGGTTGCCACACTCTTAGATCCCCCAAACTTTTCGATCAACCTTTTCATTTTAATAAAGACCAAAAAAATGGTCATTTTTGAAATTATAAGCATTAGCAGGTTGTTAGAAACTGAAATCAAACAGTTTTCAACTCAAAACTTTATTCTAGGTGATGTTACATTTTCACATAGGACCCCTTGTTCGAAAGGAGCTTCTGAACTCTCTCGTCCATTGAATTTGTCAGGTTTTGGATGGTTTCTGCTTCAATTGTTTTGCATGAGGACAGAATACCCTCCCAGAGCTGTTGCTTAGATGTGAACTGCCTCCCGCCATCATAGACACTCCTTTTAATGATGCTCCAAAGGTTCTGAATGGGGTAGAGGTCAGGGGAGCATGGGGGTCACACCATAAGTTTGTCCCCTTTTATGCCCATATCAGCCAGAGATGCAGATGTTTTATGTGCAGCATGAGATGGTGCATTATCATGCAGAAAAATGATCTTGCTGTGAAATACACGGTTCTTCTTCTTGAACCATGGCAGGAAGTGCTGTTTGAGAAAATCCACATACATTATGGAGTTCATCTTTAGCGCCTTCAGGGATCCTAAAGGGGCCGACAATCTCTCTCCCCATGATTCCAGCCCAAAACATTACTCCACCTCCTCCTTGTTGGCGCTGTAGCCGTGTTTGCGTGGGGTGTCCATCAACCAGCCATCCTCCACTCCATTCATCTGGACCATCGAGCGCTGCACGGCACTCATCCGTGAACAAAACAGTTTTGAAATCAGTCTTCATGTAATGTTTGGCCCACTGGAGCCGTTTCTGCTTGTGTGAAGTGGATAGAGGAGGTCGACAGGATGGCATATGCACAGCTGCAAACCTCTGAAGGACCCTGCATCTTGTTGTTCGGGGGACGTTGGAGGCACAAGCAGCTTCAAAAACTTGTCTGCTGCTATGACAAGGCTTTTTTGCCGCTGCTCTTTCAACCTGACGTAATTGCCTGTAGGAAAGAGTCCTCAATTTGCCCTTATCAGCACGCACACGTGTGTACTGTGAATCAGCTACATACTTCTTGATTGCCAAGACACTTCATCCTGATCATCGCACAATGTTGATTGTAGTCATGCCTTGACCTAAACACTCCACAATTTGTTGCTTCTCAGCAGCCGACACATCCTTTTTCTTTCCCATTTTGGCAGAAAATGTAGGCTGCTTAATAATGTGAGACAGCCTTCTTAAGTAGTCTTGCCTTTCATTGGACACACCTGCCAAACTAATTAGCACAGGTGTCTGCAATTGCTTACAATGATATAAAGAGCCCTGACACACATCACCATCAATGAGTTTAACTGACAAACAAACAAATTCTTCCCTTATCACTCCTAAACACTTTTTGCATAATAATTTGGAACACAGTGTACATGTGCTTTTCCACAAAACACCAGTGGTTCACGTAGTGAATCTTACAGTTCTAACTTGCCAACCGTGGTCTGTATGGAGTTGTTCAATAAAGGGCCCAAAATTAAGATAACATAGATGGGAGAGGTCTCTATGAATAGGAATTCCTAAGTATTTGATACCCTGTGAGGGCCAGGCAAAGGGAAAGTTGGACTGGATGGAATCCTATATGGATTTGGGGAGGGAGACATCGAGGGCCTCAGACTTCGCTGCATTGATTTTAAAATTTGACCATGTAACAAAGTGATCTATTTCAGCCATAACAGCATGGATGGATATATGTGATTGAGTGATATATACTAGGACATCATCAGCAAATAGAGAGCACTTGTACTCGGTGCCTCCCACCTCAATCCACCTAATATTGGGGTTATGGCGAATTGATGAGAGCAGGTGCTCCGTCACTAGGATGTATAAGAGAGGGGACAGAGAACATCCCTGCCTTGTCCCATTGGTGATTGTGAAAGGTGATGAAAATGTTCTGATGCGCCCCCTGGGCCTTGGGACACCCGGAGCCGGACCCTTTTTGGTGGATGCTGGTGGTTGTAGTCTCCGTGGCGGCAACCCGGTTCCGTGGCTCAGGGCGGTCAAACCAGTGGCGGAACTATTTATGTGGTTTTGATGTTTAAATGTCCGACTACGCCACCCGTGGATTGCGGTCAGAGTGAACCGCCGCTCCAGGGCAGACCGCTGAGGCTGGTGTTGTGGGTGCAGCAGAGCGTAGCATAACTCCCCACGGGAGGAGTATAGCCTCAGGGCAGTGTATGCGGAGGATGGGGGTGATGGTGCTGGGCAGCAGCAGTAATGACACGGAGTCAGTGATGCAGTCCAGGGCCTTTACTCACAGTTCTTATTATCCAGACCACGTCTGCAGGTAACGGCTGCCCACGTCGTACTGTGCTCACCAGGTGAGGGGCTCAGACAACTCCCAGATAACTTTGGAGTGCTTCACAGGACCCCCTTTGTGTGTCCTTTGTCTGGCCTTTCTTACCAACCCTTCTGTCCGGCTGCCTCGGGCCTCCTCTTGGTAAACTTGGCGCCAGTTTCCCTGACCCTATGTGGTGCCTTCCTAGCGGGTGTAGCGAGGGGCTGCGCCACATAAAATGTCACAGCCTCCTGTTTCTAGCTGAGGGTCGTTTCCTGCCTCCACTAGTTTCGGGGACCGGTCTCCCCCTTTGGCCTGACCCCTCCACGCAGGTGGATTCGGGCGTGCGGTGGCGACTCGCCCGTCCGCACCCCTGAGATCCCTTCGTTCCTCGTTCCTGGAGCCTTCTCCGCTCCTCTTCCTTCCTTCTCCCTCTTCCAGGCCTGGGCCTCTGTTACTAGGCCCGCCTCCGGAGCAGAGCTCATGCAGAGCCCCTGCTCCCTGCCACTTCTGCTCAGACTTCTCTGCACTGAACTAAGATGGTGCCCACCTTTTATACTCCCTTCTCAATGCACCCAGGAACTGCTTCCTCCCTGCTCCTGCACTACAGGGTTCCCCTTCCTCAGTGTTCCCTCCCCCCACTCCAGCCAGGGACAGGGACTGTCGTGCCCATCTCAGGGGCATATTGGTCGCCCTGCCCCACGGCAATGTGGTGTAATGCATGCAGGTGTCGGGTCCTGATCCACACTACATCCTTACCTGAGAGTGAGATATCACACCTCTGGGTGAGGTGCAATACCTCTGTAGCAACCGAGCCCTCAGGGTGCTACAGTTCCATTTATCTTCAGCCTAGGTGATGTATTGCGATACAGGGCCGTGATTTTGGCTATAAAAGGGTCCCCTAGACCCCTACCCCAAGCTTTTTAAGAGAATCATATATGGCGTGCCAGGAGACTCTATGGAAAGCTTTCTCAGCATCCAACGAGAGTATCTAATTACAAATTTTTAACTGCATCTAGCCCAGGAAATACTTTGTGCCTAGTAGCAGTGTCTGCTAGTCAGCGGATTATCCCGGCTGTTAAGCAAGCTACACCACCTGTAGTTTGGACACTTCATTTTTTCAAAGGAAATGCTTCGGGACCACGGGATACTCAGTGAAGAGCATCAGGAGGCACCCCAAGGCATAGGGGCTCGGACTGGCAGTAGGATGCCTTGCGGTGGACAGCCGAGCTCGATCCTTATAAAAGCTTTTTAACTGCAGCAGCTTTAGTGGACGCTACTGGAGCTGGAATTACGCGGCTGCTGGCATGAGACTTGCCCTCCAATAGATCCTTGTAAATGGATTTAAAGTGTATTTATTCAAATTAGAGAGACAATTTAAATTAAAAAGCTTAGAGCTGCCTCCACCACAGGGGGGCTCGCTCGACCCACCAGCGGACAGGCACCAGTATTGGGAGAGGGGGGCTGGCCGTCAGGGTTCACCGCGGCTCTGGCACAAACCCGGCGACACGGAGGTGGCACGGGCAGGAGCGGACTGAACGTGTCGGCTTCTCACTTTTTGGATTTTAGAAGGGCATGACATGCCTATATCTGTGTCTCCCCCTCCTTTTACTCCTCCACCTCTTTTCTTTTCGCATGACTATATGTACTTGTCACTTTTCCATGTGTTAGTTGTGTCTTCTGAGCAGTTTGTCAGCTTTTGGACACCTTTGAAGGTGTTTTCTATGTGTTTCTATGTGTTTTTGTTTGCCTGCCATTGGTTTTAACGGTGTTCGAAGGTGTTCGACGAACAGTTCGACGAACAGTTCGACGAACAGTTCGGCGAACACACGGGTGTTCGACGAACCGAACCGAACTCGAACACTACGGGGGTGGCTCAACACTAGCTATGATATTTTTTCGCAAGCACATTTTGTCTGTGAAAAATTGCTCATCTGCACTGCCCCAATGAATAACAGTGGTCCGATTGCTGTCTGTGTGTTGTCCGTTTTTGCCATTTCTTCTCTTTTTAATTAGGTCTATGACATATTGTGATTAAAAACTGACCAGCTGAATCCTTCTACGCTCTATGTAGAAACAGGAGGTCTGGATAACTGGATAGAAAAGCAAAATGAGCAATTGTAAGTACACAGAGCTATATAATATGATGATTGCAATATACAGTCCTGCTCATCGTTATTGGCACCCATGAAGTGTAAGTACATAATGTGGAATATGTTCTGAAAAAAATGAATCAAGTGAAATATTTTTTTTTTATAGAGCACTCACGTTAAATACAAAAGAGCAAATGATAAACAATAATTTAAAACCAAAAACAATGGGAGGGAAAAATAGAAAAATCTAAAGCTTGCTGTGACACTGGTATTGGCACCCTTTACATTAATTTAGTATGGTAAATCATAAAAGAAATTCACCTATGATTAACCCCTTTACCCCCGAGGGTGGTTTGCACGTTAATGACCAGGCCAACTTTTACAATTCTGACCACTGTCACTTTATGGGGTAATTACTCTGGAAAACTTCAACGGATCCCCCTGATTCTGAGATTGTTTTTTCGTGACATATTGTACTTCATGATAGTGGTAAAATTTCTTCGATATCACTTGCGTTTATTTGTGAAAAAAAACGGAAATTTGGCAAAAATTTGGAACATTTTGCAATTTTCAAACTTTGAATTTTCATGCCCTTTAATCAGAGAGATATGTCACACAAAATAGTTAATAAATAACATTTCCCACATGTCTACTTTACATCAGCACAATTTTGGAACCAAAATTTTTTTTGTTAGGGAGTTATAAGGGTTAAAAGTTGACCAGCAATTTCTCATTTTTACAACAAAATTTATAAAACCATTTTTTAGGGATCACATCACATTTGAAGTGACTATGAGGGGTCTTTATGACAGAAAATATCAAAAAGTGACACCATTATAAAAACTGAACCCCTCAAGGTGCTTAAAATCACATTCAAGAAGTTTATTAACCCTTCAAGTTCTTCACAGGAATTTTTAGAATGTGGAAGAAAACAATGAACATTTAACTTTTTTCACAAAAATGTTACTTAGACCCCAATTTTTTTTATTTCGCAAGGGGATCAGGAAAAAATGGACCCCAAAATCTGTTGTGCAATTCCTCCTGAGAACACTGATACCCCATCTGTGGGGGAAAACCACTGTTTGGGCACACAGCAGGGTTTGGAAGGGAAGGAGCGCCGTTTTTACTTTTTGAATGTAAAATTTGCTTAAATACACTGTGTTCCAAATTATTATGCAAATAATATTTTCTCAGATTTTCCCAAATTACCTATATGAATTGCAGTCATTGTAATTTTCCAGTCAAATAACTATTAGAGTACAATTGAAAGGTTTTTGTACAAACTGCCTATGATAACAGTATATTTTTAAAAAAATAAAAAACTCAAACTGCACTCAAAATGCATGTTCCAAATTATTATGCACAGCAGAGTTTTCAACCTTTTCATTTTAATAAAGAACAAAAAAATGGTCATTTTTGAAATTATAAGCATTAGCAGGTTATTACAAACTGAAATCAAACAGTTTTCAACTCAAAACTTTATTCTAGGTGATGTTACATTTGCACATAGGACCCCTTGTTCGAAAGGAGCTTCTGAACTCTCTCGTCCATTGAATATGTCAGGTTTTGGATGGTTTCTGCTTTAATTGTTTTGCATGAGGACAGAATACCCTCCCAGAGCTGTTGCTTAGATGTGAACTGCCTCCCGCCATCATTGACACTCCTTTTGATGATGCTCCAGAGGTTCTCAATGGGGTTGAGGTCAGGGGAGCATAGGTGCCACACCATAAGCTTGTCCCCTTTATGTGCAGCATGAGACGGGGCATTATCATGCATGAAATGATCTCGATGGTCCAGATGGATGGAGTGGAGGATGGCTGGTTGATGGACACCCCATGCAAACACGGCTACGGCGCTAACAAGGAGGAGGTGGAGTAATGTTTTTGGCTGGAATCATGGGGAGAGAGATTGTCGGCCCTTTTAGGATCCCTGAAGGGGTGTTTCATAATCATGAAAATACAGAAAAATCTTTAAATGAGAAGGTGTGTCCAAACTTTTGGTCTGTACTGTAGGTAATTTGGGAAAATCGGAGAAAATATTATTTGCATAATAATTTGGAACACAGTGTAATTAATGAATGCCATTTTGCGTTTGGGGAGCCCATGATGTGCCTAAACAGTGGAAACCCCCCACAAATGACCCCATTTTGGAAACTAGACCACTCGGGGAACTTATCTAGATGTGTGGTGAGCACCTTGAACCCCCAGGTGCTTCACATAAGTTTATAACATTGAGCCGTAAAAATAAAATGTTCACATTTTTCCCACAAAAATGTTTTGCAGCCTCCAATTTTGCATTTTCATAAGGGTAACAGGAGAAATTGCACCATGCAATTTGTTGTGCAATTTCTCCTGAGTAAGCCAATACCCCATAAGTGGGGGAAAACCACTGTTTGAGAGCACGGCAGGGTTTGGAAGGGAAGCAGCGCCATTTGACTTTTTGAATGTAAAATTTGCTTGAATAATTAGCGGACACCATGTTGCGTTTGGGGAGCCCCTGATGTGCTTAAACAGTGGAAACCCCCCACAAGTGACTCCATTTTGGAAACTACACCCCTCAAGGATTTTATCTAGGGGAATAGTGAACATTTTGAACCCAGAGGTACGACACAGAATTTGATAACATTAGGTCATTAGTTTTGAGTGCAAGTGCTCGCTACTTGAGTTTGCATCAGGTACTTGGGTATACACCTGGTATCGCGGGTGCTCAAGTGACATGCTCGAGTCCCCGCCCCGCATGTTTCACGGTTGTTAGACACCCCAAAAAAACATGCAGGGATCGCTCGTGCATGGCAGGCAATCTCCGCAAGGTTTTTTTGGCTGTATAACAGCTGCAAAACATATGGGGTGAAGACTCGAGCATGTCACTCGAGCACCCGCGATAGTTGGTGCATATCCAAGTACCCAATGCAAACTCAAGTAGCGAGAACTTGCGCTCAACGCTAATCACCATATCGCCATCATTTTTTTTCTTTACTCCTGAAAAAATCCCAACCCCAACACAACCCTAACCCCAACCCTAATACAACCCCAACCCTAACCCTAGCCCAACCCTAACCCTAGCCCAACCCTAACCCTAGCCCAACCCTAACCCTAGCACAACCATAACCCAAGCGCAACCCTAATCCTAGCGCAACCCTAACCCTAGCACAACCCTAACCCTAGAGTTTATTTTTTACACCGTTCCTCATGCGGTATAAGTGATTAGACGACTTTATTCTTCAGGTCGGTGCGATTACAGTGATACCAGATTGATATTGGGGTTTTATGACTGACAGCTGTCACACACTAAAAAGCTCTTTTTTTTGCAAAGACTAGTTTTTGCATCATCATATTTTGAGAGCTATAATTTTTCCAGATTTCGGCCGGCAGAGTCATGTGACGGCTTGCTTATTGCGGGACAAATTTACTTTTTTATTGCTAACATTTTCAGGCCCGTGACATTTTTTGATCACTTTCTATTCCAATTTTTGGGAGGCAAAATAAACAAAAACCAACAATTAAGGAATTTCTTTTTTGTTTTGTTTTTTATGCCGTTCCTCGTGTGGTAAAATTGATAAGGCAGCCTTATTCTTTGGGTCAATACGTTTACAGCGGTACCACATTTATTTATTTTTTTATGTTTTGGCGCTTTTACACAATAAAAACTATTTTATAGAAAAAAGAATTGTTTTTGCATCGCTTTATTCTGAGAGCTATAACTTATTTTTCGATCGTTGGAGTTGTATGGCAGCTTGTTCTTTGCGGGACAAGATGATGTTTTCAGCGGTACAATTTTTATTTACAGTCATCTTTTTGATTGGGTTTTATTCCATTTTTTGTTTGGCGGCATGATGATAAAGCATAGTTTTTTGATTCGTTTCTTATTTTTTATTTTTTTACCGTGATCACTAAAGGGGTTAAGTAGTGGGACAGTTATATAGGTCAGGTCGTTCCGGACACGGCAATACCAAATATGTGTACTTTTATTGTTTTTTTCATAATAATATGTATTTATGGGTACAATATATTTTTATTTTTTAGGGATTTTTTTTTCATTTTTTTTAAATATTTTTACAATTTCTTTTAAAAATATATTTTTTTCACTTTCTGACACTTTTCTTACTTTTACACATTGTCCCTCTATGGGACTTTCACTTTTTACATTCTGATCGGCTGTATAGCATAGGAATGCAGCACCATCCCTGTGCTATACAGCCTGTCAGTACTGCACAGGGAGAAGTTACTATGGTTGCGCACTGCGCATGACCAAAGTAACTTCTTGCCTCCTGGTGACCCGAATATTGTCATGACGACATCGGGTCACCATGACAACATCCGGAACCTGGCACAGACACCGCGGGACGCTGGAGAGGAGGTGAGTATCGGCGCTTACCCCCCCTTGCACCCCCAATGCTGCGATCGACTTCGATCGCATAATTTTGTGGGTTAATGTACAGGGGGCAGTGGGGAACCACTACTAGCACATAGTATTGGGTGTCAGCTGTGACAATCACCTGACACTCGGCGGCGATCGCGCCTGCACAGCCTCTACGTATTAATACGTACTAATGCGTATCTGGCCCACAAGGCCCTGGGCACAGATACGTATTAGTACGCGTTGGGCCAGAAAGGGGTTAATTGTCGGTGCCCATGTGACATGAATTAGCTAATGAATGATGACGTGTTTTAAAAAGCCCCATGGTAGGCACTATTCCTTTGTCACAATGGTGAAGACCAAGGAGCTGTCTGAGGACATCAGAACTGCTATTGTTAGCAAACACAAGACTTCTAAAGGGTATAAGGCCATCTCCAAAGACCTTGGTATCCCAGTTTCAACAGTGCACAATGCTATTTAGAAATTGACCAAGCATGGAACTGTCAAGAACCTCCCTGGACGTAGGGGAAAGAGGAAAATTGACATGAGATGTCTTCGAAGTTTGGTGCCAATGGTGGAAAAAACACCAAGTCAAACATCCAAAGACCTGAAGGCCAACCTGGAACAGTCTGGGGTCATGGTTTCAACAAGTACCATATGCCGCACACTAAACCAAGCAGAGCTTTATGGGTGAAGGCCAAGAAAGAAACCATTGCTGAAGAAAATACATAAAAAGGAATGACTGATCTTTTCCAAGGAGTACCTTGACAAGCCACAATCCCTCTGGGAAAATGTTCAGTGGACAGATGAAACAAAAATAGAGCTTTTTGGCAATGCAAAGAAACAGTTTGTTTGCAGACTGCGCAATGAAGCTTATAAGGAAAATAACACCTTACCAACAGATAAGCATGGTGGAGGATCCATAATTCTGTGGGGCTGCTTTGCTGTGTCTGGTACTGCAGGCCTTGACCGTATCACAGGAATCATGAAATCAGAAAATTATCAAGAGGTTTTAGCGCATCATGTCCTATCCAGTGTAAGAAAACTTGCTTTGAGTTGAAGATCATGGGTCATCCAGCAAGACAATGACCCAAAGCACACATCCAAAAGTACACAGGAATGGTTGAAAAAGAAAAAAATGGACTGTTTTAAAATGGCCAGCAATGAGTCCTGATCTCAATACCACTGAAAATCTTTGGGGTGAGTTGAAATCTGCCTTTGGGAAAAAGAACCCTGCAAACATTCAAGAGCTTGAACAAAGTGCAAAGGAAGAGTGTGAGAAAATTCCAGCTGAGAAGTGCAAGAAGCTTCTAGATGGCTACAAGAAACATTTGGAGGCTGTCAGCAATGCCAAAGGGTGTGCAACCAAGTATTACCGTATTTTTCAGACTATAAGATGCACTGGGCAATAAGACGCACCCCAAATTTTGGGGTGGGAAATAGGAAAAAAAATATTTTTTATAAAATGGGGGTCCGTCTTATAGTCTGAATAGGTATCTTACCTGAGGGGACGGTGGAGCGGGGGTCACAGGAGGCAGGGTCCTTCAAGAAGCCGGGCCTGGCACTGGTGGCCTGAGGCTGGGGGCCTGGTGGCTGGCGCTGGGTGCCTGGCTCTGGTGGCTTGGGGATGGGGACCTGGTGGCTGTCACTGGGGGACTAGTTGCCTGGGGGCCTGGTGGGCTGAGGGACTGGGTGCCTGGGGGCCTGGTGGGCTGAGGGCCTGGTTACCTGGGGGCTTGGTGGGCTGGGGGCCTGGTGGCTGGCACTGGTGGCTTGGGGCCTGGGTGCCTGGCACTGGTGGCCTGGGTGGCTGGCGCTGGTGACTGGCACTGGGGGCCTGGTGGCTGGCGCTGGGGGCCTGGGATTGGGGCCCTGGAGCCTGGTACCGGGACCGGTTTCTTGCTGTGAGTGGTGTGGCAGAGCGGCGTCAGCGGCTTGGGAGCATGCGGCCATCTTTCTGAAGCTGTGATCTACAAGAAAATGGCCGCTGGCGTGACAGATCGCATGCGCCGGCTCCAGCGGCCATTTTCCTGTAGATGACATCTTCAGAAAGATGTCTGCAGTGCACGCACCGGAAGCTAATTAGGGGTGGCTTTATTTCTGCACATGCTGTTTATTCTGTTTCTTCTTTGAAATTGCAACATGGAAGTTGAAAAACAATGTTTTATTGTTGTATTACTTTGGACCACTAATTTAAAAATCCTGAGGATATAACTTTGGTACGTTTCCATTTATTTCTGAAGATATTGTACAGTCTATGAAAAAATTGAAGGGGTGACGATAATGGTGAGCAGCACTGTGTTAAGAGGATTAAAACTTTGATGGCAGTGCTTCTTTAAAATAAAATAATTTATAGAGCAATATATACGGCTGAGAAAAGGCATCATTTATTATGTTGAACTTATTAGGACAGGTCTTTTTGGGGGTCTTCATTATTTCATCTACTTGAAGAATTATACCTTTTTTACCTCTTTTATTTTTCCACTCTCATAGCCGTATTGACACTTTTTTTGCAGCTCTTTCGTAGTTTTTGTTGGCAGCATTTTGTCATGCATGTAATTTATTATTTGATGAAACAGTAATTTTGCCAATGTTGTTTTTGTTTTTTTGTTTTTTTTTTTACGCCATGCTAGAACTTCCCTTCTTTTTTCTATTGGTAGCATATTTCTGTGGTACCATATTTTCACCTCATTTTTTTCAGAATTTTTTAAAATGAAAACTCTTTGTGCTAATGGACTGACAATGGGAACACCCTCCCTTTGTTACACTTCTTAGATGCCACAATCCATATTTATTGAGGCATCTCAGGTGTTTACTTGTCATAATTAGGGGTACATTTAGTCGTGAGAGAGTGCAATGTGCACACTGTCAGATTCTGCCCTCTATTTCCAACTCGAGTGGGTAGTCTCGTGACTGCATTTGAGTGATTTGCATTACTGCGATCTATGGCATATGGAAAATTCCTTTAATACAGTGTAAGGCAGCGCTCGTCATCATACTGGGGGTAACTCGCTTCGCTGCGTCAATCAATGCACACGTGCAATGTCTTTACGTTTTTCACACAGTGTTGCAGTTTATTATGGCACTTCATAAACCGCTGTTCACACACAATTCATCTTAGTCCGTCACCGGCAGGTTTACACATAAACAATTCATGAGCCAAGTGGCACACCGGCCCACTTGCTCCAGGGTACAGCTTACGGCAAGGTAATAAAGTAGCAATGTTCATATCACAATGTCCATATAGCACCGGGTATTACCTTTGCCGGGTATAGCTGTCTCAGTCCGTTACTCTGCCACCACTGTGGCTCTGCGGCTTCCCAGGTAGGGGTCTCCAGCCATCGTTCCGTCTAAGGCTACTGGTATGTCTCCACTCACATCCAGCCTGCGCCTTTCAGGACTCTTCCACAAGCCGGCTTTCCCTCAAAGGCCACTGACATCCATGCATCGGATCCAGGCTTAGCCTTTCAGGCTGCCAGGCTTCACTCTCGGCCTCACTAGGCCTCTCACAAACGGTATCACGGTATCCCACACACATGGGGAACAGGCCTCACACCGAACACACCTGTCTCAAATTAAGCAGGGTTTATATATGCTGTGCACAGACAGCCACATACTGACAGGACCTTGCTGATGTCACAGTCATGTGATCAGTCAGCTGTGTGTATAGGTCCTGTGTGCTGTCCCAGTCATGTATACAGAGCTTTACTGTGCATGCAGGACCTGGGTGATGTCACAGTCATGTGACCAGTCAGATAAAGGGGAAGGTACATGGTCCGGTAAGCACATCCTGGACCATTTACAGTAATGCTAGCAACCTGCTGCATTACATATCCCCCCCCTCTGTTCAAACTTGTGGGGTTGAACACATAATATACACAACAACATTATAACCCCCAGCTCACATATAGACCATGAACTTTACAATTGTGCTACTCAGCCCCTGGAACCTTAGTCAATGACATTAGCCCATTCCTTAGGGACCTACCATTTGTCACTGTCACTGACTTCGTCAGGTCACCTTTCCGGGTCGTAACTTTGTCAGGTCTCCCCCGCTCCCAGCGGTCAGTTTTAACCTTGTCAGGTCTCCCCCGCTCCCAGCGGTCAATCAAAACCCTGTCAGGTCTTCCCCGCTCCCAGCGGTCAATACAGCAGTGCGACTCACATGCCCTGGTATCTAAGGTCCGGTTCGACTCCGTACTGTCCCGTCCTCTATTGGGTCGTTTGTATGGGCTGCTCAAACCGGAGTTACTGGAGGTCTCACTACCTCTAAACCCACACCCACTACTCTCAGGACATCCTAAAAGGTCCCTAACTTCAGCTGTAGCTGTTCTGTTATTTAGGGGGCCCTTTCTCTGTCGGGTCTCACTATTTCTAGACGGCTTCCATCTTCTGCTGCTCAGATGATGCTGTCTATCTACTCGCAGTCTAGCGAGATTCAATTGTTCTACCTCCTGCAGGTAGGTCACTCGGAACTCAATCAGCATGCGTATATATTCTAGGCTTTCTTCTGTTCCTACAGCGGAGAAGGACACCATGCCGTCTTCGTCTGGTATCCAGTCCTGTTGATCACGTGGACTGCTTACTCTCATCACACCAGACTTTTTGACCATCATCTGCATGGCTCGACCGCTTCTCCCAATGAGCTTTCTCACCAGAACATGAGGCACCCGGATGACCTCTTCACGCATACTGTGAGCTTTCCTCCTAAGCTCCAGTTGTCTAACGGCTTGCTCCGTCTTCAACCGGAGAAACCGCTTCGTGCGAATACATCGCCAGTGCATATCACTTAGGATCGCCACCCTCTTCACTGTGACTTCGGTCGTGGACAGGACCACCAGCTGTTTAGCTTCTGAGGTCAAGTACACCTTACAGGCTCCCACAGCCTTCTTAAACTCTTCATGCACGGACTCACGGGTGCATTCTTCCCTCAAGTCCTCGGGTACATCTACGAGGCACTTGTACCGAGACGTTTCGGTCTCACCAGTGGTTTCCAGACGATCAACCAGCTCAGGTTTCAGGGACAACTGACTTCCAGCTTCTTCACCCTGGACGCTTCCCCTGAGCTGACTCACAGCTACCACTTCACAACTTTTCGTCTTGACCACCTCCACTTCACCTTTATCTTCCAACACCATACTTTTAGCTCTCCTCAGGTCCACCTTCTCAGGGTCTAAGGGAGTAAGTGCAACTTGTTTGCCTTTTCCCTTCTCCAAGGAGACCTCGTTCACCACGTGACACTTTGCTAGGCGACCTTTGAGCTCTAAAACTTCTCCTTCCAGCTCAGTTACTCGCCTCTCAGCGGCCCGTCTCTGAAGCTCTTCCTGCTTCAACTGCTCTTCCAGCAGCAGAGCTCTCTCAGACCTCTCCGTCTCCAATGTGCCCACTCGGCTCTCAATAGCCAGTCTCTCACGCTTCTCTTGCGTCCACTGGGTTTGTAGCAACTCCTTGAGCTCCCTGATCTCGGCTCTTACTTCCACCGAATCATCCAAGCTCGCATCACTCGAGGAGGTATCTGTTTCACACCTCCCCTCACCAGCGGCCAACTCCTGGCCCTGGTCTGTGGCTTCTCTGACGGACTCCTCCATCTTTTCCCGCTCAGCTTCCATCTTGCTGACTGTTTCTTTAAGGCACGTCTCCGCCCTCTGGAGAGTATCACAGGACATCTGTAGCTCCTTCACCTGAGCTTCCAGATCTAGGGTCTTTCCCCGGAGACCATCATTCTCCTCACGGGTGTCTTGCAGAGTGGTCTCAACCACTTGGCGCACTTGCTCTGCACCCGCCTTATCCTCCTCTAGTTTTTCCTTCACCTTGAGGAGATCCTCATAATCTCTCTTACTCTGTTGCAGTTCCCTACTGCGTTCACCACACACCTTCTTGGAGTCACACAGCTCCTGGTTGAGCTGTTTGCGCAGTCGTTCTAGGATTTGTTCACGTCCAGAAACACCATCCTGCCGCGCCTCCTTCTCAAGCTTCAACTGCAAAACCTCTTCCTTGATTTTGCGGCGGTCCTCCTTAATTGCGTAGAACATTTCCTTCCAATGGTTAATTTCCGCGTTGCTTCCCTCCACGTCTCGCTGCCAGTTCCTCATAACCTGGTATATTTTCTGCTGTTCAGACTCCAGGTTCAGCTGGTCTGCGGACACGTCACTCTGACACTGTTGCCTGATAGGCTCCAGTTCCTGGTCATGACTGGCCACCTTCTCTTTCGGGGCTGTCAGATCCTGATCCGTCAGTCTCAGTACCGTTCCGGAGGTTGCTACTGGAAACGTCACCTCCTCTTCTACCTCTAAAGGAGGATCCACACTTGAAGCATAGGCACACAGTACTACATTCTTTTTATTTTCATTTTCAGCCAAGTCTACAGGAGCAACCTTTTTGTGGCCCTTGCGCCGTCTACGAGATGGGGACTCTCTCACCTCGTCTAGCCCCTCCTGACTGAACTCACTTTTTACTTTCATAGTGTCACAGTCAGCTACGGGGTCTGTGTCACTACCCATGGTGTTGTGGACTAACAGGTCACCTCCCACTTTGACGTCACCCCCTTCTACTGGAGTTACCCCGTTATCAACGGTCACATTGTCATTTTTAGGAAGCACCAACCCACAACCAGTAACAATTTTCAGTTTTCTACACTCCACACTCTTGTGAAAAGCCGCCCCTTTTTTTAGACTCCACCCCCTTTTTAACAACCACACCGGCAGGGTAATTTTTACACAAAAAATCAGCAGTAGTCTTAGGACTCAGTTCACAACATCTCTTACCACCTCCCCGGGCACTCTGGGACAACACTGGCGCCCCCGGAGAGTCCATAGAATGGTCCACTGCCGCCATTCCATATGGTGCCCACAGCTCCTGCGGTTCCTGCACCATGTCCAGTAAAAGTTTCCCAAATACCTGCTCCGGTCCCAACCGGCCCTTCAACCGCTCAATAGCTCCAGACAGATCTGCTGCTTTGCTCACAGCCATCGTGGTACACTGTTCACACTAGCACTTCATCGCTCTCCCGGAAAAATTTTCGTGGCCCCACCAAGCCACCGCAAAACCGGATTTGAGTGCGATGAGAATCTTCGCAACCCCGCCGAGTTGCCGCAAGATGCTTTATACTTCGTGAGCCCCGCCGAGCCACAGCAAACCAGGGTTGAGTGCGACGCCAATCTTCACAACCCCGCCGAGTTGCCGCAAGATGCTTTATCCACACTCGTCGTCCTGTGCCGTTGCCCCTAGCAACCAGGGTTGTCGTTGCCACTAGCAACCGGGCTGCCGTTGCCCGCATTCTCCACCATATGTAAGGTAGCGCTCGTCATCATACTGGGGGTAACTCGCTTCGCTGCGTCAATCAATGCACACGTGCAATGTCTTTACGTTTTTCACACAGTGTTGCAGTTTATTATGGCACTTCATAAACCGCTGTTCACACACAGTTCATCTTAGTCCGCCACCGGCAGGTTTACACACATAAACAATTCATGAGCCAAGTGGCACACCGGCCCACTTGCTCCAGGGTACAGCTTACGGCAAGGTAATAAAGTAGCAATGTTCATATCACAATGTCCATATAGCACCGGGTATTACCTTTGCCGGGAATAGCTGTCTCAGTCCGTTACTCTGCCACCACTGTGGCTCTGCGGCTTCCCAGGTAGGGGTCTCCAGCCATCGTTCCGTCTAAGGCTACTGGTATGTCTCCACTCACATCCAGCCTGCGCCTTTCAGGACTCTTCCACAAGCCGGCTTTCCCTCAAAGGCCACTGACATCCATGCATCGGATCCAGGCTTAGCCTTTCAGGCTGCCAGGCTTCACTCTCGGCCTCACTAGGCCTCTCACAAACGGTATCACGGTATCCCACACACATGGGGAACAGGCCTCACACCGAACACACCTGTCTCAAATTAAGCAGGGTTTATATATGCTGTGCACAGACAGCCACATACTGACAGGACCTTGCTGATGTCACAGTCATGTGATCAGTCAGCTGTGTGTATAGGTCCTGTGTGCTGTCCCAGTCATGTATACAGAGCTTTACTGTGCATGCAGGACCTGGGTGATGTCACAGTCATGTGACCAGTCAGATAAAGGGGAAGGTACATGGTCCGGTAAGCACATCCTGGACCATTTACAGTAATGCTAGCAACCTGCTGCATTACAACAGGCAAAACTAAACGTGACGGGGGTTAACCGCCAATAGCGGCAGACATATATAGGGCCTGTGAGCTAGGGAACCCGGTGCCGAGCAGTACCTTTTTCCCCTTTCAATTCTGAGGATGCAGATACCATTGAATACAATGGTGAAGGAGGGGGCTGTTGGCCCCTTCTTTCAGTATTTAGCCTGTGTGTCTGAGATTCAGAACAGCAGGTGTGATGATGTCAATTGATGATGCCTGCTGCATGGAATGGAGCAACACACCAGGGGAACAGGGGCCAGGTGAGTTTTTTTTATTTTGTTAGACAGTGGCTATG
Organism: Phyllobates terribilis; assembly: GCF_046119375.1. Taxonomy (NCBI): domain Eukaryota; kingdom Metazoa; phylum Chordata; class Amphibia; order Anura; family Dendrobatidae; genus Phyllobates; species Phyllobates terribilis. The sequence goes on from NW_027362765.1 coordinate 108,113,637, forward strand.
GAGGTCTCATAATGTGTATAAGAAGGCTGTTTATCACTATTATACTGTTTGGTGACTGTGGTGGCCATCATATTGTATTGTGGGGTGTAGGGACCATCACACTGAATGGATGGCTGTAGGGGCCATCATACTGTGTGGGAGGTTGTGGGAGCCATCATACTGTGTGAAGGACTGTGAGGGCCATCATACTGTGTAAGGTGCTGTGAGGGCCATCATACTGTGTGAGGTGCTGTGAGGGCTATTATTCTGTGTGAGGTGCTGTGATCATACTGTGGGCTGTAACTGTGGGGGCATCATAATGTGGGGGGAAATGTGTGGCATCATACTGTGGGAGCTTGCTATGGGGATATCATACTGGGTGTGTGGGTGGTACTGCGGGGCAAATTCTGTGGGAGAATTCACTGTGGGATATCATATTGTGGGGGGGGGCATTTATCATATTATATGGGGTCCATTAAAGGGATAACATAGTCGGTGAGATTGAACACTAAGGGGTTTCAGTAGCAGCACTACTTCTGTGTTCATTCTGCAACAGATGACCCTCTCCCTGTGTTTAGTTGGGAGGTTTTCCCTTCTGTAACTATACCTATGTGCCATGATCCCACCTACTCCGCCAAATATTTTTTTCCTTTTTTTTGGAGGGGGAGAGCAATATGGGCTCTTTCTATGGGGCCTCATGATTTCTATGTATGCCCCTGACTGTGACACTGTGTTGTACCTACTCTAGGGTCTGGTTGGTAGAGCATGGCAATGGGTTTATGTCTTCGTGTTCTTTCAATTTCTTTGTCATGCTTTGCCCTGTTTCAATTAACTTCTTTCCACAAATGAACAAACCTTTGGGTCCTAACTGCAGTTCCACATGGACTGTTGATAAAGAAAAAGGAATGTCATAACCTCTATATCGGGCGTGCATAATATAGATTGATTTAAGGAGTGTGCACCAAGATGGCAGTGAAATGCCACCTGTAGCCTTGTGAGGTTTGCATTAGATCTATTGATGGGTAGGCTGTAAACATTCATGAATTAGAGCAATGTTTTTAATATTTTCCTATAGAGCATTGAAAGCTTCTGGTGATGTCATTTCAGGATTTAATTATGACCGGGGATTGTAATCACTAATGCAATACTGGTATAGATAATGAGGAGGGAATGACATGGATGTGTCTGAATTACATTGTATGATATCACTACAGAGAGCCGTAACTGTGTGACTATGAAACAGACAAGGCAAGTAAGAGAAAAAATAACATATTTAGAGGATGCCAGTGTAGCTTCATTTACAGGAGGATAATTGTTAATACATTGTGGAAAATGGATAATGTGATGCTGCAATAAGCTATTTACAGTATAATGAGCTACAAGGCATGGCTGTTACAGAGCTCTGATGCAGACGCTCTTTGCATGTGGAATCAGAAAACGATCTACTGTTTAAATCAGGTTTTTGTGTTAAATGTTGTTTTTTTATTATTTTTGGCGATGTTTTTTTTTTCTTATATATATCGTAATCTGTATTAAAAATTAAAAAATAGAAATCTTGCAATTTTCACACCGGCCACTGGGGCTTTTTTAGACTCTTATTTACTTCTGTTTCAGGAAACAACACGTGTACATAGCCACAATGGCCAAATCTCAACTCTATGTTTTGTATTGAAGCATCCAATGAACGTGCACAAAGAGGGAGATTTGACATCGCATAATGTGATTGATGGATAATAATAAAAAATAATAATAATCTTTATTTATATAGCGCCAACATATTCCTCAGCGCTTTACAATTTAGAGGTTCATATAAAACAGTCATAAGTAACAAAGTTAAAGATAATACAATAATTAAAGTATAAATACCACATTTTGCGGATTATAAGATGCACTAGTTTATAAGACGCACCCCAAATTCTGGGGAGGAAAATATGGAAAAATGTTTTTTAATAAACCGGTGCGTGTTATAATCAGCTTACCTGGGGGGCAGGGTTGGTAGAGTTGGGTCCCAGGGTTGCTGCTGACTGAGGCAAGAGATGCTGGCAAGGCTGGAGATGTTGCTGAGGCAGTACAGGGTGTTCGGAGGCAGGAGTCGGCTGCGGGCCCTATACTGTCTACCACGTTCTGCTCCAGGTGTTTGGTGGTGCGGTGGCTCCGCCAACATTTTGTGGAAGCCGGAGCCCCGCACCTTCCATCCTCTCCTATGCGGTGGACTCCGGAAAAATGGCCGCTGGAGGTATCGCATGCTCAGATTGAGATCGTGGCACCGAGATCTTATATCCCGAGACAGCATGGGGCCCGCAGTCGACTCCTGCATCCGAACCCCCCGTCCTGCCACCGCAGCATTTTCTGCCTCGCCAGCATCTCCTGCCTCAGCCAGCAGCAATCTTGAGACACCGAAATGCGTGCTGCACACGTGCACACTGATGACACGCAGGTGACATCTGTGGGTCATTAGCGTGACACGTACCGGCACCTGGGAGTCAGCGGTACAGTTCGCACTGATGCCTGACACTGGCCCCTGAAGGCAGCTCTCATCATTGTACCATGCTCGTGCTGAGATAAGCTCGAGAAGGGGACAATGTTCAGAGTTGTATTCAGCGCTCGCTGTTTACATCAAGTGTAAAATTAAGATTAAAATAAAAAAAAACTTATACTCACCTTAATACCTGAGTACATCCAGTGTAAAATGAAGAATTAAATTAAAAAAATGGCGTGGGTTCCCACGTCATTTTTATAACCAGCAAAGGGAAAGGCGACCACTGGGGGCTGATATTACTAGCCAGAGAAAGGGCCATTAGCCAAAAATGTTTCCTGGCTATTAATAACAGCCCACAGCTATTTGATTAGCGTTTACTGACTAAATTACAGGGGGACCCCAGAAAGAATTGACATAGCTGGGACGATGAACTGCGGTAAACTCAATGAGATCACCGCGGGCACCGTGAGAATTTTCACTGAGGTTACGGCAGTTCATCGTTCCAGCTCGCAGTGAACTGCACATGGGAACACAGTTTCAGTGACCGGCGTTACCCTCTATGATGTCACCGCCTGTCACTGAAGCTGCGCTCACAGCAGCTCGTTGTCTTATGGTTTGCAGCCTGGACGGTAGCATCATGCCACTGTTCAGGTTGTAAACCAAATATCACAGAGATGGATTACGGCGAGGGACAGTATGTCGGACAGGTGAGTATAATGTTTGTTTTTTGTTTTTGTTTTTTTTTTTACAGGGGACAAGGGCTTCAATGGATTAGGTGAAAGGTGAGTATTTTTGTTGTTTATTATTTTCTGTCTTTTACAGCGGATCCGACTTCAGAGGAATAGGCGTAAGGTGAGTATGAATGTGTTTTTTATTTTTAAATAAATGTGTAAAACAGTGTGGACTTTTATTTCAAATAAAGGATTTTATTCAGGCTCTGTATTTCTTTTTCAACTTTTATTATGGGATTAGTAATGAGGGTGTCTTATAGACGCCTTTGTTTCCATTACTAACCCCTGGGCTTCATGTCAGCTGCCAATACAAGGCTCACATGAACCCCAACCCTATTACCCCATTTGCCACCGCACCAGGGCAAGTGGCATGAGCCGAGGCTAAATGCCAGATTTGGGGCATCTTATTGATGTGACATTTTTGGGGCCACTGAGGGCGGATGTTATTAGCCTCAGAGGGGTCCAGTATTCATGGCCCTTTCACTGGCTATTAATATCAGCCCACAGCTGTCTGTTTAACCTTTGCTGGTTAGAATTTATAGGGGGACCCTACTTCAATTTTTTTCTGGAGTCCCCCTGTAATCTAGCTAGTAAATGCTAATCAAACAGCTGTGGGCTGTTATTAATAGCCAGGGAACATTTTTGGCTAATGGCCCCTTCCCTGGCTAGTAATACCAGCCCCCAGTGGTTGGTTTACCCTCTGCTGGTTATGAAAATGACGTGAAAGCCCATGCCATTTTTTTAAATGAATTCTTTATTTTACACTGGATGTACTCAGCGGGGGCTGAATACAACTCCCATCATTGTCTCCTGCTAGTGCTGATCTCAGCGTGAGCAGGGGACAATGATAAGAGATGCATTCAGCAGCCAATGCCTGGGATCAGTGTGAACTGTACTGCTTTTCCCAGGCGTCGGTACATATCACACGGACATACGAACAGTACACGGATGTGATACATGGACACACGGATGTCACACGTATGCCACACGGATGTCACATATGGACATACGGATGGCACACGGATCTCACTAGCACTGTTTTTTTCCTGTTCAGGAATCACTAGGACGTGTGAAGGAGGAGTTAAGGAGACCATTAACTTGCATTGTGTACCCCTTGCCTGCTGTAGATCAGAGCTGATGATATTTGCTACATTTATAAACATGTCCTACTGTATGGTTTCCCTTGTAAGCATAAGCAGAACACGAAGAAGGGAGCGGTCAGCCAGTGTTTACCCCCCTCTCCCTATTACCTGCTGCTGTCAGCGAGAACAGGCTTCATCAAGCATTATAGCTTTTGCCGATAGTACCTATACAATTTCATCGATAGTTCTTTTTATCCTCTATTACAGCAAAAACCAAACTATTATTGTTATACCATACTACCAAATATTTCGGAATATAAGACACACTTTACTATAAGACGCACCCCAGGTTCAGACAGCAGAAAATAGGAAAAACATTTTTCCTATTGATTAAAACGTCCCTGGTGGTGTAAAGTGGAGGGGACATTATCACTAATTTGAATGTACTAGGGTAGAATATGGAGGGAATAGATCTATTGTTAGCATTTCTCAGTAGCATGTGTACTATACACACACAGCTCTGCTACATATGAACATATGGACATACACAAAGCTCTGCTACATATGCATATATAGACACAGCTCTGAATATATGCATATATAGACACACACACAGATAACACTGCTGCATGCACATTTATAGACTATGTAATGCAGCGCCTTGCTGCATTGCTAAAATGTCCAGGGGGTGTGCTCTCGCTGACCATGTACCCCCCCTCAGGTGACTGATCACATGACTGTGACATCATCACAGGTCCTGTGTGCACAGAAAGATATATAAATCCTGGTGGTTTTGAAACAGTTAGAGAGGCCTGGTGAGGAAAAGGCTAGATCCCTGTGTTTGGGACGTCAGTAGGCCTGGAAGGCACGTGGCTTGGAGACCACGGCTGGGGAGCCTTAAAGCCACAGCTGTGGCAGAACAGAGCTGTGAGAAGCAGCTAAGACCCGGCAAAGGTAAAAATGGTTCTTTATATGGATATTTATGCTGTACCTTGCTGAAGTCTGTATCTGAAGCCAAGCGGGCATAGCTGCCACTGAAAGGCTCTAGGATATTACATGTGTAACATTCCTGCGAGCCACTGAGATGGACTATGTTATAAGCAGTTTATGATGTGTGATAAACTGCTGGACTTTAGTTTACTGGAAAACGTGGGTTGTGTGCTTTAATTGACCGGTGAAGTGAGTGACCCGCCCCAACATGATCGATACCGCTACCTTACAACATACACAGCTTTGCTGCATAAACATTTATACACACATGCAGCTCTTACATTAACACACACACTATACATTACCACATCTTGAAGTTGCTTCCAGGCATGTGACTGATCACATCAACTGAAGAGTCCTGGTTTTAGTCGGGTAGATGGTCCTTTAGCTGCTCAGGACATGTAACCTCCATGCAGGTCTCAGTAGCTTGCTCTCCTGCCCTGCACCAATCACATAGATCATTGTGGGGCAGAAGGAGAGAGGGCAGCTCTCTCTGAGATCGGGAAGAACCTAGTGTGAGCATTCTCCCCCAATCATAGGATGCTACCACCTGACTTTAAGATGCACACACTTTTTAGCAAGAGTTTTTCTTGCTAAAAAGTGCGTCTTATAGTCTGAAAAATATGGTATATCACAATTATCAGCTATTTAGTAACCACTATTTTCCATGTAATATGTCAATTAGCAGAAGATAATCTGTAGACAATCGGCTACTTTCAGTCACAACCATAACATATAGTTTATAATCTATAATTGATGGAACATTATAAATAGTGTAAAAAATAACATCAATGGGTATCCAAGGCTAGAACCCCTGCTGAAACCTTGAGCAAAGGGGCCCAAGTGCATGAATATTGGGTGATTCTCTACAGCTCTTTTTGAACCCTAACCTGAGGATATGTGATTCTTAGCTTAAGAGGAAGTGCACAAGACATCTTTTTCAGGTGGATTCCACCTGAAAAAGCAGTAAAATAATGTAAAAAAAATTAATATATGCACAGCAATGTCAAAACAACTTGCTGTTCACATGTCCTGCCTTATGTCACTTCTTTTACCAGCTTCAGGCTTCGAAAGCTGGGAAGCAGCTAAAAAAAATGACTGGTCCTTTCTTCAGGAGGCTACTATTTTATAGATGGAATGTTAAAAAAAAAGATGCTAGCGGCAAAGTAGCCACAAAAGATGTCCAAAATATGTCAGAAAAGATGTTTCTGGGAAAACACCGCTGGCTTCTTCCTACAGTAAAAACTATGTGGGTATGCTGTCATCTAAAAGACGCCATATGCACATACCCTAATCAACCATGTAAACCAGGTAATGCAGATAAAGAGAAGACCACACATATCATAAGCTCAGAATTAAAGAAGTTGTCCACTACTTAGACAACTCCTTGTCATTCCCCACACTTGGCCCTGATAAAAATAAAAAAACTTATACTCACCTTCCATGCTGGTGCTGTTCCTGCGGTGTCAGCACTCGCTCTCCCCAGGGCTGTTGTTGTGACACGTGACCCCGGCGCCCAATCAGCGCTGATATCACTGTCCCACTTCCTGTCGAATTGAACATGAAGAGGAAGTCAGAGATCAGATCCAACCCACAATTCCTTTTCATGCTCAATCCATACGAAGGTGGGGACAGTGACGCCAGCACTTACTGGGCACTGGGGTAACGTGTCACAACAACCGCGTGAGAGCCCCAGGGAGAGTGAGTGCGGACACTGCTGGAAAGGCGCCAGCACGGGAGCTGAGTATAAGATTTTTTATTTTATCGGAGCTAAGCGTGGGGTATGAGAAGGGGTTGTACTAGTAGTGGACAACCCCTTTAAGGTTGACATGCACAATGTCAGGAGATGACTGTATGCACTGCACAATTTTGGCGTTTGTGGTTGCTCATTATATTAGGGAGTAATTATTGCTGCCTGGATGGTGACCTTTAACACCAGGTACTACATCCAACATACCAAAAGAAATAAAACACAAAGTAAATTTGCCCATTCACAAAAAAAAGAGCAATGTATGAATAATGGCTTCCTCTAGTGATAGAACATGCAACTTCCAGAACAGGAGTCGTTGTGACCATATTTGACCATATCCATTGATAAATTGTTAGTATTATTGGAATGTCTCAGGAAATTAGAGCAAACAGTAACTATGCATCATATATAAAATATGAGGCAGCTGACACTGAGTTATATGTCACATTAATAGTAGCTGCAAAACAAAGTAAAACCAGACAGAATTCTCAGACTCTGGCAGAATTAACTATACAAACAAAGGAGCATAATAATCCTCATGCAAAGCAGTTTCCATCCCCAGAGCTGGTCTAACTCATACCAGATGAGGTCATAAATAAGACTCCTGTCACACACAAATCTGCAAAAAACTCTTTATCAGCAAGAGTGCATTGAAAGGAAATGTTAAGAAGGTAAATGCCTTTTAGGATTTAGGATGTTACAGGATTCAGTAGAACCATTCACTTCTAATGTTGCATATTTCTGGGCTTTGTGTTACCCTATCTGTTACCCTAAATACCTAGATCACATTACATGGAGATAAACCTTTCATTCAACCTAAACATTAATCCAAAAAGTGTGATATCTGTCGCACCATCTCATGTTGGACCTGTGCACAGAACGTTTAGTCCGAGCTTTGCAAACACTATAATGCACCATTATGTGAATAGACTTGCGCTCTGAGCACAGACCAAGTCGATTTTCCAAAGCATCATAACCACTTAAAGGGAATCGGGTCAGTAAGTGCAACCTCTCCAAATTGCATACATGGGCATGCAGATGTTTGAAGTGTAAATCCATCAACACTTTTGCATCTTCTATCTGTTGCAGCATTCCTCAGAAATTAACGGTTTAATTCACATGGAACTGAGACGTTACAGTGAAACTGTCATGTACAATAACGCTACTAACCTACAAATATAGGGTAAATCTGCAGGTTAATAGCATTAAGAAGTTGCTGGCCGCAGTACTGAAAGCCCTGGCTTTCAGTCATGCAGGTGTGCTCAGAGCATCTACTGTCACCGTTCACAGCACTATGAGCGGCAGCTCTAAGCATGCCCTGGCACTGATTAACAGCCGGCTATGCACTGATGCACTGCTGTGAGTAGTGACTGTAATTGCTCCGGGCTCACCTACACGACTGAAAGCTGTCGGCTCCCGGGAGGAATAATGTTCATTTTCTCCCATGTGCTACACTTTTAGTACAGCGGACGGGCACCTTCATAATGCTATTAACCTGCAGATTAAACCTATATCTGCAGATTAATAAAGTTATCGGAGTTGACAGGGTTCCTTTTCGTTCTCTGGGTGTGACAGAGCATATCTAGAGCCTCTGCCTTCCAAGTTTGTTTCCCCACCTGGCACCAGACTCTTTCAGATTCCTTGCCTGGCACCTGATGGCACACAATAACTTATAAATTAAGATTAAGAGGCAAACAGCCTTGGGAAGGTAGAGGCTTGCTAAGTGCTTTGTCACTCCCAGAGCACTTAACGCCTCATTTGCATATTAATGAAAAGCTGATTTTTTTTTTAAATGCTGGAACAGCTAGAAGACATAAAGATGCCAATGGTTTTAGCTTTCAAAGACCTGTATGCCCATATAGGCGGTTTGGGAGAGATGGGAGGGTTTCTTACAGACAGATTTTCTTTAACTGGCAACAAGCACAAAACAGAAAAATGTTGGTGAAAGTGATACACAAAGTCTACTACAAAGTTGCAACACCAAGCGCCAATCAACATGCAGGGATTGCCTGCCACTCATTGTAATGCCGCAGCCATGGTGGTTGTGGCATTACAGTGATTGGCTGGCCGACAGCATCATCAGGTCTGTATCAGACCTGGCGCCGCTCTGCTTATCAGTCTACTCCGCAATCAGGCAGTGTAGGGAGAGATGCTGCTGAGCTAGGGAGAGATTTGGTTGTGTATTAGGTGGTGTAGGGAGAAAACAAGTACATTACACATATCCATCTCAACAAACAGTCCTTCTGAGGACTAATCCATCTGCAGAGATATCAGGCAGGCAGTGTATATAGGCAGGCAGGCAGTGTATATAGCAGACTGCAGTGCATATAGCACAAGAGGCTCCATTCCAGTTCTGCCTTCTGCTGCTGTTAGATATTTCTAGACAAAGGCCCAGGTCTCAGGGGCCAAGAATACTTTTTTTGGATCTTAATAATCATTATTTGCTTATAAAGCAATCCAGAGAACACTGTTTTTCTGCGCCATTTGCTTGTTGGCACTGCAGAATACAGCCAGGTCCTTTCCATATTACAGCGATAAAAATCCAGCTATTTAAAACTGTTTACCTACAGATCAGGTATTTAAAACTGTGGTTTCTCGGTCACACGGATCACATATAATTGCGCTGAAAATGCTGCCACTTTTGGCCTCCATTCAAATTTTTTTTCAGTGTGTCAGCAAAGTTTTTGACACCGGTTTGCTGTTCAAAATAGTTACCTACAGGCCAGGTATTTAAAACTGTGGTTTCTCCGTCACACGGATCACATATAATTGCGCGGAAAATACTGCCATTTTTGGCCTCCATTCAAATTTTTTTTCAGTGTGTCAGCAAAGTTTTTGACACCGGTTTGCTGTTCAAAAAAGTTACCTACTTGCCAGGTATTTAAAACTGTGGTTTCTCCGTCACACGGATCACATATAGTTTCCCTGAAAATACTGCCATTTTTGGCCTCCATTCAAATTTTTTTTCAGTGTGTCAGCAAAGTTTTTGACACCGATTTGCTGTTCAAAATAGTTACCTACAGACCAGGTATTTAAAACTGTGGTTTCTCGGTCACACGGATCACATATAATTGGGCTGAAAATGCTGCCACTTTTGGCCTCCATTCAAATTTTTTTTCAGTGTGTCAGCAAAGTTTTTGACACCGGTTTGCTGTTCAAAATAGTTACCTACTGGCCAGGTATTTAAAACTGTGGTTTCTCGGTCACACGGATCACATATAATTGCGCTGAAAATGCTGCCACTTTTGGCCTCCATTCAAATTGTTTTTCAGTGTCTCAGCAAAGTTTTTGACACCGGTTTGCTGTTCAAAATAGTTACCTACTGGCCAGGTATTTAAAACTGGGGTTTCTCCATCACACGGATTACATATAACTTCGCTCCAAATTCAGCCATTTGTAGTGAGCGTGGAAGATATTGTCCTCCATTAAAAATGGGCAAGGCGCATGGCAAGGGACGGGGAACTGGACGTGATGGTGATGGTGCATGCAGAGGTCGAGGCCATGGGCAAGCTGAAATTGTGCCACAACAAACACCCACATCTTCTCGCCCAACCTTCCTGTCCCAATTCCTAGGGGACCGCAGCACACCACTATTGAACCCAGAGCAGTGTCAAAAGGTTGTTGCTTGGATAGCGGATAATGCTTCCAGTCACTTAGCCACCACCACCCTGTGTTCCACATGGTCAAGTCTCAGTAGCCGTGAGTCTGGACTGCATATTCCTCACCTTGATCCTCCTTCCTCCCACCATGCCGAGTGCCCGGAGACAACTGATCCCACACTTGGACATTCAGTCACAAGCTGAAAGCACTGCAGCATGTTAAGGGTCCAAGTGGTGGAACCTCTGTGCTGTAATGCAAGGAAGGACCAGAGTGGCATGATTAAGTGCCTACCCGGACCGACCCTGGCCACACGGCGGCTTAGTCGACTCCGTGAACCAAGGAGGGACCCGGAAGGTGAACCAGGTGCCACTCTGGGACCGACCTTGTGTGAGAGCAGGCGACTACCACGGGCCAGATGGCTGAAGCTGACAGGCACAGCAGATGAGCACGGCAGGTAGACAGGCAGGTGATGCGCGTAGGCAAGCAGGCGGGCACGGCAGGTAGACAGGCAGACAGACATAGCTGATGGACAGGCAGGCGAGCACGGCTGATAGACAGGCTGGCGGGCACGGCTAATCGACAGGCTGGCGGGTACTGGAACCTGAGGGCTGAGGAGAGTGTTAGCACACAAACAACAACCTTGCACTGGCACCTCCATTTTGGAGGAGGTGCTTAATATAGGAGTAGTCCTCCGGCCACTGGCCGGGAACTCTTTAGGACGGCGCGCGGGGCCCCTTTAAGAGGGAGGGACCGCGCGCCCTAAGTACACTGCCCGGGAAACTGCGCGTGGTGCACGCACCCCGGGCATAAGCAGCAGGGGAGCTGTAGGATGCCGGATTGGGACCGCGGCGGTGAGTGGATCGGTGTCTCTGCCCGGCAGGAGGCAGAGATGCCCACGCTACAGTACCCCCTCTTTACGCCCCCTCTTCTTCAGGCCCACAAGAAATTTTTCTAGAAGAAGAGGAGCATGAATGTTCTCCCTGGGCTCCCAAGACCTCTCCTCAGGACCAAACCCCTTCCAATCCACAAGAAAGAAAGTCCTTCCTCTTACCCTCCTGATGGCCAAAATATTTTCTATCTCAAAGACGTCCGCAGCGGAGACTGGAGCTGGAGTGGTACCTGGATCGTCAGAGAAAGAATTAAGGACAACCGGCTTGAGGAGAGACACATGAAAGGAATTGGGAATCCGTAAGGAGGCAGGGAGTTTCAGCTTGTATGCCACTGCATTTATTTGGTTCAGAATCTCGAAAGGACCGATGAACCGCAGGCCCAACTTGTATGATGGTATCTTGAGACGGACATATTTGGAGGAAAAAATCTGGGAGGAAAGCCAGACCTTGTCTCCTGGACGGAACAGAGGCGGATCCAGACGTCTTTTATCAGCATGTGCTGAAGATGCGCAGATCTAGTGTCTTCCCAAATCGCTGAAAATTCACTGACAAGAGACTCCGCGGCAGGATTGTCCACTGAAGAGGAGACGGGAAATGGAATCCAGGGGTGACGACTGAAAACGACAAAAATTGGAGACTTAGCAGAGGACTCACTCACATGGTTGTTATAAGAAAACTCGGCCCAAGGCAGGAGTTCTACCCAATCGCTATGGTGAGCGTTGACAAAGTGCCGAAGAAAACTGGTAAGGATCTGATTGATACGTTCCACTTGACCACTGGACTGAGGATGATAGGCCGAGGAAAAGTCCAAAGAGACATCCAGAAGCTTGCGCGTGGCTCTCCAGAAGCGAGAAGTGAACTGAACTCCTCGGTCCGAGACAATGTGGAGGGGTAAGCCGTGGAGACGTAAGATGTGACGGATGAAGTCCTTAGCCAGAACAGGTGCGGACAGAAGACCCGGCAGAGGGATGAAGTGAGCCATCTTGGAGAAGTGGTCGGCGACCACCCAAATGACAGTACAACCGGCCAATACAGGAAGATCCGTGATGAAATCCATTGCAATATGTTGCCACGGAGCGGAAGGCACGGGAAGAGGAAGAAGACGACCGGCTGGGAGGTGCCTAGGTATCTTGTTATGGGCACAAGAGGAACAAACCGCGACAAAATCTGCAACATCCTTGCGCAAGGTGGGCCACCAATAATCTCGAGCAATGAGCACAAGTGTCTTCCTCTGGCCAGCATGACCAGCCGGTTTAGACGAATGGCCCCAGAGTAAGACCCTCTTCCGATCCTGAGCCGCTACAAAGGTCTTACCAGGAGGTAGATGAGACAGGTCAAACGGAGCAACAGTCATTATTCTGGAGGGGTCAGTGATGTGTAGAGGCTCCTCCTCTTGGTCAGTAAACAGAAAAGAGCGGGATAGAGCGTCAGCTTTAATGTTCTTGTCTGCTGGGCGGTAATGGAGAGTGAAGCAGAATCAAGCAAAGAACAAAGACCATCTGGCCTGACGCAGGTTTAGTCTTTGGGGGGTCTGCAAATACGCGAGGTTTTTATGGTCAGTGTAGATGATCACCGAGTGCAGAGCCCCCTCAAGCAAGTAGCGCCACTCCTCCAGCGCTAATTTGATGGCCAGCAGTTCACGATCTCCTATGGAGTAATTGCGTTCGGACGAAGAGAAGAGTTTGGAGAAGGAGAAGAAGCCGCAGGTCACCATTCGCCCGGATGAGGATTTCTGGGTGAGCACTGCTCCGGCCCCAGAGGAGGCATCAACCTCTTGGAAGAACTGTTTATTGCAATCAGGACGATGTAGCACTGGAGCGGAGAAGGCTTGCTTAAGAGAGACAAAGGCATTCTCTGCCTCGGAAGTCCATTCCCCGGGATTTGCTCCTTTATGGGCGAGAGCAGAGATGGGAGCAGTTCGGGAGGAGAAATGAGGAATGAAGAGGCGGTAATTGTTAGCGAATCCCAGAAACCGCTGTATAGCCTTCAACCCCTCAGGTCGGGGCCACTTTAAGACGGCAGACACCTTCTCGGGATCCATCCGCAGTCTGGTCTTAGATCTCAGAGATGATATACCCCACAAATGGTAGGGAGGTCTGCTCAAAGAGGCATTTCTCGTACTTAGCATGCAGGTGATTCTTCCAGAGTCGCAGAAGTACCTGACGAACATCCCTCCAGTGTGAGGGCAGATCAGGGGAGAACACCAAGATATTGTCCAGGTACACCACCACGCAGGAATACAGGAGATCTCGGAAGATGTCATTTACTAACTCCTGGAAGACGGAGTACGCCGCCTGTGTGCCCATTTTAGAACGTCACCTACAGCTTCCGCCACCCTTGCCGTGTTTCAGCAGCATTTGCAGCTTCTGGCTCGCAGACTGATTTGTGATGTCACCACGCGTTGGAACTCTACACTGCAGATGTTGGGAAGGATTTGTGAGCAGAAGAGGGCAGTTGTTGAGTACCAGCATCAACAAGGCCATCGGTATTCAGATTCAGTTCAGACTCCACACATAAGACCTCAGGAGTGGACATGGATGTCAGACATATGTACCATCCTCCAAAACTTTGAGGACTCCACCAACATGGTGAGCGGCGATGATGCCATAATTAGCGTCACCATCCCGCTTCTCTATCTTCTGAAATGCTCTCTGCTCACAGTCAAAGAGGATGCATTGCAGGCGGAGCACGATGAGATGGAGCAAGGAACCATACAGGGTGATTACACACAGCCCAGCCTCATCTCATCCCAACGTGGATTGGGTGACAATGAGGAAGAGGAGGAGGAAGAACAGGAGCTAGTTTCATGCGCTATAGATGGTACTACCTGCACAACTGTCATACCGTCTGTTCAGCATGGATGGCCAGAGGACAGATAGGAGGAGGAGGAGAACATGGTCAGTCATCTTCTTGGTGAGGACACGGAAGTCTTGTCTGTTAGCAGTCTGGCACGCATGGCTGAGTTTATGTTACGCTGCCTTTCCCAAGACCCTCGCGTTCTCAAAATTTTGGGTGACAGTCATTACTGGTTGGTGACACTTCTAGACCCATGCTACAAGGAGAACTTTATATCTCTTATTCCTGAGGCGGACAGGTCTACAAAAATGGGGCAGTAACAGAAGGCCCTTGTTGCGGAACTATTAAAAAAATTCCCATCTGAAAACACTGGCGGCAGAGGTCACAGTTCATTGAACAACCAAGGAGTACAGGCGAGAGAGACACAACTTCAATCCAGCAGAGGCAGGGGAACACTATCAAAGTTCTGGGAGAATTTTCTCAGCCCCTCCCATCGCACAAGCCCTGAGGCGCGGGGTACTCTCACAAGGAGTGCAAAGTTTGGGAAGATGCTGAGGGAGTACCTTGCCTACCATACCAACGTCCTCCGTGATTCCTCTGTGCCTTAGAATTATTGGGTATCTAAGCTGGATACGTGGAATGAACTGGCTCTCTACGCCTTGGAGGTCCTGGCCTGCCCCACCGCCAGCGTTTTATCAGAATGGGTTTTTAGTGCCGCTGGTGGAATTATAGCTGATAAGCGCATCCACCTGTCAACTGAAAATGCTGACAGGCTGACTCTTATAAAAATGAACAAAGGCTGGATTGGGCCAGACTTCTCAACACCACCGAATGATAGCAGAATAACATAATCTCAAATCCAGTGTCTTTTTTTGGGAGGTGTATTCCCATGCACCTCTTCACACCCACACATGGGTATACGCTTCCTGATTTTGGCTATTTGCTCTTGTCCTCCTCCTTCTCCTCATCCTCCACCACCATATCACCAGGGTGACTGTGATCCATGATGCAACACCCACATAATTTTTTTAAAGGGTGTTTATGATGCCCGTTAAAAAAATTTCTTACAGTATGTTCATGTATACCCCCCAGAGGTAAATGTTTGTCAGCCCATACACTTAGTGCATGGGCATTACAAGTATAGGAGACCCGCTCCTTTCTAACGTTTTTTTATGAGGCCCTCCTCCACGTCTCTGCCAAGGGGCATTGAAGTGCCTCCCAATTTTTGGCAGCCCTTGCATTCACTGCATAGGCAAACACAATGGGAGACCCACTTCCTAATAATGGGAACATTTTTTTTCAGGAGGCCCTCCTTTACGTCTCTTCTAAGGGGCATTGGAGTGCCTCCAAATTTTTGGCAACCCTTGCATTCATTGCATAGGCAAACACAATGGGAGATCCACTTCCTAATAATGGGAATATTGTTTTCAGGAGGCCCTCCTCTAAGTCTCTTCAAAGGGGTATTGGGGTGCGTCCAAATTTTGGGCAGCCCTGCCACTCACTGCATGCGCAATAACAGTATAAGAGACCCACTCTTTAGTAATGGGAACAATAAAACATAGCCGGCTGATGGCTCTCAAAGAATAATGAGGGCCGACTGCTGGCCCTTTAAGAATAGTAATGGTTGCCTGATGGCCCTATAAAAATAGGCTTTGTGACTTTCAGAATCCCTCCTTCATAAATGAAACAGGACGTGTCTGATGATGTGTCACACACCACATGGCCAGATAAGGTTGTAAAATGTTGAAATGGCATTTCCCAGTGAATGCATTTGTCTTGGTTGAAAGCAATGCAAAAGTGCAAAAACGCATCAAAAATGCTACGTGTGAACATAGCCCAAGGTGTGGAGAAGTATTTTTGGTTTTGGTTATTTATTTTGCCTTATATACACAAGTCATTACCCTGGAAAGGATGTTCCTTAACATATTTCCCAGGAAAATCCATTTTGGTTTCGTTTGTGTATGTTTTATTGTGAGTCCGTAAAAGTGGCGTAATACCTCACACAACATTGTTGACAGCAGTGACCTGGGAGTCAGAAATGCTTCCAGGGGTCTTCCCCATGCTGTTCCCATGTCAATTGAGCACTGTTCTCATCGATTTGGGCAATTCTTAGGTCCTCTGCAGACCGCCGGGGGGAGCCGCCTGGAAAAATGCTCGAGTTTCCCATAGACTGACATTGGGCTCGTTGCTTGGGTCGAGCACCCGAGTATTCCAATGTGCTCGACCCGAGCATCGAGCACCCGAGCATTTTAGTGCTTGCCCATCACTAATAACAATATAATAAAGCTTCCCTTCGGTAACAGGAGAACTTTTAGTGCCCCCTGCTCAGAACTTATGTTTCATATACAGTACAGAACAAAAGTTTGGACACACCTTCTCATTTAAAGATTTTTCTGTATTTTCCTGACTATGAAAATTGTACATTCACACTGAAGGCATCAAAACTATGAATTAACACATGTGGAATTATATACTTAACAAAAAATTGTGAAACAACTGAAAATATGTCTTATATTCTTGGTTCTTCAAAGTAGCCACCTTTTGCTTTGATGACTGCTTTGCACACTCTTGGCATTCTCTTGATGAGCTTCAAGAGGTAGTCACCGGAAATGGTTTTCACTTCACAGGTGTGCCCTGTCAGGTTTAATAAGTGGGATTTCTTGCCTTATAAATGGGGTGGGACCATCAGTTGTGTTGTGCAGAAGTCTGGTGGATACACAGCTGATAGTCCTACTGAATAGACTGTTAGAATTTGTATTATGGTAAAAAAACAGCAGCTAAGTAAAGAAAAATGAGTGGCCATCATTACTTTAAGAAATGAAGGTCAGTTACTGAGAAAAATTGGGAAAACTTTGAAAGTGTCCCCAAGTGCAGTTGCAAAAACCATCAAGCGCTACAAAGAAACTGGCTCACATGAGCACCGCCCCAGGAAAGGAAGACCAAGAGTCACCTCTGCTTCTGAGGATAAGTTTATCCGTGTCACCAGCCTCAGAAATCGCAGGTTAACAGCAGCTCAGATTAGAGACCAGGTCAATGCCACACAGAGTTCTAGCAGCAGACACATCTCTTCAATAACTGTTAAGAGGAGACTTTGTGCAGCAGGCCTTCATGGTAAAATAGCTGCTAGGAAACCACTGCTAAGGACAGGAAACAAGCAGAAGAGACTTGTTTGGGCTAAAGAACACAAGGAATGGACATTAGACCAGTGGAAATCTGTTCTTTGGTCTGATGAGTCCAAATTTGAGATCTTTGGTTCCAACCACTGTGTCTTTGTGCGACGCAGAAAAGGTGAACGGATGGACTCTACATGCCTGGTTCCCACCGTGAAGCATGGAGGAGGAGGTGTGATGGTGTGGGGGTGCTTTGCTGGTGACACTGTTGGGGGTTTATTCAAAATTGAAGGCATACTGAACCAGCATGGCTACCACAGCATCTTGCAGCGGCATGCTATTCCCTCCGGTTTGCGTTTAATTGGACCATCATTTATTTTTCAACAGGACAATGACTCCAAACACACCTCCAGGCTGTGTAAGGGCTATTTACACAGGAAGGAGAGTGATGGGGTGCTACGCCAGATGACCTGGCCTCCACAGTCACCATACCTGAACCCAATCGAGATGGTTTGGGGTGAGCTGGACCGCAGAGTGAAGGCAAAAGGGCCAACAAGTGCTAAGCATCTCTGGGAACTCCTTCAAGATTGTTGGAAGACCATTTCCGGTGACTACCTCTTGAAGCTCATCAAGAGAATGCCAAGAGTGTGCAAAGCAGTCATCAAAGCAAAAGGTGGCTACTTTGAAGAACCAAGAATATAAGACATATTTTCAGTTGTTTCACACTTTTTTGTTAAGTATATAATTCCACATGTGTTAATTCATAGTTTTGATGCCTTCAGTGTGAATGTACAATTTTCATAGTCATGAAAATGCAGAAAAATCTTTAAATGAGAAGGTGTGTCCAAACTTTTGGTCTGTACTGTATACACTGCTCAAAAAAATAAAGGAAACACTTAAACAACAGAATATAACTCCAAGTAAATCAAACTTCTGTGAAATCAAACTGTCCACTTAGGAAGCAACACTGATTGACAATCAATTTCACATGCTGTTGTGCAAATGGAATAGACAATATATTATTGGCAATTATCAAGACATCTTCAATAAAGGAGTTGTTCTGCAGGTGGGGACTGTGACGCTCGCAAGCCCTGCCCTGGGAAGATGGGGTACTCGGAGCCGGGTCAGATGTTGAGAACGGGGATGCAGTCGTGGCCTGGACCCATTCCGTGCCCAGGGCCGTCACATTAAAAATGATGTTAGGGCTTTCCGGGTTGAGTGGTAATTGTCGACTACGCCACCTGTGGTGTCTGGTGAAGGGGCCACCAGCGCCGCTACAGTCCGCTGAGGCCCGGTGTCATGGCGGCTAAAGTTCTCGCTGCTCCCCACAGGCAGAGCACGGCCTCAGGGCAGGCAAGACAGGATGAAGGGGGTAGTTGTAGTAGCGCGGGGAGTGCAGGCACCGCGTCGCGTGGTATGGCACGTAATCAACAGTCCGGAGGCCATAGGGATGAATTTCCAAGGCTTTACTCACAGTTCTCTCAAGCAGCGCAAGGCTTCTCCCTGCTCCTCGCGGAGTCCTGCGGCCACCAGGGACGGGGGGTCCGACTACCTCCGAGGAAGTCCAGTGTTCGGTAGCGTCCCTACACCAGAGTGTTCCTGCACTACAGACTTTCCCCTTTCCCGTCTGTGCGTGTGTAGATAGGCCAGGTCTCCCTCTGAGCTCCTCTCAGGTATATGGCTCTGGTGGCAATTCCTCTCCATCCCAAGCCCGGCGGGATCCTCAGGGCCTAACCGGGCTTTCCCGTCCTGGACATAGAGTGCGAGGTCGGGTGTCGGGGGCCGGTACCCCTCTTGCAGCCGGAATCCCTCTGAATAGATCAGGTAGGCGAGGACAGGTGGCGTATTCCGCTCCGTCTGCATCCTCCCCGGGACCCATTTGCTAGGGAGCCACACTCTAAAGCTCCCGGGCCTTCTTGATCTTGGTCCTTGGCCGGGTTGAGACATTCCTTGTCTGCAACCTTCCTCTTGTCCCATAGATCGGGGTACGAGGGCTGTGTCCCATACCAGTGCAGGCCCACACAGGATCTGCGCTCCCGGAGGGAAGTCACTTTACACACAGTATTTTGACAGCAACCAAGACTGGACAGGTCCACACAGAACCATCAGGACCAGCAAAAGACCAACGAAGAACCAAGATCAAAGATGGCATTCTATTAAATATGAAATTAGAAGTGTCACTAACTAACTGTTCCTCCACCCACACCCACTAACTGGTTCCTACCACTTTGTGTTCCCCAGTCTCCCTGTAACCAGGGGAGCCGCAACTAGTGCATACTAGCTCCCTCTGGTGAAAATGTGGTGTTGGATGCAAAAGGCTAGGTAACTACAATCGCACCGGACTTACCTCAGAGGAGGAACACCACACTCCATTAAAGAAGTGCAGCATTCCTGTGGCGGCCGAACCCTCAGGGGCACCACATTCCCCCCTGGTAAAACACAGCACGTCCGCGGGCTGCAAAGGAATAGCACCCAGGAAAAATTTATTTTTATATAACAAGTAAAACTATCATCCCTTTATGGGAGGCACATTTCTTGTAACGTTGCATAACAGTTATAAAAGTACAAAAAGTGCCAGAGTATAAAATTATAAAAGTACAAAGGTATAAAAGTGCAAAATTATAAATTAAGACAAGAGACTTTTTGATCAAGACAGCGGACTGGTTAAAGGTGACTACGGTCAGTTCAGTAGCAAGAGCGACCTGCCCTAAACCCTCTACGTGGGCCCTGGGGTGGCTGCAGGGCATGAAGATTCGGAGTTGGACCCCCAAACAAGCCACTCCAGACAGGTTTTGCTTCTGAGGTCTGAGGTAGAAAGTAGGCACGGTTTTGTATAAAACCAATAGGGAGCACCTAAATAGGTGCATGACTATTTACAATGCTGTCCGCCGCCTGCCATAGTCCGCAGGGACCAAAGTCTCTATAGGAAAAGGAAAACACACGAAATAGCAGCAATAATTAACCTTCAAACTATAACTACAGCAGCCGGGGCTGCTTTAGACTTGGGGCTCACGTGGAGGGAAGGGCTCATTCCTCCCGACAGAGGCTAGCCGGTCACCTGAGGCTGAGGGCGGGGTGGCGTCACTCCCAGACACTTTGCGGACGTCCAGGGCGTACCACCCACGCTCCCCCTGGTGGCGAGTGAAGGTCACTGTGTCGCCCGGGAAGAGGTTCCGGCCGGGATGTCCCTTCTTAAGGCTCGGCTCGACGTCCCGCCTGCTGACGAACACATCGTCCTGGAACATGGGACACCGGATAAACCCCCACCCCGCCTCATGGTGAAATCGCACAACCTGGCCTTCATACCGGGGACTGGGACGGGTGGCCTCCTCCAGACGTGCCCGAGTCTTTGTAGCCTCGGTCATCACCTCGAGGCGCTCGCAGCGTTGCTCCCGCCGACGTTGCTCCCGTGCCAGTTGGAAGATCTGGTCGCTGCACCATTGGCTCCTCCTGCGCGCTTCATATCTGGTCTCCCGCGGGAAGCCCATAAGGTCGCCCCCCTGGTTTTCCCAGGCCCACTCCTCGGCCTCGGGCCAGGTTACCGCCGGTGCAGGTAGCGGGGTTAGGACGGGTTGCTGCAAGTCCTCTACCAATGCGGACCAGTCCGGGTTGGAGCCGGTAGCCTCCTCCACAACTCCAGGCACCTCCGTTACTGAGCTCTCGTGACAGCGTAAGTCCCCACCAATGGCTGCCGGTTGCAGCTCAGGAGCTAGTGCTTGCTCCCAGGTGACCGCGTAGGGGACTATGTACTCCGCCATGAGGTCCAGGATCGTCTCTGATGGCTCCGCAGCCGGGGCAGGGGTTGCACTCTCACCTGCCGCTCGGTCACACTCGACTTCGACCTCCGGGTCGTCTGGTCCTGGAACCTCCTCTCCTCGACGGCGGTCTCGGATCCGCTGCAGCATCTCCGCTTTCCACGCAGCCGTCGCCGCCTCCTGGGCCTCCTTCTGCCTCCTTGCAAGTCCCGGAGCTTCCGAGTGGAGAAACTCAATATCTCCCGGTGTTAATACGCCGCCACTTCGCTCTCTGCCGGGTGAAGGGCCTGGACCGGGTTCAGTGTTCACGTGGTCTCGCTCCCCAGAGGCATCCATGACTGCCTCCGTTGACTGCCAAGCTCCGACTGACATGGCCGCACCTTGTTGCTTTCCTTCTTCTTCCTACTCTTTCGGGGCGGTTCCTGGGCGGCATTCTGACAGGCCCGCCTTCGTTCAGCCCATCCTGTTTGACGGGCATTACCCCGCGGACAGTCTCTGATGGAAGGGGCAGTCCACATTTTTGGCGCCAAGCGGGAGCCCAGCCCACGATGGGAGGTGTACAAAGACAGTCTTTTCACAGCATTATGGCACCTGTTCTTCTTGGGCGGGCGCCATTTTAAGTGTAAAACAGTTCAAGGTGTAAGGCACACAGTACCCGATAGCAATGGGCACTTTTCTCCGTTGCTGCGGGCACGATATCTTGCCGACTACGCCAGTGATGTGACGCTCGCAAGCCCTGCCCTGGGAAGATGGGGTACTCGGAGCCGGGTCAGATGTTGAGAACGGGGATGCAGTCGTGGCCTGGACCCGTTCCGTGCCCAGGGCCGTCACATTAAAAATTATGTTAGGGTTTTCTGGGTTGAGTGGTAATTGTCGACTACGCCACCTGTGGTGTCTGGTGAAGGGGCCACCAGCGCCGCTACAGTCCGCTGAGGCCCGGTGTCATGGCGGCTAAAGTTCTCGCTGCTCCCCACAGACGGAGCGCGGCCTCAGGGCAGGCAACACAGGATGAAGGGGGTAGTAGTAGTAGCACGGGGAGTGCGGGCACCGCGTCGCGTGGTATGGCGCGTAATGAACAGTCCGGAGGCCATAGGGATGAATTTCCAAGGCTTTACTCACAGTTCTCTCAAGCAGCGCAAGGCTTCTCCCTGCTCCTCGTGGAGTCCTGCGGCCACCAGGGACGGGGGGTCCGATTACCTCCGAGGAAGTCCAGTGTTCGGTAGCGTCCCTGCACCAGAGTGTTCCTGCACTACAGACTTTCCCCTTTCCCGTCTGTGCGTGTGTAGATAGGCCAGGTCTCCCTCTGAGCTCCTCTCAGGTATATGGCTCTGGTGGCAATTCCTCTCCATCCCAAGCCCGGTGGGATCCTCAGGGCCTAACCGGGCTTTCCCGTCCTGGACATAGAGTGCGAGGTCGGGTGTCGGGGGCCGGTACCCCTCTTGCAGCCGGAATCCCTCTGAATAGATCAGGTAGGCGAGGACAGGTGGCGTATTCCGCTCCGTCTGCATCCTCCCCGGGACCCATTTGCTAGGGAGCCACACTCTAAAGCTCCCGGTCCTTCTTGATCTTGGTCCTTGGCCGGGTTGAGACATTCCTTGTCTGCAACCTTCCTCTCGTCCCATAGATCGGGGTACGAGGGCTGTGTCCCATACCGGTGCAGGCCCACACAGGATCTGCGCTCCGAGAGGGAAGTCACTTTACACACAGTATTTTAACAGCAACCCAGACTGGACAGGTCCGCACAGAACCATCAGGACCAGCAAAAGACCAACGAAGAACCAAGATCAAAGATGGCATTCTATTAAATATGAAATTAGAAGTGTCACTAACTAACTGTTCCTCCACCCACACCCACTAACTGGTTCCTACCACTTTGTGTTCCCCAGTCTCCCTGTAACCAGGGGAGCCGCACCTAGTGCATACTAGCTCCCTCTGGTGGAAATGTGGTGTTGGATGCAAAAGGCTAGGTAACTACCATCGCACCGGACTTACCTCAGAGGAGGAACACCACACTCCATTAAAGAAGTGCAGCATTCCTGTGACGGCCGAACCCTCAGGGGCGCCACAGGACCACAGACCACATCTCAGTGCCAATGCTTTCTGGCTGATGTTTTGGTCACTTTTGAATGTTGGTTGTGCTTTCACACTCGTGGAAGCATGAGACGAACTCTACAACCCACAGAAGTTGCTCAGGTAGTGCAGCTCATCCAGGATGGCACATCAATGTGAGCTGTGGCAAGAAGGTTTGCTGTGTAAAAGTGGCGTAATACCTCACACAACATTGTTGACAGCAGTGGCCTGGGAGTCAGAAATGAAATGAAAAAAATAAAGGGAACACTCAAATAACACATCCTAGATCTGAATGAAATATTCTCATTGAATACTTTGTTCTGTACAAAGTTGAATGTGCTCACAACAAAATCACACAAAAATCATCAATGGAAATCAAATTTATTAACCAATGGAGGCCTGGATTTGGTCACCCACAAAATTAAAGTGGAAAAACACACTACAGGCTGATCCAACTTTGATTTAATGTCCTTAAAACGAGTCAAAATGAGGCTCAGTATTGTGTGTGGCCTCCATGTGCCTGTATGACCTCCCTACAATGCCTGGGCATGCTCCTGATGAGGTTGCAGATGGTCTTCTGCGGGATCTCCTCCCAGACATGGACTAAAGCATCTGCCAACTCCTGGACAGTCTGTGGTGCAACGTGACGTTGGTGGATGAAGCGAGACATGATTTCCCAGATGTGCTCAATCGGATTCAGGTCTGGGGAACGGACGGTCCAGTCCATAGCTTCAATGCCTTCATCTTGCAGAAACTGCTGACACAGTGGTCTGGCATTGTCCTGCATTAGGAGGAACCCAGGGCCAATCGTACCAGCATATGGTCTCACAAGGGGTCTGAGGATCTCATCTCAGTACCTAATGGCAGTCAGGCTACCTCTGGTGAGCACATGGAGGGCTGTGCGGCCCTCCAAAGAAATGCCACCCCACACCATTACTGACCCACTGCCAAACCGGTCATGCTGAAGGATATTGCAGGCAGCAGATCGCTCTCCACGGTGTCTCCAGACTCTGTCACATCTGTCACATGTGCTCAGTGTGAACCTGCTTTCATCTGTGAAGAGCACAGGGCGCCAGTGGCAACTTTGCCAATCCTGGTGTTCTGTGGCAAATGCCAAGCATCATGCACGGTGTTGGGCTGTGAGCACAACCCAATTCTGTGGACGTCAGACCCTCATGCCACCCTCATGGAGTCGGTTTCTAACCGTTTCTGCAGACACATGCACATTTGTGGCCTGCTGGAGGTCATTTTGCAGGGCTCTGGCAGTGCTCCTCCTGTTCTTCCTTGCACAAAGGCGGAGGTAGCGATCCTGCTGCTGGGTTGTTGCCCTCCTACGGCCCCCTCCACGTCTCCTGGTGTACTAGCCTGTCTCCTGGTAGCGCCTCCAGCCTCTGGACACTACGCTGGCAGACACAGCAAACCTTCTTGCCACAGCTCGCATTGATGTGCCATTCTGGATGAGCTGCACTACCTGAGCAACTTCTGTGGATTGTAGAGTTTGTCTCATGCTACCACGAGTGTGAAAGCACAACCAACATTCAAAAGTGACCAAAACATCAGCCAGAAAGCATTGGTACTGAGATGTGGTCTGTGGTCCCCACCTGCAGAACCACTCCTTTATTGAGGGTGTCTTGATAATTGCCAATAATTTCCATATATTGTCTATTCCATTTGCACAACAGCATGTGAAATTGATTGTTAATCAGTGTTGCTTCCTAAGTGGACAGTTTGATTTTACAGAAGTTTGATTTACTTGGAGTTATATTCTGTTGTTTAAGTGTTCCCTTTATTTTGTTGAGCAGTGTATATACAGCAGTTAGCTGCTCACCTCCCTCCCAGGTCCTGATGAGCTGCTCTTATCAATCCTGTAGAATTACATTCCCTAGGCTCCCAGTATCATGATTCTCATTATCCATTAGCTGTCTGCTTGTTCAAATGCACTGTTATCTCTATAAGCAAACACAGTGATAAGTGTAGGCTTCAGAATAAACCACTTATAGCTGAGTGTGCTACAGCAGAACTTGTGCTGAGCTTTATAGCTCTACTAATACCACAGCTCTGCTGTTTACCAGAACTGGCACTCAAGGAGAAGTAACCCCCACCCCCAGAAACCAGAAAGAAAGGAGACCACAGAGTTGTGACCTGCTCAAGAGACAATTAGAGAATTACCCTTTAAGGCAAGCGTAATTAAACTGTAGAAACTGGGAATTAAGCTGATTAGCTGAGATAGTGCATTCCAAAGAACATTTGAAGCACAAGAAAAAGGGTGGCGCAGCACCGTGGAAAGCTTTGTGGGTGAGAGTGATAAGAACAAATAGTGGCGCGACTGGCACACAGTAGAGGCATTGACTTTGAATGTTGTGACAGTGGTTGATGGAGCCCATAGTGATCATAGATGTATCATCTATCCTATGTATAAGTAATAAATACCTCTTTAAAATCCCTGTTATGTAGCACAATTCTAATTATAATGCATGAATGTTCATATTAATCCAGAATGCCGGGTGCACATTATGCTATCATCCTGACCCTTTATTGCCCATCTGCACAAATTAAGCGTTCACACTTTTGGGATTTCAGTATTTCTATTCATGATGTGTCCTACATATTGATTTGAGCTAATTTCTCAGCGTTTAAGCCAATTCTCACGCAAAGAAGGAGCTCCTCATTACAGGTGTCCTGTTGCAGCCCCCTGATATCTATATTGTGATGATAACCTGTAAGTTAATAGCTGACTTCTACCATACTAGTGAAAAGTCAAACAGATGGCACTATCCTCAGTCCTATGGACACTAAAAGAGTGGAGTTTATACACAGGATAGAGCACTGGACTGCAGTTTAGTATTTCTTTATAATTGTCGTCTTGCATTTCCATAAAACTTTTAGCTTGTACTGCCTGTAAATATAATAAATAAGTTGCTGAATTGTGACTACATTTCGTTCCTGGAATATTTTCATAAGTATAGACAAAGGGTTGACACATATGTTGAAATTTGTTTATACTGTATCTTTGGGGTTACTTTAAATTTCACATGTTAACAGATAATTTTTGGTAATTAAATTGTCAGTTAATCCCTACCAATACCATAGAGCATTTTTGTTTGTTACAGATACTTTTTTGGGGCTCATGTATATATTGTATTATAAGCTATAATAAGGAATTCATAGTAATCTATAAGGACATACTGTATAGCTCCAGATTTATATGGCTACACTTAAAGAAGCATCAAAGTTTTTATTCTCTTAATATATTGCAGTTATCATGTTAAATAGCACTGTGTACTTACAATTGCTCCTTTTGCCTTTCTACCCAGTTAATTGTTCTCTTTTCCATGGACACTCGGAAGATGAAAAGACTGCAGGACTGCCAGCGGTAGCAGTCAATCCAGGTGAGGTGTATGTGGCCCAGGATGCTCACTCGGCAGTATACATGCGAAGAATAGAGGCTAAGGAGACCTGGGTCTAATACCGCAGTTTGAGAAACTTTGTTAGAGAAATGGTGATGGGAGTCAGAAGGAAAAGTTGTGCTGGTTGCACACTCATGAAAGGCCAGGATCCCAGTGGGTAAATGACCCACCTCTCTGGAACTCCTCCGGAACTGTTGATGCAAGATCCGGAGCAGAAGTGACTAAAAGACAGAGTGCCCTTCCGGAGACGGGTCACCGGAGAGGACGCCTAGCAGAAAGGCCTACAGTTAACAGCTTGCAAGGTAACAGGCCTAGACAGGACAAATAGATTGTCCCGGGCGGAAGTTCCAGAGCATCAGGGAGCTTGAAGCTAAGTCTGACCACACTGGCATCCTAAGGGGAAGGACGACGCGGAACGGCGAGGTGATTAAAGGACTCTTGCTAAGCAGGACTGTAAAGTTGAAGCTGGGTTGTGGTGAAGTAGTGAGACAAAATGGAACAGAGGATCAGTAGAAAGAGTAAAAGAGGAAAAGTGAATATAGAGAATAAGGGATGAAAGAAGGAAGGAAACTGTGGAAAATGCTTTAAGTTGTGAAGGAAACGTGTTATGAATCATGGTTCTGTGCTCCCATCAGGGAATGGAGCAGGCCCGGTGCTACGCTAATCCGGTCGCAAGCACCACCATTGTCCTGACCCTGGAGGCCGAGTTACTATGTGTGCAGGGAAACTGTCCCATTCCTGCGGAGCGACCCATTCAGGTGTTGTGGCACATGTGAGGACGCAGTGGTGGGATGTTGTCAAGGCTGCCTTTGAAGCTAGCAGGGAGTGGCTGTCTGGGAATGATTGGGAGGTAATCAACACCTGATCATTAGGCGGGCTATATAATCCTTCTCCCTGCTCCGTCCTTTGCTGTTTATTGCAGTTCGCTATGTGATTGGTGGTGAGTGGTGCTATCATTACTCTTGCTATCTTTTCAGGGGTTTTCTCATGTTCTTTTCTGGTTTCACTTACTGGGGTTCTTGCAGAGGTACTCACCTGGTTCTTGACTAGGCACCAGCAGCGTCAGCAGACGCCAGCTCTCCGGCGTCAGCGGGCCTGGTAAGGGTTCTGCCAAAGTCCCCCTTCCATTTACTGGGAGCTGGGTGAAGAGTATTGCCGGCCCTCAAGGGCTCACCTAGCTGGGCAGCTTGTGCCAAGTGCATCTGTAGCTGTGCCTTTACTGGTTTGGTGTCAGTCTTGCTGGGTAGCTCTACACAGTGCATAACAAATGTTCATAAGACTGTGTGCCCGCTATATCTCGTAAATATTCTCTACCAAATTCACGTTCAGTGAAAAGTTTGTTTTGGAATGGTGGTCTCCCTTATTGAACTGTAAAACGTCTGGTCATTGCAAATCAGTAACATTGGTTTTATGCGGCCTGCACGGGCGTAATGCCTGCAAAGCACAAGTCCACACACCCAGCCAGGACCCACACGTTCATGTAATGTGCCGGGGGGCGTAAGAGGCGAGTACCTCACCCATGGCTACCACCCCGCACCTCGTTACAATAGCAGGAAGGTCCTACACCCATCCTCGATGTGGACGAGCTCTCAGAGCCAATCACAACCCCAGTCATGTCTTTACTCCACATTCCATCTAAGAATACATTCTAGCATAAACTATTCCAATGATCCAGCACTTCCTTACATGAAAATCCTTCCTTTATTACAAAATTGTGTCCAACATGTTGCAGGTCATCATACACAACATCCACCCAATACAATACAATATATGTTTCAAATTGGTTTTCCTCAAAGCATTCATCAATACAAGCCCTAATGTGAGTGTTGACAGAGTGCTGAATTATCTCCAGTCAGAGTGACATGTCCAGGAAAAGGCTTTTTTGGGTATTGACACCTGAAAGACATTATCAACATGTTCTGATCCCTTCTGAGTTTTCTACAAAACAGGAAGTTGTGTCCATTTACATAACCATTGATTACAGAGGGAGATAACGAGCAATTGCCTTCTAAATATCACAGATTATCCCTAAGCCTGTGGGGTCACAAAAAGAAGTTATAAACCCTGCAGCCTGGGCACATGTAGGAGGGTATTATCCACATCTTGCCAGCTTTCTACTACTTTATTTCTGCTATTATTTTTATTCAGTTTACTGTATGATACGTCTGCAGAAACACTCAACCATTGTGTACGAACCACCCCAATAGATAAAAATTAACTCCCAAATGTATAGGAGCAGCTTTAAGAACCATTGGTGCTTGTCCCATATTCATATGGTGTGTCCCGCTTGTTGTAGAAGACCATCATATTTTTAATTTAACAATTAATTTTAGTATTAAATAAGTGTGGTAAGAAATGGAAGTGCTGAAGAAACCTAAGGCCCAATTCATTTTTGCATTTGTGCCTTTTTTTGTTTATTTTTTAGTGTTTTCATGTCTGTTTTTCATTTGCGCCTAATTCTTTATTTTATTTGCACCTTTTCTAAAGTCATTTTTTTAAGCGTTTGTCTGTTTTGTGTTTTTTGGTTCACTATTGTGAGCAAGGTTTGGGGATTCCAGACGTTTTCACATGATTTATCAATTGCGATTTTTTTTCCAAAGTTGCAAATTATTTGCGCAAGTAAACCTCAGTTTTCTGTACTGCAGCAAAGTTTGCGAAATGTGCACTAAAAAGCGGCAAAAATGTTAAAGACAACAATTTTTGACGTTGCACAAAATTCATGATCCACGTACACCATTTTTAAGAATCAGGAATCAATGAATATCAAAAGAGACAAAAAAGAAAAGTGACAAAAAAACCTGCAAATTATGAATTATATCCATAGTTTAAATATTTCCAGTCTAGAATCATAAAGATTAGAGATGAGCAAATCTTTTAAAATTTGAATTTGCCGATTTGATTTGTGCTGAATAATTTTGCAGAGAGAACCCCACTGACCATAAGAGCTTACACTCCATAGGACAGAAAGAGAGAGAGAGAGGATCCTGCTGACCATAAGAGCTTATACTCTACAGTAGAGAGAGAGGACCCTGCTGACCATAAGAGCTTATACTCTACTAGAGAGAGAGAACCCCACTGATCATAAGAGCTAATGTAGCGCCCCGAGAACTTGGTCGCTACAGAGGTATTGCACCTCATCCAGAGGTGTGATATCCCAGTCCCGGGTAAGGATGGAGTATGGATCAAGGCTCAGTAGGCTGCAAACAGCACACACACCCCATTTCCGAGGGACAGCTCAACGGTGCTCCCACTAGACAGAAGTGCAGGCACGACAGCATCTGTCCCTGGCTGGAGTGGGGAGGGGGGTGGAATACCCAGTGCTGTAGTGGCAGATAAGGGTTGGGTCCTGAGCATAGGAAGGAGCCCATTGGTTGCTAGTTACCTGGGCTCATGGTCAGAGGGAGGTATATAAGGTGGGCACCATCTTAGATCAGTGTTCAGTCTGGGAGAGGAAGTGACAGAGCAGGGCCTCTGTGGAGCTCTGCTCCGGAGGCGGGCCTAGCCTGTGAGGCCCAGCCAGCACTGAAAGAGAAAGAAGAAGAAGTTCAGTCTGTGAGGAGAAGTGGAGAAGGCAGGGAGCAGGGCTGCTACATGTGCTCTGCTCCCTGGGCAGGCCTAGCACAGAGGCCGGGGCCAGAGAGAGAGAGAGAGAGAGAGAGAGAGAGAGAGAGAGAAGGAACAGTGGAAAGGAAAAGGGAACAAGACCAGCACAGAAGTAACAAGTGAAACAGAAAGGCTCAGGAACGAGAAGGAAGAGAGAACCCTAAGGACCCAGGAGATTGCGGGTGATGGGTTGGCAGAACAGGGTACCGGATCCCAAATTGGTGGAAGCAAATCATCTTCAGCCAAAAACCGGAGGTCGTGACCAGCCCTTGGTGCGACCCCTCGCTACACCTTGCTAAGAAGGCATACCATAGAGGGTCAGGGACGTGGGCACGTAGCCCTCCCAAGAGAAGGCCCGCGGGAGCTGGACATAAGCTTGGTCACTGGTGGGGCACGAGCCAGAGAAAGGACGGAAGGGAGCTTTGAGACATACTTCAGAAAAACCTGGGAGTTGACCGAGTCCCTTGCCTGGTGGACGCAGCACGGCTTGGGTGGTCACTGCTTCGCGAGAGTGACCTGGAGAATACAAACTGTGAGTAAAGGACATTGGATTGCAACACGTTGTCTGTGACTTCTTGCTCCTCCGGCACTATTGGTATTGGGACTATCTCCACCATCACTCCCATCATCCACGCTAACTGCCCTGAGGCTGTACTCCTCCCGTGGGGAGTCATCCCATTCTTAGCTGCACACATAACACCGGCCTCAGCGGTCTGCCTTGCAGCGGCGGTCCCCATTGACCGCAATCCACGGGTGGCGTAGTCGGACCTTATCACACTAAAAAGACTGCCACTGATTTGACCTCCCTGGGCACGGACCGGGTCAGCGCCACGGAGACTACAACCCCCAGCTATCCGGCTCCGGGTATTCCCCGCACACACGTGCACGCACAACACAGGCCCAGGGGGCGCGTCACTTACACTCTACTGGAGAGAGAGAACCCCACCGCCCATAAGAGCTTATACTCTACAGGAGAGAGAGAGGACCCTGCTGGCCATAAGAGCTTACACTCTACAGTAGAGAGAGAGGACCCCGCTGACCATAAGAGCTTACACTCTACTGGAGAGAGAGAGGACCCCACTGATCATAAGAGCTTACACTGTACAGGAGAGAGACTTACCCAGTGACTTAGCAGATTGAAACCGATTCTGCCATGCAAACTATCTTCTACTGGGAACCGCTGATTTTTCAGGTACTGACCACCACTGTACAAGGTATGATAATCCGCTACATGTCATAGCTGCAGTGCATTAAGGGGGAGACTGCGCTGCAGTGCAAAATGATGTTAGCCCACTCTTTAATGCTTCAGCTGTAATAAGAAGCATTGAATTCCCTGAAGAACCTTAAAAAGGATGCATTAGTGAGGAAAGACTGCCATCTGATGGCTAGGCAAAATCAAGTGGAACCAAATTGTGCTGGAAGATTTGCAGGGGGACTGACTTCGGGTGCTGGAACTAATCAGGTGACCCACAGGCAGGAATACCTGGATATAAAAGTCCTGTGCGCTAAACTGCAGGCAGATTTGGTGCCAGAGAAGAGAGCGGAGCAGACGTGCTCCAGAGATGCCGCTGAGTCCAGCGTGACAAGCCTCAGTGGGAAGTCTGTGCCACCCAGGTGCCGGTCACCGCCTGACAAGGTCTGGATTCCCCGCAGGAAAACTCCAAGTTCTGTCTATGTTGGTCAGCACCAGGATATGCGCCCTGCGCTGCTTAAACCTCCAAGACCTGGCATCGCCTGTCAAGAGCTGAGGTCTAGTCCTCTTTCCCCCCCAAGTCTAAGAAACTATAGCCGACAGTCAAGCCG
Organism: Phyllobates terribilis; assembly: GCF_046119375.1. NCBI lineage: Eukaryota > Metazoa > Chordata > Amphibia > Anura > Dendrobatidae > Phyllobates > Phyllobates terribilis. Next base: position 108,145,682 of record NW_027362765.1, read on the forward strand.
AAAAGAGCTGTGAGGAGACTGCAACAGGAGAGGCATGCCTGCGATTGCGGTGGAACAGAATGAGTGAGCTGGGCCGTCACTTCCAGCTATCACCTACGGTATCGGGGTTGGCTAGGACTAGGATTTCAGGTTGGGAGAGGGACGGTTGGTCCCTGGGAGGCTTTGATAGACTACGTCAGAGAGAGACTTGCGGCCTGGTGGGAAAACCCGGTGACCCCCGCTAGGGCCAGATCTGGATAGAGAGCTTATGTGGTGACTCCCACTACTGGGCGCACCACCTTTATGAAAAGAACATTACCGTTAATTAGTGAAAGACTTTCTTTGCTTTTCCAAGATTATTGATATTAGTTCTACTGTTGATTTGTATTGTTACTAACACTAACTGTTTAAAGTCATTGCTGTAAATAAATAGGGTTATATAAATCACTGATTCTTTCCGCCTTGAGGTTTCTGTGCATTGCATCCCGACACCTGTATTACATTGTGTGGGAAATGGTAATGGGCAAGTTCCTTTTTTGTGAACCATGAATGTACGTGAAACCGCGAATTTCAAGAAATTCAACTTGAACTCGATTCTCCGCGGATCAATCCGCTCATCTCTAGTAAAGATACTTACAAGAAGTGTTGCCTGCTGTTGTAGATGTTCCTTCATATTTTTTAATTCAAGGCTGTGATATTTTTTTGCGAATTTGTGACATTTTAAACACCAAGTACTGGTCAGTTACTTGGGATGTTTGTGAGACATTTTAGATCATATGGAACATGTCAAGTCTTTGTCTGTGTTGTCCCGGATTATTGCCCCTTTCAGCATGTATGACACCACGGTGTTATGTACAAGGACAGTTGAGATCTACCTGCTGTTGTTGGGGTGGGTGATGGGAGGATTTCCATGTTCCTTTTGTCTCATTGTTTGTTGATTTTTCATGTATTTTCATCCTTTGTCCTTTTTGTGCATTTATTGCTTCCTCTAATTGTACAGAGCTCCAGAATATAGTGCCTCTATAAATAAAGGGTATGTGTTTGCTTTTATTAAAATGATTAACATAACAATTGCTAATTTCTAGAACATCTCACTTACACTGTGTTTTCAGGGTTTGTAGCTAGTAGATGAATGCAGAGGTTTTCTCACTGTAATTTTCTCACTACACTGGTGATTTCTTTAGGGTATGGGATCTTTAAAAGCGAAGCAAAACCTTTCTATTTATGTATGTTTGCAGCTTCTACTAGACCGGCGCGGTGTCAGTGATATTGTTTTTCACCCCCCCCAAGAGAATGTCCATATATAATGGAATGCAGCTCACCTCCGTGTGTGAGGAACGCAAAAACAAATTGGAGAATCTGCTACTAAAATAAACATTGAAGGGTGTCTACAGATGCAGATTATCCTTACACAGACATAAGATAGTTGGGGTTCTGATCGACAGTCCTAACCTCCCCAAAAACTGGCACAATCTCAATTGAAAGGAGATAAGTCGCTGTCGGATGCATCAGGTGCCACCTATCTTCTTAGGAATAAAAGTTTGGCGAGGTGAAAATTAAGACAATACTTGGTTTTCAGGAAGACAAGTGGCCGGTGGTTAGACAACATGTTGAAACTTATAGCAATACAGCTCTACACAGAAAATGCAATTCTGCTGCCTGAGGTTGTGCTTTCTGATTCAGTATGATAGTTATCTACATAGATGATGCAAAAAACTGTATATGGGACAGCAGAAGCATGCATTCCTGCATATCTGAAAATCTGCTATTCAAGTGCTTAACTTAAAGGGGATCTGTCAGTAGGATCAACCCTCCTAAGCCGTATATATAAGCGTGTAGTTCATAGGAAGCTGAATAAAATGATACCTTGATATTTGTGATTCGATATTTTATTCTTGAGAAATCCACTTTTTTCTTATATGTAAATGAGCTGTTAAGATCTATGGGCCGGACATAAATCTCCCTGAGAATTTAGTCCTAGTTTAGAGCGTTTTCCATCAGGAGAGGCTTCAAAGAAGTAAATTAAAGGGAATCTGTCACCCCCGGGAGTTATCAGATCTCTACTATGGGCATACAGGTTACAGAAATGTAAATCTATACATACCTATGGCCCATATTAGCGGTCTGCTTGCAGAGAAAAGTAGTTTTATAAAATCGGTTTTCATCTGCTTGGCGCCCGGGGGACACCAAGAAATCCCGCCTATCAGCTTAGGAAGTCCAGAAATCCCCGCCTATCAGCTTAGGAAGTCCAGAAATCCCCGCCTATCAACTTAGGAAGTCCAGAAATCCCCGCCTATCAGTTTAGGAAGTCCAGAAATCCCCGCCTATCAATTTAGGAAGTCCAGAAATCCCCGCCTATCAGCTTAGAAAGTCCAGAAATCCCCGCCTATCAGCTTAGAAAGTCCAGAAATCCCCGCCTATCAGTTTAGGAAGTCCAGAAATCCCCGCCTATCAGCTTAGGAAGTCCCGAAATCCCCGCCTATCAACTTAGGAAGTCCAGAAATCCCCGCCTATCAGCTTATTTTGCATTTTCCTCCCCTCCTCTGCACGTTACAGGGCCCTATGACGTGCCTTCTTCTCACAGACATCCTGCGCATGCGCAAACTGCCGTTAACATCAGGAGTGCTTTCATTGTGACTCCCTGGCGCCTGCGCACTACAACACTGCAGATACAAATGAGGCCGGGAGGAAAAAAAGCGCTCCTGATGTTAGCGGCGCTTTGAGCATGTGCAGGATGTCAATGAGAAGAGTGCAGGGGAGGAAAATACTAAATAACCTGATAGGCGGGGATTTCTGGACTTCCTAAGCAGATAGGCGAGGATTTCTTGGCGTCCCCCGAGCGCCAAGCAGATGAAAACCAATTTTATAAAACTACATTTCTCTGCAATCAGACCGCTAATATGGGCCATACAGATATGTATAGATTTACATTTCTACAAACTGTATGCCCATATTAGAGACCTGATATCTCCCACGGCATGACAGATTCCCTTTAATTTTCCTTTTTCCCAACAGGCGTTTTTCAAAACCTGAGTTGGAAAAAAAATCAGCTCAAACGACTGAATATATGACGAGTGAAGCGTTTTTACAATAGAATTAAAAAAGGAAAAAAATAGAAAAAAATGTTTAAAAATTCAATCAACAAGCAATAAAAAGATTCTATTGTTTGCTGATTGAATTTTCAAACATTTTTTTTGGGCACTGACTCTCTCCAAAGGACTCCTCAAAAAACTCTGTGTACATATACCCTTAGTGTGTGAGCGCACAGCGTCTTTTAAACACCAGCATACCCGCATAGTTTTTGAAAGTAGAATACGGTTCCGAAAAAAGCCGGCAGTGTTTTTCCTAAGGCGTCTTCTTTGGTGCCTACTGAGTCGTGTCTTTTTTTTTCAATTTTATACAAAAGATAGTGGCACATGAAGAATGCTCAGGCAACTTCTTTTAGCCGCTTCTTGGTTTTTGAAACCTGACGCAGTTAAAAAAGTCCTTTTGACATTGATGATGCTTATAAAAAATGCTATTCTAGCATTCTGAAATTTTTCATTTGGGCAGCATGGTAGCTCAGTGGTTAGCACTGTAGCCTTAGTGGGGTCCTGGGTTCAAATCCCACCAAGGACAACATCTGCAAGGAGTTTGTATGTTCTTCCCATGATTTTGTGGGTTTCCTCCAGGTTCTCCGGTTTCCTCCCACACTCCAAAGACATACTGATAGGGAATGTACAGTAGATTGTGAACCCCAATGGGGTCAGTGATGATGATGTCTCTACAGCGCTGTAGAATTAATGATGCCATATAAATACATTTGTAACACTTATAACAAGCATTTTTCTGTTGTTTTCCAAGACCTGTTAAAAAACTGTTGCAGAAAAACACCAAACTGTAACACAATAAGCCCAAAAATGTTTTGCATGTAGTGCACTTAATAATGCACTCTAGAGTGCTTAAATGCTGTGAAAGTCCCCCTAAATTGATCAAAAATGTGTGAAACTAAGCTAATAGTCCCCCTCCTCACCTACTATATGACATATATAGTACTGCCATCTTCTTATGTGGCACAACAGCCTGTGGACTCCTTAGGCACCAGGACATGGGTGCTGCTGCTACATTTGCACCCCATACAGCCATGTCTCAGCTGGTATTAATGAAAAGAAAGGTATCACATGACATAAGATGTAGTAAACTTTGACTTTTAATGGGATGGGATGTGTTAAGTGTCAAGTTAAAGTTTTACAGTGGTGTACCGCCAATGGCGGCAGACTACTCGGCTGCTAAGGGGCCCGTGAGTCAGGGGGGAGGGCTCGGTGCCAGTTATATGGGGCCCATAATACTGTATGGAGAACTCTATGGGGCCCATTGTACTGTATAGAAGACTATGCGGTGCCCATAATACTGTATGGAAGACTATGTGGTGCCCATAATAGTGTATGGAGGACTATGTGGTGCAATTATACTGTATGGAGGACTATGTAGTGACCGTAATACTGTATTGAGGACTATGTAGTGACCATAATGCTGGATGGAGGACTATGTGGTGCCCATAATTCTGGATGGATGACTATGTGGAGCCATTATACTGTATGGAGGACTATGTGCTACCCATAATACTGGATGGAGGACTATGTGGTACCCATAATACTGAATGGATGAATATGTGGAGCCCATAATACTGCACGGAGGGCTATGTGGTGCCCATAATACTGTATGGAAGACTATGTGGTGCCCATAATACTGTATGGAGGACTATGTGGTGCCCAAAATACTGTATGGAGGACTATGTGGTACCCATAATGCTGAATGAATGACTATGTGGTGCCCATAATACTGGATGGAGGACTATGCAGTGACCATAATACTGGATGGAGGACTATGTAGTGTCCATAATACTGGATGGAGGACTATGTGGTACCCATAATACTGAATGGATGAATATGTGGTGCCCATAATAGTGCATGGAGGGCTATGTGGTGCCCATAATACTGGATGGAGGACTATGTGGTACCCATAATACTGAATGGATGAATATGTGGAGCCCATAATACTGCACGGAGGGCTATGTGGTGCCCATAATACTGTATGGAAGACTATGTGGTGCCCATAATACTGTATGGAGGACTATGTGGTACCCATAATGCTGAATGAATGACTATGTGGTGCCCATAATACTGGATGGAGGACTATGCAGTGACCATAATACTGGATGGAGGACTATGTAGTGTCCATAATACTGGATGGAGGACTATGTGGTACCCATAATACTGAATGGATGAATATGTGGTGCCCATAATAGTGCATGGAGGGCTATGTGGTGCCCATAATACTGGATGGAGGACTATGTGGTACCCATAATACTGAATGGATGAATATGTGGAGCCCATAATACTGCACGGAGGGCTATGTGGTGCCCATAATACTGTATGGAAGACTATGTGGTGCCCATAATACTGTATGGAGGACTATGTGGTACCCATAATGCTGAATGAATGACTATGTGGTGCCCATAATACTGGATGGAGGACTATGCAGTGACCATAATACTGGATGGAGGACTATGTAGTGTCCATAATACTGGATGGAGGACTATGTGGTACCCATAATACTGAATGGATGAATATGTGGTGCCCATAATAGTGCATGGAGGGCTATGTGGTGCCCATAATACTGTATCGAGGGCTATATGGTGCCCATAATACTGTATGGATGACTATGTGGTGCCCATAATACTGTATGGAGGACTATGTGGTGCCCATAATACTGCATGGAGGGCTATGTGGTGCCCATAATACTATATAGAGGACTATGTGGTGCCCATAATACTGGATGGAGGACTATGTGGTACCCATAATGCTGAATGGATGACTATGTGGTGCCCATAATACTGTATGGAGGACTATGTAGTGACCATAATACTGGATGGAGGACTATGTGGTGTCCATAATACTGTACGGAGGACTATGTGGTACCCATAATACTGAATGGATGAATATGTGGTGTCCATAATACTGCATGGAGGGCTATGTGGTGCCCATAATACTGTATGGAGGGCTATGTGGTGCCCATAATAATATATGGATGACTATGTGGTGCCCATAATACTGTATGAAGGACTATGCAGTGTCCATAATACTGGATGGAGGACTATGTGGTGCCCATAATACTGTATGGAGGACTATGTGGTGTCCATAATACTGGATGGAGGACTTTGTGGTGCTCAAAATACTGAATGGATGACTATGTGGTGCCCATAATACTGTATGGAGGACTATGTGGTGCCCATAATACTGTATGGAGGGCTATGTGGTGCCCATAATACTATATGGAGGACTATGTGGTGCCCATAATACTGTATGGAGGACTATGTGGTGTCCATAATGCTGAATGGAGGACTATGTGGTGTCCATAATGCTGAATGGATGACTATGTGGTGTCCATAATGCTGAATGGATGACTATGTGGTGTCCATAATACTGTATGGAGGACTATGTAGTGACCATAATACTGGATGGAGGACTATGTGGTGCCCATAATACTGGATGGAGGACTATGTGGTACCCATAATACTGAATGGATGAATATGTGGTGTCCATAATACTGCATGGAAGGCTATGTGGTGCCCATAATACTGTATGGAGGACTATGTGGTGCCCATAATACTGTATGGAGGGCTATGTGGTGCCCATAATACTGTATGGATGACTATGTGGTGCCAATAATACTGTATGGAGGACTATGTGATGTCCATAATACTGGATGAAGGACTATGTGGTACCCATAATACTGTATGGAGGACTATGTGATGTCCATAATACTGGATGGAGGACTATGTGGTGCCCATAATACTGTATGGAGGACTATGTGGTGTCCATAATACTGTATGGAGGACTATGTGGTGTCCATAATGCTGAATGGATGACTATGTGGTGTCCATAATGCTGAATGGATGACTATGTGGTGTCCATAATACTGTATGGAGGACTATGTAGTGACCATAATACTGGATGGAGGACTATGTGGTGCCCATAATACTGGATGGAGGACTATGTGGTACCCATAATACTGAATGGATGAATATGTGGTGTCCATAATACTGCATGGAAGGCTATGTGGTGCCCATAATACTGTATGGAGGGCTATGTGGTGCCCATAATACTGTATGGAGGGCTATGTGGTGCCCATAATACTGTATGGATGACTATGTGGTGCCAATAATACTGTATGGAGGACTATGTGATGTCCATAATACTGGATGAAGGACTATGTGGTACCCATAATACTGTATGGAGGACTATGTGATGTCCATAATACTGGATGGAGGACTATGTGGTGCCCATAATACTGTATGGAGGACTATGTGGTGTCCATAATACTGGATGGAGGACTTTGTGGTGTCCATAATACTGGATGGATGACTATGTGGTGCCCATAATACTGTATGGAGGACTATGTGGTGCCCATAATACTGTATGGAGGACTATGTGGAGTCCATAATACTGGATGGACGACTATATAGGAGGAAGATGACTTTGTAAGAGCTGCAAAGTTGAGCGATATGCTCTTTTGTGACCCCGCCAAATATGAAGGTTTTTTTTTTTTTTTTTGGAGGGGGGGTAATAAAACTTCTGCTATGGGGCCCCAAGATTTCTATGTACGCCCCTGACTACATCTATACATTTTGGGGGGAATTACTAGTCCCTAAGCCCTTTTCCATATGTATCAGTGTTTGTAAGTTCTTAACCCAGTTGTCAATATGATTTAGACTTAAAATAACTTATTTTTATTTTTTACAACTCCCACTTTTTTGGAACAAGTAGCATGAATAGTAAGTGGAATAAATGTGATACAGTATTTCATGATCCATCCGTGATCTATGAAAAGAAACATTGATTATTGGATGGATGGGAGGATTGTTTACAACGGAGAAGTTAGAACATAACGGTGGTGGGTAAGTGAAAAGGCCAGTCCTAATGAGATCTTGAGGATGTGGACTATGCAGAGCACATAATTGTTAGCAGGCTGTAAAACATTTGAGGATGGCAGAAATGATCAAATTTGACCTTTGAGGGTCAAACTAAAACTAAATATTTTTGTCACAGCTCCCTCCCTAATTTAAGTCAACAACAAAACCCGAGGCATCAGATGAACGTCCATAATACACACACTGTTTCCTTTAGACAGACAATAACGCGGCCTAAACATTCCTCGGCCCTAAATACTTTCATCTGCTCGGATTGAAAGACAAATAAATACGAAGGATTTTACATTCACAGCATGAAAAGTATAAGAGTAATTCAGTGGAAACGAGAACGATAATAATAATAGTCGTTTAGGAGATAACATTATTTTTTTGTGTTATACTTTGTATCAATTTTAATAGAAATTGAAAAAAAAAGTTGTTACTTTGTGTAAATATTTATCTTTTTTTTTTTTTATCACGGGACTAAGTCAGATAAACAATATTTTAGTTTCAGCTCCTGTGACTCTCCATCACATAGGTTTCATCCAGCTCTTGCAATCAGGAGAATCTGTTGAGAATGGCCCGGTGGGATTTCATTTTGACATTGTATTTTCTTTAAACGCGTTTCTTTAGGTGAAAATAAAACCACTTAAATGCACAGGGGGAAATGTGCCTCAGTGACAAAACAAATTTGCCACAAATCATTTTACAAAAGAACAGCAGGACTCAGCAGAGAGCGGACGGACTGTTGCCATTCATCATTCATTTGTTTGGAATTCTCCACCCTTCTCCTGCCATGTTTAATATCTAATTGGCATTCTGACACTTTAGAACAGTCCACATCTGCTGCGAAGCTGGACGTTGGGGGCCTTTTCAATGCTACAGTCACCCAGAGCTCGGGATATTGGAGTTGAAATGCAGTGAAGACTTTACTTCGGCGCAGCTCACCTTCTGTACAATTCCCGACAGCTGGTTTGTAAAAAGAAATAAAAATGAGAGGGCCGGATAGCAGTTCATTGAGGCTTTGTCACCATACATGAAATGTCCCCCCACCCTCATTGTACCGCAGTGATGAACAGCCAATACGAGGACTGTTTTATATGCTCAGATAGGGCGGAACTGAAGTGTACTGGAATAATCAGGGACAAACCTATCTGTCCGAGGCGGTAACTTTTGAACAGTTCACTATATAAGGATGGCAGCTGGGTGATCTGTTTATAAAAAAAAAGAAAAAAAATACTACAAACGAAATATTTTTTATCTATTTATTTATTTATGCACAATGTAAATACTTTTATGCTCAAAAATGACAAAAGAATTCTAGAAGTCATACCTTAATTGGCTAACCAGAGAAATTATATTTGCAAGCTTTCAGAGCACAGAGGCTCCTTCTTCAGGCAGGATTACAAAATGACCAAGGAAAACAATATTTTATTGTACATTTATATAAGCACAGCATTCTTTGTCACCAGTAGGACACTACATTTCCTGAAACACACATAAAGGGGTATGTGAACACATTGACTATTATTAGCAGATGTTTCTGCAGGAAAAAAATCACTGCACATTTTTTACGTGTTTTTACGTGCAGATTTTATGGGATTTTGCTTGCATCCCCCCCCCATTCATTTGAATGGGTGAAAAAGGCAGCAAAAACGCAGAAAAAATTGACATGCTGCAGATTTGAAAGAAAAATGTTTCGATGGTTCAAGTCGGCAAGGAAAAAATGAGCAGCGTGTGCATGAGATGTCAGAAATTTCATTCACTTTGCTGGTACTCTAAGTGGACAAAACCTAAGAAAGAAATAACATGAACATATACCCTACCATAAGTAAGTAAAAATGCATATAAATAACATAGGGAACGTACTAAACACTATTTTTTGATAAAATAATACATAAAAGCCATATAAATAACATAGGGTACTTAGTAAATACTATTTTTGATTAAAAAAAGCATAAAAGCCATTTCTCCAGCGTCAAGGTGTACCCAATCGGGACGGTACTAACTTCTAGTATTAGAACCTTACCATGTGTCAAAGTGACATCAATGTGAATAAGGGCTGAGCAGGGCTGGGGCCCGACTATGGACACCCAGCAATGGGAAGCTATATAAACGTAATGCCCAGCTCAAAGAAGGGAGGCCATGCTCTTACCTGCACTGAGTGGAAAAAACGAAAGCAAAACCAAAAGAAATGAACTGGAGTATATGTTGGTATACATACAATGTGAAGGAGCATGTTCACACTGGCCATTAAAGAGATAGTAAGTAAAAAGCTTTATTAGTATTGCTTTTTACTTAGCGGTATATACAGCAAGGTATATGTTTATTTTGTTTCTATCTTAGGTTTTTTTCTGTTTAATGGCCAGTGTGAACATGCTCTAACACATTGAATTTATACCAACTTATACTCCAACACATTTCTTTTGGTTTTGGTACTGTAAATGGCAGTGATTTTTATCTTTGAAAAAAGCATGGGAAAAAATGTGCCATGTAAACAAGCCCAAATGGCATAATTTCATAGAAAGTTATTAAACATGTCAATGTGTTTTTAAACAGATTATCCAGATCTATTTATTTTTTTAACTACAGGCCTAATAACTAGCAGGCAGGTAGTTGTTAACTACCTGCTTGTTGTACCTAGCGATGATCCCTGTCGGCACAGACCGCTTCTGAAAACGATTATGCCGCTTCCACTGACGTCACATTGACAGAGCAGCAGCTTCTCTTCTACTCTGCTCTATTTACAGGGAACGACTGTAGACATCATGCTGATTGACTGTCAGCTCCCCGCTGCTTAACTGCGGGAAGCCAGCTGTCAATCAATATGACATTGGCAGTCATGCCCCGTCGACATAGCAAAAGGAAGAAGAGCTGTTTTGTTGATGTGGAGCTGCTGAATTGCCAGGAGAGTTTCCAGGAGTGGCTGGCCAACCAAAATTACCCAAAGAGCGCAGCCACAACTCATCCAAGAAGTCACAAAAAACCCCACAACAACATCCAAAGAACTGAAGACCTCATTTTCCTCAGTTAAGGTCAGTGTTCATGACTCCACCATAAGAAAGAGACTGGGCAATAATAGCATGCATGGCAGAGTTCCAAGATGAAAACCACTGCTGAGCATAAAGAACATAAAGGCTCGTCTGAATTTTGCCAGAAAACATCTTGATGATCGCCAAGACTTTTGGGAGAATAATCTGTAGACTGAGTTAAACATTTTGGAAGGTGTATGTCCCATTACATCTGGCGTAGAAAAGGAACATCATACCAACAGTAAAATATGGTGGTGGTAGTGTGATGGTCTGGGGCAGTTTTTCTGCTTCAGGACCTGGAAGACTTGTTGTGGTAAATGGAACCATGAATTCTGCTGTCTACCAAAAAATCCTGAAGGAGGATGTCCGGCCATCTGTTCGTGACCTCAAGCTGAAGCGCCCTTGGGTTATGCAGCAGGACAATGATTCAAAACATACCAGCAAGTCCACCTCTGAATGGCTTAAGAAAAACAAAATTAAGACTTTGGATTGGCCTAGTCAAAGTCTTGACCTTAATCCGATTTAGATGCTGTGACATGACCTTAAAAGGCGGTTCATGCTCAGAAACCCTCCAATATGGCAGAATTACAACAATTTAGCAAAAATGAGTGGGCCCAAATTCCTACAGAGAGTTGTAAAAGACTCAGTTATCGCAAACGCTTGATTGTAGTTGATGCTGACAAGGGTGGCCCATTATTACTAGGTTTAGGGAGCAATCATTTTTTCACACAGGGCCCTGTAGGTTTGGATTTCTTTTTCCCTTAATAATAAAGACCTTCATTTAAAAACTACATTTTTTGTTTACTTGTGTTATCTTTGTCTTATATTTAAATTTGTTTTGTGATCTGAAACATTGAAAAATATATGTACTAATATATATATATATATATATATATATATATATATATATATATATATACATACATACAAGTATACAGTATTTTGTATATACAGTACAGACCAAAAGTTTGGACACACCTTCTCATTTAAAGATTTTTCTGTATTTTCATGACTATGAAAATTGTACATTCACACTGAAGGCATCAAAACTATGAATTAACACATGTGGAATTATATACTTAACAAAAAAGTGTGAAACAACTGAAAGTATGTCTTATATTCTAGGTTCTTCAAAGTAGCCACCTTTTGCTTTGATGACTGCTTTGCACACTCTTGGCATTCTCTTGATGAGCTTCAAGAGGTAGTCACCGGAAATGGTTTTCACTTCACAGGTGTGCCCTGTCAGGTTTAATAAGTGGGATTTCTTGACTTATAAATGGGGTTGGGACCATCAGTTGTGTTGTGCAGAAGTCTGGTGGAAACACAGCTGATAGTCCTACTGAATAGACTGTTAGAATTTGTATTATGGGAAGAAAAAAGCAACTAAGTAAAGAAAAACGAGTGGCCATCATTACTTTAAGAAATGAAGGTCAGTCAGTTCGAAAAATTGGGCAAACTTTGAAAGTGTCCCCAAGTGCAGTTGCAAAAACCATCAAGCGCTACAAAGAAACTGGCTCACATGAGGACCGCCCCAGGAAAGGAAGACCAAGAGTCACCTCTGCTTCTGAGGATAAGTTTATCCGAGTCACCAGCCTCAGAAATCGCAGGTTAACAGCAGCTCAGATTAGAGACCAGGTCAATGCCACACAGAGTTCTAGCAGCAGACACATCTGTACAACAACTGTTAAGAGGAGACTTTGTGCAGCAGGCCTTCATGGTAAAATAGCTGCTAGGAAACCACTGCTAAGAACAGGCAACAAGCAGAAGAGACTTGTTTGGGCTAAAGAGCACAAGGAATGGACATTAGACCAGTGGAAATCTGTGCTTTGGTCTGAGGAGTCCAAATTTGAGATCTTTGGTTCCAACCACCGTGTCTTTGTGCGATGCAGAAAAGGTGAGCGGATGGACTCTACATGCCTGGTTCCCACCGTGAAGCATGGAGGAGGAGGTGTGATGGTGTGGGGGTGCTTTGTTGTGACACTGTTGGGGATTTATTCAAAATTGAAGGCATACTGAACCAGCATGGCTAACACAGCATCTTGCAGTGGCATGCTATTCCATCCGATTTGCGTTTAGTTGGACCATCATTTATTTTTCAACAGGACAATGACCCCAAACACACCTCCAGGCTGTGTAAGGGCTATTTGACCAAGAAGGAGAGTGATGGGGTGCTACGCCAGATGACCTGGCCTCCACAGTCACCAGACCTGAACCCAATCGAGATGGTTTGGGGTGAGCTGGACCGCAGAGTGAAGGCAAAAGAGCCAACAAGTGCTAAGCATCTCTGGGAACTCCTTCAAGATTGTTGGAATACCATTTCCGGTGACTACCTCTTGAAGCTCATCAAAAGAATGCCAAGAGTGTGCAAAGCAGTCATCAAAGCAAAAGGTGGCTAATTTGAAGAACCTAGAATATAAGACATATTTTCAGTTGTTTCACACTTTTTTGTTAAGTATATAATTCCACATGTGTTAATTCATAGTTTTGATGGCTTCAGTGTGAATGTACAATTTTCATAGTCATGAAAATACAGAAAAATCTTTAAATGAGGTGTGTCCAAACTTTTGGTCTGTACTGTATATATATATATATATATATATATATATATATATATATATACAGTGGTGGCCAAAAGTATTGGCACCCCTGCAATTCTGTCAGATAATACTCAGTTTCTTCCTGAAAATGATTGCAATCACAAATTCTTTGGTATTATTATCTTCATTTAATTTGCTTGCAAGGAAAAAAACACAAAAGAGAATGAAGCAAAAATCAAATCATTGATCATTTCACACAAAACTCCAAAAATGAGCCAGACAAAAGTATTGGCACCCTCAGCCTAATACTTGGTTGCACAACCTTTAGCCAAAATAACTGCGAACAACCGCTTCCGGTAACCATCAATGAGTTTCTTACAATGCTCTGCTGGAATTGTAGACCATTCTTCTTTGGCAAACTGCTCCAGGTCCCTGATATTTGAAGGGTGCCTTCTCCAAACTGCCATTTTGAGATCTCTCCACAGGTGTTCTATGGGATTCAGGTCTGGACTCATTGCTGGCCACCTTAGAAGTCTCCAGTGCTTTCTCTCAAACCATTTGATAGTGCTTTTGGAAGTGTGTTTTGTGTCATTGTCCTGCTGGAAGACCCATGACCTCTGAGGGAGACCCAGCTTTCTCACACTGGGCCCTACATTATGCTGCAAAATTTGTTGCTAGTCTTCAGACTTCATAATGCCATGCACACGGTCAAGCAGTCCAGTGCCAGAGGCAACAAAGCAACCCCAAAACATCAGGGAACCTCCGCCATGTTTGACTGTAGGGACCGTGTTCTTTTCTTTGAATGCCTCTTTTTTTTTCTGTACACTCTATGTTGATGCTTTTTCCCAAAAAGCTCTACTTTTGTCTCATTTGACAAGAGAACATTCTTCCAAAATGTTTTAGGCTTTCTCAGGTAAGTTTTGGCAAACTGCAGCCTGGCTTTTTTATGTCTCGGTGTAAGAAGTTGGGTCTTCCTGGGGATCCTACCATACAGTCCCTTTTCATTCAGACGCTGACGGATAGTACGGGTTGACACTGTTGCACCCTCGGACTGCAGGGCAGCTTGAACTTGTTTGGATGTTAGTTGAGGTTCTTTATCCACCATCCGCACAATCTTGCGTTGAAATCTCTCGTCAATTTATCTTTTCCGTCCACATCTAAGGAGGTTAGCCACAGTGCCATAGGCTTTAAACTTCTTGATGACACTGCGCACGGAAGACACAGGAACATTCAGGTCTTTGGAGATGGACTTGTAGCCTTGAGATTGCTCATGCTTCCTCACAATTTGGTTTCTCAAGTCCTCAGACAGTTCTTTGGTCTTCTTTCTTTTCTCCATGCTCAATGTGGTACACACAAGGACACAGGACAGAGATTGAGTCAACTTTAATCCATGTTAACTGGCTGCAAGTGTGATTTAGTTATTGCCAACACCTGTTAGGTGCCACAGGTAAGTTACAGGTGCTGTTAATTACACGAATTAGAGAAGCATCACATGATTTTTCAAACAGTGCCAATACTTTCGTCCACCCCCTTTTTTAGGTTTGGTGTGGAATTGTATCCAATTTGGCTTTAGGACAATTCTTTTTGTGTTTTTTTCATTGAAGACAAATTAAATGAAGATAATAATACCAAAGAATTTGTGATTGCAATCATTTTCAGGAAGAAACTGAGTATTATCTGACAGAATTGCAGGGGTGCCAATACTTTTGTCCACCACTGTATATGTCTATTATATATATATACAAAATATATTTGTATATATATTAGTACATATATTTTTCAATCGCAGCTAATTTTAATTAGTTCAAAATAATTCAGTTTTCTTCCCTAGCCCTTTATATTAATACAGTGGCCAAGGCACTGTTTTTGGCACTTCATATGGCATAAAGCAAGCATGCCCACATATATATATGCCATGCTCTAACATGATGAGTTTCTGGTATTATAAATTAATCTAATGTATTACACTGTACGTGTTATGTTCTGCTACCAAAGCTAAGGAAAGAGAGGAGATCTGTCCCTACTATAAGACTCAGCTGAATCCCTACGATGTAACAGGGAACCTGATCCTGCGATCAGACCTGCTAAAGTCCTAATCTAGTCTGTACGGAGACCTATAGATTTGGGGAGGGAATCCCTACAAGTACTAAGGACTGGGAGGAATATGGGACACCTCCTAACAGAAATAGTAGCAGAAAGACGAACAAACAAAATAGATAGAACATAGAGGTCCGTAGACCAAGCAAACTAACAGAGTTAGATACAGAGCAAAGGCTAGCTAGAAAGTAGATATACAATGAAGTCCAGCAAAGCCAGAAGGGCGGAGCAGGATTAAATAGGCCAACAAGGTCATGTGACCAGCAAAGGAAAAAAAACCTAACAGCAAGGTTCTAACAGTACCCCCCCTTCTAAGAGGATCCTCCGGATCCCCTAGGACCAGGCTTATCAGGAAATCTCCTGTGAAACGCTCTGATAAGTCTGGACGCGGAAACATCATCTGACCTCACCCAAGAGTTATCCTCGGGTCCGAAACCTTTCCAGGCCACAAGATACTGCAAACTACCTCTATACCGTCTAGAGTCAAGGATGCGAGAAATTTCATATTCCCCGTCCTCCACCACCGGAGGAACAGAGGCAGAGGCGTCACCATCCGACACAACAGCTTTTTTTAACAGGGAGACATGAAAGACCGGATTAATTCTCCAGGAGGTAGGAACCTCCAACCTAACAGCAGATTGGTTGACAACCTGAAGCACCTTAAAGGGCCCTACAAACTTGGGACCCAATTTCTTAGAAGGAATCCTCAACCGCAGATTCCTAGAGGACAACCAAACCATGTCACCAACAGCGAACAAAACCTCCTGTCGTTTCCTATCAAAGTCTTCCTCTCAGGAATAGTAAGGTTAAATAAACGACTTTTAGGAAGAGTCGCTCCAGGGACAAATTCAATAGAACAATCATAGTCTCTATGGGGAGGCAAAACCTGCGATTCTTTCTCAGAAAAAACTCTCCAAAAATCCTGAATAGGAACAGGCAATTCTCCCCTATCCAAAGCTGCAATACGCCCGTTACAACACTTGTCATAACATTTATGGCTCCAGGATTTAATTTCACTGGTAGACCAATCCAGTACAGGATTGTGAAATTTTAACCAGGGCAAACCCAATATTACTGGAGAAGGCAAGTTATTCAACACTACCAAATCCAATTTCTCATGGTGAACACCATTAATAGTGAGAGGAAATTCACTGACCTTAAGAGTAATATTCTTCAAAGGGGAGCCATCCACAGAAACCACAGCAATGGGGGATGATAAAGGTTCAGGTTTTAAATTGAGTTTTTCCACGAATCCCCCATCAATAACATTCAGTGTAGACCCGCAATCAACAAACACCCGAAATTCCATTAATTTTTCCTGAGCAATCGTGGAAGCAGCTAAAAATATACCCTTGGAATTTAAACAGGCAATACGGGCGTGACTGACCATTTTTTTTTCTTTCTTCATACGAAGCTCACAGCCTTTAATCAAATGACCAGATTTCCCGCAATAGAAACACAAGCCTTCTGAAAAACGACGGTGTTTTTCTTGAGAGCGAGGTGCCACCGATCCAATCTCCATCGGTTCACCACTGTTAGTACACACATTATCATAACCAGAAACTGACATAGCAGAGGATTTGCTCTCATTAACCCTAGCACGCAGTCTTCTATCCACCCGTATAGCTAATTGCATAGCCTGTTGCAAATCCTCAGGTGTAGGATAAGCAATTAGCAGGTCTTTAACCTTTTCACTGAGCCCAGCAAGAAATAGACTTTTCAGAGCAGAATCGTTCCACCCTGTTTGAGTGGACCAACGACGAAAATGTGTACAATATTTTTCCATATTACCTGATCCTTGTTTTAAACGTCTCAACTCAGTCTCAGCTGATGCCACACGGTCAGGATCATCATATAATAGTCCTAAAGCAGAAAAAAAACTATCCACTGATCTGAAGCATGCATCACTAGGTTGCAAAGAAAAGGCCCACTCCTGAGGCTCTTTGCGCAAAAGTGACATTATGAACCCTACGCGCTGGGATTCATCCCCAGAGGACTTGGGTCTCAAACGAAAATACAATAAGCAAGCATTTTTAAATGAAAAAAATTCTCGATGTTCACCAAAAAATAAATCCGGCAAACATACCTTAGGCTCCAAGAAATATGCTCCAGGACAGTTACTCACGTGCTGACGGAGCTCGGCCACTTCCAGAGAGAGTCCCTGCAGGTGTTTAGCCAAATCCTGAACCGACACCATGATGGAACAAAAAAAATCTTTCCTTAGAGAATTTACAGGCTGGACTTACTGTTATGTTCTGCTACCAAAGCTAAGGAAAGAGGGGAGATCTGTCCCTACTATAAGACTCAGCTGAATCCCTACGATGTAACAGGGAACCTGATCCTGCGATCAGACCTGCTAAAGTCCTAATCTAGTCTGTACGGAGACCTATAGATTTGGGGAGGGAATCCCTACAAGTACTAAGGACTGGGAGGAATATGGGACACCTCCTAACAGAAATAGTAGCAGAAAGACGAACAAACAAAATAGATAGAACATAGAGGTCCGTAGACCAAGCAAACTAACAGAGTTAGATACAGAGCAAAGGCTAGCTAGAAAGTAGATATACAATGAAGTCCAGCAAAGCCAGAAGGGCGGAGCAGGATTAAATAGGCCAACAAGGTCATGTGACCAGCAAAGGAAAAAAAAACTAACAGCAAGGTTCTAACAGTACGGACATCTAAATGTATTAGTGATGAGTTTTACATTTTGTTAAAAAGTTGTTGCAAACTGCAAGGGCTAAGGCAGATGGACACAGTTGTCATGTCTCTTTTAGCCATCTGTAACTCAGCAGTGCCCCCAGTGAATGGTTCTCCCTCAATAACCCCCTTCCCCCCCGGCCATCCAGCTGTTGTAGAACCACAGAGCCCAGCATTTACAGATGTCGGTCAAGCTATATTGGTTTATTGGTTTTCTAAGATGTCCTAGCTCATTGCCACTATTTTGTACCAAGACTTTATTAAATAAGTTGCACAATATGCAACTTGGAAGCCAAGATCCGTCCGTGTTTGTGGCCTGTCCCGAGTATTCTGGGACTGTCCCTATTTTTCAGAAGCAGTCACAGAAATCTGTCAGTGATAACGATGTCCCATAATGTCAAAAAAAGTGATTTCTCTTCTGATCTCCTGCAGTTGGATATGACACAGGTCGGCGGGGGCAGGATATATCCAGACATTTGCAGTATTGTCCCACTTAGAAATTCCTCCTTCCATACACTAAATTCCTGCTTTTGTTCACTTCCTAACACATGTAATGAATGGAGCCCGGGCCTTTGTTTGTGCAGCGGACGATAACATTGGTAAATGATGCTCCTATTTTTCATCCTCTTTGTGGAAGAGTTAAAAAATGAAACATTTTGGAAAATAAAATGAGCTCATTCGTCAAAGTCTTAGGGTGGGAAAAGAGGAGCGTGAATAAAAAGAGGGAATCTCACACATTTTTATGTCCCCTCTGTGGGTTTTGTAGAGGTATTTTGCACCTAAAGTTCACACTTAGCAACAGTACAACAATAAACTACACATTCCAGGCCCCCCGCCAGCTGAGAATGATAAAACTGTGCCCGAGCTTACCATATCTACATCTAGATGTGTGGTGGACCTTGTTGGAAATCGGTGTACCGGTGCCAATCGTTGGGAGTAAATTGTGGCAAGAGTATTTGCAATTTTTTGTGTATGGCAATATTTAAAAAAAAATATATATATATATTACTTTTTATATCAACTTGGCAAAATGTAGGGGTCGTCACCCTGTGATAACTGTGATGTCTATGCAGACTTGGATTGGCCCACCGGGGAACAGGAGAATCCACATGTGGGTTCCCACCCTCCTAAATAAGCACTAGTAGCCACATGATTCACTATGTACAGACCAAGCCAGTATCTCATCATTATATATTATTATATTATTATATTGAAGCATACTATAGGTAAATTGAAGGTAATGTAATATTTGCATGTAATCTGAACAGGGGGTCCCCAGAGTCAAAGTTATTGGTGTGCGCTTGGCACTCCAGTCCAACACTGTGTCTATGGATAAAACGACATAACTCATAGATAGTCCAGAATACATTATTTGACTTTTAGGAAGTCCAAAATTAGGCAAATTTAATAAAGAGTGTGTACTCCATAATTTGGCCCATTTTTCAATGATGATGTAACAGCACAGTAGCAGGATATCTCCGGGCTAGGAGCCCCTTCCCTATCCCTAAAGCTAGGGGCGCCCTAGCTATCCCTGCTCCCTGGATTAATTCTGATAGTAAAGATGCCGGGACCACATGCCTTGCTGTGCATCTTTTTAATCCTTATATGTCCCCTCCCCCACCCAGGAAAGTGGGGAGTAGAAGTGTATAAGAATACACCAACCTGACAAACAAGGGAAGACGGATAGGGTTAACCCTTTAATGACCTTGCGATTTTCCGTTTTTGCGTTTCATTTTTTGCTCCCCTTCTTCCCAGAGCCATATCTTTTTTTTGGACAAAATGGCCATGTGAGGGCTTATTTTTTGTGGGACAAGTTGTACTTTTAAACGCCGTCACTGGTTTTACCATATCATGTACTGGAAAACGGGAAAAAAAAAATCCAAGTGCGGTGAAATTGCAAAAAAAATTCAATTCCACAGTTGTTTTTTTTTTTTTTTTTTTTTACCACGTTCACTGACTGCTAAAACTGACCTGCCATTATTATTCTCCAGGTCATTACGAGTTTGTAGACACCAAACATGTACAGGTTCTTTTTCATTTAAGTGGTGAAAATAAAATCCAAAGTTTGCTGAAAAAAAAAAAACGGCGCCATTTTCCGAGACCTGTAGCGTCTCCATTTTTCAGGATCTGTGGCCGGGTGATGGTTTATTTTTTGCGCATCGAGCGGATATTTTTATTGATACCATTTTGGAGTAGATCCTATTTTTTGATTGCCCGTTATTGCATTTTATTGCAATGTTGCGACGACCAAAAAAACTTAATTCTGGCTTTTAGAACTTTTTTCTCGTTACGCCGTTTACCGATCGTATTAATTCTTTTTTTATATTGATAGATGGGGCAATTCTGAATGCGGCAATACCAAATATGTGTATAGGTTTTTTTTTACTATTTTATTTTGAATGGGGCGAAAGGGGGGTGATTTAAACTTTTATATTTTTTTTATTTTTTTTAGATTTTTAAAAACTTTTTTTTACACTTTTTGCATGCTTCAATAGTCTCCATAGGAGACTAGAAGCAGCAATTACCTGATCGCCTCTGCTGCATACAGGCGTCGAGCAGATCGCCTGTATGCAGCAGAAGTGACCACTTACCAGTGGTCGGCTCTCATAGCAATTAGGACATGACAACCACAGGGGTCTGCTGCAGACCCCGGGTTATCATGCCAACCCATCGGTAACCCACGATCATGTGACGGGGTCACCGATGGGCAGGGCTAATACCGCTGTCAGAGATTGACAGCGGCATTTAACTGGTTAACAACCGCGGTGGATGACGATTCCCCCCGCGGCTGTTGCAGGCACATGTCAGCTGTATAAATCAGCTGACATGTGCCCGGTTCAGTATGCCCCAGGTCAGAAAGGGGTTAAATGAAAATACCAATCATACAAAAATGCACTCACAAACAACAGAGTGGAACATTGGGGAGTTAAGGAATGAGAAACCAAATAGGAGAGGATGAGGATATGCACACAGACAAACACCAAGCAACAGTCTTCTGAACAACTCTCCAAATGCCACCTCTAACAACCAACATCTCCAACTCCAGAACTAGGCAGTATGAACCATTGTGGCAATCCTTGATTACAAGAGGCGAGTATATATAGCAGCTGAGACCATCAAAGCAGGAAAGCTCCAGGAGCTCTCAACTGAAGAGATTAACCTCTGCACTGCTAGTAGAAACCTACATTGTTTAATATGATGGTGAAATGCTTCTAATCAGTGCAGGAGTATGTGAAATTAGATGAAAGTCATAGGAAACCTTGCGGTAACCTGGTATTCAGCTCACCCATGGACTGAGGATCTCATCTGCACAGATGTCTTGTAGTATAGCAACGAACAATGAAGAGAAAAGGAAGGTACATCCAGCAATGGGTCCTCATAAAACATTCTTCTTTATTGCAAATCCATAAAAAACTCCAGACAGAGTAATTGCATACGCGTTTCAGACAGTTACGTCCTTAGTCATTGCATACATATGTGAAATAAGACACCACAGTCTTCTGGCCGCTCTCTGTTGCAGTAAATCTGTGACAGATGAATTTTAGTTTATGATTAATACTTGAAATTTAGGCCGGAGAATCAGATCCATTATGTTAATGACACTCTGCTCAAACTCTGATCCGAGTTCGATCTAAGTGTCAGTTTACTGTGATCCGATTCTCTCGGATGAGAGAACCGTAGCACAGGTGAGAAGAAGATGAAGAACAAGATTTCTCCATCTTCTCCATTCTTTGAGTCCGCAGAATTTGGATGTAATCCGAGTGCAGTCCGATGTTTTCCATGCACCCATGCAGACTTGAATGGGTGCGTGTGATTGTACCCGATTTACGCAGCAACTTGCAGCAACGCTGATCTGCACTGCCCCATACTGTAATACTGGGCCGAATGGTCCTTGATAAAACATCATGTAGCACTCGTCCGATGTATACGCTAGTGTGAGCGAGCCCTTAGCCTAGGGTGGGGGAAGGGCTACCAGGGAACGTGACTTGGGTACAAGGTGGGCTGCTAACAAACCACTTTGCCTTGGTCAAAGTACAACTGATTTTTTTCCCCAGGTGAAGGCCGAACTATGGTACAATCGCCAGTGCAAATACAGAGATAAAAAAGTGACTGGAATGAGGAAACCTGGAACTGCAGTAGAATTATATCATGTGAAATTCCTTAACTGGTTTTGCAGCATTTTCGCATGGCCCTAGTTTGCCAGCCTGAGCTTATGCTATTACATATTTTTTGATACATTTTACAGTATATTTTTGGCCCATGACAGATGTTAGTTGTGGACAAAATATGCTCATCCATTTCAGAGAAACTTTCCTTTTTTCCTCCTCCACTGGCAGAAAATGGCAGATGAATGCTTCTGTACGAGTATGAGTTGGATATGTTTGGGGCATACAGTTGGCAGAACATTTCAAATGCACTAGCTGAAAGTAATTTCCAAATATGGTGTGAACTCAGGCTGAAGGTCTAAATACATGGTACATTTGAAAGTTGCGGAAAACCCCTTTGCTCCGGCTGAAGTTTGTTAGAAAAAAAGAAAGAAAGCTTGTTTTACTCACCTTGCACAGGTCCAGTATTGAGTCTACACCGCTTCTCCCGATGCCTGCTTTTGTCTGCAGCGCTGATGTCACGTCAACAGCATTGCAGCCAATCAGTGAGCTCAGTTATTGGTTACAACGCTGTTGATGTGATGTCAATGTAGCACCCTGAGGACTCGGCTGCTACAGGGGTATTACACCTCAAGCCAGAGGTGTGGTATTCCACTCCCGGGTAAGGATGGAGTGTGGGACTGAGCTCAGTAGGCTGCATGCACTACATACATCCCATTTCCGGGGGACAGAACAACGGTACTCCCACTAAGTAAATGTGCAGGTACGACAGCGTCTGTCCCTGGCTGGAGTGGGAGGGGGGTGGAACATCCCAGTAGTGTAGGGGCAGATAGGGGGAGTACTCTGGGTAAAGCTAGGAGCTCATTGGGTGCTGGTCACCTGGGCTCACACATAGAGGGAGTATATAAGGTGGGCACCATCTTAGATCAGGGTTCAGTTAAGGCAGGAGGAGAAGAGGAGGGGAGCTCAGCCAGGAGGGCTGACAGGGAGCTGTGGCTCCGGCTGGGCCCAGCTCCAGAGCAAGGCCTGCAGAGAGAGAGGAGTAAGAAGGACCCAGAGAGAAAGACAGAGGGAACCTCAAGAACCCAGAAACAGACCAGAAAGGGTGAAGGGTTGGCGGACACGGGTACCGGAACCCGAACTGGTGGAGGCCACTAATCCTCAGCCAGGAACCGGAGGTCGTGGTCAAGATTTGCCACGACCCTCACCAAATCCACCAGAAAGGCACACCAAACATAGGGTCAGGGAACCCAGAGGAGGTTTGACCACCAAGAGACCCGAGGGAGCCGGCCAAAGGTGGATCCCTGGTGGGAACGGCCAGGAGGAAGAGAGAGAGACAGGGAAGCTCAGGACCATGCTCCGGACTGCCTGGGGGTTAGCCGAGTCCAGGACCTGGTGGACGCAGCACGGCTCGGGTGGTCACTCAAGGCCAGAGTGACTAAAGCAACATCAGTGAGTAAAAACCCTGAAACTGCATCTCCTGACTCTGCCTCTCCTTCCTGCATCATCACAACCCCCATCATCCACACCTGCTGCCCTGAGGCCATACCCCTCCCGTTGGGGGTTATACCATCACTGCTGCACATATACCACCGGCCTCAGCGGACTGCTCTGCAGCGGCGGCTTCAAAGCCGCACTCAACGGGTGGCGTAGTCGACATCCAAGTTAACATCTATTGTCATAGACTGCCACTTAGTTTGACACCCTGGGCACGGACCGGGTCACCGCCACAAGGACTACTACCCCCATACAGATCCGGCTCCGGGTACCCCTTGAACATGGCCCAGGGGGCGCGTCAACTTTGGCGTAGTCGGCAGGATCACGTGCCCGCAACCACCGGGTACTGCGTGCCTGAAGAAAAGTTCGCATTTACCTCAAAAAGAAGTCTCCCGCCGATTCCGGAGGGTCCCCGCCATCGGACGCCATCTCGGATCGGTTCCCGCCGTTTGCCCGCCATCTGCGGTCTTTTCCCGCCGTCCACAGAGTTTCCCGCCATTGGGAAGCGGTTCCCGCCATCTGAGAAGATTTCCCGCCTTGGCAGAGCGGACGCCATTATGGGCGTGCCAGTGGGTGGCAAGAGGCCACCTCCCATCGTGGGCCAGGACCAAGAATGGCGCCAAAAACGAAGACCGCCCCCACCAGCAGAGACTGTGATGCTTGAGATGTCCATCAGCGTGAGGGGACTGCCCCTGGGACTGACAATCACCAAGTTGCCCCGGGACCACCCTCAGTGTGGGCGGAGAGAGAACAAAAGAGAGAAGATGGGTGCAGCCTGGAGGAGTCTGGAGAAGCCGTACCCGGAGATGGAGGGAGAGTCAGGCAGCACCGACCCTGTGGTCAGGAGCCTGTTGCAAGCTGCCACTCCACAAGAACTGGTGGAGATCCTGGCACAGCTCCCCCGAGACCGGGAGTGTGCGCAGACCGAGCTGGAGCGCCTCGCACGGAGGATGGCCCAGGTGCAGCGAGAAACGCTGACGGAGTGGAGCAGAGAGATGGCCCTGCAGGCTGGAACCCGCCAACGGAGCACGCCACCCGAGACGAGGAGTCAGACCGCCTCTGAGGATGGTGCAGGAGGAATCAAGGCCGGAGACGACGCCGAGGAAGGAGCTAAAGAAACGGAGGCAGGTAAAGGGGACGTCACTACCCCGAGCTGAGAAGCCGTGAGCCTGCCCCAGCTCCCCGTCGCAGAGCCCGAAATTTCCCCTGCCGTGCCCGTCGTTGCACCGTCACCGCTCCCGACTAGGCCTCAAACAGAAGCCGCGGCCACGCCCCCTGTGACGTCACGCGCCTCAACCCTGAGCGCGGCCAAGCAGGAGACGCCACCGGCCTGGTCGCAAGGTCAAGTAACCCCGGGCGCCGCCGTCTTCACGGTGCCCTTTACGTTCAGGATGCCCCAAGCCTGGTCGCAAGGCCTGGTAAACCTGGGTGCCGCTACCACCACCGCGCCCTCAACTTCCACTGTGCCGCACCTGGGTGAGGACTTGTTGGCCCAGCACACTTGCCCGGATGGGCAGCCCTTTGTGTGGCCACCGGAGTACCACCATCCCCGACTCCGGAAAGAAAGACCCCTGTGCGAACCCCTGTTCCCGGCTCCGGCGCCCGTCAAGATGACCCCGCTCTCGTTAGAGGAGGCGCAGTTTGAGTGGGACCCCGCAGGAGGAGACCTCATCGGGTTCACTCAGGAGACCCGGGCGGCCGCAGCTGAGCGTGCGGAGTGCTGCCGGCAGCAGCTAGCGGTCTTTGACAGAGAGAGGAAAGAGAGACGGGTCCGCGAGGAGCGGCTGCAAGTAAAGAGTGCAGAACAAAAGAGCCGGACCCGAAGGAACCCCCGTGCAGCCCACGGTCCCCGTGCCACCGGGACTGTAATTAAATTCCAACTGCAGCACGGTTGGGGCTTCATCAGAGATCATCACACCCCCGGCGACGTCTTCGTGACTAGAAGAGATGTCGAGTCCCACCTGCCGGAGGGACACAGAGGTCGTGACCTGTACCTGGGTGACGAGGTCACCTTTACCCGGCACCAATGTGCCAAAGGACCCTATGCCTTTCATGTACACCGGCTGACAGAGGAAGAGCTGAGGTGTCAGGAGGAACAAGAGGACCCGGACGGGTCTGAAGGGTACACGGAGGAGGTATTAGGAGGACACCGCTACTAAAGTACGGTAAATGGAACTGTAAAATAGTTACCCGTCAGGGTACAGGAACTGTTACCATTATAGTCCCCGTTGGGACCAGCAAATTAAACTGTTGCCCGTAAGGGTATATGCCATGCTGCTTAAGTAAGATATAGTCCCCGTTGGGACCAGTGAACTGTTCCAGTGTGTCCCATCTCCCCACAGGCTGAGGACTGTGAACAGCCATTCCTTTTCCCCACTGGCCGAGGACTGAGAGCGGCCACCTCCCCTTGTATATAGTTGCGCTTTCTAAGGCGCCCCCTACTGGTTTTGTAGGAAACTGTTGTTCTTGAACCGACTGTTGCACTTCTACCTGGTCACAAGCGCACAGTGGCCAGTAACTCAAAGAACATTATTATGAAAGAGTTTTATATGAAAGAAAAAGTTTATCTTGTTTAAATCTGATAATGTTTAATGTTTGATATGTTCTTGTATGTTTTGAAAAAAATTGTATGTTTTTGGATATTTTATTCTTTTACAGCCCGAGGACGTGCTGTGGTTTACCAGGGGGGAATGTAGCACCCTGAGGACTCGGCTGCTACAGGGGTATTACACCTCAAGCCAGAGGTGTGGTATTCCACTCCCGGGTAAGGATGGAGTGTGGGACTGAGCTCAGTAGGCTGCATGCACTACATACATCCCATTTCCGGGGGACAGAACAACGGTACTCCCACTAAGTAAATGTGCAGGTACGACAGCGTCTGTCCCTGGCTGGAGTGGGAGGGGGGTGGAACATCCCAGTAGTGTAGGGGCAGATAGGGGGAGTACTCTGGGTAAAGCTAGGAGCTCATTGGGTGCTGGTCACCTGGGCTCACACATAGAGGGAGTATATAAGGTGGGCACCATCTTAGATCAGGGTTCAGTTCAGGCAGGAGGAGAAGAGGAGGGGAGCTCAGCCAGGAGGGCTGACAGGGAGCTGTGGCTCCGGCTGGGCCCAGCTCCAGAGCAAGGCCTGCAGAGAGAGAGGAGTAAGAAGGACCCAGAGAGAAAGACAGAGGGAACCCCAAGAACCCAGAAACAGACCAGAAAGGGTGAAGGGTTGGCGGACACGGGTACCGGAACCCGAACTGGTGGAGGCCACTAATCCTCAGCCAGGAACCGGAGGTCGTGGTCAAGATTTGCCACGACCCTCACCAAATCCACCAGAAAGGCACACCAAGCATAGGGTCAGGGAACCCAGAGGAGGTTTGACCACCAAGAGACCCGAGGGAGCCAGCCAAAGGTGGATCCCTGGTGGGAACGGCCAGGAGGAAGAGAGAGAGACAGGGAAGCTCAGGACCATGCTCCGGACTGCCTGGGGGTTAGCCGAGTCCAGGACCTGGTGGACGCAGCACGGCTCGGGTGGTCACTCAAGGCCAGAGTGACTAAAGCAACATCAGTGAGTAAAAACCCTGAAACTGCATCTCCTGACTCTGCCTCTCCTTCCTGCATCATCACAACCCCCATCATCCACACCTGCTGCCCTGAGGCCATACCCCTCCCGTTGGGGGTTATACCATCACTGCTGCACATATACCACCGGCCTCAGCGGACTGCTCTGCAGCGGCGGCTTCAAAGCCGCACTCAACGGGTGGCGTAGTCGATATCCAAGTTAACATCTATTGTCATAGACTGCTGTAGCACCCTGAGGATTCGGCTGCTACAGGGGTATTGCACCTCAACCCAGAGGTGTGATATTCCACTCCCGGGTAAGGATGGAGTGTGGAACTGAGCTCGGTAGGCTGCATGCACTACACACATCCCATTTCCGAGGAGCAGACCGACGGTACTCCCACTTAGAAATGTGCAGGTACGACCGAGTCTGTTCCTGGCTGGAGTGGGAGGGGGGTGGTACATCCCAAGTAGTGTAGGGGCAGATAGGGGGAGCAGCCTGGGTAAAGATAGGAGCTCATTGGGTGCTGGACACCTGAGCTCACACATAGAGGGATATATAAGGTGGGCACCAACTAAGAACAGGGTCAGTTGCAGAGAGAAAGTCAGCGAGCAGAGGAGAAGAGAGACCCAGAGTGAGAGAGGAGAAAGAGAGACCCAGAGGGGGAAACAGAAGAGAGGACTCTAAGAACCCAAATTAAATCCCCGGGTGAAGAGTCGGCATCAGGGTACCGGAACCCAAGCTGGTGGGGGCAAAAACACTCCCCAGCCAGAGACCGGAGGCCGTGGGCAGCGTCTGCCACGGCCACCCACCACATCCACCACGAAGGCATACCACGTGGAGGGTCAGGGAACCCAAGGCCAAGGGTCTCCCAACAGAAGGCCCGAGGGAGCTGGACCTGGGTGGATCAATAGTGGGGACGGCCAGAGAAAGGACAGAAGGAGAGCTCAGGGTCACGCTCCGGACTTATTTGGGGGTTGGCTGGATCCAGAACCTGGTGGACGCAGCACGGCTCGGGAGGTCACTCGAAGCTGGAGTGACCGGAACATCAGCAGTGAGTAAACATCCTAAACTGCATAACCCGACTCTGTCTCTGATTGCCGTCTACACTGCATCACCACAACCCCCATCCTCTGCACCTGATCCCCCTGAGGCTATACCCCACCCGTTGGGGGTTATATCACCAAAGCTGCACCTACACCATCAGCCTCAGCGGACCCTGCTGCAGCGGCGGCCGTAGTGACCGCAATACAACGGGTGGCGTAGTCGACATTAAGAACTTATTAACACCTGTAGGACTGCCACATACAACTGAGTTTGACACCCTGGGCACGGACCGGGTCACAGCCACTCGGAAGACTACAACCCCCATCTGATCCGGCTCCGGATATTCCCCCTAAAGAATATGGCCCAGGGGGCGCGTCAACTTTGGCGTAGTCGGCAGGATTACGTGCCCGCAACAACCGGGTACTGCGTGCCTGAAGAAAAGAATGAGTTTACCTCAAAAAGAAGTCTCCTGCCGGTTCCGGAGGGTCCCCGCCATCGGACCCCATCACCAGTCGATTCCAGCCGGTTGTCCGCCATTAACCGCGTTTTCCCGCCATCTGCAGAGTTTCCCGCCACTGGGAAGCGATTCCCGCCATTTCCAAAGGTTTCCCGCCTTGGAAGAGCGGACGCCATTATGGGCGTGCCAGAGGGTGGCGAGAGGCCACCTCCCATCGTGGGCCAGGACCGAAAATGGCGCCAAAAGTGGAAACCGCCCCCACCAACAGAGACTGTGATGCTAGAGGTGTCTGTCAGCGTGAAAGAACAGCCCCTGGAGCTGACAGTCACCAAGTGGCCCCGGGACCGCCCTCGAAGTGGGAGGAGACGAAAGGAGAGAACAAAGATGGGTGCCGCCTGGAGCAGTCTAGAGCGAGCGCACCCGGAGGCAAGAAGCCTGGAGAAGAATATCGGAGGAGCTTACCCGGAGATGGCGAGAAAGCAGAGCAGCACCGGCCCGTTGGCCAGGAGCCTGCTAGAAACCGAGGAGGGAGAGCAGAGCAGCACCGGCCCGCTGGCCAGGAGCCTGCTGGAGACGACTGTAGGAGAGCAGAGCAGCACCGACCCGTTGGTCAGGAGCCTGCTGGAAACAACGACCCCACTAGGACTAGTGGAGGTCCTAGCACAGCTCCCCCGAGACCGGGAGTGTGCACAGACCGCTCTGGAGGGCCTCGCAAGGAGGATGGCCCGGGTGCAGCAAGAGACGTTGGCGGAGTGGAGCCGTGAGATGGCCCAGCAGACCGAGACCTGTCAGCGGAGCACGCCACCCAAGATGAGGAGACAGACCGCCTCTGAGGATGGCGCGGGAGGATTGAAGGCCGGAGACGGCGCCGAGAAGGGAGCCGAACGAGTGGAGGCAGGTAAAGGGGACGTCTATACCCCAGACCGGGAAACCGCGTACCTGCCCCAGCTCCCCGTCGCAGAGCCCGAAGTCTATCCTGCCGTGCCCGTCGCTGCAACGTCACCGCCGCAGACTAGGCCTCAAACGGGAGCCGCGACCCCTGTGACGTCACACGCCTCGACCCCGAGCGTGACCAAGCAGGAAGTACCACCAGCCTGGTCGCAAGGCCTAGTACCCCCGGGCGCCGCAATACCAACAGCGCCCCCTACCTCCGCGGAGCCCCCGGCCTGGTCGCAGGGCCAAGTAGCCCAGGGCGCCGCCGTCCTTACGGTGCCCTTCACCTTCCAGATACCCCAGGCCTGGCCGCAAGGCCCGGGCAACCCGGGCGCCACCACCACCGCGCCCATAAGACCAAGAGTGCCGCATCTGGGAGAGGACCTGTACGCCCAGCATACGTGCCCGGATGGGCAGCCATTTATATGGCCACCGGAGTTCCACCATCCCCGACTCCGGAGAGAGAGACCCCTGGATGAACCCCTGATCCCGGCTCCAAAGCCCGTAAAGAGGATCTCGCCCCCGCTAGCGGAAGCACAGTTTGAGTGGGACCCCACCGGAGAAGATCTTATGGGATTCACTCAAGAGACTCGGGCAGCTGCAGCGGAGCGTGCTGAGTGCTGCCGCCAACAGCTCGAGGACTTCGAGAGGGAGCGGAGAGAGAGGCGGGTCCGGGAACAGCAAGCTCAAGTAAA
The DNA here is from genome assembly GCF_046119375.1 of Phyllobates terribilis. Taxonomy (NCBI): domain Eukaryota; kingdom Metazoa; phylum Chordata; class Amphibia; order Anura; family Dendrobatidae; genus Phyllobates; species Phyllobates terribilis. Next base: position 108,176,259 of record NW_027362765.1, read on the forward strand.
GAGCGCGGAGCAGAAGAGCCGGGCCAGGAGAGACCCCCGTGCAGCGCATAGTCCCCGCACCACCGGGACTGTGATAAAGTTTAACCTGCAGCATGGGTGGGGCTTCATCCGAGACCACCACACCCTAGGCGACGTCTTCGTAACCAGAAGAGACGTTGAGTCCCACCTGCCGGAGGGACACAGAGGTCGTGACCTTTACATCGGGGACGAGGTCACCTTCACCCGGCACAAGTGTGCCAAAGGTCCCTACGCCCTCCATGTGCATCGCCTGACGGAGGAAGAGCTGCGGTGTGAGGAGGAAGAACAAGAGGACCCGGACGGGTCTGAAACTAGAGCCAAAGGTAACCAAAAAGCAAGGGCAGGAGGACGCCGTCGCTAAGGACAGCGAAGCAGAAGCTGTATATAGTTGCCCGTCGGGGCACCGTAAATTGAAACCGTAAACTGAAACTGAAACTGTTGCTGTTGCTAATATAGTCCCCGTTGGGACCAGCATGTGTGAACTGTTACCCGTATTTCCCTTAATCCCACTGACCGAGGACTGAGAGCGGCCACACTGTCCCTTGTACATAGTTGCGCTTCCTAAGGCGCCCCCTACTGGTTTTACTGTAAAACCACCTTAAGGAAAGGAACTGTCGCACTTTGCCCGGTCAACAGTTGCCCAGTGACCGGAGGAGGAGCAAGAGACGACGAGAATGTTTATTATAAAAAGTTTTATATAAAGAGTGTTATGATGCTGCTAATTAATGTTTTATATGTTTTATATGTTTATGCAAAAAAAAATTGTATGTTTTGGTGTTATGTCTTACAGCCCGAGGACGTGCTGTGATTTACCAGGGGGGAATGTAGCACCCTGAGGATTCGGCTGCTACAGGGGTATTGCACCTCAACCCAGAGGTGTGATATTCCACTCCCGGGTAAGGATGGAGTGTGGAACTGAGCTCGGTAGGCTGCATGCACTACACACATCCCATTTCCGAGGAGCAGACCGACGGTACTCCCACTTAGAAATGTGCAGGTACGACCGAGTCTGTTCCTGGCTGGAGTGGGAGGGGGGTGGTACATCCCAAGTAGTGTAGGGGCAGATAGGGGGAGCAGCCTGGGTAAAGATAGGAGCTCATTGGGTGCTGGACACCTGAGCTCACACATAGAGGGATATATAAGGTGGGCACCAACTAAGAACAGGGTCAGTTGCAGAGAGAAAGTCAGCGAGCAGAGGAGAAGAGAGACCCAGAGTGAGAGAGGAGAAAGAGAGACCCAGAGGGGGAAACAGAAGAGAGGACTCTAAGAACCCAAATTAAATCCCCGGGTGAAGAGTCGGCATCAGGGTACCGGAACCCAAGCTGGTGGGGGCAAAAACACTCCCCAGCCAGAGACCGGAGGCCGTGGGCAGCGTCTGCCACGGCCACCCACCACATCCACCACGAAGGCATACCACGTGGAGGGTCAGGGAACCCAAGGCCAAGGGTCTCCCAACAGAAGGCCCGAGGGAGCTGGACCTGGGTGGATCAATAGTGGGGACGGCCAGAGAAAGGACAGAAGGAGAGCTCAGGGTCACGCTCCGGACTTATTTGGGGGTTGGCTGGATCCAGAACCTGGTGGACGCAGCACGGCTCGGGAGGTCACTCGAAGCTGGAGTGACCGGAACATCAGCAGTGAGTAAACATCCTAAACTGCATAACCCGACTCTGTCTCTGATTGCCGTCTACACTGCATCACCACAACCCCCATCCTCTGCACCTGATCCCCCTGAGGCTATACCCCACCCGTTGGGGGTTATATCACCAAAGCTGCACCTACACCATCAGCCTCAGCGGACCCTGCTGCAGCGGCGGCCGTAGTGACCGCAATACAACGGGTGGCGTAGTCGACATTAAGAACTTATTAACACCTGTAGGACTGCCACATACAACTGAGTTTGACACCCTGGGCACGGACCGGGTCACAGCCACTCGGAAGACTACAACCCCCATCTGATCCGGCTCCGGATATTCCCCCTAAAGAATATGGCCCAGGGGGCGCGTCACTGCCACTTAGTTTGACACCCTGGGCACGGACCGGGTCACCGCCACAAGGACTACTATCCCCATACAGATCCGGCTCCGGGTATCCCTTGAACATGGCCCAGGAGGCGCGTCATCAGCACTGCAGAAAATTACAGACTGGAAGCAACGGCAGAGACTCTGTGCTGGACCTGGGGAGGGTGAGTAAAGCTCAGCTTGTTTTTTTGTTTTTTTAAATAAACTGAAGTTGAGGGACAGGGGTTTTCTGGAACCCTTTAAAGATACATTTTTATTATTACCCTGTTGGAGCTCGAGCAACAAATGAATAGGCACTTATTTGATACTGACTGCATCTATTATGGTCATAAAAATCATTGTTAACAGCACATCCCCCTCATCTAACCAGGAATGTGATGCCTGCAAAAATGGAATCTGTGAAGATGCACGTTCAGTTGTATGCAAAGCATTTACCTATAGTAGCTGCCTTTGCCACAAAAAAACATATAAAAGGTAAAAAGTACATTCTGTTTAATTCACCTCTTTAATACTGTGCAAAGACTTTAGGCAGATGTGGAAAAAAGACTGCAAAGTAAGAATATGTCCAAAAATTGTAATAGGTTATTTGTGTCAATTAACAAAATGTAAAGTGAATGAACAAAAGAGAAATCTAAATCAGATCAGTATTTGGTGAGATCACCCCTTTGCTTCCCCCTTTGAAGGAACTTGGCAGGGAGGTTGTTCCAAACATCTTGGAGAGCTAACCACAGATCTTCTGTGGACATCACTAGTGCAAATCCTTCTGTCTCTTCATGTAATCCCAGATAGACATCAATCAGACGCCTCCCTGATGGTGTTGTATGATGATAAGTATCTACTTGTAATTCTCAGCATTGAGGACACCAATAATCCTGACCAAATTCTGAATTTAATTTGCTGAAATGTAGCCCCAAAATTGCAGGACCCTCCACCTTGCTTCACTGTTCCTGCAGATACTTATCATTGTACCACTTTCCAGGCCTTCAGCAAACAAACTGCCTTCTGTTGCAGCCAAATATTTCACATTTTATCCCATACATCCAAAGCACCTGCTGACATTTTCCTGCACCCCAGTTTCTATGTTTTCATGCATAGTTGAGCCATTTGGCCTTGTTTCCATGTGTTAGCTATGGCTTTTTAGGCCCAAATTCTCCTATTAAAGACCACTTTTGAACAGACTACTCCAAACAGTAGGTGGATGTAGCTGTGTCCACTTGGATGCTGCCAGTTCTGAGTTGATGGCACCGATGAACATCTTCCGATTTCAAAAGGAAGTAAGCACAATATGTCTCCATCTACTGCACTAAGTTACTTTGGCTGACCACAGCTTCTATGGTCCTCAAAGTTGCACATTTCTTGGTGTCCTTAATGCTGAGAAATACAGGCTCCAAATTTACTCTGCAGCAGGACAAAGACCCCAAAAATACAGCCTATGTCATTAAGAACTAAGTCCAGCGCAAAGAAGAACAAGGAGTCCTGGAAGTGATGATCTAACCCTATTGAGGCTTGATCTCACATCCTCCAGTATGGGATTACATGAAGAAACAGAAGTATTTGCACAAGCGACATCCACAGAAGATCTGTGGTTAGTTCTCCAAGATGTTTACTACAACCTCCCTGCCGAGCTGCTTCAAAAACTGTGTGCAAGTGTATCTAGAAGAATTGATGCTTTCATGCTGTTTTAAAGCAAACGGTAGTGACACCAAATATTGATTTTATATTTATATTGTGTTTTCACTTTGCATTTTGTGAATTGATAAAAATAAACTATTAACACTTCTATTTCTGAAAGCATTCTCATGTTCCAGTATTTTTCCATACCGGCTTAAAACTTTGGCACAGTACTGTATATTCATAAAGAGAGAGATAGAAATATAGATTTGTATTTAATATCATTTTTGTGGTGCTACAACTTCATTTTTGCGATGTCGTTTTGTGGAGGCAATTTTGGTGTGTCCATATGTCACCCCATTACAATGCCCTAGTAGGCACCTTCCATGTTTTCACCACTGGTGCCACCTGCCTGTACCTCGATATACCAAAAACTAATCGAAAAGGTAAAAACAAGTAGGAATAAATGAGCTGATTACCCTCGGAGTCGTTATAATCTTAGGCCTCGTCTATCCTGTTTTACAACAAAACTGACTTGGGAAATGCATTTTATGTCTTTATGGTTTGAACAGGAAACTCATTATATGTTATCCGGAAAGCTTAACAGCAGCACTCTAATATGCAGGAAAACTTAATGAGATACTAATCAAGATGAAATCACATTTTTCTGCTTTTTGACATTTTTACGTCTTTTTCACATTTTAATACTGGTCACATTCACTGCAAAATAGTGTGTTGTGTTTTTTGTTGTTTGTTAATTAAAGCATTTCACTAGACGCCTCCAGGCCAGGGGTTGTTTGGTATTTTTTATTTATTTTTTTTTTTTTTGCTTTTTCAGTTAGAAATTATTTTATATTTCAAATTATTGCAAAAAATGATATATTTCTGACTGGCGTACGGTTCATGTAGGTAACATCTAGCAGGTCACAATAATTAACATTTTTGGGGTTATTTCAGAATCAAAAGTATGTTTCTATGTATATTGTTCACAAAATAAGCAGACAAAATTGTAATCTTGGCCAAACTGAACCTGTGCACCCCCAATAATTATGGCCATCTTGAAATGCGACCAGGCTTTTACTTTTTTTGTTACGTCATTGAACTTTTGTAGATAGTCTATTCTTTGAAGTGTACCTGTCGTTTCTTATTTTTTTTAGAATATGCTATTATGTGTGATATGACTTGTATCCTGCAGTTTTCACAGTTTTTGCCCTCTGAAGGCTTTATCTCTGACTTTCAGTTATTTCTGAGCTAGTAGGTGATGATGAACAGCTTCAGTACACAGAGTAAAAGGGATTCCTGCTCTTTCTCTGTTGCACACTGAGCTGTGTGACTGTGAATCCAGCACTGAAGTGAAATACATTTTCTAGAAGGTGCAGCACGATCTGCCTGGTCTCTCATTGTGCTGAATACTCCTGATTCATCTTCCCAAATCCCTTCTCCATAAATTTTAATAGGCTCTGTAATGATGGTGAATGAGGAGTTCAGGATGCGGATGGAATGGAAAGAAGTGTCTCATAAATGAAGAAAGAAGCAGATTTCTCTGATAATATATATTACAAAGATTTTTACATTTGCTTATTCTGTTCACTTATGCAAAGTTTGTTTAAATGACAGGATCCATTTAACCCCTTAACAACATTAGACGTACTAATACGCGTCTGTGCCCTGGGACTTAAGAGCCAGACCCGTATTAGTACGTCATGGCGATCGCGCACGCACACAGGCTGTGCGGGCGCGATCGCCGCCGGGTGTCAGCTAATTGTCACAGCTGACACCCGGTACTATGTGCAGGGAGCGGTCCCGCACCGCTCCCAGCACATTAATCCCCGCGATGCTGCGATCGAAGTCGATCGCAGCATTGCGGTGGCAAGGGGAGGTGATCGCAGATACTCACCTCCTCTTCCGGCTTCCAGCGCTGTCTGCTGTGGCTTCCAGGATGTTGCCATGACGACCCGATGTCGTCATGACAACATCCGGGTCACCAGACAGCAGGAAGATTTTTTGGACATGCGCAGTGCATCTCCAAACAATCTTCTCCCTATCCAGCGCTGACAGCCTGCATGGCACAGGGATGGTGCTGCATTCCTGTGCCATGCAGGCGATCAGAGAAAAAAAAGTGAAAGTCCCATAGTGGGACAAAGTAATAAAGTATAAAAACTATCAGAAAGTGAAAAAAAAAAAAAATAGCAAAAAAAAAAAAATAAAAAAATAATCCACCAAAAATAAAAATATAATGTACCCTTCAATAAATATTATTATAAAAAAAAAACAATAAAAGTACACATATTTGGTATCGCCGCGTCCGGAACAACCTGACCTATAAAACTGTCCCACTAGTTAACCCCTTCAGTGAACACGGTAAAAACAAAACAAAAAACGAAGCAAAAAACAATGCTTTATCACCATACCGCCAAACAAAAAATGGAATAACATGCGATCAAAAAGACAAATATAAATAAAAATGGTACCGCTGAAAACGTCATCTCATCCCGCAAAAAACAAGCTGCAATACAGCTCCATCAGCCGAAAAATAAAAAAGTTATAGCTCTCAGAATAAAGCTATGCTAAAAAATAATTTTTTCTATAAAATTGCTTTTATTATGTAAAAGTGCAAAACATAGAAATACGATATAAATGTGGTACCGCTGTAAACGTACTGACCTGAAGAATAAAGCTGCCTTATCAATTTTACCACACAGAACAGAATAAAAAAAAAACAAAAAAAAACAATTCCTGAATTGTTGTTTTTTGTTTATTCTGCCTCCCAAAAATCGGAATAGAAAGCGATCAAAAAATGTCACGTGCCTGAAAATGGCACCAATAACAACATCAACTCATCCCGCAAAAAACAAGCCGTCACATGACTGTCTGCCAAAATCTGGAAAAATTATAGCTCTCAAAATATGGCGATGAAAAAACTAGATTTTACAAAAAATGCGTCTTTTAGTGTGTGACAGCTGTCAGTCATAAAAACCCCATATGATTCTGGTATCGCTGTAGTCTCACCGACCCGAAGAATAAGGTCGTCTAATCACTTATACCGCATGAGGAACGGCGTAAAAAATAAACTCTCAGGTTAGGGTTGTGCTAGGGTTAGGGTTGTGCTACGGTTAGGGTTGTGTTAGGGTTAGGGCTGGGGTTGGGGTTAGGGTTGTGATGGGGTTGTGATTTTTTTCGAAAGTAAGAAAAAAGATGACGATATGGCGACTAGTGTTGAGCGCAAGTGCTCGCTACTTGAGTTTGCATCGGGTGTTCTGGTATGCATTGAGTATCGTGGGTATTTGAGTGACATGCTCGAGTCTCCACCCCATATGCTTCACGGCCCAAAAAACTTTGCGGGGATTGCCTGCCATGCACGAGCGATCCCCGCATGTTTTTTTTTGGGTGTCTAATAACCATAAAACATCCGGGCGGGGATTCGAGCATGTCACTCGAGCACACGCAGTACATGGTGCATACCTGAGTATCCGATGCAAACTCAAGTAGCGAGCACTTGCGCTCAAGACTAATGACAACTTATTCAATATGATGACCTAATGTTATCAAATTCTGTGTCGTACCTCTGGGTTCAAAATGTTCACTATACACCTTAATAAAATCCTTGAGGGGTATAGTTTCCAAAATGGGGTCACTTGTGGGGGAGCTCCACTGTTCAGGCACATCAGGGGCTCTCCAAACGCGACATGGTGTCCGCTAACAAATTGAATGGAAAATCGGCTCAAATTGTTAGCGGACGCCATGTTGCGTTTGGAGCTCCCCCACAAGTGACTCCATTTTGGAAACTAGACCACCCAAGGCACCTATCTAGATGCATAATGAGCACTTGGAACCCCCAGGTGCTTCACAAATTGATTCGTAAAAATGAAAAAGTGAAAAAAAAAACACTTTTTCATTTTTACGAATCAATTTGTGAAGCTCCTGGGGGTTCCAAGTGCTCACTATGCATCTAGATAGGTACCTTGGGTGGTCTAGTTTCCAAAATGGGGTCACTTGTGGGGGAGCTCCAATGTTTGGGCACACAGGGACTCTCCAAATGCAACATGGTGTCCGCTAACAAATTGAATGGAAAATCGACTCAAATTGCACAACAAATTTTTTCTTGTTACCCCTGTGAAAATAAAAAAAATTGAGTAACATTTTTGTGAAAAAAGTTAAATGTTCATTTTTTTCTTTCACATTCCAAAAATTCCTGTGAAGCACCTGAAGGGTTAATAAAGTTCTTGAATGTGGTTTTGAGCACCTTGGGGGGTGCAGTTTTTAGAATGGTGTCACTTTTGGGTATTTTCTGTCATAAAGACCTCTCAAAGTGACTTCAAATGTGATGTGGACCCTAAAAAAATGGTTTTGTAAATTTTGTTGGAAAAATGAGAAATCGCTGGTCAACTTTTAACCCTTATAGCTCCCTAACAAAAAAAAATGTTGGTTCCAAAATTGTGCTGATGTAAAGTAGACATGTGGGAAATGTTATTTATTAACTCTTTTGTGTGACATATCTCTCTGATTTAAGGGCATAAAAATTTAAATTTTGAAAATTGCTAAATTTTCAAAATTTTCACCAAATTTCCATTTTTTTCACAAATAAACGCAAGTGATATCGAAGAAATTTTACCAAAATCATGAAGTACAATATGTCACGAAAAAACAGTCTCAGAATCAGGGGGATCCGTTGAAGCGTTCCAGAGTAATTACCTCATAAAGTGACAGTGGTCAGAATTGTAAAAATTGGCCTGGTCATTAACGTTCAAACCACTCTCGGGGGTTAAGGGGTTAACAATAAGATGTGTAAATGAACTAATTTCAGATTGACATAATAAGCCTGATCAGGGGTATCCCACATCTGTTGTGTCCATAGGACCCAAACACGTGACCCATGTATGCCAGAAAAGGGCCCTTTTTGCATATACTAGGATGGTATTTGTTTTCATACCTTCACAGAACAAGAAAGCATAGCATATGTCTACTATACTTTACTATCCTATAACTTACATTACATGTATTTTGGGCTAAAAATAAATTTTGCGGTGGCTCTTCATTAAGCATTTGCCAGTATTTGCCTTCTATATCCTCTGTGGTGAAGTGTATATTGCTACCTGTAAAATGAGTTAACTTAGAATCTGTCAGTGAGCTCCTTCAGACGAGTGGCTTTTTAACTCTCGTCCTTCTTCTGAGCACCTCTTAGCTGATTTATCACTACAAAGTTCAGCTCAATTTTAATGTGGTCATAAATCGAGTTGCGAGGAGAACAGAAGAAGAAAAATAAGAATAACACACATCTGAGGGTCATCGTTTAAGAACCCGCTTCCAAATGGAAGAAACCACTCGGAAGAAGTGTGATAGCTGAAAGCCCCTGGAACAATCAGGGCTCATTCAAATGTCCATGCTCAGCACACACACCTTGCATGCCTACTACAAGATTGTTGAGTGCTATGGGTGACTCCAGACATAAACTCAGATATAGGTCAGTGATGGATTCTTAGTTAACTCATCCTGCAGCCAACAATGAAAAGTGCAACGTAGAGGAAAGCAGGGCTACATTTTTAATGAAACCCAATTACAGAAATGTAGATATTGTTTAGCCAAAAATACAAGAATATAGGTAAAAAAATGCCCCCACCCAGGTGTCCATATCTCTTAACTACACCATTTGTGAAGTTGGTGGTCATTGTTTTGGATAACAGCTTGTTTGTACATCCCAGACTTTCATGGAGACCATCTATGTCACATTTTGGACTGTACACAGATACATGCCCAGTGCAAATTTCTGAAAATGTTTCATTTGGCATAGGTATATGTATATACCTGTAGACAATTCTCTGTTAATGGCCGTATGCACACAGAACCCGAAAGTGAATTGATATAGCAAAAATTGCTAGGATTATTACTGAAAAAACACAAGGATGATCACAGTGTTTAAGGGGTTGTCCACCTTTCGGGACACTTTTTTTTTTTAACATAAATGCAAGTATTAAGGGCTGAAAATCATTTTTACAATTGGGTTTCATTAAAAATTTTGCAAGTTTTACCTTCGACAGTCTCTGTGCTGCTCTATCTATTGCTGGCTGCAGAATGGGTTAACTGAGTATCCATCAGTGAGCTCGCTGTGATGGTCTGACAGCGAATATATACCTCTTTTATTTGTCTTTTACTGAGCTCCTCTCAGATGATCAACATAAAATTAAATGTGCAGGGAAACAAAGAACCTGTAAAAAGCAAACAATACAACATTTTTAATAAAACTTTAGTGCAAAAATGATTTTTACTCCCAGATACATGCATTTATGGAAATTAAAAAAAAAATGTCTCTAAAGGTGGATAATCTTTTTAATATTAGATGAAAGTGTTCTCTAATCAAAGCTGTCCACCACTGTGCTACTAATACTGGATGATATGCCCTTAACAAAAATGGTGTTGAAAAAAATATCCATATCATGGAAAATAACTGTGTGAACAGGGCCTTTTTCTGGTTTCTACTTTAGCAGTGATACCCCCAGTTCCTTCTCACTGTCACTGTGGTTTCATTCAGATGTCCGATTTTCACATACGAGTGTTATTTGTCATTTTCACCGATAGCACTCGTACCTGTGATAGTCTATGGGGCCATTCACATGTCAGTGATTTTTCGCGGACAGTGCGGTCCTCAGGAATGCGTGGAGACATGTCCGATTTTGATCCAAGGGTCGGATCAAATTCGGCAATGCAAGTCTATGGGTTTGTGAAAAAAATCATATCAGAGAAAAATGGACTGATTTTTTGGATCACACTTTGATCAGTGCCATCTGATTTTCAGGAATTGTGAAAAAGGAGAAGGTGGAGAAACTTTTTTTTTATTCTCCTTGCACAAGAAAAACGGATGTCACTCGGATCACGCTCTAATCAAAATGTGATCCAAAAAATCAGTCCGTTTTTCTCATTGGTAGAAAAATCAGAAGTGTGAATGAGGCCTTATGTGCAGTATGAGAGTGTCAAGGGTGTGTCAGAAGTGACAGTCACCCTGCAGTTGGCATTACAGACATCTTCTTAGAAGCTGTATCTCTAGGACCCAGCGGCTACCTTCCTCTGGCTAATTAACACCCTGGCCTGGGTGTATAAATACCTGCTGTGTGCCAGAGGGAGGTGTCGGCGATATTCATTACTCCTTGTGAAAGCTTGAGCAAGAGCAGTACTTTTTCCTCTCATTTTAAATGTGTTTATTTCTTTTGGCAGAACAGGGGTTAAGCGGCCATGTTGGAATTCCCTGTGCTCACAGCTGAGCTCGGTTAGCCACTCCTTTCCCCTTTATAATCTGGGCTCTGATACAAATCCTTGTCAGAGCTAGCTTTTGCTGCATGGCTAACGGAGGGAGAGGAGTTCTTATGAGAAGGAGTGTTGAAGGAATTATTTGTGACTGTAGTCTGGTTTGTACGCGTGGTAATTCCTTATCCTTCTCCATTTTCGGTTTATTCCCCTACCTTCACACCCTATTCCTCTATTTTATGTGAGTGAATATTTTGTGTGCCTGGAGTTTTCTGTTTACCCGTCTGTGTAACCCTGTTTGTCGGGTTGGTGTACTACGGTGCACAGTAGCACCCCCTTCTTTGGATGGGGAGAATGAACAGACGGAGGGCTTACTCAGGAGTTAGCGCGAGGGTGGAGGCCCCGGCATCCTCACCTTCAAACGTATCCCAGGGAATAGGGAAAGCTAGGGTGCCCCCAGTGTTAATGACAGGGTAGGAGCACCTGGTCCCTGGTCACTCGACAACGGTGTCGTGACAGTAGCTTTGTGTCTAGCACCATTTTCCTGCAGCTCCATGGATCCTCTGCAAGCAGAGCAGCATCTGCATGAAGTTTGCATGTTCTCTTCATGTTTGCATGAATTTCCTCGAAGATCGGCGATTTCCTCCCGCAGCGTGTGTGACCTTGTGTTTAGGGAAATTAGATTGGAGATATGGTATATCAGCGACACATAGTAAATATGATGTGAGAGTATTATTGATAGCACTTTAATAGGAATATTTGTATCACTTGCGGAGACATGGCAGATGGGAGTACCAATCTTTCATCTCCATTACAGGTATTAATTTCACACCTTCAGGGTACAGGCGCTGCGCAGGTCCAGAAGCACAATGGCCGCAGCGCCACTAGCAGCTGTGTCCATGCACTGTCCAGTTGAGAGTTGTGGGGGATGTTAACTTATCTGCTCTCAGTCTTTTATACATTGAATCCTCTACAGTTTCCCTCCGCTTCAGTAAGCACAACAAACCAAAGTCCCTTTGAACCTAATGAAATCAGAGGACCATCACAATCCTTTTGAAAGGATTTCAGTTTTTGCAGCCTTTTGCCTCTGTTGTCCACAATGCTCTATGCTACATGCTCATATAATACCTAATTCCTTTTTCTTTTTTTATTCTTTTTTTTTTTGTAATGTGAATATCCATTTGGCTGAATTGATCCACCATATGTGGAGTTTTTTGTCATTTTTTCAATTTCTAAATCTTTTTTAATGATCTCATTCTTTTGGGAGGAAATATTAAGGTTATTTCGCCCCTCAAAACAAAACTTTTTGGAATCAAAAGAAAAAGAAATAGTAGAAATATTCAGCAATAGTGTGAATATAAGAGGAAATCATTTACATGAGGTACAAGGACGGAGACCCAGCTGTCACCATTCTGTAGGTACATTAACCTTGTATGAACACTTTTTCTAAGAGACTTAATTTATTTACAAATATCATCAAGAATTAAAAAGGCCCTCCCAATACTTTTTTATTAGCTAAAGCTGTATGTGTGTGTATATGGTAGTGTAAAGCCTCATTCAGACATCAGTGGGTTTTTTTTAAATGCAGGAGGTAAGGCCCCGGCCCCACTATCAGTATTTAGACAGTATTCGTTCATTGTTTTTTCTCAGGAGTGGGAGCCAAAACCATAAATGATAAATTCAGAATTTGTGACTTGTTTCTATTCTACCTTTTCTCTGATTGTTCCTCACCTGGTTTTGGCTCCCACGCCTGAGAAAAAATACTGATCGAATACTGACCAAATACTGATAGTGGGGCCATGGCCTTACTAAGAGGGTTTAGCTTTTTAGTCTGCTCTGTAAAGAGAAATGTGCTAGAGCAAAAACAGAGAGGTGTTTGTTTTGGTGAACACATTTAATACCAGTGTGAGCTTCTGCTGGGAATACCGAGGTTGGTGTGGATGCTACGTTTATTTTGTTTCATTCTGCCTGAAGAAAAGGACTGTTTATGTTATCCATTGATACTGAAAGAAGGCTGTTTTTTTGTTTTTAAGCTGTAACGTTTATGATGGACAATAAACTACAATGCTGTTTTGATATAAAACCCTGTGCCACGTGTATCCAAGCAGCTACCAGAAAGCGTGGACCCCTACAGTATGCAAAAAAATGGTCCGTGTGTCATCAGTGTTTTGGATTAGTGTGCCACCAGTGATTTTCACATATGGATGAATAAAAAAAAATAAAATGACAAAGCTTCTCCTATCCTTTGCAATGTTAAACTTGGACAGCACGCAGATGCCATCTGTGTGCAGTACGTGTTTTTCATGTATTAGAACTTGTCATCTGTGCTGCCGGGAAAAAAAACGGTCATGTTTCTGTTATTTTTGCAAGAATGCAAAAAACACGGATGTCTGAACAGTCCCAAAGACTATAATGCGTACTTGTATCCATGAAAAAAACAGAACGCCTGAATGAGTCCTTATATACACATTTACACAAGTTTAGCTAAAAACAAAATTATTGCTAGTGCTTTGTTAACTTTAGGATTTGTGTGACATCTGACCAGCAGCCTTTCTCTAAAATGTCTAATAAGTTTTTGTTTTTCAATGGACTGACTAGCAGTGCACTAGAGAGGAAGCTGCATAGGCAAAGTGATTATTACATTTAGCCTTTCATGCATTTATGCACAGGATAGCTTAGGCCATGTTCACATGTCTAGTAATCATCTTTTAGAACAGATCCAGCAGCAGTCCGTTTGCAAAAAAAAAGTTAAAGCAGACACAACTTTTTTTGTCCGGCTTAAAAATAACTGATTTCAACTGGATCCGTTTTTTTGCCATTGAAGTCTATGGAAAACGCATCCGTTAAATAGTCATCTGTTTTCTTCCATTTGCAACTGATCCAGTAAGTAAAAAAACAGATCCTTTTCAAATGGCTGAAAAACGGATGGCTAATTAACGGATCCGTTTTCCATAGACTTCAATGTTGAAAAAACGGATCCACCTGAAATCAGTTTTTTAAAGACAGACAAAAAAATTTTTTGTCAATGGACGGCTGCTGGATCCGTTCTAACGGATGATTACTGGACATGTGAACATGGCCTAAAAAATGATTACCGGTGGGACCTCTGCCTATCCTAAGCCCACCGTTTGTTCACACTGTGCAAGAAATTACTAAATTATCAGTCATACGCTAGAGTCACACGGGCATATATTCTCTCCTCCAAGAGAATCGGACCGATTATGATAGTGACACTCCGATCAAACTCTGATCTAAGTTAGATCAGACTGTCGGCTTAGTGTTATCCAAATAAGAGGATTATAGCACCAGTGAGGAAAAGACGGAGATCAAAATGTCACCATTCTGTGCGTCGGCAGAAATCAGACTGCACTCTGATGTCATCCGAGTGCAGTCCAATGTTTTCTACGTACTTTTATACTTGAATGGGTGAGTGGCTTCCTATTTCGTAGTATAATTGTAGAATGATGCGTCAGATTCGGTCAGTGAAAAAAATCAGTAATTAGCACTGACTTATTAAATAACTGGTCCGATAAAAAATTATTGGTCCGATAAAAAATCGGATAGCACTTGTCTGATTAATACAGTGGTGTGAGCGAGCCCTTATATATAAAGTGTCAATTTTAGAGCAGATCTAAAGTCTAAAATTTAGTAAAATATTTTTGTAAAAATTTGGAATTTGGAATCTGCACCTTTGTACCCTTATTTCCTTGTGGGGTATACACCTTGCATTCCCCGGATATGATGTCTGGTGTATGACCACAGTAGGTTGAGATTATTTATTTGGCTGGGGAGACTTGTCTCGCAAACATTGAGAAACCCTGACCTGGAGGACATAATGTCATCTCTAACTGAGCTGGTAGCCGCGCTCTTAACTGGTTTATAGCTGTGGAATAATGGAGCAAGTGGATTTGGAAATGTTCTAAATATTTATTTCTGGGCTTGGGCTAAGTTATGGCAGGACGGTAAGACAGGTGTGAGGCCTCAGCCGCACTCCCACTGTTTATTGGCTTTGGTGGAGCTGGTGCCTACATCTCAGGTCCAGCAGAAGAGCGGCGTCTGTGCAGCTTCAATGTCATCTGGAGAACATCATCTTCCTAAATATTTGAGATGTGTGAAGCCACTGTACAGGAACTGCACCCACAAGTAATAAATGGGAACACACACTGTACGGGCGATTGGGGGCCCAAGTAAATAGGGGGTCTTGGATGAGATGGCATTCTCTGACTTAAGAGACAGGGCAGAGCGTTATCTTCTAAGGTCACTGTTTGACAGAACTCATTAATGATCTGATAACAGATGAATGGATGGATCTAGTTACAATTTAGGAAATCCCAAGAGTTACAAACCTTTGTGGTAGGAAGTGTACAACTAATCAGCCTACCCAGGTCACATCAGTCCTAGCAAAGCCTGATGAAGAATAAGAAAAAAATAACTTTTCTCTGGTCTCTTTTGTCCCTTCTGTTCCCTATATTGTGAATATAGCTCCCCCTGTCTTCTGCGCTGGTCACTTCATAGAAACTATTGATTTATAAAGAAGTAATTGTGCTATGGATGTCTAAGTATTTACAAATAGACCCAAGTACAATATAAAACAAAAAAATACCGATATCTATTTTTTTTTTTTTAGGCCTTAAAATTCTGTTTTTTTCCCCTTTGGCAGTCAATAAAAATATTGAAGAATTTAGGTCTCTGCAAAAAAAAACATTTGAGGCATTGGACCTAATGTTAATTCTGCCATCATTTTATTTTTTCATTCTCCAAGGTTAAATGCGCACGTTGTGTAAATGCTGCAGATTTTCCATATTTTATTTGCACATGGAAAATCTTCAAATTATTATAGCACCAGTCAAGTAGAAGAGGTTTTTTTTTTTAGATCCTATCTATATGCTGCAAAAATATTCTGTGCTGAAAATGAAATGTGGCGCAGAAAATCAGCATGTCAGTTCCAACTCTTTCCTTGTAGAGGGGTCTACAGCATAAGGTTTCTCCTTGTGGAGAGTGACAAGCCAAGCCTGGCATGTCAGAGTGAGGAGACTTATAAGCCATGCATGCTCCTCTGGGAAATGAAATATGCAAATTGTCTCCTCGCTTTTAAGGCTATGTGCCCACGTTGCATAAATGAAGCAGAAAATTTCTGCTTCATTTCTGCAAGTCCTCTCCTGGAAAAACGCATGCGGAATTCCGCACGCGTTTATCGCGCGTTTTCCACATGCGGAATTGCCTTGCGTTTTTTATGCATTGGACAAAGGCAATTCTGCTTGCGGAAACGCAAAATTAATTGACATGCTGCGGATTTTTGAACGCAGCATAAACGCTGCGGAAAAATCCGCAGCATGTGCATAGAACTTGCGGAATCCCATTGGGGACCATGGGGTGCGGGTTACCAAGCGTTTTACAAGCGTTTCCGCTGCGGAAATTCCGCATCAAAAACGCTTGAAAAACGCTACGTGGGCACACAGCCTTAGTCTCCTCACTCTGACATGCCAAGCCTGGCTTGTCACTCTCCACAAGGAGAAACATTACCCTTTGACCCCTTGTAGAGGGGTGAAAGCTACAGCAAAATCAGCCCATCATACATGTGGATTTTGGTCCAGATTCACAACTGGAAAATCTGCCCCTTGTCAGAATTTAATAAAGGAATACATGAACTAGAAAATGATTATAACTAATATGTTTATGCAGTTTACTTTACTTTTGTTTTTTTGTGGTGTTCCTTGGCATTGGTTACATTTAACTTTAGTTTTATTACCTTTTTAATACAGATTTAAATGCATACAGTTGTGTGAAGCCGTTAGATCCTTTATGTTTAGTAGTAATTTGGTTAAGTATTTTGTGAATTCATTATATGTTTCTTTATTAAAGCCACATTTACATGTAACAATAATCGTTGTCATTTGTTTGTTATTATATCCCGCCTTCGCAACACATACTGCCTAATCTAACTTCTCCCAAAAACAATCAATGATAAAAAAATGATCATTTATTATTCATCACCTAAAAATCCTTTGCAATTTCTAGCTTTATCTGTATATGCTATCGATGATGTCTCAAACCAATGAGTGGTTTGATACATTTTTGTCTGATTTTTCCATGTCCGATCTTATGTTTTGTAACACCATTATATACATCTGATATGTTACATGTATTTCAGTTGTGTTATTTGATGGAATATTTTTTTTAGCACATGTGTCTTCTTGATGTTTTTGAAGTCCTAGGCTACGTTCCCACGATGAGAACTTGGTGAATTTTTCCGTAATCACCTATTAGAAACTTGCATTTTTTTTCATTGCGTTTTTGAGTGTTTTTATTGTGTTTTTGATGCTATTGTTTTTGTTTGTTTGATAAATCGAGTTTTAAATTAGACCGCTTTGCTTTTTATACTTCCTGGCATTTGGCTTTAGAAACATTTTATTGATATAGTCATGTGTGGAAATGCACTAAAAACGCATATGCATTGTTACCTGCAGATTTTCCATATCCAAGGGCTCGTGCACACGAGCGTATAAATTGAATGAGCGCTGTCTGATTTTTTTTATCGGATAGCACACTGACTCATGTAATTCAATGGGGCAGTGCAGATGGTCAATTCTTTTCACTAACAGAATCTGTGAAAAAAATCTCAGGAAATTCGATCAGACTCACACATTCAAGTCTATAGGTACAAGAAAAAAATCCGTATAACATGCGATTTTTACAGATACATTGCAGTTCTGTAACATTAGAAACTGTAAATGGTCCTGTGAATAATTAATAGCTAAAAAAATAGATTGCATATGGATGACAAGTGATATGAAAATTGTCTGACTTTTCTGGATAAAAATTGGACGGAATTTTCTCCTACGCTCGGTGGCTCCCAGCTGGAAATACTTGCCGAGCTGCTCTGTCTACTTGTTGTAGCCGGGGTTTTGTGCTGCACATCCGCCTCCTATTCAAATCAATAGGAGGGAGATGTGCAGTACCCTGCGCAGCCACTACAAGTAGACAGAGCAGCATGGCAACTGAGCCGATGCCGACACAGATACCAGCTTATTGGCGGTCGGATCCCGGCCGATCAGACATTGATCACCTATCCTGAGGATAGGCCATAAATGTAAAAGTAGTAGACAACCTCTTTAACCCTGAAGTGAAGCCTATATAATAAAAGGTATTTAAAAAAAAGCCTCCGCAAAAGCTACAAAATCATCCCAATCCCATTAAACTATGAAGGAACACTTTACAATATTTTGATGTCGACTTCATAGTAAAATTTGCAAATAAGAAGAAGACGCAACTTAAGGCTGTGTGCCCACGTAGCATTTTTCAAGCGTATATGCTGCGGAATTTCCGCAGCGTAAACGCTTGAAAAACGCATGTATATCCGCACCCCATGGTCCCCAATGGGATTCCGCAAGTTCTATGCACATGTTGCGGATTTTTCCGCAGCGTTTATGCCGCGTTCAAAAATCCGCAGCATGTCATTTAATTTTGCGTTTCCGCAAGCGGAATTGCCTTAGTCCAATGCATAAAAAACGCAAGGCAATTCCGCATGTGGAAAACGCGTGATAAACGCGCGAAAAATGCGCGATAAACGCGTGCGGAATTCCGCATGCGTTTTTCCGGGAGAGGACTTGCATTTATGCAGCAGAAATTTTCTGCTTCATAAATGCAACGTGGGCACATAGCCTAAAACGCTTCAAAATGCCATGTGTGAGTCCAGCCTGTGGTCAGCAGGATCATGTTATTTTATCCACTTGCATTATCTGGAAGGACCTGTATTGTGAAACAGAAGGACAAGCAAACACATTAATGTAAGGCATAATGAATGTGCATCATTGTTTGGGAAGCTTTGTTTTGAAATGAAGACATGGTGATACCCCGACTTAATTATATGTGTGTATGACTCATCCGCTAGCAGCTGTTGGCTGCAATAGATAAACTCTGGACATTCCTGGAGAGTTTGTTTTGCCAGGGTGTGGTGCTGGCAGGGGAATGTTAACGAAAAATAAAAGCACCGACCACCACCTTGCTGAGGCCGGACATCGACACAAAGCCGCATTATTTTATTGTATCATCTATCAGACTCTTCTAGTTCAGAAACATGTAAAGGAATGTACAGATGATGGATTT
The DNA here is from genome assembly GCF_046119375.1 of Phyllobates terribilis. Lineage (NCBI taxonomy): Eukaryota > Metazoa > Chordata > Amphibia > Anura > Dendrobatidae > Phyllobates > Phyllobates terribilis. Next base: position 108,195,248 of record NW_027362765.1, read on the forward strand.
GTTTCATAATAGTTACATATAAGAAAAGGAAAGAACAAGACAGGAGAGATAAGTCAGTGACCCCACTTACCTAAATGACCACAAAGTCTTACATCATTTAATGCAATCCTTTACTTATTATTAGAGATGATCAAATTGATGCAGATCAAACTCAAGTCAAAGCTTATGAAATTCACAAGTCCCCGCGAAGTCGAACAATTTGCAATTTGATTCATTCAAATTTCCATAAAAAGAAGGACCTAGGAGACCTTGGTGTACATATTTTCAGGACAACTGAAGTACCTGCAAATAGAATTTGCCAAACCTGTCGAACTCGAATTTTAAAAGATTTGATCACCTCCACCAATGATATATAAATGTGTGTGTGTATATATATATATATATACAGTACAGACCAAAAGTTTGGACACACCTTCTCATTTAAAGATTTTTCTGTATTTTCATGACTATGAAAATTGTACATTCACACTGAAGGCATCAAAACTATAAATTAACACATGTGGAATTATATAGTTAACAAAAAAGTATGAAACAACTGAAAATATGTCTTATATTCTAGGTTCTTCAAAGTAGCCACCTTTTGCCTTGATGACTGCTTTGCACACTCTTGGCATTCTCTTGATGAGCTTCAAGAGGTAGTCACCGGAAATGGTCTTCAAACAATCTTGAAGGAGTTCCCAGAGATGCTTAGCACTTGTTGGCCCTTTTGCCTTCACTCTGCGGTCCAGCTCACCCCAAACCATCTCGATTGGGTTCAGGTCTGGTGACTGTGGAGGCCAGATCATCTGGCGTAGCACCCCATCACTCTCCTTCTTGGTCAAATAGCCCTTACACAGCCGGGAGGTGTGTTTGGGGTCATTGTCCTGTTGAAAAATAAATGATGGTCCAACTAAACGCAAACCGGATGGAATAGCATGCCGCTGCAAGATGCTTAGGTAGCAATGCTGGTTCAGTATGCCTTCAATTTTGAATAAATCCCAAACAGTGTCACCAGCAAAGCACCCCCACACCATCACACCTCCTCCTCCATGCTTCATGGTGGGAACCATGCATGTAGAGTCCATCCGTTCACCTTTTCTGCGTCACACAAAGACACGGTGATTGGAACCAAAGATCTCAAATTTGGACTCATCAGACCAAAGCACAGATTTCCACTGGTCTAATGTCCATTCCTTGTGTTCTTTAGCCCAAACAAGTCTCTTCTGCTTGTTGCCTGTCCTTAGCAGTGGTTTCCTAGCAGCTATTTTACCATGAAGGCCTGCTGCACAAAGTCTCCTCTTAACAGTTGTTGAAGAGATGTGTCTGCTGCTAGAACTCTGTGTGGCATTGACCTGGTCTCTAATCTGAGCTGCTGTTAACCTGCGATTTCTGAGGCTGGTTACTCGGATAAACTTATCCTCAGAAGCAGAGGTGACTCTTGGTCTTCCTTTCCTGGGGCAGTCCTCATGTGAGCCAGTTTCTTTGTAGCGCTTGATGGTTTTTGCAACTGCACTTGGGAACACTTTCAAAGTTTGCCCAATTTTTCGCACTGACTGACCTTCATTTCTTAAAGTAATGATGGCCACTCGTTTTTCTTTACTTAGCTGAATTTTTCTTGCCATAATACAAATTCTAACAGTCTATTCAGCAGGACTATCAGCTGTGTATCCACAAGACTTCTGCACAACACAACTGATGGTCCCAACCCCATTTTTAAGGCAAGAAATCCCACTTATTAAACCTGACAGGGCACACCTGTGAAGTGAAAACCATTTCCGGTGACTACCTCTTGAAGCTCATCAAGAGAATGCCAAGAGTGTGCAAAGCAGTCATCAAAGCAAAAGGTGGCTACTCTGAAGAACCTAGAATATAAGACATATTTTCAGTTGTTTCACACTTTTTTGTTAACTATATAATTCCACATGTGTTAATTCATAGTTTTGATGCCTTCAGTGTGAATGTACAATTTTCATAGTCATGAAAATACAGAAAAATCTTTAAATGAGAAGGTGTGTCCAAACTTTTGGTCTGTACTGTATATATATATATATATATATATATATATATTACTGTTGATTAGGTTTATCCTGATATTATTTTGTATTATTTATTATTATTATATGTATAATTATTTATGATATAATTTATAAGTAATGTATGAGAAAGATAATGAAAACTGGCCCAAAAAACAAGCGTCACAAAGAGCATGTACAGAGAGAAAAGTATGTAAGTGTCTATTCTAATCTGCAAATTGCCTCTTCAGAGAAAAAGAGGACTTGTACTCTATAGCACCACCTATTGGAAGTAGCAAGCCTACAAGTCACAATCAACCCTTTAACGAGTCGTGCAATATGACTTAGGATAATAGCCAAATCAGAATCTCAATTTGCAAAGTGTTTCGGGCTGTTGGCCCTCGTCAGTGCAAAGTATGAGAACTGATTTGGCTAGGTGAGAGGCTCTGGACTGAGGTCTAAGGGGTAACGTTTCTCCTTGTGGAGCGTGACATACCGGCTCTGGCATGTTCTAATCCGGTGTCCCTCTTTGCCACCGAATATTGTCCCTGGCTTTAACAGGTTTGAGAGTCCAATACATAAGGCCTCTTTCATATAGAGAGTTTTTTTGGGCAGTATTTTGCATCTGTATTTTTAAAGTATACCAGTATCATTAAAAATGTGTTTTTAAAAGTGCTGTGTAAATTGGTGGGGGCCTGAGTTTTGAGTTCCCCAATGATTGCTGAAAAGACTGCTCAGAAGCACTCACTTCAGCAAGAAGAAGCACTCACTTCAGCAAGAAGAAGCACTCACTTCATCAAGAAGAAGCACTCAGTTTCTGCATGAGAGCATAAACAAAGCGATGTATGGATCCATAGACTTTATATTGAAAGGGGGAAGGGAGGGGAGAAAAAAACTTCAAAAGAAAGTCCCAATAGATGAGTGAAAAAAATTTGTTTAAATCAGATGTGAAACAAGACTTACAAGAACAAGGGAATGTAAATCAATACGAAAAGGGGGCACCAAAACAGGAGTACAAAAGAAATAAATTAAGAAATTTGGATTATGATTATTCCAGCACTACCTAGTAAACAAAATCAGACATGATTGCATACATTGCATATATAATCCTTGATACATACAGTAATTAAATAAAGTGCAAGTGCCTATGTAATATAAATAGATCCTATATCCAATGTTAACAACTGAATGTTATAGCATAAGCTCATGCTGTGCAGAGAATATCATTAACTGTAACAAAAAGGATCAAAGGTATGTCACAATAATGCACAACGATTATACATAGACTATGACTGTGTGCTGGTGCTAAGAATGTCAAACCATCAGCAAAAATAATTATATAGAGGGATAATGTATACTCGACGCACGTTTCGGCTTTCTGCCTTCATCAGGGGGTGGCGTCATTCAGGCAAAGCTAGGGTTTCAAAGGCCCTTTAAGCCAATAGAAATGTAGGTGTGTACAGTCAGCACTCTGGTACTGTACAGTATAATTATCATGCTGATCTACTCTGAACACTACACACTGGCTCTGCTCAGTCTGTGTAAAGCCTTATTCAAACATAAATGATGCATGGACATCTGTAAGATGCTTTACTGCTGTGTCTGTAAAGAGGATCAGAAGAGATTACTTTGTCACTAGTTACAGTGCTCTGTATATTCAACCTCAATGTGCCAGTGACAAAGTCATCTCTTTTGATGTGCTTTGCAAATGAAGCAGTAAAGCCTCATTTACAATTATGCTCAAAAGTTTACATACCCCAGCAGAATTTTTGCTTTCTTGGCCTTGTTTCAGAGAATATGAATGCTAACAAAAAAAACTTTTTCTCCACACACTGGTTGGGTGAAGCCATTTATTGTCAAACTACTGTGTTTTCTCTTTTTAAATCTTAATGACAACCAAAAACATCCAAATGACCCTGATGAAAAGTTCACATACCTTTGTGATTTTGGCCTGATAACATGCACAGAATTTGACACAAATGGGTTTGAATGGCTACTAAAGTTAACATCCTCACCTGTGACCTGTTTGCTTGTAATCAGTGTGTGTACATAAAAGCTGAGTGAATTTCTGGGATCCAGACAGACTCTTGCATCTTTCATCCAGCCACTGATGTTTCTGGATTGTGAGTCATGGGGAAAGCAAAAGAATTGTCAACGGATCTATGGGAAAAGGTAGTTGAACTGTGTAACACAGGAAAGGGATGCAAAAAAATATCCAAGGAATTGATAATGCCAGTCAGCAGCATTCAAACTGTGATTACCAAATGGAAAATCAGGGGCTCTGTAAAAACCAAACCACGGTCAGGTAGACCAACAAAAATTTCGGCCACAACTGCCAGGAAAATTGCAAAGAAAAACCCACAAATAACATCAGCTGAAATTCAGGACCCTCTGTAAACTTACAGTGTGCCTGTTTCAAGATACACAATAAGGAAGCACTTGAAGAAAAATCGGTGGTATGGTCGAGTCGCCAGAAGAAAGCCATTACGGTGCAAATGTCACAAAGTATCTTTCCTACAATATGCCAAACAGCAACAAAACAAGACAAGCCTCAAAACTTCTGGAACAAGGTAATTTGGAGTGATGAAACCAAAATTTAACTTTTTGGCCACAACCATAAACGTTACATTTGGAGAGAGGTCAACAAGGCCTATGATGAAAGGAACACCATTCCTACAGTAAAGCACGGAGGTGGATCGCTGATGTTTTAGGGATGTGTGATACTGGAGGCAAATTTGCACTCATCAGCCCGGAAGCTGCGCATGGGACATACTTGGACATTCCAACATGACAACGACCCAAAACACAAGGCCAAGTGGACCTGTCATTGCCTACAGGAGAACAAAGTGAAGGTTCTGGAGTGGCCATCTCAGTCTCCTGACCTCAATATCATTGAGCCACTCTGGAGAGATCTCAAGCGCGCAGTTCATGCTAGACAACCCTGGAATTTACAGGAACTGGAGGCTTTTTGCCAAGAAGAATGGGCAGCTTTACCGTCTGAGAAATTAAAGAACCTCATCCACAACTACCACAAAAGACTTCAAGCTGTCATTGATGTTAGAGGGGGCAATACACGGTATTAAGAACTGGGGTATGTGAACTTTTGATCAGGGTCATTTGGATGTTTTTGGTTGTTATTAAGATTTAAAAAGAGAAAACACAGTAGTTTGACAATAAATCTCTTCAACCAAACAATAACCATGAGTGGAGAAAAAGTTTTTTTGTTATCATTCATATTCTCTGAAACAAGCCCAAGAAAGCAAAAATTCTGCCGGGGTATGTAAACTTTTGAGCACATCTGTAGATGTCTATGCATCACGGATATCTGAATGAGGCTTTACACTGCATCGCGGATATCTGAATGAGGCTTTACACTGATTTGGGAGAGCTCGTTTAGTGTGCAGAGGTTGCAGTAGAAGAAGAAATTTTAAAAAAGTGAAAAAAAGGGAGTAAAAAATTAAAATGTAAAAATAAAATTTGAATTGTCCCCCCCCCCCCATTAAGAATAAAGAAATTCAAATAAAAAAGATATTTGGTAATGTTGAATTTGTAAAAGCCTGGTTTATTAAAATATAATAACTAATTAGTCATATGTACCCTAAAATGATATGAATAAAAATGTCCATCATTGCGTAGGAAAAACACAAGCCTTAACATTTTTCCATTCATGGAAAAAAAACATAATGGGTCTCAGAAAATGGTGCTAAAAATTATTCTTTTTGGGGTAACGTTTCTCCTTATATAGAGTGACACACCAGCTCTGGCACGTCTGATTTGGCTTTTATCCTAAGTCATATTGCACGACTCGTTAAAGGGTTGATTGTGACTTGTAGGATTGCTGCTTCCAATAGATGGCGCTATAGAGTACAAGCCCTCTTTTTCTCTGAAGAGGCAATTTGCATATTAAATTTCCCAGAGGAGCATTGCATGACGAATAAGTCTCCTTACCTTGACGTGCCAGTGCTGGTGTGTCACTCTCCATAAGGAGAAACGTTACCCCTTAGACCTCAGTCCAGAGCCTCTCACCTAGTCAAATCAGTTCTCATACTTTGCACTGACGAGGGGCAATACCCCGAAACACCGTGTCCGCAAATTGAGATTCTGATTTTGCTTTTATCCTTAGTCATATTTCACGACTCGTTAAAGGGTTGATTGTGACTTGTAGGATTGCTGCTTCCAATAGGTGGCACTATAGAGTACAAGTCCTCTTTTTCTCTGAAGAGGCAATTTGCATATTCTTTCTTTTTTAAACTTCAGATTTTTACAAACATTAAATAAAAAAAATCAATACAAGTTTGGTATCGAATAATCATAATGACCTGCGGAATCATGACGATAGATCCTTTTTTATTCAACAATGAATCCCCCCAAAAATGGAGGAATTTCGTTTACTCGCTGCATATTTATATAGCACTGTGGAGAAGGGACACCGTTTCAATCTTCAATCTCAGTATGATATTGCAGTCACTAACAAAATGTATCTGCACTGTGATCCTAAACTTTAGCCTCCCTTATCCTTTTGCAAACAACTAGAAGGGGAGGAAAGGATTGATGTGAGCAGATCCCGCCCACATTTACTACAGTCGTAGTGCGAGCCAATGGTGTTTTCATGACATATATCAGCAGTTGCTCCCACTAGTGAACAGTATTTTATATCATTGGGCAGTGAAGAAAAATGATTACATTTTTACCACCAGAATTTTGTTTTAGCTCCAGATTTTACATTTTCACACTGGGAAATGGGTAAAAATGGCACCAAAATTTGACCCACAATTTCTGCTGAATGTAGAAATACCCCATATGTGGCTGTACAGTACTGCTTAGCCACGAGCCACGGTGAGACTCGAGAGGGACGGAGTGCTTTTTGCCTGCTGGAGCGCAGATTTTCCTAGAATAGTTTCTCCATATACGGAGCCCCTACGTGCTAGAAGAGCAGAATCCCCCTCAAGTGCCCCCATTTTGGAGATTATACCCCTTTGTGAATTTATCTACAAAATATTGTAGTGACCAGTATGTTGTAGTGACCAGTACGTTGTAGTGACCAGTACGCTATGCCTAGCTTGTGCTTCTATAGACATGCACCCGTAAATTAGGTGGGCTCTCATCGCTACAGGAATGCCAAAAATGTGGATGCTAACTGCGGTTTAGGCACACTGTGGGGCTCAGAAGGGAGGGGAGCATTTGGATTTGGGAGAACAGAATTTGCTGAATTTCTTTTGGGGGCGAGGACCATTTTCACTTTTCCAGAGCCTTTGTGCTACTAGTAACGTGGAAGCCCCTATATTTCCGTTAACAGATAACTGACCTGAGTGGAAACTTTTTTTCCCCGCCCTGATCGCTAATCTAATACTCTGCAATGCTTCTGCACTGCAGAATGTCGCTATCACTATTGACAGCTGCATCACAAGGGTTAAATGTCCTTGATCGGTGCTAGCACCGATCGTGCGCATTGCTGTGGGGTGTCAGCTCTCACATAGAGCTGACACCCGCACTCGATTTCGACGGCTCTCAGTGTTAGCCTGCGTAATCACAGCGCCATATATATACTGCTCTTTGCTGGAACGCAGCTCCGGCAGATCATTATAGATATGTGGGGAAGGGGTTAAGCTGTGTACCCGTTATCTTTTGTATATAATCCCCATCAAGTTATCATTCAGTAAAAAGTTTATTTTTGACTGGTGGTCTCCCTCATTGAAGTCCTGAACATCATGCGGCCTGCAACATGCGGCCTGCAAAGGTGTAGTGCCCCCATAGCACAAGTCCACACAAACAACCAGGACTCCACCTTCATGTAACATGCTGGGGTGTAAGAGACGAGTGCTTCGCCCACGGCTACCGCCCCATGCCACGTTACACTGATTTTCGCCTTCCCATTGCATTGTTCTGAGATAAGCTGCCTGCCGATGTGTCAGTCGGCTTTCTCATAGAGCCAGCACTCCTGTGTATGGGAGAGTTGACTGAGATGGCTGTCAGCCAAATGGATCAGCTGAAGCATTGTTTGGTCAATAGCCATCTAATGTGTATGGCTGGTATAGCTGGCTTTACAGAACCCTTCCAGATCTGTAGAATGGCTATCAGTAGAAAATCTGCGATGATACATCTGCATCTATGTGAATCGCTGATGTGATTGTACTCTCTGTTGGGCCAGTTTCACACGTCCGTATATTACTGGTACCGGAGATATCTATGTCCCGTGTGTCCGTGTGTGTCACATGTGTGGCAACCATGTGCCTCCTGTGTGCCGCATCAGGATCACACGTATCGGCGCTTGAGAATCAGCGGTACAGTTAGCCCTTTTCCCAAGTGCTGGGTGCTGGACGCTGCCCTCATGATGGTTCCCTGACGGCGCTATGGTCAGCACCATCAGGCACAATAATGAGAGTAGTAGTGTCTGCTCCCGCAGTGTCCACCTGTAAAAATGAGACTAAAATAAAAAATCCTTATTGTTACACACACGCCTCTAGGTTCAGATAGGGGCGAGACAGGTTACATGAATTCTTTGGAATCCTGGGGGAACCGTTACTCAGGGCGACCATAGACCATGTGCTGCAGCTTCTTTCAGGCACACAGGGGTATTTACCCTCAGGCACAGACACATAGGTTGTTTCACTTGCTGATCAGACACACTTGACAAGAGTCCTCATAAACGGTAAAACAGTAGCATTTAATAAGAAGCCGCACTGCCAGTGCAAGTTAAATCTTATGAGCAACAGGCTCCAGTGACAAACAGTATAGTTTCCATAGCAGCACAGCAGTTCACAGTCTTCCCAGTAGTACAGGACAGCACAGTTCTAATGCAAAGGCACATTAATGAACACAGCATTCTTTACAGCACAGTGAGATGGAGGAGGGGGGATGGTTTGTTGAGGGAGATGATCCCTGTGACACCATTTTTTCAAGTCCTTATCTTTCTGCCTGACAATACTCTGCACTGCTAGTTCAGGAACACTCCTGACTTGAATCCTTTTCACTTCCAGGGGCGCTTCTGTGAGATACAGAACACACACACCACCTTTCTCTTCGGTTCCAGCCAGACAGTAAACAACTTCTCCACAATCCCCCTGGGGCTCTGCTAAAACACTCCCCTTCTCCTGTGACTGTGTTAACCCCTCTAGTTGCTGGATGCTTCTGAAGCACAGCATTTCCTGTCTCATGTGCTTGTGTTACTTCTAATAGTTGCTGAATGCTTTTAAAGCAACAGCACTACTTCTGCATGTCACATTATACTCACCTAAGTGTCCCCTGCTGTAATCCATGTGACCGATCAGCAAAGGAACCGGGGAGAATGAGCCGCTGCACTCAGTGAGTGACAGGACACTGCTCCCGAGCTCAGCTCCAGGGCCGCTCCCTGCAGCAGCTCATTCTCCCCACACACTGACATGTGCGTAGACCGATAGATTTGAATGGGTCTGCGTGTGTCAGTGTCTCCAGTACGTGTGGAAACTGTCACCACACGTACTGGAAACACGGACATGTGAAAGAACCCTAAGTGTTTCCATTTCCTCATCAAAAATAAACAAAATTTTGATAAACTGCTACATGTGATCATACCCTAAGAATTTCAGCCACTAGGAAAGGTTCTGGTCCACGAGCCATAACGCAGCATAGCGTCATTCTGTCAGCAGGTGTGATAACCATTCAGCTGGTGACATTTGGCTGCTGATATCACCAGGAGGATCCCGGAAGTTGGAGGTTATACTCACTGCAGGCTCGAGTAATTAGTCTTGTAATTGTGGAATGACAGGAATTTGTTTGCGCTCTGGCTCTGTGCACGACAAATCCTTTGAGCTCAGTAATTATGCCGGTCTTAGTGAGAACATTCACGTAACGTCCTTATGCTGTAATCCATTCCAAAAATACAGCCACTTAGCAGTCAGTTTGCGGTGGTGGCCTGGTAATGAGGACGGAGTCTTTACAACATCCAAAAGTGGGTTTTCACCTCCCCCAAACTATTTATATCCACATGTAGCTCTTTTAAAGGAAAGTCCAGCAATATCTTTATATGGACAATCCGGTCCATTCCTCCATTACTGGGAAATCAGCACTTGAATGGATAATTAAATAGATAAAATATGCAAAAGCCTGAAGTGCTTTCGGGTCATGGTAGCACTTCTGAAGCCTCTGTCACTCCAGCTCTATTCCCCAGCCAGTGCTGCCTCTTTTGCGTGACTGACAGCTCTTTTGCTGTGTGACATCAAGCAAACAAGCCTTCAGACAAGCAGGAATCTTCATTCTTTTGAATGTTTTCAAAGTGCTTTTAGGCTATGTTCCCACGATGAGCATTTGGTGAGTTTTTGATGTTGCAGATTTTTTTAACCATTTCTGCACCTATTAAAGCACCGCTCCAACTCTGAAATTAAAAAAAATGCTGAAGTGAATTAGGTTACTTGAATTTTTTCATGGCGTTTTTTTTTTTACATGCGTATTTTTCATATTTTTAACTGCGCTTTTTGCCTATTGTTTTATGTTGTGTTTTAAATAAAGTGGTTTTATTTTTTTATACATACTTCCTGGTATTTGGCTTTGACAAAACTATATTGATAAAGCCATTTCTGTATTAAATGTGTTTTTGATGCGTTTCTGCAACTGAAACCCACTAAAAGTGTATTTTTTACCTGTGGAATTTCCGCACCTAATACAAGTTTATGGGGAAAATCTGCACATAAAAGTCAGCGTACCCACAAGAGAAATTGACATGTTGCAGATTCGCACTCGTACCGCAATTCAGTTTATGCTGCGTGAAAATAAAGCCCAGTGGACAGGAGATTTCTATAAAACCCATCCACTTTGCTGGAACTGTAAGACGCTGTGTTTTTTGACACAGCGAAAATACACAGCGTCAACGACTCACCAAAAACTCATCGTGGGAACACAGCCTAGAGATATGTTCACAAGATGGCATTTTTCCGGTCTTTTTCTCTGTGTACAATAAGCTTGTTTTTGTTATGTTTTTATGTGCATTTTTCAATGTTTTGACTTAAGGTTTTCACCCATTGATTTGACTGGGTGAAAAACACTGCAAAAATGCTGAAAGAATTGACATGCTGCATCTTGGTAAAAAGCAAAAAAAAAAAGCAAATGTGTACATGAGATTTCAGAAGTCTCATTGAATATGCTGATGCTATAAAATGCTGCAGATTTAACGCACCAAATACGCTATAAAAAAAATGCCACGTGCGAACATACCCTAAGATGCTGCACTTCATGATACCCTAAGATGCTGCACCTCATGATACCCTGAGATGCCGCACTTCATGATATCCTAAGATGCTGCACTTCATGATACCCTAAGATGCTGCACTTCATGATACCCTAAGATGCTGCACTTCATGATACCCTAAGATGCTGCACTTCATGATACCCTAAGATGCTGCACTTCATGATACCCTAAGATGCTGCACTTCATGATACCCTAAGATGCTGCACTTCATGATACCCTAAGATGCTGCACCTCATGATACCCTAAGATGCCGCACTTCATGATACCCTAAGATGCTGCACTTCATGATACCCTAAGATGCTGCTCTTCATGATACCCTAAGATGCTGCACTTCATGATACCCTAAGATGCTGCACTTCATGATACCCTAAGATGCTGCACTTCATGATACCCTAAGATGCTGCTCTTCATGATACCCTAAGATGCTGCACTTCATGATACCCTAAGATGCTGCACTTCATGATACCCTAAGATGCTGCATTTCATGATACCCTAAGATGCTGCACTTCATGATACCCTAACATGCTGCACTTCATGATACCCTAACATGCTGCACTTCATGATACCCTAACATGCTGCACTTCATGATACCCTAAGATGCTGCATTTCATGATACCCTAAGATGCTGCACTTCATGATACCCTAACATGCTGCACTTCATGATACCCTAACATGCTGCACTTCATGATACCCTAACATGCTGCACTTCATGATACCCTAACATGCTGCACTTCATGATACCCTAAGATGCTGCACTTCATGCACAGTGTTACAAAGTTACAAACTCATTAAAAATACATGGTTGGAACTTAACCTGACAGATGATTTTTGAAATGGACATCGGGAAAAAAACATTGTGTGAACATACTCTTACTTTCTAGAATTGTTCGGGTAAATACTATAGTTTATTTTGATAGATATGAAACGGTTTAAAATATGTGGCGAAAGATCTGAAACACAGCATGGAAATTTTCTGGAACGGTCTCTATCCTTCTTTCCCCTCTTTCTTGGGCAGCGTCCTGACATAATGGGCTGCACGCGTCTTTATATGCAGGCCTGAATTTGTCACGGGGCTAAATGGCTTTACTATGAGACCTGATAGTTCATAGTTACCACTTTCTTATGATCATTTCATCCCGTCATGTGGTCGGCACCCGTTTTTTTTCACCCCCAACATCTTATTCTTCAAAGTAATACCAAAAACATTTGTTTTCTACATTCCCAGAACTTGAGATCTGACCCCTGCAAGTGTGTTACTTTATTTAATTGTCCTGCACTTTATTATTGACCTTAAACAGTCCAAGTAACTCATTCCAGGAACTGATATTTCTGCTGACCCCTCAGGGCTGTGTTAATGCAATCAGGAATAGTAAAGTCAGAGCAGGACCCGAAATCAAAGGGCAAGGGAAAGCTTGGGATAAATTACAGCTGTTATAAAGAAATCACCTTTTCACCTTGCCCGTTATATTCTTTCCAGTTTACAGTCATAATTCAGCAGCACCTACAACATTTGTCATTAATAAACATACCCGAGTGAACATGGCTGATGGATTAACAAGTCATGCGGACGGAACATTGACCATGGGAGATATGTAACATAAGCCGGGGACCTGGTCAATTTAATTTCCTTCTTATATTGGCATCCAAGAAAGTGTTCAATTAGCAAAGCAAAGTTATAGTGGTGTTAAAAGTGGAAATAGTATAAAAGAAAAAAAAATCTGGGTGAGCTAAATCATGAAATGATAGTAGAAAGTGACTTTTTAAATAAATATGTTTTTAGATATACATATATGTTCTATCTTGGATCAATCATTTTAGTTTTCTGAATGCAGCCCGCAGTGTAAGGCCTCATTCAGACGTCAGTTTTTCTCACATACGAGAAAAACAGACAGTTTATTTTGATCACACTTTGATCAGACAGTGGTCTGATTGTCCGACCCATAGATTTGCATTGCCAATTTTTATCAAAACTGAAAATATTTCCATGATTTTCCACAAACCACTTGGTCAACAAAAAATCATGAACATATGAATGGCCTCATAGACTATCGCATGTGTGCAGTGTTGGATTCTCCTGTTCTCCTGTGGGCCAATCCAAGCCTGCATGTATGAGTGCTATCCATGAAAACCATGGATAGCACTCGTACGATAACATCGGATGTCTGAGGCTATGTGCCCACGATGCAGAAATGCTGCATATTTTTTCCGCTTCTCCCTGGCAGGAAAAACGCATGCGGATTTTACATGCGTTTTTTCCTGCCAGGTAGAAGCGTTTGTCAAGCGTTTTTGCATGTATTTCCACATGCGGGTTATCAAGCGCTTTTCCAAGCGATTTTAGCATCACTTGGAAAAGTGCTTGACAACTTGGTCACACTATATAAATCCATGCAACCGGCATGGATTTATATAGTGTGACCAAGTAATAGTTAAAAGAAAAGAATAAGAATGGTAAAAAATAAAAAATAAAGATTATACTTACCTTCCGATGGCCCCCGGTCTCCTCAGCGATGCGTCCGGTCTGTTGTATGGGTCGCAGTGATGTGAAAGGACCTGCCATGAAGTCATTGAGTCATGTGACAGGTCACGAGACCGCTGCCAAAGATTTCACTTCTTACATTATATGAGTGATATCTATTGTAAATTCCACAATAGCTCAAAAAACGGCGAATCGCTCCACACAGTATACTGGCCCCCATATAATGCTCCATATGCAATACTGGCCCCCATATGATGCCCCATATGGAATACTGGCCCCCATATCATGCTCCACACAGTATACTGGCTCCCATAAAATGCTCCATACGTAATACTGGCCCCCATATGATGCTCCATACGTAATACTGGCCCCCATATGATGCTCCATACGGAATACTGGCCCCCATATAACGCTCCATACAGAATACTAGCCCCCATATAACGCTCCATACAGAATACTGGCCCCCATAAAATGCTCCGTACAGGATACTGGCCCCCATATAATGATCCGTACAGGATCCTGGTCCCCTTTTAACGCTCCATACAGGATACTGGCCCCCATATAATGCTCCATGCAGGCTGTTCCCCCCACATAATGCCCTATGCAGGCTGTTCCCCCCCTTATAATGCCTCATGCAGGATGTCACCCCCCATATAATGCCCCATGCAGGATGTCACCCCCCCATATAATGCCCCATGCAGGATGTCAGCCCCCCATATAATGCCCCATGCAGGATGTCACCCCCCATATAATGCCCCATGCAGGACATCACTTCCCCCCCCCATATAATGCCCCATGCAGGATGTCACCCCCCATATAATGCCCCATGCAGGATGTCACCCCCCATATAATGCCCCATGCAGGATGTCAGCCCCCCATATAATGCCCCATGCAGGATGTCACCCCCCTCTTTATAATGCCCCATGAAGGATATCACCCCCCCATATAATGCACCATAAAGGATATAACCCCCCCCATATAATGCCCCATGCAGAATGTCACCCCCCCCCCTTTATAATGCCCCATGCAGGATGTCACCCCCCCATATAATGCCCCATAGAGGATATCACCCCCATATAATGCCCCATGCAGGATGTCGCCCCCCCATATAATGCCCCATGCAGAATGACACCCCCCATATAATGCCCCATGCAGGATGTCACCCCCCCATATAATGCCCCATGCAGGATATCAGCCCCCCATATAATGTCCCATGCAGGATGTCACCCCCCCCATATAATGCCCCATGCAGGATGTCACCCCCCCACATAATGCCCCATGCAGGATGTCACCCCCCATATAATGCCCCATGCAGGATATCAGCCCCCCATATAATGTCCCATGCAGGATGTCACCCCCCCATATAATGCCCCATGCAGGATGTCACCGCCCATATAATGCCCCATACAGGATATCACCCCCCCATATAATACCCCGTGCAGGATGTCACCCCCCCCATATAATGCCCCATAAAGGATATCACCCCCCCATATAATGCCCCATACAGGATATCACCCCCCCATATAATGCCCCATACAGGATATCACCCCCCCATATAATGCCTCATGCAGGATGTCACCCCCCCATATAATGCCCCATACAGGATATCACCCCCCCATATAATACCCCGTGCAGGATGTCACCCCCCCCATATAATGCCCCATACAGGATATCACCCCCCCATATAATGCCCCATACAGGATATCACCCCCCCATATAATGCCCCATGCAGTATATCACCCCCCCATATAATGCCCCATGCCTCCATACATTTAAAAAAAAATCAAATACTCACCTCACTCCTCCTCACCTACTGCCGCTGCTCAGGTCTGGACTCCAGCGACGCCGGCGTCGTCCTGCTCTGTGCTGCCTGTGACGGCTCAGGGAAGGGCGTGGCGGAAAGAAGTCACCGCACCCTCTGACCTGAGACGTCACAGGGAGCGCACAGTAGGAAGACAGCGGATCTGAGGAGGCACGGGGAGAGGTAAGTATCCAGTTGCCTGGGCCCTGAGCAAGCGGGTGGAGAAGGGCGGGCGCTGGCACCGCTCTCCTCAGCCCATAGACCGGCGGGGTGCCCGACCGCAAGTGGGCCCCCCGCCTGCTCAGGGCCCCGGCACTTGCCCGGGTGCTGACTCCTGCCCTGCTCACTTCTCCTAGGTGTCCCCCGCTGTAATCCATGCAACAGCTGCTGTCGAGGAGCCGGGGAGAATGAGCCGCTCCGAAGCTGCAGCTCAGGAGCGGTGTCCTGTCACTCACTGACCTGATTGCCGCTTGGATGTCTTATATTTTTGTAGAAAATTCATTTACGGAGATGAAAAACTGATAAATAAAAAGCAGATCTTAAAATAAAAAATGCCAGAAAATAGATGAAAGGCGGGTGGAGGAGGGTTGTAAGAGGGGGGAGTCCAAAATCATTCTAGTATAGCCTTCTTGTTCTCCCTGTCCATACTGGGATGTTTCTAACTTTGATTTTGGCTGTTGTGACTGCCGCGGCCCCACGTTCCCCTTCTGCATGGTGCTTGCAGTAACACAGGGTTAAAATATATTTCTTGTCATAAAACCTTTGATAGGTTTAAGCCATCTGGTCACATTGAAAGAAACTCATAAAAAGACCCTATTCCTCCCCCCTTCTCCAATTAAGGTCAGAGGTCATTTTCTTCTTTGGGTCAAGGGGCCTACAAGGGTTCTCTGTGTATGAAGGCTGTACAAAAAACTTGTCAGGAAGGATTATTGACAAATTATTGGACATTCCTGTTAAACAAGCTGAAGTGTGTAAAACTACAGAAGAAATGAGATTATTCACAGCATAATGGGTCCTGACCGATCAGTACACGTCCGTCATGTTGTTAGATCTGTAACAGTATCAGTATTAGGCCTCATTCACATGTCGGTTTTTCTCACGTGCAAGAAAAACTCACCGGTTATTTTGACCAGAGGACATCAGTTTTTCTCGTACGTGGAAAAAAATAAAAAATTTCTCCACCTTCTCCTTTCTGAGTCCATGAAACTCGGACAGTACTTACATGGCATCCGAGTATGGTCCGATTTTTTTCACAGACCCATAGACTTGCATTGCCAATTTCGATCCGACTCTCAAATCAAAATCAGATATGTCTCTGTTTTTTAAAATGGACCACTCAGTTGGACGAGAAAAATCGGACATGTTAATGCCCCATAGACTACCAGTGGTACGAATGTTATCTGTGAAAAACAAAGATGGCACTTGTACAAGAGTAACTGAGGGCTGAATGGACCCTTAGGCCTCATTCAGATGTCAGTGATTTTTCTCGTACACAAAAAAACTTTCCGATATTCATCATCCATGTGCTGTCCATTATTTACACAAATCCATAGCTTTGAATGAGTGATTTTGATTCATGACTCGGATCAAAAATTAACATATCTATGGTTTTTTAAAGCAAAAAAACATGAACATGTGAACAGATCCAAAAAGAGTTTCTTAAAGACCATGGCAGCGGTTAGTAGGTAAACCTCTTTAGAGGGGTAAATGAAAAAACAGCAACATAGGGCCAAAAATATAATAATAATAATGATAAAGTTTATTGCATAAATTAAAATAACAATTGGTACTGTACAGATAAGGTAGTGAAGAAGTACGGCTAAAATCATGCATAGGGAGGATAGATTATATATTCCCTAAGTTAAGAGGCGTAAAGAGTCCTCTATAAATATGCTCCTAACTAGATGGTGGCCCGATTCTAACGCATCGGGTATTCTAGAATATGTATGCGGCTGGTCATCTCCCGGCTGCGTCGCCGCTGATCTCCCGACGGTGGCCTGCGTGTTTCAAGTCCGGCGCCAATTCGCGGCCGGGCTGCGCCGTGTTAGTGAGGACCGGGGAGCGGTGCTGCCTGTGCGGGTACTTCCGCTGCGAGCAGCCGGGAGATGACCGGCTAACGCCGGTCATCTCCCGGCTGCATTGCCGCTGACCTCCATGCGGCTACCGTCGGGATCCTAGCCGCTGATCTCCCGAAGGCAAGTGTGAAGGGAGGACCGGGGAGCGGCGCCGCCTAGGCCACCGGTCGGGGTACTTCTGCTGCAAGCCGGTCATCTCCCGCTGCATCGCCGATGACCTCCGTGCGGCAGATGAGCCGCTAACGGCCGCCATCTTGTTCTGAAATCCCGCGTTGCTGATTGGCCGCGGCCGGACCAATCAGCGACACGGGATTTCCTGGACGGACAGACAGACGGGATAGTAGATTAGTAATGATCATTCTATATAGCCTAGAACAGGGATGCAAAACTCAGACACACAGGGCAAAAATGAAAAACTTGGACAAAGTCGGGGGCCAACCAGTATACATTATAATGGGCCCCACATAGTCTTCCACACAGAAAAATGGGCCCCACATAGTCCTCCATAAAGAATAATGGGCCCCACATTGTCCTTCATACAGAATAATGGCCCCACATAGTCCAACATACTGAATAATAGGCCCCACATAGTCCTTCATACAGTATAAAAGGCCCCATATAGTCTTCTGTACAGAAAAATGGGCCCCACATAGTCCTCCATACAGAATAATGGCCCCACATAATCCTCCATACAGAATATTGGGCCCCACGTAGTGCTCCATACAGAATAATGGGCTCCACATACAAGTGCTTCTCACAAAATTAGAATATCATCGAAAAGTTAATTTATTTCAGTTCTTCAATCCAAAAAGTGAAACTCATATATTATATAGAGTCATTACAAACAGAGTGATCTGTTTCAAGTGTTTATTTCTGTTAATGTTGATGATTATGGCTTACAGCCAGTGAAAACACGAGTCATTATCTCAGTAAATTAGAATAATTAACAAAAAACACCTGCAAAGGTTTCCTACGTGTTTAAAAAGGTCCCTTAGTTTGTTTCAGTAGGGTCCACATTCATGGGGAAGACTGCTGACTTGAAAGATGTCCAGAAAGCAGTCATTGACACACTCCACAAGGAAGGTAAGCCACAAAAGGTCATTGCTAAAGAAACTGGCTGTTCACAGAGCGCTGTATTCAAGCATATTAATGGAAAGTTGAGTGAAATGAAAAAGTGTGGTAGAAAAAGGTGCACAAGCAACCGGGATAACCGCAGCATTGAAAGGATTGTTAAGAAAAGGACACTCAAAAACTTGGGGGAGATTCACAAGGAGTGGACTGCTGCTGGAGTCATCGCTTCAAGAGCCATCACACACAGACGTATCCAGGACATGGGCTACAAGTGTCGCATTCCTTGTGTCAAGCCACTCATGATCAATAGACAACGCCAGAAGCGTCTTACCTGGGCCAAGGAGAAAAATACCTGGACTGTTTCTCAGTGGTCCAAGGTGTTGTTTTCAGATGAAAGTAAATTTTGCATTTCATTTGTGTCAGGGACGGCACCGGCAGGATCACACAATATCCCACCGCTGCCACCAATTTGTCAGGGACGGCACCGGCAGGATCACACAATGTCCCACCGCTGCCACCAATTTGTCAGGGACGGCACCGGCAGGACCACACAGTATCCCACCGCTGCCACCAATTTGTCAGGGACGGCACCGGCAGGATCACACAGTATCCCAACGCTGCCACCAATTGGTCAGGGATTCCACCCACACACAATCAGGACGACACCGGGGAGATCATACAATATCTCACCGTGCCGTCACGCTGTCCGTATTTCGTCCGGAGTCGCGAGCACGCGATCCAGACTACTCTCTACGCAGGTATCGGTAAGCGACCAGTGAGCGTATGGCTCAACACCCTGGGTTCCACAGCCTGGAATCCGTGTTTAACGCCTTCCGTACGGTCACTGTCAGCTTCACGATAGCCCAATTATTAATACTCTCTGCAACCACCGGCCGAGTTTGAAATATAATACAGGCCTGGCCGGACGCCTGCGTTTTGGTAGCGTATATGGCTTCGGGGGAGGGAACGATTACAAAACAAAAGAAACAGAACTATTAAATTTTATATTTAATCCAAAAGGGAGGCAGTGTTTAGGAAAAATATATACAAGGATGTTACAAAGGGGACATTAACATACATACGCAGTTACATAAAATAAACAGGGTAAAAAAGTGAAACTTACACTATAAAGTTCGCTGCGATGACTCAATATAGGTGGAGGAGGGGCGCTCCGGTTGGAATATGCTGTTATTGAACAGGACCCGTTGCTTATAATTCTTATTCCCCCCTGGCAATGAGTGCTCTTGTCTTCTCCATGGGTTCTCTTATACCTAAGGGGCGATCTGGCCCCACGCCCCTTGTAGTGACATCATGTGGGCCGGTCTCCAGCCTGTACATTTTTATTAGAAACGCTAACTTCTGCGATAACTCATCGCTCGTTGATCGCAGAAGCTTGCAGACTACGCCATTTTTTTCCTTATGATTTTATCTTTATTTTGAGATCACACTTCACATAGCTGCAGTCTGCCATTCTGGTGTTTTTGCGCTGCAGCTCCCTGATTTTGGTTACAGCCCTGGAAAATTACCTACACATTCCTGGGCTGATTTGGTCACTACACATATGGGTCCCGTCACTGTCAGACCTATGGAACTCATAATATCTCATAATTCATATCGGAGTCATCATGTCTGCAAATTCCCCTTTGAAGCTCGGGAGCAGCTTCAACAGTTACACGCAAATTAGTGCAAGCCTGCATTTTAATTACCTCCTGCGTCTTTCAGAGACATGTAGCTTACTTCCTAGTGAAGTTATAACACTCCTTGGCTGGCCGTATTTGCATAAACTATTTACCAGGCGTGTGTTAATTGGGGCTTTTGTGCTGAGGAAAATGGGACAGCTCAGTGCTGACAAGTGGTGATAATTTGCATTAGACACTATATGATTGTCATCTCAGGATAAACACTACAGCAGAGGGCATGGGAGAAGGGCTAATATTCTGTTAATCTCTCCCTGACATTAATATTTTATAATATTCCTGACAATTTGGAAATCAAGGTCCCAGAGTCTGGAGGAAGAGTGGAGAGGCACACAATCCAAGCTGTTTGAGGTCTAGGGTGAAGTTTCCACAATCAGTGATGGTTTGGGGAGCCATGTCATCTGCTGGTGTAGGTCCACTGTGTTTTATCAAAACCAAAGTCAGCGCAGCGGTCTACCAGCAAATTTTAGAGCACTTCATGCTTCCCTCTGCCGACAAGCTTTTTGGAGATGGAAATTTCATTCTCCAGCAGGACTTGGCACCTGTCCAGACTGCCAAAAGTACCAATACCTGGTTTAAAAACAACAGTATCACTGGGCTTGATGGGCCAGAAAACTTGCCTGACCTTAACCCCATAGAGAATCTATGGGGTATTGTCAAGAGGAAGATGAGAGGCCCCAGACCCAACAATGCAGACGAGCTGAAGGCTGCTATCAAAGCAACCTGGGCTTCCATAACACCTCAGCAGTGCCACAGGCTGATCGCCTCCATGCCACGCCACATTGATGCAGTAATTGATGCAAAAGGAGCCCCGACCAAGTATTGAGTGCATTTACTGAACATACATTTCAGTAGGCCAACATTTCGGATTTTAAAAACATTTTTCAAGCTGTTGTTATAAAGTATTTTAATTTACTGCGATAATGACTTTTGTGTTTTCATTGGCTGTAAGCCAAAATCATCAACATCTGAAACTGAATCTCTCCAAAACTGAACTTCTTATTTTTCCTCCCTCTACTAACCTACCTATACCTGACTTTTCAATTTCCTTGGGTGGTGCCACCATAACTTCCAAGCAGCAAGGTCGCTGTCTTGGAGTCATATTTGACGCACAACTTTCCTTTATTCCCTATATCCAATCACTCACTCGCTCATGTCACCTGCACCTTAAAAACATCTCCAGAATCCGACCTTTTCTCACCTTTGATACTGCAAAAACTCTTACTGTCGCTCTCATTCACTCTCGTCTGAACTACTGCAACTCTCTTCTAATCGGTCTCCCTCTAAACAAACTGTCTCCTCTCCAATCCATTCTGAATGGAGCAGCCAGGGTTGTATTTCTATCAGGCCGCTTCACCGACGCCTCTACCCTGTGCTAGTCATTGCACTGGTTACCCATTCACCAAAGAATACAATATAAACTCATCTCTCTCACCCAAAAAGCTCTCCACAGTTCTGCACCGCCTTATATCTCATCCCTCATTTCTGTCTATCACACTTCCCGTGCTCTCCATTCTGCAGCTGATCTAAAACTAACATTCTCCTTAATCCAAACCTCACACCGCCGTCTCCAAGAGTTTTCTCGTGCTGCGCCAGTTTTCTGGAATGCACTGCCCCAAACAATCCGACTTATATCTAGCCCCCATGTCTTCAAACGTGCTTTAAAAACACATCTGTTTAGACAAGCCTGTAAGGTTCCCCAGCGAGGTAGTCGTGGGTGAGCTGTAGCCCCCTCTCGCTCTGGCACCCTACAGACAATACGTGTCCTCCCTCTGATGTGTGGCTGTGTACGTGAGGCTCTCCACTTACTTCAAACCATCCGATCGCGGCTGTCTCCAGGCATTTCTCTTCTGGGACCAGGGCAGCAATAAATTCAGAGGACACGAGGTTCTTAACCATAACTTGGACTTTACTTGGGGAAGAGGAATATGTACAGTATTTACAGGCAGATATAATGGATAAGGCCCGACAGGTTATTATCTCCCTCACAGGCGCTGGCAACATCTTCTGCCCTGGTTCCCTCTTTAAGTGAAGCATCTCTGTGACTCTAATCTCTAGCCCAAGAGACTCTTCTGCAATACCAACAGTGTTCTGGATCCGATATCTCCCCCACGTCTTAGCCTGGAGTCCTATTTATCTTCCTCTGCTTCCTGCAGACTAGAAGTGCCCCGGGTCCTCAATACCACTGTTGAGTTTCTCCGGCCGGCTAACAGGACTCTTGCGTAGGGAGACTTTTACACTGGTGATCCCACTGTCTGAGGGTATGGAGCTCCCGTCTACCCTAGCAGCCACCATATAGTCAGGCTGCCCGTACAGTTCACTGTCCTATCTCTTACTCCTCATCACTTCCTGCTTCTGGAAACTAAACAGAGATTTTCCTAATGTGCCCACCCTCTGTGGACTGTCATCACACAGCATTAACCCCATCACTGTCTGTAACACTGCTAGCAGACTCAACCTGACATCTGCACCCAGGACAGTGGCATCTTGTGGCTGATTACAAGTACTGCAGCCCACAAGGAATTATGCCAGGAACAAGCTCTATAACTCTCAAGGCTTGATCAGGGCACTAAGTTCCCCCTCTACTCTACTGACTGGACCACTGAAGCTAACCCCTTACCTTGGCCTACCAACAGTTCAGAGAGGTCTAACTACAGGAACACTTCCTTTAACTACTTCAGTGCCAAGGGAAGGCTACGTCCTTCCCCACTATTACAAGCCTATCACCTCATCAACCAAACTCTCCCCTGTTCCCTCCTAAATGTTAATCTTTATCTGCCCCTGCATATTCATCTGTCTCCACATCCGCCATGCACCAAATACCACACGGTAACTGCCCTTAGACAGACAGATACTGGCTTGTGACCATGTTCTACCTATTGTGTCCCCCCATTTCCATATAGATTGTAAGCTTGTGAGCAGGGCCCTCAATCCTCCTGTAACTGTTGAAATGTGATACATTGTATTGTTTATATTGTCTTTATATGTCCCTACTTAACTGTAAAGTGCTGTAGAATATGTTGGCGCTATATAAATAAAATTTATTATTATTATTATTAACATTAACAGAAATAAACACTTGAAATAGATCACTCTGTTTGTAATGATGCTATATAATATAGGAGTTTCACTTTTTGTATTGAAGAACTGAAATAAATTAACTTTTTGATGATATTCTAATTTTGTGAGAAGCACCTGTAGTCCTCCACACAGAATAATGAGCCCCACATAGTCCTCCATACAGAATAATAGGCCCCACATTGTCTTCCATACAGAAT
Organism: Phyllobates terribilis; assembly: GCF_046119375.1. Taxonomy (NCBI): domain Eukaryota; kingdom Metazoa; phylum Chordata; class Amphibia; order Anura; family Dendrobatidae; genus Phyllobates; species Phyllobates terribilis. The sequence continues at coordinate 108,218,857 of NW_027362765.1, forward strand.
AATGGTCACACATAGTCCTCCATACATTATAATAGGCCCCACATACTCCTCCATACAGAATAATGGACCCACATAGTCCTCCACACAGTATAATAGACCCCACATAGTCCTCCATACATAATAATGGACCCACATAGTGCTCCATACAGAATAATGGGCCCCACAGTCTTCCATACAGAATAATGGACCCCACATTCTCCTTCATACAGAATAATGGCCCCACATAGTCCTTCATACAGTATAATGCGCCCCACATAGTCCTCCATACAGAATAATGGGCCCCACATAGTCTTCCATACAGAATAATGGACCCCACATAGTCCTCCATACAGAATAATGGACCCCACATTCTCCTTCATACAGAATAATGGCCCTGCATAGTCCTCCATACAGTATAATGCGCCCCACATAGTCCTCCATACAGTATAATGCGCCCCACAGTTCTCCATACAGTATAATGGGCCCAACATAGTCTTCCATGCAGTATAATAGGCCCCACATAGTCCTCCATACAGAATAATGGCCCCACATAGTCCTCCATACAGTATAATAGACCCCACATAGTCCTCCATACAGTATAATAGACCCCACATAGTCCTCCATACAGTATAATGGCCCAACATAGTCCTCCATACAGAATAGGCCCCACATAGTCCTTCATACAAAATAATGGCCCTAAATAGCAGTGGCGGTTCTGGTGTCTCGAGCCAAATATAACCACCCTGCGGGCCAGATTTGGCTCACAGGCCAGAGTTTGACATGTATGGACTAGAAGGATATCTTGACATTAGACGTATGCATGGCTCACCGCAGTATACAAAATATTGTGCAATGCATAGAGATAAATGCGGCAGGGCATGCAAGAGCAATATCAAGACACGTATAATGACCTAAGGAATTGCATTGATGTAAATTGCATGCATAATATTCTGCAATATAGTTAAATAGTCTGTAGAGTTCAACTTAATGCAGCAGAATATGAAGGAACAACATCAAAGCACAAATCTAGCATATACACAAAATCATTAGGGCTCATACTAACCGCAATAAACACTATGTAAAGGTGTTCCCAATGATTACACTAGGAATCAAGATCAATTATGGATAATACCTTGAGAGCACAGTTAGGAGAAGTACAGAGGGGGGCACACAGGCACCTTGACGCGCGTCATCAGGAGGCTTCATCCCTGGGACTGCGGCAGCTGACCAGGAGGTTAGACGCTACAGAGGGGCGAGACAGAGGCGTAGTCAGACGGTCTGGGGTCGGGGCAGGCATCACAGGATCAGAAAACGTAACTGAGGTCAGAAGCAGAGAGGTCAGTACAATGAGGTTTGCTCTTAGCGTGAGCGTCAGGACCAGCTGATACAGGCCATTAGAGTGGTGGCAACCCAGCTGCAGGATCTGTCCACCGCCATATCCAGCCAGCCCCCTTCAGCTCCATAAACTATAATGGGTATGTGTTCTACCCATGAAAAAAAACAGATATGTGAAATACGAACGTATGAATGGGACCTTACACAGTAATCAGAGTAAGGCCTGATTACTTAGCAGATATTGCTGCATATAACAATGCAAACTGTACCCAACCTACCATGGGACATGATAGATGTAGAATGGCAAATATTCTGCATTATGAAATTGAACCAGGGCACAGCAAGTTACCTAACTGCATCTTCAATACTTCCATATAAGAAAAGAAAGTAACCGTGTCACTGGCGACTTTATTTTTGATAGTAAAATTGTGATTATGTGATGTGGTCACAGTTTTACTACTGTAGCCTAAATCAGATAATTCCCTCATTAGTTCTTGTGAAACTCAACATTATATTGCAGCTCTGTAATGGAAACAAGTGCTGGATTATCAGGCTTCTGGCTAGACTTGTTAGTATTTAGCTTATACATTAACTTTCTTACTTTGTGTGAGAGATTGCTTGTAATTACTGCAGTGCGGAAGTCTAACTTTAAAGAGAAACCAAACTTTCATATTTTTTTTGCTAATTCTATTCAGCATTGAAAGTGATTTAACTTTGCAAATCACTTGTATTTTGGAAAAAATTTGCAACTGAGTGGCCTCTAAATCACTGCTTACTCCTTGGTCTACTCGTCTGGCTTTTCTGTACTCCATTGTCATGCACTGGGAGTACGAATGCTAGCAGTGGAGGCCTTTTAGGAGTGTACTCGCTCCCCTACAAGGTATTCAGTGCTCTGGAGCATCGCGCTGTGTGTCCTGGATAAGTCGTACTACATCGTGTGTTTCCTACTCTGTGCCATCAGCAGTAACTCCTTCTCAGGGCTCATTCACACTTCAGTTTTTCACGTACAAGTGTTATCGGTGTTTTTCGCGGATAGTACTGGTACCTGTAATAGTCTATGGGGCTGTTCACAAGTCAGTGATTTTTTTTATCGCCCCAGTGGTCCGTGCAAAATTGTGGAGACATGTCCAAGTGTCGGATTAAACTCGGCACTGAAAGTCTATGGGTGTGTGAAAAAAATCAGACTCCACTCAGATGCCATCCAAGTGCTGTCAGTTTTTTCACTGATTGATAGGAAAAGGTGGAGAATTTTTTTTTTTATCATTAGTGAAAAAACCTGATGAAACTCAGTCCGTTTTTCTCATCTGAATGAGGCCACACTGCCATGCCAGCTCTCGAAGCCCATAGAACTGAGTTATTCACCCACTGTGGTCCACATTAATTAAAGGGGTTATCAGACTAAGGGCTCATACTCACTTGCGAGGATGCGACGATTCTGGCACTTAGCCTCACTCTGCCCATTGCCCTGTGGTGGTGGCAATAGGGCTGGGGTTGATGTCAGCTTATAATGCCAGCTGACATCAAGGCCAGGTTAGTAATAGAGAGGCCATTACTAACCCCATAGTGGAAGTGATATGTAAAATAAAGACACCCACACACTGAATAAAATATTTTATTTGAAATAAACACAGACACCTTTAATGTTCTAAATTAAACCATACTTACCATCACGCCCATTCCAGCTGAAGCCAATGTCACCTGTAAGAAAAGTAAAATAATAACGCAACCTCATCCTTACCTTTCCGACGTGAGGAACATCCATGTGTCCTGCAACGGCTCCAGCTCTGCTACATCTAGATGGCAGGCTGGATCGTAGCTGGACGTGACCATCCAGCCTGCCATCCTGTAGAGACACTGAGGAGCGCAAGCATGCATGCGCTCCTCAGTGACTCGCTGTGACGGCATCAAGATGAGCTGAGTTCATGTCACCGCACATGCACTGACGTCATTTGCCGTCACCGCGAGCCACTGAGGAGCGCAAGAATGCTTGCGCTCCACAGTGTCTCTACAGGATGGCAGGCTGGATGGTCGCGTCCAGCTACGATCCAGCCTGCCATCTAGATGTAGCAGAGCTGGAGCCATCGCAGGACACATGGATGTTCCTCACGTCGGAAAGGTAAGGATGATGTTGCTTTATTATTTTACTTTTCTTACAGGTGACATTGGCTTCAGCTGGAATGGGCGTGATGGTAAGTATGGTTTCATTTAGAACATTAAAGGTGTCTGTGTTTATTTCAAATAAAATATTTTATTCACTGTGTGGGTCTTTTTATTTTACATTTCACTTCCATTATGGGGTTAGTAATGGGGGCGTCTTATATACGGAACTATTTGCAACTCAGAACTGAGAACGGTCTTGATTTTACAGGTGCTGAAGTGGTGTGAGGTTTGATAATGGACCCAGTGGAATACAGAGCAGTCATCAAGTTCCTTTACTTGAAAGGTCGCACACTAAGGGAGACGTTCGATAAGATGAAAGAGGTTTATGGTGATGATTCCCCATCATATGATGTAGTCAACAACTGGCATCGTCAACTGAAATGTGGTCGGACTTCAATGGAAACAACTCCAATTCCTGGGTGACCCCAATCTGCTATTGATGAACACACCATACAGCAAGTGGAGGTCGCCATTTTGGAAAATCGCCACGTAATTATTTGCCACCTAGCCCAAAATGTCAAGATTAGTGTGGGGTCCATGGAAAAAATCATCCAAGACCATCTTCACATGCATAAGGTATCCGCTCGCAGGGTTTCCCGGCTGCTCACACCTTTCCAGAAGCAGGAACGAGTCGAATGCTCTCAGACTCTATTGATGATGTGCCATGGAAACCAGGAGGACTTTTTCAACAGACTGATCACACAAGATGAAAGATGGGTCCATCACTATGATCCTGAGACTAAAGTCCAGGTGATGAAATAGAAGCATCATGACTCACCGCCTCCAAAGAAGGCACATGCCCAACCCTCGGCAGGCAAGGTCATGCTCACAGTATTTTGGGACCAGCACGGAGTAGTATTGATGGATTTCCTAGCAAAATGTACCATGATCACTGGGGCATACTATGCTTCACTGCTGCGGAAATTTCGGGAGGCCATCAAAACCCAGAGACGTGGCATGCTCACCAAAGGTGTCCGCCTTCTGCAAGACAGTGCACCAGTTCCCAACTCATATGCTGCCCAAATGGAAGCATGCTCCTGTGGCTTTGAAATTCTACCGCATCCCCCTTGTTCACCCGACCTCGCACAATCGGACTTCCACCTCTTTCCAAAAATGAAGTTATTTTTGAAGGGCAAGCATTTTCCAGATGATGAGACTCTCATTTCCGGAGTCACAACATGGCTTTTAGAGCAACCTGTCGACTTCTACAAGCGAGGTGTTTACAGTTGCTTAAAGAGATAGGAGAAGTGTGTGTCCCAAGGTGGCACCTATGTAGAGAAGGAATAATAACTGTGCCAAGTTTCATTGCTCTCAGTCCACAGGAAGTGGGTCAGGGGAAATCTTGAATGAACGCCCCTCGTATTTATATGTGTAGTGAAGAATATTGCCATAGAAAACTGTGTAAAAGCCCTAGACAATTCCCCTATGTAAAAGCCCATGTTAAAATAGCATTGCATACGGACTGCATACAGACGCTAGGTGAGAAAATCGCATAGCAATCGCTTGGCACTCATCTGTTTTTCGGTCCAGATATCTGAACTTTTTTTTCACACATATGGGTATGAGCCCTAATAATACTTATCACCTTCCTACAGGATAGATGGTAAATGTATGATCGCTGGGGATCAAGTTGACGCGCCCCCTGGGCCGCGTGGGGAACCCGGAACCGGGCCTTTTTGTGGATGCTGGGGGTTATAGTCACCGTGGTGGTGACCCGGTCCCGTGGCTCAGGGTGGTCAAACCAGTGGCAGTCTTTATAGGGTTTTTGTGGTTTAATGTCCGACTACGCCACCCGTGGATTGCGGTCAGTGCGAACCGCCGCTGTAAGGCAGACCGCTGGGGCTGATGGTGTATGCAAGCTGAGGTAGTGTAACTCCCCACGGGAAGAGTGCAGCCTCAGGGCAGTGTAGTAGATGGTAGGGGTGATGGTGCGGGCGTCCCAGCACTAGTAGTGCTGTATGCGGTGAGAAAGCACAGAGACAAGGTATTGCAATTCAAGTTCTTTACTCACAGTTCTCATCCAGGTCACTTGTGCGCAGGTAGGACCGCTCGAGCCGTGCTGCATCCACCAGGCAGGGGGCTCGGTCAACCCCCAGGTAATTCCGGAGTGTGGCACAGGACTCCCTTCTATCCTTTCATCAGCCGTGCCCCACCAGTGATACTTCCTCTGTCCAGCTGGCTCGGGTCGTCTCCTGGGAGGACTGGGTGTCCACTTCCCTGACCCTATGTGGTGTGCCTTTCTGGTAGGTGTAGTGAGGGGTCGCACCAGTAAATGGTCACGACTGCCGGTCCTTGGTTAAGGATTAGTCGCCTCCACCAATTTGGGATCCGGTACCCTGTTCTGCCAACCCGTCACCCGCAATCTCCTGGGTCCTTAGGGTTCCTTCTGCTTTCGTATCTCTGGGCCCTTTTACACTTTGGGTACTTCTCTTTCTTTGCTGTTCCTTTCTGTTTCTGTTCCTTTCTGTTTCTGTTCCTTTCTGCTGGCTCTGGCCTTCCTCCTAGGCCTGCCTCGTGGAGCTGGGCCCAGACTGAGCCACAGCTCCCTGTCAGCCCTCTCTGGCTGAACTCCTTCTCTTCTCCAACTCTCTGCACTGACCCAGAACTAAGATGGTGCCCACCTTATATACCTTCCTCTCTGTGTATTAGTCCAGGTGACTTGCAACCAATGGGCTCCTACCTATGCCCAGAAACCGTGCCCTCCTGCTCCTACATCACTGGGTTTTCCTCCCCCCTCCCCACTCCAGCCAGGGACATGTTCTGTCGTGCCTGCATTACTGTACTAATGGGAGCACCGTTGAGCTGTCCCCCGGAAATGGGGTGTGTGTGATGCATGCAGCTAACTGAGTCCTGGTCCACACACCATCCTTACTCGGGAGTGGGATATCACACCTCTGGTTGAGGTGCAATGCCACTGTAGCGACCGAACTCTTGGGGCGCTACACAATCACTGGGGGACCCATGGGTCCCATGTTCCTGGTGAGAATGCAGCAGTGAGAATGGGCGCGATGTTCACACCTTCACACCGCTTGTCCCCATAGCCTCGTAGAAGTGAATTAGAGCGATGGTCATGCACGGGCATTACTACTCCACTTACATGGGGGACAAGCATTCTAGTCCCATCTGTCAGGCTCACACAATTATATGTATTTATATAACCTTTCATGGTGGGATAACCCTTTTAAGTACTTTGCACAAGTTTTTAATGTAGAATTTTGTTGCAATTCACGATATTTGTGAAAATTAAAATTGATGTAACAAGTAAGTGTGGTCTCCATGGAGTGGAGTTAAAGGAGATTCGAGCAGAAAGACAGCACTCACCAACAGTCGCTGACACAGAGTCCTTTAATTCAGACTGGACATTTCAGGAACAGCGGATGGCTAGTGGGTGCGGGGGTGAGATGAAGACTTTGACGGCGGTTTCGCGCACCAAACTGCGCTTCTACGGGTCCATTAAGGCGAGTGGTGCAGCACTCTTTTCCTTTATGTGTGAAAGGTAAGTGGTATCTGCCCCAACACACCTGAATGATAACAATCAAAATGTGCACAACATCTGAAATATACACAGACATTAAAATAGTGACATTAAAAACAAAATTACAAAAACACGGACATGTCGAGCTGATCATTTAAGCCCAAAGGGCCCTGGGCATTAGAAATAAGAATTGGTCTAGCTTCTTTTTGTAGTAACAGCTGATTATGATCGCCACCTCTAATAGGAAATGTAACCTTTTCAATCCCCGCAAACCGTAACAAATTCGGATCGCTATTATGCATTTCACGCGTATGTTTTATTAAACGGGGGGCTCCTTTTCCAGTCGTTATTGATCTATAGTGCTCCCTAAAGCATACAAACAACGGCCTTATTGTTTTCCCTATGTAAAAAAAATCTGCAGGGACAGAATAGGGCATACACTATAAATTTGGATTTACATGTAATGAAATCCTTCACACTACATGTGACTTAACCTAGTTGGAAAAATGCATCAGTCAGATGTAAATGACAAAAAGAACATTGTCCGCATTTGAAATTTCCTAATGGAATGCCTCTTTCCAGTCAATTTTTATTATCTTTTTCTAATCTATTCTTTACCAATTGATCTTTTAAATTATTACTTCTTTTGTATGCAAAAAGCAGTTTTCTTATAGCCTTGTCTTGTAAATCTTTGTCTGATTCTATCAGGTGCCAATTCCTTCTAATGGCTGTTTTAACAATTCTGTCCATGTGTGTGTGTTTAAAAGGAAAAGTGAATCTATCAGATTCACTTCTCTTTTTATTTGTTTTCAAAAAGATTCTTCTGTGGAATCTGGGAAACTCTTTCTATTGCACTATCAAGAAGGGATGAAGGATAGCCTCGGAGAATGAAATTCTCCTTCATATCTACAGCTTGTTTTTGAAAACTGGATTCATTGTTGTTAATTTTCCATAATCTAAGGAATTGGCTATGTGGGAGACTCCTTTTAGTAAGGAAAGGGTGTGCACTTTCAAAGTGCAACATAGCATTTGACGCTGCGGGTTTCTTAAAAGTGGTAGTGTGGATTTCACCTTCAACAATAGAAATATTTACATCAAGGAATTCTAAATAATTTCCTCCCTGATTAGCCGTGAATATCATATTTTCAACAATTGTCACATTTAAGAAATTTAGAAATGCCAAGAACTCCTCCCTTTTCCCCGCCCATACAATAAACACGTCATCCACATAACGAAAATACGCCCAGACGTGTCTAATGTATGGGTTTGAGGAGGAAGTGATATATTTATTCATTTATTCTCAAAAATGGCGAGGAACAAATTCGCAAAGGTACATGCGACACGAGTACCCATCGCTGTGCCTGACCGTTGACAAAACCATTTATCTTCAAACTTAAAAGCGTAAGGCTGAAGACGAGACCTGATGCCGCTTCACTCCCTTGTGAAAAAATAAAGTTCCCACGACTAGTTTTTTTGACTTTTTTCCGTGTGTTTTTGCTGCAGAAAAAACGCTGTGTTTTTCAGTACCAGCAAAGTGAATGAGATTTCTGAAATCTCCTTCACATTCTTCCTATTTTTTCTTTGCAGATTGTATGTCAATTCTTTCAGAGTTTTTGAAGCGTTTTAAGCCAATTCAAATGAATGGGAAAAAATACCATCTGTACGTCATGTGTTTTTCACAGATCCATTGTAATTGATGACATAGGAAAATCTATTTTGCCTTTTATTATTTATTAAATTGTTCAAGTAAAAAACAGATTAATACAAAAATGCTAATAAGGAGTACAGATGAAAAATCACCATTTTTTTCTGGATGAAAAACGGACAATTTTGCTTATGTTTTCCTGGATCCGGCCTTTGGGGAGTTGTCAGTGATGTCCATATACAGATTCCGCTATGGGGGGTTATGCAACTTATCACATCTACCACCTATGACCTCCAGCACAGCAAAACATGGGGTTCATAGACTAAGAGCACACAAGACTTGTCTGTCCAAAATTGACAGTGGAATGGTAAGACACAAGCCACATTGCTGTTATATTTTTGTCAGGATAACTCATATAATGAAATAAATTGCAATAAAAATTGTTGGGTGCAATAGTTTAAACTTTATTTTTCTTGTACTTCTTAAAAATAAAAGAAATCTTACTTTGAGGAACATTATGTACGTCAATCTGAAAATATTGGTGATGTTAAAAGGGTTGTTCAGGCTTGCGACTCAAGTCTGCGGTCACCCTTCATGACTGTGAATCCTCACAGTGTGTACAGTGTGCTCTATCAGAATTCTCCGGTACCGGGAACGGGCGGTCATGTGATCACAAGGTTGCAATTTGCATACTTCGGGACACATTTTGACTAGACATGTCCAGCCTTGTATTGAGCGAGGCTGCGCACGTCTAGTTGGCAAGTGACTGCATGTACGCAAATCACATAGTTGCTGTCAGGCGCAGAATCCTGACAGCATGCACAGTGCACACTGTGAGTTTTTACAAGTCTGCAGTCACATAGAGTGACTGCAGACTTGGGCCCCAAGCCTCGACAACCCCTTCAATACAGAATAATATTGTTTGCATTGTAACACTTTTTACCAGTGAGCACCTGACACTATTGCTGAGAGTACAATTAATGTAACAGGGAAAATCTGCAATATTTGGAGTTATGCAATTCTTATTGTATTATTATATGTAAAGGTGAAATTCCCACAAACTAAAATCAGAGCTTTGGATAACATTTTTTTCTTAGGAAGGTCCCAGCAAACCCCCAAAAAATCAGCTGTAATCCAAGATGCAACACCCAGCAGAGAATGTTTAATTTCTCTGCAGTGCCTCTGCAGGAGAAAGAAAGTATTACACAATTCTCAATGAAATGACTATGTAATGCATTAAAGAGTTCTCCAAATAAAAAAGAAAAAATTTTGGAGCCATATTATTAGATAAGGCTTGAAAAAATCAGGAAAATTCTCCAACTGTAATAACTCAAAATTCCTTAATAATACATTTCGTTTTTTAGGTTTCTAAGGTTGTTTCTTAATAGTGTCCATGCACCGTGACACCGCACCTTGAAGCAGTTAATTAAAGCTACATAATCGGGGGACGACTTCTTACATTTGTTTTGCTTATAAACCTGTATTTTTACAGCATTTCTATATGAACAAAGCCAGAAAACTTTCCGAGTCTCGTATTCTGTAGATCTGTCAGAACATTTGATTTTTCTTTTCTAAGAAGAAATTAAAGAGTGAAATGAAAATATATTAACATAATAGAGTTTTGCCATTTTGACTTCCTTTATCTGTGGGAAGGAGTTCGCTGCCAGATAATCATTTGCACGCTTCAGTGAGTTTAAAAAAATCTGCGTGAATGGAAGATTCGAAGCAACCGAGTGTCATATTTCTGGGGATGGATAAAGTGCCAGTGTGCCTAGGAAGGACACGTCCTAAGTCTGTATGCCCCATTAAACTTTGGAAGGGAAAGGGGTTTTGCCAATTAATTTCTATCCGCCAACAATGCGAATGAATTAGTGACCTGGGACTTTGGTTACAGCTGAGTAGAAAGTAATACTTGTGCCCATGATGGAGCGGAAGATCAGCGAGAGGTCATGTGACCGGTGGTCTGGTTGATCAGCCGTTTATAGCAGGTGCACTGTACGCCACCCAGAAAATTGGACATCTGCGGAATTTAACCTTTTCAATACTAGAGGATGTGGAAACTTTCTAAGTGTTATGGCAGGTATAATGAAGGGATTTTCCAGTTTTAGGTAAATTAAAGGGTTTGACCCATATTCTGAATTTTATGGTGTACCGCTCTTTCTTGCTAGTGGGTGGGGGATGAGCTCCTAATGATTGATAGTTTGGACCAGCAGCATGGTTGCAATGCTGGAACGAACTGTGCGTTATTCAAAGCAGATGTGTGCTATACGGATTTTGCCTTGGGGAGAGAGAGTAGCGCTTTCTGAGCGTAGTAAAATCGTAATAATGTGACCATTAAAAGAAAAGCTTCTCATCTGATAGGGTTATGCAAGTGGGGCACAACTCCTTATATGCCTATGTGAGAAACAGATGATTGCTGTAGGAAAATACTTCATGGAAAATTCAGGTAGAGCATGGTTAGGAGTAGAAAATCTAGATGACCTGTGCTCCCATAGGTAAAAAGTGGATAATATTTCAAAAAATGATGAAAAATAAATAAAAATGTATCAAAACACAACGCGTTTCGGTTGTATCTAGCCTTCCCCAGGTGTCTGGGGAACAATCACAGTCAATTGTGATATGCACACTCCCGGCCACATTCCAACTAGACGTGTTTTCACATACTTGCAGTCACATGACGCTCGCGGCCAGCACCGGAAAATGCTCACAGCGCGCGACTTTTGTGAAAAATGTGGACAACCCCTTCAAACTGGTTATCCAGAACTTTGGTTATTTTTTCCTACGTGGCTAAGAACTTATAGGCAAGGTAGTTGCTAACTACCTGCCTGTTCTGCCCTTCAACGATCTGTGTCAGCCCAGGAGGCTGCTCTCCTGCTTCATTTCACCTCAGGTCAACAGGGCAGATCCTTCTCTTCCAGGCTGCTCTGACACTGCTGACATAATGCTGATTGACAGCTGACTCCCCGCAGTTAGCCGAATATAAATCAGCATGACATCAGTAGGAAGGCCCTGTCAACAGAGCAGAGCGGAAGAGAAGACGCTGCTCTGTTGATGAGGCTCTACTGGAAGAAGAAGAATTGTCGTCAGGAGCGGTCTGTGACTGCTCTGAGCAGCAGACATCGTCGTTGGGTAGAATAGGCAGATAATTAGCAATTACCTGCCTCTAAGTTCTTAGCTCCATAGTAAAAAACCCTAAAGTCCCAGATAACCCCTTTAACACCACTGCTTCTAAGGCTATGTGCACATGATGTCTTATACTCATAGTAAAGTTGTGGTGGCTTCCAACAGAATCCACCTGAAGAATGGACTTGTCACTTCTAGTCCATTCACTGCTTTCGAAGTCCGAAGCAGGTAAAAGAAGTGAAAAGACTAAAAGTATGCAGGGCAAGTCATTTTTACATTATAGTGCAGATGTTCATTCTTTTTTTAGGCATGTTGCCATTCTTTTAGGTGATCCAGGCAGAACCCACTTCAAGAAAACGCCTTACCCTACTAGCTTTCCATATGAACTTAGCAAAAAAGGTATAAAAGTTCTGTAAAGGTGAATGAAGAAAATGCTATCTTCTTGAGTGTATCATCAATTGTCTTGAGACATAAATCCCATTCACGGCCGTGCTGAGTCTGTGACAATGTGTCAGCGGATACCAGGTTTGTTTATTTGTGTCCCTCGCTCATTGCTGATGACAATATTTAGCATTTCTATGTTAGTCACAAAAGACCAATATCCTGTTCAGAACTGATTTGTAAGGTTTCTATCAAACCTATTAAGAGCAGATCTGCTTCTTTTTACTGAAGAAGAAGGTGTTTGTCAGATTACAGGAAGAGGAATGCTCTAAAGCTTGTTTAGTATGACAATGGAAACATTGTGACTTGTTTTCCCCACATGGGGACGAATGAATGTTCTTGTGTATGGCCCCAGGCAGCGCAGCTGAGAATCTATAGGAAACCTACAATGGCGTCCTCCAGTCATCGGCAGGATCACCAGCAGTCTGTATAACAAAACTCTATGATGTCTCACTAATATCTCATAGTCCTCGCTGTGCCCTAATCTCAGCTATTCACCCTAAACTCATCTCATTGTGGTCACAGCACTTACTTGTTAAATCTTCATAGTCATTCCAGCCCTTAGACCCCCCCAGATCTCCAGGACCACACAGTCTATTACTCATGCTCATGGGATGCAATCTTTTCATATGAAACCACTTGGGAGCATCTCATCTTATTTTTTGACGTATAATATTAATATTTTGAATTTTTAGTTATTTATAGCACCAACATATACAGCAGTGCAGTCCAGAAATTATAACTACTCATATCAGATCCTTATCCAATGAGGCTTGCAATTGAATTTCCTTATACCCACTAGCAACAATTTTATAGGAAAGTATGAGAATATGAGAAAACTATAATATTGTAACATTGAAATATTATCAAACAGATACGACTGAGACAGCGGACAAGATGATGTCACTACATCGCGTCTGCTGTGCTGAGCATCAGTGCACACAGCAAAGACCGGATCAGAGTGCTGGTGGAATGGGAGCAAGATGCGTAGGTGTTGTTTTTTTTATGTGTGAAGGTGTGGGGGCTGATACTGTATATAGGGGGTTATGTGGGGGCTCATACTGTATGTAAGGAGGCTATGTGCGGGCTCATACTCTATATAGGGGCTATGTGCGGGCTCATGCTGTTTATGGGGAGGCTGTGTGGGTGTTCATACTGTATATAGGGGCTATGTGGTGCTCATACTGTATATAGGGGGCTGTGTGTGGGGGCTCATACTGTATATAGGAGGGCTATGTGGGGGCTCATACTGTATATAGGTGGCTGTGTGTGAACTCATACTATATATAGGAGGGTTGAATGTAAGTCACAAAAAATGTTTAGGTAAAAAACTCTCTAAATACTGAATGTGAAAACGTGGCCTTATAGTATAAGGCTGTGTGCCCACGATGCATTTTTGGTGTGGATTTGCAGCGCGGAAACGCTCCAGAAACGCATTGCATACCTTATCCCATGACTTCCTATGACATTCTGCAAGTTCTGTGCACATGGTCAGGATTTTTTCTGCGCGGATTTTACTCGCAGGAAAAAATGCGGACATGACCAATTCTTGTGCGTTTCTGCATGTGTATTTGCCTATACAATGCATTGGAAAAACGCATGGCAAGTACGCATGCAAAAAAGCATAAAAAACGCATGTAAAAACCGCTTGCGTTATTTCTGCCAGGGAGATGCCGAAATGCTCAGGAAAATTTCTACTTCATTTCTGCATCGTGGGCACTAAGCCTTAAAGACAGAAAAAATACCTTTATTTTACATTGTGCAAAATTTAGGAACCACTTGTACCCTTTTGATGAATATGGCACCAAAAATTCAGATAAAAAAAATAGCAAATAATGAATCGGCCCTAAATGTATGAATTTTGAACTACATTACTGCCATATAGACTATACTGAGTGAAAAAGAAACTCCAAACGAATGTGGCGCTAGTTACTTTAGGATTTCTTAATTACATCCAATTTAAGAAAAAATGTTAAAATACTTTTCTTTGAGAAATTAAGTGTATTTTTTGGAACAAATTTTTCACTGAAATTGGATGTATTTAAGAAATCCTAAGGTGACTAGCGCCACATTCGTTTGGAGTTTCTTTTTCACTCAGAATTTACCACCTATGTAGATACTAAGCAGGATCAGTACATAGTTCTCCAAAGTGAGCTGCACACCTTATTGGACTATACAAGACATGGAGGAGAGGTGCCCAAAGAATTGATTTCCTGAGAATCTCAACTTGCATTTCTTACTTAATAAAGGTAAGCATAACCACAACGAAATTACATTTTTACTGTTGGTAAAAACGCATTACACTCAGAGAAAGCGCCGCACTTGTCTTTCTTCCCTCTCTCCCTATTAGGGTTCGTCTAAAGACTATACTCATAGTCCTGCTAATCGTTATTGGCACCCATGAAGTTTAAGTACATAATGTGGAATATCGGTGAAACAGTTTTTTTGTATAGAGCACTCGTGTTAAATACAAAAGAACAAATGATAAACAATAATTTAAAACCAAAAACAATGGGAGGTAAAAATAGAAAAACCTAAAGCTTGCTGTGACACTGGTATTGGCACCCCTTACATTAATTTAGGATGGAAACACATTTTGACTCGCCTGTCGTAAATCACAAAAGAGATTCACTTGTGATTAATTGTCGGTGCTCATGTGACATGAATTAGCCAATGAATGATGACTTCAGTGTTTTAAAAAGCCACATGGTAGGCCCTGTTCTTTTGTCACAATGGTGAAGACAAAGGAGCTGTCTGAGGACATCAGACCTGCTATTATTAGCAAACACAAGACTTCCAAAGGGTATAAGACCATCTCCAAATACCTTGGTATCCCAGTGTCAACAGTGCGCAATGTTATTAAGAAGTTTGCCAAGCATGCAAACGTCAAGAACCTCCCTGGACATGGGGGAAAGAGGAAAATTGACAAAAGATGTCTTCAAAGGTTGGTGCGAATAGTGGAAAAAACACCACGTCAAACATTCAAAGACCTGAAGACCAACCTGGAACAGTCTGGGGTCATGATTTCAACAAGTACCATATGCCGCACACTAATCCAAGCAGAACTTTATGGGCAAGGAAGAAACCATTGCTGAAGAAAAGACATAAAAAGGAACGACTGATCTTTGCCAAAGATTATCTTGACAAACCACAGTCCTTTCTGGGAAAATGTTCTGTGGACAGATAGATCTTTTTGGCAATGCAAAGCAACAGTTTGTTTACAGACGGCGCAATGAAGCTTATAAGGAAAAGAACACATTACCAACAGTTAAGCATGGTGGAGGATTCATAATGCTGTGGGATTGCTTTGCTGCGTCTGATACTGGAGGCCTTGACCGTATCACAGGAATCATGAAATCAGAGAATTATAAAGAGATTTTAGAGCGTAATGTCCTACCCAGTGTAAGAAAACTTGGTTTGAGTCGAAGATCATGGGTCCTCCAGCAAGACAATGACCCAAAGCTCACATCCAAAAGTACACAGGAATGATTGAAAAAGAAAAAATGGACTGTTTTAAAATGGCCAGCAATGAGTACTGACCTCAATCCCATTGAAAATCTTTGGGGTGAGCTGAAATCTGCCATTGGGAAAAAGAACCCTGCAAATATTCAAAAGCTTGAACAAACTGTAAAGGAAAAGTGGGAGAAAATTCCAGCTGAGAAGTGCAAAAAGCTTATAGATGGCTACAAGAAATGTTTGGAGGCTGTCAGCAATGCCAAAGGGTGTGCAACCAAGTATTAATTAGGGGTGCCTTTATTGCTGCACATTCTGTTTATTCTGTTTCTTCTTTGAAATTGCAACATGGAAGCTGAAAAACAATGTTTTATTGTTTTATTACTTTGAACCACTAATTAAAATATCCTGAGGATATAACTTTGGCACATTTCCATTTATTTCTGAAGAGATTGTACAGTCTATGAAAAAAATGAAGGGGTGCCAACAATGATGAACAGTACAGTATATTGAGGAACTAAGGGCACAGTTTGATCAAATTGTTCTTTATGACAATGCAACATCTGTAGATGGGAACCTACATTTAAAAACCCACTTCCTTTGGGCCTTGCCCTACAAACTTAAAGGGCAGGTATGATGCAGATCTAATTAAAATCATCCTTGGACAGATGGGAGACGTGCTCAGCCAACATGGAGGCAGTCACTTACTCCCAAATGTGCACTGCAAAAAACAAAGTTGACAAACACCGTCTAGCAAAATGATCCTACCTACCCTTTACATTCGGAGACCTATGCCCAGGTGAGGTATGTTTGCTAGTGTAAATTCCCATCTAAGGTCGCCTTGTTGCTGTCAGATGTGCCCACACAATTTGATCAAACTGCATCTAGAAGTGGCATTGATTAATTAGTTGAAGCTCCATGATTGCATAAAGAAAACTTGTACAAGATTGTGCTTCCAAGATCTCTGCTTGCTGCTAGTGGCTGAGAACATTCTTAATAGGGTTTGGTTCACACAAGCATATAAAAAATCATTCAGAGTTTCATCCAGAAAAGTGTGATGATTTTTTTCTCCCTTGTCATCCATGTATAATACAATTTTTTAAAGCAGGAGCCATTAATGATTACAGGACCAGAATTGCAATGTATCCATAAAAATCGGATGCTAGACTGCGGCTCCATATGGCATCTGATTTTTTTTGCGCACCCGTAGACTTGAATGGATGAGTCTCACACGCACGCTGCTTTTATTTTCCTTGTGGATTTCAACTATCAATGCGTTTTTCCCATCTCACATATGTCAACTCTTTCAGCATTTTTGCAGCGTATTTTAACCCATTCCATGAAAGCATAAAAACATCAAAAACACGTACTATACTTTTTTCCTGCCAAGAAATAAATTTTTAGTGCAGTAAAAAGTGATGCAAAAACTCAACGTGTGAACACACCCTAATTCTTTTTTTTGCGACATTTTAAAATGAAGAACTTTTTTTATTATTTTTAAAAAAAAAAAAAAGTTAATAATTCTGGGTTTGGTTTTGGGGGTTTCCAGATGTTTTTGGCTGATTCACCAATGGTGACTTTTAAAAGAGTAGCACAATTTTTGTGGAAATGTACTCCAGTCCCTCCCCCTGGAGTGATGTTATGTATTTTTTGTGCAAATTTTGTTACAATTTAGCAGAACGTGTAACTTTTTATGCTAAAATTATGCAAAAAAAAGTTAAAGTAAAAAAAAAAAAAGAGCATTTTTGATTTTATGCAAATTTTAGAAATCACGTGCGCCATATTGAAGAATTTGACACAAAAAGACATTAAAGAATATCACAACACTAAAAAAAGAAAAGTGACTTATAAAAATAAAAGTGATGTCTTTATGTAATGAAATTATGAAACGTTAACTGAGACTTGGAGACAAAATGAGCGGTAGCGATAACAGAAGAAGACAAGAGAAAACCACACATGTCCCCATCTATAAATAAATTCCTGGTAACTTGTACATAAAACTCATATGTGTGACTGAATGTGGTCAGAACTGTACAAGAGCCCAGCACAATGACTTGTACCCTGATTTCAAGAAGCTACACACCAATCTTCTCGTACTCAGAGTAGTTTGTCACTTTGGCTTTTGTGTAATGCAATGTTTGGTGAGTTAAATAGATTTAAATTGGTTGTCTGGTCAAAAGTGATAAGTCTGAAGTCACTCTGTGTGACTGCAGACTTATAAATCCATCCAGCTCACTCATTGTGCGCTGCGGGGATTCACCGGTATCAGACCCAGGACCGGAGGCAATGTATACATTATACATACTCCCGGCCATTCAGCGCCGCCTCTCTCAATTCACTTGTATGGAGCGAGGCCACACCAAGTCTAGTGACGTTGACAGCCAGTGGGCGCGTCTGACTAGAAGGCCGGGGGTATGTATAACATATACATACCCTCCGGTCCCGGGTATCATACCGGCGAATCCCCGCAGTGCACAGTGCCTGCGCTGGGTGGATTCATAAGTCTGCAGTCACACAGTCACACAGTGACTGCAGACTTATCACTTTTGACCAGACAACCCCTTTAAAAATAACTGTTCTCGGCAGCACATCGTCCATGTAAACAAGTGATGTGCTGTCTATAAAATGATATTCTATGCGCACAGAATGATCATGTTAGCCATCGTTCTGTTTGCTTAGAGTGTTCATCGGACTGTGTAGACAGGCCAGAAAAGGACCATTGATCGGCTATATACAAGTCGTTTAACGGCGGCAGTCGGCTTGACTAAAGGGAACCTCGTCATTAAATTCATGCCGCCCAAAGCCACGGGCAGGATAAATCAGACACTGGTTGCGTGATTGCATCCAGGTAAGTTTTACACTGAAACTCAACAGCCTGTCAAACATACTTTGAAAAGACTGCCGGGGACTGTGTGTCTCGGCTGAGTTATCTGATGCGGGTTTTCATCCAGCTTTTTCCCATTTTGCTCCAATTGACTGGCAGTGCATCATTTTCGTGAGGTGGACACTCAGACCCAGTCTACTACATCTGAGTGTCCGCCTCCAGTAGGTGTATACGCCTGGAGATGATGCCTGGCAGTGCGCACGTGCACTCTGCCAGCACTATTATAGCTTATGGCCCCGTCCAAATCCCTTTTTGCAAGGGAGGAGGTGGGGGGTTCGGGCACAAGCCCCGATGGGGACACAAAACACAATGTGAAAGCACCCTTAGATTTTAAGCTATTTTCATAGATTGTGTGATGCTCTCTTAGGACCTATTTAGTCAGCCTGATAATCGGGAACAAGTGTTCCTAAGTTTCCAATTATTGACCTGCATAAACAGGCAGGCAATCACCAGACGGACAAACAAAATTCTCATTCGTCAGGTGAAATGATTAAGTAAGTTTAAAAATAAACCATGTGGATGGCTAAGTTCATCTCTGACACATCTATTATAAAGTTTGTGAAGGAATAAGGGATTAAAGTTATACAGGTGGACCATATTTATTTATAGGACACTTGTCTAATAGTGTTTTATACTAATCTATAAAACAGTTTCCTGCCCTTAATCATAATAATTTTTTACTGTATCATGATGGTTCAGACTACCTAATGGCAAAGTATAATATACCCTATGACGTACCCTGCATGTGTGTTACATCAAAAAATCACTATTGTTGCTTGGGTATTACATGTTCACTGTAAATTGAGATTTACATTGGTTCTTCTTATTTTATATTTGTGGATTAGTGTGACCTATTTCAGGACAGCTTAGGGTTTTACCAGGGATAGACGACGAGGAGCAGGGGGCGCCACTATCGTGACCCTAGGGTTTCAACCTCCACGACTTAGGTAGGTGTCATATTTAGGAATAGATCCCCTGGAACCTGTGGTTTAGGGGACCTTATTACATATTACACTAAACCCTATGACATACCCTGCATGTGTGTTACATCAAAAAAATGACACTAGCCTTATTCTATAGTTTTTGCTTTGGTCAAACCCTGTATGTGTGTAGCACATACTAGACCTTGTGTTCACATTGTGAGAGGACTCATTTCTGTTTAGCGTGACCTATCTTTACACAGATTAGGGCTTTACCAAGGATAGCCGACAAGAAGCGGGGGAGCCACTGTCGTGACCTTAGGGTGCCATCCTCCGTGGCTTAAGTAGGTGTCATATTTAGGGATAATTCCCCTAAAACTTGTGTCCAATTAAAACCATTATTCCTAATATAGACACGTGGACCATTTTCTGAATTGATTCCTTCCCTAATCTGTGATTTGCCTACAGGTTGAAGGAATTTTAATTTTGAGAGTTTTTTTGTTTAGACTATTTCCATATTGTGTGTGGTTATTTGAAGGTACTTTTTAAGATATATTCAATAAAAAATTGGTTTTAGGGGAATTCATGTTAATTAGCCTTGATGTCATCCTAATAGATCACAAGTGTTAAAGATCTGTGTTTTTTTTTTTTAATAACAATGTTTTATCAATATCCTCAGACTTTTTTCTCCTCCGTGACTTTCCCTATTTCTCATACATACTATTACATCTGAATGCAGGATTTCTAGCAGGATTTCTAATATGAGAACGTATGGGGATAACAGCGGGACACACAACTTCTTGTGGCAATTGTTTCCCATACAAAAAAGCAAAGGGAGCCCCATCTAGTGGCTACAATAAGTAATGTTCTGCTTCTTATTATATCCTGGATCATTTAGCAATATCTATTTTATTTTATATATATAAACGTATAGAAGCATAAAATATATATATATATATATATATATATATATATATATACACAGTGCTGCTCACCTCCTTAATTTTTTTTCATAGACTGTACAATATATTCAGAAATAAATGGAAATGTAGCAAAGTTAGAACATTGTATTTCAGCTTCCATGTTGCAATTTCAAAGAAGAAGCAGAATAAACAGCATGTGCAGTAATAAAGGAACCCTAATTAATACTTGGTTACACACCCTTTGGCATTGCTAACAGCCTCCAAACGTTTCTTGTAGCCATCTAGAAGCTTCTTGCACTTCTCAGCTGGAATTTTCTCCCACTCTTCCTTTGTACAAGCTCTTGAATGTTTGCAGGGTTCTTTTTCTCAAAGGCAGTTTTCAGCTCACCTCAAAGATTTTCAATGGTATTGAGGTCAGGACTCATTGCTGCCCATTTTCACCCCTTTACGACGTGGTACATAATAGTACGCACCGCGTCGTACCACGGGCTCCGGAGCTGAGTCCACACTAAACTGGGCACATGTCAGTTGATTTATACAGCTGACATGTGCCCGCAACAGCCGCGGGTGGAATCGTGATCCACCCGTGGCTGTTAACTAGTTAAATGCCGCTGTCAATCTCTGACAGTGGCATTTAACAGCGCCGCGCCGGAAGCGCATCACTTATCCCGCCCATCGGTGACCCATCGTCACTGCTCATCGCCTGTATGTAGCAGAGCCGATCAGGCAAGTGCAGCTTCTGGTCTCCCATGGAGACTATTGAAGTAAGCAAAAAGTAAAAAAAAATGTTTTTAAAAATATTTAAAAAATAAAAAATATATAAAAGTTTCGCCCCATTCAAAATAAAACAATAAAAAAAACACATATACACATATTTGGTATCGCCGCATTCAGAAAGGCCCGATCTATCAATATAAAAAAAGAATTAATCTGATCGGTAAAAGGCGTAACGATAAAAAAATTCTAAACACCAGAATTACATTTTTTTGGTCGCCACAACATTGCAATAAAATGCAATAACGGGCGATCAAAACATCGGTTCTACCCCAAAATAGTATCAATAAAAACGTCAGCTCGGTGCACAAAAAATAAGCCCTCACCCGGCCCCAGATCATGAAAAATGGAGGCGCTACGGATCTCAGAAAATGGCGCTATTTTTTTTTTTTTTTTAGCAAACTTTCGATTTTTTTTTCACCACTTAAATAAAAAAGAATGTATACGTGTTTGGTGTCTGCGAACTCGTAATGACCTGGAGAATAATAATGGCAGGTCAGTTTTAGCATTCAGTGAACGTGGTAAAAAAAAACCACAAAACAACTGTGGAATTGCACTTTTTTTTGCAATTTCTTGGATTTTTTTCCCCATTTTCCAGTACACAATATGGTAAAACCAGTGATGTTGTTCAAAAGTACAACTCGTCCCGCAAAAAATAAGCCCTCACACGGCCATATTGACAGAAAAATAAAAAAGTTATGGCTCTGGGAACAAGGGGAGCAAAACCGAAAATATTTCTTAGCAAACTTAGGCTATGTTCACACGTCCAGTAATCATCCGTTAGAAAACGGATCCAGCACAACTTTTTTTTTCGGCTAAAAAAAAAATTATTTCAACTGGATCTGTTTTTTCTAACATTGAAGTCTATGGAAAACGGACCAGTTAAATAGTCATCCGTTTTCTTCCATTTGAAACTGATCCAATAAGCAAAAAAACTGATCGTCTCCAAATCAAAGAAAAATGGATGGCTAATTAACCGATCAGTCTGCACAACTTTTTTCTCAACAGATTTCTGCTGGATTCTTTCTAATGGATTATTACTGGACATGTCAAAATAGCCTTAAAGGGGTATTCCCATCCTATCCTAATATGTGGTAGGTGTAATCATAATATTATTATTGGCAAATACCTCCAATTAGATATGTAGTATAGTTTTTCTGATTTGCTATGTCTCTTTTCTGATATGCAGGCATTGCAGGACCTTGGGTATCCATGGTTACTACCACTAGCAACTAACTAACTGTGACTATATCAGTGGTCGTAACTGTGGATACCGAAGGTCCTGAAATGCCTGCACATGAGGAAAGAGACATAGCGAATCAGAAAAACTATACTACGTTTTTAATTGAAGGTATTTGCTATTATTATTATTACACCTACTACATATAGGGATAGGATCTTGGAGATGGGAATACCCCTTTAAGAGGTGATTGGCATACTGTTTAGACTGCAAAATTATCGGGAAATAAGTGTTCCTACAAACTTTCATTCACGATAATCCGCCAGAGTAAATGCACTCGGAGGCAGAATTTTGATGTGTGTGTTTCATGGTATTGACCCTGATTTTCTGGACCGGCTGCTTGGCATATAGGAGGATGAGTCGAACTTTGCATATAGGAGGTGTAACATACCTGGCGGCGCCCTTGCATGGTGGTCCATCTCCCACTGTGCAAGAGCGCGCACTTGATCTCCAGTCCAGAATGTCTCCCTGGCTTCCCTCCATGCTGTCTGTTTGTGTCTGTTTCTGCTGCTTAAGGGCGGCGCCCGATCACTTCCTGCTTTTTGTTCCTGCTGTGGGTCACACCCCTTGTGCGTCCTCAGCCTATTGCTGTCTGTCACCTGGTATATAACCCAGCTGCTCCAATCAATCCCTGCCTGAGCATTGTGCTTCATTCAGTGTGTGCTTGCACTCTGAAGGTGCCAGGCCCCGTTCTGTGTTTCTCTTGTCTGCCTATCCTGGAGGCTGTATTTCCAGGCCTGTCTGAACACGCTCCTAGCCTGTTCCTCCCGCCTTCTAGGGGTCGATTACCTAGACCCGCTCCTGTATCTTGTCTGTCCTGTCTGAACACGCTCCTAGCCTGTTCCCCCCGCCTTCTAGGGGCCGATTACCTAGACCCGCTCCTGTATCTTGTCTGTCCTGTCTGAACACGCTCCTTGCCTGTTCGTCCCGCCTCTCTGGGGGCCGTATTCCCAGACCCGCTCCTGTATCCCGCTGCAGTGTCGGTCTCTTCCGTACACTCAGTTCCAGTCTGAACTCTCTCCTATCCTTTACCTGTTTTGCCTCTATGTCCGTTCCTTTCATTTTTTCTGCAGAGTCTGAACTCGTACCTAACTCCTGCTTGTTGTCTCTGTACTCCCGTTTGTGTGTTTGTGGTCCACTCGCTACTTCACTGCAAGTACCTTGTGGGTATCTGGCTCTGCCTTTCCCTTCTTGTCTGTTCCGTGTGAACAGAGACCTGTTCCCACTGCTCCGGCAGTCTAGTCCTGCTCTGCTCTTGCTCACCGCTCCAGGCGGCCTCGTCCTGCTCTGCTCTTGCTCACCGCTCCAGGCGGCCTCGTCCTGCTCTGCTCTTGCTCACCGCTCCAGGCGGCCTCGTCCTGCTCTGCTCTTGCTCACCGCTCCAGGCGGCCTCGTCCTGCTCTGCTCTTGCTCACCGCTCCAGGCGGCCTTGTCCTGCTCTGCTCTTGCTCACCGCTCCAGGCGGCCTCGTCCTGCTCTGCTCTTGCTCACCGCTCCAGGCGGCCTCGTCCTGCTCTGCTCTTGCTCACCGCTCCGGGCGGCCTCGTCCTGCTCTGCTCTTGCTCACCGCTCCGGGCGGCCTCGTCCTGCTCTGCTCTTGCTCACCGCTCCGGGCGGCCTCGTCCTGCTCTGCTCTTGCTCACCGCTCCGGGCGGCCTCGTCCTGCTCTGCTCTTGCTCACCGCTCCGGGCGGCCTCGTCCTGCTCTGCTCTTGCTCACCGCTCCGGGCGGTCTCGTCCTGCTCTGCTCTTACTCACCGCTCCGGGCGCATAACTATCTCAACCACAGAGGTCGCGACTGAACCCGTACAGGTGGGGGTGAACGATCTGCCGACGCCAGCAACTTCAACTGGATGTGTGTCCTCGGATGCACATCCAGTTGAAGTGTATTGTAGCGCACAGACTTGTTGGGTCTGTGTGCAGTAATACACGCTGCCAGCCAATCTGAGGTCAGCAGCAGACGTCAGCGTGCATGTGACTGCCGGCTTCAGAAGATGACGCCGCATGGTGAGGGAGCAGAGGGAAGGTGAGTAGAATTGTTTATTTTTTTCTGTGCATTAAAGAACAGAGGCAGAACAGGGGACATATACCAGAATGAGGAACATATACAGTATACCAGGATGGGGGTATATATATACCAGGATGGGGCCCAGTATAAGGGACATATATACCAGGATGGAGGACATATATACAGTACAGACCAAAAGTTTGGACACACCTTCTCATTTAAAGAATTTTCTGTATTTTCATGACTATGAAAATTGTACATTCACACTGAAGGCATCAAAACTATGAATTAACACATGTGGAATTATATACTTAACAAAAAAGTGTGAAACAACTGAAAATATCTCTTACATTCTAGGTTCTTCAAAGTAGCCACCTTTTGCTTTGATGAGTGCTTTGCACACTCTTGGCATTCTCTTGATGAGCTTCAAGAGGTAGTCACCGGAAATGGTCTTCCAACAATCTTGAAGGAGTTCCCAGAGATGCTTAGCACTTGTTGGTCCTTATGCCTTCACTCTGCGGTCCAGCTCAACCCAAACCATCTCGATTGGGTTCAGGTCTGGTGACTGTGGAGGCCAGGTCATCTGGCGTAGCACCCCATCACTCTCCCTCTTGGTCAAATAGCCCTTACACAGCCGGGAGGCGTGTTTAGGGTCATTGTCCTGTTGAAAAATAAATGATGGTCCAACTAAACGCAAACCGGATGGAATAGCATGCCGCTGCAAGATGCTGTGGTAGCCATGCTGGTTCAGTATGCCTTCAATTTTGAATAAATCCCCAACAGTGTCACCAGCAAAGCACCCCCACACCATCACATCTCCTCCTCCATGCTTCATGGTGGGAACCAGGCATGTAGAGTCCATCTGTTCACCTTTTCTGCGTCGCACAAAGACACGGTGGTTGGAACCAAAGATCTCAAATTTGGACTCATCAGACCAAAGCACAGATTTCCACTGGTCTAATGTCCATTCCTTGTGTTCTTTAGCCCAAACAAGTCTCTTCTGCTTGTTGCCTG
Source organism: Phyllobates terribilis (assembly GCF_046119375.1). NCBI lineage: Eukaryota > Metazoa > Chordata > Amphibia > Anura > Dendrobatidae > Phyllobates > Phyllobates terribilis. The sequence goes on from NW_027362765.1 coordinate 108,244,230, forward strand.
TCCTTAGCAGTGGTTTCCTAGCAGCTATTTTACCATGAAGGCCTGCTGCACAAAGTCTCCTCTTAACAGTTGTTGAAGAGATGTGTCTGCTTGTAACGGGTCTGGGAGGCGGAACCTCTGGGCTACAATACAAGGGGGCGGTCCTTGTAAGGGAGCGGGTGGCGACCAGGCAGGTAGTCACAGGAGGTGACCAGGACAGTCTCTGGGTGTACGGGCAGGAGGACACGGCAAGTGATCGGGGCAGTCTCTGGATAAAGGGTAGGTACGACCTGTGATGGCTGAACCTCCAGGTAGGCTAGCAAGGCAGATGAAGAATGTGTGCTCCCAGGTGAGCAAGCGAGAGTCTCTGGAATAGCAGGTGGTCACAGCACGTGACGGCGGAGCCTCCAGGTAGGCAAGCAGGCAGGTAACGGAGAAGCGCTCCCAGGTGAGCGGGCAAGAGTCTCAGGAATAGCTGGTGGTCACAGCACGTGACAGCGGAGCCTCCGGGCAGGCAAGCAGGCAGGTAGCGGAGAAGCGCTCCCGGGTGAGCGGGCAAGAGTCTGGAGTAGCTGGTGGTCACAGCACGTGACAGCGGAGCCTCCGGGCTGGCAAGCAGGCAGGTAACGGAGAAGCGCTCCCAGGTGAGCGGGCAAGAGTCTCAGGAATAGCTGGTGGTCACAGCACGTGACAGCGGAGCCTCCGGGCAGGCAAGCAGGCAGGTAGCGGAGAAGCGCTCCCAGGTGAGCGGGCAAGCTGGTCCATAGACAGACTGACCGGAGTTGTAAGGCAGACCGTCGGACCTCAGGCAAGCAGGCAGGTAGCTGAGGTGCGCTCCCAGGTGAGCGGGCAGGCTGGTCCTTAGACAGACTGACAGGAGTAGTAAGGCAGACCATCGGACCTCAGACTAGCAGACAGGTAGCAAGTAATCAGGCAGGAATCAGGCAGGAATCTGACAGGTAACTGGCAGGTAACTGGCAACGGGACCTGAGGGCTGAAGCACAGGTGAGACACAGGTGCAAACAACATTGCTCGGGCACCTCCATTTTGGAGGAGGTGCCTTATATATGATGAAGTCCTCCGGCCATTGGCCGGGGACTCCTTAGGACGGCGCGCGCGGCCCCTTTAAGAGGAGGGGAGCGCGCGCGCGCGCCCTAAGCACAGGGGCCGGGAAGGAGCGCGCGTTGAGAGCAGAGCGGGAGGAGGACGCCGGGAAGGAGCGCGCGCTGACAGCAGAGCGGGAGAGGGACGCCGGGCACGGGGCAGAGCGGTGAGGGGAGCAGCGTCCCTGCCTAGCAGAGGGCAGGGACGCCGGCACTACAGTACCCCCCCCTTTAGGCCCCCCCTTTTTTAGGCCAGACAGAAATTTAGCTAGGATGAGAGGGGCATGGATGTTCTCCCGGGGCTCCCACGTTCTCTCCTCAGGACCAAACCCCTTCCAATCTACCAGAAAAAAGGTCTTTCCTCTTACCCTTTTGGTGGCAAGAATGTTCTCTACCTCAAACTCGTCCTCAGCAGAAACCGGAGCAGGAGGCGTACCTGTAGACTTGGAAAAAGAGTTAAGTACCACAGGTTTGAGGAGAGATACATGGAAGGAGTTAGGGATCCGTAAGTTGGCCGGGAGTTTCAATTTATAGGCCACCGGGTTGATCTGACTGGTGACCTCCAGAGGTCCGATGAACCGAGGCCCTAACTTGTAAGAGGGTATCTTGAGTCGAACATATTTAGATGAGAGCCAGACCTTATCTCCTGGACGAAATTGAGGAGGATCCAGGCGTTTTTTGTCAGCGTGTCTTTTCACCCGCTCGGACGACTGAAGGAGTGCGGATCGGGTACTCTCCCAAATGGAGGAAAATTTGCTAACGAGAGATTCCGCAGCCGGGTTGTCCACCGAGGTGGAGACAGGAAAAGGAATCCGAGGATGCTGACCAAAGACTACAAAAAACGGGGATTTGGAGGAGGATTCGCTCTCGTGATTATTGTAAGAGAACTCGGCCCATGGTAGGAGATCCACCCAGTCAGAATGGTGGGCATTAACGAAGTGCCGGAGGTAACTGGTCAGGTTCTGATTGATCCGCTCCACTTGACCATTGGACTGTGGGTGGTAAGCGGAAGAGAAGTCCAGGGTGACGTCTAGTAGTTTACAAGTGGCTCTCCAGAAGCGTGAGGTGAACTGTACCCCACGATCCGACACGATGTGGAGGGGCAGGCCATGAAGACGGAAGATGTGACGAATAAAGTCTCTAGCTAGCTCGGGTGCAGACGGGAGGCCTGGCAGGGGAACGAAATGAGCCATCTTGGAGAAGCGGTCAGCGACCACCCAAATGACCGTACAACCGGCAGAGAGTGGGAGGTCAGTTATGAAGTCCATTGCAATATGCTGCCAGGGGGCAGCAGGTACTGGGAGCGAAAGGAGGCGACCGGCTGGCAGATGTCTCGGAACCTTGTTGCGGGCGCAGGACACACAGGCAGAAACAAAGTCTATTACATCCTTGTGCAGGGTAGGCCACCAGTAGTGCCGGGAAATAAGCTGGAGGGTCTTCTTCTGACCAGCGTGGCCAGCCAGTTTAGACGAGTGACCCCAGTGAAGGATCTTCTCCCGATCAGGTACTGATACGAACGTCTTTCCGGGAGGGAGACGATTTAGACTCACGGGAGCCACCTGCATTACTCTGGCGGGATCGATGATGTGTTTCGGATCTTCCTCGAGATCAGATACCAGAAAGGATCGAGACAAGGCGTCCGCCTTGACGTTTTTGTCAGCCGGGCGAAAATGAAGGACAAAATCAAAACGAGCAAAAAACAAGGACCACCGGGCTTGGCGCGGGTTAAGTCTCTGGGCATGCTGGAGGTAAGCCAAGTTCTTGTGGTCAGTGTAAATTATTACCGGGTGAAGAGCCCCCTCAAGCAGGTAACGCCACTCCTCCAATGCCAGTTTGATGGCCAATAACTCTCGATCTCCTATGGAATAATTGCGCTCTGAGGAGGAGAAGAGTTTAGAGAAGAAGCCGCAAGTTACCATCCTCCCGGAAGAAGATTTTTGAGTAAGTACCGCTCCAGCTCCAGAGGAGGAGGCGTCCACTTCCAGGAAGAACTGCTTGTTGCCGTCCGGGCGATGCAGCACCGGGGCGGAAGAGAAGGCCTGTTTTAAGGAAAGAAAGGCTTCTTCTGCTTCGGGCGGCCACTCTTTGGGATTAGTACCCTTACGGGTGAGCGCGGAAATTGGGGCAGTCCGGGAAGAGAAGTGTGGTATGAAGAGGCGGTAGTAGTTGGCGAAGCCCAGGAACCGCTGAATGGCCTTCAACCCCTCCGGTCGGGGCCATTTCTCGATGGCAGACAGTTTCTCTGGATCCATTCGTAGGCCGGTCTGAGAAATAATGTAGCCCAAAAACGGAAGCGAGGTCTGCTCAAAGAGGCACTTCTCGTATTTAGCGAAGAGGTGATTCTGCCTGAGCCTGAGCAGGACCTGACGAACGTCCCTCCGGTGAGTCTGGACATCCGGAGAGAAGACCAAGATGTTGTCCAGGTACACCACTACGCAGGAGTAGAGAAGGTCCCGGAAGATGTCATTGACCAACTCTTGAAAGACGGCAGGAGCGTTACAGAGACCAAAGGGCATTACCAGGTATTCATAGTGGCCGTCCCGGGTGTTGAATGCCGTCTTCCATTCATCCCCTTGACGGATACGAACCAGGTTGTACGCCCCACGGAGGTCTAGTTTGGTGAAGATTCTAGCCCCCCTCAGACGATCAAATAATTCTGGAATGAGCGGAAGGGGGTACTTATTCTTCACCGTGATCTGGTTTAGGTCTCTATAGTCTATACAGGGACGGAGAGAGCCGTCCTTCTTTTTGACGAAAAAGAAGCCTGCTCCCGCCGGGGAGGTAGATTTCCGGATGAATCCCCTGGCCAGATTCTCCTCAATATATTCGGACATCGACCGGGTCTCAGCAGCGGATAAAGGATAAATACGCCCACGGGGAGGAGTAGTACCGGGTAACAGGTCGATGGGACAGTCGTATGGTCTATGAGGGGGTAATGTCTCTGCCTCCTTTTTATTAAAGACATCAGCATAAGACCAATAAGGAATTGGAAGTCCAGGTAGATTAGCTGGGGTAGGAGAGGGACGGACGGGATGGACGGGAACCAGGCAGGTCTTATGACAGTCTTGTCCCCAGCGAAGGACTTCTCCGGTTTGCCAGTCAAGCACGGGTGCATGTTTCTGGAGCCAAGGCAGACCTAGCAAGAGGGCGTGAGAGAGTCCAGGCAGAACATGAAAGGAGATACTCTCAGAATGCAGCATTCCCACCTGCAGAGTAATGGATTCGGTGATGAGTTGGATGGGGCGTGGTAAGAGCCCCCCATCCACGGCAGCCACAGACAAGGGTACAGCCAGAGGTTTGGTGGGGATGCGGTATTTCTCTACCAGGGACTGTGAAATAAGATTCCCGGCTGCTCCAGAGTCCAGTTGGGCTAGTTCGAAATAACGGTTCTCCCCGTAGACGATTGAAACTGACAACAGCAGGGATGGAGAGGATTTATTCTTGTCTAGGTGGACCTCTCTGAGCGAACCTAGACACAGGCGTTTCCCGACCTCTCCGGGCAGGCACGGATCCGGTGCTCCTTACTGCCACAGTAGAAGCAGGTCCCCTCGGCACGGCGTAAGTCCTGACGGGTCTTGACCATCTTGGTCTGGTCGACCTGCATAGGCTCAGGAGGGTGTACCTGGTTAGAGACAGAAGGAGTGACGGGTTTCTGAAAAGTAGGAGCTAGACGTGGTAACCTCCTCTCACGGGTGACCTCTCTGGCACGCTCCTGGAACCGTAGGTCAATCCGGGTGGCAAGAGTTATTAAGTCATCGAGAGTGGTAGGAATGTCCCGACCGGCAAGTTCATCTTTAATACGGCCGGACAGACCCTCCCAGAAGACGGAAACCAGAGCGTCGTTATCCCAGGCCAGCTCCGAGGCAAGGGTACGGAACCGTATGGCATATTGGCCCACGGTGAGACTCTCCTGACGGAGGCGTAGCAACGATGATGCAGATGAGGTCTTCCGTCCGGGTTCGTCGAAGACTTTCCGGAAAGCCGTGAGAAAAGCAGGCAAGTTGGACACCAGGGGGTCTCCTCTCTCCCATAGAGGATTTAGCCAGGCCAGGGCCTCCCCGGTGAGATGGGACATGATGAAGGCAATTTTGGCCCGGTCGGAGTTAAACTGGTGGGACAAAAGTTCAAAGTGCAGGGTGCACTGATTTAAGAAGCCCCGAGCCTGGACGGAGTCGCCTCCGAAGCGAGGAGGTGCAGAGAGCCGGGGTAGGATACCATGGTATTAGTGGGCAGCGGAGCTGCCGGATTGCAAGATATGGCACTGGCGGAGGTTGTTGGTGGATCAGACAGAGTGTTCAGGCGAGTATTGACATTCCGCAGGTGACCCAGGATGGACTCCTGTTGGGACCTCTGACGGGACAGTTCAAGACAGAGGTCCGAGAGCGAGGGAGCTTGGGTGCCACCGGGTTCCATGGCCCGAGCAAACTGTAACGGGTCTGGGAGGCGGAACCTCTGGGCTACAATACAAGGGGGCGGTCCTTGTAAGGGAGCGGGTGGCGACCAGGCAGGTAGTCACAGGAGGTGACCAGGACAGTCTCTGGGTGTACGGGCAGGAGGACACGGCAAGTGATCGGGGCAGTCTCTGGATAAAGGGTAGGTACGACCTGTGATGGCTGAACCTCCAGGTAGGCTAGCAAGGCAGATGAAGAATGTGTGCTCCCAGGTGAGCAAGCGAGAGTCTCTGGAATAGCAGGTGGTCACAGCACGTGACGGCGGAGCCTCCAGGTAGGCAAGCAGGCAGGTAACGGAGAAGCGCTCCCAGGTGAGCGGGCAAGAGTCTCAGGAATAGCTGGTGGTCACAGCACGTGACAGCGGAGCCTCCGGGCAGGCAAGCAGGCAGGTAGCGGAGAAGCGCTCCCAGGTGAGCGGGCAAGAGTCTGGAGTAGCTGGTGGTCACAGCACGTGACAGCGGAGCCTCCGGGCTGGCAAGCAGGCAGGTAACGGAGAAGCGCTCCCAGGTGAGCGGGCAAGAGTCTCAGGAATAGCTGGTGGTCACAGCACGTGACAGCGGAGCCTCCGGGCAGGCAAGCAGGCAGGTAGCGGAGAAGCGCTCCCAGGTGAGCGGGCAAGCTGGTCCATAGACAGACTGACCGGAGTTGTAAGGCAGACCGTCGGACCTCAGGCAAGCAGGCAGGTAGCTGAGGTGCGCTCCCAGGTGAGCGGGCAGGCTGGTCCTTAGACAGACTGACAGGAGTAGTAAGGCAGACCGTCGGACCTCAGACTAGCAGACAGGTAACAAGTAATCAGGCAGGAATCAGGCAGGAATCTGACAGGTAACTGGCAGGTAACTGGCAACGGGACCTGAGGGCTGAAGCACAGGTGAGACACAGGTGCAAACAACATTGCTCGGGCACCTCCATTTTGGAGGAGGTGCCTTATATATGATGAAGTCCTCCGGCCATTGGCCGGGGACTCCTTAGGACGGCGCGCGCGGCCCCTTTAAGAGGAGGGGAGCGCGCGCGCCCTAAGCACAGGGGCCGGGAAGGAGCGCGCGTTGAGAGCAGAGCGGGAGGAGGACGCCAGGAAGGAGCGCGCGCTGACAGCAGAGCGGGAGAGGGACGCCGGGCACGGGGCAGAGCGGTGAGGGGAGCAGCGTCCCTGCCTAGCAGAGGGCAGGGACGCCGGCACTACACTGCTGCTAGAACTCTGTGTGGCATTGACCTGGTCTCTAATCTGAGCTGCTGTTAAACTGCGATTTCTGAGGCTGGTGACTCGGATAAGTTTATCCTCAGAAGCAGAGGTGACTCTTGGTCTTCCTTTCCTGGGGTGGCCTCATGTGAGCCAGTTTCTTTGTAGCGCTTGATGGTTTTTGCAACTGCACTTGGGGACACTTTCAAAGTTTTCCAAATTTTTCGGACTGACTGACCTTCATTTCTTAAAGTAATGATGGCCACTCATTTTTCTTTACTTAGAATTTGTATTATGGCAAGAAAAAAGCAGCTAACAGTCTATTTAGTAGGACTATCAGCTGTGTATCCACCAGACTTCTGCACAACACAACTCATGGTCCCAACCCCATTTATAAGGCAAAAAATCCCACTTATTAAACCTGACAGGGCACACCTGTGAAGTGAAAACCATTTCCGGTGACTACCTCTTGAAGCTCATCAAGAGAATGCCAAGAGTGTGCAAAGCAGTCATCAAAGCAAAAGGTGGCTACTTTGAAGAATCTAGAATATAATAAATAATTTCAGTTGTTTCACACTTTTTTGTTAAGTATATAATTCCACATGTGTTAATTCATAGTTTTGATGCCTTCAGTGTGAATGTACAATTTTCATAGTCATGAAAATACAGAAAAATCTTTAAATGAGAAGGTGTGTCCAAACTTTTGGTCTGTACTGTATACTAGGATGGGGTGGGCACTGTCCAAATCTTGCACCGAGATCCATCAGACTCTAGCTATGCCACTGCTGCTGCCATATGTAAAAATGTGCTAACATTTAAAATAGTAAATTAGTAAATGCAAAAACGGTATAACCATTCCCTAAGTAAAAAAATCTTCACAATTATAAAGTTTAGTCTATACTTGTTATCGCATTAATTATAATATCTATGAAGCAAGATAGAAACCTCAGTGCGGGGTGATGTGGGTGACTGGATTCGTTTTTGGCCTGCTTTTTCTACATAAATGATCTTACACATATGAACCACATATCACACCTCAGATCTGTTATGGTGATAGTATTTTTCTGCATAATATTCTCAGAAATGTCAGAGCACCTAATATTGCTATTGCATTTTGGTTTTACACCAATATCCTGAGAACATGAACCAAAGAAGAAGTATTACTCAATATCCCATGATGGCTACGTGTATACATGAGAATCACGGATAGATAGGCATATCGTTATAAGCAAGGTATTGTAGTAGTTTTAGAGAGTATTTACCTTAAGGCCAGGGTCACACCAACGTATTGTCTCTCATCTGAGAGTATCAGGCCGATTATGTTAATCACACTCTGATCAGAGTGAGATCAGAGTGTGATCCGATTTTCTCAGCTGAGAGGATAGACAAAAATATGCTCCATCTTCTCTAGTGTCAGTCTGTGAAAGTCATACTGCACTCAGATGTCATCAGAGTGCAGTCCGATTTTTTTCCACGGACTGACAAACGTGTTTTATATGCAGTCATTGGTTGTTGTTAATATGTGAATCACTTCTATAGGAGAACCTGTACTGCAAATGAATTGTTTATTTTGTGTTGTCATTGTTTTTCCCATGTCACCACTATTCCCCATTTTTTGTTTTTAATGTTTTTTAAATTTTCCTTGTGCGGTTATTCAATAAAAATGTATTATGTTTATACATTCTCTAAAGGGGTCTTTTACCTTATTATTGAAATGTTATTCTATGGGGCCGTGCACGTTTGATTTTTGATTTTTTCCAGCATGCCGATTATTGGATCGCACTAGGCCATGCAAACCAATCTGGTGACAGATTTCTTTTAATAAAGCAGAATTCAACCAACCTGCTCTGAACTGAAGAGAGAGTCCTGAAATATCCGTTTATAGGTAGGTCGCCACGGGAATACCACAACATAATGGGGTCAGACGATCATGGTGTCTGGTGACACATACACCTGCGGTTGTTAAAACAGCTTCACCATCCTATAAGCAGTCCTGGCTTTCTTGGCTCTGTTTCTGTTTTGTGGGACTCCTGGAGGTCTCTGTCTTATTGTATCAGCTGTTCTGAGTTGGTTACTCCTCACAGGTTTAAGAACCCTCCTCCTTGCTTCTTTCCTTGCCAGTGATAGCTTACCACTTCCTGGTTTGGTGTTGAAGGAGAGTTCAGAGTAAGGCTATGTGCCCATGATGCGGAAATGCTCCAGATTTTTTCCTGAGCGTTTCTGCATCTCCCTGGGAGAAAAAACGCATGCGGATTGTACATGCGGATTGTACATGCGTTTTTCCTGCCAGGGACAAGCGGAAGTGAAGTGTTCGTCACATGTATTTTTATTGTCAAGTGCTTTCCAAGCGTTTTTAGCATCACTTGGAAAGTGCTTGACAACTTGGTCACACTATATAAATCCATGCAACCGGCATGACCTCATCCATCCTCTCTTCAATATGTTGCAGTCGTCCTGTCCCCTTTGCAGAAAAGCACCCCCATAATATGATGTTTCCCCCACCATGCTTCACGGCTGGGAGGGTGTTCTTGGGGTCGTACTCATCCTTCTTCCTCCAAATACAGCAAGTGGTATTGATACCAAAAAGTTCTATTTTGGTCTCATCTGACCACATGACCTGCTCCCATGCCTTCTCTGGATAAACCAGATGGTCATTGGTGAACTTCAAATGGGCCTAGACATGTGTTGGCGTGAGCAGGCGGACCTTGCATGCCCTTCAGGATTTTAATCCAGGACGGTGTAGTGTATTACAAACAGTAGTGTTTGAGACTGTGGTCCCAGCTCTCTTCAGGTCATTGACCAGGTCCTCCCGTGTAGTTCTGGGCAGATTCCAGATTTTTCTCAGAATCATCCTTACCCCACAAGGCGAGATCATGCACGGAGTCCCAGACCGAGGAAAATTGTCAGTCATCTTGTGCTTCTTCCATTTTCTAATAACTGTGCCAACAGTTCTTGCCTTCTCACCAAGCTGCTTGCCTATTGTCCTGTAGCCCATCCAAGCCTTGTGTAGGTCTACAATTTTGTCCCTGGTGTCCTTAGACAGCTCTTTGATCTTGGCCATTGTGGAGAGATTGTAGTGTGATTCATTGAGTGTGTGGACAGGTGTCTTTTATACAGGTAATGAGTTCAAACAGGTACAACTAATAGAGGTAATGAGTGCAGAATAGGAGAGCTTCTTAAAGAAAAACGAACAGGTCTGTGAGAGCCAGATTTCTTGCTGGTTGGTAGGTGATCAAACACTTATTTCATGCAATAAAATGCAATTTAATTATTTAAAAGTCATACAATGTGATTTCCTGTTTTTTATTTTTAGATTCTATCACGCACAGTTGAAGTGTACCTATGATAAAATTATATATCTTTCCATTCTTTGTAGGTGGGAAATTTTCAAAATCGGCAGTGAATCAAATACTTATTTTCTCCACTGTAGGTGAAAAGCAAATTGCATTCAACTGATGCCATTTTTTTTTTTTACAATGTTTTAAATATATTTTGGGGGCTGTTAATTGTGCAAGGATACTGCACTGATCAGGGAGACCAGCAGCCATATTGTCCTCACAACAGCAGTGTCCCTGAGCGCCATCGCTCCAGTATGTCAGCCTGCCCGGCATCACTTTTGGAATATTGGACTGCAGCAGCTATATTTCTTGTTTTATGGCCATTTATTGGATACAGAAGTGCAGCCAGATACTTTATCCTAACTCTTGCTCTGTCACAGTCTCACGATTTACATGGGGCGTGAAACCGGACAATCCTGAGAATAGCTCATGAAGCCATTACTCCTGAAAGCTAATCAATGGCACGCTGGATGGAGAGCACTTTACAGACGCTCATTGCTGCAGAATAGTTTTGTTAGCAGTTTTGCCAGAATAACAAAATCCTATTGGACCAGTAATCTGAGTTGATAAGAATGATATACTTGAAAGTATTTGATTTTTATCTCCGCTAATTAATGCCCCAACACAGGAGGCAAAGCTGAATGAATGGTGTTTGTCCTTAGGCTCATTCCTCAGATTAGAGATGTTTGCAGATCTACCTCTTATTTAGATTTAGGGACAATCTCTTATTATATGCTACCTAACATCTTTGATAATTGCCCGAATGATCGACCACAGACATTGCCCAGTCTAGGGAAAAAACGATGAACAATAATTTAATAGATCGCTTCTTTATAGTGAGAGCATCCCCTCGTAAAAGCAGGAATTTGCCTTTCACCTGTGATAACAACTGTATGAGAAAAGGAATTTTAGAAGAATTTTATTTGCAATATAAATATATTTTAATAAAAAACAAAATCAAACACGTAATAATATACAAACATATATAATACTGAAACAGATACAGACGTGCTATATCACCGATCGGCACTTCGTACAGGCAATTTATCTGCCAATGTGAAAGGAGCCTTACTGGTAAAAGGTTGCAGTAAATTACACTGTAAGCAGTATTGTTAGCAAAAAGTTATTGATACATTGACATTGTTATTATAGAGGCCTTCCTTATAAGGTCCTTACCTTACTGATTACTTACTAAATTGGTGCAATCCTAAAATTGGCACAGATAAGTAATGACATCCAATAGCAAAATAAAGAGTGCAGCTCTGGAGTATAATACAGGATGTAACTCAGGATCAGTACAGGATAAGTAATGTAATGTATGTACACACTGACTCCACCAGCAGAATAGTGAGTGCAGCTCTGGAGTATAATACAGGATGTAACTCAGGATCAGTACAGGATAAGTAATGTAATGTATGTACACAGTGACTCCTCCAGCAGAATAGTGAGTGCAGCTCTGGAGTATAATACAGGATGTAACTCAGGATCAGTACAGGATAAGTAATGTAATGTACGTACACAGTGACTCCACCAGCAGAATAGTGAGTGCAGCTCTGGAGTATAATACAGGATGTAACTCAGGATCAGTACAGGATAAGTAATGCAATGTATGTACACAGTGACTGCACCAGCAGAATAGTGAGTGCAGCTCTGGAGTTTAATACAGGATGTAACTCAGGATCAGTATAGGATAAGTAATGTAATGTATGTACACAGGGACTCCACCAGCAGAATAGTGAGTGCAGCTGCGGAGTATAATACAGGACGTAACTCAGGATCAGTACAGGATAAGTAATGTAATGTATATACACAGTGACTGCACCAGCAGAATAGTGAGTGCAGCTCTGGAGTATAATACACGATGTAACTCAGGATCAGTACAGGATAAGTAATGTAATGTATGTACACAGTGACTGCACCAGCAGAATAGTGAGTGCAGCTCTGGAATATAATACAGGATATAACTCAGGATCAGTACAGGATAAGTAATGTAATGTATGTACACAGTGACTGCACCAGCAGAATAGTGAGTGCAGCTCTGGAATATAATACAGGATATAACTCAGGATCAGTACAGGATAAGTAATGTAATGTATGTGTAGCACCCTGAGGATTCGGCTGCTACAGGGGTATTGCACCTCAACCCAGAGGTGTGATATTCCACTCCCGGGTAAGGATGGAGTGTGGGACTGAGTCCAGAAAGCTGCATGCACTACACACATCCCATTTCCGAGGAGCAGACCAACGGTACTCCCACTTAGAAATGTGCAGGTACGACCGAGTCTGTTCCTGGCTGGAGTGGGAGGGGGGTGGTACATCCCAAGTAGTGTAGGGGCAGATAGGGGGAGCAGCCTGGGTAAAGATAGGAGCTCATTGGGTGCTGGTCACCTGAGCTCACACATAGAGGGAGTATTTAAGGTGGGCACCATCAAAGATCAGGGTCAGTCAGTCAGTCAGTCAGTCAGTCAGTCAGCCAGTCTTTGCAGAGGAGAGGAAGAGGAGCAGAGCAGCCTGAGCCAGAGTGAGAGAGGAGAAGAAAGAGAGACCCAGAGGGGGAAACGAAAAGGAACTCTAAGAACCCACATACAAACACAGGGTGAAGAGTTGGCAAAAGGGTACCGGATCCCAAACTGGTGGGGGCTAAAGCACACCTCAGCCAGAGACCGGAGGCCGTGGGCAGGATCTGCCACGGCCACCCACCACATCCACCCTGAAGGCAAACCACGAGTAGGGTCAGGGAACCCAAGGCCAAGGGTTTCCCAACAGAAGGCCCGAGGGAGCTGGACCTAGGTGGATCCCTGGTGGGGACGGCCAGAAGACAGGACAGGAAGGAGGGCTCAGGGTCACGCTCCGGACTTGCTTGGGGGTTGGCTGAATCCAGGACCTGGTGGACGCAGCACGGCTCGGGTGGTCACTTGAAGCTGGAGTGACCGGAACATCAGCAGTAAGTAAATACCCTAAACTGCACAACCCGACTCTGTCTTTAATTACCATCTATGCTGCACCACCACAACCCCCATCCTCTGCACCTGACCCCCTGAGGCTATACCCCACCCGTTGGGGGTTATACTATCAAAAGCTGCACCAACACCATCAGCCTCAGCGGACCCTGCTGCAGCGGCGGCCGTAGTGACCGCAATACAACGGGTGGCGTAGTCGACATTAAGAACTTTATAACATCTGTAGGACTGCCACATACTCTGAGCTTGACACCCTGGGCACGGACCGGGTCACAGCCACTCGGAAGACTACAACCCCCATCTGATCCGGCTCCGGGTATTCCTCTAAAGAATATGGCCCAGGGGGTGCGTCAACTTTGGCGTAGTCGGCAGGATACTGTGCCCGCAACACCCGGGTACTGCGTGCCTGAAGAAAAGAACAAGTTTACCTCAAAAAGAAGTCTCCCGCCGGTTCCGGAGGGTCCCCGCCATCGGACTCCATCACAGATCGATTCCCGCCGGTTGTCCGCCATTAACAGCTTTTTCCCGCCATCTGCAGAGTTTCCCGCCACTGGGAGACGATTCCCGCCATTTCCAAAGGTTTCCCGCCTTGGAAGAGCGGACGCCATTATGGGCGTGCCAGAGGGTGGTGAGAGGCCACCTCCCATCGTGGGCCAGGACCGAAAATGGCGCCAAAAGTGGAAACCGCCCCCACCAACAGAGACTGTGATGCTAGAGGTGTCTGTCAGCGTGAAAGAACTGCCCCTGGAGCTGACAATCACCAAGTGGCCCCGGGACCGCCCTCGAAGTGGGAGGACTGAGAAGAAGAGAGCAAAGATGGGTGTCGCCTGGAGCAGTCTGGAGAGAGCGCACCCGGAGACAAGAAGCCTAGAGCTGAGTCCAGAAGAAGCTTACCCGGAGATGGGAGAAGAGCAGAGCAGCACCGGCCCGCTGGCCAGGAGCCTGCTGGAGACAACAGAAGGAGAGCAGAGCAGCACCGACCCGTTGGTCAGGAGCCTGCTAGAAGCGACGACCCCACTAGGCTTAGTGGAGGTCTTGGCACAGCTCCCCCGAGATCGGGAGTGTGCGCAGACTGCGCTGGAGGGCCTCGCACGGAGGATGGCCCGGGTGCAACGAGAGACGTTGGCGGAGTGGAGCCGAGAGATGGCCCAGCGGACCGAGACTCGTCAGCGGAGCACGCCACCCGAGACGAGGAGACAGACCGCCTCTGAGGATGGCGCAGGAGGACTGAAGGCCGGAGACGGCGCCGAGAGGGGAGCCGAACGAAAGGAGGCAGGTAAAGGGGACGTCTCTACCCCAAACCGGGAAACCGCGTACCTGCCCCAGCTCCCCGTCGCAGAGCCCGAAGTACCCCCTGCCGTGCCCGTAACCGCAACGTCACCGCCACAGACTAGGCCTCAACCGGAAGCCGCAGCCGCGACCCCTGTGACGTCACACGCCTCGACCCCGAGCGTGACCAAGCAGGAAGTACCACCAGCCTGGTCGCAAGGCCTAGTACCCCCGGGCGCCGCAATACCAACAGCGCCCCCTACCTCCGCGGAGCCACCGGCCTGGTCGCAGGGCCAAGTAGCCCAGGGCGCCGCCGTCCTTACGGTGCCCTTCACTTTCCAGGTGCCCCAGGCCTGGCCGCAAGGTCTGGGCAACCCGGGCGCCACCACCACCGCGCCCATAAAACCAAGAGTGCCGCATCTGGGAGAAGATTTGTTCGCCCAACATACGTGCCCGGATGGGCAGCCCTTTATATGGCCACCGGAGATTCACCATCCCCGACTCCGGAAAGAGAGACCCCTAGATGAACCCCTGATTCCGGTTCCAAAGCCCGTAAAAAGGACCTCGCCCCCGCTAGAGGAGGCACAGTTTGAGTGGGACCCCACCGGAGAAGACCTCATGGGGTTCACTCAGGAGACTCGGGCAGCCGCAGCGGAGCGTGCAGAGTGCTGCCGCCAGCAGCTCGAGGTCTTTGAGAGGGAGCGGAGAGAGAGGCGGGTCCGAGAACAACAAGCCCAAATAAAGAGCGCGGAGCAGAAGAGCCGGGCCAGGAGGAGTCCCCGTGCAGCTCATGGTCCCCCTTCCACCGGGACTGTGATCAAGTTCAATATGCAGCACGGGTGGGGCTTCATCCGAGATCACCGCACCCCAGGCGACGTCTTCGTGACCAGGAGAGACGTTGAGTCCCACCTACCGGAGGGACACAGAGGTCGTGACCTTTACATCGGGGACGAGGTCACCTTCACCCGGCACAAGTGTGCCAAAGGACCCTACGCCCTCCATGTGCATCGCCTGACGGAGGAAGAGCTGCGGTGTGAGGAGGAAGAACAAGAGGACCCGGACGGGTCTGAAGTTAAAGGTAACCACAAAGAGGACGTCGTCGTTAAGTACAGCGGAGCAGAAGCTGTATATAGTTGCCCGTCGGGGCACAGTGAACTGTTACTGCTGCTATCATAGTCCCCGTTGGGACCAGCAAGTGTGAACTGTTTACCCGTTTAACCCTTAAATCCCACTGACCGAGGACTGAGAGCGGTCATTCCTCCCTAATACCTGGCCGAGGACTGAGAGCGGCCATATCCCTTGTAAATAGTTGCGCTTCCTAAAGCGCCCCCTACCGGTTTTATAGGAAAGCCACGAGTTCCAAAGACTGTCGCACTTTACCCGGTCACACGTTGCACAGTGACCGGAGGAGGAGCTAGAAGCGAGGAAAAGTCTACAAGAATGTTTTATATGAAAAGTTTTATTGATATATATATATATAATGTTTTGTATGATGTTTTATATGTTTATGCAAAAATTGTATGTTTGTGGTGTTTATTCTCTTACAGCCCGAGGACGTGCTGTGATTTACCAGGGGGGAATGTAGCACCCTGAGGATTCGGCTGCTACAGGGGTATTGCACCTCAACCCAGAGGTGTGATATTCCACTCCCGGGTAAGGATGGAGTGTGGGACTGAGTCCAGAAAGCTGCATGCACTACACACATCCCATTTCCGAGGAGCAGACCAACGGTACTCCCACTTAGAAATGTGCAGGTACGACCGAGTCTGTTCCTGGCTGGAGTGGGAGGGGGGTGGTACATCCCAAGTAGTGTAGGGGCAGATAGGGGGAGCAGCCTGGGTAAAGATAGGAGCTCATTGGGTGCTGGTCACCTGAGCTCACACATAGAGGGAGTATTTAAGGTGGGCACCATCAAAGATCAGGGTCAGTCAGTCAGTCAGTCAGTCAGTCAGCCAGTCTTTGCAGAGGAGAGGAAGAGGAGCAGAGCAGCCTGAGCCAGAGTGAGAGAGGAGAAGAAAGAGAGACCCAGAGGGGGAAACGAAAAGGAACTCTAAGAACCCACATACAAACACAGGGTGAAGAGTTGGCAAAAGGGTACCGGATCCCAAACTGGTGGGGGCTAAAGCACACCTCAGCCAGAGACCGGAGGCCGTGGGCAGGATCTGCCACGGCCACCCACCACATCCACCCTGAAGGCAAACCACGAGTAGGGTCAGGGAACCCAAGGCCAAGGGTTTCCCAACAGAAGGCCCGAGGGAGCTGGACCTAGGTGGATCCCTGGTGGGGACGGCCAGAAGACAGGACAGGAAGGAGGGCTCAGGGTCACGCTCCGGACTTGCTTGGGGGTTGGCTGAATCCAGGACCTGGTGGACGCAGCACGGCTCGGGTGGTCACTTGAAGCTGGAGTGACCGGAACATCAGCAGTAAGTAAATACCCTAAACTGCACAACCCGACTCTGTCTTTAATTACCATCTATGCTGCACCACCACAATCCCCATCCTCTGCACCTGACCCCCTGAGGCTATACCCCACCCGTTGGGGGTTATACTATCAAAAGCTGCACCAACACCATCAGCCTCAGCGGACCCTGCTGCAGCGGCGGCCGTAGTGACCGCAATACAACGGGTGGCGTAGTCGACATTAAGAACTTTATAACATCTGTAGGACTGCCACATACTCTGAGCTTGACACCCTGGGCACGGACCGGGTCACAGCCACTCGGAAGACTACAACCCCCATCTGATCCGGCTCCGGGTATTCCTCTAAAGAATATGGCCCAGGGGGTGCGTCATATGTACACAGTGACTGCACCAGCAGAAGAGTGAGTGCAGCTCTGGGGTATAATACAGGATGTAACTCAGGATCAGTACAGGATAAGTAATGTAATGTATGTACACAGTGACTGCACCAGCAGAAGAGTGAGTGCAGCTCTGGGGTATAATACAGGATGTAACTCAGGATCAGTACAGGATAAATAATGCAATGTATGTACACAGTGACTGCACCAGCAGAATAGTGAGTGCAGCTCTGGAATATAATACAGGATATAACTCAGGATCAGTACAGGATAGGTAATGTAATGTATGTACACAGTGACTCCTCCAGCAGAATAGTGAGTGCAGCTCTGGAATATAATACAGGATATAACTCAGGATCAGTACAGGATAAGTAATGTAATGTATGTACACAGTGACTGCACCAGCAGAATAGTGAGTGCAGCTCTGGAGTATAATACAGGATGTAACTCAGGATCAGTACAGGATAAGTAATGTAATGTATGTACACAGTGACTGCACCAGCAGAATAGTGAGTGCAGCTCTGGAGTATAATACAGGATGTAACTCAGGATCAGTACAGGATAAGTAATGTAATGTATATGCACAGTGACTCCACCAGCAGAATAGTGAGTGCAGCTCTGGAGTTTAATACAGGATGTAACTCAGGATCAGTACAGGATAAGTAATGTATGTATGTACACAGTGACTGCACCAGCAGAATAGTGAGTGCAGCTCTGGAGTATAATACAGGATGTAACTCAGGATCTGTACAGGATAAGTAATGTATGTATGTACACAGTGACTGCACCAGCAGAATAGTGAGTGCAGCTCTGGAGAATAATACAGGATGTACCTCAGGATCAGTACAGGATAAGTAATGTAATGTATGTACACAGTGACTCCACCAGCAGAATAGTGAGTGCAGCTCTGGAGTATAATACAGGATGTAACTCAGGATCAGTACAGGATAAGTAATGTAATGTATATGCACAGTGACTCCACCAGCAGAATAGTGAGTGCAGCTCTGGAGTATAATACAGGATGTAACTCAGGATCAGTACAAGATAGGTAATGTAATGTATGTACACAGTGACTCCTCCAGCAGAATAGTGAGTGCAGCTCTGGAGTATCATACAGGACGTAACTCAGGATCAGTACAAGATAGGTAATGTAATGTATGTACACAGTGACTCCTCCAGCAGCATACTGGGTGCAGCTCTGATCAGCTGCTAGTCAGTGTGGTGATTACGGGTGTGGTGGCTACAGATCCTGCTGTGAGCTCCTGATCTCTGAGAAACCAACACCTCTCCACCTGGGGACCTGCTCTCTCTCTTTCCCAGAGAGAGAGCGGGTTTCTGGGATGAGTGAAGGAGCCAAGTCCCAGGCTTCTGCTTCCCGAACCAGGCCGGCGGGGGGCAGAAGAAACCAGCAACCGGCCTGCACATCAGAGGACTCGGGGGTGAGACGCTGCACCAGGAGTCGCAGCAATGTGGCTCCTACTCCCCCCGGGATTGTGGAGACCCCTAGAAGCCGCAAGGCTTCCAGCATGGAGGAAAAGCCTGACAGCGGCGTGCATGATGGCGCTCCTTCCGGAGGAAAGCTGAGTGCTCATGGAGGTGAGGCCGACCTCCCTGAGGGGGGTTGGGCGCTGCAGGGACCCCGGGAGTCTGTGTCCACCTATGCCTCCCGGGTCATGATCCACCTCCGTGAGTATGAAGATGCCAGTAAGCTTATCAGGAGGCTCCGGGAGGAGCTGCGCTGCACAAGCGCAAAAGCTGCAGGGGCCTCCAAACCAAGGAAGGCCAAGCTCCAGGCTGAAGTAAAGAGGCTGACCAGTGAGATTCACCTGCTGGAAATAAGGAAAGCCACCATCAGAGAGCAGAGTGGTCCATTCAAAGAAAAACTAATAAATGAAGACCGCTACAGAGAAATGGCTGATACCAGAGAGCAAAGGCAGATGGGGCTGCAGCCTGAGAGCCAGGTGGATGATGAGAGTGATGATGACCAGCAGAAAGCCCCACCTGGCAGCCTGCAAAGTCACCCGCAGGCCACGTGCAGCGAGCTCCCTGCAGGACAGGCGACAATGACATCCGGTCGCAGTTCTGCCGGCTCTGGGGAGGACAGTGACAGCAGCGGCCAGGGAGGGGCGCTAAGGATGGAGATTAAGCTCCTGGAGTCCCCAGTGTGCCTCCAAAACTTCCATCTTGGTGACGATCTACCAGAAGAGGCACCTGGGGGCCACAAAAAGGCAAAGAAGACCAAGCCAAAGCTGCAGGAAGCGGTAAGATACGTATATGCCCCCCTCCCTGTACCCCCTGAGTCGCGGGCAGGCTCAGCTCGCTGTATAAGCCCCGTTGCCCAGCCCAGCCCGGGTTCTGCTGTGGATCCGGTGCAAAGGCGCGGGGAGATTACAGAGCGCGGTAGTGAAGCGCAGAGCTCCGTCTCTGCTTGTAGTAGTGGGGACGCAGCAGGAGGTGCATCAGCCGAGAGGCTGGACAGTGAGGGCGGCCCGGCGGCGGGCGTTCCATCAGGCCACGATGCTGTGGTGCGCTTCTCAGTGGGAGGGGGGAGCAGCCCGGTGTCGGGGGCAGCTCCGGTAGCCTCGGCACCTCTGAATGCTGTTGCCGCTGATCACTTAGTTGAGAAGCGGCGGCAGTGTGAGGGGGCTGTCGGGGCTGAGCGTTCCGGTCCTCCCACCAAAGTGCTATTTTGTGTTGACGTCGCTGGTCCGGAAGATCCTGATGCTAAAGATCAGCGGCGCCTAACAGCAGCTAAAGATCAGCGACACATTATACCGAATGCCAAACAGCGGAAATTACCGACCAATGATGTGGAGGGCACACATAAGACCGGGGTTGAGGTCGCCTCCAGTTCTATGGAGGTGACTGAGCCCCTTGTGCCTGATGCGGAGGTCAAAATGTCATCCGCCATTGTTACTGGTCCAGCAGGAATGAATGTGGTGGTGGGGGTGAATGAGGCTAATTCATTGTCTAGTGGTGTGGTTGCTGGTTTGGTGGAGGGTGAGATGGAGGTGGGTAATGGTGATGCTGTTGGGGCTGATGTGGTCACTGGTCCGGTTGCCCCCCCGGGGGTGGCAACACCTGTCCAGAGTTATGCCAGTGTCACCTCCGGGGCAAATAGGGCATCCTCCTCGTCTCCGGGCTTTGGGGACGGCATGTTGCAACGGCGCCTTCTGGAGGCTCTAAAGAAGGGGGAGAGATCACTAATGGTAGAGGGTCGAGAGGTTGATCTATCCTTCTGGATAGAGAGGCATGGCCTCGGGGCCTTCCGAGAGCAAAAAGGGGGGGATACAGTGTGGTCCCTCCCAACAGCCGGGCCAGGCAGTGTGCGTAGGAATGTGGTCCGTCTTCGGTGGAGGGGCAGTGATGCATGTCCTCAAAGGTCTAAAGTTGTGGAGCTCCTGCTGAGGATGGGCTTCAAGGCGATTGACATCTACGCCTTGATACATCCCTATTCCACGCCTGAGTTTGATGTCAGCTTTGTTCGGCCGGAGGGGCTTGAGCTCTTCTGGGCGAATAATGAGTTGGCAAAAAATGAGCCCGGCTGGCGAGACTTTGCCGTTCAGGCAGTGTCTCGCCAAAACCAGATCAAGAAAGTGACCGTGATGACTCGTAACGAGTCGCTTTCTTGCTATGACATCATGACGTGGCTTGGTCGGTATGGGGAGGTGGTGGAGATGCCAAAGAAAAACCGCGACGAGTTTGGTATCTGGTCAGGGGCCTGGACGTTTATGGTAAAACTTAAGCGTTCAGGTGGTACTGTTGCCCACATTCCATCGTCTGCCTTCCTGGGTAGGGATCGTATCCTGGTCTTCTACCAGGGGCAACCGAAGCTCTGTCACAGGTGCGGCGACCCCACACACTTCAGTGCAAACTGCACTGTGCAGAAATGCGCGTTGTGTGGGGGTGTCGGCCATCTTGCTGCCTCTTGTGTGGAGATTAGGTGCCACCTGTGTGGTGAGTTAGGTCACCCATTCAGCCGTTGTCCTCGTTCCTTCGCTAATGCAGTCGAGACCCCGGTGGGAGAAAGCCGTGAGGCCGATTCTGCTGGGGAGGGGACTAGCAGGGGTGGGGGAGCTGAGGGGCCAGGGAAGAAAAGCAATAAAAAGACACCTGCCCAGCTGAGGCGTCTAGACAAGCGCAGACAGGAGAGTGAGCGGGGCGAGCCCCAGACTACCGGGGCAGCCCCTGTCCTGGATGCCAGTCTTGCTGCTGAGGCCCCGAGGGATGATGAGTTGGATGAGGAGGTCAGGAGGATCCACAGGGAGGAAACTGCCTCTGCCTCAGAATCCTCCCATTATGAAAGTATGGTTGAGGATACTAAGCGGTGGCTAGAGAACAAGCGTAAGCTCGGCACCAAAAAGAAGAAAAAGAAGGGAGATAAAACATCTTCTCCCGCTCTGACCAAGGTACCTAAGGAAGGTAAAACCGACTCCCCTCTGGTTGGTCTTTCTAACCGGTTCCAAGCCCTTGATAACATCTCTTCCTCTGAGGAGGAGGCTGAGGGTGAGGTTCCGGCTTCAGCGGAGCTTACAGGGGGCGTCGAGTCTCCTTCTCCTGGGGATGCAAGGTCCTTGGGGGGAGGGACTGGCCCAGAGTCCGGAGACGAGGATGAGAAAAGAAGGAAAAATGCTGAAATGGACACCTCTATGTCATTAAAGAGGGGGAAGGATTCCTCATCTGAGGCAGAGGATAAGGGGAGTGGGAAGAGGAAAGCCGTCTAACTTAATCACCAATGATGGCGGTACCCACTCCGTTGACGCTGGCGTCCATTAATGTTGCCAGCATTAAGTCAAATATGGCTAGATTTGCGGCCTTTGATTTTCTCAGCCGGGTTGAAGCTGACATTTTCTTTTTGCAAGAGACCAGGCTGCCAAATATGGCAGAGGTGTTTATAGCTAAGAGGGAGTGGAGACTCGGGCCCTCCTATTGGTCTCTTGCGGCCGAGCCGTATAGCGGAGTGGTGGTCCTTTTTACCGCACCGGTAGAATGCCGACGGGTTATTGAGTTAGAAATGGGGAGGTGCCTGATATTAGATGTCCTCATGAAGGGACAAGAGCTCCTGGATCATTAACATTATGGTCCCTAATCTAAGTGGGACCGGAAGTGTCTCTTTACGAGGATCAAGCCCTACCTTTTTACGAGTCGGCAGGTCGTCTTTGGAGGGGACTTCAACACTGTCACGAGGCCCCGGGATAGAGGAGGTTCCAGAGACAAGCTGACTTATGATAGCGTCGCCCTTAATAGTATAGCTAGTGAGGCTCGCCTGGTGGATGTCCACATCCGGCACACCGCAGGCCACGAGGGGTTCACCTATCATAGAGGTAACTGTGGGTCCAGGATAGACAGGTTTTATTTAAAGGAGGAAGCCGTCTCTTCAGCAGTATCTGTTGTTGAGGTGGAGTTCTCCGATCACTGTATGATTTTGTTTTCCCTTAATGTTACAGAGACCCCCCGGATGGGAAGAGGCTTTTGGAGGCTCAATTCGTCTCTCTTGGAAGAAGCGGAGATAAGACAGTCCTTTGAGGATTTTCTTCAGAGCCAGGTACCCTTACTGGATCTTTGTAGTAGTAAGTCAGAGTGGTGGGAGATGTTTAAGAAAAGGGTGGCGAGATTCTTCCGCCAGCTCTCGAGCCTCAGGAGCCTGGACAGGTACCGCCTGTATCAGGGCCTGAGGAGGAAACTCGAGCATCTTGTCTCAACTGGAGGTAGCCGCGAGGAGATCTCCAGAGTGAAATCTTTGCTAATGAGGTGTCAGTATGATAGACACGCATCTTTGGTTTTTGAGAGGGATTACGGGAAGTACCGCTCGCCCGACCCTTACAGAAACTGCAAGATGTCAGTGAATAGTAAAGTTGTTACAGGACTGGTTGACACTGCGGGGTCCCTGAAAAGATCCAGATCAGGGATCCTGGAGGTCGTCAGATCCTTCTACTCGCACCTCTTGGGGAAGAGGGATCTGGATTGGGATGAGATGTCGGCTTTTCTGGCTGAAGCCGTCCCCGAACCAGGGGTAGACCCCTCTCTTGGCGTTTTGACAGAGATGATCAGAGAAGAGGAAGTTAAGTTGGCGATTGAAGGGCTTGCCCTAAAGAAATCTCCCGGTCCAGATGGCTTAACATCTGAATTCTATAAGACCTTTAAGGACACCTTGGTTCCCCTCTTGACTGAGGTATTCAATGAGTGTCTTTCCTCGGGCACTCTGCCAAAGTCAATGAGGAGGTCTGCCCTGATCATCTTGTCAAAGGGTAAGGACCCATCTTGCATTGAGAATTGGCGTCCCATAGCACTTCTCAATGCAGACAGGAAGGTTTTGGCAAAGGTGCTGTTTAATCGGCTGGTGAAACTTGCACCCCAGCTCCTTTCGGGGGCCCAGCATTGCTGTGTTCCGGGCCGCAGTACAATTAGTGCTGTACTCTGTGTCAGAGAGGCAGTGGAGCAGGGTAGGGCTGGTCACTGGAAGGGGTACATGCTGTCATTGGACCAGGCAAAAGCGTTTGATCGGGTTAATCATGAGTACCTCTGGTCTGTCCTTCTGAGGTATGGCCTGCCGGGGGGGTTCGTTGATTGGCTTAAGACCTTGTACGCTGGGGCAGAGAGTTTCCCGCTTGTGAATGGTTGGATTGGCAGCTCTTTTGAGGTTGGGTGTGGTGTTCGCCAGGGTTGTCCCTTGAGCCCGCTACTGTACGTGTTTGCGATTGACCCATTTCTTAGGAGGGTGGAGCGTGGACCGTTGGCTGGGATCGGGATGGACCGGGCAGCACCGGAAGCCACTCTGAGAGTGGTGGCGTATGCCGATGACGTCACCGTTTTTGTTTCCTCTGATGGGGAGGCAGAATGGCTGATGTCAGAGGT
Source organism: Phyllobates terribilis (assembly GCF_046119375.1). NCBI lineage: Eukaryota > Metazoa > Chordata > Amphibia > Anura > Dendrobatidae > Phyllobates > Phyllobates terribilis. The sequence goes on from NW_027362765.1 coordinate 108,268,160, forward strand.
AAATCGCTACTCGGAGGTATCCGAGTCTAAGATCAACCGGGATAAGTGTGAGAGTCTCTGGCTGGGAGGAGGAGAACCTGGTTTTGATCTCCCGGACACCCTTCCAGAACCCAAAGTCTCTGCAAAAGTTCTTGGCATCGAATTTGGCCAGGGGGATTACCCCAAACAAAATTGGGACAGCAGGCTAGAGATCGCCACTCAGAAGGTGAACCAATGGAAGGGTTGGTCTTTGACCCTAAGGGAAAGGGTAAACCTGATCAAAACTTACCTGCTCCCTTTGCTGATCTATCTGGGCAGTGTGTGCATCTTGCCGGAGCCTCTCTGGACTCGGGTCTACAGTTTGTTCTTCCAACTGTTATGGGGGAATAGACTGAACCTGGTCAAGAGGGAGGTTACTTACCGTACGAGGAGACTAGGAGGGTTGAGTATGGTCAACCCTGTGGTATTCCTTGTGAATACCTTCATTAAGATCAATATTGCAGACCTCTGGAAAGAGAGGGCTCCTCCGTGGGTATTCTCCTGTAAGGGATGGTTTCAGCCTTTCTTCCAGGAATGGGAGACAGGAGGGCAAGTGAAGGATCTCCGCACACCGCATGGACATCTCCCGGCTTACGCTACCGTGGTTCTGAAGGTAATTCGCCGGTGGGGTCTGGGAATGTGGGAGGTCAGGACTCTGCCAAGGAAGCTCCTTGACCAAAGGGTTCTGTTGACCCATTTTCAGAGGCCTCTGGCTCTCAGAGATTGCCCAAGTCGGGATCTTGGGGTGGGTCTGCATCTTTTGAATTCTATCAGGATCCCCTCGAAGATTTGGGACTTGGCTTGGCGCTGCTTCCATGGGAAACTGTGTGTGAGGGACAATCTGAAGTGTAGGAGCTCTGAGGACAGGAACTGTCCTCGGGAGCATTGTGGTACCATGCTAGAAAGAGGTGTACAACAGGGTGGGCGCCTCCATTGGCTGGCCCCGGCTGGCCGGTCTCTCTTATGCGGAATGGACCTATGGAGCATTCGGGGACCTGGGTGGTCGGGACCGCTGTACCTTATTTCTAGTTAGCGCAGTGGTTAGGTATCACACGTGGAACGCACGGTGCTTAGTATCGACACAGCGGAAAATCCTCCCAGTGGACGATGTGTTTAGGACCATACTCGGTGACCTGGTGAAGGTGCGTTCTCTGGAGTATGAGAGACTGGGTACACGGAGGGCAGCTCTCCTCTGGAGGGGCTTTTCTTTTAGTGTGCCCTAGTCTGGTCATCTCCTCTCCTGGTGGTGGGCTGCTGCTGACACCATAGATTTTTGTTTTATTTTGATCAGTAGACAGTGATGTAGGGCTGCAGGCACCGAACTTGGACGTTTTCAGTTGTGGTTATTGTATTGTTGGTTTCTGTATATATTGTATATATGGGTTTGGGTGTAGGTGTTAGGTTGGGTGGTGGGAAAAGGGGGGAGGTGGGTTCATCTTGTAGGACACTGGTTATTTGGGTGAAAAACTGGCACTGCCTGATCTGGCCTATGGACGTTGGACATGGACTGAGGCATGAGGCGCAGGACCAGCTCTCAGGTCAGTGCCGGGGAGGGACTGGTGGGCTCCAGTGTGGGGGGTTTTGTTTTGTCTTGTATATATTTGTATAGTTTTTTATTTTTTTTTTAAATAAAATAAATACTAAGTATATATTAGTTTGTATATAATTTGTCGGTTATTATTTATTATATTATTATTTGTTTGGTAACCGGACCAGATGTCATGGTGTATATAGTTATTATTGTGTATATATGTATAATATGTGTGTGAGGAGAGAGGGAGCGGCTGGACCAGTTCATTACATTGTTTATTTTCTGGTTATTAATTTTCTTATGTTTCTGTTATTATTATTGTTATGTTTTTCATTTTTAGAATAAAAAGATCTACAGGACGTAACTCAGGATCAGTACAGGATAAGTCTTGTATGTATGTACATAGTGACTGCACCAGCAGAATAGTGAGTGCAGCTCTGGAGTGTAATACAGGATGTAACTCAGAATCTGTACAGGATAAGCAATGTAATGTATGTACATAGTGACTCCACCAGCAGAATAGTGAGTGCAGCTCTGGAGCATAATACAGGATGTAATTCAGGACCAGTACAGGATAAGTAATGTAATGTAATGTATATACACAGTGACTCCACCAGCAGAATAGTGAGTGCAGCTCTGGAGTATAATACAGGATGCAACTCAGGATCAGTACAGGATAACTAATGTAATGTATGTACATAGTGACTGCACCAGCAGAATAGTGAGTACAGCTCTGGGGTATAATACAGGATGTAACTCAGGATCAGTGCAGGATAAGTAATGTAATGTATGTACACAGTGACTCCACCAGCAGAATAGTGAGTGCGGCTCTGGAGTATAATACAGGATGTAACTCAGGATCAGTACAGGATAAGTAATGTAATGTATGTACACAGTGACTCCTTCAGCAGAATAGTGAGTGCAGCTCTGGGGTATAATACAGGATGTAACTCAGGATCAGTACAGGATAAGTAATGTAATGTATGTACACAGTGACTCCACTAGCAGAATAGTGAGTGCGGCTCTGGAGTATAATACACGATGTAACTCAGGATCAGTACAGGATAAGTAATGTAATGTATGTACACAGTGACTGCACCAGCAGAATAGTGAGTGCAGCTCTGGAATATAATACAGGATATAACTCAGGATCAGTACAGGATAAGTAAGGTAATGTATGTACACAGTGACTGCACCAGCAGAATAGTGAGTGCAGCTCTGGTGTATATTACAGGATGTAACTCAGGATCAGTACAGGATAAGTAATGTAATGTATGTACACAGTGACTGCACCACCAGAAGAGTGAGTGCAGCTCTGGGGTATAATACAGGATGTAACTCAGGATCAGTACAGGATAAGTAATGTAATGTATGTACACAGTGACTCCACCAGCAGAATAGTGAGTGCGGCTCTGGAGTATAATACACGATGTAACTCAGGATCAGTACAGGATAAATAATGCAATGTATGTACACAGTGACTGCACCAGCAGAATAGTGAGTGCAGCTCTGGAGTATAATACAGGATATAACTCAGGATCAGTACAGGATAGGTAATGTAATGTATGTACACAGTGACTCCTCCAGCAGAATAGTGAGTGCAGCTCTGGAATATAATACAGGATATAACTCAGGATCAGTACAGGATAAGTAATGTAATGTATGTACACAGTGACTGCACCAGCAGAATAGTGAGTGCAGCTCTGGAATATAATACAGGATATAACTCAGGATCAGTACAGGATAAGTAATGTAATGTATGTACACAGTGACTGCACCAGCAGAATAGTGAGTGCAGCTCTGGAGTTTAATACAGGATGTAACTCAGGATCAGTACAAGATAGGTAATGTAATGTATGTACACAGTGACTCCTCCAGCAGAATACTGAGTGCAACTCTGGAGTATAATACAGGATGTAACTCAGGATCTGTACAGGATAAGTAATGTAATGTATGTACACAGTGACTCCACCAGCAGAATAGTGAGTGCAGCTCTGGGGCATAATACAGGATGTAACTCAGGATCAGTACAGGATAAGTAATGTAATGTATATGCACAGTGACTCCACCAGCAGAATAGTGAGTGCAGCTCTGGAGTTTAATACAGGATGTAACTCAGGATCAGTATAGGATAAGTAATGTAATGTATGTACTCAGTGACTCCACCAGCAGAATTGTGAGTGCGGCTCTGGGGTATAATACAGGATGTAACTCAGGATCAGTACAAGATAGGTAATGTAATGTATGTACACAGTGACTCCTCCAGCAGAATAGTGAGTGCAGCTCTGGAGTATAATACAGGATGTAACTCAGGATCAGTACAGGATAAGTAATGTAATGTATTTACACAGTGACTCCACCAGCAGAATAGTGAGTGCAGCTCTGGGGTATAATACAGGATGTAACTCAGGATCAGTACAGGATAAGTAATGTAATGTATGTACACAGTGACTCCACCAGCAGAATAGTGAGTGCAGCTCTAGAGTATAATGCAGGATGTAACTCAGGATCAGTACAGGATAAGTAATGTAATATAATGTACACAGTGACTCCACCAGGAGAATAGTGAGTGCAGCTCTGGAGTATAACACAAAGGTAAAGAACAACTTTAACATTGTGGATTTTTGAAGTTTTACTGCTCATATTATCATCAATATTATAGAGCTATTCTGACATGGATTTTCACAGTAAGTATACCAGCCTCTTCAAGACTAATAGAGCTATTTTAATGATGTATGCAGTTTGTATTGTGAAATCTGGTGAATCCGCTTAAATTTCCCAGAATAAAAATCAGAGCACGTTTTGTGCACACACTGACCAAGCGTGAAGTGGTGGGAGATGTCAGAGCTGCCGCGATGCTCTGTATTATAGTCTTCATCAGAAAGTGAATCCAGACCAGGCACTCCAGGTTATAATAAGTCCCAGTAATTTTTGGCTGACATGAGGGAAGTATGAATAAGAGCTGGCATTATGACAAGGAAACAAGAGACATTATTTTCTTGACCTGCAGGTCACTCAGGCTCAGCTGTCATCTTATCTCAGGGTGGCGGCTGATTGAAGCAGAGGCACAAAAAACACTTATTCCATTTTGCTTTGTTTGGCATTTTTTTCATAGCTAGATCCAAGATTGTCTCTATCTACAGACAGGTCTGTGGTCGGAGCGCTTCATGTTTGTCACAATCTTGTACAATGTGAAAAAAACAGTAATAATTTGATTACAATAAAGGGTAGAAGGGTCCGCATGAAATGGGGAACGCCTGCAGGTTCAAGCATCGCAGGTTCATGCAGGAACTGTGACTTTTGGCCCTAAGCTGTGGTTCTCCCTCTTTTACAAAATAATAGCGGTAAGGCTATGTGCACACTGAGTGTTTTGAATGGATTTAGGAGACACTCATTTTGGGAAGTTTTTGGAGGGGTTTTTCTTTTCCTGGGTATGTCCACAGAAACGTCTTTTTCAAGAGGATTCTGCCCAAAAAAGTGCCACAAAACCACCGCAAAAATGGACATAATGCACAGCAATGTCAAAATGACATTGCTGTGCACATGTTCCATCTTATGTCATTTCTTTTAACCGCTTCAGGGTTCGGAAGTAACATGGTCATTCTTTGGGTGGCTACATTTGGAAGCCACTCTCTCACCATGATAAAAGAAATAGGAAAAAAAAGGATGTTAGTGGAGCCGCCACGAAAACGACAGCAAAAACACCGGCTGAGCTGCTTCAGTAAAAATAGCAACTGGCTTTTTCCTTAATAAGTGTCTTTGTGAAAGAAAACGCATTAAAGATGTCATGTGCACATACCCCCTGAAGCTTTTCCTGAACTGGTTTTGATGGCTTTTAGAAGAGTTTTTTTTTAAATAAAGCGTTCTTTGCAGCTTTTTGATTGGTCAGTGCCTAGTTTGGAGAGGTTTCCATCGGGATCCACTTGAAAGAAGTAACATGCACTTTTTTTTTTACCAGGAATCTTTCACATTTCTTCAGCTCTGAAAACTTCAGAAATGAACAGCCAAGAGGATTTTCCATAGAAATTAATTAAAAGAATTTTTCAAAAGTTTTTGAAACAGTTTTTGTGGAGGATTTTATAGAGAATCCACTTCAAAAAACTCAAAACACTCTGGGTTAACTTAGCACCATAAAGCTGAACTTTTTATTTTATTTATAACACGCCCTCAAAGCTGCATTTATAGTTACATAGTTATTATGGTCGAAAAACAGACAATTGTCCATCAGTTCAACCGAGGGATGGGAAAGGATCAAGGACACATCCACAACCATAATCCATGATCTTTCCCTCCTGATCCCAACTGATATTGCACTGAACCAAACATTCAGAAAAGATCTTTACACATTTAGGCCTCATTCAGATGCCCATTTTTTTGAGTGTGAATGCTATGCATGTTTTTCACATATAGTACTCGGACACCAGTCTATCCGCGCAAAATCGTGGAGACATGTCCAACTTTGATCAGAGAGTTGGATCAAAATTGGCAATGCAAGTCTATGGGTCAGTGAAAAATTCGGATCGCACTCATATGCCATCCAAGTGCAGTCCAATTTTCACGGACTGTTAGACGGTGGAGGAACGTTTTTTTTTTTTTCACATACAAGAAAAACTGATGACATTCGGACCAAACTTAAACCAAATTCTGATGAAATTTGGATGACAGACACTAATGAAACTTGGTCAGTTTTTCTCGTACATGAATAAAAAGGACTTGTGAATGAGGCCTTTCACATTTACTCTTTAGAATTGTAGTCTCAAGCGTCTAACTGAACCTGTTGCTCCCTATACCTGTTGGATGGTCTCCTGCTGTCAGTTTAAGCTAAAAAATGATGGATTTGCAGGAGCAGGAGGGTCACAAGTTTGAGACCACCTCTCTAAGTGCAGCTGTCAGGGGATGCTGAGAGTTAACTGGTGTAAAGCAGGAGTGTGGCTGTCAAGTTTTGCTGGGAAATGACTCTTTAATGTATGAGTGTGCTGGGATTTGTAGTGTTGTAAAGTAATAGGTTGGAAACCACAGCTCTGTCATAGGAAAGGCCTTGTTTATCATCTATTAAGTATGTTTTATGAATAAACTAATATACTGAAGCTTTTATTCCAGGGTAGCACAGTGGCTCCATGGTTGGCACTATAGCCAGGGAGATAATGATCACAGTCACAGAAGGTGCAACTGCGACCAGGCCCGTGCGGGAGGGTGGTCCGCCGGCGCCAGTGCCTATTTCACCTGGATGGGGGGGTGGAGGGAGGCCATGTCCAAATTTTGCACAAGGGGTCATTGGACTCTAATTACGCCACTGACTGTAGCCTTACAGCGCTGGGATCCTGGATTCAAATCCCACCAAGGACATCTGCAAGGAGTTTGTATGTTCTCCCCGTGTTTGTGTGGGTTTCCTCCGGGTTCTCCGGTTTCCTCCTACATTACAAAGACATCCTGATAGGGAATCTAGATTGTGAGCCCCAATGGGGACAGTGATGATAATGTCTGTAAAGTGCTGCGTAATATGATGGCGCTATACAAGCAAAGCAAAATAAATAATATTCCCATCCTGTAGAAATCCTCCAGGAAATTATATTTCTCAAAGTAGTATAATGCACAGTAATAATAATTTTACAATTTAATAAATGTATTTTTAAAACCTAAAACAGGATGAATTTCATTGTAAAAATAGCTGCTGGTGTTCCTCATTACCAGGCTGGAGGAGGGCCGCACAATGACCCCTTTATGGCTATAATTAGTAATGCTTTGCAGCGGCAGCAGTGACATCTCCAGACAGGCCACGCGTTGCTGCAAAATAATTACATTTGTTAAAAAGAAAAAAAAAAAAATCTGTCTCCCCTCATCTCGCTAGGAAAGATTTCTCTCTTTCATAAGATTGGGCTAACCATACGTCTTATCTTTCCTGTTCATCTGAAATAGAAGCCAAGGAGCAGTGCGCCGCGGCTGCGTTATAATGACTAAAATCTACCGGTTTCCTATTTTAGGGTAAACAATTCTTTGCTTTAGAAGACGATAAAAATTTAGATAACGGAGCTTAAAACAATTGTCAGTTGCTTCGTCTCGGGAGGAAAGCGAGGCGAGTCGTTCTGGAGGGTACGCTGCCTTTTATCAGATATTAAACAAGCGCACGTGGTTTTCAGTCTCATAGATCAGGAACAGACTGAACGAGAGCGTAGGTGCACATATCTCTACAACGTAGACCCCGCTAAATAGTCTCTAATGTTCCATAATGTGGTCTCTGGTAGAAGAAATTCTGAGATTATTTCTACCAAAACGTTAGCATTAATAACAGTAATACTAGGGTCACACCAGCGTATATTTCTCATTCGAAAAAAATCAAATTGATCAGAGTGTGATCCTATTCGGACGGGGAGAAGATGGAGAAAAAAATTCAGTCGAATGATGATGAAAAGACTGGAATCAGTTTCTGTGGTTTATCGGTCAACGCGTTTCGAAGATTCAAAATTCTTCATCAGGACAAAACCACGGTTGTTGCTTTTCTGGGAGCATTCTTTGCTGCATTTTCTCTTTTTATTACATGTGTGTTTGTCTACAGCTCATATTTAATAATGGATAGTTTTATTCACCAAAAATGCAGAGGAAAAAAACAAACAAACGCTGCAATGAAGCAGCAAAACCGGTTTGCTGCTTTTTTTTGCAACAGTTTTGCACTTTCTCATTGGTTTCTATGGGTGAAAGAATGCTGTAAAAACTGCTGTAAATGTAAAAAATGCTGCAGTGCCCAAATTCATTAAGGAAAAAGAAAACAAGTACTGCAATTTGTAACTTCTTTTCAGCAGAAAAAACAGCAAAAAAATGCTGCAAAAAACACTGCGTGTGAACATAGCCTTATTATGGTTTTCAAATATGTCCGGTAAAAATGTTGACAGTCCGTGATTTTTTGATAAAATGTCTAGAAAAAAAAAATCAAGATGGCCTCCTTGGAATGACAATATCTAGTTCCCTGTTCTTGCCTTCATATTCTTGGCCACTGTCAATGGTGGGATAGGTACATGTGAGCTGTGTTAATAATTGTAACTGAACAATTTATCGTGTTGATGAGAATTTTGCCTGAAAACATTTCCTTCTGTATTAAGAAGGTTGTCCATCCACTTCATTTATATTGATGACCTATCCTTAGGCCAGGTGCACACCATCACATTTTTTGTCTGTGTGTGAACTGACAATTTAACATCAGATCGCACTCGGACCAATGTTAATCTAAGGGGCCGTGCACATGTCAGATTTTTTCGAAGCATGTCTGAGTTTGATCTGATAGTCGGATCACACTCCGCTATGCAAGTCAATGAGTGTGTGGAAATCATCGGGCTGCATTCGGATGACATCTGAGTGCAGTCTGATTTCCGGGCACTGCCACAGTGGAGAAGATGGAGAAATTTTGTTCTCCATCTTCTCCTCATCCGAAAGAATAGGATCACACTATGCTCACACTCTGATCAAAGTATAATTTGCAGGATTTTCTCAGAAGAGAGATTCTACTATGTGAAGAATGAGATTGAGTCTGCAGTCCCCTACTGCAACAACCATAAAGTTGACGGAGCTGTGCTGTTCTGCTCCGCAACTGATAACATACAGCTGCCACCGGCACCGGGAACAGCTGTTCAATGGGGGTACTGAGTGTCGCACCTCCACCGATCTGATGTTCATGACCTACCCCGAGCATAGGTCAAGAATATCAAAAAGAGTGGACAACTCCTTAAAGCCATGAGCATATGCTAGACACAAGCTACTTAACTCATTTTCACATTTCCAGACTTGTCACATACAACCAGACAAACTATCCAATAGAATGTGCATCTGCACATGGCCCTATGTTTGCTATGTTGTTCCGACAACAAACAGAACGAAGGGACGACTGATACTTGCCAACATTTTAATTCCAAATTGTCATAGAGAAAAATTAAAATCCATAAGACATCTCTGGAGAGGAGACATATCATCCTCACACAAAACATATGGGATTAATTATAGCTGGGGAAGAGGGGAAGAACTAACACTTCAACCTACATTAAAGTAGGAACCCACATTGAACATATGAGATTAATTATAGCTGTAGAAGAGAGAAACTAATTATAACTGGGGAAATGAGAGAGAGTGGACACTTCACCCTCCATTGAAGAATGGGCCTCCCTCAATGACCGGGTAATTACCACAGGAGATTTGCTCTGGGAAAAAGACACAAAGACTGAGATACGTTTAAGCAGAGGTGGGGAAGCACACTTTCCAGGGATAGAGCTTCCTCTGATCAAAGCACGGCTCCCAGATCTTTTGGAGCCAGTAGTTAGTGATGAATATTGGGGTTTGCATTCGATATTAATGTGAGATATATTTTCAACATCGCAGCAAAGGGACGAACATAACACATTCACTCACATAACCGTTAGGCCGGCAGACCCCTCACACTTAATATTGGTCTGATGGGTGGTGCTATCCATGCCATGTTTCATCTCTATAGACAGATAAAATTTCAATGAGAAACATGATGAAAATATCTACTTCCTGGGACCTCAAACTCCAGGGGTGCAGATATCCTGTAAGTTGGGAATCTCATCAAATTCTAAGAGACCTAGCACATCCCACAACCAGCCCCCACATGAGCTTACCAAGGGGAGGTATGTGGGCATAACTTTGAACTAGTGAAAAGCAGTGTTTAGTAATTTTCTTTTGTTCTCCCTTTTATTTCATGTAATTGTACAGTATATACCATATTGTTTTGTTCCCATTTTGTATCATCTTTGTATATTTTTATAAACACTGCCTACCTTTCTGGATTAAATATATAAAAGTTACCTGTAACAGACTGTGTAAATGATTCCTGGTGGCAGCTATGAGTTCATTTGTTATTGTGGAGTTGGCAGTGACTGTATCAGGGTGTGTGTATATATATATATATACACTGCTCAAAAAAATAAAGGGAACACAAACAACAGAATATAACTCCAAGTAAATCAAACTTCTGTGAAATCAAACTGTCCACTTAGGAAGCAACACTGATTGATGATCAATTTCACATGCTGTTGTGCAAATGGAATAGACAATAGATGGAAATTATTGGCAATTATCAAGACACCCTCAATAAAGGAGTGGTTCTGCAGGTGGGGACCACAGACCACATCTCAGTACCAATGCTTTCTGGCTGATGTTTTGGTCACTTTTGAATGTTGGTTGTGCTTTCACACTCGTGGTAGCATGAGACGAACTCTACAACCCACAGAAGTTACTCAGGTAGTGCAGCTCATCCAGGATGACACATCAATGCGAGCTGTGGCAAGAAGGTTTGCTGTGTCTGTCAGCGTAGTATCCAGAGGCTGGAGGCGCTACCAGGAGACAGGCCAGTACACCAGGAGACGTGGAGGGGGCCGTAGGAGGGCAACAACCCAGCAGCAGGACCGCTACCTCCGCCTTTGTGCAAGGAGGAACAGGAGGAGCACTGCCAGAGCCCTGCAAAATGACCTCCAGCAGACCACAAATGTGCATGTGTCTGCACAAACGGTTAGAAACCGACTCCATGAGGGTGGTATGAGGGCCCCACTTCCACAGATGGGGGTTGTGCTCACAGCCCAACAACGTGCAGGACGCTTGGCATTTGCCACAGAACACCAGGATTGGCAAAGTTGCCACTGGCACCCTGTGCTCTTCACAGATGAAAGCAGGTTCACACTGAACACATATGACAGACGTGACAGAGTCTGGAGACGCTGTGGAGAGCGATCTGCTGCCTGCAACATCCTTCAGCATGACCGGTTTGGCAGTGGGTCAGTAATGGTGTGGGGTGGCATTTCTTTGGTGGGCCCCACAGCCCTCCATGTGCTCGCCAGAGGTAGCCTGACTGCCATTAGGTAGCGAGATGAGATCCTCAGACCCCTTGTGAGACCATATGCTGGTGCGGTTGGCCCTGGATTCCTCCTAATGCAGGACAATGCCAGACCTCATGTGGCTGGAGTGTGACAGCAGTTCCTGCAAGATGAAGGCATTGAAGCTATGGACTGGCCCGCCCGTTCCCCAGCCCTGAATCCAATTGAGCACATCTGGGACATCATGTCTTGCTCCATCCACCAACGTCACGTTGCACCACCGACTGTCCAGGAGTTGGCGGATGCTTTAGTTCAGGTCTGGGAGGAGATCCCACAGGAGACCATCCGCAACCTCATCAGGAGCATGCCCAGGCGTTGTAGGGAGGTTATACAGGCACGTGGAGGCCACACACAATACTCAGCCTCATCAGGAGCATGCCCAGGCATTGTAGGGAGGTCATACAGGCACGTGGAGGCCACACACAATACTGAGCCTCATTTTGACTTGTTTTAAGGACATTACATCAAAGTTGGATCAGCCTGTAGTGTGTTATTCCACTTTAATTTTGGGGGTGACTCCAAATCCAGGCCTCCACTGGTTAATAAATTTGATTTCCATTGATAATTTTTGTGTGATTTTGTTTTTAGCACATTCAACTTTGTACAGAACAAAGGATTCAATGAGAATATTTCACTCATTCAGATCTAGGATATGTTATTTGAATGTTCCCTTTATTTTTTTGAGCAGTGTATATATATTGTAATCGGAGGTGTATATACCATACGTTGACTGTGAGTTCCCCAATAACCAGAATAGGAGTGGAAGCAGCCGCGGTCTTGTCCATCACTCTTCAGTCAATTGTGTAATTGTCCTGACGATTGGAGGCAGCGGAGTTGTGTTCCCCTGCCAAACTGGTGGCAGTGGTGGGATCTATGTGACCCTCCCCGGCTGTTATCCTTGACAACTGGTGGAATTGGTGGGATCTATGTGACCCTCCCCGGGCTCTGTATGATGTCCCCATCGTTATCCGTGACACAAATGAAAGGACAATTTAATCAGGTCCTAGCCACACCTTAAAATGTCCGCAAAACTTTCAGAAGAGCCCCTTTTTAATGTAAACTAGCCTGAGGGGTCCCATACACAGTAGATAGCTGCCAGCCGAATGATTGGCCAAACCATTGTTCTGCCGACAGCTATCTCCCCTGAGTCTTCCATACACGAGTGCCTGCTCAGCCGAACAATAGTGTTCTCTATGAGAGAGCCGCTGCCATACTCCTCTGGCGGTGACTTATCTCACCAAGAACAAAAAGGATCATCAGTCAAAAATTGGACATGCCGGATCCTTATCTCCCCTTACACAATAGACTGTTGGCCAAGCTCAATGAGATCAGTAGGTTTTGTCCAAAGTTAGTCAAATGTGTATGGAGGCCTTCATTTTGACAGCCTTTGCTGTCTGACTTGCAAGTATGGATGATTGTCAATGAAGGATTAAGAAACAGCACAAGTGAGAAAAACAAAATCTGTGTCTCCTTAGTGTCAGATCATGTCATAATCTCATTTGTTTTGAGGATCCAACACCAGCTAATAAAGTCTATGGTGATCCATTAAAAACGGATGAAAAACAGAAGACATCTTTTTTAGGTCAGTGTTTCATCCATTTTTTTAACGGATCCATTGCTAATTATCAATGGATAAAAAAAGTTCCAACAGAAAATAATGGATGCAACAAGTGGATAAAATGGATGACAAATGGGAAAAAAAGGGCCATTTTTGTCAAATGCAAAAATAAAAGTGCTTGTGTGAATGTAGCCTTATTCTTATGCAAAATTGGGGATATAATATATCTATGAGCAGACTGGTTCCGATTTATCAAGCACTTTATGCTAAAAATTCTGGCCTAAAACTGCTTGAAATGTCACAAAAATGTTTGCGCAACCTGAAGTTGTTCAACATTTTTACAACTTTAGGTATTTTTGTGCTAGTCCAAGTCAGCTCCATTTACTTTGTGAAAAGTAAGTGGAGCTCAGTGAGAATTAAGCATGGCCAAGTGCTCCTGACAAATTTATCATAATTTACAACACAAAAGTGTAAATTCTGACAAATGTACGGCAGCATCTGGTGCATCTTACTCCTGTGCTACCTTCATTAAGACTGCAGTGCAAATTGCCAGTCTGAAAAGGGTTGTTTGGCTTTATGATACAAGTCTGCGGTCACTCTATGTGACAGATTTGTGAATCATCACAATGTGCGCAATGCATGCTGTGAGGATTCTCCAGAGCTGGACGATTTGCAACCTTCCGGCCACATTCCGACTAGACGTGTCCAGCTTTGCTCAGTACACTTCCATTTACTAAGTCTGCACATGTCTAGTCGGTATGTGACCGCATGTATGCAAATCGCATACTTGCGGTCACATGCTCACCGCTAATGACCCCGGCACCAGAGAATCCTCACAGCATCAGGATTCACAAGTCTACAGTCACACAGAGTGAGTCTTGTAGTCTAAAGACCGGACAACCCCTTCAATGAATCGGGTAAAACTGTGTTTCTGGCCGCTGTCGAGCTCATATGATCAGGAGATCTTCATCTCAAGGTAGCCCCAGTTGCTATCGATGCAGTGGTATCCAACCATCATCGGAACCCATTGCAAAAAATATATATATTGCATATTATACTTTTTCTATAGGGAGACCCAGTTTACAGACAGATGTCAGACAAAAAAAGTACCAAAAAGACACTCTTCTGGCTTCTGTCTGGTACAGTAAATGGAGACCTATGCTAATGTTAAAGTATATGCAGGGTAAAGCTTGTGCCGTACTAAGTGTACATATGGGGTCATACATGTGCAGTATGTGAATGAGATGAAGCCATACACTGAAGTTAGGCTGAGAATATGGCTCATGTACAGTATATGGACATATTAGGATTTTGTACAAGATTCAAATTGTATGGAGATACAGAACACAAGTAGGTGCCCAGTCCTATAAGGAGCGAGCGCACCGGCAAGGCCAGGTCTCGTATGGCCGCACACTCCTGAAATATTTGATACCTATGAACAGCGAGGGCAGAGCCTCGGAGCCCCTTATCCAGTATCGGACTGAGTTGGTATTGGACCACCAGTAACATTGATTCTTGGGGCCCACTATTCAGCTACAAACAAAAAGTAACCTGACCCTAGTACACAAATTTACTTTTCCTGTATGTAATATTAACTTGGCTAGCTTGTTTAATGATTCGATTATACCTTTTTCTGCAAATTGTGAATCAAGCGCACTCCTTCACAGGGGCCTACCGGAGGATGCTCCTCTTCTCCTGTGGGCCAGTCCGAACCTTATCTGTTCATAGAAGCAGGTCAGAAGGGGTTTCAGCTCAAATAAACTAATCTGACCACTAATCCTTTAAACCGATCGCCACCATTAGCACAGTGACATTGCAGGAGTGCGGCTTCAGCACATTATCAATGTGTCGCAAAAAAGACAGAAAACCAGTGCATATTATATTTATTCTCTTGAGTGTCTGCCATGTTTTATCTCTGCTACTGTGTGTCTCCTACATGCTTTACACTGCAGCTCTGCCTTTTCAGATCTGCTGCTGTGTATAAACACAGGCTCAGCAGGAAGTCACAGTACATGCAGAGCTGATTTCCATAACATCAGAAAAAAATGATAAGTTACAAAAACTAAAGGAGGAAAAATAAGGAAAAGAAGGATGTAAATTGACTGATCGGAGGAGTCCAATAAGGGCAGAACCAGGAGAGAAGGAGATGAACATGTTTTGCATAAACTAAGAAATTGAACGGATTAAAGCTATAAAGCAACAAAAAAAATAAAATGACAATACAAATAAATAAAAAGGTAAATGTATAACTGCTTTTTAAAAAAAACAATCATAGAAATAAGTTTAATATTGTTTTATGCTAGGTGTGACGGTGGCCCCTACTACTGCCCTTTCCAATTATTTATATCTCCCCGTCCTAAAAGTGATTCACACCATAAAGACATCAGATGACATTTTTAATCCTTGTCCCTTGCGCCATCTTCCTGCCACTCTGCTAACTGCAGTCTCGTACAGTTTATTTCTGGACTGTTCGCTGCATTCAATAAAGTTTTTCACTTATCAGTGATTTACAGCTAGAGAGTAGAGAAACATCTATTTGAGAATATACGCCTGCTTACACATGCTGGTAGGGGTGAACATATGGTTCTGTATGGGACGAGTTGTACTTTTGAATGACGCTGTACAGTTTAATGTACAGGAAAATGAAAAAAAAAAAGTCCAAGTGCGGTGAAAAAAAAAAAATACAATTCTGCCTTTTTTCTTTTATGACATACATTCTGTGATAAAAATTACTCTGAATCAAGATTCTCCAGTATGATTATGGTGACATCAAACTTTTTTCATTTCATTGGAGAAAAAAAGTTTCAGAAGTTTTACTTTTCCATTGATTGAGCTGGGAGAGGACTTGTTTTTTGTGTGTGATGAGCTGACAGTTTTATTGATACCAAATTGAAGTGGATACAATGTTTTGATCAGTTTTAATTGCATTTTTTTTCTTAGGGAGGAGTGGTGACTGAAAACCCCCCCCCACAATTCTGGTGTTTTGATTTTTTTCTCGTTACGTCGTTTACAGATTTGAATAATTGTATATTTTGATGCATCAGACTTTTTATAAATAAGGCGATAACAAATATGTTTTTTTTATTTTATTTCATTATTTTTAATGGGGAAATTTTGAACTTTTACATTTTTGTATAATTTTATTTTTTTTTTTTACTTTATTTTTTAATCCCCTTAGGGGACTTGAAATTGCAATTATCTGATCACTTATACTATGTACTGGAATGCCAGAGTATTGCAGTATATAGTGAAAAAGGGAAAAACATGGTCTCCTTTGAAGCTTAGCCTATAGCTGGGCATCAGAGGAGGACCAAGATGGCGGTGACAAGGGCCTCCAGCAAGTTCTCATGGTAATACAATGGCAATCCACGATGGCGTTACATGGCACCCATAGAAGCTGGTAAGTGCAAACACCAGTACACGTTACATTTAAACGCTTCCATCAGAGTTTCACAGTGGTGTTTAAATGAGTCGAAGCTGGAGTTCAGCTCTGAGGCCACGGCCCCACTATCAGTATTTGGTCAGTATTCGGTCAGTATTTTTTCTCAGGAGTGGGAACCAAAACCAGGAGTGGGTAATAAATGCAGAATTGGTGACTTGTTTCTATTATACCTTTTCTCTGATTGTTCCTCACCTGGTTTTGACTCCTACTCCTGAGAAAAAATACTGACTGAATACTGATAGAGGGGCCGTGGCCTTAGATACAGATACCGGCTATATAGCATAGCCAGCATCAGCCACGAGTAGAGGAAATTCAGTACTTGAGAACCCTTCACCCATGGGAAACTTGTAATAACTTACATGTACTGTATGTTATATTGCATTAAAGGCTCATTCACTTGTCAGTTTTTTTCACATACAAGAAAGACTTACAGAGTTTCATCAGAGTTTGGTTCGAGTTTCATCAGATTTTCTGGTACATAAAAAAAAAAGTTTCTCTACCTTCTTCTATCTAACAGTCCATGAAAATCGGACTGCACTCAGATGTCATCCAAGTGAAATCCAATTTTTTTCACGGATCCGTAGATTAGCATTGACAATTTTGATCCAACTTATCTCCATGATTTTGCACAGACTGCAAAGAATCACAGACAGCCACATTCACTATTGTAGGTATGGGTGCTATCGATGAAAACCACGGATAGCATTTGTGCTCCAAAAACGGATGTGTGAATGAGCCCTAAAGGCTTAGTGTAATTGTAGTATGCAAGGAGAAATGTAAACTGTAATAGACAAGAAAAATTGTCATGTGTGTTCAAACATCTGCAAGGAGTTTGCATGTTCGCCCCGTGTTTGTCTGGGTTTCCTCCGGGTTTCCTCCCACATTCCAAAGACATACTGATAGGGAATGTAGATTGTGAGCCCCAATGGGGACAGCGATGATGTCTGTGAAGCGCTATAATAATTCATAACCAAGAAAACTACCAGAGGAACAGAATTAGTTTTTCACATGCATCTTGCGCCCTCTACTGGTAGTAGTGCATGTGGTCAGTCAGAATCAGAGTATGCTACGGACCCTGTGCAAGGCTTTCTTCTTAGCTCCATCGTGGGCACATTCAGATTAGCCTGTTGCAAATTTGATGTGTATTTTACTACAAGATACGTGGCAGAAATCTGAGACCTACAGACGAATTTCTGCCTTGGATGTGCTGCGGTTGTGCAGCAGATCTGTAAAAAAACTATAACTCTACTATCATTTATTGGTAGCCAATTAATAGCCATCTAATATCGAGTTGGATTTTTTTCTGTGGTGCTGCCAAAAATCTCCCTGGATTGAAACTACAGAGATTTAAAAGAATTAATAAGTATAATATATCTACTGTGTCATCTGGAGTTGGGGCCAGTACAGCTTTGTGCACCTACTTTGGTTGTTTGCACCTCACCTCCCTCTTGGCACAGTACTGTGTTGGAGTGTGTATTATACTCCAGAGCTGAACTTACAATTCTGCAGGCTTAAGAGATGAATTCTCCTAGCACGCTCTGTAGTTTCAGTGTCTGCAAACAACTTGCTCTAAAGACAGAAACCCTCTACAGTAATCGAAGGTGGGAAATGTTAATAGTATTCAGGCCCACATACACACTAGACCAAGGCAAAGACAACCAAGAAAGCCAAAGGGCTGAAAACAGTAGCCCACGACCCACACCAAGCCCTAATCCTAACATCACCGCTATCTGCATCCTCAGGATGCAAATAACAGTGAATATACTGGAGGAGGAGGGCGGTACGGCTCTTTTTTCTATCATTCTTCATTTGCGACTCAGACAGCAGACGCAATGACATATATTAATATTGAGCAGAATTAATTTTAGCCTATTGGTTTGGCCCTCCACAACAGTCACGGTCTCTCATGTGGCCCCTTAGGAAAAGTAATTGCCGATTAGCCCACTAGGCTAAAGTCAGCTCAACCCTTGGATATCAGCCAGATTAGCCGACAGCATAAAGTACATGGGGCCCTCCTGACTCTCCTCGGACAGATGATGTCAGGAGAGGTCCGGCCCATCGGATTTCAACCAGCGATCTTTTTCTTCTCCTTGAAGATAAGCTGCAGCCGGAGGAGTCTGGCCGTGGCTCTCTTATAGAGCTCACAGGAACGCCAGGTCGAGTGTTCCTGTATATGGGGGAGTCTTTAGAGAAGGCTGTAAGCCAAATGACTGTTCGGCCCACAACTATCCATTTTGGATGGGGACCTATACAGACTCCATAACCTTAATAACAAGTGAAGATAGTACCATATTGCAGTAAATTTACTCCAAACATACACGTGGCCTAGAAATGTGGCACAGCCCATCAGAAATGTTAGACTTTCATCTTCATTATGCCACCTCATGACTGGCATACATTGAAACTAATATTGTGCCAAGGAATGGTGCCGATCTTTTGTAAAACTGGTGCATTCTAACTTTATAGCCATTGTGCAAAACTAAGTTAGTGGAAAAACTGTCTAAAATTTGGTGTATGCTGACTACTATTCTTTTGGCACAATTTGAAACAGAATCAACAAATCTTCTCAACTGTGTGTTCATTAATAATTCTGTTCCCAGACAAAGACCTAGAACAAACCTGACCATTTATTATGCAGAACACATGTAAGGCTGGACCTGCTGTATGGAACTGGCGCCACTCTTCACTTTCCAGTTGTAGATGTAAATTAGAAGGAGCTACTTGTATGTTGGTGTAAGCTGGCGGGGGGCAGGATAGGGAAAGATTTGGACTTGGTAAAAGGTATTGGTGTGGTCACTCCAGTTTACCCAGGACACTGGCTGCTCACTGCTCAGAAAATCAGCATTCATCTCTATCCAGAACATCTTAAAGAGTGTGTGATTCACACAGGCTGATGACCTTGTATGTAGAACATTATGTGCCTGTGTATAGTTTTTACATAACAGTCTCTATCTTCTAAGGTACATCCAGTCAGTCGGGTATGGCGTCCGCAGGGCACAGGACATCAGGCCTTTCATCGTCCTGGATAATAATGTACTTTTCTTTGGGCGGGTCTGCTGGAGGTGATGGATAATGCGGGGAGGATGTAGAGTTGGGTGCACCAGAGTCTCCATCTCCAACCCTAACCACAGTCACGTCAACTGACTGTTCTTGAATTAAGACATTGAGTCCCTCCAGGTCCGAGCAGGTCATGCCTGCCGCACTGATAAAAGTTGGGCTGGCTGGGGATCCTTGACTGTGGTCTGCATCATTCCCTATTAGTTCCTTATTTATCAGGTCACTATCAGCCTGGACTGGTGAGATAGGTATGGCCATCTCTACGTCATTACTTTGAGAGGCCCTCATCGGAGGAGATGCCATTAAATTGACACGACTCAACATCTGGAGCTGGTTGTTTGTCATTTTCCTATCTGGATTTGAGGCATTTTCCAAACAAGTCTCTGTATGGTCTTTGTCTTGAAGCCTTTGCCCTACATTGACTTTCCCCGTTGTGAACGTCATTTCTGGATTGACCTTGGAAGGGCTCTCAGCCATCTGATCGCCAATCTCTCTCGACGGATCGATTGAAATCTGCAGGACAGACAAGGATTGGTTCTTCTGTATGATGTATTCGTTATGTTGTTTCTTGTGACTGCGCAAAGAGTCCTCTCTGACAAATGAAGCGTCACAAAGGTCACACTTAAAGGTTTTCTTGGCTTCCACTTTGTTGTTTTTCCGTGCTGTGGACTGCCTTTGAAAATTTCCTTCTGTCTTTTGTGGATCAGACTTTTCTTTGATTTGGTCTCCATGGACTTTTTTAATGTGGGTAGTCAGATTACTGCGCTGCTTTGTATCGAATTTGCAGAAGTGGCATTTAAACGGTCGGTCATTGGAGTGAATCCGCTCGTGGACCTTTAAAGCAGCTCTGCTGGCGCAGGAATAACTGCACTCAAGGCATTTAACTGGTTGCTCCGGTAAGTGGGAGCGTAAATGTTGCCGTAGATCTGCTTTGCTGCCACAATGAAACTCACACTGATCGCACTTAAACGTGCTTTCTGTGTTGTGCTTCATCCGTATGTGGGACTTCAAATTCCCCTTCATCGCACAATAGAAATCACAGAACTCGCAACGGTACGGCTTCTCCCCTGTGTGGACTCGCATGTGTCTCTTCAAGTCAGAGTTGATCTTAAACTTGGAGTTACAGAGGATACAGTGAAAAGGCGCATCTCCTAAAATACAAGAGAACAGAAGGGAGGAATGTGCAAATGACTTAAATTCTAAAACTAATATTGGACTATATTGTACATTGGTGTTTTATTTCTAAAATACCCATTGTGTGATTTATAAAAGTGCAACTCACAGGTTTACTGCTTAAAACAAGAGGCGCTCCGTCCTGATAAAGATGGCACTCACAAGACCACTTGTGTCCTTTGCATAAATCATACATTAAAGGGGATGTCTGAAACCTAACTGAATTTAATATGATTTCCACATTCCTATCCATATAATGTAAAAACTAAGCACTTTTCTAATATACTTCGATTAAAAAATCCTTCCCGTTCCTTCTCTACTATTACTTCCTATCAGTGTTTTTTTTTTTTCTTACATCTGATAACGTTTCGTTTGAGTTTCTCAACATGCACTGGGGATTCTCAAATGAGGCATCACTGTCACCACTGCTGTCCCCACCCTAAATCGAACCATCATCAGGGACGACTGTTTCAGGGACTGGGATAATCTCAGTACTGTACTGAGCATGCGCAGGTTGTCAATAATGAAGCATCTTCAGTATGTTGTCCTTGCTTACCACTGCGCTACTTCAATTGTGCACTAACAGTGCGCTACTTCAATTTCGCACTAACAGTGTGCTCCTTTGCCGGCTCTAAAGAGAAGTGACAAGCCTACAAGAGACAGCTATATTGCTGACCTGTCACTAACAGTGCGCTCCTTTGTTGGCTCTAAAGAGAAGCGATGAACCTGCAAGAGACAGCTATATTGCTGACCTGTCACTAACAGTGCGCTCCTTTGTTGGCTCTAAAGAGAAGCGATGAACCTGCAAGAGGCTGCTATATTGCTGGCTTGTCACTGATAGTGCGCTCCTTTGCCGGCTCTAAAGAGAAGTGATGAGCCGGCAAGCATCAACACGTGGATGAGAAAAAATATAGGTGCCTTGATATCCGCGCTTCTCCGTATAAGTAAGGATCGGGTGTCAAAATGTTATTATATTTTAATAAACAACATTTATTATAACAAGCTATGATCAAACGCATTTCACGGACATCCTGTCCGCTTCATCAGTGAATCTATTTCTAGAGCCGGCAAGCATGTCACTTCTCTTTATAGCCAGAAAAGAAGCGCACTGTCATTGACAAGCCAGTTATATAGCACTCTATTGCCGGCTCATTACTTCTCTTTAGAGCTGGCGAGGGAGTGCACTGTCAGTGCGCAGTTGTAACACAGCGGTGAGCAGGGACAGCATACTGAGCGTTTGGTGGAATTGACAACCAACGCATGCTCAGTATAGCAGAGACTAGCCCAGCCCCCGAAAGGATCGTCCCTGATGACGATCTGTATCAGGGTGGGTACAGCAGCTGTGGAAGTGACCGCAGCCCCGTCCCCTGATGACAACTTTCACGACTTGCTTGAGAATCCCCAGAGCATGCTGGAAAACTCAAATGAAATGTAAAAAAATCCAAAACAGATAGGAAGTAGAGAGGGAAAGTAGGGATTTTTTTAATTGAAGTATACACTGTGTGCAGAATTATTAGGCAAGTTGTATTTTAGAAGATTATTTTTATTATTGATCAACAACTATGTTCTCAATCAACCCAAAGACTCATCAATATCCAAGCTTAATATTTTTGGAGGTTGGAGTGTTTTTTTTTTTAGATTTGGCTATCTTAGGAGGATATCTGTTTGTGCAGGTAACTATTACTGTGCAGAATTATTAGGCAACTTAATAAAAACCCAATATAATCTCATCTCACTTGTTTATTTTCACCAGGTAAACCAATATCAGTGCACAAAATTTAGAAATAAACATTTCTGACATGCAAAAACAAAAACCAAAAAAATTAGTGATCAATATAGCCACCTTTCTTTATGATGACACTCAACAGCCTTCCATCCATAGATTGTCAGTTGCTTGATCTGTTTTCGATCAACATTGCGTGCAGCAGCCGCCACAGCCTCCCAGACACTGTTCCGAGAGGTGTACTGTTTTCCCTCCCTGTAGATCTCACATTTTATGATGGACCACAGGTTCTCTATGGGGTTCAGATCAGGTGCACAAGGGGACCATGTCATTATTTTTCCTTCTTTTAGACCTTTACTGGCCAGCCACGCTGTGGAGTAGTTGGATGCATGTGATGGAGCATTGTCCTGCGTGAAAATCATGTTTTTCTTGAACGATACCGACTTCTTCCTGTACCACTGCTTGAAGAAGTTGTCATCCAGAAACAGGCAGTAGGTCTGGAAGTTGAGCTTCACTCCATCCTCAACCCAAAAAGGTCCCACAAGTTCATCTTTGATGATACCAGCCCATACCAGTACCCCACCTCCACCTTGCTGGCGTCGGAGTGGAGCTCTCTGCCCTTTATTGATCTAGCCTCTGGCCCATCAAGAGTCACTCTCATTTCATCAGTCCATAAAACCTTTGAAAAATCAGTCTTAAGATATTTCTTGGCCCATTCTTGACGTTTTATCTTATGTTTCTTGTTCATAGGTGGTCGTTTTTCAGCCTTCCTTACCTTGACCATGTCCCTGAGTATTGCACACCTTGTGCTTTTTGATACTCCAGTAACGTTGCAGCTCTGAAATATGGCAAAACTGGTGGCGAATGGCATCTTGGCAGCTTCATGCTTGATTTTCCTCAATTCATGGGCAGTTATTTTGCGCCTTTTTTGGCCAACACGTTTCTTGCGACCCTGTTGGCTATTTGCCATGAAACGCTTGATTGTTCGGTGATCACGCTTCAAAAGTTTGGAAATTTCAAGACTGCTGCATTCCTCTGCAAGACATCTCACAATTTTGGACTTTTCAGAGCCCGTCAAATCTCTCTTCTGACCCATTTTGCCAAAGGAAAGGAAGTTGCCTAATAATTAAGCACACCGTATATAGGGTGTTGATGTCATTAGTCAACACCCCTCCTCATTACAGAGATGCACATCACCAGATTTACTTAATTGGTAGTTGGCTCTCAAGCCTATGCAGCTTGGAGTAGGACAACATGTATAAAAAGTATCAAAGTGATCAAAATACGCATTTGCCTAATAATTCTGCACACAGTGTATTAGAAAAGTGCTAATATAGATAGAGATTAATATTAGATTCAGTTAGGTTTCGGACAACCCCTTTAAAGGTAAGCGATCATCAGAAAATGACCTATTGTTAAATCTGTTTTCTGTGTTACACATGCAGTTTTCACGCTAACCACTGCGGCTATTTTAGGCTCTAATATTCTGTCCTTTCAGGAAGAGTTTACAGCAGTTTCCTTATCAGAAGCAGGAGTACAATAACAGGTAAAACATTTATACACAGCTGACAATCCAGGATCCACCAATCACAACAGCACAGCTGACTCTGCAGCCCATCCTTTCACAATGACCTTTGCACACGCTCATTAGTTGCTTCAATATAAAAGAGTCTGTTCTTTGTTGCTAATGTACATGTGTTGTTTCCTGAAACAACAGTAAGTTAAAGTCTAAAAAATCCCCAGTGGTCAGTGTGAAAATTGCAAGCTTTCGATATTTTATTTTTAATACAGATCATGATACATCATTGCCAAAACAAAAAAAACATTTAACGCAAAAACCTGATTTAAAACAATAGGCTATTTTCTGATCAAACCTTAACTTTAATAAGAAGTCTCATGATATTATGCCAAAGGCACATGGAATTTGAGCCTCAGTGCTAAATCATATCTATATTCTACAAGCACCCAAGCTCTAAATCTTATAAAATGGATATAACACAATTCTAAATGGGGCAACACCTAACTTTAATATCAAGACACACAGTAAGGCTGTGTTCTCACACTGCAATTTTGCAGCGTTTTTTATGCAATTTAAAACTGCTTTTTACAGCACCAGCAAAAGCCGTGAGATCTCAGAAATATCTAGCTTGTTTTTTATTTTCCTGACTAAATTTTAGAATTGCAGTGTTTTTTTAAATCTGCAGCATGTCAATTCTTTCAGCGTTTTTGCAGCATTTTTTTCACCCATAGAAAGCAATGAGAAAGTGAAAAAAACGCTTACAAAAATGTAAAGACATTTTTGGTGAATAAAACTAATTGTTTTAAACATGTACTGTAGACAATGTAATCTGCGCAGAAAAAATGCAGCAAAAAAGCAGCAAATGAAAGTAGGTTTTGCTTGCAGAAAAAAACTTAGCAAAAACGCTGCGTGTGAACATAGTCAAAAGGTTCCAAAGAAAACAATCAATGAAAAACATAATCTGACAATGAGGCGCAAAATCAGAGAGGGGACTCCTGTAAGAGGATTCCCTATCTAGTCCACAAGAATCGGATTTACTTTGAATAATAGGTATGGGAGCCTCCAGAATCTCTCCTGAACCTGGTCCATCATCCACAACAGTGATCAGGACAGGAACTGTGAGAATCGCCCCTTACCCGACAACATCCAAGGTTCTTCTTTTGATTAGCTAACCTGCATGTAATGTCGCACTAGGCCAGCTAATCAAAGAGGAAAGGCGGATGCCATCAGGTAAGCGAGTGGTTCTACCGTCCAGCAGCCACAGATTACACCAATAGACCAGATTGTATGAATCAATTGGCGTTCGACTCTAGAGATAATGATTGGGCAGTGTGAATTTATTCGCCTTGATTTTCAGTTCTACAGGCTGATAAGCCGATGCCAGAGGGGTCAGACAGTGGCTCACTAAGCTCTCTGCATAGAGAGCCAAGCAATCATAGCTGAGGCCTTCTTAGTCTTTATTGACATGGAGAAACCATCTATTAGCCTTCCTGCCCAGAGTGAGGGTGCTTTCACATTGCGTTTTGGCACCCGTTCAGTGGCCCAGTTGGGGCTTATGTCCAAACCCCCGCAAAATGGGATTCGGACATATATGGCAACAGGGCCATAGACCATAATGGTGCCGACAAAGCGAACATGCTCTGTTACGTGCATCATTTTCGGGTATATACACCTACTGGAGGCGTACACCCAGATGCAGTCTACTACGTCTTGGAGTCCGCCTCCAGTAGGTGTACATGCCTGAAAATGATGCACGTCAGAGCTGACGTTTGCTCGGCCGCCACCATTATAGTCTATGGCCCCGTCAGCGCATATGTCCGAATCCCATTTTTCGAGGGTTTTGGACAAAAGCCCCGACAGGGCCACCGAACAAGTGCCAAAACGCAATGTGAAAGCACCCTAAGAAATTCATTTATAGGGGACTGTTCTCGGGGAGACGACCTTCTCAGATCCAGTGAACTTGGTGAGCGGTTTTATGGAATCTGATATAAATTGGATTTAGGTAATTTTGGCGGAGTAAACAATTAACCCCCCCGCAGACTCTGCTGCTGTATAACTGATGGCTGTTTTGATCCTGCGCTTTCCTCTATATATATTCAAAGTGCATTTAATTAAGATATCAGTAGGAGACCAATTTACTGTTTTCCTTTACATTTTAACTTTTTTTTTTTTCCTTTTGTTTTTATCCCTGAAATGTATTCATCTAATAATGAAGAATATCTCAGCCCAGTAAACAGTGCGCTCGCTGCATTCGGGGGATGTTCTGCTGAATTTCACACTTAATCGCACTAAAAGCTTCGCTATGCAGATCAGGCGCACATCAATATGCATTTAGATTATTATCCTCCTCAGATCAGGGGGGTAGATATAAATGTATATATGTGCCATCTAAGTGGTTTACTTCCCCTAAAAAAAAAAAATATGGAAAATTTCGATGAACAGTTTCTGCAATGTTTAATGCAATTTCTTCTAACAGTTTAACTCTTTCCTGCCTGCAGCTTTTTATATTAAGGAGTTTGCAAAAGATAAAACTAAAAGTTCTATTAACAAGTGTATGTGTTTCAGTTCAGAAAAGCTGGATTATGTGCTAGCGGGTACCGGGCATTTACGGAAATGCTAATCTTAAGAGACCTACCATAGCCATCAATGGACCTCATGGACATGGTGGCGGCATCAATGGAAAAATGGGAATATTATTCAGATATTTTTTATTTTTTGGGGGGTCCTGCTCTGCCCTTATTCACATTGAGGTTAGTTGACACAAGGTAAGGCTTTAATACTAAAGACATCATAGGACCGTCCCGATTGGGTACACCTTGTTGTGGTGGGATGGCTTTTACGTTTTTTAAGCAAAATGGTGTTAACTGGTTACCCTATGTTAGTTACATATACTATTACTATTTACTTCCTACAGGGCTTGTGCTCATTTAGCGCTTTTCTTGTTTTTTATTTTTTTAGGGATGATAAATGTAAGAGCAGACAGCATCCTATAAATGTGGTATATGGGTATATTAAACTGCAGCGCTCCATAATACAGAATTACTGACTAAAGACTGACCCGACGTGAAGGTGCTAAGCAGTCAGGATTAGCATTATATACAATCATGATGACATGCAAATAAGGGGCCTGATGGTCCCAGCCAAGGGGCAGAATTACAGGAGCTTAAAAGGATCCTAAAGTGTTTAGTTAATAACAGGGCAGCAGTGTTATAAGAGGAGCGCCTGATATCAGTCACATATGGTGTCTGGGGTTTGCTCATCTCTAGTGACAAGTGTAAAAAAATATTGGAATATTCACATTTATCTCCCCTGCTAGGAAGGTGCTTGCTTTAGATGGTTGTCCAGGCTTGGGGTACAAATCTGCAGTCACTCTATGCATGCACTGTCAGGATTCTTCAATGCCAGCATCAGGAGCGAGCAGGCACGTGACCGCAAGTGTGTGATTTGCATACATGAGGTCACATGCCGACTAGACATGCACGGTCTCGGTCAATACAAGTGAATTGATTGAGGCAGGACAAGTCTAGTCGTAATGTGGCTGGAAGTATGCAAATTGCATACTTGCGTTCACATGACTGCCCGCTCCCAGCGCCAGCACCG
Source organism: Phyllobates terribilis (assembly GCF_046119375.1). Taxonomy (NCBI): domain Eukaryota; kingdom Metazoa; phylum Chordata; class Amphibia; order Anura; family Dendrobatidae; genus Phyllobates; species Phyllobates terribilis. Next base: position 108,295,653 of record NW_027362765.1, read on the forward strand.
GAGAATCCTGACAGCGGGTACTGTGAGGATTCAGAAGTCTGCAGTCTCATAGAGTAACTTCAGACTTGTACCACAAGCCTGGACAACCCCTTCAAGGCTATCTGTAGTCTGCTGCCCATTGGCAACTGCAAAAAATTGACTGGTACATATACTCAGCATCTGTGAGACTAAGGCTGAGCCGAGGATAGCACAATCTCTGTCCAACAATCCCATAGACATACATAGAGCAGCTGTCCAGTGCAATCATGTGGTTCCTCTCAATTATGGTTTCAGCGAGAAGGAACAAGGCATCACCCTGTCTTCTCGTGCCAGTAGGGCCCCCAACCAGCAGACTTTTGCCACCTATTCGATGTATTTGTTATATATGCATCTCACAATAGAGCCCCTTAAAGGTAACCTGCTAATTTTTTAAAAAACTTTCCTTGTGGCAGTTTATTTTCGGGAATTATTATTTAATTTTTAACTGTCGTTTTAGGAGAACGTGCAGTGTAAAGTCTATCTCTGCCTCTAGCGCCTCCCCCTCCATAGAACTTTATGAGCACCAACTGTTATCTGATTTCTTAGAAATGGGAAAATTATATAAGACAGATTTCATACGTGATTTGAGAATTTTGAGAATGAATGATCAGTCCAGGAGGAGAAAGAATCGGATTTCTCTAATAAGATATACAGTATTACCAAGTTTCTTATTTTCACATGCACTATTGATTTATGAAAGAAAATTACAATGATGGTTAGTCTTTAAGCAGCTGTCGACTATACACTGAGAGCTGAACCTTCAGTTTACATAGAGGCTCTTACCTGTGTGTGAGCGCAGATGTACAGTCAGCTGGCTAGAGTTGCGGCTGGCATACGGGCAGATCTGGCACTTGAAGGGGCGCTCGTCTGTGTGAATACGCTGGTGTTTGCAGAGGCTGCTACTGTCTGCCGCACTGTAGTCGCACTCCTTACATTTATACGGCTTCTCTCCGGTGTGCGATCGCATGTGCGTCTTTAGCTTATCCTTCCGGCTGAAGCACTTCCCGCAAGTCTCACACTTGTGTGGTTTGGCTCCTGAGGGCAAATGAGACAAACGATGGAATGAGAGATTTATGCCAATTCTTCTATATATTTATTACTTTATTTGCCTTTGTCAGCAGGAGGTTTCTGATCCCTGAGGACATCGCATTCTCTACTAGCACGTAACTAACTACGACGGATCACACATAGGCCCCAATTCATCATTTGCATTTTTAAGTCACTTTTCATTTCTTGTCTTGTGGCACTCATTGCCGTTTTTTTTGCACCAAATTCTTCAAAGTGGTGCACGAGGTTCAATAATTTTGCACAAAGTAAAAATAATGGATCAGTTTTGTAACTTTAAAGTGCAAAAAGTCACGTTTCGTAAAATAGCGCAGAATTTGCACCAAAATAACTAGCGTGTGTAAAATCTCTCCGGGGGGGGGGTAATTGGAGCACATTTGCAACAAATTTTGCAACTTTTTAAAAGTGGCAATTGATGAATCAACTGAAAACATATGGAGATCCTAAACCACGGCCATAATGGCAAACATAAAAAAATAATAATAGGTGAACATATAGAAAGTGGAGTTTTCTAAAAAAAAAAAAAGGTGCAAATTAAAAGAAAAATAAGGTGCAAAAATAGATGGAAAAATGAAAAAAAAATTTGACAAAAAAAACCCCACAAATGTAATAATGAATCAGGCCCACCGTCTACCAGAAAATGGCCTGGACCCGAGGATGGGCTAGTGTGGAACCAGCAGGGAGATGGAATTTCTTGGTGCTTCTCTGCTATGTGGATGGATTTCTCCTACTTATACAAGGAAGGAAACTGATAATACATATATCGGAGAGACTATATAATGTAGGGGAGTTAAGCCGGCCATACACATTACTGTAGATGCCTATGGGCTGAACGATGCTTTTCGGCAGACTCTCCCATACACAAGAGTGCTCGTTTGGCCGACTGCTTTTGGGTTCCCGCCAAATGACCCCTCATCCAGTGGCTTATCTGCAGGAGAACAATGCGATCAGCAGTCCGCAATCGGACGTGTCCGACCAATATCTTTCCCTATGATTAGTCAGCCGGTGTCCCCATACACAGTCACTCGGCCAAACCCACGGATATCGGTGGGTTCAGCTAACATTAGTCTAATGTGTATGGGGGTCTTTAGCGTCCAGTAGCTGGCGGCCATCAGGTTGATTTGTGGACCCAGTGTAGAGGGGGACTGGCATTTTGTGTCTAGAGATAGTAGCCAAACCCCTTTCACACTTACGTATTACAGATCCATAATAATATTTTTGCGCTGGTAATCATATGTTTTTACTCACAATTCCCTTTGTTAAATGTGCATTTGCTTTTTTTTTTTCAATGTCTGCCTCTAGATATGTATACAGTGCCTTGTGAAAGTATTTGGCCCCCTTGAACTTTTCTACCTTTTGCCACATTTCTGGCTTCAAACATAAAGATATAAAATTCAAATTTTTGGGGGAAGAATCAACAACAAGTGGGACACAATCGTGAAGTGGAACGAAATTTATTGGATATTTTAAATTTTTTTAACAAATTAAAAACTGAAAAGTGGGGCGTGCAATATTATTCGGCCCCTTTACTTTCAGTGCAGAAGTTCAGCGAGGATCTCTGAATGATCCAATGTTGTCCTAAATGACTGGTAATGATAAATAGAATCCACCTGTGTGTAATCAAGTCTCTGTATAAATGCACCTGCTCTGTGATAGTCTCAGGGTTCTGTTTCAAGTGCAGAGAGCATTATGAAGACCAAGGAACACACCAGGCAGGTCCGAGATACTGTTGTGGTGAAGTTTAAAGCCGGATTTGGATACAAAAAGATTTCCCAAGTTTTAAACATCTCAAGGAGCACTGTGCAAGCGATCATATTGAAATGGAAGGAGTATCAGACCTCTGCAAATCTACCAAGACCCGGCCGTCCCTCTAAACTTTCATCTCGACCAAGGAGAAGACTGATCAGAGATGCTGCCAAAAGGCCCATGATCACTCTGGATGAACTGCAGAGATCTACATCTGAGGTGGGAGAATCTGTCCATAGGACAACAATCAGTCTTACACTGCACAAATCTGGCCTTTATGGAAGAGTGGCAAGAAGAAAGCCATTTCTCAAAGATATCCATAAAAAGTCTTGTTTGAAGTTTGCCACAAGCCACTTGGGAGACACACCAAACATGTGGAATAAGGTGCTCTGGTCAGATGAAATCAAAATCGAACTTTTTGTCCACAATGTAAAACGATATGTTTGGCGTAAAAGCAACACAGCTCATCACCCTCAAAACACTATCCCCACTGTCAAACATGGTGGTGGCAGCATCATGGTTTGGGATTGCTTTACTTCAGCAGAGAGAGGGAAGATGGTTAAAATTGATGGGAAGATGGACGGAGCCAAATACAGGACCATTCTGGAAGTAAACCTGTTGGAGTCTGCAAAAGACCTGAGACTGGGACGGAGATTTATCTTCCAACAAGACAATGATCCCAAACATAAAGCAAAATCTACACTGGAATGGTTCAAAAATAAACGTATCCAGGTGTTAGAATCGCCAAGTCAAAGTCCAGACCTGAATCCAATCGAGAATCTGTGGAAAGAGCTGAAAACTGCTGTTCACAAACGCCCTCCATCCAACCTCACTGAGCTCGAACTGTTTTGCAAGGAAGAATGGGCAAGAATTTCCGCCTCTTGATGTGCAAAACTGATAGAGACATACCCCAAGCGACTTGCAGCTGTAATCACAGAAAAATGTGGCACTACAAAGTATTAACTCAAGGGGGCCGAATAATATTGCACGTCCCACTTTTCAGTTTTTAATTTGTTAAAAAAGTTTAAGATATCCAATAAATTTCGTTCCACTTCACGATTGTGTCCCACTTGTTGTTGATTCCTCCCAAAAAAACTTGAAGTTTATATCTTTATGTTTGAAGCCAGAAATGTGGCAAAAGGTAGAACAGTTCAAGGGGGCCAAATACTTTCACAATGCACTGTAAGTGCCATTTTTAGGCCATAGAAGTCAATGAGTTGAATAGATCATATTCCTGCTACATTACAAATACAACAAAAAATAATCATTTAACAAAAACAAAATTCGGATTAAACGGAAAACAAGTTGGAACAAAAAAGAATACAAAACAGAACGAAGTGTTGGAAAAGATCAGTTTTTTCATACACAAAAATGAAAGCATCCTGAGGCTACTTTTGGTTATATAGTGTTTTTTGCCACCATTTTCACAAATAGCAGCCAAACACAAAGGTTTTATATAGTATGATGCAAAAATGTGATAAACAGCCGCGTGAAGACAGCCTATGGTTAAACGTGTCCAGTGTTAGAATAAAAGATAAATGAAGGTTTGTCTGACCTCATTCTCCACTAATACCTGTATGGGTCCTCAGGTGACGCTCCATGTCTTTCATTCCATAGGCGGTCTTGAACGGACAGCCTAGATTTAGAGATGTTAACGGAAAAAAAAGTGTACATTAATTTACTGACTATTTCTTGATGGACAATACAAAGTTATATCGTGGAACCGTGTTAGCCAGAAAAATCAATGTAAATACTTTTATGCCCAAAAATGACAAAAGTATTCTTGGTGTGATACCTTTATTGGCTAACCAGAAAAAAATATATATATGCCAGCTTTCAGAGCACAGAGGCTCCTTCTTCAGGCATATTACAAATGAAAAAAAGCAGACGCAGACTAGATATTGAGGGAAAAAATAAAACAAATTGGTAAAATCTGCTCCACAAGTCAGTTTTCATTCCAAATGTTTTTCGCAGTGTGTGGATGAGACTTTATTACGATGCGGATTTAATACACTCAGTAAGGGCTTGTTTACACGTTGCGTTTTTGCAGCGGGAAAAAAACAGCTTTTTACAGTACCAGCAAAATGAGTGAGATCTCTGATCTTCTGCACACGCCGCTTATTTTTTCCTTGCAGATTTGAACCTTCAAAGCGTATTTTTAAATCTGCAACTTCTCACTCTTTCAAATGAATGGGAAAAAAATATATAAAAACACATCAAAAATGTGAGTATTTTACACTTTGTTTTCCTGCCATGACACTAGGTACATGAGTTTGTTTTTATTGAAGAAGTTTTTTCACAAGGTGGTGGATAATATTTTGCTGCCACTGTATTAGGATACAGATTTTACCACTGTAGAATTATAATCTGCAGCACATGTGCCAATGTGGACATACCCTAAGGAAGGAATATATAACCCAGGCCTATATCAGTCCCCATCACCTTGGTAATGGCAGCTTTGTTTCTTCTGGGATAAGGAAGCAGACACTTTTCTGGAGCGACACTTTGTGGCTATGGAGACGCTTTGGGATGCTGGACCTTCACTCGGTAAAAATGTTTGATATCCGTGTTCAAAGACAAATTCTGGAGCAGAAACTGAAAAATATATAATGTAAGTGATAAGATTTACTGCAACTATTGACAAACCTCCAATCCACCTGTGCTCCCCCCAGACGGTCCCGTCCAACCCTGCACCTCTTCACCATTCAAAGTGGGGGTCCATCACCCCCGCAACTTTCCCGATTTCTTATACAGTACAGACCAAAAGTTTGGACACACCTTCTCATTTAAAGATTTTCTGTATTTTCATGACTATGAAAATTGTACATTCACACTGAAGGCATCAAAACTATGAATTACCACATGTGGAATTATATACTTAACAAAAAAGTGTGAAACAACTGAAAATATGTCTCATATTCTAGGTTCTTCAAAGTAGCCACCTTTTGCTTTGATGACTGCTTTGCACACTCTTGGCATTCTCTTGATGAGCTTCAAGAGGTAGTCACCGGAAATGGTTTTCACTTCACAGGTGTGCCCTGTCAGGTTTAATAAGTGGGATTTCTTGCCTTATAAATGGGGTTGGGACCATCAGTTGTGTTGTGCAGAAGTCAGGTGGATACACAGCTGCTAGTCCTACTGAATAGACTGTTAGAATTTGTATTATGGCAAGAAAAAAGCAGCTAAGTAAAGAAAAACGAGTGGCCATCATTACTTTAAGAAATGAAGGTCAGTCAGTCCGAAAAATCGGGAAAACTTTGAATGTGTTCCCAAGTGCAGTTGCAAAAACCATCAAACGCTACAAAGAAACTGGCTCACATGAGGACCGCCCCAGGAAAGGAAGACCAAGAGTCAACTCTGCTCCTGAGGATAAGTTTATCCGAGTCACCAGCCTCAGAAATCGCAGGTTAACAGCAGCTCAGATTAGAGACCAGGTCAATGCCACACAGAGTTCTAGCAGCAAACACATCTCTACAACAACTGTTAAGAGGAGACTTTGTGCAGCAGGCCTTCATGGTAAAATAGCTGCTACGAAACCACTGCTAAGGACAGGCAACAAGCAGAAGAGATTTGTTTGGGCTAAAGAACACAAGGAATGGACATTAGACCAGTCGAAATCTGTGCTTTGGTCTGATGAGTCCAAATTTGAGATCTTTGGTTCCAACCACCGTGTCTTTGTGTAACGCAGAAAAGGTGAACGGATGGACTCTACATGCCTGGTTCCCACCGTGAAGCATGGAGGAGGAGGTGTGATGGTGTGGGGGTGCTTTGCTGGTGACACTGTTGGGGATTTATTCAATATTGAAGGCATACTGAACCAGCATGGCTACCACAGCATCTTGCAGCGGCATGCTATTCCATCCGGTTGGCGTTTAGTTGGACCATCATTTATTTTTCAACAGGACAATGACCCCAAACACACCTCCAGGCTGTGTAAGGGCTATTTGACCAAGAAGGAGAGTGATGGGGTGCTACACCAGATGACCTGGCCTCCACAGTCACCAGACCTGAACCCAATCGAGATGGTTTGGGGTGAGCTGGACTGCAGAGTGAAGGCAAAAGGGCCAACAAGTGCTAAGCATCTCTGGGAACTCCTTCAAGATTGTTGGAAGACCATTTCCGGTGACTACCTCTTGAAGCTCATCAAGAGAATGCTAAGAGTGTGCAAAGCAGTCATCAAAGCAAAAGGTGGCTACTTTGAAGAACTTGGAATATAAGACATATTTTCAGTTGTTTCACACTTTTTTGTTAAGTATATAATTCCACATGTGTTAATTCATAGTTTTGATGCCTTCAGTGTGAATGTACAATTTTCAAAGTCATGAAAATACAGAAAAATCTTTAAATGAGAAGGTGTGTCCAAACTTTTGGTCTGTACTGCACGTGACTCTTAAAATCAGAATTCCAATAAAACATCCCGAAAAAAGAGCAGTGAATAAAGCAAAGAAGAAATTGTGTTTAAATTCCGGAACATTTTCAAGGCCTCTTCTTGCTGTCAGTGACTGGGGACACTGCTGTTTACACCCAGAAGCTGAAAATGTATCGAGATGGAATATGTCTCAGCAGCTGAGTGTTTGTTACAATCTCACAAGATCGAATCAGTGGAAGTAAAACGTAGACGATGCAGTTTCACTGCACCAATGATGTGTCCGCTCCTGGATGGAAACTCATTCTTGTTTTCCCCTCTCCGCACTATCAGGGATTCCCTTCCCTGGGTGGATTTGCTCACCGGTGATGGTCTGAGTCTCCGAGGTGATGGTCCGTGCCGCTGTCTGAGATGGAGTCACTGTTTCCGCTGATACAAACTGTACGGTGCTCGCTCCTCCGGTGGCGGCGCTGGTAAGGTGGCAGCCACTCTGCTTATGTGCCACAAAAGCGTCCAAGTTATTGAACTGGGTCTTGCAGAGGCCACAGATGTGTATGTCAGCCGTGAGTTCCACCAGCACTGTGGCCCCTCCTGAAACTAAATATGATAGAAAAGCAATTACTATATCTACTAACCAGACACGACCTGGCTGCTGAATATGGTGAAGTCTAGAATCCCAATTATCATTATTGCTTTTATGGCTATAACTAAATATACTCAGTAAGGGCTTGTTCACACGTTGCGTTTTTTTAATTGCAGCAAATTCTTTTTTGTGGCTTTTTTTCAATCTATTCAGTATGTATTCGCCTGTTTTTTTTATGTTTGTCATTGCGGTCGAGGTTTTGGATTTTCGACCGTTTGTGGCCTATTCATCATTTGGCACTTTACAAAATGTGCAAATTTTTTTTTTTGCATAAATGTACATCAGTGCCCCCCTTCCCCCTTCCCCCATACTCCCTGACTGATTTTTATGTATGCCACTATTTTTTTTTTTTCTTTTAGCAAAATTTAGCGGAACTTGTGATTTTTTTTTGCATTCAAAACTCAAAAAAAAATAGGTTAAAGACAAAAATAAAAAGCATGTATGATTTTGCGTAAAATCCATGAGTGTCATTTTAAAAAATTTGGCATAAAAAAGGACAACGATTATCGCAAGACAAAAAAAAGAAAAGTAATGTAAAAATCCCACAAATGATGAATCAGGAATTAGTTTGTACAGTCATTAAACAGAATTATTTATTTAATTTGTGCCTTTTTTAAGTGAATTTTATTTATTTATTTTTGTTTAGCATTATGGGCATGGTTTTTATTACCCAGATGTTTTAGCCTAATTTGCAACTTTCCGAAGTGTCGAACACTTTTTGCGCCATTGTACTCTAGTACCATAAGCTAATTATTATTATTTATTATCATAGCGCCATTTATTCCATGGTGCTTTACATGTGAAAATTCATCGTTTACAGTTTTTTTGTCACTTTTCTTTTTATGTCTTTTATTCATTGCTGTTTTTTGCACCAAATCCTTCAAAATTGTGCCCGCAGTTCATGAATTTTGCACAAAGTACAAATACAATTATTTTTTCTATTTAAATTTGTTTGTGACTTCTTTTTTTGTGTGCAAAAAGTTACAAAATGTAGCAATCATTTCTGCCGGGGAGAGGGGGATGGACTGCAATAAATTTGCACAGAAAATTTTGCAACTTGTCAAAAATGGTGAACAAGGCAAAAACACCTGGAAAGACTAAACACAGCCCTGAATAAAAACAAAAAGAAAAAGAAGAAAAAAAACAGACGAAAGCATTAAAAAAAGGCACAAATGGGAAGAATGGAATAAATGGCGCTATAATAATAACGTTATGTGAACAAAAAAAAGGTGGAAAAACAAAATTGAAATCGACTCCAAATCTAATTTTATTTTTGTGCAGTTGAAGACAAACGAAGGACATTTTATAAGGCTCATGCACCATTTTTGCTCTAAATAAGTGCAAAAAAAGGGTCTGATTCATTGCCACATTTCCGCCTTCTTCTTTTCATTTGCTCCTTTTTTTAAGCCTGTTTTATATATATATATATAAATATATATTATATATATATATATATTTATTTTTTATTTTTTTTTCGGTACTGTAGGCAAAGTTTGGGGTTTTCAGATGTTTTCAGCTGATTCATCAATTGTGACTTTTCAAAAAGTTGCAAAATTTTGTTGAAAATGTCGCCCCCCCCTCCTCCCTCAAGTCATTTTGGTGTAATTTTAGCACAAAAAAATTATAAATTAAAATCATTTGATGACGGTGCAAAATGTATAAACCGTGTGCTGCATTTTGAAGAATCGGGTGCAAAAAAAAAAGCCAATGAATACCACAAGACAAAAAAAGAAAAGTGGCTTTAAAAAACAAAAACATAAATGATGAATCAGACCCTGATGTTTCTCTATTATATTAGGAAATCCATGTATAAACTTCAGTAATAACACAGATACGTTGTATCCAGACCCCAGAGAGCTGTAGCTGTCAGTCTCCCATCACCCGCCCTGCTGCACACAGACTCTGCACCCTGGGAGCTGCCTTGTTACATTGCATCAGTCTGGAGCAATTCTTCCTTATAACTGCAGCCATGTTCCAGGGTTAACTACTTAACACTTTGTACCCAGAGCGGCGCCCTGGAACCTGCACGCTCACATTATACTCACACTGAACAGTGGGAAATCCCTCGGCGGCTGCGCTGGGGTTCATGGCTGCCCCCCTGGACTCCCTGCTGTTGCCTATGGGGTATTATAGGGGAGTGTCATGGGACTGTAAGGCCACACATAGCTGTTATTAATGCTAGATGCTAGATCCGACTAGCATGAAGGACCTGCAATGATGTCATGACCATGTGATCGGTCACATGGGTGGGAGGGCTCCAGGACAGCAGCTGCTGATACACGTGTTTGTGAGGTGTCAGCCTTTATGTTCAGTTTCTGGAGCTGAAGTTGGCTGTGTTCACACAGAGCCTTTTTACAGATTTTTTTTTTGAGGAAACTGAGCAGAACCACAAAGTTTTTGAGGAGTTTTGCATTTTTGAAGAGAATTTGAAGAGTTTCCTCTCATTTCTACTACAAAACCTCCCTGAAAAACTCTGTGCACATAAACACAGTAGAACAGCCAAGTTTTTGAGAACTTTTTTGCATTTTTGAGGAGGTTTTGAAGAGTTTCCTCTCGGTTTCTGCTCCAACTCTTCTCCAAAAAATTCCATGTGCACTTAGACGCTGAGCGAAAGCGAGGAGTTTTGCATTTTTGAGGGGAATTTGAAGAGTTTTGTCTCAGTTCCTACTCCGAAATCTCCCTGAAAAACTCAGTGTGCACGCAAACACTGAGCGGAAGCACCAAGTTTTTGAAGAGTTTTGCATTTTTTGAGAAGAATTTGAAGAGTTTCCTCAGTTTCTGCTCCAAAACTTCCCTGAAAATCTCTGTGTGGACGTAGACACTGAGTGGAACTTGTAAGTATTTTGGGACTTTTACATTTTTGAGGAGAATTTAAAGAGTTTCCTCTTAGTTTCTGCTCCAAAACCTCCCCGAAAAACTGCATATGCACATAAACACTGAGTAGTACCTCCAAGTTTTTGAGGAGTTTTGCATTTTTTGAGGAGGGTTTGAAGAGTTTCCTCGCAGTTTCTGCTCCAAATCTTCTCCAAAAAATTCCACTTGCACATAGACACTGAGTGGAAGTGAGGAGTTTTGCATTTTAAAGGAGAATTTGAAAAGTTTCCTCTATTTCTGCTCCACAACCTCCCCGAAAAACTGCATGTGCACGTAAACACTGAGCAGAACCTCCAAGTTTTTGAAGAGTTTTGCACTTTTTGAGGAGCGTTAGAAGAGTTTCCTCTCAGTTTCTGCTCCACAACCTCCCCCAAAATCTCTGTGTGGACATAGAAACTGAGTGGAACCTCCAAGTTTTTGAAGAGTTTTGCATTTCTGAGGATTTGAAGAGTTTCCTCTCAGTTCCTGCTCCAAAACATCCCTGAAAAATGTGCACAGAGACACTGAACGGAGCTTCCAAGGTTTTGAGGAGTTTTGAGTTATTGAGGATTTTGGAGAATTCAACTCCAAAAGCTGCTAAAAAAAAACATTGCGAACACACCCCAATACTTGTCACGGTGAAATCCTTGTGAGATTGCATGCAGCAGAGCTGTGTGCGCTTACAAGAGATAGTGGGGAAGATTTACTAATTCTGTTTAATAGACAGCATGAACGTAGAGCCCCAATTCATCATTTGGGGTAGTTTGGGTGGGTTAGATCACTTTTCATTTTTTAAAATGTTTCTGTCTTGTAGTTTTTTGTTGAACATCTTCCGCAAAAATGTAAAATGCTCTTTAGTTTTTTGCCCTCTTTTTGCTCCTTTGTACAGCAAAAGAGAGAGAGCCTAAAATTGCACAAAAGAGCTTCCAGACGAGCATAAAATCACTCACTGGAGGACACTGGTGCGCTGTGACTTTTTGAAAAGTTGTAAATGACGAATCAGATGAAAATAACTGGAAACACTAAACCTCGTTCACAATGGTGAACATAAAGAAAAAACAGGTGAACATATATAAAATAGACTTTAAAAGAGGCGCAAATTAAAAGAAAGAATTAGGCATCAAAAACTAGACAAAAAAAAGGCACAAATGCAATAATGAATATTGTGTAAGAGCAGGTGCATGCAGCGGAGCTGTGTGTGTTTAGAAGAGAGCGGGGGCACATCGACTAATCCTGTTTAATACATTGTGCTAACTCAGGGCTAGATTCACCACTTGCGTTTTATTTTTTGCTTTTACGTCACTTCTTTCTTGTCTAATGGTATTCATTAACTTTTTTTGCGCCAAATTCTACAAAATAGCGCACACAGTTCATGAATTTTGTGTAAAATCAAAACTGCTCTTTATTTTTAGCTTTAATCTGTTTTACGAGCAAAAGTTCCACAAAATGTTGTGCCCACCCCCCCTTGAAAAAAAAATCCAAAATGCTCTTTATTTATGTCCTTAACCTGTTTTGTGATTTTTTTTTTAACTTAAAAAAGTCACATTATCTGCTAAAATGTTGCAAAACTTTGCACTAAAATTTCTGGTTTACATAAAAACACTCCAGGGGGGAATGGATTACAATTGCAACAAATTTTGCAGCTTTTTAAAGAGTTGTAAATGATGAATCAGTCGAAAACATCTGGAAGATCTACCAGTTCTCTGAGGCTATGTGCTCACGTCAGGATTTGAAGCAGAAATTTCCACAGCATTTCTGCATCTTGGCAGGAAAAACGCTGCGGAGAAACCACGTGTTTATGCAGCGTCAAACCTGCAGCGTCCAGATGTTACAGCATAGTGGATGGGATTTCTAGAAATCCCATGTCCACTATGCGTGCATCTGCTATGCGTGTGCTGCTATGTTCGGATAGTGGGCTCAGAGCCTAAAATTTAAAAAAAAATGGCGTGGGCTCCCGCATCACTTATAACCAGCAGAGGGGAAGCCGACCTCTGGCGGCTGATATTAGTAGCCGGGGAAGGGACCATTAGCCAACAATGTTCCCTGGTTATAAATATCAGCCCACAGCTGTTTGTTTAGCCTTTACTGGCTAGATTACCAGGGGCCACAGAAAAAAATTGATGTGGGGTCCACCTATAAAATCTAACGAAAAAAGGCTAAACAGACAGCTGCGGGCTGATATTAATAGCCAGGGAATGGGGCCATGAATACTAACCCCCTCCACGGCTATTAATATCACCCCTCAGCAGTCTCAGAAATGGCGCATTCATAAGATGCGCCAAATCTGGCACTTAGCCTCCGCTCTTCCCACTGCCCTGTAGCGGTGGCGAGTGGGGTAATGGGGTTGAGGTTCACGTCAGCCTATAAGACGCCCCCATTACTAACCACGTAGTAAAGTGGTCGCCGCTTTTTCAATAAATACACGGCCAGAATAAAGTATTTTAATGAAACATAAAGCACACGGTTTTAAAAATGTTTTTTATTATTCTCTTAGTCCCCGAATCCCTCGATCTTCTGAAAAAAAAGTAAAATAACAACCATATCCCTCACCTGTCTGCCGTCACAACGTAGTCCAACGATTGTCCCTTGGCGATCCGTGTCACTTCTATAGCAGTGACATCAGCAATCACTGATGTCACTGCTGTAGAAGACAGCAATGTACACTGACAGGGGTGTAAAATCACTCCTGTCAGTGTACATGCTGCTGGAGTGAGGTCACTAGGGTTCATCAGCTAAAGATCAGCTGATCAGCCCTGGTGAGCTCACCACCAGTACTGGTGGGAACATTCTTCAGAGTGTTCCCATGGGGAGGTCACATGAGCGATCAGCTGATCGCTTACGTGACCGCAGGTCCTGGCAGCGCAGTACACTGCTGGAAGCAAGTATGCTCCCTGCAGTGTACCGCCGGTAGGAGAGCATCGCCGGGTGACATCGCCGGACAGGTGAGAATAGTGTTTTTTATTTTATTTTTTACTATTTTTTTTATTTTTTTTACTCACAATGGTTCCTGGCTCGGCTAATGAGAGTACTGCTCCCCTCAGCCGCTCCGCTCTCGCTGTTATCAGTGGGAGCGGTGGTCGGATGAGAGGAGTAGTAGTCCTCTGCCAACCCGGGTACCACCCGGAGATCGTTTCCACAGTGTTTCACCGCCCATTTCTTTAATTGAAACACAGCAAATGCGGAGGTATAAATATTATACCTGTGGATTTGCTGCGTTTCAATTAAAGTCAATTGGCGGGAAACGCTGGGCATAATGGCCATGCTGCGTTTTTTTCCGGAATGGTAATCCTGAGCGAAAATTTCCGCATCATGTGCACAGCACATCAGGATTACCATTGCAATAGCTGGCAGACCGTTTTTGATGCGTTTACGAGCGTAAAAACTGCTGTGAAAATGCATCAAAAATGCTACGTGTGAACCTAACCTGAATGCGGAGCTATGTGTAACCCCGCCCACACCTATAATTTGCAGCTTTCCGTGTACTCTGTGTATAGGCAGTAAGCTGCAATCAGTGGTGGGGGTTAGGTAATACAGTGCTCTTGAATATGGAGGACAACATGGCAACAGGATTAAAAGTCCTCTATTGATAATCTCTTACTGATTTTATAAAATTTACATCAAGTAGTCCAGTAAATGACATATCCCTGGAATCAGTTTCTCTGCCCCTATATCATGCTCTTCTCAGATTAGGTGGCAAATACCTGGTGACAGAATCCCTTCAATGAAACCAAACTGAAAAAAAATATTTTTAGCCCCAAATACATGCATTTAAGTAAAAACAAAAAAAGTGGAGGTGTACTGTCTCGACCAAGGGGTGAAGTTATCATTTGGGAATTATTCGGTTTCAGTGTTTTTACTTGTTTTATCTTTTTTAGCCATTTTTTTAGATAAATTTATCAGACTCTAGCTAAATGTATGTTATATTGTGCGCCTTACATTTTTGGGGCTAGTTTTGAAAAAGCCACTAGAAAAGGCAAACCACACAAAGCTCAAACCAAATGTAACATGGAAGGATCAGCTGAAAGTGCAGATGAAGCAGCAAGCATGGAGCAATTTTTTCAAGAATTTCGGAGAACTAAATTTTCCCCAAAAAACACTGAAAGAACTGACCTGCTGCAGATGTTTTAGACTGATTCATCATTTATAACTCTTTAAAAAGTTGCAAAATTTGTTGCAATTGTAATCCATTCCCCCTGGAGTGACTTTAGGGGCCTATATGACAGAAAATACCCAAAAGTGACACCTTTCTAAAAACTGCACCCCTTAAAATCCTCAAAACCACATTCAGTAAGTTTATTAATCCTTCAGGTGCAGTTGCTTCACAGGAATTAAGGAAAAAATTAATATTTTACTTTTTTTCACAAAAATGTTACTTTAGCCCCAAATTTTTTATTTTCACAATGGTAACTGGAAAAATGGACCCCAAAATGTGTTGTGCAATTTCTCCTGAGTACACCGATGCCCCATATGTGGGGTAAAACTACTGTTTGGGTGCATGGCAAGGCTCGGAAGGGAAGGAGCACTGTTTAACTTTTTGTACACAAAAGTGACTGGAATCGAAAGCGGATGCCTTGTCGCGTTTGGAGAGCCCCCGATGTGCCTCAACAGTGGAAACCCTCCACACCTAACCCTATTTTGGAAACTAGACCCCTCAAAGAATGGATCTAGATGTGTGGTGAGCACCTTGAATCCCCAAGTGCTGCACAAAAGTTTATAACGTAGAGCAGTGAAAATAAAAAATCCAATTTTTCCAACAAAATTTTTTTTTTAGCCCCTAATTTGTTATTTTCACAAGGGTAACAGAAGAAAATGGACCCTAGAATTTTTTGTCCATTTTCCCCTGTATACACCAATACCCCATATGTGGGGGAAGATTTCTGTTTGGGCGCACAGCTGAACTCAGAAGGGAAGGAGCGCCATTTGACTTTTTGAACACAAAATTGGCTGGAATCGTTAGTGGACAACATGTCAGTTTGGAAGAGCCCCTGACGTGCCTAAACAGTGGAAAGCCCACAGAAGTGACCCTATTTTGGAAACTATACCTCTCAGGTAATGTATTTAGATATGTGGGGAGCACCTTGAACCCACAGGTGCTTCACAGAATTTTACAATGTTGAACTGTGAAAATGAAAAAATAAATTTTTCCCTCAAAAATGTTGAATTTGTCCCAAATTCTTCATTTTCACAAGGATAGCAGGAGAAAATGGACCTCAAAATTTGTTGTGAAATTTCTCCTGAGTACACTGATACACCATATATGGTGGAAAACTACTTTTGAGGCACAGTGCAAAGCTCAGAAAGGAAGAAGTCCCGTAATATAGTGCAGATTTTACTGTTATGCTTTGCGGGTGCCGTGGCCCACTGGAAAAACCCCTGAGGTGACAGAACAGCAGAACCCCTCCATGAGTGACCCCATTTTACAAACTACACCTTTCAATGAATTCATCTAGGAGAGCAGTCAGCAGTAGCCCCTCTAAGGCCACGGCCCCACTATCAGTATTTGGTCAGTATTCGGTCAGTATTTTTTCTCAGGAGTGGGAGCCAAAACCAGGTGAGGAACAATCAGAGAAAAGGTATAATAGAAACAAGTGCACCAATTCTGCTTTTATCACCCACTCCTGGTTTTGGCTCCCACTCCTGAGAAAAAATACTGACCGAATATTGACCAAATACTGATAGTGGGGCCATGGCCTAATACTGCTCCTCTCCATAAAATTCTTCTTACACTGTCCCTCTCCATAATATACCCCCACACTGCTTTCCTCCATAAGGCCCCTTTCCATAATATTCCTCTACACTGCCCCTCTCCATAATATTCTTCCACACTGCCCAACTCTATAATTTTCCTCCACACTGCCCCTCTCCATAATATTCCTCCACACTGCCCATCTCCATAATATTCCTCCACAATGTCCATCTCCATAATATTCCTCCACAATGTCCATCTCCATAATATTCCTCCACACTGCCCATCTCCATAATATTCCCCAACACTGCCTCTCTTCATAATATTCCCCCACAATCGTTCTCTGCATGATGTCCCCCCCCCTCACTGCCCCTTGCCAGACTGTATTCCCTTAACAAATTTGTACCTTCACAGTAATGTACCCTCACCGTAACACCAAACCACCCAACCCTCGTGTAATAGTCAGGATATTCAATGTTTGGCTTTTCCATGGTGCGCTTACCCTTTCCCACCACGTCCTCATCTACGACAGCAGCATTGTGATGATCTCATCACATTGCTGCACTTTGGGGAGGGGACTGACAAGCCATGCTCTGCACCTACCCTGGGGTCTGAAAGACTCGAATACATTTTCATATAGGGAGATGAAATTCGGTGTCTCCCGCCGGCCGTATGTTGTGAAGCCCTACTCCATTTGTTTAAAGCCTCTTCTGTCTTCTTTTTTCTCCATAGCAAAAGTCTTTTATTAGAGAAGCTCTCTACAATGGCTGACATAAGGAACTCTGTATGGGAATAGTGTAAGGGGGAAGACCGGGGTGTAAGTACTTTCAGAACAAGGGATCCGGAACTGCCGGGGCCGTGCCTCTGGTTGTAGGGGGAAGACCGACTGCGAGTACAGGAGTCAGGTGACCGGGAAGATGGGGGCGTGTCCAGAGCCAGAGCTCAGGGGTCAGGTGACCGGGGAGCTGGGGGCATGTCGAGGAAGAGGGAAAAAAGGAGGTTTGCGCGGGAAAGCAGCGAGTTGACAGTTGGGGTCAAGCCCCACTAGAGGGAGAAGAGACGCAGGATCCGTGGAGCCGAGCAAGTGAGGTGCAGTGTTATGGACTAGGGGCTCAGCGGGTCAAACCGGAGACCGCCCGCTGCCGCCAGAAGGCGTGGAGTCGAGCAAGTGAGGTGCAGTGTTATGGACTAGGGGCTCAGCGAGTCAAACCGGAGACCGCCCACTGCCGCCAGAAGACATAGCATTGTTTAGGGGGGGAAGCCAGAAGAAAACAACACCGGCATCAGCTGGCAACTGGCTTGTGAGGAATAAGAGTCAGCTAAGTGAAAAACTGCAGATTACAACCGTGTCGACTCTGCTACATCTAGCCAAACTGTGGATTGTCGGTTATAGTCTGTTACCTGCTACTCCCCTTGTTGTCCCCATATTTCCCCTGTTACTCCCTGCGTGGAGATTGACCCTGTTACAATAAATCCCCACTGTTTATTAACTCTGTACTGGCTGCTCTGTGTTTCTGTGTCACTGCATCTAAAGTACCTGTGTTACATTTGGCATAGTCGGCAGGATGCAGTCTTTAGACACAGACACTGCAGATCAGCCCATCCTGGGAGCCCCTGGATCTAGCTTGCCGCTGGGGGCCATGCTCAGGAATCTCCCAAAGTTCACTGGGGACAATATGATGCTGTGGGACTGGGTTGAGAGAGTTAGGAGTATGTTACATATGCAACCGATGACCCCAGCTATGCAACCCGACATAGCCCTACTGGCCCTGGACGGCGAGGCCCGGCACTCCATGATGTACCGCCTTCCTCATGACTGGGATACTGTAGAAAAAGTGGTGCGGAAATTGGAGGAGATGCATGGGGATCCCACCAATGTAGGAGAGCTGAGGATACGGCTGTTTCACCAAGTGCAGCAGGAGGGGGAGACTGACGCAGTATGTTAATGCATTACAGAGGGTGCATGCCTATATCACTAGAAAAGACAACATGGGGAATTTGGGAATGGGCCCCCCTGACGTGATCTTAAGGGACCAATTTGTGGCAGGCCTCAGGGATGTGCAGCTGAAGCAGGCCTTGCAGGAGCACCTGCACGCTAACCCATGTATGACTTTTCTAGAAGTGGGGGCGGAGGCACGTGTGAGAGCAGGAGATGGGGGTGATGGCCCTGGCAGGGATGGTCCGGAGTAACGAGGTACCCACCCCTCTTGCAGCTGAACCAGAATGGGCTCGAGAGATGCGAAAGGAGATACAGGAGATGCGAGTTGAATGGTCCAGTATCAAGAAGACCCTTGCACCGACACCAGAGATACCCGGATCGATTGCCCCAGTTAGGGAAAGAATTGAATTCAGGCCCCTCCCTGCAGGAGAGTTCCGTAGAGAAGTGAGGCAGCCCTACACAGACAGAGACACGACCTGTTGGAAGTGTGGAGGCGCAGGACATAACACCAGGGGCTGTGCTAGCCGAGGGTGGCCCCTGTCGCGGCAGCCGTTAAACTAACGGGCTCTGTGTTTGGGGGACACAGCCCGGAGCCTAAGAAAGGGGAAAGAAAAAAAGGAAGTCCCAATGACCTAGTTTCCACCAGCCCGACTGTCTGGGCCAAAATAAGCGGTCGGGCTGTTCACTGCCTAATTGACACAGGATCCCAGGTGACTACGATGACAGAAGCCTACTTTTAACAGCGATTTCCAGAGATAGCGCAGCCTGAATGGGGACCAGAAATTAGACTCACGGCAGCTAATCAATTACCCATCCCGGTCGCAGAGGTGGTATGGATGAAGATCCGAGTGTGTGGAAAAGATGTGGGAAAAAAAGGGGTCATCTTGGTCGCAGGGGGAACCGGAACTGGACCCCTGGTGACCCTCGGAATGAATGTGCTGAAAGAGATCGGGCAAATCCTGATTAGTGAGCCGAAGGAGATTCCTCTAAACCGGTGGGACCCACAAATCCCCCAAAGGATTATTTTTCAACAATTAATCCGAGCCGCCCAGGCTAAGGAGACATCGAGTGAAGGGAAGGTCCTAGGGAAAATAATAGTACTAGCAGCTACGGCGCTCACCTTACCGCCAGGACAAACTGTACTCACGTTACACGTTACCCGCACGGGCCTGCACACCTCTAGAAGGGGGTCAAAGTTCAGATAGAACCAACATCGATGGACAAAGTACCCCCCGGACTCCGGCCACCGTCCAGGGTGGCAATGTTATAGTGCGGTGCTTTAATTTGGGTGAAGGTGATCTCCCTCCCAGGGCGGAAATAGCCTAGATTCTGGGAATGCTAGAGAAGTTGGTGCGACCTGATATTATACAGCTGTCCGCTGTACGAGTAGACTCCTGGACTCTGGCGGTCACCGTGCCGCCAGAATCCCACCTTGCTAGTGCAAAGGGGGGACGAAGAATCCTAGAACAAATGCGGGCTGAATTGATGGGAGTTTCACCTCGACAGGTGCAGCAGCTTGAGGAGGTACTGGAGCGGTACCAGGAAGTCTTTGCTCGCCATGAGGATGATTTTGGTTGCACTGAAGCCATTACCCACGAGATTCCCACGGGGAGCGTGCCCCAGTGCGGGAGAGATACCGGCAGATACCTCCCTAGATGTATAAAGAGGTTAAGGAGATGCTAGCCCATATGTTACAGAATGGTGTGATACGGGAGAGTCAGAGTCTGTGGGCAGCCCCGATTGTCCTGGTCAGGAAGAAAGATGGGACCCTGCGGTTCTGTGTGGACTATAGACGACTGAATGCCTGTACAGTACGAGACTCTTACCCACTACCCCGAATCGAAGAGTCCCTGTCGGCCTTAGGGAAGGCAAGATACTTCTCCTCCTTGGATCTGGCCAGCGGGTATTGGCAAGTGCCCGTGGCCAAACATGACCGTACGAAGACGGCGTTCATATTACCCATGGGACTGTTCGAGTTCAATCGGATGCCCTTTGGCCTGACTAATGCCCCCGGGACGTTCCAGCGTCTGATGGAGAGGTGCCTGGGCGATTTGAACTTCGAGGCGACACTGATTTATCTTAACGACATAATTGTCTATGCCGCCACCTTCGAGGAGCGCCTCCAGCGACTGGAGCAAGTACTGAGCCGCCTACAGAGTCATAGCCTAAAGGTGAAGCCCCAGAAGTGCCACCTGTTCCGCAAACCGATCGAATATCTCGGTCATACTGTGTCCGGTGAAGGAGTCAGGCCCACCCGGGAAAAGGTGGGCGCCGAATAGGATTGGCCTACCCCAAAGACAATGAAGGACGTTCGGGCCTTCCTGGGACTTGCCGGGTACTACCGAAGATTCGTGAAGAACTTCACCCGCATAGCCAACCCACTGCTGGAGCTACTTAAGGGAGTGCCGGTGGGCTCCAAGAATCAGGCGATTCGGTGGGGACGCCGCCAGGAAGAGGCCTTCCTTGCCCTAAAAATGGCCCTGACCAAGGCCCCAATACTTGCCTATTCGGATTTCTCCCAACCATTCATACTCCACACTGATGGGAGCCTACATGGTCTGGGAGTCGTGTTATCCCAAGTACAGGAAGAAAAAGAGTGCGTGATTGCGTACGCCAGTTGCTCCCTTCACGACTCTGAGAGGAACCCAGATAATTATAGCTCTTTCTAATTAGAGTTGCTGCCTCTGGTTTGGGCAATGACTGAAAAGTTTGCAGAGTATTTGTCCAGGTCCGAAGTACTGGTGAGAACAGATAACAACCCGCTGGCTCACCTGGAGAATGCGAAATTGGGGGCCTGGAGCAGCGATGGGTGGCCCGTATGGCCAGGTACCGGTATAAGATCGCCTACCGGTCTAAGGCAGAGAATACTCACGCCGACGCCCTCTCCAGAGTGACATATGAACGGCCTGATCATGACCGAGATGAAGATTTGGAGGCGGATGAGGTCCCTAGCTTCCGAAGTTTCGTGGGACCGCTGGTCGCGGCGCAGGGACAGATTGGAGAGACGTCGGAAGAACAAGTGTTAGGGCAGGCAAGAGATGACTGGGTCCGACTTCAACAGACTGACAAAGAAGTTGCCCGGTTACGTCTATGGGTGGCTTTGAGACAGATCCCCAGTATAAAGGAGAGGAGTACCCTGTCCCCGGGGGCCCTGAAATTGCTGGGACAATGGGAGAGACTTTGTTTGCAAGACGGGCTGCTGTACCGACGGGTACAGCTACTGCGAGAGTTCGGGATCACTTGGCAAGTGGTGATCCCAGAGAAGTTGGTCGGAGTAGTGGCTAAGGAGGCTCATGAATGAGGGGCTCACTTCGGACCAGAGAAGACATTTCAGTGGTTGCAGAGGCTGGTGTATCACCGCCGACCGCGAGCAACAATAGAAGACACTTGTCGAAGATGTCGGAGCTGTGAGCTGGTTAAGCCCCCGGAGCAGTGTTCCCCATACAAACCATTGTGACTTCTGCCCCCTTGGAGGTGCTGATGATCGACTATTTGACTGTTGGACCAGCGCATCTCGCGTTTGCGGTGGTGACCCTGACCAGAGACCAAACCGCCAAATCAGCTGTGCAGGCCATCTGCCGAGACTTCATTCGGGTGTACGGCTACCCAAAGAGGATCCATTCCGATCAAGGCGCCTGCTTCCAGGGCCCGGAAGAGTTGCACCGGTTGTACAGGATTGTGAAGTCACGGACTACTCCTTACTACCCTCAAGGAAATGGGGCCTGTGAACGCTTTAATCGGACACAAATCCAAATGCTCCGCACGTTGGAGGAAGATCGCAAGGTACGATGGCCTGAGTTTGTGGCCAAGCTGGTGTGGGTCTATAATAACCGAGTGAATTGTATGACGGGGTTCACTCCTTATACCTTACTGTTCGGGCGAAAGGGGCGAGAGATTACCGAGTTACAGCTTGACCCCGAGGAGGACTACCCACGGACGGGGATGTCTTCCTGTGACCGAGAACACCGGCATCGACTGCAGACCCTCCGACGGTTGGTACAACAAAAGTTTCGGGAGAGACATTGCCTCTTCAAGGGACAGCTCTGAGGCCCGGGGAGCGGGTGTTGGTTCGAGACAGGCAGCCCTGAGGCAAATTGAGTAGGCGGTGGTAGCGGACCCCGCACCGAGTGAAGCGCAGGGTTAGCGCTGAAGGACCTGTGTATGAAGTTCAACCCGAGGGGGCTGAAGGAGCCCCTACCAGAGTGGTTCATCATAGTATGCTGCGGCCCTGTCTGTCTAAAGATGACGAAGATGAAGAAGGATCACCTGCTTCTAGAGGTGGTCCTGTCACAGTTGCCCCAAGCCACAATGTGGATGAAGAAGAATTGTTGATTCTACCTCCGAGCCCCAGCACTTGATTACCTGCAGTCCCCAGTGCAGGTGGCGAGGGAACACCATCGGTTGAAGCCACCGGGCAGGCGGAGATTGGGAATCCAAGTGTCCCTGCACCCCCCATCGGTCAAATTGAGTTACGCCGGTCAGAACGGACAACAGCAGGAGTGCCTCCTCACCGTTACGAACAAGATCAGTTTATATGGCAACGTATCGTCCAGGAAGTCCAAGAATGTGAACGTTTGGTGAAGGAACTCTCGCCTGTGGAATGGCGAGTTAAAGGAGAGCGGGAGTTTAAGGGGGAAGACCGGGGTGTAAGTACTTTCAGAACAAGGGATCCGGAACTGCCGGGGCCGTACCTCTGGTTGCAGGGGGAAGACAGACTGCGAGCACAGGAGTCAGGTGACCGGGAAGCTGGGGGGGCGTGTACAGAGCCAGAGCTCAGGGATCAGGTGACTGGGGAGCTGGGCGCATGTCTAGGAAGAGGGAGAAAAAGGAGGTTTGCGTGGGAAAGCAGCGAGTTGACAGTTGGGGTCAAGCCCCACTAGAGGGAGAAGAGACGCAGGGTACGTGGAGCCGAGCAAGTGAGGTGCAGTGTTATGGACTAAGGGCTCTGCAAGTCAAACCGGAGACCGCCCGCTGCCGCCAGAAGACAGAGCATTGTTTAGGCGGGGAAGCCAGAAGAAAACAACACCGGTATCAGCCGGCAACTGGCTTGTGAGGAATAAGAGTCAGCTAAGTGTAAAACTGCCGATTACAACTGTGTCGACTCTGCTACATCTAGCCAAACTGTGGATTGTTGGTTATAGTCTGTTACCTGCTACTCCCCTTGTTGTCCCCATATTTCCCCTGTTACTCCCTGTGTGGAGATTGACCCTGTTACAATAAATCCCCCCTGTTTATTAACCCTGTACTGGCTGCTCTGTGTTTCTGTGTCACTGCATCTAAAGTACCTGTGTTACAATAGCATAAGGCCATGGCCCCACTATCAGTATTCGGTCAGTATTTTTTCTCAGGAGTGGGAGCCAAAACCAGGAGTGGGTGATAAATGCAGAATTGGTGACTTGTTTCTATTATACCTTTTCTCTGATTGTTCCTCACCTGGTTTTGACTCCCACTCCTGAGAAAAAATACTGATAATGGGGCTGTGGCCTAACACTGACCCTCTGCACCTCCATACAGGATCCATGCAGAAAGCATAGCCACTAACTTGCTTCAGATCCTCTATAGCTGCAGTCTAGTTTACCCTGAGGATTAACATTTTAGTTCCAGTCATTAGGAGCTTTTTTCCTGGGGGATTGGATGACATTACGATGACCAGGCTGAGAGAATATTTAGTCAGGGACAGAAAATATTACTGCAGAATAAAAGCCGGCAGTAAAGGGATTGTTGTAGTTTCCTAATTGTAGTTGTACTTTAGAACATTCATTTTTAAAATCCTTTTAATGTTTCAGACACTATTTACTGAGCAATTATCTTATGCATTTGTAAACCAATCTGTAGGAAAAAAATACATGTTTTTATGTATATGAAACATAACAAGTTCTGAGAGGGGGGCACTAAAAGTTTTCCTGTTACAGAATGGAAGCTTTATTATATTGTCATATAAAAGTAACGGGTGATTGGAGAGAAAGTCACAGACGCCATTGATATTTATGGAAAACTTTAATACATAAATCTCAATTTCTTCTATAATGAGAAGTGTTTGCAGTAGATTTTGTGTATCACTTTCACCAGCATTTTTATGTTTTCTGCTTGTTGCCATTCAAAGGGAATCTGTTGGTAAGAAAACCTCCGCTTGCAAATTGCATATATGGGTATGCAGGTCTTTCAAAGCTAAAACCGCTGACACCTTTATGTCTTTTATCTGTTCCTGCATTTGCAAAAAAATCAGTGTTTTAATTCACATGCAAATGAGACGTTAAGTGCTCTGGGAATGACAGAGCTCTTCCCAAGCCTCTACTTCTCGAGGTTGTTTCCCTGCCCAGAACCAGCCTCTTTAGCGTGAGTCACCGCTCACTGTCTGTGTGCTGTCAGGAGCCAGGCAAGGAAATCTAACAATGAGCTGTCAGTCAAGCTAAAGAGGCTGATGTCAGGCGGGGAAACAACCTTGGGAGGCAGAGGATAAGGAAGTGCTCTGTCACGCCCAGAGCACTTAACACCTCAGTTGCATGCAAATTAAAACCTTGATTTCTCGGGAATGCAACAACAGATAGAAGATATAAAGGTGGCGATGGATTTAGTTTCAAAGACCTGCATGCCCAAAGTATATATATATATATATATATATAGAGTTTGGGGTGTTATCTTACTGACAGATTCCCTTTAAAGGAAACATTTAGAAGCTATATAAAACTGACAATATACATTTAGGTAGATGACAGTTGGATGACAGCTATCTCTCTCAACTCCATCATACACAGAAAAGCCTTTTTTGTCTACAGGAATTATCTAGCAGCAGCTTATCTCCCTGCTGAACAAAAAGATCGGGCCATTGAATTCCAAATTACTGGTCTTTATGTCTCCCATAATAATCTTTTTGGAAGGCAAGAGACCACCATACACAGTAGGTGCCCTGAAAATCCTGTTGAAAGCCATGGGTTTGTAAATGTGGGCCTTAAAGGGGCTGTTGCGTTACAAGTAGTGTTGAGCGATACCTTCCGATATCAGGAAATATTGGATCGGACCGATACCCAAAAAGTATCGGATATCGCCGATTCCGATACCGGAAACCAATGCAAGTCAATGGGACAGAAATATCGGAATGAAAATAAACCCTTTCTTTCCTTGTAGGTTAATTCTACATGAAGTAAAACAACTAAGAATAATGTAGAATGTATTACATGAAAAGCCGGCAATTCATCAGCGGCATACACCGGTACCCGACAATTTACAACAGAAAGAATAGAACAACACACATAGATTAGATATATAGAAACATGTCAGTCACATATATATGAAGTACAGTAACAGTGTTGCTTACTGTACTTGTCATTTAGTGTAAAGGATTTATAAAAAAATATAATAGTGTTTTCATGCACCGTCTCTTTAAAAAAGCCGGCCGGCAATTCAGCAGCGGCATACACCGGTACCCGACAATTTACAACAGAAAGAATAGAACATCACACATAGATTAGATAGATAGAAACATGTCAGTCACATATATAATAAGTACAGTGACAGTGTTGATTACTGTACTTGTCATTTAGTGTTAAAATAAAGGATTTATTTAAAAAAAAAATTGGCGTAGGGTTCCCCGTAATTTTAGGCTCTAGCGGAGGTTAAGCAGATGGCTGGGGCAGATGTTTGAAGCCTGGGAAGGGGGTAATACCCATGGAGCTTCCCAGGCTACTAATATCAGCCCCCAGCTGAATACCTAGCCTTTACTAGCTATTAAAATGGGGGACCCCCCAAAAAAAATGACGTGGGGTCCCCCCTAATTTAATAGCTAGCAAAGGCTAGGCAGACAGCTGGGGGCTGATATTAATAGCCCAGGAAGGGTGCCATGAATATTGGCCCCCTCCCAGGCTAGAAACACCAGCCATCAGCCGCCCCAGAAATGGCGCATCCATAGGATGCGCCAATTCTGGCACTTAGCCTCGCTCTTCCCACTGCCCTGTAGCGGTGGCAGTGGGGTAATAGGGCAGGGGTTGATGTCAGCTTATAATGCCAGCTGACATCAAGCCCAGGTTAGTAATGGAGAGGCGTCTATAAGACACCCCCATTACTAACCCCATAGTCAAAGTTAAAAAAAAACACAAACACCCAGAATAAAATCCTTTAATTGAAATAAACACACAATTCTTTATTGTTCTAAATTAAACCATACTTACCATCACGCCCATTCCAGCTGAAGCCAACGATCTCCTGCAATAAAAGAAAAATAATAAAGCAACCTCATCCTTACCTTTCCATGGTTCCCACGACGGCTCCAGCTCTGCTACATCGTGATGACAGGCTGGACTGCAGCAGAACGCTGCCATCCAGCCTGTCATCCTGCACACACTGAGAAGCGCAGGCATGCTTGCGCTCCTCAGTGTCTCTCTGTGACGGCATAAAGATGAGCCGAGGTCATGTCCAATGAACTCGGCTCACCTCATGCACGTCACTGACAGCGTGGGAAAATTCTCCTGCACTCAGCACTTCAGCGTGAGAATTTTCCCACGCTGTCAGTGACGTGCATGAGGTGAGTTCATGTCCAATGAATTCAGCTGCCCTGGTGCGGTGGCAGGGGGTAATAGTGGTGGGGTTCATGTCAGCGCCAGCTGCCATGAAGCCCAGGTTAGTAATGATGGGCGTCTATAAGACACCCCCATTACTAACCTACAAAGTGTTAAAAATAAAAAACACACACTACACCCAGAAAAAAATAATTTATTTGAAATAAAACACACCATTTTATTTAATTCTTAGTTTACTAAAAAAAAAAATAGTTACCTGTCCACGTTCCTGCGCTGATCTCCCATGCACAGCTGTCACATCTGGAGATGTGACAGCTGTCATTGCTGCTGTAAGCTCACATTGCCGGGAACACGTCCGCTCCCGGCAGCGTGAGCCCCTGACTGAGGTCACCGGAGTGCATTCAGTCAGCGCAGCTCCGGAGACCTCCTTTACGGCACTGCTGTACCGTGGGAATTTCTCACGGTACAGCGGGGCCGTAAAGCAGCTAACCGGAGCAGCGCTGCCTGAACTCCGGCGAACCCGCTTATGCAATGACGGGGCTGCTTTACGGCCTCGACATTCTAGTGGCGGCAGCGGTTCAGAGCTTTCACATTCTATGTGGCTGCTCTAAACTGGAGATCATCGTGAGACACTCGTGGACTACTACGGAGGGGTAAGGATAAGGTTGTGGTTTATTATTTTAGATTTTATTACAGGAGATCGATGGCTTCGGGGAATTAGGTGTCTAGGTGAGTATAGGTGTATGACATGTATTTAAAATTTATTGGGGACCATGGGGCAGTTTAAATTAGCAGGATCAGGCTGATGGGAACTACTGCTCCCATCAAGCTGATCCTGCTGGCACGAGTGGACGGGTTACAGACATAGGCCGATGGGAGTAGTAGTGTCACATCGGCCTATGTTTGCCTGCACGCAGACATCGCACAGACACCGCACACACCCGCAGACATCGCACAGACACCGCGCACACCCGCACACTCACCCACACACACTAATCATGACGGGTCTGGGAGGTGTGGCTGACCTGTGCGGCCGTGGGAAAGTTCATGTGAGTTCATGCAATGCAGTCAAGCATGAACTCACATGAACCCTCCGAGGGCACCGCGGCGACTTCAAATGAACAGCTGATCGGCATCACCTGATACCTCAGCTGTTCATTTGAAATAACCGGCGGGAAAGCGCAGCACAGAACGGGAAAGCCGGCGGTGAAGTCTTTTCACTGCCGGCTTCCCCGCCTGGGTCCTTCGCTCCCGCTCCTTGGTGCTGCGCTCCCCGCCCGGTCCTAACTTACGATCGGGATGAGAGGTGGCGAGAGGAGCGGAGGATCGGGGTGGGAGGCTGCGGGGAAGCAGTATGGGGCTGTGTGATTGTTTAAAAGCCGGCGGCTTTTTACCGCCCGCCGGCTTTTAAACAATCAGGAGAATTCTCTCACGCTGGGATGGCATTCTGATGACAGGCTGGATCGCAGCTGAGCGCTGCCATCCAGCTTGTCATCCTTCAGAGACACTGCAGAGCGCAGACATTATGGGAACTTCTGATTCCGGTATTCGATATTCTAAAAGTATCGGAATTCCGATACCGCAAATATAGGCCGATACCCGATATTTCAGTATCGGAATGCTCAACACTAGTTACAAGATATTGATGGCATAAATCTGTGGCAGTCTCACGCTCAGCACCCTCATCAATCAGCTGCTAGCTGCTCTGACCGCTGCCGGGTTCTGCAGAAGTCCCTATTCAAGAGAAACTGTAAAACGCTCCAGATTTTCCTGCAACAAAAATGCAACATGTGAACAAGCCCTAAATCTTGCACATTAACCCCAACTGTAAATGAACACTAAGAAGCCTGTGATCTGTGCACTGGAGATTATTCAGTCCATCGTCTACTCCCCTGTACATCATGTTCATTGTCACGAATCATTTCTATTTATGGATTAGTTTACAAAGGGATTTCTTAGTTAAGCTGTGAGACCTGTAGTAATAAATACATCCTCACTCCATTCCTCCATCTGGGTGGTAGAATGATTAGCTGATATTAATAACTGATATTACACTGCTGCACGCGGCCCACACTACTCTCAGCATCCCAGAAGATAAATCGCACCTTAATAAGCTTCATTATTTTGTTGCAGTCCATGTTCTGATTTTACTTGCGCTCACCAGTGGGAGGAGAATCCTGACTGATGAAAATAATTTCATTACCAACAGAGAAATATACAGGCAGATTATACCCTATCACATCTGCATGTGTGTCATTTCACCGAAATCCACAGAGTATGGTCCAGTGCCCCATTCTCCCTAAACAAGTTACACCTGCTTTTTGTGCATGTACCAATACAATAAGAAGCGGGTCTGATTCTCCTGCACTGTTATTTGCCATCCAGTCCTTTTGAGCGGACAGTTCCTTGTTACCAGTTTTTTGCCAGCACTATTCCACTGCACCTGCGGTCATTCATTGACATAGCCATTCCTGAACCGGTATGCAGTTTAATTTTACAGGGAAAGTACAGTAAAGAGGCATAGACCCACTACCACTTTTTGTCCTATAAGGTGAGTTTAATGTGCGGATTTTCCCCATAGAATTGCATGACTTGAGTATTGTAGATGCAGTCTTTCCACCATGACGTCTCTCCTTCTAACCATCCCTTAATCCTCATGAATAAAGACAGACCCAAGTGTTGGATTAAATTGGCCAAATCGGCCTTTATTATAACAAACATAACAATAATAATAACAACTTTTAGTTGAAGGGGGTTCTTGGATCTGACGTTACCCAAAATATTTTTAAATCTTCCGTCACCGGAAACCTTTACCATGCCACTGTTTCCCCAGGGACCCCACCCTGAAGAGTCACAAAAACTCCGCCAGGCCATAACCAAATCCCAAACACATTGGGGGGTGCCATCTACTTGATACACAATCCCCCCACCACAATTTTCCACCAACTCAAAGAACCCCATCACACCACCAAGCCGAAATGACATCATGACAGTCCGAACTATGCACTTTAGTCAGACTAATAAAAATAGGAAAAAAACAGGGCGGGCGGGACCTTATTCTGTGGTACCTCCGTGCACCCCCATAATTCTTGCTCCTTAAACTTTTTACCTCACATCCCCAGCTACATGCAAAGCATTTAACCCCCTGTCGGCCCTAGAAAACCGAGTCATGGGTCACTCTGCCCATAGCTTTGCTGGGGCTCCGTTTTATCCATTAGATGCTGATAAAACACACTCAAAAACACAATGAAAAATACTCATAACCAAATTTAACTAATGGGTGCACAAATGGTGTAGAAAAACTGAACATCAAAAACTCACCAAACACTCATTGTGGGAACGTACTCTAAAGCATAGAGCCTACAAGTGGTGTGCGCTCCTAAGGCCACGGCCCCACTATCAGTATTCGATCAGTATTTTTTCTCAGGAGTGGGAGCCAAAACCAGGAGTGGGTGATAAATGCAGAATTGGTGACTTGTTTCTATTATACCTTTTCTCTGATTGTTCCTCACCTGGTTTTTGTTCCCGCTCCTGAGAAAAAATACTGACCGTATACTGATAGTGGGGCCGTGGCCTTAACGTGAGCCTGACAGATGGTACATGATGCCCAATCCACGTACAGCATGTATCAGGCGCTGGCTGTATGATCTCAGCCAGGTATTTTTTTTACTGACTGCTTTTAAAAAAATACTGTACTTAAAAGCCACTGGTAGACTAGTCAGACAGGTGTCTTCTCCCTGCCCGCTGCCCTGGATTGATAGGTCTATGCCTACGTGCTCGTATAGGGAGAGACCTGTCACTCCAGGGCAGTGGGCAGGGAGAAGCCGCACCTATCAGACTAGTCTACAGCGCAGAGCGGTCCCTGGTGGTTTTTAATGTACATTTTTCTACCTGACTGATATCACACAGCCAGTGCCTGATACATGCCTCTGGATTGGGCAGCTTGTATCAGCTGTCAGGTTCACTTTAAATAGGTAACTGACTGTAGACTATAAAATAAAAAATCCTTCCATTCTTGATAATGGAGAATATTTTGAATAAGAGATAAATTGCAAAGTTGCTTGTATTTTTTACAAGCACTTTGCTTTTTTACCCATTTAAGAACTTGAAAAACCCCTTTAGAAAGAGAGGAATACTAGCAGTGAGTGCATTGTATAAATGTCTCGAATGACGTCTTCTGGTAGTTATCTTGTAACAGTTGCATATAAAAAAATTATCTGACTTTCATTCAGAAAAACATTTTTTTCATTTGCGTATCTTTACACTGACACTTCTATGTGCCCACGTTGCATTTATGAAGCAGAAAATTTCTGCTGCATAAATGCAAGTCCTCTCCCGGAAAAACGCATGCGGAATTCCGCACGCGTTTATCGCGCATTTTTCACACGTTTATCACGCGTTTTCCACATGCGGAATTGCCTTGCGTTTTTTATGCATTGGACAAAGGCAATTCCGCTTGCGGAAACGCAAAATTAAATGACATGCTGTGGATTTTTGAACGCGGCATAAACGCTGCGGAAAAATCCGCAGCATGTGCATAGAACTTGCGGAATCCCATTGGGGACCATGGGGTGCGGATATACATGCGTTTTTCAAGCGTTTACGCTGCGGAAATTCCGCAGCATATACGCTTGAAAAATGCTACGTGGGCACACAGCCTTAAAATTTACAAGATCAAATACAGTTTCCAATGTTTATAATTGTAATGTGTCCGTTAAAAGCAGATGCTACAAGTTGATATGATTTTTTTTGTGCACTGATAGACTTGAATAAGTGAGTCTCATCTGAAATACAGACCAGTCTTTTGAACACTGCGATTTTTTTCACATTCAGTTGGTGAAAAAAAACGGTCGTCCGAACAGCCCTATTAAATAACATTGGTCCAAGTGCTGGGAATTTTTTTCATGGACAGCGCTCGGACTAAAGTTATGGTGAACGTAGCCTTAGGTTGCAATCAGACGGCTGTATAAATCGGACTGAGATCAGATCACAATGCACGGACTGGTCGGTGACTCTCCTGACCCGAACATATTTTTATGCAGCTGCCATACTCGGGTCGGGGGAGCCACCGGCCAGTCCGAGCACCTCTCGGTCCGATTTATATGGCTGTCTGACTGCGTCCTTACAGTAAGCAATGGGACTGCTAAAGATGATTATTAATGACTTCTCCTAACTGCATGTTCCTATCACAATTAGTTGCAATGACAATTTGCTCCATAACGTGCCACATTCTGTCTTACTGGTGCAAATCGATGGTCATGCAAGGGTGCGATATGTCAGGGGTCAGGGTAATGGGGTGCATTGACTCTTTAGTACCTGACAATTATGTTCTCATAAACTCTCAGCGATAAATCTTTGAGGAAACGGAGCGACAGGATCAGCTTCAGATTTGTATAACAGACTTCTAACCTAAACACTCAAGCCGAGTGTTCTCACATTAATAAATTATAGATTCCTGGGCTGAGAAGGAAATTGCTGTTGTCGCTAATCCTCAGTTCTCTTCTCTGAATTTTTCCCCTCGTGGAGCTAAACCCAAAAAAATAAAGCATCACTCAATGACTCGTTAGTTTGATAAACTGTCATAAGTGAGCTGCTGCAATGGGAACCACTAACACAGCAGCATTTATGGGGCTCCGGGGAGAGCTGCAAACACAAGACGTCTTCAGGAGCTGAAACACAGCCAGGAATGTGAAGGCAGAAATGTCACTGCAGAGAAATGGAGCCTTGTCATCCCTGCAGGTTTCTGTTAGTCGCAACGCATGCGAGAGTTATAGACTGGAATTAGCTTTGTAGGTAATCCATTGTCATTGCTCGGTCCCATAGTCGGCCCCATTTACATCTTCCCTGGAAAGCAGGTGAAGCTCGGAGAGTGATCTATAATTCACAAGCAGGAGCACAAACACGTTGTATTTGAATGTGAAAACTGAACTTCAAAGCCACACGGCATGTTTCAACAAGAAGTGACAAGGTGCGCAGCTCTCCACCACCCCTCTGCTTCACCGAGACAGAAGGCAAATGCTTGTCGTAATAAACGAGAGATTCCCCAAATCCGATCATGAATGGGACAGAAACAAACGTGATCCTTCTAGAAATTTACTGCCGGGGACGACTTTTCCAGCTCTTTACTGATGATAATTGGAATTCTTATTTCTTAGCTGCATTAAAATTGAGTTCTGGTTTGGTCTAAATAGCTCCAAATGTGCTCAAAGGTTTGGAAAAAAAAACCTTACAAAATAATATTGGGAAACGTTAAAGGCCCTGATTCATCATTTCAGGTTTTTATAAATTCACATTTCTAGGATTTCGTTGTCTTGTCGGTGAAGTTTATTGCGCCAGATTCATAAAAATGGTGCACATGGTTCATGAATTTTGCGTAAAGTAAAAAATGGGCTTCTTTCCTGGCATTAACCATTTTTTTACTTTTTGAAGGAAGACGTCGCATCTTTTCAAAATATCACAAAATGGGACCTTTTGAAAAGATGTGCATAAAATTACTATAGGAGGTACTAAAGTAGAGTTTATGATTTTTTTTTTTTAAAGTTACAATTGATGGATCAGGTGAAAACATCTGGAAATGCCAAACTGCACCCACAATGGTGAACATAAGAAAAAAGTGGCAAACACATGTAAGGCCTTCTTCACATGTTCATTTTAAACACGTACATTGAAAAAATGGTACCGGTGTTTTCCAACAGTGTGTCATCCGTGTATATCTTTTTACCATCAATGTGTAGAGATGGGAGTATAACTGTGTTTTTTATTTTTATTTCAATATTTATTTCTTAATTTAAACTTTTTTTTTTACTTTGAGCATAGGCGCCGGCTGATGAATACTCCCATCAGCAGGGCCTGCGCTCGCTGTTAACAGTGATAGCAGGTGTAGGCTGATGGGAGTAGTAGTCTCTCATCACCCGACAAGCAAGCGCATAATCTATTTCCGGATGCACAAGGAAGCAACTATCCTCTTCTCCGTCTTCTGCAGATCTGGTAATGTTAATTCATTATTTGTTTCATTTTATATGTATTTAAGGGACCTATCTTGGCCATCTAATTCACTTCTACCCCTGAGGAAGCCACAGATTGGGTGGCGATACGTGTAGGGTTTTTTCCTCCTCTACCACATTTTGCTCCTATTCACAGGCCCCCTCTAAATGTATTTTTCATATTTTTTTCACAGTTACATGGGCTTTGGGCCTATTTGCATTACCCTTCTTTATTCTTAGGTCTTGGTATTTATCAGGTGGCTTCATTTGTTATATAGCATTGGTCCATATTGGCTGTTCATTTTGGAGCATTACCTTCTTTGAATGGGCATACAGTGGTGGCCAAAAGTATTGGCACCCCTGCAATTCTGTCAGATAATACTCAGTTTCTTCCGGAAAATGATTGCAATCACAAATTCTTTGGTATTATTATCTTCATTTAATTTGCTTGCAAGGAAAAAACACAAAAGAGAATGAAGCAAAAATCAAATCATTGATCATTTCACACAAAACTCCAAAAATGGGCCAGACAAAAGTATTGGCACCCTCAGCCTAATACTTGGTTGCACAACCTTTAGCCAAAATAATTGCGAACAACCGCTTCCGGTAACCATCAATGAGTTTCTTACAATGCTCTGCTGGAATTGTAGACCATTCTTCTTTGGCAAATTGCTGCAGGTCCCTGATATTTGAAGGGTGCCTTCTCCAAACTGCCATTTTGAGATCTCTCCACGGGTGTTCTATGGGATTCAGGTCTAGACTCATTGCTGGCCACTTTAGAAGTCTCCAGTGCTTTCTCTCAAACCATTTTATAGTGCTTTTGGAAGTGTGTTTTGGGTCATTGTCCTTCTGGAAGACCCATGACCTCTGAGGGAGACCCAGCTTTCTCACACTGGGCCCTACCTTCGGACTGCAGGGCAGCTTGAACTTGTTTGGATGTTAGTCGAGGTTCTTTATCCACCATCCGCTCAATCTTGCGTTGAAATATCTCGTCAATTTTTCTTTTCCGTCCACATCTAGGGAGGTTAGCCACAGTGCCATGGGCTTTAAACTTCTTGATGACACTGCGCACGGAAGACACAGGAACATTCAGGTCTTTGGAGATGGACTTGTAGCCTTGAGATTGCTCATGCTTCCTGACAATTTGGTTTCTCAAGTCCTCAGACAGTTCTTTGGTCTTCTTTCTTTTCTCCATGCTCAATGTGGTACACACAAGGACACAGGACAGAGGTTGAGTCAACTTTAATCCATGTTAACTGGCTGCAAGTGTGATTTAGTTATTGCCAAAACCTGTTAGGTGCCACAGGTAAGTTACAGGTGCAGTTAATTACACGAATTAGAGAAGCATCACATGATTTTTCAAACAGTTCCAATACTTTTGTCCACCCCCTTTTTTAGGTTTGGTGTGGAATTGTATCTAATTTGGCTTTAGGACAATTCTTTTTGTGTTTTTTCATTGAAGACAAATTAAATGAAGATAATAATACCAAAGAATTTGTGATTGCAATCATTTTCAGGAAGAAACTGAGTATTATCTGACAGAATTGCAGGGGTGCCAATACTTTTGGCCACGACTGTATTTCTTGGTTCATTGTTGATTGATCAACATCACTTCACATTTTTTTTATTTATTGTGCATATATTGACTTATAGATTTCTTTCATTTAGTATTAATACACATTTACCTACTGTTCTTTACCTGTATATTTACAGGGGTCTATTATTTTCTTTTTTTGCTTTCAATTTTGCCATCATTGCTATTATTTATTTCATACTGTGATACATCTTTTTATGGGTTTCCTTGTTAATTGTCACCATTTGGACACATGAAGAGAGGTGTCATCATCAGCGTTTTCCATCAGATTCTGATTT
Source organism: Phyllobates terribilis (assembly GCF_046119375.1). Taxonomy (NCBI): domain Eukaryota; kingdom Metazoa; phylum Chordata; class Amphibia; order Anura; family Dendrobatidae; genus Phyllobates; species Phyllobates terribilis. The sequence goes on from NW_027362765.1 coordinate 108,331,337, forward strand.
TGTCTTTTATCCCAAGTCATATTACAAGGCTTGTTAAAGGGTTGATAGTGACTTGTAGGATTGCCCCTTCCAACAGGTGGCGCTCTTTCTGCTGCTTTTTTTCTGCAGGTGTCCGTACCACACGGCGCAATAACAATCTTCTCTGATTGTTACATGTTTGCTGCGTTTCTTTTACCCGTTTTCCCACTTATTTGATGCCATTTTGGGGCAGATATGAAGCAGAGTTTTTGTTAAAGTAGTTTTTATTAAAGGATTTTTTACATAAAAGGAAAAAGAAAAACGAGGGAGACATATTATAAATACACAGAAATATAGAAGCAAACAAGAACAAAATAAAAGCAAAAAAATAACGAAATTTAAAGGGATGAAAGATATAGTCAAAAGAAAAGGTAGAAAGGGTTAAGGATGAGAACGGGGAAGGAAAAATATGGTTTATTAAGGAAAATGGGAAACAAGGAAAAGGAAAAATTAAAGAGATCGAATGAAAATGAAAAAGATTGGTATGTACAGGATAGGCAAGGGAAAAGAATAACAATACACATAAAAGATACCCAATATATAAAACATTTAAGGGGGAGGAGGGGAAGAATGAGAATGGGAAAGGCAAGGAAAGAAAAGGGAAAGGAAGAACACCTGTAAAAATAGCTGGAGAGACAGGAATATAGAGAAATGCTAACTTTTCAATAATGTAAAATACTGTTTGTTGAGTTCCAATAAAACTTTATAATAGTCTGCATTGTAGAAGTGGTTAGTAAGATGAAGCAGAGTTTAACACTTTTTTAATACTACAGAAGTACTTTGATTCTGCGCTTAAAAATGCAACGACGTTTTTTGTTCATGTGTTTTTTTCTGAAGAAGCTTATAGAGAAAAAATGCACCAAAACCGCAGACTTCAGCAGCGTCTTCAGACCACATGGGGCGGAGATTTAATGGAATCACATCCACTTTGCTTTGAATTTTGCTTTGAATTTAGACCATGTTCACATGTAGCGTAAATGCTGCGATTTTTTTTTCTGCTGCTCTTTTTGCACAAAAATTCTGCTGTGTTGAACTGTCCAAGCAAAGTGGATGTGATTTCATGAAAACTGCGCCCGGCGTGCGTCCAAACACACGGCTGAACTGTGCAGTTTTGGTGCTTTTTTTTCTCTCTTGTCTGCTATGTGGAGCCTAAAAAAAAGCATGTAAAAAACTGCAGATACCTTATTAAGTGCAGAATCAAAGCTTTTCTGTACTATAAAAAACACATAAAAAATATGGCTTGACATCGGCACCAGAAACGCATCAAATAAGGGGTACAAGGTTGTTATTGTGTAGTTTGGAGGAACATTGCTTCTAGGGGACAATATCTCCATACATGTGGCACCAAATAAAGCCAGCGTCAGCCCTTATGTGGGATTTCACAGATGACGGAGCCGAGACCAACGAACCAATGATTAATTAACGTCTGAGACTTTTTATATTTTGGGTTCTTGATCCACTTGAAGATCTATTGGGTTCTTGATCTCCTTGAAGATCTCCTTTGGGTTCTTGATCTCCTTCTTAGCTCTATAAAGTTAGTTTTATGTATGTTTTTGATCATCTAGGATATCTAGTAATTATAAGCCTCTTCGATACTGGATTAAGTAATTTGACAGTATTTTTATTTTTCAGTGTTTGTCAGGTTTTGACATATAAGAGAATCAGTTCTTACAGTCCAGTAATATAGACATAGAGGTGACGGGTGAATGAATCCCAGGAACCACTGGTTGGTTGTACTTAGAACTTTCCTGCTAATGTATAACTTTTTGGGTCTTTTTTTTTACTAAGTAAATAGACTTTCTCATTATTTGGATGCTAAAAAAAGAAACCCTCCTCCTACTGTTCAGTTACAAGGTTTACAACCTGTCTATATCTGTAAATCTACAACTTGTCTCCCAGCATAACATGGTTACTGAGCATTACACTGGTCTGGGCTAAATTGTCTACCCCTGCAATGAGAAGCATGTGGGATGAAGGTCCCCGATGTACGTAAAGAAGGCAGTATAAATATTCGTGCAACATGAAAAAGTCCCAAGTTTACTTTCTCCAGCTTGCAGACTGATTCTGTGATAGAATCTGAAGACATTTGGCCCTATTCATTGTTTTTATTTTTTTAAGTAACTTTTTCTTTTTTCGTTGATGTTTTTGCTCCAAATTCTTCAAAATGGCGCCACACTCGGTTCTTGAATCTTGTGTAAAATAAAAAAAATGCTCTTTATTTTTGTCTTTGACCTATTTTGCTTTTTTTAGCTCAAAAAAGTTGCAAAATGTGTGCCAAAATATCTGAAGTACGTAAAATCACTCCAAATTGGGACTACAATACATTTGTGCCAAATTTTGCTACTTTTTAGTCGCAATTGATTAATCAGCTGAAGTCCCAAACATAGCCCACAATGGCGAACATAAAAAACTGCAAACATAAACAGTGTACAATACTCTTTAAAAAAGGCACAACAAGAATTTAGAATTAGTATAAAAAGAAATCTGCTTTATTAAAAGTATGACACGCCAAAAAGAGACAAAAATGGCAACATCAAAAAGCCATAAATGGATGTAAAAAATGCAATGAAAAATTGCAAGTAACCTAATTTACCTAATAGGTTCAGAAATGCTGCAGAAAATCTACAACACCAAATACTCATCGTGGGAACGTAGCAAAAGAAACGTCAAAAACTAGAATAAAAAAGGTGCAAAAGCAATAATGAATCGGGCCCATAAAATGGTGTCCCCCTTCTTCCTTATATGTACAGATTTTTGCTCCATCCATATCACCTTCTTGATATGCAAATATTTTGATGTGACGAGAAAAAATACCCATTTGTTTTAAAAAAAACAAAAATGTATGTTAAAAAAATGTTTAACAACTTGGCAAAAAAAGAACAACTCATCTTGTGCTCTGAAAACTCAGTTTTCATAATACAGTAAACATTCAAAGTTATCAATTTGGATATATTCAGCATTTTTTTTAAACATATTAAAATGCCTGTGATGCATAACATGGCCACTAGAGGTCCCATGTGTACAGTGTTGCTGGAGGCTCTTCCTGTGTGTTGTATATTGGCCATAGACATTAGATAATTATGGACGTGTCACACTGTTAATCTAATTTCTGTGCCCCTCGGTGTCCCCCACCCTCCATTCTGCTGCAGCACCCCATGTGCAAAAATGTACAGGTTATAGCTGTATTTTTGTTCTCCCCTTTGTCCACATTTTTTGGCTTCGCTACCTCCAGTGTCCATAGCTGTGTAGACAAGGATATTCGGAGTCTGCGGGTTTCGGAGCTAAATATTTATCAGTACATTTATCCTGCATCATTACCTTTCACAAACCTTGTCTGCTTGTCTTTTGGAGCAGCCATGATCCAAACTCGCAGCCGCTGGCGAGTGCCAAGTGAGTGACATCAGCATTGTGATTTATGTCACCGGTGTTGGGAGTTATGATTAATTCCACTTTTATGATGCGGATAACATCTTTGTTATTAGCACTTAGCGCACATTACAACTTGTTTTACGCTCTTCCATTAACCTCTCACCTTGCGTGGATATCCTGTTCCTGGCTCCTCTGATGGATGTATGCACCGCAGTTTACCCACCGGTCCATCAATCCATGGAACAAACGTGCAACCGCGTGGAATCAGCCACTATGGGGAATAATATCAGCCCAGATAGTTCAGTCTATTTAGATAAGACCTGAAACAATCTGCTCCTGCCAGTCATGTCAGGCTCGCCGGGGCGCAGTGGCTGAATCCGCTTTGTTCAACATATCTTGGTTTAAAAGTTTTTGACCCCCAACTGACTTATAGATTGTGCTTTATCGGCTGCAGCCTCTGAGCTACTGAAGAAGGGTGAAGCTGTGTTACTAAAATTGCTTACTCATTTCAGTGTAAGCAGGTTGCAGATCACCAGAGGAAGGAGCAAAATACTCATTCATTGGGTGAAATGCTCTCTTGTGCTGCACAAAAGTTGATCTTTCTTGGCAGCGCTTCATCTTGTGTAAATAGCACCTGTGCTGCCGAGAACAATAGCAGCCTATACATACTAAACGACTTATTACAAGTCGTTCTGGGCGCATCTGAAGCGCAGTCTGCCTGTGTAAATAGGATAGTAAATGACTGCAGATTGCTACATATTTATCAGGAGTCATTTAACACCCAAAAATTAGGTGGTGTCAATGTTCATTTAAGGTCCCTCATACACATTAGACCAGGGATGTCAAACTCAAATACACAGAGGGCCAAAATTAAAAACTTTGACAAAGTCGTGGTCAAACCTTGATATTTATAAAAAAAACATGTCTACAATTGAGTACGTTTTTCCTTATCATTCCTTACAGAATAATGGCCCCACATAGTCCTCCATACAAAATAATGGGTCCACATAGTCCTCCATACAAAATAATGGGTCCGCATAGTCCTCCATATAGTATAATGGCTCCACATAGTCCTCCATACAGATTAATGGCTCCACATAGTCCTCCATACAGAATAATGGGTCCACATAGTCCTCCATACAGAATAATAGGTCCACATAGTCCTCCATACAGAATACTGGGTCCACATAGTCCTCCATACAGAATAATGGGTCCCACATAGTCCTCCATACAGTATAATGGCCCAACATAGTCCTGCATACAGTATAATGGCCCCACATAGTCCCCCATACAGAATAATGGGTCCCACATAGTCCTCCATACAGTATAATGGCCCCACATAGTCCTCCATACAGAATAATGGCCCCACATAGTCCTCCATACAGTATAAGGGCCCCACATAGTTCTCCATACAGTATAATGGGTCCCACATAGTCCTTCATACAGTATAATTGGTCCCATATAGTCCTTCATGCAGAATAATGGCCCCACATAGTCCTCCATACAAAAAAATGGGCCCCACATAGTCCTCCATACAGAATAATGGGCCCCACATAGTGCTCCATACAGTATAATGGCCCCACATAGTCCTCCATACAGAATAACAGGTCCCACATAGTCCTCCATACAGTATAATGGCTCCACATAGTCCTCCATACAGTATAATGGCTCCACATAGTATAATGGCCCCACATAGTCCTCCAAACAGTATAATGGCCCCATATAGTGCTCCATACAGTATAATGGCTCCACATAGTCTTCCACACAGTATAACAACCCCATATAGTGCTCCATACAGTATAATGGCCCCACATAGTCCTCCATACAGTATAATGGCTCCACATAGTCCTCCATACCGAATATTGGGTCCACATAGTTCTCCATATAGTATAAGGGTCCCACATAATTCTCGATACAGTATAATGGGTCCCACATAGTTCTTCATACAGAATAATGGGCCTCACATAGTGCTCCATACAGTATAATGGCCCCACATAGTCCTCCATACAGAATAACAGGTCCCACATAGTCATCCATACAATATAATGGCTCCACATAGTCCTCCATACAGTATAATGGCTCCACATAGTCCTCCATACAGTATAATGGCCCCATATAGTGCTCCATACAGTATAATGGCCCCACATAGTCCTCCATACAGTATAACAACCCCATATAGTGCTCCATACAGTATAATGGCCCCACATAGTCCTCCATACAGTATAATGGCTCCACATAGTCCTCCATACAGTATAATGGCTCCACATAGTCCTCCATACCAAATATTGGGTCCACATAGTTCTCCATATAGTATAAGGGCCCCACATAGTCCTCCATACAGAATAATGGGCCACACGTTAAAAAAATTAAAATACATCTGCCACTACGGCATCCAGGATACCGATACAGTTGAAGGGGATAGAGGGGGGCAGTGCCAGCGACGTGGGCAAAATATAATCACCCCGTGGGCCAAATTTGGCCCACTGGTAAGAGTTTGACATTTGTGCATTAGACTAAAGCTGGTGTAACTTGGGCATGGGCAGTAGTAATGGACTAAATGAGCATAATCCACGCCCCGCCACAGTACAGGAAAATGGGGGTCCAAGCTGGGAGTGTGCTGATGTTACCTTGGCAATACACCTCTGCAGACCGCATGCTAATAAGAAGTATATACATCAGATACCAGGCACAACACTTTACGAATACTTCTGCACAATCTAGTCAGGAACTTTACATACATCACTTTTGTTACATATTACATAAGTCCAGCAAACCATTAAGGGAACCTCCATATTCCCCTGTGAGGATTGCACGGGTCGAGGTATGTCATTATGGCCCCTAACAGCTAGTCTCAACTTCCAGTTGATTTGTGAGGACCTCACTGGCTGAGGTGCGTCGGTACGACTCCTATTTCTCTCAAAGTCCATTTGATGAGGAGTGGACCACATGCTATACCACTGCATCTTCATCTCTCCATTGGAAAACTCCTGTCCCAATATGGCGACAACTCAAGCTTCTTCTCTAGTACAGATAATTGTTTTCTTAAGACCCACTTGCCTGAGATATGGAATCCTTTCTTCCTTCCATCTGCTGAGTCCTTGCTGGCCCCTTGCCTGAGATAAGGAATCCTGCTGCCGCTTAATCTTGGTTTCCTTCAGAAAGTGCTATCTTATATACGGTGGTCTCCCCCTGTTCGCACACTAACACCAGTTACAATGCAAGTCTGTGAGCAACAAGACCATAGGTCTGTTCACTTCTCAATTCTTCTCCCTATCTGACTAATCAACTGGAAGTTTCATTCCTATGTGTCCATGTAACTTCCCACTTTGGGCTGGTCCCAACTATTAACCATGTCTGCTGCTAACCAACTGTTGCTGGGCACAAAATAGATAAAACAACATTTCAAACTGGCAATGCATTATATAATCATAGGATCTTTAAGGGGGTGTGGCCAGAATCTCCACTCCTTTACATTGGCTGAACCCACCCACATCCACAGGTTCAGCTGACAGACTAATGTGTATGGGGGCGCCGCTAACTGATTCTTGGGAGAGATGTGAATCAGGCATTTCTGATTTTTGACTACCGATCGCTTTGTTCTCCCAGAGATGAGCCACCGGCCGCCAGCAGAGTTGTCTGTTGGGGGCTTTTTTTTATAGTGAACATAGGAATGCCCCTATGTATGGGACAGACGGCCGAGATAGCTGTTGGCCAAACAATCGGCCGAATTATCGGCGAAAATGCACTGAAAACACATTTTTTCCACTAATCCAGTTTTATGGGGAAAATCCACACATAAAACTCAGCTTACCCACAACAGAAAATGACATGTTGTGGATTTCAAACACACACCACACTGCGTAAAAACCCCCACAGACGGCATGAGATTTCTATGAATCCCATCTACTTTGCTTGATCTGCAAGACACTGCATTTTTGATGCAGTGAAAATATTCAGCGTCAAAAACTCATTGTGTGAACACAATCTGAAAAAGCCTTTGTAAAACCATCCCTTCTATCCCAGTACCTATGTACCTTTTTGGAGGTACTGATCATAATTCTGTACAACACAGACCCCCTGAGACCCTACTGTATGCTCCTACTCCAATTTCATACATATGTTTTTTGTTACACTCTGTATGCATTTTGTACGCTTCTTCGGATGCTGAATGTACAGGATGCATTGGTAAAAGTAGAGAATATATGCATAACAATCAATAAAGAAAAAGGAAAAGCTGCACTCACCGTACCGGTAAAAGTACTTATCCTTTATTTCATGACGTGAATAATAACAATGGCAAGCAGGGGGTGCGGGGAGAGAAGACGGACAACTGGTTCTAGCGCGAAACGGCTGTTGTCCGTCTTCTCTCCCCGCACCCCCTGCTTGCCATTGTTTTTATTCACGTCATGAAATAAAGGATAAGTACTTTTACCAGTACGGTGAGTGCAGCTTTTCTTTTTTTCTTTATATATTGCTACGAATTTTGTTGATTGAGCTTTGCACCACCTATATCGTAATTGCTGGAGCAGGTTGTTTGTCCACTTTGCCTAATAGGTTGTGCAGATATTCTTCTTATTTATGAATATACAGTATGCATAAGATGGTTCCGTACAGAGGCAACATATAGCAGAAGAATCCCTACAGCTCTATAATGTTGATGTTACAGCCGCCATCCGACATCTGATGACCTGTGAATTACACTCCTGTATGTTCTTTTTCCAAACCTCAGAGGTCAGTTTTCCTCTTGCTGTTGCATACACTGTGTGCTGTCCTACCTTACTTATCATCTTAAGTCTAGGATTTCTATTCCAGTCACATATATATAAGTGTAGATATAAATGCTGAGCGTTTCTTTTGGTATTGCATTAATTGGCTCTTTCCTGGCAGCTAATTTACCATAAACTTGTTAGCTGCTTGGAAATGCCCTGTGTACTTGGATTTATGGCTGAAGTCAGATGGTCTGTAGTGGCGCATTATACAGGAGGATTAGGTATGGTTCCCAGTAGTCTTTAAATAAATCCTTACTTCTCAGACTCCAGTCACCGAACGCCGATCATCACTGCGCTCCAGAGGTTGAAAGCTGCACCCAGGACCTCATTAGTGTTCCCAAATTTGAAAGGTTTGTTCACCCTGCAGTCTTAATCCAGTGAAGGGAAAAACTGCTAAAAAGTCAATGTCAATTCCTTCCTTATTCTGTATATGAAATCAGCATTAATCTGCAGATCAATGCGCGAGAAGTCCCAGAAATCACTGCACCTCACATGTACTATTATGTATTAGAAGAAATACGCTGGCACATATGTGTGTAAATGTACCAGTGTAAAGCCCAGATCACCTCTGATCCCCACTCTACAGTTTACATATAGAATTAAACTCCAGAAGTGCAATCACTATGCATTAAGTAACTTATCTACTACTGAAAGAACTACATCCTTATTATACTTCAGAGCTGCATTCACTATTGTGCTTGTGGTCACTGTGTACATACATTACAAGACTTATCCTATATTATACTCCAGTACTGTACTGATCCTGAGTTACATCCTGTATTATACTATAGAGCTGCACTCACTATTCTGCTGGTGGAGTCACTGTGTACATACATTACATTACTTATCCTGTACTGATCCTGAGTTACATCCTGTATTATACTCCAGAGCTGCACTCACTATTCTGCTGGTTGAGTCACTGTGTACATACATTACATTACTTATCCTGTACTGATCCTGAGTTACATCCTCATCCTGTACTGATCCTGAGGTACATACATACATTACTTATCCTGTACTGATCCTGAGTTACATCCTGTATTAAACTCCAGAGCTGCACTCACTATTCTGCTGGTGCAGTCACTGTGTACATACATTACATTACTTATCCTGTACTGATCCTGAGTTACTTCCTTTATTATATTCCAGAGCTGCACTCCCTATTCTGCTGGTGGAGTCACTAAGTACATACATTACATTACTTATCCTGTACTGATCCTGAGCTACATCCAGTATTATACTCCAGAGCTGCACTCACTATTCTGCTGGTGGAGTCACTGTGTACATAGTTACATTACTTATCCTGTACTGATCCTGAGCTACATCCAGTATTATACTCCAGAGCTGCACTCACTATTCTACTGGTGGAGCCACTGTGTACATACATTACATTACTTATCCTGTACTGATCCTGAGTTACATCCTGTAGATCTTTTTATTATAAAAATGAAAAACATAACAATAATAAAAACAGAAACATAACAAAATTAATAACCACAAAATAAACAATGTAATGAAACTGGTCCAGCCGCTCACTCACCCCCCACACACACATACTGTATTATACATATATACAGAATAACAACTACTTACACTATGACATCTGGTCCGGTTACCAAACAAAATAATAACAATATAATAAGTAAAATAAACAATAGCCGACAAAAATATATACAAACTAATATATACATATACATTTTTTTTATTTTTTAAATATATATATTTTTTTGAAATAATATAAAATAAATACTAACTATACAAATATATACAAGCACCCCACACTCAAGCCCACCAGTCCCAACCCCGGCACTGACCTGAGAGCTGGTCTTGCGTCTCATGCCTCACTCCATGTCCAACGTCCATAGGCCAGATCAGGCAGTGCCAGTTTTTCACCCAAATAATCAGTGTCCCACAAGATGAACCAACCTCCCCCCTTTTCCCACCACCGAACGTAACACCTACACCCAAATCCATATCCTTATATACAATATATACAAAAACAAACAATACAATAACCAAAACTGACAAAGCCCAAGTTTGGTGCCTGCAGCCCTACATCACTGTCTACTGATCAAAACAAAAATCTATGGTGTCAGCAGCAGCCCACCACCAGGAGAGGAGCTGACCAGACTAGGGCACACTAAAAGAAAAGCCCCTGCAGAGGAGAGCGGCCCTTCGTGTACTCAGTCTCTCATACTCCAGAGAACGCACCTTCACCAGGTCACCGAGTATGGTTCTAAACACATCGTCCACTGGGAGGATTTTCCGTTGCGTCAATACTAAGCACCATGCGTTCCACGTGTGATACCTAACCACTGCGCTAACTAGAAATAAGGTGCAGTGGTCCCAACCACCCAGGTCTCCGAATGCCCCATAGGCCCATTCCGTATAAGAGAGACCGGCCAGCCAGACAACGAAGCAGGAAGTGGTCCATGCTTTCCAGCATGGTACCACAATGCTCCCTATGACAGTTCCTGTCCTCAGAGCTCCTACACTTCAGATTGTCCCTCACACACAGTTTCCCATGGAAGCAGTGCCAAGCCAAGTCCCAAAACTTCGAGGGGATCCTGATAGAATTCAAAAGATGCAGACCCACCCCAAGATCCTGACTTGGGCCATCCCTGAGCGCCAGAGGCCTCTGAAAATGGGTCAACAGAACCCTTTTGTCAAGGAGCTTCATTGGTAGAGTCCTGACCTCCCACATTCCCAGACCCCACCGGCGAATTACCTTCAGAACCACGGTAGCGTAAGCCGGGAGATGTCCATGCGGTGTGCGTAGATCCTTCACTTGCCCTCCTGTCTCCCATTCCTGGAAGAAAGGCTGAAACCATCCCTTACAGGAGAATACCCACGGAGGAGCCCTCTCTTTCCAGAGGTTTATCATATTGATCTTAATGAAGGTATTCACAAGGAATACCACAGGGTTGACCATACCCAACCCTCCTAGTCTCCTCGTACTCGTCGCGTTTTTTTTTTGGCATCTCCACCACCTCTCCATACCGACCAAGCCACGTTATAATGTTATAACAAGAAAGCGACTCGTTACGAGTCATCACGGTCACTTTCTTGATCTGGTTTTGGCGAGACACTGCCTGAACGGCAAAGTCTCGCCAGCCGGGCTCATTCTTTGCCAACTCATAATTCGTCCAGAAGAGCTCAAGCCTCTCCGGCCGAACAAAGCAGACATCAAACTCAGGCATGGAATAGGGATGTATCAAGGCGTAGATGTCAATCGCCTTGAAGCCCATCCTCAGCAGGAGCTCCACAACTTTAGACCTTGGAGGACATGCATCACTGCCCCTCCACCGAAGGCGGACCACATTCCTACGCACACTGCCTGGCCCGGCTGTTGGGAGGGACCACACTGTATCCCCCCCCTTTTTGCTCTCGGAAGGCCCCGAGGCCATGCCTCTCTATCCAGAAGGATAGATCAACCTCTCGACCCTCTACCATTAGTGATCTCTCCCCCTTCTTTAGAGCCTCCAGAAGGCGCCGTTGCAACATGCCGTCCCCAAAGCCCGGAGACGAGGAGGATGCCCTATTTGCCCCGGAGGTGACACTGGCATAACTCTGGACAGGTGTTGCCACCACCGGGGGGGCAACCGGACCAGTGACTACATCAGCCCCAACAGCATCACCATTACCCACCTCCATCTCACCCTCCACCAAACCAGCAACCACACCACTAGACAATGAATTGGCCTCATTCACACCCACCACCACATTCATTCCTGCTGGACCAGTAACAATGGTGGATGACATTTTGACCTCAGCATCATCAGGCACAAGGGGCTCAGTCACCGCCATAGAACTGGAGGCGACCTCACCCCCGGTCTTATGTGTGCCCTCCACATCATCAGTCGGTAATTTCTGTTTGGCATTCGGTATAATGCGCCGCTGATCTTTAGCTGCTGTGAGGCGCCGCTGATCTCTAGCATCAGGATCCTCCGGACCAGCGGCCCCAACACAAAATAGCACCTTCGTGGGAGGACTGGAACGCTCAGCCCCGACAGCCCCCTCACACTGCTGCCGCTCCCCAACTAAGTGATCAGCGGCAACAGTATTCAGAGGCGCCGAGGCTACCGGAGCTGCCCCCAACACCGGGCTGCTCCCCTCTCAAACTGAGGAGCGCACCACAGCATCGTGGCCTGACCGAATGCCCGCCGCCAGGCCGCCCTCACTGTCCAGCCTCTCGGCTGATGCACCTTCTGCTGCGTCCCCGCTACTACAAGCAGAGACGAAGCTCTGCGCCTCACTACCACTCTCTGTAATCTCCCCGCGCCTTTGCACCGCATCCACAGCAGAACCCGGGCTGGGCTGGGCAACGGGGCTTACACAGCGAGCTAAGCCTGCCGCCGACTCAGGGGGTACAGGGAGGGGGGCATATACGTATCTTACCGCTTCCTGCAGCTTTGGCTTGGTCTTCTTAGCCATTTTGTGGCCCCCAGGTGCCTCTTCTGGTAGATCATCACCAAGATGGAAGTTTTGGAGGCACACTGGGGACTCCAGGAGTTTTATTTCCGCCATTAGCACCCCTCCCTGGCCGCTGCTGTCACTGTCCTCCCCAGAGCCGGCAGAACTGCGACCGGATGTCATTGTCGCTTGTCCTGCAGGGAGCTCGCTGCACATGGCCTGCGGGTGACTTTGCAGGTTGCCAGGTGGAGCTTTCTGCTGGTCATCACTCTCATCATCCACCTGGCTCTCAGGCTGCAGCCCCATCTGCCTTTGCTCTCTGTTATCAGCCATTTCTCTGAATCGGTCTTCATTAATTAGTTTTTCCTTGAATGGACCACTCTGCTCTCTGATGGTAGCTTTCCTTAGTTCCAGCACATTAATCTCACTGGTGAGCCTCTTTACCTCCGCCTGGAGTTTAGCCTTCCTCGATTTGGAGGCACCTGCAGCTTTGGCGCTTGTGCAGCGCAGCTCTTCCCAGAGCCTCCTGACGAGCTTACTTGCATCTTCATACTCACGGAGGTGGCTCATGACCGGGAGGCATAGGTGGACACAGACTCCCGGGGACTTTGAATCGCCCAACCTTCCTCCTCAGTGAGGTCGGCCTCACCTCCGTGAGCACTCATCTTTCCTCCAGAAGGAGCGCCGTCATGCACGCTGTCAGGCTTACCCTCCATGCTGGAAGCCTTGCGGCTTCTCTGGGTCTCCACAAACCCAGGGGGAGTAGGAGCCACATTGCTACGACTCATGGTGGAGCGTCTCACCCACGAGTCCTCCGATGTGCAGGCCGGTTGCTGGTTTCTCCTGCCCCCCACCGGCCTGGTTCGGGAAGCAGAAGCCTGGGACTTGGCTCCATCACTCATCCCAGGAAACCCACTCCCTCCCTGGGTAGGAGAGAGAGCAGATCCCCAGGTGGAGAGGTGTTGGTTCTCACAGACCTCAGGAGCACACAGCAGGATCTGCAGCCACCACACCCACAATTACCACAGTGAGCAACAGCTGATCAAAGCTGCACTCACTATTCTGCTAGTGAAGTCACTGTGTACATAGTTACATTACTTATCCTGTACTGATCCTGAGTTACATCCTGTATTATACCCCAGAGCTGCACTCACTATTCTGCAGGTGGAGTCACTGTGTACATACATTACATTACTTATCCTGTACTGATCCTGAGTTACATCCTGCATTATACTCCGAAGCTGCACTCACCATTCTGCTGGTGAAGTCACTGTGTACATACATTACATTACTTATCCTGTACTGATCCTGAGTTACATCCTGTAGTATATTCCAGAGCTGCACTCACTATTCTGCTGGTGCAGTCACTGTGCACATAGTTACATTACCAAGTTTAAGAGCGGTCTTCGCTTGAAACGTGTCTGGTAGCGCACCCCTTCTTGGTGCCCCTGTGTTTCCCTTTCAGTATTGTTTTTCTACCAGCTGGAGTTACATTATTGCCATTTGGATATTTTTTAAAAAAAATTCTAAATAAAAAACATTTGTTTTTACTATTGGAGTCTGTGGAGCTGGATCATCGTCTTTCCTATTACCTGTCTACTGAGCGCAAGCAGCAGCGCTGATCACGAATCCCGGAGACACCCAGCTGGTTCATGGAGGTGAGCTGTTTTGTTTTTTTTTCTCTTTCCATACATTACATTACTTATCCTGTACTGATCCTGAGTTACAGCCTGTATTATACTCCAGAGCTGCACTCACTATTCTGTTGGTGAAGTCACTGTGTACATACATTACATTACTTATCCTGTACTGATCCTGAGTTGCATCCTGTAGATCTTTTATTATAAAAATGAAAAACATAACAATAATAATAACAGAAACATAACAAAATTAACAACCAGAAAATAAACAATGTAATGAACTGGTCCAGCCGCTCCCTCTCTCCTCACACACACATTATACATATATACACAATAATAACTACTCATACTACAGACTTCTGGTCCGGTTACCAAAGAAAATAATAACCACAAACAATAAATAAAATAAACATAAACAAAATAAACAATAGCTGACAAATATATACAAACTTTTTTTTTTTAAATTAATATAAAATATATACTAACTATACAAATATATACAATACTAAACAAAACACCCCACACTCAAGTCATTTTACCCAAATAACCAGTGTCCCTGAAGATGAACCCACCTCCCCCCTTTTCCCACCACCCAACCTAACACCTACACCCAAATCAATATATACAATATATACAGAAACAAACAATACAATAACAAACAATACAATAACCACAACTAACAAAACCCAAGTTCGGCGCCTGCAGCCCTACATCACTGTCTACTGATCAAAACAAAACAAAAATCTATGGTGTCAGCAGCAGCCCACCACCAGGAGAGGAGATGACCAGACTAGGGCACACTAAAAGAAAAGCCCCTCCAGAGGAGAGCGGCCCTCCGTGTACCCAGTCTCTCATACTCCAGAGAACGCACCTTCACCAGGTCACCGAGTATGGTCCTAAACACATCGTCCACTGGGAGGATTTTCCGTTGCGTCGATACTAAACACCGTGCGTTCCACGTGTGATACCTAACAACTGCGCTAACTAGAAATAAGGTGCAGCGGTCCCGACCACCCAGGTCCCCGAATGCCCCATATGCCCATTCCACATAAGAAAGACCGGCCAGCCGGGGCCACCCAATGGAGGCGCCCACCCTGTTGTGCACCTCTGTGTTAAAGGGGCAACGAAGCAGGAAGTGGTCCATGCTTTCTAGCATGGTACCACAATGCTCCCGAGGACAGTTCCTGTCCTCAGAGCTCCTACACTTCAGATTGTCCCTCACACACAGTTTCCCATGAAACAGAGCCAAGCCAAGTCCCAAAACTTCGAGGGGATCCTGATAGAATTCAAAAGATGCAGACCCACCGCAAGATCCAGACTTGGGCCATCCCTGAGCGCCAGAGGCCTCTGAAAATGGGTCAACAGAACCCTTTTGTCAAGGAGCTTCCTTGGCAGAGTCCTGACCTCCCACATTCCCAGACTCCACCGGCGAATTACCTTCAGAACCACGGTAGCGTAAGCCAGGAGATGTCCATGCGGTGTGCGTAGATCCTTCACTTGCCCTCCTGTCTCCCATTCCTGGAAGAAAGGCTGAAACCATCCCTTACAGGAGAATTTACAGGAGAATACCCACGGAGGAGCCCTCTGTTTCCAGAGGTTTGCAATATTGATCTTTATGAAGGTATTCACAAGGAATACCACAGGGTTGACCATACCCAACCCTCCTAGTCTCCTCGTACGGTAAGTAACCTCCCTCTTGACCAGGTTCAGTCTATTCCCCCATAACAGTTGGAAGAGCAAACTGTAGACCCGAGTCCAGAGAGGCTCCGGCAAGATGCACACACTGCCCAGATAGACCAGCAAAGGGAGCAGGTAAGTTTTGATCAGGTTTACCCTTTCCCTTAGGGTCAAAGACCAACCCTTCCATTGGTTCACCTTCTGAGTGGCGATCTCTAGCCTGCTGTCCCAATTTTGTTTGGGGTAATCCCCCTGGCCAAATTCGATGCCAAGAACTTTTGCAGAGACTCTGGGTCCTGGAAGGGTGTCCGGGAGATCAAAACCAGAATCTCCTCCTCCCAGCCAGAGACTCTCACACTTATCCCGGTTGATCTTAGACCCGGATGCCTCCGAGTAGCGATTTACCTCTGACATCAGCCATTCTGCCTCCCCATCAGAGGAAACAAAAGCGGTGACGTCATCGGCATACGCTACCACTCTCAGAGTGGCTTCCGGTGCTGCCCGGTCCATCCCGATCCCAGCCAACGGTCCACGCTCCACCCTCCTAAGAAGTGGGTCAATCGCAAACACGTACAGCAGTGGGCTCAAGGGACAACCCTGGCGAACACCACACCCAACCTCAAAAGAGCTGCCAATCCAACCATTCACAAGCGGTCCAATGACAGCATGTACCCCTTCCAGTGACCAGCCCTACCCTGCTCCACAGCCTCTCGGACACAGAGTACAGCACTAATCGTACTGCGGCCCGGAACAGAGCAATGCTGGGCTCCTGAAAGGAGTCGGGGCACAAATTTCACCAGCCGATTAAACAGCACCTTTGCCAAAACCTTCCTGTCTGCATTGAGAAGCGCTGTGGGACGCCAATTCTCAATGCAAGATGGGTCCTTACCCTTTGACAAGATGATCAGGGCAGACCTCCTCATTGACTTTGGCAGAGTGCCCGAGGAAAGACACTCATTGAATACCTCAGTCAAGAGGGGAACCAAGGCGTCCTTAAAGGTCTTATAGAATTCAGATGTTAAGCCATCAGGACCGGGAGATTTCTTCAGGGCAAGCCCTTCAATCGCCAACTTAACTTCCTCTTCCCTGATCATCTCTGTCAAAACGCCAAGAGAGGGGTCTACCCCTGGTTCGGGGACATCTTCAGCCAGAAAAGCCGACATCTCATCCCAATCCAGATCCCTCTTCCCCAAGAGGTGCGAGTAGAAGGATCTGACGACCTCCAGGATCCCTGATCTGGATCTTCACTGACATCTTGCAGTTTCTGTAAGGGTCGGGCGAGCGGTACTTCCCGTAATCCCTCTCAAAAACCAAAGATGCGTGTCTATCATACTGACACCTCATTAGCAAAGATTTCACTCTGGAGATCTCCTCGCGGCTTCCTCCAGTTGAGACAAGATGCTCGAGTTTCCTCCTCAGGCCCTGATACAGGCGATACCTGTCCAGGCTCCTGAGGCTCGAGAGCTGGCGGAAGAATCTTGCCACCCTTTTCTTGAACATCTCCCACCACTCTGACTTACTACTACAAAGATCCAGTAAGGGTACCTGGCTCTGAAGAAAATCCTCAAAGGACTGTCTTATCTCCGCTTCTTCCAAGAGAGACGAATTGAGCCTCCAAAAGCCTCTTCCCATCCTTGGGGTCTCTGTAACATTCAGGGAAAACAAAATCATACAGTGATCGGAGAACTCCACCTCAACAACAGATACTGCTGAAGAGACGGCTTCCTCCTTTAAATAAAATCTGTCTATCCTGGACCTACAGTTACCTCTATGATAGGTGAACCCCTCGTGGCCTGGGGTGTGCCGGATGTGGACATCCACCAGGCGAGCCTCACTAGCTATACTATTAAGGGCGACGCTATCATAAGTCAGTTTGTCTCTGGAACCTCCTCCATCCCGGGGCCTCGTGACAGTGTTAAAGTCCCCTCCAAAGACGACCTGCCGACTCGTAAAAAGGTAGGGCTTGATCCTCATAAAGAGACACTTCCGGTCCCACTTAGATTGGGGACCATAGATGTTAATGAGCTGGAGCTCTTGTCCCTTCCTGAGGACATGTAATATCAGGCACCTCCCCATTTCTAACTCAATAACCCGTCGGCATTCTACCGGTGCGGTAAAAAGGACCGCCACTCCGCTATACGGCTCGGCCGCAAGAGACCAATAGGTGGGCCCGAGTCTCCACTCCCTCTTAGCTATAAACACCTCTGCCATATTTGGCAGCCTGGTCTCTTGCAAAAAGAAAATGTCAACTTCAACCCGGCTGAGAAAATCAAAGGCGGCAAATCTAGCCATATTTGACTTAATACTGGCGACATTAATGTACGCCAGCGTCAACGGAGTGGGTACCGCCATCATTGGTGATTGAGTTAGATGGCTTTCTTCTTCCCACTCCCCTTACCCTCTGCCTCAGAGGAGGAATCCTTCCCCCTCTTTAATGACACAGAGGTGTCCACTCCCACATTTTTCCTTCTTTTCTCGTCCTCGTCTCCGGACTCTGGGCCAGTCCCTCCCCCCAAGGACCTTGCATCTCCAGGAGAAGGAGACTCGGCGCCCCCTGGAAGCTCCGCCGAAGCCGGAACCTCACCCTCGGTCTCCTCCTCAGAGGAAGAGATGTTATCAAGGGCTTGGAACAGGTTAGAAAGACCAACCAGAGGGGAGTCAGTTTTACCTTCCTTAGGTACCTTGGTCAGAGCGGGAGAAGATGTTTTATCTCCCTTCTTTTTCTTCTTTTTGGTGCCGAGCTTACGCTTGTTCTCTAGCCACCGCTTATTATCCTTATCCATACTTTCATAGTGGGAGGATTCTGAGGCAGAGGCGGTTTCCTCCCTGTGGATCCTCCTGACCTCCTCATCCAACTCATCATCCCTCGGGGCCTCAGCAGCAAGACTGGCATCCAGGACAGGGGCCGCCCCAGTAGCCCGGGGCTCGCCCCGCTCCCTCTCCTGTCTGCGCTTGTCTAGACGCCTCAGCTGGGCCGGTGTCTTTTTATTGCTTTTCTTCCCTGGCCCCTCTGCTCCACCACCCCTGCTATTCCCCTCCCCAGCAGAATCGGCCTCACGGCTTCCTCCCACCGGGGCTTCGACTGCATTAGCGAAGGAGCGAGGACAACGGCTGAATGGGTGACCTAACTCACCACACAGGTGGCACTTAATCTCCACACAAGAGGCAGCAAGATGGCCGACACCCCCACACAACGCACATTTCTGCACAGTGCAGTTTGCACTGAAGTGTGTGGGGTCGCCGAACCTGTGACAGAGCTTCGGTTGCCCCTGGTAGAAGACCAGGATACGATCCCTACCCAGGAAGGCAGATGATGGAATGTGGGCAACCGTACCACCTGAACGCTTAAGTTTTACCATAAACGTCCAGGCCCCTGACCAGATACCAAACTCGTCGCGTTTTTTTTTGGCATCTCCACCACCTCTCCATACCGACCAAGCCACGTCATGATGTCATAACAAGAAAGCGACTCGTTACGAGTCATCACGGTCACTTTCTTGATCTGGTTTTGGCGAGACACTGCCTGAACGGCAAAGTCTCGCCAGCCGGGCTCATTTTTTGCCAACTCATAAGTCGTCCAGAAGAGCTCAAGCCCCTCCGGCCGAACAAAGCTGACATCAAACTCAGGCGTGGAATAGGGATGTATCAAGGCGTAGATGTCAATCGCCTTGAAGCCCATCCTCAGCAAGAGCTCCACAACTTTAGACCTTGGAGGACATGCATCACTGCCCCTCAACCGAAGACGGACGACATTCCTACGCACACTGCCTGGCCCGGCTGTTGGGAGGGACCACACTGTATCCCCCCCTTTTTGCTCTCGGAAGGCCCCGAGGCCATGCCTCTCTATCCAGAAGGATAGATCAACCTCTCGACCCTCTACCATTAGTGATCTCTCCCCCTTCTTTAGAGCCTCCAGAAGGCGCCGTTGCAACATGCCGTCCCCAAAGCCCGGAGACGAGGAGGATGCCCTATTTGCCCCGGAGGTGACACTGGCATAACTCTGGACAGGCGTTGCCACCCCCGGGGGGGCAACCGGACCAGTGACTACATCAGCCCCAACAGCATCACTATTACCCACCTCCATCTTACCCTCCACCAAACCAGCAACCACACCACTAGACAATGAATTGGCCTCATTCAAACCCACCACCACATTCATTCCTGCTGGACCAGTGACAATGGTAGATGACATTTTGACCTCCGCATC
Organism: Phyllobates terribilis; assembly: GCF_046119375.1. Taxonomy (NCBI): domain Eukaryota; kingdom Metazoa; phylum Chordata; class Amphibia; order Anura; family Dendrobatidae; genus Phyllobates; species Phyllobates terribilis. The sequence continues at coordinate 108,351,430 of NW_027362765.1, forward strand.
AGGCACAAGGGGCTCAGTCACCTCCATAGAACTGGAGGCGACCTCACCCCTGGTCTTATGTGTGCCCTGCACATCATCAGTCGGTAATTTCCACTGTTTTGCATTTGTAGTGATGCGCCGCTGATCTTTAGCTGTTGTGAGGCGCCGCTGATCTTTAGCATCAGGATCTTCCTGACCAGCGGCGCCAACACAGAATAGCATTTTGGTGGAAGGACTGGAATGCTCAGCCCCGACAGCCCCCTCACACTGCCGCCGCTTCTCAACTAAGTGATCAGCGGCAACAGCATTCAGAGGCGCCGAGGCTACCAGAGTTGCCCCCGACACCGGGCCGTTCCCCCCCTCCCACTGAGGAGCGCACCACAGCATCGTGGCCTGACGGAACGCCCGCCGCCGGGCTGCCCACATTGTCCAGCCTCTCGGCTGATGCACCTCCTGCTGCGTCCCCGCTACTACAAGCAGAGACGGAGCTCTGCGCCTCACTACCGCGCTCTGTAATCTCCCCGCGCCTTTGCACCGGATCCACAGCAGAATCCGGGCTGGGCTGGGCAACGGGGCTTATACAGCGAGCTGAGCCTGCCGCCGACTCAGGGGGTACAGGGAGGGGGGCATATACGTATCTTACCGCTTCCTGCAGCTTTGGCTTGGTCTTCTTTGCCTTTTTGTGGCCCCCAGGTGCCTCTTCTGGTAGATCATCACCAAGATGGAAGTTTTGGAGGCACACTGTGGACTCCAGGAGCTTGATTTCCACCATTATCGCCCCTCCCTGGCCGCTGCTGTCACTGTCCTCCCCAGAGCCGGCAGAACTGCGACCGGATGTCATTGTCGCCTGTCCTGCAGGGAGCTCGCTGCACGTGGCCTGCGGGTGACTTTGCAGGCTGCCAGGTGGGGCTTCCTTCTGGTCATCATCACTCTCATCATCCACCTGGCTCTCAGGCTGCAGCCCCATCTGCCTCTGCTCTCTGTTATCAGCCATTTCTCTGAAGCGGTCTTCATTTACCAGTTTTTCCTTAAACGGACCACTCTGCTCTCGGATGGTGGCTTTCCTAAGTTCCATCAGATGAATCTCACTGGTCAGCCGCTTTACCTCGGCCTGGAGTTTAGCCTTCCTCTGTTTGGAGACCCCCGCAGCTTTTACGCTTGTGCAGCGCAGCTCCTCCCGAAGTCTCCTGACAAGATTACTTGCATCTTCATACTCATGGAGGTGGATCATGACCCGGGAGGCATAGGTGGACACAGACTCCCAGGGTCCCTGCAGCCCCCAACCCCCCTCAGGGAGGTCGGCCTCACCTCCGTGAGCACTCAGCTTTCCTTCAGAAGGAGCGCCATGTTGCACGCCGCTGTCAGGCTTTACCTCCATGTTGGAAGCCTTGCGGCTTCTGGGAGTCTCCACAGTCCCGGGGGTAGTAGGAGCCACATTGCTGCGACTCCTGGTGGAGCGTCTCACCCCCGAGTCCTCCGATGTGCAGGCCGGTTGCTGGTTTCTTCTGCCCCCCACCGGCCTGGTTCGGGAAGCAGAAGCCTGGGACTTGGTTCCATCACTCATCCCGGAAACCCACTCCCTCCCTGGGTGGAGAGATGTTGGTTCTCAGAGAGATCAGGCGCTCACAGCAGGATCTGCAGCCACCACACCCGTAATCAGCACACTGAGCAGCAGCTGATCAGAGCTGCACTCACTATTCTGCTGGTGAAGTCACTGTGTACATAGTTACATTACTTATCCTGTACTGATCCTGAGTTACATCCTGTATTATACCCCAGAGCTGCACTCACTATTCTGCAGGTGGAGTCACTGTGTACATACATTACATTACTTATCCTGTACTGATCCTGAGTTACATCCTGTATTATACTCCGAAGCTGCACTCACCATTCTGCTGGTGGAGTCACTGTGTACATACATTACATTACTTATCCTGTACTGATCCTGAGTTACATCCTGTATTATACTCCAGAGCTGCTCTCACTATTCTGCTGGTGGAGTCACTGTGTATGTACATTACATTACTTATCCTGTACTGATCCTGAGTTACATCCTGTATTATATTCCAGAGCTGCACTCTCTATTCTGCTGGTGCAGTCACTGTGTACATATATTACATTACTTATCCTGTACTGATCCTGAGTTACTTCCTGTATTATATTCCAGAGCTGCACTCACTATTCTGCTGGTGCAGTCACTGTGCACATAGTTACATTACCAAGTTTAAGAGCGGTCTTCGCTCGAAACATGTCTGGTAGCGCACCCCTTCTTAGTGCCCCTGTGTTTCCCTTTCAGTATTGTTTTTCTACCAGCTGGAGTTACATTATTGCCATTTGGATATTTAAAAAAAATAAATCTAAATAAAAAACATTTGTTTTTACTATTGGAGTCTTTGGAGCTGGATCATCGTCTTTCCTATTACCTGTCTACTGAGCGCAAGCAGCAGCGCTGATCACGAATCCCGGAGACACCCAGCTGGTTCATGGAGGTGAGCTGTTGTTTTTTTTTTCTCTTTCCATATATTACATTACTTATCCTGTACTGATCCTGAGTTACATCCTGTATTATACTCCAGAGCTGCACTCACTATTCTGTTGGTGAAGTCACTGTGTACATACATTACATTACTTATCCTGTACTGATCCTGAGTTACATCCTGTATTATACTCCAGAGCTGCACTCACTATTCTGCTGGTACAGTCACTGTGTACATACATTACACTACTTATTCTGTACTGATCCTGAGTTACATCCTGTATTATACTCCAGAGCTGTACTCACTATTCTGCTGGTGGAGTCACTGTGTACATACATTACATTACTTATCCTGTACTGATCCTGAGTTACATCCTGTATTATATTCCAGAGCTGAACTCACTATTCTGCTGTTGGAGTCACTGTGTACATACATTACATTACTGATCCTGTACTGATCCTGAGTTGTATCCTGTATTATACTCCAGAGCTGCGCTCACTATTCTGCAGACTTCAGATTTCAAATTTCCTTTCATTCCTGCTTGTTCAGTTTCTATACAGAGCTTTCTCTGAGTATTTGCTTTTAGGAAAGTGACGTTTTTACACTTGGCTCTCTATTTTCATCTGAACTACAGTAGCAGCTCCCTGTTTTTTTTAAAAGCTCAGCTAAGCTGTTAGACAGGTGTCTGCTCACAAACAACTGACTGACTCAATAAGTAATAATAGAAAAAGAAAATAATAAGAACAAGTTAGAGCTCTTTAGTGATATATGGTGCTGCAGCAGGAGTAGACACAGATAGAAGAGAGCCCTTGTGCAAGAACTGTATATGGTGCCTTTGTATTCTAATTGCTCATAATAATGCACAATACCACCTGGTTTGGAGGTGGTAGTGGCCCCCTTACCTCTTGGGCCCCATTGAGGCTGCACAGATTGCATCAGTGGTATATCCGCCCCTATGTTGCAGACATAATATAGCTGCTAAAATGAGGCGATATTACAGCCGCATAATGTCCAGTTGTACTTCCTCTAATCTACCACTAGATGGGGTTGTGTGTCCTAGCAATGGAAGGGTTATTTATTCCCCTCGACAATGGATATTACATGGAGGTTTTTATATAATTCCAGTATAGCATTTTGTATAAAGATCATGGGCTTTCTGATGACTGCAGATCAATTTTGTAGCTGACTTTGTAAGCTTGAGAGCACATGTAGCAATAATGCTGTTAAAGTGGTTGTCCATCCTATGGGAACATTTTTATTGTTTAACTTTAATGCATGAATTTTGGGATAAAAATCATTTTTGCTATCGGGTTTCATATAAATGTTTTGCACCGCTTGCGCTCTATGGACTCTGTGTTGCACAATCTATTAATGGCTGCAGAATGAGTTAACTGAGAAACCATCAGTCAGCTCACTATGACAGTCTGACAAAGTTTGTACCTTTTTATCTGTCTTTTTCTGAGCTCCTCTCAACTAATTTATGACCACAAAACACATCAAAGTTGAATGTGCAGGGAAACAAAGAGTCTGTAAAAGCAAAACTGTGCAACATTTTTGTTGAAACCTCATTGCAAAAATTATTTTCAGCCCCAATAGATGCCTGTTAGTAAAAAATAAAGTCACCAAAAGTTGACAACCTTTATATGAGGGGTATTTATCATTCAGTATAATATGACTATTACTTTATTCTCAATATGATGAGTGTTACTAATATTTGCCAGTTTCTAATTACCAGTGGACACCACTTTGCAGGGGCATGTTGAATGTGACTGATTTAGTTCCTTTATAGTTTTGTATATAGTTCAATGGCAGCTGTAGAAGTCTGTAATCAGAGAGCTCCTCCTAGTGGTGGATGTAGGAAGCCATAATTGTATTCTTGTATTAGCCATTTCCACAGGTGACTGTTTATAGTCCAACCTCACATGTCATCTTCTCCCTCTGTGACATGTCAGACATTAGTACAAATGACACTAAACATTAAACCTGAAGTCCAGATTTTTTTATAGGTCTGATTTTTTTTCTAGATTGGATACACTTAAAGTAAACCCTAATCTGGCAATTATTACATCTGTACAGAGTTTTGGTTTCTGGAAGAAAATAAGGGATATAAGGGGTTATGTTTCTCCTTGTAGAGCGTGACATGTCTGACATGGCAGTGTAAGGAGACTTATAGGCCATGCAATGCTTCTCTGGGAAAATAAATATGCAAATTGCCTCTTCAGAAAGGAGGAGGACTATAACTGTAGTGCTACCTAGTGGAAGTAGCAATCCTATAAGTCAATATCGACCCTTTAATGAGCCTTGCAATATTAATATTAGGATTTAGGATAAAAGCCAAACCAAACTCACAATTTGCAGACACGTGTTTTGGGGTGTTGTCCTTTCTCAGTGCAAAGCATGAGATCTGATTTGGCTGTATGACAGGCCTCTGACTAGGGTATAAGGGGTAAGGTTTCTCCTTGTGGAGCGTGACATGTCTGACATGCCAGTGTAAGGAGACTTATAGCCCATGCAATGCTCCTCTGGGAAATTAAATATGCAAATTGCCTCTTCAGAGAAGAAGATGACTTGAACTCTAGTGCCACCTGCTGGAAGTAGCAATCCTAAAAGTCAATATCGACCCTTTAGTGAGCCTTTCAATATTAAAATTAGGACTTAGGATAAAAGCTAAACCAGAATCTCAGTTTTCAGACACATGTTTCGGGGTGTTACCCCTTCTCAGTTCAAAGCATGAGATTTGACTTGGCTGTATAAAAGGCCTCTGACTGGGGTCTAAGGGGTAACATTTCTCCTTGTGGAGAGTGACATGCCTGTGTAAGGAGACCTATAAGCCCTGCAATGCTAGAAGAAAATAAGAATGTTTCATTTACTGACGGTTTTCCCGTTTTTGGAAAATCCCTGTCATCTGGTTGCTGTCTGTTTTACAAAAAACAAACGGTGCTTTAGTTACCATCCCTAGTTCCAGCACTGAGTTTCCACCACTGCTCCCGGTGTCTATTATTGTTTGCAGCGCTGCAGTCAATCAGTGGTGTGTCAGAACAAGGTGCTCAGAGCCGCTGAGCCCATTGATTGTCTACAGCGCTCACATCACTTTGACAGCACTGCAGCCAATCAGTGAGCTTAGCAATTGCGCCTGAGTGGACGGCACAAGCCGCTTAGACCTACTGAGCGCACTGATTGGCTGCAGCGCTGTCAGCATGATGTCAGTACTGCAGAAAATAACAGACACCAGGAGCAGCAGTGGCAAAAAAAAACTACAGCCAGGAGGCAAGGGTTTTCTGAAAGTGGAAAACCCCTTTGATGAATCTCCTAGTACTGTACATTGGCATAAGCCCAGACAATATTACATTAGGGGTTACTGGGCGTCAAAGCCATCGTGGCCATAACTTGAGACTACAAAGCTGTAACAAATGGGATCTTGTTCTGTCTTCCTTTGAAGGGAGCGTTGAGACGGAGCCAATTCTACGAGCGCATGACCGTCCACACCGAGGAGGCAAGGATAACTGTAACCACACGACTAGTAGACGCTGGAAATAGTAATACGGCCTGTGACATACTCCATTGTGATATCCACGTCAACATATGGCCTCCATCTGACAGCTGCTCCGCAGATGTGGCAATTAGCAAACCTTATGGCCGCAGCGTTAGGATTACAGCACGCTCCCAGGCAGCGCACATTTCCCCCCCTCTCTCCATTCTTCACATTGCTAGAACTTGTGTCAAACGCGACTTTAAAGTCTCCGGCGTGAATTTTTTTTTTTTTGTTCTATTTCATCTCACAGATGATGCAGAGGAACTTTACTACAGAACAATATTAATTCAGCCGTACAGCAGATTCTTCAATTAAAAGGGGCTAATAGACAATCACAGCATAAAACGGACAGATCCGCCAAGCGCTTTTCAATTAGGTTTTCTTTTTTGCGCGTTTCTGAAAAGCAGCGCTAGATGGATATTTTACCTTGATGTTCGATGCGTTGCTGGAGATGAGAGCGGCTTTGCTTTTTCATTAGCGAGGAGAAAAGGCATATATAACGACGCATATTTAAATTATGAATCAGGTCAGTATCTGCCAACTGGAAGTAATATCAATTAGGGCTGCACTGGATCCATGCACACGGTGTCCTTATATCTAATGACAAAACTAAGACTGTTAATCTCACCAACGAACAAAGGGATAATTTAAGGCGGCAAGAAATCAAAGTATGATGTCACGAAAACCCTCGCTTTCAGCTTCTCTCCCATTTCCTTTTTTATTTTTTTCCTCCCCGGCTGTTAATATCATAATTAATAGACTTCGAATGACTTTTTTGTGGGTTACGGGCTTTCATCTGAGCATTTATTGCTGACATAAAATATAAACTTGGAGAGAGTGGGTTTGACGGAGGCAGACAGAGGGTCGGCAAGGCCCTTGTTCCGCCTTAAAAATAATAATTCAGCCTTGCAGGCTGTGTCTGATAATGCTCAATTAATGCCAGTTCAAGCTCTATAAATCTTGCTAATAGCGAGATTGAGTGTACATCAGTGGAACTAGAGCTCAATATTTGCCAGAAATGTGTCTGCTGAAAAAAAAAAAAAATGTAAAAAAAAAATGGTAACAGGAGAGGAGGTTTACTTGGAGATACTGTAAATCTGGGAAGGGTTCACAACTCTAGGTCCATTATTCAATAAAGAATATGCAGCTTAAAGGGTGTGTCCACCTTGGAATGCAACATTACAGTACATATTTATTGATGTATACACAAAACATTTGCTGACTTAGCAAATCCATTACACTACTTATCTGGTCCCAATTGTGAGTTACATCCTGTATTATACTCCAGAGCTGCACTCACTATTCTGCTGGTGCAGTCACTGTGTACATACATTATATTACTTATCCTGTACTGATCCTGAGTTACATCCTGTATTATACTCCAGAGCTGCATTCACTATTCTGCTGGAGGAGTCACTGTGTACATAAATTACATTACTTATCCTATACTGATCCTGAGTTACATCCTGTATTATACTCCAGAGCTGCACTCACTATTCTGCTGGTGGAATCACGGTGTACATGCATTACATTACTTATTCTGTACTGATCCTGAGTTACATCCTGTATTATACTCCAGAGCTGCACTCACTATTCTGCTGGTGGAGTCACTGTGTACATACATTACATTACTTATCCTGTACTGATCCTGAGGGCATCCTGTATTATCCTCCAGAGCTGCACTCACTATTCTGCTGGTGGAGTCACTGTGTACATACATTACATTACTTATCCTGTACTGATCCTGAGTTACATCCTCTATTATACTCCAGAGCTGCACTCACTATTCTACTGGTGCAGTCATTGTGTACACACATTACATTACTTATCCTGTACTGATCCTGAGTTATATCCTGTAGATCTTTTATTATAAAAATGAAAAACATAACAATAATAATAACAGAAACATAACAAAATTAATAACCAGAAAATAAACAATGTAATGAAACTGGTCCAGCCGCTCTCTCTCTCCTCACACACATATTATACATATATACACAATAATAACTACCTACACCATGACATCTGGTCCGGTTACCAAACAAATCATAACAATATAATAAACAATAACCGACAAATTATATACATACTAATATATACATTCTTTTTTTTTTTTTTTTTTTTTTAAATAAATAAAATAAAATAAATACTAACTATACAAATATATACAAGACAAAACAAAACACCCCACACTCAAGCCCACCAGTCCCTCCCCGGCACTGACCTGAGAGCTGGTCCTGCGCCTCATGCCTCAGTCCAACGTCCATAGGCCAGATCAGGCAGTGCCAGTTTTTCACCCAAATAACCAGTGTCCCACAAGATGAACCCACCTCCCCCCTTTTCCCTCCACCCAACCTAACACCTACACCCAAACCCATATATACAATATATACAGAAACAAACAATACAATAACCACAACTGACAAAGCCCAAGTTCGGAGCCTGCAGCCCTATATCACTGTCTACTGATAAATAAAACAAAAATCTATGGTGTCAGCAGCAGCCCACCACCAGGAGAGGAGATGACCAGACTAGGGCACACTAAAAGAAAAGCCCCTCCAGAGGAGAGCGGCCCTCCGTGTACCCAGTCTCTCATACTCCAGAGAACGCACCTTCACCAGGAGTATGGTCCTAAACACATCGTCCACTGGGAGGATTTTCCGCTGCGTCGATACTAAGCACCGTGCGTTCCACGTGGATACCTAACCACTGCGCTAACTAGAAATAAGGTGCAGCGGTCCCGACCACCCAGGTCCCAGAATGCTCCATAGGCCCATTCCGCATAAGAGAGACCGGCCAGCCGGGGCCAGCCAATGGAGGCGCCCACCCTGTTGTACACCTCTGTGTTAAAGGGACAACGAAGCAGGAAGTGGTCCATGCTTTCAAGCATGGTACCACAATGCTCCCGAGGACAGTTCCTGTCCTCAGAGCTCCTACACTTCAGATTGTCCCTCACACACAGTTTCCCATGGAAGCAGCGCCAAGCCAAGCCCCAAACCTTCGAGGGGATCCTGATAGAATTCAAAAGATGCAGACCCACCCCAAGATCCCGACTTGGGCAATCCCTGAGCACCAGAGGCCTCTGAAAATGGGTCAACAGAACCCTTTTGTCAAGGAGCTTCCTTGGCAGAGTCCTGACCTCCCACATTCCCAGACCCCACCGGCGAATTACCTTCAGAACCACGGTAGCGTAAGCCGGGAGATGTCCATGCGGTGTGCGGAGATCCTTCACTTGCCCTCCTGTCTCCCATTCCTGGAAGAAAGGCTGAAACCATCCCTTACAGGAGAATACCCACGGAGGAGCCCTCTCTTTCCAGAGGTTTGCAATATTGATCTTAATGAAGGTATTCACAAGGAATACCACAGGGTTGACCATACCCAACCCTCCTAGTCTCCTCGTACGGTAAGTAACCTCCCTCTTGCCAGGTTCAGTCTATTCCCCCATAACAGTTGAAAGAACAAACTGTAGACCCGAGTCCAGAGAGGCTCTGGCAAGACGCACACACTGCCCAGATAGATCAGCAAAGGGAGCAGGTAAGTTTTGATCAGGTTTACCCTTTCCCTTAGGGTCAAAGACCAACCTTTCCATTGGTTCACCTTCTGAGTGGCGATCTCTAGCCTGCTGTCCCAGTTTTGTTTGGGGTAATCCCCCTGGCCAAATTCGATGCCAAGAACTTTTGCAGAGACTTTGGGTTCTGGAAGGGTGTCCGGGAGATCAAAACCAGGATCTCCTCCTCCCAGCCAGAGACTCTCACACTTATCCCGGTTGATCTTAGACCCGGATGCCTCCGAGTAGAGATTTACCTCTGACATCAGCCATTCTGCCTCCCCATCAGAGGAAACAAAAACGGTGACATCATCGGCATACGCCACCACTCTCAGAGTGGCTTCCGGTGCTGCCCGGTCCATCCCGATCCCAGCCAACGGTCCACGCTCCACCCTCCTAAGAAGTGGGTCAATCGCAAACACGTACAGTAGCGGGCTCAAGGGACAACCCTGGCGAACACCACACCCAACCTCAAAAGAGCTGCCAATCCAACCGTTCACAAGCGGGAAACGCTCTGCCCCAGAGTACAAGGTCTTAAGCCAATCAACAAACCCCCCCGGCAGGCCATACCTCAGAAGGACAGACCAGAGGTACTCATGATTAACCCGATCAAACGCTTTTGCCTGGTCCAATGACAGCATGTACCCCTTCCAGTGGCCAGCCCTACCCTGCTCCACCGCCTCTCGGACACAGAGTACAGCACTAATTGTACTGCGGCCCGGAACAGAGCAATGCTGGGCCCCTGAAAGGAGCTGGGGTGCAAATTTCACCAGCTGATTAAACAGCACCTTTGCCAAAACCTTCCTGTCTGCATTGAGAAGCGCTATGGGACGCCAATTCTCAATGCAAGATGGGTCCTTACCCTTTGACAAGATCAGGGCAGACCTCCTCATTGACTTTGGCAGAGTGCCCGAGGAAAGACACTCATTGAATACCTCAGTCAAGAGGGGAACCAAGGCGTCTTTAAAGGTCTTATAGAATTCATATGTTAAGCCATCCGGACCGGGAGATTTCTTCAGGGCAAGCCCTTCAATCGCCAACTTAACTTCCTCTTCCCTGATCATCTCTGTCAAAACGCCAAGAGAGGGGTCTACCCCTGGTTCGGGGACGGCTTCAGCCAGAAAAGCCGACATCTCATCCCAATCCAGATCCCTCTTCCCCAAGAGGTGCGTGTAGAAGGATCTGACGACCTCCAGGATCCCTGATCTGGATCTTTTCAGGGACCCCGCAGTGTCAACCAGTCCTGTAACAACTTTACTATTCACTGACATCTTGCAGTTTCTATAAGGGTCGGGCGAGTGGTACTTCCCGTAATCCCTCTCAAAAACCAAAGATGCGTGTCTATCATACTGACACCTCATTAGCAAAGATTTCACTCTGGAGATCTCCTCGCGGCTACCTCCAGTTGAGACAAGATGCTCGAGTTTCCTCCTCAGGCCCTGATACAGGCGGTACCTGTCCAGGCTCCTGAGGCTCGAGAGCTGGCGGAAGAATCTCGCCACCCTTTTCTTAAACATCTCCCACCACTCTGACTTACTACGACAAAGATCCAGTAAGGGTACCTGGCTCTGAAGAAAATCCTCAAAGGACTGTCTTATCTCCGCTTCTTCCAAGAGAGACGAATTGAGCCTCCAAAAGCCTCTTCCCATCCGGGGGGTCTCTGTAACATTCAGGGAAAACAAAATCAAACAGTGATCGGAGAACTCCACCTCAACAACAGATACTGCTGAAGAGACGGCTTCCTCCTTTAAATAAAACCTGTCTATCCTGGACCTACAGTTACCTCTATGATAGGTGAACCCCTCGTGGCCTGCGGTGTGCCGGATGTGGACATCCACCAGGGGAGCCTCACTAGCTATACTATTAAGGGCGACGCTATCATAAGTCAGCTTGTCTCTGGAACCTCCTCTATCCCGGGGCCTCGTGACAGTGTTGAAGTCCCCTCCAAAGACGACCTGCCGACTCGTAAAAAGGTAGGGCTTGATCCTCATAAAGAGACACTTCCAGTCCCATTTAGATTGGGGACCATAGATGTTAATGAGCCGAAGCTCTTGTCCCTTCATGAGGACATCTAATATCAGGCACCTCCCCATTTCTAACTCAATAACCCGTCGGCATTCTACCGGTGCGGTAAAAAGGACCGCCACTCCGCTATACGGCTCGGCCGCAAGAGACCAATAGGAGGGCCCGAGTCTCCACTCCCTCTTAGCTATAAACACCTCTGCCATATTTGGCAGCCTGGTCTCTTGCAAAAAGAAAATGTCAGCTTCAACCCAGCTGAGAAAATCAAAGGCCGCAAATCTAGCCATGTTTGACTTAATGCTGGCGACATTAATGGACGCCAGCGTCAACGGAGTGGGTACCGCCATCATTGGTGATTGAGTTAGATGGCTTTCTTCTTCCCACTCCCCTTATCCTCTGCCTCAGAGGAGGAATCCTTCCCCCTCTTTAATGACACAGAGGTGTCCATTCCAGCATTTTTCCTTCTTTTTTCATCCTCGTCTCCGGACTCTGGGCCAGTCCCTCCCCCCAAGGACCTTGCATCCCCAGGAGAAGGAGACTCGGCGCCCCCTGTAAGCTCCGCTGAAGCCGGAACCTCACCCTCAGCCTCCTCCTCAGAGGAAGAGATGTTATCAAGGGCTTGGAACCGGTTAGAAAGACCAACTAGAGGGGAGTCGGTTTTACCTTCCTTAGGTACCTTGGTCAGAGCGGGAGAAGATGTTTTATCTCCCTTCTTTCTCTTCTTTTTGGTGCCGAGCTTACGCTTGTTCTCTAGCCACCGCTTATTATCCTCATCCATACTTTCATAATGGGAGGATTCTGAAGCAGAGGCAGTTTCCTCCCTGTGGATCCTCCTGACCTCCTCATCCAACTCATCATCCCTCGGGGCCTCGGCAGCAACACTGGCATCCAGGACAGGGGCTGCCCCGGTAGTCTGGGGCTCGCCCCGCTCCCTCTCCTGTCTGCGCTTGTCTAGACGCCTCAGCTGGGCAGGCGTCTTTTTATTGCTTTTCTTCCCTGGCCCCTCAGCTCCCCCACCCCTGCTAGTCCGCTCCCCAGCAGAATGGGCCTCACGGCTTACTCCCACCGGGGTCTCGACTGCATTAGCAAAGGAGCGAGGACAACGGCTGAATGGGTGGCCTAACTCACCACACAGGTGGCACCTAATCTCCACACAAGAGGCGGCAAGATGGCCGACACCCCCACACAACGCGCATTTCTGCACGGTGCAGTTTGCACTGAAGTGTGTGGGGTCGCCGCACCTGTGACAGAGCTTCGGTTGCCCCTGGTAGAAGACCAGGATACGATCCCTACCCAGGAAGGCAGACGATGGAATGTGGGCAACCGTACCACCTGAACGCTTAAGTTTTACCATAAACGTCTAGGCCCCTGACCAGATACCAAACTCGTCGCGGTTTTTCTTTGGCATCTCCACCACCTCTCCATACCGACCAAGCCATGTCATGATGTCATAGCAAGAAAGCAACTCGTTACGAGTCATCACGGTCACTTTCTTGATCTGGTTTTGGCGAGACACTGCCTGAACGGCAAAGTCTCGCCAGCCGGGCTCATTTTTTGCCAACTCATAATTCGCCCAGAAGAGCTCAAGCCCCTCCGGCCGAACAAAGCTGACATCAAACTCAGGTGTGGAATAGGGATGTATCAAGGCGTAGATGTCAATCGCCTTGAAGCCCATCCTCAGCAGGAGCTCCACAACTTTAGACCTTGGCGGACATGCATCACTGCCCCTCCACCGAAGACGGACCACATTCCTACGCACACTGCCTGGCCCGGCTGTTGGGAGGGACCACACTGTATCTCCCCCTTTTTGCTCTCGGAAGGCCCCAAGGCCATGCTTCTCTATCCAGAAGGATAGATCAACCTCTCAACCCTCTACCATTAGTGATCTCTCCCCCTTCTTTAGAGCCTCCAGAAGGCGACGTTGCAACATGCCGTCCCCAAAGCCCGGAGACGAGGAGGATGCCCTATTTTCCCCGGAGGTGACATTGGCATAACTCTGGACAGGTGTTGCCACCCCCGGGGGGGCAACCGGACCAGTGACCACATCAGCCCCAACAGTATCACCATTACCCACCTCCATCTCACCCTCCACCAAACCAGCAACCACACCACTAGACAGTGAATTATCCTCATTCACCTCCACCACCACATTCATTCCTGCTGGACCAGTAACAATGGTGGATGACCTTTTGACCTCCGCATCAGGCACAAGGGGCTCAGTCACCTCCATAGAACTGGAAGCGAACTCACCCCCGGTCTTATGTCTGCCCTCCACATCATCGGTCGGTAATTTCCTCTGTTTGGCATTTGGTATAATGTGCCGCTGATCTCTAGCTGCAGTTAGGCGCCGCTGATCTTTAGCATCAGGATCTTCCGGACCAGCGACGACAACACAAAATAGCACTTTCGTGGGAGGACCGGAACGCTCAGCCCCAACTGCCCCCTCACACTGCCGCCGCTTCTCAACTAAGTGATCAGCGGCAACAGCGTTCAGAGGCGCCGAGGCTACCGGAGCTGCCCCCACACCGGGCTGCTCCCCCCTCCCACTGAGGAGCGCACCACAGCATCGTGGCCTGATGGAACGCCCGCCGCCGGGCCGCCCTCACTGTCCAGCCTCTCGGCTGATGCACCTCCTGCTGCGTCCCCGCTACTACAAGCAGAGACGGAGCTCTGCGCCTCACTACCGCGCTCTGTAATCTCCCCGCGCCTTTGCACCGGATCCACAGCAGAATCCGGGCTGGGCTGGGCAACGGGGCTTATACAGCGAGCTGAGCCTGCCGCCGACTCAGGGGGTACAGGGAGGGGGGCATATACGTATCTTACCGCTTCCTGCAGCTTTGGCTTGGTCTTCTTTGCCTTTTTGTGGCCCCCAGGTGCCTCTTCTGGTAGATCGTCACCAAGATGGAAGTTTTGGAGGCACACTGGGGACTCCAGGAGCTTAATCTCCGCCATTAGCGCCCCTCCCTTGCCGCTGCTGTCACTGTCCTCCCCAGAGCCGGCAGAACTGCGACCGGATGTCACTGTCGCCTGTCCTGCAGGGAGCTCGCTGCACGTGGCCTGCGGGTGACTTTGCAGGCTGCCAGGTGGGGCTTGCTGCTGGTCATCATCACTCTCATCATCCACCTGGCTCTCAGGCTGCAGCCCTATCTGCCTTTGCTCTCTGGTATCAGCCATTTCTCTAAAGCGGTCTTCATTTATAAGTTTTTCTTTGAAAGGACCACTCTGCTCCCTGATGGTGGCTTTCCTAAGTTCCAGGCGTTGAATTTCACTGCTCAGTCTTTTTACCTCGGCTTGGAGTTTTGCCTTCCTTGGTTTGGAGGCTCCCGCAGCTTTGGCGCTTGTGCAGCGCAGCTCCTCCCGGAGCCTCCTGATGAGCTTACTGGCATCTTCATACTCACGGAGGCGGATCATGACCCGGGAGGCATAGGTGGACACAGACTCCCGGGGTCCCTGCAGCGCCCATTCCCCCTCAGGGAGGTCGGCCTCACCTCCGTGAGCACTCAGCTTTCCTCCGGAAGGAGCGCCATCTTGCACGCCGCTGTCAGGCTTTTCCTCCATGCTGGAAGCCTTGCGGCTTCTGGGGGTCTCCACAATCCTGGGGGGAGTAGGAGCCACATTGCTGCGACTCCTGGTGCAGCGTCTCACCCCCCGAGTCCTCTGATGTGCAGGCCGGTTGCTGGTTTCTTCTGCCCCCCGCCGGCCTGGTTCGGGAAGCAGAAGCCTGGGACTTGGCTCCATCACTCATCCCAGAGACCCGCTCCCTCCCTGGGAAAGAGAGAAAGCAGGTCCCCAGGTGGAGAGGAGTTGGTTTCTCAGAGATCAGGAGCTCACAGCAGGATCTGCAGCCACCACACCCGTAATCAGCACACTGACTAGCAGCTGATCAGAGCTGCACCCAGTATGCTGCTGGTGCAGTCACTGTGTACATACATTACATTACTTATCCTGTACTGATCCTGAGTTATATCCTTCGTTACACTTCAGAGCTGCACTCACTATTCTGCTGGTGGTGCCACTGTATACATACATTACATTAGCTATCCTATACTAACCTTCAAGTTACATCCTGTATTATACTCCAGAGCTGCACTCACTATTCTGCTGGTGGAGTCACTGTGTACATATATTACATTACTTATCCTGTACTGATCCTGAGTTACATCCTGTATTATACTCCAGAGCTGCACTCACTATTCTGCTGGTGAAGTCACTGTGTACATACATTACATTACTTATTCTGTACTGATCCTGAGTTACATCCTGTATTATACTCCAGAGCTGCGCTCTCTATTCTGCTGGTGGAGTCACTGTGTACATACATTACATTACTTATTCTGTACTGATCCTGAGTTACATCCTGTATTATACTTCAGAGCTGCACTCACTATTCTGCTGGTGGAGTCACTGTGTACATACATTACATTACTTATCCTATACTGATCCTGAGTTACATCCTGTATTATACTCCAGAGCTGCACTCACTATTCTGCTGGTGGTGTCACTGTGTACATATATTACATTACTTATCCTGTACTGATCCTGAGTTATATCCTTCGTTACACTCCAGAGCTGCACTCACTATTCTGCTGGTGGTGCCACTGTATACATACATTACATTAGCTATCCTATACTAACCTTCAAGTTACATCCTGTATTATATTCCAGAGGAGCACTCACTATTCTGCTTGTGAAGTCCATATTGGAATCCCTACTGGTCTGTGTTTTGGGTGAGAAGACATTTTTGGCGTTTTGAGGGTGTTATCAAGGAAATCAGACCAGAGGTGGCGGAACAGAACTTTTGGGGTTCAAAGAGGTGATCAAGGGCTTACTTTTACTGTCTTATTTTATTACTCATATTTGTCATTCTTCATAGTATAGGGCAGGCCTACACAATGTACGGCCCGCCAAAGAATGTTGTGCGGCCCACGGAGAACTTGGAGACTCCGGTTCTCCTTTTCCTGTATTCAGCTGTATTCACATCTCTCAGATGCAAATACAATTGAGCACTTTGGCTCCGGGACAGGGACAGAGAAGAGCAGCACTCATCAGCCCCTGCCCCAAAGTGCAGCAGCGTGATGAGGTCATCATGCTTTGACGTCATCACACTGCTGCCGGCGCCGCAGCGCAGAGGTGGCGAGGATGCGGCAAAAGACACTAAGTGCTCCAAAGGAGCCAGAGATTAAATATTCTATTATAGGAAGGGTTGGTGTTAGTGATATTTTTACTATGAGTGCACCTTATGGAGTAATGGGAGGGGAGGGGAGCATTGGGAATGGGGCACAGTATGCAGAGGGGCAATGTGAGAGATATTTTGGAGAGGCATAATGTGTGGGAGACATGGATAGGAGTAGTGTGGGTGGGGACATTGTGGAGAAGGGCGATGTGAGGGGAAATTACAGAGAGGGGGAGAGCGTGGGGGATATTACAGAGAGGGGCAACATGTGTGGGACATTATAGAGAGGTGCAGCATATGGGAAACATTACAGAGAGGGGCAACATGGGGTGCATTATGGGGAGGGGCAGTGTGGGGGAATATTATGGTGAGGGGCAGCATGTGGGGGAAATTTTCGGCAGATAGCACAGTGAGGGACAATTGTTTATTCAGGGGCACAACATGGGAGATATTTTTATTTAGGAGGCAGTATAATTATACTTTTATTTTTAAGGGCACCTTGCTGCTGAAGGCGGGAGCAGAGGGAAGTCTGGAGAGATGTGCTTTGGGCATGGAATCTCATTAAGGTAACTGTACTATTACAAAAGGGTTGGAGAAAAAAGAGATGGGAATGACTTCAATCAGAGAAGATGTCAACTATAAGTTACCTGGATATAAATATTTATTTGTGATACTGACGTCTCATCAGTACTGTGTTTCCTGTATGGTCCGCAGTCTGATGATGGCTGGTAACGACAACTCCCAGTTTCTCCTTACTATTGTTAAGGACCTACTGGGAGTTGCAGGTTCACGTGACACAACTGTATATGGGGCTGACCTAAAACTGCAATTGATCACTGTACTTGGTCATGTATTCATATACTGGTGGTGGTTCTGGCACTGTATTCATGTACTGATGGTGGTTTTGGCACTTCATTCATGCACTGACAGTGGTTTTGGGCTGCATTTATGTACTGAAGATAGCTCTGGCGCTGCATTCATGTTGCGACGGTGGTTCTGCAGCAGCATTCATGTACTGACGGTGGTTCTACCACTGCATTCGTGTACTGGTGGTAGCTCTGCCTACGCATTCATGTACTGATAGTTGTTCTGTCACTGCATTCATGTACTGACAGTGGATCCGCCGCAGCATTCATGCACTGATATTGGTTCTGATCATGTAGCAATCCATAATGTGCTTCATGTTAAAACCGAAAATTCCTCAAAACTTTTTCAACCAAATCCACCTCAAATGTTTTGAGATTATGAGGTGGATTTGGTTGAGCTACTGATCCAAAAACTTAGTTTAAGTTTGCGTGATTTTTTGAGAGCAGAAACTGCAGAAACTCTTCAAATCCTTCTCAAATACTGAACACTTGGGTCTGATGATGTATTAATGTACTGATGATGGTTCTGGTGATGTATTCATGTAAGTACCCCTTTAAATTTTTTTGCGGCCCTTCGCATTGGTTCATTATAACAATGTGGCTCTTGAACCAAAAAATGTTGTGCACCCCTGGTATACGGAATTGTATATAATGCAGGTGATCGTGTGTTAGTGTATACAATATAGGTGATTCCATGCATTTTATGTGGGTTTTATACAATATAATATAGGTAATTTACATATATATACCATATATATATATACATATATATATATATATAATGCTGTAAGTGACTATGTATTGAACTGTAGGATGTACAGTATATAACATATTACTGTATATAAAATAGCTCTATGTACATAATACAGGTATCTATAAAGTAGATAATATAGCTAATTGTGTATAATGTAGGTGGTTAGATATGATACAGGTGACTTTAAATGGTATACGATAGGTGAATAATATAGGAGATCGCATATAGGTCATTCTAGTGTTTGGATATTTTTTCTTTACCTGTAATCTCCTAAGCGATGAATCTAGACATATAAAGCAGCGTCCTGGGATTCAAAATTTAAAAGTTTTCTCTTTGTAATGTGCTGGTTTTATAAAATAACTAAATCATAATAAATTGCCATTTAACTTCTGATGATTTATGTCCAAAAAGCCGAGAAAGCTTTGGAGTCTTGTCATTCACCATTATATGAAATATAGAATTAAATAACATGTGTAATAAAGACTATAAGCCGCCTGTCCAGAGACATTATTTGCAGTCTAATGGCTGACAATATTCATAGATTTAGCAGTACTACCCAAAGGCATGACAGAACTATAAAGTTTTGTTACTCTGATGGAGCATTTTAAGATTATACTGACAAGGATTTCCAGAAGGAAAGATTTATGTTCCCGGCTGGAGTTTTTTCTTTGCCTGTTAGGACAAAATTTAGCCCCTATAAATAACTGTGCTGTTCATATAATTAGTGTCATTATTGTCATATACGCTGATAGATGTGATGTAGATGGATAGATGTGAGACAGATAGATCCATACTAGATAGATATCATATAGATAATAGCTGTACATTAGATAGGTAGATAGATGGGACAGATCAGTTTGTCACTCACTGGTCTTAAATGTGTCATTCTGTCTACCTTGGCACCTCCAATGAGCCCACTGATTGGCAGCAGTGGTCACACATTGTAGATGTGATGATGTCACTGCTGCAACCATGTCAAGAAAGACTAGCAGAGAGCATCGGAGAGGCGACTCTGAAGCTTCAGGGCTTCAGTAGGGAAGCATATAGTAAATATGCTTACTTTATTATTTTACAGCATAACCAGCCTTGGACCTTGTTTTTAATGAAACTGGACAACCTGTTAATGGATTCTGTTGACATTTTCATTTTGACTACAACAATAGTTCTACAGACTATACTAATATTGCCGAAAAAAAACCTGCAAACCCTAAAGAAAACACCCAAGCACAAGTGTGAACAGATCTTCATCCATTGGGCTTTCTGATTGATTTATTGGTTGCTGCTGTTTATTCAGTTGCAGCCTGCAGGAAATAAAACTGTTACTCACCTTCCCAGCACAAGTAAAGGTCCTTGCTCCCTTATTCTATGGGCGCCGTTCTCTGTAGTTGTCCATGCCAGGTTTTCCAGGTAACTCGGCAAACTCCTTTGATATCATTACCTTATGCCTTTTAAGGACCGGCTTTGGCAGAGGCCAGGTGCTTCAATATTATGTAGCATTGTCTACAGTTGCCTCAAATTTGTCAGGAATTTGCTGCTACTTCTCTTGGCTGAGCTTCAGCCAGGTGTCTGTCATCTACTCATCGTCTCCTGACTTTCATGCTACTACCAGAGACATTTCTAAGCTCAGTCCAGTTTACTACAGTGTTGTCCACACCAATCTCTCAGCAAGTTACCAATGTCTTGCACAATTTACACTTGGTCACTGCATTCAAGGTAACACATCTCTTCAAGCGTATCTCCAATTTGCTTATATTTCCTTGCCTTCCTGACATTCAACATGGCTTTGCTGGAAGATACTAGACTGCATTTACTTCTCAGTTACATTGCTGGTATTAACCAGAAGGTACCAGACTTCATTTACTTCCCAATTACGTTGCTGCTATTAACCATTGCCCTGATTGAACATATCAAACTGCATTTCCTTTTCGGTTACTTTTATGTTTAACCATTAGCCTTCTGGAAGATACCAAACTGAATTGCTGTAATTAACTGATTCCCTGTAGGAAGATACCAGTTTCCTATAGTGCTACTGCTCCTGTGCGTATCTACACACCTGACTTTACTTCATCTGTGCTACCTCCTCTGCTTGTCTGTCTACCATACTGCATACCCTCCTGTCCTCGTCCTCACTGATCCATGTGTCATTCATCATGACCAGCTCCGCTTCACCATCACTTTCAGTCGGTACTGCTCACCCAGACCTATATGACGCGCCCCCTGGGCTGTGGGGTACTCGGTGCCGGGCCGGTCGTTGCTAGGGGAGATGTCACAGTGGTGGTGACCCAGTCCGTGACCCAGGGCGGTGAATCAAAAGGGGAAATTATTTACAGGGGATTTATAGTTCTTGTATAGAGTTCGTGACACCACCTGTGTTATGCGGCTATATGGAGCCGCTGCTGCGGAGCAGATCCGATCCTCTGGAGCTGGTGTAAATGCAGCAGAGTTGGTTCAGCTCTCTACAGGTAGAGCTTAGCTCCAGGGCAGTGTAGTGCAGGGGGTGATGGCGCAGCAGCAATAATTGACAGAGACAGTGGGGTGCAGTCTTCCGGATTTACTCACAGTTCTTACTTGGCTCCTGGTTACAACTGCAGATCATAACTTCCCGCGTCGTGCTGCGTTCACCGGGCAGGGGCTCAGCCAACCCTCAGGTACCTCCGGAGTACATAATGGGACCCCCTTCTGTGTGTTCCTTCTGGCCGTCTCCCTGCACCCCACACCTAGTGTCCCAATCCAGTGACCGCGGACCTTGCCGGGTGACGTCTTCTCTGTCCCCTGGGTCCTCTATGGCCACCTTCTTGGTGAGACAGATGTGGCTTGTGGCTGCAGTACCTGAAATACTGCAGCCTCCGGTTTCCTAGCTGAATATTTGTAATTCTCACTAGTTAGGGGCCGGTCCCTCCACCGCCTGGTAGACTCGGGCGTACGGGTGGCCTCCAGCACTGCCCGTACCCATGGGATCCTTTCTTCACTCCTGGAGCCTTCTCTCTGCTCCCGTTCCTTCCTCCTCTCCTTCTTCCGGGCCTCCTCACTCAGGCCTGCGCTCTCCCTGAGCAGAGCTCCTGCAGAGCTCCTGCTCCCAACTCTTCCTCTCACTCTCTCTCCTCAGACTCGACTCCTCCACTTCACTCACTGTAGAATGTTCCACCCTCTCTTTTATATCACTTCTTTCAATGCTCCCCTGATTTTTTTCCTCCACCCACACCCACTACATGGTTCCCCCTACTTTGGTTTGTGGCGCCCCTGAGGGTACGGTCGCCACAGAGGTATAGCATCTCACTCAGAGGTGTGGTATCTCACTCTCAGGTAAGGAAGGAGTATGGCTCAGGACCCTAACACTACATCCACTACACCACATTTCCGGGGGACAGGGCGATAATGCTCCTACAGTAGAGCACAAGTGTCCCTGATCCCTGGCTGGAGTGGGGAGGAACCACTTAGAGAGGGGGAACTAAGTAGTGGGTGGGTGGAGGACGTAGTTCCGGGGAGCACTGGAGTAGGAGGTATAAAAGGAAGGAACCATCTTGGTTCAGCAGTAGAGTGGTGGAGTTCAGTCTGAGGAGAAGTGACAGGAGCAGGGGCTCTGTACGAGCTCTGCTCCACAGGCGGGCCTAGTCAGGAGGCCCAGGCCTGAGAGGAGAGAAAAGGGGAGCAAGAGAGGCTCCAGAATGAGGAGAGAAGGGACCCCAGGGGTACGGGCCGTGCAACCGCCACCCGTACGCCCGCTGCTGCCAGTAGGTAGGGGGGTCAGGCCAAGAAGGGGAACCGGGTCCCCCAGCCAGCAGAGACTACAGGGCTCAACTGGGAACCGGAGGCTGCAGCACTTCAAGTTGAGCAGGCCGTCCACACCAGCCACTAGGAAAGTAGCCACATAGGGTCAGGGAACGGAACACACGTCACCCGCTAAGGCCCGAGGACACTGGACAGAGGTGCCGCTAGGTGTGAGGTACAAGGAGAGAGGCCAGAGAGGACACACAGAAGGGGGTCCTGCTAAATGCTCCAGAGATACCTGAGGGTCGACCGAGCCCCTTACTGCGTGAGCACAGGACGCCGTGGGCTCATACACTGGCCCTGTAACTGGAATTGCTTTAACCGTGAGTAAAAGATTTGGGACTGCATCACCTGGACTGATTATTCCTGCACCGCGACACCTTGTACCATCACCACCATCATCCACTCATGCTGCCCTGAAGCTACACTCTACCTGTGGGGAGTTACATCACCTTGCTGCGCATACCACCAGCTTCAGCGGACTGCCCCGCTGCGGCGGTTACCAATAACCGCAATCAACAGGTGGCGTAGTCGGACAGTGATATTAGTGCACATAGACTACCCTGGTTTGACCCCCCTGGGTCACGGACCGGGTCGCCGCCACGGTGACTACAACCCCCAGCATCTACAAGGCCCGGCTCCGAGTATCCCCACGGCCCAGGGGGCGCGTCAGGTTCACCCCACTCCAGCCAGGGACAGGGCTCAGCAGGGAAGTGACGCATCTTGCCCCTCCTGCTGGTCTGGAGTAGTGTAGTGTTGGATGCAGGTGTTAGGGTCCCAGGCTGTACTCCTTCCTTACCTGAGAGTGAGATACCACACCTCTGGGTGAGATGCAGTACCTCTGTGGCGACCGAACACTCAGGGGCGCCACATATATCTTAGAGAATCCACCTCACCAGGTGAGCCCATATAAAAAATAATGTAAAGTATGTAAGAGTCACAGGTATTAATTTTAGAGAATGAGGGTTAAATGGAAATAAACCTTTCATATATAGTTTCATTATTTTTTCAGAAGTGTCCCCCAAGTACATAGACCAGTGATGGTGTCTCAATAAGCACCCCTCATTTCTGCACCTGTTTCAGTGGTGGAAATTGTACACGAGTTTATAATGGAGACAGTGAGCCGCTATGTGACCTGCTTTCTCTGAAATGCCGTTTGCTCTGTCAGGTGATGCAGACATTAAATATTGCAGTTCTTGTTAGCAGATATGTAGATTCTCCTGCAGCAGATAATCAAGAGGCCAGGCAGACACTTCCAGTGAAGACACATTATTGCAGCTTAATTGCATTTGTTTCCACAACTCACAAAATTTTTCTCTCTTCTCGGTCTTGTCTTTAAAATTGCTTGTTCTCTACATCTGCTGTCCCTAAAATGTCTTTGTATTCCCTTTATTATTCTCTCTAAACTTTCTTTGGTGCCTCCTGTCTCTCATTGTTTCCACTGTGTCATCAAAAACTGGCTCAGCCAGTCTGCCAATTAGCCTTTATCTGTCGGCACATTCATCAGAATTTTGAAGGGTGATTCTGAGTGACGGCACTTTAAAGCCGCGTTTGAAATGCAGCTGGGTACCCATACACAGAGAGAGCATCATTGATGTACTCTACACAGGAACGAGAATATCTTTATTTCAGCCTTTTCTCATCACTTTGCATCAAAACGTATTAACACTTGGTCCCATTGATCTCATCAGTCACACTTTTCCATTGAATGTCCAAGTGCAAGTATTAAATGCAAAAAAAGATGTTGGTGAACTGCTAAACTGAGCTTGAAAAATAATCCTAAAAGGAGCTAAGGGACTGCATATCTTAGCCCTTTCACCAAAACAAAACCATTTGGAAAATAATTCTGCTGGTCGTGGAGGAACATTGTGTAGCCTGAGAACATAAAAAGTTGCAAGTAGGGTGGTTTGTGTTAGTCTTGGACAATGTTGATATACTATATAGAGGGTCGGGGATCACTGTACCCTGAAGAAAGATGGCTCAGTTACATGGGCCAAGTTAGTTCTTAAATGCAGGTCAGGTGCTTCATCGACAATGGAGAACCAGGGAAAAGACAGAAGGAATGTGAGCAAGAGAAGAGACATAACTTTGCTCCTACTTGAACACCCAGTGTGTGGTGGGCACATGTTTAAATGCTCCAGTAGCACCAAAACAACCCAATTTATAAAAATAGCTTCTCCTACACAACACTCTTCACTGTCATGAGGACCTGAAAATGTAGAAATGTGATTACAGATCTTTACACATACAACATAACAGCACAAAAACATGCCACACAGCACACAACATCACTGCCAAGAGATAAGTCATCTTCTCTGAGCAGATGCAGACAGTTATGTACTTTGAAGTATCAGCAAATAAAGTTAGTGCCCTTTGCTCAACAAACGTAACAGTAGCATATTACATACAATGTAGTAGCATCCAGTTAGCTTGACTGGTGAACTAGCAACAGTCAGTTCAAAGTCTTTGTTGTGCCATCAGCAACCTCTAAAACATCACTGTATAGTTGAGCAGCTCCACCGATCATGCAGCTGCAGGAGCAGGGAGCAGGCTGTCATACACAGCCAAACACCCCACAGGGAAGGCAGACCAGACAGTTAGTTAATGTCACTATCTTCCCAATCGTTGTAGACAAAAGCACTAAATTAATGCTGTGTATACAATAATAGGAAGTACTAACTGTGATTCCTCCTCTGGACTCAGCGGTTATGCATTTCCACTGTAACTGGGGCTAATATACCATCCCAAGCTACAGGGGAAATCAGATTAAAGAAAAGTGTTTAAATATTGAAATGCCCACCAAAGGTCTTTTATGACTTTATAGGGGGAACAATATGTGAAATAAATGAAAAATGAATATTTAAAAAAATAAGTACAAAATAGGTAACAATATAAATAGATAAAAAATGCCACTGCCGATCCAAATCGTTTGATTTAAAAGAAAAAAAAAGCGGCCAATGCATAAAAATAATTGTGATGAGATGCATTTAAATTGTATTTTAGTTTTGCTTTTGATCATAATTTAAAAAAAAAAAACACGGACATGTATTTCCTCTGTTTTCCCACCAATATTGCCTGATATCTGCAAAACATTTACAAAAGAGAATGTGAAAACAACATAAAAATTAAGCCCCATGTATTCAAACTATTTGAATATCCAAACCAGGACAATTTTTACAGCTCTGCAAATTGCATGTGTGGCGCCCCTGAGGGTTCGGTCGCCACAGAGGTACTGCATCTCCCCAGAGGTGTGGTACCTCATTCTCAGGTAAGGAAGGAGTACAGCTCGGGACCCTAACACCTGCATCCAACACATACCAGCAGTGAGGGCAGGGCGAGATTGCTCCTAAGGGAGAGCACAGTCCCTGTTCCCTAGCTGAGGGGAGGAGCTATGTAGTAGGTGTGGGTGGAGGAAGTAGCTTAGGGGAGGCCATGGAGGAAAGTATAAATAGAGAAGCCATCTTGTTTGAGTAGAGGAGTAGTAGTGAGAAGGAACAGTCTGAGAAGGAGAAGTGTGGGAGCAGGGGCTCTGTAGGAGCTCTGCTCAGGTGGAGGGCCTGAGGAGAGGCCCAGGACTGAGGGAGAAGGAGAGAGGAGCAGGAAGGGCTCCAGGAATGAAGAAGGGACCCCAGGGGTACGGGCAGTGCTGGAGGCCACCCGTACGCCCGAATCTATCAGGAGGTGGAGGGGTCAGGCCACACAAAGGGGACCGGTCCCTCAACTAGCGGAAGACTGTACGTCTCAACTAGAAACCGGAGGCTGCAGAATTTCAAGTCCTGCAGCCAACAGTCCATACCAGTCTCTCCAAGAAGGTAGCTATAGAGGACCCAGGGGACGGAACAGATGTCTCCCGCAAGGCCCGCGGGTACCGGATTGGGACACTTGGTATGAGGTGCAGGGAAACAGCCAGAGGGAGAACACACAGAAGGGGGTCCCGCTAAGTACTCCGGAAATATCTGAGGGTGGACTGAACCCCTCCCTGAGTAAGCGCAGCACGACGAGGGAAGTTACACTGGTACCTGTAACTTGGACTGCAACAACCGTGAGTAAAGACCCTGAGGACTGCACCCCACTGTCTCTGTGATTATTATCTGCGCCATCACCCCTGCACTACAACGCCCAGCATCACCTACATCATCTACCACATTCCCTGCCCTGGAGCTAAGCTCTGCCTGTGGAGAGCAGAACCAACCCTGCTGCACCAACATCAGCTCCAGAGGTTCTGCACAGCAGCGGCGGCTCCATATAGCCACATACCACAGGTGGCGTCACGAACACTATATATAAAAACTATAAATCCCCTGTAAATAATATTCCCCCTTTTTGGATTGACCGCCCTGGGTCACGGACCAGGTCACCGCCACTGTGACATCTCCCCTAGCAATGACCGGCCTGGCACCGAGTACCCCACAGCCCAGGGGGCGCGTCACATGCACGAAAGAAACCTGAAAATGTGCCTGGTCAGGGGTAAGTGGTCTAGTCCTGAACTGGTTAAGCAGAATAATTCATTCTGCATTGGGGTATCAGTAGGATGAGGAGTTTTGTATTGGTTGGGAATAGATGGGGAAGGTGCTGGAAGTATTGAGAAGTCAAATGTGTCTTTGCTGTAATCTCTGCAGATGAGTCGTGGCTAGTGATGAGTGAGCACTAAAATGCTCGGGGGCTCGATGCTCGGGTCGAGCAAATTGGAATACTTGGGTGCTTGACCCGAGCAACGAACCCAATGTAAATCTAAGGGAAACTCGAGCATTTTTCAGGTGGCTCCCCCCGGCGGTCTGCAGAGGGCCTAAAAATTGCCCAAATCGATGGGAACAGTGCTCAAATGACATGGGAACAGCATGGGGAAGACCCCTGGAAGCATTTCTAACTCCCAGGTCACTGCTGTCAACAACGTTGTCAGAGTATTACACCACTTTTTCGGACTCACAATAAAACATACAAAAACAAAACCAAAATGGATTTTCCTGGGAAATATGTTCAGGAACATCCTTTCCAGGGTAATGACTTGTATATAAGGCAAAATAAATAACCAAAAACAAAAATACTGCTCCACAACTTGGGCTATGTTCACACGTAGCGTTTTTGATGCGTTTTTGCACTTTTGAATTGCTTTCAACCAAGACAAATGTATTCACCAGGAAATGTCATTTTAACATTTTACAACCTTATCTGGCCATGTGGTGTGTGACACATCATCAGACACATGCATACAGTGCTGAAAAGACATGGGAACAGCATGGGGAAGACCTCTGGAAGCATCTCTGACTCCCAGGTCACTGCCTAAAAGTGTGCCCATCATAAGTGATCCTAAGCGCATGCGAAGATGCCTCCCGCCATGCACCTGTCGTTGCAGACTTGCAACAATCACCGTCCACGTCCTTGTCCCACTACAGCGTTCAGTTGTCCCTATCCCATTCCTTGGAATGCAAGCGCTAGTATGCAGGCAGCCACCCACCCACAGGCTGCAATACTATACTGCCAAATTTTTGACAGCTACTTGCACTTGAAATGTGGCCTTTTAGGCTCGTGGAGGCGGAAGCTTTTCACAACCTCATGCCGGCGGCGGCCGACTGTCCATACTCGGTCCCCAGCCGCCACTATATTTCCCGGTATCGCCTCCGACTTCCCCAAGCACAGATCCCACAACATTACCCATGCCCTCCCCAGTGCACTTACTGGAAAGGACCGCCTAACCACAAACACGTGGACAGGTGAATGTGGCCAGGTATGGTACGGAGCCAGTCCACAACTTTTTTGGCTGAGAGTTGTATTTAGCTCAGTGAAAGGATTGGCATAGAGGGAAACTGTATCTACCCTGCGTGTCATTTCTCCCAGGAAGTCCTCTAAAGCTGCTTGCACTTGAAATGTGGCCTGAATATTACTGCTGGTACTTTTCTGTGGGAATTTGCTTGCCTCCTACCAGCCTGGAATATTTCCAGCAAACTATGGTACGACGCCATGGTATTAGCACTGCCCCCAGTACCAGTAGCGAAGCCATCCCCAATTTCCTTCTCAGGAATTTTATTTGGTAGACTGAGTGGCTGCCCAAATACATTTTCTCATAAAGAAGCTGAAGATAGAGTGCCAGTAGGTGCAAGTTTCTCCAGCCTGTTAGACATTAGAGGGTGAACGGCAGCACATTGGATCAGTGGTTAGCACTGAAGCCTTGCAGCGCTGGGATCCTGGGTTCAAATCCCAGCAAGGACAACATCTGCAAGGACTTTGTATGTTCTCCCCGTGTTTGCGTGTGTTTCCTCCTCAGTAAAAAAGCAGCCATAGAGTGTCCGGGAACCTTCCTACACACTTTTCTTAGCCAGGACTGCTTCTCAGCAGGGTTGGACGGTCCCACCAGAGAATCCTCTGGTGTGCCTTGGCTTCTACCTCAGGAGAGTTCATGATAGCGCTAACTTTGCAGCTGCTATGGGGCTCTTTAGCAGGTGAGAAAGGTTAGCCCTCAGAATCAAATCCTCTGGTGGGCACAATGTTTTTCAATCTGAAACAGTTTCTCAGTGGGAATTGTATTTCACCACAGCCATATTCTTTAGCTCGATGAAAGGGCTGGCATAGAGGGAAACCGTATCTACCCTGGCTGTCATTTCTCCGTAACCAGGTTCCGCCCATTGTCACACACGACCATGCCTGGCTGTATGTTCAGCGGTGAGAGCCACAGATCAGGCTGCTGTGTTACAGCTTTCAACAACTCTGCAGCGCTGGGCGGTTTGTCAATTAAGCATTAAGCATGTTATCTTCAGCACAGCCTGTTGCCGCTTGGCCAAGGCAGTGCTGCAGTGCTGTCAGCTTGTAACTGATGTGATCATTTCGGAGATGGAGGAGGAGGTGCATGAGCTGAACAATGTGATTACATTGAGGCTAAATTGGTGACGCTGTTTTTTATACTAAAGAAAGATCCTATTGTTTTGTTTTTTTTACGTTATTTTTTAAGACAAATGCATTCACCGGGAAATGTCATTTTACAACCTTTTCTGGCAATGTGGTGTGTGACACATCATCAGACACATCCTTTTTTATTTATGATGGTGGGACTCTGAAAGTCATAAAGCCTATTTTTACAGGGACATCAGACGGCCCTTACTATTCTTAAAAGGCCAGCAGTCGGCCGTAGCTATTGTTAGAGAGCCATCCGCCGGCTATGCTTTGTTGTTCCCATTATTAACAAGTGGGTCTCCTATACTGTTATTGCGTATCCAGTGACTGCAAGGGCTGCCAAAAATTTGGACGCAACCCAATACCCCTTTGAAGAGACATAGAGGAGGGTCTCAGTAAAAAAATGTTCCCATTATAAAGGAGCGGGTCTCCTATAGTGGTAATGCCCATGCTGTGACTGCAAGGTCTGCCAAAATTTGGGAAACACCCCACTAAGATTTTAAAGACACATAGAGTAGGGCCACAGTAACAAGATACGACATGTTCCCATTAGAAAGGAGAGAATCTGCTATACAGATATAGGGTATGCAGTGAGTCCAACGGCTGACCAATTTTAGGAAAAACCCCACTAAGAATTTAAAGACACACGGAGCAGGGCCACAGTAACAAGGTACGACATGTTCCCATTAGAAAGGAGAGGGTCTGCTATACAGTTATAGGGTATGCAGTGAGTCCAACGGCTGACCAATTTTAGGAAAAGCCCCACTAAGAATTTAAAGACACACAGAGCAGGGCCACAGTAACGACAAATTCCCAATAGAAAGGAGCGAGTCTCCCATAGTGTTGGCCTATGCAGTGAATGCAAGGGCTGACAAAAATTTGGAGGCACTTTAATGCCCCTTGGAAGAGACGTGGAGGAGGGCCTCATAAAAAAATGTTCCCATTAGAAAGGGACGGGCCTCCTATTCTTGTAATGCCCATGCACTAAGTGTATGGGCTGACAAACATTTACCCCTGGGGGGTATACATGAACATACTGTATAAAAATTTTTTTTCACAGGCATTATAAACACCCTTTAAAAAAATTACGTGGGTGTTGCATCACGGACCACGGTCACCCTGGTGATATGGTGGTGGAGGATGAGGAGAAGGAGGAGGACAAGAGCAAATAGACAAAATCAGGAAGCATATACCCATGTGTGGGTGTGAAAAGGTGCATGGGAATACACCTCCCAAGAAAAGACTCTGGATTTGAGTTTATGTTACGCTGCTATCATTCGGTGGTGTTGAGAAGTCTCGCCCAATTCATCCCTTGTTCATTTTTATAAGAGTCAGCCTGTCAGCATTTTCAGTTGACAGGCGGATGCGCTTATCAGTTATAATTCCACCAGCGGCACTAAAAACCCGCTCTGATAAAACGCTGGCGGCAGGGCAGGCCAGGACCTCCAAGGCATAGAGAGCCAGCTCATTCCACGTATCCAGCTTGGATACCCAATAATTATAAGGCACAGAGGAATCACGGAGGACGTTGGTACGGTCGGCAAGGTACTCCCTCAGCATCTTCCCAAACTTTGCACTCCTTGTGAGAGTACCCCGCGCCTCAGGGAATGTGCAATGGGAGGGTCTGAGAAAACTCTCCCAGAACTTTGACAATGTTCCCCTGCCTCTGCTGGATTGAAGTTGTGTCTCTCTCGCCTGTATTCCTTGGTTGTCCAACGAAGTGTGCCCTCTGCCGCCAGCATTTTCAGATGGGAATTTTTTTAATAGTTCCGCAACAAGGGCCTTCTGGTACTGCCCCATTTTTGTAGACCGGTCCGCCTCAGGAATAAGAGATATAAAGTTCTCCTTGTAGCGTGGGTCTAGAAGTGTCACCAACCAGTAATGACTGTCACCCAAAATTTTGAGAACGCGAGGGTCATGGGAAAGGCAGCGTAACATAAACTCAGCCATGCGTACCAGACTACTAACAGGCAAGACTTCCGTGTCCTCACCAAGAGGATGACTGACCATGCTCTCCTCCTCCTCCTCTCTGTCCTCTGGCCATCCACGCCGAACAGACGGTATGACAGCTGTGCAGGTAGTACCGTCTATAGTGCATGAAACTAGCTCCTGTCCTTCCTCCTCCACCTCCTCCTCTTCCTCATTGTCACCCAATCCATGTTGGGATTAGATGAGGCTGGGCTGTGTGTAATCACCCTGTATGGTTCCTTGCTCCATCTCATCGTGCTCCGCCTTCAATGCATCCTCTTTGATTGTGAGCAGAGAGCGTTTCAGAAGACAGAGAAGCGGGATGGTGACACTAATTATGGCGTCATCGCCGCTCACCATCTTGGTGGAGTCCTCAAAGTTTTGGAGGATGGTACATATGTCTGACATCCATGTCCACTCCTGAGGTCTTATGTGTGGAGTCTGAACTGAATACCGACGGCCTTGTTGATGTTGGTACTTAACAGCTGCCCTCTTCTGCTCACAAATCCTTCCCAACATTTGCAGTGTAGAGTTCCAACGCATGGGGACATCACACACCAATCTGTGAGCCGGAAGCTGCAAACGCTGCTGAGACACTGCAAGGGCGGCGGAAGCTGTAGCTGACTTTCTAAAATGGGCACACAAGCGGCGTACTTTAACAAGCAGATCCGGCAGCTCCGGGTAGGATTTGAGAAACCGCTGAACCACGAGGTTAAGCACATGGGCCAGGCATGGTACGCGTGTGCGCTCGCCTCGCCTCAGAGCCGCCACACGACCATGCCTGGTTGTAGGTTCAGCGGTGTGAGCCACAGATCTGCCTGCACTTTCAGAGCTGTCCACAACTCTTCAGCATTGTGCGGTTTTTCACCTAAGCATATTAGTTCAGCACAGCCTGTTGCCGCTTGGCCGAGGCAGTGCTGCAGTGCTTCCAGCTTGTGACTGATGTGGTCATTTCGGAGATGAAGGCTGAAAAGGAGGAGGAGGCTGAGAAGGATGAGGTGCAGGAGCTGTAGACCGTGGGGGCAACCCTGATTGACCTAGGGCCCGCAATCCTTGGCATCGGGAGGACGTGTTCCATCCCAAGGTCCGACTGGGTCCCGGCTTCCACTATGTTAACCCAGTGTTCCGTCATCGAGATGTACCGTCCCTGCCCACAAGCACTTGTCCACGTGTCCGTGGTTAGGTGGACTTTCCCGGTAACTGCGTTGTTGAGAGCACGGCTAATGTTTTGGGACACGTGCTTGTGTAATGCGGGGATGGCACACCGGGAGAAATAGTGGCGGCTGGGGACCGAGTACCGAGGGACAGCCGCCGCCATCAGGTTGCGGAATGCTTTTATCTCCACGAGCCTAAAAGGCAACATTTCAAGTGCAAGCAGTCGTGAAATGTGAGAATTTAGTACTGTGGCCTGTGGGGCTTTGGCTGCATATTTGCGCTTGCGTTCCAAGGACTGGGGTATGGACAACTGAACGCTGCGCTGGGACAAGGACATGGACGTGCTTCCTGATGCTGCTACTTTAGAGTGTGCAACGACAGGTGCAGGGCAGGAGGCGTCTTCGCATGCACCATGGATAGGGGATTGGCTTGCATGCACAACAGCAGAAGAAGCAATGGTGCCACCCGCAGACACTGTATCTGGACACTGGGGTTCGGCCCACAAAGTCGGGTGTTTTGCTGCCATGTGCCTGATCATGCTGGTGGTGGTCAGGCTGGTCGTTTTGCCACCCCTGCTGATGCTGGCCTGGCAGGTGGTGCAAATGGCCTTTTTGGGGTTATCGGCAGAGTCTTTAAAAAACAACCAAACTCGGGAAGACCTAACAGTTGTACTGGCAACTTCCTTCGTGTTGGTGTTACGGGGAACGGTTGCCTGCCTTCTGTCTGCGGCCACCACACTGCTTCTTCCTGCCTGTTGGGGTGCTCTGCCTCCCTCCCCCTGTGTGCTGCTGTCCTCGCTCTGCATGTCCTCCTGCCAAGTTGGGTCAGTTACTATATCATCCACCACCTTGTCTTCCACTTTCGCACCCTGGTCCTCCTCCTGACTTTCTGGCAATTGTGTCTCATCATCGTCCACCTCTTGTGACACTTTCCCACCGTAGCCTTCGTGTGACCGTGGCTGCTCAAATATTTGGGCATCGCTACACGCGATCTCCTCTTGCCCCGCTTCAAGTGGACCGGGCGAGAGGCCCAAATCTATAAATGGAAAAGTGAACAGCTCTTCAGAGTGTCCAAGTGTGGGATCAGTTGTCTCTGGATACTCGGCATGGTGGGAGGAAGAAGGATCAGGGTGGGGAATATGCGGTTGAGACTCACGGCTACTGAGACTTGACCGTGTGGAAGACAGGGTGGTGGTGGTGGTGGCTAAGAGACTGAAAGCATTATTCGCTATCCAACCAACAACCTTTTGACACTGCTCTGGGTTCAATAGTGGTGTGCTGCGGTCCCCTAGAAATTGGGACAGGAAGGTCAGGCGAGAAGATGTGGGTGTTTGTTGTGGCACAATTTTGGCTTGCCCACGGCCTTGTCCTCGGCCTCTGCATGCACCATTACCAGCACGTCCAGTTACCCGTCCCTTGCCCATTTTAAATGGAGGACAGTATCTTCCACGCTCACTACAAATGACTGAGTTTGGAGCAAACTTATATGTGATCCGTGTGATAGAGAAAACAGAGTTTTAAATACCTGGCCTGTAGGTAACTAGTTTGAACAGCAAACTGGTGTGAATTGCTTCAATGACACACTAAAGGAAATTTTTAATGGAGGCCAGAAATGGCAGTATTTTCTGACAACGTATATGTGATCCGTGTGACGGAGAAAACATAGTTTTAAATAGCTGGATTTCTAGCGCTCTAATATGGAAAGGTCCTGGCTGTATTCTGCAGTGCCAACAAGCAAATGGCACAGAAAAAATGGTGTTCTCTGGATTGTTTTTTAAGCAAATAATGAGGATTAAGATCCAAAGAAAAGTATTCCTGGCCCCTGAGACCTGGGCCTTTGTATAGAAATATCTAACAGCAGCAGAAGGCAGAATTGGAATAGAGCCTCTTGTGCTATATGCACTGCAGTCTGCTATATACGCCGCCTGCCTATACACCCTGCCTGCTTGATATCTCTGCAGATGGATTAGTCCTCAGAAGGACTGTTTGTTAAGATGGATATGTGTAATGTACGGTTTTTCTCCCTACACTACCTAATACACGATCAAATCTCTCCCTGACACAGCAGCAGCTCTCCCTACACTGTCTGATCCGGAGTGACTGTGGCGAGCATGGCGGCGCCAGGTCTGATATAGACCTGATGACGCTGTGCGGCCAGCCAATCACTGTAATGCCCACAACCAACATGGCTATGGCATTACAGTGCATGGCAGGCAATCCCTGCATGTTCATTGGCTCTCTAAAGAGCGCCAAACATGCAGGGAGGGGACCCGAGGCGAGCACCGAGCAGTAGCGAGCATGCTCGCTCATCACTAGTCGTGGCTGGAGAAGTTGTTATGTCGGTCAGATGGAAAAGACGGGAAAAGTGAACGACTCCATCAGAATAAACCTCACCTGTAAGTCACCATCAATAACTTAGCTATGATTATTATTTATTATTATTATTTATTTATATAGCACCATTGATTCCATGTTGCTGTACATGAGGTTACATACAAAATACAGATATCACTTACAGTAAACGAACTAACAATGACAGAGAGGTACAGAGGGAAGAGGACCCTGCCCTTGTGGGCTTACATTCTACAGGATGGTGGGGAAGGAGACAGTAGGATGGGGGGTTGCAGCACTTCCGGTGGTGTTGAGTAGGCAGCATGGTCATTATTGATTGTAAGCTTTCTTGAAGAGATGGGTTTCAGGTTTCGTCTGAATGATCCGAATTTGGTGGATAATCGGACGTGTTGGGGCACAGAATTCCAGAGGATGGGGGATATTTGTGAGAATTCTTGGAGGCGATTGGTTGAGGAACGAATAAGTGTGGAGGAGAGAAGGAGGTCTTGGGAGGACCGGAGATTAGTTCGAAGATGTATGGAGGAGACAGGTTATGGATGGCTTTGTAGGTCAGTGTTCGTAGTGATCTGTGATCTCATATGTTCTGCAGAACTGATATATATCACTATACAGTCACGGTATGGTGGTAATATCAGTGATGGTCTTTGTATAGAGATTTATTTTCAGTAACAGCCCGGTCATCTGCTGATGTGTCCATATACCCACAATTAGGGTGTGCCGCCCCTTGTTGTAATCAGGGTTACCTGGTTAGGGGCCCACTCAAATGTTCCCCCCCAGCTGGAACCCTAGCTACGCTTCTGCTTGAAATAATCCTATTGTAGGACATTTATATACCAAAGACAGCTGACAAAGTTTACTATGAAATGTATCATTTGTCCTCTAAATTCTGCAGACTTCACTCATAGATTATTAATAACTGTTATGTAGCCGAGTGCAAATTTTGCAATCTGGATTAGCAGACAGAGAGTCTGCTGTGTGCACAGAAATAATTGATGATGATTTGGGGGCATCAGGTCTTTATTCATTAGTCACGTCTGCACATTTCTGTGTTCAAATAACATTGGCATATTCTTATTTACATGGAGTTCAGTTGTAAAAGATGTCAAACTCCAAGTAATGGACATCAGAACACACAGGCAGTCACCAGACCCCTCTCTCTCTATACATACACATGCCTACAAACAATCGGACACGTTTAATTAGGCTTTGGAAGATTAGGTCTTGATATCTGGCCAATAAAATCCTACCTTTTGATAAAATTTTTGCTAGGATATTATTTTTCTGACATTTCTGATTCCTGGTCTTTGTCCTCACATAAAGGCACTGTCAGGCGACCATATAAATAGGACCGAGATCGGACTGCAATACACAGACTAGCCGGCGGGTCTCCAGACCCAAGCGTAACTGCCTCATAGAAATATATGAAACTGTCATGCTCTAGTCGGGAGACCCACCGGCCAGTCCGTGCATTGCGGTCCGATCTCAGTGCTATTTATATGCTCGCCTGACTGCGCCCTAAAGCTTCCACAGAATCTGTACAGCAGAATTAGGTATGTGAATTTTTTACAATCTTAGATTAATAAAAAGTGTCCTGGTCAGGACTGAAAACCATTCAGTAATTCCAGAAGAGTCCGTAAAAATAGGGCAATTTTTTCCCCCTATCTGTAAAAAAATGGTGCGTCCGTGATTTATTTTAAGCTGGAGAGACTTGTACAGATTTTTATGACTGTATGTATAGTTATTTTACAGTTCACAGTGTCTTTATATAGGATTTATAGGTTGTAGACATGTATCTCTCATAATCTTAATGATTTATTATAGTCATCTGATGTGTCCGTAAAAAATATTGTCTGTCTGTGATTTTTTGTGAAGCTGTCCAGAAAAAAAATAAAAAATCAAGTTGGCAACTTTGGTCCTGGTCAGTGTCATAAAAATCGGAGTCACACCCAAGATCTGGAGGGTAAGGAGGCCACCTGAAACCCTAGACAGACACTACTTTCAACAATATCTGTGTCCTCATGACAAGGATACAGTTGAAATCTGTGACACAGCATGGAGCCATCAGCTCCCTGCTCTGTTTCTTCCTCTAGTAAGCCGCTGACTGCTTTATGCATGTGGCCTGCCAGATATCGGAAGCACAAGGAGCATGACAGCAAGCTCGATGACATCACTTCATCATGCCACCTGCGCCAGGCCGACAATAGAGAGAAGGAGCAGAAGTGCGTCGCTCATCGGTTTAAATATATATTTTTTCTAATAGTGCAACATGAGTGTGGAAAAATCTTTACTTTTACTTAGGGGTGCAAAGGGGACATGTTTTATACATAAAGATAGAAATGATGCATTATTTATACAAGAAGGCACAAATTGGGCATTATTATTATATAAAGATGCAAAATGAGAATTATTAAAAGAGTTATCCGGGTCTTTAACATTAATAGCCTATCCTTAGGACAGGTCATCAATGTCTGATTGGTGAGGGTGCAATATCCGGCACCCTCGCCGATCAGATGCTCCAGGGGTTGGCGGCGACTGTAACTGCTCCGTTACGGAAAAAGGTCCCCAGTTTGGGACCGAAACGTCACCACAGCCACATGGGCTATTAAAACAACGATTTTTCACTTTATGCTTGAGTGCTGCCACCAATTTTTTTGGATATTCTGAGGTTTGGTATATGCCTGGGAGGCCATGTGCGCCTGAATATATATTTTGTGCTGTTTTTGGATTTTTTCTTCTTGCTCAGTTACGGAGCTGCACAGCACAGCTGTATAGTGGCCATGTCTGCACATCAATAGGGGGTGGATGAGTAGTGACTCGCCCCCTGGGCCGTGGGGTACCCGGAACCGGGCCTTCTGGTGTACGGTGCTGATGGGGGTAGTAGTGGCAACCCGATCCCGTGGATCAGGGTGGTCAGACCAAATTGTGGCAGTCTATTTATCAGTGTTTTGAATGTCCGACTACGCCACCCGTGGACCGCGGTCAGAGACAACCGCCGCTGCGAGGCAGACCGCTGAGGCTGGTGTTGGTGTGCAGCACAGGGATAGGATAACTCCCCACGGGAAGAGCGCAGCCCCAGGGCAGCGCAGGTGGATGCTGGGGGCGACGGTGCAGGCGCAGCAAAGATCACACTGAGTCCAATGGTGCAGTCCAGGGTTTTTACTCACAGTTGTTATCCATGTCACTTCTGTCAGCAATGACTGCCCAAGCCGTGCTGCGTCCACCAGGTGAGGAGCTCAGTCAACCCCCAGGCAATTCAGGAGTATGGCACAGGACCCCCTTCTGTCCTTTCTCTGGCCTCTCATGCCCCACCAGTGACCAAACTTCTGTCCAGCTACCGCGGACCGTGTCGGGCAAGCGTTGGCCTCCGCTTCCCGCTATCCTATATGGTGCCTTCCTAGCAGTTTTGGCGGGGGGTCGCACCAATAAATGATCACGACCTCCGGTTCTTGGCTAAGGCATGATTTACCTCCACCAACTTGGGAATCCGGTACCCTTCCACAGCCTGACCCTTCACCCGATATAACGCGGGTTTGCAACAGTTGCTGTCCGTTCTGCTCTCTTAGGGTCCCTTCTGCCTTCTTGTTTCTGGAGCCTTTCTACTCCTCTGTCTCTTCTCCTTCCTTCCTTCTCCTTCTTCTCTTCTCCTCTCTGGCCCCGGCCTTCTCTCCAGGCCTGCCTCGTGGAGCTGAGCTCAGCCTGAGCCTCGGCTCGCTGTCAGCTCTCTCTCCCTTCTGCTCTGACTGACTGAACTCCCTCCTAAGATGGACCCCACCTTTTATCTGCTTCTCTGTGTCTGAGCTCAGGTGACCTGCACCCAATGAGCTCCTTCCTATTCTCCAGAAACTGTCCCCTTCGGCTCCTACACCACTGGGTTATCTCCCCCCTCCCTACTCCAGCCAGGGACATGGTCAGTTGTGCCTGCAATTATATGGGAGCACCGTCGAGCTGTCCCCCGGAAATGGGGAGTGTGTGTGTGTGTGCATGCAGCTAACTGAGCCCTGGTCCACACTCCATCCTTACCTGGGAGTGGAATATCACACCTCTGGGTGAGGTGCAATACCCCTGTAGCATCCGAGCCCTCGGGGCGCTAGAGTAGTACCAAGGAAAAAAATTGCAGCATGCACGATTTGCCTACGAGTTGACACTCATCCATTCAACTCTTTGGGTCCGTGGAAAAAAATCAGACCACACTCGGAGGGTCTGATTTTCATGTACTGACATTATACAGAAGGTGCAATTTTTTCGCCACCTCTGAGAAAATCGTATCACACTCTAATCAGAGTGCAATTAGCATAATCGAACGGATTTTCATGGATGTGAAGAAAATGGTTTTCTGCACCTGCCCTTAAGATGGTGGGCATACATGGTACATCTTAGAGACATAATGCATAATGATCTAAAAACTTGCCTGTCTTTACTGTGACATGTACGTTCAGGCTTCCTGCCTTTAATGTCCTAGATATATAATCCTACTCGGTCTGCCATATAGTCATTCTATTAAAATAGTATATGTATTTTTTTTTTTGAGCTCGCCGCGCTAATTACACTTCAGAGGCAGGAATTTAGTCCCCTCCGCGATACAATCCTGACAGTAAATTATACAACAGAGACTAGAACAACAGGCCCGAGACTCCCCAATTACAAGTGGTTATGTCAAGACATAGAAGAATAAGGTAATTAGGTAAATATCAGAGTCTGGAATTAAATACACAAGATGAGATCTCCTGGCTCCTTCTTATTATACAGTTCTCTCAGATTTCATTGTTAGCTCTGTGTATTTAAATAAGGGCCCAAGGACATCAGCATTAGAACATTTCCTGTGCAGGCACAAGTGTCACTTTAAGATTTTATCCTACAGGAGTGAAGTCATTTTCCAGTAATTCAGCTCCAAGTCTTAATTCAGACTGTCGCTGAACGTTTGGCAATATATCACACCGGCCTGGTGTTTTTTCATTGTGCTTGATCAATATTTACTTGATCTCATCCTGAGCGTCTTCATTTCCCCTGTGCTCTGCAGCAGAAGTGACAGAACAATAGCTCGTAAAGAGAAGTGATAGCCGGCTTTGGGTGAACCATACCAGGCCTTATGTCTGCCGCGTAGTGTTGTAAGGTGTAACAAAGGATTTCACCTACCTACATACTTTCATGGATTTTGCACAGGTTAATGTATCAGGCTCTTAGCATCTTCATTCAGTGTTGCAAAATTTAGTCGAGCGAAACGCATTATTAGGAGTGTGTCATCAGCCATGGAATACTTAAAGAGTAAAATCATTTTAATTCATATTTCATAAATCAATAGTACACATGAATAGAAGCAACTTTGTAATATATCTTATCAGAGAAATATGCTTTTTTCTCCTCCTCGACTGATTTTTCATTCTCAAAATTTTCAATTCATGGGTAAAATCTGTTTTCAGTGAACACAGATTGTTACATTACTGAGATAGATGACAATTGGTTCTTATTAAAGGGAATCTTTCACCCCCTGGCACTTATCAGACCTCTAATATGGGCATACAGGTGATAGAAATGTGAATCTATACTTCCCTGTATGTCCCATATTAGAGGTCTACTTGCTTTGTAATAGCTGTTTTATTAAATTAGTTTTGGCAAGCTTCGCATCCAGGGCCCTGTGACGTGCAGTTCTCGGCCGGACCCCGTGCCTGCGCAACTTACACTGTGCGGAAGGCGCTCTTCTTCCTGCTGTCTGTGTAGGCTTGTGGAGCAGGAAACTTGTGCGCAGACGCTGGGAAGACAGAGTGACTATAGCCTACTAATGAATCCAACACAGCAGGTGGTAGATACTAAATGGAACAACGTCACATGAATAGGATATAGTTTTATAGCTATCACAGCCTCCTTCCATGTCTTGAGAAGATGAGGGCTTTATCTTGGGCTATGCACTCCCCTGATGATTGAAGGGAAACTCGTTGGGAGCCCGACTATGCTGGAACACTGCCACCAAAGGAGGAGCAGAAAAGTTGGAAAAACTATCTCCTATTCATGTGACATTGTTCCATTTAGTATCTACCACCTGCTGTGGTGCATTCATTAGTAGGTTTGCGTTTATTTGACCTACTATTATTCATGGTTTGCTATATTACATGTGATTTGGTTGATCTATCTAATGTACTGGCTTAGCCTTTCTAGTATTTAAGCGGCCATATGTACAGTGTGGACACTTCATGTTAAGACTTGTGCTGTGCCTGTCCCACAACTGGCCACGAACCTGCTAATCTTGTTATGATCTTTTGTGGGGTTATGGATATTAAGATTATCATTTACACATTGTACCTGTATATATCCTAGTTGGTTCTGTGGCGCCCCTGAGGGTTCAGTCGCCACAGGGGTACTGCACCTCAGATAGAGGTGTGGTATCTCCTCTTCCAGGTAAGGATGGAGCATCTCTCAGGACCCCACTTCACC
This sequence comes from Phyllobates terribilis, assembly GCF_046119375.1. Classification (NCBI taxonomy): domain Eukaryota; kingdom Metazoa; phylum Chordata; class Amphibia; order Anura; family Dendrobatidae; genus Phyllobates; species Phyllobates terribilis. The sequence goes on from NW_027362765.1 coordinate 108,392,333, forward strand.
ACTCAACACTATGACTCGCCCCCTGGACCGTGGGGCACTCAGGACCGGGCTTCAGGGCAATGCTGGGAGTAGTAGTGGCGGCCCGGTCCCGTGGCTCAGGGTGGTCAGGCTAGTGGTAGTCTATGATGTGCTGTAGGTAATGTCCGACTACGCCACCCGTGGATTGCGGCTATTATGAACCGCCGCTGCAAGGCAGACCGCTGAGGCTGATGGTGTTTGCAGCTGAGGTAGTGTTACTCCCCACGGGAAGAGTGCAGCCCCAGGGCAGTGTAGAGGATGGTGGGGGTGATGGTGCAGAGAGTCCCAGTGCCGTTAGTGCTGGAGGAGCAAGGAGTACACAGACAACGTACTGCAGTCCAATGGCTTTTACTCACAGTTCATATGCTCCGGGTCACTTCAGCGCAAGCAGTGACCACCCAAGCCGTGCGGTGTCCACCAGGTGAGGGACTCGGTCAACCCCCAGGCACTTCAGGAGTATGGCTCAGAGCTCCTTCCTATCCTTCCTTCAGCTCATGCCCCGCCAGTGACCAAGCTTTTGTCCAGCTCCCGCGGGTCTATGCGGGCAAACGTGGGCCCCGTTTCCCGCTACCCTATATGGTATGCCTTCCTAGCAAGGTTTAGCAAGGGGTCGCACCAAGTGATGGTCGCGACCTCCGGTTCTTGGCTGAAGATTATTAGCTTCCACCAAATTGGGATCCGGTACCCTCTTCTTGCCTGACCCGTCACCCGATTCACGTTGGTCCTTAGGGTCCTTTCCACCTTCTTGTTCCTGAGCCCTTCTGTTTCTTGGCCACTTCTTTCCCTTTCCTGTTCCTTCTCTTCTCCTCTGTTCCTTCTCTTCTCTGGCCCCGGCCTTTTCTCTAGGCCTGCCTCTGAGCAGAGCTCCAACAGAGCCTCTGCTCCCTGTCTTCTCCTCTCTCAGACTGTCTGTCTGAACTCAACTGAACTCCCCCCGATCTAAGATGGTGCCCACCTTTTATACTTCCCTCTAGAACATGAGCCCAGGTGACCAGCAACCAATGGGCTCCTACCTACGCTCAGGAACCGTCCCCTCCTGCTCCTACATCACAGGGTTTTCCTCCCCACTCCCCACTCCAGCCAGGGACATGGTCTGTCGTGCCTGCATTACTATTTAAATGGGAGCACCGTTGAGCTGTCCCCCGGAAATGGGGTGTGTGTGCTGCATGCAGCTACCTGAGCCCTGGTCCATACTCCATCCTTACCCAGGAGTGGAATATCACACCTCTGGCAGAGGTGCAATACCTCTGTAGCGACCGAGCCCTCGGGGCGCTACAACTACACCACTCCTGCCCTGAAGGGGGCCTAAATGCACCAGGGTGTTGCCCCGACCCGGGATAGAGGAGATGGGGGGAACCAAAGATAGGGGGAACCATGTAGTGGGTGAGGGTGGAGGACACACTTTTAGGAAACACTTATTGATTCATATTTAATCTACGGCCATCTTAAGTTCAAGGTCTTTGATTGAGGGTCTTCAGTCAGGGTCCAGCAAGAGGCTGTAGCTGGCGGAAGGTTCGCGGTCCTCGTACTCTGGCCTTGAGACGAGGAGTGGGTCAGAGTTAACCACTGTCTCTACCCGGTCAAGGTCCTGACCTAAGAAGGCCTTGGAGGGGAGCAGAAGAGATAGGCTCCACAGGCAAAAGGATCCCAGAGGGATACGGACGGAGCGGAGTTGCCACCTGTATTCTTTATTCTGGCCTAATCAGAGGGATTCCTGCTGCAAGAGGGGTGACCAGCCCCCGATATCTGACTTTGTTACTTCACGTGTCAGTCAGAAAAGCCCGGAGGCTTAGTGGATCCCAGGGGGATACGGACGGAGCGGAGTCGCCACCTGTATCTCTCACACTGCGTTTATCCAGTGGGACCCGGCCTTACACCACGTTCGAACCACACACAGTCAGGAGAAGACTTAGTGGGAGAACTTACCAAGGAGAGGAACACACACCAGAGGGGTCTCGACAGTTGCTCCTGATCTACCTGGGAAGTGCTGGACCCCCTTCCCGGTGGCCGCAGTACGCCGTGTGTAGCAGAGAGAAGCTTTGCGGCTGAAAGTTCATCTAAAGTGAGTAAAGACCCGGATGACTTCACACACCGCCTCAGCCTGTTATTTCCTGCGCGGCACTGCACCCACCATTCCTTCTCACACTGCCCTGAGGCCCGCTCTGCCTGTGGGGAGCCGTCCCATCTTAGCTGCCTGTAACACCAGCCTCAGTGGACTGTTGCAGTGCTGGTGTCCATCACCGGAAACCACAGGTGGCGTAGTCGAAATACCACTCATCCTTGAAAGCCCATATATTTTTATGTGACAGCCCTGGGCACGGAATGGGTCCAGGCCACGACTGCCTCCCCCGCTACCCCTACACCGACCCAGCTCTGAGTACCCCAGCAGCCCAGGGAGGGCGAGGTGTCACAGTTCCCCCTGATCCTTTTTTGTCTGCATGAGGCCCTATTGGCTGTATATACAGTACAGACCAAAAGTTTGGACACACCTTCTCATTTAAAGATTTTTCTGTATTTTCATGACTATGAAAATTGTACATTGACACTGAAGGCACCAAAACTATGAATTAACACATGTGGAATTATATACTTAACAAAAAAGTGTGAAACAACTGAAAATATGTCATATATTCTAGGTTCTTCAAAGTAGCCACCTTTTGCTTTGATGACTGCTTTGCAGACTCTTGGCATTCTCTTGATGAGCTTCAAGAGGTAGTCACTGGAAATGGTCTTCCAACAATCTTGAAGGAGTTCCCAGAGAAGCTTAGCACTTGTTGGCCCTTTTGCCTTCACTCTGCGGTCCAGCTCACCCCAAACCATCTCGATTGGGTTCAGGTCTGGTGACTGTGGAGGCCAGGTCATCTGGCGTAGCACCCCATCACTCTCCTTCTTGGTCAAATAGCCCATACACAGCCTGGAGGTGTGTTTGGGGTCATTGTCCTGTTGAAAAATAAATGATAGTCCAACTAAACGCAAACCGGATGGAATAGGATGCCGCTGCAAGATGCTGTGGTAGCCATGCTGGTTCAGTATGCCTTCAATTTTAAATAAATCCCCAACAGTGTCACCAGCAAAGCACCCCCACACCATCACACCTCCTCCTCCATGCTTCATGGTGGGAACCAGGCATGTAGAGTCCATCCGTTCACCTTTTCTGCGTCGCACAAAGACACGGTGGTTGGAACCAAAGATCTCAAATTTGGACTCATCAGACCAAAGCACAGATTTCCACTGGTTTAATGTCCATTCCTTGTGTTCTTTAGCCCAAACAAGTCTCTTCTGCTTGTTGCCTGTCCTTAGCAGTGGTTTCCTAGCAGCTACTTTACCATGAAGGCCTGCTGCACAAAGTCTCCTCTTAACAGTTGTTAAAGAGATGTGTCTGCTGCTAGAACTCTGTGTGGCATTGACCTGGTCTCTAATCTGAGCTGCTGTTAACCTGCGATTTGTGAGGCTGATGACTCGGATAAACTTATCCTCAGAAGCAGAGGTGACTCTTGGTCTCCCTTTCCTGGGGCGGTCCTCATGTGAGCCAGTTTCTTTGTAGCGCTTGATGGTTTTTGCAACTGCACTTGGGGACACTTTCAAAGTTTTCCCAATTTTTCGCACTGACTGACCTTCATTTCTTAAAGTAATGATGGCCACTCGCTTTTCTTTACTTAGCTGCTTTTTTCTTGTCATAATACAAATTCTAACAGTCTATTCAGTAGGACTATCAGCTGTGTTTCCACCTGACTTCTGCACAACACAACTAATGGTCCCAACCCCATTTATAAGGCAAGAAATCCCACTTATTAAACCTGACAGGGCACACCTGTGAAGTGAAAACCATTTCCGGTGACTACCTCTTGAAGCTCATCAAGAGAATGCCAAGAGTGTGCAAAGCAGTCATCAAAGCAAAAGGTGGCTACTTTGAAGAACCTAGAATATAAGACATATTTTCAGTTGTTTCACACTTTTTTGTTAAGTATATAATTCCACATGTGTTAATTCATAGTTTTGATGCCTTCAGCGTGAATGTACAATTTTCATAGTCATGAAAATACAGAAAAATCTTTAAATGAGAAGGTGTGTCCAAACTTTTGGTCTGTACTGTATATGGGTCTTATTCATGCTAGTGGTATAGATCATACAACGTAGGGTTTTTCTGCCCTAGTTTTTGGGGCATTTTTGCCCTTTGTATTCCATCATTGTTATATGCAAATTGCCTCTTCAGAGAAAAAGAGGACTTGAACGCTATATCGCCACCTATTGGAAACAGCAATCCTACAAGTCACTATCAACCCTTTAACGAGTCGTGCAATATGACTTAGGATAAAAGCCAAATCAGAATCTCAATTTGCAGACACGGTGTTTCGAGCTGTTGACCCTCATCAGTGCAAAGTATGAGAACTGATTTGGCTAGATGAGAGGGTTGATTGTGACCTGTAGAATTGCTGCTTCCAATAGGTGGTGCTATAGAGTTCAAGTGCTCTTTTTCTGTGAAGACGCAATTTGCACATTAAATTTCCCAGAGGAGCATTGCAAGGTGAATAAGCCTCCTTACCTTGGCATGCCAGAATCGGAATGTCACTCTCCACAAGGAGAAACGTTATCATTGTTATATGATTCCTTGCAGTACATTCACAGTTTACTTTATATATATATATATATGCTGTATATATGGTGTATGAACCAGCAAGTTGCACTTTGGGTTCTATTTTAATGTTGCTCAGAGGTTCCGCCTCCCAGACCCGTTACACATTATATATACAGTGCTCAGTATAACCGTGTGCTGCAAGAGTTGTGCTGTGTGTGGAGAGAGCTCCTGGGAAGGGAGGAGAGCCAGGCGGAGGTGACCGAGCGGACCGGGAGGACCAGTAGGAGGCGACCGGAGGGACGAGCGCAAGAGAGCGCTGTGGCAGCGTGCAGTGCCGGCCGGCGGAGGGTGCCAGGTGGTGGTGACCAGGAGGTGATCAGGAGGACCGGTAAGAGGCGACCGGAGGGTCGAGCGCGCTGTGATAGCGAGCAGCGTCCCTAGAGGAGGTGAGTGAGGGGCAGGAGGCCGCGATAAGCGGCCCTACTGAACCCAAGTGTGTACTGTACTGTATTGTATTTGTATCTGTATTGTAATTGTATTGTATTGTATTGTATTGTATTCCCTAGTCCATATTTAATTGATTACCCCCCCGTCCATATTTAATTGATCACCCCCCGTCCATATTTAAATTGATTCCCCTGAACACCCTCGTCCATATTTAACTGATCCCTCTGACCACATTAAATTGACCCCCGTCCTCATTTAATTGATCCCCGACCACCCCCCGTCCATATTAAAGTGATCCGCCTGACCACATTTAAATGATTGACCCCCCCAGCCCATAATTGATTGATCCCCCTTGTCCTATTTAATAGATTCCCCTTGTCCACTTTTACTCATCCCCAGTCCCTATCTATTTGCCTTATCCCCCACCATATTTAATTAACCCCTGTCCATAATTAATTGATTGATTCCCCAGACCACAATTAATTATTTCCCCAGTCCATATTTATTGATATTATTGATACTTATTGATCCCCAGTCCTTAGTTAATTGACCCACCGTCCATACCTATTTATTTGCTTTACCCCCCATCCTATTTAATTAAACCCCCTGTCCATAATTAATTGATTGATTCCCTAGTCCACAATTAATTATTTCCCCAGTCCATACTTATTGATCCCAGTCCATAGTTAATTGACACACCGTCCATACTTAATTAATCCACCTGACCCACTCAGCTGATCCCCCGTCCATACTTAATTGATACTTAATTGATCCCCCGTCCATACTTAACTGATCCCGCGCCGATATCTAATCGATACACTTGCACATCCCTAATTGATCCCCGTCCATACACCTATATATAAATAATTGTGTTTTGTACTTGTACATATATACTGACTGTATCCCCATATTTAGAATGACGTCCATGTTGGCCAGAGCCATGCAGTGTACATCTTGCGCAATGTATGCATTCCCTGAGCCACCGCTCAGGGATCCATACTGCTGCGAGAGATGTGAGCATATTGTGCACTTGGAAGCCCAAATCCTGGATCTAAGTGCTCAGATAGCGGTACTGAGGAGCATCGACAACATGGAACGGAGTTTGCTGCTCACCGAGCAGACACTCAATGGGTCAACACTGGGGGTGGAGCTTAGTGGGGAAGCGCAGGCTGAACAGGCAGGGAGCTGGGTAACAGTTAGAAGGGATAGAGGGAAGAAGTATAGGAAGGCTGGTTCAGAACCGGCATTATTGGAGCACGACAGATCCTCTGACCGCCGGGGGAGTGTATGCTCCAGTAATGAGGGGGAGGGGGGAAGTGTAGGGCAGGCTAGACAGGTCCTGGTAGTGGGTGACTCTATTATTAGGGGGACAGACAGGGCAATCTGTCACAAAGACCGGGATCGCCGAACGGTGTGCTGCCTCCCTGGCGCTCGAGTCCGGCACATCGCGGATCGGGTTGACAGGTTACTGGGTGGGGCTGGCGAAGACCCAGCGGTCATGGTCCACATTGGCACCAATGACAAAGTGAGTGGTAGATGGAGGGTCCTTAAAAATGATTTCAGGGATCTAGGTAGGAAGCTTAGGGCAAGGACCTCCAAGGTAGTTTTCTCAGAAATACTACCAATCCCGCGAGCCACACAGGAGCGCCAACGGGAGGTTAGGGAGGTGAATAAGTGGCTAAAGAGTTGGTGCAAGGCAGAAGGGTTTGGGTTCATGGAGAACTGGGCCGACTTCGCTGTCGGCTACAGGCTCTACTGTAGGGACGGGCTGCACCTCAATGGGGAGGGTGCAGCGGTGCTGGGGAAGAAGATGGCTAATAGGTTGGAGGAGTTTTTAAACTAGAGACGGGGGGGGGGAAACCAAGGAAATAGGTGGGATGTGAGGCAAGCAAGGGGGAAGGGGAGAAGTGAATATAATGAGGGTGGAGAGGGGGGTGGGGATAGTACCATTAGATCGTTAGAGAAGAATAGGATGCTAAATAACCCCAAAGTTTTATCTTGCATGCTGACCAACGCAAGAAGCCTGACCAATAAGGCGGATGAGCTGCGGGCGCTTATATCGGAGGAGAGGTATGACATCGTAGGTATAACAGAGACTTGGCTAGACGATAGCTACGACTGGGCGGTAAATTTAACAGATTATAGTTTATTTAGAAGGGACCGGAAACAGGGGAAGGGCGGAGGAGTCTGCTTATATGTAAGGTCACGTCTAAAGCCCAGACTAAGGGAAGATATAGGAGAGGGAGAAGAGGGGGTCGAGTCCATGTGGGTAGAGATAGAGGGGGCAAAAAATAATAATAAAATATTACTGGGGGTCTGCTATAAGCCACCCAATATAACAGAGGAGAATGAGAAACTGCTATTAGGACAAATAGACAAAGTAGCAAAACTTAATGAGGTGATTGTAATGGGGGACTTCAACTACCCGGATATTGACTGGGAAACAGAAACCTGTAGATCGCAGAAAGGAAAACGGTTCTTGACAAATATCAAGGATAATTATCTCTCCCAACTAGTGCAGGAACCAACGAGAGGGAAGGCAGTGTTGGACTTAATATTGACTAATAGGCCTGATAGAATAACTGAGGTACAGATAGGGGGGCACCTAGGTAATAGCGATCATAATATTATCAATTTCAAAATGCCCTTCAGTAGGGTTATCATTATCAATAAGGGAACAACAAAAACATTAAACTTTAGGAGGGCGAAGTTTGATCAGCTGAAAGAAAGCCTTCAACTTATAGACTGGGACAAAGTTCTTAATCAAAGGAATACGAATAGTAAATGGGAAACCTTCAAAAGAATTCTGAATACTCAGTGCAAGAGGTATATACCGTATGGGAATAAAAGGGCCAGAAATAAGAGGAAACCAATATGGTTGAATAAGAACGTAAAAGGGGCGTTAAATAGCAAAAAAGAGGCATTCAAGAGATTAAAACAGGAAAACAGCAAGGAGGCACTAATGTGTTACAAGGAAAAAACGAGAACCTGCAAAAAACAAATAAAATTAGCAAAGGAGGAAACAGAGAGACGTATTCCTAGGGAAAGTAGATCAAATCCCAAACTGTTCTTTACGTATATAAATAGTAAAAGGATTAAATCGAATAATATTGGACCGATAAAAAGTGATGAAGGCAAAATCATAGAGAAAGATGAGGATAAAGCTAATCTATTAAATAAATTTTTTTCGTCAACTTTCACAAAGGAAAAAGAACTAACAGGCGAAATGAGAAGTGACAAGCTTAATCCTCCACTAAGTATGACAAATCTAACCCAAGCTGGGGTACAGAAACGCCTCAGTAACATTAAAATAAACAAATCACCAGGACCTGATGGCATACACCCATGGGTACTAAGGGAACTAAGTAATGTGATAGACAGACCGTTATATCTTATATTTAAGGACTCTGTTGAGACTGGGTCTGTACCACTTGATTGGCGACAGGCGAATGTAGTGCCAATATTCAAAAAGGGAGCAAAAAGTAACGCCGGAAACTATCGGCCGGTGAGTCTGACGTCCGTTGTGGGCAAAATTTTTGAAGGCTTTATTAATGAGGCAATCATGGAGCATCTTGATGCTAATAATCTATTAACCACGAACCAACATGGATTCATGAGGAATCGCTCCTGCCAAACTAACCTGATTGACTTCTACGAGGAGGTTAGCTCTCGAGTAGATCAGGGGGAACCAGTGGATGTCGTGTATCTCGACTTCTCAAAAGCGTTCGATAGCGTGCCACATAATAGGTTGGTATACAAAATGAGAATGATGGGGCTGGGGGAGAATGTCTGCAAGTGGGTAGCTAACTGGCTAAAGGATAGAAGGCAGAGGGTGGTTATAAATGGAATATACTCAGATTGGGTAAGCGTCACTAGTGGGGTACCACAGGGGTCTGTACTAGGCCCAATGTTTAATATCTTTATTAACGACATAGTCAACAGGATAAATAGTAAAATATCAATATTTGCAGATGACACAAAGTTATGTAAAACAATTAATACAAAAGAGGATAGTGAAGACCTACAGAGGGATTTGGATAAGCTGGGTAGGTGGAGCATTAAATGGCAAATGAGGTTTAACGAGGAGAAATGTAAGGTCATACATATGGGAAGGAAAAATGGAAGTCACCAGTACTCACTGAATGGGGAACCATTGGGGAATTCAGAGATGGAGAAGGACTTGGGCATCTTGATTGATAGCAAACTAAATTGGAGTGCCCAAAGTCAGGCCGCTGCTGTAAGGGCACACAGGGTAATGGGATGTATCAGAAGAGGTATAGCTGCAAAGGATGAGAACATTGTTCTTCCACTGTACAAAGCTCTGGTCAGACCACACTTGGAATACTGTGCTCAGTTATGGGCCCCAATATATAGAAAGGATATAAATGAGCTTGAAAAGGTACAAAGGAGGGCAACAAAATTAATAAAGGGAATGGAGGGACTGCAATACCCAGAGAGGTTGGCAAAACTAGGACTATTCAGCCTGGAAAAGAGAAGGTTGAGGGGGGACATAATAAATGTGTACAAATATGTTAGGGGACAGTATAGAGACCTTGCCCGGGATTTGTTCAAAAGGAGGGATATTACGGTAACAAGAGGGCATTCACTAAGACTGGAAGAGAAAAGGTTTCAGCACCAGCATAGGAAGGGGTTCTTTACGGTAAGAGCAGTGAGAATATGGAATTCACTGAGTGAGGAGACGGTAATGTCGGATTCACTAAACCAGTTCAAGCGGGGACTGGATGCTTTCCTAGATACCAGGCAGATTTCTGCATATACTTAAAAATAGAATAAAATAGTAGGTTGATACAGGGATTTATTCTGACTGCTGGTTTCAGAGTCGGGAGGGAATTTTTCCTCAGGTGAAGATTGGCTAAATCATTTGGGGTTTTTGCCCTCCTCTGGATCAACTTTAGCAATTACAGAACTAACAGGTCGAACTTGATGGACGCAAGTCTTTATTCGGCTTTACTAACTATGTAACTATGTAACTATCTATTAAAAGTTAATTTTTACCCCTCTGCTATATATTGAACGTACAGTAGAACGTTGGTGTCTGCCTCTAGCTCCTCTTTCGTCCCTCTTCTTTCGTAGGAAGAGAGATAGTCAGTAATAACAGACAGAGGAATAGTGAGGAACCACAATCAGAGGGATAATCGGTAACAACAGGCAGAGAGATAAGTAACCACAGCCAGAGGGATAGTCAGGAACTTCAGACAGAGGGACAGTCAGCAACCACATGCAGAGGGATTGTCAGGTACCACAGGCAGAGGGATAGTAAGGAACAACAGACAAGAAACCACAGGAACCACAGGCACATGGATAGTCAGGAACCACAGGCAAAGCAATAGTCAGTCAAAGGGATATCGAGAAGCCACAGTTAGGCTATGTGCACACGATGCAGAAATGAAGCAGAAAATTTCTGCAGCATTTCTGCATCTCCCTGGCAGAAAAAACGCATGCAGATTGTGCATGCGTTTTTCCTGCAGAATACATGCGGATCCACATGCGGATTCACTTGCGTTTCCGCATGCAGATTGACAAGCGCTTTCCAAATCCGCAGCATGTGCATAGAACATGTGAAATCCCCTTGGGGACCATGGGGTGCGGATTACCTAGCGTTTCACAAGCGTTTATGCTGCGGAAATTCCGCAGCATAAACGCTTGAAAAACGCTACGTGGGCACACAGCCTTAGGGTATGTGCACACGATGCAGAAATGAAGCAGAAAATTTCTGCATCTCCCTGGCAGAAAAAACGCATGCGGATTGCACATGCGTTTTTCCTGCGGAATACATGCGAATTCACATGCGTTTCCGCATGCGGATTGACAAGCGCTTTCCAAGCGATTTTAGCATCACCTGGAAAGTGCTTGACAACTAGGTCACACTATATAAATCCATGCAACCGGCATGGATTTATATAGTGTGACCGTATAAGAATGTTTAAAAATAAAAAAATAAAGCTATACTTTACCCTCTGATGCCCCGGCGTGTGCTGCCGCGTTCGTTCCTGGCTTGTTCCTGGCTGCCGGGATATCGCAAGACACTGCGCTGAAGGGCCTGCGGTCACATGACTGTGACGTCACCGAAGGTCCTTCAGTCTTGCAGGCGAGCAGAGGGAAGGAGACCGGGGGCCATCAGAAGGTGAATATATCTTTATTTTTTATTTTATTCTTGCTTTTACAGCTTTTTAATGGTACCTGGGTGTGGAGGAGAGTCTCTTGTCCTCCACACCCGGGTACCATCCGCACATTAGAACGCGCCAATTACGCAAGTACAAATGCAGTCTTGCGGAATTGGCGCGTTCTAATGCAAGTCAATGGCGGCGAAAACGCCGCTTTTCCGCAAAATAAATGGACATGCTGCGGATTTTTGAGCGCAGCATAAACGCTGCGGAAAAATCTGCAGCATGGGCACAGCACATGCGGATTATCATTGGGGAACATTGTTGCCCTTCTACCATGCGTTTTTAATGCGTTTCTGCAGCATTTCCGCAGCTGCATAAACGCTGCGGAAACGCTTAAAAAACGCATTGTGTGCACACAGCCTTAGAGGGATAGTGAAAAAACACAGCCAGAGGGATAGTCAGTAATAACATGCAATGTGATAATCAATAACCAAAGTCAGAGGGATAGTCAGGAACGGCAAGCAAAGGGATACTCAGGAACTACAGACAGAGCAATAGTCAGGAACCACAGGCAGAGGGAACGTCTGGAACCATAGGCAGAGGGAAAGTCAGGAACTACAGGCAGAGGGAAAGTCCGGAACGATAGGCAGAGGGATAGCTAAGAATTGTAATCAGAGGGATAGTCAGAAACCAAAAACAGAGAGATAGAAACCACAGGCAGAAGAATAGTCAGTAACCAGAGGCAGAGGGATAGTCTAGAACAGCAAGCAGATTTTAGAATACAAACTGTTCTTGTTTGGGGAATAAGCAGGAATTAAAGGCAGGGAATAGTCTGATTGTTATCATATTAGACAAGGTTGACAGAAGTTCGGTCAAATGTGTGATGGACTAATCAAGACCCATATTTATGTCCATCCTCTCTTTCTTTATGCCATGACTTTCCTCATTTATGTAGAGACGTCAATGTTAACTTCTTTTTTTTCTTCGTCCTACATGTCTAATAATTGTGCAAACTCAGATGATCTTTCCCAAAATAATTCTGTGGTGTCATCAGTTACATCAGAATAGACGTTATGTTGTATGCTGCCCTTGTTATCAACCTCACAAGAGGACAGGCTCAACACATAAATTGCTATAAGCTCAGCTACCTGACAGTATCCCAGAGAGGGACAGTGATTCATGGGCTGAATATGTTGGAATTGACCCTGGTTCCTTAGATTCCTTTCTTGCATCCTCACTGAACACTAAGGACAGAAAGATTTTTAATGTGCATTTTACGGTTTAACTGGTAATACATTGCACACCTACTGTAGACGCAGAGGATTCACGTACTTACATCTACCATCCTCTTATAAAATAAAATAAATCTAGGGCTATATGTCTGGCTTATCAAGGTGTGGTAGTCCATGACACCAGGGGCGGACATATCATTGGTGCAATCTGTGCTTCTGCACAGGGGCCCAAGAAGTAAGGGGGCCACATCTGCTTCCAAAGCAGGTGGAATTGTGCATTATGAGGAGCTATTGGACGGCAAAGGGCCCATATATTGTGGTGTACAGGGGTTCTCTTCTGTGTGTGTCTGCCAGTGCGTGACATTACAATAAATTGTGGGTGCGGGATTTATAGAACATACATCTTCAGATAAAGGATTTCTTTCTTGGAAAATGCACAACTATAGGGGATGGTTCCAAGAGGCTCAAGGTACATGACGTGCAATGTCTACATATCATTTATTTCGCCAAGCTAATCCTAGATTATACTGTAAGTAATTTCTCACCAATGGAGGACTAACTTTAAGGTCAAAGATCACACCAAGAGCAAGATATTACATGCCCCCTGGGCCGTGGGGTACTCGGTAGCTGGGCCGATCGATGCTGGGGGATGTCACAGTGGCGGTGACCCGGTCCGTGACCCAGGGCAGTCAATAAAAGGAGAATATAGTTTTTATATAATGTTCGTGACTCCACCTGTGGTATGCGGCTATATGGAGCCGCCGCTGCGGTGCAGCTCCTCTGGAGCTGATGATGACGCAGCAGAGTTGGTTCAGCTCTCCACAGGTAGAGCTTAGCTCCATGGCAGGAAGTGGTGATGTTATAGATGTTGCTGTGCAGTGTAGTGCAGGGGATGGCGCAGTTAATAATCGGTCCTCTTATCTTTACTTGCGGTGGTTAGGCAGACCGGGGTACGGGTACTAGCTGGTAGTAGAGGTCCGGGCGGCCTGGAAGCAAGTTGGGAATCCACCTCGCCAGGTGAAGTTGTAGGCCTTCCCTTTGCGCTAATCTCTTTGGCCCTGCTGCTTATAGCTGTGCTGTGGCCCTCGTCCCTGAGTAAAACGTCTTTGTGCTCACCCGTATGGCAGGCAGCTCGGGCCTTCCTGGAGTGTCGCTCCCACGTGGTGGTGCTGGGCCCTATGTGCTGCTGAGCCTCGGGGCGTCTGATGGGGCCAGGAGACCTGCAGTCTCCTGCCCTCCGGTTTCTGCTGCTGGGCCTTCAGTGCCCCACAACCTCGGACCCCGGTGTCCGGTTCTTCTATGCTCCTCTCTGAGATGAGCTGCCGTGCAGCTCCACTCCCCAGGTCTTTCCTCATCGCTGTCCTGTCTTCAACTCCTCTCACTAAATCTAATTAACCCCGCCTCCAGATTCCAGTTGCTAAGGGGAGGAGCTCCCCTTTCTGGTCTGGAGCCAGGAAAGTGTTGCATGCTAGTATACCTGACTAGGGGACCCCTGCTTGCTTCCAGGCATGGCATCACCCCTTGTGAGGGAGGCAATGCCACTGTGGCAACCAGACCCCTGGGGTGCCACAGATGCAGCGGTCATAAGGGCCTAGGGTACTCGGTAGCCGAGCCGGCAGTCTTTCAGAGAGGTCACGGTGGCAGTGGCCCAGCTCCGTGGCCCTGGCCGAGCAGATGAAGGGACTATTTACAGGGGATTCGTAGTCTTTATGTGACGCTATCTGTGGTGCCTGGTCAGGGATTACCAGCGCTGCTGTGTGGACCCTGGGGGATAGATGGTATAGCAGCTGGGATGAAACACTTCCCATGGGTGAAGCGGGCCCCCAGGGATTGAGAAAGTTTATATGAAGGATGGTGGCGGGGGAAACTGTGCAGAGAGCAGGGCGGCAGCAGTGATGATAGTTGCGGTGGTAGCACAGCTGCCGGGAGGCGCAGAAGAAGAAGACAGACATGAGGAATGCAGTCCGGTTACCTTTGCTGCAGAGAAAGCTGTGGAGTCCGGGGCACTGGTCACTGGGTCCAGGAGGGTCCGGTCAGCCTGGAAGCAATCGGAGTTCACCCCGTCAGGTGGGTTTGGAGGCCTGCCTGCTGCGCTTCTCCGTTGCGGGCCCCGCTACCTGTGAACTATCATGCGGTCCCTTTTCTTCACTCCTGCCCTAAGCGCCGTACTAACAGGCAGTGCGAACCTATAACGGGTACTGCCGTCTTGGGTGCAGCTCCGATCTCTAGTCATACCGCTGTGCTGCCGGGCCTCTGCTTGTGGCCAGGAATCTGTCCCCCAGATTCGGTTGCCGGGACGTGCAATGCCCGTACAACCCAGGACTCTGGCGTCCTCTGCTCCGCTGCCTGGGGTGAGCTCTTCACTTGCTCTGCTCCCCAGAACTTTCTCCTTCTCTCTCTGCTGCTTTATCCCCCTCTCCCTTCCCTCTCACCTTCACTGACTAACTCCTCCCCCAGCCAGAAAAGGCAGCTCCCCAAAATAGGGTGTAGAGCTCCCCCTTCAGGTCAGGGATCAGAACCTGTGTGTGCATGTGGGGTTTACCTGACGTGGGGAGCTCCTCCTGCATCCAAGCGTAATATCACCTCCGGTGAAGGAGGCAACACTACTGTGGCAACCGGCCCATGGGGCGCCACAGAGACAGTTTTGACAAATAAGACAATATTTTTGCCAAAAGCTGTGAAGAATTTATACAGTCATGGCCAAAAGTTTTGAGAATGACACCAAAATTATATTCACACAAGATCTGCTGGCCTCTGGTTTTATTAGTGTTTGTCTGATGTTTATATCACATACAGAAATATAATTGCAATCATATTATGAGTACCAATAGGTTATATTGACAGTTAGAATGAGTTAATGCAGCAAGTCAATATTTGCAGTGTTGCCACTTCTTCTTCAAGACCTCTGTAATTCTCCCTGGCATGCTCTCAATCAACTTTTGGACCAAATCCTGACTGATAGCAGTCCATTCTTGCATAATCAATGCTTGCATTTTGCCAGAATTTGTTGGTTTTTGTTTGTCCACCCGTCTCTTGATGATTGACCACAAGTTCTCAATGGGATTAAGATCTGGGGAGTTTCCAGGCCATGGACCCAAAATCTCTATGTTTTGTTCCATGAGCCATTTAGTTATCACCTTTGCTTTATGGCAAGGTGCTCCATCATGCTGGAAAAGGCATTGTTGGGCGCCAAACTGCTCTTGGACGGTTGGGAGAAGTTGCTCTTGGAGGACATTCTGGTACCATTCTTTATTCATGGCTGTGTTTTTAGGCAAGACTGTGAGTGAGCTGATTCCCTTGGCTGAGAAGCAACCCCACATATGAATGGTTTCAGGATGCTTTACAGTTGGCATGAGACAAGACTGGTGGTAGCGCTCACCTCTTCTTCTCCGAATAAGCTGTTTTCCAGATGTCCCAAACAATCGAAAAGGGGATTCATCAGAGAAAATGACTTTGCCCCAGTCCTCAGCAGTCCACTCCCTGTACCTTTTGCAGAATATCAGTCGGTCCCTGGTGTTTTTTCTGGAGAGAAGTGGCTTCTTTGCTGCCCTCCTTGAAACCAGCCCTTGCTCAAAGAGTCTCCGCCTCACAGTGCGTGCAGAAGCACTCACACCAGCCTGCTACCATTCCTGAGCCAGCTCGGCACTGCTGGTAGTCCGATCCCGCAGCTGAAACAGTTTTAAGATACGGTCCTGGCGCTTGCTGGTCTTTCTTGGGCGCCCTGGAGCCTTTTTGACAACAATGGAAGCTCTCTCCTTGAAGTTCTTGATGATGCGATAGATTGTTGACTGAGGTGCAATCTTTGTAGCTGCGATACTCTTCCCTGTTAGGCCATTTTTGTGCAGTGCAATGATGACTGCACGTGTTTCTTTAGAGATAACCATGGTTAACTGAAGAGAAGCAATGATACCAAGAACCAGCCTCCTTTTAAAGTGTCCAGTGATGTCATTCTTACTTAATCATGACTGATTGATCGCCAGCCCTGTCCTCATCAACACCCACACCTGTGTTAATGGATCAATCACTAAAACGATGTTAGCTGCTCCTTTTAAGGCAGGACTGCAATGATGTTGAAATGTGTTTTGGGGGTTAAAGTTCATTTTCTGGGCAAATATTGACTTTGCAAGTACAGTAATTGCTGTTAAGCTGATCACGCTTTGACATTCAGGAGTATATGCAAATTGCCATTACAAAAAACGAAGCAGTAAACTTTGGAAAAATTACTATTTGTCTCATTCTCAATACTTTTGGCCATGACTGTACTCATTTAGGCTACGGTCACACAACCGTTTTTCTTTCATAATCGGCCTGATTATGCAAATCACACTCCACTCAGAGCAAGCTCTGAGGATAAGATGGAAAAAAAAGTCTCCATCTTCTCCATTCTGTCAATCCATGAAAATCGGTCCGATGTTTCCCACTCACTCATTGACTTCCATGGCAGAGTCCAATTCAAATATTGATTAGAATAACATTGGTCCAAGTGCGATCCGATGTCTTGTCGGATCGCACTTGGACCAAAAATACAGTCGTCTGCACGAGTCCTTACTCTGAAAGGTTATCATGAATTAGCATTGTTAAGAACGCTCGCTTCCCAATAATCTTTCAGTATAAACAGGCTGCCGATCACCTGATGAACGAGCAAAGCGCTCATTCATTGGGTGAAATGATCTTTTGTGCAACATCAAAGATAATCATTTTCGGCGGAACATCATCCTGTGTAAACAGGACTCGCACTACCGACAACTATGGCAGCCTATGTGCACTGAACAATTTATTACATATTGTTCGATGCACATCATTTATCGCAGTTTGGCTATGTAAAGGATTTAGTTAACAACTAGATTAACGATCGGCGGTCATTTAGTGCTACTGGTTGGTCCATGTAAATGGACCGTTAATTATCAAGAAGAGTATAAACTCTTTTTCCACAATCCAGCCAGGGAAGTCACACGGATGAGTTAGGAGTTAGGGTGAATGTTCATTGGATGATTGGTTTCCCAATGATCACCCAGTATAAACGAACAAGCAAAAAGCTTCTCTATGTGCACAGGACGATCAGAATTATGATTGTCCTAAACAGGCTATTAAAGGGAACCTATCACCAGAAAAAAATGCTATTAACCTACAGATATGGGGTCAATTTGCAGGTTAATTGTGTTATTAACCTGCCCGGCGATAACCAGCAGAAAAATGAGAATTTTAAAACATAACTTTTACTAGTAAATATTTAAGAGATGTTAAAAAGTGAAAACTAACAACACCTTAACACACAAGTGTCATAGACTACATTATTTAAAAACCAAAATGGTAGGTATACAAATCTACACTTGGCATCCAGGACAAAGAAAGTCGCCCTCAGCGGGTAACTAAGGATGACGACCAGTCATATACCGTATGTCATCCCTATTAACCAGCTCGAGGCAAACCCTGTAATTTATAGTGCCTGGACGTTCCTGTAAAGGATGTCAAAATTATCACAACAATGGAATACCATAACTTAGCATGAAATGCTCTCACCCATTGTTTGTTGTTTTCATGTGTGGTGGACTGTGCTCCAGACGTCAGACATCCATCCTAGATATGCCACTCTCTGGAAACGTAAGGTGGAGACGAGGTACAGACCCTGTCAAGGTTATTCTAGCCCTCAAAACCCCAAGCTCCCGCCATTACAAAGGCAGTCCACAGCTTACCCTTTTCACAGAAGTCCCTATCGTAGATAATTTGTGTTTCTCCCGACGCGTTTCCCCCTCCGGGTTCCTCAGGGGAGTAAGGTACACGATAAACTATAACCACCCTAGTTCCCTAGCAGCGGTTCAGACATTCTGGCATACATCTTAAATACCTTATGTCCAGACTCCTCAATCAGCACCCAGCCGCAGCTGCGTATCATGCGAAGACTGAAGACTGTAATCACCTGAATGGAACGCACTCTTGCTGCTCCACATGGATCTGTGGAACGTACATAGCTGTTTCCAGAGCGTCCCCATTTACTTCCGATGCGGCTGTTAAGATGAATGAGCCGCACGTTTACCGCTCTGCATCTGGAACGCATCACTCGATTGCCGGGGTGACCTGCCCAGCGCCTGCACTTAGTTGAACACTGCAGGGAGAAAATAAACCTTATCCCCCCCCCCTCCCCAGCAGTGTTCGGGTTTCAGTCACTGATCTGAGAATACAGAGCGGCGGCTGTAACTGCGCCCCTGGCCCTGACTATCACGGGCTCTGCATTGGGGCTGGCTGTCAGCGCCAGGGGCACGGTTACAGCTAACATGAACACTAAAACCTGAACACTGCCGGGGGGAATAAAGTAAATTTTTTCCCCACAGTGTTTGGCTAAGTGTGGGTGCAGGGCAGGTTAATAACGCAATTAACCTGCAGATGAACCCCATATCTCCAGGTTAATAGCGTTTTTTCTGGTGACAGATTCTCTTTAAATGACTGCCAATTGGCATGCATTTAGCCAATCAGCGGTCAAGTATAAAGCTTTTTTTTTTAGCTGAAGAGATGTGTTTGATCCCAAACTAATAAAAAATACCCGTGGAAGGTTTTTTTATTTCATTCATATTCGAATCAAATTGATCACTAAGCAACAGATCCGTGAAACTCGGATGCAAATCGGAATGCTTCCGTTTTGCATCCGAGTTTCACGGATCTCCAATGACTTGTATGGCCGAGTCTGATCCACAAAGACGGATCAGAATAAAGCATGCTCTGAGTCTCACGGATCTCATACTTGGATCGGTGATCAACTCTATAGGTATGTATGCTATCAGAGAAAAAAACTGACAGCACATGGATATTTCACTTTCATGTGTGAATGTAACCTTAGTTGCAATTATTTCTCATTCAATTTTGCTAGACAAACAAACAATGTTGGGTAGAAATGAATGGATTGATTCGTGGGACTCCGGACTAGCATCCAGCATAATACAGCTAGATGGGAGGCCCGTGAATCTCTTACCTTCCAGCATCCCCAGCATGGCTTTTGTTTAGCAGGGGCATCTGTGCATGATGTCGCGCATATGACGTCATGCCAGCCCGGACAATTCAAATGCTGTGGCGGGGATGCCAGAACGTAAGAGACTTGTGGGCCTCCCATCTAGTCGCCATTTACCACTAACCTGGATGCTGGACCAGAGTCCCGCAAATCGATCTGCTCATCTCTAATATTGGGCAGTAAACTACTAATGGGGGTTGAAGCTCTGTTTCTGTCTGCAGCACAGAGTCATGTTAGTCTAAAGTCTTTTCATAGCTGCTGAGCTATAAGTGGAATCAGCCAATCTTTTGTTTTTTACCTTCAGAAAGGCGCCGAAATGCATTGATGTGAAAAAAAAAGCATTGCTTATACTCTCCAGATCTCATCCTTTCTGTGAGAGCAGCCCGCACATCGTGATAATCTCCACTTTGCCAAATTTACCTAGACGATACTCTCCTCCAGCCACGCGGCTGTAGCTACAACACATCAGGCTTTCACAGGTGTTGTTTCCTTACACCACCCGCTCTACTAAAGCCACGGAGCTGTAGCTACAACACAGCAGGCTTTTACAAGTGTTGTTTCCTTACACCACCCACTCTCCTCCAGCCACGGGTCTGTAACTACAACACAGCAGGCTTTTACAGGTGTTGTTTCCTTACACCACCCACTTTCCTCCAGCCACGAGTCTGTAACTACAACACATCAGGCTTTTTCAGGTCTTGTTTCCTTATACAATCCTTACAGGTGAGCGCTACCATCACCCTCACCCCCATTTTGTTCCTTACGGTACTGCCCTATCTGTGCACTTTTGTCCCATCTAGGCGATATAATGTATCTGTGTGTATACAAATAAATCTAAATGAAAGGTAACTATTGTATAGGCTCTATAACTTTTTAATGTGTGTTTTTAAGCAGTCTGTTTTCTTCCTGGACTGGAAATAAAGTTGTTAACATCCAGTGGCGGAAGCCTTGTCCTGACTATTTGCACCTGCTCGAGGTGTACAAGTCGTACAGAAAACCTCTTATAAACTCGACATTGTACGATCATCTTGCAGTTATATAACAGATCTTGATGCTTCTTCGTACAGATTACAGCTGAGCGCAGTGCACAATGCCCTAGCAGAATCCCTGTAGCAGTCTCTTGGTGTCTTTTATCCATTCACATCATGTAGCGAGGCTTGTGTTTAGCAGACTTCACATCAGTGTCTGTTTCTTGTTATGGGACATGGAAAACACATGTAAACAAATATTCCAATTATGGGTCTCGCAGCTCCTGACATATGGTCACACAGTTCTGTTTTCACTGGGAGGCGCATGGCTTCTCAGAAATCAGAGGTTCACCATTTGTTCTGGATGTAAACTAAATCTGGCCATGTAGTGTAGCTTTAATTCATGGCAGCGAGTCCCACATCTGTCCTCTAGTGGGCAGAGAGCGGCAACCTTCCTCTAGAGGGCAGTATGATCATATTGGAGGGCTGTGCGCTCCTCTGAGGGCTGCGTGTAAGACATTTGGAGATCATATTCACCCGCTTTCGCTATCTAGATGTCGGCAATTCACCTTCGAAGTAGCTTTAAATTGGCTTGTAGAATAAGGCCATGGTCACACGTTGAGTATTCAGTGAGTTTTTCACCTCAGTATTTGTAAGCCAAAACCAGGAGTGGGTGATAAATACAGAAGTGGTGACGTGTTTCTATTATACTTTTCCTCTGATTGTTCCTCTCCTGGTTTTTGCTTACAAATACTGAGGTAAAAAACTGACCAAATACTCAATGTGTGCACGTGGCATTAGGGTATGTACACATGTTGTCTTTTTCAGGTGGATTCCACCTTGAACTCACCTGAAAATCATAGCTAAAAATGAAAATAAAGAACAGCAATGTAAAAATTACATTGCTGTGCACATGATCTGTCTTACAGTGGGTCCGGAAAGTATTCAGACCCATTTAAATTTTTCACTCTTTGTTTCGTTGCAGCCATTTGGTAAATTCTAAAAAGTTCATTTTTTTTCTCAATAAAGTACACTCTGCACCCCATCTTGACTGAAAAAAACAGAAATGTAGAAATTTTTGCAAATTTATTAATAAAGAAAAACTGAAATATCACATGGTCATAAGTATTCAGACTCTTTGCTCAGGCACTCATATTTAAGTCACATGCTGTCCATTTCCTTGTGATCCTCCTTGCGATGGTTCTACTCCTTCATTGGAGTCCAGCTGTGTTTAAATAAACTGATAGGACTTGATTTGGAAAGGCACACACCTGTCTATATAAGACCTCACAGCTCACAGTGCATGTCAGACCAAAAGAGAATCATGAGCTCAAAGAAACTGCCCAAGGAGCTCAGAGACAGAATTGTGGCAAGGCACAGATCTGGCCAAGGTTACAAAAGAATTTCTGCATTACTCAAGGTTCCTAAGAGCACAGTGGCCTCCATAATCCTTAAATGGAAGAAGTTTGGGACCACCAGAAGTCTTCCTAGACCTGGCCGTCCAGCCAAACTGAGCAATCGTGGGAGAAGAGCCTTGGTGAGAGAGGTAAAGAAGAACCCCAAGATCACTGTGGCTGAGCTCCAGAGATGCAGTAGGGTGATGGGAGAAAGTTCCACAAAGTCAACTATCACTGCAGCCCCCCACCAGTTGGGCCTTTGTGCAAGACATATGAAAGCCCGCATAGAGTTTGCTCAAAAACACATGAAGGACTCCCAGACTATGAGAAATAAGATTCTCTGGTCTGATGAGATGAAGATAGAACTTTTTGGTGATAATTCAAAGCGGTATGTGTGGTGAAAACCAGGCACTGCTCATCACCTGCCCAATACAATCCCAACAGTGAAACATGGTGGCAGCATCATGCTATAGGGGTGTTTTTCAGCTGCAAGGACAGGACGATTGGTTGCAATTGAAGGAAACATGAATGCGGCCAAGTACAGAGATTTCCTGGATGAAAACCTCCGCCAGAGTGCTCTGGACCTCAGACTTGGCCTAAGGTTCACCTACCAACAAGACAATGACCCTAAGCACACAGCTAAAATAACAAAGGAGTGGCTTCAGGACAACTCTGTGACCATTCTTGACTGGTCCAGCTAGAGCCCTGACCTAAACCCAATTGAGCATCTCTGGAGAGACCTGAAAATGGCTGTCCACCAACGTTCACCATCCAACCTGACAGAACTGGAGAGAATCTGCAAGGAAGAATGGCAGAGGATCCCCAAATCCAGGTGTGAAAAACTTGTTGCATCATTCCCAAGAAGACTTATGGCTGTACTAGCTCAAAAGGGTGCTTCTACTCAATACTGAGCAAAGGGTCTGAATAATTATGACCATGTGATATTTCAGTTTTTCTTTTTTAATAAATTTTCAAAAATTTCTACATTTTTTTCAGTCAATATAAGGTGCAGAGTGTACTTTAATAAGAAAAAATGAACTTTTTAGAATTTACCAAATGGCTGCAATGAAACAAAGAGTGAAAAATTTAAAGGGGTCTGAATACTTTCCGTACCCACTGTATGTCACTGCTTTTAATCGCTTTAGGGTTTGAAGACCTTGAAGCAGGTAAAGAAGTAGTATAATTATTCTTTGGACGACTTCATTTAGAAGCCGGCCGCTCTATATACTTAAAAGTATACAGTAATGGCGCCCGTAGAGTAGCCGACACAACAATGACTGAGAAGACACTGGCAAAGACGCTTCCGAAAACAGCTGCCAGCATTTTCCTGAAGCGTTTTCGCCTTGGGAAGCTCAGTGGTTCAGCTATGGTCTTAAAGACGCTGTATGCACATACCCAAAGGCAATGTTTACACGTGTTCATTTCTAGTATCCGGTGGATCAGTTATTGGGCCATAAGGAATATGTGCGCACGTTGCGTTTTTGTCACTATTTTTGCACAGTTTTGTCACAAATGCACATGTTGCTTATTTGTGACTTGCAGATTTAAATCTACAGCATGTCAATTTTTTTCTTTTTGCTGCAGATTTCACCCATACTAACCAGTGGGGAAAAATCTGCAATCAAAATGCATGAACAAAAACGTGGCAAAAATGTGCGTATTTTATGCAGCGTTTTTCCTGCCAACACATCAGGATTTGCAGCTGAATTTTTGGCTGCAAATCCTGAACATGTGCACACAGCCAAATGCTGCACGATTCAGATCAAAAAATTGTTCTACAGCAATTCTTGATCCAGCTCGTGGACAGGTCTGGTGCTGTGCCATGTTTTAGCCTGTGGCGTGCCGGAGGGACTGCCGGGTGTAACATATCTAGCTTTTGGCATCCAATGTTTGCATCCTTACAACACATTAGACTTGTCCTGTTTCAGGGAGAAGTCATAGTCCTGAGAGTTATAGTGCCTTGGAAACAATAGGTTGAGTCCACATCAGCGTTATGAGTTACGTTATTTTGTTCTGTATAAAGAACATTAAAATTGATTCTATTACAGGGACAGATCTATCACCCCATTGCAGCTGAATAGACCTGGTGACTTAAAATGGGGGGGGTCTGTCAATATGGTGTCTGAAATTTTACATAATCTGCAACAGAGTTTCCAAATTGATGTTTCATTGTAGATGTAAACGTTATTTTGCTGTGATTTACGGCTACCCAGAGGACAGATCATTCAACTTGATATTTTAGTGTTGTCCAGATTTGGGAACATATTTTTTTTGTTACTTAAATGCATGTGTTTTTGGCTATAAATCATTTTTGGAATTGGTTTTCATTAAAAAAATTTACACCACTTGCCTTCTATAGCCTCTGTGTTACACTGTCTATTGCTGATTGCAGAATGAGTTACCTAAGAATCCACCAGTGAGCTCTTTCTGACAGTCAAATGGGAGAGTTTGGTAAGGCCTCATTCACACGTATGATTTTTGCATATAAGTGCTGTCTATGATTTTCATAGATAGCACTCCTACCTGTGGTATTCTATTAGGCCATTCACATGTAAAATTTTTTCCTCGGACCAAGTGGTCCCCAGAAAATATCGAAGACATATCTGTTTTTGATCAAAGGGTCAGATCAAAATCTGCAATGCAAGTCAATGGGTCAGAAGAAAAAATGGGACTGCACTCAGATGATATCCGAGTACTGTCCAATTTTCACAGAATGAAGAAGGTGGAGTATTTTTTTTTTTATTTATTCATGTACAAGAAAATTGGATGACACTCATTCCTCACTCTGATCAAAGTCTGATCAGAATAATCGGTCTGATTTTCTTGTATGTGAAAAAATTGGACGTATGAATGAGGCCTAACTCTTATATCTGTCTTTTCCTGAGCTCCTCTTAGCTGATTTATGACGACAGACCACATCAAAGTTGAATGTACTTGGAAACAAAGAGCCTGTAAAAGTGCAAAAATTGCAATGAAACTGAATTGCAAAAACGTTTTTTTTAGCCCCAAATACACCTATTGTTCTACTGAGACTTGTGGTGCTCCAGACAATACAGTTATTCATACTGGGTTTGGCAACCAGTACACTCAATTCAGCCCCAAACACCGGCATAGAACACGGCACACAGAGGCAGCACACAGAGGCGCAGACCATTATCTCTTGTGAATGTGCAGACAGGGAAGGGGAAATGGCATGAGCAATACAGAGAGCCTATAATCTGTACAGTACAGTGTATGGGGAAAAGCAATAATGTCTTTATACAGCCCACCGTGAATAATCCTAATTCTATCATCATTAAAGTTATATATAGACCAGACAGCCTCAGGGCGGCTTTACACTCACAATTACTACCTCCCCCCGGTTTCTCCTGTTCCTTGTCCACTCTCAGTCCTTCACTTCATCATTGTTCTGTCTATTCCAGTTTGGACTACCATATCTTCTTCTGATGGCAATTTATGGTTTCGCACTAGAAAAATATACATTTTTTTGATGAGAACTGATTCATTTTTGCATCATTTTTGGCTTCAATTGTGGCACAAAGAAAAAAAGGCCTGAATTGATAAATGCTTTCAATCTCTGTTGGAGGTTCCTTTATTCTCCATTCAGTCCTGGTGATGTGCTGTTTATAATGAATCTGGCGCTGTCGTTAGGTTTCCTTTTCTGTTCATAAGATGAAACAGAAAAAGGTAATACTGTATGTGGATGTGAACCTAAGGGGATAGACATGTGAATGGGGTCGTATTGCGACACCTACACTACCACGACAAACAAGTGGCAAAAATCAGTTGGATTTCTTGTGACTTCCTTGTTACGGTAGTAATGACCCCATTAATTTCTACAGAGCCGAGATGTAGCATTATCCACCTAGCAAACTTTGGTTACACGATGACTTTCCCGGCCAAAGTTGCGGTGCGGACAAATGAGGACTGAGAGCCCAGTTGGGAGAGTGCTAAATTTAATCTAATGATCACGTTCTCCTTGTTCTTCTTTTTTTTAAATGCCACTTGGCTATATTTATTCTATGGATTACTGAATATTATATTAAATCACTATCATACCATTTTTAATCATGTTTGATTATTATGTACAAATAAAGATTACGGGGCCGACTCTTAACAGCTTTTTACGACACAAAAGTGGCGTTAAAGCTTTGAAAAATTGCAACATTTTTGCACAATGCAGAGTTGTGCAAAAATGTTGGGACATGAGTTTCCATGTCAGTTTGGCAGCTTCATTACCGCTGAAATGGGCAAAGCTGTGGTGGAACTGCGGCGGGACGGGGACGCTTTGAAAAGTCATACGTTTTTGCACAACTCGGAGATGTGCCCAAAATGTTGAGACTTTTGGAGTTTCCACGCCACTTTTGTATCAACTCTGCTGAAGTGGGCTAAGCTGGGGAGGAACCGTGGGTGGGACAGGGAAGCTTTGAAAAGTCGTAACATTTTTGCACAACTAGGAGTTGTGCCCAAAATTTTGGGACTTTTGGAGTTTCCATGCCACTTTGGATCAGCTCTACTGAAATGGATGAAGCTGTGGAGGAACCGGGGAGGAATGGGGAGCGAGGCCACATTTCTGGATCAGTACACGCCCATTAGAACAGTCATCGAATTCATGAAGTGGCATGCGCCTGTTAATGAATTTGGCACCATGTACACTGTCAAGGCTGGCATAGCGTAAGCTCGCTTGACGAATCGGTCCCATTGACTGTCCTTTAAAGAATAAGCTTTCTCTGTTTGTAGTTTTTTTTTATCTGGATAGCTGTAAAATAGCATATCCACACACACATAGACATGTACAGTGATATTCAATTGATCACCATGATTTACACTGCAGCTTTGTTTATATTGGTTGTTGTCTCTTATCCAAAATTCTATATATAAAGAAATGATGTCCAATACAGCAAGGACAGAAAGCAAAACCAAAAGCAACTAAATCAACAAAGAGAAAAAAAACCTTGCATGCAATTGCTACATATAAACTGATATAAAAACCTCTTTAGGTGGAAGCAGATGTCTGCAGTAAGAAGTGACTTTACACCAGGTCCAACAATGCAAAACTAGCAACAATGTAACTGCCATAAATACATTGATAAATCTGCCCCTTAGCAGCTGTTGTGAATAATGATACTGCAGAGGGGAGGGTCTGTTACTGTGTATTGACAGGAATGATTGATAGTCATAAATGTATTATCTGCTTCATTTTGACCCCAGGCATATAGAAATCCTGGTGAAATGTGCACTAACATGATGGAATGAAGGCAGATTACTGCACATTCTCTCCGCTCCATGATTGATATGTTCTTGCTATTTGTGCATCTCCAGGAATGAGACAGGAAACAGATTTGTAAATTAATAGCAATCAGCCGCTCCTCATTTACCCGAGGATGGCTACGCAAGGAAGGAACCGGCTGCCATTTGTCAAAGAGAGACTTAATTTTGGAGAGAAGGAGCATTGTGTAAGTCACTCACATCTGCAGGTTTCCAGCATCTTCGGAGCAGACACTGACATGGAGACACACAACGGCCATGTCTGTATCCCGGTATACATTGTTTATATTCATGTACAGTACAGACCAAAAGTTTGGACACACCTTCTCATTTAAAGATTTTTCTGTATTTTCATGACTATGAAAAGTGTACATTCACACTGAAGGCATCAAAACTATGAATTAACACATGTGGAAAATATGTCTTATATTTTAGGTTCTTCAAAGTAGCCACCTTTTGCTTTGATGACTGCTTTGCACACTCTTGGCATTCTCTTGATGAGCTTCAAGAGGTAGTCACCGGAAATGGTTTTCACTTCACAGGTGTGCCCTGTCAGGTTTAATAAGTGACTTTTGTGTTTTCATTGACTGTAAGCCATAATCATCAACATTAACAGAAATAAACACTTGAAATAGATCACTCTGTTTGTAATGACTCTAAATAATATATGAGTTTCACTTTTTGTATTGCACTGAAATAAATTAACTTTTTGATGATATTCTAATTTAGTGAGAAGCACTTATATTAAGCTATGAGACCGAAGTACTCTGGGTCCTGTTTGCCTTCGAGATGTCGCGAGAATAATACATGGATGCTGATTTAAGAGTGCAGCAATAGCTGGATTCCCATCCTGTCCTGTAATGTAGGATTTTTTCTTCAACAATATACATTCAGACGTGGACGCTGCTACCAACAATATACTTACGTATTATATGCAGTGAGAGGAATTTTCTTTGGTTTTGTAGCAGCATCAATTTACCTGTTAGGGGACATTTGCCACCATTTGAACATCCTCTATGCGCATTAACTATTGGACTAAAAAATATTATTGTTGCAGTATATCTATTATTGTCTATTGTCTTATATCACTAACTGGATTAACTACTATTGTTATTATTCATTAGAGAATTTGGAGATAGATAAGTTGATTTTAGTGGTTTACCATGCTGTATTTAAGATTATCTTTATCTGATGTACATATCAAATTTTTGATATTTTTGTTTTCTTCATGATCATCATTAATATGAGTTGTAAATGACTATTGCGCAATGACTATCAGCTTTTCGGGCATGCGTAATGGATCTGGGTGTATGTCCCAGCTTCATTGCATATGTGCACATACTCCAGAGCCTGGTGGACAGGTGCATCATTGTGACGCTAAGCGGCTCCGGAAAGCTGATAGTCATTGCGCAAGCGCTGGATCTGCTAGGAGATTTTGGTGACGTAGGTAGCAGTGAAGGGAATGAATTATGATTGGGCAGCACGGTGGCTCAGTGGTTAGCACTTGCAGCGCTGGGGTCCTGGGTTTAAATCCCACCAAGGACAACATCTGCAAGGAGTTTATATGTTCTCCTCGTGTTTGCGTGGGTTTCCTCCGGGTTCTCTGGTTTCCTCCCACACTCCAAAGACATACTGATAGGGAATCTTGATTGTGAGCCCCAATAGGGACAGTGCCGATAATGTCTGTAAAGCGCTGTGGCATTAATGGCGCTATATAAGTGAGTAAATAAGTGATGCAATGGGCGTGAAGAATTTGAAAAGGCAATTGACTGACTGTGACTAGAAACAGAAGTTATATGGAACAATCATCAAAGTATAAAAAGTGTTTTTTTTGCGAAAAATACTGGGACGTTTTTCTTGAGAAAAACATGTTAGTGATGCAATGTGCCTGATAAGTTGCCTGAAAAGAAGTCAAGTGCAAATGCCCCCACATTGTAGTTTTATTTTAGTAGTAAATTTAGGTTGATAATATTTGCATTTGTTTAAATATATTATTGTTTTTGCCCTTAAAACGGCCATATCGTGCAAAATAGTTAACAAATAACACTTACCATATGTCTACTTTACGTCAGCATTATAGGAAGGAATTTATCTAGCTGTGTAGAGGTATTTTGAATCCACAGTTGCCTTACAGAATCCATACCAGATATTGCAATTTAACTTGGGTGGTTCAACCATAACACCCAAGTGGCACGCTCACTGTCTTGGGGTCATATTTGACGCAGAACTTTCCTTTAGTCCCTATATCCAATTGCTCACTCACTAATGACAACTGCATCTTAAAAAACATCTTCAGAATACGACTTTTTCTCACCTTTCAAACTTCAAAAAGTCTTAGGCTATATGTGCACGTTTAGTATTTGATTGCAAAAATTTCTGTAAGGTTTCTGCATCCCTTGGCAGCAAAAACGCTGTGGCAAAAACGCACATTTTGCTGCGATTTTGGTGCATTTTTGTACAGCAATGAATGCTTATTGGAGCTAAGTAAAGATATTTAAAAAAATAAATGTGGGACATTGCTTTAACCCTTGAATTACAAAATAAATGTGGGACATTGCTTTAACCCTTGAATTACTCTCGGACCTGGGGTGAGTATATTGGTTAATTTAAATGTTTAAAGAATGTGTCTGTTTTATTTCAAATAAAGTGTTTTCTTCTCAGTGTGTATATTTATTTAACTCTTTACTTTGTAATGAGGGTGTCTGGCTGACATCTCTTCATTACTAAAGGTAGGGTTAGGTGTCAGCGACACCTAATCCCATTAAGCCTAATCCCATTACTCCTAATGCTGCACTTGTTTTGTCATTATAATCAAATCCTCCTCATGTAATGACATTTCAATCAGTCAAAATCTGCAGTGGAGACTGGTGTCTCCACTACAGAAATTGACATGCTGCGGGTGAGTTTGGGTATGTGCCCATGATCAGGAAATGCTGCTGTTTGCTGGAAACGCAGCGGCCAGATGTTACAGCATAGTGGGTGGGATTTCTAGAAATCCCATGTCCACTATGCGTGTATGGTCACACGAGGACACTGACATGTGGCGCGTCTTTCAGGACCACAGCATGTCAAATTCACTTGTGGAGTTGCTAGTCTCTGCAACAGAAATTTGGCCACTAGAATGTATTGAATGCGGTAACTCCGCATGGTTCAGTGAACACATGCTGATTTACCTGCGTTCAATAGAATGCAGCGTTTTGGATGCAGCAAAAAATATGCTGCGTTCAAAGTGCTGCTACGTCCAGATCATGGGCACAAAGCCTAAAATTTAAAAATATGGCATGGGCTCCCATGTCTTTTTCATAACATGCAGAGGGAAAGCCAACCACTGGGGGCTGATATTACCAGCAGGGGAAGGCGCCATTAGCCAAAAATGTTCCCTGGCTATTAATAACAGCCCACAGCTGTTTGCTTAGCCTTTACTGGC
The DNA here is from genome assembly GCF_046119375.1 of Phyllobates terribilis. NCBI lineage: Eukaryota > Metazoa > Chordata > Amphibia > Anura > Dendrobatidae > Phyllobates > Phyllobates terribilis. Next base: position 108,422,794 of record NW_027362765.1, read on the forward strand.
TGGATTACAAGGGGACCCCAGAAAAATTTGACTTAGGGTCCCCCTATAAAATCTAACCAGCAAAAGCTAGGCAGACAGCTACAGGCTGATATTAATAGCCAGGGAAGGGGCCATGGATCCTGGCCCCATCCAAGGCTAATAATATCAGCTCTCAGCGGCCCCAAAACTGGCCCTTCTATAAGATGCCCCCATTACTAACCCCGTAGTAAAGTTTTTGAAATAAAGACACGGCCAGAATAAAGTCTTTTATTTTAAATAAAATTCCGCATGGGTTTCATCATTTATTTAAAAATAAAAAACACAGTATACTCACCTAACGCCCATTCTGATGAAGCCATTGTCACCTGTAAAAAATAAAAAATAACCATATCCCTCACCTGTCCGCCATGATGACATAATTCAGAGTGTCCCACGATGATCTAGGTCACTTGTACAGTAGTCACACCAGCAATCATCCTACAAAAACTGGTCCTCATATGGAAAGTATGTTGACAGTAAAATAGAAAAGTTATTGGTCTTGGAAGAACGGGGGGGCGGCTAACAAATGAAAAAATATTGCTTTGTCCCAAGAGGGATATGCTATCAGAATGATAATTTAAAAAAAATATAAATGGATTTAAATATACATTTTTGTGTAGTTATATGTATGATCATATATCCCTCCTAAACACTGAAATTACAACCCCAAGAAGGAAAACTCATGGCATTATGGAAATCACAGGATGGATAGACATGTTACTGATCTGTAAATGATGAAAAAATGGAAACAACATTTTCCAAACATCTCGATTTATTCAGTATCGAGAATGAGCACCACAAGCTGGAATCCCCCGCACATACAACCTTGGCTGCTATCAGTGAGGCTATTGATGGTTGTCTGAGGAACATTCTGCCTTGCTGAATGCACTTTACACTAGAGGAGTCTGGCTACCATACATTATGCCACCCCAAACCATAATACTGAGAGTAGGAGTATGCCATTCCCTTGTGAAGGCCTCTTCATGGCATGGCCCACATAATCTCCAGGCCAATTGCATTTAAGACAAGAGAGGGACTCATCGCTGAAGAGAATAGACCCAGAAGAGTAGCTAGGGATTCACACAGAGGGACCACACACATCTGAGTGGGCCCCTAATCATGTAACCATATTTGCAACCACAATGGCACATCATAATCATGGATATAGGGAAACCTCAGCTGATGACCATTGTGTTACTGAAAACAAATCCCTATTAGTGATGAGCGAGCATGCTCGCTACTGCTCGGTGCTCGCCCGAGCATCTCACTGCTCGAGATGCTCGGCGCTCGCCGAGTATTTCCGGGTTGCTCGGGCGGGAACTCGGGTCCCCTCCCCGCATGTTTGGCTAGAGAGCCAATGAACATGCAGGGATTGCCTGCCATGCACTGTAATGCCGTAGCCATGTTGGTTGTGGGCATTACAGTGATTGGCTGGCCGCACAGCATCATCAGGTCTATATCAGACCTGGCGCCGCCATGCTCGTCACAGTCACTCTGGATCAGACAGTGTAGGGAGAGCTGCTGCTGTGTCAGGGAGAGATTTGATCGTGTATTAGGTAGTGTAGGGAGAAAAAACGTACATTACACATATCCATCTTAACAAACAGTCCTTCTGAGGACTAATCCATCAGCGGGGATATCAGGCAGGCAGTGTATATAGGCAGGCAGGCAGTGTATATAGCAGACTGCAGTGCATATAACACAAGAGGCTCCATTCCAATTCTGCCTTCTGCTGCTGTTAGATATTTATATACAATGGCCCAGGTCTCAGGGGCCAGGAGTAATTTTCTTTGGATCTTATTCCCCATTATTTGCTTAAAAAGCAATCCAGAGAACACCATTTTTTCTGCGTCATTTGCTTGTTGGCACTGCAGAATACGGGCAGGTACTTTCCATATTAGAGCGCTAGAAATCCAGCTATTTAAAACTGTGTTTTCTCCGTCACACGGATCACATATACGTTGTCAGAAAATACTGCCATTTCTGGCTTCCATTAAAAATTTCCTTTAGTGTGTCATTGAAGCAATTCACACCAGTTTGCTGTTCAAACTAGTTACCTACAGGCCAGGTATTTAAAACTCTGTTTTCTCCGTCAAACAGATCACCATTCACCTAACTAAAATTTTTAACCTCTCCCTCTCATCTGGTATCTGTAGCGTCGGCATCCCTGCCCTCTGCTAGGCAGGGACGCTGTTCCCCTCACCTCTCTGCTCCGAGCCCGGCGTCCTCCTCCCGCTCTGCTGGCAGCGCGCGCTCCTTCCTGGCCACTGTGCTTAGGGCGCGCGCGCGCTCCCTCCCTCTTAAAGGGGCCGCGCGCGCCGTCCTAAGGAGTCCCCGGCCAATGGCCGGAGGACTTCACCATATTTAAGGCACCTCCTCCAAAATGGAGGTGCCCGAGCAATGTTGTTGCACTGTTCACTACTCTGCTTCAGCCCTCAGGTCCCGTTGCCAGTTACCTGCCTGATTCCTGCCAGAGTCCTGCCAGTTTGCTGTCTGTTTCCTGCCTGATATTCCTGCTACCTGCTTGCTAGCCTGAGGTCCGACGGTCTGCCTTCCTACTCCTGTCAGTCTGTCTATGGACCAGCTTGGCCGCTCACCTGGGAGCGCACATCTGCTACCTGCCTGCTAGCCTTCCTGGAGGCTCTGCCGTCACGTGCTGTGACCACCTGCTATTCCAGAGACTCCTGCCCGCTCACCTGGGAGCGCACATCTGCTACCTGCCTGCTAGCCTTCCTGGAGGCTCCGCCGTCACGTGCTGTGACCACCTGCTATTCCAGAGACTCCTGCCCGCTCACCTGGGAGCGCTCCTCCGCTACCTGCCTGCTTGCCTACCTGGAGGCTCCGCCGTCACGTGCTGTGACCACCTGCTATTCCAGAGACTCTTGCCCGCTCACCTGGGAGCGCTCATCTGCTACCTGTCTGTTGGACTTCCTGGAGGCTCCGCCGTCACATGCTGTGACCACCTGATTATCCAGAGACTCTCGCCTGCTCACCTGGGAGCTCACGTCTATCATCTGCCGCCACAGGTCGTACCAATCCTTTACCCAGAGACTGCCCCGGTCACTTGCCGTGACCTCCTGCCCGTTCATCCAGAGACTGCCCCGGTCACTTGCCGTGACCTCCTGCCCGTTCATCCAGAGACTGCCCCGGTCACTTGCCGTGACCTCCTGCCCTTTCATCCAGAGACTGCCCCGGTCACTTGCCGTGACCTCCTGCCCGTTCATCCAGAGACTGCCCCGGTCACTTGCCGTGACCTCCTGCCCGTTCATCCAGAGACTGCCCCGGTCACTTGCCGTGACCTCCTGCCCGTTCATCCAGAGACTGCCCCGGTCACTTGCCGTGACCTCCTGTCCGTTCATTCAGAGACTGTCCCAGTCACCTGCTGTGACTGCCTGCCCGTCTACCCTGGTCGCCACCCGCTCCCTTACAAGGACCGCCCCCTTGTATAGTAGCTCAGAGGTTCCGCCTCCCAGACCCATTACAGTTTGCTCGGGCCATGGAACCCGGTGGCACCCAAGCTCCCTCGCTCTCGGACCTCTGTCATGAACTGTCCCGTCAGAGGTCCCAACAGGAGTCCATCCTGGGTCACCTGCGGAATGTCAATTCTCGCCTGGACACTCTGACTGCTCCACCAGCAACCACCGCCAGTGCCATGACTCGCAACCCGGCAGCTCCGCTGCCCACCAATACCATGGTATCCTACCCCGGACCCCGGCTTTCTGCACCTCCTCGCTTCGGAGGCGACTCCGCCCAGGCTCGGGGCTTCATAAATCAGTGCACCCTGCACTTTGAACTCCTGTCCCACCAGTTTAACTCCGACTGGGCCAAAATTGCCTTCATCATGTCCCATCTCACCGGGGAGGCCCTGGCCTGGCTAAATCCTCTATGGGAGAGAGGAGACCCCCTGGTGTCCGACTTGCCTGCCTTTCTCATGGCTTTCCGGAAAGTCTTCGACGAACCCGGACGGAAGACCTCATCCGCATCATCTCTGCTACGCCTCCGTCAGGGAAGTCTCACCGTGGGCCAATATGCCATACGGTTCCGTACCCTTGCCTCGGAGCTGGCCTGGGATAACGACGCTCTGGTATCCGTCTTCTGGGAGGGTCTGTCCGGCCGTATTAAAGATGAACTTGCCGGTCGGGACATTCCTATCACTCTCGATGACCTAATAACTCTTGCCACCCGGATTGACCTACGGTTCCAGGAGCGTGCCAAAGAGGTCACCCGTGAGAGGAGGTTTCCACGTCTAGCTCCTACTTTTCAGAAATCCGTCTCTCCCCAGGTACACTCTCCTGAGCCTATGCAGGTCGACCAGACCAAGATGGTCAAAACCCGTCAGGACTTACGCCGTGCCGAAGGGAGCTGCTTCTACTGTGGCAGTAAGGAGCACCGGATCCGTACCTGCCCGGAGAGGTCGGGAAACGCCTGTGTCTAGGTTCGCTCAGAGAGGTCAACCTAGACAAGAATAAATCCTCTCCATCTCTGCTACTGTCAGTCTCTATTATCTGCGGGGAGAATCGTTATTTCGAACTAGCTCAACTTGACTCTGGAGCGGCCGGGAATCTTATCTCACAGTCCCTGGTAGAAAAATACCGCATTCCCACCAAACCTCTGGCTGTACCATTATCTGTCGCTGCTGTGGATGGGGACCTCTTACCACGTCCCATCCAACTCATCACCGAATCCGTAACTCTGCAGGTGGGAATGCTGCATTCTGAGAGCATCTCTTTTCATGTTCTGCCTGGACTCTCTCACGCCCTCTTACTAGGTCAACCTTGGCTCCAGAGACATGCACCCGTGCTTGACTGGCAGACCGGAGAGGTCCTTCGCTGGGGACAGGACTGTCATAAGACTTGTTTGGTTCCTGTTCATCCCGTCCGTCCTTCTCCTACCCCAACTAATCTACCTGGACTTCCGATTCCCTATTGGTCATTTGCTGATGTCTTTAATAAAAAGGAGGCAGAGACATTACCCCCTCATAGACCATACGACTGTCCTATCGACCTGTTACCCGGTACTACTCCTCCCCGTGGGCGTATTTACCCATTGTCCGCTGCTGAGACCCGGTCGATGTCCGAATATATTGAGGAGAATTTGGCCAGGGGATTCATCCGGAAATCTACCTCCCCGGCGGGAGCAGGCTTCTTCTTCGTAAAAAAGAAGGACGGCTCTCTCCGTCCCTGTATAGACTATAGAGGCCTTAACCAGATCACGGTGAAGAATAAGTACCCCCTTCCGCTCATTCCAGAATTATTTGATCGCCTGAGGGGGGCTAGAGTCTTCACCAAACTGGACCTCCGTGGGGCGTACAACCTGGTCCGTATCCGTCAAGGGGATGAATGGAAGACTGCATTCAACACCCGGGACGGCCACTATGAATATCTGGTAATGCCCTTTGGTCTCTGTAACGCTCCTGCCGTCTTTCAAGAGTTGGTCAATGACATCTTCCGGGACCTTCTCTACTCCTGCGTTGTGGTTTACCTGGACGACATCTTGGTCTTCTCTCCGGATCTCCAGACTCACCGGAGGGACGTTCGTCAGGTCCTGCTCAGGCTTAGGCAGAACCACCTCTTCGCTAAATATGAGAAGTGCCTCTTTGAGCAGACCTCACTTCCGTTTTTGGGCTACATTATTTCTCAGACCGGCCTACGAATGGATCCAGAGAAACTGTCTGCCATCGAGAAATGGCCCCGACCGGAGGGGTTGAAGGCCATTCAGCGGTTCCTGGGCTTCGCCAACTACTACCGCCTCTTCATACCGCACTTCTCTTACCGGACTGCCCCAATTTCCGCGCTCACCCGTAAGGGTACTAATCCCAAAGAGTGGCCGCCCGAAGCAGAGGAGGCCTTTCTTTCCTTAAAACAGGCCTTCTCTTCCGCCCCGGTGCTGCATCGTCCGGACGGCAACAAGCAGTTCTTTCTGGAGGTTGACGCCTCCTCCTCTGGAGCCGGAGCTGTACTTACTCAAAAATCTTCTTCCGGGAGGATGGTAACTTGCGGCTTCTTCTCCAAACTCTTCTCCTCTTCTGAGCGCAATTATTCCATAGGAGACCGAGAGTTATTGGCCATCAAGCTGGCATTGGAGGAGTGGCGTTACCTACTCGAGGGGGCTCTTCATCCGGTAATAATTTACACTGACCACAAGAACTTGGCTTATCTCCAGCATGCCCAGAGACTTAATCCGCGCCAAGCCCGGTGGTCCTTGTTTTTTGCTCGCTTTGATTTTGTTCTACATTTTCGCCCGGCTGACAAGAACATCAAAGCAGACGCCTTGTCCCCATCCTTTCTGGTATCTGATCTCGAGGAAGAACCTAAACATATCATCGATCCCGCCAGAGTAATGCAGGTGGCTCCCGTGAGTCTAAATCGTCTCCCTCCCGGTAAGACGTTCGTATCGGTACCTGATCGGGAGAAGATCCTACACTGGGGTCATTCGTCTAAACTAGCTGGCCACGCCGGTCAGAAAAAGACCCTCCAGCTTATTTCCCGGCACTACTGGTGGCCTAACCTGCGCAAGGATGTAATAGACTTTGTTTCTGCCTGTGTGTCCTGTGCCCGCAACAAAGTTCCGAGACACCTGCCAGCCGGTCGCCTTCTTCCTCTGCCAGTACCTGCTGCCCCCTGGCAGCATATAGCGATGGACTTCATAACTGATCTTCCCGTCTCTGCCGGTTGTACGGTCATTTGGGTGGTCGCTGACCGTTTTTCCAAGATGGCTCACTTCATTCCCCTGCCAGGCCTCCCGTCTGCACCCGAGCTGGCTAAAGACTTTATCCGCCACATCTTCCGTCTTCATGGCCTGCCCCGTCACATCGTGTCGGATCGTGGGGTACAGTTCACTTCTCGTTTCTGGAGAGCCACTTGTAAATTGCTAGACGTCACCCTGGACTTCTCCTCCGCTTACCACCCACAGTCTAATGGTCAAGTGGAGTGGATCAATCAGATCCTGACCAGTTACCTCCGGCACTTCGTTAATGCCCACCATTCTGATTGGGTGGATCTCCTGCCATGGGCCGAATTCTCGTACAACAATCACGAGAGCGAATCTTCCTCCAAATCCCCGTTTTTTGTAGTCTTCGGTCAGCATCCTCGGATCCCGTTTCCCGTCTCCACCTCGGTGGACAATCCGGCTGCGGAATCTCTTGTTAACAAATTTTCCTCCACATGGGAGAGTACCCGGTCCGCACTCCTTCTGTCATCCGAGCGTATGAAAAGACATGCTGACAAAAAACGTCTGGATCCTCCTCAATTCCGTCCAGGGGATAAGGTCTGGCTCTCGTCCAAGTATGTCCGGCTCAAGATTCCTTCCTATAAGTTAGGGCCTCGGTTCATCGGTCCTCTGGAAGTCATCAGTCAGATCAACCCGGTGGCCTATAAATTGAAACTCCCGGCCAACTTGCGGATCCCTAACTCCTTCCATGTATCTCTCCTCAAACCTGTGGTACTTAACTCTTTTTCCAAGTCTACAGGCACGCCTCCTGCTCCGGTTTCTGCTGAAAACGAATTTGAGGTAGAGAACATTCTGGCCACCAAAAGGGTAAGAGGGAAGACCTTTTTTCTAGTAGATTGGAAGGGGTTTGGTCCTGAAGAGAGAACGTGGGAGCCCCGGGAGAACATCCATGCCCCTCTCATCCTTGCTAAATTTCTGTCTGGCCTAAAAAAGGGGGGGCCTAAAGGGGGGGGGTACTGTAGCGTCGGCGTCCCTGCCCTCTGCTAGGCAGGGACGCTGTTCCCCTCACCTCTCTGCTCCGAGCCCGGCGTCCTCCTCCCGCTCTGCTGGCAGCGCGCGCTCCTTCCCGGCCACTGTGCTTAGGGCGCGTGCGCGCTCCCTCCCTCTTAAAGGGGCCGCGCGCGCCGTCCTAAGGAGTAGAGATGAGCGGTGTTCAACTAGAACTGTTCGCCAATCTCAAATTCGAGCTGTTTTGGGCGGTGTTCGAGTTGTTCGACGAACCCGAACGATTTGCAAAAAATTCGGCTGTTCGAGGTTATGTTCGATAACTGTTCGTGCACCAAAAGCGTGTCCTGCATGTCTGGTGCTATTTAGAGCACCAATTCTGCAGGGATTGTCTGCCACTCACTGTAATGCCACAGCCATGGTGGTTGTGGCATTACAGTGATTGCCCAAATCGATGGGAACAGTGCCAACAGTGAAACATGAAAAGCCGGCAATTCAGCAGCGGCATACACCGGTACCCGACAATTTAGAACCGAAAGAATAGAGCTTCACACATAGATTAGATAGATATAAACATGTCAGCCACATATATACGAAGTACAGTGAAAGTGCTGCTTACTGTACTTGTCATTTAGCGTAAAGGATTTATCAAAAAAAATAATAGTGTTTTCATGCACCGTCTCTTTAAAAAAGCCGGCCGGCAATTCAGCAGCGGTACCCGACAATTTAGAATAGAAGGAATAGAGAATCACACATAGATTAGATAGATAGAAACATGTCAGTCACATATATATGAAGTACAGTGACAGTGTTGATTACTGTACTTGTCATTTAGTGTAAAGGATTTATCAAAAAAAATAATAGTGTTTTCATGCACCGTCTCTTTAAGAAAGCCGGCAGGCAATTCAGCATCTGTACCCGACAATTTATAACAGACAGAATAGAGCTTCACACATAGATTAGATAGATAGAAACATGTCAGTCACATATATATGAAGTACAGTGATAGTGTTGGTTACTGTACTTGTCATTTAGTATTAAAATAAAGGATTTATTATTAAAAAAATTGGCGTGGGGTTCCCCTTAATTTTAGGCTCTAGCGGAGGTTAAGCAGACAGCTGGGGCAGATGTTTGAAGCCTGGGAAGGGGGTAATACCCACGGAGCTTCCCAGGCTACTAATATCAGCCCCCAGCTGAATACATAGCCTTTACTAGCTATTAAAATGGGGGACCCCCCCAAAAAAATGACGTGGGGTCCCCCCTAATTTAATAGCTAGCAAAGGCTAGGCAGACAGCTGGGGGCTGATATTAATAGCCCAGGAAGGGAGCCATGAATATTGGCCCCCTCCCAGGCTAGAAACACCAGCCGTCAGCCGCCCCAGAAATGGCGCATTCATAGGATGCGCCAAATCTGGCACTTATCCTCGCTCTTCCACGCTGCCCTGGTGCGGTGGCAGGGGGTAATAGGGCTGGGGTTGATGTCAGCTTATAATGCCAGCTGACATCAAGCCCAGGTTAGTAATGGAGAGGCGTCTATAAGACACCCCCATTACTAACCCCATAGTCAAAGTTAAAAAAAACACAAACACCCAGAATAAAGTCCTTTAATTGAAATAAAGACACAATTCTTTATTGTTCTAAATTAAACCATACTTACCATCATGCCCATTCCAGCTGAAGCCAACGATCTCCTGTAATAAAAATAAAATAATAAAGCAACCTCATCCTTACCTTTCCATGGTTCCCACGACAGCTTCAGCTCTGCTACATCGAGATGACAGGCTGGACCGCAGCAGAACGCCGCCATCCAGCCTGTCATCCCGCAGACACTGAGAAGAGCAGGCTTGCTTGCGCTCCACATTGTCTCTCTGTGACGGCATAAAGATGAGCCGAGGTCATGTCCAATGAACTCGGCTCACCTCATGCACGTCACTTACAGCGTGGGAGAATTCTCACGCTGAAGCGCTGAGTGCAGGAGAATTTTCCCACGCTGTCAGTGAGGTGCATGAGGTGAGCTGAGTTCATTGGACATGAGCTCACCTCATGCACGTCACTGACAGCGTGGGAGAATTCTCCTGCACTCAGCACTTCAGCGTGAGAATTTTCCCACGCTGTCAGTGACGTGCATGAGGTGAGCTGAGTTCATTGGACATGAACTCGGCTCATCTGGATGCCGTCACAGCGAGACACTGAGGAGCGCAAGCATGCCTGCTCTTCTCAGTGTCTGCGGCATGACAGGCTGGATGGCAGCGTTCTGCTGCGGTCCAGCCTGTCATCTCGATGTAGCAGAGCTGAAGCTGTCGTGGGAACCATGGAAAGGTAAGGATGAGGTTGGTTTATTATTTTTCTTTTATTGCAGGAGATCGTTGGCTTCAGCTGGAATGGGCGTGATGGTAAGTATAGTTTAATTTAGAACAATAAAGAATTGTGTGTTTATTTCAATTAAAGGACTTTATTCTGGGTGTTGTGTTTTTTTTAAATACTTTACTAGAAATTCATGGCGGTCATGTCTAATACTGGCGTGACCCCATGAATTTTGGGCTTGGGGCCAGCTGATAATACCAAGCTGGCCCTAACCCCTTTATTACCCAGTGAGCCACCGCACCAGGGCCCTGGATGAGTTGGGTACAGCGCCAGAAGATGGCGCTTCTATGAACGCGCCATTTTCCGGGGTGGCTGCGGACTGCAATTTGCAGCGGGGGGGGGGGGCCCAGAAAGCTTGGGCCTCCCTGCGCTGCGGATTCCAGCCCCCAGCTGCCTAGTTGTACCTGGCTGGACACAAAAATAGGGCGAAGCCCCACGTATTTTTTTTTTAATTATTTCATGAAATTCATGAAATAATTAAGAAAAAAAGGCCTTCCCTATATTGTTGTGTCCGGCCAGGTACAAATAGTCAGCTGGTGGTTGGGGGCAGCCCGTTCCTGCCTGCTGTACCTGGCTGGACACAAATATAGTGCGAATCCCCACTTCAATTTTTTTTAATTATTTCATGAAATTCATGAAATAATTAAGAAAAAAAGGCCTTCCCTATATTGTTGTGTCCGGCCAGGTACAAATAGGCAGCTGGTGGTTGGGGGCAGCCCATTCCTGCCTGCTGTACCTGGCTGGACACAAATATAGTGCGAAGCCCCACTTCAATTTTTTTAAATTATTTCAGGAAATTCATGAAATAATTAAAAAAAAATTGACATGGGGCTTCGCACTATATTTGTGTCCAGTCAGGTGCAGCAGGCAGGAACGGGCTGCCCCCAACCACCAGCTGCCTATTTGTACCTGGCCGGACACAACAATATAGGGAAGCCCTTTTTTTCTTAATTATTTCATGAAATAATTTAAAGAAAATTGACGTGGGGCTTCGCCCTGTTTTTGTGTCCAGCCAGGTACAACTATGCAGCTGGGGGCTGGAATCCGCAGCGCAGGGAGGCCCAAGCTTTCTGGGCCACCCCCGCTGCAAATTGCAGTCCGCAGCCACCCCGGAAAATGGTGCGTTCATAGAAGCGCCATCTTCTGGCGCTGTACCCAACTCATCCAGGGCCCTGATGCGGTGGCTCACTGGGTAATAAAGGGGTTAGGGCCAGCTTGGCATTATCAGCTGGCCCTAAGCCCAAAATTCATGGGGTCACGCCAATATTAGACATGACCACCATGAATTTCTAGTAAAGTATTTAAAAAAAACACAACACCCAGAAAAAAGTCCTTTAATTGAAATAAACACACAATTCTTTATTGTTCTAAATTAAACCATACTTACCATCACGCCCATTCCAGCTGAAGCCAACGATCTCCTGTAATAAAAATAAAATAATAAACCAACATCATCCTTACCTTTCGATGGTTCCCAGGACAGCTTCAGCTCTGCTACATCGAGATGACAGGCTGGACAGCAGCAGAACGCTGCCATCCAGCCTGTCATCCCGCAGACACTGAGAAGCGCAGGCTTGCTTGCGCTCCACAGTGTCTCTCTGTGAGGGCATCCAGATGAGCCGAGTTAATGTCCAATGAACTCGGCTCACCTCATGCACGTGACTGACAGCATGGGAAAATTCTCCTGCACTCAGCGCTTCAGCGTGGGAGAATTCTCACACTGAAGCGCTGAGTGCAGGAGAATTCTCCCACGCTGTCAGTGACGTGCAGGAGGTGAGCTGAGTTCATTGGACATGAGCTCACCTTATGCACGTCACTGACAGCGTGGGAGAATTCTCCTGCACTCAGCGCTTCAGCGTGAGAATTTTCCCACGCTGTCAGTGACGTGCATGAGGTGCGCCGAGTTCATTGGACATGAACTCGTCTCATCTTTATGCCGTCACAGCCAGACACTGCAGAGCGCAAGCAAGCCTGCGCTTCTCAGTGTCTGCGGGATGACAGGCTGGATGGCGGCGTTCTGCTGCGGTCCAGCCTGTCATCTCGATGTAGCAGAGCTGAAGCTGTCGTGGGAACCATGGAAAGGTAAGGATGATGTTGCTTTATTATTTTTCTTTTATTGCAGGAGATCGTTGGCTTCAGCTGGAATGGGCGTGATGGTAAGTATGGTTTAATTTAGAACAATAAAGGATTGTGTCTTTATTTCAATTAAAGGACTTTATTCTGGGTGTTTGTGTTTTCTTTTAACTTTGACTATGGGGTTAGTAATGGGAGTGTCTTATAGACGCCTCTCCATTACTAACCTGGGCTTGATGTCAGCTGGCATTATAAGCTGACATCAACCCCAGCCCTATTAACCCCTGCCACCGCTACAGGGCAGCGTGGAAGAGCGAGGCTAAGTGCCAGAATTGGCGCATCCTATGAATGCGCCATTTCTGGGGCGGCTGACGGCTGGTGTTTCTAGCCTGGGAGGGGGCCAATATTCATGGCACCCTTCCTGGGCTATTAATATCAGCCCCCAGCTGTCTGCCTAGCCTTTGCTAGCTATTAAATTAGGGGGGACCCCACGTCATTTTTTTGGGGGGGTCCCCCATTTTAATAGCTAGTAAAGGCTATGTATTCAGCTGGGGGCTCATATTAGTAGCCTGGGAAGCTCCGTGGGTATTACCCCCTTCCCAGGCTTCAAACATCTGCCCCAGCTGGCTGCTTAACCTCCGCTAGAGACTAAAATTAAGGGGAACCCCACGCCAATTTTTTTTAATAATAAATGACAAGTACAGTAACCAACACTATCACTGTACTTCATATATATGTGACTGACATGTTTCTATCTATCTAATCTATGTGTGAAGCTCTATTCTGTCTGTTATAAATTGTCGGGTACAGATGCTGAATTGCCGGCCGGCTTTTTTAAAGAGACGGTGCATGAAAACACTATTATATTTTTTAATAAATCCTTTACACTAAATGACAAGTACAGTAAGCAACATTGTCACTGTACTTCATATATATGTGACTGACATGTTTCTATCTATCTAATCTATGTGTGAAGCTCTATTCTGTCTGTTATAAATTGTCGGGTACAGATGCTGAATTGCCGGCCGGCTTTTTTAAAGAGACAGTGCATGAAAACACTATTATATTTTTTAATAAATCCTTTACACTAAATGACAAGTACAGTAAGCAACACTGTCACTGTACTTCATATATATGTGACTGACATGTTTCTATCTATCTAATCTATGTGTGATGCTCTATTCCTTCTTGTCTAAATTGTCGGGTGCCGGTGTATGCCGCTGCTGAATTGCCGGCCGGCTTTTTTAAAGAAAGCGTCTTCTGAGCAGTTTGTCAGCTTTTGGACACCTTTGAAGGTGTTTTCTATGTGTTTCTATGTGTTTTTGTTTGCCTGCCATTGGTTTTAACGGTGTTCGACGGTGTTCTAAGGTGTTCGACGAACAGTTCGACGAACAGTTCCTCGAACATCCCGGTGTTCGACGAACCGAACCCGAACACTACGGGGGTGGCTCAACACTACTAAGGAGTCCCCGGCCACTGTGCTTAGGGCGCGCGCGCGCTCCCTCCCTCTTAAAGGGGCCGCGCGCGCCGTCCTAAGGAGTCCCCGGCCAATGGCCGGAGGACTTCACCATATTTAAGGCACCTCCTCCAAAATGGAGGTGCCCCAGCAATGTTGTTGCACTGTTCACTACTCTGCTTCAGCCCTCAGGTCCCGTTGCCAGTTACCTGCCTGATTCCTGCCAGAGTCCTGCCAGTTTGCTGTCTGTTTCCTGCCTGATATTCCTGCTACCTGCTTGCTAGCCTGAGGTCCGACGGTCTGCCTTCCTACTCCTGTCAGTCTGTCTATGGACCAGCTTGGCCGCTCACCTGGGAGCGCACATCTGCTACCTGCCTGCTAGCCTTCCTGGAGGCTCTGCCGTCACGTGCTGTGACCACCTGCTATTCCAGAGACTCCTGCCCGCTCACCTGGGAGCGCACATCTGCTACCTGCCTGCTAGCCTTCCTGGAGGCTTCGCCGTCATGTGCTGTGACCACCTGCTATTCCAGAGACTCCTGCCCGCTCACCTGCGAGCGCTCCTCCGCTACCTGCCTGCTTGCCTACCTGGAGGCTCCGCCGTCACGTGCTGTGACCACCTGCTATTCCAGAGACTCTTGCCCGCTCACCTGGGAGCGCTCATCTGCTACCTGTCTGTTGGACTTCCTGGAGGCTCCGCCGTCACATGCTGTGACCACCCGATTAACCAGAGACTCTCGCCTGCTCACCTGGGAGCTCACGTCTATCATCTGCCGCCACAGGTCGTACCAATCCTTTACCCAGAGACTGCCCCGGTCACTTGCCGTGACCTCCTGCCCGTTCATCCAGAGACTGCCCCGGTCACTTGCCGTGACCTCCTGCCCGTTCATCCAGAGACTGCCCCGGTCACTTGCCGTGACCTCCTGCCCGTTCATCCAGAGACTGCCCCGGTCACTTGCCGTGACCTCCTGCCCGTTCATCCAGAGACTGCCCCGGTCACTTGCCGTGACCTCCTGCCCGTTCATCCAGAGACTGCCCCGGTCACTTGCCGTGACCTCTTGCCCGTTCATCCAGAGACTGCCCCGGTCACTTGCCGTGACCTCCTGTCCGTTCATTCAGAGACTGTCCCAGTCACCTGCTGTGACTGCCTGCCCGTCTACCCTGGTCGCCCCCGCTCCCTTACAAGGACCGCCCCCTTGTATAATAGCTCAGAGGTTCCGCCTCCCAGACCCGTTACAGTATCTTTCCCTCTTCTTTTAAACATGCCAGCATACATCCATTACTAGAGATGAGCGTTGTTCTACTCGAACTGTTCGCCAATCTCAAATTCGAGCTGTTTTGGGCGGTGTTCGAGCCGTTCGGCGAACACGAACAATTTGAGAAAAATTCGGCTGTTCGAGGTTATGTTCGATAACTGTTCGTGCACCAAAATCATAACTGGATTTTTTCTCAGTAATGATGAAAATTAATGTTAATACGCAGTTTGAGTGTACAGCGGGGCGGGGGGAGGGGCAGGGGATGGATCTCTGCAGGAACAATGAAGATCTCCATTTTTTTTTTCTCTTTCCCGCATTTACAGTGGGGAGGTGCAATCTGTCAGCCTATCAGCAGTGCACACACGGAGCGAAGTGCTTTTTTTCACACAAGCAAGGGCATGTGTCATTGGCAGTGTATGTCACATGTCCTTGCCCTATAAGACCAAGCCATTTTCCCCATCGCCACCATTTTCTCACTGCTGCAGCTGCGTGTTAGACGGCACCGCTGTTGCTGTGTGCGCTATACCTTGTTAATTTCAAGCCAATTTTCGCACAAATCTACAGATAGCTTGGGAGTAGGGAATAGTTGTGATTGCAGTCCTTTTAAGGACTAGGTTACAGCATTTCCTACGACTTTTATCAGGCAGGTCTGTGCTCTTAAATAGATAGGTTGTGGGAGTAAAGACTAATTGTAATTGGAGTCCTTTTCAGGACTAGGTTACATCAGTTCCTATCAGTTTTTGCCAGGCAGGTCTGTGCCAGTGCTGTGCAAGTTTTTTTCACAGCATTTGGCTGAATCTAGCAAAGCTAATCCTTTTTGGCCTATTGCAGAGTGTGTTAGTCAGTGGAGTAGCCTATCTGTGTTGCAAGATATACCACCTGTGTATAGAATACCAATTTTTTTACTGCACCTAGTGAAGTAAAATCTTTTGGGCATAGCATCATTCTATTAGTCCATCTATACTGACCTCCATCAGGTTGCAAATTGAATATAATTTTTTTCTGCATCTAGCTCTGAAAAAATATTTGGCCTTCTAGCAGTGTGTGAGACTTTCTCTATTAGTCCATCTATACTGACCTCCATCAGGTTGCAAACTGAATATATTTTTTTCTGCATCTACCTCTGAAAAAATATTGGGCTTGTAGCTGTGTGTGGGACTTGTTCTATTAATCCATCTATACAGACCTCCATCAGGTTGCAAACTGAATATAATTTTTTTCTGCATCTACCTCTGAAAAAATATTTGGGCTTCTAGCTGTGTGTGGGACTTGTTCTATTACTCCATCTATACTGACCTCCATCAGGTTGCAAATTGAATATAATTTTTTTCTGCATCTAGCTCTGAAAAAATATTGGGCTTCTAGCTGTGTGTGGGACTTGTTGTATTAGTCCATCTATACTGACCTCCATCAGGTTGCAAACTGAATATAATTTTTTTCTGCATCTAACCCATCCAATAGTTTTGGCCTAATACCACAGTTTGGCCACTCAGCTCTGCTCGGTTCCCATCCATTGTTTTTTTGTGCAAACAACTCCAGAGTTGTTAATTAGTTAACCACCAAAATGAGTGGAAAAAGGCCTGCTGCTGGTGGAAAGGGGAATAGGCGTGTTGGGAAGGGGAAAAAAGGTTGTGTCCGTGGGGTAGGTGTTAAAGCAACAGTAACATCTGCAGAAGAAAGACCATCTTCCAGCCAAACTAAAATGTCTACTTCTTTTAGCGGACAATGTGATAAGATCCCTTTCTTACGGCCACGCCAATCGCTACAAATTCCAGATGAGGCACAAAAACAGCAGGTGCTTCAACGGATATCAAGTGCTCCTTTAAGTGGGCTCTCCTCCACATCAACTTCAACATCACAAATACTCCAGTCCTCAAAGGTGTCACCCCAATCGCACTTGCTTCCTCACAGCTCCCAAATCTCCAGCTGCCCGTCTGAGTATGAGGTAGAACAGATGGTTGAGTCTGCAGAGCTGTTTACTCATACTATAGCCTGGGAATCAGAGGTCGACTCCAGCGCTTCTGTGAATCCAGACGAGGAAATGATCTGCACTGATGCCCAGAATCTTTATGAGTCGGATCCAGGACCAGACGCAGAAGGTTCTGACCATAATGTAGACCCTCATTCCCAAACTGTAACTCCTGTTGGTGGAGACAATGAGGAAGACGATGATAAGACTCAAATACCTGATTGGAGCGACAACTTTAGTTTTTTATCAGGGCAGGAACAGGTTGGCTCTGAGGACGACGGGTGTGATAACGCACAGGGTGATGATGATGAGGTTGGAGATCCCACTTACTGTCAACCCACAGTCAGCCAAGAGATGAGGTCAGCAGAGGAGGTGGAGGAAGATGCTAGTGACGACGAGGTCAGGTTGCACCTTCCTGGACAGAGACGTAGTACTGGAAGCACGTCAACAACTGCATCCTCAAACACAACTCTGCCTCTCACCACAAGTCGTGGTGGCTCTTCAGGTCGCATGGGTGCTAAGCCTTGCATAGCCTGGGCATTTTTTCAGATCGATAAAGATGACCCAACTCGTGTTATCTGTAACATTTGTCAGCAAAAGCTAAGTAGAGGCCAAAAAATACATAGTTTGAGTACTTCATGCATGAACCGGCACATGGACATGAAGCATAAGTTGCAGTGGGAAGCTCAGTGTGCTACAATGCGGCCTAGCCGGCCGGGCCAACCACCGTCTGCCATATCTTGTGCATCCGCGGCCTCTTCATCCTCTGTGACTGGGGGGACAGCAGTCACACCTGTTTTGGGGCGCAGACCTGCCACCTCTTTACCCACAACAGCCAGCGTGATTGGCAGGTCATCATTTTCTTTGGAGGTGGTAACACCAGCTGGTGTTGAGCGCTGTCCGACATCGATAGCACCACCTTTGGATCAAGGCAACCTAACATGTCCGCCTGCATCTTCCTCACAGACCGGCAGTTTGCCGGGGACACCCTTATCAACCCCGTCTAAGCACAATAGCCAGCCCTCGGTCCCTCAGATGTGGACAAGTAAAAGACCATTTCCTCCTAGCCATGAGAAAGCTAAGAGGTTGAATTTCACCATCTGCAAGTTCTTGGCTACAGAAATGCTGCCTTTCCGCCTGGTGGACACAGAGGATTTTCGAGACCTTATGTCCGTCGCAGTGCCCCAGTACCAGATGCCCAGTCGGCACTACTTCTCAAAGAAAGGTGTGCCTGCGCTCCACCAGCATGTCGCACACAACATCACCACTTCTTTGAGAAACTCTGTGTGTGACAGGGTGCATTTCACCACAGACACTTGGACGAGTAGGCATGGACAGGGGCATTACATGTCGCTGACTGGGCACTGGGTAACTATGGTGACAGCAGGACAAGGGGCTGCTGTCCAAGTCTTGCCGTCCCCACGAGTTGTGCGTCAATCCTCTTTATGTCAAAGTTCCTCCACTGCTTCTGCCTCCTCAACCTCCTCTCGGTCTTCCACCTGCACCCAAAGCCTGTCTGGTCATGCCACAAGCTTTCTAACTGCGCAGAAGGGATCCTGCACACCTCCTTACTATGCTGGCAGTAGGGCTCAACGTCATCAGGCGGTTTTTACATTGAAATGTCTGGGAAATGTGAGTCACACAGCTGAGGAGTTGTGGTCAGCTCTGGAGAACCAATTTCATGAATGGTTGTCTCCACTGGACCTGAAACCAGGGAAGGCCGTGTGCGACAATGCTGCAAACCTGGGTGCGGCCCTTCGCCGGGGCAATGTCACACACGTGCCTTGTATGGCTCACGTGTTGAACCTGGTTGTCCAGCAATTTTTAGCCCACTATCCCAGACTAGATGGCCTTCTGCAGAGGGCACGGTCGCTGTGTGCTCACTTTCGCCGTTCGGTATCCCGCAGCTCAGCGACTTACATCTCTACAGAAGTCGTTGGGCCTGCCACTTCACCGGCTAAAATGCGATGTGCCTACCCGGTGGAATTCAACTCTGCACATGTTGCAGCGACTGTGGCAGCACCGACAAGCCCTGGTGCAATACGTTCTGACGTATAGCCTGGGCCAACGAGATCCAGAGGTGGGGCAAATCACGCTGGAGGAGTGGTCTCAGATCAGGGACCTATGCACCCTTCTGCACAGTTTTGAAATGGCGACGAAGATGTTTAGTGCTGACGATGCCATTATCAGCATGACTATTCCGGTGATTTACATGCTGGAGCACATGTTAAACAGAATTCGGAGTCAGGTGGTGGCACAAGAGGAGGTGGAGGAAGTAGAGGAGGAGGAGTTGTATGCGGAAGGGCTAACATCTGCAAGGTCCAGACGGTCGGCAGCACCAAGGCGGCAGGCATGTGAGGGTGGGGGAGATGGTTTTACCAGGGCGCATGGTAGCAGCCAAACTAGTGAGGAAGGTGCAGGAGCCCAGGAAGAAGTGGAGGACGAACTGATGGAAGACTCATCAGATGAGGGAGACCTTGATCACATTTCTGTTGTGCGAGGTTGGGGGGAGAGGACAGAGGAAGGAAGCATGATTGTTACCTCGCCACCAACACAACAGGGACTTGGTGCTCCTGGATGCGCAACACACATGAGTGCCTTCTTGCTGCACTACCTGCAACATGACCCTCGAATTGTGAGAATTAGAAATAATCCTGACTACTGGGTTGCCACACTGTTAGATCCCCGGTACAAAAGTAAATTTGCAGAAATTATTCCTGCCATAGAAAGGGATGCACGCATGCAGGAGTATCAGCAGAGACTGTTGCAGAATCTTACATGTGCTTTTCCACAAAATACCAGTGGTGCACGTGGTGAATCTCACAGTTTCAACTTGCCAACCGTGGGACCGTCAAGTGTTCAGCACTCAAACCGTAACAGAACCACAGTATCTGCTGGTAACATCAATTTTGCGGAATCATTTCACCACTTTTTTAGCCCATCCTTTGCAAGGCCACAGGAGACAAGAAGTCTGACACATAGTCAACACCTAGAGACGATGGTACAGGAGTATCTCCAAGTAAACATTGAAGCCACGACTGTGTCACTGGACCCTTGCTCTTTTTGGGCTTCCAATCTGGATAAATGGCCGGAGCTAGCCACTTACGCCTTGGATATCTTGTCATGCCCCGCAGCCAGCGTTCTGTCTGAACGTGTGTTCAGCGCTGCTGGTGGTGTGCTGACAGATAAGCGCACGCGGCTCTCCACTGATAATGTAGACAGACTCATGTTCATAAAGATGAACAAATCATGGATCCGAAATGACTTTTCTACCCCTGTGTCATCCTGGGGAGAGTAAAAGCTTGATGATTGGTTAAAATCACCCTACCAACCGTTTTAAGCTTTCAAATTACTAATCATGTTTATCTGTATCTTGGCTGGAAAATAATTTGGGATTTGTAGCAGTGTGCAGCACTGATTCTATTAGGCCATCTATAATAAGCTCCACCAGATTTAAAATTACTAATCATGTTTATCTGTATCTTGACTGGAAAATAATTTGGGCTTTGTAGCAGTGTGCAGCACTGATCCTATTAGGCCATCTATACTAAAGCTTCACCAGATTTAAAATTAATAATAATTTTTAGCTGCATCTAGCCCGGAAAATAATTTTGGGGCTCCGAGATGCGCAAGACACATAAGTGCCTTCTTGCTGCACTACCTGCAGCATGACCCTCATATTGTCAGAATTCGAAGTAATCATGACTACTGGGTTGCCACACTCTTAGATCCCCCAAACTTTTCGATCAACCTTTTCATTTTAATAAAGACCAAAAAAATGGTCATTTTTGAAATTATAAGCATTAGCAGGTTGTTAGAAACTGAAATCAAACAGTTTTCAACTCAAAACTTTATTCTAGGTGATGTTACATTTTCACATAGGACCCCTTGTTCGAAAGGAGCTTCTGAACTCTCTCGTCCATTGAATTTGTCAGGTTTTGGATGGTTTCTGCTTCAATTGTTTTGCATGAGGACAGAATACCCTCCCAGAGCTGTTGCTTAGATGTGAACTGCCTCCCGCCATCATAGACACTCCTTTTAATGATGCTCCAAAGGTTCTGAATAGGGTAGAGGTCAGGGGAGCATGGGGGTCACACCATAAGTTTGTCCCCTTTTATGCCCATATCAGCCAGAGATGCAGATGTTTTATGTGCAGCATGAGATGGTGCATTATCATGCAGAAAAATGATCTTGCTGTGAAATACACGGTTCTTCTTCTTGAACCATGGCAGGAAGTGCTGTTTGAGAAAATCCACATACATTATGGAGTTCATCTTTAGCGCCTTCAGGGATCCTAAAGGGGCCGACAATCTCTCTCCCCATGATTCCAGCCCAAAACATTACTCCACCTCCTCCTTGTTGGCGCTGTAGCCGTGTTTGCGTGGGGTGTCCATCAACCAGCCATCCTCCACTCCATCCATCTGGACCATCGAGCGCTGCACGGCACTCATCCGTGAACAAAACAGTTTTGAAATCAGTCTTCATGTAATGTTTGGCCCACTGGAGCCGTTTCTGCTTGTGTGAAGTGGATAGAGGAGGTCGACAGGATGGCGTATGCACAGCTGCAAACCTCTGAAGGACCCTGCATCTTGTTGTTCGGGGGACGTTGGAGGCACAAGCAGCTTCAAAAACTTGTCTGCTGCTATGACAAGGCTTTTTTGCCGCTGCTCTTTCAACCTGACGTAATTGCCTGTAGGAAAGAGTCCTCAATTTGCCCTTATCAGCACGCACACGTGTGTACTGTGAATCAGCTACATACTTCTTGATTGCCAAGACACTTCATCCTGATCATCGCACAATGTTGATTGTAGTCATGCCTTGACCTAAACACTCCACAATTTGTTGCTTCTCAGCAGCCGACACATCCTTTTTCTTTCCCATTTTGGCAGAAAATGTAGGCTGCTTAATAATGTGAGACAGCCTTCTTAAGTAGTCTTGCCTTTCATTGGACACACCTGCCAAACTAATTAGCACAGGTGTCTGCAATTGCTTACAGTGATATAAAGAGCCCTGACACACATCACCATCAATGAGTTTAACTGACAAACAAACAAATTCTTCCCTTATCACTCCTAAACACTTTTTGCATAATAATTTGGAACACAGTGTACATGTGCTTTTCCACAAAACACCAGTGGTTCACGTAGTGAATCTTACAGTTCTAACTTGCCAACCGTGGTCTGTATGGAGTTGTTCAATAAAGGGCCCAAAATTAAGATAACATAGATGGGAGAGGTCTCTATGAATAGGAATTCCTAAGTATTTGATACCCTGTGAGGGCCAGGCAAAGGGAAAGTTGGACTGGATGGAATCCTATATGGATTTGGGGAGGGAGACATCGAGGGCCTCAGACTTCGCTGCATTGATTTTAAAATTTGACCATGTAACAAAGTGATCTATTTCAGCCATAACAGCATGGATGGATATATGTGATTGAGTGATATATACTAGGACATCATCAGCAAATAGAGAGCACTTGTACTCGGTGCCTCCCACCTCAATCCACCTAATATTGGGGTTATGGCGAATTGATGAGAGCAGGTGCTCCGTCACTAGGATGTATAAGAGAGGTGACAGAGAACATCCCTGCCTTGTCCCATTGGTGATTGTGAAAGGTGATGAAAATGTTCTGACGCGCCCCCTGGGCCTTGGGACACCCGGAGCCGGACCCTTTTTGGTGGATGCTGGTGGTTGTAGTCTCCGTGGCGGCAACCCGGTTCCGTGGCTCAGGGCGGTCAAACCAGTGGCGGAACTATTTATGTGGTTTTGATGTTTAAATGTCCGACTACTCCACCCGTGGATTGCGGTCAGAGTGAACCGCCGCTCCAGGGCAGACCGCTGAGGCTGGTGTTGTGGGTGCAGCAGAGCGTAGCATAACTCCCCACGGGAGGAGTATAGCCTCAGGGCAGTGTATGTGGAGGATGGGGGTGATGGTGCAGGGCAGCAGCAGTAATGACACGGAGTCAGTGATGCAGTCCAGGGCCTTTACTCACAGTTCTTATTATCCAGACCACGTCTGCAGGTAACGGCTGCCCACGTCGTACTGTGCTCACCAGGTGAGGGGCTCAGACAACTCCCAGATAACTTTGGAGTGCTTCACAGGACCCCCTTTGTGTGTCCTTTGTCTGGCCTTTCTTACCAACCCTTCTGTCCGGCTGCCTCGGGCCTCCTCTTGGTAAACTTGGCGCCAGTTTCCCTGACCCTATGTGGTGCCTTCCTAGCGGGTGTAGCGAGGGGCTGCGCCACATAAAATGTCACAGCCTCCTGTTTCTAGCTGAGGGTCGTTTCCTGCCTCCACTAGTTTCGGGGACCGGTCTCCCCCTTTGGCCTGACCCCTCCACGCAGGTGGATTCGGGCGTGCGGTGGCGACTCGCCCGTCCGCACCCCTGAGATCCCTTCGTTCCTCGTTCCTGGGGCCTTCTCCGCTCCTCTTCCTTCCTTCTCCCTCTTCCAGGCCTGGGCCTCTGTTACTAGGCCCGCCTCTGGAGCAGAGCTCATGCAGAGCCCCTGCTCCCTGCCACTTCTGCTCAGACTTCTCTGCACTGAACTAAGATGGTGCCCACCTTTTATACTCCCATCACAATGCACCCAGGAACTGCTTCCTCCCTGCTCCTGCACTACAGGGTTTCCCTTCCTCAGTGTTCCCTCCCCCCACTCCAGCCAGGGACAGGGACTGTCGTGCCCATCTCAGGGGCATATTGGTCGCCCTGCCCCACGGCAATGTGGTGTAATGCATGCAGGTGTCGGGTCCTGATCCACACTACATCCTTACCTGAGAGTGAGATATCACACCTCTGGGTGAGGTGCAATACCTCTGTAGCAACCGAGCCCTCAGGGTGCTACAGTTCCATTTATCTTCAGCCTAGGTGACGTATTGCGATACAGGGCCGTGATTTTGGCTATAAAAGGTTCCCCTAGACCCCTACCCCAAGCTTTTTAAGAGAATCATATATGGCGTGCCAGGAGACTCTATGGAATGCTTTCTCAGCATCCAACGAGAGTATCTAATTACAAATTTTTAACTGCATCTAGCCCAGGAAATACTTTGTGCCTAGTAGCAGTGTCTGCTAGTCAGCGGATTATCCCGGCTGTTAAGCAAGCTACACCACCTGTAGTTTGGACACTTCATTTTTTCAAAGGAAATGCTTCGGGACCACGGGATACTCAGTGAAGAGCATCAGGAGGCACCCCAAGGCATAGGGGCTCGGACTGGCAGTAGGATGCCTTGCGGTGGACAGCCGAGCTCGATCCTTATAAAAGCTTTTTAACTGCAGCAGCTTTAGTGGACACTACTGGAGCTGGAATTACGCGGCTGCTGGCATGAGACTTGCCCTCCAATAGATCCTTGTAAATGGATTTAAAGTGTATTTATTCAAATTAGAGAGACAATTTAAATTAAAAAGCTTAGAGCTGCCTCCACCACAGGGGGGCTCGCTCGACCCACCAGCGGACAGGCACCAGTATTGGGAGAGGGGGGCTGGCCGTCAGGGTTCACCGCGGCTCTGGCACAAACCCGGCGACACGGAGGTGGCACGGGCAGGAGCGGACTGAACGTGTCGGCTTCTCACTTTTTGGATTTTAGAAGGGCATGACATGCCTATATCTGTGTCTCCCCCTCCTTTTACTCCTCCACCTCTTTTCTTTTCGCATGACTATATGTACTTGTCACTTTTCCATGTGTTAGTTGTGTCTTCTGAGCAGTTTGTCAGCTTTTGGACACCTTTGAAGGTGTTTTCTATGTGTTTCTATGTGTTTTTGTTTGCCTGCCATTGGTTTTAACGGTGTTCGAAGGTGTTCGACGAACAGTTCGACGAACAGTTCGGCGAACACACGGGTGTTCGACGAACCGAACCGAACTCGAACACTACGGGGGTGGCTCAACACTATCCATTACTTAAAAAAACATCCCTTGACCAGAACTGCACGGCCAACTACAGACCTGTTTCCAATCTTCCCTTTATCTCTAAACTTCTGGAACGCCTGGTCCATTCCCGTCTAATCCGCTATCTCTCAGACAACTCTCTTCTTGACCCTTTACAATCTGGTTTCCGCTCTTTACATTCTACTGAAACTGCCCTCACTAAAGTCTCTAATGATCTACTAACAGCTAAATCTAATGGTCACTACTCCCTGCTGATTCTCCTGAATCTCTCTGCAGCATTCGACACTGTGGATCACCAGCTCCTCCTCACTATGCTCCGCACTATTGGCCTCAAGGACACTGTTCTCTCCTGGTTCTCCTCTTATCTCTCTGACCGCTCCTTCTCTATGTCTTTCGCCGGCTCCTCCTCCTCTCTCCTTCCCCTTACTGTAGGGGTTCCTCAAGGATCAGTCCTAGGCCCCCTTCTTTTCTCCTTATACACCGTTCCAATTGGACAAACAATCAGCAGATTCGGTTTTCAGTACCATCTCTATGCTGATGACACCCAATTATACACCTTTGCTCCGGACATCACCCCTGCATTATTACAAAAGACCAGTGATTGTCTTTCTGCTGTGTCTAACATTATGTCCTCCCTCTGTCTAAAACTGAATCTGTCAAAAACTGAACTACTCGTATTTCCTCCCTCCACTAACCTACCTGTGCCCGATATTGCCATTTCCGTTTGTGGCTCAACCATTACTCCCCAGCAACAAGCCCGCTGTCTTGGGGTCATTTTTGACTCAGATCTTTCCTTCACTCCTCATGTGACGCCTCGCTCCCGCTCGATGGCCCTACCCTGAGAGATGGGGGGTACTTGGAACCGGGCCTCCAGGTGGAAGGTGGATGCAGTCGTGGCCTAGGCCCGGCCCGTGCCCAGGGTCGTCACAGTAAAAATAAGGGCCAGGAGGGACGGTGGTAATCGAGTGGATGTAATGACTACGCCACCTGTGGTGCCTGGTGATTCGCCACCAGCGCTGCGGCAGTCGTCTGAGGTGGGATGTTGTGGCAACAGAAGATGGTACTACTCCTCACAGGCGGAGCAGGGCCTCTGGGCAGAGAAGATGGATCAGGGGAGTCGTAGTGGGTGGTGCGGTGTGGTGTCGCACTGAAATAAGGGACCGGAGGCAATGGATGCAGTCTTCCAAGCTTTACTCACGTTGTTAGGTGTCAGCTGCAAGGCTTCTCCTTGCTCCTCACGGCGTGCTGCGGCCACCAGGAAGGGGTTCAGCACACTCCGGGTAGTTCGGGTGCATCAATCAGGACGCCCTGCACCAGAGTGTTCCTAGACTTTCCCACTAGGTCCTCTCCTGTCCGTATGTGGTGCGTGTTACAAGGCTGGGTCTCCCTCTGGCTATACACAGAACAAGGGTACGTGTGGCGACTCAGCTCCGTCCGTTACCCGGTGGGATCCTCTAAGCCTCCGGGCTTTTCTGACTAGGACATGAAGTAGCAAAGCCAGATATCGGGGGCCGGTACCCCTTTTGCAGCAGGAGTCCCTCTGACTAGGCCAGAATAGTGAGGACAGGTGGCCTATGCCGCTCCGTCTGCATCCCCTGAGATCCTTTTGCCTGCGGAGCTTGTCTCTTCTGCTCCCCTCCAGGCCTTCTTAGGTAGGGACCTTGACCGGGTAGAGACAGCCCTTAACTCTAGCCCGCTCCTCGCCTCAAGGCCAGAGCACGAGAACCGTGTATCCTCAATCAGCAGCAGGTTCACACAGAAAGCCACGTTCAGTGATGAAGATCACAATCAAAGACCATAAGCCCAAGATGGCCGTTTATAAAATAAGAATTTTGTGGTGTAACCTAAAGTGCGTCCTCCACCCTCACCCACTACATGGTTCCCCCTATCTTTTGGTTCCCCCCATCTCCTCTTATCCCGGCTGGGGCAGCACTATAGTGCATATAAGCCCACCCTCAGGTGGGAGAGGTGTAGTGTTGGATGGATGGCTGAGTCCTGAGAGGTGCTCCACCCTTACCTCGGAGAGGAGATACCACACCTCGGTCTGAGGTGCAGTACCCCTGTGGCGACTGAACCCTCAGGGGCGCCACACTCACATCAAATCACTCGCTCGTTCATGTCATCTACACCTCAAAAACATCTCAAGAATCAGGACTTTTCTCACCTTTGACTTGGCAAAAACTCTTACTGTAGCTCTTATTCATTCCCGTCTGGACTACTGCAACTCTCTACTTATTGGGCTCCCTCTTACTAAACTTTCCCCTCTCCAATCCGTCCTTAACGCAGCAGCCAGGATCATATTCCTCGCCAACCGCTACACCGATGCCTCTTCCCTGTGCCAGTCATTGCATTGGTTACCCATCCAATATAGAGTTCAATTTAAACTTATCACGCTTACCCACAAAGTGCTCCATGCTTCAGTACCCCCCTACATCTCCTCCCTTGTCTCAGTCTACCACCCTACATGTGCCCTCCGTTCTGCCAGTGACTTAAAACTAAAATCCTCCATAATCCGAAGTTCCCACTCCCGTCTCCAAGATTTCTCGTGTGCTGCACCAATTCTTTTGGACAGTTCGATTAATTCCCAATACCCACAGTTTCAAGCGAACCCTAAAAACCCATTTCTTTAGACTGGCGTATCGCCTCCACACACTATCTGTCCGTCCCAGTTTTCCCCCATATTAAAATCTTCATTTTCAGGTTCATACCAACCATGCACATAATAGCCTCGGTCAGGACTGCACACATACTGGCAGACGACCAGTCCATGTATTATTTATCCTATTTAGTATATCAAGGCTGCATTATGCAATATATGTTCATTCTACCTTTTGTGTCTCCCCCATTTCCTCATAGACTGTAAGCTTGCGAGCAGGGCCCTCACTCCTTTCGATATGAAATATGCTTATTCTGTATTGTCTGTTTAAGTCCCCCCTAAAATTTGTAAAGTGCTGTGGAATATGTTGGCGCTATAAAAATAAAAAAATATTATTATTATTACATATACGTTGTCAGAAAATACTGCCATTTCTGGCCTCCATTAAAAATTTCCTTTAGAGTGTCATTGAAGCAATTCACCGCAGTTTGCTGTTCAAACTACTTACCTACAGGTCAGGTATTTAAAACTCTATTTTCTCCGTCACACGGATCACATATAAGTTCGCTCCAAACTCAGTCATTTGTAGTGAGCGTGGAAGATACTGTCCTCCATTTAAAATGGGCAAGGCACGTGGCAAGGGACGGGGAACTGGACGTGATGGTAATGGTGCATGCAGAGGCCGAGGACAAGGCCGTGGGAAAGCCGAAATTGTGCCCCAACAAACACCCACATCTTCTCGCCTGACCTTTCTGTCCCAATTTCTAGGGGACCGCAGCACACCACTACTGAACCCAGAGCAGTGTCAAAAGGTTGTTGGTTGGATAGCGGATAATGCTTCCAGTCACTTAGCCACCACCACCACCACCCTGTCTTCCACACGGTCAAGTATCAGTAGCCGTGAGTCTGGACCGCATATTCCTCACCCTGATCCTCCTTCCTCCCACCATGCCGAGTACCCAGAGACAACTGATCCCACACTTGGACACTGAGGAGCTGTTCACTTTTCCATTTATAGATTCGGGCCTCTTGCCCAGTCCACTTGAAGCGGGGCAAGAGGAGATCGCGTGTAGCGATGCCCAAATATTTGAGCAGCCACGGTCACATGAAGGCGATGGTGGGAAAGTGTCACAAGAGGAGGACAATGATGAGACACAATTGCCAGAAAGGCAGGAGGAGGACCAGGGTGCGGAAATGGAAGACGAGGTGGTGGATGATATAGTAACTGACCCAACCTGGCAGGAGGACATGCAGAGCGAGGACAGCAGCACACAGGGGGAGGGAGGCAGAGCACCCCAACAGGCAGGAAGAAGCAGTGTGGTGGCCGCAGATAGAAGGCAGGCAACCGTTCCCCGTAACACCAACACGAAGGAAGTTGCCAGTACAACTGTTAGGTCTTCCCGAGTCTGGTTGTATTTTAAAGACTCTGCCGATAACCCCAAAAAGGCCATTTGTACCACCTGCCAGGCCAGCATCAGCAGTGGTGGCAAAACGACCAGCCTGACCACCACCAGCATGATCAGGCACATGACAGCAAAGCACCCGACTTTGTGGGCCAAACCCCAGTGTCCAGATACAGCGTCTGCGGGTGGCACCATTGCTTCTTCCGCTGTTGTGCATGCAAGCCAATCTGTCGTCCATGGTGTATGCGAAGACGCCTCCTGCCCTGCACCTGTCGTTGCACACTCTCAAGTAGCTGCACTAGGAAGCACGTCTATGTCCTTGTCCCAGCATAGCGTTCAGTTGTCCATATCCCAGTCCTTGGAACGCAAGTGCAAATATGCAGCCAACGCCCCACAGCCACACTACTAAATTCTCACATTTCACGACTGCTTGCGCTCGAAATGTTGCCTTTTTGGCTCGTGGAGACGGAAACATTCCGCAACCTGATGGAGGCGGCCGTCCCTCAGTACTCGGTCCCCAGCTGCCACTATTTCTCCTGGTGTGCCGTCCCCGCATTACACAACCACGTGTCCCAATACATTAGCCGTGCTCTCAACAATGCAGTTACCGGTAAAGTCCACCTAACCACGAACACGTGGACAAGTGCTTGTGGGCAGGGACGGTACATCTCACTGACGGCACACTGGGTTAACACAGTGGAAGCCAGGACCCAGTCGGACCTTGGGACGGAACACATCCTCCCGACGCCAAGGATTGCGGGCCCTAGGTCAATCAGGGTTGCCCCCACGGTCTACAGCTCCTGCACCTCATCCTCCTCTTCAGCCTCCATCTCCGAAATGACCACATCAGTCACAAGCTGGAAGCACTGCAGCAATGCCTCGGCCAAATGGCAACAGGCTGTGCTGAAGCTAATATGCTTAGCTGAAAAAACGCACAATGCTGAAGAGTTGTGGACAGCTCTGAAAGAGCAGGCAGATCTGTGGCTCACACCGCTGAACCTACAGCCAGGCATGGTTGTGTGTGACAATGGCCAGAACCTGGTGTCGGCTCTGAGGCAAGGCGATCTCACACACGTACCATGCCTGGCCCATGTGCTTAACCTCGTGGTTCAGTGGTTTCTCAAATCCTACCCGGAGCTGTCGGATCTTGTTAAAGTACGCCGCCAGTGTGCCCATTTTAGAAAGTCAGCTACAGTTTCCTCCGCCCTTGCAGTGTTTCAGCAGCGTTTGCAGCTTCCGGCTCACAGACTGGTGTGTGATGTCCCCACGCATTAGAACTCTACACTGCTGATGTTGGGAAGGATTTGTGAGCAGAAGAGGGCTGTTGTTGAGTACCAGCATCAACAAGGCCGTCGGTATTCAGTTCAGACTCCACACATAAGACCTCAGGAGTGGACATGGATGTCAGACATATGTACCATCCTCCAAAACTTTGAGGACTCCACAAAGATGGTGAGCGGCGATGACGCCATAATTAGCGTCACCATCCCGCTTCTCTGTCTTCTGAAACGCTCTCTGCTCACAATCAAAGAGGATGCATTGCAGGTGGAGCACGATGAGATGGAGAAAGGAACCATACAGGGTGATTACACACAGCCAAACCTCATCTCATCCCAACGTGGATTGGGTGACAATGAGGAAGAGGAGGAGGAGGAAGGACAGGAGCTAGTTTCATGCATTATAGACGGTACTACCTGCACAGCTGTCATACCGTCTGTTCAGCGTGGATGGCCAGAGGACAGAGAGGAGGAGGAGGAGGAGAGCATGGTCAGTCATCCTCTTGGTGAGGACACGGAAGTCTTGCCTGTTAGTAGTCAGGCACGCATGGCTGAGTTTATGTTACCCCTGCCTTTCCCATGACCCTCGCGTTCTCAAAATTTTGGGTGACAGTCATTACTGGTTGGTGACATTTCTAGACCCACGCTACAAGGAGAACTTTATATCTCTTATTCTTGAGGCGGACAGGTCTACAAAAATGTGGCAGTACCAGAAGGCCCTTGTTGCGGAACTATTAAAAAAATTCCCATCTGAAAACGCTGGCGGCAGAGGGCACGCTTCATTGGACAACCAAGGAGTACAGGCGAGAGAGACACAACTGCAATCCAGCAGAGGCAGGGGAACACTGTCAAAGTTCTGGGAGAGTTTTCGCAGACCCTCCCATAGCACAGGCCTTGAGGCGCAGGGTACTCTCACAAGGAGTGCAAAGTTTGGGAAGATGCTGAGGGAGTACCTTGCCGACCGTACCAACGTCCTCCGTGATTCCTCTGTTCTTTATAATTATTGGGTATCCAAGCTGGATACGTGGAATGAACTGGCTCTCTATGGCTTGGAGGTCCTGGCCTGCCCTGCCGCCAGCGTTTTATCAGAGCGGGTTTTTAGTGCCACTGGTGGAATTATAACTGATAAGCGCATCTGCCTGTCAACTGAAAATGCTGACAGGCTGACTCTTATAAAAATGAACAAGGGCTGGATTGGGCCAGACTTCTCAACACCACCGAATGACAGCAGCGTAACATAAACTCAAATCCAGTGTCTTTTCTTGGGAGGTGTATTCCCATGCACCTTTTCACACCCACACATGGGTATACGCTTCCTGATTTTGTCTATTTGCTCTTGTCCTCCTCCTTCTCCTCATCCTCCACCACCATATCACCAGGGTGACCGTGGTCCGTGATGCAACACCCACATAATTTTTTTAAAGGGTGTTTATGATGTCCGTGAATTTTTTTTTTTATACAGTATGTTCATGTATACCCCCCAGAGGTAAATGTTTGTCAGCCCATACACTTAGTGCATGGGCATTACAAGTATAGGAGGCCCGCTCCTTTCTAATGGGAACATTTTTTTATGAGGCCCTCCTCCACGTCTCTTCCAAGGGGCATTGAAGTGCCTCCAAATTTTTGGCAGCCCTTGCATTCACTGCATAGGCCAACACTATGGGAGACTCTCTCCTTTCTAATGGGAATTTGTCATTACTGTGGCCCTGCTCTGTGTGTCTTTAAATTCTTAGTGGGGTTTTTCCTAAAATTGGTCAGCAGTTGAACTCACTGCATACCCTATAACTGTATAGCAGACCCTCTCCTTTCTAATGGGAACATGTCGTACCTTGTTACTGTGGCCCTGCTCCGTGTGTCTTTAAATTCTTAGTGGGGTTTTTCCTAAAATTGGTCAGCCGTTGGACTCACGGCATATGACGCGCCCCCTGGGCCTGTGCTGTGCAGGGGAATACCCGGAGCCGGATCGCTGGGGGTTGTAGTCTCAGTGTGGCGGTGACCCGGTCCGTGCCCAGGGCGGTCAAACCAGTGGCAGTCTTAAGTAATAACAATGTCCGACTACGCCACCCGTGGATTGCGGTCAGTGGGGACCGCCGCTGCGCTGCAGACCGCTGAGGCTGATGTAGTTTGCGCAGCCGAGTATGGGATAACTCCCCAAGGGAGAAGTATTGCCTCAGGGCAGCTAATGTGGATGATGGGAGTGATGGTGTGAGCGTCCCAGTAGTAATGGTGCTGGTGCGGCGATGAAACACAGAGACGTGTGGTGCAGTTCAGGGTCTTTACTGATGGTATAAAGCACACCCTCCCGGGAGTACTGGTTAGCAGTAGGGGCCTGGTCAGTCTGTGAGCAAGCAGGATCTCCCCTGGCCAGGTGGAGTTGTAGGCCTCCCCGACTATCTGCACTCTTTCCTGGCTACCTTGCTCTATGCGGGTAGAAGTAGCCCACGTCCCTGAGTATACCGTGTGGTGCTCACCCGTATGGCCGGTGACTTGGGGCCTTCCGTTAGCCTCCGCTTCACGATGGCGGTGCTGGTCCCTTGCTTGTGACCGTGCCTTCGGGTTTCTAAGGCCAGAGGACATGGAATCCCCTGCCGGGTGGATTCTGCTGCTGGACCTGGATGTCCCCACAGCCTCGGACTCCGTGTCCGGGTTAGTGTCTTCAACCAGGGCGAACTCTGCTCAGCTCCAGCCCCTGGTATTCAGCTACTGTTCCTACAGAGCTCCTGGTTCTTCCTTTCCCTGTGTCTGCTGTCCTCCAGACCTGACTGCGTCTCTGTCTGGGACTTCACTCACTAATCCCGCCCCAGACCCAGTGTATAAGGGCAGATTCCTCCCCTCCCAGGTCTGGGTGGGCCGTGTTGCATGCTTAGGGCTCCTGACCAGAGAAACCTCCCACTTGCTCTCAGACATAATATCTCTATTACAGTGGTAACCAGACCCCTGGGGTGCCACACATACCCTATAACTGTATAGCAGACCCTCTCCTCTCTAATGGGAACATGTCGTACCTTGTTACTGTGGCCCTGCTCCGTGTATCTTTAAATTCTTAGTGGGGTTTTTCCTAAAATTGGTCAGCCGTTGGACTCACTGCATACCCTATAACTGTATAGAAGACCCTCTCCTTTCTAATGGGAACATGTCGTACATTGTTACTGTGGCCCTGCTCTATGTGTCTTTAAATTCTTAGTGGGGTTTTTCCTAAAATTGGTCAGCCTTTGGACTCACTGCATACCCTATAACTGTATAGCAGACCCTCTCCTTTCTAATGGGAACATGTCATACCTTGTTACTGTGGCCCTGTTCTATGTGTCTTTAAATTCTTAGTGGGGTTTTTCCTAAAATTCGTCAGCCGTTGGACTCACTGCATACCCTATAACTGTATAGCAGACCCTCTTGTTTCTAATGGGAACATGTCGTACCTTGTTACTGTGGCTCTGCTCCTTGTGTCTTTAAATTCTTAGTGGGGTTTTTCCTAAAATTGGTCAGCCGTTGTTCTCACTGCATACCCTATAACTGTAGAGCAGACCCTCTCCTTTCTAATGGGAACATGTCGTACCTTGTTACCGTGGCCCTGCTCCATGTGTCTTTAAATTCTTAGTGGGATTTTTCCTAAAATTGGTTAGCCGTTGGACTCACTGCATCTAATATATATAATTGTCTTATCCCGTCTGTCTGTCTGTCTGTCCTTCTGTCCAGGAAATCCCACGTAGCTGATTGGTTCGGCCGCGGCCAATCAGCGACACGGGATTTATAAAAAAAGATGGCGGCCGTTGGCGGCTCATCTGCCGCACGGAGGTCAGCGGCGATGCAGCCGGGAGATGACCGGCGCCAGTCGGTCATCTCCCGGCTGCTAGCAGCAGAAGGACCCCGACCGGCGGCGCCGCTGCCCTCCATGCGGCTACCGTCGGGAGATCAGCGCCTAGGGTCGCTGATCTCCCGACGGCAAGTGTGAAGCGAGGACCGGGGAACGGCGCCGCCGGTCGGGATACTTCTGCTGCGAGCAGCCTCTCATCTCCCGGCCGCGACCAATCAGCAGTATTGGCGCCAAATTTAAACCCCGCTCTGCTGATTGGTCGCGACCGCCGGCCGCAACCAATCAGCGATTTTGGCGCCAAATTTAAACACCGCTCTGCTGATTGGTCGTGGTCGCCGGCCGCGACCAATCAGAGATTTTGGCGCCAAATGTAAACACCTTTCTGCTGATTGGTCTCGTTTGCCGGCCGCGACCAATCAGAGATTTTGGCGCCAAATGTAAATACCTTTCTGCTGATTGGTCGCGGTCACCGGCCGAGACCAATCAGCAGTATTGGCGCCAAATTTAAACACCGCTCTGCTGATTGGTCGCCGTCCGCGACCAATCAGCAGTATTGGCGCCAAATTTAAACCCAGCTCTGCTGATTGGTCGCGACCGCCGGCCGCGGCCAATCAGCAGTATTGGCGCCAAATTTAAACCCCACTCTGCTGATTGGTCACGGCCGGCGGTCACGACCAATCAGCGATTTTGGCACCAAATTAAACACCTTTCTGCTGATTGGTCGCGGCCGGCGGTCACGACCAATCAGCGATTTTGGCACCAAATTAAACACCTTTCTGCTGATTGGTCGCGGTCGCCGGCCGCGACCAATCAGCGATTTTGGCGCCAAATTTAAACACCGCTCTACTGATTGGTCGCGGTCACCGGCCGAGACCAATCAGCAGTATTGGCGCCAAATTTAAACACCGCTCTGCTGATTGGTCGCGGTCGCCGTCCGCTACCAATCAGCAGTATTGGCGCCAAATTTAAACCCCGCTCTGCTGATTGGTCGCGGTCGCCAGCTGCGACCAATCAGCAGTTTTGGCGCCAAATTTAAACCCCGCTCTGCTGATTGGTCGTGGTCGCCGGCCGCGACCAATCAGCATTACACTGTGTGCAGAATTATTAGGCAAGTTGGATTTTAGAGGATTATTTTTATTATTGATCAACAACTATGTTCTGAATCAACCGAAAAGACTCATAAATATCCAAGCTTAATATTTTTGGAAGTTGGAGTGTTTCTTTTTTAGATTTGGCTATCTTAGGAGGATATCTGTTTATGCAGGTAACTATTACTGTGCAGAATTATTAGGCAACTTAATAAAAAAAACAAATATAATCCCATCTCACTTGTTTATTTTCACCAAGTAAACCAATATCAGTGCACAAAATTTAGAAATAAACATTTCTGACATGCAAAAACAAAAACAAAAAAATTAGTGATCAATATAGTAACCTTTCTTTATGATGACACTCAACAGCCTTCCATCCATAGGATTCTGTCAGTTGCTTGATCTGTTTTCGATCAACATTGCGTGCAGCAGTCACCACAGCCTCCCAGACACTGTTCCGAGAGGTGTACTGTTTTCCCTCCCTGTAGATCTCACATTTTTTGATGGACCACAGGTTCTCTATGGGTTTCAGATCAGGTGAACAAGGCGGCCATGTCATTATTTTTTCTTTTTTTAGACCTTTACTGGCCAGCCACGCTGTGAAGTAGTTGGATGCATGTGATGGAGCATTGTCCTGCATGAAAATCATGTTTTTCTTGAACGATACCGACTTCTTACTTACCACTGCTTGAAGAAGTTGTCTTCCAGAAACTGGCAGTAGGTCTGGGAGTTGAGCTTCACTCCATCCTCAACCCTAAAAGGTCCCACAAGTTCATCTTTGATGATACCAGCCCATACCAGTACCCCACCTTCACCTTGCTGGCATCTGAGTCGGAGTGGAGCTCTCTGCCCTTTACTGATCCAGCCTGTGGCCCATCCATCTGGCCCATCACGAGTCACTCTCATTTCATCAGTCCATAAAACCTTAAGATATTTCTTGACCCATTCTTGACGTTTTATCTTATGTTTCTTGTTCAAAGGTGGTCATTTTTCAGCCTTCCTTACCTTGACCATGTCCCTGAGTATCGCACACCTTGTGCTTTTTGATACTCCAGTAACGTTGCAGCTCTGAAATATGGCAAAACTGGTGGCGAATGGCATCTTGGCAGCTTCATGCTTGATTTTCCTCAATTCATGGACAGTTATTTTGCGCCTTTTTTGGCCAACACGCTTCTTGCGACCCTGTTGACTATTTGCCATGAAACGCTTGATTGTTCGGTGATCATGCTTCAAAAGTTTGGAAATTTCAAGACTGCTGCATCCCTCTGCAAGACATCTCACAATTTTAGACTTTTCAGAGCCCGTCAAATCTCTCTTCTGACCCATTTTGCTAAAGGAAAGGAAGTTGCCTAATAATTAAGCACACCTTATATAGGGTGTTGATGTCATTAGTCAACACCCCTCCTCATTACAGAGATGCACATCACCAGATTTACTTAATTGGTAGTTGGCTCTCAAGCCTATGCAGCTTGGAGTA
The DNA here is from genome assembly GCF_046119375.1 of Phyllobates terribilis. Classification (NCBI taxonomy): domain Eukaryota; kingdom Metazoa; phylum Chordata; class Amphibia; order Anura; family Dendrobatidae; genus Phyllobates; species Phyllobates terribilis. Next base: position 108,459,138 of record NW_027362765.1, read on the forward strand.
GGACAACATGTAATACTCATTTGCCTAATAATTCTGCACGCGGTGTATTGGCGCCAAATTTAAACCCCGCTCTGCTGATTGGTCGCGACTGCCGGCCGCGACCAATCAGCGATTTTGGTGCCAGATTTAAACACCGCTCTGCTGATTGGTCGCGGTCGCCGGCCGCGACCAATCAGCAGTATTGGCGCCAAATTTAAACCCCGCTCTGCTGATTGGTCGTGGTCGCAGGCCGCGACCAATCAGCATTATTGGCTCCAAATTTAAACCCCGCTCTGCTGATTATTCACGACCGCTGTACGTGACCAATCAGCGATATTGGCGCCAAATTTAAACACCGCTTTGCTGATTGTTTGCGGTCGCGACTATTTAGCGATTTTGGCGCCAAATTTAAACACGCTCCCAGGTCCTCACTAACACGGTTCGCTGATTGGTCGTGGCCGCCGCCCGCGACCAATCACCGATATTGCCGCCAAATTTAAACACCGCTTTGCTGATTGGTCGCGGTTGCCGGCCGCCACCAATCAGCGATTTTGGCGCCAAATTTAAACACCGCTCTGGTGATTGCGCCCGGTCGGCCGCATGCATATTCTAGAATACCCGATGCGTTAGAATCGGGCCACCATCTAGTACCCTATAACTGTATAGCAGACCCTCTCCTTTCTAATGGGAACATGTCGTACTTGTTACTGTGGCCCTGCTCCATGTGACTTTAAATTCTTAGTGGGGTTTTTCCTAAAATTGGTCAGCCGTTGGACTCATTGCATACCCTATAACTGTATAGCAGACCCTCTCCTTTCTAATGGGAACACGTCGTACCTTGTTACTGTGGCCCTGCTCCGTGTGTCTTTAAATTCTTAGTGGGGTTTTTCCTAAAATTGGTCAGCCATTGGACTCACTGCATACCCTATAACTGTATAGTAAACTCTCTCCTTTCTAATGGGAACATGTCGTACCTTGTTACTGTGGCCCTGCTCCTTATGTCTTTAAATTCTTAGTGGGGTTTTTCCTAAAATTGGTCAGCCGTTGGACTTACTGCATACCCTATAACTGTATAGCAGACCCTCTCCTTTCTAATGGGAACATGTCGTACTGTAATGCACACGCCCGGACTGACTGGCGTGTGCGTGTTTAGTAGTTCCACTGGGCCATGAACCGGAGAGTGCCTGGAGGGGCGTAACTAAGTATCTGCCCGATCCAACCAAGGTCGCACGATGGCATACGACGCCAGTGCACCAGGGAGGAACCGAGCAGAGGGACCAGGGTCTACTCCAGGTCAGACTCTGGACACGGCTGTTGGCCCACACCGGGGAATACAGGAACTGGAAGGTAAGGCTGGAACACAGACTGGGGGTATAGGCAGACACGGCTGGTATGCAGACGGGTGGACACTGGTAAGCACGACTGGTATGCAGTCAGAGAGGTGATGGCAGGTACGGCCGGAATGCAGGCAGGTGGATGCTGGTAAGCACGACTGGTATACAGGCAGGGAGGTACTGGCAGGCACGACAGGCTGGAGCACAGAGTGGATAGGACCCAGTACAGACTGGGACTTCCAGAACAGAACCGCAGATGCGGTGGACAAACACAGCAGGGTGAGACCGCCCGGAGGGGCGGGCAAGAGCAGAGCGAGGCTGCCGGAGCAGCGAGCAAAGGGTCAGAGCAGAGCGAGGCTGCCGGAGCAGCGAGCAAAGGGTCAGAGCAGAGCGAGGCTGCCGGAGCAGCGAGCAAAGGGTCAGAGCAGAGCGAGGCTGCCGGAGCAGCGAGCAAAGGGTCAGAGCAGAGCGAGACTGCCGGAGCAGCGAGCAAAGGGTCAGGGCAGAGCGAGACTGCCGGAGCAGCGAGCAAAGGGTCAGAGCAGAGCGAGACTGCCGGAGCAGCGAGCAAAGGGTCAGAGCAGAGCGAGACTGCCGGAGCAGCGAGCAAAGGGTCAGGGCAGAGCGGAAACCGCAGGAGCGGTGAGCAAGGCAGAGCAGAGCTGAAACCGCAGGAGCGGTGAGCAAGGCGGAGCAGAGCGGAAACCGCAGGAGCGGTGAGCAAGGCGGTGCAGAGCGGAAACCGCAGGAGCGGTGAGCAAGGCGGAGCAGAGCGGAAACCGCAGGAGCGGTGAGCAAGGCGGAGCAGAGCGGAAACCGCAGGAGCGGTGAGCAAGGCGGAGCAGAGCGGAAACCGCAGGAGCGGTGAGCAAGGCGGAGCAGAGCGGAAACCGCAGGAGCGGTGAGCAAGGCGGAGCAGAGCGGAAATCGCAGGAGCGGTGAGTAAGGCGGAGCAGAGCGGAAACCGCAGGAGCGGTGAGCAAGGCAGAGCAGAGGGGACAGGGCTTTGTTCACTCGGAACAGACAGGAAGGGAAAGGCAGAACCAGATACACACTAGATACTTGCAATGAATTAGCGAGTGTACACTAAACTCACAAACGAAAGTACAGCGACTACGAGTAGGAGTTAGGAGCAGGTTCAGACTCTGCAGAAAAAGGGAAGGGACGGACATATAAACAAAAGAGGTAAAAGGAAGGAGAGTGTTCAGACAGGAACTGAGTGTTCGGACAGAAACCGACACTGCAGCGAGAGACAGGAGCAAGTCTGGGTATGCGGCCCCCAGAGAGGCGGGACGAACAGGCAAGGAGCGTGTTCAGACTGACCTAGAAATACAGCCTCAGGAAGGCGGACAGACAGGCAAACAAACACAGAAACAGCTCTAGGTATGCAGCCCCTAGAAGGCAGGATGAACAGGCTAAGAGCGTGTTCAGACAGGTAGCTGGCTAGAGTGCACAGACAGGACACAGTTCAGACACGGGAACTGATACCGTAAGGCAGGGAACAGGGAAGGACAAAGGCCAACTGACAGAACAAGATGCTCAGGCAAGGATTCCAGGAAAGAGCTGGGTTAAATACCAGGTGACAGACAGCAATAGGCTGAGGACGCACAAGGGGTGTGCCCGCAGCAGCTACAAGAAGCAGGAAGTGATCGGGCGCCGCCCTTAAGCAGAAGAAACAGAGGCAAGCAGACAGCATGGAGGAAAGCCATGTGATAGTCTGGACTGGAAATCAAGTGCGCGCTCTTGCACAGTGGGAGATGGACCACTATGCAAGGACGCCGCCAGGTATGTTACACGTACCTTGTTACTGTGGCCCTGCTCTATGTGTCTTTAAATTCTTAGTGGGGTTTTTCCCAATTTTTGGAAGCCCTTGCAGTCACAGCACGGGCATTACAACTATAGGAGACCCGCTCCTTTATAATGGGAACATTTTTTTTACTGAGACCCTCCTCTATGTCTCTTCAAAGGGGTATTGGGTTGTGTCCAAATTTTTGGCAGCCCTTGCAGTCACTGGATACGCAATAACAGTATAGGAGACCCACTTGTTAATAATGGTAACAACAAAGCATAGCCGGCTGATGGCTCTCTAACAATAGCTACGGCCGACTGCTGGCCTTTTAAGAATAGTAAGGGCCGTCTGATGTCCCTGTAAAAATAGGCTTTATGACTTTCAGGGTCCCTCTATCATAAATAAAAAAGGATGTGTCTGATGATGTGTCACACACCACATTGTCATTGTAAAATGTTAAAATGACAAATCCCGGTGAATGTGACGCGCCCCCTGGGACATATTCCTTTTTGAGGGGAATACCCGGCACCGGATCAGATGGGGGGTTGTAGTCTCCGAGCGGCTGTGACCCGGCCCCGTGCCCAGGGCGTCAAGCTCAGTGTTATGTGGCAGTCCTACAGATGTTATTAAGAGTTCTTTTGTGTCGACTACGCCACCCGTTGTGATGCGGTCACTGTGGCCGCCGCTGCAGCAGGGTCCGCTGAGGCTGATAGTGCAGGTGCAGCTTGAGATGGGATAACCCCCAACGGGTGGGGTATAGCCTCAGGGGGAACAGGTGCAGAGGATGGGGGTTGTGGTGGTGCAGTGCAGACGGCAGTGAAGACAGAGTCGGGTTGTGCAGTTAAGGGTGTTTACTTACTGCAGATGTTGTACTGGTCACTCCAGCTCCGAGTGACCACCCGAGCCGTGCTGCGTCCACCAGGTCCTGGATCCAGCCAACCCCCAAACAAGTCCGGAGCGTGGCCCTGAGCTTTCCTTCTGTCCCGTTCACTGGCCGTCCCCACCAGTGATCCACCTAGGTCCAGCTCCCTCGGGCCTTCTGTTGGGACACCCTTGGCCCTGGGTTCCCTGACCCTTCATGTGGTGTGCCTTCGGGGTGGATGTGGTGGGTGACCGTGGCAAACGCTGCCCACGGTCTCCGGTCTCTGGCTGGGGAATGTTTTTACCCCCACCAGCTTGGGTTCCGGTACCCTGTGCCGACTCCTCACCCGGTGCTTTAATTTGGGTTCTTGGGTCCTCTCTGTTTTCCCCTCTGGGTACTCCTTCTCTGCTCCTCTCTCACTCAGGGTCACTCTTCTCCCTTGCTGCAGGCTGACTTCCTCTCTGCTAGCTGTCTGCTCCTCTGCAGCTGTCTTGCTGTCTCCAACTGACTTGTTCTCTGCATCTGACTGACTCTCTGCATCTGATCCTCTGCATCTGACCCTGATCTTAGTTGGTGCCCACCTTATATACACCCTCTATGTGTGAGCTCAGGTGACCAGCACCCAATGAGCTCCTATCTTTACCCAGGCTGCTCCCCCCATCTGCCCCTACACTACTTGGGATGTACCACCCCCCTCCCACTCCAGCCAGGAACAGACTCGGTCGTACCTGCACATTTCTAAGTGGGAGTACCGTCGGTCTGCTCCTCGGAAATGGGATGTGTGTAGTGCATGCAGCCTACCGAGCTCAGATCCACACTCCATCCTTGCCCGGGAGTGGAATATCACACCTCTGGGTTGAGGTGCAATACCCCTGTAGCAGCCGAATCCTCAGGGTGCTACAAATGCATTTGTCTTAAAAAATAACGTAAAAAAAACAAAACAATAGGATCTTTCTTTAGTAGTGTTGAGCGATACCTTCCGATATCGGGAAATATCGGATCGGATTGGATCGGACGATACCCAAAAAGTATTGGATATCGCCGATTCCGATACCGGAAACCAATGCAAGTCAATGGGACAGAAATATCGGAATAAAAATAAACCCTTTCTTTCCTTGTAGGTTAATTCTACATGAAGAAAAACAACTAAGAATAATGTATAATGTATTGGGGGAGGTGGGGGAGACAATAAAGGCATAGAGGTTTAGCCCAATCAAATGGAATAGCAGGAATTAATATTTTTTTTAAGACGTTCTGAGTTACGAAAATATTGACTATGTTAAGTTTTTTATATTTTGTCAGATATTTATGTTTCACTACTTCCATGCTCTTCACCTTCTTTTTTACTTCTCCCACACTTTCCCCATTCATCATCCTCAGCATCAGCATCTTTTTCATCAACTTCTTCTTCATCTTCTACATCTTCTTCTTCTTCACCTTCTTCCTATTATTCTTTTTTTTAACATTCTTCATATTCTTCTTATTCAACTATTATTCTTCTTCATATTCTACTTCTTCATCTTCTTCATATTCTTCTTCTTCATCATATTCTTATTTGTGACAGGCATTCCTGTAGTTGTTATCTATAAAAGTTTGAACATTACACCTTTCGTTCTGCCCGTCACGAAAGATTTACAACAGGATTTGTCCGCGTTCAGTTTGGCCTGCAGCAGCAGGTCTTTTCCAGGGGCACCACGAGGAGGAACGGACTCACCCCCATACACTGCTTAGTCATCTTCTGCTTATAATTTAGATATTATCTTTTGCTCTGATTTTTAGTCTTATGCTTAATGTTCTTCCGCTTTTTGTTCTGCAGCTTCTTGTACTTCTGCTTCTTGGTTTTCTGTCTCTTGTTCTTCTGTATCTTGGTGGTTGTCTTCTTCTTTGTCCTCTTGGTCAACTTCTTCAGGGTCATCTTCTTGGTCTTCTTAGGGGTGGTCTTCAGAGTCGTCGTCTTCAGGGTCGTCGTCTTCGGGGTCCTCGTCTTCGGGGTCCTCGTCTTCAGGGTCGTCGTCTTCAGGGTCCTCGTCTTCTTCGGGGTGGTCTTCAGGGTCCTCGTGTTCAGGGTCGTCGTCTTCGGGGTCCTCGTCTTCTTCGGGGTCGTCTTCAGGGTCCTCGTCTTCAGGGTCGTCGTCTTCGGGGTCCTCGTCTTCTTCGAGTTGGTCTTCAGGGTCCTCGTCTTCAGGGTCCTCGTCTTCGGGGTCCTCGTCTTCTTCGGGTTGGTCTTCAGGGTCCTCATCTTCAGGGTCCTCGTCTTCGGGGTCCTCGTCTTCTTCGGGGTGGTCTTCAGGGTCCTCGTCTTCAGGGTCCTCGTCAGGGAGATCCAGAGTGATTACCAATAACCATTTCAAAAAGCTTGAACTTGGAAATGTAGCAGAAGGTACAAGAAGGCTGAGGAACTGCCGAGAACCAGCTGATGGTACTGGAACCCGGATGGGTAGCAGAAGGTACAAGAGCCAATGGAACTACCGAAGACCAGCTAACGGTACTGGAACTCGGTTACTAAGCAGGAGGTACCTATGCCAGAAAGCACTACCAAGGACCAGCAGATGTTGGTGGAACTTGGATACCGCGAAGGAGGCACCTAAGCCAAAGTCACTGCCGAGAACCAGCTGACGGTACTGGAACCCGGATGGGTAGCAGAAGGTACAAGAGCCAATGGAACTACCGAAGACCAGCTGACGGTACTGGAACTCGGTTACTAAGCAGGAGGTAACTGTGCCAGAAAGCACTACCAAGGACCAGCAGACGTTGGTGGAACTTGGATACCGCGAAGGGGGCACCTTAGCCAAAGGCACTGCCGAGAACCAGCTGACGGTACTGGAACCCGGATGGGTAGCAGAAGGTACAAGAGCCAATGGAACTACCGAAGACCAGCTGACGGTACTGGAACCCGGATGGGTATCAGAAGGTACAAGAGCCAATGGAACTACCGAAGACCAGCTGACGGTACTGGAACTCGGTTACTAAGCAGGAGGTGCCTGTGCCAGAAAGCACTACCAAAGATCAGCAGACGTTGGTGGAACTTGGATACCGCGAAGGAGGCACCTAAGCCAAAGGCACTGCCGAGAACCAGCTGACGGTACTGGAACCCGGATGGGTATCAGAAGGTACAAGAGCCAATGGAACTACCGAAGACCAGCTGACGGTACTGGAACTCGGTTACTAAGCAGGAGGTACCTGTGCCAGAAAGCACTACCAAGGACCAGCAGACGTTGGTGGAACTTGGATACCGCGAAGGAGGCACCTAAGCCAAAGGCACTGCCGACAGCCGGCTGACGGTACTGGAACTCGGATGGGTAGCAGAAGGTACCCATGAAAAAAAAAGTTGCAAGGCCGCAAGCCGGCCGCAGTTACCGAAACCCACAGTCCTACAGGGGGTGCTTGTCCTATTGGCACTATGGAACCAGCCTTCATTGCCAGATCCTGCAGCCCACATAGGAGTCACCTGAACTGCAGGCACCATAGAGTCGGCTAACCCGATCACAACACGACAGGACAACGCATTGGAGGCAAACTGACGTTGACACTACCCGGAAACAGCTGGCGTGCTGGAACCAGGCTGGGCAGGAGGAAGTACCTGTGCCAAAGACACTGCCGAGAACCAGCTGACGGTACTGGAACCCGGATGGGTAGCAGAAGGTACAAGAGCCAATGGAACTACCGAAGACCAGCTGACGGTACTGGAACTCGGTTACTAAGCAGGAGGTAACTGTGCCAGAAAGCACTACCAAGGACCAGCAGACGTTGGAGGAACTTGGATACCGCGAAGGAGGCACCTAAGCCAAAGGCACTGCCGAGAGCCAGCTGACGGTACTGGAACTCGGATGGGTAGCAGAAGGTACCCATGAAAAAAAAAGTTGCAAGGCCGCAAGCCGGCCGCAGTTACCGAAACCCACAGTCCTACAGGGGGTGCTTGTCCTATTGGCACTATGGAACCAGCCTTCATTGCCAGATCCTGCAGCCCACATAGGAGTCACCTGAACTGCAGGCACCATAGAGTCGGCTTACCCGATCACAACACGACAGGACAACGCATTGGAGGCAAAGTGACGTTGACACTACCGGGAAACAGCTGGCGTGCTGGAACCAGGCTGGGCAGGAGGGAGTACCCGTGCCAAAGACACTGCTGAGAACCAGCTGACTGTACTGGTACTCGGATGGGTAGCAGAAGGTACAAGAGCCAATGGAACTAACGAGGACCAGCTGACGGTACTGGAACCCGGTAACTAAGCAGGAGGTACCTGTGCCAGAAAGCACTACCAAGGACCAGCAGACGTTGGTGGAACTTGAATACCACGAAGGAGGCACCAAAGGCACTGCCGAGAACCAGCTGACGGTACTGGAACCCAGATGGGTAGCAGAAGGTACCCATGTAAAAAAAAGTTGCAAGGCCGCGAGCCGGCCGCAGTTACCAAAACCCACAGTCCTACAGGGGGTGCTTTTCCTATTGGCACTATGGAACCAGCCTTCATTGCCAGATCCCGCAGCCCACATAGGAGTCACCTAAACTGCAGGCACCATAGAGTCGGCTAACCCGACCGCAACACGACAGGACAACGCATTGGAGGCAAAGTGACGTTGACACTACCCGGAAACAGCTGACGTGCTGGAACCAGGCTGGGCAGGAGGGAGTACCCGTGCCAAAGACACTGCTGGGAAACAGCTGGCGGTGCAGGAACCCAGGGTAAATACTAAAAACAGAGGAGCCAGAGGTGTAATTGGAGCAAGTTTTAAATCAGTAGTACAGTGGATGTGGACAAAGCAGGAGAATTTGCCGGACACACAGCTGGGGATCAGCTGACGTTACTGAACCCCAATAACACTGGAGCAAGCGTTGACTGTACAGACGGCACTTCTGAGCAGCAACTAGCGGTATTGGAGCCCAGGGTAAATACTAAAAACAGAGGAGCCAGAGGTGTAATTGGAGCAACTTTAAAATCTGTAGTAGTGTGAATGAGGACAGAGCAGGAGAAATTGCCATCCGCACAGAAGGGGAACAGCTGACGTTACTGAACCCCAATAACACGTCAGCAAGTGTTGACTGTGCAGACAGCACTTCCGAGTGCCAACTGGTGGTGTTGGAGCTCAGGGATAATACTTAAAACAGAGGAGCCAGAGGTGTAATTGGAGCAACTTTAAAATCTGTAGTAGTGTGAATGTGGACAGAGCTGGAGAAATTGCCGTCCGCACAGCAGGGGAACAGCTGACGTTACTGAACCCCAATAACACGGCAGCAAGTGTTGACTGTGCAGACAGCACTTACGAGCGCCAACTGGCGGTGTTGGAGCTCAGGGATAATACTGAAAACAGAGGAGCCAGAGGTGTAATTGGAGCAACTTTAAAATCTGTAGTTGTGTGAATGTGGACAGAGCTGGAGAAATTGCCGTCCACACAGCAGGGGAACAGCTGACGTTACTGAACCCCAATAACACGGCAGCAAGTGTTGACTGTGCAGACAGCACTTCCGAGCGCCAACTGGCGGTGTTGGAGCTCATGGATAATACTGAAAACAGAGGAGCCAGAGGTGTAATTGGAGCAACTTTAAAATCTGTAGTAGTGTGAATGTGGACAGAGCTGGAGAAATTGCCGTCCGCACAGCAGGGGAACAGCTGACGTTACTGAACCCCAATAACACGGCAGCAAGTGTTGACTGTGCAGACAGCACTTCTGAGCGCCAACTGGCGGTGTTGGAGCTCAGGGATAATACTGAAAACAGAGGAGCCAGAGGTGTAATTGGAGCAACTTTAAAATCTGTAGTAGTGTGAATGTGGACAGAGCAGGAGAAATTGCCGTCCGCACAGCAGGGGAACAGCTGACGTTACTGAACCCCAATAACACGGCAGCAAGTGTTGACTGTGCAGACAGCACTTACGAGCGCCAACTGGCGGTGTTGGAGCTCAGGGATAATACTGAAAACAGAGGAGCCAGAGGTGTAATTGGAGCAACTTTAAAATCTGTAGTAGTGTGAATGAGGACAGAGCAGGAGAAACTGCCGTCCGCACAGCAGGGCAACAGCTGACGTTACTGAACCCCAATAACACGGCAGCAAGTGTTGACTGTGCAGACAGCACTTCTGAGCGCCAACTGGCGGTGTTGGAGCTCAGGGATAATACTGAAAACAGAGGAGCCAGAGGTGTAATTGGAGCAACTTTAAAATCTGTAGTAGTGTGAATGAGGACAGAGCAGGAGAAATTGCCATCCGCACAGCAGGGGAACAGCTGACGTTACTGAACCCCAATAACACGGCAGCAAGTGTTGACTGTGCAGACAGCACTTCTGAGCAGCAACTGGCAGTGTTGGAGCTCAGGGATTACAGTTCAGGTGGTAGAAACATGAACACAACAGGAGACCTGGATACTGTTGCCAACCAATTATTTATTCTGGAAGAGGACTGGCAAATTCATGCGAGATCCAGGCCTTGTTCATTTTGTGAAAAGTAAGCCGGTCAACGTTATCGGAGGATAGTCGCATGCGACGGTCTGTTAGTACACCACCTGCGGCACTAAAGACGCGTTCCGATAATACACTAGCAGCAGGGCAAGCTAGCACCTCCAATGCATACTGGCTAAGCTCTGGCCATGTATCCAGCTTACAGACCCAAAACTTGAAGGGAGAAGAGCCGTCTGGGAGTACACTGAGAGGGCAAGACATGTAGTCTGTCACCATCTGACGGAAACGTTGCCTCCTGCTGACTGGAGCCGTCTGTGATGGTGTAGACATTTGTGGCGGCGGGGACACAAAACTTTGCCACATTTGGGCCATACTGGTCTTGCCTTGTGCTGAGGTGCTGCTTCTGCTCCCTCTTTGTGCAGAGCTTCCTCCACTGCCTCGACGCACTAAGCTGCTTTGTAAAGCACTAGCAGCACTGCTCTCGGATGGAATGGAGAACATGATGGAATGCACCAGTGCGTCTTGGTACTCCCGCATTTTACGCTCCCGGTTCAACGGTGTTATGAGGCTTTGTAAGTTGTCCCGGTAGCGAGGATCTAGGAGGGTGGACACCCAATAATCAGCCGTGTTGAGAACGTGGGTGATGCGGCGGTCGTTTCTCAGGCACTGCTGCATGAAATTAACCATGTGCTGCTGATGCGCCCCCTGGGCCTGTGCTGTGCAGGGGGATACCCGGAGCCGGATCGCTGGGGGTTGTAGTCCTCCGTGGCGGTGACCCGGTCCGTGCCCAGGGCGGTCAAACCAGTGGCAGTCTTAGGTAATAACAATGTCCGACTACGCCACCCGTGGATTGCGGTCAGTGGGGACCGCCGCTGCGCTGCAGACCGCTGAGGCTGATGTTGTTTGCGCAGCCGAGTATGGGATAACTCCCCACGGGAGAAGTACTGCCTCAGGGCAGCTAGTGTGGATGATGGGAGTGATGGTGTGAGCGTCCCAGGACTGATGGTGCTGGTGCGGCGATGAAACACAGAGACATGTGGTGCAGTTCAGGGTCTTTACTGATGGTAATAAGCAGACCCTCCCAGGAGTACTGGTTAGCAGTAGGGGCCTGGTCAGTCTGTGAGCAAGCAGGATCTCCCCTGGCCAGGTGGAGTTGTAGGCCTCCCCGACTATCTGCACTCTTTCCTGGCTACCTTGCTCTATGCGGGTAGAAGTAGCCCACGTCCCTGAGTATACCGTGTGGTGCTCACCCGTATGGCCGGTGACTTGGGGCCTTTCGTTAGCCTCCGCTTCACGATGGCAGTGCTGGTCCCTTGCTTGTGACCGTGCCTCCGGGCTTCTATGGCCAGAGGACATGGAATCCCCTGCCGGTTGGATTCTGCTGCTGGACCTGGATGTCCCCACAGCCTCGGACTCCATGTCCGGGTTTAGTGTCTTCAGCCAAGGCGAGCTTTCTAGCTTCTAGCCTCTGGCACTCGCTCCTGCTCCTACAGAGCTCCTGTTGTCACTTTCCCTGTGTCTGGAACTACACTCCCTAATCCCGCCCCAGACCCAGTTTATAAGGGCAGATTCCTCCCCTCCCAGGTCTGGGTGGGCCGTGTTGCATGCTTAGGGCTCCTGACTAGAGAAACCTCCCACTTGCTCTCAGACATAATATCTCTATTACTGTGGCAACCAGACCCCTGGGGTGCCACATTCCCCCCTAGTAAATTTTAGTACTCCGGGACTAAACACATTTTTTTTAAAGAAACATAAATGCAGGGTATAACAATAATACAATAACATATTTACAAGAAGCTTTAGTTCTTTAAAGGTCACGGCGTGTCCGCAACCGGGTGTCCATATCACCCAAGGTGAAGTTTTAAGCGAAGTAGGGGACCTGTCCAAAGCAAACCCCTTGCATTGGCCCTGGGCGTGGTTGCAAGGCTGGAGCTAGCTACTTTGGGCCGCAAGTAGGCCACACCAGACAGGTTTTCTCTTCCGCGGCCGTCTTCGCAAGAGGCACCAAGGTGCAACTATCTACAAGAATTGTTCCGGTTATCCAGTGTCCATAACCTGTTAGTCCATAGAAATCTGCAGGGTAACTGAGAAACATAATTAATAACAGGCAACAAACATAAACCATAAACAGTTAAACAGGTAAATTCACAGTGCATTAGTTTAGATTTTCCAGCGAGCGGGCATCTGACCTCTAGTGACTCTAGTGGACCTACGGAGCTCACTAACTGGTCCTGCACTACAGGGTGTAGGAGGTGTTATGGGCAAGCTGGGCAGCTGTCTGCGCACTCTTTGGCTCACTAGGGGCACGGCAGGCTCACTACTAGCAGAGGGTTGATTCTCCTGGGCTGCTGGTGTGGACTCTTCTGCCTCCTGGGCCGGCTGCTCTTCCAGCTCTACCTGGTCTTCTGTAGGCACTTGAGGGGCTGGCTGGAGAAAGGTGAGGACGGGCACCACGATAGCGTTGTTTACTTGGGTCCAGGACCGGGGAAAGTCTCCGAGTACGGTGCTGATCATTTCCTCCTTTTCCTCTACGGGTTGAGGGTCTTCCTGATCTTCATCCGTGCTTTGCAACTTCTCGGGGCACTTTTTCAGGTGGTCTCTGGAGACAGTGGCTGTGGTCTCTCCTCCATCCTTGCTGATGACGTACACCTTTGGATTATTGTGGCTTGAGGGCAGTACGGTGTACGGGTCCTTTTCCCACTGGTCGTCCAACTTATGGAGCCGCCTTTTTCTTTTCAAGACCTGCTCTCCAGGTACCAGGGGAACAGCAGGAGCATGTTGGTTATAAGTCCTCTCCTGCCTTTCTCTTGATTGACAGAGACTTCGCTCGGCGCTCTCCTGTACTTTCCGGTACTGCTGCTGCCGTTCTGTATCCCAGTCTGCCTCTGGCGAGGTGTCCTCGGGTGTCAGGACTCCCATATCCAGGTCAACAGGCAGCTTACCAGGTCTTGCTCGCATTAAGTAAGCCGGGGTACAGTTGGTGGAACCTACCGGGATGTGGTTATACAGGTCCACCAGATCGGGCAGTTTCTCAGGCCACAGACTGCGTTCTTCCAGGGGCAATGTTTTTAGCAGATCTATCACCACCTGGTTCATCTTCTCGCAGAGTCCATTGGTTTGGGGGTGATAGGGCGTTGTTTTTATCTTCTTGCAGCCATACAGGTTGCAGAACTCCTGGAAGACCTCCACTTCGAAGGCTGGTCCTTGGTCCGTCAGCACTTGGTCCGGGTACCCGTGTGGGCGGCAGAAGTGCAGCTGGAAGGCTCTGGCTGCTGTCTGAGCCGTCAGGTCTTTGACAGGGACCACCACCAGGAACCGGGAGTAGTGATCCACGATGGTTAGGGCGTAGACATACCCGCTTCTGCTTGGAGCCAGTTTAACATGGTCCAGAGCGACCAGTTCCAGCGGCTGCCTGGTGATGATGGGCTGCAGGGGAGTCCTCTGGCTGGCACGGTCCCTTCTTCTTAGATTGCACGGGCCACAGTCTCTACACCACCTCTCAATGGCTCCTCTCATGCCTATCCAGTAGAACCGTTCAAGCAGCAGGAACTCCAGCTTCTTCCATCCGAAGTGCCCTGCCCCATTGTGGTAGGCCTCCAGCACCATAGCTGCGTCCCGTCTCGGTACCACAACCTGCCAGATCAGCTCATGTGTCCGGGAATTGACCATTCTGCGGCACAACTTCTCCTTGTAGAGAAACAGTCTGCTCTTCTCCGTCCACAGTTGCTTGGTCTCTTCCGGAGCGTCTGGGTCCAGGCGGGCGTCAGCCTGGGTCAGCATCTCCTTCACCAGACGGACTGCGGGGTCAATGTCTTGCGTCTCCGCCCAGTTGTAGTGGGGTAAGGGGTTGAACTTAGCGGATCGCTGGTCCCTCACACGGTGAGAATACTGGGTAATCCCATGATGGTGAAATGCAGGGAGTTCGATCTCTTCCAATTCTTCTGGATCCTCCCCTTCGTCCGGTAGGTTTGGCATCCTGGACAGGGCGTCCGCGTTGGTATTGGAGCGTCCTGCCCGGTATTTGATTGTGAACTCAAAATTGGACAGGCGGGCCATCCATCTCTGCTCCAGGGCACCCAGTCTTGCAGTGTCCAGGTGTGTCAACGGGTTGTTGTCCGTGTACACGGTGAACCTGGAAGAGGCAAGGTAATGCTTGAAACGTTCGGTTACTGCCCACACCACTGCCAGGAACTCTAGCTTGAACGAGTTGTAATTCTCAGGGTTTCTTTCCATGGGTCGCAGTTTTCGGCTGGCGTAAGCAATTACCCGTTCTCTCCCCTGCTGGATCTGGGACAGTACGGCTCCTAGCCCGATGTTGCTTGCGTCCGTGTGGAGGATAAAGGGCTGGCTGTAATCAGGGTACGCCAGGATTTCATCCCCCGTGAGGGCCATCTTCAGCTGGCGGAAGGACTCCTCTTCCAGCTTTTCCCATTTGAAGGGTGGCTTCTGGTTTTTGGCCTTCCTGGACTGGCCTATCAGGAGGTCCTGCATAGGAGCTGCCTTCTTGGTAAAACCGGGAATGAATCTTCGGTAGTAGCCTACCAACCCGAGGAACTGCCGCACTTCCTTTATGCTGGATGGTCTTGGCCAGTCCTTAATCACGGTGATCTTGTCAGGGTCGGGGGCTACTCCGTCAGCACTCACCACGTGTCCCAGGTACTGTACCTTTGGCTTCAGTAGATGACACTTCGAGGGTTTTACCTTTAGGCCATAGTTTGCCAGGGCTTCAAACACTTCTGCCAGGTGTTCCAGATGGTCCTCATAGGTCTTGGATTAGACGATGACGTCGTCCAGGTATAATAGGACCGTCTCGAAGTTCCGGTGTCCCAGACAGCATTCCATCAACTGTTGGAAGGTTCCTGGTGCGTTGCAGAGCCCGAACGGCATACAGTTAAATTCGCTGAGTCCCATCGGGGTGGTGAATGCGGTCTTCTCCCGGTCCGCCTCTGCTACAGGAACCTGCCAGTACCCGCTAGTGAGATCCAAAGTAGAGAAGAAGTTAGCAGATTTTAATGCAGCTAAGGACTCTTCTATCCTTGGTAACGGGTACGCATCTTTGTGTGTGATATGGTTGACCTTCCTGTAGTCTACACACATTCTCATGGTGTTGTCTTTCTTTTTCACTAAGACTAGTGGAGCTGCCCAGGGGCTACAGCTGTCCCTAATTACCCCAGCCTCCTTCATGTCTTTTAGCATCCCCTTGGCGTGTTGATAGTGTGCAGGGGGTACGGGTCGGTATCTCTCCTTTATAGGAGGGTGGTCTCCCGTGGGGATGTGATGTTCTACCCCCTTTACTCGCCCGAAGTCTAGCGGGTGTTTACTAAACACTCTCTCGTACTCTTGAACCACCCGATAGACTCCCTGTTTTTGGTCACACATTCTCATGCTACCTATCTCACCACCAGATAGTTCCACTTGTTGCCGCTTCATCAGTGCCCGGATCTCTTTTTGGAGGACACGCTGTTGGCTGGCACTGGCGTTCTTGGCAACCTGTTGCAAAATAAGAATCACCTCTGCAAGACAGTTTTCAATTACGTTAGTACCTAGGGTTATTTTTGGGTGACTCTCGCGACGGTCAATGTCCACAATGATAAGTCCTTGTGCCGGCAGTTCAACTTTACCGACCTTGATGGTCACTTCCTTAAATCCTATCTGTGGCACGGGCTGACCATTGCTGGCGATAATGCTCAGGTCGTCATCTGGGTAGCGGGTTATGTCCGAGTCATTCCAGTACCGCTTGAAGAGCACGTACGGGATGGTAGTCACCTGTGACCCGGTGTCTAGTAGAGCACTAATAGGAATGCCATCCAGTACCACAGGCAAGACCGGACGTCCCCCTACGTATTTGTCACGCCAGTTTGATGGGCCTGATGATCTTAAGCCTGGGGGTTGGCCCTCTACCCCAGGTTGTGCCCGTTTAAATGACAGTACCTTGCCATATGTCCGGGTTGATTGCAGCGGCGGCAGATGGGTCGTCCGTCCTCGTTGTATCTGTCGCTGGGTCTTCCTCTGGCCGGTGGGGTCCTCTTCAGTCGGCGCCACGGGACGTCCTCCGGTCCGGATGCCAGCTGGAACTTTCCTGGAGAAGAGACCTGTAAAGACTGCACAGTTCTGGTTAGCGCGGCAACACTCTTAGTCAGCTCTTGGACCTGATGGTGCAGGTCTGTAGCCGGGTTATTGTTCAAAGCCTGCGCATTAGCTCTCACAGGCCCTGCAGACAAGGGCGCCGCGTCCTGGTGATAAGTGATAGCAGGGCGCCTGTGGGTCACAGCGCCACCTGGTGCCGGTTCTCGGAGCACCCGGATGGCTCTGTCCTTGAACTGTGCAAAGTCCAGGTCAGGGTCCTGTAAGGCCATTGCCCGCAACTGGGTTCGGTGGGCATTGCACAGTAGACCCTCAATAAATTGTTCGGTCAACAGCTTGTCTTCATTTCCCACGCTGTCAGGGTCTGCCTGCTTAATGGCTCTCAGGGCCTCTTGTAGGTTTAGAGCATAGTCTCTTATACTTTCGTGTGCCCGCTGAGTTTTATCTCGGCTGAGGTGCGGGTGTCAAATGTGTCTTTCAGCCGGGCTAGTATTTCTCTGACAGTCCTCTTCTTCCCAGGTGACCAGGACTTTACCTCCCTTTGGGCTGCCCCGATTAACTGGGCCACCAGAATGCTCACTTTTTGCTCTTCTGTGAGGGGGTATACCTGGAAGAGGCTATCAAGTCTTTCCCTAAAGTCACTCAGGGTATGTGACTCCCCTGAGTACTGGGGTAGCCAGGTTGCCCCCGGGATATAGGGCATGGTGAATGGCATGACCGCTGCAGCGGTTGCGCTGGCGGTGGCTGTGGCGGTGGAGCTCCCTTCGGTATCCGACATCCTCCTCCCCCCTAGTGGACCGTGGCCTACCTTGCGATGCTCTTCTTCCGTAGGCCGCGGCTCCGCAGTCGATCGTCGGGGTTGAGGACCTGGCGTCGCGCTCCGATGACGTCAGCGTCGCTCTTCCTCCCTTCCAGGGCCTTACGCAGCGTCAGAGCGTGGGGCGGAGCTTCAGATCTCGCGCGCTTTCGGCGTCTACGCCCCTCTTCTTCCCGTGCAGCGTCCCGAAGATGGCGTCCGAAGGCGGGAAGCAGCTGCGGATGGCGGGAAGACGGCAGAAGACGGCGGGAAATGGTCCAAGATGGCGTCCGATGGCGGGAAACGGCTCCGGACAGCGGGAAACTTCACCACAGGTAAGTATAAAAGTCTTTTTCAGGCACGCAGTACCCGGTGGTTGCGAGCACGAAATCCTGCCGACTACGCCAAAGTTGACGCGCCCCCTGGGCCTGTGCTGTGCAGGGGGATACCCGTAGCCGGATCGCAGGGGGTTGTAGTCCTCCGTGGCGGTGACCCGGTCCGTGCCCAGGGCGGTCAAACCAGTGGCAGTCTTAGGTAATAACAATGTCCGACTACGCCACCCGTGGATTGCGGTCAGTGGGGACCGCCGCTGCGCTGCAGACCCCTGAGGCTGATGTTGTTTGCGCAGCCGAGTATGGGATAACTCCCCACGGGAGAAGTACTGCCTCAGGGCAGCTAGTGTGGATGATGGGAGAGATGGTGTGAGCGTCCCAGGACTGATGGTGCTGGTGCGGCGATGAAACACAGAGACGTGTGGTGCAGTTCAGGGTCTTTACTGATGGTATAAAGCAGACCCTCCCGGGAGTACTGGTTAGCAGTAGAGGCCTGGTCAGTCTGTGAGCAAGCAGGATCTCCCCTGGCCAGGTGGAGTTGTAGGCCTCCCCGACTATCTGCACTCTTTCCTGGCTACCTTGCTCTATGCGGGTAGAAGTAGCCCACGTCCCTGAGTATACCGTGTGGTGCTCACCCGTATGGCCGGTGACTTGGGGCCTTCCGTTAGCCTCCGCTTCACAATGGCGGTGCTGGTCCCTTGCTTGTGACCGTGCCTCCGGGCTTCTATGGCGAGAGGACATGGAATCCCCTGCCGGTTGGATTCTGCTGCTGGACCGGGATGTCCCCACAGCCTCGGACTCCGTGTCCGGGTTTAGTGTCTTCAGCCAAGGCGAGCTTTCTAGCTTCCAGCCTCTGGCACTCGCTCCTGCTCCTACAGAGCTCCTGTTGTCACTTTCCCTGTGTCTGGAACTACACTCCCTAATCCCGCCCCAGACCCAGTTTATAAGGGCAGATTCCTCCCCTCCCAAGTCTGGGTGGGCCGTGTTGCATGCTTAGGGCTCCTGACCAGAGAAACCTCCCACTTGCTCTCAGACATAATATCTTATTACTGTGGCAACCAGACCCCTGGGGTGCCACACTGCAGACTGCCAACTGGCCAAGAAACGCTGTCCCCTGCTTGAGGCGTGATCTCTGCCGTCTCTGCATCACCCCACCTTCGCTCTAGATACTGACTACTAGAGCATTGTGTACCTCCCTCCTCTGGACAGATGTCTTCCTCCTCCATTGACTCCTCCTCATCCTCCTCACAAAGTGTCCCCTGCCTAGGCCTTTGCGCAGACTGTAGAGAAGCAGATGGTATTTGTGACTCCTCATCCTCCACCTCTTCCAAAACCTCGTCCCTTAGTGCTTGCAGTGTTTTTTTCAAGCAGGCAGATAAGGGAGATAGTCATGCTGACTAATGCATCATCTGCACTCGCCATCCGCGTGGAATAATCGAAGGCACGCAAAACGTGGCAAATGTCCTTCATAGAGGCCCACTCAGTGGTGGTGAAGTGTGAACGGCGCGTACTGCGACTTGTTTGCGCCTGCTGCAGCTGGTACTCCACTACTGCTGCCTGCTGCTCACACAACCTCTCCAACATATGTAACGTTGAATTCCACCTGGTGGGTAGGTCACATATGATGCGATGTTCCGGAAGACGTAATCGGCGCTGCAGAGCTGCAATGCGCGATCTTGCGTTGCTGGAACGCTGCAAGTGAGCGCACTCTATGCGAACCTTGTGAAGCAGTGCATCAAGATCCGGATAGTCCCTCAAAAAACTCTGCACGACCAAGTTGAGCACATGTGCCAGACATGGGATGTGAGTGAGGTTGCCTAGGCCCAGAGCTGCCACCAGATTTCGGCCATTGTCACACACTACCATGCCTGGCTGGAGATTCGCTGGCACAAACCACACGTCTCTCTGCTGCTTGATGGCATTCCAGAGCTCCTGAGCTGTGTGGCTTCGATTCCCCAAAGAAATTAATTTTAATACGGCCTGTTGACGTTTGGCCACGGCTGTGCTCATATCGGTCATCATAACAGGTAACCGTTCACGGGTCGATGTGGAGGTAGACCATGACGGCTCCTGCAGCGCTGATTCAGAGGAACTGGAGTATGAGGAGGAGTCAATGTGTACAGACTGGATTCCTGCAATCCTTGGAGTTGGCAGAACACGTACAGCGCCACTCTCAAGATCTGTACCCGGCTCCACAACATTTACCCAATGGGCAGTGAGGGAAAGGTATCGTCCCTGTCCATGCTTACTGGTCCACGCATCGGTGGTCAGGTGGACCTTGCTACTGACGGCTTTTTGTAGCGCATGTTTAATTTTTCCCTCCACATGCTGTTGCAGGGCAGGGATGGCTTGCCTGCTGAAATAAAAGCGGCTTGGCACGTTGTATTGTGGGACTGCCAATGCCATAAAGTTACGGAAGGTGTCAGTCTCCACCAGCCTGAATGATAGCATTTCAAGGGCCAGTAGTTTAGCAATGCCAGCATTCAGAGCCTGTGCTCGGGGGTGGTTTGCCGAGTATGGGCGCCTTTTCTCCCATGCCTGTGCTAACGATGGCTGTATACTGGCCTGGGAGTGTGAGGATGACAGGGAAAGTGGTGCTGTGGGTGGAATTACACTGTGTCTCTGTACAACAGTGCCAGAGATTCTTCCATGGCGATCCTGTGAGGAAGCCGAACCAGCTGTGTGTGAGCTGGAGGAAGAGGCTACAACACGAGCTGAAGAGGTGGTAGGTGGCGCTGTAGGTTGTCCTAGGTCTTCAGTGTGTTTTTGTAACTCCACCACGTGCTTGGTCCGCACATGTTTCCACATATTTGTGGTATTGAGGTTGCTGACACTTTTCCCTCTTTTCACCTTCTGATTACACAGCTTGCATTTGACAAAGCAAATGTCATCTGCAACTGTGTCAAAAAAGGACCAGGCACTGCAAGACTTGGGAGCGCCCGCTTTGGATTTTGGAAGAGCCATGCTCCTAATGGGTGCCGAAGTGGAGGCTACAGGCAACCAAGTCTGCCCCCTCCCTCTCCCTCCTTTTTGGGCCGTTTGGGGAATCTCTTCCTCAGAGCTGCTCCCACCACCTTCCTGTCCCTCACGCCATGATGGGTCAAGGACCTCATCATCTACACCACCCTCTTCAAACAACTGCTTCTCCTGGGTAGTCTCGACAGCACAGTACGCACCAGAAAGTGGCACCTGAGTCTCATCATCAGATGCGTACTGAGGTGTGCTGTTGACCATAGGCACTGGCCCACCCGCCTCTTCAGATTCAGAGAGACAAAACGGTTGCGCATCACTGCATACTACCTCTTCTTCAAATTCTCGAATTCTGCTTGGCTGGCCCCCTCTTTCCAAGCCAAGAGATTCAGAGAACAGAAGTAGAGATGGCTCCTGTCCAGGGCTCTCTGACTGCCTGGGCAATTTGGCAGGTGGTGAAGAGACAGATGGGTGCTCTTCAGTGCTCAGGACCTGAGAGGATCTGGAACTGATTGAAGTCGATGCGTTAGCTGCCATCCATCCGACAACGGCTTCAATTTGGTCCTCCCGCAGCAGTGGCGTACGGCTAGCTCCTACAAAGCTGCGCATAAAGGACTGTTCCCTGGTAAAACTGGGGGATGCTGAGTCACTGGTGCCCGCAGCAGGCACAGAATCCCCACGTCCTCTCCCTGCAGGCACAGAATCCTCACGTCCTCTCCCTGCAGAAACTCCACGACCACGACCACGACCACATGCCTTACTCCCTGCCTTCTTCATCTTGGCAGACTGATAAAGATAGGCAGAAAAGTACTAAGGGCTTAGTGTGCTTATTCCTGAACAGCTGCTAACAGGTATAAGAAACACTAATTTTATAAAGTGTGGACTAGACTTTAATATGAGCTAATGTGGCCTACACAACTGTAAAGCGGAGTGTTTGGTGAACTTTATTTAGGTTTTTTTTGTCACAAAAAGACACTGGATGTCCCCAAAGATGTAATACCGATAGTATCATAAACTTTTTGTAGCTATTACAATGTAGGAAGATAACCTACAATGCAATAGATGAGGCTACAAAAAATAGGCTAATACTAATCTGGTTGGGGCTGCAGGGCACAATGCTGCAGAAAGGCTCCTCTAACTACTCCTATATAGTGTGTTTGGAACCAATTTAGCTGAATACGGATGGAACCACCACACTAATAGGAGAAATCAGGAAAAATTATGAATTGGCAAAAAAGGACAATGTATGAGGCAGTGACACACACTGAGTGCACTACAACCAGACGTGGCTGAAGCACACACTACAGGGTGAGCTGCACTCACACACAGAGACCTTGCAGACAGCGGTGAACAGCACAGAGAACTGTGCACTAGCGCTGCAAGGCACAGCGATTTATAAAGTAGCTTGGATAAAGCAGAATAGACCAAATAGGTAGCTAAAACTGTCCCTCAGAACAACAGCGTCCTATCCCTAACTGAATTCACAGCAGAGTGAGCTGAAAATGGCGGCGGCGGCTTTTATAGTGCATCATGACATCATTTCAGCAGCCAATCACAGCCATGCCATTAGTTAAGATGCCTACATGCCTAACAGGATGTGCCCACACTTCTTAGGATCCTCATTGGCTGAATAAAATGAAACTGGCTCATTGCATTATGGGAACTTCCGAATCCAGTATACGATATTGTAAAAGTATCGGAATTAAGTATCGGAATGCTCAACACTATTCTTTAGTATAAAAAACAGTGTCACCAATTTAACCTCAATGTAATCACATTGTTCAGCTCATGCACCTCCTCCTCCATCTCCGAAATGATCACATCAGGCACAGCCTGATCTGTGGCTCTCACTGCTGAACATACAGCCAGGCATGGTCGTGTGTGACAATGGGCGGAACCTGGTGACGGAGAAATGACAGCCGGGGTAGATACGGTTTCCATCTATGCCAGCCCTTTCACCGAGCAAAAGAATATGGCTGTGGTGAAATACAACTCTCACTGAGAAGCTGTTTCAGATTGAAAAATATTGTGCCCACCAGAGGATTTGATTCTGAGGGCTAACCTTTCTCACCCGCTCAAGAGCCCCATAGCAGCTGCAAATTTAGCACTATCATGAACTCTCCTGAGATAGAAGCCAAGGCACACCAGAGGATTCTCTGGTGGGACCGTCCAACCCTGCTGAGAAGCAGTCCTGGCTAAGAAAAGTGTGTGGGAAGGTTCCCGGACACTCTATGGCTGCTTTTTTACTGAGGAGGAAACACACGCAAACACGGGGAGAACATACAAAGTCCTTGCAGATGTTGTCCTTGCTGGGATTTGAACCCAGGATCCCAGCGCTGCAAGGCTTCAGTGCTAACCACTGATCCAATGTGCTGCCGTTCACCCTCTAATATCTAACAGGCTGGAGAAACCTACTTGCACCTATTGCCACTCTATCTTCAGCTCCTTTGTGAGAAAATGTATTTGGGCAGCCACTCAGTCTACCAAATAAATTTCCTGAGAAGGAAATTGGGGATGGCTTCGCTACTGGTCCTGGGGGCAGTGCTAATACCATGGCGTTGTACCATAGTTTGCTGGAAATATTCCAGGCTGGTAGGAGGCAAGCAAATTCCCACAGAAAAGTACCAGCAGTAATGTTCAGGCCACATTTCAAGTGCAAGCAGCTTTAGAGGACTTCCTGGGAGAAATGACACACAGGGTAGATACGGTTTCCCTCTATGCCAGTCCTTTCACCAAGCTAAATACAACTCTTAGCAAAAAAAAGTTATGGACTGGCTCCGTACCGTCCCTGGCCACATTCACCTGTCCACGTGTTTGTGGTTAGGCGGTCCTTCCCAGTAAGTGCACTGTGGAGGGCACGGGTAATGTTGTGGGACCCGTGCTTGTGGAAGACGGAGGCGATACCGGGAAATATAGTGGCGTCTGGGGACCGAGTATGGACACCCGGCCGCCGCCGGCATGAAGTTGTGAAAAGCTTCCGCCTCCACGAGCTTAAAAGGCCATATTTCAAGTGCAAAGAGCTGCCCAGAAATCTGGCAGTTTAGTGTTGCGGCCTGTGGGCGGGTGGGTGGCTGGCTGCATACTTGCGCTTGCATTCCAAGGAATGGGGTAGGAACAACTGAACGCTGCGGTGGGACAAGGACGTGGACGGTGATTGTTGCAGGTCTGCAACGACAGGTGCATGGCGGGAGGCATCTTCGCATGCGCCAAGGATCACTTATGATGGACACACTTTTAGGCTGTGACCTGGGAGTCAGAGATGCTTCCAGAGGTCTTCCCCATGCTGTTCCCATGTCTTTTCAGCGCTGTATGCATGTGTCTGATGATGTGTCACACACCACATGACCAGATAAGGTTGTAAAATGTTAAAATGACATTTCCCGGTGAATGCATTTGTCTTGGTTGAAAGCAATTCAAAAGTGCAAAAATGGATCAAAAACGCTACGTGTGAACATAGCCCAAGTTGTGGAGGAGTATTTTTGTTTTTGGTTATTTATTTTGCCTTATATACAAGTCATTACCCTGGAAAGGATGTTCCTTAACATATTTCCCAGGAAAAATGCATTTTGGTTTCGTTTTTGTATGTTTTATTGTGAGTCTTTAAAAGTGGTGTAATACTCTGACCTCATTGCTGACAGCAGTGATCTGGGAGTCAGAGATGCTTCCAGGGGTCTTCCCCATGCTGTTCCCATGTCATTTGAGCACTGTTCCCTTCGATTCGGGCAATTTTTAGGCCCTCTGCAGACCGCTGGGGGGAGCCGCCTGAAAAATGCTCGAGTTTCCCATAGACTTACATTGGGCTCGTTGCTCGGGTCGAGCACCCGAGTATTCCAATTTGCTCGACCCGAGCAACAAGTACCCGAGCATTTTAGTGCTCGCTCATCACTAAGCTCATCACAAAAACCATCAATGATATTACTGCCATACAGTGACCCTATAGTAGTAGCTATCAGTCCTGCAGAACATAAAAAATTACAGTGCAGTTATAGATAGATAGTAACTTACAGCTTACATTCTTTCTGATGGAGTCGTTCACTTTTCCCATCTTTTCCATCTGGCCCAGACCCACTTCTTCCAGCCACGACTTGTCTGCAGAGTTTACAACAGACACATTTGACTTATCACATTTCTAGTACTACAACTTAGACTATTTAGTGCTGATGCATCTGTGGCGCCCCTGAGGGTTCAGTCGCTCTGTCCCTGGCTGGAGTGGGGGGAACCAAAGAGAGGGGGAACCAGTAGTGGGTGAGGGTGGAGGATGTAGAATAGGGGAGCACCATATTAGGAGGTATATAAAGGGAAGCCATCTTAGGGTAGAGAGAGAGAGAACAGAGAGTGAGAGTTAGACAGCGAATGGAGAGGAGGGGAGCAGAGTCTCTTCAGGAGCTCTGCTCCAGAGAGGGGCCTAGGAATAGAGGCCCAGGAGGGGAGCAGAGGAGAAAGGCTCCATAAACTGAAGGGATCCCAGGGGGTATGGTGAGTGCTGGACGGCACCCGTACGCCCGAGTCTGCCAAGTGTCAGAGGGATCAGGCCGCAAGAAGGGAACCGGTCCCTGGACCAACCGTGTTACTCCAGGTCTCGGCTGGAAAACCAGAGGCTTCTGCACTTCCATGGTGCAGTTGCCACAGCCTCACCCTAGTCACCGTGAAGGGCATCAAGTAGGTCCGGGAACTCCAGGTTGCCCAGAGGGACTTCAGAGCACCCGATCGGGACTGTGTGTGGGGAAGCGCAGGGCAGGAGGGAGAAGATCCAGCGTGAGAAGTCGGTCTAGTAAGGAACATAAAGAAAGCGGGGTTCCGTCAAGCGCTCCTGATATATTTGAGAAAGTGCTGGACCCCTTATCTGGTAGATGCAGTGCGACGCGGGAGGCTGACACCCGTACAGTGTACCTGAGGAACTTGAACAGAACTGTGAGTAAACTCGGATGACTGCACTCCGCTGCCTCCATCAGTTATTTCCGCTGCGCCATCTCTCCTGCACCACAAGCCCCCGCATCACCATCATATATACTACACTACCCTGGGGCCCGCTCCACCTATGGGGAGCCGTTCCAACCCAGTTGCCCTATCAACCGCCCCAGAGGTCTGAAGCAGCGCTGGTAGCTATTACCAGAAACCACCGGTGGCGTCACAAACACTTCCTAAGAACTACAAATCCCATATAAATATTTTCCATCCCCTTTTTGTTGACCGCCCTGGGCCACGGACCAGCCGCCGCCACTGTGACATATCCCTTCCCCCCGCATCTATAGGCCCGGCACCGAGTACCCCACGGCTCTGGGGGCGCGTCATCTCACACACAAATCGGATTACAAAAATATTTAAAACACAGGTTGTAATGTAACAAAATAGGTAAAAAGCCAAGGGGGTTGAATACATTCTCAAGCTACTGTAAGTGCTCACTTTACATTTAATTCTATCCGCCAAGTCCCCCCTGTGCAGTAATATCCCACGAGTTCCTCCATATGTAGTAATAATGTGTTCTGATTATCTACATAATATCCCCCCCATGTAATAATATCCTCTTAGTCCCTCTATGCAGAGTATAATTCTCTCACCATTCCCCTAAACACAGTGCGATGGGCCCACTTCTCCCCTATACACAGTATGATGGACCCACAGCCACAGCTACCCTATACGCACTATGAAGGCCCCCAAAGTGCCCCACACAGTATGATGACCCGCTTAACTTCCTATATACAGTATAATACTCACACTATTCTTCACACAATATAATGCCTCTAGAGTGCTCCTATACACAGTATAATGTCCCCATACACAGTATGATGCCCCCATAGCTCTTCTATTCACAGTATAATGCCTCCCACAGCTTTCTATTATCATATAATGCCCCCCCCCCCACACTGTATAACGGTCCCAACAGAAGTCCTCATACAGTATAATGCCCCTGACTCGCCCCCAGGGCTGTGGGGTACTCGGCAGCCCGGCCTTATGGCTGCTTTTGGGGGAGATCACGGTGGCTGGCCCGGTCCGTGACCCAGGGCGGTCAGTGCAAAAAGGGGATATTTATAGGGGATTTGTCGTGACGCCACCTGTGGTGTCTGGTGAGTATCACCAGCGCTGCGACAGTCCTCTGAGGCAGGTGTTAGGGCAGCTTGAGATGGAACGACTCCCCAAGGTGGAGCAGGCCTCAGGGCAGTGTAGATAAATGGAGGTGCGCTGGGCGTTGTAGTGCAGGGAGGGAAATGGCGCCGGCGAAAGAAAGGAACGGAGGCTGCACAGTGCAGTCATCCAAGATTTACTCACAGTTCTTAGACAGTCCACAGGTGCACTGTACTGGTGCAAGCCTCCCGCGTCGCACTGCGTTCACCGGGCAGGGGTTCAGTCCTTCCTCAGGCAGCTCGGGTGTACCTGTCAGAACCCCACTTCCTTATGTGCCTCTCTAGACCGACTTCACGCTGGGTCTTAAGGCCCCGTCTGCGTCGCTATGTGGTCGCTGGTGAGCTGTCAAACAGGCAGGCTCACCAACGATCAGGGGAGCAGCGACATTGTGTAAAGAATCTTTCCACGATGTCCTGCTCCCGGTTACCAGCCTGCTGAAGCAGGAGCAGGCTGGTAACCATGATAAACATCGGGTTACTAGGGACACACGCGCACCTAGTAACCCGTTGTTTATCATGGTTACCACTCTGCTACGGTGAGCGGGAGGTTACCGCTCACTTTAGCAGGCTCGTAACCATGATAAACAACGGGTTACTAGGTGCGCGTGTGCCCCTAGTAACCCGATGATAATCATGGTTACCAGCCTGATCGCTGCTCCCGCTGGTCACACACAACGATGTGTGCTGACCAGCGGGAGGGCAACGACCAAAAAATGGTCCAGGACACTTTGCAGCGATCAGCGACCTCACAGCAGGGGCCTGATCGCTGCAAAGTGTCACACATAGCGACATCGCTGGTGAGGTCACTGTTGCGTCAACAAAACCGTGACACAGCAGCGATCTCGCTAGAGATCTCGCTATGTGAGACGGGGGCTTTACTCCCTCCTGCCCTGCGCTTCCCACTGTGAATCCTGTTCGGGTGCTGCGAGGTCCCCCCTGTCCGTTGGAGTTGCACAGACCTGCTTGACCTTACTTGGATTGGAGTGGGGGTTTGGCTTCTGGCTGTAGAAGCCAGAAGCCTCCGGTTTTTCCAGCCGAGGCCTAAAGCTGCACGACTGGGCCAGGGGCCGGTCCCCTTCTTGCGGCCTAGATCCTCCTGACACTTGGCAGGTTCGGGGTGTACGGGTGCCGCCTGCACACTCCATACCCCCCTAGGATCCCTTCTGCAGAACGAAGCTTACTCCCTGCTCCCCTCCTGGGCCTCAGTCCTAGGCCCTTGTAGTGGAGCAGAGCTCCTACAGAGACTCTGCTCCCAGACTGTTCCTCTGAACTGTCCCTACTCAACCAACTCCATTTTAAGATGTCTACCTTTTATATATCTACTGTATGAGTGCTCCCCTAAACTACTTCCTCCACCCACACCCACTACTGGTTCCGCCTACCTTTGGGTTCCCCCCACCCTAGCCAGGGACAGGGCTCAGCAGAAAACTACATTGCGTCTTGCCCCTCCTGCTGGCCTGGGGTAGTGTAGTGTTGGATGTAGGTGTTGGGGTCCCGTGCAGCACTCCCTCCTTACCTGAGAGAAGGGAGACACCACATCTCTGGGTGAGGTGCAGTACCTCTGTGGCGACCGAACCCTCAGGGGCGCCACACACCCAAAGCCGCGTATACACAATATGATTTCCCATAGCTCCCCTATACACAGTATAACATCCCACAGTCCCCCAATCAGTACTATTAAAATAAAAAATAAACATGATATACTCATTTAACTCAAGTATCTGCCGTGTCTGCCAGCAGACAGCGACAAGGGACAGGCGGACCATCGCTGTGATGTCAACACATCACTTCCACCCCACCCGGGACTTGTCCAGTGCATCATGCTGCTGTTCTGTAGGCCACAGGCCTAAAATGATCTCCGGCTTATAAAACAGAATGGCAGTGCAGGGAGACCTACTGTAGAGTTTAATTGTGTAGGTGTGCTGTACACACCAATAGAGTTAAGAGTATTGTTCACTCCAGGAGTGCCCCTCTGAATGAGTCGCCCGGGTCGACCATCCCCTCTGCCCTCCAGCTGGTATGCTTTTGGATAGAACTTCATTCTAGCCTCAATTGCTGTTTTGCTCTGCACCATGATAGCGTTTGAGAGCGGTGGCATGAGGTCAACAGCTAGGTGTTATTTTGATTTAGTCGCGGAACCAGTGATGTGGCCATTTCTCCAAAGCGTCCCAGAACCATTTTTCAACACAACAACACCAGATTGCATATTGCTCATGCTACTGTGAGCAGCCTGTGTAAACTAAACATGCTACCATGGCATTCAACATTTCTGAACGTGTCTCCCATCGAGCTCATATGGGACATCACTGGTCAGCAATTGCAAAGGGAGCTGCCAGCAGTGGATTTTGATGATTTCCATACCCAAGTGCATTCATCACTGCAGAACATTGCTCAGACAACCATTAATAAACTCACTGATAGCAGCCAAGGCTGTAAGTGCAGGGATTTTTACAAGTCGTGCTGATACTCCATACTGAATA
Source organism: Phyllobates terribilis (assembly GCF_046119375.1). Classification (NCBI taxonomy): domain Eukaryota; kingdom Metazoa; phylum Chordata; class Amphibia; order Anura; family Dendrobatidae; genus Phyllobates; species Phyllobates terribilis. The sequence continues at coordinate 108,488,279 of NW_027362765.1, forward strand.
AATCAAGATGTTTTGAAAATGTTGCTTTCATCATTTGACAATCATTAACATATCTATCCATCCTGTGATTTCCATAATTCCACGACTTTTATGTATATTTATGTATGTGTATTTTGTGTGTACATGTGTGTAGGTAAGCTTTTCCTGACTACAGTGGTCAGTATAAGAAGCTTTAAATCTAATTACTCATGCCCCCTTTACTAGGTCATATAACCATGATTGTAGACAGTACCAGTTCACTGAATTAACATTTTTAGCCATCATGGAATTACTTTAAAGCAGGGGTGCGGAACCTCAGGCCCGAGGGCCATTCCTCGATTACCTTTTCTCCGGCCTCCGTGCAGATTCCCGGGGACCGCAGTGCTTTGGCTTGCAGCTGTGCTTTGATGTCTGCAAGCCATTTAATTTCATCTTGCTCTGTGAGCACATGTACGCAGCATTCACTACTGGATACTGCGGCGCATGCATTGAAAGATTAAGTCCCAAAACCAGCTAATGCCAGTGTCAGGGTGACTTTGTGGGTGGAGTCAGCTTGCGATGCACTCCAGTTCCACAGAAAACGGCAGCAGTGGCAACCCCTGTGTGTCCTGTGATGTCTATACCGCAGTCCCAGCTCTCCTGTGATGTCTTTACCGTAGCCCCGGCGATTCCTGTGATGTCTATATCGGAGCCCCAGGGTCTCCTGTGATGACTATACCACAGCCCTATCTCTCCTGTGATGATTATACCACAGCCCTATGCCTCCTGTGATGACTTTACCACAGTGCCATGTTTTCTGTGAAGTATATGCCTGAGCCCCATGTCTCCAGTGATGTATATGAGCCAGCCCCATGTCTCCTGTGATGTCTATGCCACAGCTGCATGTCTCCTGTGATATATACATACTGTATCCCCCATGTCTCCTGTGATATATATACTCCAGCTCCAGTGTATCCAATGTGATGCATATACTCCAGCCCTGGTGTCTCCTATGCGATGTATATACAGTATAACAGTCTCTGTGTCTCCTATGTGCTGTATATAGCAGTCTTGGTGTCTCCTGTGTGATGTATATACAGCAGTTTCAGTGTCTCCTATGTGTTGTATACAGCAGTTTCGTTGTCTTCTATGTGATGTATATACAGCAATCTCGGTGTCTACTATGTGATGTATATACAGCAACCTTGGTATCTCCTATGTGATGTATACAGCTTTCTTTGTGTCTCTTATGTGATGTATATACAGTAGTCTCATCGTCTCCTATGTGATGTATATACAGCAGCCTTGGTGTCTCTTATGTGATGTATATACAACAGTCTCTATACACCTGCAGTGTAATATTCATCTGTGTTCGGTATGACTTACTGCTGCGAGTTCTTTACAAAGATAATCATCACAAAGAGTCGCTTGTTCTCCAGACCGACGCAAATCTGGAAAAGCAGTTGCGAGTAGCAACATTATCAATACCACCTAAAATCACAGTTGCACAAAAGAGAAGCAATTCCAGCCATCACATTAGTGGTGAGTTAATTAAATGTTTGACCAAATGTAGCAGGGTAATTTTCAAGTTGATAATTTTGTATGACCCCCAAAGGATGGTATAAATATCCAAATGGCTTTTGACAGAAAAAAACATTCCCCACCCCTGCTTTAAAGCATCAGTGATTAGGATGGAGAAGGATATTTGGCACTATTTGGGGTTCTGTTCCAGGTATCTCATAATGTAGGCATATGCAGCTTTTGATCTCCAGATATATCAGTTTACTTTATTCTGTTCGCTTTAGCCAGTGCTGACATTTTGAGTATTATTATGTCCTCAGTACTGGTGAATGAGTAGACCCATGGTAAAGACAACACTGGAGTCCCCCATTGTCTTACTGTATGCAAATCAATGCATATTTGAGCTGTGATTCTCCCCATCAGGACAGTAAATAACACACATCCTGCACTGATTTTCCTTAGCGGCATAACACATATTTCAGCTAAAATACCAGAATGCAACATTTTTTTTTATTCCATGATATGATTAATGGGCTCCATTAATTCATGTTGTTTGACCAGATGGTAAATCACAGAAACTTACTGTACTTTGTGAAGCAAAGCACTTTTTATAAAACTTGGAATGTCTTCATGAAACAGCAGGTCAAACAATGTTACTGCATAGAAGAGCATTAACTGGAGGCACTCCGCAGCCGAGTTCTGGCATTCAGGGTCACAGCAGCGACCAGGGCAGTGGGCTGTCACGGTATTAGCTATGATGTAGTTCTTTACAAAATGATGAATCATTGAAGCCTGAGGAATTATTATTACAGCCAGAACACATTTTATCACAGCAATAGCTACACCCTCAGGTTCATCAGCTTTGTGCAAAGTCCTTTATTCGGACATTGGTCATTGTTGGATCCCTTGATTCTGGATCTGGATTATCACATTCCTGGTCCTGGATTATCAAATACTTTAGATTCTTCCACTTTCCACAGTACAATAGCAATGGGCCTCTATAAGATATCCTTTCTCAACAAAGCCCACTTGCCAGACACAACAAAGCCCACCTGCCAGACACAACAAAGGCCAACTGCTGTGGTATAGAAGCCTCACATATTTGTATTGGTCACTCTGGATGTGTGTGAAGCCCCTGTTACATGTTAGAAGGAATCTGTCAGCAGAATTTCACACCCCAAAGTATTTATATGTCCATGTTGCTCTTTCAAAGACAAGTTCAGCAATACCTTTACATGACCAGTCTGTTTCTTCACTCCTGAGATATCAGCATTTTAAGTGTTATGCAAATGAGGCTGAAGAGCTATGGCAGATCTGGGTCACTCCAGCTCTATTCCCCCCCCCAGCCCTGCCTCCTTCTGTTTAACTGACAGCCTCTATGCTGTCTGACTTCAGGCAAAGGAGCCATCAGTCAAGCAGAAACAGGTGGCACTGAGCAGGAATAGAGCTGGAATGACAGAGGCTTCAGATCTACAAATTGCTCTCCAGCTTCATTTGCATACAAGTCATCCTTAGGACACAGTCAGAGGGCCGTATTCGTAGGACCAAAATCAGAAAGCAGTACACAGGCTGGCGGCTCTCCCGACCGAAGCGTGACAGCTGCATAGACATACATGAAGCTGTCACGCTCGTGTCAGTAGAGACACCAGCCAGTCCATGCATTGTGGCCTGATTTCAGTCCAATTTGCAAGGATGTCTGACTGTGCTCTTATACTGGTAACATGATGCCCCATAATTCTCTATCCCTTCTGGATGATGATGAGTAGATTGAGAAGATGTCCATACTGCCATCTATGACCCATGATATTAGAAAAAACATTTTGACATTGGGGGTGATCAATGAGTGGAACAGGCTGCCACAAGCAGTGGTGACATCTCGTTCAATGGAAGTCTTCAAACAGGCTGGACAGACATCTGTCTGAGATGGTTTAGTGAATCCTGCATTGAGCAGGGGGTTGGATACAATGACCCTAGAGGTCCCTTCCAACTCTAACATTCTATGATTCTATGATCTCCAAAGTAATGCATTCCATAGTATCTAGCAGAGGGACATAGATTTTCCATCTTTTTTCTTTCCTAGGCTCAGAGCCGAGCAACTGTTTCGTATTGTTTGCACAAGATCTTGACATTATTTTAAGTAATGATGTCTTGGAGGCCATTTGTCAACCAAATGCCTCATATCATCAGAATGCTGTGGAATGCAGCCCCGCAACAGGACCAAGCATTTATTAGAGAGACAGGCTTATTGTGAGATGTCATCAATCAAATTTACATCTGTATAAGGAAAAATGCAAATGGTTTCACTCAGCTTCTAGCGTGCTCTTGTTATATGTAAGCAGATTATGATCATTGGCTTCCAGGACAGGGTCTCTGTTAGGGATCACTGCTAAGAATCTGGGGAGCAGGGGTCAGATGTGTTCTCCAGTGAAAAATTGTATTGGCAGATTAGGGCCATAACCAAAGATCCTTTGACGCTAAAGTACCAGGGCGGCTCATGGGCGCTGCTGTGGCTGTTTATCTGCCACTGATTGTGAGACATTTATTTTAAATTCTAAATTTGCTATTGTTAATTTCTATTTCCTTTTAGTAAGTTACAGTGATTTATTAATGCCTAGACACCCATGATGATGGCATCAGCACACTAATACATTCAAGGTATTACCTCATTCAATAAGATGTAATCAGGCAGGTCAAAAACCTTGTATGGCCAAGCAAAGTGTCAGCACTTCACTTGGTCTTTGTGATGATTACTAGTGTAAGAAACTATATTGAAAACTCCCCAAAAAAACAAGCTTTAGCACAAGTATATGTCCACTTGTCCAGCTCTCACCTTAATTACATCCTGTATTATACTTCAGAGCTGCACTCACTATTCTACTGGTGCAGTCACTGAGTACATACATTACTTATCCTGTACTGATAGTAAGTTACATCGTATATTATACTCCAGAGCTGCACTCACTATTCTGCTGGTGCAGTCACCGTGTATATACATTACATTACTTATCCTGTACTGATCCTGAGTTACAGTTATGTTCAAAAGTTTACATACCCCGCAGAATTTTTCCTTTCTTGGCCTTGTCTCAGAGAATATGAATGATAACAAAGATACTTTTTCACCACTCAAGGTTATTGGTTGGGTGAAGCTATTCATTGTCAAACTACTGTGTTTTCTCTTTTTAACCCCTTCCCGACCCGTGTCACACCGTTTGTGACATGGAAAACAGTTCGTTCCCGACCCATGTCACAGCGTCTGTGACATGGAGGGAAAGACCCCCTGCAGCGCCTGCGAGCGGGGTCGCTCAGGTGTCACAGTTGCTACTGCAACTGGACATCCTGAAGTCGACCCCCCGGGGGGTGGATTAACCCCCCCGTGCCTGGGACCCCTCCGATTGGCTGTTTCATTTTCACTTTTAATGAAACTGCCAATCGGTATGAATTAAATATTTCACCAATGAAAATTGGTGTAATATTTAAATCTGGGCATGGCCTGATGCTTACAGCATCAGCCATTGGCTGGGGGGAGTGTCACCTCTGTCCCCCCCTCCCCCCAGATCTGATTGGGGGGCTAGCGTCACATGGATACTAGCCCCAATCAGATGTGGAGGGAGTTTTTAATGATGGCCGCAACTGCCCGTCCATGGATCGGGTGCCGGCCGTTGTGGACCCTCTGCTGCTGCCTCCTGTGGACCCTCTGCTGCTGCCCCCCCGTGGACCCTCTGCAGCTGCCCCCCCGTGGATCGCCTGCTGCCGCCGCTGATCGCCTGCTGCCGCCGCTGATCTGCATCAGGTAGTATTGCCCCCGCTCCCCCCCGACCCCCCCTCCACTCCACCCTGCCCCCCCCTCCACCCCCGACCCCCCCTCCACTTTCATACCTGCACCCCGACCTCCGCTCCCTCTGCTCCCTCTCCCACGTCTTCATCCACCGGCTGCTGCTCTCCTTCTGACAGCCGGTGGACTGTGATCACAGCAGCAGCAGGCTCAGTGTAAATGCCCTGCTCCTGTGATCAAACCCACCATCCCCCAGTCCCAGTGATATCACCCCCCACCTCCCAATAATCACCCCTCCCCCAGTGTTCACCCCCCCTGTCCCCAGTGTTCACCCCCCCTGTCCCCAGTGTTCACCCCCCCTGTCCCCAGTGTTCACCCCCCTGTCCCCAGTGTTCACCCCCCCTGATCCCAGTGTTCACCCCCCCAGTGTTCACCCCCCCTGTCCCCAGTGTTCACCCCCCCTGTCTCCAGTGTTCACTCCCCATCCCCAGTGTGCACCCCCCCATCCCAGTGATCATCCCCCCCCCCGCAAACCCAGTGATCACCCCCCTTGCTGCTGCCGGCTCCTGCCCCAGTGATCACCCCCCTTGCTGCTGCCGGCTCCTGCCCCAGTGATCACCCCCCTTGCTACTGCCGGCTCCTGCCCCAGTGATCACCCCCCTTGCTGCAGCTGCTGGCTCCTCCATCTCTTCAGCCCCCCCCCTACGCCTGACAGCCCCGTACGCCTGACAGCCCCCATACACCTGACAGCCCCCCTACGCCTGACAGCCCCCCTACGCCTGACAGCCCCCCTACGCCTGACAGCCCCCTACACCTGACAGCCCCCTACGCCTGACAGCCCCCACACGTGACTGCAGAAGGTTACACCAAGCACACACACACACACACGTACACTCACACTATAATAAAGTTTCGATTTTTTTTTTTTTTTTTTTTACACACGCACACAGCACACAAAATGTCCCGCCCGTCCCACTCATCCCAGTCTAGGGCGTACTCAGCTTAGTAGGCTATGTCAGGTTGGTGTGTGTGTTGTAGTGTGTGTGTGTGTGTGTGGTGTATACACTACAATATACCACACCGCACACCAACCTGACATACACTACACAATGGTGTCCACTAACAAATTGGAACCATGTTGCGTTTGGAGAGTCCCTGTGTGCCCAAACATTGGAGCTCCCCAACAAGTGACCCCATTTTGGAAACTAGACCCCCCAAGGCACCTATCTAGATGCATAGTGAGCACTTGAAACCCCCAGGTGCTTCACAAATTGATTCATAAAAATGAAAAAGTGGAAAAAAAAACACTTTTTTATTTTTACGGATTAATTTGTGAAGGACCTGGGGGTTCCAAGTGCTCACTATGCATCTAGATAGGTGCCTTGGGGGGTCTAGTTTCCAAAATGGGGTCACTTGTGGGGGAGCTCCAATGTTTGGCCACACAGCGGCTCTCCAAACGCAACATGGTGTCTTCTAACAATTTGAGCCGACAATTTGTTAGCGGACACCATGTTGCTTTTGGAGAGCCGCTGTGTGCCCAAACATTGGAGCTCCCCCACAAGTGACCCCATTTTGGAAACTAGACCCCCCAAGGCACCTATCTAGATGCATAGTGAGCACTTGGAACCCCCAGGTGCTTCACAAATTGATTCATAAAAATGAAAAAGTGGAAAAAAAAACACTTTTTTATTTTTACGGATTAATTTGTGAATGACCTGGGGGTTCCAAGTGCTCACTGTGCATCTAGATAGGTGCCTTGGGGGGTCTAGTTTCCAAAATGGGGTCACTTGTGGGGGAGCTCCAATGTTTGGCCACACAGCGGCTCTCCAAACGCGACATGGTGTCCGCTAACAAATTGAATGGAAAATCGGCTCAAATTGTTAGCGGACACCATGTTGCGTTTGGAGAGCCCCTAATGTGCCTAAACAGTGGAGCTCCCCCACAAGTGACCCCACTTTGGAAACTAGACCCCCCAAGGCACCTATCTAGATGCATAGTGAGCACTTGGAACCCCCAGGTGCTTCACAAAATGATCTGTGAAAACAAAAAAGTACTTTTTTTTTCACAAAAATTTTCTTTTAGCCTAAATTTTTTAATTTTCACATGGGTAACAGGATAAAATGCATCCTAAAATGTATTGGTCAATTTCTCCTGAGTACACTGATACCTCATATGTGGTCGTAAACCACTGTTTGGGCACATGACAGGGCTCAGAAGAGAAGGAGCGCAATTTGACTTTTGGAGCTAATTTTCCATTCAAAAAGTAAAATGGCGCTCCTTCCCTTCTGAGCCCTGCCGTGTGCCCAAACAGTGGTTTATGACCACATATGAGGTATCAGTGTACTAAGGAGAAATTGACCAACAAATTTTAGGATGCATTTTATCCTGTTACCCATGTGAAAATTAAAAAATTTAGGCTAAAAGAAAATTTTTGTTAGAAAAATAAAAATGTTCATTTTTTTCTTCCATGTGGCTTTAGTTCCTGTGATGCACCTGAAGGGTTAATAATCTTCTTGAATGTAGTTTTGAGTAGCTTGAGGGGTGCAGTTTTTGGAATGGTGTCACTTTTGGGTGTTTTCTGTCATGTACACCCCTCAAAGGGACTTCAAATGTGATGTGGTCACTAAAAAAAATGGCTTTGCAAATTTTGCTGGAAAAAAGAAAATTTGCTGATGAACTTTGAACCCTTCTAACTTCCTACCAAAAATTTTTTTTTTTTCAAAAATTATGCTGATGTAAAGTAGACATGTGGGAAATGTTATTTATTAACTATTTTGTGTCACATCACTCTCTAGTTTAGCAGAATAAAAATTCAAAATTTGAAAATTGCAAAATTTTCAAAATTTTTCCCATATTTTTGATTTTTTCACAAATAAACGCAAATATTATCGACCTAAATTTAATACTAACATGAAGCCCAATATGTCACGAAAAAACAATCTCAGAATCGCTAGGATCCGTTGAAGTGTTCCAGAGTTTTTACTTCGTAAAGGGACACTGGTCAGAATTGACAAAAATGCCAAGGTCTTTAGGGTCAAAATAGGCTGGGTCCTGAAGGGGTTAAATCTTAATGACAACCAAAAACATCCAAATGACCCTGATCAAAAGTTCACATACCGCAGTTCTTAATACCGTGTATTGCCCCCTCTAACATCAATGACAGCTTGAAGTCTTTTGTGGTAGTTGTGGATGACGTTCTTTAATTTCTCATATGGTAAAGCTGCCCATTCTTCTTGGCAAAAAGCCTCCAGTTCCTGTAAGTTCCTGGGCTGTCTAGCATGAACTGCGCACTTGAGATCTCCCCAGAGTGGCCCAATGATATTGAGGTCAGGAGACTGAGATGGCCACTCCAGAACCTTCACTTTGTTCTGCTGTAGCCAATGACAGGTCCACTTGGCCTTGTGTTTTGGATCATTGTCATGTTGGAACATCCAAGTATGTCTCATGGGCTGATGAGTGCAAATTTGCCTTCAGTATTTGCTGATAACATGCTGCATTCATCTTTCCTTCAACTTTTACCAAGTTTCCTGTGCTTTTGTAGCTCACACATCCCCAAAACATCAGCGACCCACCTCTGTGCTTTACTGTAGAAATGGTGTTCCTTTCATCATAGGCCTTTTTGACCTCTCTTCAAATGTAATGTTTATGGCTGTGGCCAAAAAGTTCAATTTTGGTCTCATCACTCCAAATTACCTTGTTCCAGAAGTTTTGAGGCTTGTCTCTGTGCTGTTTGACGCATTGTAGGTGAGATACTTTGTGGCATTTGCGCAGTAATGGCTTTCTTCTGGTGACTCGACCATGGAGCCCATTTTTCTTCAAGTGCCTCCTTATTGTGCATCTTGAAACAGCTACACCGCTAGTTTTCAGAGAGTCCTGAATTTCAGCTGATGTTATTTGTGGGTTTTTCTTTACATCCCGAACAATTTTCCTGGCAGTTGTGGCTGAAATTTTTGTTAGTCTACCTGACCGTGGTTTGGTTGTTACAGAGCCCCTGATTTTCCATTTGTTAATCACAGTTTGAACGCTGCTGAATGGCATTAATTCCTTGGATATCTTTTTGTATCCCTTTCCTGTGTTATACAGTTCAATTACCTTTTCCCGTAGATCCGTTGACAATTCTTTTGCTTTCCCCATGGCTCACAACCCAGAAATGTCAGTGGCTTGATGAAAGATGCAAGAGTCTGTCTGGATTCCAGAACCTCACTCAGCTTTTATGTACACACACTGATTACAAGCAAACAGGTCACAGGTGAGGATGTTACCTTTAGTCACCATTCAAACCCATTTGTGTCAAATTCTGTGCATATTATCAGGCCAAATCACCAGGGTATGTGAACTTTTGATCAGGGTCATTTGGATGTTTTTGGTTGTCATGAAGATTTAAAAAGAGAAAACAGTACACAGTAGTTTGACAATAAATGGCTTCAGCCAATCAATAACCATGAGTGGAGAAAACATATTTTTGTTATCATTCATATTTTCTGAATCAAGGCCAAGAAAGGAAATATTCTGCCGGGGTATGTAAACTTTTGAGCCCAATTGTATATCTTGTATTATACTCTAGAGCTGCACTCACTATTCTGCTGGTGAAGTCACTGTGTATATACATTACTTATGTACTGATCCTGAGTTACAACCTGTATTATACTCCAGAGCTGCACTCACTATTATCCTAGTGGAGCCACTGTGTACATACATTACATTACTAATCCTGTATTGATCCTGAGTTACATTCTGTATTACTCCAGAGCTGCACTCACTATTCTGCTGGTGGAGCCACTGTGTACATACATTACATTACTTATCCTGTACTGATCCTGAGTTACATTCTGTATTATACTCCAGAGCTGCACTCACTATTCTGCTGGTGGAGTCACTGTGTACATACATTACATTACTTATCCTGTACTGATCCTGAGTTACATCCTGTATTATACTCCAGAGCTGCACTCACTATTCTGCTGGAGGAGTCACTGTGTACATACATTACATTACTTATCCTGTACTGAACCTGAGTTACATCCTTTATTATACTCGAGAGCTGCACTCACTATTCTGCTGGTGCAGTCACTGTGTACATACATTACATTACTTATCCTGTACTGATCCTGAGTTACATCCTGTATTATACTCCAGAGCTGCACTCACTATTCTGCTGGATGAGTCACTGTGTACATACATTACATTACTTATCCTGTACTGAACCTGAGTTACATCCTTTATTATACTCCAGAGCTGCACTCACTATTCTGCTGGAGGAGTCACTGTGTACATACATTACATTACTTATCCTGTACTGATCCTGAGTTACATCCTGTATTATACTCCAGAGCTGCACTCACTATTCTGCTGGAGGAGTCACTGTGTACATACATTACATTACTTATCCTGTACTGAACCTGAGTTACATCCTTTATTATACTCCAGAGCTGCACTCACTATTCTGCTGGTGCAGTCACTGTGTACATACATTACATTACTTATCCTGTACTGATCCTGAGTTACATCCTGTATTATACACCAGAGCTGCACTCACTATTCTGCTGGTGGAGTCACTGTGTACATACATTACATTACTTATCCTGTACTGATCCTGAGTTACATCCTTTATTATACTCCAGAGCTGCACTCACTATTCTGCTGGTGCAGTCACTGTGTACATACATTACATTACTTATCCTGTACTGATCCTGAGTTACATCCTGTATTATACTCCAGAGCTGCACTCACTATTCTGCTGGTGCAGTCTCTGTGTACATACATTACTTATCCTGTACTGATCCTGAGTTACATCCTTTATTATACTCCAGAGCTGCACTCACTATTCTGCTGGTGCAGTCACTGTGTACATGCATTACATCACTTATCCTGTACTGATCCTGGGTTACAATCTTTCTGATACTTCTGAGCTGCATTGACAATTCTGGGGGATTCAGAGCTGTATGCATTTCTCTCTTGCTCACTGCCAGCACAGAGCTTGATCTTTAATTTGCGCTATTTACACCAGGCGCATTACAGTTATCTGAAAAATTCACTCAGCTAAGCAGGTAGGGTAATGTCTGCCCACAAGTTTTCTGACTCCCTCCAAGTTAATCAACTTTTTCATGTTGATTAATATGTAACTAGAAAATTTCAGTCGTTGATGGAGCTACGCACTGGCGGACACTAACAGAAGAGGTCCGCGGGGAAGAACAATACATGAGCCCTTTGCTGTCCAATAGCTCCTCATAGTGCTATTGAAGGTTTGGAGGTAGAAGTTGCCGCCTTACCTATTGGGCCTCTGCCCAGGTTGCACCAATGAAATGTCCGCTTCTGAAGCTACAGATGAATACAACCATTCTTCTTGATTTTCACAATGCAGAAATTTGTTGTTTAGTGAGCTCTCCACAATCGCAGCATAGTATTCCTTGTCACTGTGAGGATAGAAGAAAAGCTTCCACAAATTATTTTATTTTTTTGGTGGGTGACTGTTAGAGGGGGGCAGGAGGGGTTCAGATATGCTAGCCTTGGTACAGATTGTCCACTATAGTACTAGTTGGGGAGGGAGTAGTTCACTTTCATTTGCACCGCTATGTGAACAGATGTCTGAGATTCATCTATGTGACATGTCCTTTAGCTTGTTAACTTCCATTCAGATCTTGAAATACTGTAATTAAATCATAATATCGCTGAAGAGGATGATTCTTGAATGTGAGCCAAATGTTAGAAAATCAGCAGTGAGGACTTCATTTCTAGAGCTCTGATGGACAATCCATAATGATTCTGCACACTGACTATGTACCTGTTAGTTCTTAGCCCCATACACAAAAATAGGAAAAGTTCTGAATAGCCCCTTTAACTATGGCAACTTCTCCATACCCATATCATGCTCTTGTGGCACCACAGGGCTCTGGTTGCCACAGTAATAGGAATATTACGTCTGAGAGCAAGTGGGAGGTTTCTCTGGTCAGGAGCCCTAAGCATGCAACACCGCCCGCCCAGACCTGGGAGGGGAGGAATCTGCCCTTATAAACTGGGTCTGGTGCGGGATTAGGAGAGTCAGAGCCTGGAGAGGGAAAGTTACAGCAGGAGCTCTGTAGGAGCAGAAGCTGAAGACCAGGGGCTGGAAGCTAAGCAGAGATATAGCTCGCCCTGGCAGAAGAAACCAAGTACCGGACACCGGAGTCCGAGGCTGTGGGGACTGATATCCACCCAGCAGCAGAAACCAGCAGGCAGGGGATTCCAGGTCCTCTGGCCATAGAAGCCCGGAGGCTCAGTCACAAGAAAGGGACCAGCACCGCCATCCAGGAGCGGAGGCTAACAGAAGGCCCCAAGTCACCAGCCATACGGGTGAGCACCACACGGTATACTCGGACGTGGGCTACTTCTACCCGCTTACAGCAAGGTAGCCAGAAAGAGTGCAGATAGACTGGGAGGCCTACAACTCCACCTGGCCAGGGGAACTCCTGTTTGCTCGCAGACTGACCAGGCCCCTTATGTTAGCCAGTACTCTTGGGAGGGTCTGCCTTAACATCACCAGTAAAGACCCTGAACTGCACTGCAAAGACTCTGAGTCGTTCCTGCTTCATCGCCGCACCAGCACTACTAGTGCTGGCACTCCCGTGCACTATCACCCTCACCATCAACTACACTGTCCTGGGGCTCCACTCTTCCCGTGGGGAGTCACACTACCTCAGCTGCACACACCATGAGCCCCAGCGGTCTGCCTTGCAGCGGCGGTCCGCGCTGACCGCAATCCACGGGTGGCGTAGTCGGACAATTAACTTAAAACCCCCACAAAATACTGCCATCGGCCTGACCACCCTAAGCCACGGGACCGGGTCGCCGCCACGGATTCTACAACCCCCAGAAGCCCGGTTCCGGGTGCCCCTCGGCCCAGGGGGCGAGTCACTCTCATATGCCAATAACTCACATACTTATAAATTGCTTGTAAATATCCATAATTCAGAGCAAAGTATGAAGTCCCAGGGATTTCTAATGCTCATGATTGAGGTTATGTATCTACATAGAGATGCGCAAAATGATTTGAACCTTTCTTGTCCGGCGTCCTCTTTGGTACTCTGTGGCAGCCGGACCAGGGTAAAGTGAACAATTCCTGGGTGCTTCTTACAATTGCTAATCCCTGTCGTGTAAGGACTAGTAATCTGAAGAGGCGCCCTTGATGCCAACATTCAAGTGTCAGCCGAGGAAGTTCAAACTGCTGTGGTCTGGCTAAAAGCCTACAAATATCAAGGGCAGGTAAGATTCAATGCTTATTAAAAACAGCCTAAGGGTTTTTTCAGACATCCGTGATCTTCGGTCCATCCTCGGATAGCAACGCATGGACTAGTAACACGTTTCCCCATCTGGGCATGGCAGCCTCATATTTTTCTATGAGGTTGTCATGGTCAGTTTAGGAGACGAACTGTCTGTCCGAGCATTAGAATCTGAGATCGGACCGATGATCACAGACATCTGAAAGGTTTGTTGGCAAAAAAATCGGTATAACTTGTATTTTATTCATTGAAATCCCTTGTGATTGTATGCATGAGTCCAGCGGGCAGTCCCACTAATATGAGTCCAGTGGGCGGTCCTACTCATATGAGTCCAGTGGGTGGTTCTACTCATATGAGTCTAGTGAGCGGTCCTACTCATATGAGTCTAGTGGGCGGACCTACTCATAAGTCCAGTGGGTGGTCCTACTCATAAGTCCAGTGGGCGGTCCTACTCATATGAGTCCAGTGGGTGGTCCTACTCATATGAGTCTAGTGGGCGGTCCTACTCATAAGTCCAGTGGCCAGTCCTATTCATATGAGTCTAGTGGGCGGACCTACTCATAAGTCCAGTGGGTGGTCCTACTCATAAGTCCAGTGGGCGGTCCTACTCATATGAGTCCAGTGGGTGGTCCTACTCATATGAGTCTAGTGGGCGGTCCTACTCATAAGTCCAGTGGGCGGTCCTACTCATAAGTCCAGTGGGCGGTCCTACTCATAAGTCCAGTGGCCAGTCCTATTCATATGAGTTCAGTGGGAAATTCTATTAATGATTGACAACTATCTACATGCACAGTCATACAGGGAAGACTGCCAATTACTAAATATGACAGCCCGCTGGACTCACATATTATACGAGATACTTGCCTCATTTTCCTGTCACATGCAGGTTGAAACATGAACCACGCAAAGTTTACAACAACCAATATTTCTAGTTTTACATCTGTAAAAGGGGGAAATCTCCACATCCATCTAACAGAGAGCAATGTAATCACTGACAAACAATGTCCAACATGAAATGAAGAATTAAGAGACTACCATCAGGCAAGATAATATTTCATTACAGGTTATGTTCATCACTACTTCTAGTCCCTTTCAGACCATCCAAAAATCTGAAGGAGTAAACGTAAACGTTTCTGATTGTTTTTTTTTTCATTTAAAGCTGATACATTCATTACATAAGAAGTGACAGTGTGTAATATAAGCCTAATTTGTATTTTACATAATTTTCTAGATCGCTGGATGTAGCCCACAATGTAAAGAATGTAGAGAGCAATTCACTCTAGAAATGTGGTTTTAATAAAAACTTTTTTTTTAATAATTCATTCCAAGTGACAGCACCATTGGATCATCATTTTTTTAATATTTTTTATTTTGGACAATGTAAAGAATGGAAGTTTTAATTTTGGTTTTCATGGCTACGTTTAAGACTTTAAAGGGAACCTGTCACCTGCTTCATGCTGCCCAAACTGCAGCCTGCAAGAATCTGGTGCACGACTGCCAGATATATTTTTCTCTGAAACACTCCAGTGTTTCAGAGAAAATATAGTTAGAAAATCTGGACAGACTTTACAGGAATTGATGAGTCTAGTCCGATGTGGTCCCCAGCCTACAGTTTTCAGCGCCCCTCCAGGTGATTGATAGGTGTCTCACTAAGTACACACATGGAAGAAACCTGTCAATCACCTGGACCAGCACTCTGAAAAATCCTGAAGAGGAGGCTCCAGACTTGTCACGTCTCTGCTTTTTTTATAGTCCCCTGCTGGACCTCCAAACTCTATTTTGTTTGACATGCTGGACTGCTTCAAAGTAAAATATACCTGGCTGCAATCTTGCAGCCAGGTTTCCTTTAAGAATTTAAAGGGAGTCTGTCATGTAAAACAACGCTGTTAACCTGCAGATATGTTAATTTGCAGGCTAATAGCATTCTAAAGCCGTGCGTACGCCGCACTGGAAGCTCAATTGCTGGGAAGAAATAAACTTTATTCCTTTTGGCAGCCTCTGGATTTCAGTCATAGAGGCGCGGCCGGTGCAGCTTTGGTCACCGCTCAGTACATAGTGAGGGGCAGCGGTAACCACTCCCCAGTACTGACTGACAGCCAGCTCAGCAGTGCTTCAGTGACTGAAGCCTCTATGACTGAAAGCCAGAGGCTGCTGGGATGAATAAAGTTAATTTCCTCCCAGTAGCCATGCTTTCAGTGCAGCAGCCGGGCAGCTTTAGAACACTATTAACCTGAAGATTAAGCTCACATCTGCAGGTTAATAGTTTGTATGGACTTAACAGGTTCCCTTTAAATGTACATTCTTTAAACTGCAGGATTCATTCTGTAAACATTCTGTAACTGCAGCCATGATGGTGATCACCAGCTATCAGAAGGGGCAGTTACATGCTTCCTATAGAATGTAGAATTGTCAGTCATGCAATATATGGCAGCGCTGAATGTGATTGGCCAATTTCTTGTCAACCTTGGCTAATGCAAGGGGGTCCAGAGTAAGGATCCACATCTATGACGTCAGTATAGTCCTATAGAAAATACGGGCAGGGGTTGTCTAGCTGGTGGAATGAACTTTAGCAGATAATTATCTAACATGTGGAAGTTGTAGATGTTGTTACTTTATTACAGTCCTACATGGAAGTTTTGCAGTGATTTGTGTGTTCATGTTATTATCTCAAGAGACCGGAAGTGAAACTCATTACCAAATATCTAGAAGGAAAACTAAATATTTGTCATCCCTAATGATAACAGACATAAAGCGGGCACATAACTGCTCTCATCGCCTGTACACACAAGCGCATGATATATTGCTTCTTCCTGACCCACTAGGACATGGCGGCTCCATCATCTGTGAGCTCCGGGCATATGTAGTACAATTATCAATGTTTATTTAACTTATGGGAGAGCAACAATGCAGAACAGACATATAGGGCCCAGAGAAGGGGAGCCCGATCCTACTGACTACGTATCTGACTACATGAGAGAAGTCACTGTGTTTCAATTCTTCATCTTTTTCAAGATATCTGGCAATGGGAATAACCATTGTTTTAAAATTCGGCTATGGTGCAGCACGTCAGTGTGAGCTAAACATATCAAATCCCTCTTTTCTACTAATATAATGTATCAAAGTAGGAAAACTGTATCATTCTGGAGACATACATAGATACTTAGACAGTAGATTTTTAAAGGGAGTCTGTCACCTCTAAAATGCCTTTTAGACTAACTATACAGTGATATAGGGGACTTCACCCTTGCATTTTGGGGGCTGTCTTAGCTTGTGATGGACAGCACTCACTCCGAGACGGAATGCTGTGTGCGCATGCGCACTGATACTGGCTGTGCCGGCCGCTCGCACACACAGCGGCTGGGCGCCTTCTCTTTCCTGGTTCTGCTCTGTAAATGCCGCTCATATACCAAAAAGTGTGGCAAGCGGCATCCGCAGAGAGCCAGGGAAAAGATTGCACCCAGCCACTGTGAGCGCGCGCAACTGGCACAGCCAGTATCAGTGCACATGCACACATATACTGTACGTGATGCAGATTTCGCTTTAGGAGTGAGCGCTGTCCATCACAAGCTAGGGTGGTATCCTGGAAGGAAATTGAGGGCGCGTAGCAGGGCACCCCGCTGATCGCCACACCATGGGTGCACTGAAGCTCCCTCATTTGCATATGGATTAAAACTTATTTTCACAAGCACCGTACCAGTAACAGGTATACTGCTAGTATGATTTTTATAGGGGTGAAGTCTCTATATCACTGTATAATTAGGCTAAAGCCATTTTGGAGGTGACAGACTCCTGTTAACGTGGTTGCCAAATCCTTGTAAAATTTTCGGCAAGCCATTAGGTCTCAGTTCCAGCTGTTTTCACATTTACATACTTACCTTCACGTGTCGACTAGAATCTCAGCCGTGTCTCTCAATAAAACATTGCAAGATGCAGCTGAGACTCAAGTCGACAAGTGAACGTAAGTATACAAATCGCACACTTGTGGTCATGTGATGACTGCTGGAACCGGAAAACAGAGATCCATCCAATCCGTCCGATTGGATTCGGCAAACTGCAGCTGCAGCCGAAGACTTCACGAGGGATGGACAACCCCTTTGAGAAATATATATATTTAATGGTTCCAATTTTTGGATCTCATTCGTTATCACTTTTCTATGTTTCCTAAATAAATTGTTATTGTTGGAAACCGTGTTATACACAGCCCAGGATGTAGTGTGGTGTAGCACACATCTTATCTGTGCAATCTCAACTCTTATAACGAGATGATTGATTCCAATGTGGCTGCACATGGATATTACCGATCCATCCTTAGCTAATAGACAGATATTAAGTATGCGATGAGTTACAGCTTTTGTCAAAGTGGCAGGATATGAAAATATATGAAGACAATCTGTACAGTGGACAAGCTGCTTGTTGTCACATCTGCGGCAGGATCACAAATGGTGAGCGAACTTTTAATGCCAATACACCTGCCAGTGCTGCAGAGTGATCACCCATCGATGACTGATTTCTGAAGGGTTTAACAATAATCGCACAGTTTAACATGCAGAGACCATTTCATGAGGAACCTGCATCCCCTGCTTAGTATTTCGGTACAAGTCTTATTAAAAAATTATGCAAGTTTTTAATCCGCAAATATGACACAATAGGTATATGACTAATATGAAAAAGCCACAATTGCATGACTTTGCAACTAGTTAGACAATTTCTGCAGTGGATGCCTGATATGACTTGATGTAAGCTGGACAATAGGTTTATTAGTGTCAAAATGTTATTTTATTATTTACATTAAATTTGGCGAACATTTGTGAAAGAGCACACCACATTTACACACTGAAAACAATCAGACATGAAGGAAAACACACAAAATGATTGCAAGATGCCTTATAATAAATCTTACAAATTCGGTATATTAGCAAAATGTACTAAATTCTGCTGTTCACAATAAACCAATGAAGCAAAAACAATTTAAATATTTCAACACAACTAATATGACAACTAGTTTCTCCAAATTCATTACGAAATGCCACTTTTACTGACTACTGCAGTCTGGGGTTTAAGTGCAGCTTCTGACAACAACTCCAGAATCTTTCAGAACTTCTACATTGAGGTATGCTTGGGATCGTTGACCTATTGGAAGGTCCAATGGTGCACACAGCCTCCTCACAGAAGATATAACATTTTCTCCTAGGAATTTGTAATAATTCCTGATAATTAATGAAATCAATCTTGAGCTGCAGCCCCAGTGCATCACCGAACCATCACTATTCTTCACTACAGGCATCATCAAGGCACCGTCATGCTTCACTGTAGGCATCATGAAGCTACCGCTATACTTCACAGTAGACATCACCGAGCCATTATCATGCTTTACTATAAGCATCACTGAGCCACCACGCTTCTCAGAAAGTGTCACCAAGCCATCACCATGTTTCACTATAGTCATCACTGAGCCCCCACCATGCTTCAGTGTAACCATCACTGAGCAACTGCCTTTCTTCACTATAGGCAACACCAAGCCACCGCCATGCTTCAATATGGACATCACCAAGCCACCACCATGCTTAACTATAGACATCACTGAGCCCCTATCATTCTTTCACTATAGGCATCACAAGTCACTGCCATGCTTCACAGTATGCATCACCAAGCCACTGTCATGCTTCACTGTAGGCATCACCGAGCCACCGCCATGCTTTACTATAGGCATCACCAAGCCACTACTCTGCTTCACTGTAGACATCACTAAGTCACCGCCAAGCTCCACTGTAGGCAGGGTGTTCTTTTCAGCATATGCTTCATTCTTCTTCCTCCAGACATACTTATAATCGATAAAACCTAAAAGTTCCACTTTCATTTCATCACTTCATAGAAATGAATTCCAAAACTTCAGTGGCTTGTTTACATGGTTTTGAGCATACTTTGAGCCAACTTTTCTTATGCTTTTTGGTCAGTAGAGGTGACACCTTGGAGTACGAGCACAGAGATCATCAGCGTTTAATATGTTCCTTACTGTGGAAACTGAAACCTCAGTGCCTGCTGTGATCAAATCTTAAAGGATGTCTTTTGCAGTCACTCGAGGTCTTTTGACCACCCGCTTCTTTAGAAATCTTGTGATCACTTCCTCTTTCTGCCACGTCCAGGTAGTGATGTCAGTGTACCTATAACTTTGAACTTGCGGACTATGATCCAACTGTACCTCTAGGAACAATCAATGCCTTTGTGTCTTTTTGTACTGTATTCTTTTCAGTGATCTCTTCTCCTAACTTTTTGGACCACTCTTAACTACCCAAGACTACTAGTAAACTGGAGGCCAAGGCCCATGAACATTGTCAAAAGCAGCAGATCATAACAGACAAAGGTAATCTAATAAGTACTAAAGACGCCTGTAATAAAGGGGGTTGAATAATTTTGAGACTGCAATAGTCATTATGAATTACATTTTGTGATGAATTTGGAGAAACCTATGGCTATTTTACTCATGTCTAGCTTTTTAAATTGTTCTTGTTTGGTTTATTGCAATCAGCGGAAAGGTAGTACATTTTGATAATAAATCAAATTTGCAATGTTGGTTAAATAATTTTGATTTCAACTGTATAATCTGTATGTCATTCATTTCCAACTCACGATTTTTTATTTGGTGGTCCTGGAAAACAGATCTTAGAGAGGATAGGGCTTTTGCAGATGTATCCAAAGTGAGTGTTTCTGGGAGACTTTATAGACATTCCTTTGGTGATTTGGGGTCAGTCCTTTAATTGGGCATGCAAACTTTGGACATGACTCATTAATGATTAAAAATGTCATTGTGGATCATATCTTCTCCAAACATCAGTTACTATACCTTCTAGGAACACTTAATGTAAAAAGTGTACACTATATTCTGCCAAGAGCTGAGCCTAAAGAAAAATGGTGTACTTACCCAATTGAGCTTAAACAAAAAGCCCTGGATGTCTTCCCTCAAATATTGTTACCTAAACCAGGATTCCCATTGTTGGAGTCCATATTATACCATCTGAAACCTTGAACTTCAGTGATATAAAGCTTCCATGCCATGCTCCAGTCTATCGCCACCTTTAGTGTCCTACCAAACGGGTAATGTCATCTTCAAATAAATGATCATGAAAGAGAAACAATGCAGGCACAATGCATCCTCTTAATGTTCATTACCTTCATCGACAATGGGTTCATAGGAAGGGTCATTCGCTTTATAGGTCGGTGTCTTAATTACAAGGATACTCCTCTTCCATAACAGTCTGAGATCCTGGATAGCTCCATAAATCATTGACAGCGTACTATCTTCCAAATGAATCATACTGACACTCATTTCATTAAGCTGCCAGACTAAAAATGGATGTGAAAGTCAGGCGGAGCGCTTATCAACCTTCATCTACACAAGTCACCACACAGGGGGTTATAGGGAAGTAGTGGAAGAACCCCCACAGACCCCACAACTATTATCATCTATATTGGAAGACCTCGGTGGCACTTTAGACTTCAGATGCCACTTACATTATTTCATTCTTCCTCATATTTCCTTATACATTAGTAAAGGATGGTTCGTTATTAGTTTAGATACTAGCGGCACACTTCTGGGTGCAATCACAGTGTAACCAAACTAATGAACAAGCAAAGCAACACAGAAAGTGAATGAATAATAGAAGAAAGACAAGTGCCCACTCAAAATACCATGTGAAGCAGCAACAGATACAAGGCAGGGGTGTAACCGGGCCTGTGCTAGAGGAAGGTCTGCTGACGCCAGCAGCAATTTCAGCTGGAGGTGCATATGAGGACACATACAGTAGAAATGTATTGTGGCCCAGAGGCCGGACGGGTCCCTGCACTGCAATACACGTTGCTAGCCAGTCAGAGGCCGGCAGCTGACGTTGGTGTGCAAGTCACTGGTGACGGGGGCATGGCAGTGACGTCATGCTTTGCCCGTCGCTTGCACGCTGCCGGCTTCTGCGACGGTTATGGAAGAGGACGACGTGTGGGTGTGGGAGCCGAGTCAGGTGTGTAGAATTGTTGTTTTTTTTATATTTGTTGGAGAAGAGCCACAGAACAGGGACATTATTACTGGTAGGAGCACAGGATGAGGAACATTATATAAGGATGAGGGACATATATTGCTGGAAGGGGCCCAGGATAGAGGGGTATTATACCAGGATGGGGGACATATATTACTGGAAGGGGCCCAGGATGGGGGACACTATTGCAGGAAGGGGCCAGGATAGGGGCCATTATTATTGGAAAGGGGCACAGGGTGGGGGACATTATTACAGAAAGGGGCCAGGATCGGGGATATTATTACAGGATGGGGGACATTGTTACATGAGAGCGCGAACACATATGTCTTCACAGGATCTGGAATGCTACAAGGGCCCATACATCTGACGAACATGCAGGTAAACGCTCATGTCCAAATTTTGCACCGTGGCCTGTCGGACTGTACTTGTGCCACTGATGAAAGGCAATATGGATAAATCCTATGTTTGACTTCAATGAGCAGTGCTAAACGACAAATATATATAGGGGAGTGAAATGAGTATGATGACAAAATTCACTGTTGAGATGGTGCTGCGGAGGACACTGTAGAGGTCCTGTAAAGTCAGTATAGATGTTCCACAGATGGCGTGGGGGATTCTTCTGTTGTGCGGAATGAAAGGTTCAAAATCCAGTGTGCTGGTAAAAAGTGCCAGTGCCAGTCGGCAGTGCAGGCTCCTGCAGTCAATGACCCGAGTCCTGAATGTCTGATATTACAGCTGTCTTCCGACGGGCTTCTTGTGGCCGATGGACAGTACTACTCCAACACGTTTCAAAAGCACACTGCTTTCTTCTTCAGGCATCTCGTTTGGATGTCTGTGATTTTTCTTGTACATGAAAAAAACAAAAAACAGACTGATTTTCATCAGTAATTTTTCTAATGCTAAAAAGGGAAATAAATATGCATATATATTGCACATGGATGACATCTCTGCGCTGTCCATGAAAAATGGACCCAGATGGATGATTTTGCTGTCAGACTTGGATCAAAATGGACACTTATTAGTGATTTTTTTTTGCAGAGAACCAGTCTGCAAAAAAACACGGACATGTTAACAGCACCATAGACTTTAATGTGTAGGTGTCATATCCTTCAAAATCTCGGACAGAACATGTACGGGATTCTGAATGAGGCATTACAGATCACATTTAATCTTGAACCCTTCTGAGGCAATGAGGGGTAAAAAATTGGAGTGAATTTTTTGGATTAGAAGAAAACTATTTATTTTTGGCAACAAAACAAATGTTGCTTGTGCTTGGAAACAACCTTCTCCCAACTTCTATGAAAATAAGAGGGTGGATTATTATATGGTCAATGTAAGGCTGTGTGCCCATGATGCGTTTTTGGTGCATATTTGCAGCGCGTAAACGCTCCAGAAACGCATTGCATACCTTATCCCATGACTTCCTATGACATTCTGCAAGTTCTGTGCACATTGTCAGGATTTTTACTGCGCTGATTTTACTCGCAGAAAAAATACGGACATGAACAATTCTCGTGCGTTTCTGCATGCGTATTTGCCTATACAATGTATTGGAAAAACGCATGGCAAATACGCATGCAAAAACGCGTAAAAAAACGTCAAAAATGCATGTAAAAACCGCATGCGTTTTTCTGCCAAGGAGATGCAGAAATGCTCAGGAAAATTTCTGCTTCATTTCTGCATCGTGGGCACTAAGCCTAAAGCTTAAAGGGGTTGTCCACTACAAGGAAACCCCTTCTTAAACTAAATGTTCGGCCCCGATAAAATAAAAAAACCTATTCTCACCTGCAGAGCTGGCTCAGTTCCAGCGTCAGCACTCATAGTCACAGGGCTGTGATGTGGTTGTTGTGACACGTGGTGCCCAGCGCTCAAACAGCACTGGTGTCACTGTCGCCGCCTTCGGTGACGGTGAAGAGGAAGCCAGGGCTGCAGCTGATCCCAGACTTCCTCTTCATGTTCAGTTTGTCCAAAGGCCGCGACAGTGACGCCAGCGCTAATTGGGCACCAAGCACCACGTGTCATTCCATCGCATCACAGCCCCGGAACCACGAGTGCCGACACTGCTAGAACAGAGCCGACACGGGAGGTGAGTACAGTTTTTTTTTAATTTATCGGGGCTGAACATTTAGTTTAAGAAGGGGTTGTCCTAGTAGTGGACTACCCCAATTTGGGTCTTCAGGATGATGTACACTTTCTGACCAGTGTATCCAACCCAACCTAAATGCTCTTTTCACGGGCTAACTCCTCTTATACGGCAACCCTAAAGCCATAGGTGCCCTTTTACTGCCCTCTTCCCCCCTACATACTGTGTCCTCTCCTTTCCTACATTCACTGGTTATCTGATTGACTGATCATTTGGTAATCTTGATGGATAATTTATCTCTCTAAGATGTAGAGTTGCATTCCCTGATGATGGCGTCTGACCAGATATGTGATTCAGCACTATAGGACATGTTGGGAGTTGTAGTTATACTGAATTGTCGCTGCCTGTTCTTTGTGGATGCCAGGCTTTAATTTTTCAAGGTACCCAGGCGGCACCTACTGAGCAGACAGCATTCACTTTGTCTCCATTATAGATCGGAGCTGTGCCGACTCTTCTCCGCTCAGTAATGCACTGAACAGACATCAGTGCCATCTGATACAGTGACTGCGCCGTTACCTTACCCTGAGTGACTCATCCCCCCCTCACAATTACAATTTTGAGCATTAATGCCTAGTTGGGATTATTTACTTTGACAGGACACTGCAGGATAAACAGAGTCGATGAAATCTATATTGACAGTTACCATTATGTTGCTGTTATGACTAATAGAAGCTGACGAGAAATAAAACTAAATACGAGGAGGCGGGATATCGGGTCAGAGACGGAAATTCCACCGGCCTGGAGTAGTTCTTAGTGGTAGGAGCCGAATCTGATCATTTTGGATCAATGCTGGTAATGATTGAAGCGCCTCGTTGGATGGATATCCAGACCGGGACTCGTTATCACATGTCAGGGGCTCATCACATCTGTCAATCATGACTAAATGGTGCGTTGGCCAAGAACTCCGTCTCCATGAGGGTTCACTATACTGCTCCATGCAGATGCCAATAAGCATTATGAGGAATGGCAAGTAAAAATAATCAGATCGCTGGAATAATATTGAGAAGTCATGTAGGGTACATCAACATCAGTAACTCCACATACATTAGCGGGGTATCATGTCTCAAAAGGCACCTTTATTTTTTATATCCTATTCTGATCAATCATTTTGCTGTCACCATAAATGATAATATTATTTACAAGTCTGTAATTAATATTTATTTCATTAGCACACTCTAATGATAGAACCTGATGATGCTACAGAGATAAGCAGCGCTGCATAGACTCTACTTATCTCTTCCTGCTGAAACAATCTGTCACAGATCACTTTTGCATAATGCTGGAGATCACACAATGGAGCGGAGATCAAGCAGAGATCTCCTCTCCATTTACCCTTAAAGGGAATCTGTCAGTAGGTTTTTGCTATTTGACCTGAGAGCAGCATAATATAGGAGCAGGTAGTCTGATTCCAGGGATGTGTCACTCTCTCAGCAGTTTCCTGTAGTTTCAATACAATCAGTGTTTTATAAGCAGGAGATTATGACTTGAGGACTAGGTTTCATGTGCAGACCAGTCAGGCTAATCTTTATAACTCTGTCCCGACCAGTGATTGGCAGCTTGCTGACAATGTGCAGTGTACACAGGAAGCTGCCAATCAGTGGTGGGGGCGGGGTTATCACAGCTTAGCATTGTGACCACTACTACATCTACAGCAGAGAAAACAGGGATTGTATCAAAACTACAACAAGCAGCCCATTTAGTGACAAATCTGTGGAATCCAGGTCTCAGCCCCTACATTATGCTGCTCTCAGATTCCATAGCAGAAACCTGCTGACATATTCCCTTCAATGGGATAGCTAGAGATAGCTGAGCACAGCACTCTCCAGCACTCCCATTAAGAATAATGGAATGGAAGTGTGCATGTTCGACCTCCGCTTCATTCAGACAGGCCTTTTCTCAAGATTGCTGATTAGACCCCCAGTGATCAGGGAGAAACTCATACACACCTCAGCGGCAAACCTTTTTTTTGAAAGGAATGAAAACATTAAAGAGTAACTAAACTTTAATTTTTTTTTTATAATTTTGTCTAACTTGGAAAGTTATGAAACTTTGCAAATAACAATATTAGTGGATTTATCATCATTCCTGTGAAAAAATGCATGTAAGTGGCCTCTAAACCTCAACTTTTCCCCTGTCTATGAACCTGCCTTTAGTGGCATTGATATCATACTGTACTCTTTTGGAGTACAGATCATGGCAGTGATAACACCTGTCTCCTCCTCTGAGCTCTTTGCTTATCAGAAATCCCCTGCAGCAGCTTATTCCCAGGGTTTGAGAGACACAGCTGCACTGCTGACCCATCACTGCCATCATCTGTACTCCAAATGATTACACTCTGAGATCAATGCAGCTAACAGAAGGACAATAGACTGGGGAAAAACCAGGGGTTTAGAAGCCACTTACATTGAATTGTTTTTTTAAAGGAATGAAGACAAATCCCCCAATAAACTGATTTGCAAAATTTCATACCTTTCCATGTTGGACTAGATTAAATATATATATACCGGTATATATATATATATATATATATATATATATATATATATATATATACATACAGTACAGACCAAAAGTTTGGACACACCTTCTCATTTAAAGATTTTTATGTATTTTCATAACTATGAAAATTGTACATTCACACTGAAGGCATCAAAACTATGAATTAACACATGTGGAATTAGATACTTAACAAAAAAGCGTGAAACAACTGAAAATATGTCTTATATTCTAGGTTCTTCAAAGTAGCCACCTTTTGCTTTGATGACTGCTTTGCACACTCTTGGCATTCTCTTGATGAGCTTCAAGAGTTAGTCACCGGAAATGTTCTTCCAACAATCTTGAAGGAGTTCCCAGAGATGCTTAGCACTTGTTGGCCCTTTTGCCTTCACTCTGCG
Source organism: Phyllobates terribilis (assembly GCF_046119375.1). Lineage (NCBI taxonomy): Eukaryota > Metazoa > Chordata > Amphibia > Anura > Dendrobatidae > Phyllobates > Phyllobates terribilis. The sequence goes on from NW_027362765.1 coordinate 108,514,846, forward strand.
GTCCAGCTCACCCCAAACCATCTCGATTAGGCTCAGGTCTGGTGACTGTGGAGGCCAGGTCATCTAGCGTAGCACCCCATCACTCTCCTTCTTGGTCAAATAGCCCTTACACAGCCTGGAGGTGTGTTTGGGGTCATTGTCCTGTTGAAAAATAAATGATGGTCCAACTAAACGCAAACCGGATGGAATAGCATGCCGCTGCAAGATGCTGTGGTAGCCATGCTGGTTCAGTATGCCTTCAATTTTGAATAAATCCCCAACAGTGCCACCAGCAAAGCACCCCCACGCCATCACACCTCCTCCTCCATGCTTCACGGTGGGAACCAGGCATGTAGAGTCCATCCGTTCACCTTTTCTGCGTCGCACAAAGACACGGTGGTTGGAACCAAAGATCTCAAATTTGGACTCATCAGACCAAAGCACAGATTTCCACTGGTCTAATGTCCATTCCTTGTGTTCTTTAGCCCAAACAAGTCTCTTCTGCTTGTTGCCTGTCCTTAGAAGTGGTTTCCTAGAAGCTATTTTACCATGAAGGACTGCTGCACAAAGTCTCCTCTTAACAGTTGTTGTAGAGATGTGTCTGCTGCTAGAACTCTGTGTGACATTGACTTGGTCTCTAATCTGAGCTGCGCTTAACCTGCGATTTCTGAGGCTGAGGCCAGCCTCTTTTTTGTTTAGGAACACTTTTTTGTTAAGTATATAATTCCACATGTGTTAATTCATAGTTTTGATGCCTTCAGTGTGAATGTACAATTTTCATAGTCATGAAAATACAGAAAAAACTTTAAATGAGAAGGTGTGTCCAAACTTTTGGTCTGTACTGTATATATATTTTATATATTATATATATTATTATATATATATTATACATATAAGTTTATTACTTTTTAAATACAAGGTTGGGGCTACCCAGTGATGTCGAGAGACCAAAAACATTTGTGCAACTCGTTGGTGACGCGCCCCTGGGCCTGCTGTGTCGCGCATCGTCTCGCGCACGGGGGCTTACCCGGAACCGGATCAGATGAGGATTGTAGTCTCCGAGTGGCGGGGACCCGGTCCGTGCCCAGGGAGTCAAACTCAGTGTGTGGCAGTCTTGATAGATGTTATTTGAGTGTCGACTACGCCACCCGTTGATTTGCAGCTATGGAGCTGCCGCTGCAGGGCAGACCGCTGAGGCCGGTGTAGAATTGTGCAGCGTGATAGTATAACCCCCAACGGGAGGGGTATGGCCTCAGGGCAGCCGACGTGGAAAATGAGGGTAGCAGGAACCACTCAGAGACGGTGCGGTGTAATTCAGGGTCTTTACTGGTAACAACGATAGACCCTCCCGGAGTACTTGCTAGCGAACGGGGCCTGGTCAGTCCTTGAGCAGATGGGATCTCCCCTGGCCAGGCGGAGTTGTAGGCCTCCCAAACTGGCTGTACTCTTCTGGCTACCTTGCTAGAAGCGGATATAAGTAGCCCACGTCCCTGAGTGTACCGTGTGGTGCTCACCCGTATGGCCGGTGACTCGGGGCCTTCTAATGGCTTCCGCTCCACGATGGCGGTGCTGGTCCCACGCGTGTGACCGTGCCTTCGGGTTTCTGGGCCTGAGGACCTGAAATCCCCTGCCGGTCGGCTTCTGCTGCTGGGTAAGAGTTAGTCCCCACAGCCTCGGACGCCGGGTCCGGTAAGAAAGCTTCTCAGTCAGGGCGAGCTCTGCAGCTGCCAGCCCCTGACTTGTAGTAGTATTGCTCCCACTGAGCTTCTGCTGTTTCTTGTCTCTACTTTCCTAGACTCCTAACCCTGCTTCAGCCCCGGGTTTATATAGGGGAAGTTCTTCCCCTCCCAAGACTGGGCAGGAGGTGTGGCATGCACAGGATCCCTGACCAAAGGACCTCCCACCTGCTCTCAGACATAACATTACATTACTGTGGGAAACCAGACCCCTGGGGTGCCACATTCCCCCCTAGTGAAATTTAGTACTCCGGGACTAAACATATCTTAGAAAAATATAACAAGATATAACAACAATAATAGTACAATAAGAAGAAACACATAAAGGTGGTCACGGCATGTCCGCAACCGGGTGCAGTTTTTGAAGAAAAGCAAGGTGTCCATTTCACCAAAACAGGGAGACGTAACCAGGTAGGGGTTTGTCCTGCCCCGAGTCCTTAACAGTCTTTAGTCCGTCCTGGGTTACGCTCCAACTATGTACAAAGGATTCCCGGTAAATCCACCAAGGATTCCTACAAATAACTAGAAACACAAAATTATACACAAGCAACAATACACAGGTAAACATAAATAAAACAATTTATACACCTCAAATCCTCCAACGTGCGGGTAACTGGCCTCTAGTGGCCCTAGTGGACCTACGGAGCTGACTGGCTAGCCCTGAACTACAGGGTGTAGGAGCTGTCAAGGGTAAACTGGGCAGCTGTCTACCGGCTCTTTGGCTCACTAGGGATATGGCAGGCTCACTGCAAGCAGAGGGTTGATCCTCCTGGTCTGCGGGTGTGGGGTCTTCTGCCTCCTGGACCGGCTGATCTTCCAGCTCTACCTGTTGCTCCGTAGGTGCTTGGGATGCTGGTTGGAGGAAGGTGAGTACGGGTACCACAACTGCACCATTGACTTGAGTCCAAGACCGAGGGAAGTCCCCGAGCACAGTACTAACCATATCTTCCCTTTCCTCTACGGGTCGATGGTCTTCTGGTTCCTCTTCAGGGTTCCTCAGTTGTTCGGGACACTTCTTCAGGTGGTCCCGGGATACAATGGCTGTGGTTTCCCCTCCGTCTTTACTGATGGTACAAACCTTCGGGTTCTCGTGGCTTGAGGGCAGTACGGTGTACGGGTCCTTCTCCCACTGGTCGTCCAACTTGTGGAGCCGTCTCTTCCTCTTCAAGACCTGCTCTCCGGGTACCAGGGGAATAGCGGGAGCATACTGGTTGTAAGTTTTCTCTTGTCTTTCCCTAGCCTGACAGAGACTTCGCTCCACGCTCTCCTGTACTCTCCGGTACTGCTGCTGCCTCTCTGTGTCCCAGTCTGCTTCTGGTGAAGTGTCCTCGGGTGTCAGGACTCCCATTTCCAGGTCAACAGGTAACTTACCAGGTCTTGCCCTCATTAGGTAAGCCGGGGTACAGTTGGTGGAACCTACCGGGATGTGGTTGTATAGGTCCACCAGATCGGGCAGCTTCTCAGGCCACAGACTGCGTTCTTCCAGGGGCAACGTTTTCAGAAGATCCATTACCACCTGGTTCATTTTCTCACAAAGTCCATTAGTTTGCGGATGATAGGGTGTCGTCCTTATCTTCCGGCAGCCATACAGAGTGCAGAATTCTTGGAAGACCTCCGCTTCAAAGGCAGGTCCCTGGTCTGTCAACACTTGGTCCGGGTACCCGTGTGGACGGCAGAAATGCTGCTGGAAGGCTCTCGCTGCTGTCCGAGCTGTTAAGTCCTTGACGGGGACGACAACCAAGAACCGGGAGTAGTGATCCACGATGGTTAGTGCGTAGACGTAGCCACTTCTGCTTGGGGTCAGTTTTACATGATCCAAGGCTACCAGTTCCAACGGCTGCCGGGTGACGATGGACTGCAGGGGAGTCTTCTGGCTGGCACGGTCCTTCCTTCTTAGGTTGCACGGGCCACAGTCTCTGCACCACTTCTCAATGGTTCCCCTCATGCCTACCCAGTGGAATCGCTCGCGCAGCAGGAACTCCAGCTTCTTCCACCCGAAGTGTCCAGCTCCGTCGTGGTATGCCTCCATCACCATGGCTGCGTCTCTTCGTGGCACCACTACTTGCCAGAGTAGTTCATGCGTCCGGGAGTTAACCATTCTGCGGCACAACTTCCCCTTGTAAAGGAACAGTCGACTCCTCTCTGCCCATAGTTGTTTGGCTTCCTCCGGAGCGTCTGGTTCAAGGCAAGCCTCCGGGCGAGTCAGCATCTCCTTCACCAGTCGGACGGCAGGGTCGCTGTCTTGCGTTTCCGCCCAGTTGTAGTGAGGTAAGGGGTTCAACGTAGCAGCCTGCTTACTCCTTACCCGGTGGGAATACTGGATAGTCCCATGACGGTGGAACGCAGGGAGTTCAACTTCTTCCAGTCCCTCCGGATCTTCTCCTTCGTCCGGCAGGTTGGGCATCCTGGACAGGGCGTCCGCGTTGGTATTGGAGCGTCCGGCCCGGTATTTGATTGTGAACTCGTAGTTGGACAGACGGGCCATCCACCTCTGCTCCAGGGCACCGAGTCTTGCCGTGTCCAGGTGTGTCAACGGGTTGTTATCCGTGTACACGGTGAACCGGGAAGAAGCGAGGTAATGCTTAAAGCGCTCGGTGACTGCCCATACTACGGCCAGGAACTCTAGCTTAAATGAGCTGTAATTCTCGGGGTTCCTTTCAGTGGGTCGCAGCTTTCGGCTGGCGTAGGCGATTACTCGTTCCTTCCCCTGCTGGATCTGGGACAGTACGGCTCCTAGCCCGATGTTACTGGCGTCGGTGTAGAGGATAAAGGGCTGGCTATAATCCGGGTACGCCAGGATTTCTTCCCCTGTGAGGGCCATCTTCAGCTGGCGGAAGGACTCTTCTTCCAGCTCCTCCCATTTGAAGGGCGGCTTCTGGTTCTTGGCCTTCCGGGACTGGCCTATCAGGAGGTCCTGCATAGGTGCTGCCTTTTTGGTGAAACCGGGAATAAACCTTCGGTAGTAGCCTACCAACCCGAGGAACTGCCGCACTTCTTTTACGCTGGAGGGGCTTGGCCATTCCTTAATTGCGGTGATCTTATCAGGGTCGGGAGCCACTCCGTCAGCGCTCACCACGTGTCCCAGGTACTGCACCTTTGGTTTCAGGAGGTGACACTTGGAGGGTTTCACCTTTAGGCCGTAACTCGCCAGAGCTTCGAACACTTCTGCCAGGTGTTTCAGGTGGTCCTCATACGTCGTGGAATATACGATGACATCATCCAGGTACAACAGGACCGTCTCAAAGTTTCTGTGGCCCAGACAACACTCCATTAGTCGTTGGAAGGTTCCTGGTGCGTTGCAGAGTCCGAACGGCATGCAGGTGAACTCGCTAAGTCCCATCGGGGTGGTGAATGCGGTCTTCTCCCGGTCCGCCTCTGCTACAGGAACCTGCCAGTACCCGCTAGTGAGATCCAAGGTAGAGAAGAAGTTAGCAGATCTTAAAGCAGCCAATGACTCCTCTATCCTTGGTAAGGGGTACGCATCCTTGTGTGTGATACGGTTGATTTTCCGGTAATCTACACACACCCTCATGGTGTTGTCTTTTTTTTTGACTAAGACTAGTGGAGCTGCCCAGGGGCTACAGCTATCCCTGATCACCCCAGCCTCCTTCATGTCTCTAAGCATCCCCTTGGCGTGTTGGTAGTGTGCAGGGGGTACGGGTCGATACCTCTCTTTTATGGGAGGATGGTCTCCCGTGGGGATGTGGTGTTCTACCCCCTTGACTCGCCCGAAGTCTAACGGGTGTTTACTAAACACTCTCTCGTACTCTTGAACCACCCGATAGATTCCCTGTTTCTGATGTGAGGGAGTGGAGTCAGTACCCAAATGTAGTTGCTGACACCAGTCCTCCATTGTTTTCTTAGAGCCGTTACCTTCCTCCGGGTGAGATGGAGGCAAGGGTTCCACAGATTGTATAGCATTTTGGTTAATGGTATATAATTTGGCTAGCGTGGCATACCGGGGCAGGTACACTTCCCTCTTCCCGATATTGATTATGCGAACGGGCACCCTCCCATGGCGTACATTAACCACCCCCCGTGCTGTCAAGATGGTGGGCCTACTGTCTGAGTAAACTGGTTCTACCATTGCCTGGTAATCTCTACCTCTCAGACCAATAGCTGCCCGGCACCAAATCATCATTTCACTTTTTGGGGGCATGGCAATAGGAAAAGGGTCACACATTCTTACGCTACCAATCTCACCGCCGGAGAGTTCCACCTGTTGCCGTCGCATCAGTGCCCGGATCTCTTTCTGGAGCACCCGCTGCTCGCCGGAGCTGGCGTTCTTGGCAACCTGTTGTAAAAGGAAAATCACCTCTGCAAGACAATTTTCAATTACATTAGTTCCTAGCGTTATCTTTGGGTGACTCTCGTGTTTGTCAATGTCTACAATAATCAGTCCCTGTGCTGCTAGTTCGACTCTACCAATTTTAATGGTCGCCTCTTTAAATCCGATCTGTGGCACGGGCTGACCATTGCTGGCGATGATACTCAAGTCGTCGTCAGGGTAGCGGGTTATATCCGAGTCATTCCAGTACTGCTTGAAGAGCACGTACGGGATGGTGGTGACCTGTGACCCGGTGTCCAGTAGGGCACTCATAGGGATGCCATCCAGTACCACAGGCAAGACTGGACGTCCTCCGACATATTTGTCGCGCCAGTTCGATGGGCCTGGTGATCTTTTTCCTGGGCGTTGGCCCTCCACCCCCAGGCTGTGCCAGTCTAAAGGACAGTACCTTGCCATATGTCCGGGTTGATTGCAGCGGCGGCAGATGGGTCGTCCGTCCTCGTGGTACCGGTCACTGGGTCTTCCTCTGGCCGGTGGGGTCCTCCTTGGTCGACGCCACGGGATGTTCTCCGGTCCGGATGCCAGCTGGATCTTCCCTGGAGTGGAAGCCTGTAAAGACTGCACAGTTCGGGTTAACGCAGCAACGCTTTTAGCTAGCTCTTGGACCTGATGGTGCAGGTCTGGAGCCGGGTCATTGTTCAAAGCCTGCGCATCAGCCCCTACAGGCTCTGCCGACAAGGGCGCCGCCTCCTGGTGGTAAGTGATAGCTGGGCGCCTGTGGGTCACAACGCCATCCGGTGCCGGTTCTCGGAGCACCCGGATGGCTCTGTCCTTGAACTGTGCAAATCCCAGATGAGGGTCCTGTAGGGCCATTGCCCGCAACTGGGTTCGGTGGGCATTGCAATATAAACCCTCTATAAATTGTTCAGTCAACAGCCTGTCCTCGTCTCCCACGCCATCAGGGTCGGTCTGCTTAACGGCTCTCAGGGCCTCTTGTAGGTTCAGGGCATAGTCCCTTATACTCTCATGGGCCCGCTGTTTGCACCCGTAGAATCTAAGCTTGATCTCGGCTGAGGTGCGGGTATCAAAGGTGTCCCTCAGCCGGGTTAGTATCCCTGCGACAGTCCTCCCCCCAGGTGGCCAGGACTTTACCTCCCTTCGGGCTGCTCCGGTTAATTGGGCCACCAGGATGCTCACTTTTTGCTCTTCTGTGAGGGGGTACACCTGGAAGAGGCTATCCAGCCTTTCTCTAAAGTCCTGCAGGGTATGTGACTCCCCTGAGTACTGGGGTAGCCAGGCTGCCCCCGGGATATAGGGCATGGTGAAAGGCATGACCGCGACAGCGGTGGCGCTGGCGGGGGTTGAAGCGGTGAAGCTCTCCTCCGTATCCGACATCCTTCTCCCCCCTAGTGGACCGTGGCCTACCTTGCGATGATCCTCTTCCGTAGGCCGCGGCTCCGCAGTGGATCGTCAGGGTTGAGGACCTTCCGTCGCGCTCCGGTGACGTCGGCGTCTGCTGGGCTCCTTCCAGGACCTTACGCAACGTCCGGACGTGAGGCGGGGCTTCAGTTCTCGCGGGCTTTTCGGAGTCCACGCCCCTCTTCTTCCCGCGCGGCGTCCTCAAGATGGCGTCCAACGGCGGGAAAACTCCACGGATGGCGGGAAGAAGGCTGAAGATGGCGCCGGATGGCGGGAATCTTCACAGATGGCGGGAAGAAGGCTGAAAATGGCGCCGGATGGCGGGAATCTTCACCGATGGCGGGAAAACTTCACGGATGGTAAGTTTTAAAAGTCTCTTTTTCAGGCACGCAGTACCCGGTGGTTGCGGGCATGAAATCCTGCCGACTACGCCAAAAGTTGACGCGCCCCTGGGCCTGCTGTGTCGCGCATCATCTCGCGCACGGGGGCTTACCCGGAACCGGATCAGATGAGGGTTGTAGTCTCCGAGTGGCGGGGACCCGGTCCGTGCCCAGGGAGTCAAACTCAGTGTGTGGCAGTCTTGATAGATGTTATTTGAGTGTCGACTACGCCACCCGTTGATTTGCAGCTATGGAGCTGCCGCTGCAGGGCAGACCGCTGAGGCCGGTGTAGAATTGTGCAGCGTGATAGTATAACCCCCAACGGGAGGGGTATGGCCTCAGGGCAGCCGACGTGGAAAATGAGGGTAGCAGGAACCACTCAGAGACGGTGCGGTGTAATTCAGGGTATTTACTGGTAACAACGATAGACCCTCCCGGAGTACTTGCTAGCGAACGGGGCCTGGTCAGTCCTTGAGCAGATGGGATCTCCCCTGGCCAGGCGGAGTTGTAGGCCTCCCAAACTGGCTGTACTCTTCTGGCTACCTTGCTAGAAGCGGATATAAGTAGCCCACGTCCCTGAGTGTACCGTGTGGTGCTCACCCGTATGGCCGGTGACTCGGGGCCTTCTAATGGCTTCCGCTCCACGATGGCGGTGCTGGTCCCACGCGTGTGACCGTGCCTTCGGGTTTCTGGGCCTGAGGACCTGAAATCCCCTGCCGGTCGGCTTCTGCTGCTGGGTAAGAGTTAGTCCCCACAGCCTCGGACGCCGGGTCCGGTAAGAAAGCTTCTCAGTCAGGGCGAGCTCTGCAGCTGTCAGCCCCTGACTTGTAGTAGTATTGCTCCCACTGAGCTTCTGCTGTTTCTTGTCTCTACTTTCCTAGACTCCTAACCCTGCTTCAGCCCCGGGTTTATATAGGGGAAGTTCTTCCCCTCCCAAGACTGGGCAGGAGGTGTGGCATGCACAGGATCCCTGACCAAAGGACCTCCCACCTGCTCTCAGACATAACATTACATTACTGTGGGAAACCAGACCCCTGGGGTGCCACATTGGCATTTAGAGATACAATTTTGCTGTAAAAAAGAAAAACAGCTAAATCGCAGACAAGTCTCAATTGCATGCAGCTTTCTATAGTAAGTGATATGTATGCGACCTGCTACATATTCAACACATTTAGAATTATTTGCTACCTTGTGTTGCAGTTGCACGATAGAAAATCATTATCTCAATGTCATGTAGCCCTAGCCTAGATCAATGGTGAAAAGGAATTTCTGCCGTACACTTCAAAAGAGGTTCTGTAGCAGCTGAGGTTTGTATTATAAAGAACAATATTATTATAAATGTTAAGAATAACTGAAGTCACTTTAGAGCATTGTGATCACATAAAAATATGAGGTTGTAGCCAGACTGCATTCATGCAGATCCCAGAACTCGGAGGCAAATCCTAATATTATTATTATTTGTAGCAGACCAGAAATTATTCCACATAAAAAAATAAGAAATTATATCTGAGTGTGTTCTTCCAATTTTGCTGCAGACAATGATAGTGTAGCTGAATCTTTCAGTTGTGTGATTACTGTACGGCATTCCCACTACTGGTCAGATCCGCATTTACATTATTTATAAGGAATATTGTGTTTTTGGTGTTTGGGAAATAAACATGTTATTATCAGGAAAGGCGGCTTTAATTTCCGCTCGTCTCCCTATTAGTGCAGCATGATCATTAACACCCAGTTGTTCAGTAAACCAAAGCAGATAGCCAATTAAATTAAATGAGTAGAGCGAGGGGCCGGGAGATGTTCCTTCATCACTTCCACGCCGACAGCGCGCTGAGAAATGACAATAGAATCTTTTACAAGCAACTAAAATTAACATTTTCATTTCATTGTCTTCTGCGAGCACTTAAAGCCCATTGTCCACATAAAGCTGCGTTCATGAATTTCTCAAACTGGTTAATGGGATGGAACCTGATCGCGATTTTGTGTTTAACTAGTTCAAAGCTCTAGGATTTACTGATAATATAGAAAAAAAGGCAGGATTGTCTCTGTGTGTGTCGAGGGCTCCTGCCAGTTTTTGTGGTCTCTCCTGTAGATTCATTAATTTTTCCATATATATAAATTCTAGGATCCCTTTTCAACATTTGAATCATAAACTATGTTAGGAAAAAATTCAGTGTGGACAGGGTCCTTTTGCAGAAATGGCCATGCATGACATAATGTCTCACCTGCACGTATGATCGGGGAGGTTTCTGTTAGGCCTTGCACACCTACAGTAGTTGAGCACTACAAAAGCCTGATTGTCAACCATGCGTAAGAATCATTGTATGGCAGTTTATAGGAAATATGGTTGTCAATATACTTCTACTGTATGTTTTTATGGACAAGTGGTAGGCAGAGTAAGCAGCCGCAGAGGGCACTTTTGGAGAATGGTGCATCAACACCTAAAAAAAAAGAATGTCTTGTGTCTGGGGTGTATACATGGGCTTTAAAGGTCTGGTGGGTCCCAAAAGGTTCCTTTGCCCTCTGCACACCTTTGTTGTGTGTGTGTATGCATATGATTAATGAGAGCTTCTGGCAGTGTTCCTAAGGAATCTTGGTACTTGTCTCATTCTCAATAGCTTCCAGTTGACTTATACTGTATTCTTGGGTTGTCCAGAGAGAGGTCCAAAGAGTTAAGATAAGATATCACTGCTTTGTAAAAATGAGGAAAAGGATACAAAAAACACAAACACAGTTGGATCATAGTTTGCAAGCTCAAAGTTACAGAAACACTGACTATACTACCAGGACATGGCAGAAAGAGGAAGCTGTCACCGGCTGCCACCAGATTATTGAGGAGGCTGGTGGTCAAAAACCATCAAGTGGTTGCAAAAGAGAGGCACAAAGAATTGCTGGCAGCAGGCACTGAGATTTTTGTTTCCACAGTAAGGCACATCTAAATTCTAAAGATCTCCATGCTCGAACTCCAAGACGTCAACTCTAATGACCCAAAAGCACAAAAAAAGTTAATACCAATATGCTAAAAATATAAATAAATGAGTCTCCAAAATTTTGGGATTTTATTTTGAGGAGCTCTGAAAAAAATTGGAACTTTTCAGGCCTATGGTATGTCTGGAAGTGGAATGAAGCTTGTGCTGAAAAAACTCCCTGACTACAGTGGAGCATGATGTTGGGTCAATGATACCTACATTGAAGCAAGCAGTGGTTTGGTGATTCCTAGAGTGAAGCAGGATGGTGGCTCAGTGATGCCTATAGTAAAGAATGGTGCGGGCTTGGTGATACCTACTGTGAAGCTTGGTTGTGGATCGGTGATGCCTACAGTGAAGCATGCCAGTGGATCAGTGATGTCTACAGTGAAGCAGGGTGGTGGCTCAGTGATGCCTACAGTGATGCATGGCAGTGGTTCAGTGATGCCTACAATAAAGCATGGTGGTGGCTTGCTGATGTTTTGGGCCTGTTTAGCTTCCTTTGGCACTGGAAACCAAGCAATGTGAACTGAGGTCTAAGATGGTACACATGCAAGAAATAGGAGCATGTTCACACTAGCAAAAAGAAGCAAAACCTACAAAAGACAAAAAATATCTCTCATACCATACCATCATTATATATAAATGTAAAGCAAAGTTGCATATGACATATAGGGTACTTAGTGAACTATTTTTGATCAAAAAAAGTATACAAGCCGTCCCACCAGCGACAAGGTGACCCTAAATTGGGACGGTACCTACACTGTCTATATTAAAAACCTTACTGTATATCAAAGTTGAAGTAATGCATATAAAAGGGTAGACAAATAGGACCGGGTCCCAACTTCAGACCACCTAGGCCTGTGGTAAGCTACATATATACTAACCAGCTCAACAAGGGGGATGCCACACCCTTAATTTGCACAGAATGTCGCTGGTGGGACGGCTTGTATACTTTTTTTGATCAAAAATAGTTCACTAAGTACCCTATATGTCATATGCAACTTTGCTTTACATTTAGATATAATGATGGTAGGTTATGAGAGATATTTTTTGTCTTTTGTAGGTTTTGCTTCTTTGGCACTGGAAGCCTGCAGCATGTGGAAGTAAAATGGATTCAATCAAGTATCAGGAATTCCTAGAAGAAAACGTCATGTCTTCTGCGAGGAAGCTGAAGCTTGGACAACATTGGACCTTTCATAAAAACAAAAGCCCCAAACATACCTCAAAGTCCACCAAGGGTTGGTTTCAGAAGAAGTCCTGCATGATTCTGGAGTGGCTATCACAGTCACCTGATCATTTTTGGTGGAATTTCAACTGGTGGTTGCAGCACGCAAACCCAAGAATATTAGTGACCTGCAGGCCATTGCCCATGAGGAATGGCATAAGATCTCTCAGGAACATGGCCAGAAGTTGGTGTCTAGCTATGCATCACATCTGCAGCAGGTTATAACAGCCAAAGGTGCTCTGCTAAGTATTAAAGATGCTTGTCAAGAAGAGGTGAGTAATTCTGAGACAGCAGTAGTCAGTAAAAGTGGCATTTTTTGCAACTGTTATTTGAATTTTATTGAGCTATTTACATTGTTCATATTTCAAATGGAAGAAAGTTTTATACAAATCTTTAGGATAGGAAGAAGGGCTGGAGTTCAGGAGTCTGTAAGAAAAAATTATAAAGGCTTGAACACCCAGTTACATCCCTGTTATTATAATGGTTTGACAAATGAGGCACTTTAAAGACCACACAAAAGAGTATGAAGAGTAATAACTAAATTAAACTAAAATAATTTTGTATAAGGGATAAAAACAGATTTTTATTATTAGTTTGGTGGGGGGGGAGGGCTGCCCTCTGTGCTCAGAAAGGGTTAATATTCTAAATATCATCATTATCATATTACAAAATTATCACTTATCATATGGGTCCAGGTTAAAATCTAAGAGTATGATCCAGGTTAAATTATGACAATGAGATTTTGTTATGAGCTTCAGTAAATCCAATGGGCGCTTGAGATAATAATATTGTCCTGTAATACCGTTGGGCGGCACTAAATCAGCGGGATTCACGAGCAGCAGGAGGGGTGCATCTTATTGAAATTCATAAGGTCAAAAAGAAAGCTAAAAATCAATTTAGAAGCTATGAAAATTTAGGTTACAACTATATTCAGCAGCAATAAAAAACACATAGGAAAAAATCAGTTACAGAACATGAGGGGCCGGGGGATGAGAGAATTATTATCTGTACATATGAAGGAGGAGGAGAACATTTCATTTTGTCAGATATTACCAAATTCCTGAGTGTAATAGAGGAGACTTTGTGATATGCACCTGGCTGGTATAACCTGAGCATCTTATGTCTATACTTCTCTATGAACAGCTTGTATAGGGTTATAGAGCCTTTTAAATTGATATGGAGCATGCTGATATATCCTGGGTATATTCTATATAAATATATGTACTGTACAGCTGGTATAAGTTATACATCTACTCGAATACAGTGATATGGTGCATGCTCGTGTACCCTGGGTATATTCTGTAAATATATAAATATATATATATATATATATAAATACACAGTGGTGTGATTTCGTATTATTTTGCATGTTTGTCACACTTAAATGTTTCAGATCCCAAATCAAATTTAAATATTAGACAAAGATAACAAGTAAACACAAAATGCAGTTTTTAAAAAAGGTCTTCATTATTAAGAGAAAAAGAAATACCAACCTACAGGGTCCTGTGTGAAAAAGTGATTGCCCCCTAAATCTACTAACCGGTTGGGCCACCCTTAGCAGCAACAACTGCAATCAAGAGTTTGCGATAACAGGCAATGAGTCTTTTATACCGCTCTGGAGGAATTTTGGCCACTCATCATTGCAAAATTGTTGTAATTCAGCCACATTGGAGGGTTTCCGAGCATGAACCGCCTTTTTAAGGTCATGCCACAGCATATCAATCAAATTAAGGTCAGGAGTTTGAATAGGCCAGGATATATACATATGCAGCTAATATAAGCAAGTATTTGTGAAGTGTAAAGGAAATAATGCACTGTTTTCTAAATATTTTAAAAATATAAATCTGAAAATTGTGATGTGCATTTGTATTCTGCCCCCCTGAGTCAATACGTTGCAGGACCACCTTTGCTGCAATTACTGCTGCAAATATTTTGGGGTCTGTCTCTACCAGCTTTTCACATCTAAAGGCTGAAATGGGTCCCCCTTCTTCTATGCACACTCGCTCTAGCTCAGTAAGATTGGATGGAAGCATCTGTGATCATCAATTTTCAAGTCTTGCCACAGATTATCTGTAAGATTTAGGTCTGGACCATGACTGGGCCATTCAGACCCGTATGTATTCTTTGATCTAAACCATCCATTGTAGCTCTGGCAGTATGTTTAGGGCCCTTGCTGCTGTAAGGTGAACCTACTCCCCAGTCTCAAGTCTTTTGCAGCTTCTAACAGGTTTTCTCCATCCATCTTCCCATCAGTTCCGACAACTTCCTTATCCCTGTCGAAGAAAAGTCTTCCCCCAGTGTTAGGTTTCCGTCACACATAGCGTTTTGTATTTAGCCCCAAAAAGTTCCATATTGTTCCCATCTGACAATAGCATCTTCTTCCACATGCTGTGTCCCTTTGTTCATTTTTTTAAACTGCAAACAAGACTTCTGTGAAGACCTGGGGTCTTCCATGGACATACACTACTCAGACAACACAGGGTGTGGGTAAAACAGTGTGGCAATACTTTATTGAACCACAAAGAGGACAATAAACATATAGAACTGTCCCAGCAAGTACCGAAGATGGTGCAAATTACAGAGTCCTCACCCTTCCGCTGGCACACCTGGGATAGAACAGCTGCGATTTCGGGGCTTCCAGTGCCGACTACCCCCACCAGTGGCACCCCGCTTTTGGCGGGCCTCCAAAGAGAGGAGGTAACTACAAGCTTAGGAAACTAGCCGAGGGCAGTGAGGTCTGGGGCCAGGTGACCTGTTTGTCCCAATGTGGATTCTTCAAGACGTCTCTGAGGGTTCAGCAATGGTCAATGGAGCCGATCTGTATTCCTCCAGCTGGGGCCAAAGTCCCCTAAGCTGACATGCTGTAGAATGACACCGAATAGAGGCAGAGACCCCTTTTTTATAAATCACATTTGTCCTTGCAGCCATCATTCACAGGTCAAGGGTCAGGGATGAAGATGGAAAGAGCTCATGACTCATTGTTTGAGCATTTAATCAACTTGCATAGTTTTTCCTGCATTGCTCGGCAAATCAACAACTCCCTTTAACTGGTATAATACATAATCAGCATATTATCAAACAGTATTGCTGACCCTATGTTGCAAGATTTGCAGACAATAAGTTGTAGTACATCTTAACTCAAGTGTCAACATTCAGAATTATTCAAACAATAGTCTGTGCTAATCAACCAACGAAGATCACAGGTTAAAAAGTCAACAGAAAAATAAAGGTATACTGCTCTTGCCATCAGAAAGTATGTATGGCATAATTAAGAAGAAAAGCTGTGTTGTCACAACTTCTTATGGCTTGCTTTCAAAAATGGATTCCTTCTTGCCACTTTACTGTACCATAAAGGCCAGATTTGTGAAGTATACAACTAATAGTTGTCCTGTGGAAAAATTCCCCCATCTGAGCTGTGGATCTCTGCAACTTCTCCAGAGTGACCATGGGCCTCTTGGCTGCTTCTCGAATAAGTGCTCTCCTTGCTTGGGATGTCAGTTTAGGTGGATGGGCATGTCTTACTAGATTTGCAGTTGTGCCATACTCCTTCCATTTTTGGATGATGGATTGAACAGTGCTCGGTGAGATGCTGAGAGCTTGGGCTATTTTTTTTTTATAACCTAACCCTGCTTTACTCTTCTCCACAACTTTATCCCTGACCTCTCTGGTGTGTTCCTTGGTTTTCCTGATGCTCTTTTATCCCTAATAGTCTCAAATAAACCTCAGAGGTCTTCACAGAACAGCTGTAGTTATACTGAGAAAAAAATCACACACAGGTAGACTCAGTTTACTAATTATGTGACTTCTGGAGGCAATTGGTCTCTCAGGATTTTATTTAGGGGAACAAGACTACAGATGGCTGAATACAAATTCACGTCATTATTTTCCTATTCATATTTTTAAAATAATTAGAAAACCATGTATCATTTCCTTTAGACTTCACAAATACTTGCTACTTTATGTTGGTATATCACATAAAATCCCCAAAATAATACATTTGAGTTTGTGGGTGTAACATGGAAAAAATGTGGAAAAGTACAAGTATGAATACTTTTTCAAGGTGTTTACTGTGAGCTGCTCCTATAAATATAGATTTTCTGTGGTGGAAGTTTACAGTCATTAGCTGGTGACTACTAATAATCAGAGTCAGTGAATTACAAGCGAAAAGAAAAAAAGGTTTTATTCAAATATTCTTTGAGTCCTTTAAACAAATCTTTCCAGTTTTATTAACTTAAATCGGCCATTTTGTAACACATCTATAAGTAGTTGTGTTCCCTTTCAGTTATTTGTGATCATCAGCTCATTTAATGTTGCTTTTTTCACAATAGCAATCTTTTTGCAGATTTCCCCTCTCTGCCGTGTGATGACTTCTCGCCTTTAGTAATAGAAGGGACATCGGGAAAGGTGAGCGCGCTGCCTCTAAATGACTCTCTAATCACTACAGCCATGCTCTTATGACCCTTTTATCTAATTTCCTAATTGTTGATTTAGCCCTATGACCAAGAAGTCAAATATCACCAGTAATGGAAATGAAGTAAAAACTCATCTTTCAAAAATTAAAAAAATAAATAAATAAAAAATTAGACCCTTCTGAATTTGTAGCTATGGACTGCGAATATGTTAAAAAAAAAAGCTTACTACAGACTTTGCCCATATTGAAAACCTGCAGAATGAAAAAAGAGAAAATCATTCATATGCAAAAAACAAAACATTAAAGAAGACTTCACATATGAGACGCAGAAATGAAAGAATAAATTAGAGAAGGTTAAGATCCTCGTAGAGTTTTACTAACAAAGCTCGGGGGGATTCTGAAATTCTGTGTTCTTTTAATCAAACAGGGTAAGCGACCATAGAAAGTTGAGATAAATTAGCATGAGGAATAGAAGCTTCACAGAACCATGGTCCCAAATATAGATCAAAGGAGCAGGTTTAGACACTGGTGGATGAGCGCAAAAATAATGTTTAGCAAGTCCTGGTGCTCCAGTCACCATGTACCCCCATGTATGGCTTTATCAATGGTTCAAGGGGCAGACATTTTTTGCAGATGTCAGCAAATAGCTAGAAGTTATATCATAGGGCATGTTGAAAAAACTTCATAGTTGACCTCATTTTTTAGAGATCTGGGCCATAGCCAAAATTTACCTGCATAGTTGATGATGTTCTAAAACTTTCATTTAACAAATTCCTCACGAAATCTAGAGACATTTTCTGTAGGTTCCATATGGGGAAAGGTACTGGTGATAAATCAATGTCCTGCCATTTCTCATCTTCTTTCTGATCACCCATCTTGACAACCATCATAGACTCACTAGGTAAGATCTACTGGGTCTTCTGATCTTTATTCTTCCACAGGTTTGTTGCAAGGACCAGATTGTAGATGTGAGCAGATCAATTCATGGACGACCGAGGTTGAGATGAATTTTCTGAAATGCGTAGTTTCATGTGAATTCAAATACTTTGAGATCTGATTCGTGGTTCACATAAAAAAAAAAACTGTCTGCACCATTTCCCACACTGTTGAAGCATTAGAGAGTGGTCTAGCATCATATTTCATGACAGTGCAGGCTTCCCTATAATGCCCTGCAGCCATGACATCTAGTGGATTATCATACCTTGTTCAGTGGTGGTCAGATCACAGATTAGCGGTTCCCAAAAAAGCACAGTTTGTTTGGCTGTTTTCCATCTTCAGAGTCACTGGTTAAGTCTCGTGTAGAGACTGTAAGGTCAGACTCAGCGGGGTCCTCTTACTCTCTCTAGTAGAGTAAGCTCTTATGATTAACTGGATTCTCTCTCTCCTGTAGAGTGTAAGCTCTTATGGTCAGCAGGGTCCTCTTTCTCTTCTGAAGAGTGTAAGCTCTTATGGTCAGCACGGTCCTCTCACTCTCCCCTGTAGAGTGTACGCTCTTATGATCAGTAGGGCCCTGGCTGTTTCTCCTGTAGAGTTTAACCTTTTACGGTCAGGGGGTCCTCTCTCTCCTCTATTGTGTAAGCTCTTATGGTCAGGGGGTCCTCTCTCTCCTCTATTGTGTAAGCTCTTATGGTCAGGGAGTCCTCTCTCTCCTCTATTGTGTAAGCTCTTATGGTCAGGGGGTCCACTCTCTCCTCTATTGTGTAAGCTCTTATGGTCAGGGGGTCCTCTCTCTCCTCTATTGTGTAAGCTCTTATGGTCAGCAGGGTCCTCTCTCTTCTGTAGAGTGTAAGCTCTTATGGTTAGCAGGGTCCTCTCTCTGCTGTAGAGTGTACGCTTTTATGGTCAGTGCGGTTCTCTCTCCTCTAGAGTGTAAGCTCTTATGGTCAGTGGGGTCCTCTCTCTCCTGTAGAGTGTAAGCTCTTATGGTCAGTGGGGTCCTTAGTAGGTTCTCTCTTTCTCCTTTAGAGTGTAAGCTCTTATGGTCAGCGGGTTCTCTCTCCTCTAGAGTGTAAGCTCTTATAGTCAGTGGGGTCCTCTCTCTCCTGTAGAGTGTAAGCTCTTATGGTCAGGTGGGGTCCTTAGTAGGTTCTCTCTTTCTCCTTTAGAGTGTAAGCTCTTATGGTCATTGAGATCCTCTCTCTCCAGTAGAGTGTATGCTCTTATGATTAACAGGGTTCTCTCTCTGTCCTCTAAAGGGATAATTCAGCCATGATTCCTGTAGAATCCATTCCACTGTCATATTAAAGTGATTGTCCCATAAACAACATAGATCAGCTTTTCACAGGACAGGTGATACATTTACAATCATTTGGCAGTCTGTTCTTGGGATCTGTGGAGTCTTGGGCAGCCGTTCCTCCAGTAATTATACATTTATCACCCATCCTGTGGATAGATGACAAATGTTATTCCTTCAATGTACTGTACAGTACCTGTTGTAATGATTTTACTTCCCAAATCTTTGATCACTGGAGCAGTCACTGAAAAAATTGAGATTTCTGGAAGGTTTTAGCTCCGAAGTTGCAAAAGTAGGGTGCAATGAATTTATAAAGTTACTTAAAGAGTAACCATTGTTCTAATTTTAATTTCATGAATCAATAGCACACATGAAAGAAAGAAACTTTGCAATATATTTTAGCTAAGAAATTTGCTTCTTTCTCCTCCTGGACTGATCTTTCACTCTCAATTCATTGGTAAAATATGTATTCGGTTTGTACAGGTTTTAACATTACTGAGATAGGAGATGACAGTTGCTGCTCATGAAACTCTATGAAGGAGGGAGGAGCTAGAGGCACAGACAGACATTCTGCTGCAAGTTCTCATGAAATGACAGATACAGCTCTCCAAAGAACTTTATGAGCACCAACTGCCATCTCCTATCTCAGTAATGGAAAGTCTGTATTCACTGAATACAGATTTTACCTGTGAATTCAGGATTTTAAGAGTGAATGATTCAGTACAGGAGGAGAAAGAAGCAGATTTCTCTAATAAGATTTATTACAAAGTTGCTTCTATTCATGTGTACTATTGATTTCTGAAATAAAAATTAAAACTGCAGTCATTATAATTTTTATTTCATAAATCAATAGTACATATGAATAGAAGCAACTTTGTAATATATTTAAACTGAGAAATCAGCATTTTTCTCTTCCTGGACTGATCATTCACGTTTAATTTATGGGTAAAGTCTGTATTCGGTGAAGACAGATGTTTCAATTATTGAAAAAGCCCCTGAAGAAGCCACAGTTGCTGACGCAATGTGTGGAGCTCTTTCTCACACCCTCCTAATTCTTTTATTAGGGTTCATACCATTTACTGTAGGTCACACGCAGGGCCGGCTCCAGGTTTTTGTGGGCCCTGGGCGAAAGAGTCTCAGTGGGCCCCTTTAACACATACCACGATTCATGATGCACAGATACCGCAGAGAAATATATATGTATAGTACAATGACAAAGATTTCACTTCTTACATTACATGAGTGATATCTATTGTAAATTCCACAATAGCTCAGAAACCAGAATCGCACCATACAGAATACTGGCCTCCATAAAATGCTCCATACAGGATACTGGCCCCCATATAACGCTCCATACAGGATACTGGCCCCCATATAATGCTCCATACAGAATACTGGCCCCCATATAATTCTCCATGCAGGCTGTGCCCCCACATAATGCTCCATGCAGGCTGTTTCTCCCACAAAATGCCTCATACAGGCTGTTTCCCCCACAAAATGCCTCATGCAGGCTGTTTCCCCCACATAATGCCCCACGCAGGCTGTTCCCCCCCTTATAATGCCCCATGCAGGCTGTTCTCCCCATATAATGCCCAATGCAGGATGTCACCCCCCCTTATAATGCCCCACGCAGGATGTCACCCCCCCTTATAATGCCCCATGCAGGATGTCACCCCTCCTTATAATGCCCCATGCAGGATATCACGTTCCCCCATATAATGCCCCATGCAGGATGTCACTCCCCCCATTATAATGCCCCATGCAGGATGTCAACCCCCCCCTCCCTTATAATGCCCCATGCAGGATGTCACCCCCCCTGCTTATAATGCCCCAT
The DNA here is from genome assembly GCF_046119375.1 of Phyllobates terribilis. Classification (NCBI taxonomy): domain Eukaryota; kingdom Metazoa; phylum Chordata; class Amphibia; order Anura; family Dendrobatidae; genus Phyllobates; species Phyllobates terribilis. The sequence goes on from NW_027362765.1 coordinate 108,535,317, forward strand.
GCAGGATGTCACCCCCCCTCCCTTATAATGCCCCATGCAGGATGTCAATCCCGCTCCCTTATAATGCTCCATGCAGGATGTCACCCCCCCCTTATAATGCCCCATGCAGGATGTCACCTCCTCTCCCTTATAATGCCCCATGCAGGATGTCATCCCCCCTCCCTTATAATGCCCCATGCGGGATGTCACCCCCTCTCCCTTATAATGTCCCATGCAGGATGTCACCCCCCCTCCCTTATAATGCCCCATGCCGCCATACATAAAAAGAAAATCAAATACTCACCTCACTTCTCACCTGCTGCCGCTGCTCTGCTCTGGGCTCCAGCGTCGCCGGCGTCTTCCCGCTCTACGCTGTGACGGCTCAGGAGAGGGCGCGGTGGAAAGACGTCATCGCGCCCTCTGACCTGAGACGTCACAGTCAGAGGACGCGGAAGAGACCGGAGCTGCAGTGGAGGCACGGGGAGAGGTAAGTATTGTGCCGGCTGTCAGGGCCCTGAGCAAGCGGGGGGGAGCGGGCGCTCACACCGCTCTCCTCCGCTCACGGGTACCATAGCGCGTTGGGGTGCCCGACGACAAGTGGGCCTCCCGCCTGCTCATGGCACCGGCACTTGCCCGGGTGCTCCGGGTGCTGGCGCCGGCCATGGTCACACGCCTATTGTTCAATCTGGTATTAATATTTATACGTATTTAACCATTTTTTGGGGATCAGGTTTTCTGTGATCTGTTGGATATTATATGTAGCCATCTACTATTGTAATCTGTATAACTGCTGTTGTATTTGCAACATTTTGGCTACTTCTGTCTATACCACATGGGTCACATGTTCATGATTTCTTTATTTGGTATTCACATTTATACTTAATCTTAAACCTTTACATTATTTCTTATGTGACTTGTTTTTGATATATTGGTATATTACAGCCATTATTTACTATTTTTTATTATTGCCATTTTTTTCGCAGTGTTTGCAATATTTTGCCTATTTCTGCTCTCACCCTAAGAATTGCATTTATGTTTAGAATTACTCATGGGCCATAAGGAGTTTGTCTTGATCTCCCTCTATATTTTTATATGGAAGAGCTGATTCTGTGCAAAAAAACTTTTTTTTGCATTTGAAATGTTTTTATGCCTTGTTGTTCACCATGGCCATTTAATAAGATATGTCACTGATTTTTGTATGCAGGGTGTCTCATACGCTCACTTATTTTTTGGGTTACAAGTGCTTTTTGTCCACCATCCATCTACTTGTTACAATTACTGAAATAGGAAATGACAGTTGCTGCTCATAAAACTCTATGGAGGAGGGAGGAGCTAGAGCCAGACACAGACTTCTGCTGCACGTTCTCTTGAAACAACAGATCCAGTTCTCCATAGAACTTTATGAGCACCAACTGTCATCTCCTATCTCAGTAATGTGAAAATGTGTATTCACTGAAGAAACATTTTACTTGTGAATTGAGAATTTTGAAAATGAAAGATCAGTCCAGGAGGAGAAAGAAGCGTATTTCATTAATAAGATATATTACAACGTTTCTTATTTTCATGTGCACTATTGATTTATGAAATTGGAATTAAAGCGACAGTTCTTCTTTCACATTTGAACACATTATTGTATGTATAAACTGCACAATGGTGCTCGAAGGTGGATATAAGGGACTGTCTATGTTCTTATGTTTTATATCATACATTTCTAACATATTTATTATTATTTCTTAATATGTTACTATATTGGTAATACCTTATAACACTTGCAGGGCAGTCATCTATGCTTATCAAGCGCATTATAACTAATGACTGTTCATGTGATGTGCAGAAGCCATAACGTTCCCCTCCCCCAACATAAAGACCATCACTTATCATGTACAAAGCGGAACCTGGTGGGAGCTGTTAGTATGCGTATGGATGGGAGCAGGGCGTGGATGTCCCCAGCAAGGTAATAATTGTCTCGGAGCCTCACACCATGGACACCAGCATCATCCTCAGCCGTTCACACATTAATAATAATTCCTTTTATTTCTCTTGGAGGCAGATATGAAATATGTTTTCAATTTGCCCTGGAATCCTGTATATAGCGCACGTATCACAATGTGCGCACGGCATCCTCAGCGTTCATCATTAACAAACTGTCCTCTCTCTCCTGCATTAGACCAAAGCTAGCACATCAATCTGACCATTTCTAATGAGATATGGGATAATACTGCATGGCGTACATTCGCTGTCAGCCACTGGCTGATGGCTTTAGAATAAGAAACGATCCTTCATTAATTAACCTTCACTTTCTATGTAGATTCACTCATTGAGATGCAGGTAATTAAATCAAGGTCACCCCAAGGACTGACAAGAAAAAAAAAAAGGAAATAAAAAAAAAAAAACAGCCGTGTCTTATGTAGTCGTAGTCCAGACGTTTTGGTGAAAAGAGGGAAAATTCTGCAGAAGTGTCTGATTCTGTAACCTGCTTCAGTTTCAGGTCGTATTCTGCTTTCATACCTTTATCATACAGTGAGATGATGAGCGAGCGATGGTGCCCTCACGTTTGCTGAGAACAAAGCCACCATAAATTACTTTAGCACTAATGAAATGTTCCCGTATAAATAAAGTAAGCGTCTCAAGTCCCATCATCATGCCATGTGGTTCACAATTGGGACATTGTAATCTTATTGTCTCCAGGAGTGTTAAAGGACTTGTCCGGGACTTTAACACAGATGGCCTATCCTTAGGATAGGTGATCAATGTCTGATCAGAAGGGGTGCGACACCTGACACCCCAGCTGATCATCTGTTCTCGGTGTCTGCTCAGTTGCGGAGCTACACACAACAGCTCTGTCGATGGAATGATGGCCGCGGCCGGATACTGCACATCCAATCCCTATTGTTTCGACTATTGCGTCGACAGAGTTGTAACTGAGCAGTTCCTAGATGTCGCTGACACCGGGAACAGCGGATCGGCAGAGGAGCCGGATGCCACACTCCCACCGATCAGACATTGATGACCTATCCTAAGAATGGGCCATCAATGTTAAAGTCCAAGACAACCCCTTTAATAAATTAAAGGGGATGTCCAACAAAACAAAATATCCTGAAATGTGGATAAAATTGTGATAAAATGGTTCAATTATCCAAGTTTTTGACTTGTGCTAAACACATGAGAGCGTTTCCTGTATTGGCACATCATTAATGCTGTATGAGAAGGGGGCTGGCTGGCTGGCTTATTTCAATAGCTAGCCAAGCCTGTGAGCCAGCCCGCTTCACACACAGCACTGACGATGTGCCAACACAGAAAAGGCTGTCGAGCACACTGCAGAACGCGGATTGCCTGGACCCAAGATTTGAGCTGATGTCTGAAGATAGGTGCACCATAGATAATAAAACTATATTAGTAAGTTGTACCACATACCATTTAAAGAGGAGCTGTCACCAGGTCAAAAGTAGCCAGTTTTTGCTCTTATTTTATTCCTGATCTTCCTCTTAGTAGTCCATCTTACTTTTTTTTAATCAGCCATATTGTTCCAGGGATATGGGTTTTCATTGTGCACACCAGTCATAATGATGGGCTCGCTGAAGTAATATGTGCCTAATTCATTAACGAGGGCACATCACTTAATGAATTCAGCGCATCTTACAATTGCAGTGCGTCTCCTGCAACCCCTTCCAGAAATATTACTCCAGTCGAAGACTGGAATAACATTTCTGGCAAACTTTACACCACAACTTGTTATGAATTTATCTGGTAAGCTTTGCCACACCCCATTTCACTCCAGTTCCGCCCACTTTAGCAGATCTGGCAGAAACTGGCGTGAAAGCATCAAAAGTCAACACATTTTTGAGTAAAAATTTGGTAACATTTGAAGGTGTTTTATAACAGAAATTCATTTTATTTCCAAGATCTCTGCTTGCTGTCAGCGATTGGGAAGGGAATTTCTGCCCAACTGGTGCAGCCTTCAGCTTCGTTAGGATATGTTTACACTGCATTTGTAATGGATGTTCTGCGCATGCACCAGAAAAACTCTGATCTATAAGCTCTAATCAAATTATATTGGCCAAAAGAGTGTCCCATTTGGGTAATTATATTCTGCCACGATGTTCTTTTCTGTACAAAGGCGTCCCACATAAAAAAAAAAAAGTATACTGTGCAGTATATGTATTTTTTTTAAAAACGGATAGCTATGTGTGATGTATGGCACTATATAGACATATAGTAGCATAGACACAAAATATAGACATCTTACAAAGAGATACATCACCAAAAGTAATTAGAATATAAATAATCATCTTTATTGAATAAATATAAATACATAATGAATGGGAAGGGGGGAAATTTCATCCACATGAAATATGCACTTTAACTGTATCCATAATAGAACTGATATGTATGCATGATGTATAGAATACTAATTGTTAAACATCATACCTCTCACTATTTGATGTACTTACTGTTTTAATTTATCTGTGGATGAAATTTCCCCCTGTCCCCTTCATTATGTTTTTTATATTTCTTTCAATAAAGATTATCGTTTATATTCTAATTAGTTTTGGTGATGTATCTCATTGTAGGATGTTATATTTGAATTTGCTATATGTCCATATAACACTTACGTTATTTACTATGCTTTGTGTCTATGCTATATAGAAGCATAGGTCAGAGCCTTCCATTGGAGGTACACATATACAGTGAGAAGAAAAAGGGTAACGTTGTTTTGAACTTTTGACTTTCAGGCTCCATATCTCACCATCCACTACTGCTTTTAGCGTGAGTCTACCATCATTTCATAGACAATCATCCTGGCTATCTCATACATAAATTAGACTTGCAACTATTTAGCATATGATTAGTTCTGCAGATTCTTGTCATGTCACTACACTGTCACTGTTTTGCTCCTGGTGGTGAAAAACTCTTTTTCTTCCTGTACACTACTTACAACCTGTTCTCACATTCCCTAATAGCTCAGTGTGTTATTAGGTTGATTCCCAAGGGAAAGGTCACTGGTTTGAATTAAGGAGCAGTCATAAAGAAGATTTTACAAGAAAAGAGAAACAGCATCATCCAGGTCATCAATAGCGGTCTCTCGGCCAAGAAAATTGCCAAACTGCATCATGTGATGCCATGAAAGTTGGAAGAATGCGAAATGAAGTCCGTCCATCCAAAAGTCAAGAGGTGGATGTCCAGGCAAAATATCGGAGTCAATAAGTCAGCTCATCACAAGGTCTATCAGTTCTTGCGTGACAAACACGGCAGTGGAGGTGACTCGTATGCGTCATAGTAGTGAGATCACAAACGTTCATGCAAGCACCGTACGACGCACGTTACACGAGTCTGGAATGGTGGCTCCAAAATAGGTGAAGAAGCTTCGACTTCAATATCGTCATAAGAAGCGTCGGCTCGAGTTTGCAAAAAGTAGCATAGTTACATAGTAACGTAGGTTGAATAAAGACCTAGGTCCATGCAGTTCAACCTTTCTCACCCAATTGTACTCCCTACACTAAGACTACACTAACTTACTAACTTACTAGGACTTGGCCTCACAAATGTATTATTACCATTTTTATTATTAATGCACTATTACAATTAAAAATGAACAAGTTTGTAATTTTTTAATTAGTTTTATATTTTGTGTTACTCTTGTGATTCTAATAATGGTATTACTAAAATCCATATAACTAAATCTGTTGATCCAGAAGAAGGCAAAAACCCCAGGACACCTTCAGCCAATATGCATCATGGGGAAAAATTCCTTCTTGACCCCGAGAAAAGGCGATCAGTCCTAGAACCCTGAATGAAACCTAATTACTAGTTATGTAATTACTATTATCATATTAAATGTACTACTATAGGTATAATATTTTGTCTAATTTAAGTGTAGCCCACAATGTTATCTGTATCGAGGAAATCATCCAGCCCTTTTTAGAAAGCTGTTATAGTGTCGGCCATTACTACCTCTTGTGGTCGGCATTCCATAGTCCGACTGCTCTGACTGTAAAGAACCCTTTCCTGTTTAGGTGCCGGAATCGCCTTTCTTCCACCTGTAATGAGTGCCCCCTGGTTCTTAGTATGGTCTTTGGAAGGAATAAGTCATGTGCTAGTCCTTTGTACTAACCACACATATATTTATACATGTAAATGAGATCCCCTCTGAGGTGTCGCTTTTCTAAGCTAAACAAGCCCAACTTTTTCAACCTCTCATCATATAAGAGGCCTTCCTTCCATCCCTTGTAATAATCTAGTTGCTGCCTTTGAACTGACTCTAACTTCTGAATATCCTTTTTAAAAAGTGGAGCCCAAAACTGGATCCCATATTCCAGATGTGGCCTCACCAGTGATTTATAAAGGGGTAACAATACCTTGGGATCGCGGGATTTTATTTCTCTTTTTATACATCCTAAAATCTTGTTTGCTTTTGCGGCTGCTGCTTGACATTGAGTACCGCTGCTCAGCTTACTTGTAACCAGAATACCCAAGTGTGGTGCCCCTGAGGGTTCAGTCGCCACAGAGGTACTGCACCTCACCCAGAGGTGTGGCATCTCCTTCTCTCAGGTAAGGATGGAGTACTGCCCGGGACCCTAACACCTGCACTCAACACTACACTACTCCAGGCCGACTGGAGGGGCAATATGCACTGCTTTCTGCTGCCCCGTCTCTGGCTGGAGTGAGGGGGAACCAAAGTGAGGGGGAACCATGTAGTGGGTGTGGGTGGAGGACGCAAAACAGGGGAGAACTTGAAGAAGATACATATATATATGGGGGAACCATCTTTTTAGGGAGTTGAACGGAGGGAGAGAGAGTGTGAGGACGAAGGGAGCAGAGGCTCTTCATGAGCTCTGCTCGGGAGGCAGGCTCGGCCTGTCATGCCCAAGGCTGAGAGAGGAGTGGGAGCAAGGGAGGAAGGCTCCAGTAACAGAAGGGATCCCAGGGGGTACGGTGAGTGCAGGACGGCACCTGTATGCCCGAATCTGCCAGGCGGTAGAGGGATCAGGCCGCAAGAAGGGAACCGGTCCCTGGATTAGCCGAGTTACTTTAGGTCTCAGCTAGAAAACCGGAGGCTTCTCCACTTTCAAGGTGCAGTTGCCACATCCGCACCGAAGTCGCTGAAAAGGGCACCAAGCAAGGTCTGGGAACTCCAGGTTGCCCAGAGGGATCTCAAGGTACCTGATCGGGACTTTGTGTGGCGGGGCGCAGGGCAGGAGGGAGAGACCCAGCGGGGGAAGTCGGCTAAGCAAGGAACATACAGAGAGGGGTCCCGTTAAGTGCTCCTGAGATACTTGAGGGAGTGCTGAACCCCTGCCTGGTAAACGCAGCGCGACGTGGGAGATGGTCACCTGTATAGTGCCACCTGAGGAACCTAATAACTGTGAGTAAATTCGGATGACTGCACCCCACTGTTTCTGTGAGTTACTTCTACCACGTTATCGCTCCTGCACTACAACGCCCAGCATCACCAACTGCACCTACACTGCACTGGAGCTGAGCTCTGCCTGTGGAGAGCCGCACCAACCCAACTGCCCTAACACCTGCTCCAGAGGTCTGCAGCAGCGCCGGTACCTATTACCGGGAACCACAGGTGGCGTCACGAGACAAAACTGTTATTCATCCCTTCAAGTAACAAACCCCTTTTAAAGAGTGACCCCAGGTTACGGGCCCGGGAGTCGACTGCCGTGACATCCCAAGAAGGTAAAGGCCCGGGTACCGAGTCCCCATAACCCCCTGGGCGAGTCACAAGTCCTTCTCCTTTTCTGTAGTCCCGAGTATACTCCCATTTAATGTGTATGCAGCAATAGGATTACTCCATCCTAGGTGCATTACTCTACATTTATCTACATTAAACCTCATCTGCCAAGTGTTTGCCCATTCAGTCATCTTATCCAGATCGTTCTGCAATATTGTAACTTCAAGATCAGATTTTAATATCCTACATAGTTTGGTGTCGTCAGCAAAAACTGAAACTTTACTCTCAATCCCATCCACTAAGTCACTAATAAGTTAAAAAGAATTAGTCCTAGCACAGATCTCTGCGGCACCACACTGCTGACTATGTCCCATTTAGAGAATGTACCATACCATTTATGACGACCCTTTGTTTTCTATCATTTAACCAATTCCTTACCCATCTACATATAGTTCCCCCAAGTCCTTGCTTCAGTAGCTTCAGTATAAGGCTGCTATGTGGTACAGTATCAAATGCCATCCCAAAGTCCAGATACAGTGGGGGAAAAAGTATATAACAATGTATTAAGATGAACTTTTGTAATTGACCAAATACTTATTTTCCACCAAAATTTGAAAAAAAATTATTTCCAAATCAGACAATGTAATTTTCAGGATTTGTTTTCTCATTTTGTCTCTCATAGTTGAGGTCTACCTATGATGTCAATTACAGGCCTCTCTCATCTTTTTAAGTGGGAGAATTTGCACAATTGGTGGCTGACTAAATACTTTTTTTCTCCACTGTAAATCACATCAGCCGCATTACCAACATCCAGATTTGCACTTACCTCCTCATAGAACCCCAACATGTTGGTTAGACATGACCTATTTTTCATGAATCCATGCTGATTATCACTTATTATATTATTCTCTGCGATATAACTCTGCAAGTCATCTCTTATGATGCCCTCAAAAACTTTGCACACTACTGATGTCAGACTTACCGGACGGTAGTTACCTGAATCCACCTTTTTACCTTTCTTAAATATCGCTACCACATCGGCTATCCTTCAATCCTGTGGCACTAACCCTGTTGCCCAAGAGTCTAAGAATATGAGATATAGCGGTTTGTCAATTACTGAGCTTAATTCCCTCAGTATCCGTGGATGAATACCATCTAGGCCGGGGGATTTGTCAATGTTTAATTTGCTCAGACGCAGGCATATTTCTTTTTGTGTTAAACTAGTTATATTAGGTGGTGAACTTTGATTTTTGCCCTGTTGAAAGTACGAAAAGTGGACCGTAGAAGATTGGAAACGAGTGATTTGGAGTGATGAGATGAAAGTCAATAGATGATGCTCTGATGGGTGCAAATGGGTCTGGAAGAAGCAAGGGAAAAAGGAGCTAACTGATGGAGAAACTGAAGGAACTGTCAAGTACGCTGGAGGAAACCTGATGATATGGGGTTGTTTCACAGCCAAAGGCGCTGTAGACTTGACCAGGATCGATGGTGGTCTAAATGTTGAACTATATGTGAGTATCCTGCAAGGCGAGTTACTTCGTACACTCGAGTATTATGGGTATGAAAAGGACGATAGGACAGCAGGACAACGACCCAAAGCATATGTCGAGATTGGCAAAGAAATGGTTCAATGAAAATGAAATAGAGGTGCCTCAAACCAATGGAACATTTGTATGTAGAGTTGAAGAAAAAACTATATACATATACAAGTGAGTCGACCAGTATGCACCAACTTTGGAAACGTGTAGAAGAGACCTGTGATCAGATTTCGGTCTAGACATGTTTGAATCTGATGGAGGGCATGCCCAGAAGGATTCAGGCAGTATCGAAAGCCAAAGGTGGATTTACAAAATACTAACAAAATAAGAAAAATTTAAATTTAGATTTTTAGGAGCAAAACAATAACAATGCAGCGACATAACAAGAATCTGCATAATAAATCATATGCTAAATAGTTGCAAGTCAAATTTATGTACAAGATAGCCAAGATGATTGTCTATAAAATGATGGTAGTCTCACATTTAAAGCAGTAGTGGAGGGTGAGATATGGAGCCTGAAAGTCAAAAGTTCAAAACTTTTTTGCCCTTTCGCTTATCAGTGTATGTTGGGATATCTCCAACAAAAGGCTCCATTTTAATTTGAACATAGCTTTAGTTTACTGTAAGGGACAATGTTTCTGTCCATTGGCAACAAGAAGAGATCTTGAGAATAGTTACAAATAAAAAATAAACATATTTATGGAAGTTTGGCAGCACAAAATGACTGGTCAAACCAAGCACAGGCACTCAGTGCACCCTTATTGTGGCCAAATAGTTCAGTGCGCCCTTGCCATTGCCAAACAGATCAAGGCAACTCCCCACCTACTTGTTTTTCCTTAATCTCCAAATTCTCTTGCTTGTGTATAGCTGGTGCTGTCAATCAAGTAAGAGGAGATACTTGTTTTACATCTAAGTGGGAAGGTGCACTGAACTGTTTGGCCACACCAAGAGTGCACTGAACTGTTTGGCCACACCAAGAGTGCACTGAACTGTTTGGCCACACCAAGAGTGCACTGAACTGTTTGGCCACACCAAAGGTGCGCTGAGCGCCTATGTTTGTGACGCGCCCCCTGGGCCAGTGCTGTAGTGCGGCGCACGTGTGCGCGGGGGAATACCCGGAGCCGGATCCGATGGGGGTAGTAGTCTCCGAGTGGCGGGGACCCGGTCCGTGCCCAGGGTGGTCAAACTAAGTGTGTGGCAGTCTTTGTAGATGTTGTTTAAGTGTCGACTACGCCACCCGTTGATTTGCGGTCGCAAGGCCGCCGCTGCAGAACAGTCCGCTGAGGCCGGTGGTATGTGTGCAGCAATGGTGGTATAACCCCCAACGGGAGAGGTATGGCCTCAGGGCAGCTGGTGCGGGTGAAGGGAGTGATAGAAAGGGCGTCCCGGTACCTTTAGTGCTGGTAGTGCGATGGAACACAGAGACTGATTGCAGTTTTCAATGCTTTACTCACAGATGTTATCAGTGTCAGTCCTGCAGGTGATGACGACCCGAGCCGTGCTGCGTCCACCAGGTACGGGGCTCGACTAACCCCCAGGCAGTTCCAGAGTGTGACCTTGAACTCCTTTCTCCGTTCCTTTCTCTGGCCGTCCCCACTAGGGACCCACCCATGTCCAGCTTCCTCGGGCCTTCTGGTGGCGAAACCTATCTCCAGTTTCCCTGACCCTATGTGGCGTGCCTTCGTGGTGAGTGTAGTGAGTGGTTGCGCCAAGACGTGGCCACGACCTCCGGTTCCTGGCTGAGGATAAGTGGCCTCCACCAGTTCGGGATCCGGTACCCTGATCTGCCAACCCTTCACCCGCTGACTCCTAGCGTGTTCGGGTTCCCTCTTCCTTCATGTCTCTGGGCCTTTCTCCAGGTTCCATTCCTTCCTTGTTCCTTGTTCCTTTCCTCTTGTCTTTCTCTCTCTTGCTCCCTTCAGGAGCAGCACCCAGACAGGGCTGCTGCTCCCTGTCACTACTCTTCTCCTCTTCTTCTGTCTGACTGAACTCCTAAGATGGTGCCCACCTTTTATACTCCCTCTGACACCCGAGCCCAGGTGACTAGCCACCAATGGGCTCCTTCCTATGCCCAGAGTCCCTCCCCTCTCTGCTCCTGCACCACTGGGATATTCCTCCCCCCCTCCCACTCCAGCCAGGGACAGACGCTGTCGTACCTGCACATCTATCTGGTGGGAGTACCGTTGATCTGTCCCCCGGAAATGGGATGTATGTGGTGCATGCAGCTAACTGAGTTCTAGTCCACACTCCATCCTTACCCGGGAGTGGAATACCACACCTCTGGTTCGAGGTGCAATACCCCTGTAGCAGCCGAGCCCTCGGGGTGCTACATTTGGTTTGGACATTGGTCATTTTCTGCTGACTGACTCCCTTTAACTTATGTACAAGTAGAAAAATACATGTGGATTCTGACCAGATTTTATATATTATGCTCAGTACAACCATAAAGCAAGTGTCTTGTGTCTGTAATAAATTTGGCATAATCGGCCCCTGGTGCCCCGAATGAAGGGCTCTAAGCCTGAGACATCAATGACAGGCAATATCTGGATTATTTCCCAGATTCGACAGGAAGAGCAGAACAATCATGGTCGTCTCCTATTTCCTCTCTGTGTTTGTCTGTTTACAGTTTTCCCTGAAAATCTTCGCAGCTCAGATGAGCCTGAACACGGCTCTAAATATTTCAGGCTTCTGCCAAAAGTGTTTCGAGCTTAATTAGATTATGATATTTCAAAGCTCGCCCAGTTGTTGTAATTTGTTTATGATACAGAGCTGCTCTTTGATCATGCAAGCTCATTTTTATGGAAACCATGTTAGCGAGCGCAGGATAAGAAATTAAGTGCATTGAGTTTGTGGTAGGAAAATACAGGAAATTAAGCACTTCTTAAAACGAGCTTATAAATAATAAATTGGGCCATGTCTAGCTCAGGAAGATTTAAGAAAATATTTTGTCTTTTACATCAGCCCAAGTTCATAAGTATGCAGATTAACCTATATTATTTCCTCAGATGTCTTATCGCTGGGTATATTATTAAACTTACACTAGAAGTATAATCAATAGGACACCTTCCCAACCTTAAGTAATGTAGACCGGCTGAGGGTTTGCCTATTAAGCCTGCAGTTGTGTTTATTAGTCTTGTTATGTCTTATGCACATGGCAGACATACAGGGAGTTGCAGCGGCTGTGTACTGCTGTAGGCACCCCGTGTGCCGCTGCATGTTTTCTCCATATGGCGTCTGATGGAACATGACACAGAACGAGCCTCCGCCTGAAATCAGCAGTATTTGGAGGTAAAGTCAGTCCTATTAGAAGTCTACACAAGCTATTTTACTGTTTTTTTACAGAATAGGTTGTATGGAGCTGGAATATACCTGTGCCCCCTATATGTGTGTAAGAGTAGGGCTACATAGCATTTTTCCTTTGTGTTTGGCATATGTCAAACATATCCATTGGGCCCTACATATCTAACAGATGCCAAAAGAGTGCCAGTCTGGTATATCTTATTCCTAAAAAGCATAGCCTCCAGCACTTTCCGAAAAAGAGATGTGACTTTAAAATGTGTGATTCTATTGGTATATCATTAAGTAAACCTAAGGCCATTAAGTTTCCCCACCCTAACTGAAATAGATAAAAATACCATGCCACATGACATTGGCTGTAATGGCCACAGCATTGATTACAGATCAATATGCATACATAGCATAGCCACCAGAAAGGAGGGGGATTGAAGGTTCAAAAATACCTTTATCCGCAATTAACAGCTCCTCCACATCGCCACAGCTGCACCGCACCTTCTCGAGGGCACCCCAGCTGAGTGTTGTCCATACAAAAATGTCTCCCGTTGAGACCTGAGCCCTGTAGGGACCCTCTTACAATTCTGTAACCACATGGAAGTCACCTATTCCTGCACTGGGCTCCTTTTCCGCTAACTGCTGCGACAAAGTGAACAAACCCCCTTTAGCAACCCTTAAGAAAAGAATCCTATAGGGTGGCCAAATGGGATGTTCCCAGTACAAAGGCCACAATTGGAGAATGGATGCCCCCTCAGTGTCCCTTCCTTATATATTCTCCAAATAGGACCCTCTTACCCCCCCAATAAGGTAAGCACAAAAACCATTCAGTTCTTAGGCTACGGTCACATGAGTGTATATTCTCTCATGTGAGAGAATCAGGTTGATTATTTAATTAAGACTCGGATCAAACTCCGATCATAGTGTTAACTTAGTGTGATCCGATTCTCTCGGATGAGAGAATCGTAGCACAGGTGAGGAGAAGAATTAGGCTGTTGTCACACGATAATATATTCTCTGTGCGAAAGAATCAGATCGATTATGTTAATGACATTCTGCTCAAACTCTGCTCCAAATGCCGGCTTAGTGCACACAAATGTCAAACTCCGGCCCCTCAAGACAAATCTGGCCTGCAGGGTGATTATATTTAGCCCGCGACGCCGACACTGCCCCCATTATACTATATGGAGGACTATGTGGTGCCATTACACTGTATGGAGGACTATGTAGGGCCCATTATTCTTTATGGTGGACTATGTAGGGCCCATTTTACTGTATGGAGGACTATGTGGGGCCCATTATTCTGTATGGAGGACTATGTGGGGTCCATTATTCTGTATGGAGGACTATGTGGGGTCCATTATACTATATGGAGGACTATGTAGAGCCCATTATTCTGTATAGAGGACTATGTGGGACCCATTCTGTATGAAGGGCTATGAGGGGTCTTCTATACTGTATGGAGGACTATGTGGGGCCCATTATACTGTGTGGAGGGCTGTGTGGTGATCGCAGCTGGGGCATCATAGTGTGTTGAGGCCACCATACTTTGCTGAGGGGATAGAGTAGGGTCATCATACTGTGTGTGTGGAGGAATTCACTGTGGGGTATTGTGACACCCCAGGGGTCTGGTTGTCACAGTGATAGAGATATTACGTCTGAGAGCAGGTGGGAGGTCCTTTGGTCAGGGATCCTGTGCATGCCACACCTCCTGCCCAGCCTTGGGAGGGGAAGAACTTCCCCTGTATAAACCCGGGGCTGAGGCAGGGTTAGTGAGTCCAGGAAGAGTAGAGACAAGAGCAGCATAGGAAGCAGCAGAGTCACAAGGAGTCAGGGGCTGGCAGCTAAAGAGCTCGCCCTGACTAAGAAGATTCTTTACCGGACCCGGAGTCCGAGGCTGTGGGGACTAACTTCTACCCAGCAGCAGAATCCGTCAGGCAGGGGATTTCAGGTCCCCTGGCCCAGAAGCCCGAAGGCCCGGTCGCACGCGTGGGACCAGCACCGCCATCGTGGAGCGGAAGCCATTAGAAGGCCCCGAGTCACCGGCCATACGGGTGAGCACCACACGGTACACTCAGGGACGTGGGCTACTTACATCAGCTTCTAGCAAGGTAGCCAGAAGAGTACAGTCAGCTTGGGAGGCCTACAACTACGCCTGGCCAGGGGAGATCCCATCTGCTCAAGGACTGACCAGGCCCCGTTCGCTAGCAAGTACTCCGGGAGGGTCTATCGTTGTTACCAGTAAAGACCCTGAACGCTACCATACCGTCTCTGAGTGGTTCCTGCTACCCCCATCATCCACGTCGGCTGCCCTGAGGCCATACCCCTCCCGTTGGGGGTTATACTATCACGCTGCACCATCCTTCCACCGGCCTCAGCGGTCTGCCCTGCAGCAGCAGCCCCCTGGCTGCATTCAACGGGTGGCGTAGTCATCAACCATTTTCTACCGCTAACAGACTGCCGTCCAGTTTGACTCCCTGGGCACGGACCGGGTCACCGCCACGAGACTACAACCCTAAACAGATCCGGCTCCGGGTAAGCTCCCGCGTGCGCAACGCAGCGCGACACAGGCCCAGGGGCGCGTCAACTTTGGCGTAGTCGGCAGGATCACGTGCCCGCAACCACCGGGTACTGCGTGCCTGAAAAGCAAAGACTGTTCAAACTTACCAGTGGTGAAGATTCCCGCCATCCGGCGCCATCTTCAGCCTTCTTCCCGCCATCGGTGAAGTTTCCCGCCATCCGGCGCCATCTTCAGCCTTCTTCCCGCCATCCGTGGAGTTTTCCCGCCATTGGACGCCATCTTGAGGACGCCGCGCGGGAAGAAGAGGGCGTGGACTCCGAAAGCGCGCGAGAACTGAAGCCCCGCCTCACGTCCGGACGTTGCGTAAGGTCCTGGAAGGAGCCCAGCAGACGCCGACGTCACAGGAGCGCGACGGAAGGTCCTCAACCCTGACGATCCACTGCGGAGCCGCGGCCTACGGAACAGGATCATCGCAAGGTAGGCCACGGTCCACTAGGGGGGAGGAAGATGTCGGATACGGAGGAGAGCTCCACTGCCTCAACCCCCGCCAGCGCTACCGCTGTTGCAGTTATGCCCTTCACCATGCCCTATATCCCGGGAGCAGCTTGGCTACCCCAGTACTCAGGGGAGTCACATACCCTGCATGACTTTAGAGAAAAGCTGGATAGCCTCTTCCAGGTGTACCCCCTCACAGAAGAGCAAAAAGTGAGCATCCTGGTGGCCCAACTAACTGGGGCAGCCAAAAGGGAAGTAAAATCCTGGCCACCTGGGAGGAAGACTGTCGCAGGGATACTAACCCGGCTGAAGGACACCTTTGATACCCGCACCTCAGCCGAGATTAAACTTAGATTCTACGGGTGCAAGCAGCGAGCGCATGAGAGTATAAGGGACTATGCACTCAACCTACAAGAGGCCCTGAGGGCCATTAAGCAGACCGACCCTAATGGAGTGGGAAACGAGGACAGGCTGTTGACCGAACAATTTATAGAGGGTTTATATTGCAATGCCCACCGCACCCAGTTGCGGGCAATGGCCTTACAGGACCCTCATCTAGAATTTGCACAGTTCAAGGACAGAGCCATCCGGGTGCTCCGAGAACCGGCACCAGGTGGCGTTGTGACCCACAGACGCCCCACTACCACTTACTACCAGGAGGCGGCGCCCTTGTCAGCAGGGCCTGTGGGAGCTGATGCGCAGGCTTTGGACAATGACCCGGCTCCAGACCTACACCATCAGGTCCAAGAGCTAGCTAAAAGCGTTGCTGCGCTAACCCGAACTGTGCAGTCTTTACAGGTTTCCACTCCAGGGAAGATCCAGCTGGCATCCGGACCGGAGGACATCCCGTGGCGTCGACCAAGGAGGACCCCACCGGCCAGAGGAAGACCCAGTGACCGATACAGCGAGGACGGACGACCCATCTGCCGCCGCTGCAATCAACCCGGACATATGGAAAGGTACTGTTCTTTAAACGGGCACAACCTGGGGTAGAGGGCCAACCCCCAGGAAAAAGATCACCAGGCCCATCGAACTGGCGCGACAGATATGTGGGAGGACGTCCAGTCTTGCCTGTGGTACTGGATGGCATTCCCATGAGTGCCCTACTGGACACCGGGTCACAGGTCACCACCATCCCGTACGTGCTCTTCAAGCAGTACTGGAATGACTCGGATATTACCCGCTACCCTGACGACGACTTGAGTATCATCGCCAGCAATGGTCAGCCCGTGCCACAGATCGGATTTAAAGAGGTGACCATCAAAATTGGTAGAGTCGAACTGGCCGCACAGGGACTGATCATTGTAGATATTGACAAACATGAGAGTCACCCAAAAATAACTCTAGGAACTAATGTAATTGAAAATTGTCTTGCAGAGGTGATTTTCCTTTTACAGCAGGTTGCCAAGAATGCCAGCTCCGGCGAGCAGCGGGTGCTCCAGAAAGAGATCCGGGCACTGATGCAACGGCAACAAGTGGAACTCTCCGGCGGTGAGATTGGTAGCGTAAGAATGTGTGACCCTTTTCCTATTGCCATGCCCCCAAAAAGTGAAATGATGATTTGGTGCCGGGCAGCTATTGGTCTGAGAGGTAGAGATTACCAGGCAATGGTAGAACCAGTTTACTCAGACAGTAGGCCCACCATTTTGACAGCACGGGGGGTGGTCAATGTACGCCATGGGAGGGTGCCCGTTCGCATAATAAATATCGGGGAGAGGGAAGTGTACCTGCCCCGGTATGCCACGCTAGCCAAATTATATACCACTAATCAAAATTCTATACAATCTGTGGAACCCTTGCCTCCATCTCACCCGGAGGAAGGTAACGGCTCTAAGAAAGACATGGAGGACTGGTGTCAGCAACTACATCTGGGTACTGACTCCACTCCCTCACACCAGAAACAAGGAGTCTATCGGGTGGTTCAAGAGTATGAGAGAGTGTTTAGTAAACACCCGTTAGACTTCGGGCGAGTCAAGGGGGTAGAACACCGCATCCCCACGGGAGATCATCCTCCCATAAAAGAGAGGTATCGACCCGTACCCCCTGCACATTACCAACACGCCAAGGGGATGCTTAGAGACATGAAGGAGGCTGGGGTAATCCGGGATAGCTGTAGCCCCTGGGCAGCCCCACTAGTTTTAGTCAAAAAGAAAGACAACACCATGAGGATGTGTGTAGATTACCGGAAAATCAACCGTATCACACACAAGGATGCGTACCCCTTACCAAGGATAGAGGAGTCATTGGCTGCTTTAAGATCTGCTAACTTCTTCTCTACCTTGGATCTCACTAGCGGGTACTGGCAGGTTCCTGTAGCAGAGGCGGACCGGGAGAAGACCGCATTCACCACCCCGATGGGACTTAGCGAGTTCACCTGCATGCCGTTCGGACTCTGCAACGCCCCAGGAACCTTCCAACGATTAATGGAGTGCTGTCTGGGCCACAGAAACTTCGAGACGGTCCTGTTGTACCTGGACGATGTCATCGTATACTCCAAAACTTATGAGGACCACCTGAAACACCTGGCGGAGGTGTTCGAAGCTCTGGCGAGTTACGGCCTAAAGGTGAAACCCTCCAAGTGTCACCTCCTGAAACCAAAGGTGCAATACCTGGGACACGTGGTGAGCGCTGACGGAGTGGCTCCCGACCCCGATAAGATCACCGCAATTAAGGGATGGCCAAGCCCCTCCAGCGTAAAAGAAGTGCGGCAGTTCCTAGGGTTGGTAGGCTACTACCGAAGGTTTATTCCCGGTTTCACCAAAAAGGCAGCACCTATGCAGGACCTCCTGATAGGCCAGTCCCGGAAGGCCAAGAACCAGAAGCCGCCCTTCAAATGGGAAAAGCTAGAAGAAGAGTCCTTCCGCCAGCTGAAGATGGCCCTCACGGGGGATGAAATCTTGGCGTACCCGGACTATAGCCAGCCCTTCATCCTCTACACCGACGCCAGTAACATCGGGCTAGGAGCCGTACTGTCCCAGATTCAGCAGGGGAGAGAACGAGTAATCTCCTATGCCAGCCGAAAACTGCGACCCACCGAAAGGAACCCCGAAAATTACAGCTCATTTAAGCTAGAGTTCCTGGCCGTGGTATGGGCAGTCACCGAGCGCTTTAGGCATTACCTCGCTTCTTCCCGGTTCACCGTATACACGGATAACAACCCGCTGACACACCTGGACACGGCAAGACTCGGTGCCCTGGAGCAGAGGTGGATGGCCCGTCTGTCCAACTACGAGTTCACAATTAAATACCGGGCAGGGCGCTCCAATACCAACGCGGACGCCCTGTCCAGGATGCCCAACCTGCCGGACGGAGGAGAAGATCCGGAGGGACTGGAAGAAGTTGAACTCCCTGCGTTCCACCGTCATGGGACTATCCAGTATTCCCACCGGGTAAGGAGTAAGCAGGCTGCTACGTTGAACCCCTTACCTCACTACAACTGGGCGGAAACGCAAGACAGCGACCCTGCCGTCCGACTGGTGAAGGAGATGCTGACTCGCCCGGAGGCTAGCCTGGAATCAGACGCTCCAGAGGAAGCCAAACAACTATGGGCAGAGAAGAGTCGACTGTTCCTTTACAAGGGGAAGTTGTGCCGCAGAATGGTTAACTCCAGGACGCATGAACTACTCTGGCAAGTAGTGGTGCCACGAAGAGACGCAGCCATGGTGATGGAGGCATACCACGACGGAGCTGGACACTTCGGGTGGAAAAAGCTGGAGTTCCTGCTGCGCGAGCGGTTCCACTGGGTAGGCATGAGGGGAACCATCGAGAAGTGGTGCAGAGACTGTGGCCCGTGCAATCTGAGAAGGAAGGACCGGGCCAGCCAGAAGACTCCCCTGCAGTCCATCGTCACCCGGCAACCGTTGGAACTGGTAGCCTTGGATCATGTAAAACTGACCCCCAGCAGAAGTGGCTACGTCTACGCGTTAACCATCGTGGATCATTACTCCCGGTTTCTGGTTGTCGTCCCCGTCAAGGACTTAACGGCTCGAACAGCAGCTAGAGCCTTCCAGCAGCACTTTTGCCGTCCACACGGGTACCCGGACCAAGTGCTGACGGACCAGGGACCTGCCTTTGAAGCGGAGGTCTTCCAGGAATTCTGCAATCTGTATGGCTGCCGGAAGATAAGGACGACACCCTACCATCCGCAAACTAATGGACTTTGTGAGAAAATGAACCAGGTGGTAATGGATCTTCTAAAAACGTTGCCCCTGGAAGAACGCAGTCTGTGGCCTGAGAAGTTGCCCGATCTGGTGGACCTATACAACCACATCCCGGTAGGTTCCACCAACTGTACCCCGGCTTACCTAATGAGGGCAAGACCTGGTAAGTTACCTGTTGACCTGGAAATGGGAGTCCTGACGCCCGAGGACACTTCACCAGAAACGGACTGGGACACAGAGAGGCAGCAGCAGTACCGGAAAGTACAGGAGAGCGTGGAGCGAAGTCTCTGTCAGGCTAGGGAAAGACAAGAGAAGACTTACAACCAGTATGCTCCCGCTGTTCCCCTGGTACCCGGAGAGCAGGTCTTGAAGAGGAAGAGACGGCTCCACAAGTTGGACGACCAGTGGGAGAAGGACCCGTACACCGTACTGCCCTCAAGCCACGAGAACCCGAAGGTCTGTACCATCAGTAAAGACGGAGGGGAAACCACAGCCATTGTATCCCGGGACCACCTGAAGAAGTGCCCCGAACAACTGAGGAACCCTGAGGAGGAACAGGAAGACCATCGACCCGTGGAAGAAAGGGAAGATATGGTTAGTACCGTGCTCGGGGACTTCCCTCGGTCTTGGACTCAAGTCAATGGTGCAGTTGTGGTACCCGTACTCACCTTCCTCCAACCATCATCCCAAGAACCTACGGAGCAACGGGTAGAGCTGGAAGAGCAGCCGGTCCAGGAGGCAGAAGACTCCACCCAAGCGGAACAGGAGAATCCACCCTCTGCTTATAGTGAGCCTGCCGTACCCCTAGTGAGACAAAGAGCCGGTAGACAGCTGCCCAGTTTACCCTTGACAGCTCCTACACCCTGTAGTTCAGGGCCAGACAGTCAGCTCCGTAGGTCCACTAGGGCCACTAGAGGCCAGTTACCCGCACGTTGGAGGATCTAAATGTTTAAGTTGTTTTACAATGTTTACCTGTTTATTGTTGCTTGTGTGTAATTTTGTGTTTCTAGTTGTTTTTAGGAGTCTTCGGTGGATTTACCGGGAATCCTTTGTATATAGTTGGAGCGTAACCCAGGATGGACTAGAGACTGTTAAGGACTCGGGGTAGGACAGACCCCTACCTGGTTACGTCTCCCTGTGTTGGTGAAATGGACACCTTTACTTTTCTTCAAAGACTGCACCCGGTTGCGGACATCCGTGACCATCTTATTGTGTTTCCTTATTGTATTTTATTGTTCTTTGATATACCTTGTTATATTTTTCTAAAAAGTGTTTAGTCCCGGAGTACTAAATTTCACTAGGGGGGAGTGTGACACCCCAGGGGTCTGGTTGTCACAGTGATAGAGATATTACGTCTGAGAGCAGGTGGGAGGTCCTTTGGTCAGGGATCCTGTGCATGCCACACCTCCTGCCCAGCCTTGGGAGGGGAAGAACTTCCCCTGTATAAACCCGGGGCTGAGGCAGGGTTAGTGAGTCCAGGAAGAGTAGAGACAAGAGCAGCATAGGAAGCAGCAGAGTCACAAGGAGTCAGGGGCTGGCAGCTAAAGAGCTCGCCCTGACTAAGAAGATTCTTTACCGGACCCGGAGTCCGAGGCTGTGGGGACTAACTTCTACCCAGCAGCAGAATCCGTCAGGCAGGGGATTTCAGGTCCCCTGGCCCAGAAGCCCGAAGGCCCGGTCGCACGCGTGGGACCAGCACCGCCATCGTGGAGCGGAAGCCATTAGAAGGCCCCGAGTCACCGGCCATACGGGTGAGCACCACACGGTACACTCAGGGACGTGGGCTACTTACATCAGCTTCTAGCAAGGTAGCCAGAAGAGTACAGTCAGCTTGGGAGGCCTACAACTACGCCTGGCCAGGGGAGATCCCATCTGCTCAAGGACTGACCAGGCCCCGTTCGCTAGCAAGTACTCCGGGAGGGTCTATCGTTGTTACCAGTAAAGACCCTGAACGCTACCATACCGTCTCTGAGTGGTTCCTGCTACCCCCATCATCCACGTCGGCTGCCCTGAGGCCATACCCCTCCCGTTGGGGGTTATACTATCACGCTGCACCATCCTTCCACCGGCCTCAGCGGTCTGCCCTGCAGCAGCAGCCCCCTGGCTGCATTCAACGGGTGGCGTAGTCATCAACCATTTTCTACCGCTAACAGACTGCCGTCCAGTTTGACTCCCTGGGCACGGACCGGGTCACCGCCACGAGACTACAACCCTAAACAGATCCGGCTCCGGGTAAGCTCCCGCGTGCGCAACGCAGCGCGACACAGGCCCAGGGGCGCGTCAGGTATCATACTGTGTTTGGGGCACTTTTGTTGACATCATACTTTATCTGTATTATTTATTAAGGTTTCTTATCCTGTGTTATTACATATTTGAAATAGGCCATTGGGCCATATGCTTTTCACTGTTCTTACATGACATATTATATTATTCCAGTATGCCCCATTTGTGATGTTTTTTTTTATTCTAAGATCTATTAATTAAAATGTACTTTGTTCATGGGACAACCCCTTTAAGTTTGTTTACATATGAAAAGGTTCATTGTTATATTTGATAAGAAAAAATTTCCTCAATTGTAGACATTTTTTTTAATAGATATCAAGGTTGGCCAGCGACTTTGTAGAAGTTTTTTATTTTGGCCCGCTGTGAATTTGAGTTTGACATCCCTTGCTTAGTGTAACCAATTCTCTCCGAGAAAATCGGAGCACAGGTGTGGGGAAGATGGGGAACTTAAGGTCCGAGTGCTGTTTGATAAAACATCGGATATCTCTCATCCGCTGTATATGACGCGCCCCCTGGGCCATGTTCAAGGGATACCCGGAGCCGGATCTGGATGGGGGTAGTAGTCCTTGTGGCGGTGACCCGGTCCGTGCCCAGGGTGTCAAACTAAGTGTGTGGCAGTCTTGGTAGATGTTGTTTCTGTGTCGACTACGCCACCCGTTGATTTGCGGTCACAAGGCCGCCGCTGCAGAACAGTCCGCTGAGGCCGGTAGTATGGGTGCAGCAATGGTGGTATAACCCCCAACGGGAGGGGTATGGCCTCAGGGCAGCTGGTGCGGATGATGGAGGTAGTGGTAGTGCAGAAAGGAGAGTCAGAGACGTGAGATGCAGTTTCAGGGTTTTCACTCACTGATGTTGCTTTAGTCACTTCGGCCGGGAGTGACC
The DNA here is from genome assembly GCF_046119375.1 of Phyllobates terribilis. Lineage (NCBI taxonomy): Eukaryota > Metazoa > Chordata > Amphibia > Anura > Dendrobatidae > Phyllobates > Phyllobates terribilis. Next base: position 108,558,141 of record NW_027362765.1, read on the forward strand.
ACCCGAGCCGTACTGCATTCACCAGGTGCGGGACTCGGCTAACCCCCAGGCAGTTCCGGAGCGTGGTCCTGAGCTTCCCTCTCACTCTCTTTCTCCTGGCCGTCCCCACCAGGGATCCACCTTTGTCCGGTTCCCTTGGGCCTTCTACGGTAAAACCTTCTCTGGCTTTCCTGACCCTACTCTTGGTGTACCTTCCTGGTGGATGTGGTGAGGGTCGTGGCAAAACTTGACCACGACCTCCGGTTCCTGGTTAAGGGTTACTTTTGCCTCCGCCAGCTTGGGATCCGGTGCCCTCTTCTGCCAACCCTTCACCCTTTTGGCTTAATTCTGGGATCTTAGGGTTCCCTCTTTTCTGCGTCTCTGGGCCTTCCTTCTTCCTCTCCACTACAAGCCTGGCCCTGGAGCTGGGCCCAGCCGGAGCCACAGCTCCTAGTCAGCCCTCCTGGCTGAACTCTCCTTCAGCTTCTCCTCAGACTGACTGACTGACCCTATCCTAAGATGGTGCCCACCATATATACTCCCTCTATGTGTGAGCCCAGGTGACCAGCACCCAATGGGCTCCTATCTCTATGCCCAGAGCCCCTCCCCTATCTGCCCCTACACTACTGGGATGTTCCACCCCCCCCACTCCAGCCAGGGACAGACGCTGTCGTACCTGCACATTTACTTGGTGGGAGTACCGTAGTTCTGTCCCCCGGAAATGGGATGTATGTAGTGCATGCAGCCTACTGAGCTCAGTCCCACACTCCATCCTTACCCGGGAGTGGAATACCACACCTCTAGAGTGAGGTGCAATACCCCTGTAGCAGCCGAGTCCTCAGGGTGCTACATATACGCTCATGTGAGGGAGCCCTAACTCTAGCTCCATTCTCTTTAGGACGTTTCACTTTGAAGGAAATATTAAACAAGCTTCTTTGGATGATGGTTATTCTTCCTTATCTCCACCCTCAATACACATCAAACCTACAACCCCAAAAAAATCGACACCAAGTAATAATTTAAAAACTGAAAAAATATCAAAATCTTTAGTTAATAGAAAAGGGAGTAAATATGTGATTAAAAAGGATATAAATGGGAATAATAGGGAATACACATGCAGGATCGAGCTTATCAAGTTGGCATGCTAGGAAGGAATCCACTGCCCAATACTCTTTGCCAATCTCCTTTGGAAAAAAAGGCACATTGAAATCTTAAATTCCACACCCCTTTCTGAAATCAACGGGATGCTAGTTATCTAGCGTGTATGAGACTAACCTAAAGGCTCCCATACACATTAGATAGTTCAGTCAACAGCTATTTCGTTCGGTTCGCCCACATACAGGGACGGTCTTTTCGGCTGAGCGCTCTAGTGCGCTCTATAAGAGAGCCTCTGTAAAACTTTTCTGGCAGTGACTTATCTTGTCATCGAACAAAAGGATCCCAACAATGGGTGTGGATGTCATGTAACTAGTTAGCTTGCAGGAGTCCTGTTTGTTATCCAAGCAGTGAATGGCTGTTTCTTGGTGGAGCGATTTGTCTGGTTAATTCCAATAAGGGCTCATTCACACATCAGTTTTTCACGTATGAGTGCTCGTTGTGTTTTTCACGGATAAAACTCGTACCTATGATAGTCTATGAGGCTGTTTACATGTCCGTGACTTTTTATGGTCCATACAAAATTGCGGAGACATGTCAGATACTGATCACAATGTCAAATCAAATTCGGCAATGAAAGTCTATGGGTCCATGAAAAAAATCGGACAGCACTTGGATGCCATCCCAGTGAGTGCCGTCCATTTTTCACAGACTGATAGATAAGAGAAGGTAGAGAAACTTTTTTTTTCTCATCAGAGAGAAACTGATGAAACTCTGACCGATTTTCTCGTTTGAGAAATTCACTGACATGTGCATGAGCCCTAGCTGCGCTCCACCTGCACATTTTGTTGTGCTTGCACACATGATAAAATGTTTGGTATATGTATTTCAAGTACAGAATAACGTATTTGTTTATTCAACACAATATTATAGAATTGGGATCGTACTCATACACCAAAAGTGAGAGTGTGTCATCAATTGCTTTTACGATATGGGTTTTGATAAGAGGCGCTCAATCGTAATTCTGCCAAATCTGAACACATAAATAATGAACATATAAAGCTGTTTTTTAGCTGTTTTCTTTTACACTCTGAAACACAGATGCTGATAGTATGGCTGTATTCACACAATGTTATTTAAATCACAATTTTTGGTGATTTTGAAAAAAAAAAACATGCTGGAGAAACCACAATAAATATGTTATATAAAATGCCTCATGCAACTTTATATTCACACACCCCATTGTCTAATATTGCTGGAAGGAACTCACCTTACTGCACTATGTTTGGAGAGCGCAATAATTGCAATGTATTATGACCATGGAGCCTGGGCCTTTAAAGAAACCTCAAGGCCTCATTCAGACAGTCGTAAAACATTTACATGTTCCATCCTTGTTTTCCATTTACACATCATTATTGACATGTCCATGTTTTTTGTGGACCAAATGGTCTGAAAAAAAAAAGGAGACGTTTGTTTTTGATTAATATCACCCATACAAGTCGATATGTCCATCAACAAATCACTGAAAGGACACAGATTGCATCAGTGTACAATTGTGTGCTGTCCATGATTTTTTCTCGAATCCATAATTTCATTAATCCATGCACACATCAGTTTTATGGCTCATGCACACGACTGATTATATTGGACGAGTGATATCCGTGGTTTGGATAGCTCTTGTACCCATGTTATTCTATGTAGCCGCTTTGATCCAAGTTTCAGATCAAAATCGGCAATGCGAGTCTATGGGTTTGTGGAAAACATCGAACCGCACTCGGATGACATCTGAATGACATAATGAAGAAGGTGGAGAAACTTTTGTTTTTCTTCTCCACCTCCGAGAAAAAATGATACCACTCTGATCAGACTCTGATCAGAAAAATCAGACTGTTTTTCTTCAATGTAGAGAAAACAATCGTGTGCACCTACCCTTAAAAACAGATCCGTGCTTTTGGTCCGTGAAGATATACTGGAAAAATAGTAGTCCAATAGGGTCTTATCCAGTGTAAGAGGGGGATCAGGGTACTGGGATTTGCTCACCGGATAGAGTTGTGTGAAACACAACAACGCAAATCAGCTTGAAAATATCGGCTGCTGCAGAACCACAAGTAAATTAGAGGAGAAGAAACAATGGAGAGATTAGGTTCACTGTGCTGCCAAAGATACCAGTAGATGAAACCAGGAGATACCGGTAGATGAAACCAGGAGATACCAGTAGATGAAACCAGGAGATACCGATAGATTAAACAAGGAGATACCGATAGATTAAACATGGAAACCAAGAATATTTTTGTGCAGTTTATTGTGAACGCATTTCAAAGTTAACAAACCTCTTCATCAGGACAAATCACTAAGGTGCACATAAATATCCTTGGTCTCCTTCTTTCATCTACCGGTATCTCCTGTTTTCTTCTACCAATATCTCCTGGTTTCATCTACCGGTATCTCCCGGTTTCATCTACCGGTATCTCCTGGTTTCATCTACCAGTATCTCCTTGTTTCATCTACCGGTATCTCCCGGTTTCATCTACCGGTATCTCCTGGTTTCATCTACCAGTATCTCCTTGTTTCATCTACCGGTATCTCCCGGTTTCATCTACCGGTATCTCCCGGTTTCATCTACCGGTATCTTCTGGTTTCATCTACCAGTATCTCCTGGTTTCATCTACCGGTATCTCCTGGTTTCTTCTACCAGTATCTCCTGGTTTCATCTACCAGTATCTCCTGGTTTCATCTAGCGGTATCTCCTGGTTTCTTCTACCAGTATCTCCTGGTTTCATCTAACGGTATCTCCTGGTTTCATCTACCGGTATATTCAGCAGTGCAGTGCACTATATCTCTCCATTGTTTGGTCCGTGACCCTCAGAGCATGTCCTATTCTCATCCGTTTTGTAGATGAGATTTTTGGCCATAAAAATATAAAATGGAAGACACAGACTTTGTACTTTAGTTTTCCATCTGAGATTTACAGTTTTTTTCGGATCCATTGTTAATAGTCAATGAATTAAAAAAGTTCAAACAGTGTACACCTGCTTCATTGAAAAAAAACGGATGAGAAAAAACATGGAAGGAACAAAGATGCAACTAAAATAATACCTGTAAAAAAAGTGTACTGTTTCTCTAGGATGGTTATACTCACACGGATGTGCGAATGTAGAGTTAATGTGATCATGCACTTGAGCGTTTTATGGACAAGAAGAGTGCATGTTACGGCACACAACTACTGCACGGAGCAGCACGCGGACTGAGACACATCTGCAATTTGGGAAGGTGACCGGCCCAATAATTTCAATGTTCATCTGAACCTGGCCTTTCTTTCACCCCAAAGGTTCACGACTGGCACTTTTTATGCTTGTGCAAGCGACGGCTTCTTTCTCTGGTAAGCAGCTGCTCTCAGTTACTTGGCGGGAGCCATCATACAGACGCTCAGAGTAATAATTCACACTAGAGGCCAGAAGGCCTGTCATGTAACAATGACACTGACGCGGCAGTACTTCATCATGGAGCCGGTAAATCAGGTATTTGTGGGCCCATATGCCAGCGATGCTTGATCCCTCAGTCACCGTAATAATCTGCTTCTGTTTTGATTGATTCCTGTACATCACCGCTCATCTGGCTGCCAGAAAATAAACTGCCCTCCTTTTTTTATCGCCGGTCTTTCATGGAGGGCAATGGGGCAAGGAAGGCTTATCTGCCCGGGAATCGAGAGGATTCTGTAGCTTGGGGTGAACTTTATCATGTGCGGCAGAAGCCTGAGGCCAATATATCAACAAGAGCAGGATTGAGTGCGCCATAAATACCTCACTGCGTATCTCTCACAAGAATGCAAGAATAATTCATAGAAATAGGCAAGGTAACTTTGCAGCAGAGAATTACAGCCTCTATAAAGCAGAGATGTGCCACTGTATTACAGCTCCTCTGTGCTGCACGCGCGCAAGAAGAAAGGAACTTTCCAATAATATTTGGTTCCTTGCAACCAGGAAATATATCACCCCAGAAGCAAGGACCCCAGAAGTGACCAAAACCCAGGCAGACTCTGCAGGTACATGGCAGCTTTTTCTGTATGTAAAAAAATAGGAAAATGTGTTCAAAATTGACATTTACCAAATTCACGTAAATCAAAGTTTCTCCTCGCTGGAGGTAGTTTTACATGTTGAATGTCTCAGTCAGCGTACCATGCACCCAATTACCGCAGGCAAAACTGCACACTCTTTTAGGCCACGTGCACACGTTCAGTATTTAGTGAGTTTTTTACCTCAGTATTCGGTGAGTTTTTTACACCAGTATTTGGTGAGTTTTTTTACCTCAGTATTTGGTGAGTTTTTTACCTCAGTATTTGGTCAGTATTTTACCTCAGTATTTGTAAGCCAAAACCAGGAGTGGATGATGAATACTGAAGTGGTGACGTGTTTCTATTATACTTTTCCTCTGATTGTTCCACTCCTGGTTTTGGCTTACAAATTCTGAGGTAAAAAACTCACCAAATACTGATTGTGTGTGTACATGGCCTAGAGTATGTGCACACTGAGTCTTTTTGCTGAAATTTTGGAGGGGAAACTGAGCAGAAACTCTACAAATCCTTCTCAGAACCTCAAAACTTTGGTGTTTCTGCTCAGTTTCTGTACCGAAAATTCATAAAAACCCCTCAGAGTGCACAAATCCCTAGGATTTGTTCATATGTAACATTTTTGCAGCATTTTTTTAATGCAAATAAGAAGCTACATTTTACAGTACCAGCAAAAGCTATGGGAATTCAGAAAACTCATGAACATGCTTGGCTTTTCTTCCTTACTGAATTTGAGAATAGCGGCATTTTTGAAATCTGAAGGAATAACACTTTTTTCGGCTTTTTTTTTAACCATAGAAAGCGATGAGACAGCGCAAAAATGTTGCAAAAAATACACTAGACAGATTTGCTGCGGTTTTGCACCATTTTTTGTTGCATTTTTGGTAAATAAAATTAACTTTATTAAACGTGTACTGTAGACAAATCAAGCGTGTTCCACACAAAAAAAACCCTGTTAAGATGACACAAAAATGCATCAAAACTTCCGTTTGAACATCACATTTTTACTGTCAAAAGAGCAGGTTTTGGCTGCAGAAAAAAAAATGTCTGCACGTGAACATTGTGTTAGGCTATTTTCCCACAACTGTAGGCAGTTTGTATAAGTACACAGTGAGTCACTATATCCAATAAACTCAGTATTTTATTCCATTAGTACTTTAAAGCCATGGTCCCACTATCAGTATTTGGTCAGTATTCGGTCAGTATTTTTTCTCAGGAGTGGGAGCCAAAACCCATGTCTATAGGGCTCTTCAGATGAACGATTTTTTTCTTTGACCGGCCTTCCTTGAGATAAAAATCACACCATGCACTACTTTCTTGTATATAACAGATGAGACTTGCCCATTCAAGTCTATGGGTGCATAAAAAACCTCAATTTTCATACAGAACATCCGAGGCATCCGATAATTACGGATACATTTCCATTATTAACCAAGGAATCCGTATTTGATCATGTACATATTTGAATGCAAATGTATGGAAACGGATCGCAATTGGATCAGACAGGGAAATTACAAGAATACTAAACAGACATAAAAACTAGACTCATGGATGCAATATGGATGAAAATTGGCCAACAATCGCTGTGTGTCACTACTACATTGCAGCTCGATACATGTCAATGTGAATGCATTGCAACCCTGAGGGTACTGCGACCACGGCAAACAATATGCCAAAAATCCAATGGGGTCTGATTTTTGGCGACATTCTTCTTGCAGTCTCAGTACCCTTTGGGTCGCGATGTGACCCCACTCACTTGTATTGAGCTGCTATGTAGCAGTAACACATGATGAACAGATGTCGTGGCCAAAGTCGCCATGTATCCATAGCCTAATACTACTGCTACATGGTGACACTGATATCGCTATGTTGTAGTGCGACATCGCATCTAATGATTTACTATGATGTCACACTGCAACCTGCAACACTGACAGAGTCAAAAATGTTTCCAAATGAGTTGGACTTTCAGTTGCAAGTCACCCAAGGACTCACTTGCAATAGACTTCAAAGCAAGTCATGTGTGACTGTGACTTGTGTACGAATTATCTGCAATTTAGCCATTTTTGTTTTTACAGGTGATAACTTACTGATTGATGGGAGTCTGACCGTTGGGACCCGCACCAATTGGCAGAACGAGGAATTTTTTATCCCTGATTTGGAGCTTTTAGCTTAGCTACAAAATGGAGCGGCAGACCGGACACCCATATGCCACTCTAACTATGGGGCTGCTGGAAAAAAACTAGTGCAGCGCTCGACTGATTCTACATTCTAATGGGAATACTAGTGCTCCGTTCTGCCAATTGGTGTCCCCTGCCGATTAACAAGTTATCATCTATTCTGTTTATAGGTAATAACTTGTTTTCATCTGATAACAACTCATTTAGGGTGCAGTCAGGCTGCCGTATTACTCATGTGAGGATCGCATTGCAATCCTGGGACTGGCCATCTGCTCTCCTGACCTAAGGGTGACTGCATGTATTTCTATGCAGCTGTCATGTTCAGGTTAGTAGAGCCAACAACCAGTCCGAGCAGTGCGATGTGATCCGCGTTTGAGTAATATGGCAGTCTAACTCACCCTTAGGCCACGGCCCCACTATCAGTATTTGGTCCGTATTCGGTCAGAATTTTTTTTTTCTCAAGAGTGGGAGCCAAAACCAGGAGTGGGTGATTAATGCAGAATTGGTGACTTGTTTCTATTATATCGTTTCTCATAAAGTTCCTCACCTGGTTTTGTCTCCCACTCCTGAGAAAAAATACTGACCGAATACTGACCAAATACTAATAGTGGGGCCGTGGCCTTGAAGTGATTGTCAAAGATTTTTAAAAACAATGGCCACAAAGCAGGGGATGTGATAAAATAACAAAGTAACTGGAGGGGGGCTACACGGTGACTTGAGCAAAGTTTGTTGTATGGTGCTGCTACATCATAGCATAATATGGGTCATTGTGACCCTCAAGGTACAGCGACAACCAAGTCGAAAAAATTTGGAGTTAGGCTGTGTGCCCACAATGCGTTTTTTAAGCATTTCCGCAGCGGCAAAAGCGCTGCAGAAACGCTTAAAAAACGCATGGTAGAAGGCCTGCCATGTTGTGCACATGCTGCGGAAATTTCCGCTGCGGGTTATCATTGCGGAAAAAAACGCAGCACTACCAATTATTTTGCGGAAGTGCTGCGTTTTCGCCGCCATTGACTTGCATTAGATTGCATGGATTACGCATCACTGCATATGTAGATGCGCATTCCATGCATTCTAATGTGCGGATGGTACCCAGGTCTAGAGAAGAGGAGACTCTCCTCCGGACATGGGTACCATAGAAAACTGTAAAAAAAAGAATAAAATAAAAAATAAATATATACTTACCTTCTGGCGGCCCGCGATGCGCTCCTCCTCGCTTCCCGGCAATTCGCGATGTACTGAAGGACCTGCGCTGACGTCATAGTCATGTGACGGGTCACGCGACGCTGACGTCGGCAGGTCCTTCAGTGTAGCGCTGCCGGCAGCCGGGACAGAGGGAAACAAGACACCGGGGCCATCGGAAGGTAAGTATAGATTTCTTTTTTATTTTTTACCATTCTTTAAGGTCACAGTATATAAATCCATGTTGTTTGCATGGATTTATATAGTGTGACCAAGTTGACAAGCACTTTCCAAGTGATGCTAAAATCGCTTGGAAAGCGCTTGTCAGCCCGCATGCGGAAATGCAAGTGAAGAACGCTTCACTTCCGCATGTCCCTGGCAGGAAAACGCATGTACAATCCGCATGTTCAATCCGCATGCATTTTTTTCTGCCAGGGAGATGCAGAAACGCTCAGGAAAAAATCCTGAGCATTTCTGCATCGTGGGCACATAGCCTCAGTTGGATTTCTTGCAGCTTGCTTGACACAGCTGCATAACCTTTTGGGTCACAATGCCACCCAATTCACCTGTATTATGCTGCGATGTAGCAGTGGCATAAAGAGATCTTTGTCTACACAATCTGTTGAGTAGCCCCAGCTTTATCCTCACCGAGAAAATTTCCTGCCGCTGAGTTGTGACCATCAGTTTTTTCTGCAGTAACGATCTATTGGTTACCCCCAAGTGCTGCAGCTAATCACTGGATTAAGTGGTGATGAGCCAACCGCGCCTCCAGCACCACTGAGGGTAGTCAAAACATCACCCTGCAGGACAGCTAACAAAGAGTAGTGGGGCCGTTTTTTAGCACATCCCATGATTTGTGTTTATTTTATAAAACTAAGCTCGGCCATTTTTGTGGGAACCCTTCCCCATCTAACCCTTCAATTGTTTCCATTTAGTCCACTGTGTTGAAGGACTGAATCTTCCAGATAATGTTGTTGTAGGTCTCCTGGTGGCTGTTCTGCTATAAGCTGGACCCAAATTCATCTGGTTCCAGACACAGTTATTGCCTTTCCAGGGATTGAAGCCTCTCACAACCATAACTACTTTCGCTCCTGGACAGGCTGATGTCTCTCACAAACCCTTGCAAACTCCTAAAACTGATTCCTTCCAAGGATGACAGCATGCTCAGCCAATGCAGCTTTAACCTACCCTACAAGTAGTCCCTTCCTGTGGCTAACCTATCCCAGTCTAACACAAACCCCTTGTCACTCACTCCAACCATGGTCTAGCTCACCGACCAGCCACTTATGGACATGCCCAGGCCAATTAATCACATAGACCAAAAACAGGTCTTCTGAATGTCATACGCTAGCCACCAGCACTCTGTCTATTGGTGCCAAATCGTTTTCTTTTATCAACTCCCGTTTTCTGCTTCTATCAGATTTGTGTTGCAGAGCTCCAGCATCACAACGCACGCATCCACACCACCATCAGGATTTGGTCCAACGCTGATGCTGTGTCTCCTGCTATAATCTGACAGCTAAGAAACCATAGTACTGGACATGGCAAATCTGCCGAATATAATGGCCACTCATCCGAGCAAGTAGGCCAACATGCATATATGCATGTGCATATAGCATGTACACTTCGTTTCTTCGATTACAAACAGATATTATTTTTATTGCTGTGCTAGTGACTCGCCCCCTGGACCGTGGGGTACCCAGAACCGGGCTTCTGTACGATGCTGGGGGTAGTAGTGGCAACCCGATCCCGTGGCTCAGGGTGGTCAGACCAAATTGTGGTAGTCTATTTATCAGTGTTTTGAATGTCCAACTACGCCACCCGTGGATTGCGGTCAGGGATAACCGCCGCTGCAAGGCAGACCGCTGAGGCTGGTGTTGGTGTGCAGCACAGGGGTAGGATAACTCCCCACGGGAAGAGTGTAGCCTCAGGGCAGTGTAGGTGGATGCTGGGGGTGATAGTGCAGGCCGCAATAGTAAGAGTTCAGAGTCCGCTTCAAACAGTCCAGGGTCTTTATTGTAGGTATTATTAATGACCCAACAGTAGTACCGGTTAGGAATGGGCCTGGGTGTCTGAGAGCATTTGGGCGAGCCCCACTGGTTAAGGTGAGTGTGTAGGCCTACCGTTCTCTCTATGCTCTTTCTGACTATTCCCCTCTTCGTGGTGTAATAGCCCATGTCCCTGAGCTGGCCGTGTACTTCTCGCCCGTATGGCTTGCAACTTGGGTTCCTTTTACCTTTGGCCTCTCTTGGCCTTGCTGGTCCCTTCTTTTGTGGCGGAGCCTCGGGGCTTCTTAGGCCAAAGGACATGAAATCCCTCGCGGGTTGGTTCTCTGCTGCTGGGCTTATAACCCTGACAGCCTCGGACCCCAATGTCCGGTAGATTGGTTCTCTGCCAGGACCGGCTCTCGCCGCCTCTGTCCCTGGCTCGCAGTCTCTCCTCTGCCTCACGGACTCCTCAGCTACAGCTGAACTGTCCCTCCTTCTCTGGGACTAGTCTCAGTCCTGAGCTAGGTCTTCCAGTTCTCTCTAACCCTGCCCCAGTTCCAGCTTTTATAGGGGCAGCCAGCTCCCCCCTACTGGCCTGGGACAGGAGGTGCTGTATGCTAATTGTCCCTAACCAGGGAACTTCACTCCTGCTCTCAGACACAGCCTTTATTATTTGTGGCATCCAGACCTGGGGTGACACACTAGGACCTATTCAGCCATAGTACTAGATGTAGTAGTAAAATCATCCTGACAGATTCACTAATTAAAAACATGCAGTTTTATGTGGTTAAAAGGGTTGTCCAATCTTCTGATAAAAGTTTGCAGTCACTCTGTGACTGCTGACCTCTGAATTCTAACAGTGTGCGCTGTGCCCAAGGTCAGGATTCTCAGTTGAGAATGAGAGGGGTTGGTGCCGTGACCCTAAGAATACGATTTGCATACTTACGGTCACAATCCAACTAGCTGTGCCTGGCTTATCTCAATACAAGTAAATTGAGAGAAGCGAGCATGTCTAGTAGGCATGTGACCGCATTTATACAAATTTCTTACTTGGGTTCAAGTGACTGCATTATAGCCTGCTCTCGGTGCTCTGAAGCTCTCCAGATGGCTGGATTTGGCCAGCTTCAGTCCCCTTGCGCTTCTCCCATGCTGCAAAAGCAAAGCTAGCGACCTTGGAGAGCGCTCAGTTCGGAGCAGTGTCATGAACATGCCGCTGATCCAATAGAAACAAAATCCGGCATTAGGCCTCTTTGCTAAAGCAAAAGCTGGTGCATTCCTATCACACCACTGACCTTAATGGCGGTCTTAAAAACGTTTTGGTGTTTGTTTGATAAAGGTCATGTTGACCAAAACGTCACGTTCTATGCACCATGATGGGCCTTTTATATTGAATAAATTTCACCTTCATTCATATTTTGGAGTGCCGGATTTAGTTTCTATTGTATTACCATGGGGTTAGACCCTATCCGAGCACCCGGAAGCCTAGGAATGATGTATTTTCTACCTATACTGTTCATGCCACTGATCAGTCAATCTTTAGGAGTGCACCGCCATAGGAAAACAGGAAGCTGGGAGCCGTGTGCTCCTGAAGAATAGAAGTTGAGACAACCCCATTAAGGAGAGAAAATGCTGTTTTACAGTAGTACATAAGTATTAGTATTTGTGTCCCTCGGCTTCCTCTTTCACTGATGTCGATGCGATTGTGGTGACATGACGTTGTTTAGCATTTTCATTTGCAATTTGCATTGTGCATTCGATAGCAGCTTTTCATCCAAATCACCAGCGAGGATCCAGATCTTATCTGCATATCAAAGGAAGTCAGTATATAATATATACAATGGGAGCTTTCCCCTAATAAGGAGTAGCAGATGTACATAGACTGCAGCGAATCTACACAAAGGAACCTAGAATTATTAATTAGAGGTATATGATACTGAGTGGTCTGTTGCATTTTTACCTAAAGCCACATTCACATGACCATATCTGTTTCTTTGCGGAAACTTCCATCTGCCATATACTTTTTTAACATAGACATGTAGACTTGAATGGTTGAGTCTAATCTGCAATAATTGATCAGGCTAGGACATGTACAAATGTCCACATGGATCCATTAACCCCTTCACCCCCGAGCCTGTTTTCACCTTCATGACCGGGCCAAATTTAACAATTCTGACCAGTGTCACCAGGTAACAACTCTGGAATGCTTCAATGGATTCCACTGATTCTAAGAATGTTTTTTCGTGACATATTGTACCTCATGATAGTGGTAAAATTTATTTGATATGACTTGCGTTTATTTGTGAAAAAATCGGAAATTTGGCAAAAATTTTGAAAATTCCGCAATTTTCAAATTTTTACTTTTTATGCCCTTAAATCAGAGAGATACAGTATGTCACACAAAATAGTTAATAAATAACATTTCCCACATGTCTACTTTACATCAGCACAATTTTGGAAACAATTTTTTTTATTTGGAAGTTATAAGGCTTAAAAGTTGACCAACGATTTCTAATTTTTCCAACCAAATTTACAAAATCTTTTTTTTAGGGACATCACATTTGAAGTGACTTTGAGAGGCCTTTATGACAGAAAATACCCAAAATTGACACCATTCTAAAAACTGCACCCCTCAAGGTGCTCAAAACCACATTCAAGAAGTTTATTAACCCTTCAGGTGCTTCACAGGAATATTTGGAATGTGGAAGAAAACAATGAACATTTAACATTTTTTCACAAAAATGTTATTTTAGACCCAATTTTTTTTATTTCGCAAGGGTAATAGGAAAAAATGGACCAAAAACTTTGCTGTGCAATTTCTCCTGAGAACGCTGATACCCCATTTGTGGGGGAAAACCAGTGTTTGGGCGCACGGCATGGCTCGGAAGGGAAGGAATGCCATTTGACTTTTTGAATGTAAAATATGCTGGAATAATTAGCGGGCGCCAAGTCGCATTTGGAGAGCCCCTTGTGTGCCTAAACAGTGGAAACCCCCCACAAGTGACCCCATTTTGGAAACTAGACCCATCAGAGAATTTATCTAAAAGTGTGGTGAGTACCTTGAATCCCCAAGTGCTTCACAGAAGTTTATAACGTAGAGCCGTGAAAATAAAAAAATCCCATTTTTCCCACAAAAATGATTTTAGCCCCATATTTTTTATTTTCAAAGGGGTAACAGGAGAAAATGGCCCCCTCATATGGTCAAAAACTACTTTTGATACACAGTGCAAAACTCAGAAGGGAAGAAGCACCATATTGGAGTTCAGATTTTACTGGACTGGTTTGAGGGTGCCATGTCAGATTGGCAGAGCCCCTGAGGCGCCAGAACAGCAGACCCCCCATAAGAGACCCCATTTTACAAACTGCAACTCTCAATGAGTTCATCTAGGGGTGCAGTGATCATGTTGACACCACAGAATTTTATACCATTGGGCAGTGAAGAAAAAAATAATTACATTTTTACCACCAAAAGTTTGTTTTAGCCCCAGATTTTTCATTTTTACACTGGGAAATGGGTAAAAATGGCACCATAATGTGTCCCACAATTTCTGCTGAATGTAAAAATACTCCATATGTGGCTGTACAGTACTACTTAGCCACTCGGAGAGACTCGGGAGGGACGGAGTGCTATTTTTTACCTCCTGGAGCGCAGATTTTCTAGAATAGTATGCTGACTCCATATACAGAGCACTTTAGTGCTAGAATAGCAGAATCCCCCCTCTAATGACCATATTTTGGAAATTATACCCCTTTAGGAATTTATTTATAGGTGTAGTGCCGATTTTGAGTCCATGGGTGTTTCTCAGAAGCAAGCAGCATTGCATGTTGCTGAGTGAAAATTGCAAACTGCTGTTGCAGTGACCAGTACGCTGTAGTGCCCAGTATGTTGTAGTAACCAGTACGTTGTGCCTTGCTCATGGTTCTGGAGACAGGCACCTGTAAATTAGGTGGGCTGTCATCGCTACAGAATTGCCAAACATTTGGACGCTAACTGCAGTTTAGGCACACTGTGAAGCTCAGAAGGGAGGGGAGGCATTTGGACTTGGGAGTACAGAATTTGCTGCATTTCTTTTGGGGGACGAGGAGTCATAGCACTTTTCCAGAGCTTTTGTGCTACCAGTAGTGTGGAAGCCCCCTATATTTCCGATAACAGATGATGGACCTGAGTGGGGACTTGCTTTTTTTGTGGATTGATTTGAAGCTTTTGTTAGGAACATTTTACATAACATTTTGGATCACATTTATCCGGCACTCTATGCTGAGCACTTATATCAGGGTTTCCATCTAAATCTCCGAATTACATGATTCATATGAAACCCCCGAGAGATCCATTCACTATAATGAGGCAGCAGAGTTACTCTGGACTCCGTCTGGCCTCTGTTCAGCAGTGTCCGTCTTGTCAGAAGAGCACAAAACTGTGGCCAAGGGCACTTTCATGCACGCCTAATAAAAAGACGGACACTGCTGTATCACAGGTCCTACGGCATCCACAGTGCCTCCATCTGCCTCAGTACATGGAATCTTCCACGGGGATTCCGTCTGATTAACGTATTTCAGAGATTTACACGGAAACAACTGTGCAGAGCGCAGGATAAATGTGAGCTTTACTGAAATTTTTGGGAGGCAGAATGAACAAATCAACAGCAGGTGAAGAATTGGTTTTATTTATTTTTTACGCCGTTCCTCATGCAGTATAAGTGATTAGATGACTTTACTCTTCGGGTCGGTACGATGCCAGATTTATATCGGGTTTTTATGATTGCCAGCTGTCACACACTAAAAGACACTTTTTATTGCAAAAAATAGTTTTTGCATCGTCATGTTTTGAGAGCTATAATTTTTCCATATTGGTCGACAGTCATGTGAGGGCTTGTTTTTTGCGGGATCAATTGACATTCATATTGGTACCATTTTCGGGCACGTGACATTTTTTGATCACTTTCTATTCTGATTTTTGGGAGGCAGAATGAAGAAAAACCAGCAATTCAAAAATTGTGTATTTTTTTTTTTATGCTGCTCCATGTGTGGTAAAATTGATAAGGCAGCTTTATTGTTTGGGTCAGTACATTTACAGTGATACCACATTTATATAGTTTTTTTTATGTTTTGGCGCCTTTACAAAATAAACCTATTTTATAGAAAAAATAATTATTTTTGCATCGTTTTATTCTGAGAGCTATAACTTTTTTATTTTTCCGCTAATGGAGCTGTATGGTGGCTTGTTTCTTGCAAGACAATATGACATTGTCAGCCATACAATTTTTATTTACATTAGTTTTTTTGATCGCATTTTATTCCACTTTTTGTTCGGCGGTATCATGATAAAGAATAATTTTTTGCCTCGATTTTTATTCATTGTTTTTACGGTGTTCACTGAAGGAGTTAACTAGTGGGACAGTTTTATAGGCCAGGTCGTTCCGGACGTGGCGATACCAAATATGTGTACTTTTTTTTTTCCATCATAAAAATATTTATTTATGGGTACAATATATATATAAATATATATATTTTTATTATTATTATTTTGTAATTTTTAAAAAAATATTTTTACAAGTTTTCTTTTAATTTTTTAAATTTTTTTAACACTTTTTACTTTTTCACTTTGTCCCACTATGGGACTTTCACTTTTTGCAGTCTGATTGCTTGTATAGCATAGGGATGCAGCAGCATTCCTATGCTATGCAAACTGTCAGCCTTGCACTGACAGGCAAACTTGTTAAATCATGCACTGTGCATGATGTATCAACTTTGCTAGCTCTGGTGACCCGGATGTCGTCATTATGACATCGAGTCACCATGGCAACGATCGGGGTCTCCGATTCAAGGGCAGAGGGGCTTTCTTCCCTCTGCCAGCTCCTCTGCCTGCATGCAGCATTTAGCAGGTTAAAGCGCCAGAAGCGGTGCTGGCACCGCTCCTGGCACTGAGTCCCAGGTGTCAGCTGTCAGAATCAGCGGTGGTGATAGCCTGCGCAAAGACTTTTGTGCACGGGCAATCGCCATGACCGATATATACTGCATTGGTTGGGAAGGAGCTAAAAGAAAAAATGAATTTCTAAATAATTATTTTAAATTGTATGGGTCCATGTGCCCTCCATGCCTGCTGATTACCTATTGCATCAGCCCCTGCAGTTTATGATTCTACAAACCTTGGAAGACAATATATGCAGGTTAATTGAACACTCGAACAATGATAAATTACCTCTTCCCACCTTCCCCCAATCCTGTGGAAGAATGCCCTGAATAAGAGCTGTGGAATACAAAAGGGGAATCTGCCTCTTTTCCAGTGAGACTCTACAGGACAGCAGCCAAGGAACCATGGCCCCAGCTAGTGGAATACAGATCTGCTCCACTGCATATCACTGAACCCACAAAGACATTTGGAGAACCCGGGTTGGGACAATTATGTCACCTGGCCACATACCTCACTGTACTCGGTCAGCTTCCTAAGCTTGCCACAGCTTCTGTGGGCGCCCGCCAAAAGCTGGGGGGAAGGAGACAACTTGCTGGGTAGTTGGCCCTGGATGCCCCAAAGTCGCAGATGTTCTAATCCCCGAAGAGCCAGCGGAAGTGTGAGACTCTGTCATTTGCAACATCTTGTGTATTTGCTGGGACTGTACTATATGTTATTGACTGCTGGTGATCCCATAAAGTATTGACAAACTGTGTTAACCTCACCCTGTGTTCTCTGAGTAGAATTCTGCCCACGGGGAAGGCGTGCTAGCATTCAGTGGCATGAGCCCTGGACCATGCGGTCTTTCTAAAGACAGACAGACCAGCAGATGAGAGCACCCACAGTCATGTCCGATTTTGGACTGCTGATTAGTGATGAGCAAGCATACTCGCAAGTACTCGGTACTCGCCTGAGCATCTCAGTACTCGAGATGCTCGGAGTTCGCTGAGTACTTGCAAGATGCTCGGGCGGATGCTTGGGTCCCATCCGTGCCTGTTTGGCGCTCTTTAGAGCGCCAATCAACATGCAGGGATTGCCTGCCACTAGTGATGAGCGAGCATACTCGCAAGTACTCGATACTCGCCAGAGCATCTCAGTACTTGAGATGCTCGGAGCTTGCCGAGTACTTGCGAGATGCTCGGGCGGATGCTCGGGTCCCCTCCCTGCATGTTTGGCGCTCTTTAGAGCGCCAATCTACATGCAGGGATTGCCTGCCACTCATTGTAATGCCACGGCCATGCTGGTTGTGGTATTACAGTGATTGGCTGGCCGCACAGCGTCATCAGGTCTATATCAGACCTGGCGCCGTTGTGCTCGTCACAGTCTCTCCAGAATCAGGCAGAGTAGGGAGAGGTGCTGCTGTGTCACGGAGAGATTTGCTTGTGTATTAGGTAGTGTAGGGAGAAAAACCGTACATTACACATATCCATCTTAACAAACAGTCCTTCTGAGGACTAATCCATCTGCAGAGATATCAGGCAGGCAGGGTGTATAGGCAGGCAGTGTATATAGCAGACTGCAGTGCATATAGCACAAGAGGCTCCATTCCAGTTCTGTCTGCTGCTGCTGTTAGATATTTCTATACAAAGGCCCAGGTCTCAGGGGCCAGGAATAATTTTTTTGGATCTTAATCCTCATTATTTGCTTAAAAAGCAATCCAGAGAACACCATTTTTCTGCGCCAGTTGCTTCTTGGCACTGTAGAATACAGCCGGGTCCTTTCCATATTACAACGCTAGAAATCCAGCTATTTAAAACTGTGTTTTCTCTGTCACATGGATCACATATACGTTTTCAGAAAATACTGCCATTTTTGGCCTCCATTCCAATTTTTTTTCACTGTGTCAGCGAAGTTTTTGACACCGGTTTGCTGTTCAAACTAGTTACCTACAGGCCAGGTATTTAAAACTGTTTTCTCCATCACACGGATCACATATACATTGTCAGAAAATACTGCCATTTCTGGCCTCCATTAAAAATTTCTTTCAGTGCGTCAGTGAAGCAATTCATACCAGTTTTCTGTTCAAACTAGCTACCTAAAGGCCAGGTATTTAAAACTCTGTTTTCTCCGTCACACGGATCACATATACGTTGTTAAAAAATACTGCCATTTCTGGCCTCCATTAAAAATTTCTTTCAGTGTGTCAGTGAAGCAATTCACACCAGTTTGCTATTCAAACTAGTTACCTACAGGCCAGGTATTTAAAACTGTGTTTTGTCCGTCACACAGATCACATATACGTTGTCAGAAAATACTGCCATTTCTGGCCTCCATTAAAAATGTTTTTCAGTGTATCAGTGAAGCAATTCACACCAGTTTGCTGTTCAAACTAGTTACCTACAGGCCAGGTATTTAAAACTCTGCTTTCTCCGTCACACGGATCACATATACGTTGTCAGAAAATACTGCCATTTCTGGCCTCCATTAAAAATTTCTTTCAGTGTGTCAGTGAAGGAATTCATACCAGTTTGCTGTTCAAACTAGCTATCTACAGGCCAGGTATTTAAAACTCTGTTTTCTCCGTCACACGGATCACATATAAGTTCGCTCCAAACTCAGTCATTTGTAGTGAGCGTGGAAGATACTGTCCTCCATTTAAAATGGGCAAGGCACGTGGCAAGGGACGGGGAACTGGACGTGATGGTGATGGTGCACGCAGAGGCCGAGGACAAGGCCATGGGCAAGCTAAAATTGTGCCACAACAAACACACACATCTTCTCGCCCGACCTTCCTGTCACAATTCCTAGGGGACCGCAGCACACCACTATTGAACCTAGAGCAGTGTCAAAAGGTTGTTGGTTGGATAGCGGATAATGCTTCCAGTCACTTAGCCACCACCACCCTGTCTTCCACACGGTCAAGTCTCAGTAGCCGTGAGTCTGGACCGCATATTCCTCATCCTGATCCTCCTTCCTCCCACCATGCCGAGTACCCAGAGACAACTGATCCCACACTTGGACACTCTGAAGAGCTGTTCACTTTTCCATTTATAGATTCGGGCCTCTTGCCCGGTCCACTTGAAGCAGGGCAAGAGGATCGCATGTAGTGATGCCCAAATATTTGAGCAGCCACGGTCACACGAAGGCGACGGTGGGAAAGTGTCACAAGAGGTGGACGATGATGAGACACAATTGCGAGAAAGTCAGGAGGAGGACCAGGGTGCGGAAGTGGAAGACGAGGTGGTGGATGATATAGAGACTGACCCAACCTGGCAGGAGGACATGCAGAGCGAGGAGAGCAGCACACAGGGGAAGGGAGGCAGAGCACCCCAACAGGCAGGAAGAAGCAGTGTGGTGGCCGCTGACAGAAGGAAGGCAACCGTTCCCCACAGCACCAACACAAAGGAAGTTGCCAGTAAAACTATTAGGTCTTCCCGAGTCTGGTTGTTTTTTAAAGACTCTGCCGATAACCCCAAAAAGGCCATTTGCACCACCTGCCAGGCCAGCATCAGTAGGGGTGGCAAAACGACCAGCCTGACCACCACCAGCATGATCAGGCACATGGCAGCAAAGCACCTGACTTTGTGGGCCGAACCCCAGGGTCCAGGAATAGTGTCTGCGGGTGGCACCATTGCTTCTTCCACTGTTGTGCATGCAAGCCAATCCCCTGTCCATGGTGCATGCGAAGATGCCTCCTGCCCTGCACCTGTCGTTGCACACTCTCAAGTAGCAGCATCAGGAAGCATTTCCACGTCCTTGTCCCAGCGCAGCGTTCAGTTGTCCATACCCCAGTTCTTGGAACGCAAGCGCAAATACGCAGCCAACTTCCCACAGGCCACACTACTAAATTCTCACATTTCACGACTGCTTGCCCTCGAAATGTTGCCTTTTAGGTTCGTGGAGACGGAAGCATTCTGCAACCTGATGGCGGCGGTCGTCCCTCGGTACTCTGCCCTCAGCCACCACAATTTCTCCCGGTGTGCTGTCCCCGCATTACACAAGCATGTGTCCCAAAACATTAGCCGTGCCCTCAACAACGCAGTTACCGGTAAAGTCCACTTAACCACGGATACGTGGACAAGTGCTTGTGGGCATGGACGGTACATCTCGCTAACGGCACATTGGGTTAACATAGTGGAAGCCGGGACCCAGTCGGACCTTGGGACGGAACATGTCCTCCCGACGCCAAGGATTGCGGGCCCTAGCTCAATCAGCGTTGCCCTCACGGTCTACAGCTCCTGCACCTCATCCTCCTCAGCCTCCTCCTCCTCTTCAGCTTCCATCTCTGAAATGACCACATCAGTCACAAGCTGGAAGCTCTGCAGCACTGCCTCGGCCAAGCGGCAAAAGGCTGTGCTGAAGCTAATATGCTTAGGTGACAAACCGCCAATGCTGAAGAGTTGTGGACAGCTCTGAAAGAGCAAGCAGATCTGTGGCTCACACCACTGAACCTACAGCCAGGCATGGTCGTGTGTGACAATGGCCGGAACCTGGTGGCAGCTCTGAGGCGAGGCGAGCTCACACACGTACCATGCCTGGCCCATGTGCTTAACCTCGTGGTTCAGCGGTTTCTCAAATCCTACCCAGAGCAGTCAGATCTGCTTGTTAAAGTACGCCGCCTGTGTGCCCATTTTAGAAAGTCATCTACAGCTTCCGCCGCCCTTGCCGTGTTTTAGCAGCGTTTGCAGCTTCCGGCTCACAGACTGGTGTGTGATGTCCCCACGAGTTGGAACTCTACACTGCAGATGTTGGGAAGGATTTGTGAGCAGAAGAGGGCAGTTGTTGAGCACCAGCATCAACAAGGCCGTCGGTATTCAGTTCAGACTCCACACATAAGACCTCAGGAGTGGACATGGATGTCAGCATATGTACCATCCTCCAAAACTTTGAGGACTCCACCAAGATGGTGAGCGGCGATGACGCCATAATTAGCGTCACCATCCCGCTTCTCTGTCTTCTGAAATGCTCTCTGCTCACAATCAAAGAGGATGCATTGCAGGCGGAGCACGATGAGATGGAGCAAGGAACCATACAGGGTGATTACACACAGCCCAGCCTCATCCCAACGTGGATTGGGTGACAATGAGGAAGAGGAGGAAGAAGGACAGGAGCTAGTTTCATGCGCTATAGACGATACTACCTGCACAGCTGTCATATCGTCTGTTCAGCGTGGATGGCCAGAGGACAGAGAGGAGGAGGAGGAGAGCATGGTCAGTCATCCTCTTTGTGAGGACACAGAAGTCTTGCCTGTTAATAGTCTGGCACGCATGGCTGAGTTTATGTTACGCTGCCTTTCCCATGACCCTCGCGTTCTCAAAATTTTGGGTGACAGTCATTACTGGTTGGTGACACTTCTAGACCCACGCTACAAGGAGAACTTTATATCTCTTATTCCTGAGGCGGACAGGTCTACAAAAATGTCGCAGTATCAGAAGGCCCTTGTTGCGGAACTATTAAAAAAATTCCCATCTGAAAACGCTGGTGGCAGAGGGCACACTTCATTGGGAAACCAAGGAGTACAGGCGAGAGAGACACAACTCCAATCCAGCAGAGGCAGGGGAACACTGTCAAAGTTCTTGGTGAGTTTTCTCAGCCCCTCCCATCGCACAGGCCCTGAGGCGTGGGGTACTATCACAAGGAGTGCAAAGTTTGGGAAGATGCTGAGGGAGTACCTTACCAACGTCCTCCGTGATTCCTCTGTGCCTTATAATTATTGGGTATCCAAGCTGGATACGTGGAATGAACTAACTCTCTATGCCTTGGAGGTCCTGGCCTGCCCTGCCGCCAGCGTTTTATCAGAGCGGGTTTTTAGTGCCGCTAGTGGAATTATAACTGATAAGCGCATCCGCCTGTCAACTCAAAATGCTGACAGGCTGACTCTTATAAAAATGAACAAGGGCTGGATTGGGCCAGACTTCTCAACACCACCGAATGATAGCAGCGTAACATAAACTCAAATCCAGTGCCTTTTCTTGGGAGGTGTATTCCGATGCACCTTTCAACACCCACATATGGGTATACGTTTCCTGATTTTGTCTATTTGTCCTCCTCCTTCTCCTCATCCTCCACCACCATATCACCAGGGTGACCGTGGTCCGTGATGTAACACCCACATAATTTTTGTAAAGGGTGTTTATGATGCCCGTAAAAAAATTTTTTTATACAGTATCTTCATGTATACCCCCCAGGGGTAAATGTTTGTCAGCCCATACACTTAGTGCATGGGCATTACAAGTATAGAAGGCTCGCTCTTTTCTAATGGGAACATTTTTTTATGAGGCCCTCCTCCACTTCCTAATAATGGGAACATTGTTTTCAGGAGGCCCTCTGACCTCCACGTCTCTTCCAAGAGTCATTGGAGTGCCTCCCAATTTTTGGCAGCCCTTGCATTCACTGCATAGGCCAACACTACGGGAGACCCACTTCCTAATAATGGGAATATTTTTTTATGAGGCCCTCTACGTCTCTTCCAAGGGGCATTGGAGTGCCTCCAAATTTTTGGCAACCCTTGCATTCACTGCATACGCAAACACAATGGGAGACCCACTTCCTAATAATGGGAACATTGTTTTCAGGAGGCCCTCTGACCTCCACGTCTCTTCCAAGGGGCATTTGAGTGCCTCCAAATTTTTGGCAACCCTTGCATTCACTACATAGGCAAACACAATGGGAGACCCACTTCCTAATAGTGGGAACATTGTTTTCAGGAGGCCCTCTGACCTCCAAGTCTCTTCCACGGGGCATTGGAGTGCCTCCAAATTTTTGGCAACCCTTGCATTCACTGCATAGGCAAACACAATGGGAGACCTACTTCCTAATAATGGGAATATTGTTTTCAGGAGGCCCTCATCTAAGTCTCTTCAAAGGGGTATTGGGGTGCATCCAAATTTTCAAATTGGTATTGGGGTGCATCCAAATTTTGGGCAGCCCTGCCACTCACTGCATATGCAATAGCAGTATAGGAGACCCTCTCTTTAGTAATGGGAACAATAAAACATGCCTGTTTTTCCAGCATTCCTCACATGTATTAAATCTGTCAAACAGTTGCAAATCATGTTCATGGAGCGACGAAAACTTAAAGCCCGAGCACGCTATAAATACTCGGTGCTCGGCCGAGTATACTCGGCGAAAGGGTTAACAAAACATACTCGCTCATCACTACTGCTGATCCTTTTGTTCACCCTCACATAAGCCGCTGTCTGTGGCGTCTGGTAGCTGCTCTCTCATAGATAAAACAGGAGTGTTCAGCAGAATGAGAGTTCCTGTGTATGGAAGAGTCGGGAGCTGTCTATTGCATATGAGGCCCCTTAAAAGCAATGCTGATAATCCCTCCAGAGTATGCAATCCAGTAGAGCATGGCACTATTTTTTTAGAGCTTGCAATGAACTTTATTTTCTAACTTAAAGTTCAATGGAGAAACATTTTTACAAAAACACCAGGTAAATGAGACAAATCATCAAACTGCCTCTGTCACCACATCACTGCTGTGGCTCCTCTACCTGCGGTAAAGAGCTACCAAGTGGCTATGAATATTTAAAGGAAGCCTATCGAGAGAACACTTTTCTTTCAATACAAGACATCTTCCCTGATACACGTGTCGCAAAGGTGGACATACAGTGGTGGCCAAAAGTATTGGCACCCCTGCAATTCTGTCAGATAATACTCAGTTTTTTGGTATTATTATCTTCATTTAATTTGTCTTCAATGAAAAAACACAAAAAGAATTGTCCTAAAGCCAAATTGGATATAATTCCACACCAAACCTAAAAAAGGGGGTGGACAAAAGTATTGGCACTGTTTGAAAAATCATGTGATGCTTCTCTAATTCGTGTAATTAACAGCACCTGTAA
Organism: Phyllobates terribilis; assembly: GCF_046119375.1. Classification (NCBI taxonomy): domain Eukaryota; kingdom Metazoa; phylum Chordata; class Amphibia; order Anura; family Dendrobatidae; genus Phyllobates; species Phyllobates terribilis. Next base: position 108,582,365 of record NW_027362765.1, read on the forward strand.
CTTACCTGTGCACCTAACAGGTGTTGGCAATAACTAAATCACACTTGCAGCCAGTTAACATGGATTAAAGTTGACTCAACCTCTGTCCTGTGTCCTTGTGTGTACCACATTGAGCATGGAGAAAAGAAAGAAGACCAAAGAACTGTCTGAGGACTTGAGAAACCAAATTGTGAGGAAGCATGAGCAATCTCAAGGCTACAAGTCCATCTCCAAAGACCTGAATGTTCCTGTGTCTTCCGTGCGCAGTGTCATCAAGAAGTTTAAAGCCCATGGCACTGTGGCTAACCTCCCTAGATGTGGACAGAAAAGAAAAATTGACGAGAGATTTCAACGCAAGATTGTGCGGATGGTGGATAAAGAACCTCGACTAACATCCAAACAAGTTCAAGCTGCCCTGCAGTCCGAGGGTACAACAGTGTCAACCCGTACTATCTGTCGGCGTCTGAATGAAAAGGGACTGTATGGTAGGATACCCAGGAAGACCCCACTTCTTACCCCGAGACATAAAAAAGCCAGGCTGGAGTTTGCCAAAATTTACCTGAGAAAGCCTAAAACATTTTGGAAGAATGTTCTCTGGTCAGATGGGACAAAAGTAGAGCTTTTTGGGAAAAAGCATCAACATAGAGTGTACAGGAAAAAAAAGAGGCATTCAAAGAAAAGAACACGGTCCCTACAGTCAAACATGGCGGAGGTTCCCTGATGTTTTGGGGTTGCTTTGCTACCTCTGGCACTGGACTGCTTGACCGTGTGCATGGCATTATGAAGTCTGAAGATTACCAACAAATTTTGCAGCATAATGTAGGGCCCAGTGTGAGAAAGCTGGGTCTCCCTCAGAGGTCATGGGTCTTCCAGCAGGACAATGACCCAAAACACACTTCCAAAAGCACTATAAAATGGTTTGAGAGAAAGCACTGGAGACTTCTAAGGTTGCCAGCAATGAGTCCAGACCGGAATCCCATAGAACACCTGTGAAGAGATCTCAAAATGGCAGTTTGGAGAAGGCACCCTTCAAATATCAGGGACCTGGAGCAGTTTGCCAAAGAAGAATGGTCTACAATTCCAGCAGAGCATTGTAAGAAACTCATTGATAGTTATTGGAAGCGGTTGTTTGCAGTTATTTTGGCTAAAGGTTGTGCAACCAAGTATTAGGCTGAGAGTGCCAATACATTTGTCTGGCCCATTTTTGGAGTTTTGTGTGAAATGATTAATGATTTGATTTTTGCTTCATTCTCTTTTGTGTTTTTTCCTTGCAAGCAAATTAAATGAAGATAATAATACCAAAGAATTTGTGATTGCAATCATTTTCAGGAAGAAACTGAGTATTATCTCACAGAATTGCAGGGGTGCCAATACTTTTGGCCACCACTGTATCATTGGTGCAACCTGTGCAGGGTCCCAAGAGGTAAAGCAGATGGAATTGTGCATTATGATTTGCTATAGGATGGCAAAGGGCCCATATATTGTTCTTGCACAAGAGGTCCTTTCTGTCTGTGTTTGCCAGTGCTATCTCGCATCCACCACTTGCGACAGCAGGTTTAGACCACGGACGTTTTTTGCTGTCCATGCTATGGGGCGTCAGCGAAGGGTTGGCATAAGGAAATATGTCTAGAACATCTAGTGAGCTGTGGAAAGTTTACTCTGTCATTGCACCATTTTAATACATTTGGCTCAGTTTATACAATTTTACCAACTCTTGTGTTTTCTTTTTATTGGTGAATTTCCCTAATTGTTTCATATGGAGGAGACAATTATCGAGCAAATATGCAGTCTGTTCAGCCATTAAGTTTCGTTTTTCATGGCGGAAAGTTGAGCAAGTGACCAACTGAAGGCCCCCGGTCTGTCCCTAATATACAACCTCCCATCTCTGCAGTTTTTTTCCCTCCTCCCGCAGCCATAGTGCCAGTAAATAAAAGCAGCGGCTGATAACGTGGAACGACCAGAGTGCTTATGTCTGCCCTGAGAGATCGTTTACATCAGCCCCGCGATCAAAGAGCGGCGCAGATAGAATTTGTCATGGGGGATTTCCTTACAAAAGAATTACAGTAGAGAAATGGCCAAATCGATAGCATAGATTTTCACTGCAGGGGCTTATAGTCCAATTGCTGCTCGACGTACACACACAGATAAGAGGGCACGACGGCCACTTTGGCAGGCAGCTGATTCAGCACCCGGACTGTCAGGTATTTATAGCGAAAATGTTACAGAATTATCACCTTGCAGTGCCCAGGCTCTTGTTAGCTCCTGATTGCCTTCCTTTATGGGGCCGCTAAATGCAGGTGAATGGTGAAAAAAATGATACCTTTCAGCCTGTCAAAATACCACAAAACTGCAGACCTAAATCTGCTCTCCCCCAACCATTAAATGGGTAACAACCTTCTATATATCACAGCTCAGACACCGCACAGCTGGAATTTACCAGCTCTGCTCCACTTAAAGGAGAACGATCAGCAAGATTAGATAGATAAATATGGGAGGGTGACAATCAGTCGTAGCAAGATACATTACATCTAGTCTGGTAGATTGGCTTTGTAGGATAGGACTGTTAGTAATGGTCCTCCCAAACTTATGCCCTAGACATCCCCAGTGACGGCCTTCCATTAAGAGCATGTGCAGACGACCGTACGTTCAGTCTGAGCACAATCCGCCGAAAAATCGGATTGCACTCCGAGAAATTTATTCTATGGGGCCGTGCACATGTCCGATTTGGCGGAATGTACAATTTGAATCCGATTCGGATTGCATACAACCATTCAAGTCAATGTGTCTGTGGGAAACATCGGACTGCATTCGGCTGACATCTGAGTGCAATCCGATTTTCACATACTGACAAAATGGAGAAGAAGATGAATTGTTTTTTCCATCTTCTTTTCACTGGAGAAAATCGGATCACACTATGATTGTGATTAGCTTAATCAGCCCGATTCTCTCAAATGAGAGAAAATACAGTCGTATGACCCTAGCCTAAATATCAGCAATGTCTTTTTTCCTGTACCATGCTAGATAATAGTGATGATACAGACAACCCATGGGAATTTAAATGTATGGACACATCTGTATTAACAAAGGGAGATTTTTTTTGCAAATACGCTTAACCTGCACCACAGATGAGGTGTGGACTTAGACTCTTCTATGAATAGCAAAATATTAGTTTTTTTAGCTATTTTGCTCAATTATTTAGCACCATCATATTCCACAGCACTCTACAGATATCATCCTCACTGTCCCCACTGGGGCTCACAATATAAATTCCCTATCAGTATGTCTTTGGAGTGTGGGAGGAAACCAGAGAACCTGGAAAAAACCCACACAAGCACAGGGAGAACATACAAACTCCTTGCAGATGTTGTCCTTGGTGGGATTTAAACATAAATCCCCTGTGGAAAACTTCAGCTTTCCATGGTCATTTATGTGGTCCAATGAAATACACCAAGATTTCCACATCAAACAGGTTCCAGGTAAAAGACAAGCACATGGGTCCACGAGGTGGTACCCAGTACTTAGAACACAATCTACACTCATTGCCTCAATCACACCCATCCTCAAAAAGCCATCCCTTGACCCATCCTCTCTGACTAGCTATCGCCCCATATCACTTCTCCCTTACGCCTTAAAACTACTGGAACAACACGTCCATTCTGAACTGTCCTCCCACCTGTCCTTCTGCTCCCTTCTTGACCGCTTACAATCTGGCTTCCGACCGCATCACTCCACTGAAACTGCCCTGACTAAAGTCACCAACGACCTACTAACTGCCAAATCCAATCGACACTACTCTATCCTTCTCCTCCTGGACCTGTCATCTGCCTTTGACACAGTGGACCATTCCCTCTTACTACAGACTCTCTCATCTCTTGGCATCAAAGACTTGGCCCTATCTTGGATCTCCTCATATTTAACAGACAGGACATTCAGTGTCTCCGGATCCGCACATTACTCAACCACAAATCTGCAAAAACACTAGTGCACGCCCTTATCATCTCCCGCCTCGACTACTGCAACCTCCTGCTCTGTGGCCTCAATTTTACCACTCTCGCATCCCTCCAATCTATCCTAAACTCTGCTGCCCGACTAATCCCCTTGTCCCCCCGCTATTCCCTGGCCTCTCCTCTCTGTCAATCTCTTCACTGGCTTCCCATTGCCCAGAGACTCCTGTTCAAAACCCTAACCATGGCATACAAAGCCATCCACAACCTGTCTCCTCCATATATCTCTGACCTAGTCTCCCGGTACTTACCTGCACGCAACCTCCGATCCTCACAAGATCTCCTTCTCTACTCCCCTCTGATCTCCTCCTCCCACAATCGCATACAAGATTTCTCCCTTGCATCCCCCCCTTCTCTGAAACGCTGTACCCCAACACATCAGACTCTCGCCTACCGTGGAAACTTTCAAAAGGAACCTGAAGACCCACCACTTCCGACAAGCCTACAACCTGCAGTAACCCTCGCTCCTCAGTACTGCTGCACGACCATGTTGAGCTCCAACTTAAGCAGGGCCATCCCGACCGGAATTTGTACCCCGGTGACCGTGTCACCTATACTAGACACCACGGGGAACGTGGGTGGTATGCCCTCCAGGTATACCACGTCGTCGAGGAGGAAAAGGACATGCCCCCGCAGTTCATGGCTGATGACCCGGCTGGGTCAGCCAGCAAGAATCAGAAAGACCCCACTACTAGGTACCAGTAAGTGAAACTGAACATTGTAAATAAGTTGCCCATAAGGGTACAAACAGAAAATTTTGTGTGCATAATTACCCGTCAGGGTATACAGACTTCAGGCTGAGGACTGTAAGCAGCCAAGGACTGACTTTGTATATAGTTTGCACTTCTTAAAGTGCCCTCTATTGGTTTTATATTGCAACCGAACATCTCAGAACAAAAACCCGTTTGGCGTGGCCGAAGACGTGGTCCAGCACCAGGATCACTTAAGCCCTGCAGCCACGCCCAGGGCCTACGTTGAGGGTTTTCGGATGGGTCCCTCATGCTGCTTGATTGGCACCTTTACCAGTGAGATGGACACCCTGTTTGGGATCTTACTGCAAGATGTGTGAGAAAATGTATATATGCCAGTGAAAAGTTTTATACTGTTTGTAATAATGGTAACCTGTAACGTTTAAAGAAAAGTGCCTCCCATAAAGGGAAGAAATGTTTTGTTTATAATCTTATATGCGAATGCATTCTAAAAAAAATTATATGTCTAAATGCCATGTTTTTGCTCAGTTCCAGCCCACGGACGTGCTGTGTTTTACCAGGGGGGAGTGTGGCGCCCCTGAGGGTTCAGTCGCCACAAAGGTACTGCACCTCACCCAGAGGTGTGGTGCCTCCTTCTCTCAGGTGAGGAGGGAGTGCTGCCCGGAACCCCAACACCCACATTCAACATTACACTACTCCAGGCTGGCTGGAAGGGCAAGATGCACTGTGTCTCCTGCTGAGCCCTGCCCCTAGCTGGAGTGGGGGGGGGACCAAAGAAGGGGGAACCAGTAGTGGGTGTGGGTGGAGGATGCAGAGCAGGGGAGCACCATAATAGGAGGTATATAAAGGGAAGCCATCTTAGGGTGGCAGGTCAGGTCAGTGAGGACAGTCAGTCAGTGAGTAGTAAGGGGAGCAGAGTCTCTTCAGGAGCTCTGCTCCACAAGTGGGCCTAGTGGTAGAGGCCCAGGAGGGGAGCAGAGGAGAAAGGCTCCGTTTTACAGAAGGGATCCCAGGGGGTACGGTGAGTGCAGGACGGCACCCGTACGCCCCGAAACTGCCAGGTGTCAGAGGGATCAGGCTGCAAGAAGGGGACCGGCCCCTGGACCAGCCGTGTTACTCCAGGTCTCGGCTGGAAAAACCGGAGGCTTTTGCACTTCCATGGTGCAGTTGCCACAGTCTCACCCTAGTCACCGTGAAGGGCATCAAGTAGGTTCGGGAACTCCAGGTTGCCCAGAAGGACTTCAGAGCACCCGATCGGGACTGTGTGTGGGAAGCGCAGGGCAGGAGGGAGAAGACCTAGCGTGAGAAGTCGGTCTGGTAAGGAACATAAAGAAAGCGGGGTTCCGTCAAGCGCTCCTGACACATCTGAGGAAGAGCTGAACCCCTGGTCTGGTAGATGAAGTGCGACGCGGAGGCGGACACCCGTACAGTGTAACTGAGAACCTTGAACAAGAACTGTGAGTAAAACTCGGATGACTGCACTGCATTGCCTCCGTCAGTTATTTCAGCTGCGCCATCCCGACTGCACTACAAGCCCCAGCATCACCACCCACCATCAAACTCTACACTGCCCTGAGGCCCGCTCCACCTGTGGGGAGCTGTTCCATCCTAGCTGCCTATCAACTGCCTCAGAGGTCTGCAGCAGCGCTGGTACAAATTACCAGAAACCACAGGTGGCGTCATGATCAAACTACAAATCCCATATAAACTATCCCCTTTTTGTTGACCGCCCTGGGCCACGGACCGGGCCAGCCACTGTGACATATTCTCCCCCAGCATCCATAGGCCCAGACACCGAGTACCCCACTGCCCTGGGGGGCGCGTCAACCAGCTCTATCCTCACCTACTGTATCCTCACCTATCCCTGTAGATTGTGAGCCCTTGCGGTCCTCACTCCTCCTGTACCAGTCGCCGACTTGTATTGTTCAAAATTTATTGTAATTGTTTGTGCTATGTAAATCCATTTCAGATGTAAAGCTCCATGGAATGAATGATGCTATAATAATAATAATAAATAATAATAATTAGTTACAAGCAATTAAGCCACATAAATGCAAATACAATTGTTTGCATTCATATATACTACTTAAAAACCTATAACGATGACTACAAAAAATTTTTTATAGAAATTTGTTATTTTATTATATCGCACGATAACTACACAATAATATAAAAATCATTAAAAAAGCGGTTCGATCATCCATTAGTGAGTAAAGAGATATTAACTGAATTGGTAAAAATCTGCAATTTACAGAGATTTGGCACAGTAGTCTAACATTTAATAGACTATATGTGGTGCCAACAAGAATGCCTAAGTGACATATACAGTGCCTACAAGTAGTATTCAACCCCCTGCAGATTTAGCTGGTTGACACATGCGGAATTAACTTGGCATTGTGACATTTGTACTGTAGATCAGCCTGGAAGTGGGAAATGCACTGCAGCAAATTTTTTTTTTTTTTTTTTTAAACGTAAAAAGTTAATTCAGAGTGTCATTTATTATTCAACCCCTCAAACCACAAGAATTCTGTTTGGTCCCCCTAAAGTATTAAGAAGTAGTTCAGGCACCAAGAATAATGAACTTCACATGTGTGGATTAAAGATCTCTTTTGCCAGCCTTTTCTGACTATTTAAGACCCTCCCCAAACTTGTGAACAGCACTCAGACATGGTCAACATGGGAAAGACAAAGGAGCATTCCAAGGCCATCAGAGACAAGATCGTGGAGGGTCAAAAGGCTGGCAAGGGGTACAAAACCCTTTCCAAGGAGTTGGGCCTACCTGTCTCCACTGTTGGGAGCATCATCCGTAAGTGGAAGGCTTATGGAACTACTGTTAGCCTTCCACGGCCAGGACAGCCTTTGAAAGTGTCCTCCCGTGCCGAGGCCAGGCTTGTCCGAAGAGTCAAGGCTAACCCAAGGACAACAAGGAAGGAGCTCCGGGAAGATCTCATGGCAGTGGGGACATTGGTTTCAGTCAATACCATAAGTAACGTACTCCACCGCAATGGTCTCCGTTCCAGACGAGCCCGTAAGGTACCTTTACTTTCAAAGCGTCATGTCAAGGCTCGTCTACAGTTTGCTCATGATCACTTGGAGGACTCTGAGACAGACTGGTTCAAGGTTCTATGGTCTGATGAGACCAAGATCGAGATCTTTGGTGCCAACCACACACGTGACGTTTGGAGACTGGATGGCACTGCATACGACCCCAAGAATACCATCCCTACAGTCAAGCATGGTGGTGGCAGCATCATGCTGTGGGGCTGTTTCTCTGCCAAGGGGCCTGGGCATCTGGTCCGCATCCATGGGAAGATGGATAGCACGGCCTACCTGGAGATTTTGGCCAAGAACATCCACTCCTCCATCAAGGATCTTAAGATGGGTCGTAATTTCATCTTCCAACAAGACAACGACCCAAAGCACACAGCCAAGAAAACCAAGGCCTGGTTCAATAGGGAAAGTCAAGTCAAGGTGTTGGAGTGGCCTAGTCAGTCTCCTGACCTTAACCCAATTGAAAACTTGTGGAAGAAGCTCAAGAATAAAGTCCACATGAGACACCCAAAGAACCTAGATAACTTGGAGAAGATCTGCATGGAGGAGTGGGCCAAGATAACTCCACAGACCTGTGCCGGCCTGATCAGGTCTTATAAAAGACGATTATTAGCTGTAATTGCAAACAAGGGTTATTCCACAAAATATTAAACATAGGGGTTGTATAATAATTGACCCACACTTTTATGTTTAAAATTTAATAAAATTCAACTGAGCAACATAACTTTTTGGTTTGTAAGATTTATGCTTCTGTTCATAAAACCTACTCTCGTTTGCAGTTTGAAGGCTCTAACTTATTTGCATCTTATCAAACCAGCTAAATCTGCAGGGGGTTGAATACTACTTGTAGGCACTGTATACTAACAATAAAGTCAAAACAAATGTGCATAGTTCTGGCTAATCCATGTGGTTGCATGTATATGTAACACTATGCAGGTGTCCATGTAAAGTACTAGAGTACAAGAGCATACAAGCTCATATCCTGGTAAGGTGTACAGTGCTAGATAGGAAAAAATATGCTGAGTATTAAGTACATAGCAAAACTATGGCTATAAGTTAAGTATAGGAGTAAAACCAATTCAGAGTGATGGCGTAAACAATTCAACGCCTGACGTGTGTTTCGCCTCTGCTTCTTCCAAGGGTTCACACCAAAGTTCACCTTAATTTTGATGTTACAGTGGTCATAAATCAACAAAAATGAGTTCATAAAAAGACAGATAAAAGAGATGCAAACTCTCCCTTAGAAGAGCTCACTGACAGATTCTCAGTTAACTCATACTATAAGGTGTTGATGTCCGTTATAGAACTCTGATCACAGACATATGGACAAGCAGTTGCACAGCAGGACACAGTTTTTTGGAGACCTTGCAGTATAAAGTTAAGTCTGTGTGCCACCTCACGGTGCATGCCATGCATAATGCCACATTTGTTTTCTGAGAAATAGAAAATACAGTAAGAGCCCATAGAAAGTCTTTGGGTGTCCTATAATGTCCGTTTACATCTCAGATGCGATGCTGAGATGTAATATTGCCGTGTGCATGACACCTTAGCTTAGTATGGTCATCTTGATATTTTAGGAGTAGGTTCTAGCATCTTCTGTGTGTTCTGTACATGATCCAAATAAACTGCTCAGGTCTGATTATAAAAAAGTCTTCTATTCACTGACAGCAAGCAGACATATTGAGGATAGTGAAAAATTGCTACTTAAAGATTGTTAGAAAGTTGCAGAACTTTCATTATACACTGATGAACCTTCGTTTACTAGTATTACTAGCTGAATTTAGATCCGGACATAACTTTTAAGTCAGGCTGCAAAAGAGAAGAAGAATCCATCATGATAAAACCCTATGAACATTTGTCTTCTAGTCGCATATTTTAGATGCTAAAAACAAATGAATGCCAGCAAAATGGTGGTGGAGATAGAAGCATTGAGCTTGAGGAATGTCTCAGCCTTTGTAGAATAAACTGTGTCTTTCCTGTGCTGTGCCTGTGACATATAGCGTATACCTTCCATATTCATATGGATGAGGAGATCCTTTGATCTATTTTAGATAAGACACTGCAGGATCTGCTCCTGGATACTTTTTGTCTCTTATGTGTCCTATATTTGGGATTTTGCCGTTATGATATTTACCTTTTTTTTTTTTGTTCGGAGGAACTCTGGCTTCAGATGAAGGTGAAAAGAGCAGAGTCGAGACAGACCCTTTTATGTGCATTGTAACCTGCTAGATTTAGGTTTGATGGACAGATTTGTACATCTCTATGATATTTATAAGCAGAATGTCTGAAATTAGAGTGAACCTCTTGTCTTCTCTTCTACTTAAGCTTCTTTCACACACAGTTTTTTGTTGTTTTTTGCAATTTGCCATAAAAACGGCATGATTTTCCATTTATTAAAAGCATTATGTGGGTGATGTTTTTATTAATTCAGACATTGTTGTTTTCATGTGTTGTTGTCCTACAGTAAAATGTTCTAAAAGAAAAAATGCCAAACCTATGGTATGCTTAGAAAAAAAAGCCAAGATACTTAAAAAACTGACAAAAAGTGTGCAAAAAATGCTTTAAAAAATCCCTCTGTTTGTAGTGCATTTAATATTCCACTATAAATTCTCAATCATTTGTCCACAAAACTCACAAACTCCAAAAAAGGCACCAGAAAATAACACCACAAAAAAACTCAAAGAAGTTTTTCACTTTCAGATTTTGGCACATATTTGTACCAAAATCCATGTATTAACCACCCGCAATGACAAATCTGTGTTCATACAGCCACCTACAAGTGTTCATTTATTGAACACTAAATATATTACCTGAATATGAAAAAAAAATTCTGAGAAATTTGAATTTATTAGTTTTCAAGGTAATCCTCTTTCATGTCAAGACACTTATTCCAGTTTGCCTTCAGTCAGGGCCAGTTTTAGACAAAATGGGGCCCTAGGCAAAAGTTTAAAGTGGGGCCCCAAATGCTCACATATTGCACCATCTCACACAGAAACATTTCAGTTGTATTTATAATGCACACCCCATAGTCCTCAATATTGTATAATGCACACCCTATAGTCCTCAATATTGTATAATGCACACCCTATAGTCCTCAATATTGTATAATGCACACCCTATAGTCCTCCATATTGTATAATGCACAGCCCATAATCCTTCATATAGTATAATGCACATCCCATAGTCCTTCATATAGTATAACGCACTCTCAATAGTCCTTCATATAGTATAATGTACTCTCCAGTAGTCCTTCATAGAGTATAATGCACTTCATAGTCCTTCATATGGTATAATGCAGCCACCTCCCAGAGTATAATGCAGCCACCTCCCAAAGTATAATGCAGCCACCACCCAGAGTATAATGCAGCCACCTCCCAGAGTATAATGCAGCCACCCCATAGAGTATAATGCTGCCACCCCATAGATGCCGATACAGTTGAATGCGCGATGCGGAAAAAGGGGGTCAGCGCTGCCGTCCCCCTGACTCATGGGCAGCCTGCTACTGGTTGGGGGCCCCTGGAGGAAAGGTGGCCCTAGGCAGAAGCATAGTCTGCCTGCCTCTAACGCCGGTCCTGCCTCCAGTGATCGAATACCCTCAGAATAGGAGACTTCTTCTGCTGCAAGAACTCTGTTACTGCCTCTTTGACTGCATTATCTTCAGGAAGTTGTTGCCCACACAGAAATTTCTTCAGATTCTGAAATAGAAAGTAATCACTGGGAGCCAGATCTGGACTGTAGGGTGGATGGTTAAGATCCATGAAGCCGCATACCCTAATAGCAACTTGCGATTTGTGAGACTTGTGAGCTGGCACATTGTGGTGAAGCAGCAACACACCAGCTGGCACCTTCCCACAGCGTTTCTCTTTGATTGCCCTACATAATTGTTACACGCACGCCGCTAGGTTCAGATAGGGCGAGACGGGTTTCATGAAATCTTTGGAATCCTGGGGGAACCGTTACTCAGAGCAACCATAGGCTGCAGCTTCTCTCAGGCACACGATAGATTCAATTGCTGACCAGACACATCTGACAAGAGTATTTTTCAACAGTTTAACAGTGGAATTTAATGTGAAGCATGGCCAGTGCAATTCAGTGATATTACAGCAACAATCTTCATTACAGTACAGTCTGAGTTTCTTGAGCAACCAGCTTCAGTAACAATATAGTAGTTTCTTCCTAAGGCACAGTATTACAGTCTCTTCAGTAGCATAATTCAGCATAGATTAGATCTCTTAGCAGCACACTTCTTTGCATATGTGTCACCCTGGCCTGGATGCCACAAATATAATAAAGCTGTGTCTGAGAGCAAGGGGGAGGTCTTCTAGTCAAGGACCATTAGCATGCAGCACCTCCTGTCCCAGACCAGTAGGGGGAGCCGGCTGCCCCTATAAAAGCTGGAGCTGGGGGCAGGGTTAGGGAGAACTGGACAACCTGTCTCTGGATAGAGAAGTGTCCCAGAGCAGGGACAGACAGTTGTGTTGCAGCCTAAGAGGACGTGTGGCAGTAGGAGAGCAACGAGCCAGGGACAAGAGGTGAAGTGCGCCTGTCCTGACAGACGAAGAGACTAATCTACCAGACTTTGGTGTCTGAGGCTGTGAGGATTCCACGTCCTACAGCAGATAACCAGTCCGCAGGGGACTGTATGTTCCTTGGCCTAAGAAGCCCGGAGGCTCCGCCATAGCAGAAGGGACCAGCAAAGCCGTACCAGGCCGGGAGTAGAAAGGGACCCAAGTTGCAAGCCATAAGGGCGAGAGGACACGGCGAGCTCGGGAACGTGGGCTGTTACACTACAAGGAGGGAAATAGCCAGAAGGAGCACAGAGAGCACGGTAGGCCTACACCCTCACCCTGACCAGGGCAAGCCTCCCACTTGCTCTCAGACATCCAGGCCCCCTCCTAGCCGGGCCTGTTTCTGGGTCATATTACCTGTTCTAATAAAGACCCTGAACTGTTTAAGAGGCCTCCGTTTCCTGGCTATCGCGGTCGGAATCATCTCCTCCATCATCCATTATATATTCTGCCCTGGGGCCATACTCCTCCCGTGGGGAGTTGAACTATTCAGTGCTGCACATTTATATCAGCCCCAGCGGTCTGCACTGCAGCGGCGGTTAGCCCTGACTGCAATCCACGGGTGGCGTAGTCGGACATTACCTACAGCACATAGCAGACTACCACTGGTCTGACCACCATGAGCCACGGGACCGGGTCGCCACCACTACTCCCAGCATTGCCCTGAAGTCCAGTTCCGAGTGCCCCATGGCCAAGGGGGTGAGTCACATACACAACCACAGGCTTTTCCTTCACAAGGACACAACAGTACACAGCATTCTTTATCCTGCATGGAGATGGAGGGGGGGGGGGTATGATGAGTTAGATGATCCCTGTGAGACAATCCCTTCCAGTCCTTATCTTGCTGCCCAATAATACTCTGCACTGTTAGTTCAGGGAGTTTATCTGACCTGTGTTTAGTTTCTCTCCTGATCTGAATCCTGTTCAGTTGCCTTCTGTCAGATCCAGATAACACACCACCTTTGTCTTCGGCCTCAGCCAGACTACAATAACAAGTTCCCCACAATCCCCCTGGGGCTCTGCTAAAACACTCCCTGTCTCCTGTGACTGTGTTAACACCTCTAGTTGATGGATGCTTCTGAGCACAACACTTCCTGTCTCTTGTGACTGTGTTAACTCTTATAGTTGTTGGATGCTTTTGAAGTAACAGCACTACTTCTGCATGTCACATAATACCTTCATTGTTGAAGCATAGGTGTCTCCAGTAATTGTTGCCTTGTATGGCATGAATTCTAGTAATAATACGCCTTCTGTATCCCAAAAAATTGTTGCCATGATCTTTTCAGCTGACTGCTGAGCACAAAATTCCTTTGGAGTTGGTGACCCCTTGTGCTTTCGTAGCATGGACTCTTGTTTGGTCTCAAGATCATGATGGTCGACCCATGTTTTTTCACCCGTAATAATTTGAGAATAGAAGTCTCCTGGATTTTACTTTCAGTATATCTAAATTCTCTTGGCTGAATTGTTGGTGACATGTTTTTTGCTCAGGTGTTAACATTTATGGCACCCACCGGAAACTGACCTTTGACATTATCAAAACATCATGAATGATACTGGAAACCGTGCCAACTGAAATGCCTAATTCATGAGCTATAACACAGACTTTGACCTGACGGTCCTCCAAATTCATGGCCTCCACTTTACGGCACATTTCCACTGAAAATGCTTCGACAGGTTGCCCTGAACAGATGTCATCTTCAATTGATTCCTTACCTCATTTAAACTGCTTGGCCCAAACTTTTCTTGGTAGTAGGAAGGTGCATCATCACCATACATAGCAATCATCTTTTCTTGGATTTCTTTAGGCTTCTTTTCTCCTTTTGTAAGGAATTCACTCACGAAACGAAACTCCAAATTCTTCACTTTTTTTGTAGAACCGCACTGTACTGCACTTGCCGTCCCATCACTTTCAGTCAGACTGAACTTCTACTGTGTCTGTTGTTTGTCCATGCATGTCATAGAAAAGCTCAGCTCCCTAATAGTGATGAGCGAGCGTGCTCAGATATTGTGTTATCCGAGCATGCTTGGGTGTTACCTGAGTATCTTGGGCGTGCTCGAGCAATATGTTCAAGTACTCGTGGCTACATGTTTCGCGGCTGTACAAGTCTTTATACCCTTACGGATCACTAAATGAACACATTATTTTCAGTTCACACAATAAATAACAGTAGACAATACCCAACTGGGTAACTATTTACACTGTACGCATTTTGTACCTTATTCCCTATACCTGGCAGGGATTTGGCCTTGTGTGCTGCGTGTGGACCTTCGTAGCACTGGGGTGATACTGGTGTCTGTGCATGCACTATCCGCTAACCTATCAGATCTACGTGCGGGTAAATTATAAAACTGCCTCAATCTCTCTATAGGACTGGCAAGTACACTGTTTGCTGGGCCTTCAGGCTCTGCTTCAACTGGTGATCCTCCTCTTACTGGGGACTCTTCCTGTTCCTGAGCAGGTTCTTCTAGGGCGCTCACAGGTTCTTCTTGTGGTGGAGGCTCTTCTGGTGGTTGACAGAAGTGTATCACTGGTATAATAACTGCTCCATCGAGTTGAGGCCAGTCTGCTGGGAAGTCTCCTAGAACTGTATGAATTACATCTTCTTTGTGTTTTTCTGGTATTATAAGAGGTACTTCTTCCTCCTGTGTCTTCAGTAGACCTGGGCACAATTTCAAGTGGTCTCTTGAGACTGTTGCAGTTGTCTTACCTCCATCCTTGCTGATCAGGCAGGTTTTAGTGTTGTCAAATCTGGAATTTAACATGGTGTAGGGCTCTCTTTCCCACTGGTCATTCAGCTTGTGACCTCTTCTTTTCCGCTTTAGCACTATTTCTCCGGGTGCCAAGGGATCTGCTGGTGCATGCTTGTTATACTGATCTTCTTGTCTTTCCCTTACTTTGTTGAGGCTGTCTTCAACACAGGCCTGTACTTTCCTGTACTGCTCTTGCTGACTTGTGTCCCAGTCTTCAGTGGACGTATCTGCAGCAGGTTCTACCACTCCGAGCTCCAGGTCGATGGGCAATTTTCCAGGTCTTGCTCTCATGAGGTACGCTGGGGTACAGTTAGTAGAACTCACAGGTATGTGGTTATACAGATTCACCAGGTCAGGTAGCTTTTCCGGCCACTGGTTCCTCTCTTCCAAAGGTAGGGTTTTTAGCAGGTCAATGACGATGTTCTTCATTTTCTCGCACATACCGTTGGTTTGAGGATGATATGGTGTAGTCCGGATCTTCTTGCATCCATACAGGTGACAGAATTCTTTGAATAGCTTGGCTTCAAACGCAGGGCCTTGATCTGTTAGCACCTTGTCCGGATATCCATGGGGTCTGCAGAAGTAGGCTTGGAACGTTCTTGCTGCAGTTTCTGCTGTCAGATCCTTGACAGGGGCTACCACCAGGAACCGGGAATAGTGATCCACCATGGTCAGGGCATAGGAACAACCTGATCTGCTGGATGACAGTTTGACGTGATCCAGAGCGACAATCTCCAGGGGTTGTTTTGATGGACTGCAAGGGTGCTTTCTGGCTGTCGTAGTCTTTCCGTCTGAGGCTACAGGGCCCACAATTCCGGCACCACCTTTCTATGGAGCTCCGCATTCCAACCCAATAGAACCGATCCTTCAGCAGGGTTCCAGTTTCTTCCAGCCAAAGTGACCTGCTTGGTCATGGTAGGCCTCTAACACCATCTGGATATCCGTTCTGGGTACAACAATCTGCCACACCATTTCATGGGTTCTGGGGTTGACATACCTTCTGCACAGCTTTTCTCTGTAGATGAACAGCCGGCTTCTCTCATTCCACAGGTGCTTGGCTTGTGGAGGAGCATCCTTCTCCAGTTGAGAACCTTCTTGGGTTATCAGTCCTTTGATGAGGCTGACAACCGGGTCACTGTCCTGGGTCTCCTTCCAGCTGTGATGAGGTAAAGGGTTTAGCGTCTTACCATGACGTCTTCTGGAGGTGTGTTGCTCGTGGACCATTCCATTTCTGTGGAAAGCAGGTAATTCAATTTCTTCTAGGTCATCCACTTCATCCTCGGTGTCCGATTGGTGGGGCATTCTTGACAGGGCATCCGCATTGGTGTTCTTGTGACCTGCCCGGTACTTGATTGTGAACTGATAATTCGACAACCTGGCCACCCAACGCTGTTCCATGGCTCCCAACCTGGCTGCCTCCAGTTATGTCAAGGGGTTATTGTCGGTAAAGGCTGTGAATTTAGTTGAGGCTAGGTAATGCTTGAATCTTTCAGTGATAGCCCAGACCAAGGCCAGGAACTCCAGCTTGAAGGAACTGTAATTCTCCGGGTTCCTTTCAGTCGGGCGAAGCTTTCTACTGGCATAGGCAATTACCTTTTCTCTGCCGTTTTGCTTCTGGGACAACACAGCTCCCAGTCCCTCGTTGCTGGCGTCGGTGTACAACAGGAAAGGTTGGCTGTAATCAGGGTAAGCCAGGATTTCCTCACCGGTTAGGGCTTCCTTCATTAACGCAAAGGACTCAGCCTGCTCTTTGCCCCACTGGAATGGGGGACTTTTACCTCTTTTGGACTGTGCTACCAGGAGATCTTGTAGAGGTGCTGCCTTTTTGGTATAGTCCTTAATGAACCTCCTGTAGTACGCGACCAGTCCCAGAAATTGACATACCTCTTTGACGTTCCTTGGTTCAGGCCACTTCTGGATGGCAGTGACCTTCTCCGGGTCTGGTGCTACTCCCTCTGAGCTGACCTTTTGTCCCAGGTACTGAACCTTCTGTTTGAGCAGGTTGCACTTGGAAGGTTTTAGTTTCATCCCATACCGGGACAATGCCTCAAATACCTCCGCCAGGTGCTTTAGATGGTCTTCATAGGTCCTCGAGTACACGATAACGTCATCCAAGTATAGCAGCACTGTCTCAAAGTTCTGGTGTCCCAAGAAACACTCCATCAACCTCTGGAACGTTCCGGATGCATTGCTGAGTCCAAACGGCATGCTGTTGAATTCGCATAATCCCATTGGGGTGGTGAAGGCTGTCTTCTCCCGGTCTTCCTCAGCAACAGAGACTTGCCAGTAGCCGCTAGTGAGATCCAATGTGGAGAAATAATTGGCAGATTTTAGTGCAGCCAGGGATTCCTCTATACGGGGCAAAGGGTATGCATCCTTATGTGTTATTTGATTAATTTGTCTATAATCTACACACATCCTCATGCTACCGTACTTCTTTCTGACCAGGACCAGGGGAGCTGCCCAGGGGCTACAGCTATCCCTTACTACCCCTGCCTTTTTCATGTCATGCAACATTTCTTTGGCTTTTTGGTAATGTGCTGGTGGTATGGGTCTGTAACGCTCCTTAATGGGTGGATGGTTACCTGTGGGTATGTGGTGTTGTACCCCTTTAACCCTTCCAAAATCAAGTGGGTGTTTACTAAACACCTGTTCATATTCCTGAACCACTCTGTAGACACCGTGTTTTTGATGGACAGGAGTGGTGTCAGTCCCAACATGGAGCTGTTGACACCATTCCTCCAGTTGAGCTTTGGAGTCATTGTCCTCCACTGTATCTGGTGGGGTCAAGGATTCCACTGTGTGTATGGCAGTATTATCCACAGTATACAACCTTGCAACAGTGGCGTATCGTGGCAATTTGACTTCCTCCTTCCCACAATTTAGGAGACGTACGGGTACCCTTCCATTGCGCACATCAAGTACCCCTCTAGCAGTTAGGAGTGTAGGTCTGTGTTCTGAGTTAATGGGCTCTACTACCGCCTGTTAGTTTTGTCCCTTGAGGCCTATTGCTGCCCTTCACCAAATCAGCATTTCACTCATTGGGGGAATCACAATGGGTATCGGGTCTGTCACCCGTACATTACCAATCTCACCACCTGTTAGTTTTACCTGTTGCTGGTACAGGAGGGCGCAAATTTCCTTCTGGAGCACCTTCCTCTGCCCTGGTTTGGCAGTGTCAGCAATCTGTTGGAGTAAGAACAACACTTCTCCCAAACAGTTACCAACAACATTTGTACCAAGTATCATATATGGATTTGTATCACCAGGGTTAGACTCTATGACAATCAGTCCTTGGTCCTTTAGTTCCACTCTCCCCACCTTCACTGTCACGTCTTTAACCCCAACTAGGTTAAGAGGAAGGCCATTAGAGGCATATACAGAGAGGTTTGGGGCTGGCGGGTGGAGTTCATCTATGGACCAGTACCTTTTGTAGAGGACATCAAGTATGATGGTTCCCTGTGAGCCGGTGTCCAGTAGTGCAGGTGTTGCTATGCCGTCCAGCACGATGGACAGGAAAGGCCTTCCTCCTACAAACCGGTCGTACCAGCTTGATGGGTCTGGTTGATCTACTCCTGGGTGTCGGCCCTTGGGTTTGCCCGTTCAAAGGACAGATCCGCGCGGTGTGGCCTGCCTTGTGGCAATGGTAGCAGATGAGTTCTCCTGGAGGGCAACGTTGGTCGTTGGTCCTCCCACGGGGTGGCGTTGTCCTCCTTCTTCTCCTCATCCAGGGGACATCCTCAGGACTGTCGGCGAGTAGGATCCTTCCATCCGGCTCGGGCTCCGTCTGTAGCTGCAGGGTGCTCAGGACAGTGGTCAGGGTTTTACTTAACTGACGCACTTCAGAGCGCAGGCTGTCCAGCTCGCTAGGGGGCGCTGTTTGCACTTTTGTCTCAGCCGCTAATGAAGGGGCAGTGAGTGCTGTGGCCATTGGGGTGGCCCCACCCTGGTAACACTGGATAGCAGTATCTGATGTTTCCAGGGGCTGAAGGCCCTTAATAGCCATGTCTTTCAGGGTGTCGAAGGTGGCATTTGGATGATCTAAGGCCCACCACCGTACAGTTCTGCTCTCTTCCTGGGACCTTAACCCCCGGATGAATTGTTCTATCAGCATTTTGTCCTCATCATGTATGCTAGCTGGACTAACCTGTTTCAGGGCCCACAGGGCCTCTTGTAAACGCCAGGCATAGTCCCGGATACTGTCCTCAGGTTTCTGGGTACAGTGGTAGAACCTCATCCGAAGCTCTGTCTCAGTGCGGTTTTCAAAGACAGTTTGCAGTCTCTTAAATATGACAGCTTCTGATTCCTGGTCTGCGGCTGGCCAGGTTTCAACTTCCCGCTCTGCGCCACCAGTCAATTGTCCCAGCACAACAGCGGCTCTCAGTTTACCAGTCATTGAGTACATGTCCAATACACCGCATATTTTTCTTTTGAACCCAGACAGGATGTCTGGTTTACCGTCATACTGGGGAAGCCATTTCGCTCCGGGAACATATGGCAGGGCCATTGGTATCACTGGAGTCACGACCCCTGCTGGTGGGGCGGCCGCTCCGGCCTGAGCAGCGCCGGGCACGAGTTGAGCAGCGGGAACATTAACCGGTGCTCCGGCATCTTGCTGGTCGTCGGCCATGGTTGCGCCCCCCTAGCAAACCGTAGCCTACCTTCTTTGCTTTTATCAGGTAGGCCGCAGCTCCGCAGACGACTGTCTTCTTCCAGGACCTGACGCTTCCTGGAGCTGCGTCAGAGCGCGAGGCGGGGCTTGAACTTTTCGCGCTACCAACGGTCACGACTCTCTGGTTCCCACGGTTACGCCCCTCTTCTTCCCGCGCGGCGACGCGGTAATGGCGGCGATGTTCACCACAGTTTAAACACAGTTCAATTATGGCACACAGTACCCGGTGGCAACGGGCACGAAATCCTGTTCGTGACGCCAGGAAGAGTATGACTCGCCCAGGGGGATATGGGGGGAACTCGGTACCCGGGCCTTTAACTTCTTTGTAGGATGTCAATGCAGTCGGCTCCTGGGCCCGTCCTCTGGGGTCACTCTTTAAAAGGGGTTTGTTAACAGTTTTTGTTTCGTGACGCCACCTGTGGTTTCTGGTAATGGGTACCAGCGCTGCTGCAGACCTCCGGGGGTGATGGGATGGCAGCTCAGATGTTTCTGCTCCCCACAGGCGGAGCGGGCCCCCGGGGCAGGGTTGATGGAAGGGATGCAGGTGAGACGTGGCCAGGTCAGGGGGAATGACGGACACGCACACAGGGGATTCGCTTCAGTACCTTTACTGGTGTAATGGCAGGTATGGTCCAGGGTACTTAGTAGGAAGGGTGCACTTCTGGACTCTCCCAAGTGAGCGGGTATATGGCCTCCTGATCCGTTTCTTCCTCTCCCTAAAACTTCTGGCCAGCCTGGAATTGGGCCTAGCTTCTATGCTGTTTCACTCTCTCACCTGTCGGCTTGGTAGTAGGTCTTTTCTCTGGCAACCACTATCCCTGGATGCTGGGGCCTTCGTGGTTCCTAGTCCTGTAAATGATGATAGCTTCAGGTTGACCAGGGGTCTGGAATCCTCCTGGTATGCCGGTTGTCCCTACTGGGTGTAGAGGACCCTGTAGGCGCAGACCCGGTGTCCGGTTTGTGTTCTGGGGTGAGCTCTAGATGCTCCTCTGCCCCCTTACTCCTCTCTCCTCTCTCCTTGCCTCGGCCACACTCGGGGCCCTCAGCACAGCAGCAGACGTGCTGCTCCTTCACTGATCTAAGTGTCAGCACACTCTCCCTCACACTAACTGCCTAACTCCACCCTCCAGTATATTTATATCCCTAACAGGGCTCCCTCTGGTGGTATGAGGTGGAAGGGTGGAGGTGTCTGTTTGTAGTGAGGGCCTCTTGTGGAGAAGTCCATCCATGCACCCTTTTAGGTCCTGTGGTACCTGTAATAGCAGGGTGCCACACCTAACACTAACAGAACATGCTGGGGTAGATAACAAATTAAACACCCATTGTCTTTTTCCACTGTGGATTTAAAGAGTAACTAAACTTCCATTTTTTTTAATAACCTTGTCCTGCATGGAAAGTCATGAAACTTTACAAATCACTTTATTAGAAGATTTATCTTCATTGCGGTAAAAAAAAATTGCATGTTAGTGGTTTCCAAACCCCTGCTTTCCTCCAGTTTATTTGACTGCCTTTAGCTGCATTGATATCAGAATGTACTCATTTGGAGTACAGATAATGGCAGTGATGGGTCAGCTCCTGTCTCCTCCTCTGAGTTTGGTGCTTGTCAAAACAATCTCCAACAGCAGCTTATCCCAAAAGTAAGGGCCCGTGCAGACAATCGATAAATCATACATGTACTGTCTGATTTTGGATCAGATAGCACAAACACACTGACCCATGTTGTTTAATTCAGATGAGTGATTTTTCTCTCAGTCCAACTGTCCGTGAGAAAGAAATTTCAGCATGCAATTGGCTGCGTTTAAATAATCATATCCCACACAGAACATCCAAGTGGCATTATATTTTTACAGATACCTTTCTACTACAGTGGCTTACGAAAGTATCCACCCCCTTGACTTTTTATCCATTTTGTTACATTACAACCCATGTTTAAATATTTTTGTAATCTGATCTGTGTGTGATGCATCATCACTAAATAGTCTAAGTTAGTAATGTATAAAAATATATGTATGTAAAAATATAGGCATAAATTAAATTTATGGGATCAAATATCTAAAAATTGCCATGTGCATATGTATTCATCCCTTTTGCTATGAAGCCCCAAAAAATTTCTGGTGCAAGCAATTACCTTCATAAATCACATGCTTAGTGAAATGAAGTCCACCTGCAATCTAAGTGTTACATGGTCGATCAGTATATATACACCTTTTCTGAAAGGCCACAGAGGCTGCAACACCATTAAGCAAAAGGCACCACTAACCAAACAACACTATGAAGACCAAGGAGATCTTAAACAAGTCAGGGACATAGTTGCTGAGAAGTACAAGTCAGGTTTGGGTTTAAAGAAAAATATCCCAATCTCTGATGATCCCCAGAGCACCATCAAATCCATTATCATCAAATGGAAAGAACATGGTACCACAACAAACCTGCCAAGAGAGGGCAGCCCACCAAAACTCTCAGCCCGGGCAAAAAGGGCATTAATCAGAGAGGCAGCACAGAGACCAAAGGTAATCCTGAAGGAGCTGCAGAGTTCCCAAGCAAAGACTGGAGTATCTGTCCATACGACCACAATAAGCCGTACACTCCATAGAGGTGGCCTTTATGTAAGATTGGGCAGAAAAAAAGCCTTTACATACAATTTGTGTGCAAGGCTCGTTTTGAGTTTGCCAAAAGACATGTGGAAAACTCCCCAAATGTATGGGGGAAGGTGCTGTGGTCAGATGGGACCAAAATTGAACTTTCTGGCCACCAAGGTAAATGCTATGTCTTGCGCCAAACCAATACAGCTCATCACTCCTAGAACACCATCCCCACAGTGAAACGTGGTGGCAGCATCATGCTGTGAGTATGTTTTTCGACAGCAGGGACAGAGAAAATGGTCCTAGTCGAGGGGAAGATGGATGGTGCAAAATACAGGGATATTCTTGAGCAAAACCTGTTTCAGTCAGTCTGATTTGAGTCTGGGACAAAGGTTCATCTTCCAACAAGACAATGACCCAAAACATGGTGCTAAAGCAACACTCAGGTGGTTTAATTGGAGTGGCCTAGTCAAAGTCCAGACCTTAATCCCATTGAGAATCTGTGGTCACACTTGAAGGAGCTGGAGCAGTTTTGGTTTGATGAATGGGCAAAAATCACAGTGGCAAGATGAGGAAAGCTCATAGAGACTTATACAAAGCGACTTGCAGCTGTAATTGTCGCAAAAGGAGGCTCTAGAAAATACTGACTTTAGCGGGTGAATAGTTAAGAACACTGAAGTTTTGAGTTATTTTGTTCTATTTGTTGTTTGCTTCACAAAAAAAGAGAAAACAAATTGTTCACAGTTGTAGGCATGTTTTTTACATGAACTGATGAAAACCCTCAAAACAAAATAGTGAAATTTCAGGTTGTGAGGCAATAAAATGCGATAAACCTAGGAAACTATTTGATCATGTACATTTTTTAATGTACATGTAAGAAAATGGATTGCTTGCGGATGTAAAAACAGACACACGAATGATGCGGCTACCACACACGGATTTGTTTAATTGAACTGGGTGAATCTGCTGGCAGACTTGCAGCGGTTCAGATTACAAATCAGTGGCAGAAATCAAGAGTCAGCCTCAGATTTCTACTGCTGATCGCAGTATAAATGCTATTTGAGTGTATAAAGTAGACTCTCCTGGGCTGTTATACAGTAAAATCTAAGATTCTGGAAATGGAACATTCCACCTGGCAATATATTGATATTACTGCCATTTGTACCTTGGAGCAGACAGCAGATCAGATAAACCCAAGCCATGTAATGAATAGATGTAGATAACTGTCCTACATAACCACTAGGCTGAGTGGACCTATTACTGTATACAGCAACGTGGAGAAGTGACTGCCAAACATCTTAACTCCACTTATCTCCAGGGATAGCTATAGCCCCCATACACATTAGAAAAATCGTATCTTCTACCAGAGATAAGCCGCCACCAGACATGTTTGTCAACAGCTTTCTCAACTATGAGAGAGATGGCTGAGTTCGCCGCTGGCTGAACTATCTCAGTCGATGGCCCTCTAAAGTGTATAGCCAACTTTAGATTGGACAGAACAATCCTTGTTTTGCCCAAGACTAGACATCAAGATACAGTTCCCATTGCCTTCTACAAAAGTTAATTTGTTTGTCAGAACCCATCACTACCAATGCCAGCAATTTGCCATGATCAACACCACCGATTTGTCACAATTACCACTCGCTTGTGACACATGGGCCTTGAATGTTACTGTAAAGGGGGGACTCTGCTTCCCATTCACTCGTCCACTCACCTACAGTGGTGGCCAAAAGTATTGGCACCCCTGCAATTCTGTCAGATAATACTCAGTTTCTTCCTGAAAATGATTGCAATCACAAATTCTTTGGTATTATTATCTTCATTTAATTTGTCTTCAATGAAAAAACACAAAAAGAATTGTCCTAAAGACAAATTGGATATAATTCCACACCAAACCTAAAAAAGGGGGTGGACAAAAGTATTGGCACTGTTTGAAAAATCATGTGATGCTTCTCTAATTCGTGTAATTAACAGCACCTGTAACTTACATGTGGCACCTAACAGGTGTTGGCAATAACTAAATCACACTTGCAGCCAGTTAACATGGATTAAAGTTGACTCAATCTCTGTCCTGTGTCCTTGTGTGTACCACATTGAGCATGGAGAAAAGAAAGAAGACCAAAGAACTGTCTGAGGACTTGAGAAACCAAATTATGAGGAAGCATGAGCAATCTCAAGGCTACAAGTCCATCTCCAAAGACCTGAATGTTCCTGTGTCTTCTGTGCGCAGTGTCATCAAGAAGTTTAAAGCCCATGGCACTGTGGCTAACCTCCCTAGATGTGGACGGAAAAGAAAAATTGACGAGAGATTTCAAAGCAAGATTGTGCGGATGGTGGATAAAGAACCTCGACTAACATCCAAACAAGTTCAAGCTGCCCTGCAGTCCGAGGGTACAACAGTGTCAGCCTGTACTATCCGTCGGCGTCTGAATTGAAAGGGACTGTATGGTAGGATACCCAGGAAGACCCCACTTCTCACCCCGAGACATAAAAAAGCCAGGCTGGAGTTTGCCAAAACTTACCTGAGAAAGCCTAAAACGTTTTGGAAGAATGTTCTCTGGTCAGATGAGACAAAAGTAGAGCTTTTTGGGAAAAAGCATCAACATAGAGTGTACAGGAAAAAAAAAGAGGCATTCAAAGAAAAGAACACGGTCCCTACAGTCAAACATGGCGGAGGTTCCCTGATGTTTTGGGGTTGCTTTGCTGCCTCTGGCACTGGACTGCTTGACCGTGTGCATGGCATTATGAAGTCTGAAGACTAGCAACAAATTTTGCAGCATAATGTAGGTCCCAGTGTGAGAAAGCTGGGTCTCCCTCAGAGGTCATGGGTCTTCCAGCAGGACAATGACACAAAACACATTTCCAAAAGCACTATAAAATGGTTTGAGAGAAAGCACTGGAGACTTCTAAGGTGGCCAG
The DNA here is from genome assembly GCF_046119375.1 of Phyllobates terribilis. Taxonomy (NCBI): domain Eukaryota; kingdom Metazoa; phylum Chordata; class Amphibia; order Anura; family Dendrobatidae; genus Phyllobates; species Phyllobates terribilis. The sequence goes on from NW_027362765.1 coordinate 108,607,601, forward strand.
CAATGAGTCCAGACCTGAATCCCATAGAACACCTGTGGAGAGATCTCAAAATGTCAGTTTGGAGAAGGCACCCTTCAAATATCAGGGACCTGGAGCAGTTTGCCAAAGAAGAATGGTCTACAATTCCAGCAGAGCATTGTAAGAAACTCATTGATGGTTACCGGAAGCGGTTGTTCGCAGTTATTTCGGCTAAAGGTTGTGCAACCAAGTATTAGCCTGAGGGTGCCAATACTTTTGTTCGGCCCATTTTTGGAGTTTTGTGTGAAATGATCAATGATTTGATTTTTGCTTCATTCTCTTTTGTGTTTTTTCCTTGCAAGCAAATTAAATGAAGATAATAATACCAAAGAATTTGTGATTGCAATCATTTTCAGGAAGAAACTGAGTATTATCTGACAGAATTGCAGGGGTGCCAATACTTTTGGCCACCATTGTATTGCAATAGGCTGACAATGAGCTGAGCGCGTCCCATAGCCAGTTCTTACATCCAAAGCACACTTTTTGCTGCCACCACTCACCGTTTTGATGGGCCAGTGAGACGTCTGCACTGGGTCACAGAGTAGCACATGAAGAACGAGCTAAAAAGCTTGTAAAAGAACTTCAAAATTATGTTTCAAGGATGGAGCGAGACTGCCATCTACTGGCCAGAGACAGTCAAGCGGAACCAAAATATACAAAGGAAGTTGCAGGGAGGGCGGATTCAGAGGCTGGACCCGATCAGGTGACTTCCAGGAAGGAGTTCAGAGAGATAAGAGGCCAGCGCGCCAAACCTGAGGGGTCTTTGGCGCCAAGCAGCAGAGAGAAGCAGACGTGCTCCCTGCGTCCTGAGAAACCCCGCGTGACAGGCCAAATCCAGAGGCCTGAGAGGTGCTCCAGCCGGGCACCGGTAAAAGAGCTCCGGATCCCTCACAGTTGTGACTCGAGGGCTGTGCCTGCTGAGGATACTAGGAACCTGATCGCGGTGCTGAGTGAGTTCGCGGAACCCGACGTCGGCCGCCGACAGACGAGGCCTGGACCCCCCTATCCAAGGCTCGAGAGACTGCCCCCAACAGCCAAGCAGAGAGGAGCTGCATACGTGAGCAGGGCCGTCACTTCCACTGCTCACCCATGGTACCGGGGACAATTGGGTTTAAGTACTCAGGTTGGGAGGGGGACGGTTGGGGCTAAAGTAGCACAACGTGATTTAATTGAATTCATCCGGAAAGAGACTCACAGCCTAGCGGGAACAACCGGTGACCCCCGCTAGGGCCAAATTCACGGTTAAAGAACTTGTGTGGTGCTTCTCATGCTTGAGGGCATCACCTTACTTTAAGAGACTGCGCCTTATTTTAAGAGACTGCGCCTTATATTAAGAGACTGCGCCTTACTTTGAGAAATTTCGTATTTTTCTGATATTTCAAACCACTGTTCATTACCCTTGTTGCTAATCCCTTGTTTCAGTATACCTGTTGTATAAAACTGTTTACAAACATCTCTGACTGTTCTCGCCTTGTGTCTCTGTGCGTTGCATTCCGGTACCTGCATTACACACACACGCCACTGAACTTTCTTGAACACCTGATAGGTACTCTTCTTGTACTCTGACATAGACAGAGTAACACAACCAAGCTATTTTCACCCTCCTCAGGGTTTGTGGGTATACAGTATTAGAGCAGCAAGCAACAAACTAATAAACAAAAAGAAGTACAGTGCTTAAAAAAGGTTACAAAGATGAAAAACACAAAGACATACATACAGGTAAAAACAGTATCAAATAAAAGGGATAAAATACAGATATGTCTTACAGATTGGATCCTTGAGAGCTTCTGGCAGAGGAGAACGCCGCATGAAATATGGAAAGATCTGCAATACTTGTTGCTACTCCTAGGGTCTGACAATGATATTCGGTAGGTGAATTGTCATAAAGGGGTCTAGGAGACCCTTCACTTCTCCCTCTGCTGAGGTCAGAGCAGGATATGATTAAACCTCAGTTTTGTCCTTCATTTCTACTTTGGGTCATATTATTCCACACAAACCTCCCAATTAAACAATATGGCCATCATCTTATCGAACACACTTCACAGGCATTCTATACATACCACACATGATACTACTGTATAATTCAGGGAGATATTGTGTTCCTGTGGGTTGCTAGCTACCTGTCATGTTATCTCTCATGCATACTACTGGTTTTTTTTTCACAAGTGTCTTTGGTTCCCAAATCTGGACCAATAATTTGCTTTAGATCTCATTGACAGCAATTTTGCTATCGAGTGTGGGTACACTGTTTCAACTCTCGGTCATCCTATTCAAGTATCCCCAATTGATAAGTCTCCCCTTACCCCATAGTCATGTTATTTCTAAGGTTCAGTAAGTGTGCATGAGAGTTGGAGCATTAAACACAGAATCTCTCTCATTCATGTTGTTTCATTCCTTACCAGCTAAGGTTGTGTTGAGTATGCCCTGGTTGGTGAAACACAATCCTACCATCAATTGGGAGACTTGTGAGGTTAAGTCTTGGGGGTATTTTTTGATTTTCCAGTTGTTTATCTGAATCCCTGGCATCTATGAGATCTCTTCTTCTAGATTTTATTACGGATTTTTAGAATGTTTTTTTCTGAGACTGAATGTGAAGTTCTTCCCTCGCATAGGTCATGATTGTGCTATCAAATTTTTACCAGGGGCCAAAATGTCTAAAACTCATCTGTTTAACCTCTCACTTCCTGAAAGAGATGCCTTGAAAGAGTACATTCAAAAGAGTCTCTCCATGGGTGACATAAGACCTTCCACCTCACCAGTCGCCATGGGATTTTTCTTTGTTAAAAAAAAAGATGGAGGGTTGCGTCCATGTTTTGGATTTTAGAGAAATTAATAAGATTATTGAACATATGCCTTACCCACTACCTCTTATTCCTGATCTGTTTAATCAAGTATCGGGGACCAAGTGGTTTTCTAAACTGGATCTGAGAGGGGCATTTAACCTTATACGTGTTCACCAAAGTGATGAGTGGAGTGGAAGATTGCCTTCAATACACCTGAGGGTCACTTTGAAAATTAGCTGATGCCATTCATTTTGACCAATGCTCCAGAAGTGTTTCAGAACTTCATAAATGATAGTTTTTCTTTAGTGGGTAGATTTGTAGTAATATATGTAGATGACAACTTGATTTACCCAGCTTCTCGCGAGGAGCATCAGGAGCATGTTCGACAGGTGCTTCAAGTTCTTTGTGACAATCATTCATTTGCCAAGCTAGAGAACTGTCAATTTGAGGTGCAGCAGATTCAGTTTTTGGGTCATTTGGTTTCTGCTAAAGGTTTTCAGATGTATCCCGTTAAGGTATAGGCCATCCTTGATTGGGTACAACGTACTAATCTTAAAGCTTTACAGAGGTTTTTAGGTTTTGCTAATTATTATCGTAAGTTCATTAAGGCTATGTGCCCACGATGCAGAAATGCTCAGGATTTTTTCCTGAGCGTTTCTGCATCTCCCTGGCAGAAAAAAACGCATGCGGATTGTACATGCGTTTTCCTGCAAGGGACATGCGGAAATGGAGCGTTATTCACTGACATTTCCGCATGTGGATTGACAAGCGCTTTCCAAGCGATTAGCATCACTTGGAAAGTGCTTGTGACAACTAGGTCACACTATATAAATCCATGCAAACAGCATGGATTTATATAGTGTGACCCAAGAGAGTGGTAAAAATAAAAAAATAAATATATACTTACCCTCCGATGGCCCGCGCTGTCTTGTTTCGCTCGGCCCCAGCTGCCGGCAGCAGTGAATTGAAAGACCTGCCGACGTCAGCGTCACGTGACCCGTCACATGACTCTGACGTCAGCGCAGGTCCTTCAATTCACTGCAAAGTGCCGCCAGAAGGTAAGTATACATTTATTTTTTATTTTATTCTTTTTTTTACAGATTCTTTAATGGTACCTGGGTGTGGATGAGACTCTCCTCTCATCTACACCCGGGTACCATCCGCACATTAGAACGCTTGGATTACGCATCTACATATACAGTGATCCGTAATCCATGCAGTCTAATGCAAGTCAATGGCGGCGAAGATGCAGCACTTCCGCAAAATAATTGGTAGTGCTGCGTTTTTTTCCGCAATGATAATCCGCAGCGGAAATTTCCGCAGCATGTGCACAGCACATGCGGATTATCATTGGGGTACATTGCTGCCCTTCTACCATGCGTTTTTAATGCGTTTTTAATGCGTTTCCGCAGCTGCAAAAACGCTGCGGAAATGCATTAAAAACGCATCGTGGGCACACAGCCTAAGAACTTCTCAGTCATAGTCAAACCTCTTACTGATATGACCAAGAAGGGTACTGACTTTTCCCCTTGATGTACTGAGGCTGTTGACGCTTTTGCTGCTCTCAAGACATCCTTTTCTAAAGCTCCTGTCCTCAGACAGCCCGATGTTGATTTGCCTTCTGTGGTTGAGGTAGATGCCTCTTCTGTGAGGGTAGGTGCTGTTCTTTCACACAAGAAGGATGGTTACCTTCATCCTTGTGCAACTATGATATAGGTGATGAGGAACTCTTGCTTGTTAAGAGAGCTTTTGAGGAATGGAGGCATTGGTTGGAGGGCTAGGCATAGAGTAACGGTCTTTAGTGATCGCAAAAATTTAATGTATGTTGACGCCGCTAAGTGCTTGAAAACTAGACAGACCCAGTGGACCCTCTTTTTTGCTCAGTTTGATTTCTTTGAGACATATCTCCCTCGTACTTAGAGTGGTAAGGCTGATGCTTTATCACATAGGTTTGTTCTGGAGCTGAGGGACAAAAATCCAGTCAAAATTCTTAGTGAAGGGGTGGTGGTGGGTGCTCTGGGGATTGATCTGAGACAGCACATTGTGGAAACTCAGATTAGTGCACCGGAGGGCTTGCCAAACGGCAAGGTTTTTGTGCCATCCTCACTTCGCACTGATCTTCTTAACTAAGTACATGACTCTGCTGGACAACCTGGTTCCTCTGCCACCTGGAGACCTGTTTCCAGGTCATTTTGGTGGCAGAGTGCTCAAAAGGTTGTTGATGAGTATGTTCGTAAGTGCAAAGTTTGCACTAGGTCTAAAGCCTCTTGCCAGACCCTGGCAGGGTTTCTTTTGCCTAACGAGGTTCCTTCTGAACTTTGGACTCATTTGTCTGTGGATTTCGTCGTAGTATGGGTGGTGGTGGACCGTTTCAGCAAGATGGTTCACTTGGTTCCGCAACCAAAATTGCCTACGGCTAAGAGTTTAGCTACATTGTTTATCTCTCACATTGTGAGATTACATGGTGTTCCTAAAACATTATTTCCGATAGAGGGGTTCAGTTTATGGCTAGCTTTTGACGTAGCTTTTGCTACAGATTAGGAATTAAGCTTTCGTTCCCCTCAGGTAATCATCCTGAGATTAATGGTCAGATGGAGAGAATGAACCAAAAATTAGAACAATATTTAAGATGTTTTGTTTCATCTAGTCAAGAGGACTAGGTGGATTTTCTTCCTCTGGCTGAGTTTGCCCTCAATAGCCGCTCGTGTACTGCAACTGATACCCCACCATTTTTTTTGTTGTGCGGGTTTTCATCCAGGTTTTGGAAATTTTTTTAGTTTGTAGTCTGCGGTTCCAGAGGAAGAAAAGTATTCTTCTCGTTTGATTAAGGTCTGGAGTGAACTTGAAAAAGATCTTTTGATAACCTGCGATGGGACCAAGAGAACTGAGAACAGCAGACGTAAGAGGGCCTCTGTTTAAGGTAGCAGATTGTTTAGCTTTCCTCAAAAAATCTTCATCTAAAGGTTCCATCAAGGAAATTTGCTCTTAAATTTGTTGGTCCATATAAGGTAATTAAAATCACTAATCCTGTGACGGCCAAGCTCCAACTCACGATTGCGTGGAAGATTAATAATTTCTTTCATTCCTCTCTTCTTAAAAGGTTTGAGGTGACGCCGGGCCCTCATGATATCATTGAAGTAGACTTGGAGGAGGACAAGGAGTATGAGATGGAATGAGTTTTGGGTTCCAGACATTGACTACAGTATCTCGTTAAGTGGAAAGGTTTAGGTCCGGAGGATAATTCCTGGGTTAATGTGGAAGATTTGCAAGCAGATCAGATAGTAAGAGAGTTCAGTCAGTGGCGTCAGCAGTTAGGGATCCGTGGGTCCAGTGGCCCCCCATAGAAGGGGGGGGGTACTGTCATGCATGTGGGTTTGTGGTCAGTTTTTGCAAATTGGTTTATCTTTTTATCTTTGTTGACTTGTGTTATTCTCTTATGATAAAAATCCATTACTTAGGAAATACATTTTGGATGTTTCCACTCTTATAAAATATTTCCCAACCAAGGTTTCTTTGAACCCACAGAAGTCATTTGGGGGTTCTCTGACATATTGCTTTATGTAAATGCAGGGAATGAGAGCGGCTGTGTGTGCATGATTCTAATGAGATAGGTGCGAATGATACATGTTAGCAGGGGTTTTTGGATGGGAAAACATCTTCCTGGGGTTCCTCATGGTACCAATGTTGGGAATCACTGGTGTAGGGGATTAGAGGGATGATGTATCTCATTTTTCAGCGATGCATATGTTTTATAAATCACAAATAAGAGCTGTAATAAAAGTATATAGAGAAAATTGACACGAGAGGCCATGTACACGTTCTCCAGCTGCAAACATCCCACAGATCTCCCAGCTCTTGTTCTCCCTCTGTAGTTCCTATAATGTGCACTAAGAAAATAAGCTGAATAAAATCACATCTTGCAAACAATAACATAAATTCCCTATTGCTTTGACAAGTACGTAATTTTGTGCAGCGATGCTCTTCACGTTTGGAGAGTTATGAGGCAATTTCATTCCCATCTGACAAATTTACAAAGAAACATTAGAAGGAAGGGATTAGCAAAGCGAGAAAATCTTTATAGACCTTTTCCTCAGGCTTTATTTCCTTCCATCGGTTTTTTTTTTTAGCCTCTTCCTTGAGGAATTTGTGTAAATGACTCACATTGTGGTAGAAACGCTACAAGACAAAGGGGGGTAAGGAAGACTCTTTAAACAAATCTATTCTTAATATCTCCGGCTTTTGCTGGTGATGGCGTTATGGCTATGGCTGAATCTGGAAGGTGTTTCTATTTTGGTCTTTCTTCTCCTGGAATTGTTCAATTTTAACGTAGGATAAAATATGAATTACCAAAAACTATATGGGCTGGGAATGCAGATCTTCTCACTTACGGTTTCTGTGAAGGTCACACTGCTTATACTATAAATCAGATTTGATGTAGAACTCAAGAGAAGTTGTGCACCAGGACCACAAAATTCCACCCCAGAATGTTGATCAGAGGGGCCGAAGTTTCTTCTCACTATTTGGAAATCAGAGCAGGTGTTGGCTGATGTGGTCCGGTCAGGTTCATTCAGTGAGCAATCAATCACGTAAGTCCACAAGTCTAGTAAGGAATGGTCAGAAGGCCCCTTTTGGTAGGAAAGATAGTTGTTCTTTAAAGGGGTTGTCCACTATCCCCAAATAAAATAACACCTATACTCACCTCTGGTGCTGGCGTCGTTCCACCGGTGTTGGCACTGACTCTCCCGGGGCTCTCATGAAATTGTTGTGTCACGCGATCCATGTGGCAGATATGTAGCCACTTCACTGTCCACTCCTTCGGACGTAACTGACATCTGGAGGAACTTGCTGTATATTTTATATCTCAGACTAAAATTCTGGAAGAGGAGATAAACTGGAACATCTAAGTGGAGAACAATGGAGGAGACAGGTTAAAATCTTTCCTCTCGTAGTCATGAGATTGTCAGTTGAACCCATCAATATCAGCAGGATCCACAAAAATCTGAGGTCTATGGGGCAAAATCTAGAATTTTTTAGATTAGATGAACAACATTATCTATATATTGTGGCTCCACATCTTTCGTGAGACCTCATGAAAACAAAGATGGCTAAGACAAAATCCAACGAAAATAAGGATAAAACGAAGTACATGGTAACCAAACCTAAAAATCAGGTAGGTAGACTTTATCATCCAACCTAAAAAGCCTTCCTAATGGAGCCTATTTAAAAAAAGAGACTGGCATTGAGATAAAAACATGATTGACAGTCAGTACTAGTGTTGAGCGATACCTTCCGATATCGGGAAATATCGGATCGGATTTGATCGGACCGATACCCAAAAAATATCGGATATCGCAGATTCCGATACCGGAAACCAATGCAAGTCAATGGGACACAAATATTGGAATGAAAATAAACCTTTTCTTTCCTTGAAGGTTAATTCTACATGAAGGAAAACAACTAAGAATAATGTAGAATGTATTAAGGGGAGGTGGAGGAGACATTAAAGGCATAGAGGTTTAGCCCAATCAAATGGAATAGCAGGAATTAATATATTTTTTAAGACGTTCGGAGTTACAAAGATATTGACTATGTTAAGCTTTTTTATATTTTGTCAGATATTTATGTTTCACTACTTCCATGCTCTTCACCTTCTTTTTTACTTCTCCCACACTTTCTCCTTCATCATCCTCAGCAGCAGCATCTTTTTCATCAACTTCTTCTTCACCTTATTCATCTTCTTCACCTTCTTCCTATTATTCTTTTTTTTTATACATTCTTCATATTCTTCTTATTCAACTATTATTCTTCTTCATATTCTACTTCTTCATCTTCTTCATATTCTTCTTCTTCGTCATATTCTTATTTGTGACAGGCATTCCTGTAGTTGTTATCTATAAAAGTTTGAAGATTACACCTTCCGTTCTGCCTGTCACAAAAGATTTACAACAGGATTTGTCCGCATTCAGTTTGGCCTGCAACAGCAGGTATTTTCCAGGGGCACCACGAGGAGGAACGGACTCACCCCCATACCCTGCTTAGTCTTCTTCTGCTTATAATTTAGATAATATCTTTTCCTCTGACTTTAAGTCTTATGCTTAATGTTCTTCTGCTTTTTGTTCTGCAGCTTCTTGTTCTTCTGCTTCTTGGTCTTCTGTCTCTTGTTCTTCTGTATCTTGGTGGTTGTCTTCTTGTTCTTTGTCCTCTTGGTCATCTTCTTCAGGGTCATCTTCTTGGTCTTCTTGGGGTGGTCTTCAGGGTCGTCGTCTACGGGGTCCTCGTCTTCTTCGGGGTGGTCTTCAGGGTCGTCGTCTTCAGGGTCGTCGTCTTCGGGGTCCTCGTCTTCTTCGGGGTGGTCTTCAGGGTTGTCGTCTTCAGGGTCGTCGTCTTCGGGGTGGTCTTCAGGGTCGTCGTCTTCAGGGTTGTCGTCAGGGAGATCCAGAGTGATTACCAAAAACCATTTCAAAAAGCTTGAACTTGGAAATGTAGCAGAAGATACAAGAAGGCTGAGGAACTGCCGAGAACCAGCTGACGGTACTGGAACCCGGATGGGTAGCAGAAGGTACAAGAGCCAATGGAACTACCGAGGACCAGCTGATGGTACTGGAACCCGGTTACTAAGTAGGAGGTACCTGTGCCAGAAAGCACTACCAAGGACCAGCAGGCGTTGGTGGAACTCGGATACCGAGAAGGAGGCACCTAAGTCAAAGGCACTGCCTGGGACCAGCTGATGCTACTGGAACCCAGGGGGACATATTCAAGATTGACTTCCAAAGAACCAGCTAATGGTACTGGAACTCAGATAGGCAGCAGAAGGTACACATGAAAAAAAAAGTTGCAAGGCCGCGAGCCGGCCGGAGTTACCGAAACGCACAGTCCTACAGGGGGTGCTTGTCCTATTGGCACTATGGAACCAGCCTCCATTGCCAGATCCCGCAGCCCACATAGGAGTCACCTAAACTGCAGGCACCATAGAGTCGGCTAACCCGAACGCAACACGACAGGACAACGTATTGGAGGCAAAGTGACGTTGACACTACCCAGAAACAGCTGGCGTGCTGGAACCAGGCTGGGCAGGAGGGAGTACCCGTGCCAAAGACACTGCTGGGAAACAGCTGGCGGTGCTGGAACCCAGGGTAAATACTAAAAACAGAGTGGAGCCAGAGGCCTAATTGGAGCAAGTTTAAAATCAGTAGTAGTGTCAATGTGGACAGAGCAGGAGAAATTGCCGGACACACAGCAGGGGATCAGCTGACGTTACTGAACCCCAATAACACTTGAGAAAGTGTTGACTGTGCAGACGGCACTTCTGAGCAGCAACTGGCGGTGTTGGAGCCCAGGGTAAATACTGAAAACAGAGAGGAGCCAGAGGCCTAATTGGAGCAAGTGTAAAATCAGTAGTAGTGTCAATGTGGACAGAGCAGGAGAAATTGCCGGACACACAGCAGGGGATCAGCTGACGTTACTGAACCCCAATAACACTGGAGCAAGTGTTGACTGTGCAGACGGCACTTCTGAGCAGCAACTGGCGGTGTTGGAGCCCAGTGATTACAGTTCAGGTGGTAGAAACATGAACACAACAGGAGACCTGGATACTGTTGCCAACCAATTATTTAATCTGGAAGAGGACTGGCAAATTCATGCGAGATCCAGGCCTTGTTCATTTTCAGAAAAGTAAGCCGGTCAGCGTTATCGGAGGATAGTCGGATGCGACGGTCTGTTAGTACACCACCTGCGGCACTAAAGATGCGTTCCGATAATACACTAGCAGCAGGGCAAGCCAGCAACTCCAATGCATACTGGCTAAGCTCTGGCCATGTATCCAGCTTAAAGACCCAAAACTTGAAGGGGGAAGAGCTGTCTGGGAATACACTGAGAGGGCAAGACATGTAGTCTGTCACCATCTGACGGAAACGTTGCCTCCTGCTGACTGGAGCCGTCTGTGATGGTGTAGACATTTGTGGCGGGGACACAAAGCTTTGCAACATTTGGGCCATACTGGTCTTGCCTTGTGCTGAGGCGCTGCTTCTGCTCCCTCTTTGTGCAGAGCTTCCTCCACTGCCTCGATGCACTGAGCTGCTTTGTAAAGCACTGGCAGCACTGCTCTTGGGTAGAATGGAGAACATGATGGAATGCACCAGTGTGTCTTGGTACTCCCGCATTTTACACTCCCGGTTCAACGGTGTTATGAGGCTTTGTAAGTTGTCCCGGTAGCGAGGATCTAGGAGGGTGGACACCCAATAATCAGCCGTGTTGAGAATGTGGGCGATGCGGCGGTCGTTTCTCAGTCACTGCAGCATGAAATCAACCATGTGCTGCAGACTGCCAACTGGCCAAGAAACGCTGTCCCTTGCTTGAGGCGTGATCTCTGCCTGCTCTGCATCACCCCACCCTCGCTCTAGATACTATACTGACTACTAGAGCATTGTGTACCTCCCTCCTCTGGACAGATGTCTTCCTCCTCCATTGACTCCTCCTCATCGTCCTCACAAAGTGTCCCCTGCCTAGGCCTTTGTGAGGAACCACGTTGCGCAGACTGTACAGAAGCAGATGGCATTTGTGACTCCTCATCCTCCACCTCTTCCAAAACCTCCTCCCTTAGTGCTTGCAGTGTTTTTTCAAGCAGGCAGATAAGGGGGATAGTCATTCTGACTAGTGCATCATCTGCACTCGCCATCCGCGTGGAATAATCGAAGGCACGCAAAATGTGGCAGATGTCCTTCATAGAGGCCCACTCAGTGGTGGTGAAGTGTGAACGGCGCGCAGTGCCACTTGTTTGCGCCTGCTGCAGCTAGTACTCCATTACTGCAGCCTGCTGCTCACACAACCTCTCCAACATACAGTACAGACCAAAAGTTTGGACACACCTTCTCATTTAAAGACTTTTCTGTATTTTCATGACCATGAAAATTGTACATTCACACTGAAGGCATCAAAACTATGAATTAACACATGTGGAATTATATACTTAACAAAAAAGTGTGAAACAACTGAAAATATGTCTTATATTCTAGGTTCTTCAAAGTAGCCACCTTTTGCTTTGATGACTGCTTTGCACACTCTTGGCATTCTCTTGATGAGCTTCAAGAGGTAGTCACCGGAAATGGTTTTCACTTCGCAGGTGTGCCCTGTCAGGTTTAATAAGTGGGATTTCTTGCCTTATAAATGGGGTTGGGACCATCAGTTGTGTTGTACAGAAGTCTGGTGGATACACACCTGAAAATCCTACTGAATAGACTGTTAGAATTTGTATTATGGCAAGAAAAAAGCAGCTAAGTAAAGAAAAACGAGTGGCCATCATTACTTTAAGAAATGAAGGTCAGTCAGTGCAAAAAATTGGGAAAACTTTGAAAGTGTCCCCAAGTGCAGTTGCAAAAACCATCAAGCGCTACAAAGAAACTGGCTCACAAGAGGACCGCCCCAGGAAAGGAAGACCAAGAGTCACCTCTGCTTCTGAGGATAAGTTTATCCGAGTCACCAGCCTCAGAAATCGCAGGTTAACCGCAGCTCAGATTAGAGACCAGGTCAATGCCACACAGAGTTCTAGCAGCAGACACATCTCTTCAACAACTGTTAAGAGGAGACTTTGTGCAGCAGGCCTTCATGGTAAATTAGCTGCTAGGAAACCACTGCTAAGGACAGGCAACAAGCAGAAGAGACTTGTTTGGGCTAAAGAACACAAGGAATGGACATTAGACCAGTGGAAATCTGTGCTTTGGTCTGATGAGTCCAAATTTGAGATCTTTGGTTCCAACCACCGTGTCTTTGTGTGACGCAGAAAAGGTGAACGGATGGACTCTACATGCCTGGTTCCCACCGTGATGCATGGAGGAGGAGGTGTGATGGTGTGGGGGTGCTTTGCTGGTGACACTGTTGGGGATTTATTCAAAATTGAAGGCATGCTGAAACAGCATGGCTACCACAGCATCTTGCAGCGGCATGCTATTCCATCCGGTTTGCGTTTAGTTGGACCATCATTTATTTTTCAACAGGACAATGACCCCAAACACACCTCCAGGCTGTGTAAGGGCTATTTGACCAAGAAGGAGAGGGATGGGGTGCTACGCCAGATGACCTGGCCACCACAGTCACCAGACCTGAACCCAATCGAGATGGTTTGGGGTGAGCTGGACCGCAGAGTGAAGGCAAAAAGGCCAACAAGTGCTAAGCATCTCTGGGAACTCCTTCAAGATTGTTGGAAGACAATTTCCGGTGACTACCTCTTGAAGCTCATCAAGAGAATGCCAAGAGTGTGCAAAGCAGTCATCAAAGCAAAAGGTGGCTACTTTGAAGAACCTAGAATATAAGACATATTTTCAGTTGTTTCACACTTTTTTGTTAAGTATATAATTCCACATGTGTTAATACATAGTTTTGATGCCTTCAGTGTGAATGTACAATTTTCATAGTCATGAAAATACAGAAAAATCTTTAAATGAGAAGATGTGTCCAAACTTTTGGTCTGTACTGTATGTAACATTGAATTCCACCTGGTGGGTAGGTCACATATGATGCGATGTTCCGGAAGGCGTAATCGGCGCTGCAGAGCTGCAATGCGCGATCTTGCGATGCTGGAACGCCGCAAGTGAGCGCACTCTATGCGGACCTTGTGCAGCAGTGCATCAAGATCCGGATAGTCCCTCAAAAAACTCTGCATGACCAAGTTGAGCACATGTGCCAGACATGGGATGTGAGTGAGGTTGCCTAGGCCCAGAGCTGCCACCAGATTTCGGCCGTTGTCACACACTACCATGCCTGGCTGGAGATTCGCTGGCACAAACCACACGTCGCTCTGCTGCTTGATGGCATGCCCAAAGATGTAAAACCGATAGTATCACAAACTTTTTGTAGCTATTACAATGCAGGAAGGTAACCTACAATGCAATAGATGAGGCTACAAAAAATAGGCTAATACTAATCTGGCTGGGGCTGCAGGGCACAAGGCTGCAGAAAGGCTCCTCTATCTACTCCTATATAGTTTGTTTGCAAGCAGTCTAGCTGGATACGGATGGAACCACACTAATAGGAGAAATCAGGAAAAATGAGCAGCACTAATGCAAAAAAGGACAATGTATGAGGCAGTGATGCATGCTAAGCGGACTACAACCGGACGTGGCTGCAGAACTCACTACAGCGTGAGCTGCACTCACACACAGAGACCTCGCAGACAGCCGTGAACAGTGCAGAGAACTGTGCACTAGCGCTGCAAGGCAAAAGAAAGCTTCTCGCACAGCGGTTTATAAAGTAGCCTGGGTAATGCACAATAAAGCAAATCGCTAGCTCAAACTGTCCCTCAGAACAGCAGTGTCCTGTCCCTAACTGAATTCACAGCAGAGTGAACCCAAAATGGCGGCGGCGGCTTTTATAGTGCATCATGATATCATTTCAGCAGCCAATCACAGCCATGCCATTAGTTAACATGCCTAACAGGATGCGCCCACACTTCTTAGGATCCTCATTGGCTGAATAAAATCAAACTGGCTCATTGCATTCCGGTATTCGATTCCGGTATTCGATATTCTAAAAGTATCGGAACTCAGTATCGGAACTCCGATACAGCGAATATCGGTTGATACCCGATATTTCAGTATCGGAATGCTCAACACTAGTCAGTACTTAGAGCAGTGTTCCCTAAGTATAGTCCTCAAGAGCCACCAACAGATCATGCTATCAGGATTTACTCAGTAAAGTGTTAATTCCATTCTATCAATACTGTGCAATACTGAGGAAATCCTAAAAACATGATCTGTTGGTGGTTCTTGAGGACAGGAATTGAGGAACACTGCCTTAGAGTATCTCCAGCATTAAGAGAAACACATCTGGGCAGCCCATTAAAGCCAGATGGAACCATTTATCACATGTATGTTAGAGGTGGGTAACATGCGACATAATAGAACTAAAAAAATAAAAGGTCTGAGAATTTTCTGGTTGGCTGGACCTTAAACTCAATTTCCAAATCTCTAATGGGATGAGACGTCCATACATTCTTTGGGGTTTTCAGTTCTCCAGGACAACAAATTGATGAGCCATCAGTATCAGATTGTGGGGGTCATATGCTCATCAGGCCTGCGGCTAAACTGATCAAAGACACCATAGTGGCTCCAATAAGTGATAGACTCCATCATTGTTTAAAGAGTAACTAAACTTACATTTTTTTATTTTTATAATTTTGTCCACCAAGGAAAAGCTGTGAAACTTTGCAAATCACTTTATTAGGGAATTTGTCTTCATCACTTTAAAAAAAAATGGATGACAGTTGCTTTGAAACCCCTGCTTTTCCCCAGTCTATTTTCCTGCCTTTAGTTGCACTGATATCAGAACATACTCATTTGGAGTACAGATGATATGAGAAAAGGTACAGATAAGTTGTTGTAAGAGATTGTTCTGATAAGCACAGCACTAAGAGGAGGAGACAGGTGCTGACCCATCACTGTCATCATCTGTACTTCTAATGAGTAGGGATGAGTGGATCCGTGGAAGTTCGGGTTCTGGTACCCGACCCGAACTTTATTCCAAAGTTTGGTTTGGGTACCAGAAATGTAATTAATCAGAACCCGAACCCCACTGAAAATAAAGGGGACCCGAACATACGAGTCGGAAAATAAATTCTTTCTCTCCTCCCAGACTATCCCCCGGAACTCATAAACATTGCAGGAGAAATCCGTGTTTGGCATTTAGCACCGGACACTTACTGTCCGGTACGAACCCCGAACTTTTAAGTTTGGGTTCGCTCATCTCTACTAATGAGTACTTTCCAATATCAATGCAGCTAAAGGCAGGAAAATAGGGGAAAAGCAGGGATGCCACTTACATAATATTTTTTCATAGGAATGAAAACAAATCCCCTAATAAAGTGATATGCAAAGTTTCATAACTTTGTACGCTGGACAAAATTGTTTAAAAAAAATGAAAGTTTAGTTATTAATAGGCATGGCAGCTCAATCCCTTTCATTTGAGCACCACATACCTATCAATCAGCTGATTGGCAGGGGATAGGCAATAGGCAATAAATTTAGTAGTCTAGGAAAATCTCTGTAACTGTCACTTTACAAGCATCATCAATGGCTTTGGTCCAGTAACATACATAGAAATATAATTTATCAGCGACAACAATGATATTTTCCTTTTTGAGCCCCAAATTTTTGCAAAACTTGCGATCACCCGTCTACAGGAT
Organism: Phyllobates terribilis; assembly: GCF_046119375.1. Classification (NCBI taxonomy): domain Eukaryota; kingdom Metazoa; phylum Chordata; class Amphibia; order Anura; family Dendrobatidae; genus Phyllobates; species Phyllobates terribilis. Next base: position 108,623,573 of record NW_027362765.1, read on the forward strand.
GGTCCAGCAGTGATCTTGGCTGAACTTGGAAGAGTATTGGAAGGTGCCTTTTCAGATTAACCTATCACAGGGCAGGAAATGTGTCTGTCTATCCACTTTTTCACATGCTTACTGATGAAAATATGACCTAATATAATAAACCCCCTGCGACAGCCGATCAGGCAAGGAATTATCCCTCCACTGTCATGCTGAAGTGGTAAAGTAGGTCAGATGTATTACATTGTCTCCTCGTGTAAATGAGATGGAAGAGAGACAAACTGGGTGGTCCAAATGTTTCTTATTTGCCATCAAATCCTATATTTCTATTAATAAAATTAATCTGCCAGCTCTGTCATTTTGCCTCCAAGCGAATCTGAGCGAGAGAGCTTCCATCCTTCGAGATGAAGCCAAACACAAGACATTGCTTGAGGTTCCCTTAATTGGCCAAACTGCCTCATTTAACAAGTTTAAATCTGCAAGTTGTGTGTGTGCGTGCGGCTCCCCGAACCCACTCCAGTGCGGCGTCAAGATCACATAATTAGTAACACAAGATCCTAATTGCCTCGACCAGATTTAGAAGTTTTAAAATATCGAATCCCAAGTGATTCAAGATGTTTTTGACACTAATAACAACGCCATTGTGCATAAAACATACAAGCAGAAAAAACACACAGACGTGTCACCCCAGCCGAATGCAACTCGTTGAAACTTCTCTCGACATTTCACTGAGAGCAAAGCAGAACAGTTATGCTAATGATCATATTTGTGATGGAAATTTGTGTCCCCCCCTCTTTCCAATTCTCGCTGCTAAATAACACTGAAAAGGAGTTTTCTAAAAAAAAAATGACATGAACTCAGAATTTACTTGTATGGGAAGGAAAACAAATTTTAAAGCTGTGAAGTATAAGAGACGAACTTAGTGGAGTTGAAACAATTAACTTTCCCGGATACATAGCAGTAATTGACAAATCCCTGATTGCTCCTTCTCCAATATTCATGTCTTGCAGTCTGGATGTAAGCATGTACATAGTGTACATGTGTGTGTATGTATATACCATGTATATATGTATATCTACTTTACACATAAAGGCTAGAGACACACGAGCGTAGATTCTCTAATCAGAGAAAAATGAATCAATTATGCAAATCACACTCTGATCAAACTCTGAAGTTTGTATGATCACAGTGTCCTCCAATTCTCTCGGATGAGAAGAAGATGGAATAGAAAAATGTTTCCATCTTCTTCATTCTCTCAGCTGTGGAAATCGGACTAAACTCAGATGTCATTCGAGTGCAGTACGATGTTTTCCACGGGCTCATTGAGTTGCATGGCCAAGTGCGATCCAAATATCAGATCAAACTTGGACATGCTGCGATTTTTTTTCCCCGGACCAGCTCTGTCAAAGGAAAAAATTATACACATGCATGGTCCCATAGACTAACATTGCAAGTGTGATCCGATGTTTTGTCAGATCACCCACGGACCGAAAATACACTCGTCTACACGATCCCAAATTCATAGAAATAAGGGAGATTGAATGAATGAATGAATTAAAAAATTAATCGGGTTATGCAAACTCTGACCATGGGTTTGCCTGGCACTGTAACCCTTGGTGAACCTGTGGCACCCCAGGGGTCTGGTTTCCACAGTAACAGCAATGTTATGTCTGAGAGCAGGTGGGAGGTCTCTTGGTCAGGGATCCTGTGCATGCCACACCTCCTGCCCAGTCCTGGGAGGGGAAGAACTTCCCCTATATAAACCTAGGGCTGAGGCAGGGTTAGTGAGTAGAGAAGAAGTAGAGACAGAGAAGAGAAGCAGCATAGGAAGAAACAACAGGAGCTCTGTGGGAGCAGTACTACAAAGAGTCAGGGGCTGGCAGCTGCAGAGCTCGCCCTGACTGAGAAGCTATCACCGGACCCGGAGTCCGAGGCTGTGGGGACTAACTCCTATCCAGCAGCAGAAACCGACCGGCAGGGGATTTCAGGTCCTCTGGCCAAGAAACCCGAAGGCACGGTCACACGCGTGGGACCAGCACCGCCGTCGTGGAGCGGAAGCTACTAGAAGGCCCCGAGTCACCGGCCATACGGGTGAGCACCACACGGTACACTCAGGGACGTGGGCTACTTATACCCGCCTCTAGCAAGGTAGCCAGAAGAGTACAGTTAGTTTGGGAGGCCTACAACTCCGCCAGGCCAGGGGAGATCCCATCTGCTCAAGGACTGACCAGGCCCCAATCGCTAGCCAGTACTCCGGGAGGGTCTATCTTTGTCACCAGTAAAGACCCTGAACTACACCGTACCGTCTCCGAGTGGTTCCTGCTACCCCCATCATCCACGTCGGCTGCCCTGAGGCCATACCCCTCCCGTTGGGGGTGATACTATCACGCTGCACAATCCTACCACCGGCCTCAGCGGTCTGCCCTGCAGCGGCAGCTCCTTCGCTGCATTCAACGGGTGGCGTAGTCGTACAACATCTACCACTAATACAGCGCCACTTAGTCTGACTCCCTGGGCACGGACCGGGTCACCGCCACGAGACTACAACCCTCAACAGATCCGGCTCCGGGTAAGCTCCCGCGTGCGCAACGCTGCGCGACACAGGCCCAGGGGTGCGTCAACTTTTGGCGTAGTCGGCAGGATCTCGTGCCCGCAACCACCGGGTACTGCGTGCCTGAAAAAGACTGTTCAAACTTACCAGTGGTGAAGATTCCCGCCATCCGGCGCCATCTTCTGTCTTCTTCCCGCCATCCGCGAAGTTTTCCCACCATCCGGCGCCATCTTCTGCCTTCTTCCCGCCATCCGTGGAGTTTTCCCGCCGTTGGACGCCATCTTGAAGACGCCGCGGGGGAAGAAGAGGGGCGTGGACTCCGAAAGCGCGTGAGAACTGAAGCCCCGCCTCACGTCCGGACGTTGCGTAAGGTCCTGGAAGGAGCCCAGCAGACGCCGACGTCACAGGAGCGCGACGGAAGGTCCTCAACCCTGACGATCCACTGCGGAGCCGCGGCCTACGGAAGAGGATCATCGCAAGGTAGGCCACGGTCCACTAGGGGGAAGGAAGATGTCGGATACGGAGGAGAGCTTCACTGCCTCAACCCCCGCCAGCGCCACCGCTGCTGCAGTCATGCCTTTCACCATGCCCTATATCCCGGGAGCGGCCTGGCTACCCCAGTACTCAGGGGAGTCACATACCCTGCATGACTTTAGAGAAAAGCTGGATAGCCTCTTCCAGGTGTATCCCCTCACAGAAGAGCAAAAAGTGAGCATCCTGGTGGCCCAATTAACCGGGGCAGCCCAAAGGGAGGTAAAGTCCTGGCCGCCTGGGGGAAGGACTGTTGCAGGGATACTAACCCGGCTGAGGGACACCTTTGATACCCGCACCTCAGCCGAGATCAAGCTTAGGTTCTACGGGTGCAAGCAGCGAGCACACGAGAGTATAAGGGACTATGCCCTGAACCTACAAGAGGTCCTGAGAGCCATTAAGCAGACCGACCCTGACGGCGTGGGAGACGAGGACAGGCTGTTGACTGAACAATTTATAGAGGGTTTATATTGCAATGCCCACTGAACCCAGTTGCGGGCAATGGCCTTACAGGACCCTCATCTGGGATTTGCACAATTCAAGGACAGAGCCATCCGGGTGCTCCGAGAACCGGCACCAGGTGGCGTTGTGACCCACAGACGCCCCACTACCACTTACCACCAGGAGGCGGCACCCTTGTCGGCAGGGCCTGTGGGAGCTGATGCGCAGGCTTTGAACAATGACCCGGCTCCAGACCTGCACCATCAGGTCCAAGAGCTAGCTAAAAGCGTTGCCGCGCTAACCCGAACTGTGCAGTCTTTACAGGTTTCCACTCCAGGGAAGATCCAGCTGGCATCCGGACCGGAGGACATCCCGTGGCGTCGACCAAGGAGGACCCCACCGGCCAGAGGAAGACCCAGCGACCGATACAACGAGGACGGACAACCCATCTGCCGCCGCTGCAACCCGGACATATGGCAAGGTACTGTCCTTTAAACTGGCACAACCTGGGGTAGAGGGCCAAACCCCAGGAAAAAGATCATCAGGCCCATCGAACTGGCGCGACAAATATGTGGGAGGACGTCCAGTCTTGCCCGTGGTACTGGAAGGCATCCCCATGAGTGCCCTACTGGACACCGGGTCACAGGTTACCACTATCCCGTACATGCTCTTCAAGCAGTACTGGAATGACTCGGATATCACCCGCTACCCTGACGACGACTTGAGTATCATCGCCAGCAATGGTCAGCCCGTGCCACAGATTGGATTTAAAGAGGTGACCATTAAAATCGGTAGAGTCGAATTGGCGGCACAGGGACTGATCATTGTAGACATTGACAAGCGCGAGAGTCACCCAAAGATAACTCTAGGAACTAATGTAATTGAAAATTGTCTTGCAGAGGTGATTTTCCTTTTACAGCAGGTTGCCAAGAACGCCAGCTCCGGCCAGCAGCGAGTGCTCCAGAAAGAGATCCGGGCACTGATGCGACGGCAACAGATAGAACTCTCCGGTGGTGAGATTGGTAGCGTAAGAATGTGTGACCCTTTTCCTATTGCCATGCCCCCAAAAAGTGAAATGATGATTTGGTGCCGGGCAGCTATTGGTCTGAGAGGTAGAGATTACCAGGCAATGGTAGAACCAGTTTACTCAGACAGTAGGCCCACCATTTTGACAGCACGGGGGGTGGTCAATGTACGCCATGGGAGGGTGCCCGTTCGCATAATAAATATCGGGAAGAGGGAAGTGTACCTGCCCCGGTATGCCACGCTAGCCAAATTGTATACCATCAATCAAAATTCCATACAGTCCGTAGAACCCTTGCCTCCATCTTCCCCGGAGGAAAGTAACGGCTCTAAGGAAACAATGGAGGACTGGTGTCAGCAACTACATTTGGGTACTGACTCCACTCCCTCACACCAGAGACAGGGAGTCTATCGGGTGGTTCAAGAGTACGAGAGAGTGTTTAGTAAACACCCGTTAGACTTCGGGCGAGTCAAGGGGGTAGAACACCACATCCCCACGGGAGACCATCTTCCCATAAAAGAGAGGTATCGACCCGTACCCCCTGCACACTACCAACACGCCAAGGGGATGCTTAGGGACATGAAGGAGGCTGGGGTGATCAGGGATAGCTGTAGCCCCTGGGCAGCTCCACTAGTCTTAGTCAAAAAGAAAGACAACACCATGAGGATGTGTGTAGATTACCGGAAAATCAACCGTATCACACACAAGGATGCGTACCCCTTACCAAGGATAGAGGAGTCTTTGGCTGCTTTAAGATCTGCTAACTTCTTCTCTACCTTGGATCTCACTAGCGGGTACTGGCAGGTTCCTGTAGCAGAGGCGGACCGGGAGAAGACCGCATTCACCACCCCGATGGGACTTAGCGAGTTTACCTGCATGCCGTTCGGACTCTGTAACGCACCAGGAACCTTTCAACGATTAATGGAGTGCTGTCTGGGCCACAGAAACTTTGAGACGGTCCTGTTGTACCTGGACGATGTCATCGTATATTCCAAGACTTATGAGGACCACCTGAAACACCTGGCGGAAGTGTTCGAAGCTCTGGCAAACTACGGCCTAAAGGTAAAACCCTCCAAGTGTCACCTCCTAAAACCAAAGGTGCAGTACCTGGGACACGTGGTGAGCGCTGACGGAGTGGCTCCCGACCCTGATAAGATCACCGCAATTAAGGAATGGCCAAGTCCCTCCAGTGTAAAGGAAGTGCGGCAGTTCCTCGGGTTGGTAGGCTATTACCGCAGATTCATCCCCGGTTTCACCAAAAAGGCAGCTCCTATGCAGGACCTCCTGATAGGCCAGTCCCGGAAGGCCAAGAACCAGAAGCCGCCCTTCAAATGGGAGAAGTTAGAAGAAGAGTCCTTCCGCCAGCTGAAGATGGCCCTCACGGGGGATGAAATCCTGGCGTACCCTGATTACAGCCAGCCCTTTATCCTCTACACCGACGCAAGTAACATCGGGCTAGGAGCCGTACTGTCCCAGATCCAGCAGGGGAAAGAATGAGTAATCGCTTACGCTAGCCGAAAACTGCGACCCACCGAAAGAAACCCTGAGAATTACAGCTCATTTAAGCTAGAGTTCCTGGCAGTGGTGTGGGCAGTCACCGAACGCTTTAAGCACTACCTCGCTTCTTCCCGGTTCACCGTGTACACGGATAACAACCCGTTGACACACCTGGACACGGCAAGACTCGGTGCCCTAGAGCAGAGATGGATGGCCCGTCTGTCCAACTACGAGTTCACAATCAAATACCGGGCAGGACGCTCCAATACCAACGCGGACGCCCTGTCCAGGATGCCAAACCTACCGGACGAAGGAGAAGATCCAGAGGGACTGGAAGAAGTCGAACTCCCCGCGTTCCACCGTCATGGGACTATCCAGTATTCCCATCGGGTAAGGAGTAAGCAAGCCGCTACGTTTAACCCCTTGCCTCACTACAACTGGGAGGAAACGCAAGACAGTGACCCTGCCGTCCGGCTGGTAAAGGAGATGCTGACTCGGCCAGAGGCTCGCCTTGACCCAGACGCTCCGGAGGAAGCCAAGCAACTGTGGGCTGAGAAGAGTCGACTGTTCCTTTACAAGGGGAAGTTGTGCCGCAGAATGGTTAACTCCCGGACGCATGAACTAATCTGGCAAGTAGTGGTGCCACGGAGAGACGCAGCCATGGTGATGGAGGCATACCACGACGGGGCTGGACACTTCGGATGGAAGAAGCTGGAGTTCCTGCTGCGTGGGCGGTTCCACTGGGTAGGCATGAGGGGAACCATCGAGAGGTGGTGCAGAGACTGTGGCCCGTGCAACCTAAGAAGGAAGGACCGTGCCAGCCAGAAGACTCCCCTGCAGTCCATCGTCACCCGGCAGCCGCTGGAACTGGTAGCCTTGGATCATGTAAAACTGACCCCAAGCAGAAGTGGCTACGTCTACGCGTTAACCATTGTGGATCATTACTCCCGGTTCTTGGTTGTCGTCCCCGTTAAGGACTTAACGGCTCAAACAGCAGCTAGAGCCTTCCAGCAGCACTTCTGCCGTCCACACGGGTACCCGGACCAAGTGCTGACGGACCAGGGACCTGCCTTTGAAGCGGAGGTCTTCCAGGAATTCTGCAATCTGTATGGCTGCCGGAAGATAAGGACGACACCCTATCATCCGCAAACTAATGGACTTTGTGAGAAAATGAACCAGGTGGTAATGGATCTCCTGAAAACGTTGCCCCTGGAAGAACGCAGTCTGTGGCCTGAGAAGCTGCCCGATCTGGTGGACGTATACAACCACATCCCGGTAGGTTCCACCAACTGTACCCCGGCTTACCTAATGAGGGCGAGACCTGGTAAGTTACCTGTTGACCTGGAAATGGGAGTCCTGACACCCGAGGACACTTCCCCAGAAGCAGACTGGGACACAGAGAGGCAGCAGCAGTACCGGAAAGTACAGGAGAGCGTGGAGCGAAGTCTCTGTAAGGCTAGGGAAAGACAAGAGAAAACTTACAACCAGTATGCTCCCGCTGTTCCCCTGGTACCCGGAGAGCAGGTCTTGAAGAGGAAAAGACGGCTCCACAAGTTGGACGACCAGTGGGAGAAGGACCCGTACACCGTACTGCCCTCAAGCCACGAGAACCCGAAAGTCTGTACCATCAGTAAAGACGGAGGGGAGACCATAGCCATTGTATCCCGGGATCACCTGAAGAAGTGTCCTGAACAGCTACGGAACCCTGAAGAGGAACAAGAAGACCATCGACCCGTAGAGGAAAGGGAGGATATGGTTAGTACTGTGCTCGGAGACTTCCCTCGGTCCTGGACTCAAGTCAATGGTGCAGTTGTGGTACCCGTCCTCACGTTCCTCCAACCAGCATCCCAAGTGCCTACGGAGCAACAGGTAGAGCTGGAAGAGCAGCCGGTCCAGGAGGCAGAAGACTCCACACAAGCAGAACAGGAGGATCAACCCTCTGCTTATAGTGAGCCTGCCGTACCCCTAGTGAGCCAAAGAGCCGGTAGACAGCTGCCCAGTTTACCCTTGACAGCTCCTACACCCTGTAGTTCAGGGCTAGACAGTCAGCTCCGTAGGTCCACTAGGGCCACTAGAGGCCAGTTACCCGCACGTTGGAGGATTTGAAGTGTATAAATTGTTTTATTTGTGGTTACCTGTTTTTCTTGTTGCTTGTGTATAATTATGTGTTTCTAGTTATTTATAGGAGTCCTTGGTGGATTTACCGGGAATCCTTGTACATGGTTGGAGCGTAACCTAGGAATGGACTAAAGACTGTTAAGGACTCGGGGCAGGACAGACCCCTACCTGGTTACGTCTCCCTGTTTTGGTGAAATGGACACCTTTGTTTTCTTCAAAGACTGCACCCGGTTGCGGACACGCCGTAACCATCTTTATGTGTTTTTCTTATTGTATTATTATTGTTTATACCTTGTTATGTTTTTCTAAAAATATGTTTAGTCCCGGAGTACTAAATTTCACTAGGGGGGAATGTGGCACCCCAGGGGTCTGGTTTCCACAGTAACAGCAATGTTATGTCTGAGAGCAGGTGGGAGGTCTCTTGGTCAGGGATCCTGTGCATGCCACACCTCCTGCCCAGTCCTGGGAGGGGAAGAACTTCCCCTATATAAACCTAGGGCTGAGGCAGGGTTAGTGAGTAGAGAAGAAGTAGAGACAGAGAAGAGAAGCAGCATAGGAAGAAACAACAGGAGCTCTGTGGGAGCAGTACTACAAAGAGTCAGGGGCTGGCAGCTGCAGAGCTCGCCCTGACTGAGAAGCTATCACCGGACCCGGAGTCCGAGGCTGTGGGGACTAACTCCTATCCAGCAGCAGAAACCGACCGGCAGGGGATTTCAGGTCCTCTGGCCAAGAAACCCGAAGGCACGGTCACACGCGTGGGACCAGCACAGCCATCGTGGAGCGGAAGCTACTAGAAGGCCCCGAGTCACCGGCCATATGGGTGAGCACCACACGGTACACTCAGGGACGTGGGCTACTTATACCCGCCTCTAGCAAGGTAGCCAGAAGAGTACAGTTAGTTTGGGAGGCCTACAACTCCGCCTGGCCAGGGGAGATCCCATCTGCTCAAGGACTGACCAGGCCCCAATCGCTAGCCAGTACTCCGGGAGGGTCTATCTTTGTCACCAGTAAAGACCCTGAACTACACCGTACCGTCTCCGAGTGGTTCCTGCTATCCCCATCATCCACGTCGGCTGCCCTGAGGCCATACCCCTCCCGTTGGGGGTGATACTATCACGCTGCACAATCCTACCACCGGCCTCAGCGGTCTGCCCTGCAGCGGCAGCTCCTTCGCTGCATTCAACGGGTGGCGTAGTCGTACAACATCTACCACTAATACAGCGCCACTTAGTCTGACTCCCTGGGCACGGACCGGGTCACCGCCACGAGACTACAACCCTCAACAGATCCGGCTCCGGGTAAGCTCCCGCGTGCGCAACGCTGCGCGACACAGGCCCAGGGGTGCGTCAAACCCCTTTAGTAAATAATTAGAACTTTGCATCCAACCTGCACACAATTCTAATATCCAATTATCAAAAACCAGAGGAGGGGGGCAGATGTTACCTCTAAGTTACATATGTCAAACTCTGGCCCGCAATTCCGGGTGGGTCCCACAAGTATACTTGGCCCACGAAGCCAGGCGGGTCTCCCGCCCAGCATCGCTCTTTCATCTATTCCGGCTTCCTAGTTGCCAATACAGTGGAAAGCAATGATGAAGAAGGGAGCTCCCTCTCCCATCATTCTCCCTCTGCCTCTAACATCTTAGTGCAGCGGGCATGATGACGCCATTACAAGAGACCAGAGCAGCAGGGCGACGGGCTGAGGTGAGTACTTTTTTATGTGGGGCCTATTATACTGTATGGAGCACTATGTGGGCCATTATACTGTATGGAGGACTATGTTAGTCTATTATACTGTATGGAGCAATATGTGGGGCCCATTATTCTGTATGGAGCACTATGTGAGGCCATTATTCTGTATGGAGCACTATGTGGGGCTCATTATTCTGTATGGAGGACTATGGTGGGCGCATTATTCTGTATGGAGGGCTATGTGGGGCCTATTATACTGTATGGAGCACTATGTGGGGCCATTATACTGTATGGAGCAATATGTGGGGCCCATTATTTTGTATGGAGCAATATGTGGGGCCCATTATTCTGTATGGAGCACTATGTGAGGCCATTATTCTGTATGGAGCACTATGTGGGGCTCATTATTCAGTATGGAGGACTATAGTGGGCGCATTATTCTGTATGGAGGGCTATGTGGGGCTTATTATACTGTATGGAGCACTATGTTAGTCCATTACACTGTATGGAGCACTATGTTAGTCCATTATACTGTATGGAGCATTATGTGGGGCCATTATACTGTATAGAGCATTATGTGGGGCCATTATACTGTATGGAGGACTATGTGGGGCTTATTATACTGCATGGAGCACTATGTTAGTCCATTATACTATATGGAGCATTATGTGGGGCCATTATACTGTATGGAGCAATATGTAAGACCATTATACTGTATGGAGCAATATGTGGGGCCCATTATTCTGTATGGAGCATTATGTGGGGCCATTATACTGTATGGAGGACTATGTGGGGCCCATTATTCTGTATGGAGCATCATGTGGGGCCATTATTCTGTATGGGGAACTATGTGGGGCTCATTATTCTGTATGGAGGACTATGGGGGCCCATTATTCTGTATGGAGGACTATGTGGGGCTCATTATTCTGTATGGAGCACTATGTGGGGCCATTATTCTGTATGGAGGACTATGTGGGGCTCATTATTCTGTATGGAGCACTATGTGGGGCAATTATACTGTATGGAGCACTATGTGGGGCCATTATACTGTATGGAGCACTGTGTGGGGCCCATTATACTGTATGGAGCACTTTTTGTGGCCATTACACTGTATGGAGGACTATGTGGGGCCCATTATTCTGTATGGAGCATTATCTGGGGCCATTATTCTGTATGGGGAACTATGTGGGGCTCATTATTCTGTATGGAGGACTATGGGGGGCCCATTATTCTGTATGGAGAACTACGTGGGGCCCATTATTCTGTATGGAGAACTACGTGGGGCTCATTATTCTGTATGGAGCACTATGTAGGGCCATTATTCTGTATGGAGCACTATCTGGGGCCATTATTCTGTATGGAGCACTATGTGGGGCTCATAATTCTGTATGGAGCACTATGTGGGGCCGTTATACTGTATGGAGCACTATGTGGGGCCATTATACTGTATGAAGCACTGTGTGGGGCCCATTATACTGTATGGAGCACTTTTTGTGGCCATTATACTGTATGGAGCAATATGTGGGGCCCATTATTCTGCATAGAGCATTATGTGGGGCCATTATACTGTATGGAGGACTATGTGGGGCCCATTATTCTGTATGGAGCATTATGTGGGGCCATTATTCCGTATGGGGAACTATGTGGGGCTCATTATTCTGTATGGAGGACTATGGGGGGCCCATTATTCTGTATGGAGAACTACGTGGGGCTCATTATTCTGTATGGAGCACTATGTAGGGCCATTATTCTGTATGGAGGACTATGTGTGGCTCATTATTCTGTATGGAGCACTATGTGGGGCCATTATACTGTATGGAGCACTATGTGGGGCCATTATACTATATGGAGCACTGTGTGGGGCCCATTATACTGTATGGAGCACTTTTTGTGGCCATTATACTGTATGGAGGACTATGTGGGGCCATTATACTGTATGGAGCACTATGTGGGGCCATTGTACTGTATGGAGCACTGTGTGGGGCCCATTATACTGTATGGAGCACTTTTTGTGGCCATTATACTGTATGGAGAGCTGTGTGGGGATCACAGTTGGGGAATCATACTGTGATGGGGTCACCATTCTTTGTCAGGGGGATTGATGGAGGTGGGTACAGTAGGATCATCATACCTAGCATGTGGAGAGTACTGTGGAGGAATTCACTGTGGGGTATCATACTGTGTTTGGGGGCACTTTTGTTTGCATCATACTTTATCTGTATTATTCAAGATTTTTTATCTTTTGTTATTGCAAATTTAAATTAGGCCATTGGGCCATATGCTTTTTACTGCTCTTACATAATATATCATATTATTTCAATATTTTATTTTAAGATCTATTAATTAAAATGTACTTTGTTCATTGTAAGTTTGTTTCCATATGAACAAGGAAAAACTTCTTCAATTGAAGACATTTTTTTAACAAATATCAAAATTGGCCTGAGACTTTGTCCAAGCTTTTAATTTTGGCTCTCTGTTTATTTGAGTTTGACATCCCTGCTCTTAGTCAATAGGCAAATATTAAAGGGGTTGTCCGGTCAAAACCGATGCAGGCTTATGAATCCCCCTGCACACGCACTGTGCGATGCGGGAATTCGCCGGTTTCAGACCCAGTAACGGAGGGTATGTATGAGTTATATATACCCCCAGCCAGTTGGTGCAGCCTCGCTCTCCATACACCTGTAGTATATAGTAGTAGTAGTAGTATAACTCATACAACCCCTTTAAACAATACTTTTTTCGGGGAAGAATTTTTCTTCACTTTGGGTATCCCTGCTTTTTTTGGGGGGGGGGTGGTTGTTTTTCCTTAAGTGCTGCAAAAAAATTAATCGGGGACATTTATTTTTGCACCCTGGTTTCGTTAAAAATTTTGCATTGTTTGGCTTTTTCAGGTTATTCATTCAGATTCTACTTTAATGTGGCATTTGGTCGTAAATCACATGAAAGGAGCTCAGAAAAAGGCAGACAAAGGAAAAGCTCTCTAGTAAGACGGTAAGAACGAGCTCACTGATGGATTCTCAGTTAACACATTCTGCAACTAGCCATGAAAACAGTGCAACATTTTTAATGAAACACAATTGGAACAATGATATTTAGCCTAAAATACATGCATTTAAGTTAAAAAAAAGTTAATTGTCCCCAAAGAAATAACATTCTAGTAAAAAGTTAAACAACTTTCTAATATACTTTCTGTGTTTATTCCTCACTCTTGTCAAGACTTTTACTTGCTACTATTCAATAAAAATCTCCATTGCTTACTTCCAGTGGATACCAATCTGCCATTGGTCCTTTGATAGTCGGGTGCATGGATCCCATTAGCAGTAACATGCTGTGCGTCTGGAAGAACATTTCCTCTACTTTTAAATAATTTATTAATAAGTCTAAGGTGGTGCAAAGGCAAAAATCAGGTACAGGTGCCGACATCCCTTACCGATCTCCTGTCTTCCTCCTCCAGCGGGAGAACCAGGTGACCACTACAGCCAGATTTCGGCCCCTGATGAGTTGTAGTCTTGACATTTCAATAATCTAGAAGAGAAACTGTTTATTCCTGCTCCAATAGAATGTCAAGGCTGCAAAAATCAAATGACTTCCTATGCCAGGAGAGGAAGCCAGGACACCAGCGGTGACACCGGTAGCATTACAGAAAAATGGCGCTAGTCCAGATGGGGAGTATTTTTTTTTTACTTTTGTACCACCCTGAGTTTAGAAAACTCTTTAAAAAGTAGCTGACAACCCCTTTAAATAACCAATGGCATAATTCTATCTATTGGAAATATTCAATAAAGGTTCCTATTAAATTTCAACAACACAAAAAAGCAATGAAGAAATACACAAAATATGTTAGAAAATTGTTAAAGGGAGTCTGTTAGTAGGTTTCTGCTATTAATTCTGAGATCAGCATAATATAGGATGAGAGAGCCTGATTTTCAAGAATGTGTAACTTACTAGGTTGTGTGTTATAGTTTCAATATAATCAGTGTTTTATCAGCAGCAAATGATCACTGCCTGACTAGGTCTCACGTGCCAGGCAGTCCAGATAATCTGTGTAATTCCAACCCCAATACTGATTGGCAGCTTGCTCACAATGTACAGTGTACACACGAATCAGTGGTGTGGGAGGGGTAACACACAGCTCAGCATTTGAGCACTGCTACATCTACAGCAGAGAAAATAGGGATTCTATCAAAACTGCCACAAGCAACCTAGTCAGTGATACGTGGCTGGAATCAGGCTCTCTTGTCCTATATCATGCTGCTCTCAGATTACATAGCAAAAACCAGCTAACAGTTGCCCTTTAATCATTCTAAAAACAATGTTTATTTGCTAAAACTGGAATATCCCTAAAGCTTTACATTGTGTCTCAATCAACAGAAACTCTCGCCTGCCTAAATTAGAAGTAATTAAACAACGACAGATTGTGAGAAAGACGGAGATTATATGTAGCTGGATAATAACTATAAACCAGGCCTGTTCAGTGTCATGTTCCATCTCTAAAATTCTGTTTCTTACCATTAAATTGAGCTGCAGAGACGTAAACTCAAAATATATTATGGCCGTCTTGGTTCCTCATTGGCAATAAGTGCTTTCTCATATGGTAGCGATATTATTCTATATTGTCTATTATGGTACATCTTTTGATGTAAATCCTATTAGGAGGTAGGGAAATATTTTTGGGGGTATTTGCTCTCAATTTGGTAAAGTAAAATAAACATCTGTATACACACGTGGTCAAAATTGTTGGTACTCCTCGTTTAATGAAAGAAAAACCCACAATTGTCCAGAAATAACTTGAATCTGACAAAAGTAATAATAAATTAAAAATCTATGAAAATAAACAAATGAAAGTCAGACATTGCTTTTCAACCCTGCTTCCACGGAATTTTTGATAAAATTAAACTCATGAAATAGGCCTGGACAGAAATGATGGTACCCCTGAAAATAATGTGACAAAAGGGACATGTTAAATCAAGTTGCATCAACTAATTAGCATCACAGGTGTCTACAATCTTGTAATCAGTCAGTGGGCCTGTATATAGGGCTACAGATACTCACTGTGCTGTTTGGTGACATGGTGTGTACCACACTCAACATGGACCAGCGGAAGCAAAGGAAAGAGTTGTCTCAGGAGATTAGAAAGAAAATGACAGACAAGCATGTTAAAAGTAAAGGTTATAAGACCATCTCCAAGCAGCTTGATGTTCCTGTGACTACAGTTGCACATATTATTCAGAAATTTAAGATCCATGGGACTGTAGCCAACCTCCCTGGACATGGCCGTAGGAGGAAAATTGATAATAAATCAAAGAGACGGATAATACGAATGGTAACAAAAGAGCCCAGGATAACTTCTAAAGAGATTAAAGGTGAACTTCAAGCTCAAGGAACATCAGTGTCAGATCGCACCATCCGTCGTTGTTTGATCCAAAGTGGACTTCATGGGAGACGACAAAGGAGAACACCATTGTTGAAAAAAAATTATGAAAAGGCCAGACTGGAATTTGCCACACTACATGTTGACAAGCCACAAAGCTTCTGGGAGAATGTCCTATGGACAGATGAGAAAAAAATGGAAGTTTTTGGCAAGGTACATCAGCTCTATGTTCACAGATGGAAAAATGAAGCATATCAAGAAAAGAACACTGTCCTTACTGTGAAACATGGAGGAGGCTCTGTTATGTTCTGGGGCTGCTTTGATGCATCTGGCACAGGGTATCTTGAATCTGTGCAAGGTACAATGAAATCTCAAGACTATCAAGGGATTCTAGAGAGAAATGTGCTGCCCAGTGTCAGAAAGCTTGGTCTCAGTCGCAGGTCATGGATCTTGCAACAGGATAATGACCCAAAACACACACCTAAAAACACAAAGGAATGGCTAAGAGGAAAACATTGGACTATTCTGAAGTGGCCTTCTATGATCCCTGACCTAAATCCTATTGAGCATCTTTGGAAAGAGCTGAAACATGCCGTCTGGAAAAGGCAACCTTCAAACACGAGACAACTGGAGCAGTTTGCTCACGAGGAGTGGGCCAAAATACCTGTCGAGAGGTGCAGAAGTCTCATTGACAGTTACAGGAATCGTTTGATTGCAGTGATTGCCTCAAAAGGTTGTTCAATAAAATATTAAGTTAAGAGTACCATCATTTCTGTCCAGGCCTATTTCATGAGTTTAACTTTTTTTAAAATTCTGTGGAAGCAGGGTTGAAAAGCAATGTCTGACTTTCATTTGTTCATTTTCATAGAGTTTTAATTTATTATTACTTTTGTCAGATTCAAGTTATTTCTGTGACCATTGAGAATTTTTCTTTCATTAAACGAGGTGCACCAACAATTTTGACCACGTGTGCATGTGTCCCTAAACACTTTTGAAAATTGACTTGTAGACTTGGGGAGTTTTTAGGGGCAAATAAGTTGCCTAAAGTAAGCCAAATAAAACTGAGAAAGTGTCTAACTTATAGCAATGTACTATAGATGATAAACATACAATAGATTCTAGATTTCGTTTAAGCTGCCTAGTCATTCAACAACATTAGCAAATGTGGGCCAATATGCTTTCTCTGGGGTTACCATAGTAGCATCGTCAAACTTCTTGTGCATTGTTTCCTGTTATGTGCCCTCCACTGATAAGATTATATTCATGAGACTGGAGCTCACATGACATGTGTCATGATAGAGTAGAAACTCATTCTAGAAAATAGGTAAAGCTAAAATCTGCAACTGTTCTTGTACAGAATAGAGATCGTGATCATTTAGTCCCTAGTGGTTTCTGCGTGAGCTGAGGTAGCCCTAACCACAGGCTAAACAATGGCAACTCGGACCTATGCTGCCTGAAAGGCAGTCGTGCACTTCACGTTCCTCCTAAAGTACTGGAGGGCAGAGAAGAGTGCAAATTACCTACAGAAGGGAAAGTGTGCTGAAATAGAGATTCCAGAGTGAATAAAAGAAACCACAAAATACAAATACATAAAGAATTAAGTACGTACTGTTAAAGAATATGCTGCTTACTTGCTAAAAAGACACAGAAGATAGGTGCAGGGTAAAGAACATAAATCGCAAAGAGAATAAATCTTAGCTGGTCTTTCACTGACTGGATATAAACTACAGCAGTATGGCTGGACATCCAAATGAGACTATCACCAACAGGAAATGCCAGCAGGGGGAAAGTATATAAAACCGCACCTGAAAGGTGATAGGGCAGAAAAATGAGTAAATGAAAACACCAGTTTCCTTAAACAGACTGCAGCCAGGATAACAGAAACTAAATACCAGGAGAAAAGGTGTATCTACTGTGGCTCGGCAGACAGAGAAGCCGACCACAAAGCGCAAGCTCAAGGGTCGGTACCCGGAAGCATGACAACAGGAAGAATGATGTTACCATGGCAACCCCAGAACAAACACAATGAGGAGGTCCGTATTTGAAAATAACTAGAAAGAGCAAATTTCTTCAGGTGAAATTGAATGCTCTCCGAATTTTACCAAAAAGATGTGACGCGCCCCCTGGGCCGTGGGGTACTCGGCAACCGGGCCCCTGGATGCCGGTGGGGGAGTATCACGGTGGCTGTCTCAGTCTGTGACCCAGGGCGGTCAATCAAAAGGGGGATATTTATAGGGGATTTGGAATTGCGGCTAAAGGGTGCCGCCGCTGCGAAGCAGTCCTCTGGAGCTGGTGTTACAGCAGCAGAGATGGTGTGGCTCTCCACAGGTAGACCTAGCTCCAGGGCAGTGTAGGCAGTGTAGGTTGCGCTGGGCGTTGTAGTGCCGGGAGGGGGAGATGGCGCAGATGAAAGAAGGAGCGGAGGCAGTGCGGTGCAGTCATCCGAGTTTTTACTCACAGTTCTCGTGACAGTTCCACTGGTGCACTGTACAGGTGTCAGCCTCCCACGTCGCGCTGCGTTCACCAGGCAGGGGTTCAGCACTTCCTCAGGCAGATCAGGAGTACCTGACAAAACCCCACTTTCTTGTGTTCCTAGCTAGACCGTCTTCACGCTGGGTCTTTCTCCCTCCTGCCCTGCGCTTCCCCACTCTCAATCCCGCTCGGGTGCTCTGAAGTCCCTCCTGTCTTGTCGGAGTTCCCAGACCTGCTTGACCCTCACGGAGATTGGAATGAGGCTTCGGCAACTGACTATATAAGCCAGAAGCCTCCGGTTTTCCCAGTCGAGACTTGGAGTAACACGGCTGGCCCAGGGGCCGGTCCCCTTCTTGAGGCCTACGATCCCTCTGTCTTCTGGCAGATTCGGGGTGTACAGGTGCCTTCCTGCACTCGCCGTACCCCCTAGGACCCCTTCAACAGAATGGAGCCTACTCCTCTGTTCCCCATCTGGGCCTCTAGGACTGGGCCCTACTTGTGGAGCAGAGCTCCTAAAGAGACTCTGCTCCCTGACTGACTTCTCCCACTTACTGTACTGTTCTGACTTGCCACCCTAAGATGGCCTCCCTTTTTATATCTCACTCTATAGTGCTCCCCTTAACTGCTTCCTCCACCCACACCCACTACTGGTTCCCCCCTACCTCTGGGTCCCCCCCCCCACTCCAGCCAGGGACAGGGCTCAGCAGCTGCGCACATGCATCTTGCCCTTCCAGCCGGCCTGGAGCAGTGTAGTGTTGGATGTAGGTGTTGGGGTTCCGGGCAGCACTCCCTCCTTACCTGAGAGAAGGAGACACCACACCTCTGGGTGAGGTGCAGTACCTCTGTGGCGACTGAACCCTCAGGGGCGCCACAGATGTATTCTCCAGAACACAGTTTGCTTGCAAATTGTTTAAAAAAAAAATACTAATCTCATTACGCACTTGTCCCTGCAGTCCCCCATCCAATCTTCCAAACTTTTTCTTTCCCTGTCGCATGCATCATCTTCAGCCTCTTTACTCCAGGCCCTGGCTGCTTGCTCGACTAGGCCTCTGATATCATAGCGTACCATGCCATCTTGGAGAACATTGTGGTGTCATATTATGACGTGCGTTGCCCAAGTAACAGCCTTGCGCGCAAGTGATGTCAGAGGCCTAGTGTCACGGGTGTGTCGCCACGAAGATCGTCACGATTACACAGCCTGACTTCTCGCAGCTGAGGTTTTGGTGCTTTGTGTTTTTCGGCAGTGAGGGAGTTAACTCTCTCTCTCTCTGTGCTAGACGAGGTCCAGCCTCGCCCAGCTGCAATCAATGCTGCTGTAGTGGGACTCCTTCAAATGCCTGCCGGTCTGTTAGGGTCAGTGTCGGTGAAAACATTTCATGCAGACTAACAGAGCGGATCGTGGTATTTGGAGTTTCAGAGCTAAGCGTATTTGGAGTGTTTTTTCCCTTCCTCGCTTTATCATTTATCTCCTTTCCCGTTGGTGTTCCCTCTGTTGTAGTTGTGTAGTTTTTGTATGCAAGGTGGTTTTGGTTTTACCCTTGTACTGTCTTGTTCGTCTAAGTACTGAGTGTGGGCATATTATTACCTGTCCCCTTTTGTTGTGATCAGGGGTCCTTCTCAGGACTAGATTACTTAGGTGCAGGGATCCTCAGGAGGTAGGGGTTACGCTGGCGGCCTGGACCTCTGTACCTTTAACAGTACCTCCAGGTAGAGGGATTAGTCAGGGCCCCAGCTTAGGGTCAGCTTAGGCCCCCTACCTCCAGTACACAGAGACAGCGTGACATTTTCACCGACCACTTAGATTTTCTCCAGCTACAATGGATCAAGTAGCCGGTCTAGCTCGGCAGTTGCAGAGTTTGTCCATGGAGATGGCGGACGTTAGGTCAAAGGTTTTGTATCCTCTGGAGCAAGCCGGACCAGAGCCTAAAGTAGCTCTCCCTGACAGGTTCACTGGGGGGCGGGACAAGTTTTTTGTTTTCCGGGAGGCATGTAAGTTGTACTTTCGGCTGCGGCCTCGGTCATCGGGGAGTGAAGAACAAAGGGTGGGAATTGTCATCTCGCTCCTACAAGGGGACCCACAATCTTGGGCGTTCTCTCTTCCCCCGGGCTCCCCGGCTCTCCAGTCAGTGGATAGGTTTTTTGCTGCTCTGGGTCTTGTATATGATGACCCGGATCGGATCTCCCTTGCTGAATCTAAGTTACGTAGGATCCAGCAGGGAGATCGTCCGGCGGAGGAATTCTGTTCGGAGTTCCGTAGGTGGGCCACTGACACCCAGTGGAATGACCCGGCTCTTAGGAGCCAGTTTTGTCAAGGTTTATCCGACAAATTACAGGATGTGTTGGCACAGTATGACTCTCCCGCGTCACTGGAAGCCGCTATGGCCCTTGCTATTCGCATTGACAGACGGCTTCGGGAGAGGTGCGGGATAACTCCACCCCCTGTGATGACTCCACCTCCTACAAGGTCCCCTCATATGGTGGTTCCCCTGGTCAGTCCAGAGGAGCCTATGCAATTAGGAGGGACATCATTTCGGGGGAGGGGACCGGTGGTGCGCCATAAGACAGGAAGGTGTTTCTTCTGCGGGAGAAAGGGACATTTTATTGGGGGGTGTCCATCCCGTCCCTTGCAGAGTGAAGAGTCGTCGGAAAACTGTTGATCCCAGGTTGTGTGGTGGACGGCAATCTGGGAGTAGGTATTTCGTCCCTAGGTTCGTCTCAGTTTCTCGTACCGGCGGAGGTGGTGGTGGGTACGAGAACTGAGAGGATATCTGTTCTTCTGGATAGTGGGGCCGGGGCTAATCTGGTGGACGCTCGGTTTGCCCGGGTTCAAGGTATGCGATTGAGTGAGTTGGCTAAACCCATCCCCATATTCTCGATCGATGCCAGGCCTCTCGGTCAGGGAAGTTTTTTGCAAGCTGTGCATAACGTAAAACTTCAAGTGGGGGCGATACATAAAGAACTGTTGTCTTGCTACGTGTTGGAGGGTCTTCCCACTCCTATAGTGTTGGGCCTTCCTTGGTTAACTAAGCATAACCCGGTTATTAATTGGCAACCCAGAGAGATAAGCCAATGGAGTAAATTCTGTAATAAAAACTGCATGAATACGGTCATCGGTGCGGTTACTCCTAGGGTCTTACCTCCATTTCTGGCGGACTTTGAGGATGTATTCTCGGAGAAAGGGTGTCAGGAACTACCTCCTCATCGCGAGTATGACTGTTCTGTAAAACTGCTCCCTGAGGCCAAGTTACCTAAAGCTAGGTTGTATAACCTTTCTGGTCCTGAGAGGCAGGCCATGAAGGATTATATTTCAGAAAGTCTGGCTAAGGGGCATATTAGACCTTCATCTTCACCGGTGGCCGCGGGGTTCTTCTTTGTTAAGAAGAAAGATGGAGGCCTACGCCCTTGCCTGGATTTCCGTGAACTTAATCGGATTACGGTCCGAGATCCGTATCCGCTCCCACTTATTCCCTATCTCTTTAATCAGATCGTGGGCGCCAAATGGTTCTCTAAGTTGGATCTCAAGGGGGCGTACAATCTGATTAGGATGAAGGAGGGGGATGAGTGGAAGACGGCGTTTAACACTCCGGAGGGGCATTATGAGAACCTTGTCATGCCATTCGGTCTGACTAATGCCCCGGCAGTGTTCCAACACTTTGTTAATGACATTTTTCGCCGCCTGGTGGGACAGTTTGTTGTCATATATCTGGATGATATCTTAATTTACTCGCCGGATCTGGTGTCTCATCAGGAGCACGTTAGGCAGGTGTTACAGATCTTGCGGGATAATAAACTGTATGTCAAATGGGAAAAGTGTGTGTTCGCCGTACAGGAACTCCAGTTTTTAGGCTTCCTGGTTTCAGCGTCCGGTTTTCGTATGGACCCTGGGAAAGTGCGGGCAGTTCTTGAGTGGGATCGGCCAGAGAATCTTAAGGCACTACAACGTTTCCTGGGGTTTGCTAATTATTACCGGAAGTTCATTCGTAATTTCTCGTCCATAGTTAAGCCTCTCACAGACATGACTAAAAAGGGGACGGATTTTTCTAGGTGGTCTGACAAGGCTTGTCAAGCATTCTCCTCCTTGAAAAAATGTTTTGCCTCGGCACCCATACTCATTCAACCTGATTCATCACAGCCATTCATTGTAGAGGTAGACGCTTCCGAGGTAGGGGTGGGAGCAGTATTGTCACAAGGTTCGTCCCCTGGTAAGTGGCATCCGTGCGCCTTTTTCTCTAAAAAATTGTCGTCCGCTGAGAGGAATTACGATGTCGGCAATAGGGAACTCTTGGCCATTAAGTTAGCTTTTGAGGAGTGGCGCCATTTTTTAGAGGGGGCAGTCCATCCGGTCACCGTCATCACTGATCACAAGAACCTGCTATATCTGGAGTCCGCGAAACGTCTGAATCCCAGACAAGCTAGGTGGTCATTGTTTTTTACCAGGTTTAATTTTGTCGTTACATATCGTCCTGGGTCAAAAAATGTAAAGGCGGATGCCTTATCTCGTAGTTTCCCTGGGGCCGGGAATACGGACGACCCGATTCCTATCCTTCAGGAGGGGGTGGTGGTTTCGGCAGTATGCTCTGAGCTTGAGGAGGAGGTATTGGAGGCTCAGGGGGACGCCCCTGTTGGACCTCCGGGGAGACTGTTTGTTCCAGATCAGTTGCGACAAAAGGTGATCGAGGCACACCATAACTCAGTTTTTGCAGGACACCCGGGGAGTAAAGCAACTGTGGATCTCCTCTCGCGTCGGTTTGGGTGGCCTAACTTACATAAGGAGGTGGTAACTTTTGTCGCGTCCTGTGGGGTTTGTGCGCGCTCTAAGACCTCACATACCCGTCCGTCTGGGGCCCTCTTACCTTTGAAGATCCCGGAGCGTCCTTGGACTCATCTGTCTATGGACTTTATTACGGACCTCCCTCCGTCTTCGGGTAAAACGGTCATACTCGTTGTAGTGGACAGGTTCAGCAAGATGGCACATTTTATCGCTCTTCCTGCTCTTCCTAATGCTAAAACTCTTGCGCAGGTGTTCATTGGGGAGATTGTGAGGCTTCACGGGGTACCCTCCGAGGTGGTGTCAGATCGGGGGTCTCAGTTTGTGTCCAAATTCTGGAAGGCGTTTTGTACACGGCGGGGGATGCATTTATCGTTCTCATCGGCTTTTCATCCTCAGACCAATGGTCAGACGGAACGTATGAACCAGAGCTTGGAGACATATCTCCGGTGTTTTGTGTCAGAGAACCAGGAGGACTGGGCTTCTTTCTTACCTCTGGCAGAGTTTGCTCTTAATAATAGGCGGAGCGAGTCCACTGGTAAGTCCCCGTTTTTTGGGGCATATGGTTTTCACCCCCAGTTTTGTACTTTCAGTAGGGGGGGCTCTTCGGGGGTTCCTGAGGAGGAACGATTTTCCTCATCACTCGCTTCAGTATGGAGAGGGGTGCTGAAGAATCTGAATACTATGGGGAACCGATACAAACGTATGGCTGATAGGAGGAGAGTGTCTGGTCCGGACCTAAGTGTGAACGATCGGGTATGGTTGTCTACCAGGAATATAAAACTTAAGGTTCCCTCCTGGAAACTGGGTCCCAGGTTCATCGGGCCGTACAGGATCAGTTCTATAATTAATCCGGTGGCATTCCTCTTGACCTCCCCCCTACGTTTAAAATTCACAACGTGTTCCACAGATCATTGCTTAAGAAGTATGTGGCGCCGGTGGTACCGTCACCTTTACCTCCCCCTCCAGTGGTGGTCAATGGTAACTTGGAGTTCCAGGTATTGAGGGTCATCGATTCACGCTTTAATCGCCGGTCCCTTCAGTACCTGGTTCATTGGAAGGGGTATGGTCCTGAGGAGAGGATGTGGGTTCCTGAGTCGGATAATAACGCAGACCGATTAGTTCGGGCCTTCGACACGACTCACCCGAATAAACCTGGCCCTGAGGGTCCGGAGGCCCCTCGTAGAAGGGGGGGTACTGTCACGGGTGTGTCGCCACGAAGATCGTCACGATTACACAGCCTGACTTCTCGCAGCTGAGGTTTTGGTGCTTTGTGTTTTTCGGCAGTGAGGGAGTTAACTCTCTCTCTCTCTGTGCTAGACGAGGTCCAGCCTCGCCCAGCTGCAATCAATGCTGCTGTAGTGGGACTCCTTCAAATGCCTGCCGGTCTGTTAGGGAAGTGTCGGTGAAAGCATTTCATGCAGACTAACAGAGCGGATCGTGGTATTTGGAGTTTCAGAGCTAAGTGTATTTGGAGTGTTTTTTCCCTTCCTCGCTTTATCATTTATCTCTTTTCCCGCTGGTGTTCCCTCTGTTGTAGTTGTGTAGTTTTTGTATGCAAGGTGGTTTTGGTTTTACCCTTGTACTGTCTCGTTCGTCTAAGTACTGAGTGTGGGCATATTATTACCTGTCCCCTTTTGTTGTGATCAGGGGTCCTTCTCAGGACTAGATTACTTAGGTGCAGGGATCCTCAGGAGGTAGGGGTTACGCTGGCGGCCTGGACCTCTGTACCTTTAACAGTACCTCCAGGTAGAGGGATTAGTCAGGGCCCCAGCTTAGGGTCAGCTTAGGCCCCCTACCTCCAGTACACAGAGACAGCGTGACACCTAGTCAAGCTGGAAGCCAGGGCCTGGAGTGAGGGCCATAGATGATGCGACGAGGGAGTGGGAACATAAGAGGCACAGAGGACCGCACAGAGGACCGGACAGTGGCACAACAGGTTAGTAGGGAGGTATTATTTTATTATATTCTGGGTTCTGAAAAGACCCTGGAGCATAATATGGAATATTGAAATTGCAGAGAAAAACTTCATGTGAATCAAATTCCCTGTAAAATCCATGTGATTTGGCAAATTTGAATCTCTACAGATTTGATCATTTCAGGAAATAACATTTGGATGTGTTATTTTCATAATCTCCTGAACCACATTTATTTGTACGTGGCACTTACTCTGGTAATCATGTAGATGTTATTTTTGGACTTATGTAAATAAGATATTATGTGACCATAAACAATAATAAAATAAAAGTTTAACCCCTTAGTGACGGAGCTAATTTTGACCTTAGTGACCAGGCCAAGTTTTACAATTCTGACTGTTGTCACTTTATGAGGTAATAAGTTTGGAACGCTTCAACGGATCCCACTGATTCTAAGATTTTTTTTTCGTTATATATTGTACTTTATGTTAGTGATAAAATGTGGTTGATATGATTTGCGTTTACTTATGAAAATATCAAAAATGTGACAAAAAATTTGAAAATTTTGCAATTTTCAAACTTGTAATTTTTAATCCCTTAAACCAGATAGTTATCACACAAAATAGTTAATAAATAACATTTCCCACATGTCTACTTTACATCCACACAATTTGTGAAACATAATTTTTTTTGTTAGGAAGTTAGAAGGGTTCAAAGTTGACCATCTATTTCTAATTTTTCCAACAAAATTTTTTAAAAAATCTGTACCTCTCAACAGGGCCGGTGTCAGCACCCGGGCAAGTGCCGGGGCCCTGAGCAGGCGGGGGGGCCCACTCATCGTCTGGCACTCCGCCGCGCTACGGGACCCGTGAGCGGAGGAGAGCGGTGTCAGCGCCCGCTCTCCCCCCGCCTTGCTCAGGGCCCCCGGCAGTCGGCACAATACTTACCTCTCCCCGTGCCTCCGCAGCAGGTCCAGTGTCTTCCGCGGCTGCTGCGCTGTGACGTCTCAGGTTAGAGGGCGCGGTGACGTCTTTACACCGCGCTCTCTCCTGAGCCGTCACAGGCAGCGCAGAGCGGGAAGACCAGAGGAGTCCAGAGCAGCGGCAGCAGGTGAGAAGTGAGGCAAGTATTTGTTTTTTTTTTCTTCATTGTATGGAGGCAGAGTGCATTATAAGGGAGGAGGGGGTGTGACATCCTGCATGGGGTATTATAAGGGAGGGGGGGGTGACATCCTGCATGGGGCATTATAAGGGAGGGGGGTGACATCCTGCATGGGGCATTAAAAGGGGGGGTTACATACTGCATGGGGCATTATAAGGGGGGTGACATCCTGTATGGGGCATTATAAGGGAGGGCAGGTGACATCCTGCATGGGGCATTATAAGGAGGGGGATGTGTGACATCCTGTATGGGGCATTATAAGGGAGGGGGAGGGTGACATCTTGCATGGGGCATTATAAGGGAGGGGGGGTGACATCCTGCATGGGTCATTATAAGGGGGGGTGATGTGGCACCCTGCTGCGCACAGGTACCACAGGACCCAGGGTGTATGGACAGACTTCTCCACAAGAGGCCCTCATTACATACAAACACCTCCACCCTTCCACCTCATACCACCAGAGGGAGCCCGTTAGGGATATATATATATATATATATATATATGGAAGGTGGAGCCAGGCAGCTCAGTTTAGTGTTTAGTCAGAAGGTAGCGTGCTGGCACTTAGACCAGTGAAGACGCAGCACGTCTGCTGCCAAGTTCTGAGGGCCCCGAGTGTGGCCGACGGCAAGAGGAGAAAGGAGAGAGGAGTTGAGGGGGCAGAGGAGCATTATAGGCTCACACCGGGTCCGCGCCTACAGGGTCCTTCATACCCAGTAGGGATAACCGGCATCCCAGGAGGACTACAAGTCCCTGGCTGACCTGAAGCTAGACCCACACAGGACCAGGAACCACAAGGCCCCAGCGTCCAAGGAGAGTGGTTACCAGCAGAAGGTCCTACTACCGAGCGACAGGTGAAGGAACAGCATGACACATAAACTAGGCCCAGTGGCAGGCTGGCCAGGAGCATACAGAGAGGCAGACACGGACCAGGAGGCCTTATACCCGCTCACTGGGGAGAAGTCCTGAAGTGCACCCATCCTACTGAGTACCCTGGACCGTACCTGACATCAGCACCAGTAAAGGTATTGAAACGAATCCCCTGTCTCTGTCAGTTACTCCTGCTGTGCCATCCGCCTGCACTACAAGCCCCAGCATCACCACCATCAAACTCCATACTGCCCCGGGGGCCCACTCCACCTGTGGGGAGCAGAAACACATAAGCTGCCATCACATCACCCACCGGAGGTCTGCAGCAGCACTGGTAAACCTTACCAGGTACCACAGGTGGCGTCACAAACTATTTATTTATTTTTGTCCAAGTTACCAATTCCCCTTTTTGGTTGATCGCCCTGGGCCACGGACCCAGCCAGCCACCGTGATATCACCCACCAGCATCCATAGGCCCGGCTGCCGAGTACCCTATTGCCCTGGGGGCGCGTCAACTTCTGGCGTCACGAACAGGATTTTGTGCCCGTTGCAATGAACAGGATTCCGTGCCCGTTGCCACCGGGTACTGTGCGCCTTAAAAGACTGTAACACTTACTGTGGTGAAGATTTCCCGCCATTCCCGAGGTTTCCCGCCATTATCCGCCATTTTCCTGTCTCCGCGCGGGAAGAAGAGGGGTGTAACCGCGGGAATCGGAGAGGCGTAACCACTGGAAGCGCGCGAAGCCCAGGCCCCGCCTCGCGCATTGACGCCGAACCAGGAAGCGTCAGGTCCTAGATGGAGACCGTTGTCAAGCTCACGGTCTGACGTCAGCCGCGAGGGAGACGCAAGGTCCTGGAAGGAGACCGACGCCTGCGAAGCTGCGGCCTACCTGATCCAAGTAAAGAAGGTAGGCTACGGTTTACTAGGGGGGGCGCAACCATGGCCGACGACCAGCAAGCCGCCGGAGCGCCGGTTAACGCTCCTGATGCTCAACTTGCGCCCGGCGCTACACAGGCCGGAGCGGCCGCCCCACCAGCAGGGGTCGTGACTCCGTTGATACCCATGGCCCTGCCGTATATCCCTGGAGCAAAATGGCTTCCCCAGTATGATGGCAAAGCAGACACCCTGTCTGGGTTCAAGAGAAAAATATGCGGTGTACTGGACATGCATTCAATGACTGGAAAACAGAGAGCCGCTGTTGTGCTGGGACAATTGACTGGTGCCGCAGAGCGGGAAGTTGAAACCTGGCCAGCCGCAGACCAGGAAGCAGTATCCATTATCTTTAAGAAACTGCAAACTGTCTTTGAAAACCGCACTGAGACAGATCTCCGGATGAGGTTCTACCACTGTACCCAGAAACCTGAGGATAGTATCCAGACTACGCCTGGCGCTTACAGGAAGCCCTGCAGGCCCTGAAACAGGTTAGTCCAGCCAGCATACAAGATGAGAATAAAATGCTGACGGAACAGTTCATCCAGGGGTTGAGGTCCCAGGAGGAGAGCAGAACTGTACGGTAGTGGGCTTTAGATCATCCAGACGCCACCTTTGACATCCTGAAGGACATGGCTATTAAGGGTCTACAGCCCCTGGAAACATCAGGGACTGCTATCCAGCGTTACCAGGGTGGGGCCACCCCAGTGCCTGCAGCACCCACTGCTCCTTCATTGACGGCTGAAACAAAAATGCAAACAGTGCCCCCTAGCGAGCTGGACAGCCTGCGCTCTGAAGTGCGTCAGCTAAGTAAAACCCTGGCCACTGTCCTGAGCACCCTGCAGCTACAGGCAGAGCCCGAGCCGGAAGGAAGGATCCTACTTGCCGACAGTCCTGAGGATGTCCCCTGGATGAGGAGAAGGAGGACAACACCACCCCGTAGGAGGACAACGCCACCCCGAAGGAGGACAACGCCACCCCGTGGGAGGACCAACGACCAACGTCACCCTCCAGGAGACTTCATCTGCTACCGTTGCCACAAGGCAGGCCACACAGCGCAGAACTGTCCTTTAAACGGGCAAACCCTGGGGCCGAGGGCCGACGCCCAGGAGTAAATCAACCAGGCCCATCAAGCTGGCACCATCGATTTGTAGGAGGAAGGCCTTTCCTGTCTATCATGCTGGACGGTATAGCAACACCTGCATTACTGGACACCAGCTCACAGGTAACCATCATACCTGATGTCCTCTACAAAAGGTACTGGTCCATAGATGAACTCCAGCCGCCAGCCCCGAGCCTCTCTGTGTATGCCTCTAACGGCCTTCCTCTTAACCTAGTAGGGGTTAAGGACGTGACAGTGAAGGTGGGGAGAGCGGAACTAAAGGACCAAGGACTGATTGTAGTGGAATCTAATCCTGGTGATACAGACTTGTATATGATACTTGGTACAAATATTGTTGGTAACTGTTTGGGAGAAGTGTTGTTTTTGCTCCAACAGATTGTTGACACTGCCAAACCAGGGCAGAGGAAGGTGCTCCAGAGAGAGATTAGAGCCCTCCTGTACCAGCAACAGGTAAAGCTAACAGGTGGTGAGATTGGTAATGTATGGGTGACAGACCCGATACCCATTGTGATTCCCCCAATGAGTGAGATGCTGATTTGGTGTAGGGCAGCAATAGGTCTCAAAGGACAGAACTACCAGGCGGTAGTGGAGCCCATTAGCTCAGAGCACAGACCTACACTCCTAACTGCTAGAGGGGTAGCAATGGGAGGGTGCCCATACGACTCCTAAATTGTGGGGAGGAGGAAGTTAAATTGCCAAGGTATGCCACTGTTGCTAGATTGTATACTGTGAATGATGATGCCATACACACAGTGGAATCCTTGACCCCACCAGATGCAGTGGAGGACAACGACTCCGAAGCTCAGCTGGAGGATTGGTGTCAACAGCTCCATGTTGGGACTGACAACACTCCTGTCCATCAGAAACACTGTGTTTACAGAGTGGTTCAGGAATATGAACAAGTGTTTAGTTAGCACCCACTTGATTTTGGTACGGTCAAAGGGGTACAACACCACATACCCACCGGTAACCATCCACCTATTAAGGAGCGTTACAGACCCGTACCACCAGCACATTATCAGAAAGCCAAGGAAATGTTACACGATATGAAAAAGCCAGGGGTAGTAAGGGATAGCTGTAGCCCTTGGGCAGCTCCCCTGGTCCTGGTCAGGAAAAAGGACGGTAGCATGAGGATGTGTGTAGATTATAGACAGATTAATCGCATAACACATAAAGATGCATACCCTTTGCCCCGTATAGAGGAATCCCTGGCTGCACTAAAATCTGCCAATTACTTCTCTACACTGGATCTCACTGAGGAAGACCGGGAGAAGACGGCCTTCCCCACCCCGATGGGACTGTGCGAGTTCAACAGTATGCCGTTTGGACTCTGCAATGCACCCGGAACGTTCCAGGGGCTGATGAAGTGTTGCTTGGGACATCGGAACTTCGAAACAGTGCTGCTGTACCTTGGTGACGTTATCGTGTACTCGAGGACATATGAGGACCATCTGAAGCACCTGGCGGAGGTATTTGAAGCATTGTCCCGGTATGGGATGAAACTAAAGCCTTCTAAATGCCACTTGCTCAAGCAGAAGGTTCAGTACCTGGGACACGTAGTCAGCTCAGAAGAGGTAGCACCAGACCCGGAGAAGGTCACTGCCATCCAGAAGTGGCCTGAGCCGAGAAGCATCAAAGAAGTACGGCAATTCCCGGGACTGGTCAGGTACTACAGGAGGTTCATAAAGGACTATACCAAAAAGGCAGCACCTCTACAACACCTCCTGGTAGGACAGTCCAAAAGAGGAAAGAGTCCCCCATTCCAGTGGGGCAAAGAGCAGGCTGAATCCTTTGCAGTAATGAAGGAAATCCTGACTGGTGAAGAAACCCTGGCTTACCCTGACTACAGCCAGCCTTTCCTGCTGTACACCGATGCCAGCAATGAGGGACTGGGAGCTGTGTTGTCCCAGAAGCAGAATGGAAGAGAGAAGGTAATTGTGTATGCCAGTAGGAAGCTTCGCCCTACTGAATGGAACCCGGAGAACTACAGTTCCTTCAAGCTGCAGTTCCTGGCCTTGGTCTGGGCTATCACTGAAAGGTTCAAGCATTACCTAGCCTCAACGAAATTCACAGCCTTTACTGGCAACAATCCCTTGACACACCTGGAGACAGCCAGGTTGGCAGTCATGGAACAGCATTGGGTGGCCAGACTGTCAAATTATCAGTTCACCATCAAGTACCGGGCAGGTCACAAGAACACCAATGCTGATGCCCTGTCAAGGATGCCCCACCAGTCAGACACCGAGGATGCTGTGGATGATTTAGAGGAAGTTGAATTACCTGCTTTCCACCGAAGCGGAGTGGTCCATGAGCAACACGTCACCAGAAGACGTCAGGGAAGGATGCTGAATCCTCTACCCCACCACAGTTGGAAGAAGACCCAGGACAGTGACCTGGTTGTCAGCCTTATCAAAAGACTGATCACCCAGGGAGGTTCTCACCTGGAGAAGGATGCTCCTCCACAAGCCAAGAAACTGTGGAATGAAAGAAGCCGGCTGTTCATCTACAGAGAGAAGCTGTGCAGAAGATATGTCAACCCCAAGACCCATGAAATGGTGTGGCAGATTGTTTTACCCAGGACGGATATCCAGATGGTGTTGGAAGCCTACCACGATCAAGCAGGTCACTTTGGCTGCAAGAAGCTGGAAACCCTGCTGAAGGACCGGTTCTACTGGGTTGGAATGCGGAGCTCCATAGAGAGGTGGTGCCGGAATTGTGGGCCCTGTAGTATCAGAAGAAAAGACTACAGCAGCCAGAAAGCACCCTTGCAGTCCATCAAGACAACCCAGCCCCTGGAGATCGTCGCTCTGGATCACGTCAAGCTGTCACCCAGCAGATCAGGTTATTCATATGCACTGACCATGGTGGATCATTATTCCCGGTTCCTGGTGGTAGCCCCTGTCAAGGATCTGACAGCAGAAACTGCAGCAAGAACGTTCCAAGCATACTTCTGCAGTCCCCATGGATACCCGGATAAAGTGCTGATGGATCAAGGCCCTGCCTTTGAAGCCGAGCTGTTTAAAGAATTCTGTCATCTGTATGGGTGCAAGAAGATCCGGACTACGCCGTACCACCCTCAGACCAATGGTTTGTGTGAGAAAATGAACAACATCGTCATAGACCTGCTGAAAACCTTACCCTTGGAAGAAAGAAACCAGTGGCCAGACAAACTCCCTGACCTGGTAGATCTGTACAATCACATACCTGTGAGTTCTACTAATTGTACTCCAGCGTACCTCATGAGAGCAAGACCCGGAAAGTTGCCCATGGACCTGGAATTCGGAGTGGTAGAACCTGAAGCAGATATGTTCACTGAAGACTGGGATACTAATTGGCAAGAGCAGTACAGGAGAGTACAGGCCTGTGTCGAAGACAGTCTGAACAGAGTAAGGGAAAAACAAGAAGAATAGTACAATAAACATGCACCAGCAGAACCCTTGGTACCTGGAGAGATAGTGCTAAAGCGTAAAAGAAGAAGTCACAAGCTCGATGACCAGTGGGAAAGAGAGCCCTACACAGTGTTGAACTCCAAGTTTCATAACAGTAAAACCTGCCTGATTAGCAAAGATGGAGGAAAAACAACTGCAACAGTCTCAAGAGACCATCTGAAGGTGTGCCCAGGTCTACTGAAGACAACGGAGCAAGAAGTACCTCCTATAGCACCGGAAGAACCCAAGGAAGAAGTGCTTCACACAGTTCTAGGAGATTTCCCTGCGGACTGGCCTCAACTGGATGGAGCCGTTATAATACCAGTGATACACTTCTATCAAGAACCAGAAGAACCTGTAAGCACTCTGGAAGAGCCTGCTCAGGAACAGAAAGAGTCCCCAGAAAGAAGAAAAGCACCAGTTGAAGCAGAGCCTGAAGGCCCAGTGGACAGTGCACTTGCCAGTCCCATAGAGAGATTAAGGCAGTTTTACAATCTACCAGCACGTACACCTGCTAGATTACCAGAGAGTGCATGCACAGACACTAGTAACACCCCAGTGCTACGTAGGTCAACACGCAGCACACAAGGACAAATCCCTGCCAGGTTTAGGGAATAAGGATGAAGTGTCTACCATGTAAATAGTTACCCAGTGGGTATTGCTACTGTTATTGTTTATTATGTATACTGAAAATATATGTGCATTTAGTTACCCGTCAGGGTACAAAGACTTGTAGGCTGAGGACTGTGAGCAGCCAAAAACTTTATTTGTAAATAGTTGCACTCATCAAAAGTGCCCCTTTAGTTGACCACAGAACAAAAACCCGTTTGGCGTGGCCGAAGACGTGGTCCAGCACCTGGATCACTTATGCCCTGTAGCCACGCCCAGGGCCTACGTTGAGGGTTTTCAGGCGGGTCCCTCATGTTCTTTCATCGGTGAAATGGACACCTGGTTACGGGACTTACTGTAACTTAATTAATGTTATTATAATTATTGTTATTGTAATCATTATTGTTATTGTTGTTAACCTGTTTTGCAAAAATGCTTCAGTCCAGGAGTACTGAATTGTACTAGGAGGGAATGTGGCACCCTGCTGCGCACAGGTACCACAGGACCCAGGGTGCATGGACGGACTTCTCCACAAGAGGCCCTCATTACATACAAACACCTCCACCCTTCCACCTCATACCACCAGAGGGGGCCCGTTAGGGATATATATATATATGGAAGGTGGAGCCAGGCAGCTCAGTTTAGTGTTCAGTCAGATGGTAGTGAGCTGGCACTTAGACCAGTGAAGACGCAGCACGTCTGCTGCCGAGTTCTGAGGGGCCCCAAGTGTGGCAGATGGCAAGAGGAGAAAGGAGAGAGGAGTTGAGGGGGCAGAGGAGCATTATAGGCTCACCCCGATATACAAACCGGACACAGGGTCCGCGCCTACAGGGTCCTTCATACCCAGTAGGGATAACTGGCATCCCAGGAGGATTACAAGTCCCTGGCTGACCTGAAGCTAGACCCACACAGGACCAGGAACCACAAGGCCCCAGCGTCCAGGGAGAGTGGTTACCAGCAGAAGGTCCTACTACCGAGCGACAGGTGAAGGAACAGCACGACACATAAGCTAGGCCCAGTGGCAGGCTGGCCAGGAGCATACAGAGAGGCAGACACGGACCAGGAGGCCTTATACCCGCTCACTGGGGAGAAGTCCTGAAGTGCACCCATCCTACTGAGTACCCTGGACCGTACCTGACATCAGCACCAGTAAAGGTATTGAAGCGAATCCCCTGTCTCTCTCAGTTACTCCTGCTGCGCCATCTGCCTGCACTACAAGCCCCAGCATCACCACCATCAAACTCCATACCGCTCCGGGGGCCCGCTCCACCTGTGGGGAGCAGAAACACCTAAGCTGCCATCCCATTGCCCCCCGGAGGTCTGCAGTAGCGCTGGTAAACCTTACCAGGTACCACAGGTGGCGTCACAAACTATTTATTTATTTTTGTCCAAGTTACCAATTCCCCTTTTTGGTTGACGGCCCTGGGCCACGGACCGGGCCAGCCACCGTGATATCCCCCACCAGCATCCATAGGCCCGGCTGCCGAGTACCCCATTGCCCCGGGGTCAAGTCAGGTGACTTCCTGTATGGGGCATTATAAGGGAGGCGGTGTGACATCCTGCATGGGGCATTAAAAAGGGGGGGTTGTGACATCCTGAATGGGGCGTTATAAGGGAAGAGGGGTGTGACATCCTGCATGGGTATTAAAAGGGAGGGGGTGACATCCTGCATAGGGCATTAAAAGGGGGGTGATATCCTGCATGGGGCATTATAAGGGAGTGGTGTGTGTGACATCCTGAATGGGGCATTATAAGGGAGGCGGGGTGTGACATCCTGCATGGGGCATTATAAGGGGATGTGACATCCTGCATGGGGCATTATAGGGGGGTGTGACGTCTTCCATGGGGCATTATAAGAGGTGGTGACATCCTCCATGGGGCATTATAAGGGGGAGTGACATCCTGCATGCGGCATTATAAGGGGGGGGTGACATTCTGCATGGGGCATTATATTGGGAGAACAGCCTGCATGGGGCTTTATGTGGGGGGAACAGCCTGCATGAGGCATTAGTATAATATTTATTTTTTATTTTATTCTTTTTAGTATAATATTTATTTTTTATTTTATTATTTTTTTACAGGTTCTACGGTACCCAGGTCTGGAGGAGAGTCTCCTCTCCTCCACACCCGGGTACCATCCGCACATTGAAACGCTGATTCCACATGTACAGATGCAGTGATGCGGAATCCAAGCGTTCCAATGAAAGTCAATGGCGGTGAAAACGCAGCGTTTCCGCAAAATAATTGGTAGTGCTGCGTTTTTTTCCGCAATGATAACCCGCAGCAGAAATTTCCTCAGCATGTGCACAGCACATGCGGATTATCATTGGGGAACATGGCAGACCTTCTACCATGCGTTTTTTAAGCGTTTCTGCAGCGTTTTTGCTGCTGCGGAAATGCTTAAAAAACGCATCATGGGCACACAGCCTAACTCACAGTTATTGAGGTGCTCCAGGTTACAATGGCCAGATTATAACCGCCCGCGTCGTCCTGTGTCCTCCGGGGTAGTGATCCAGCAAACTCTCAGGTGTCTCAGGAGCACTTGGACGGGACCTCGTTCTGTGTACCTCTCCAGATCGTCTCACTGTACTGGCTCTCACCCTCCTGCCCTGCGCCACACACTCAGTGTCTCAAGCCAGTGGCTGCGGGCCTTGTTGGCCGACGTCTGGTCTGTCCCCTTGGTCCTCTATGGCCACCTTTTCGGCGATTAAGTGTGGAGTGTGGCTACAGCACCTGAAACGCTGCAGCCTCCGGTTTGCTAGCTGAGACCTAAAGTACTCCACTAGGCCGGGGCCGGTTCCCTACTGCAGCCTGATCCCTCCTCTTCAGCGTGAATTAGGGCGCACGGGTGGCCTCTGCACTCGCTGTGCCCCTGGGATCCCCTCTGTCTCTCTGGAGCCCTCCTCACTGCTCCTGTCCTCTTTCCTCTCTTTCCTTCTACTGGGCCTCTCAGATTGGGCCCCTCTCCTCTCTCTCTCACTCCTTGCTCTCCTGAGCTCCCAACTCACTCTGCACTCCAGCTCCAAGCACTGGAGCAGGAGATTGGCCTGTTCTAGAACCTTCTACCTTCTTTTTATACTCCTACCCTCTGTGCTCCACTGATCTACTTCCTCCACCCACCTCCTCTACCTAGTTCCACCCTCCAGCTAGGGACCAGGGACTGTGCTCTCCCTTAGGAGCATTCTCACCCTTCCCTACTGAAGTGGAGTGTATTGGATGTGGGTGTGTGGGTCCCGAGTAGTACTCCCTCCTTACCTGAGAGTGGGGTACCACACCTCTGGGTGAGATGCAGTACCTCTGTGGCAACTGGACCCGCAGGGGCGCCACAGTAACATAATCAAATACATACAAAAACAAAGGATGTGTGGCGCCCTGCTACGCATTGGTGCCACAGAACCCAGAAGGGTGCATGGATGGACTTCTCCACAAGAGGCCCTCACACATTCACACACCTCCACCCTACCACCTCAGACCAGCAGAGGGAGCCCGTTGGGGATATATATATGGAGGGTGGAGCTAGGCAGTGGAGTGAGTTCTCAGTGTTCAGAGACAGAGAGGAACACAGCTCAGAGTTGAGCAGAGAGCGTGCTGACGCTCAGAGAGCAATGAAGAGGCAGCGAGCTGGCTACAGTGGTTAGGCGAGCCAAGGCCTACAGCACGTGTGAAAGCCTAGTAAGGGCCTTGAGTGGGCCGAAGGCAGAGAGGAGAAGGAAGACGTAGTGAGGGTGCAGAGGAGCATACCAGGCTCACCCCGATATATATACCGGACACCGGGTCCGCGCCTACATGGACATTTATACTCAGTAGGAATCACCGGAACCCCTGGAGGACTACATGTCCCAGGTTCACCAAACACTGACTAAAGTACCAGGGCTAGGAGTCACGGAGGCCCCAGCGTCCAGGGAGAGTGATCTCCAAAGAGAAGGCCCTACCACCAGGTTAGCAGGTGCTAAGAGAGACAGTAACCAAGCTAGGCCTATCTCCAGGCAGGTCAGAAGCTCAGAGAAGAAAGCAATGGATCAGGAGGCCGTATACCCGCTCACTGGGGAGAGTCCAAAAGTGCGCCCTTCACCTGGAGTACCCTGGACCGTGCCTGCAGCATCACCAGTAAAGGTACTGAATCTTACCCCCGTGTGAGTGTCCGTCTTTCCTCCGGGACCGTCCTGCCGTCTCTCCCCTGCACCACCATCCATTACACCCCACGCTGCCCTGGAGCTAGCTCTTCCTGTGGAGAGCCACACCATCCCTGCTGCCGTAACACCAGCTCCAGAGGACTGCTCCGCAGTGGTAGCACCCCTTAGCCGCATTCCACAGGTGGCGTCACGAACTGTCCAAATCCGCCATATCTATCCCCCTTTTCACTGACCGCCCTGGGTCACGGACCGGGCCAGCCACCGTGAAATCCCCCAGCAGCCAGAGGCCCGGCTGCCGAGTAGCCCACGGCCCAGGGGGCGCGTCAGATGTCAATGAATAAAATAAAAGTTTTACTGGAATTTTTCCCAAAAACTGTTAATCAATCTGATCAGCTACTCCTGCTCTATAACATCCTGTCAGCAGATCAGATACCATTTTCAGCATGACAGGTTTCCTTTAACTCTTTACTAACATATGACGTACTGGTACATTATATGCCCGCTCATTGACTTTGATGTGTGCTTACAAGCTATTCAGTCATCATCTGCCTCTAACAGCAGCACATGGATCCAAGCTCCTCCCATGGCTGTTAACCTGTTAAATGCCGCTACCAGTTTGTGATAGCAGTCAGGGCCGGCTCCAGGTTTTTCTGGGCCCCGGGCGAAAGAGTCTCAGTGGGCCCCTTTAACACATACCATGATTCATGATGCAGAGATACGGCGGAGAAATATATATATATAGTACAATGCAAAGATTTCACTTCTTACATTACATGAGTGATATCTATTGTAAATTCCACAATAGCTCAGAAACCGGTGAATCGCTCCACACAGAATACTGGCCCCCATATAAGGCTCCATACGGAATACTGGCCCCCATATAAGGCTCCATGCGGAATACTGACCCCCAAATAAGGCTCCATGCGGAATACTGGCCCCCATATAAGGCTCCATACAGAATACTGGCCCCCATATAAGGCTCCATACGGAATACTGGCCCCCATATAACGCTCCATACAGGATACTGGTTCCCTTATAAAACTCCATACAGGATACTGGCCCCCATATAACGCTCCATACAGGATACCGGTCCCCTTATAACGCTCCATACAGGATACCGGTCCCCTTATAACGCTCCATACAGGATACTGGCCCCCATATAATGCTGCATGCAGGCTGTTACCCCCCACATAATGCCCCATACAGGCTGTCCCCCCCTTATAATGCTCCATGCAGGCTGTTACCCCCCACATAATGCGCCATACAGCCCCCCCCTTTTAATGCTCCATGCAGGCTGTTACCCCCCACATAATGCCCCATACAGGCTGCCCCCCCCCTTATAATGCCCCATGCAGGCTGTTCCCCCCCACATAATGCCCCATACAGGCTGCCCCCCCCCCCTTATAATGCCCCATGTAGGCTGTTCCCCACCTTATAATGCCCCATGCATGATGTCACCCCCCCTCTTTATAATGCCCCATGCAGGATGCCCCCCCCTCTTTATAATGCCCCATGCAGGATGCCCCCCCTCTTCTCTTTATACTGCCCCATGCCTCCATACATTAAAAAAAATAATCAAATACTCACCTCCCTTCTGCTACCCACTGCCCGCTGCCCACTGCTCGGGTCCGAACTCCAGCGTTGTCGGCGTCTTCCCGCTCAGCGCTCCCTGTGACGGCTCAGGGGAGGGCGCGGTGTAAAGACGTCACCGCGCCCTCTGACCTGAGACGTCACAGGGAGCGCAGAGCAGGAAGACAGCTGATCTGCGGAGGCACGGGGAGAGGTAAGTATCCAGCTGCCGGGGCCCTGAGCAAGCGGCGGAGAAGGGCGGGCGCTGACACCGCTCTCCTCCGCCCATAGCCCAGCGGGGTGCGCGACCGCCAGTGGGCCCCTCTGCCTGCTCACGGCCCCGGCATTTGCCCGGGTGCTGACGCCGGCCCTGATAGCAGTATTTACATTCGCCATTAGGGAGGCTCACCGTTCTAACCACCCTTCGATTGTGGGATGCTGAGTTGCTGTGAAAGTCAGCCCATGGCTGGTGTTCATATGAGACCATGATTTATGCTATACACAGCAATACTGTGGCACTGCTGTATAGAGGACAAGTAGTCCCCCAAGGGCACCAACAAATACAATAAAAAATAAAACACAATGTTTTCAAAAATATGAACATTTTTTAAAAACTCCAAAAAAATTTAAATTTCCCCTCTTTTTCTTTCATTAAAGATTAGGAATGGAAAAAAGTTTTAAAAAAATACACAAGTTTGGTATCGCTGAGTTTGTAAAAGTCCGATCTATTAAAAATACAAAATAAATTAATCCGATAGATAAAACGTATGTCGAGAAAAAAAATCAAAATGCCAGAATTACCGTATTTTTCGCTTTATAAAACACACTTTTTTTCCCTCTGATTTGGGGGGAAAATAGGGGTGCATCTTACAAAGCAAAATCACTTTACCAACTGTGGTGGAGCGGAGTCCTGGAGGTGTTGCGGAGGCAGGACATGCTCAGATTGAGACGATATCTCGGCACAGAGATCTCAATCTGAGCATACGCCGCCTCCGGCGGCCATTTTCCCAGAGTCCACCGCAT
Organism: Phyllobates terribilis; assembly: GCF_046119375.1. Taxonomy (NCBI): domain Eukaryota; kingdom Metazoa; phylum Chordata; class Amphibia; order Anura; family Dendrobatidae; genus Phyllobates; species Phyllobates terribilis. The sequence continues at coordinate 108,662,771 of NW_027362765.1, forward strand.
AGGACAGTATGGAAGGTGCGGGGCTCTTGCTGCCACAAAATGTGGGCGGAGCGCCAGCACCGCCGAACACCTCCAGCAGAATGTGGCAGACAGCATGGGGCCCGCAGCCATCTCCCGCCTCCGAACACCCTGTACTGCCTCCGCAGCATCTCTGGGACCCTGCAGCATCTCTGGGACCCCACAGCATCTCCGGGACTTCGCAGCATCTCCTGCCTCAGCCAGGACCCCGCTCTAGCAACGTTGACCCCCAGGTAAGTTGATTATAATACGCACCGGTTTATTAAAAAACATTTTTTCTGATTTTCCTCCCCAAAATTTGGGGTGCGTCTTATAAACCAGTGCGTCTTATAATCCGCAAAATACGGTACATTTTTTCATTAGCCGCAAAAAATGTAGTAAAAAGCAATCAAAACATTGTATCTACACCAAAATGATATCAATGATTTCTGCTCAGGGCATAAAAAACAAGCCCTCACCCACACCCATTTCCCAAAAACTGAAAACATTGCGGCTCTCGGAAAAAAAAAAATTATTATAAATTTCAGATTTTTTTCACCACTTAAATAAAACAAAAACTATGCATGTTTGGTATCGCCGTAATCGGACTGACCTAGAAAATAATATTGCCAGGTAATTTTTACCATGAAATGAACGCAGTAAATAAAAACCCCATAAGCCAATTTCGATTGCTCTTTTTTCTGTATTATGCCACACTTGGAATGTTTCCCCCTCTGTACTGTAACATGACATGATAAAAAAAATAGTGTCACTCAAAAGTATAACTCGTCCTGCAAAAAACAAACTCTCAAATGGCTATGTTGACTGAAAATTTAAAAAAGTTATGGCTTTTGAAATAAGGGAAGGAAAAAAACGAAAGCGCAAAAACGGAAAATCGCCTGTTCGAGAAGGGGTTATAGTGGAAATCATACAAAGCTCTTTAGGTAAGGTGCACAAATAAACAACCTATGCCTGATCTGCACCATGGAAGTGAATGGGACTGAGCTGCGATATCAATGTCATTGTTGTTTTTCTGTCCCAACACCATTACCAGGTTCAGGGAGAGCTATTCGCTTATTAATCGTCACTCAGAAAGTTCTAATAATTGGCGGCAGATGATTTTTTTTTTTTTTTTAAAGGTTTATTCTCTGAGAAATTATTAAAAAAAATCCTGGAAGATTTCCCTGTCAGGAGAGAGATAAACTATTACAAATTGATCAAACACACCTATTCCAGAGCCACTCGTACAAATGACAATATGAACTTCACAGGGAAATATCCGACCGTCCCCATGAATGGAATTAAAACTAGATGCTCAGCTCCATCATGAAAGGAAGAATGTGCGAGGCTGCAGACAGGAACATCATTTAAAGATTCACAAATGAGCCTGGATCCCGTTCCGAGAGCCGCTGCAGTGTTTGCCAGTCTGATTTGAAATTCATATTTTTTTCCATTGTTCTGACTCAATTATCATATTAGTGAACAAGAGCATCATTATCGCATTTCATCTCCGACACACTTTGATAAGATGTTTGCAAATGTGAATAGCAGAAATATATCTTATTACGCCGTGGCAAATAGGAATTTAAGCAGTTAGTAATTAAGGGGTAATATGGAGGATGCTGTGTTCATTTGTTCATATAAATATTCATACTCTGAACGCCGAGCGCGTTTAATAAACATATTTTTCGGTTACAAAGATATCAAAATCGGCATCCTGAGCCACCAAAGTCGGATTACGCCTGGTTTACGGCCTGGAATGGTCCGCAGGATAATTGAGTGATTTTCTGTCATTGTGGAGACTTTCAGCTCCGCTTGCATTTGACACTTATCCTGACCTTAAATCGCACAATATTTGCAAAGTGAAGAAAAAAAGATTAAGTGAAGAAGAACCGTAAGAAGGGGGAAGGTGTGGCTGTTAGACTGCGGAAGGAGAGGTAGCGGTGGAAGGAAAAAGCAGGAGAAAAAGGTGGTGGGAATTCTGTGTGATAATAATTCTGGTCATACTGACACTTGAGGCTATGTGCCCACGATGAAGAATTGAAGCAGAAAATTTCTGCAGCGTTTCTGCATGTTCTTGGCAGGAAAAACGCTTGCGGATTTTACACGCGTTTTTACATGCGGATTTGACTTGCGTTTTTCAAATGCATTGGGACCTCAAATCAGCATGCAGAAACGCACAAATAAAGGACATGCTGTGGATTTTTCCGCAAAGAAAATCCGCTGCGGAAAAATCCGCAGCATGGGCACAGAACATGCAGATTTTCATTGGGGATCATGGGGCACGGATTACCAAGCGTTTTGCAAGCGTTTACGCTGTGGAATTTCCGCATCAAAAATGCTTTAAAAACGCATAGTGGGCACGCAGCCTCAAGGTCCACCAGCATTAGGCTAGAAGAAGTAAGGAGGACAACCCAGTTTGAAGGAAATACATTTGCCTTCATGGGAGCAAAAAGTCATCTTTTCTCCAGCCTTCTCAGCCTAATTTATCTATTTGGCACAGAAATCATTAATTTGGTTTCCTTTGCATTCAGTTCCAGTGTTCCCCAATTGTGGTCCTCAAGAGCCACCAACAGCTCTTGAGGACCACCTCAACCTGCACCCAAAGGAAACTTACGAGCAGAGCACAAACAATAAAAACAAGTGCAAACCTGGCAGACAAACCTGACTTCAAAAAAGCTGCAAATTCCAATGAAAGCAAGTGAAAAAATGATGATTTTCAGGATTATGCTCCTTTCTAGTACAAGTTCACACGATCAGTATTTGTAAACCAAGACCAGGAGTGGGTGAAAAATTCAGAATTGGTGCACGAGTTTCTATTATACTTTTCCTCTGACTGTTCCTCACCTGATTTTGGCTTACAAATACTGATATAAAATACTGACCAAATACTGAACATGCGAATACTGCTTTAAAGTAGAAAAGTCACATCTTCTCCATTGATTTCCCCCTTAGGGCTTGTGCACACAACTGATTTTCTCATATGAGTGCTATCCATGGTTTTCAGGGATGTTTGAAATGGTGCACAAGTTAAAATAAAAGTTGCAGAGAACTTTATAATATAACTAGTTGGCATAGTTTACATAATGATGGAACCTGCCATAATGTAGAGCTGAATGATAGTATTGACTCAGTAAATGAGCTAGAAAGAAATCCGTAAATGAGTCGGTAATCAGCTCCTGGTCAGTGGATCGTTATCAGCTATCAAACAGATGGTAAGTATCACCATTACCCAGAATCCCCTGCACAGTGATTTTTAGCAGCACGCTCTGAACTCTAGAAATTGCAAATCAGCATAACTTAACAGGAAGAAAAATAAATCTCCAAACTTTAATATCTACATTCCTGAGTCCTAAATAGGCCCCTTTGGAAAACAATTTTATTGTTTCTCATTAAATTACAATTGTGCTGAGGTGCATCTATCCCGTCTCCGATTATTATTAATGTACACAATGTGCACATATTCAGCACTTTTACTCTTAAAACCAAAGAAGAGAAAAAAAAACCTAACTCCTTGCTGAATTTTTTTCCTCTGTTTGGGGGGCTTTTTTTTCATGATTGCAGACACTGGAAGCACAGATTGACGCATCCCTAATTAATGGCTGATAGATTTACCTCCTATTGAAGGTAAATTTATTTCCTGCTCTCAGCCTCCTTCCTGCCCTAGTAATGGTCAGTTTTGTGATTGGTGGGGGAGTAAATTAAGTATGGAGAACGAAATATTGTTGAGAAAGCCAAACATTGTCATTGACATGTCCACAGCAGCACAGTGTATTTCTGGGAAAGAAATGTGTGTGTGTATATATACAGTATATATATATATATATATATATATACAGTACAGGCCAAAAGTTTGGACACACCTTCTCATTTAAAATTTTTTCTGTATTTTCATGACTATGAAAATTGTACATTCACACTAAAGGCATCAAAAGTATGAATTAACACATGTGGAATTATATTCTTAACCAAAAAGTGTGAAACAACTGAAAATATGTCTTATATTCTTGGTTCTTCAAAGTAGCCACCTTTTGCTTTGATGACTGCTTTGCACACTCTTGGCATTCTCTTGATGAGCTTCAAGAGGTAGTCACCGGAAATGGTTTTCACTTCACAGGTGTGCCCTGTCAGGTTTAATAAGTGGGATTTCTTGCCTTATAAATGGGGTTGGGACCATCAGTTGTGTTGTGCAGAAGTCTGGTGGATACACAGCTGATAGTCCTACTAAATAGACTGTTAGAATTTGTATTATGGCAAGAAAAAAGCAGCTAAGTAAAGAAAAACTAGTGGCCATCATTACTTTAAGAAATGAAGCTCAGTCAGTCCGAAAAATTGGGAAAACTTTGAATGTGTCCCCAAGTGCAGTTGCAAAAACCATCAAGCGCTACAAAGAAACTGGCTCACATAAGGACCGCCCTAGGAAAGGAAGACCAACAGTCACCTCTGCTTCTGAGGATAAGTTTATCTGAGTCACCAGCCTCAGAAATCGCAGGTTAACAGCAGCTCAGATTAGAGACCAGGTCAATGCCACACAGAGTTCTAGCAGCAGACACATCTCTACAACAACTGTTAAGAGAAGACTTTGTGCAGTAGGCCTTCATGGTAAAATAGCTGCTAGGAAACCACTGTTAAGTACAGGCAACAAGCAGAAGAGATTTGTTTGGGCTAAAGAACACAAGGAATGGACATTAGACCAGTGGAATTCTGTGCTTTGGTCTAATGAGTCCAAATTTGAGATCTTTGGTTCCAACTACCGTGTCTTTGTGCGATGCAGAAAAGGTGAACGGATGGACTCTACATGCCTGGTTCCCACCGTGAAGCATGGAGGAGGAGGTGTGATGATGTGGGGGTACTGTGCTGGTGACACTGTTGGGGATTTTATTCAAAATTGAAGGCATACTGAAACAGCATGGCTACCACAGTATCTTGCAACGGCATGCTATTCAATCCAGTTTGCGTTTAGTTGGACCATCATTTATTTTTCAACAGGACAATGACCCCAAACATGCCTCCAGGCTGTGTAAGGGCTATTTGACCAAGAAAGAGAGTAATGGGGTGCTACGCCAGATGACCTAGCTTCCACAGTCACCATACCTGAACCCAATCGAGATGGTTTGGGGTGAGCTGGACCACAGAGTGAAGGCAAAAGGGCCAACAAATGCTAAGCATCTCTGGGAACTCCTTCAAGATTGTTGGAAGACCATTTCTGGTGGCTACCTCTTGAAGCTCATCAAGAGAATGCCAAGAGTGTGCAAAGCAGTCATCAAAGCAAAAGGTGGCTACTTTGAAGAACCTAGAATATAAGACATATTTTCAGTTGTTTCACACCTTTTTTGTAAAGTATATAATTCCACATGTGTTAATTCATAGTTTTGATGCCTTCAGTGTGAATGTACAATTTTCATACTCATGAAAATACAGAAAAATCTTTAAATGAGAAGGTGTGTCCAAACTTTTGGTCTGTACTGTATATATATATATAATGATATTGTCAGTTGTGATGTTGTCCTATGAGATTCATGAGAGTTTTACTAGCAGGAATTATTTTATTACCTGGACATTTTATGTCCTTAATGAGGCTTTTGTGTGGCACTTTACTATAGTGTACAATTCCTATTATAGTCAGAGTTTTTCCAGTACAATGACATAAGTTTAGCCACTGAATGAGATTTCCTTGTCCTAGGGCCTCATGTGCACTAATGTTGTTATGTACCTGTCTTGCCTCTAGGGCCGGGCTATGCTTCTTTCCCCTATGGCCGCCACACATTGTTGTACTCTATGTCAGTTTGACAAGTTGCCTAGTTTAGCTTAGAGACATCATCACTCAAAGTTTTTAAAGGTTGATTCTGACACACTAAACTTTGTGTTCACTTACTGTGTGTTTTGGAGTTTGTCACTATCTAGTTCCTTCAGCTGCAATCATCTCTGCAAACTTCTGTGGTTTCTGCAGCCTGCATCTACTTCCTCACTCAGAGCTGCTGATTAACTCATCATCTGCTGTAAGCATTACTTACTCCTACCTAGAGACTATGTATATTACTATCACTACTGCGCGTGGTGTAACTTCTTCATAAACAAGTTTGCCTCTTCGTCTCTGCTGTCAGCGCTCCATTGTTTGCTTAATAACCCTTCATCTGCTGAAAGCCTTTTAATTTTTATTATTTTATTAGTATTTTGTAAATCCACTTTTAGTTTTCAACACTGCCTTGAATCCTCCTGGGCATGCTCTCGATCAGATTCAAGCATGTTTTGACCAAAATCTGATCCTAGGTTTCTCCTACACATTCCCAAAGTTGGTGCATACTAGTCGACTCACTTGGGTATGTATACAGCTTTTTCTTCAATTTTACCCAAAAGTGTTCAATTGGGTTGAGGTCTGGGGACTGTGGGGACCAATCTAGCACCTCTACTTCATTGTCATTGAACTATTTCTTCGCCAACCTCGACATATGCTTCATGTCGTTGATCCTAACGCAGTTTGTTGTACGCCGGAGGAGCTTGCTACAGCTCTTAAAGGAGTCGTGACTGCTGTCGTGTGGTCAAAAGGACTGGGGGCCCAGTGGGTGAAACCTGAGACCGCCCACTGCCGCCAGAAGACGGACACCCTCCGGAGTGAGTGTCTGAAGACGGACGTAGTTATTGCTAAAGGACAGATAAGTGCACGCCTCCAGTAATCTACCTTCTCTTATTCAGCCTGAACTTTTGGGACTGCGCCGGCTTGTTCATCCTTTCCGTGTTATAGTTATCCGATTTTACTGTTTTATTGTTGTTACTTAAATTTACACTCCCTGCGTGGATAAACCAAATCTTGAATTAAACCTCTGCCATACTCTCTCGTGCTGTGTGCGGCATCCGAGCCTTTTAACACCACCATTCCAGACGTGTGTAATGTGCGTCGCATGGTGCTTACATGCACGTCTATTATCTCACTATTTCAAAGTATGCGAGCCACCTCCTCTCCCGTGTTTGTCACACCAGAACTGATAGACCTTATGATGAGCCACTTGTTGACTCTAATATTTTGCCTGGACGTTCACCTCTTTGCTTTTGAATTAATGGATTGACTTTATTTCGTATTATCCCAACTGTCATGGCACTCACATGATGCAGTTTGGCAATTTTCTTGGCCGAGAGACCACTATCGATGAGGTGGATGATGCTGTTTCTCTTTTCTTGGAAAATCTTCTTCATGGCTGCTCCTCGATTCAAACCAGTGACCTTTCGCTTGGGAATCAACCTAATAACACACTGAGCTATTAGGGAATGTGAGAACAGGTTGTAAGTAGTGTACAGGAAGAAAAAGATTTTTCCACCACCAGCAGCAAAACAGTGACAATGTAGTGACATGATAAAAATCGACATAACTAATCATATGCTAAATAGTTACAAGTCAAATTTATATATGAGATAGCCAGGATGATTGTCTATAAAATTATGGTAGTCTCACATTCAAAGCTGTAGTGGAGGGTGAGATATGGAGCCTGAAATTCAAAAGATTGTAACGGTAACATTGTTACCGTTTTGCTCCTCAGTGTACATTGCCCAGCTGAGATCACAAGCATGATGTACAGCAGACGATCGTCAACTTATGCCTACAAGTTCTGCAGATGATAGGGGATGGGGCACATGACCGCTTTGTGGAAATATCTGAGTATATTGAAGAAGGTGTAAATTACAATGTTGCTTAAAAGGAATCCCTGTGTGTGGGTGGGAAGAATCTGTCAGAGACCTGCCTCTTGGACTAGTCACCTCGCCCCCCACCGCACTTTTAACTGTGAATTTCTCTAAAACGCAGCAGCATTTTAGGCCAAAATAAAGATATTTGTAATGCAAGATCCGGTCCCTGTTTCATGTTACCTGTGGTTTAGATGGCATGAATTAGCTGACCGACTGACTTTTTTAGATTTTTCATTACAAAAAAAGAAACTTTCAAAAAAGGAAACTAAAAGTCCTGCTTATTCTCTTGCCCCTGCTTTGCCTTAAGTTCGGTGTCAATTTGGCCTTTAATTTGAAGACTTAATAATTCTGAGACTGGTAAATAGGGATTTGCATCTTGACAACCTTTTTGAAAAGATGATATTTTTACAACGTGTTCCTAGCTATCAAACTGGAGAAACAAGCCTGTCTCACAAGAATGGGTTGTGCATGTAACAACATGGGATAAGGACTTGAGCAGCAGAGACCTCAGACAAGATTAAAATGTTTTTCCAATTTTGGTAAAAACCCTTTTCTCATAGCTGCAGTTTTTTTTTTAAAAAACAACAACTTTCCTTTCCCTCCCCGGATCCAGTGTTGAGCCTTCGTTACTGATGTCACATCATCAGCGATGCAGCCAATAACTAAGCTCAGCAGCTCGGCCCGGGTTGATTTTACAAGCTGCTGAGCTCACTGATTGGCTGCAGTGCTGTTGACATGTCAGTGCTGCAGCCAATAACAGACACCAGGGGCAGAGGTGGAGATTCAGTGCTGACTCCGGGGAGGGTGCGTAAAGTACAGTTTGTTTGTTTAAAAAAAATAAAAAATTCACCCGAGGGGACAAGGATTTTCCAAAACCAGAAAATCCCTTTGATCAGATTTTCAGACAGACCCTGGAGATCTCAGAAGAATGCAGTGTTGGGGCTCTGGATGCCTGGATCAGTAGAACAGAGAGGGAACATGGCGATTTTCGGAGAACAGTACTCCATTGGCTAATAGTTCAAAGATCTCTGTTATGATACCTGTTCAGTTAAACCACGGCCCCACTATCAGTATTTGGTCAGTATTCGGTCATTATTCTTTCTCAGGAGTGGTGTTAGAATCTATGATGTTTTACTATCGGCCATCTTGTTGTGGTTTGCTGGCTTCTAGTCTTTTCCTCTGGTGCTGGGTTTCTTGGTCACGTGATCTCTGCACTCTTTATTACCCAGCACCTGGCCCCCATTCCCTGCTGGACATCAGTGTTGTAATGCTCGTGCTCTGGCTAAGTAGCCTGGTTTAGTTCTTCTTGCTTTGGACTATTGTTATCCTGGGACTTCTTGTTCAACCAGTTTTGTTTCCTTTAATTTTTCGTTTCTGCAACTAACTTTTCTGTTAGGAGGTCTCTTGCTTTTGTTCCCAGTCCTTAGATCTTTTAGGGACCCCTTTCCCTTTCCTTCAGGTCTTCGTTTGAGTTCAGTGCAGGAGTTTCGGTGGGGCTATTCATAAGGAATAGGGCACCCACCCAGCGTAGGACTAAAGCTGAGTCTCAGTGCAGGGACAGCTTTTCTCTCCTATTTCTTAGTTCTAAGTTGCAGAACATAACAGTATGTCCAGCCGCGTTTTAAAAAAAAAACAATTTTTTTTATCCTTTCCTCTCCCTGGATTTTCTTCAGTATGTGTACCATCCAAGAGCGTGCTCAATGCTTGCAAGGGCTGACTCTGGAGGTTGCCAATCTTCAGCAGTACGTGAGTAAATACCCTGCAGAACGCTATGAAGAACCTAAGGTAGGATTACCTGAGTGTTTCTCTGGGAAACTACAGGATTTTTTTTCATTTAAAAATGCTTGTTTGTTGTATTTTCGGCTCAGACCTAGATATTCTGGTAGTGAACTACAGCGTGTAGGAATTATTATGTCTCTATTGCGTAAGGAACCTCAAATCTGGGCGTTTTCCTTGTCTCCTGATGATCATTGTCTGAGGTCTGTGGAGGCATTTTTTGATGCCATGGGTTTGCTATATGATGATCCTGATCGGGTTGCATCAACTGAGGCAGAGCTCAGATGTCTCAAACAGGGTTCTCTTGATGCTGAGAGTTATTGCACCCTGTTCAGACGATGGTCTGCAGAGGTCAGGGGGAATGACCCTGCACTCAAGTTTCAGTTTCTGGCAGGCTTGAGTGAAAGGGTTAAAGATTTGCTCATTGCATTCCCTCGTCCTGGAGGATTAATTCTGTGTTTCATGTGTCGTTACTTAAGAAGGCGCACACGCCTGATAAGCAGGCGAAGCCTACTATTCCTCCTGTTGATGAGGACGGTGAATTTGAGATTTCTCGCATTTTGGATTCCAGGTGACATAGAGGAAGATTACAGTATCTTGTGTCCTGGAGAGGTTTCGGCCCCGAGGATAATTCCTCGGTGATGGCCGAGGACATCTTGGCCTCAAGGCTAATTAAGGCTTTTCACAGGAGATTTCCTGGTAAGGCTCGGCCTAGAGGATCCGGAGGATCCTCGTAAAAGGGGAGGTACTGTTAGAATCTATGCTGTTTTACTATCTGCCATCTTGTTGTGGTTTGCTGGCTTCTAGTCTTTTCCTCTGGTGCTGGGTTTCTTGGTCACGTGATCTCTGCACTCTTTATTACCCTGCACCTGGCCCTCATTACTTGCTGGACAACAGTGTTGTAACGCTCGTGCTCGGCTAAGTAGCCTTGTTTAGTTCTTCTTGCTTTGGACTATTGTTATCCTAGGACTTCTTGTTCCACCAATTTTGTTTCCTTTAATTTTCATTTCTGCAACTAACTTTTCTGTTAGGAGGTCTCCTGCTTTTGTTCCCAGTCCTTAGATCTTTTAGGGACCCCTTTCACTTTCCTACAGGTCTTCGTTTGAGTTCAGTGCAGGAGTTTCGGTGGGGCTATTCATAAGGAATAGGGCACCCACCCCAGCGTAGAGTAAAGCTGAGTCTCAGTGCAGGGACAGCTTTTCCCTCCTATTCCTTAGTTCTAATTTGCAGAACATAACAAGTGGGATCCAAAACTAGGTGAGGAACAATCAGAGAAAAGGTATAATAGAAACAAGTGCACCAATTCTGGATTTATCACCCACTCCTGGTTTTGGCTCCCACTCCTGAGAAAAAATACCGACTGAATATTGACCAAATACTGATAGTGGGGTCGTGGCCTTACCTTTATACTACTTATCTACCCCAGACAAGGTCCTAATAAAATCTGAAGTCTTTACGAGCATGACAAAGAGCGCTATGACTTCAATAAATGCTTGACTATTAGGGATATGTGGTGTTATTATTGTTATTTCTTTTAGAACACCATTGATTCCATGATGTTGTACATGTGAAAAGGGGTTACATACAAAATACAAAAATAAATTACAGTGAACAAACTGTAGGGATTCATGCTCAGCAGTAGACAGCGTTCACACGGGCACTGAATTCTTGTGCCAAAACAATGTGATGTTTATTTCCTCAGCTTGCACAGCACCAAAAACAAAGCCATAAACACAAAATACCTAGCCTTGTCCAGATGCTAACTAAACAAAATAGACCCTGGTTACTCATACACGGCTGAGTTAGTCACAGTTCAGTCAAACAAAATGGCTACTGTCCATAGCAACCAGTGATACTTGTAGTTTTGGTGCATACGGCCCTGTGCAGACTACTTTCAGAGAGACTCTGGTTTATTGCTCCCAAACTCCAACATGACCCACTCTGCTCAGCTACCCCAGCTGAGAGAGACCAAGGTGAACACATGTCCTCGTTCTTTGTCAAATCTAGCTAGGTGCATCTAATCAAGACCTGCAGTGCTAGGATTTAACCCAGGACTACCTGCAGGGGCAGACTCTCACTACTTGGGGCCCCTGTGCAAGAAATGTGTCTGGGCCCTCCACCTTTTATTGCGACAAAGCTACAGATGTATATACAGTTATATGAAAATGTTTGGGCACCCCTATTAATCTTAAGCTTAATGTTTTATAAAAATTGGTGTTTTTGCAACAGCTATTTCAGTTTGATATATGTAATAACTGTTGGACACAGTAATGTTTCTGCCTTGAAATGAGGTTTATTGTACTAACAGAAAATGTGCAATCTGCATTCAAACAAAATTTGACAGGTGCATAAGTATGGGCACCTCACCAGAAAAGTGACATTAATATTTAGTAGATCCTCCTTTTGCAAAAATAACAGCCTCTAGTCGCTTCCTGTAGCTTTTAATGAGTTCCTGGATCCTGGATGAAGGTATTTTTGACCATTCCTCTTTACAAAACAATTCCAGTTCAGTTAAGTTTGATGGTCGCCGAGCATGGACAGCCCTCTTCAAATGATCCCACAGATGTTCAATGATATTCAGGTCTGGGGACTGGGATGGCCATTCCAGAACATTGTAATTGTTCCTCTGCATGAATGCCTGAGTAGATTTGGAGCGGTGTTTTGGATCATTGTCTTGCTGAAAGATCCATCCCCTGCGTAACTTCAACTTTATCACTGATTCTTGAACATTATTGTCAAGAATCTGCTGATACTGAGTGGAATCCATGCATCCCTCAACTTTAACAAGATTCCTGGTGCCGGCATTGGCCACACAGCCTCAAAGCATGATGGAACCTCCACCAAATTTTACTGTGGGTAGCAAGTGTTTTTCTTGGAATGCTGTGTTTTTTTTCCGCCATGCATAACGCCTTTTTGTATGACCAAACAACTCAATCTTGGTTTCATCAGTCCACAGGACCTTCTTCCAAAAAGAAATTGGCTTCTCCAAATGTGCTTTTGCATACCTCAGCCGACTCTGTTTGTGGCGTGCTTGCAGAAATGGCTTCTTTCGCATCACTCTCCCATACAGCTTCTCCTTGTGCAAAGTGCGTTGTATAGTTGACCGATGCACAGTGACACCATCTGCAGCAAGTTGATGCTGCAGCTCTCTGGAGGTGGTCTGAGGATTGTCCTTGACTGATCTCACCATTCTTCTTCTCTGCCTTTCAGATGTTTTTCTTGGCCTGCAACTTCTGGCCTTAACAAGAACTGTCCCTGTGTTCTTCCATTTCCTTACTATGTTCCTCACAGTGGAAACTGACAGGTTAAATCTCTGAGACAGCTTTTTGTATCCTTCCCCTGAACAACTATGTTGAATAATCTTTGTTTTCAGATCATTTGACAGTTGTTTTGAGGAGCCCATGATGCCACTCTTCAGAGGAGATTCAAACAGGAGAACAACTTGCAAGTGGCCACTTTAAGTAGCTTTTCTCATGATTGCATACACCTGGCTATGAAGTTCAAAGCTCAATGAGGTTACAAAACAAAAAAAAGTGCTTTAGTAAGTCAGTAAAAAGTAGGTAGGAGTATTTAAAACAAGAAAATGATAAGGGTGCCCATACTTATGCACCTGTCAAATTTTGTTTGAATGCAGATTGCACATTTTCTGTTAGTACATTAAACCTAATTTCAAGGCAGAAACATTACTGTGTCCAACAGTTATTACATATATCAAACTGAAAAAGCTGTTGCAAAAACACCAATTTTAAGAAAACATTAAGCTTAAGATTAATAGGGGTGCCCAAACTTTTTCATATAACTGTATAGCCACACACACATATATACCTCTTACATAGCCTCCTTTATTATGTATGTTGCCGTCCCTTATTACACAGTGCTCTCTCTTGTTATGTACAGCACCGTCCCTTACATATTGGATTATCTATAGTGCCCTGTTCTTTATTACATAGCGTCCTCTCTTGTTAGATATATAATGCAATAACGGCTGATGGAGCAAAGAAAAGCTTCTTTTCTGATGGAGGAGCTGATGGACTGGTCTTCTGGTCACCGGCTGCTCCATCAGCAGTCCTTTTATATCTAACAAGAGCCGACTATATAATAAAAGAGGGCGCTGTGGCTGACAAAAATAACAAGAATACGCTATGTAAGGGACAGCACTGTACATAACAGCAGAGGAAGCTATATAATAAGTGATGGCACCAAATATAACTAGAGAGGATGGCACGTAATAAGGTACGGTGTTATACATAATAAGAGATGAAACTATATAACTAAGGGCTATACATAATAAGTGAGTACATTATATACTAAGGGACTGTGCTATATATAATAAGGCTACATTCCTGCATCTGTCTGCAGTGTCGGTGTGCTGCCTGCTTTTACAGACGCATTGAGCATGTCCTATTCTGATCCTCAAAATCAGATCAGAACAGGACATTCTCTGACCCTCACAGATTTCATTCTCAGATCCGTGATTTTCATGGATGTGTGACTGGATCTATAAAACTCTACGAGTCCGTGGACCATCCGATAAAAAAATCTGGCAGCACATGGACATTTCACACAAATGTGAGAATGCAGCCTAAGGGATTTTACAAATAACATTATCACAACAAGTCACACAGTACAGATGCAGAATAATATTTACATCCAGGCACTTACCGCTGACTTCTCATCTGATCAGTCGGTTTCTGCTGCTTCTTCTCCATCTGGTCAGACCTTCATGTCGACATCTCCCAGCCACGACTTGTCTTGTCACGATGATCTCCAGCCTAGAAAATAACAAGGTCACATATATTGTATACATACATGTGTCTTCCCCGCACTGCACCCCTGAATACAGATATATACCCCCCATTAATATACTATTAGCCACTTAGTAATAAAAATATAAAGTGATAAGCAGCACTGTGCCCCCATTAACTATAATATCCACTGGCCAATAATATGAATTATTCAGTCTCTGTGACTCTTCCCAATTAACTGTAAGGCTCTGTGCACACGGAAAAAATACAAGGCTTTACAGTACAAGCAAAGTGAAACCCCCTTCATTGCTCGCTCCCAGCACCACCATCATTGCTCTCTCCCAGCATACCCGTCATTGTTCTCTCCCAGCAACCCCCATCATTGCTCTCCCCAGCCCTGTCATTGCTCTCCCCATCACCACCATCCTCATCATAGCTCTCCTCATCCCCACCATCCCCATCATTGCTCTCTCCCAGCACCCCATCATTGCTGTCTCCCAGCACACCCATCATTGCTCTCCCAGCAACCCCGTCATTATTCTCCCACCACCCTCATCATTGCTCTCCCTACACCACCCCCATCATTGCTCTCTCCCAGCACCCCCATCATTGTTCTCCCACCACCCCCATCATTGCTCTCCCTACACCACCCCCATCATTGCTCTCTCCCAGCAACCCCTTTCATTGCTGTCCCCAGCCTCATCATAGCTCTCCCCATCCCAACCATCCTCATCATAGCTCTCCCCATCCCCACCATCCCAATCATTGCTCTCTCCCAGCACCCTCATCATTGCTCTCCCAGCAACCCTGTCATTGTTCTCCCTCCACCCTCATCATTGCTCTCCCTACACCACCCCTATTATTGCTCTCTCCCAGCAACCCCTATCATTGCTCTCCCCAGCCCCATCATTGTTCTCCCCATCCCCATCATCCTCATCATTGCTTTCCCCATCCCCACCATCCCTATCATTGCTCTCTCCCAGCACCCCCATCATTGCTCTCTCCCAGCACCCCCATCATTGCTCTCTCCCAGCAACCCCGTCATTGCTCTCTCCCAGCACCCCCATCATTGTTCTCCCACCACCCCCATCATTGCTCTCCCTACACCACCCCATCATTGCTCTCTCCCAGCAACCCCTATCATTGCTCTCCCCAGCCCCATCATTACTCTCCCCATCCCTACCATCCTCATCATTGCTCTCCCCATCCCCATCATGGCTCTTCCCATCCCCATCATTGCTCTTCCCATCCCCGTCATTGCTCTTCCCAGCCCCATCATTGCTCTCCCCATCGCCATCATTGCTCTCCCCAGCCCCATCATTGCTCTCCCCAGTCCCATCATTGCTCTTCCCAGTCCCATCATTGCTCTTCCCAGCCCCATCATTGCTCTTCCCAGCCCCATCATTGCTCTCTCCAGCCCCATCATTGCTCACTCCACCCCCATCATTGCTCACTCCACCCCATCATTGCTCTCCCCAGCCCCATCATTGCTCTCCCCAGCCCCATCATTGCTCTCCCCAGCCCCATCATTGCTCACTCCACCCCCATCATTGCTCACTCCACCCCCATCATTGCTCACTCCACCCCCATCATTGCTCTTCCCATCGCCATCATTGCTCTTCCCATTATTGCTCTCCCCATCGCCATCATTGCTCTCCCGAGCCCCATCATTGCTCTCCCCAGCCCCATCATTGCTCTCCCCAGCCCCATCATTGCTCTCCCCAGCCCCATCATTGCTCACTCCAACCCCATCATTGCTCACTCCACCCCCATCATTGCTCACTCCACCCCCATCATTGCTCTTCCCATCGCCATCATTGCTCTTCCCATTATTGCTCTCCCCATCGCCATCATTGCTCTCCCGAGCCCCATCATTGCTCTCCCCAGCCCCATCATTGCTCTCCCCAGTCCCATCATTGCTCTCTCCAGCCCCATCACTGCTCTCTCCACCCCATCATTGCTCACTCCACCCCATCATTGCTCACTCCACCCCCATCATTGCTCACTCCACCCCCATCATTGCTCTCCCCAGCCCCATCATTGTTCTCCCCAACCCCATCATTGCTATCCCCAGCCCCATCATTGCTATCCCCCACCTCCCCTTATTCTCTTGTTCCTCTCCCCAGCGTTTCAGTATAAAAAAATGAAAAATAAAAAACACAACTTACCTCTCAGCCCTCTCCCCTGCAGCAGCATCCTCCTCGTTGCCGGAAACTTTCGCTCTGACCCAGGCGCGTGCTGCATGGTGACGTCATCAAGCAGCACGGGCCTGTGTCAAGGACGAAGAACTGGACAGGAAGCAGAGGTGAGGACGGATCCTTCCAGCTCCACTCCCATTTTCCTCCTGTCAGCAGCGGAGCTGGAGAAATTGCTCCCTGTCCGCTGTATATGATGAGGGCAATCTGGCTATGGGCACCCCGAAGCCTGGGGATCCGTGAAGCAGGCCAGATTGCCCTCAATATTAACCGCCCAGCAAGGGTCCCCCCTGCACCGCCGGGCTCCGGTGCAGTTGCACCGGCTGCACAGGCGGTAGGTCCGCCCCAGACTACCTGTTTTTTCCTATAAAACTAACAATGACAGAATGGTACAGAAAGAAGAGGGCCTTACCCTTGCATGCTTACAGTCAACAGGGTAATGGGGAAAGAGACAGTAGGTTGAGGGAGGTTGCAGCAGCTCCGGTGGTGGTGAGGTTACAGCTGGGTTTTTGCAGGCTGTAAGCTTTCTTGAAGAGATAGGTTTTCAAGTTCTTTCTGAAAGTTCCAAATGTGGCTGGATAATTGGATGTGTTGAGGTACAGAATTCTAGACAATAGGGGAGAAGTCTTGGAGGCAATTGGGAGAGGAACTGGAGGAGTGAGGAGGAGAGAAGTAGGTCTTCGGAGGACTGGAGATTACATGTTGGAAGATATCGGGAAATTAGTTTGGAGATATATGGAGGAGACAGATTATGGATGGCTTTGTAGGATTTATAGGACAGTGTTAGTAGTTTGAACTGGATACTTTGGGGAATTGGGAGCTGATGAAGAGATTTGCAGAGAGGAGAAGCGGAGGAGGAGAGAGTTGGATTAGTTACACAGCAGAATTAAGGGCGGACTAGAGAGGTGCAAGAGTGTTAGCAAGGAGGCACACAGAGAAGGATATTTCAGAAGTCGAGGACAGTGGTACTATTTCCCCAAACTCTGTATGGTGCCCCCTATCAATAATCAACGATAGAATAAAAGTTTTATTAAACCAGAAAAGTAACAAGTGTTGTCTATTGGGATCAGATGAGAGATGCACAGACCGACCGTAATACAGGATAACCTGACCTTAATTGTATTGTGGCTGTGAACCAATCAATGCAGCCTTACACTTAGCAATGTTCAAGCGTAAATCTCTTATTGAGAAATGATTGATACCTTGGAAACCACAGTATTGTCTGTAGTGAGGGTAGTTACAGAAATTGCATTTTGTTTCCCTGGCTCCCCCATCATTTTAAGTCATTTTCCTCTAAGGCATGCCCTTTTGGCACAATAGCCAGCCTTAATCTCCCTCACCTACTGCTGGCTTCGTTTTAACACGAGCTTGCTCAGGGCCTAGAAAACAGGATATTTCTCCACCCGTAAAGGCTTTTAAGAACAACACAACTCCTGGCGCACACATTATTTAGGCCTACTTCTTCCTGCAGTTTAGCAAATGGGCTGAGCCTGAGCGATTTTCAGATGCAAGTGAATAAGAAAACTCCAGCAAGTGCTGTGATATCTTAGCTAAGACCATGTAATTTAACTCTGTGTGAAGAATTCTTATTAAATTATAACATGCTGCCTCTTATAGAGCTGACTGATTTATCGCTACACAAAAGACTCCAACAAAGCCGCTACCATATAATCAGATGGGGAAAGCAAAACACAATGAAACAAACACAACAGCAATGCACTAAGATGGAGCGCCCGGGTGGTAATTCTACACGTTTATGTTAAGTAGCTGAGGAAAAAAAGGAAAGCAAGATGCCGGCAATCTCATTTAGTACAGGAAAAATATTATTCACGAGTTTTATTTTGTTTAGGTAATTTTTTTGCCTTTTTTATTTTTTTATTTTCACAAATATTTGGGGGTTTTGCATCCTACAAGAACAAGAGTCACTAAGGGCAATAAGTCCCTATCTTGATAAAAGGTGTTTATTGGACTGTACTGACCACGGTACATGGTATGCTGGCAGTGCTCAGAAATGGACACATCTCCCTCACTGCTGTTGCATGCTTTGGCTCAGAAGCGGACACAGACAGAAGGCCCCTGTTTAAGACCCCTTTGCAGTCCAATAGTTTAACATAATAAATCGGTTTATGTGTCTGTGTTAGAAGCTGCTTGCTACTTTGGAAGTGGAAGTGAGCTCCTTAACCTCTTGGGTCCCTGTGTGACTGCACCAAGGGTATGTTACATGCAACTCAAAAACATCTCTAGAATTCCGCCGTTTTTTTTACCCTTGACTGTGCAAAAACTCTTAGGCTAAGTGCCCACGATACAGAAATGCTGCAGATTTTTTCCGCATCTCCCTAGCAGGAAAAACGCATGCAGATTTTACATGCGTTTTTCCTGCCAGGTAGAAGCGTTTGTCAAGCGTTTTTGAATGCATTTCTGCATGCGGGTTATCAAGCGCTTTTCCAAGCGATTTTAGCATCACTTGGAAAAGTGCTTGACAACTTGGTCACACTATATAAATCCATGCAACCGGCATGGATTTATATAGTGTGACCTGTTAATAGTTAAAAAATAGAATAAAAATGGTAAAAAATAAAAAATAAACATTATACTCACCTTCCGATGTCCCCCGGTCTCCTGTACGATGTGTCCGGTCTCTTGTACGGCTCGCGGTGGTGTAAAAGGACCTTTCATGACGTCATTTAGTCATGTGACAGGTCACGCGACCGCCGACGTCAGCGGTCGCATGACCTGTCACATGACTAAATGATGTCATGGAAGGTCCTTTTAGACTATCGCGAGCCGCCAGGGAGGCAGGACGCATCACTAAGGAGACCGGGGGCCATCAGAAGGTGAGTATAATGTATATTTTTTATTTTAAATTCTTTTTTTTACAGGTACAATGGTACCCGGGTCTGTAGGAGAGTCTCCCCTTCTCCAGACCCGGGTACCATCCGCACATTGAATCACTTAATATCCGCATGTGCACATGTAGTCATGCGGATATTAAGCGATTCAATGCAAGTCAATGGCGGCAATTACACTGCGTGTCCGTAAAATTAATGGCCATGCAGCAGATTTTTACGCAATGAAATTTCCGCAGCATGTGCACAGTACATGCGGATTATCATTCGGGACCATGTGGCACGTATTACCAAGCGTTTTTTAAGCGTTTTCGCTGAAGAAATTCCGAGGCAAAAACGCTTGAAAAATGCATAGTGGGCAAGCAGCCATACTGTTGCTCTGATTCATTCATGCCTAGACTATTGCAACTCTCTACTAATTGGTTTCCCTCTTACTAAATGCTCCACTCTCCAATCTATCATGAATACAGCAGCCAAGATCATTTTTATGTCCAACCGCTACACCACCTTGTGCCAATCTTTGCACGGTTACCCATCTGCTGCATAATCCTATATAAACTTATTGCTCTTACACAAAAAGTTATCCACAGTTTAGCATCACCCTCATCTCTATCTACCACCCTATCCATCGTCTCTGCTCCACTAATGACCTAAGACTAACATCCTCTATAATCCGAATCTCCAAATCCCATCTCCAAGAGTTCTCTCGTGCTTTACCAGTTCTCTGGAATGCACTAGCTCAGACAATCCAGTTAATTCCCAGTATGCATAATTGCAAGCATGCACTAAAAACATCTTTAGATTGGCCTATCACCTCACCACTAGTTTAACTACCTATCCCCTGTTCTCTCTTCCACGTATTCAGTAGCACTCTGTTCCTGTACTTGTACAGATACTGGCTGGTGACCACTTCATTCAGCGTTTTTTGAATGCCCAAATTTATTATACTGATTGCTGAACCCTACACAACAAGCACTTTTTATTTTTACCTTTTGCGTTACCCCTATTTCCTCACAGATTGCAAGCTTGTGAGCAGGACCCTCACTCCTCTTGGTATCTGTAGAACTGTGTGTTACTCTGTAATGTATTTTCTAGTTTGTACAAGTTCTCTATGAAATGTAAAGTGCTGCGGAATATGTTGGGGCTATAGAAATAAAAAAATATTATTATTATGTCCACCCTTGCTTCTTGTTCTGAAGACATTTTGTGAATTGTCTTTTGCAACAATTGGCGTGTCGAATGTCGGAAATCACTGCTATATAGAGTATCAAACTATAAAACACCCTCAAAATTTGTGCATAACCAGATGCAAGCTTCACCGATGATCAAATAGAGAGCGGTACTTCTGTACATACCAGTTTTGCAGACTTAAAATCTCACTATAGTGAACCTTGTCCATTGTAAAAAGTGTAGTAGTACTGTGTGTAGTAGACGTGCAGCTCAGACGCTAAGGAGAAATGGCGTTGAGCTTTTTAACTGGCGATTAGTTCTCCTCCTCCTGAATAACTGGAACAAGTAACAAGTTAATAACATGTTAACAATATAGTCTGCAAGTTTTAAATATGTGGTTATAAGAAATTATTGCAGTCCGAGTCCACACGGCTGTAGTTTTACAAGTGTGCTCAATGGACAACAAACTAATCCTATGACCAGTGTGCCTGTGGGCACCAAAGATTTTTCACACAGTCTGATGGTGCGTGTGAAAAAAAATTGCTTCTTGCACTAGTCGGGTCCGATTTACGGACCAGATTCGTGCATGTCAATAACAAGCAGACCCTGCACTCGTCCACTATGCACGGAGCTGTAACGTCATCAATTTGCAGATGTGACTGGCCCGAGTTTTACTACGGCCGTCTGAACCCAATCTTACATTGCAACTGTAGTTATTGCTAGGCAGTCCCTTGCCCATATCTATGTTCCTGACGGGTCCACATTAACCTAAAGCTAGGGTCGCATAGCATTGCAGCCATTTACACATAATTTGACTGGGTTGGGAATGTAGGGCTTTCGATGTACAAGCCTCGGATGTGAGCAGATCGTCTTGCAGTGCACGTCTCATCCATCATGTTTTTATCTCCCTATAACTTTTACATTTCCCAGTTTCTCATAAAGAACAAGTTGGACTCCTCTCTGATGATAGAAAACAAGTAATGGAACATCAAAGCTTTGTTGTATCTAGCACATATTTTATGGTGCTCGTGGCCAGGGCCGTAATTACAGCTCCTGCTACCCTAGGTAGACTAGAGACTGAAATCGTCCAATATAGTTGCCTTTCAATTTTTTTTTTAAAAAACTATGTTTTTAATTTGTGTTGAGAAAAGGGACATTCCCTTGGAATTGCTTTTTTAATGAAAACTTTCTATAAACTATAGAAATAAAGCCTGCACTTATGGGCACGTTCGACATACACTCCTCAACATTGAAATTGCAACAAATGGCATAGAAGGGAGGAGGGGAGGGAAAATATAGAAAGCTTACCACGTTGTCGATTTCAAAACCATATGTCAGCCGGAATCCATCCTGAGGGTGCCGCACCCATTGATGATCACAAGCAAATGAAAAAGGAAAGGGAAATCCACTGGCACATCCAACAGGAAATAATTAAAAATTGTTCTTTATTGAAAAAAAACTAAAACATGCTAAAATGAAACCTCAGAAACCTAGGTTTCTGAGGTTTCATTTTAGCATGTTTTAGTTTTTTTTCAATAAAGAACAATTTTCAATTATTTCCTGTTGGATGTGCCGGTGGATTTCCCTTTTCTTTTTCATTGAAATTGCAACACCAAGATGGGAAGGTCATGGAATTATGGAGATCACTGGATGGATAGACATGTTACTGATGTGCAAATGATAAAAAAATGGAAACAACATTTTTAAATTGTCTTGATTTATTCAGTGTGGAGTATGAGCACCACATGCAGGAATCCCCACACTTACAGACTCGGCTGCTATCAGTGAGGTAATTAATGGTTGTCTGAGGAATATTCTGCCGCGCTGAATATACTTGGGAAAATCATCAAGATCCGCTGCTGGCAGCTCCTGTGCAATTGCCGACTAATGTTTGTGCCTCCAAGACAACTTTAATGTTTTGAACACCTTGATCACACTCTTCACAGATGCCATACTTAATAGGAGTTGTCACATTATTTAACTATATATAGCTAAACAGGTGATCTGATGAGTCTTTAGTGTGATGTGTAAGGCTCTTTTAATGCTTCATTTTTTCATTACGTTAAATGCAGAAAAGGTTCTTGATGTATTCATTTCAGGGAAAACTGGCCTTTGCCAGTTGTAAGAATCCATTGTTAAAAAAAAAGGAAATGTATGTTTCCTAGATGCCACTCTATAGCTTGGCACCACCTGAGAAAAAGATGAAAACTCTAATGTATTGTTCCAAAAGGAGGCTAAATTTGACTCTGTTGGGTGAATTTTCCACAAAAACTGGAAAACAAGAAGCAAAAATAGCACAAACTGACCCTCAAGGATAAATGGAGAACAGCACCCTCAGTGGTCAGTGGCAGGAACTGCCAGGAAAAGATCCAAACAGCTGCCATGCGGTCCAAGATTTGTCTCAAATGTAAAAGGCACCCCAAAGATGAAGAGTCAGTCATATCACCATGAAACAAAGTAAGGAAGGAGAGAGGAGAACTAATGAATATGGGGATGAATAGCACTGGTCAAAGACACAAGGGACAGGGATTGGAGATCATTAGGAATGAGCGGACCTGTGGAAGTTCGGGTTCTGGTACCCGACCAAACTTTAGTCCAAAGTTCAGCTCAGGTACCAGAACTACTTGGACCTGAACCTGAATCCCATTTAAATCAATGGGGACACAAATTTTGGAGCTGGAAAAATCTCTCTCTCTTGAGAACATAGTTATCGTTCCCTTTGTCTCGATCACCAATTGGGGTCATTCGCACGATCATATTTTCAGTCCAACTGCTGTCCATGGAAAAACCAGACCTCACGCAAACCAATGTTATGTACTTGGATTGTTCAGATGACATTTTTCCACATGGCATGAACATCAGTGTTAAAAAAATTTCACTGTGAACTAGTTTGTTGCATATTTCGGATGAGACTCTCTTATTCCAGTCTACGGGTGCGCAAAAAAAAAATCAGATCCCGTACAGATCATCCATATTGCATCCGATTCTTACAGATAAATTGTAATTATTAACATAGGAAACTATTTAGCCTTGTAAGTGTGAATAAATGCTGATGTATAAAACGGAGGCCATATAGATTGCAAACGGATGACAACGCAGATTATAAAACGGATGATTTTTGTTATACGCTCATGTGGACTTATCCATGGGGGGAACCTATTCCGTCTTATTACATCCCTCCTGGGGGCTATAGAGTGTATAGCACAAATCATATGTAAAATTGTATTACACCAAATAAGGATGTGTCAATCATTGGTGATACTAGTGATGCTTGGTTTGGCGTGTTGATACTAATGTATTCCTGCTTCTACCTGTGTCACCTCCAGGGAGGATGATGTGGAGAATCACCGGGAGCAGCACACACTCCGCTCTGGAGCCTCACAGCCGGGAAGCAGATGCTTCACCAAATGTCTAAGAACAGTTATTGTCTTCAGCCAAATGTCTTCTGAAATGCTGCAGGAGTGATGGCTTCTCTCCCTCTCCCTTTCACTGTGCTTCAGTGCACAATCCTCGTATTAGATGATGTCCTACATCAGCATTTCTTCAAACTGAGCAACAGCTAATGATGACAAACCACGAGAAATAGATAGTACTCATTTGCATAAAAATTAAAATATATCCAAAGGCGCTTTCTCGCAAGAACATTTGCAGAGCCAATGGCTACGTCTTTTTTTTTTCTTTTTTTGACGGTGATCAGATTTCACTTTTTAAGAAGAGATTTGCATGCAGATTTGTCGAGTGTTTTATTTAGATCAGTGTATAATTAAGTAAGCATTCAGCAGAAGAAAAAAATATTCTTTGTGTGGTAAACGCTTCAGAATGGTTTTAACTCAGCTGGTGCCAAAAAAGATTCAAAGGAGGAGAATACATATGGCGTTTCCATACATTGCAAATATGTACGATGATGTGTCTGCGGGAACAGATGTGCAGAGGGTCGCGGGTCACAATATTCGCTATCGGGTTTTGTTCTTGTTTTCCGAGCATGAACGTTTGTGTGTGAGTCGGATGATGATCAGCAATGTAGAGACAAGATTCTATATAGACACGATACCTTCAATCCCTCGGGTGCTACTGAGTGCAAAAAGTGCACAAGGATGCAACACTGTCCAAAATCAGAAAGGCCTCTGACCAGCGGCACGCATAGAAACCATATGGCCCATGCCAAAGCGGCACCCTGCTCCTGCCCATCAAAAAAAAAATTATATATACCGCATTTTTCTGATTATAAGAAGCACTTTTTCCCCAAAAAAATTGCGTATAAAATGCGGGTGCATCTTATAATCCGAATGTAGCTTACCGGGAGGGCGCGGCTGCGGTGGAGCGGGGTCACAGGAGGCAGGGTTGTTGCTACAGGAAACTGGTGACGGCGCCGGCAGGAGGGCCGGAGGTCTCACACTGTGCGTGCGCCACCTCCGGCGGCCATTTTTCCAAAGTCCACCGCAGTGAAAAGGATGGGAAGTGCAGGGACTCCCAAAATTTTCTGAAAGCCCGGAGCCCGCCGCGGCCTCGCACCGCCAAAGATTCCATAGCATCGCCTCCAATCCTGCCGTTGTATCATGGCCCCCACACAGTATGGTAGCCTGCCAATATGATGCCCCCAACTCAGTATAAGAGTCCCCATAGTGTCTCAACCCAGTATAGGGGCCCCTACAACCGTTTACATAGTATGAGTGCCCCCACATAGAAAAAGGGGCCCCACAGCCTCCACACAAAATGAGGGCCCCCACAACATCCATTCCTTATAATAGCCCCTACCAGCCCCCCACTCAGTATTATAACTCACGCCAGCACCCCACTCATTATTATAGCCCACACCAACCCCTTACTCAATATTATGGCCCCCACCAGCCCCTCACTCATTATTCTGACCCCCACCGACCCCCCACTCAATATTATGGCTCCCAGCAGCCCCCAACTCAGATTATAGCCTCCACAATTACTGACCGGCCTGTGTCGTGTGAGTACTGAGGCTTCAGCACAGCAGACGCGATGTAGTGATGTCATCACACCTGCAGTGCCAAGAGTCTCAGACTCACAGGCACTAGCTGAATGGCAGATCACGGAGCCTTTGACTTTCTGATGCACCATTGTATTCAATGGTATCCGCATTCTGGTAATGTGTATACTGCTGAAATTGGGCCCCATAGCGGCCGTGTGGGATGCTGCAATGGACGGTTCACCCCTGTCTCTGACTGTCAGAGGTGAACACAGGGAGAAGAGGGTCCTGGAGCAAGAACTGTATATTTATTTCTTTATATGTCCGTGACACAAGCTGCTTGCATCTTTGGAGGTGGAATCGGTCCCCCATACATTTTGGGGATCTTTGCAACTGCACAAGTTGCGCCTTTCGCATATCAGCCCCCAACCTATTGCCCAACTCTATCAGCCAGGTAGCCCTGCAAGAGTCTTAGACGTGATCTTTTGGCATCAAAGCTTAGAAAAACAAGTCTGTGCTCTTAAGTTTTCAGTATTTCCCAGGGTTCAAACATCAGGAGCAGGTTTGCAAGGGGTAAGTAAAAGCTGACATGCTTTTACGTACCTCAAAGTGTTATCTCTCTACAGGATATTTGGCATCAGAAACAAGATAGGAACAAATGCTGCCTGTCTGATCCTTCTTGAATTGAATTTCAAGATTAAAATTACATTGCTTAATGGTAACCACAAGTGGGAATGGTATTAAGAAAACACAATCCGACTCTGTAGTGCACCATTCAGAAGTTTCATAAATTTGGATTTTGGGAGCTGCCAGGAAGACAAATTGAAGTTTGGTATGGAGGAGGAATAATGATATTAATCAGACTTCATGTTAATTGTTGGGGTCCGGCATACAGTGCCATTCTAGACAATGTTATCCTTAGTGGCAACAGCTTGGGGTGGTTATTTTCCTTTAGAGATCATGCCTGTGGGCACAAAGAGTAACAACCTGAATACCCAGAACCTTGACCTCAAATCTATTAAAGGGGTTGTCTGGAGCAGAAAACAAGCAGTTAAAGAGGTTGTCCGGTCCAAATCAATAAGTCTGCAGTCAATCGGGGTTCGCCGGGACCAGAGAGTATGTATGCGTTATACATACTCCCAGCCAGTGGGCGCGGCCTTGGCTCTATACAAGTGTATGAAGCAAGGCTGCGCCCACTGGCCCGGAGGTATGTATAATTCATACATACTCACCGGTCCCGGGTTGGAAGCCAGCGAATACCCACAGCACATAGAGTGACTGCAGACTTATCGATTTGGACCGGACATGCCTTTTAAGGCCCTTTTGGTGTTTTTGTGCATTGTCATTGCTGTATATGACGCGCACCCTGGGCCGTGGGGGTACCCGGAGCCGGGCCTTGTAGATGCTGGGGGTTGTAGTCACCGTAGCGGGGACCCGGTCCGTGACCCAGGGCGGTCAAACCAGGGTAGTCTATGTGAATCTGTTTTAAATAGTCCGACTACGCCACCTGTGGAATGCGATTATTGGGAACCGCCGCTGCGGAGCAGTCCACTGAAGCTGATGGTGTGTGCAGCAAGGTGATGTGACTCCCCACAGGGAGAGTGTAGCTTCAGGGCAGCGTGTATGGATGATGTTGGTGATAGTGCCTGGATCAGTAATAATAACACAGAGTCTTTGCAGTGCAGTCCTGGGGTCTTTACTGGTGACAATTATATAGGCCCCGACAGGAGTACTTGCTAGGGATGAGGGCCTGGTCAGTCTGGGAGCAATCCTAGAATCCCACTGGCCAGGTAGAGTTGTAGGCCTGCCGTTCTACCTGTACTCTTTGGCTATCCCGCTTATAGTCGTGTTGTAGCCCACATCCCTGAGTGTAACGTGCTGCTCAGCCGTATGGCTGGCGACTCGGATCCCGTGTATTCCTCGCTCCTCTGTGGCGGTACTGGTCTTTTCGTGTGGCTGAGCCTCCGGGCTTCTGTTGGCCAGGAGACCTACAATCTCCTGCCGTGCGGTTTCTGCTGCTGGGCTTGAAGGGTCCCACAGCCTCGGACTCCGGTGTCCGGTTCTCGGTGTGTACTCTGGCTAGGACGAGCTCTGCCAGCTCCAGTCCTCAGCTCCTTGCTCCTGTGTCCTCAACTCGACTACAGCCCTGTCTCTGTCTGAGCTAACCCCGCCTCCAAATCCAGTTATAAAGGGAAGGATCCTCCCCTTTCTGGCCTGGAGCAGGAGGTGTTGCATGTAGTGTGTTTGTAGCGCCCCGAGGGTTCGGCCATTACAGGGGTATTGCACCTCAGACCAGAGGTGTGATATTCCACTCCCGGGTAAGGATGGAGTATGGACTAGGGCTCAGTTAGCTGCATACAGCACACACACCCCATTTCCGAGGGACAGCTCAACGGTGCTCCCACTAGACAGAAGTGCAGGCACGACCGACTATGTCCCTGTCTGGAGTGGGGAGGGGGAGTGGAACACCCAGTGCTGTAGAGGCAGATAGGGGTTGGTTCCTGAGCGTAGGTAGGAGCCCATTGGTTGCTGGTCACCTGGGCTCATGGTCAGAGGGAGGTATAAAAGGTGGGCACCATCTTAGCTCTAAGAGAAGTTCGTTCTGTCCAGTGAGGAGAAGACAGGGGGTAGAGGCTTAGTAGGAGCTCTACTCCAGGAGGGCCTAGTGAGAGGCCGAGGAGGAGGTGAAGGGGAGCTGAGATTGCGTCTCATCCCAGCTCCAAGAGAAAGGAACAGAAAGGAACAGGAAGGAACAGAAAAGGAGAAGAAGAGACAGAGAAACAGAAGGGCTCAGGAACAAGAAGGTGGAAGGGACCCTAAGAACCCACGAGAATCCAGGGTGAAGGGTCAGGCAGATTAAGGGTACCAGATCCCAAGTTGGTGGAGGAGAAACTACCCTCAGCCAAAGACCGGTCGTCGTGATCATTTATTGGTGCGACACCTCATCAAACCTGCTAGGAAGGCACCATATAGGACAGCGGAGGACGGGGCCCACGTTTAACCGCACAGGTCCGCGGCAGCTGGACAAAAGTGGGTCACTGGTGAGGCAGGCCAGAGAAAGGACAAAAGGGGGTCCTGAGCCATACTTCTGAACTGCCTGGGAGTTGACCGAGCCCCACACCTGGTGGACGCAGCACGGCTCGGGCGGTCACTACCAGTGCCGAAGTGACCCGGAGCACATGAACTGTGAGTAAAGACCCTGGACTGTAACTTGTTGTCTGTGTGCTCCTTTGCGCCTCCAGCACTACCGGTACTGGGACTCTCACCACCATCGCTCCCACCTTCCACTACACTGCCCTGGGGCCGCACTCTTCCCGTGGGGAGTCACACCACCTCAGCTGCACCCACCATCAGCCCCAGCGGTCTGCCCTGCAGCGGCGGCTCCTAATGACCGCAAATCCACGGGTGGCGTAGTCGGACATAACCATCAGCACATAACGGACTACCACTGGCCTGACCACCCTGAGCCATGGAACCGGGTCGCCACTACTACTCCCATCCTTCCCCTACTCCCCGGATCCGAGTGCCCCACGGCCCAGGGGGCGAGTCATGTTCCCTGACCAGGAAACTCCTGTTTTGCTCCCAGACATGGTATTACTACCACTGTGGCAACCAGACCCTCTGGGGTGCCACATTCCCCCCTAGTAAATCTCAGTACTCCGGGACTGAGCATATTTTGCAAAAATACAACAGGTAACAATACATTAACATATTTACAATCATTAGAGTCTTTAGAGGTCACGGTATCATCCGCAACCAGGTGTCCATTTCACTGAAACAAGGTGCAATCTGAGGGACCCGATCCAAACCCTCAACGTAGGCCCTGGGGTGGCTACAGGGCATTGATGATCTGGAGTTGGACCACGTCTTCAGCCACCTCCACGGGTTTTTGTTCAGTGGTCTGCTGAAAAGGGGCACTTTACAGGTGCAACTATTTACAAGGTAAGTTTTTGGTTACTCATTGTCCATAACCTGAAAGTCCTTTAACCCTGTCGGGTAACTGGGAAAACATGGTTAATACACACATATAACAATTCAACATTACAGTTATAGTTACATTTAAATTTTTCAACGAGCAGGAATTTGACCTCTTGTGATTCTGGTAGACCTACGTAACACACTGTCTGTCTGTGTTCTACCTTGGTCTCCTGCATTTACCCCTGGTGTGGTGGGCTCAATGTTCACCTCACTACAGGTGTTTGGAGGTGTCTCTGGTAGGTTGGGCAGCTTCCTACGGATCCTTTGGCTTACCGTGGGTACGACAGGCTCGCTACTAGCAGAGGGTAGATTCTCCTGGTCTGCTGATGAGGAATCTTCTGTCTCCGGGGCCAACTGTTCTTCCAACTCTACTGAGACTTCTGTATGTGCTTGAGGGGCTGGTTGGAGAAATGTAAGGACAGGCACAACAATGGCGTTATTCACTTATGTCCATGACCGGGGAAATTCTCCGA
This sequence comes from Phyllobates terribilis, assembly GCF_046119375.1. Classification (NCBI taxonomy): domain Eukaryota; kingdom Metazoa; phylum Chordata; class Amphibia; order Anura; family Dendrobatidae; genus Phyllobates; species Phyllobates terribilis. The sequence goes on from NW_027362765.1 coordinate 108,692,564, forward strand.
GTACTGTGCTGACCATTTCTTCCACTTCCTCTGCGGGTTGAGGGATATCTTGGCCTTCTTCAGCATGCTGTAGCTGCTCGGGACATTTCTTCAGGTGGTCTCTGGAAACTGTTGCTGTCGTCTCACCTCCGTCCTTACTTATGAGGCACACCTTGGTGTTATCATGGTTTGAGGGTAGAACGGTGTACGGCTCTTTTTCCCACTGATCATCCAACTTGTGGAGTTGCCTCTTCCTCTTTAGGACTTGCTTTCCAGGTGACAGGGGAACAGCAGGTGCATGTTGATTGTAAGTCTTCTCCTGCCTTTCTCTTGCTTGCGACAGACTTCTTTCAACACTTTCCTGTACCTTACGGTATTGCTGTTGCTGCTCAGTGTCCCAATCCGCATCTGGTGAGGCGTCCTCTGGTGTTAGGACTCCCATATCCAGGTCAATGGGCAGCTTAACAGGTCTGGCTCTCATCAGGTAAGCTGGCGTGCAGTTGGTGGAATTCACTGGGATATGGTTGTAGAGGTCCACCAGGTCTGGCAACTTTTCTGGCCACAGACTGCGTACTTCCAGGGGCAACGTCTTCAGTAGGTCTATCACCACCTGGTTCATCTTTTCACACATCCCGTTGGTCTGGGGGTGATAAGGCGTTGTCCGGATCTTCTTGCAGCCGTACAGGTTGCAGAATTCCTGAAATACCTCCGCTTCGAAGGCCAGACCTTGGTCAGTTAGCACACGTTCTGGGTAACCATGCGGGCGGCAGAAGTGCTATTGGAAAGCTCTGGCCACTGTCAGAGCCGTTTGGTCCTTGACTGGCACTACTACCAGGAACCGGGAGTAGTGGTCTACGATGGTGAGAGCGTAGACATAGCCTGACCTGCTTGGGGACAGCTTCATATGGTCCAGGGCTACCAGTTCGAGTGGCTGCTTGGTGATGATGGTCTGCAGGGGAGCCCTCTGGCTGGCACGGTCTTTCCTTCTCAGGTTGCACGGTCCGCAGTCTCGACACCACCTCTCGATTGCTCCTCTCATGCCAACCCAATGGAACCGTTCACGCAGCAGGACTTCCAGCTTTTTCCATCCGAAGTGTCCTGCTCCATCGTGGTACGCTTCCAAGACCATAGACGAGTCCTGCCTCGGGACTACCACCTGCCAGACCAGCTCATGCGTCCGGGAGTTGACAGTTCTTCGACACAGCTTCCCTTCATAGATGAACAGCTTACTCTTCTCTTTCCACAGCTGTTTGGTCTCCTCTGGAGCATCTGGGTCAGGGTATGAGTCGGCTCGTGTCAGCAACTCTTTGACTAGGTGGACAGCCGGGTCACTGTCTTGTGTTTCTGCCCAGCCGTGGTGGGGCAAGGGATTGAACGTGGCCTCTTTGGTGGCAGAGTACCTGTCTTTCACAAAGTGGGAGCACTGAGTTATTCCGTGACGGTGGAATGCGGGGATTTCTATCTCTTCCAGTTCTTCTGGGTCTTCTCCCCCATCTGGCAAGTTAGGCATCCTGGACAGTGCATCTGGGTTGGCATTCTTGCGCCCAGCCCGGTACTTGATGGTGAACTCATAATTGGAGAGTCGGGCCATCCATTTCTGCTCCAGGGCACCAAGTTTCGCAGTGTCCAGGTGTGTCAGCGGGTTGTTGTCTGTGAATACGGTGAACTTGGAAGAGGCGAGGTAATGTTTAAAGCGCTCTGTCACTGCCCATAGCACTGCGAGGAACTCTAGCTTGAAGAAGCTGTAATTTTCAGGGTTTCTTTCTGTGGGCCAGAGCTTCCTGCTGGCATAAGCGATTACCCGTTCTCTGCCCTGCTGGATCTGGGACAGCACCGCTCCCAGTCCCACATTGCTCGCGTCCGTGTGGAGGATGAAGGGCTGGCCATAATCAGGGTAAGCCAGGATCTCATCCCCCATGAGGGCCATTTTCAGCTGGTGGAAGGACTCATCTTCCAGCTTGTCCCATTTGAATGGCGGCTTCTGGTTTTTGGCCTTCCTGGACTGGCCTATCAGGAGGTCCTGCATGGGTGCCGCCATCTTGGTGAAGCCTGGAATAAATCTTCAGTAGTAGCCTACCAACCCGAGGAACTGCCGCACTTCCTTTACGGTGGAGGGTCTTGGCCAGTCCTTGATTACTGTGATTTTATCGGGGTCTGGAGCTACACCGTCAGCACTCACCACGTGCCCCAGGTACTGTACCTTGGGCTTCAGCAGATGACATTTTGAGGGCTTCACCTTTAGACCAAAGCCAGCTAGGGCGTCAAACACTTCCGCCAGGTGCTTCAGATGGTCCTCATACGTCTGGGAGTATACAATGACGTCATCCAGGTACAGCAGTACTGTCTCAAAATTCTTATGTCCCAGACAGCACTCCATCAACCGCTGGAAGGTTCCTGGGGCGTTGCAGAGCCCAAATGGCATGCAGTTGAACTCGCTGAGGTCCATCGGGGTGGTGAATGCGGTCTTTTCCTTATCTGTCTCTGCTACAGGAACCTGCCAATACCCACTGGTAAGATCCAAAGTGGAGAAATAGTTAACAGACTTTAATGCAGCTAGTGATTCCTCTATTCTGGGTAACGGGTATGCATCTTTGTGTGTTATGCGGTTGATTTTCCTGTAGTCTACACACATTCTCATAGTGCCATCCTTTTTCTTTATAAGAACTAATGGAGCTGCCCAGGGGCTACAACTGTCTCTTATTACCCCAGCCTCCTTCATTTCTCGCAACATCCCTTTGGCATTTTGGTAGTGTGCAGGGGGTACAGGCCGGTACCTTTCTTTAATGGGTGGATGGTCTCCCGTGGGGATATGGTGTTGAACCCCTTTTACCTGCCCGAAGTCAATTGGATGTTTACTGAAAACCCATTCGTATTCCTGTACCACCCGGTATACTCCTTGTTTTTGGTGTGGAAGGGTGGAGTCAGTGCCCACATGCAGCTTCTGACACCAGTCCTCCATTTGTCCCTTGGAGCCGTTATCCTCCGCCTGTTGGGATGGAGGCAAGGGTTCCACTGTCTTTATAGAATTCTGGTTGACAGTGAACAGTTTGGCTAGGGTGGCATACCGGGGCAAATGGACTTCTCTCTCCCCAATGTTTAGGATGCGGACGGGTACCCTCCCATGGCGGACATCAACCACCCCCCGGGCTGTCAAAATGGTGGGCCTACTGTCAGAGTAGACGGGCTCTACCAAGGCCTGGTAATCTCTACCCCTTAGACCAATAGCTGCCCGGCACCATATCATCATTTCACTTTTTGGGGGCATGGCGATTGGGAATGGGTCACTCATCCTAACACTACCAATTTCACCAAAAGACAGTTCTACCTGTTGTCTTTTCATCAGGGCTCTGATCTCCCTCTGTAGAACCCGCTGCTGGCTGGAACTGGCGGTCTCCGCAACCTGCTGCAATAAGACAATTATTTCTGCAAGACAATTTTCAATGACATTAGTGTCTAAAGTTATCATAGGATGACTTTCTCGGCGATCAATGTCGACAATAATCAGTCCTTGTGCTGGCAGTTCGACTTTGCCAACCTTTATGGTCACTTCTTTGAACCCCACCTGAGGCACGGGTTGACCATTGCTGGCATAAATGCTCAAATGTTCATCTGGATGGCGGGTAATATCAGAGTCAGTCCAGTTTGAAAAGAATGTAGGGGATGTTGGTCACCTGGGATCCAGTGTCCAGCAACAAGCTCATTGGAAAGCCGTCCAGCACGACAGGTAGGACCGGTCGTCCTCCCACATATTTGTCTCGCCAGCTTGATGGGCCTGGTGGTCTTATCCCTGGGGGTTGACCCTCTGCCCCAGGTTTTGCTCGTTTAAATGACAGTACCTTTCATAATGTCCTGGCTGGTTGCAGCGGCGGCAGATGGGTTGTTCGTCCTGGTCGTAGCGGTCGCTGTTCCTCCCTCTGGATGGTGGAATCCTCTTGTCGGCGCCACGGGACGTCTTCTGGACTGGAAGCCAGCTGGATCTTTCCTTTGGGATACACCTGCAAGGACCGTACAGTTTTGGTTAGTGCTGCTACACTTTTAGTTAGCTCTTGGACCTGATGGTGCAGGTCTGTTGACGGGGCACTGTCCAGAGTTTGCGCATCAGCTCCTACAGGCTCCGGGGAAAAGGGTGCTACCTCCTGGTGGTAGGTGATAGCTGGGCGGCGGTGAGCTGTAGTGCCACCTGGTGCTGGTTCTTGTAGCACCCGGATGGCCCTGTCCTTAAACTGAGCAAAGTCTAAGTCAGGGTTTTGCAGAGCCATTATGCGCAGCTGGGTTCTGTGGGCGCTGGACAGTAAACCCTCAATAAATTGTTCAGTTAACAGTCTGTTTTCATCACGCACACTGTCAGGGTCTACCTGTTTGATGGCCCTCAGCGCCTCCTGCAGGTTTAAAGCATAGTCCCGTACACTGTCCTGTGCGCGTTGTTTGCACCCATAAAACTTCATTTTTATCTCTGCGGTGGTACGGGTGTCAAAAGTGTCCTTTAGGCGGGTCAGTATCTCCTTTACAGTCCCTTTTTCTCTGTCTGACCAGGATTTTACCTCTCTCTGGGCTGCACCAATCAACTGGCCTATAAGGATGCTCACTTTCTGCTCCTCGGACAGGGGATATACCTTAAAAAGGCTGCTTAATCTCTCTTTGAAGTCACTCAGGGTGTGCGACTCTCCTGAGTACTGGGGCAGCCATGCCGCTCCCGGGATATAGGGCATTGTGAACGGCATCACTGCGGCAGCGGCCGCGCTGGCGGTGGAAGTTCCCTCCATATCTGGCGTCTTCCTCCCCCCTAGTGAACTGTGGCCTACCTTCTTTCTCCTTCCTTCCGTAGGCTGCAGTTCCGCAGGTGATGAGCCCCGTCGAGGACCTGGCGTCGCACGCGTCTGACATCAGCGTTTGCGGTGGCTCCTTCCAGGACCTGGCGTTGCGTCAGCGCGCGGGGCGGGGCTTCGGACTTCACGCGTTTCCAGCGATCACGCCCCTCTTCTTCCAGCGCGGCGACCCGAAAATGGCGGACAATGGCGGGAAAACAGTGACAATGGCGTGAAAACTTCACCACAGTATGCGACACAGTCTGTGAAGGCGCGCAGTACCCGGTGGTAGCGGGCACGTAATCTTGCCGACTACGCCTAAGTTGACGCGCCCCCTGGGCCCTGGGGGTACCCGAAGCCGGGCCTTGTAGATGCTGGGGGTTGTAGTCACCGTGGCGGTGACCCGGTCCGTGACCCAGGGCGGTCAAACCAGGGTAGTCTATGTGTATCTGTTTTAAATAGTCCGACTACGCCACCTGTGGAATGCGGTTATTGGGAACCGCCGCTGCGGAGCAGTCCACTGAAGCTGATGGTGTGTGCAGCAAGGTGATGTGACTCCCCACAGGAAGAGTGTAGCTTCAGGGCAGCGTGTATGGATGATGTTGGTGATAGTGCCTGGATCAGTAATAATAACACGGAGTCTTTGCAGTGCAATCCTGGGGTCTTTACTGGTGGCAATTATATAGGCCCCGACGGGAGTACTTGCTAGGGATAAGGGCCTGGTCAGTCTGGGAGCAATCCTAGAATCTCCGAGGCCAGGTAGAGTTGTAGGCCTGCCGTTCTGCCTGTACTCTTTGGCTATCCCGCTTATAGTCGTGTTGTAGCCCACATCCCTGAGTGTAACGTGCTGCTCACCCGTATGGCTGGCGACTTGGATCCCGTGTATTCCTCGCTCCTCTGTGACGGTACTGGTCCTTTCGTGTGGCTGAGCCTCCGGGCTTCTGTTGGCCAGGAGACCTACAATCTCCTGCCGTGCGGTTTCTGCTGCTGAGCTTGAGGGGTCCCACAGCCTCGGACTCCGGTGTCCGGTTCTCAGTGTGTACTCTGGCTAGGACGAGCTCTGCCAGCTCCAGTCCTCAGCTCCTTGCTCCTGTGTCCTCAACTCAACTACAGCCCTATCTCTGTCTGAGCTAACCCCGCCTCCAGATCCAGTTATAAAAGGCAGGATCCTCCCCTTTCTGGCCTGGAGCAGGAGGTGTTGCATGTAGTGTGTTCCCTGACCAGGAAACTCCTGTTTTGCTCCCAGATGTGGTATTACTACCACTGTGGCAACCAGACCCTCTAGGGTGCCACATATACAGCGTAACCTGATCATGCTGGTAGCACACACTGGAAAATCTATCCAGCTGTCATTAGATGTACAGTATTAGGATAGATGATAACTTATTGATTGCTGGGGGTCTGGCTGCTGGGACCCGGACCGATCAACAGAATGGGGCACTTTTATCCCCATTAGAATGGGGATGTGAATACTCGACTGCCGCCTTCATTCATTCCCTATGAGGCTGTTGCACTCTGTTTTTTCCAGTAACCCCATAGAGAATGAATGGAGCTGTAAGCAGCATCCAACTTGACAGGGGATACAAATAATTCCAAGTTCTGCCAATCGATGCCCACGGATTAGTGATTTATCACTTATTCTATGAAAAGGTAATTTTTTTTTTCTTCTGGACAACCCCATTAAGTAGCATACGGATGAACCTACTACTTGGATCACCCCTCCTCTGCCAATGACTACAAGAGGAACTAGCATTAATCCCTTTACTACACTAGCCCATCAGGGAAACTGTCAGTCACCTGTAAATTACCCTAGACAACCAGGGAAGTCGGCATTAGCCACTGGTGTAGCTTGAAGTTAATTGACCCCAATGCAAAAGCTCCAACCCCCAATTATTGCATGTCTTTAATAGCATTGGTCTTTTCATGTAGGCCAAAGGGACTTTGGGGCCCCTTAGGCTCCAGGGGCCCGGTGTGATTGCAATCCCTGTACCTACTGTAGGTACGCCCCTGGCATTAGCCCCTACCCAGGCTTAGACCACCAGCACCCCCTGCTCTAGCACATATTTGGATCCAGGATTCTAGGAAACATGAATACTAGTGAATCATATCACAACCTGCCATAATAAATCGCTAGTACCACTGTAAAGGCTCCATATAGGGAATTATCCCAGGTTATTAATAGTTCATTGGTCCATGAGGCTTTGATATGAAAAACAGCCACTCTTATGTCCCCATAGAAAGAGAGATGTATAGCGGAGAATAGGAGACAGCGACATAAAAAGTCCTGCCTTTGTGTAGGAAAGTCTCTGTTTGAGCAATGTATTGGAGCTTCATGAATATTGACACCGGAGCAGCGCTCAGAACAAGCTGCAATGTTCCAGCCAGCAGCATTAGAATTTGTCATTGTCATTTCACAAATGTTGGGTATTGTTAAGGAAATTGTATGTGTAAAGCAAACCTGTCCAAGACCAGCGTATGACAAGGATCCAGGAGCCCGGATCTGCCGGGGACTGAAAACAGCAGTTATATGTGTCCTATTATATGCCCACAACCAGTCATAAATAATCGTGACAAGTTTTTTTTTTCCAGTGTGTGTCTATGAAAGTCCTTGACCAAACCTCCTGTCTCAGGCTCACTCTGTTTTGTGTTCGGGGTGCCAAGCAGCCACATGATAGATAATACTGTACGGCTAGTGACAGCTGGATAGATTTTCCAGTTTGTGCTAAGAACAGGATCAGATATGCTGTATACAGCAATAACAAAGCACAAATACACCAAAAGAGCCTTAACCGCTTGTCTGCTGCTCCGGACATCCACGCTGCTGCCTGATCCCGATCCGGCTGTTATCTTGACTGGCTCTCGCCAATAGGAAAATGAATGGCATTTATTTTTTTTTAGCTTCATATTGCAACATAACCAGCCATCCATTTTTACTCTAAAGGTAGGGCGACACGACCTTATGTTCTCCATCTGAGAAAAACAGTCCGATTATGTTAATCACTCTCCGATCAGAGTTTGCTCACAGTGAGATCCGTTTTTCTTGTGAAGAATATCAATAAAAAAAGTTTTTCCATCTTCTCCATTTTGTCAGTCCGTGAAAATCAGACTGCACTCTGATGTCATTTGAGTGAAGTCCGATTTTTTTCTACTGACCCGTAGACTTGAATGGCCGAGTGCAATCCAATTACCGGATACAAATCATTCATGCTGCCATGACCACTCGGTCAGAGGAAAAAAATCATGTGCACTGCCTTGCCTCATTGTATAACATTGGTCCGAGTATGATCAGATGTTTTGCCGGATTGCACTTGGACAGAAACTACAGTCGTCTGCACGAGCCCTAGAAGGGATTATCTCACAAAAAAAGTTCAAAACTCAATAGAGCTTAAAGAGGTTGGCCGCTACTTTTTCATGCAATGTCTGATCGGCCATGGTCACCTGGCATCCCCGCCGATCAGCCGATATCTCGCCGAGTATCTTCAGCGTGCTCGGCTGTTATGTTTTAGTCGTGCTGTGTGCATGATTTGCGACTGTTTGACAGCTTTAATACATGTGAGGAATGCCTAAGAAACAGGTATTCCTCACATGTATTAAAGCTGTCAAACAGTTGCAAATCATGCACACAGCGTGACTAAAACATGCTACCCGAGCACACTGAAGATACTCAGGAAACACCCGAGCATGCTCGTAAATCTCGAGTAACAAGCAAGCTCGCTCATCACTACTGGCCAGTAACCTAGCTGATTAGCCAGTGATGTAGCAGAGCTGGGTTTCTCAAGTGTTTCAAAGAATCCAGGAACAATTAATTAGTCTACAGTAGTGGCATGGATGACAATTACCTGAATACTCAAGCAGCAAATCACTGCCTGAGCTGGATTATAAGGCCTGAGGGCAAAATGGCAGAGGTGCATGCTGGCTTGACACAGCAACCTGACATGCCAAGGAACAGAGAAATGGCGGCAGAAGGAGGACACAGGTCCGCCATCAGTGATGGATGCACATGCTCAGTAGCTTTCCTGCTCTGTCCCTGCGTATGCAGTGAAAGGATCTGACAATGAAGAGTCCGATACTATGTGTTAACGAGAGGAGAAACGGAGTACGTAAAATAGATGTAACAAGCATAGGCAAAATAAAAGACAAATATATACAGTATTGGACTGAGATGCCTGGGGCCCTTAGGTGAAATTGATTCTAAGGGCCCACCCTACTGCAATTGTATATGGAAATATTACATGTTCATATGAAGGCTTCGTACACATGTATGCGAGAATTTAAGCACACAATACAGTGTTCAAAACTGAACACTGTATTGTGTATTTCACACTACTCTTCAAAGTGCATATCCCCTTAAATAATGGAAACATGGGGAGGTTGATGAAAAAAGAGTTAATCCACTCTAATTTTTTGATGCACGTGTACTTTTAATACCATGTTATTTGGCTTATCTCAAGGTGCCAAATCCAAAGTACCTTTTCCCTGTCCAATAAACATTTTTATTAATTAGCAGTCCATGTTCTCCCTTATTTATTACCAGTCCCTGACCCGGGTCCTCTTTCCCCAATTCATTACCAGTCTTTGTCCTATGTCTTTTCCCTCACAAATCATTACCAGTCCCTATTCTGTCCTTCCCGATTAATTACCAGTCCCTGTCCTGTCTCCCCAAAACATTACTAAACCTTGTCCTGTCTACTCTTATCCCCCAATTAATTATCAGTCCCTGTTCCGTCCCCTTCTTAATCCATTACCAGTCACTGTCCTGTGTCCTCTCTCCCCATTCATTACCAGTTCTAGTCCCTTGTCCTCTCCCCTGTTGATTACCAGTCGCTGGTCTGTGCAGTCCTCTCCAATTCATTACTAGTCCCCGCCCTGTCTGTGTCCTCTCCCCAATTCATTACCAGTGCCTGTCCCATGTACAGTTGAAACCAGAAGTTTATATACAACTAGACACTTATGCATGTTTTTCTCAATATCTGACATGAAATCTGAATAAACATTTCCCGTTTTAGGTCAATAAGGATTACCATAACTTTTAATATTTGCCAAATGCCAGAATAATAAGAGAGAGACAATGTTTTAAGGCATTTTTATTACTTACTGAAAAGTCAAAAGTTTACATACATTTCATTAGTATTTGGATCCATTGCCCTTAAACTGAATGACTTGGGTCAAACGTTTGGGATATCCTTCCACAAGCTTCTTACAATAGTTGGTCGGAATTTGGGCCCTTTCCTCCTGACAACACTGGTGTAACAGATCCAGGTTTGTAGGTCACCTTGCTCGCACCTGCTTTTTCAGCTTTGCCCATACATTTTCAATAGGATTGAGATCAGGGCTTTGTGATGGCCACTCCAAAACATTGACTTTGTTATCTTTAAGCCACTTTGTTACCATTTTGGCTGTATGCTCCGGGTAATTGTCCATTTGGAAGACCCATTTTTGCCCAAGCTTTAACTTCATGGCTGATGTCTTGAGATGTTGCTTCAGTATTGCCATATAATTTTCTTTTCTCAAGATGCCATCTATTTTGTGAAGTGCACCAGTCCCTCCTGCAGAAAAACAACCCCACAACATGATGCTGCCACCCCCGGTGTTTCACAGTTGGGATGGTGTTCTTAGGCTTCCAAGATTCTCCCTTTTTCCTCCAAACGTAACGATGGTCATTATGCCCCAAAAGTTCAATTTTAGTTTCATCAGACCACAAGACATGTCTCCAAAAATTAAGGTGCATCTGCAAACATTAATCTGGCTTTTTTATGTTTCTTTTGGAGTAATGGCTTCTTCCTGGCAGAGCAGCCTATCAGCCCATTTTGATACAGTACTTGTTTCACTATGGTCTTTTGCTTTTGTCCTTTTGTTGATATGCACATGTCGGACCAAAGCACGTTCATCTCTTGGACACAGAGCCCGTCTCCTTCCTGAGCGGTATGATGGCTGGACATTCCCATCTTGTTTGTACATGCGTATAATTGTTTATACAGATAAACAAGGCACCTTCAGGTATCTTGAAATTGTACCCAAGAATGAGCCAGACTTGTGCAAGTCCACAATTCTCTTCCTGATATTTTGGCTGATTTCTTTAGACTTTCCCATGATGCTACACAAAGAAGCAGTGTGTTTCAGGTGTGCATTAAAATACATCCACAGGTGTGTCTCTAATTAACTCAGATGTTGCCAAAAAAAATTATCAGGAGCTTCCAAACACATGACATCATCATATGGGCAGTCCAGAATTGTTTAAAGGCATAGTAGTCTTAGTGCATGTAAACTTTTGATTTTGCAGTAAGTAATAAAAATGCCTTAAAACATCCTCTCTCTCTCTCATTATTCTGGCATTTGGCAAATATTAAAAATTATGGTAATCCTAACTGACCTAAAACTGGAAAAGTTTATTCTGATTTCATGTCAGATATTGAAAAAAACATGCATACAATGGTGTCCAAAAGTATTGGCACCCCTGCAATTCTGTCAGATAATACTCAGTTTCTTCCTGAAAATGATTGCAATCACAAATTCTTTGGTATTATTATCTTCATTTAATTTGCTTGCAAGGAAAAAACACAAAAGAGAATGAAGCAAAAATCAAATCATTGATCATTTCACACAAAACTCCATAAATGGGCCAGACAAAAGTATTGGCACCCTCAGCCTAATACTTGGTTGCACAACCTTTAGCCGAAATAACTGTGAACAACCGCTTCCGGTAACCATCAATGAGTTTCTTACAATGCTCTGCTGGAATTGTAGACCATTCTTCTTTGGCAAACTGCTCCAGGTCCCTGATATTTGAAGGGTGCCTTCTCCAAACTGCCATTTTGAGATCTCTCCACAGGTGTTCTATGGGATTCAGGTCTGCACTCATTGCTGGCCACCTTAGAAGTCTCCAGTGCTTTGTCTCAAACCATTTTATAATGCTTTTGGAAGTGTGTTTTGGGTCATTGTCCTGCTGGAAGACCCATGACCTCTGAGGGAGACCCAGCTTTCTCACACTGGGCCCTACATTATGCTGCAAAATTTGTTGGTAGTCTTCAGACTTCATAATGCCATGCACACGGTCAAGCAGTCTAGTGCCAGAGGCAGCAAAGCAACCCCAAAACATCAGGGAACCTCCGCCATGTTTGACTGTAGGGACCGTGTTCTTTTCTTTGAATGCCTCTTTTTTTTTCCTGTACACTCTATGTTGATGCTTTTTCCCAAAAAGCTCTACTTTTGTCTCATCTGACCAAAGAACATTCTTCCAAAACGTTTTAGGCTTTCTCAGGTAAGTTTTGGCAAACTCCAGCCTGGCTTTTTTATGTCTCGGGGTAAGAAGTGGGGTCTTCCTGGGTATCCTACCATACTGTCCCTTTTCATTCAGACGCCGACGGATAGTACGGGTTGACACTGTTGTACCCTCGGACTGCAGGGCAGCTTGAACTTGTTTGGATGTTAGTCGAGGTTCGTTATCCACCATCCGCACAATCTTGCGTTGAAATCTGTCGTCAATTTTTCTTTTCCGTCCACATCTAGGGAGGTTAGCCACAGTGCCATGGGCTTTAAACTTCTTGATGACACTGTGCACGGAAGACACAGGAACATTCAGGTCTTTGGAGATGGACTTGTAGCCTTGAGATTGCTCATGCTTCCTCACAATTTGGTTTCTCAAGTCCTCAGACAGTTCTTTGGTCTTCTTTCTTTTCTCCATGCTCAATGTGGTACACACAAGGACACAGGACAGAGGTTGAGTCAACTTTAATCCATGTTAACTGGCTGCAAGTGTGATTTAGTTATTGCCAACACCTGTTAGGTGCCACAGGTAAGTTACAGGTGCTGTTAATTACACGAATTAGAGAAGCATCACATGATTTTTCAAACAGTGCCAATACTTTTGTTCACCCCTTTTTTAGGTTTGGTGTGGAATTATATCCAATTTGGCTTTAGGACAATTCTTTTTGTGTTTTTTCATTGAAGACTAATTAAATGAAGATAATTACCAAAGAATTTGTGATTGCAATCATTTTCAGGAAGAAACTGAGTATTATCTGACAGAATTGCAGGGGTGCCAATACTTTTGGCCACCACTGTATGTGTCTTTTTATTTAGTGTATGTAAACTTCTGGTTTCAACTGTATGTGCTCTCCCCTGTTGATTACTAGTCGCTGGTCTGTGCAATCCTCCCCATTCATTACCAGTCACTGTCCTGTGTCCTCTCTCCACCATTCATTATCAGTCACTGTGTCGTCCCCCCCCCAATTCATTACTAGTCCCTGTCTTGTGTCTTCCCCCACGAATTCATTACTAGTCCCTGTAATGTGTCCTCCTACCAAGAGTGGTAAAAAAAAGAATCACTTACCTATCCAAACAATCCCCTGTGGCGCCATGTTCCTCAGCGATACTGGGTTCTTCTTGCCGGGTACCTGCTAGATGACGCAGACGACACAAGGACCTCATCATGCCAGCTTCATTATAGAGAAACCGCTGTGCAGGAAATCGAAAATGTCTTCCTACAGGTCTCCTGCAAATGTTTATTGCAGGCATCGGATCTGCAAGAACGCTTCCTGCCACGCAAAGCATGCCGCTAGTGCTGAAGAAATAGAATATAATAAGGGCATTCTGGCCCTGGGCCCTGCGGAAGTCTCAGGCCCTGGGTGTTAGCCCTGATTGCCTTATTATAATTTGCCTCTGTAGCTCCTGGGGAGTGTTGAGAGGTGGGGCCCACTCATGGCTCTATGGTCCAGTAGGGAATTCACCGGCTCCCTGATGGGTCAGTTAAAGCTTGAACATAGATATAAAAATAATTACATAGAAAGGACTTTAGCTATTTATTAGTAAGGTCACTGGGATTTTCTCTGCAGGTCAGGTGAGGAAGACGGGAGATGAGGAGTTATCAGAGGCTAACTGCAATGCTCTCCTGTGAAATTGTGTTGCTTTCTAGTCACATGGGAAAAGTTGCTGCTTGCCGGCGAGAAGAGACCAAATATGTGTACGAGTGAGAAAAGAGCCTGAAAGGGGTCAAAATTACACTGGAGAGAGGTGTTTTTGCATTGATATGCTGAAAGTAATGATGTGCATTACTGCAAAGCTTCTTTTTTCAATCTGTGGGTTAATCCTTACATTGGAAGTTGTGTTCTTCCATAGATATTAAAGATGATTGGTCTTCAGCGATTGGGTGGGTTTAAGGCTCAGTCACAGTGTTTAGTGATGTTGGCTGGCTACATTTTGACATGCAATAAATTGTCCTCCTCAGTTTTTCTTTTGGATTATAGAACTGGTTTCTAAGTTTGGTTGTGAGAATAAAGTGACCTGATGAGATTTAGATAACAAAAGACACATTCACATGAACTGATACAAACTCTCTGGAGACAGAACAATCATTAATGCAAGTGCTGCGCACTGGTAAAAGTGACGTCCATCACTATGTGTATGGTGCTGTTCCAGCACATTGCTCTCTTTTGTAATCAACTTTATTCTGATGAAGGTTTATACCAAGGACCGAAATGTCAATTTTTGTTTAGGATTGTATAAATAAATCCACCATTTCCTGTTACCAAGTTGAGTGCTGAATTCTTTTATATTTGCAAGCAGCAGTGAAGCACGGTGGAGGTTCCTTGCTAGTTTCAGCAAATAGAATTGAGGATTTAATGGTGTCCTCAATGACCTCAAACATAAAGCAAATGTCATTAAGGCCACAGCCCCACTATCAGTATTTGGTCAGTATTCGGTCAGTATTTTTTCTCAGGAGTGTGAGCCAAAACCAGGTGAGGAACAATCCGAGAAAAGGTATAATAGAAACAAGTCACAAATTCTGCATTTATCACCCACTCCTGGTTTTGGCTCCCACACCTGAGAAAAATACTGACCGAATATTGACAATTTGGTAGATTCTTGCAGTGAGGTATGGCCAGAAGAAAGATTTCTCAAATGTTTCACCCCTACCAGATCCCTTGAGGACACATGGAGGGATACAAGAGCCTGCCATGTACCCACAGAACGAGAAGCAAGTGGCTTTCTTTACTCTCGCCAGCTTTTTTGTACAGTGCACATTAGTACACAGCAGCAAACCCACCACTGCTATTAAGTGTTTGTTTTCCTATGATGAACACAGCTTTGTGTAAAGGCAAAATACAATCTACAAGATTAAAAGTGTAAATCTTTAGTGTTATGTCAATATACTTAATAGGGAACATGAAATCCGCAATGTTTGCCGCAGCATCCAGTGATGTCATGAAGCATTAGCAGATGACTACTAGGATTATAGAGGCAGACCGAGCAGCTGCTATTAGGCCAGGAGGGGCCAGATTTAGGTTCTGGCAGGTAATAAGAACCCTACTAGATCAACATTTAGATTTTTTTTTCTAAATAGATCTAAAATTCTGCAATGATTTCAAATATTTTCTTTATGTAAGACAAAATTCAGTTTTTGTTAGTCAGAGCTCCAAATTCCCTGTACTAGATACAGATTGTCGTGATAAAATTCCATCTTCTTTTACCACCACTAGAGGGAGCTTAGGAGCTTATGTTATACTGAACAATTCACAGTAGGATCCCCCTAGTGGTGGCTGTGGGCATCAACAATTCTGCTATGTAATTATATTTCTATTGGGCTCGGCATCAGAAAATCAGAGCGATATGTTATGAAATAAATCAGCACAGAATTTCGGGCTGAAAAAAAAAGACCCCTTGATGTTCAAAGCTGATCAATAATTTCCTTCCTCTCCAAAACATTGTAATATGATCAAAAATTGCCAAGAACCAATGAAAGGTTAATGCAGGATTGGGTACGTGTGGCGGTAAACTTGTACGAGCCATAGTGTGGGGAGTATGTAATAGCATGAACAAGGGCAGAAGTCAGGTTCCATTGGGATTATAATTAACTTTGGGGATGTAAAGCTAACCTCCAGGATATGTGAAGTGGTTATAGGAGTTATATCATGAGCTAACAAGGAATTTGCAGTTTTAGCTTTTTTCAAGGGATCTAGAAGTCTGCAGGGAGGCCAGGGAGGAGACGCTGTGATTGTCACACTACTGTAACATATACTGGAGCTATCTCGTCAGATCCCATTTGTCCCTCCGCTAGAGGTAACATTGCAGGAAATTACTGTCTTCCACACCTAGATTAGCGTGATTGAAAAATGCTTCAATTTCACTCAATGGCCCATAAATCAAAACCTAACTATTCCCAACAGCATCACAGTGATACAACTTCATTTCCTTAGTGCTTCGTCAGAGCATGTTAACAGCAAGACAGGACAGGAATTTTTGATATCGGATGCTGGACATTCCCTCTGTCAGGATAGCCAGCAATAATCTCTAATGAGGACCTGAAGACTGCACCTAATCTGAATGCTCTGAGAGTAGGGATGCTCAGGAGGAAAGGCAGTCAACCTCATAGGGCGGAAGGGAAACAGGGAGTCAGGATAGCTTCATAGGGTGGAAGGGAAACGGGGAGTCAGGATAGCCTCATAGGGTGGATGGGAAACGGGGAGTCAGGATAGCCAGCTATAATCTCTAATAAGTACCTGAAGACTGCACCTAATCTAAATGCTCTGAGAGTAGGGATACTCAGGAGGAAAGGCAGCCAACGTCATAGGGCGGAAGGGAAACGGGGAGTCAGGATAGCCTCATAGGGTGGAAGGGAAACGGGGTGTCAGGATAGCCTCATAGGGTGGAAGGGAAATGGGGAGTCAGGATAGCCTCATAGGGTGGAAGGGAAATGGGGAGTCAGGATAGCCTCATAGGGTGGAAGGGAAACGAGGAGTCAGGATAGCCAGCTATAATCTCTAATGAGGACCTGAAGACTGCACCTAATCTGAATGCTCTGAGAGCAGGGATGCTCAGGAGGAAAGGCGGCCAAACTCATAGGGTGGAAGGAAACGGGGAGTCAGGATAGCCTCATAGGGTGGAAGGGAAACGGGGAGTCAGGATAGCCTCATAGGGTGGATGGGAAACGGGGAGTCAGGATAGCCAGCTATAATCTCTAATAAGTACCTGAAGACTGTACCTAATCTGAATGCTCTGAGAGCAGGGATGCTCAGGAGGAAAGGCCGCCAACCTCATAGGGCGGAAGGGAAAAGGGGAGTCAGGTGAAGATCCTGACTTATCATAGAATGAAAAGTTATCTAACTCTATAGTTTTCAACATCTCTGTTTGCAGATATAGAATATAAACTTATTTATATGGGGCCCGGCAACACCAGCAACGTTTTGAGCTGACTGTGTGTCCTCGGGTGTGTTGCACCACAGGGAACCATCGGCTCCCTGTGACGCAAAAGCTATCGTGACTGTCGGCCCATCAGAAGCCAAAAGCTGACGTCAGCGTGCCCGTTGCTGGCAGAGCATAACTTCACTGCCATGCACCATTCGCTCCCCTTTGCGCCGGCTATGGAGGCGAAAGAAGGTGCTGCTCGCTGCGGGAGTTAGGAAAGGTAAAAGGAATGGTTTATTTTTTGTGCGGAAATGTGTTTGAGGAGAACACAAGAGCACATTCTTACAGGAAGGGACCAAGGACGGGGGCCATTATTATAGGTACGGGGCCAGAATGGGGAACATTATTACAAGATTGAGAACATTATTACTAGATGGGGTACATTTTTACAGGACGGGGGACATTATTAAAGGACAAAGGACATTATTACAGGATTGGGGACATATTACAGAATGGGAGACATTATTACAGGACGAGGGCCATTATTAAACTATGGAGGACATTATTACAGGATGAGGGCCTGGATGAGGGACATTGTTTCAGGATAGGAGCATGACTAAAGGATGAGGCCAGGATGGAGGACATTATTACAGTATAGAGGACATTATTACAGGATAGAGGACACTATTACTGGATGGGGGACATTATTACAAAGTGGAGGCCATTATTAAAGCATGGTGGCCAGGATGGAGGACATTAATAAAGAAAGGGAACAGGACGGAAGCCAATATTACAAGATGAGGACATTTTTACAGGATGGGGGACATTATTGCAGGATAAGGGACAGGAGGGAGGACATTATTACAAGGGTCCATAGATCTAACCAACATGCTGATGGAGGCCCTGATCCAAATTTTGCACTGAGGCCCATAGGACTCTAGTCACACCACTGTTCAAAAGTATTATATTTGCTCAATGCAGATTTGGTGTCTTGTTTTAGCCAAAATTAAAATTGGATACATAAAAAAGTTGATACATTACACATTTCTGATGTTTTAGATACCTGACTGGTTATGATGACTAATAAAAAAGTACCAAATTTACTTGTAAATATACCCTTACAGTGGGGAAAATAAGCATTAGATACACTGCTGCTTTTGCAAACTTTCCCACCTATAAAGACTGGAGAGGTCTGTAATTTTTATCGTAGGTACACTTCAACTGTGAGAGACAGAATCTAAAAAAAAATCCTGAAAATCACATTGTATGATTTTTACATAAATAATTTGCATTTTATTGCATGAAATAAGTATTTGATACAATAGAAAAACAGAACTTAATATTTGGTACAGAAACTTTTGTTAGTTGCCCTGGCTGTGTGTTTCGAGTCATTGTCAAGCTGGAAGACCCAGACACGACCCATCTTCAATGCTCTTACTGAGGGAAGGAGGTTGGTGCCCAAAATCTCACGATATATGACCCCATCCATGCTCCCTTCAATACGGTGCAGTCATCCTGTCCTCTTTGCAGAAAAGTACCCCCAAAGTATGATGTTTCCCCCACCATGCTTTACAGAGGGACAGTGTTCTTGGGGTTGCACTCATCCTTCTTCCTCCAAACACGGCGAATGGAGTTGATACCAAAAAGTTCTATTTTGGTCTCATCTGACCACATGACCTTCTCCCATGTCTCCTCTGGATCATCCAGACTGTCATTGGTCGAACTTCAAATGGGCCTGGGCATGTGCTGGTGTGAGCAGGGTAACCTTGCATGCTCTGCAGGATTTTAATCCATAACTGTAAGGTTTGAGACTGTGGTCCCAGCTCTCTTCAGGTCATTGACCAAGTCCTCCCCTGTTGTTCTTGGCTGATTCCTGACCTTTCTCAGAATCATCCTTGTCCCACAAGGCGAGATCTTGCATGGAGCCCCAGACTGAGGAAGACTGACAGTCATCTTGTGTTTCTTCCATTTTCTAATAATTGCACCAACAGTTGTTGTTCTCACCAAGCTGCTTGCCTATTGTCCTCCAGCCCATCCCAGCCTTGTGCAGGTCTACAATTTTGTCCCTGGTGTCCTTAGACAGCTCTTAGGTCTTGGCCATGGTGTAGAGGTTGGAGTTTGATTGATTGAGTGTGTGGACAGGTGTCTTTTATACAGTTAACGAGTTCAAACAGGTGCAGTTAATAAAGGTAATGAGTGCAGAGTAGGAGGGCTTCTTAAAGAAAAACTAACAGGTCTGTGAGAATTCTTGCTGGTTGGTAGGTGATCAAATACTTATTTCATGCAATAAAATGCAATTTAATTATTTAAAAATCATAGAATGTGATATTCTGGATTTTTTTTAGAATCTGTCTCTTACAGGTGTAGTGTACCTATGATAAAAATTACAGACCTCTTCATTCTTTCTAGGTGTGAAAACTTGCAAAATTGTCCTTATTTTCCCCACTGTAGGTATCTAAACTGTTACCAGAAATCTTTCTATTCACTGGCAGCAAGCAGACAACTTTAATTGTACAAAAAGCTGCAGAACTTTCTGATCCACAAGGATATGACTTAAAACTAACAGAAAACTCTCTATTAGATAATATCACATTTTCTCATTTATCTGTCAGCAGCAACAGGCTGTAGGCTCAGGACTGTGACTATAACAGGTGGCTTATAAAACCCCTCAAGGTGGCGCTAGCCTCATAACTTTTGTATGACCATCCCAAGACCTGCACCTCTGTTTCACTGGATTTCTCCTGTCCATGCAGTATAAAAAATCATTACATCATTACCCTGAACCTCAGACACAAGGAGAATCATGTGCTATTTAAAGGGATCCTGTTAGGATGATGTTAGTAATCAATCTAGTGGCATGACTGTAGCCATTAAAGAACAATAAACATTTTTTACAAAAGTAGGACTTTTTTTAGGCGAATCATATTTACACTTTGCAGCGGCACAGAGATGTCCTTACAGAAGTCCAGTTTGGATATGAAAAGACCAATTCGGAAAAAAATTCTTCCCAATATCAAATGTCACAAAAGGCGAAGAGCTTCTGTACCGGGGCACGGAGCCACATGCTGGCCTATTTCACATCTTTTTACCGGCACAAGTTTCTTTGAAATGTCTTGATACAGAGGCTTTTATATGTGAAATCCTAACATTGTTGCTCGCACTTAAAGACTCCTTGATGCTTTGCAGATTCCCCCAGACAAGGCCACCTCAGCCATTCACACAGCAAAGTGCTTGGAATCCGGCCCATCAGAGCTGTCAGTCACATCACAAAGCTACTCAATGCCTAGTAACTGGCAGACAGAAGGGAGTAGACAAAGGTCAGTCCCTGTCAAATCTTTGCAAATGTAATTGTACTGGCAGCTCGCGAGGAAATCACTTGTTCCCTAGCAACTTTGTGTATGTAGGGAACAGTAATTTAGTGTCCTATTATTTTCAGCGTTTCATTTCTCTTTACTTGCAGAGTTTTCAATAAAGTTGGCGCAGCGGATGACTACGGCTGGTGGAGACGTCGGCTCCCCGGCAGCCTTCACTTATGCCTCACGCTGCAATGTTACGGAGCAGACAGCATTTCGGGGTAATTGTTGCTAAATTGTCGACGGTAAATTGCGTTCATATTATCCACTTCATACCCAGGACTGATCTGCAATTCTGGAAAGTTCAACACCTGAGCCCAGGCTCTACTAAAACCAGAGTATCCCTGATTTTAGCATACATATATGTAAGAATAGAAAAATGAAGCAACACCAGTAGGAGATTACTAGTTCCAAGCCGTCAGAGGATTATCAAAGATGCCCGGAAACAACTAGCCAAAAAAAAGGAGGGCAGCACCCACTATCAGTATTTGGTCAGTATTTTTTCTCAGGAGTGGGAGCCAAAACCAGGAGTGGGTGATAAATGCAGAATTGGTGACTTGTTTCTATTAGGCTATGTGCCCACGATGCAGAAATGCTCCGGATTTTTTCCTGAGCGTTTCTGCATCTCCCTGGCAGAAAAAACGCATGTGGATTGTACATGCGTTTTCCTGCCAGGGACATGCGGAAGTGAAGCGTTCTTCACATGCATTTCCGCATGCGGGTTGTCAAGCGCTTTCCAAGCGATTTTAGCATCGCTTGGAAAGTGCTTGACAACTTGGTCACACTATATAAATCCATGCAAACGGCATGGATTTATATAGTGTGACCTTAAAGAATAGTAAAAAATAAAAAAATGAATCTATACTTACCTTCCGATGGCCCCCGGAGTCTTTATTCGATCCGTCCTGGTTTGCCGGCAGCTCGCAGTACACTGAAGGACCTGCCGAATACAGCGGTCGCCTGACCCGTCACATGACTATGACGTCAGCGCAGGTCCTTCAGTCCACCGCAATCTGCCGGCAAGTGAAGACAAGTGTGGCGCCCCTGAGGGTTCGACCGCCACAGGGATTCTGCACCTCTTTAATGGGGTGTAGTGTTCCTCCTCTGAGGTAAGAACAGTGCTATGGTCAGGACCCTTCCTTCACATCCAACACCACACTTCTCCCACCAGAGGGGGCTAATAAGCACTAGGTGCTGCCCCTACTGGAAGTTGGGAGACTGGGGAACCAAGAGATAGGGGAACCAACTAGTGGGTGAGGGTGGAGGACTCACATTTTGGTGACAAGAACCATGACCAAGAAGGCCAGGAGCTTAGGAGTGTAGCTCCACCGCAAAAGGATCCCGGGAGGATGCAGACGGAGCGGTATACACCACCTGTCCTCGCTAAACTGCGGGGTCCTGATTGAACACTGGACTTACTCGGAGGTTGTCGGACCCCCGTCCCTGGTGACCGCAGAACTCCGTGAGGAGCAGGGAGAAGCCTTGCAGCTGTACTCTCCAACGTGAGTAAAAACCCTGGAAGTCAACCCCTATGGCCTCCGGACTCTTTATTCTGCATTACACCGCACTACGCAGCACCAGACCTCCTAGACTACTACCCCCCTCCATCCTGCCTCTCTCTGCCCTGAGGCCCTGCTCCGCCTGTGGGGAGTAGTACCAACGACGGCTGCCATAACACCCGTCCTCAGTGGACTGCAGCAGCACTGGTGGCCTTCACCAGGTGCCACAGGTAACGTAGTCGAGATCAGCCACTTAACCCGGATAAGCCCGTACCATCCTTTTTAATGTGACGGCCCTGGGCACGGAGCGGGTCCGGGCCACCGCTGCACCCCATCGACAACATTAGGACCCGGCTCCGAGTCCCCCATCTCCCAGGGTAAGGCTTTCGAGCGTCACACACAAGCACACCGGGGGCCATCAGAAGGTAAGTATAATATTTATTTTTTATTTTATTCTTTTTTTCACAGGTTCTATGGTACCTGGGTCCGGAGGAGAGTCTCCTTTCCTCCAGACCCAGCTACCATCCACACATTGAAACGCTTGGATTCCGCATCTACAGATGCAGTGATGTGTAATCCATGCGTTCCAATGCAAGTCAATGGCGGCGAAAACGCAGCACTTCCGCAAAATAATTGGTAGTGCTGCACAGCACAAGCGGATTATCATGGGGAACATGGCAGGCCTTCTACCATGCGTTTGTTAAGCGTTTCTGCAGCAGAATTGCCGCTGTGGAAACGCTTAAAAAATGCATCGTGGGCACACAGCCTTATACCTTTTCTCTGATTGTTCCTCACCTGGTTTTGGCTCCTACTCCTGAGAAAAAATACTGACCAAATACTGACCGAATACTGATAGTGGGGCTGTGGCCTTACTGTGCTGTAACAGCAAACCCCAGATCAAGCTCAAAAGTTAGAAGATGGCAGAAGTGACAAGATCAGTGGGAGACAAAAAGAATAGGGTTTTCCACCTTTAGGGATTATTATTTTATTTACTTTAATGCATGTATTTGGAGCTAAAACTAATTTTTATAAAAAAAAATTATTAAAAATATTGCACTGTTTGGATTTTACAGGCTCTTTGTTTCCCCACACAATCAGCTTTGATGCAATCTGTGCTCATAAATCAGCTGAGAGGAGCTCAGAAAAAGTCAGATAGCAGTCACACACTGCCATGTCATAGCGGGCTGACTGACAGATTCTCAGTAAACTCATTCTGCTGTCAGCAATAAACTGTGCACTACAGAGGCGATAGAAAGTAAACTTTTTCATGAAACTCCTTTAAAAAATATAAATTTTTGGTCCCAATTCCATACATTTAAGTAAGAAAAAAAATTGTACTCAAAGATGTATAACTCTCATAATATTGGTAAATTTAACAATGTCAGAGTTTGGTCTGAGATTCAGCAGTATTTCTCGGATGGGAAACAGAAAAAAAAAAGTTTTTCTATCTTTTCCATTTTAGCAGTCCAATACTCGGATCAAAATCGTACATGTCTGAGAGATTCTGGGCGGAACGTTCATTCCATGAAAAGCACAGATAACACACATATGCAAAAAATGGAAATCTGAATAAACCCTAAGGCCACGGCCCCACTATCAGTATTTGGTCAGTATTCGGTCAGTATTTTTTCTCAGGAGTGGGAGCTAAAACCAGGAGTGGGTGATAAATGCAGCATTGGTGACTTGTTTCTATTATACCTTTTCTCTGATTGTTCCTCACCTGGTTTTGGCTCCCACTCCTGAGAAAAAATACTGACCGAATACTGACCAAATACTGATAGTGGGGCCATGGCATAAAAGAGAGCCAGAGCCTCCAGTGATTATCACCAGGTTTTAGCAGGGACTAGTACAGGACTAGACTAGACCATTTTTATGGGACAGGTGCAGAGCAATAATCCTTATGGGCTCCATTTTGTGGCACCAAGGGGTGTTATAGAATTTTAGCTTTACTTTTATTGACACAGCTAAGGACACAATTCGGGATTCTATACATCTAACCTTTGTTGCCATAAGCCTCCATCTCTCAGAACATGTTGGGAGTTGTAGTTTCACAGCAGCTGAGGAGCCAGCACTGCTATAGACAATGGATATAAATACAAGACTTTCTTATATCTCCAATATTATTTTTTTCAAATGTGACAACAAAAATGAAACCTTGAAATCACATTGTATTTTTCACTCTTAGCCCAAAAATCCTGTTTTAATAGGTCCATTTCCATCTCGCTAATGATTTCACGCCAAGGCTTTGACAAATTATTTACAGAATTTAATAATTGCAGCTTTTCTCAGAAGTGACAAGAAAACAATTGCTGCACTAAACTCCTCGGTGAGAATGGAGGAGAGCAGGCTGACATTAAAAATAGACTGTCCAATTAAAGGTTGGGCAATTAATTAAGTGCACATTCTGTAAATCTGGACCAAGGAGAATATTCATCAAACCTGTGAATTATGACCTATCTTGTCCAAAAGCCAAATACATTTAACATAGAAAAATGAAAATTGATGACAACATTACCCAAGTAAAGTGCACATGGAGCAGGAATACGACAGGTGGATTTTGATTCAGTGGGATAAGGTTCACCCTCAATCATATGTGATTCATCTTCTCGTTCACTTTCTTTAAGTTATTGTATTCTAGCCCTTGCGTGCCAGAAGAACCAACAGAGACCCTACAACAGGTCACATCTGTGTCCTGAGATCATTGGTAAGTTTCGTACTTCAGCATCCGGTAGTTTGGAGGGCATTGTATAAAACTATGGCACAACTGGGTCTTCCTTCACCTGTTTCTAAAATTCAATTTGCCGTCCTGACCCTATATTCTGGAAAAGAATGAAACATGCCCCATAAGCAACCCCATCATGCTCGTGTGGTCTACTATTGTCCAGTGTCACACAGGAAGCAGTAAAACCCCTAAGGTCTCACGATCTAACTTGGATACTCCTCTCCCTCTATCCCATGGGCAATATGAACTCGCACAGTGCTCCTAATATTCTCACGACATATAACATCAGCAAAAAGGAATAGAAGGCACAGGTGCAATGATCACACTGGCCTTCACTGCTACTAGTGGTGGAATACAGATGACCAGTCGTCTTAGAATGAGGTGAACCTCTGCACATACAGATCTTCAGATTAGAAAAATGTCACCTAGTGAACCATTCTGTACTGCAAATGAAATTGGACGTCACATACTGTACCAAGCCTAAGGTGTCTCAAAATATCTACCCAAACCATCAGAAGTGTTTTCATGACACTGGGCCTCAAGCCAGATATCCAGTTACAGGCGTTCATTAACTTCATGCCACTTCTCTCAAAGGTTATCATGGTGTAGAACAAGTCAGCAATGAAGGCTGGAATGGAGGTCTATCCTCTTCAGGGATGAGTCTTGGACCCAATGATAGCCGGATATTAGTCTGATGATCATATGGTCAACATCATGAAGCTGTTTCACTAGGCCGTACTCCACGGATTATGGTGTGGGGTGGGATAATGTATGGTATCCGGACCCCTCTAGTCTTCATTCCAGGTAGACTAACAGCTCAGCAGTACATTGATTTGTTTGTGGAACCAGTGGTACGGCCATTTCTCCAAAGTGTCCCAGGAGCCATTTTTCAGCATGACGACAGGCCACTAGTGATGAGCGAGCATGTTCTGTTAACCCTTTCAGCGAGCATGCTCGGGTGCTCGCCGAGTATCTTCAGCGTACTCGGGTGTTATGTTTGAGTCACTCTGTGTGCCTGATTTGCGACTGTTTGACAGCATTAATTAAGAAACAGGCATTCCTCACATGTATTAAAGCTGTCAAACAGTCACATATCATGCGCACAGAGTGACTCAAACATAACGCCGAAGATACTTGGAAAACACCCGAGCATGCTCGTAAATCTCGAATGACGAGCATGCTCGCTCATCAATACAGGCCACATTTTGCTGGTGCTACTGTGGTCAGCCTGCATCATCAATATGTGCTACCATGGCGTGCAGCGTCTCAGGACATGTCTCCTATTGAGCACATCTGGGACGTCATTGGTCGGCAATTGCAAAGGAGCTGCCAACAGCGGATCTTGATGATTTGCCCAAGTGCATTCAGTGCAGCAGAACATTCCTCAGACCACCATTAATAACCTTACTGTGAGCAGCCGAGGCTGTAAGTGCGGGGACTTCAAAATGTGGCATTAATACTCGAAACGGAATACATCTAGAAGTTTTGAATTTTGTTTCCATTTTTGTTTCCATTTTTTCAGCATTGGCAGATCAGTTAAAAGTTGATCTTGCGATTTCCATAATACCACCATTTTTCATTCTTGGTGTTGCAATTTTAATGTTGAGGAGTGTAGTCTGACAACTGACGCCATCATTTACATGACTACTTTATACTTGTACATATCTATGATTGTCTCCACAAACTGTACAATCATCATGTTATTGCTCTGCTGGAGGGTGGGACAAGTACTTGTCGTCCAGACCAGGCAATGTGCTCGCCATAGCCAGGTAGCTTCCACATAGCAGCTCCTATACTTATAATTATGTTCTGTGGAGTGTAACTATAGCGGGTGCTGTTGTGAGCACACACTGACCCTGCATCCTTAGGGGGTACAAATGGTCTGTTGGTCAGATATCTGATTATTAGTCTTATCAATGGCACAATATAGTTGGGGGCCTATATTGCAGATTTTGCATTGGGGTCCAGGATCTTCAAGTTATGTCTTTTGACAGCTGTTTAGCATTTCTACCACCCGATTCTGGAGCATATGATGACTACATATCATAAGTAAGGAAATAGAGAGCTAGAGTGGTTGTGCCCAACAACTGCCCACATTATAAGAAGTTTGTGAAGCAGAGAGAACAGAGAACTGACAAGACAATTGTTGTGACTGCTGGAAGCTCAGGCTGTTACGTTCATATTAAAATATAATGGGCCCATTAAAGTAAAAACACTGTTAAACTTGATTGAATAAATTAGTTAATTAACCATAACATCTAATGCAGTCCTCCGGGGCACATTGCCATTCTTCAAGATGCAGAGCATTTAAAAAAAACGCCACGCACGCCAGTGCAGCGACCGCACATCACGTACGATTAGACTCATCTAACAGGAGACGTATTGCTGCCGCAGACGATGCTCGCAACGAGCTCAGGCTGGCTTTGCTGTTCACCATGAGAATGGATGGAGACTTTGACAAGCAAATGCAAAGCTTGCTCCGTCCTATTGTAATTTGTCAGTGCCACTAAAACAAATCACAAAACATTTTCTGACACTTTCTCTAGTGTCTCCTTGAATTTCCCCTGCCTTGGGGCACTAGGGAGCGGGCTGCCCTTTTCTTCTTCATTATCAGGGCATTTCATGCTGATTGCAGTGACATGCATACCAAATGGCATCATTCATGTGAAACTTAACTCGCTGAGCTCTTAGTAAAGACAGCCAGACATCTCTAGAATTAAAGTGTCGTGTAACTCGCTAGATGGATTCATTCAACTCAAACATTGCATTGGTTATTTGCCGTAGCATTCGGAGAGTATCATTTACAGCAATGCATGCAGAAGGCGGCTGGAACAGCCACTTAGGTATGAAATATACTCCTGCTGCCCGTATAGCGGTCTGATGGTACAATTCACCTAAAATCAGCCATGCCCTCCTGTAGCTCATGCAGATCTCTGTATCTCTACCTGTGGTGGAGTAAATCATGGTGGACCTTAGTGTGATGGTGCACTGACAGGGATCATCTGCACAACTCCATGAAGGATGTTCTCTATATGTTTGTATCATTCTAGCATTTTCGTTTAGATTATTTATGGGCAAATTTATATGGTTGAGTCATCATTGAGTGGATCGTTGGTATAGTATAATTGTCTAGATTATAAAGTAAGGTTACACGCATGCCGCTAGGTTCAGATAGGGGCGAGACAGGTTACATGAATTCTTTGGAGTCCTGGGGGAACCGTTACTCTGGGCGACCATAGACCATGTGCTGCAGCTGCTCTCAGGCACACAGGGGTATTGACCCTCAGGCACAGACACGTAGGTTGTTTCACTTGCAGACCAGACACACTTAACAAGAGTCCTCATAAACAGTAGAACAGTAGCATTTAATAAGAAGCCGCACAGCCAGTGCAAGTTAAGTCTTATAAGTCTTATAAGCAACAGGATCCAGTGACAAACAGTACGGTTTCCTTAGCAGCACAGCAGTTCACAGTCTTCCCAGTAGTACAGGACAGCACAGTTCTAATGCTAAGGCACGTTAATGAACACAGCATTCTTTACAGCACAGTGAGATGGAGGAGGGGAGAGGGTTTGCTGAGGGAGAAGATCCCTGTGACACCATTTCTTCCAGTCCTTATCTTTCTGCCTGACAATACTCTGCACTGCTAGGTCAGGAACTCTACCTGACCTGTGCTTAGCTTCACTCGTGATTTGAATCCTTTTCACTTGCAGGGGCGCTTCTGTGAGATACAGAACACACACACCACCTTTCTCTTCGGCTCCAGCCGGACAGTAAACCACTTCCCCACAATCCCCCTGGGGCTCTGCTAAAACACTCCCCCTTCTCCTGTGACTATGTTAACCCCTCTAGTTGCTGGATGCTTCTTGAGCACAACACTTCCTGTCTCCTGTGCTTGTGTTACTTCTAATAGTTGCTGAATGCTTTTAAATCAACAGCACTACTTCAGCATGTCACAGTAACCCTCAGCTTTATCAAACCATTGACATGTACCAGAGTAGTTTGCATCAGTCTATTTTCATGAGTTGGAAATTCTCTATTGCTAGACTTGTTTTCAACTTGGAAATCCCCAGATCTCCAAGCTAAGGATGATGGCCCTATTGTACAAATAGTTCCATCATACCTTCCATCTTTTGTTTTTTTGGAAAATCCCCCACTCCCCAACTATCCCCTTTTTCCACCTTTAACCTCATTCATATGTCTGATTTTTTATCATTCGAGAAAAAAGAAACAATTATTATGGTCAGACTCTGATCAGAATTTGATCAGAGTATGGTACAATTGTCATTCGATTTTCTCATATGTGGAGAAATTTTAAAAAAATTTCTTCACATTCTCATTTCTGACAGTCCGTGAAAATCGGACCATACCCAGATGTCATCCGTGTACAGTCTGATTTTTTCACAAACCCATTGACATGCATTGCCGATTTTGATCCAACCCTTGGATCGAAATTGGACATGGCTCCGATGTTTGCTGCAGACCAATCAATCCGAGGAAAAAATTGGACATGTGATTGGCCTCATAGAATATCATGGGTACAAGTGCTGTTCGTGAAAAACATGACTTTGCCTATTTTTTCAATTGTAAAACAACTTAATGTGCTTATGGTTTGTCTTTTGAGTGTTTTTCTTCTGCTTCAGGTTTTGAAAAATACCTGGGGGGAGAAAAGAAAGGTGCATATCACTTCCTTGAAACGTCTCCTCTTGCAATTTGCTCCAAACTAGGCACAGTCCAATCAAAAGGCTGCAAAAATGCTTTAGGGGAAAAAAAACAAGTTCAAAACGCTTGAAAATCTTTTCAAAACCATATCAGGAAATGCTTTAGGAATAGGGATGAGCGAGAGTGCTTGTTTAACCTTTAACTGAGCATGTGTTGAGGCTGTCTAACAGCCATGAATCATGAAGACGCAGGGACTCGAACATAATATACGAGCACGCCGAAGATACTCGGTAAGCACCCGAGCGCGCTCAGTTAAAGGGTTAAGCGAGCACTCTCGCTCATCACTATTCAGGAAATGAAAAACTCCCCAAAGAAGGAATGTTTCCTGAAGTAGTTTTCACTCGAAAACTCATCTTTTTAGACCACTCCAAAAAGCTCTGTGTGCATGTGATGCGGTGCAGGGCGGTAGTCGTGGGTGAGGCACTCTTCTCCAGCGTCCCGGCACATTACTTGAAAGTGTGGGTCCTGGCTGAGTGTGTGGACTTGTGCTGTGAGGGCATTACGCCTGTGCAGGCAGCATGTAGCCAGTGATGTGGGCTCGCCAGGACCAGATGTTTCACAGTTCAATGAGAAGATGTGACGGGCAGGTTAGTGGAAACACTGTGCCGTTTTCCGAGGAGAGCCCGGAGGGGCATAACTAGGGACCTCACCAAGTCCGACCTCGGATGTACGGCAGCTAGACCACTTCGCGATCCGAGGAGAGACGAGGAAGGTGGACCAGGCGCTACTGACCTGACCTCAGGTGGGTGGCAGCTGACTCTCAAGGGACAGGAGGCAGGCACGGATGATGGAAAGGCAAGCTGGCACGGCTGGTAGACTGGCAGGCAGGTACGGCTGGTAGACAGGCAGGCGGGTACGACTGGTAGACAGGCAGGCAGTCACGGCTGGTAGACAGGCAGGTGGGCACGGCTGGTAGACAGGCAGGCACGGCTGATAGACAGGAAAGCACGACTGATAGACAGGCAGGTATATGGAAATAGAAGCAGTGGGACCTGAGAACTAACAAGAGTGTTAGGAAACAAAGTTACAACGTTGCACAGGCACCTCCATGTTGGAGGAGGTGCCTTAAATAGTCAGTTTCCTCCAGCCATTGGTCGGGGACACTTTAGGACAGCGTGCGAGGCCCCTTTAAGAGATGGGGAGTGCGCATGCGCCATAAGCACCGTGCCCGGGGATCTGCGCACCGTGCGCATACCCCGGGCAGCGTCACAGGGAGAGGAGGAACGAGGAGCGGGACACTCCGGCCGGTGGCCGCAGCGGTGAGAGAGTCGGCATTACCAGAGACCACCTTTCCAAAGTAAACTCTTTACTGAATGGTAACTTGGTAAGGATTATATAAGGGATAGCGGGTACAAAGTCTTATGGATGTTTCCTTTACAGTATGAAGCATTATTCCACATAGCATCCTTCCTCTAGTATACTACAGGGCTTTGAAGGCAGACTGTTTCTCTCTACTTTCCCACAGCCCAGCTTTAACGCCATAGTCCTGATCAGCAAGTCTCCTTATTTGCTCAGCGGTTCTGCGTCCTATTTCTTCCACTACTGGCGCCCTCGAACTTCCGCTCGGGACCCTTCACTAGTCCCTGTCTCTCAGTCCTGCTAAGACCCATTATGTTCTGCATTACAAGCTCAAAGTCTTGTGGCTAGGCTTCCTCTCCTAGGATCCGTCTCCAGAAGGCTACTCTATCTCGTCAATCACTTTTCTTCGCACTCCTAACCCTAACTAACAGGAAGCAGTCTCTTTCCCTAATACAAACCGCTCCCACTGTGGGTAGTCGCAAACGTTAACTCCTAACTTACCATATCTTCAACTATCTACATATCTATACTACCCCATAACACTATACCTTACACCATTCTATCAGCAATACATGCTAAACTATCAGTAGCGTAGCTACCGGGGGCTAAGGGTGTAGGTGCCCCGAGCTCTGAGGGGCCCACATAGAGCTGCTCTACTTTCAACTGTATCAGCGTGCGCCGATACAGTTAAAATCTGCGGCAGATCAGGGAGACATGATCTCCCTGCACTGCCGTTATGGGGCCTATGATCTGGGAGCCCCCCAGCGCAAGTTCAACTGTATCGGCATTTGCCGATAGAGTTGAAAGCGAGTTTCTTCAGCACGATGACGTCACTACAGGTGTCCTCTACGTTGAGATGTACGACACTTCAGAACACAAGCTGCAGCGATCGGATCAGCGGGGAACGAGGAGGAGAGGTGAGTATTGTATATTGTTTTTTTTTTAGAATATTGTGGTGGCCATAAAATTATATTGAGGACTATGGGGTTGAATTATACTGCATGGAAGTGCATTATACTGTATGGACTATGGGGGTGCATTATACTGGATGGGAGTGCATTACACTATATGGGAGTGCATTATACTGTATGGGTTATGGGGGTGCATTATACTTTATGGGCTATGGGGGTGCATTATAATTTATGGGCTATGGGGGTGCATTAGACTTTAAGGGCTTGGGGAGCATTATACTATATGGGCTATGGGAGTGCATTATACTGTATGGACTATGGGGGTGAATTATACTGTATGGACTATGGGTGTGCGTTATACTATATGGGGGTGCATTGTACTTTATGGGCTATGGGGTGCATTATACTGTATGGACTATGGGAGTGTATTATACTGTATGGACTATGGGGGTGCATTATACCGTATGGGCTATGGGGGTGCGTTATACTGTATGGGCTATGGGGGTGCTTTATGTTGTATGGACTATGGGGTGCATTATGCTGTATGGAGGCCCATTATACTGCATGGAGGGCTGTGTGGTGGTCACATTTGGGGGATAATACTGTGTTGGAGTCACAATACTTTTCTGGGGCAGTTGAGGGGTGGGGTTCAGTAGGGTCATCATACTTTACAAATGCAGACACTCATCTTTAAGTCACATGCTGTCCATTTCCTTGTGATCCTCCTTGAGATGGTTCTACGCCTTCATTCGAGCCCAGCTGTGTTTAATTAAACTGATAGGACTTGATTTGGAAAGGCACACACCTGTCTATATAAAACCTCACAGCTCACAGTGCATGTCAGACCAAATGAGAATCATGAGCTCTAAGGAACTGCCCAAAGAGCTCAGAGACAGAATTGTGGCAAGCACAGATCTGGCCAAGGTTACAAAAGAATTTCTGCATTACCCAAGGTTCCTAAGAGCACAGTGTCCTCCATAATCCTTAAATGGAAGAAGTTTGGAACCACCAGAAGTCTTCCTAGACCTGGCCGTTCAGCCAAACTGAGCAATCATGGGAGAAGAGCCTTGGTGAGAGAGGTAAAGAAGAACCCCAAGATCACTGTAACTGAGCTCCAGAGATATAATAGGGAGATGGGAGAAAGTTCCACAAAGTCAACTATCACTGCAGCCCTCCACCAGTTGGGCCTCTATGGCAGAGTGGTCCGACGGAAGCCTCTCCTCAGTATAAGTAATATGAAAGCCCTCATAGAGTTTGCTCAAAAACACATGAAGGACTCCAAGACTATGAGAAATAAGATTCTCTGGTCTGATGAGATGAAGATAGTGTAACATACCTGGTGGCGTTCTTGCATAGTGCTCCATCCCCCACTATGCAAGATCGCAAACTTGATCATCAGTCCAGTCTGCTAGCCTGGCTTCCCTCCATGCTGTCTGCTTGCCTCTGTTCTGGCTGCTTAAGGGCGGCGCCCTATTACTTCCTGCTTCTTGTAGCTGTTGCGGGCGCACCCCTTGTGCGTCCTCAGCCTATTGCTGTCCGTCTTTGGATATTTAAACCAGCTCCACTCTGGAGCTGATGCCTGAGCATCTCGTTCCTTCAGAGGGCTTCTTGCCTCTGAAGTGCCAGGTCCTGTCTGAATTATCTCCTAGCCTGTTGTCTGTCCGCCTTCCTGGAGGCTGTATTTCCAGGCCAGTCTGAACACGCTCCTAGCCTGTTCGTTCCGCCTTCTAGGGGCCGCATACCTAGATCTGTTATCTGTGTTTTCTTGCCTGTCTGTCCGCCTTCCTGGAGGCTGTATTTCCAGGCCAGTCTGAACACGCTCCTAGCCTGTTCGTCCCGCCTTCTATGGGCCGCATACCTAGACCCGCTCCTGTATCTCACTGCAGTGTCAGTTCTTGTCTGAACACTCTCCTAGCCTGTTACCTGTTTTTCTCTATGTCCGTACCTTCCCTTTTCCTGCAGAGTCTGAACCTGCACCTAACTCCTACTCGTTGTCACTGTACTTCCGTTTGTGAGTTTAGAGTCCACTCGCTACTTCATTGCTAGTATCTTGTGTGTATCTGGTTCTGCTTGTCCCTTTTCCCTTCCTCCTTATCTTCCTGTATTTTCTAGTCTGTTCCATGTGAACAGAGCCCTGTCCTCTCTGCCTTGTCCACCGCACTTGCGGTTTCTCTCGGCTCTGACTTGCCCACCGCTCCGGCGGCTTCTCTCTGCTCTGACTTGTCCACCGCTCCGGCGGTTTCTCTCTGCTCTGACTTGCCCACCGCTCCTGCGGTTTCTCTCTGCTCTGACTTGCCCACCGCTCCTGCGGTTTCTCTCTGCTCTGACTTGCCCACCGCTCCTGCGGTTTCTCTCTGCTCTGACTTGCCCACCGCTCTGGTGGTTCCTTCCTGCTCTGCCTTGCTCACCGCTCCGGCGGATCCTCTCTGCTCTGCCTTGCCCACCGCACCTGCGGTTTAGTTCTGCTCTGCTTTGCTCACCGCTCCTGCGGTTTCCGCTCTGCTCTGCCTTTGCTCACCGCTCCAGGCGGCCTCGCTCTGCTCTGCCTTTGCTCACCGCTCCAGGCGGCCTCGCTCTGCTCTGTCTTTGCTCACCGCTCCAGGCGGTCTCGCTCTGCCTCTGCTCACCGCTCCAGGCGGTCTCACCCTGCTCTGCTCTCGCTCACCGCTCCAGGCGGTCTCGCCCTGCTCTGCTCTTGCTCACCGTTCCGGCGGTCTCGCCCTGCTTTGCTCTTGCTCACCGCTCCAGCGGTCTCGCCCTGCTTTGCTCTTGCTCACTGCTCCGGCGGCCTCGCCCTGCTCTGCTCTTGCTCACCGCTCCGGCGGCCTCGCTCTGCTCTGTTTGTCTACCGCATCTGCGGTTCTGTTCCTGAGTCCCAGTCTGTATTGGACCTTATCCCGTCTGTGCTCCAACCTGCTTGTGCCTCCTTGTCTGCACTCCAGCCGTGCTTGCCAGTACCCCCTGCCTGCATACCAGTCGTGCTTACCAGTGCCCGCCTGCCTGCATACCAGTTGTGCCTGCCTATACCCACCAGTCAGTGTGCCAGCCGAACCTGCCTGTTCCTGTATTCCCCGGTGTGGGTCAACAGCCGTGTCCGGGGTCTGACCTGGAGTAGCACCTGGTCCCTCTCCTCGGTTCCTCCCTGGTGCACAGGCATCGTTAGCCGTCGTGCGACCTTGGTCGGATCGGGCAGATACTTAGTTACGCCCCTCCAGGCACTCTCCGGTTCATGGTCCAGTGGGATCACTAAACACGCACACGCCAGTCAGTCCGGGCGTGTGCATAACAGATAGAACTTTTTGGTGATAATTCTAAGAGGTATGTGTGGAGAAAACTAGGCACTGCTCATCACCAGCCCAATACAATCCCAACAGTGAAACATGGTGGTGGCAGCATGAAGCTATGGGGGTGTTTTTCAGCTGCAGGGACAGGACGACTGGCTGCAATTGAAGGAAACATGAATGCAGCCAAGTACAGAGATATCCTGGATGAAAACCTCTTCCAGAGTGCTCTGGACCTCAGACTTGGCCGAAGGTTCACCTTCCAACAAGACAATGACCCTAAGCACACAGCTAAAATAACAAAGGAGTGGCTTCAGAACAACTCTGTGATCATTCTTGACTGGCCCAGCCAGAGCCCTGACCTAAACCCAATTGATCATCTCTGGAGAGACCAGAAAATGTCTGTCCACCAACGTTCACCATCCAACCTGACGGAACTGGAGAGGATCTGCAAGGAAGAATGACAGAGGATCCCCAAATCCAGGTGTGAAAAACTTGTTGCATCATTCCCAAGAAGACTCATGGCTGTACTAGCTGAAAAGGGTGCTTCTATTCAATACTGAGCAAAGGGTCTGAATACTTATGACCATGTGATATTTCAGGTTTTCTTTTTTAATAAATTTGCAAAAATTTCAGTTTTTTTCAGTCAAGATGGGGTGCAGAGTGTACTTTAATGAGAAAAAAAATGAACTTTTTAGAATTTACCAAATGGCTGGAATGAAGCAAAGAGTGAAAAATTTAAAGGGGTCTGAATACTTTCCGTACCCACTGTATGTGTATTTGTTGTAATCTCTGTAGCCGAGTCCTGGATGGAGGAAGTTGTCATGTCGGTCTGGGTCAGATGGAAAAGACAGGAAAAGTGAATGTCTCTATCGGAAAGAACGTCAGCTGTAAGTCACCATCTATAACTGTACAGGTTATCACTTATATGTTCTGTAGGACTGGTATCTACCACTATATGGTCCCCATATGTCAGTAATATCAGTGTTGGTCTTTGTATAGAGATTATTTTCAGTAACAGAGCGGTCATCTGCTGAGGTTCTCCTACATCCACTATTAGGGTGCGCCACTATAGCTGTAATCAGGGTTACATGGTTAGGGGTCCACTCAGAAGTTTTGCGCCCCCCCTGAACCAAACCCCTAGTTACGCCTCTGTATACTATACATTACTACCTATCTTACATTATACAACAACACCTTGCAACCCAATTGACATGACACGATATATACAAAAGACGCATGACATAATACACACACAACACGATTAGTGTCTTCAGGAGTAGGAAGACAGTCTACCACTCTTACATATACTCCATGGAGTGTTTGGATCAAAACCTAAGCATAAACTGAAACTGAACTTGGAGTTTCTGCTCCAAATACTAAGCAAAAAGACTACATGTTGGGTCCGATTTATCAAAGCTTTCAGGCCAGAATTCTGGCTAAAGCTTTGAAAAATTTTTAAAATTTAGGCACATCTCAGACTTGCTCCAAAATTTAGCTACTTTTGGTGTTTTTACACCAGTTTCTCCTAGCTCCAGAAAAAACTGTCAGAGCAGGGGTGAGACGGTCTTGATGAACAATGCCTATCTTGATGAATTAGGCCCAATGTCTTTTAGATTGTGTGCAATCCCACTGTCTTTTTTTGTGTGCAATTTTTTGGTCATTTCCTGAGCGCTATTTGCGACGTCTTTGGCCTCCGACATTTTTTTTCACTTATAAACTAGTGAGTGGCTTCCAAGAGGAGGCCACCTGAAGAATTGACAAGTGACTACTTTTAACCGCTTGGAATCTTCTGAAACCTGAAGTTGTTAAAAGAAGCTCGAATGACTGAACATATAAACAGCAAGTCGTTTTTATAGAAATGCATACGTTCATTCTTTTTAGCCTTTATTTCATTTTTTTTGGCGGATTACAGAGCGGACCTGCCTGAAAAGGCGTTCTGTACCCTTATAAGAGAATACATCAAAATTGGCTTCTCCTTCGTTATTCTTAATCAAAAGCCAGTAGGATAGCGATGCAGCAAATTCATTAATGGGTGCATATGCCTCCTACTTAGCCCTACTGACTTTTTTAAAACGTGGTGAGACGTGCATTTAAGAAAAGCCAAAAGCCACAAAATATGCTGTTTTAATATGCCACTTTTCTGGTCTAAAATATCTAATACATCCCCCCCCTAAGTTCTTGGAAGGGCCGGTGTAAATAGAATATTTTTTGAGACTGTTCAGTCATTGGTTCAAATGTATCGGTAATAAGTCACAGCTTTAATGTTCGTTGCCTTTTCCTTGCCTTGACTTTGGATAATATCTGAAAAACAGCTTCCACCAGGACAGAGTCGAAGTGGATCTCCAGCAGTGTCGTCACCAGAGTCCGCCATTTATCTGATGTCCTGGTTATAATCCAGTATATTGTCCTCTTCTCATATGGCCATGTCTTCGTTAAAGCTCTTCATTGGTTTTGGCAGTGAAGGCCTGTAAACTGAGCGTCTATTACCACAGCTATGGGACTAAGCAGAATGTATTCGGCAAGAACAGCTTTGCACAATTTGTAAACTGATGAAAGTTTTCCTTTAACAGCAGCTTTCCTTGTCCATCTGGAAGAAATGTAGAAGGAGGCTGTGAAAATGTCACAATAAGACATTTGTACTGAATAAAAACTTTCCTAATCTAATTTTAAAACATTTGCTCCACCACCTATAGGCAGCGGCAGTCAACTGGCTCCCATCACCGTTAATATTAGCCAGACCTCGGCTGCTACAAATATTTATTCTACGGTTACATACTGCCTCTGCTTTCATGTAGGTTAAGTTGTAATCTCTGGCCTGTCAGCTGCAGGATATAGCAGGGGATAAATCATCCTCTCCCCAACTGATAGATGTCTGAAGTGTTGTATATAAATGGCGGGAGATGTCAATGTATAGCCCAGTTTAGGTTGCGTTAGCTATAAACACTGACATTCCTTAGCAGTGAAGCCATTTGCTGGCTAAGCACTCATAAGCTTCTCCGGGGTCGGACGCTTTCTGTGCTCAATCAGGTTTTAATGATTTCAGATGCGTGCAATTAATGAGCGTTAGATTAATTGGAGGATTATGGCGTGAGGGTCCAGGATGTGGTGAGAAGTCATCAATACATTACACCAGTGCTGACAGCCCCCTTCAGCTTCCTGACATTGAGTGATTGGAGGCTTGGATTTGCCCTCTTGATGGAATGTACCTGCCGGACAAGGGTTCCTCAATGTTTATTATATACCAGATGGGCGCCATAGACCAAAACATTCAAAGGTGGAGAGAGAAGTCTCCCAAACTTTCTTGAAAAAATCTCAGACATTGTCAATCAACCTTAAAAAATGGTCAAAGACACAAACATTACATGCGAAAAGTGTGGTGTAATCCAATGTCCATCCATCAGCTTCACACCTCCACCATATCAACGTCTATGCAGGCTAGTGCAATTCAGATACTACTTTCACCTCTTCAAATGACATTTTTTCAAGTTTGCCATTTTTATATATTTTTATGAGGTTTGACCAGATGTGCTATTTGTGTCTATTTTGAATCCATATTTTTTAATGAGTATTTTTAATTGATGTTGCTATATAGAAATGGGAAGTGTTATCATTTATGGAACCATGCCCCTGAAGAAGCCAACATGATGAAACTTGATTTCCCTTCTTATATTTTCTGTTATGCTGATGGTTATGATCTCTTGTAAGTAGAACTTGCGCTTTATAACTCTTATCTGGGGGTGCTTCACTATCGGGAGAATCTTAGCTTGCACCTATTTCATTTTTCGCAGAATGTGGAAGAGGCTTGCTGAATCTTTCTTAAATAAGCAAATGATATCACCGCTTTGAATAACTGTTTAGAAGATATTAACAATTGTCATAGGTTCTCATCCCATCTGGATGGTCTGAGCTATATTACATTTATTTATTGGGTTTGGAGAGTCCTGTGAATGGATTGTGCTTCCATAGTGTCTTGATCAAACAGGGATTTTTTTTCCATTCCCCAAAATCGCTCACAGGAGCAGGAATGTGTAAAAGTGTTTCCAGGCTTGAAAAAAAACATTGCTCCTTTCTTCTGTCCATGGCTTGTGTTTGGTGTTGCAGCTCAGTTCCATTGAAGTGAATAGGGTTGAGCTACAATACCTCACATAACCTGAGGACAGATGTGGTGCTGTTTTGGAAGAAGCAGCCTAACCAATGTTTTTAATACCATACGTTGCTTTTTGGAGGACAGGGCTGTCACTGGTGTAAACTTTATTTGGTTTTGCCCTTGTCTATAACTACTACTGCACAGTTCTGCAATCTCAGGCATAACCAATACTGGCGGACATCCTGCGACTTCATTCTTGTGAATTATTGCTGACATTTTAGATGTTGGATCTGCATTACTGGCATGTACGATCTTGCTGGGTACAGATAAGTAGAAGAAGGTTAGAGGGGGCACGATGTGTTAAGTTAATGCAATTTGTAGGTGGCAGAGCCTGGAATATTAATATATGAGAATGTGATGAATAGTTGTCCTGTCTCGACCTCCACTATTTCTACATTTCCAGTTCCTGCCATGAAGCTTCTGTTTATGGATTTTTCTTCGGTCTTTGTCCAAACTTTTCTAATCGGAGATCTGATCTGCTTCCCTTTAGCTTTTTCCACTTTATCCCTAACTCCTTACATCCCTAC
Source organism: Phyllobates terribilis (assembly GCF_046119375.1). Taxonomy (NCBI): domain Eukaryota; kingdom Metazoa; phylum Chordata; class Amphibia; order Anura; family Dendrobatidae; genus Phyllobates; species Phyllobates terribilis. Next base: position 108,731,930 of record NW_027362765.1, read on the forward strand.
AGTCAACTTCGCTTACTATTCCTCAAGTTGAGTCTCCAGCTTTCCATGCAGCTGATTCCCACACATTTTTTTTTGTCTTGACTTTTATGTAGTTTTCTCTGTGCGCTCTCGCCTTGATTTATGGTCATTTGTGTGATTGCATTGCTTTTCTTTATGGCAGCTTATGTCATTCTACTTTTGTCACAAATGACTACTATAAAGTGTGGAGGAAGACTATAAACCATTAGCCCAAGTCCCTGAAAGTCAAGGCTTCGCGAGTATATAAAAAGAGACAGATCGTGACAAGTGCGTCGTGCCAGGGATCCTGAGGCATGATGGGTCATTTTATGCAGCTCTTCCCTGCACTGCCAACTTTGCCCAGTCTTTAGCTCACAGTTCAGCCTTTTGATACAGGGGTCGGGTTCTTAAGAGGTTGTCAGACATCTGAGTAATGTTTTAAGAAACACAAATTTTAGATTTTTTGAAGATTCAGCTCCTCTTGTTCACGCATTCGCTGACAAATATGTGGCACAAATCATAACACGCTCATCTCTAGCTGAGCGCTCAGACAATGTCAAAGCCATATTTCTAATACGCATACAATTCTTAAAAGTCAAGGGAAACTACTTGTACGAGACTGGAGCCGGCACAAGAGGTTACAGTGGCCTCTGTGTGATTCTTGTGTCAGAGTTGGTAAAGTCGATAATTACTTGATGTGGTTTTTGTGAGACTCCAGATATACTGTGTCCGCAGATGATCTGTCCAGTGTCGGACTGGGATGCCAAGGGCCCACCAGTAACCAACTCCACGGCCCCACTTCTCAGCTACTTGCAAATGTGACATTATCCTCAATCACAAATGTATATAACAATGAACTGGGTAGATTGTTACATGAATAGGATGCTGCCTTTGTCTGTACATAGTGATTCAGGTACATTGTGCCAAGTACTGCTCATATAAGAGGGTGGTGGCCCACCAGAGAATTCTCCTGTTCTCCTGTAGGACAATCCAAGCCTGGTTCTGTCTACTATAAGTAGTAGTAGTAGTACAAAACGATAAGTGAAGAGTCTCTGCGAGCTCAAAGAACACTGGATTTTGGCCATTGGAGCTGAAAGGAGGACATCGGTAAACCTAGGGAGGAGTCCTGAGGAGATAATTTGCATATTCCCACTGCATTTTGGGATGAGTGAAGAGTCTCCACAAGCTCAAAGAACACTGGATTTTGACCGTTGGAGCTGAAAGGAGGACATTGGTAAACCAGGGGAGGAGTCCTGAGGAGATAATTTGCATATTCCCACTGCATTTTGGGATAAGTGAAGAGGAGGGATAGCTAATACTAGAGAAGAGAGAGAAAGGATTCAAAAAGACCTAAATAAACTGGAGCAGTGGGCAGCAACTAACAGAATGCTTTTTAACAGGGAAAAATGCAAAGTACTACATCTGGGCAATAAAAATTAAAAAAGCGTATACAGAATGGGAGGAATAGAGCTAAGCAACAGTACATGTGAAAAAGACTTAGGTATACTAATAGATCATTGACTGAACATGAGTCAACAGTGTGATGCAGCAGCAAAAAGGCAAATACAATTCTGGGATGTATTAACAGAAGCATACAGTCTAGATCACGTGAAGTAATTATCGCACTTTACTTCTCTTTGGTCAAACCTCATCTGGAATACTGCGTCCAATTTTGGGCACCACATTTTAAAAAAGACATCGGCAAACTGGAGCAAGTTCAGAGAAGAGCGACCAGAATGGTGACCGGTCTGTAAACCATGTCCTATGAGGAATGGTTACAGGATTTGGGAATGTTTAGCTTGCAAAATAGAAGACTGAGAGGGGACTTAATAGCTGTCTACAAATATGTCAAGGGCTGTCACATTGTAGAAGGATCATCCTTATACTCATTTGCACAAGTAAAGAATAGAAGCAATGGGATGAAACTGAATGGGAGGAGACACAGATTAGATATTAGAAAAAAAATTTTGACAGTTAGAGTGATCAATGAGTGGAACAGACTGCCACGAGAGGTGGTGAGTTCCCCTTCAATGGACGTCTTCAAACAGAGGCTGGACAGATATCTGTCTGGGATGATTTAGTGAATCCTGCTTTGAGCAGGGGGTTGGACCAGATGACCCAGGAGGTCCCTTCCAACTACCATTCTATGATTCTATGATACTACTTTTCTATCTCAAAACATGTTGAAGCTGTTTGTATCATCAATGATATTTTACTAGGGTTTGGTACAGTTTACACGTGTGTAACTAAGACCGAAACTCAAATATCAAAAAATTGACCGTCACTTCCAAAGAGAAATAGACATGTGTGAACAAGTGCAAGCTAAGATAGCCACTTTATATAACTAACAAATTAAAGCTGTACTCAGAAGCACTATAGCATGTAATCATTGAATATATGAAACTGGAACTGCATTACTGCTGTAGAAAACATGTTAGAAAATGAATGTACTTAGCGCACAAATTGGCCAATTCATGTGAGTCCAACAGCCAGCGACAGCTTTGTTGGGGCCCTAAACCTAACATGATGCCTGTCCTGAGCTAAAAGCCTACAATTATATGCCTGAAACTCGATGCAGAAAACTAGTGTCTTCGAAGGAAATAAAGTAGGAGTAATGCCTTATAGGGTTGTCTCATGAAATACATTAATACCTTGCACATTGCTAGTATTTTTCATTTCTGTCTGACCGACAGTGGCCCAGTTGTCATGATTCACATAGAACATCAGAAAGAAATGGCAATGGCACTGGGAAAGTTCTGTGCTAATTCCTCTTGTGTGAGATCTGAATGGCTTTATCTGGAGCCATCAGTGGGTGGCAGGTAGGGTAAGGTGGCTGACTAAAGCCCCCACATACTTTAGATAACTGAGCTGAGCTGAGTGAGCGGTGTCCTGCAAGCTCAGCGCAGGTCAGGGGCCCGCTCGCTGGAGTGAGTTATTCTCCTCTGCTCCTCAGCGTGTGCGGTAGCCTCAAGCCACCGCTCACGCTGATGAAGAAATGTCACTCAGATGGATTACAGCATGGGACAATATGTCGAATAGGTGAGTGTTATTGTTGTTTTGTATTTTATTTTTTTACAGGGGACAATGGATTCAGGGAATTAGGTGTAAAAGTGAGTATAATGCTTTTTATTTTATTCTCATTTTTACACTTGCTGGACACAGCGAGGCAGAATACTACTCTCAACATTGTCCTTTGCTTGCGCTGATTGCAGCACCGGCAGAGGGCAATGATGAGACTTGCCTCCAGCACCAGGCACTTGGAAGCAGCACAAACTTTACCACTGATTTCCAGGCTCCTGTACCTGTCACACTGATGACACAAGGATGTCAGCATATTTTGCCCACGAACACATGGATCGTGAAAACACACTGACATGTGCACAGACCCATTTATTTGAATGGGTCCATATGTGTATGTGTCTCCAGTATGTGTGAAAACAGTCACCACACATACTGGAAAAACTGACGTGTGAAAAAGGCCTTAGACCGTTGGCCTAACCCATCATTATCGGCACGTTTGGCCAACGTTAGTCTAGTGCATATTGGGGAGCTTAATGTCAGCCAAAACTGGTAAAGGAACAGCAATTGAATGTGTTCGTCTAGCTTTAAATTGGGTTTCCTAACAGAATCAATTATATAATTGTTTAAGGGTTGAGGCCTGACTGCCGGAATCTCAGATGCTCAGTTCTTTCATCATGGAGACGGGTCAGAGGATAAAATCTGTGGACTGTATGAGTTCTGACTTCTGAAGTTGTTGAAAACCAAGAGCATCTGAACCCATCAGAGATTTCGGTCAATTATTGAACTTTCAAAAAAAATATGTCATTACAATCAACGATAGGATGTTGTGTTAGAGCTTTTCATCTCCGAAAATATCTGAATAATGCTATAGAAATCCATGTGTGGAGTGGTAAGCTCCATCAATGTGTCTTTGAGCTTGTCCATTGTGGAGCTGTCCCACAAAGACCCACAAAGGCCATGGGAAGTTATCTAGTAAATACTGGTAAATACAAGGTGCAGGGAAAACTGTTTTACAAACAGGTATGGTGAAGCTCCAATGTGGAGCCTCAGGAAAGAGTTATGTTGTTAAGTGGTTGACCGACAGTAAAACAATGTTTTTTTTTAGGCATGGATGAATTCAAAATACTATACTCACCTTCTAGTGCCTCCATGGATCCAGTGCAGGCTGCTTTATAGATTTGTGCCAGTTCTGGAAGTGGTGTTTGCTCCGATCGGAAGTCACAGGACTGCTGTAGAATGCATTTATTAGAAGCGGCCAGGTAACTTGAAGGGCAAGTTATTGGCTGAGGGATTCAACAGTCTAAGGGAAGAGTTAGACGGCAGTATAACTTGGACAGGGATCACAACACAATGCTCAAACTGGCCGGTGGCTCTCACGACCCGAACGTGACAGCATGTATTTTTATGCAGCTGTCACGCTCGGGTCAGGAGAGCCGCAGGCTAGTCCAAGCATTGCATTGTGATACCTGTCCAAATTATACTGCCGCCTGCCTCTTCTCTAATGTCTGACGGAAGAACAATAACAAAATCAGCATTTTGCAGGGGTAATTGCACCTGGTAATGAAGGGCCACGTAATGAAGGGCTATAAAAAGATCCCCACTCTGGTACTGCACCCTTCTCTTCCAGTTGTCTGGTGAGGTGGTATGATGTCCTCTTGTGGCCAGTTAAAGTCTCAGTATGACCTCCTGTTGATTATAAGAGACTGGTGCCATTGATCATCAGGGCAAAAAACAGGCAACATTGACTGTTCTTTTGTCTAGTGCTATGATTTTTTCAGCAGTGACTCAGTTTATTCTCCAGTTAAAGGGAATCTGTCACCAGGTTTTTGACACCTTATCTGATAATGTAGAGATAGAAACCCTGATTCCAGCAATGTGTCACTTACTGGGCTGCTTGCTCTAGTTTTGATTAAACCACTGTTTTATCAGCAGGAAATTATCACTAGAGAACTAGTAACCCTACTGTGTATGCTCTGTATAACCCCACCCCCACCACTGATTGACAGCTTTCTGCCTATGTACAGCGTACACTGAAAGCAGCCAATCAGTAGTGTGGACGGGGTTATACAGAGTTCAGCATGCAGAGAACTGGTAGATCTGCAGCAGATAAAAGAGGGATTTTATCAAAATTAGCCAAGGAAATGATACATCACTGAAATCTCTTGCACAGCAATATTAGCATGTTCTGGTAATGGAAGTGGCTCCTCCTATTTTGTTCAGGCAATGAAAAACAAGGACATCTCTTGATTTTAATAGGTGAACGGTTTTTGGATTTATGGCGCTTTCAGCAGCAATAGTGTTGTCTAAAGCAGACAACCCCTTTAAATGGTTTTTAGTAGCATTAAGTGCAGTCCTTTAGTATAATGCACAATATAATAGTATAATGAAGTCACCCCAATAATAAGGCTGGCCATAGACACATGATAGCTGTCCGATAGCTGATCCATGTTAGTAATATGACATCGCTCCTCAATATATTAGGATATTATATTTATATGCAACGTGGCATTTTCTCGTATTGCATGCATTTAGCCCTGACTGTTTTGTGACTTTGGAATATTAGATGCAAACTTATAATACCAAGGATTACACCTGACATTGATCTGGACGGTGATGTCTGGCAAGGGGAGAATTGTGGATGAACAGAGGCTTCCGGTCACTTATTTGCATGGTTGTGCAGATTTGTACACTAGGTGGCAGCCAGATAACCATCAGGGAGGAAAACAGCAGATAATAATGTTCAGCTATAGTAACAGTCTGCACACTCATCTAGGACTGTGGTTTTAGACCAACTGTGACCCTTGGCCAAAATTAAATGCTAACATATCTGTACCATCATAAAAAACATTTAGGGCGCAAGTTGATTTCAGAACATTAAACGAGCGAATGCCATTCGACTATATTCAACTCATTCGATGTTTATCAGTCTCTTTATACAGGCTGACAAAGAATGATGGGGTAGAACGATCACTAACAGATCACAATGTCCCCATACTTATCATGGTATCAGCACCACATCTGCTGTTTACACTGAGCAATGTGCTGCCAAGAACAATGATTTTTCTTAAACGATATACAAAAACCAAGACCAATAATACTGCTATATGGTGACTGTACAGTGGAGATACCAGTAAGTAGAACATAGTAAGAGATTACCGTGCGGATATAGATAAGGACTGACACGTGACGTTCCATTCACTTTTCTCATCTTTTACGTCTGTCTCAGACCAACAAAACTTCTCCAGCATTGTCCTCATCTATTCCCTGTCTGCACAATCTCCTCTTTTACTGATATCCCAATATTCCAATTCTAAACCACTGCGATATTTGTCCCTATTACTGTACCTACTGTGTGACATGGTAGCAGTGCTTCTCTTATTGCCCCACATAGTAATTCCATATTCCTTACATAGTAAAATACCCCCTTTTTTCTGTCTATATCATACATGTAAAACTCTGGCCCAATGGCCAAATCTGCCCACAGAGTGAGTGTATTTGGACTGTGATGCCCCCTGCCCTCCATGGCACTTTCAACTGTATCGCCATCTTGGATGCCGATACAGTTGAAAGAAATAATGAAAGGAGGAGCCATCAATTGACGCTCCCTCCGCCATCAATCTCTCACTGCATCTAACATCTTAGCACAGCGGGCGCGATGATGTCACTACAACGCACCCGATGTGCCGAACAGTGCAGAGGTATAGAGCACTCTCTGCCTAGACCGGAGCAGCGGGGAACCGGGGAGAGGTGTATATATATATATTTTTTTTAATGTAGTGCCATTACACTGTATGGAGGACCATGTGGGGCTATTATACCGTATGGAAAGCAATGCAGGGCTCATTATAGTGTATGGAGGACAATGTGGGCCAATTATACTGTATGGAAGGCAATGTAGGACCCAGTTTATTGTACAAAAACTATGTGGGGCCGTTATACTTTATGGTGGACAATGTGGCGCCCATTATACTGTATGGAGGATTACGATGGGCCCTTTATACTGTATGGAGGGTTGTGTGGGGATAACAGTTGGGAAATTATACTGTGACGATTATACTGTGACGGTGTTACCATACTTTACTGGGGAGGGGGGCAGTACAGTAGAGTCATCATACGATGCGTTCAGAGGGTATTGTGGAGGAATTCACTGTGGGGTATCTTACTGTGTTTGGTGGGCACTTTTATTGGCATCATACTTTATTATCTGTATTATTCAAGGTTTTTATCCTGTGTTATTACATATTTAAATTAGATCATTTGGCCATATTCTTTTACTGCTCTTACATAACATATTATAATATTCCACTATGCCCCATTTGTGAATGTGTTTATTTTATTATAAGATCTATTAATTAAAATGTACTTTATTCGTGGGATTACCACTTTAAGTTTGTTTTTATATGAAAAGATTCATCGTTATATTTGATGATAAGGAAAATCTTCCTCAATTGTAGACATTTTTTTAATAAATATCAAGGTTTGCCCGTGACTTTGCTCAAGTTTTTAATTTTGGTCCTCTGTGTATTTGAGTTTTTAATCCTTTAGATGGTAAAATTGACACCCAGAAAATAGTGTGTAATAATGTCCATTAATGACCTAACAGCCCTACTAGACATAGCACGATGGCCCCCACAGCTCCCCTATATACATTATGATGTCCCCACAGCACCCTTTAAATATAGGCATGAGTGCACATTTCAATGTTCGGTACGGAAAAGTTCGCCGAACAATTTATTCGCCGAATGTTCGTCGAACATTTCCAAATCCCATAGAAGTCAATGGGGGGACCAAAAAAATGCATATACACACGTGGTCAAAATTGTTGATACCCCTCATTTAATGAAAGAAAAACCCACAATGGTCACAGAAATAACGTGAATCTGACAAAAGTAATAATAAATTAAAAATCTATGAAAAAGAACAAATGAAAGTCAGTCATTGCTTTTCAACCCTGCTTCCACAGAATTTAAAAAAAAATTAAACTCATGAAATAGGCCTGGACAGAAATGATGGTACCCCTGAAAACAATGTGACAAAAGGGACATGTTAAATCAAGTTGTGTCCACTAATTAGCATCACAGGTGTCTACACTCTTGTAATCAGTCAGTGGGCCTGTATATAGGGCTACAGATACTTACTGTGCTGTTTGGTGACATGGTGTGTACCACACTCAACATGGACCAGAGAAAGCAAAGGAAAGAGTTGTCTCAGGAGATTAGAAAGAATATTATAGACAAGCATGTTAAAGGTAAAGGTTATAAGACCATCTCCAAACAGCTTGATGTTGCTGTGACTACAGTTGCACATATTATTCAGAAATGTAAGATCCATGGGACTGTAGCCAACCTCCCTGGACATGGCCGCAGGAGGAAAATTAATGACAAATCAAAGAGATGGATAATACGAATGGTAACAAAAGAGCCCAGGATAACTCCTAAAGAGATTAAAGGTGAACTTCAAGCTCAAGGATCATCAGTGTCAGATCGCACCATCTGTCGTTGTTTGATCCAAAGTGGACTTCATGGGAGACGACCAAGGAGAACACCATTGTTGAAAAAAAATCTTAAAAAAGCCAGACTGGAATTTGCCACACTACATGTTGACAAGCCACAAAGCTTCTGGGAGAATGTCCTATAGACAGATGAGACAAAAATGGAAGTTTTTGGCAAGGCACATCAGCTCTATGTTCACAGATGGAAAAATGAAGCATATCAAGAAAAGAACACTGTCCCTACTGTGAAACATGGAGGAGGCTCTGTTATGTTCTGGGGCTGGTCTGCTGCATCTGGCACAGGGTGTCTTGAATCTGTGCAGGGTACAATGAAATCTCAAGACTATCAAGGGATTCTAGAGAGAAATGTGCCGCCCAGTGTCAGAAAGCTTGGTCTCAGTCGCAGGTCATGGGTCTTGCAACAGGATAATGACCCAAAACACACACCTAAAAACACAAAAGAATGGCTAAGAGGAAAACATTGGCCTATTCTGAAGTGGCCTTCCATGAGCCCTGACCTAAATCCTATTGAGCATCTTTGGAAAGAGATGAAACATGCCATCTGGAAAAAGCAACCTTCAAAAACGAGACAACTGGAGCAGTTTGCTCATGAGGAGTGGGCCAAAATACCTGTCGAGAGGTGCAGAAGTCTCATTGACAGTTACAGGAATCATTTGATTGCAGTGATTGCCTCAAAAGGTTGTTCAACAAAATATTAAGTTAAGAGTAGCATCATTTCTGTCCAGACCTATTTCATGAGTTTAATTTTTTTTTAAATTCTGTGGAAGTGTGGCGCCCTGCTACTCACTGGTGCCACAGATCCCAGAAGGGTGCATGGATGGACTTTTCCACAAGGGGCCCTCACACATTCACACACCTCCACCCTACCACCTCAGACCAGCAGAGGGAGCCGTTAGGGATATATAAGGGAGGGTGGAGTCAGGCAGCTCAGTTTAGTTTTAGCTAGTGTTCAGAGTTTCAGTGAGTTAGTCTCTCAGACACAGAGAGGGACAGAGCTCAGAGTTGAGCAGAGAACGTGCTGACGCTCAGAAAGCAGTCAAGAGGCAGCACGCTGGCGGCTGTGCTTAGGTGAGCCAAGGCCTACAGCACGTGTGGAGGCCTAGTGAGGGCCCCGAGTGTGGCCGAAGGCGAGAGGAGAAGGAAGAAGTAGCGAGGGGGCAGAGGAGCATACCAGGCTCACCCCAAGATATATACCGGACACGGGGCCCGCGCCTACAGGGACCCTTTACACCCAGTAGGAACCACCGGAACCCCTGGAGGACTACAGGTCCCAGGATCACCAAATGCTGATTGCAGTACCAGGGCTATGAGTCACGGAGGCCCCAGCGTCCAGGGAGAGTGATCTCCAAAGAGAAGGCCCTACCACCAGGTCAGCAGGTGCAAGAGAGAGACAGCAATCAAGCTAGGCCTAGCTCCAGGCAGGTCAGAAGCTTAGCGAGTAAAGCCACGGATCAGGAGGCCCTATGCCCGCTCACTGGGGAGAGCTCAAAAGTGCGCCCTTCATCCGGAGCACCCTGGATCGTGCCTGCACCATCACCAGTAAAGGTACTGAAGCTTACCCCCGTGTGAGTGTCCGTCTTTCCTCCGGGACCGTCCTGCCGTCTCTCCCCTGCACCACCATCCACTACATCCCACGCTGCCCTGAGGCCCGCTCCACCTGTGGGGAGCCGTTCCATCACAAGCTGCCCTACCATCTGCCTCAGAGGACTGCTCCGCAGTGGCGGCCCCCTTTAGCCGCATTCCACAGGTGGCGTCATGAACTTTCCAAATCCCCTATATATTTCTCTTTTTACTGACCGCCCTGGGTCATGGACCGGGCCAGCCACCGTGATATCCCCCACCGGCATACGCAGAGGCCCGGCTGCCGAGTACCCCACGGCCCAGGGGGCGCGTCAGCCTTGGCGTCACGAACAGGATTCCGTGCCCATTGCCACCGGGTACTGTGCGCCTTAAAAAGACTGTAATACTCACTGTGGTGAAGGTTTCCCGCCATTCCCGAGATTTCCCGCCATTGTCCGCCATCTTCCTGTCGCCGCGCAGGAAGAAGAGGGGCGTAACCGCGGGAATCGGAGAGGTGTAACCGCTGGAAGCGCGCGAAGCCCAGGACACGCCCCGCCCCTGACGTCGAACCAGGAAGCGTCAGGTCCTGGAAGGAGCCCAGAGGACGCGCTGACATCAGACGCGAGCGACGCAAGGTCCTGGAAGAAGACCGTCGCCCGCGGAGCTGTGGCCTACCTGATAAGAAAGTGAATAAGGTAGGCTCCGGTTCACTAGGGAGGCGCAACCATGGCCGACGACCAGCAAGCCGCCGGAGCACCGGTTAACGCTCCTGCTGCCCAACCTGCGCCCGGCGCTGCACAAGCCGGAGCGGCCGCTCCACCAGCAGGGGTCATGACTCCGTTGATACCCATGGCCCTGCCGTATATCCCTGGAGCGAAGTGGCTCCCCCAATATAATGGCAAGCCGGACACCCTGTCCGGATTCAAGAGAAAAAACTGCGCTGTGCTAGACATGTATTCTATGACCGGTAAACAGAGAGCCGCTGTTGTGCTGGGACAATTGACTGGTGCCGCAGAGCGGGAAGTTGAAACCTTGCCAGCCGCAGACCAGGAATTGGTATCCATCATCTTTAAGAGACTGCAAACTGTGTTTGAGAACTGCACTGAGACAGATCTCCGGGTGAGGTTCTACCACTGTGTCCAGAAACCTGAGGACAGTGTCCGGGACTACGCCTGGTGCTTACAGGAAGCCCTGCGGGCCCTGAAACAGGTTAATCCAGCCAGCATACAGAATAAAAATAAAATGCTGATGGAACAGTTCATCTGGGGATTGAGGTCCCAGGAGGAGAGCAGAACTGTACGGTGGTGGGCCTTAGACCATCCAGATGCCACCTTTGACACCCTTAATGACATGGCTATAAAGGGTCTGCAGCCCCTGGAAACAACAGATACTGCTATCCAGCGTTACCAGGGTGGGGCCACCCCAGTGCCCGCAGCACCCACTGCACCTTCATTAACGGCTGAAACAAAGATGCAAACAGTGCCCCCTAGCGAGCTGGACAGCCTACGCTCTGAAGTGCGCCAGTTAAGTAAAACCCTGGCCACTGTCCTGAGCTCCCTGCAGCTGCAGACGGAGCCCGAGCCGGAAGGAAGGATCCTACTCGCCGACAGCCCTGTGGATGTCCCCTGGATGAGGAGAAGAAGGAGTACAACGCCACCCCGTAGGAGGACAACGCCACCCTGGAGGAGGACAACGCCGTCCCGTGGGAGGACCAACGACCTGGAGAATTCATCTGCTACCACTGCCAGAAGGCAGGCCACACAGCGCGGAACTGTCCTTTAAACGAGCAAACCCTGGGGCCGAGTGCCGACACCCAGGAGTAAAGCAAGCAGGCCCATCAAGCTGGTACAATCAGTTCGTGGGAGGGAGACCTTTCCTGTCCATTGTGCTGGATGGCATCGCGACACCTGCCCTGCTGGACACTGGATCTCAAGTAACCATCATACCTGATGTCCTCTACAAAAGGTACTGGTCCATAGATGAACTCCAGCCGCCAGCCCCGAACCTCTCCGTGTATGCCTCTAACGGCCTTCCTCTTAACCTAGTAGGGGTTAAGGACGTGACAGAGAAGGTGGGGAGAGCAGAAGTAAAGGACCAAGGACTGATTGTAGTGGAGTCTAATCCTGGTGATACAGACTTGTATATGATACTTGGTACAAATATTGTCGGTAACTGTTTGGGAGAAGTGTTGTTTTTGCTCCAAAAGATTGCTGACACCGCCAAACCAGGGCAGAGGAAGGTGCTCCAGAGAAAGATACGAGCCCTCCTGTACCAGCAACAGGTAAAGCTAACAGGTGGTGAAATTGGTAATGTACGGGTGATGGACCCGATACCCATTGTGATTCCCCCGATGAGTGAAATGCTGATTTGGTGTAGGGCAGCAATAGGTCTCAAAGGACAGAACTACCAGGCGGTACTGGAGCGCATTAGCTCAGAGCACAGACCTACACTCTTAACTGCCAGGGGGGTGGTTGATGTACGCAATGGGAGGGTACCCGTACGTCTCCTAAATTGTGGGGAGGATGAAGTTAAGCTACCAAGATATGCCACTGTCGCCAGGTTGTATACTGTGGATAACAACGCCATACACACAGTGGAATCCTTGAGCCCACCAGATACAGTGGAGGACAATGACTCCGAAGCTCAGTTGGAGGATGGGTGTCAACAGCTCCATGTTGGGACTGACGCCACTCCTGGCCATCAAAAACCAGGAGTGTACAGGGTGGTCCAGGAATACGAACAGGTATTCAGCAATCACCCACTTGATTTTGGGAGGATTAAAGGGTTACAACACCACATACCCACAAGTCACCATCCACCCATCAAAGAACATCACAGGCCCATACTACCAGCACACTACCAGAAAGCGAAGGAAATGTTGCATGACATGAAGAAAGCAGAGGTAATAAGAGATAGCTGTAGCCCCTGGGCAGCTCCCCTGGTCCTGGTCAGGAAAAAGGATGGAAGCATGAGGATGTGTGTAGATTACAGACAGGTAAATCGCATAACACATAAAGATGCATACCCTTTGCCCCGTATAGAGGAATTCCTGGCTGCACTAAAGTCTGCAAATTACTTCTCTACCCTTGACCTTACTAGTGGGTACTGGCAAGTAGCAGTTGCTGAGGAGGACCGAGAGAAGACGGCCTTTACTACCCCGATGGGACTCTGCGAGTTCAACTGTATGCCGTTCGGACTCTGCAACGCCCCTGGAACGTTCCAGAGATTGATGGAGTGCTGTTTGGGACACCGTAACTTCGAGACCGTGCTTCTATACCTGGACGACGTATTAGTGTACTCCAAGATGTATGAGGATCATCTAAAGCACCTGGCGGAGGTATTTGAATCGTTGTCCCGGTATGGGATGAAATTGAAGCCTTCCAAGTGCCACCTGCTCAAACTGAAGGTTCAGTACCTGGGGCACATCGTCAGTCCAGAAGGAGTAGCACCAGACCCGGAGAAGGTCACTGCCATCCTGAAATGGCCGGAGCCGAAGAATCTCAAGGAGGTACGTCAGTTCCTGGGACTGGTCGGGTACTACCGGAGATTTGTAAAGGACTACACCAAGAAGGCAGCGCCTTTGCAAGATCTCCTGGTAGGACAGTCCAACAGAGGCAAGAACCCCCCCTTCCAGTGGGGTAAAGAGCAGGCTGAATCCTTTGCAGTGATGAAGGAGATCCTGACCGGCGAAGAAATCCTGGCCTACCCTGACTACAGCCAACCTTTCCTGCTGTACACTGATGCCAGCAACGAGGTACTAGGAGCTGTGTTGAGTCAGAAGCAGTATGGCAAAGAGAAGGTGATTGCCTATGCTAGCAGGAAGCTTCGTCCGACCGAGAGGAATCCGGAAAACTATAGCTCCTTCAAGTTGGAGCTCCTGGCCTTGGTCTGGGCCATCACTGAACGATTCAAGCACTACTTGGCCTCCAGTAAGTTCACAGCTTACACTGACAACAACCCCTTGACACATCTAGAGACAGCCAAGTTGGGAGCCATGGAACAGCGTTGGATGGCCCGGCTGTCAAACTATCAGTTCACCATCAAGTACCGGGCAGGCCACAAGAACGCCAACGCCGATGCCCTGTCCAGAATGCCTCACCAGTCGGACACTGAAGAAGTGGATGACCTGGAGTAGATTGAGCTACCTGCCTTCCACAGAAATGGAATGGTCCACGAGCAGCGCACCTCCAGGAGGTATCGTGGTAAGACATTAAACCCTTTACCTCATCACAGTTGGAAGGAGACCCAGGACAGCGACCTGGTTGTCAGTCGTATCAAAGAACTGATAACCCAGGAAGGTTCCTCCCTGGAGAAGGACGCTTCTCCACAAGCCAAGCAACTGTGGAATGAGAGAAGCTGGCTGTTCATCTATAGAGAGAAGCTGTGCCAAAGGTACGTCAACCCTAGGACCCATGAGATGGTATGGCAGATCGTAGTGCCCAGGAACGACATCCAGATGGTATTGGAGGCCTACCTTGATCAAGCGGGGCACTTTGGCTGGAAGAAGCTGGAAACCCTCCTGAAGAGTCGGTTTTATTGGGTTGGAATGCGGAGCTCCATAGAGAGGTGGTGCCGGGATTGTGGACCCTGTAGCCTCAGAAGAAAAGACTACAGCAGCCAGAAAGCACCCCTGCAGTCCATCAAGACAACCCAGCCCCTGGAGATCGTCGCTCTAACCACGTCAAGCTGTCACCTAGCAGGTCAGGCTACTCGTATGCCCTGACCATGGTGGATCACTACTCCCGGTTCCTGGTGGTAGCCCCTGTCAAGGATCTGACGGCAGAAACTGTAGCAAGGACGTTTCAAGCCTACTTCTGCAGGCCCCATGGATACCCAGAAAAGGTGCTGACGGATCAAGGCCCTGCCTTTGAAGCCGAGCTGTTCAAAGAGTTTTGCCATCTGTACGGATGTAAGAAGATCCGGACTACACCGTACCACCCCCAAACCAATGGGTTATGTGAAAAGATGAATAGCATAGTCATCGACCTGTTGAAGACCTTACCTCTAGAAGAAACCAGTGGCCAGACAAACTACCTGACCTAGTAGATTTATATAATCACATACCTGTGAGTTCCACCAATTGTACTCCAGCGTACCTCATGAGAGCAAGACCCGGAAAATTGCCCATGGACCTGGAGCTTGGAGTGGTAGAGCCAGAAGCAGATATGTCCACTGAACACTGGGATGCGACCCGACAGGAGCAGTACAAAAGAGTACAGGCCTGTGTTGAAGACAGTCTAAGTAGGGTAAGAGATAAGCAGGAAGCACAGTACAACAAGAGTGCACCAGCCGAACCCTTGACACCTGGAGAAGTTGTGCTGAAACGAAAAAGAAGAAGCCACAAGCTTGACGACCAGTGGGAAAGGGAACCTTACACTGTGTTGAACTCCAGATTCGACAATAGGAAAACCTGTCTAATTAGCAAAGACTTAGAAAGAACAACTGCAAAGGTATCAAGAGACCATCTGAAGTTGTGCCCCAGGAGGAAGTGCCTCTCACCGTACCGGAGGAGCCTAAAGAAGAAGTACTCCATACTGTCTTAGGAGATTTCCCGGCAGATTGGCCTCAACTGGATGGAGCGGTAATAATACCTGTGCTACACTTCTACCAACAGCCAGAAGACCCTCCACTGCAAGTAGGACCTGTAAGTGCCCCAGAAGAGCCTGCTCAGGAAGAATCCCCGGAAGAAGGATCACCGGTAGAAGCAGAGCCAGTAGGCCCAGTAACCAGCGTACTTGCCAGTCCCGTAGAGAGGTCAAGGCAATCTTGCAGTCCACCAACACATAGAGCGGAAAATAGCGCAAGCATCCACACTACCCGCATCCCCGTACTACGTAGGTCATCGCATAGCACAAAAGGCCAGACCCCTGTCAGGTATGAGGAGTAAATTAAAAATACCTGCAGTATAAACAGTTACCCAGTAGGGTATTGCATAACGTTTATTGTATAAACTGAAATATATGTGTTTATTAAGTTACCCGTAAGGGTACAAGGACTCGTAGGCTGAGGACTGTGAGCAGCCCAAAAACTGTTCCTGTACATAGTTGCACTCCCCTTAAGTGACCACGGAACAAAAACCCGTTTGGCGTGGCCGAAGACGTGGTCCAGCACCTGGATCACCTATGCCCTGTAGCCACGCCCAGGGCCTACGTTGAGGGTTTTCAGGCGGGTCCCTCATGTTCCTTCATCGGTGAAATGGACACCAGGTTACGGGACTTGCTGTAACTTTACTGTTATTTATAATTGTTATTATTGTATTATAATGTTACCTGTAACGTTCAAGAAAAGTACCTCCCATAAAGGGAAGAAATGTTATTTGTTAACCTGTTTTGCAAAAATGCTTCAGTCCAGAAGTACTGAGTTTTACTAGGGGGGAATGTGGCACCCTGCTACGCACTGGTGCCACAGATCCCAGAAGAGTGCATGGATGGACTTCTCCACAAGAGGCCCTCACACATTCACACACCTCCACCCTACCACCTCAGACCAGCAGAGGGAGCCCGTTAGGGATATATAAAGGGAGGGTGGAGCCAGGCAGCTCAGTTTAGTTTTAGTTAGTGTTCAGAGTTTCAGTGAGTTAGTCTCTCAGACACAGAGAGGGACAGAGCTCAGAGTTGAGCAGAGAGCGTGCTGACGCTCAGAGAGCAGCGAAGAGGCAGCACGCTGGCTGCTGTGCTTAGGCGAGCCAAGGCCTACAGCACGTGTGAAGGCCTAGTGAGGGCCCCGAGTGTGGCCGAAGGCGAGAGGAGAAGGAAGAAGTAGCGAGGGGGCAGAGGAGCATACCAGGCTCACCCCAAGATATATACCGGACACCGGGTCCGCGCCTACAGGGACCCTTTACACCCAGTAGGAACCACCGGAACCCCTGGAGGACTACAGGTCCCAGGATCACAAAATGCTGATTGCAGTACCAGGGCTAGGAGTCATGGAGGCCCCAGCGTCCAGGGAGAGTGATCTCCAAAGAGAAGGCCCTACCACCAGGTCAGCAGGTAAAAGAGAAAGACAGTAACCAAGCTAGGCCTAGCTCCAGGCAGGTCAGAAGCTTAGCGAGTAAAGCCACGGATCAGGAGGCCCTATGCCCGCTCACTGGGGAGAGCTCAAAAGTGCGCCCTTCATCCGGAGTACCCTGGACCGTGCCTGCACCATCACCAGTAAAGGTACTGAAGCTTACCCCCGTGTGAGTGTCCGTCTTTCCTCCGGGACCGTCCTGCCGTCTCTCCCCTGCACCACCATCCACTACATCCCACGCTGCCCTGAGGCCCGCTCCACCTGTGGGGAGCCATTCCATCACAAGCTGCCCTACCATCTGCCTCAGAGGACTGCTCCTCAGCGGCGGCCCCCTTTAGCCGCATTCCACAGGTGGCGTCACGAACTTTCCAAATCCCCTATATATTCCCCTTTTTACTGACCGCCCTGGGTCATGGGCCGGGCCAGCCACCGTGATATCCCCCACCGGCATACGCAGAGGCCCGGCTGCCGAGTACCCTACGGCCCAGGGGGCGCGTCAGAAGCAGGGTTGAAAAGCAATGACTGACTTTCATTTGTTCATTTTCATAGTTTTTTAATTTATTATTACTTTTGTCAGATTCAAGTTATTTCTGTGACCATTGTGAGTTTTTCTTTCATTAAACAATTTTGACCATGTGTGTACAACACCTAGAAACAGTACCAAAAGCTGCCAAAACACATCAAATTAGGTGTAGACACCAGGGAAGTGCCATCAATTGACCCAGAGTACAAGTACTATAATTATTATTACTGTGACAGCGACATTTATTCAGCTGCGCTTTACATGTCAAAAGGTGTCACTGACTGATACAACAGGAGAGAGGACCCTGCCTATGAGGGCGCACTGTCACAGAAATGGTTTGTGGAACCACTGTGCCACGGACCCCAGAGAGCCTGGAGGGGCGTGATTAAGCGAGCATCGGACAGTTCACTAGAGCCTCTGATGGTGAGGTTAGACTTGGCTTCCGATAAACGCCAGGTGCCACTCCAGGACAGACCAACGGACGCGCAGCAGCTGGACCCAGTAGGACAGACTAGATGGTGCAGCAGGCAGAGTCTGTATCAGAGTGCAGCAGGCAGAGTCTATATCAGAGTGCAGCAGGCAGAGTCTGTATCAGAGTACAGCAGGCAGAGTGTATCAAAGTGCAGCAGGCAGAGTCTATATCAGAGTGCAGCAGGCATAGTCTATATCAAAGTGCAGCAGGCATAGTCTATATCAGAGTGCAGAAGGCAGAGTCTGTATCAGAGTGCAGCAGGCAGAGTCTGTATCAGAGTGCAGCAGGCAGAGTCTGTATCAGGAGTGCAGCAGGCAGAGTCTGTATCAGGAGTGCAGCAGACAGAGTCTGTATCAGGAGTGCAGCAGGCAGAGTCTGTATCAGGAGTGCAGCAGGCAGAGTCTGTATCAGGAGTGCAGCAGGCAGAGTCTGTATCAGGAGTGCAGCAGGCAGAGTCTGTATCAGGAGTGCAGCAGGCAGAGTCTGTATCAGAGTACAGCAGCAGAGTCTGTATCAGGAGTGCAGCAGGCAGAGTCTGTATCGGAGTGCAGCAGGCAGAGTCTGTATCGGAGTGCAGCAGGCAGAGTCTGTATCAGGAGTGCAGCAGGCAGAGTCTGTATCAGAGTGCAGAAGCAGAGTCTGTATCAGGAGTGCAGCAGGCAGAGTCTGTATCAGGAGTGCAGCAGGCAGAATCTGTATCAAGAGTGCAGCAGGCAGAATCTGCATCAGAGTGCAGCAGGCAGAGTCTGTATCAGGAGTGCAGCAGGCAGAGTCTTGTATCAGGAGTGCAGCAGGCAGAATCTGTATCAGGAGTGCAACAGGCAGAATCTGTATCAGAGTGCAGCAGGCAGAGTCTGTATCAGGAGTGCAACAGGCAGAATCTGTATCAGAGTGCAGAAGCAGAGTCTGTATCAGGAGTGCAGCAGACAGAGTCTGTATCAGGAGTGCAGCAGGCAGAA
Source organism: Phyllobates terribilis (assembly GCF_046119375.1). NCBI lineage: Eukaryota > Metazoa > Chordata > Amphibia > Anura > Dendrobatidae > Phyllobates > Phyllobates terribilis. The sequence continues at coordinate 108,750,982 of NW_027362765.1, forward strand.
TCTGTATCAGGAGTGCAGCAGGCAGAATCTGCATCAGACTGCAGCAGGCAGAGTCTTGTATCAGGAGTGCAGCAGGCAGAATCTGTATCAGGAGTGCAACAGGCAGAATCTGTATCAGAGGGCAGCAGGCAGAGTCTGTATCAGAGTGCAGCAGGCAGAGTCTGTGTCAGGAGTGCAGCAGGCAGAGTCTGTGTCAGGAGTGCAGTAGGCAGAGTCTGTATCAGAGAGCAGCAGGCAGAGTCTGTGTCAGGAGTGCAGCAGGCAGAGTCTGTGTCAGGAGTGCAGCAGGCAGAGTCTGTATCAGGAGGTCGGCAGGCAGAGACTGTATCAGAGTGCAGCAGGCAGAGTCTGTATCAGGAGTGCAGCAGGCAAAGTCTGTATCAGGAGTGCAGCAGGCAGAGTCTGTATCAGGAGTGCAGCAGGCAGAGTCTGTATCAGGAGTGCAGCAGGCAGAGTCTGTATCAGAGTGCAGCAGGCAGAGTCTGTATCAGGAGTGCAGCAGGCAGAGTCTGTATCAGGAGTGCAGCAGGCAGAGTCTGTATCAGGAGTGCAGCAGGCAGAGTCTGTATCAGAGTGCAGCAGGCAGAGTCTGTATCAGGAGTGCAGCAGGCAGAGTCTGTATCAGGAGTGCAGCAGGCAGAGTCTGTATCAGGAGTGCAGCAGGCAGAGTCTGTATCAGGAGTGCAGCAGGCAGAGTCTGTATCAGGAGTGCTTCAAGGACTGGTACGCAACCTAACACAACTTAGACTGCAGAACAGGAAGGTTCTACTACAGCCAACCCAATACATGGAGACCCTATCAGGATTCCCCACATTTAAAAAAATTAGTGGCAGATGCCAGGAAAGTGGCATCAATTTCACTACTGTAGAAATAGTGTAAATAAGACCCACACCTGTTCCAGTACAGCCAACCCAAGAGATGGAGACCTAAGCAGGAGTGTTCACATTGCCCTAAATGAGGGCCTAACACCACCGAAGTGGCATCAATGTCATCAGACTGCAAGTAGTTTAACGCAGACCTATACCTGTCCCACTACAGCCAACCCAGGAGAAGCAGACTCAATCTGAAGTGTTTACATTTAAAAAAATAGGTCCTAAGACCATCATTTCCGTGGCCAACAGATTGGACATGGTGGAGTTCAACCTCTTAGCTTCGTCATGTGCAGGATGAAACAATCTTTTACGTGACCACAACAGCGGAATTGAGAGCTGGCTGCAGTGCTGAGAGAGGGTAGAGTATGGTGAAACGGACAAACTAATAGACCGTGAGTGAGGTGCAGGCAGAGATGTTACGGTGGATTGAGAAACGTGTGGTGTGCTCAGAGAAGTAAACATAGCAGGCATGTCCGCGTCACTTACAGCTGACGGGCTGTCACTCAGCTTAACTGCAGCGGGTATACAGCTGGTTTTGTCGGACACCTACGTGACACAACATGGCACGATAACAGAGGAGGAGGAAGAAGCAGCAGAGGTGTTTGATGGGGCGGCTGATGGCTGTTTATTGAAAATCAATTTAGAGTTTATCATGTTTGTGTACCCGTTTGGGGAGAATAATATCTGCACCAAATGCTCAATTTCACTACAGTATAACTATAGAAATGCATGGAGACCAAACCTCTTCCTCTACAGTCAACCCAAAGGATGGAGACCAATTCAGGATTTCCCACATTTCCAAAAATTAGCGGCAGACGCCAGCAAAGAGTAATCAATTTCACTACAGTAGAAATAGTGTAAATGAGACCCACATCTCTTCCAGTACAGACAACCCAAGAGATGGAGACTTAACCAGGAGTGTTCACATTGCCCTAAATGAGGGCCTAACGAACACCACCGAAGTGGCATCAATTTCACTAGAGTATAAGTATTGCAAAGGAGGCCAAAACCAGTTCCTCTACAGCCAACCCAATAGATGGAGACCCAATCATGATTCGCCACATTTCAAAAAATTAGTGGCAGACACTAGCAATGTCTAATCAATTTCACTACAGTAGAAATAGTGTAAATAAGACCTGCACCTGTTCCAGTACAGCCAACCCAGGAGATGGAGACCTAACCAGGAGTGTTCACATTGCCCTAAACGAGGGCCTAAAACCACCGAAGTGGCATCAATGTCATCAGTCTACAAGTAGTTTAACGCAGACCCAAACCTGTCCCATTACAGCCAACCCAATGGATCGAGACACAATCAGAATTCTCCACATTTCCCAAAATTAGGGCCTAAAACCTGCAGCAACAGCAGCAACAGCAGGCACAGAAGCCATATTACAAACTGCAATTTCAAGAGATCAATGCAGCACACGCACTCAAAATGACATCGTCTATTCTGTACTGTCTGCAATTGGGGTGCAAAAGTCCTTGGAGATCCATGCCTTTTTCATCTTGATGAAAGTTAGGCGGTCTATACTTTCAGGGGACAGCCGGGTGCGCTTATCCATCTAGGCACTACCAGCAGCACTGAAGACACGTTCAGAGAGAACTCTGGCTGCCGAGCATGATAAAACCTCCAAGGCGTGAGAGGCGAGCTCAGGTCATTCATCCATTTTTGAAGACCAAAATGTAAAAGGGTCCAAACCCTCCCTGATGGTATTGATATTGAACTGTAGATACTCCTGCACCATCCTCTCCAGTCGTTCACCGCGTGTCAGACTTGTACTCTGTTGTGCAAAAAATGTGCGAAAGGACTCCCAGAAATTGCTTCAGCCACTTACTCTGCTGCTGCTGCTAATGTTTTGGCGTTGACGAACTAACGTGCTGGAGGTTGAATGACTACAGCTGCGATGCACACTGTGTGCCTCACTGTTATCTTGGGGAAAACCTCTATTAAGGTTGCTTAAAAGCTTGTTTCGATACTCCAACATAAGCGGGTCCCTTTCCAGGGCAGGAAGCATCTGGCAAAATTGACTCTTATAACGTGGATCTAACAGAGTGGCAACCCAGTAGCCAGCATTATTTCGAATCCTAACTATACGGGGATCATGTTGCAGTGCATCAAGAAGGCACTCATATGTCGGGCTCTTCCAGGAGGTCCAAAGCCAGGCTGTATTGTGGGCTGCGTAACACTGATGCTTGTTTCCTCTGTCCCTTCCTGCCAGCCACGTTCAAACGAGAGGGGATGATTATCCTCTTCATCCTCTGACAGCTGCTTTCCCATCACCTCTTCCTCCTCCATTAGTTCCTCGGATCTTGCACCTTTACTAACAGTTTGCCTGGTATCACCAAAGATCCTCGATCGCTGTAATCCACCGTCACTTGACATCCGCCTGTGTGACAACAGTCTGGAAATTTGAGACATTGATATCCTCCTCTTCTTCTGGGGCCACCACCTCCTGCCGCAGGTTATTCAAAGTTTGTTCCAGCATGTATATGACTGGAATAGTGATGCTGATGATGGCATCATCAGCGCTAACCAGTTTAGTAGCCATTTCAAAACTGTGCGGAAGGGTGCAGAGGTCATTAATCTGTTCCCACTCTGCAAACGTGATATGCCCCAAGTCCGTACTGCGTTGCCCCAAACTATACGTCATGACATACTGCGTCAGAGCTCGTTGCTGCTGGTGCAGTCGCTGCAACATGTGCAGAGTGGAATTCCACCGCATCAGCACATCACAGATCAACTTGTTAATTGGCACTGACAAAGACCTCTGTATCGATGCAAGTAGATGACATGAGGGGTGCGAACGCCGGAGGTGAGCACACAACTTCCGTACTTTGCGAAGCAGCTCATCCAGGTTTGGATAGTGGCGAAGAAATGACTGTACCACCAGGTTGAGGACGTGAGCCATGCAAGGCCCATGTGCGAGTTTGCCTCGCCTTAGGGCCGCTAACAGGTTCGCACCATTATCGCACACGGCCTTCCCTGGCTCTAGGTTCAGTGGAGACAGCCATTGTTCAAACTGAGCCTGGAGAGCTGCTCACAATTCTTCACTTGTATGACTGCTATCTCCAAGGCATATTAATTTGAAGACTGTCTGATTACGGTGAGCCCTGACTGCGCAGTATGGAGGTGGTGTGTATTCGCTCCGCACCCTTGGAACGTGTGTCTCGTTAAGGCAGAGGTTGAGTGTGCAAGTGGAGGCCCTAGAGGAGGTGGAGGACGCATAAGCAGCGGAGGAAGTGGGAAATATAGAGGTTTCTTCTGCAAGCTTTGGGGATTCCAAGATTTGTGGAGCAGCCCCTTCCCCGCCTGCCCCCACAGCCATCAGAGTCACCCAGTGCCCAGTCAGCAAGATGTAACACCCTTGGCCATGCTTACTCGTCCAGGTGTCTGTGGTGAAATGTGTAGCGCCCGAGGGTTCGGCCGCTACAGAGGTATTGCATCTCAACCAGATGTGCGATATCTCACTTACAGGTAAGGATGGAGTGTGGATCAGGACCCTGACACCTGCATGCATTACACCACATTTCCGGGGGGCAGGGCGACCGATATGCTCCAGTAGAGCACGACAGTCCCTGTCCCTGGCTAGAGTGGGGGGAGGGAACACCGAGGAAGGGGGGACCCTGTAGTGCATAGGAGGGAGAGGGCAGTTCCTGGGTGCACTTAGAAGGAGGTATAAAAGGTGGGAGCCATCTTAGAGACAGAGTGGAGAAGTTCAGTCAGTAAGAGGTGAGGACAGGGAGCAGCGGCTCAGACCGAGCTCTGCTCCGCAGGCAGGCCTGGGAGAGGCCGGGGCCTGGAGGACGAAAAAGGAAGGAAGAGGAGCGGAGAAGGCTCCAGGAACAAGGAACGAAGGGACGCCAGGGGTGTGGACCGGCGAGTCGCCACCGCACGCCCGAATCTACCTGCGAAGGGGGGTCAGGCCAAAGGGGGAGACCGGTCCCCGAAACTAGTGGAGGCGGGGAACTACCCTCAGCTAGAAACCAGAGGCTGTGACATTTGAGGTGGCGCAGCCCCTCGCTACACCCACTAGGAAGGCACCACATAGGGTCAGGGAAACGGCACCAACATTTACCAGAGAAGGCCCGAGGCAGCCGGACAGAAGCGAGGTCACTCGTGGGGTATGACAGGCCAGAGAAAGGACACACAAAGGGGGTCCTGTGAAACGCTCGAAAGTTATCTGGGAGTAGGCCCAGCCCCTCACCTGGTGAGCACAGTGCGACGTGGGACGTTATGACCAGCTGGAGTAACGTGGATAAAGAACTGTGAGTAAATACCCTGGACTGCATTACAGGACTCTGTGTCGTTACTGCTGCTCCTGCGCACCATCACCCCCAACATCCGCACTCGCTGCCCTGAGGCTATACTCCTCCCGTGGGGAGTTATACTACCCTCTGCTGCACCCACAACACCAGCCTCAGTGGTCTGCCCTGCAGCGGCGGTTCACTCTGACCGCAATCCACGGGTGGCGTAGTCGGACATTCAGCATATAGACTGCCATTTTGGTTGACCGCCCTGGGCACGGACCGGGTCCCCGCCACGCAAGGACTACAACCCCCAGCATCCACAACGGGTCCAGTTCCGGGTATCCCCACACACACACGGCCCAGGGGGCGCGTCAAATGCACCCTGGCACACGTAGATTTAGACAAGGAACGGGTGATGTTGTCTGCAACATGCTGGTGTAGAGCAGGCACAGCTTTCTTAGAGAAGTAATGGTGACTGGGCAACTGGTACTGGGGGACTGCGATGGCCATCAGTTTTCGGAAACCGTCTGTATCTACCAGGCGGAAAGGCAGCATTTCCGTGGCCAACAGATTGGAGATGGTGGAGTTCAACCTCTTAGCTTTGTCATGCGTAGGATGAAACAATCTTTTACGTGACAACAACTGTGGGACCGAGGGCTGGCTTATGTGCTGAGAGAGGGCGGAGTATGGTGAACCGGAAAAACTGGTGGAGCGTGAGTGAGGTGCAGATGTTTCGGTGGATTGAGAAACATGCGGTGTGCTCGGTGAAACAAACACAGAAGGTGTGTCTGCTTCCGTTACAGCTGACGAGCTGTCACTCAGCCTGACTGGAGCGGGTAAAGAACCGGAGTTTGTGCGATGAGAGACCTGCGTGACAATACTTGGCACGGGTAAAAGAGGAGGCGGAAGAAGCAGCAGATGCGTTTGATGGGGCAGCTCATGGTTGTTGAGGTGCACTGGTCCGCATTTCAGCGCAGTAAGATTTCCAGGGTAAAGAATATTGTTTGAACATGTGAACGTTCATGCATGTCAAATTATTACAGTTTTCCCTCTACTGAGTTTTTTTATTGCAAAGTTTGCAGATAACGTGAGTTGGCTTATCCTTTGCAGTGACAAAAAAGGCCCACGCTAGGCAACCCTTGCTGCCCCTGCGAGCTGCAGACCCGTGACCGCTGCTGGCCACATACACGGTTGTGGCTAAGGATGCAGTGCTCCTCGTGCTTGTATCACTCCGTGTCTGCGCCGTAAGGCGAAATGTAACCTCCTTGTGTTCCTCCTCCACCTCCTCAGATGAGCTACTCAGCTGCGTGACTCTGGGTTCACACCAAGTAGGATCTTCAACCTCGTCATCATCCAATGTGTTATTTCATTCCTCGCCCTCAGAGTGACCCCCCTCCTTCTTGCCCTGACAGAAGAGTACAGTCCGCATGAGCCTCAAGTATCTGAGTCTCATCGGGATCACCTCATTCCCCTGTGGTTAACGTCTGGTGACAAGGGTCAGGAACCTACTCAGACCCTACTTCGTCCTGCCCCGAATCCAAGCTAATAAAATGTTGGGCATCGGTGCAGATGCTTTCCTCCCCTTGCCCCTGTGACTGTTTGGAGTACACTTCTGATGCCCATGGTGTAGAATGGGTGAAGAGTTCTACAGACTCGCCCATCTGTGGTTTGCTACAGTCAGTTGGGCAGTTGGCCAGTTGTGACGCGGGGGGAAGCATGAGTAATTGAGGTGCCACCTCTGTGGACTGTACTGCGTGTGATGTTGAGGTGGAGGAAGAAGAGGAGAGGGCACTGGAAGCAGAGCTTGCCATCCACTGGAGCACCTGCTCTTTCTGGCCCTTATCAACAATGCGTATCGCTGTGCGGCTGCCAAAGGAAGGGAGTGCAGTAGGCCGTACATTTACATAAGTTGTCAGTTGTCTTTGGATAGGACCTGTTTGTGTTGGTTCACTAGTGCTTTCACTAACATTACCATGTACCCCACGTACACCTTGAACACCAAGCCTATTCCTCCTTCCACCACGCAATAGCTCAGTACACACCAGAATTTCAGCAACACTAAATGACAAGGTAAGATATGGCCTGCCGTATAATGTTACTAACAGACAAAAGAAGTTTGTTAGTGTGCATGTGCCGCGACCCCTGGGCCGTGGGGTACTCGGTGCCGGGCCGGTCGATGCTAGGGGAGATGTCCCAGTGGCAGTGTCCCGGTTCGTCACCCAGGGCGGTCAATAAAAGGGGATATTTACAGAGGAATTAAAGTTCTTATATACAGTTCGTGACGCCACCTGTGGTATGCGGCTAAAGGGAGCCGCCGCTGCGGAGCAGGTCCTCTGGAGCTGATGTTAGTGCAGCAGAGTTGGTTTAGCTCTCCACAGGTAGAGCTTAGCTCCAGGGCAGTGTAGATGTTGTAGATATTGAGGTAGCGGTTGTGGTGCAGTGTAGTGCAGGGGGTGATGGCGCAGCAGTAATGATTCACAGAGACAGTGGGGTGCAGTCTTCCGGATTTACTCACAGTTCTCACTTTGCTCCTGGTTACAACTGCAGATCATAACTTCCCACGCCGTCCTGTGCTTACTCAGGGAGGCGTTCAGCAAACCCGCAGGTACCTCCGGAGTACATAATGGGACCCCCTTCTGTGTGTTCCTTCTGGCCGTCTCCCTGCACCTCACACCCAGTGTCCCAAGCCAGTGACCGCGGACCTTGTCGGGCGACGTCTTCTTTGTCCCCTGGGTCCTCTATGGCCACCTTTTCGGTGAGTTAGATGTGACTTTTGGCTGCAGCACCTGAAATGCTGCACCCTCCGGTTACCTAGTTGAATATTGCAATTCTCGACCCGATCCTTCCACCGCCTGGTAGATTCGGGTGTACTGGTGGCCTCCAGCACTGCCCGTACCCCTGGGATCTTTTCTTCACTCCTGGAGCCTTCTCTCTCCTTCCGTTCCTTCCTTCTCTCCTTCTCCTGGGCCTCCTCACTCAGGCCCGCGCCTCACCTGAGCAGAGCTCCTGCAGAGCTCCTGCTCCCAACTCTTCCTCTGACTGGAACCCTTCTAGATGGTTCCATCCCTTTTTATATCCTTCTTACTGAGCTCCCCTGAACTACTTCCTCCACCCACACCCACTACATGGTTCCCCCTACTTTAGTTCCCCCCACTCCAGCCAGGGACAGGGCTCAGCAGAGGAGCAGCGCATCTTGCCCCTCCTGCCGGCCTGGAGTAGTGTAGTGTTGGATGCAGGTGTTAGGGTCCCGCGCAGTACTCCTTCCTTACCTGAGAGTGAGATACCACACCTCTGGGTGAGATGCAGTACCTCTGTGGCGACTGAACCCGCAGGGGCGCTACACATGAGGCCGATAAAACCTACGAGATATTCTCCAAACAATTTCAAACTGAGATGTCCCCTGCTGTATTACTTTAGGAACAGAAGAAATTTTTTTTTTGAATGTGGATGAGGTCAATATGACATAAAATATATGCTCCAATATATTTCAAACTCAGATCTAGCCAGCTGTATCACTTTACTCAGAGCAAAAAATATTTTTGGGTTACTCTGCATAAGCTCTGCGTCCAGCTGAATTTGACCGCCACTGACGTAGTAGCTGGCTTATAGCACTGTATGACTTTTTGGCACAGGAAAAAATATTTTTTGGACTGGGTCTAGTAAGAGAAGTTTTGTTTTTTTTACTGTGAAACCAGGACAACTTCAACGCCACTAAATAGGATCTGCCTTTTAGCAGACTGGATCAACTTTGCCACAGTAAAAAACCTTTGGTGGACTCTGCTTGGCAACCAAAAATATATATAGGTTTGACTGTGCATACAAGCTGAATTTGACCGCCACTGACGTAGTAGCTGGCCTCTAGCACTGTATGACTTTTGGCACAGGAAAAAATATTTTTTGGACTGGGTGTAGCAAGAGAAAAAATGTATTTTTTTACTCTGAAACCACCTGAAGTTCAACTCCACTAAAATAGTATCTGACACTAAAAAAAACTTTAGTGCTCACAGCTTTCAATATCACAATAGCAACAGAAAAAAAAAGTCTGCAGACTGTGCAGAGCACACTTTCAACCCCACTAAATGAAAAGGTGCACCGTGCTAGCTTAATCACATTAGCAAGTGGAAAAAAAGATTTGAGGTATACTGAGACATGGAGCTCTATACCAGCCGTGCACAGGACTATTGTATGGCATGGGCCCTCTGTTTCTGTCAGAATCTCAGCACTTGCACAAGAACACCAAAAATGTGCTGCACCAGCGGTTGCAGAGGTACACAGGCCATTAATTATCTACACTATCTGACTACCACACAAGCGCCCACCTATCTAGCTAATATCTCTCATTACACAGGAGAACACTGAGCTGCGTCTGTCTCCAGCAGTGACATGGATATAATGTCGCTTAGGGAATATGGCCGCCTTTTATATTGAGAGAACATGTGATTTCTGCAGCCAATTGCAGAAGCCCTTATGTCTGGACAGTGTAGATGCTTCCTGCGCTATGATTGGCTGGCCGCGCTTTCCTCAGTTAAAGTTACCGCCCACAGGGAAAAAATAAAAAACAGTGCGCCGCTGATCTGACCTATTCTAAGCTCTCCACAGCTCCCACACTCACCTAGCACATGTCACCGCTCATTACACACTTGCACTATGCTAACAAAACTGTTCAAAACGCTGTGGTTGCCCTGTATTCGCGGTCCCGCGCAAATTCGTTGAACTTTTCTGATTTTAAGAAAATTTGCTCGCCTTTGCGATCACGAATCCGAATGTGCCATATTCGTGCCGAATTTGAAACTTTCAAACATTCGCCAAACAAATTCGCTCAACACTACCTATATACAGTATGATGGTTTTCACAGCTCCCCCATGTATACTATGATGTCCACACAACCCCCTGCATACAGTATTATGGTCCCCACACCTTCCCTATATACAATATGATGTCCCTCACAGTTTCCTACACACAGTATAAGGATCCCCCATCTCACTATATAAAGTATGATGTCCCCCACAGAACCCAATATACAATATGGAGCCCCTACAATTTGTTATATATATCTCCTATGCATAGTATGGGACCCCCACTGCTCCAATAAATAATGTATTATGTCCCCCACAGCCTTCTATATATAGTATAATGTTTCTCATAGCTCACTTTAAAAAGGATGGGACCCCACAGTTCTCTATATACAATATACTGTCCCAACATTCACATAAGTACTATCTATCTTATACAATGAAAAAAATACACCCTATATACTCACCTATCCCTGAGTCCACTGGCCCATTCAGCATCTGAGCGTGAGTGGACCAACTCTGTAACGTCATCATGCCACCTGTGCCATGGTGCTCCTCGGTTCTGCTATTGCTGTGGGCTCTCTCACAGATGGGGACCCCTGGCAATTGTTCAGTATGCCCCAATCCTCACGTCTAATATCTATCCTGAAGGTATGGACACAAGAATTTCCAAAATATCTCGATTTATTGAGTATCTGCACCACATGCAGAAATCCTCGCACTTACATGCCTCGGTTGCTATCAGTGAGGTTAATAATGGTTGTTTGAGGAATGTTCTGCCATATTGAATGCACTTGGGCAAATCATCAAGATCCGCTTCAGGCAGCTCCCTTTGCAATTCCTTACAAAATGATGTCCTATATGTGTTGGATGGGAGACAAATCGGGAGAAGCTGTAGACCATGGTAGCACGTTTAGGCCACGGAGGCTGTTCAAAAACAGCTCCTGGGACATTAACGTGTCTATTGATCCTGTGATTTCCATAATTCCATTATATACTGTATGTTTCTAGGTCTATCAAATAATTTCTAACACATCTGATAATCCGACACTTCTGTTGGAGTTGATGCAAGATCAGTGATCTTCTTTGATGTTATAATTATAACATATAGATGGTAACATTTTTAAAACCAGGTTGTCCAACTAGTGATGTTACAGTGCTTTTTTTATTTATTGCATAGATTATGAAAATTTGCAATAATTTTCATTAGATACTTTAAAAAGTGATATATTGTACAATAGTTACATAGCATGGCGCCGCTTGATTTTCAAAGTGTATAGCAATGTGCATATCCACCTACTGAGCTAAGTGCTGATGGACATGCATGCTAAGTCACTCTCACCATTCCTATTACTGATCAGTGGCCTATACTAATTCTTCTACCCTGTTGTCAGGTAGGGACTAGTGTTGAGCGAACATGCTCGACACTGCTCGGTACTCGCCCGAGCATCACGCTACTCGGGATGTTCGGCGAGCACCGAGCATTTCCGGGTTACTCGGGCGGGAGCTCGGGTCTCCGCCCTGCATGTTTGGCGCTCTTTACAGAGCCAATGAACATGCAGGGATTGCCAGCCAGTCACTGTAATGCTGCATTTATGTTGAATGTGGGCATTACAGTGATTGGCTGGCCGCACAGCGTCACCTCGAGTATTTAAAACCGGGCGCCGCCATCTTGGACACTGTCGCTCCGGATTAGACAGTGTAGGGACAGCGCTGCTGATTTAGGGAGAGTTATAAACTGCGAAATAGTTAGTGTAGGGTCTGTAAAGGCTGCCAGAACAAACAAACAGTCCTTCTCAGGACTAATATCCATCCCAGATACCAGGCAGGCAGGCTGTATAGGAGACACAGTGGTTATACCAGCAAACGCTGCATTACAGTCCTGTGTGCTCCTGTTGCTCAAATTGCTGGACTTAGCACCAGGTGTCGGGGGCCAGGAAAAATCCTTTTTTTTTCCATCTAAATCCTCCTTTTTTTTTCCTCCTTCACACTGTACAAATACCCGTCTTATTAACCTTTTGGTGTGTCCCTCCCCCCCCCCCCCCCCAAAAAAAAGCGTGTCTCTGCTGATTTTTCAGACACAAATATAACTGTTGAAAATAGTCTGGTGTAGGCTAGAGAAACAGAAGTGTTGTTTTGCACTTCCACGGTTCAAACCTCTGTATTATCCATTTTGGGCCATTTGTATCTAAAAAAAAAAACAGTTTGAGTGTGTCGCTCACTGTTCAGCCGCAAATATCTCTATTTAAAAAAGTGTGGTATACCCCAGTAAACAATAACTGTGGTTTTGCCATCCCATGGTAAAAAATCTCTATTATTCAGCTTTTGGTAGTTTTTTCCGTAAAGAAAAACAGTAGTGTCTCCTGACTGTTGTGACACAAAAATATATCTGTTGAAAATAGTCTTGTGTAGGCCCGACATCCCAGTGTGGTTTCGCAGTTCCACGGGTCAAATCGCTGTACTATCCAGTTTTGGGCCTTTGGTATCTAAAAAAAAAGCAGTTTGAGTGTGTCGCTCACTGTTCAGCCACAAATATCTCTATTTAAAAAAGTGTGGTATACCCCAGTAAACAATAACTGTGGTTTTCCTCTTCCACGGTTCTAATCTACTCTTTATTACCCTTTTTCCATTGATAGTGCAAGTGTAAGCTATTTTACCTCATTTATAATGGGCAAGGCGCGTGGCAAGGGACGTGGAAGTGGACGTTCTGGTGATGGTTCGTGCAGAGGACGGGGCCGTGGCCAAGGTGAAAATGTGCCACAACCAACAGCCACATCTCCTCGCTCCCACTTCTTGACCGAATTACTAGGGAAGCACAGAACAACACCAGTATTGAGAACTGATCAGTGTGAACAGGTTATTAATTGGATAGCAGACAATACTTCCAGTTACCTGGGCACCACCACCTCCGGTCTGTCTTCCACACGGTCAACTCTTAGTAGCCGTGAGTCTCGACCGCATACTCCTCCTCACCCTGATGCTCATTCCTCCCACCATGCCGAGTGTCGTCATACAGCAAGTGATCCCACACTTGGACACTCTGAAGAGCTGTTCACTGGTCCATTTCCATATTTGGGCCCCTCGCCTGATACGCTTGAAGTGGTGGAAGAGGAGATCCCATGTTGCGATGCCCAAATATTTGAACAGCCACAGCCACAGGAAGTCGACGTTGGCAATCTGTCGTGACGATGACGAGACACAATTGCCAGGAAGTGAGGCGGAGGATCATGGTGCGCAAGTGGAAGAGGAGGAGGTGGTGGATGATCTAGTAACTGACCCAACGTGGAAGGAGGACATGCAGAGTGAGGCCAGCAGCACACAGGGGGAGGGAGGCAGAGTACCCCAACAGGCAGGAAGAAGCAGTGTGGTGGCCGCAGACAGAAGGCAGGCAACCGTTCCCCGTAACACCAACACGAGGGACATTGACAGTACAAGCGGTAGGTCTTCCAGAGTCTGGAATTTTTTTAAAGACTCTGCTGATAACCCCAAAAAGGCCATATGTTCCACCTGCCATGCCAGCATCAGCAGGGGTGACAAAACTACCAGCCTGACCACCACCAGCATGATCAGGCACATGGCAGCAAAGCACCCGACTTTGTGGGGCGAAACCCAGGGTCCACGACCAGTGTCAGCGGGTGCCACCACTGCTTCTTCCACTGTTGTGCGTGCAATAGAACCCCCTGTTGTGTGTGCAAGGCAATCCCCTGTCCATACTGCATGTAAAGATGCCCCCTCCTCTCAGTCTTCACTTGTTATGGCAGTTTCTCAAGAAACAGCATCAACGTCCACGTCCCACCGCAGCGTTCAATTGTCCATATCCCAGACCTTTGAATGAAAGCGGAAATTCGCAGCTAACGCCCCACAGGCCACAGTCCTAAGTTCGCACATTTCACGACTGCTTGCATTGGAAATGCTGCCTTTTAGGCTGGTGGAGACGGAATCCTTCCGCAATCTTATGGCGGTGGCCGTCCCTCGGTACTCGGTCCCCAGTCGACACTATTTTGCCCGGTGTGCCATCCCCGCACTACACAAGCACGTGTCCCAAAGCATCTGCCGTGCCCTCAACAACGCAGTTACTGGGAGAGTCCACCTGACAACGGACACGTGGACAAGTGCTTGTGGCCAGGGACGGTACATCTCTCTGACGGCACACTGGGTAAACATAGTGGAAGCCGGAACCCAGTCGGACCTTGGGACGGAACACATCCTCCCCACACCGAGGATTGCGGGCCCTATGTCAGTCAGAGTTGCCCCCACAGTGTACAGCTCCTGCGCATCCTCCTCCTCCTCCTCCTCCTCCTCCTCATGTTCAGCCTCCATCTCAGATATCACCACATCAGTTACAAGCTGGAAGCATTGCAGTACTGCCTCCGCCAAGCGGCAACAGGCTGTGCTGAAACTCATAAGCTTAGGTGATAAACCTCACACTGCTTGTGAGTTGTGGACAGCTGTGAAAGAGCAGGCAGATCTGTGGCTGAGACCGCTGAACCTACATCCCGGCATGGTCGTGTGTGACAATGGCCGTAACCTGGTGGCGGCTCTGAGGCGAGGCGAGATCATACACGTACCATGCCTGGCTCATGTGCTTAACCTTGTGGTTCAGCGGTTTCTTAAATCGTACCCCGAGTTCCCAGATCTGCTCGTGAAAGTACGCCACCTGTCAGCTCATTTTCGCAAGTCGGCTACAGCTTCCGCCGCCCTTGCTGTGTTGCAGCAGCGTTTGCAGCTTCCGGCACACCGACTGGTGTGTGATGTCCCCACACGTTGGAACTCTACCCTCCACATGTTGCAAAGGATTTGTGAGCAGAAGAGAGCAGTTGTGGAGTACCAGCTGCAACAAGGCCGTCGATATTCAGGTCAGACTCCACACATAAGACCTCAGGAGTGGACCTGGATGTCTGACATATGTACCATCCTGACAAACTTTGAGGAGGCCACCAAGATGGTGAGTGGCAATGACGCCATAATTAGTGTCAGCATCCCACTTGTCTGTCTTTTGCAACGCTCTCTGCAGAGAATTAAAGAGGAGGCATTGCAGCCAGAGTATGATGAGATGGATCAAGAAGCCGTAGCGGGCGATTACACACAGCCCAGCCTCATCACATCCCAACGTGCATTGGGGGACAATGAGGGAGAGGAGGAGGAGGAGGAGGAGGAGGAAGAACAGGAGCTGCTATCATGCGTTGTAGACGGTAGTACCTGTACAAGTGTCATACCGTCGGTTCAGCGTGGGTGGTCTGAGGACAGGGGGGAGGAGGAAGAGGAGGAGGAGGAGGAGAGCATGGTCAGTCGTCATCTTGGTGAGGACACGGAAATCTTGCCCGTTACCAGTCTGGCACACATGGCTGACTTTATGTTACGCTGCCTTAACCGTGACCCTCGCGTTGTCAAAATGTTGGGTGACAGTCATTACTGGTTGGTGACACTTGTAGACCCCCGCTACAAGGAGAACTTTCACTCTCTTATTCCTGAGTTGGAGAGGTCTACAAAAATGGGGCAATACCAGAAGGCCCTTGCTCCAGAACTCTTAAAAAAATTCCCATCTGAACACGCTAGCGGCAGAGGTCACAGTTCGTTGCCCAACCAAGGCGTACAGGCGAGAGAGATGCAACTCCAATCCAGCAGAGGCAGGGGAACACTGTCAACGTTCTGGGACAGTTTTCTGACACCCGCCCAGCTTACAGGCCCTGAGGCGCGGGGTACTCTCACAAGGAGTGGAAAGTTTCAAAAGATGGTGAGGGAGTACCTTGACGATCGTACCAGCGTCCTCCGTGATTCCTCTGTGCCTTTTAATTATTGGGTATCCAAGCTGGACACTTGGAATGAACTCGCTCTGTACGCCTTGGAGGTCCTGGCCTGCCCTGCCGCTAGCGTGTTATCGGAGCGTGTTTTTAGTGCCGCTGGGGGAATTATAACTGATAAGCGCACTCGCCTGTCAACTGACAATGCTGACAAGCTGACCCCTATCAAAATGAACAAGGGCTGGATTGGGCGAGACTTCTCATCACCACCAAATGACAGCAGAGTAACATAAAGTCAAATCCACTGTGTTATTTCGGGAGGTGTATTCCCATGCACCGCTTCACACCCACACATGGGTATACGCTTCCTCGTTTCGGCTGTTTAATCTTCTTCTCCTTATCCTCAGCCTCCACCACCACTATACCACCAGGGTGCCAGCATTGCAAGTTCCTCCGTCCTAATTTTTGGCAGCTTTTGCTGGGAAAGCATAAGCAAATACCATGTGACACCCACTCCCCAATAATGGGACTTATGTTTGTAATATGCTGTACTGCATGGCTCTTGTAAGGGGCATTGCAAGATGCTCCGTCCTAATTTTTGGCAGCTTTTGCTGGGAAAGCATAAGCAAATACTATGGGAGACCCACTACCCAATAATGGGACTTATGTTTGTAATATGCTGTACTGCATGGCTCTTGTAAGGGGCATTGCAAGTTGCTCCGTCCTAATTTTTGGCAGCTTTTGCTTGCAAGGCATAAGCAAATACTATGGGACACCCACTCTCCAATAATGGGACTTATGTTTGTAATATGCTGTACTGCATGGCTCTTGTAAGGGGCATTGCAAGTTGCTCCGTCCTAATTTTTGGCAGCTTTTGCTGGGAAAGCATAAGCAAATACTATGGGAGACCCACTCCCCAATAATGGGACTTATGTTTGTAATATGCTGTACTGCATGGCTCTTGTAAGGGGCATTGCAAGTTGCTCCATCCTAATTTTTGGCAGCTTTTGCTTGCAAGGCATAAGCAAATACTATGGGACACCCACTCCCCAATAATGGGACTTATGTTTGTAATATGCTGTACTGCATGGCTCTTGTAAGGGGCATTGCAAGTTGCTCCGTCCTAATTTTTGGCAGCTTTTGCTGGGAAAGCATAAGCAAATACTATGGGAGACCCACTCCCCAGTAATGGGACTTATGTTTGTAATATGCTGTACTGCATGGCTCTTGTAAGGGGCATTGCAAGTTGCTCCGTCCTAATTTTTGGCAGCTTTTGCTGGGAAAGCATAAGCAAATACTATGGGAGACCCACTCCCCAATAATGGGACTTATGTTTGTAATATGCTGTACTGCATGGCTCTTGTAAGGGGCATTGCAAGTTGCTCCGTCCTAATTTTTGGCAGCTTTTGCTTGCAAGGCATAAGCAAATACTATGGGACACCCACTCCCCAATAATGGGACTTATGTTTGTAATATGCTGTACTGCATGTGACGCGCACCCTGGGCCGTGTGTACACGTGTGTGGGATACCGGGTGCTGGGTCTCTGGGGTCTGTAGTCTCCGTGGCGGTGACCCAGTCCCGTGGCTCAGGCTGGTCAAACCAGTGGCAGTCTTTCTTAGGTTTTGAGGTTAATTGTCCGACTGCGCCACCCGTGGATTGCGGTCAGGGAGTACCACCGCTGCGAGGCAGACCGCTGAGGCTGGTGTTGTGTGCGCAGCATAGAATGGGATAACTCCCCTCGGGAGGAGTATAGCCTCAGAGCAGTGAGTGTGGATGATGGGGGTGATGGTGCACGAGCGCAGCAGGAACGACTCAGAGTCTTTGCAGTGCAGTTCAGGGTCTTTACTGATGATTATAAGGTAGACCCTCCCGGGAGTACTGGCTAGCATAAGAGGCCTGGTCAGTCTGTGAGCAAGCAGGAGTTCCCCTGGCCAGGTGGAGTTGTAGGCCTCCCCGTCTGTCTGCACTCTTCCTGGCTACCTTGCTGTAAGCGGGTAGAAGTAGCCCACGTCCCTGATTGTATCGTGTAGTGCTCACCCGTATGGCTGGTGACTTGGGGCCTTCTGTTAGCCTCCGCTCCACGACGGCGGTGCTTGGTCCCTTGCTTGTGACTGAGCCTCCGGGCTTCTATGGCCAGAGGACCTGAAATCCCCTGCCGGCTGGTTTCTGCTGCTGGATATATAAGTCCTCACAGCTTCGGACTCCTGTGTCCGGTTCCTATTGTCTTCTGCCAGGGCGAGCTCTGCTCAGCTTCCAGCCCCTGGTCTTTAGCTCCTAGCTCCTACAGAGCTCCTTGCTGTTACTTTCCCTTGCTCTCACTCTGACTCTGACTGTTCTCTGACTCACTCAACCCCGCCCCAGATCCAGTTTATAAGGGCAGAATTCTCCCCTCTCAGGACTGGGGCAGGAGGATGTTGCATGTTTAAGGGATCCTGACCAGGAAACCTCCCACTTGCTCTCCGACGTAATATCTCTATTACTGTGGTGACCAGACCCCTGGGGTGCCATACATGGCTCTTGTAAGGGGCATTGCAGTTCCTCATAATTTTTGGAAAGCCTTCCATTCACTGCTTAGGCCAACAGTGCACGGGAGACCCAGTTGCTATAAATCGAAAAAAAGGTTTAGTTAACGCCCTCTGACCTTCATGTCACTTCCAAGGGGCATTGGAGTGCCTCGAAATTTTTGGTAGGCATTGCATTCACTGTATGCCTTATAACTGTGTAGCTGAACCGCTCCTTTTGGTACAGAAACATATCCTACAAGACATGTGTGGTTGGCTGGCCTGATATTGATGTGAATGGTCCCTGTTCCTCCTGCTCTTTCTCCTTTGCCACCACCTCATCCATCATTTATCACCTGAAGCTTTGTTTTAACGGGAGTCATAGAACTGGGATAGTAGCAGGAAAACATCCAGCAATCCTCGGAGGAGGTAGGATATGCGCCAAAACGCGGACCACCTCAGGCCTAGCCGCTACTACATACATGCGCTTGCATTCCAAGAAAACAAAGCACATGCTAACTTCTATCATCATCATCATGCTCCTCACCTAGGCACTCTCAACTCCCCTGATGGAGAAGCCAGGGCCAACCGGAGGAGTCTGGTTCTCTGGTGGGCTCGTCCAATGCTGCCCTAAAGCAGGCCAGGCTAAGAAAAGTGTGGGGGAAGGTGACAGGAGAAATCAGGGTGGCTGGGGACCGAGTATGGACACCTGGCCGCCACCTGGCGACTGGGGACCGAGCGTGGACACCCGGCCGCCGGGTGGCTGGGGACAGAGTATGGATACCTCGCTGCCGAAGTGGCCATGAGGTAGTGGCCAGCTTCGGCCTCCTCCAAACTAAAAGGCCCCATTTCAAGTGAAAGCTAGCAGTATGGTATTGCAGCCTGCGGGTGGGTGGGTGGTTGGCTGCATATTTTCGCTTGCATTGCAAGGAATGGGGGAGGTACAATTAAACACTGCCCTGGGACAAGGACTTGCACGGGGATAGTTGCAAGTCTGCATCTTCTGATGCGGAAAGGATCACTTCTGATGGGCACACTTTTAGACAGTGACCTGGGGGTCAGAGATGCTTCCAGGGGTCTTCCCATGCTGATCCATTGTCTTTTCAGCACTGTATGCATGTGTCACACAGCACATGGCCAGATAAGGTTGTAAAATGTTAAAATGACATTTCCCGGTGAACGCATTTGTCACGGTTGAAAGCAATACAAAAGTGCAAAAACGCATGAAAAATGCTACTTGTGAACATAGCCCAAGGTGTGGAGGAGTATTTTTGTTCTTGGTGATTTATTTTACCTTATACACAAGTTTTTACCCTGGAAAGGAAATTCCTTAACATATTTCACAGGAAAACCGTTTCAGTTTCGTTTTTGAACGTTTTATTGTGAGCCCGCAAAAGTGGCTTAATACCTCTGACCACGTTGTTGACAGCAGTGACCTGGGGGTCAGAAATGCTTCCAGGGGTGATCCCCATGCTGCCCCCATGTCTTTTGAGCACTGTCACTATCGTTTTGGGCACTTTTTAGGCTTTCTACAGACTGCCGGGGGTGCTGCCGCAAAAATGCTCGGGTCTCTCATAGACTAACATTGGGCTCGTTGCTCGGGTCGAGCACCCGAGTATCACGGTAAGCTCGGCCCGAGCTTCGAGCACCCAAGCATTTTAGTGATCGCTCAACACTATCAGTCGTCATCTTTGTGAGGACACGGAAGTCTTGCCCGTTACCAGTCTGGCACCCATGGCTGACTTTATGTTACGCTGCCTTAACCGTGACCCTCGCATTGTCAAAATGTTGGGTGACAGTCATTACTGGTTGATGACACTTTTAGACCCCCTCTACAAGGAGAACTTTCACTCTCTTATTCCTGAGTTGGAAAGGTCTACAAAAATGGGGCAGTACCAGAAGGCCCTTGCTGCAGAACTATTAAAAAAATTCCCATCTGAACACGGTAGCGGCAGAGGTCACAGTTCGCTGCCCAACTAAGGCATACAGGCGAGAGAGACGCAACTCCAATCCAGCAGAGGCAGGGGAACACTGTCAATGTTCTAGGACAGTTTTCTGAGTCCTGCCCAGCTTACAGGCCCTGAGGCGCAGGGTACTCTCACAAGGAGTGGAAAGTTTCAAAAGATGGTGAGGGAGTACCAGCGTCCTCCGTGATTCCTCTGTGCCTTTTAATTATTGGGTATCCAAGCTGGACACTTGGAATGAACTCACTCTGTATGCCTTGGAGGTCCTGGCCTGCCCTGCCTCTAGCGTGTTATCGGAGCGTGTTTTTAGTGCCGCTGGGGGAATTATAACTGATAAGCGCACTCGCCTGTCAACTGACAATGCTGACAAGCTGACCCTTATCAAAATGAACAAGGGCTGGATTGGGCCAGACTTCTCATCACCACCAAATGACAGCAGAGTAACATAAAGTCAAATCCACTGTGTTATTTCGGGAGGTGTATTCCCATGCATCGCTTCACACCCACACATGGGTATACGCTTCCTCATTTCGGCTGTTTTTTCCTCTTCTCCTTATCCTCAGCCTCCACGACCACTATACCACCAGGGTGACCGTGGTCCATGTTGCCAGCATTGCAAGTTCCTCTGTCCTAATTTTTGGCAGCTTTTGCTTGGAAGGCATAGGCAACGACTATGGGAGACCCACTCCCCAATAATGGGAATAATGTTTTTAATATGCTGTACTGCATGGCTCTTGTAAGGGGCATTAAAATCGTCTTGTTAAGCTACTGTGACCTCCACGTCTCTTCCAAGGGTCGTTAATATTGTCTTTTTATTCCACTGCGACCTCCACCACTCTTCCAAGGGGCATTAAAAGCATCTTGTTAAGCTACTGTGACCTCCACGTCTCTTCCACAGGGCGTTGATATTGTCTTTTTATTCCTCTGTAACCTCCACCACTCTTCCAAGGGGCATTGATATTGTCTTTTTATTCCACTGCGACCTCCACCACTCTTCCAAGGGGCATTAAAACCGTCTTGTTAAGCTACTGTGACCTCCATGTCTCTTCCACGGGGCATTGATATTGTCTTTTTATTCCACTGTAACCTCCACCACTCTTCCAAGGGGCATTAAAACTGTCTTGTTAAACCACTCTGAACTCCACGTCTCTTCCAAGGGGCATTAAAACCATCTTGTTAAGCTACTGTGACCTCCACATCTCTTCCAGGGGGCATTAAAACTGTCTTGTTAAACCACTCTGAACTCCACGTCTCTTCTAAGGGGCATTAAAACCGTCTTGTTAAACCACTCTGAACTCCACAGCTCTTCCAAGGGGCATTGACATGTTGTTTTTAATTACCTCTAACCTCCACGACTCTTACAACGGGCATTGCATTTACTCCTAATTTTTTTCAGCTTTTGCTTTTCAATGCATAGGCGAACACTAAGGGAGACCCACTCCCCAATAATGGGTAGAAGGTTTTTAATACGCTGTAATCCACATCTGTTTCAAGGGGCATTGCAGTGCCTAATAATTTTTGGAAAGCCTTCCATTCCCTGCTTAGGCCAACAGTGTACAGGAGACCCAGTTGCTATAAATGGAAAAAACGGTTTAGTTAAGGCCCTCTGACCTTCATGTCACTTCCAAGGGGCATTGGAGTGCCTCGAAATTTTTGGTAGGCATTGCATTCACTGTATGCCTTATAACTGTGTAGCTGAACCGCTCCTTTTGGTACAGAAACATATCCTACAAGACATGTGTGGTTGGCTGGCCTGATATTGATGTGAATGGTCCCTGTTCCTCCTGCTCTTTCTCCTTTGCCACCACCTCATCCATCATTCATCACCTGAAGCTTTGTTTTAACGGGAGTCATAGAACTGGGATAGTAGCAGGAAAACATCCAGCAATCCTCGAAGGAGGTAGAGTATGCGCCAAAACGCTGACCACCTCAGGCCTAGCTGCTACTACATACATGCGCTTGCATTCCAAGGAACAGAAAGCTAAGGAGGTGGATGGCCTCATGATCATGAATAATTTACTCGTTGTGTAGGAGGCCGACCACTGCTGCTGTCTACCTTCTGAACTTTGTGTTGAAGCCTGATTGACCCAGGACCCGCAATCCTCTATGTCTGGAGGACGTGTTGCATCCCAGTGTCCAACTGTGTCCCGGCTTCCACAATATTAACCCAGTGTGAAGGCGTCAGTGAGATGGACCATTCCTGGCCACATTCACTTGTCCACGTGTTTGTGGTTAAGCTGTCCTTCCCACTAAATGCACTGGGGAGGGCACAGGTAATGTTTTGGTATGCGTGCTTGTGTATAAGGTGCACCGGGACAAATAGGGGCGGCTGGGGACCGTTTATGGACACCCGGCCACCCCCACGCGGCTGGGGACTGTGTGTGGGCACCCGGCCCCGGGGCGGCTGGGGACTGAGTATGGACACTCGGCCGCCCCCTGGCGGCTGGGGACCAAGCGTGGACACCCGGCCGCCGGGCGGCTGGGGACTGAGTATGAATACCAGGCTACCGATGCAGCCATGACGTGGTGGCCAGATTCCACCTCCACATGCCTAAAAGGCCCAATTTCAAGTGCAAGCAAGCTAGCAGTATGGTATTGCAGCCTGGGGGTGGGTGGGTGGCAGGCTGCATACTTGCGCTTGTATTGCAAGTTATGGGGGAGGTACAATTGAACACTGCCCTGGGACAAGGACTTGCACAGGGATAGTTGAAAGTCTGCATCTTCTGATGCGGCAAGGATCACTTCTGATGGGCACACTTTTAGGCAGTGACCTGGGTGTCAGAGATGCTTCCAGGGGTCTTCCCCATGCTGTTCCCATGTCTTTTTAGCACTGTATGCATGTGTCACACAGCACATGGCCAGATAAGGTTGTAAAATGTTAAAATGACATTTCCCGGTGAATGCATTTGTCACGGTTGAAAGCAATACAAACGTGCAAAAACGCATAAAAAATGCTACTTGTGAACATAGCCCAAGGTGTGGAGGAGTATTTTTGTTTTTGGTTATTTATTTTACCTTATACACAAGTCTTTACCCTGGAAAGGATGTTCCTTAACCCCTTTCCGACCTGGTCAGTAATAGTACGCACTAGGTCGGGAAGGCCGGTTCAGCGGGGGATCCGGCAGTGAGGCCGCACTGAAGCGAGCACATGTCAGCTGATTATGGGAATCGCAATCCACCCGCGGCTGTTAACATGTTAAATCTCTGACAGTGGCATTTAACTCGCGCTTCCGGGAGTCCTAAGCCCCGCCAATCAGTGACCGTCACATGATCGCGGGTCAACAATGGGTGGGTATGACAACTCAGGGTCTGCAGCAGACGCCTGTGGTTGTCATGTCTCAATTGCTATGAGCGCCACCTAGTGGTCAGCGCTCATAGCAAGTGAGCATTTCTCCTGCATACAAGCGATCTGCTCATCGCTTGTATGCAGTAGAAGCAATCAGACAACTGCTGCTTCTAGTCTCCTCTGGAGACTATAGAAGCAAGCAGAAAGTGTAAAAAAAAAGTTTTTAAAAAAATAAAAAAACTATATAAAAGTTTAAGTCACCCCCCTTTCGCCCCATTCAAAATAAAATATATATATATAAAAAAAAAAACACATACACATATTTGGTATCGCTGCGTTCAGAATCGCCCGATCTATCAATATAAAAGAAGAATTAATACAATCAGTAAACGGCGTAACGAGAAAAAAATTTTAAACGCCAG
This sequence comes from Phyllobates terribilis, assembly GCF_046119375.1. Classification (NCBI taxonomy): domain Eukaryota; kingdom Metazoa; phylum Chordata; class Amphibia; order Anura; family Dendrobatidae; genus Phyllobates; species Phyllobates terribilis. The sequence continues at coordinate 108,774,811 of NW_027362765.1, forward strand.
AATTAAGTTTTTTTGGTCGCTACAACTTTGCAATAAAATGCAATAACGGGCGATCAAAACATCGGATCTACCCCAAAATGGTATCAATAAAAACGTCAGCCCGGCACGCAAAAAATAAGCCCTCACCTGGCCCCAGATCCCGAAAAATGGAGAAGCTAAGGGTCTCGGAAAATGGCGTCATTTTTTTTTGTTTTTTTAGCAAGCTTTGGATTTTTTTTTCACCACTTAAATAAAAAAGAACCTATACATGTTTGGTGTCTATGAACTCGTAACGACCTGGAAAATAATGATGGCAGGTCAGTTTTAGCAATCTGTGAACGTGGTAAAAAAAGGACCCAAAAAACAACTGTGGAATTGCATTTTTTTTGCAGTTTCACTGCACTTGGAATTTTTTTCCCATTTTCCAGCACACGATATGGTAAAACCAGTGATGGTGTTTAAAAGTACAACTCGTCCCGCAAAAAATAAGCCCTCACATGGCCATATTGAACGAAAATTAAAAAAGTTCTGGCTCTGGGAAGAAGGGGAGCAAAAAAGGAAAACACAAAAACAGAAAGACCCATGGTCGTTAAGGGGTTAACATATTTCACAGGAAAGCACTTTCACTTTCGTTTTTGAACGTTTTATTGTGAGCCTGTAAAAGTGGCTTAATACCTCTGACCACGTTGTTGACATCAGTGACCTGGGGGTCAGAAATGCTTCCAGGGGCGATCCCCATGCTGTCCCCATGTCATTTGAGCACTGTCACTATCTTTTTGGGCACTTTTTAGGCTTTCTACAGACTGCCGGGGGAGCCGCCGCAAAAATGTTCGGGTCTCCCATAGACTAACATTGGGCTCGTTGCTCGGGTCGAGCACCCGAGTATCACAGTGAGCTCGGCCCGAGCTTCGAGCACCCGAGCATTTTAGTGCTCGCTCAACACTAGTAGGGACCAAATCCTGTGCAGACAGCTTCTGAGGAGATGCTTGTAAGCAAGCAATTCCTGTTTCTCTTCCCAGCCCCAACTGGTGCAATTATTATCTGAGTGTTCCAGAGGAACTTACAGGGGAGAATATTTGTGGATGCCAGAGGAAGAAGGGGACTGACTAGGTAATTTACAGGGGAATATACAGTATTTATAACTGCCAGGGGAAGAAGACTGACTAGCAGTTTACTAAGAACTATGTTATCAACTGCTAGACATGGAAGAAGACTAATCAGGGAGCTTTCTGGGGGATATACTGTATGTATAGTCATCAGATAGGGAAGGTAGATTTATTGTGGGTGCCTTAAAGAAGGAAGGAGGGAAAGACTTATAGGCCCCACCATATATATATGGTGTAACGTTTCTGGCAGAGTTTTCAATTTGACCGATTTTTTAGACAAACATGAGGCTTTTTAAAGGATTTGGAACTTTTGGGGCTTAAATAATTGCAAAAAAACAGACAAAGTAAAAAATATGGTGCCTTTTTTTTATTTTGTGCCAAATTCATGAACCCTTCTTGCCATTTTAAAGAATTTGGAGCAAAATATGTAAGTGAATACCACAAGGCAAACATAGAAATGTGATTTCAATAAATCGCAAATGATCAATAGGTCTCATAGAGTGCATTCGAAGGGGTTTTGGCTGGATCACAGCCGCCCAACAGCAGGACAGATGAACGGAGGGGCTAAGGGGGACCTAAAGAAAAAAAATAGGAGAAAAGTGGATGTTTTTTGGGTAGAAACATTGCTGAGTAGGGACTTTTTTTTATTACTTTGTTTGAAAAACATGAAACTACATGACAAGTAGATCCAGCACATCAAAAAAATTGGGGAGTGGAGGGAGTGTAGCAGACCCATCTGCTTGGGAATATGGTGCCTGTTGCTTTTTCCTACACTTTTCATTGTATGATATTTTCTTTTCTTGAGTGTCTGTGACCCTGATTTGAACCTTTCAATCATGAGTCACTTGTTAAAGTGGAGTGGTAGGTGTAAGGAGATGGACACACTGCCCACGTTCCACCTTGAAGAACATGCTTATTATAGTATTGTATAATGTGAATTAGGATATGCGTTATTTTTGATAATTTTGTGTGTTGCCCAATGGTATGAAAAGCTAGGGTTAATGTTTGGGACTAGCCCTGAGTGGAAGGGCTAAAGTGAAAGGACTGAGATAGTTTCCCATCAGGACGTCAGATAGGGCCCAGTGTGCATGAGAAATGGACCTAAGGCCTGAATAGCAGGCGGTGCCGCATGATGTGGGTGTCCCGAAGAGAGAGGAGACCAAGACAGTGGTTAACGTCAACCAGAGTAAAAGAACGGAGAACCGATAGAAGGAAAGAGTGGTCAATTGGAGACAGGTCCTTGGACACAACACCTAGCAGTAAGACACCGAGTTTATAAGTCAGAGAGATAATGGGTCAGGATGAGATAGAGAACATGAGGCGAAGAGTATCCAAGGCATCATTAGCAGGGAAATTAAGGACCAGCCATACTGGCAACATAGTTCCCTTGAGGGGAAAGAAGATGAGGAGCCGGGGGTTGAGAATAGGACTCTTGCTAACTGGATTGTAGTACTGGCTGTGTACCCTCTACCTTCTGTACATAATTCCCACAAAGTTATCGTTCATTAAAAAGTATATTTTCGACTGGTGGTCTCCCTTATTGAAGTCCTCAACATCTGGTTCTGGCCAACCAAAGTCATCGGTAAGCAAAATAGAATATCCACACCACCTGTTAGGCAACTTATAGACCCCACCTGATTTAAAGGGCACACAAACCGGGAATTAAGAACATTTTGGTGCCAGCTTAAAAAATAGTGTTATATACCAATTAGAAAAAGATGATGAAAGCTGAACTCACCGTTCTTTAAAATCAGTATTCCTTTATTTCATATATTGAATAAAAAGTCAGTGGAAAGCAGGGAGTGCAGAGAGGAGAGACGGACTACAGCCGTTTCGCCAAGTTGTGTACCCGCTACCTACTGTACATAATTCCCTCATTGAAGTTCTCAGCATCTGGTCCTGGCCAACCAAAGTTATCGGTAACATGTGGACTGCAAGGGTGTAGCACCCCCATAGCACAAGTCTATACACCCAGTCAGTACCCCCACCTTCATGTAATGTGCCGGGGCATAAGAGATGAGTACCTCACCCACGGCTACCGCCCCACCCCATGTTACATAGGCAGTGGCACCATTAGAGGATGGGACTTGATTGCACATGAGTGCTGGTAGGTATGTTCAACGTCATCAGTGCCACTGACGTCCCAATGCAGAATTTTAAAGGCTTGTTCGGTTGTTATGTGAAACAAGCCTAGAACTGACACTTTTCCACACAAATTTTTCACCCAACTGTGGGAGAAAGATGTCGTATTAATGGGCATGTGGCCAATCAGCTGAATGTGGAAATAAAGGACAGTTTTCTGGACTTAAACAGAATCTGCAGCAAGAAGCTGAAATCTCTAATCACATCCCAGGGGAAGGAAGTAAATTAACATTGGTGACACTTAGTAACCTGCAAACTACTCTCATTGATTATTTTAATTTTTTTCCTGACACACTGTTTAGCAAGAGTTTCTATGCAGTTTCTCTGCCTCTCAGTCTTGTCAATGTCGGCACAAAAACTTCCTGAGATCCGTGGCATCAGTGCAGGGTTTGAGGATTGGGCATAAGATAGGTATTATTATGTCTGCTGTATTTGCCCTTCTGAGGTCATGCATTAGATATAAGACACTTCTCTTTTCTTGAATAAAAAGTTCCTCTAATTCTGTATTATCCTCCAGAGCTACACTCACTATTCTACTGGTGCAGTCATTGTGTACACACATTACATTACTTATCCTGTACTGATCCTGAGTTACAGCCTGTATTATATTCCAGAGCTGCACTCACTATTCTACTGGTGCAGTCATTGTGTACACACATTACATTACTTATCTTGTACTGATCCTGAGTTACATCCTGTATTATATTCCAGAGCTGCACTCACTATTCTGCTGGTGGAGTCACTGTGTACATACATTACTTATCCTGTACTGATCCTGAGTTACATCCTGTATTATACTCCAGAGCTGCACTCGCTATTCTGCTGGTGGAGTCACTGTGTACATACATTACATTACTTATCCTGTACTGATCCTGAGTTACATCCTGTATTATACTCCAGAGCTGCACTCACTATTCTACTGGTGCAGTCATTGTGTACACACATTACATTACTTATCCTGTACTGATCCTGAGTTACATCCTGTAGATCTTTTATTATAAAAATGAAAAACATAACAATAATAATAGCAGAAACATAACAAAATTAATAACCAGAAAATAAACAATGTAATGAACTGGTCCAGCCGCTCCCTCTCCCCTCACACACATATTATACATATATACACAATAATAAGAACTTACACTACAGACTTCTGGTCCGGTTACCAAAGAAAATATTAACCACAAACAATAAATAAAATAAACATAAACAAAGTAAACAATAGCTGACAAATATATACAAACTTTTTTTTATTTTTTTAATTAATATAAAATAAATACTAACTATACAAATATATACAAGACTAAACAAAACACCCCACACTCAAGCCCACCAGTCCCTCCCCGGCACTGACCTGAGAGCTGGTCCTGCGTCTCATGCCTATATCCAATGTCCATAGGCCAGATCAGGCAGTGCCAGTTTTTCACCCAAATAACCAGTGTCCCTCAAGATGAACCCACCTCCCCCCTTTTCCCACCACCCAACCTAACACCTACACCCAAACCCATATATACAATATATACAGAAACAAACAATACAATAACAAACAATACAATAATCACAACTGACAAAAGTCCAAGTTCGGCGCCTGCAGCCATACATCACTGTCTACTGATCAAAAACAAAAATCTATGGTGTCAGCAGCAGCCCACCACCAGGAGAGGAGATGACCAGACTAGGGCACACTAAAAGAAAAGCCCCTCCAGAGGAGAGCGGCCCTTCGTGTACCCAGTCTCTCATGCTCCAGAGAGCGTACCTTCACCAGGTCACCGAGTATGGTCCTAAACACATCGTCCACTCGGAGGATTTTCCGTTGCGTCGATACTAAGCACCGTGCGTTCCACGTGTGATACCTAACCACTGTGCTAACTAGAAATAAGGTGCAGCGGTCCCGACCACCCAGGTCCCCGAATGCTCCATAGGCCCATTCCGCATAAGAGAGACCGGCCAGCCGCGGCCAGCCAATGGAGGCGCCCACCCTGTTGTACACCTCTGTGTTAAAGGGACAATGAAGCAGGAAGTGGTCCATGCTTTCAAGTATGGTACCACAATGCTCCCGAGGACAGTTCCTGTCCTCAGAGCTCCTACACTTCAGATTGTCCCTCACACACAGTTTCCCATGGAAGCAGCGCCAAGCCAAGTCCCAAAACTTCGAGGGGATCCTGATAGAATTCAAAAGATGCAGACCCACCTCAAGATCCCGACTTTGGCAATCCCTGAGCGACAGAGGCCTCTGAAAATGGGTCAACAGAACCCTTTTGTCAAGGAGCTTCCTTGGCAGATTCCTGACCTCCCACATTCTCAGACCCCACCGGCGAATTACCTTCAGAACCACGGTAGCGTAAGCCGGGAGATGTCCATGCGGTGTGCGTAGATCCTTCACTTGCCCTCCTGTCTCCCATTTCTGGAAGAAAGGCTGAAACCATCCCCTACAGGAGAATACCCACGGAGGAGCCCTCTCTTTCCAGAGGTTTGCAATATTGATCTTAATGAAGGTATTCACAAGGAATACCACAAGGTTGACCATACCCAACCCTCCTAGTCTCCTCGTACGGTAAGTAACCTCCCTCTTGACCAGGTTCAGTCTATTCCCCCATAACAGTTGGAAGAACAAACTGTAGACCCGAGTCCAGAGAGGCTCCGGCAAGATGCACACACTGCCCAGATAGATCAGCAAAGGGAGCAGGTAAGTTTTGATCAGGTTTATCCTTTCCCTTAGGGTAAAAGACCAACCCTTCCATTGGTTCACCTTCTGAGTGGCGATCTCTAGCCTGCTGTCCCAATTTTGTTTGGGGTAATCCCCCTGGCCAAATTTGATGCCAAGAACTTTTGCAGAGACTTTGGGTCCTGGAAGGGTGTCCGGGAGATCAAAACCAGGATCTGCTCCTCCCAACCAGAGACTCTCACACTTATCCCGGTTGATCTTGGACCCGGATGCCTCCGAGTAGCGATTTACCTCTGACATCAGCCATTCTGCCTCCCCATCAGAGGAAACAAAAACGGTGACGTCATCGGCATACGCCACCACTCTCAGAGTGGCTTCCGGTGCTGCCTGGTCCTTCCCGATCCCAGCCAACGGTCCACGCTCCACCCTCCTAAGAAGTGGGTCAATCGCAAACACGTACAGCAGCGGGCTCAAGGGACAACCCTGGCGAACACCACACCCAACCTCAAAAGAGCTGCCAATCCAACCGTTCACAAGCGGGAAACTCTCTGCCCCAGTGTACAAGGTCTTAAGCCAATCAGCAAACCCCCCCGGCAGGCCACACCTCAGAAGGACAGACCAGAGGTACTCATGATTAACCCGGTCAAACGCTTTTGCCTGGTCCAATGACAGCATGTACCCCTTCCAGTGGCCAGCCCTACCCTGCTCCACTGCCTCTCGGACATAGAGCACAGCACTAATTGTACCGCGGCCTGGGACAGAGCAATGCTGGGCCCCCGAAAGGAGTTGGGGCACAAATTTCACCAGCCGATTAAACAGCACCTTTGCCAAAACCTTCCTGTCTGCATTGAGAAGCGCTATGGGACGCCAATTCTCAATGCAAGATGAGTCCTTACCCTTTGACAAGATGATCAGGGCAGACCTCCTCATTGATTTTGGCAGAGTGCCCGAGGAAAGACACTCTTTGAATACCTCAGTCAAGAGGGGAACCAAGGTGTCCTTAAAGGTCTTATAGAATTCAGATGTTAAGCCATCTGGACCAGGAGATTTCTTTAGGGCAAGCCCTTCAATCGCCAACTTAACTTCCTCTTCCCTGATCATCTCTGTCAAAACGCCAAGAGAGGGGTCTACCCCTGGTTCGCGGACGGATTCTGCCAGAAAAGCCGACATCTCATCCCAATCCAGATCCCTCTTCCCCAAGAGCTGCGAGTAGAAGGATCTGACGACCTCCAGGATCCCTGATCTGGATCTTTTCAGGGACCCCGCAGTGTCCACCAGTCCTGTAACAACTTTACTATTCACTGACATCTTGCAGTTTCTGTAAGGGTCGGGCAAGCGGTACTTCCCATAATCCCTCTCAAAAACCAAAGATGCGTGTCTATCATGCTGACACCTCATTAGCAAAGATTTCACTCTGGAGATCTCCTCACGGCTACCTCCAGTTAAGACAAGATGCTCGAGTTTCCTCCTCAGTCCCTGATACAGGCGGTACCTGTCCAGGCTCCTGAGGCTCGAGAGCTGGCGGAAGAATCTCGCCACCCTTTTCTTAAACATCTCCCACCACTCTGACTTCCTACTACAAAGATCCAGTAAGGGTACCTGGCTCTGAAGAAAATCCTCAAAGGACTGTCTTATCTCTGCTTCTTCCAAGAGAGACGAATTGAGCCTCCAAAAGCCTCTTCCCATCCGGGGGGGTCTCTGTAACATTCAGGGAAAACAAAATCATACAGTGATCGGAGAACTCCACCTCAACAACAGATACTGCTGAAGAGACAGCTTCCTCCTTTAAATAAAACCTGTCTATCCTGGACCTACAGTTACCTCTATGATAGGTGAACCCCTGGTGGCCTGGGGTGTGCCGGATGTGGACATCCACCAGGCGAGCCTCACTAGCTATACTATTAAGGGCGACGCTATCATAAGTCAGCTTGTCTCTGGAACCTCCTCTATCCCGCGGCCTCGTGACAGTGTAGAAGTCCCCTCCAAAGACGACCTGCCGACTCGTAAAAAGGTAGGGCTTGATCCTCATAAAGAGACACTTCTTGTCCCACTTAGATTGGGGACCATAGATGTTAATGAGCCGAAGCTCCTGTCCCTTCATGAGGACATCTAATATCAGGCACCTCCCCATTTCTAACTCAATAACCCGTCGGCATTCTACCGGTGCTGTAAAAAGGACCGCCACTCCGCTATACGGCTCGGCCGCAAGAGACCAATAGGAGGGCTCGAGTCTCCACTCCCTCTTAGCGATAAACACCTCTGCCATATTTGGCAGCCTGGTCTCTTGCAAAAAGAAAATGTCAGCTTCAACCCGGCTGAGAAAATCAAAGGCCGCAAATCTAGCCATATTTGACTTAATGCTGGCGACATTAATGGACACCAGCGTCAACGGAGCGGGTACCGACTCAGAGGAGGAATCCTTCCCCCTCTTTAATGACACAGAGGTGTCCATTCCCACATTTTTCCTTCCTTTTTCGTCCTCGTCTCCGGACTCTGGGCCAGTCCCTCCCCCCAAGGACCTTGCATCCCCAGGAGAAGGAGACTCGGCGCCCCCTGTAAGCTCCACCGAAGCCAGAACCTCACCCTCAGCCTCCTCTTCTGAGGAAGAGATGTTATCAAGGGCTTGGAAGCGGTTAGAAAGACCAGCCAGAGGGGAGTCAGTTTTACCTTCCTTAGGTACCTTGGTCAGAGCGGGAGAAGATGTTTTATCTCCCTTCTTTCTCTTCTTTTTGGTGCCGAGCTTACGCTTGTTCTCTAGCCACCGCTTATTATCCTCATCCATACTTTCATAATGGGAGGATTCTGAGGCAGAGGCAGTTTCCTCCCTGTGGATCCTCCTGACCTCCTCATCCAACTCATCATCCCTCGGGGCCTCAGCAGCAACACTGGCATCCAGCACAGGGGCCACCCCAGTATCCTGTGGCTCGCCCCGCTCCCTCTCCTGTCTGCGCTTGTCTAGACGCCTCAGCTGGGCAGGCGTCTTTTTATTGCTTTTCTTCCCTGGCCCCTCAGCTCCCCCACCCCTGCTAGTCCCCTCCCCAGCAGAATCGGCCTCACGGCTTTCTCCCACCGGGGTCTCGACTGCCTTAGCGAAAGAGCGAGGACAACGGCTGAATGGGTGACTTAACTCACCACACAGGTGGCACCTAATCTCCACACAAGAGGCAGCAAGATGGCCGACACCCCGACACAACGCACATTTCTGCACAGTGCAGTTTTCACTGAAGTGTGTGGGGTCGCCGCACCTGTGACAGAGCTTCGGTTGCCCCTGGTAGAAGACCAGGATACGATCCCTACCCAGGAAGGCAGATGATGGAATGTGGGCAACCGTACCACCTGAACGCTTAAGTTTTACCATAAACGTCCAGGCCCCTGACCAGATACCAAACTCGTTGCGGTTTTTCTTTAGCATCTCCACCACCTCTCCATACCGACCAAGCCATGTCATGCTGTCATAACAAGAAAGCGACTCATTACGAGTCATCACGGTCACTTTCTTGATCTGGTTTTGGCGAGACACTGCCTGAACGGCAAAGTCTCGCCAGCCGGGCTCATTTTTTGCCAACTCATAATTCGTCCAGAAGAGCTCAAGCCCCTCCGGCCGAACAAAGCTGACATCAAACTCAGGCATGGAATAGGGATGTATCAAGGCATAGATGTCAATCGCCTTGAAGCCCATCCTCAGCAGGATCTCCACAACTTTAGACCTTGGAGGACATGCATCACTGCCCCTCCACCGAAGACGGACCACATTCCTACGCACACTGCCTGGCCCGGCTGTTGGGAGGGACCACACTGTATCCCCCTCTTTTTGCTCTCGGAAGGCCCCGAGGCCATGCCTCTCTATCCAGAAGGATAGATCAACCACTCGACCCTCTACCATTAGTGATCTCTCCCCCTTCTTTAGAGCCTCCAGAAGGCGCCGTTGCAACATGCCGTCCCCAAAGCCCGGAGACGAGGAGGATGCCCTATTTGCCTCGGAGGTGACACTGGCATAACTCTGGACAGGCATTGCCACCCCCAGGGGGGCAACCGGACCAGTGACTACATCAGCCCCAACAGCATCACTATTACCCACCTCCATCTCACCCTCCACCAAACCAGCAACAACACTACTAGACAATGAATTGGCCTCATTCACACCCACCACCACATTCATTCCTGCTGGACCAGTGACAATGGTGGATGACCTTTTGACCTCCGCATCAGGCACAAGGGGCTCAGTCACCTCCATAGAACTGGAGGCTACTTCACCCCTGGTCTTGTGTGTGCCCTCCACATCATCAGTCAGTAATTTCCGCTGTTTTGAATTTGTAGTGATGCGCCGCTGATCTTTAGCCGCTGTGAGGCGCTGCTGATCTTTAGCATCAGGATCTTCCTGACCAGCGGCGCCAGCACAGAATAGCACTTTGGTGGGAGGACTGGAACGCTCAGCCCTGACAGCCCCCTCACACTGCCGCCGCTCCTCAACTAAGTGATCAGCGGCAACAGCATTCAGAGGCGCCGAGGCTACCGGAGCTGCCCCCGACCCCGGGCCGCTCCCCTCTCCCACTGAGGAGCGCACCACAGCATCGTGGCCTGACGATCGTCACCAAGATGGAAGTTTTGGAGGCACACTGGGGACTCCAGGAGCTTTATCTCGGCCATTAGCGCCCCTCCCTGGCCTCTGCTGTCACTGTCCTCCCCAGAGTCGGCAGAACTGCGACCGGATGCCATTGCCGCCTGTCCTGCAGGGAGCTCGCTGCACGTGGCCTGCGGGTGACTTTGCAGGCTGCCAGGTGGGGCTTGCTGCTGGTCATCATCACTCTCATCATCCACCTGGCTCTCAGGCTGAAGCCCCATCTGCCTTTGCTCTCTGTTATCAGCCATTTCTCTGAAGCTGTCTTCATTAATCAGTTTTTCCTTAAAAGGACCACTCTGCTCCCTGATGTCAGCTTTCCTAAGTTCCAGCAGATGAATTTCACCGGTGAGTCTTTTTTCCTCTGCCTGGAGTTTAGCCTTCCTCTGTTTGGAGGCCCCCGCAGCTTTTGCGCTTGTGCAGCGCAGCTCCTCCCGAAGTCTCCTGACCAGCTTACTTGCATCTTCATACTCACGGAGGTGGATCATGACCCGGGAGGCATAGGTGGACACAGACTCCCGGGGTCCCTGCAGCGCCCAACCCCCCTCAATGAGGTCGGCCTCACCTCCATGAGCACTCAGCTTTCCTCCGGAAGGAGCGCCATCATGCACGCCGCTGTCAGGCTTTATCTCCATGCTGGAAGCCTTGCGGCTTCTGGGAGTCTCCACAGTCCCGGGGGGAGTAGGAGCCACATTGCTGTGACTCCTGGTGGAGCATCTCACCCCCGAGTCCTCCGATGTGCAGGCCGGTTGTTGGTTTCTGCTGCCCCCCGCCGGCCTGGTTCGGGAAGCAGAAGCCTGGGACTTGGCTCCATCACTCATTCCCAGAAACCCGCTCCCTCCCTGGGTAGGAGAGAGAGCAGGTCCCCAGGTGGAGAGGTGTTGGTTCTCAGAGAGATCAGGAGCACACAGCAGGATCTGCAGCCACCACACCCATAATCAGCACACTGAGCAGCAGCTGATCAGAGCTGCACACACTAGTCTGCTGGTGCAGTCACTGTGTACATAGATTACTTATCCTGTACTGATCCTGAGTTACATCCTGTATTATACTCCAGAGCTGCACTCTCTGTTCTGCTGGTGGAGTCACTGTGTACATACATTACATTACTTATCCTGTACTGATCCTGAGTTACATCCTGTATTAAACTCCGGAGCTGCACTCACTATTCTGCTGATGGAGTCACTGTGTACATACATTACTTATCCTGTACTGATCCTGAGTTACATCCTGTATTATACTCTAGGGCTGCACTCTCTATTCTTCTGGTGGAGTCACTGTGTACATACATTACATTACTTATCCTGTACTGATCCTGAGTTACATCCTGTATTATACTCTAGAGCTGCACTCTCTATTCTGCTGGTGCAGTCACTGTGTACATACATTACATTACTTATCCTGTACTGATCCTGAGTTACATCCTGTATTATACTCCAGAGCTGCACTCACTATTCTGCTGGAGGAGTCACTGTGTATAAACATTACATTACTTATCCTGCACTTATCCTGAGTTACATCCTGTATTATACTCCAGAGCTGCACTCACTATTCTGCTGTGTACATTACATAACATTTAAAACAGAATTTAACACACAGACATCTTTCGCTGATTTTTCAGCACCCTCGTCATTTTTCTCTATCTCTACATAAACACCATAATATAATTCCCACATCTTAATACCGTATGCAGTAATACTACAGTCTATTGTGGCCAATAGTGCTCCCACCCCTTATACCTCTATATAGTGCTAGTGTCCAACATTTGTGCCTTAAAGGGGTTTTCCACTACAATGATCCATGGGATGGGTCATTAACATCAGATCAGTGGGGGTCCAAAATCACACCCTGAACACTTTCACCACATGCAGCAGAGTGAAACACGACAATAAAGAAGTGACATCATCACGCAGATCATTGTGCAAAAATAAAGAAAGTGCTCAGTGACCTCCCGAGCCCCATCGCTGATCGCTCCCATCACACGCGACCTTCTCTATCAACGGGAAATTAAACTGCGTCTTATCTGTTGTTTCAGAACTTCATGCTCCCTTCTCCCCCTGATTATCGGAAAAGATTTACTGGAATCGGCCTGTCTGAATGATGGAGCTGAGGAAGCTTTTAACAGGCACCTCGATCACAGTAATGCCACGAATATGGAGGAAAAGCTCCGTCTGCTTCTTTTTATTACGTCAAATACAGACAGACTATTAGTTTGAAAAGCTTTCTGTAAAACCCCAATGATGGATCGCAATCATAAATGCAACACTCAGGATAGATTTTTGTTGAATTCCTGATTCTGGAGATGATAATTACTTGTAAATAGCAGGAAGTTGATCAACTTTCTGGTGCGGATCAGGAAATTCTGAAACATTAACATGAATCCTGAGGACAGCAGACAGACAGGTATTAATAAATGATGGTGAAAGCGAGACCGCCACTAGAATAAAGAAAACATACAACTGCAATGTTCAGCATTAGCCAAGCTGCTACTTTTCTGTACAGCACATATGATAAGTTTTAACACCTCCACTCCTATCCAACTTTTTCATTTTATATTGTGTAAAAAATATGGCTAACAGCAGATATATATATATATATATATATATATATATATATATATATATATATATATATATATAAATTCATATTGGGGAGGGTGATGGCAGTCTTTAAAGGGAATCTGTCAGCAGGTTTTTGCCACCTAATCTGAGGGTAGCATAACGTAGAAACAGAGACCCTGATTCCAGTGATGTGTCACTTACTGGGCTGCTTGCTGTGATTTTGATAAAAATCACTGTTTTATCAGCAGGAGATTATCACTAGAGGTTTAGTAAACCTTCTGCCATGTAGTCCTCCATATTCATGAGCTCTGTATAACCCCAACCCGACCACTAATTGTCAGCTTTCTGTGTACACTGTGCATAGGCAGAAAGCTGTCAATCAGAGGTGTGGGCGAGGTTATACAGAGCTCAGCATTCAGAGAACTGTTAGATCTTCAGCCGATATTTAGTCATTTTCATGCCTCCTGTGTGGGTTTGCTTAAGGGCGGTTTCATGCGTCCGGATATTTCCGGTACCAGAAAAACCGATACCGGAGATATCCGTGTCTCGTGTGTCCGTGTCTGTCACACGTGTGGCAGCCGTATACCAACCCGTGTGCCATATCAGGATCACACGGACCAGCGCCTGGGAATCAGCGCTACAGTTAGCGCTGTTCCCAAGCGCTGGGTGCGGAACACTGTGATCAGCACCAGCAGGGACAATGATGAGGGCAGTGGTAGTCTGACCAGCAGTGTCCCCACCTGTAAAAATAAGTATGAAATAATAAAATCCATATACTCACCTCCCCTAGGTGTCCCCCGCTGTAATCCATGTGACCACTGCTGCAGAGGAGCTGGGGAGAATGAGCCACTCCGGAGCTGGGGCTCGGGAGCGGTGTCCTGTAACTCACTGGGCGCAGCTCCGGAGCCGCTCATTCTCCCCAGCTCCACTGTAGCAGTGGTCGCATGGATTACAGCAGGGGACACCTAGGAAGGGTGAGTATATGGATTTTATTATTTTATTCTTATTTTTCCTGGTGGAGAGCAGATTAACGCTACCCTCATCATTATCCCTGCTGGTGCTGATCACAGCGCCGGCAGGGAACCTTGATAAGGGCAGCGTTCAACTCCCGGCGCTTGGGAACAGCGCTACCTGTAGCGCTGATTCCCAGGTGCCTGTCCGTGTCACACTGATCACACATGGAGGTCATCCATGTGTGTTCAGCGTGAGGCACTGTAGGAACTCTGCTCAGAGGCAGGCCTAGAGAAAAGGCCGGAGCCTGAGAGGAGAAGGAGAAGTGGGCCTGGAGGAGAGGCCAAAGGAAGGAGGAGAAGAAGGAACAGGAAAGAAGGAGAAGAGAGAGAGAAACAGAGGGGCTCAGGAACAAGAAGGTGGAAGGGACCCTAAGAACCCACGAGAATACCGGGTGAAGGGTCAGGCAGATTAAGGGTACCGGATCCCAAGTTGGTGGAGGAGAAACTACCCTCAGCCAAAGACCGGAGGTCGTGATCATTTATTGATGCGACACCTCATCAAACCTGCTAGGAAGGCACCATATAGGACAGCGGGAAACGGGGCCCACGTTTACCCGCGCAGATCCGTGGTAGCTGGACAAAAGTGGGTCACTGGTGAGGCAGGCCAGAGAAAGGATAGAAGGGAGTCCTGTGCCCTACTCCGGAATTGCCTGGGGGTTGACCGAGCCCCTCACCTGGTGGATGCAGCACGGCTCGGGCGGTCATTGCCTGTACAGAAGTGACCCGGAGCATATGAACTGTGAGTAAAAGGCATTGGACTGCAGTACGTTGTTTGTGTGTTCCTTGCTCCTCCAGCACTAACGGTACCGGGACTCTCCTCACCATCACCCCCACCATTCACTGCACTGCCCTGGGGCTACACTCTTCCCGTGGGGAGTTATACAATCTCAGCTGCACACACCATCAGCCTCAGGGGATTACCTTGCAGCGGCGGTTCATAATAACCGCAATCCACGGGTGGCGTAGTCGGACACCACTTAGAACTGATAAAGGACTGCCACTGGTCTGACCACCCTGAGCCACGGACCGGGTTGCCACTACTACCCCCATCGTCTCCCTATTGCCCGGCTCTGAGTGCCCCACGGCTCAGGGGGCGAGTCATATCCGCAAATAAAAAGGACTTGTCTCTGTTTGGAGCACACAGACACACGGTCCGTGAAAACACACTGAGATTTGCCCAGCCCCATAGATTTGGGTCTGCCTGTGTCAGTGTCTCTGGTACGCGTGGAAACTGTCACCACACGTACTGGAAACAGGGACGTGTGAAAGAGCCCTAAAAGAGTAATTCTATTTATGCTGTTTTTGTGACAGAACTACAAGTACAAAACTCTATCCCAGTGCTCTACATGATGCAATTTCTTGAAAGCATTTTTTCAAATAACAAATGTGGAATGCGTTTAAAAAAGTTTAATAAAAAATGTCCTTGCTTATAGACTGTTAAAAAGAAACGTATATTAAAGAGAGACACAAGGAAGAATAAATGAGTAGATGCATAAAATAAGAAGTTTCAATGATTTCTATTCACTGTATGGTAAATTATTACAGGGTGACTGACCAAATCTTCTTATGTTGGATGCAACAATATTATGGAAGACCATTAAGTGAGTAGAGGTGAGAGAATAAATTTGAGTGGAATTGAATTCTATTCAAATTTTACAAAAATCCACATTCGCCATAATGCAGATTTTTTCTAATTTTCTTCTGCTCAGACTCCACAAATGGCCATCAAAAAGATTTAAAAAAAACTCTTATATTCACCTTACCACTCACCTCTCCGGCTCCTCAGGTTTTCACCATCACTCGTACAGTCTTCATTGCATCTTCTGATCCCCGCTGCTAGCACTGAAATTCCCTCTCACACTGAGCTGGAACTTCTGGCTGTGTTGTCGTCCAAGACGGTTCTGCGCATGTGCAAGGTCACGGCGCGAGTCACGCCATCGTAACATTTCTTGCGTTTGTGCGGAACCCTCTGGGGCCTCATCAGAGCTGGAAGTCTCAGCTCAGCGTGAGAGGCCATGGTTTTTCAGTGCAAGCCCTGTAGATCACAAGATGCGACAATGACCGGACAGGTCACTGTGAGGAGTGGAGAGGTGAGCGGTAAGGTGAGTATAAGGGTTTAATTTTTTACATATTATGTTCATTATAGTCTGGGGTCTGGAGAGACCCAGAGCCTAATAAGGGACATTACATTTGCAGAAAATAACTGTTCTGTGAATCAACTTTCCCTGGAAAATACACATGAAGAGGTCAATTAGAATTTTGCCTGATCTGCTCATTTCTAGGTGTGAACAAAGACATGTCAGACTCAGCACATGACCAAAAATTCCCAAAACTGTTCGATGGGGATAAAAACATCCAAATTTATTCTAAAGATTTGAATTCCATCATCCAGCTGCAGGAAGTATAATAACCAACGCTTCTAAAATGCAACAAGCGACTAAATCGACAAAGAACACCTGTTGCAATCGAAACACGTTAGTTTTCATATTTCATGTAATTTTCTGTCTGGATGATAGAATTTGAATCATTACTTTACAATTATTTACAGTACTGGTCAAACACTGCTGAAAGCTAGTCATCTGAAGGAAACAAACTGGACACAGCAAAGAAATGCATAAAAATCCTAAGGAGAACAGCACAAATGATGGAGTCAATGCAGAAGTAAATCCAACAAAGGATCAGAAACAGTGTGACAATTCACAAGGGACAATAGACTGGCTCAAGTTACAATACTCGATCACTTTCCTTGATCAATTATTTCCCAACCAGTCTACATTTTTCTCATTTCAAGAAATTCAGGAGCTATATCATATACCGTAGCTAATTCTGGATTAGGTATTAAAACTCTGCCACAGCTTCTGAAGTGTCACCATAAGGTGTAAGTCTTCTGCTGCGGGCTCTGGGTGGTTGGCGGGCTGTGCACTCCTGTGTACCCATCTTGAGTATATGTGGATTGATCCCTTTTTTAAGAGGGCCACAGCAGAGAATAGACCACTAATCTTGACTCACAGTTGGCACAGTTGGCCTATCAATATCTACAAACAGAAGAGAGTCCCACCAATGAGACCTTTCAGATTAGATTATAGGAGTTGTCCATCTTTGTGGATACATTTTTTTTACTTAAATGGATGTGTTTTTAGCTAGAAAATAATTTTTATATTTAACTTTCATTACAAATTTTGCGCCGTTTATAGTCTGTCTATTGCTTGATGCAGAATGGGTTATCTGAGAATCCTCCAGTGAGATAATTCTCTTCCAAAAGGAGAGTTTATAACTTTTATCAGTCTTTTTTTAAGCTCTTCTCAGCTGATTTATGACTACAGACCACGTCAAAGTTGAATGTGCTGGGAAATAAAGAGCCTGTGAAAGCCAAATGGTGCAAAAAAATTATGAAACCCAATTGCAATTTTTTTTAGCCCAAAATACATGTACTTAAGTTAGAAAAAAAAGTTGAGTGACCTTTCAAAAGTTTCTTAATTTCTTAACATTTTATCTCTTAAATGTTGCCACTTCAGATGAACTGGGGTTCTTTGGGCCGACCAGAGGAAATGATTTGGAGATCCTGTGTAGAGCATATGCTGGTCCTTTTTTAATAGCATAGTAATTATCGTTGCTATAAATGTACACACAGGATATATTGTCAAGTGATCGAATGGGTCACTTCTTTTCATTCATCCTATAAGAAATAGACCCAAAGTTGCAACTGATTGGCTCCAAACTGCGTGTGTCCGGAGCGTAAGTGCGAACGAAAGTAAGTGTGTGACTTGTTTTTCAGTGAAGAGGTATTGGGAATCCTGCAGAAAATACCTGTGTGAATTGCGGTGAGTGCTGCATTGTGACCTGCTGAGTGCTTTTCTACCTGTTTAGATTTATTGGGCTTTTTAAAACCTATTTTCTCACTACAGTTTTAGTTTCTTAGTTTACTACCTGTGTATTTAAGGGTTAACTACATTGCACTAAAATCCTGAGGTGTAGCTTTACTCACAAGGGGTTAATTAAGGGGAAGGGGTCATAATTAAGGGTTTATAAGGGGCAGCTGGTTGGGCATCCAGTCCTTTGGAAGTGCATTGAGGTGAAGGGTGCATTGCTGGAAAAGGAAAAAAAAACAAAACAAAAAAAAACTCTTTAAATCTCTTAGTTTGCGAGTGTGAATGAGCTGCTTGTGTCCGGAGCGTAAGTGCGAACGAAAGTAAGTGTGTGACTTGTTTTTCAGTGACTTTGTATTCAGGGAGTTTGAAAGGGAGGACTTTGGACTGAATTGCTGACTGTATTTCATTAATTCTTTACTTTACTTTTTACTTAACATTCTGTATATTGCAATCCCTATTAGGAAATGAGCTCCATTATTGACAATGCTATCCAGTGTACATCTTGCCACATGTATGTATTCCTTGAACAGCCGGTCGAGGTTGCTTACTGCTGCGCGAGATGTGTGCACATTGTGCGTTTGGAAGCCCAGGTACTGGATCTAAATGAGCAGCTGGCAACACTGAGATCCATTGACAACATGGAAAGGAGTCAGCAGCTCACTGGGGTAGATGTGGGGGAGGGTGGTAGTCGGGAGCTGCAGGACAGTGAGGTCGCTAGTTGGGTGACAGTTAGAAGGGGTGGTAGAGGGAAGAGTGCCAGGGAGGCTAGTCCTGATCTGGCACACCCCAATAAGTTTGCAAAGTTGGCAGATGAGGGGAGTGACGGTACAGGGGTAGCACTACTGCAGCAAGGCATGTCCCCTGAAAGCCGGAGGAGTGTCAGCTCCAGTAAAGAGGGAAATAGGAGAGTAGGGCAGGTCAGGCAGGTGCTGGTAGTGGGGGACTCAATTATTAGGGGAACAGATAGGGCAATCTGTCACAAAGACAGGGATCGTCGAACAGTGTGCTGCCTACCTGGCGCTCGAGTCCGGCACATCGCTGATCGGGTTGACAGATTACTGGGAGGGGCTGGTGAGGACCCTGCAGTCATGGTGCACATTGGCACAAATGACAAAGTTAGAGGTAGGTGGAAGGTCCTTAAAGATGATTTCAGGGAATTAGGCTGCAAGCTGAAAGCAAGGACCTCCAAGGTGGTATTCTCTGAAATACTACCGATACCACGTGCCACGCCAGAGAGGCAACGGGAGATTAGGGAGATAAATAAGTGGCTCAAGAACTGGTGTAGGAAGGAGGGATTTGGGTTCCTGGAGAACTGGGCCGACTTCTCAGTTGGCTACAGACTCTACGCTAGGGACCGGCTGCACCTTAATGGGGAGGGTGCAGCTGTGCTGGGGGAGAAAATGGCTAGAAGGTTGGAGGAGTGTTTAAACTAGGGATTGGGGGGGAGGGTATTCATTTTATAGGTGGGGAAGATAGTGCAAATAGTGACCTGGGCACAAATAAAGAAATTGGGGGTGGGGTTAGAACAGTCAATAAAGTAAGAAGGAAAAGAGGTACAGAGAGATATATAAAATGCATGTACACTAATGCTAGTAGCCTCACCAACAAAATGGAGGAAATAGAATTAATTTTGTTGGAAAATAATTATGACATGGTAGGGATATCTGAGACGTGGCTGGATGAGAGCCATGACTGGGCAGTTAATTTACAGGGCTATAGTCTGTTCAAAAATGACCGTACAAACAAGCGAGGGGGGGGGGGGGTGTTTATATGTAAAATCATCCTTAAAACCTGTCTTGCGGGAGGATATATGTGAATCTAATGAAAATGTAGAGTCCCTGTGGGTAGAGATTAGGGGAGGGGGAAAAAATAATAAATTACTGATAGGGGTTTGTTATAAGTCTCCAAAAATAATGAAAGTAGCGGAGAATATCCTCGTAAAGCAAATAGATGAAGCAGCGACTCAAGGAGAAGTCATTATTATGGGAGACTTCAACTACCCTGAAATACATTGGGGGACAGAAACATGTAGTTCAAGCAAAGGAAATAGGTTTTTGACTACTATGAGAGACAATTACCTTTCACAACTGGTTCAGGACCCAACAAGAAGGGGGGCACTGCTAGACCTAATATTAACCAATAGGCCAGACCGCATATCAAATATACGAGTTGGGGGTCACTTGGGTAATAGTGATCACAAAATAATAAGCTTTCATGTAACCTTTAATAAGATGTGTAGTAGAGGGGTTACAAGGACACTAATCTTCAGGAAGCCAAATTTCCAACGGTTAAGAGATAATCTTAGTGCAATAAACTGGGACAATATCCTGAGACATAAAGCTACACAAAGCAAATGGGAGACATTTATTAACATCCTGAATAGGACCTGTGCACAATATATACCCCTTGGGAATAAACATGCTAGAAATAGGAGGAAACCACTATCACTAAATAGAGATGTAAGGGGCGCAATAAGTGACAAAAAGAAAGCATTTAGAGAACTAAAGCAAGTAGGTAGTGATGAGGCATTAAATAAATATAGAAAATTAAATAAATTATGTAAAAAACAAATCAAGGCAGCAAAGATTGAGGCAGAGAGAATCATTGCCAGAGAAAGTAAAAATAACCACAAAATATTCTTTAACTACATAAATAGTAAAAAACTAAAAAATGATAGTGTTGGCTCCCTTAAAAATAGTCTGGGTGAAATGGTGGATGAGGATGAGGAAAAAGCCAATATGCTAAATGATTTTTTTTCAACCGTATTTAAACAAGAAAATCGCATGACAGAAAACATGATTAGTGATAACAAAAATTCTCCAGTAAATGTCACTTGCTTAACCCAGCAGGAAGTACGGCGGCGTCTAAAAATCACTAAAGTTGACAAATCCCCGGGCCCGGATGGGATACACCCGCGAGTACTGCAGGAATTAAGTAACGTCATAGATAGACCATTATTTTTAATCTTTAAAGATTCCATAATAACAGGGTCTGTACCACAGGACTGGCGTATAGCAAATGTGGTGCCAGTATTCAAAAAGGGGACAAAAACTGAACTTGGAAATTATAGGCCAGTAAGCTTAACTGCTACTGTGGGTAAAATCATGGAGGGTTTCCTAAAAGATGCTATACTAGAGTATTTGAAGAAGAATAACCTCATGACCCAATATCAACATGGGTTTTCGAGGGACCGTTCCTGTCAAACTAATCTGATCAGTTTTTATGAGGAGGCACGTTCTGGACTGGACCAAGGAAATGCAGTGGATGTTGTGTATATAGACTTTTCAAAAGCTTTTGATACGGTTCCACACAAAAGGTTGATACATAAAATGAGAACAATGGGGATAGGGGAAAATATATGTATGTGGGTTAAGAATTGGCTCAGTGATAGGAAACAAAGGGTGGTTATTAATGGAAAACACTCAGACTGGGTCTCAGTTAACAGTGGGGTACCACAGGGGTCAGTATTGGGCCCCCTTCTTTTTAACATATTTATTAATGACCTTGTAGGGGGCATACAGAGTAATATTTCAATATTTGAAGATGACACTAAACTCTGCAGGGTAATCAATACAGAGGAGGACAATTTTATATTACAGGAGGATCTATGTAAACTAGAAGCTTGGGCTGATAAATGGCAAATGAGCTTTAATGGGGATAAATGTAAGGTAATGCACTTGGGCAGAGGAAATAAAATGTATAATTATATGCTTAATTGTAAAACACTGGGCAAAACTGTAACTGAAAAAGACCTGGGTGTATTGGTGGACGACAAGCTCACGTTTAGTGGCCAGTGTCAGGCTGCTGCTGCAAAGGCAAATAAAATAATGGGATGCATTAAAAGAGGCATAGATGCTCATGAGGAGAACATAATTTTACCTCTATACAAGTCATTAGTGCGACCACACTTAGAATACTGTGTACAGTTCTGGTCTCCGGTGTATAGGAAAGACATAGCTGAACTAGAGTGGGTGCAGAGAAGAGCGACCAAGGTTATTAGAGGACTGGGGGGTCTGCAATACCAAGACAGGTTATAACACTTGGGGTTATTTACTGTGGAAAAAAGAAGGCTTATGGGTGATCTTATTACTATGTACAAGTATATGAGGGGACAGTACAAAGACCTTTCTACTGATCTTTTTACTCTGAGGCCTGAGACGGGGACAAGGGGGCATCTTCTACGTCTGGAGGAAAGAGGGTTTAATCATAATCACAGACGGGGATTCTTTACTGTAAGAGCAGTGAGACTATGGAACTCTCTGCCGCATGATGTTGTAATGAGTGATTCACTGTTAAAATTTAAGAAGGGCATGGATGCCTTTCTTGAAAAGTATAATATTACAGGCTATAAATACTAGATTCCTTGATAGGGCGTTGATCCAGGGAACTAGTCTGATTGTCGTATGGAGTCGGGAAGGAATTTTTTTCCCCAATGTGGAGCTTAGTGTTTGCTTCATGGTTTTTTTTTGCCTTCCTCTGGATCAACAACTTAAGCTATGGGTTGAACTAGATGTACTTAGTCTTCCATCAACCTTAAAAACTATGTTACTATGTTACTAACTCACTTTCAAGTGGACTTGTCTTCTTCTGCAGATTTGGGGTACATTATTCTGTCATCTTGTGATCCAAGGAAGGTCTCCATAGAATTATTGTCACTTCAAATGCCTTTTGTGTATTGATGAGTAGATCTTTTGAAATTTGAACTCACTGACTTTGCAGAATTGTACGCAAAAATTAGATATGCCGTGAATAAATTTGAGCGAATGTCAATACTGGAAAGATTGTAATTGCTCAGAAAATACACGTGGGGAGAGGAGAGAGAGAAATGAACTCGCTGACAATAAGAGCTTACACTCTACAGGAGAGAGAGAAGACCCCACCGGCCATAAGAGCTTACACTCTACAGAAGAGAGAGAGGACCCCGCTGTACACAAGAGCTTACACTCTACAGAAGAGAGAGAGGACCCCGCTGTACACAAGAGCTAACACTCTACAGAAGAGAGAGAGGACCCCGTTTACCATAAGAGCTTACATTGTACAGGAGAAAGAGAGAGAGGACCCCAATGACAATAAGAGCTTACACTCTTCAGAAGAGAGGGAAAGTGAGAACCCTGCAGAGCATTTGAGCTTTCACTCTACAGGAGAGAGAGAGGACCCCATGAACCATAAGAGCTTACTTTCTACAGAAGAGAGAGAGGATCTCCCTGATCAGGGCTGACACAAGGGATTTCAGGGCCCCATACTTTCCAAAATGTTCGGGCCCCTTTGAGACTCCGCCCAGGCTCCACCCCAGCTCCACCTCCACCCCGCAAACCTTCCACAGTCCCACTGCCCACTCTTGAAAAGACTCCACTTCTGCACCACGTCCTCACCAATCACACATTAAGAGTTCCCATAGAACCATATCACACCATGACCAGACCACATATTACCACCACATAGTGACCGAATACTACAATACTGATCATTAATAAAAAAAACCACAATACTATTATTATCATAAGAGCCATAATACACAGGAGCTCTGTACATAGTATACAGTGTATAGTGTCAGTGTACAGGTAATACAGTGATCACCAGTGACATTATACACAGGATCTCTGTATATAGTGTCAATGTACAGGTAACACAGTGATCACTGGTGACTTTATACATAGGAGCTGTGTATATAGTATCAGTGTATAGTGTAAATGAATCACACTTCCAGGCTGTGTAAGGGCTATTTGACCAAGGAGAAGAGTGATGGGGTGCTACGCCAGATGACCTGGCCTCCACAGTCACCAGACTTAAACCCAATCGAGATAGTTTGGGGTGAGCTGGACTGCAGGGTGAAGGCAAAAGGGCCAACAAGTGCTAAGCATCTCTGGGAACTCCTTCAAGATTGTTGGAAGACCATTTCCGGTGACTACCTCTTGAAGCTCATCAAGAGAATGCCAAGAGTGTGCAAAGCAGTCATCAAAGCAAAAGGTGGCTACTTTGAAGAACCTAGAATATAAGACATATTTTCAGTTGTTTCACACTTTTTTTGTTAAGTATATAATTCTACATGTGTTAATTCATAGTTTTGATGCCTTCAGTGTGAATGCACAATTTTCATAGTCATGAAAATACAGAAAAATCTTTAAATGAGAAGGTGTGTCCAAACTTTTGGTCTGTACTGTATATCCTCTCATCCTGGCCCCAAATGTCTCCATCCTGCCCTCATGCATGTCCACTCATCCTGGCCCCAAATGTCTCCATCCTGCCCTCATGTATGTCCTCTCATCCTGGCCCCAAATGTCTCCATCCTGCCCCCATATATGTCCTCTCATCCTGGCCCCAAATGTCTGAATTCCACCCACATATATGTCCTCTCATCCTGGCCCCACATGTCTCCTTCCTGCTCCCACATATGCCCTCTCATCCTGGCCCCAAATATCTCCAACATGCCCCCCCATATATGTCCTCTCATCCTGGTCTCAAATGTCTCCATCCTGCCCCCATATATGTCCTTTCATCCTGGCCCCAAATGTCTCCATCCTGCCCCATATATGTCCTCTCATCCTGGGCACAAATGTCTGCATTCCACCCACATATATGTCCTTTCATCCTGGCCCCAACTGTATCAATCCTGACCCCATATATGTCCTCTCATTCTGGCCCCACATGTCTCCATCCTGCCCACATATATGTCCTCTCATCCTAGGCCCAAATGTCTGCATTCCACCCACATATATGTCCTTTCATCCTGGCCCCAACTGTATCAATCCTGACCCCATATATGTCCTCTCATTCTGGCCCCACATGTCTCCATCCTGCCCACATATATGTCCTCTCATCCTGGCCTCAAATGTCTCCATTCCGCCCACATATATGTCCTCTCACCCTGTCCCCAAATGTATCCATCCTGATTTCATATATTTCCTCTCATCCTGCCCCCCACATGTCTCCATCCTGCCCTCATGTATGTTCTTTCATCCTGGCCCCAAATGTCTCCATCCTGCCCCATATATGTCCTCTCATCCTAGGCCCAAATGTCTGCATTCCACCCACATATATGTCCTTTCATCCTGGCCCCAAATGTGTCAATCCTGACCACATATATGTCCTCTCATCCTGGCCCCACATGTCTCCATCCTGCCCACATATATGTCCTCTCATCCTGGCCACAAATGTCTCCATTCCACCTACATATACAGTACAGACCAAAAGTTTGGACACACCTTCTTATTTTTAAGATTTTCCTGTATTTTCATGACTTTGAAAATTGTACATTCACACTGAAGGCATCAAAACTATGAATTAACACATGTGGAATTATATACTTAACAAAAAAGTGTGAAACAACTGAAAATATGTCTTATATTCTAGGTTCTTCAAAGTAGCCACCTTTTGCTTTGATGACTGCTTTGCACACTCTTGGCATTCTCTTGGTGAGCTTCAAGAGGTAGTCACCGGAAATGGTTTTCACTTCACAGGTGTGCCCTGTCAAGTTTAACCGGTTCTCGACCGCCCACTGTACATAAACGTCGGCGCTGCCTGGACTCTGTGCAGCGCCGACATTTAAAAACGGTGGGTGGTCCCGCAGCGTTCAGGACCCCCAGGGTCCTGCAAGCACTGCGATTCCGGTGCAGAGCGTTAGCTCTGACAGGGGACATCATCGGGACCTGATTGGATCAGGTCCCAATGATGTTAACCCTTTGCTATGTTCTATATGCCGTGATCTATAGTGATCGCGGCATATAGAAGATAGACAGAGGAGAGGGAGTCGTCTTACTTACCTCTCCGACGACCCCTGATACCTTCCAGGACCTGGCGTTGCTATGGCAGCTGGAGGTCACATGACCGCTTCCAGATCTGCCATATATGGTGTCCTGCCAGGCTCAGCCTGCAGTTGAAGCCTGGCAGGACACACTGACTGTGAAACAGTCAGCAAAGATCTCATGTAATGTAATACATGTCTATTACATTACATGAGATCAGTGATCAGAAAAATAACAATGAATGTCCCATACAGGGACTAAGTAAAAATGTAAAAAAAATGTAAAAAAAAATGTTTTTAAACTGTGAAAAAAAAAAATCACAAAATAAATAAAAATAAATAAATAAAATATTAAACCAATAAATCCGTATATTTATGCAAAACCAAAAAAAGTACACATATTTGGTATCACCGCGTCCGAAACAACCCGATCTATAAAACTGTCACACTAATTAACTCCTTCTGTGCACACCGTAATAAAAATAAATAAAAAACGGAGCAAAAAAATATGCTTTTTCATCATATCGCCAAACAAAAAGTGGAAAAAAATGCGATCAAAAAGCAAAATGGAAATAAAAATGGTACCGCTGAAAACGTCATCTTGTTCCGCAAAAAAAAAGCCACCATACAGCTCCATCAGCCGAAAAATAAAAACGATATAGCGCTCAGAATAAAGCAATGCAAAAAAAATATTTTTTCTATAAAATTGTTTTATTGTGTAAAAGCGCCAAAACATAAAAAAAATATACAGTAAGTGTAGTATCGCTGTAAACGTACTGACCCGAAGAATAACGCTGCCTGATCACTTTTACCACACGCAGAACGGCATAAAAAAAACAACTCAAAAAACAATTCCTGAATTGTTGGTTTTTGTTAATTTTACCTCCCCAAAAATGGAATAGAAAGCGATCAAAAAATGGTACCAATAAAAATGTCAACTCATCCCGCAAAAAACAAGCCGTAACATGACTCTGTCGGCCGAAATATGGAAAAATTATAGCTCTCAAAATATGGCGATGCAAAAACTAGATTTTGCAAAAAAAAGCGTCTCTTAGTGTCTGACAGCTGTCAATCATAAAAACCCAATATAAATCTGGTATCTCTGTAATCGCACTGACCTGAAGAATAAAGTAATCTAATCAGTTATATCACACGAGGAACGGCGTAAAAAATAAATAAAACCAATTCTTCACCTGCTACTGATTTGTTTATTATGTCTCCCAAAGATCGCAGTAAGGCTCTGCCCACATTTATCCTGCGCTCTGCACTGAGCACTTACACCAGAGTTTCCGTGTAAATCTCTGAAATACGTGATTCAGACGGAACCCATGATGGAAGATTCCCTGTAATGAGGCAGATATAGGCCACTGTGGATGCCGTCTGGCCTGTGATCCCATGGTGTCAATTGTTTTAGGCGTGCATAAAAGTGCGGTTGGCCACAGTTTTGTGCACTTCAGAAAAAAAGGACACCGCTAAACAGAGGCCAGACGGAGTCCAGAGTAACTCTGCTGCCTCATTACAGTGAATGGATCCCGCAGGGGTTTCATCTGAATTACATCACTTGGAAATTTAGATGGAAACCCCGATGTAAGTGCTCAGCCTAGAGCGCCGGATAAATGTTACGTAAAATGTTCCCAATAAAAGCTTCAACTCAGTCCTCAAAAAAAGCTAGTCCCCACTCAGGTCCGTCATCTGTTAAAAATATAAGGGACTTCCAAGTTACTGGTAGCAGAAAGACTCTGGAAAAGCGAAATGGCCCTTGCCCCCCAAAAGAAATTCAGAAAATTTTGTGCTCCCAAATCCAAATGCCTATTCTACAATAATTTGTTCTCCAATTGTCAAATAGCACTCCGTCCCCCCAGATCTCGCCGTATGGCTGAGCGGTACGATACAGCCACATATGGGGTATTGCCACTTTTAGAATAAATTGTGTGACACATTTCAGCACCATTTTTACCCATTGCCCTGTGTGAAAATGTAAAATCTGAGGGTAAAACATTTTTTTGTGGTAAAAATATAATTATGCTTTTTTCACTGCCCAATGGTATAAATTTAAAAATTAAAAAATACTCACTACTTCCCTAAATGAATTCCTTGAGAGGTGTAGTTTACAAAATGGGGTCACTTGTGGGGGTTTCTGCTGTTTCGGCATGTCAGCGACTCTACAAATGTGACATGGTGTCTGCTGCCTATCCCAGCCAACATAGCGCTCCTTTCTGTTCCGAACCCTGCCGTACACCAAAGCAGTGGTTTTCCCCCACATATGGGGTATCGGCGTACTCAGAAGAAATTGCACAACAAACTTCATGGTGCAATTTATCCTGTTACCCTTATGATAATGCAAAATTAGGGAATGAAAAACATTTTTTGTGGGAAAAATGTGAAAATTGTATTTTTACGGCTCAATATTATAAACTTCTGTGAAGCAGCTGGGGGTGCAAGGTGCTCACCACACATCTAGATAAGTTCCCTAAGGGGTCTAGTTTCCAAAATGGTGTCACTTGTGGGGGGTTTCCACTGTTTAATCACATCAGGGGCTCCCCAAATGCAACATGGCATCCGCTAATTATTCAAACAAATTTTACATTCAAAAAGTCAAATGGCGCTCCTTCCCATTCAAACCCTGCCGTGCGCCCAAACAGTGGTTTGCCTCCAGATATGGGGTATCAGCGTGTTCAGGAGAAATTGCACAACAAATTTCATGGTGCAATTTATCCTATTACCCTTATGATAATGCAAAATTAAGGGATGAAAAACGTTTTTGTGGGAAAAATGTGAAAATTTTATTTTTACAGCTCAATATTATAAACTTCTGTGAAGCACCTTGGGGTTCAAGGTGCTCACCACACATCTAGATAAGTTCCCTAAGGGGTCTAGTTTCCAAAATGGTGTCACTTGTGGGGGGTTTCCACTGTTTAGGCACATCAGGGGCTCTCCAAATGCAACATGGCGTCTGCTAATTATTCAAACAAATTTTACATTCAAAAAGTCTAATGGCGCTCCTTCCCTTCCGAACCCTGCAGTGCGCCCAAACAGTGGTTTTCCCTCACATATGGGGTATCAGCGCGCTCAACAGAAATTGCACAAAAATTTTGGGGTCCATTTTTTCCTGTTACCCCTGTGAAAATAAAAAAAAATGAGTCTAAAGTAACATTTTTGTGAAAAAAGTTAAATGTTCATTTTTTTCTTCCACATTCCAAAAAATTCCTGGGAAGCACCTGAAGGGTTAATAAAGTTCTTGAATGTGGTTTTGAGCACATTGAGGGGTGAAGTTTTTAGAATGGTGTCACTTTTGGGTATTTTCTGTCATAAAGACCCCTCAAAGTAACTTCAAATATGATGTGGTCCCTAAAAAAATGTTTTTGTAAATTTTGTTGGAAAAATGAGAAATCACTGGTCAACTTTTAACCCTTATAGCTCCCTAACAAAAAAAAATTTTTGTTCCAAAATTGTGCTGATGTAAAGTAGACATGTGGGAAATGTTATTTATTAACTATTTTGTGTGACATATCTCTCTGATTTAAGGGCATGAAAATTCAAAGTTTGAAAATTGCAAAATTTTCAAAATTTTCTCCAAATTTCCGATTTTTTCACAAATAAACGCAAGTGATATCGAAGAAATTTTACAACTATCATGAAGTACAATATGTCACGAAAAAAAATTCTCAGAATCAGGAGGATCCATTGAAGCGTTCCAGAGTAATTACTTCATAAAGTGACAGTGGTCAGAATTGAAAAAATTGGCCCGGTCACGAAGGCAAAAACAGGCTCTGGTGCGAAGTGGTTAATAAGTGGGATTTCTTGCCTTATAAATGGGGTTGGGACCATCAGTTGTGTTGTGCAGAAGTCAGGTGGATACACAGCTGATAGTCCTACTGAATAGATTGTTAGAATTTGTATTATGGCAAGAAAAAAGCAGCTAAGTAAAGAAAAATGAGTGGCCATCATTACTTTAAGAAATGAAGGTCAGTCAGTCCGAAAAATTGGGCAAACTTTGAATGTGTCCCCAAGTGCAGTTGCAAAAACCATCAAGCGCTACAAAGAATCTGGCTCACATGAGGACCGCCCCAGGAAAGGAAGACCAAGAGTCACCTCTGCTTCTGAGGATAAGTTTATCCAAGTCACCAGCCTCAGAAATCGCAGGTTAACAGCAGCTCAGATTAGAGACCAGGTCAATGCCACACAGAGTTCTAGCAGCAGACACATCTCTTCAGCAACTGTTAAGAGGAGACTTTGTGCAGCAGGCCTTCATGGTAAAATAGCTGCTAGGAAACCACTGCTAAGGACAGGCAACAAGCAGAAGAGACTTGTTTGGGCTAAAGAACACAAGGAATGGACATTAGACCAGTGGAAATCTGTGCTTTGGTCTGATGAGTCCAAATTTGAGATCTTTGTTTCCAACCACTGTGTCTTTGTGCGAAGCAGAAAAGGTGAATGGATGGACTCTACATGCCTGGCTCCCACTGTGAAGCATGGAGGAGGAGGTGTGATGGTGTGGGGGTGCTTTGCTGGTGACACTGTTGGGGAT
The DNA here is from genome assembly GCF_046119375.1 of Phyllobates terribilis. Lineage (NCBI taxonomy): Eukaryota > Metazoa > Chordata > Amphibia > Anura > Dendrobatidae > Phyllobates > Phyllobates terribilis. The sequence continues at coordinate 108,805,033 of NW_027362765.1, forward strand.
TTATTCAAAATTGAAGGCATACTGAACCAGCACGGTTTGCGTTTAGTTGAACCATCATTTATTTTTCAACAGGACAATGACCCCAAACACACCTCCAGGCTGTATAAGGGCTATTTGACCAAGAAGGAGAGTGATGGGGTGCTACGCCAGATGACCTGGCCTCCACAGTCACCAGACCTGAACCCAATCGATATGGTTTGGGGTGAGCTGGACCGCAGAGTGAAGGCAAAAGGGCCAACAAGTGCTAAGCATCTCTGGGAACTCCTTCAAGATTGTTGGAAGACCATTTCCGGTGACTACCTCTTGAAGCTCATCAAGAGAATGCCAAAAGTGTGCAAAGCAGTCATCACAGCAAAAGGTGGCTACTTTAAAGAACCTAGAATATAAGACATATTTTCAGTTGTTTCACACTTTTTTGTGCCTTGCCACAATTCTGTCTCTGAGCTCCTTGGGCAGTTCCTTTGAGCTCATGATTCTCATTTGGTCTGACATGCACTGTGAGCTGTAAGGCCTTATATACACAGGTGTGTGCCTTTCCAAATCAAGTCCTATCAGTTTAATTAAACACAGCTGGACTCCAATGAAGAAGAAGAACCATCTGAAGGAGGATCACAAGGAAATGGACAGCATGTGACTTAAATATGAGTGTCTGAGCAAAGGGTCTGAATACTTATGACCATGTGATATTTCAGTTTTTCTTTTTTAATAAATTTGCAAAAATTTCTACATTTCTATTTTTTTTCAGTCAAGATGGGGTGCAGAGTGACTTTAATGAGGAAAAAAAATGAACTTTTTAGAATTTACCAAATGGCTGCAATGAAACAAAGAGTGAAAAATTTAAAGGGGTCTGAATACTTTCCGTACCCACTGTATGATGTCCATTCATCCTGGCCCCAAATGTCTCCATTCTGGCCCCACATATGTCTCCTCACATTGCAGATTTCAGTACCAAAAAAAATGTTTCTCCTTACCTGGCCGCAGTCCAGCGGTGCCCTGTCCTTTTCATTAACCATTTGAGGTACGGTCTCGCCGGTGCATGACAGTGATGTGTGCGCTGACGTTAACTGTTGGCCTCTGATTGGCTGGCGGCTTCTATTCCTGTGCAGGAAGCGGGTTCTGCACGACAATAGAGTTCAATTGAACATGCGTCTTCGACGCTTTTTCAGTTAGTGAGGAAGCAGCCGACTCCTGCCCCTGGAGTCCGATGAGGAGGGGGGCCCCAGACGCCAGTAAGGGTAATAATGCCCTGATGACGACCCTGCCGCTGATGATAAGAGTTTGCACTCTACAAGAGAGAGGGGACCCTGCTGACCAAAAGAACTTACATTCCACAGGAGAGAGAGAGAAGGACCCGCTGACCATAAGAGCTTACACTCTACAGGAGATATAAACAGCTGAGGAAAAAATAACTAAAAAAATAGGGTCTTATCCGGTGATAATTATCAAGGATGGTATCAATATATGCTGACCTGGTCCTATGTTGTGAGGCTGCTGCAGATCCACGGGTGATTCACCAGAAAAATATAAAAAAAATGGAAAGTTTGTGGTCTGTATCCGCACTGCCAGCTGATGAAGAAACGTCAAGTGCTAGAGATAATGTAAAATAAAGGTTTTTTAATTTTCTGCGCGTTTCGAACTGTAGTCCATTTCTTCTTCGGGAAATAAAAAAACATATGATATGTTTTTTTGTTTCCTGAAGAAGAAGTGGGCTACATTTCAAATGGGTAGAAAAATAAAAAAAAACACGTTATTTTACATTATCTCTGGCTCTTGATGTTTCTTCATCAGCTGGCAGCGCAGATACACACCACACATTTTCCAATTTTTTATACTCTACGGAAGAGAGAGAGTGGACCCCATTGACCATAAGAGCTTATACTCTACAGGAGAGAGAGAGGACCCCGGTGGCCATTAGAACTTATACTCTATAGATACAGTGATTTACCCAGTGACTCTGGAGATAGAAAATTACACTATTGTATAAACTGTGCTCCACTGGGAGCCGCTGATCTGTGATGGCCGAGGTACTGACCACCACTGATAATCCATAAAACGTCATAGCTACAGGGCATTATGGGGAGGGCCAGGAGGCCACACAAAAAACCCATCTCTGATGCTTCATCAATGTGGGAAATGGTTCTGGGCAAGGTTTTATTTTTTGCAAACCGTGAATCGAATCTGAAAATGTTTGAAACCGCAAAATTCTGGAAATTCAACTCAGACTCAATTTTCCATGGATCAGTCCACACATCTCTATTTTTGTGTCTTCTTTCAATAACCTGTACCTTAATTTTGAGGTCATTTCTACCCCTGGTAAACATATGACCTTTTCAATGTCTTCAGGCTTCTCTTAGTAGTTTTCTTTCTGCTAAGTTCTTAAATCAGAATTGTTTTCCTCATAGAATTAGGTCTTTCCATAACATGTCCATAATTAAAGGATTAGTCGGGTCACAGTATAGTAGTAGGTTCAAATTGATTTGTTCCAAATTTCCAGTGTTCTTCTTACTATGGAATTCTTCACCAACGTTCAAGGAGGCCTGGCCAATATTTCTCTGTCCTACTTTTTTTTGTCCATAGTGCTCCTCTATAAAGACCCAAAGATATAAGCTTTATTCCTTGTTTTGCATCATGCATTCAGTAATTGACTCCAGTATTATGTGAATTATCAGGCATTGCAGATTTTTTACATTTTCCCAATCACCCCAGGCTGGATCTTCATTTTAATGATAAGGAGTCTCAGGTGATCCACACAACCAGACTCCACTGTGGCCAATTGATACTTGCACAGTTTCACACTTCAGGGGCAGCCAGGAGCAAGATGACTTCTCCCCCGCTTACTTAGGAGCTGAAAGATTGGAGAGGGCATAAGGATCTTATTCACGTAGCCTTCATCAGTATTTGCCGCCATCATTGCCAGAGCTCCCGTATTCGCATGCAATGTATAAATTAATTTTGCATGTAAAGTTTATCCTGGAACTAGCAGCTAATAGACATGATACAAACAGGAAGCATGCCGCATCCCCCTCCTCCCACACAGCAGGTCAAAAATATATTAAGCAACTCATCGCATTAATTAGCCTCTTCTAATTGCTCTTAAATGAACTACATAATTTTTATGCCGCTGAATCCAAGCATATCAGCTAATTATGTTTCTCTGTTTGAGCTAATGGTGACATCATAATTAATAGACAGTGGACAAACACAGGACACCGTTTTAATCATTGAGAAATCGTCCTCTTGCAAACAAAATCTAGAAATAAAACAGACACATTTATAAAGGAGATTAAAACAAAAGCACAGCAAGCACAATATGCGTGCTGCAGGGTAGATACTAAAAGTGCTGTGTATTTTAGAAAAAAAAACCTTGGTCTATCCTAGTCTACCTTAATAGTGTTTATTCTAGACTATGAACTCTATTGATTATTACAGACATGTAAAAGGGATTGTACAGGTACAGCCCTGCCAGGACCTTACTCCTCAGACACATCATCTACCTTACAACTTCCTGCACTCTTTGCTATATGTTCCCAAATTACTTCTCTTTTAAAATGTCCGAAAGTGCCCAATTGGAAACAAAAGCAGTGTCACTATGGGAGAACACTCATATTCACAAATCGATTTAATGCAAATAAAATTTGATTCAAATTTTATGAAATTTGAAAATTGTGGTGAATTAGAACAATTTTTAATTTGATTTGTATGAATTGGCAAAGAAATGGTTTTGACACACTGCATAAGATTGTACCGGTCACAGAACGCTGACATGACATCAGGTGCGGCAACGCAGACTTCTTCATAATGCCTTGCAGATAACACATCACATTGTATAGTACAGGCATTCATGAATGACTATCATAGCCTATAGGAAAGCCTATGCAGGGAATGCAGCAGCCATTTTTAGGTGATTTAGAATAGTGAGAGAAAGTCATTGCTCACAGCCCAGCAATAGACATAGGAAATGAAAGCTATAAAATATTGGACAAATACTCAACTGTAACAGAGCTGCAGCAGTGAAGAAGATTAGTTTAAAATAGTCTGTGAATAAGGCCACGTTCACACACGCAGTATTTGATCAGCATTCTACATCAGTATTTGTAAGCCAAAATCAGGATGGAACAATCAGAGGAAAAGTATAATAGAAACATATGCACCACTTCTGCATTTTTACCCACTCTTGGTTTTAGCTTACAAATACTGATGTAAAATACTGACCAAATACTGAATGTGTGAACGTGGCCTAAAACAGAGATTCAATTGATAGGATGTGAGATAGAAAAGATGCTAGCAGCAGCAGTGTGATAGATCAGTTATACGGTGCAGCTGGCATCTGTCCTGCTGCATACAATTTTTTTTTATTCTTAATGCACTAGAAAGCAGGAACAAGGCAGCACAATATTTTTTATGGAAAAAATTCTGAAGTCAGTGACAGATGGTGTCCTTGCTTGTCACAAGCAACTGTCCTCAGTTTTTGCATTTTATTTGCAATTGTTTTTGTGAAGGGCGAGGATAATTGTGCTTTAAAAATATACGAAAGAAAATTTCTGAAAATCCAGACATTTAACTGCGAGTGTCTACATCACAGGAAATGAAATTTTTGGTTTGCACATCTGATTTAGACCACGGCCACACTATCAGTATTTGGTCAGTATTCGGTCAGTATTTTTCTCAGGAGTGGAAGCCAAAACCAGGAGTGGGTGATAAATGCTGAATTGGTGCACTTGTTTCCATTATACCTTTTCTCTGATAGTTCCTCACCTGGTTTTGGCTACCACTCCTGAGAAAAAATACTGACCGAATACTGACCAAATACTGATAGTGGGGCCGTGGCCTTACTAGTCAACTTCTACCTATGTACACACCACACCAATACATGTGTCTCCCTAGCACTCCTGTTTTACTAGTCCAATTTGACAACTGTACACATCACACCTATATTCCTGTCTGCTGCCACATTTTGCTTTCTGTTAGTGTTGAGCGAGCATGCTCGACACTGCTCGGTACTCGCCCGAGCATCGAGCATTTTCGGGTTACTCGGGCGGGAGCTCGGGTCTCCGCCCTGCATGTTTGGTGCTCTTTACAGAGCCAATGAACATGCAGGGATTGCCAGCCAGTCACTGTAATGCCGCAGCCATGTTGGTTGTGGGCATTACAGTCATTGGCTGGCTGCACAGCGTCACCTAGAGTATTTAAAACCGGGTGCCGCCATCTTGGACACAGTCGCTCCGGATCAGACTTTGTAGTGCTGTGTGTGGAGAGAGCTCCTGGGAAGGGAGGAGAGCCAGGCGGAGGTGACCGAGCGGACCGGGAGGACCAGTAGGAGGCGACCGGAGGGACGAGCGCAAGAGAGCGCTGTGGCAGCGTGCAGTGCCGGCCAGCGGAGGGTGCCAGGTGGTGGTGACCAGGAGGTGATTAGGAGGACCGGTAAGAGGCGACCAGAGGGACAAGCGCGCTGTGATAGCGTGCAGCGTCCCTAGAGGAGGTGAGTGAGGGGCAGGAGGCCGCGATAAGCGGCCCTACTGAACCCAAGTGTGTACTGTACTGTATTGTATTTGTATCTGTATTGTAATTGTATTGTATTTGTATTGTATTCCCTAGTCCATATTTAATTGATTACCCCCCCGTCCATATTTAATTGATCACCCCCGTCCATATTTAAATTGATTCCCCTGAACACCCCCGTCCATATTTAACTGATCCCTCTGACCACATTAAATTGACCCCCCCGTCCATATTAAAGTGATCCCCCTGACCACATTTAAATGATTGACCCCCCAGCCCATAATTGATTGATCCCCCTTGTCCTATTTAATAGATTCCCCTTGTCCACTTTTACCCATCCCCAGTCCCTATCTATTTGCCTTATCCCCCACCATATTTAATTAACCCCTGTCCATAATTAATTGATTGATTCCCCAGACCACAATTAATTATTTCCCCAGTCCATATTTATTGATATTATTGATACTTATTGATCCCCAGTCCTTAGTTAATTGACCCACCGTCCATACCTATTTATTTGCTTTACCCCCCATCCTATTTAATTAAACCCCCTGTCCATAATTAATTGATTGATTCCCTAGTCCACAATTAATTATTTCCCCAGTCCATACTTATTGATCCCAGTCCATAGTTAATTGACACACCGTCCATACTTAATTAATCCACCTGACCCACTCAGCTGATCCCCCGTCCATACTTAATTGATACTTAATTGATCCCCCGTCCATACTTAACTGATCCCGCGCCGATATCTAATCGATACACTTGCACATCCCTAATTGATCCCCGTCCATACACCTATATATAAATAATTGTGTTTTGTACTTGTACATATATACTGACTGTATCCCCATATTTAGAATGACGTCCATGTTGGCCGGAGCCGTGCAGTGTACATCTTGCGCAATGTATGCATTCCCTGAGCTACCGCTCAGGGATCCATGCTGCTGCGAGAGATGTGAGCATATCGTGCACTTGGAAGCCCAAATCCTGGATCTAAGTGCTCAGATAGCGGTACTGAGGAGCATCAACAACATGGAACGGAGTTTGCTGCTCACCGAGCAGACACTCAATGGGTCAACACTGGGGGTGGAGCTTAGTGGGGAAGCGCAGGCTGAACAGGCAGGGAGCTGGGTAACAGTTAGAAGGGATAGAGGGAAGAAGTATAGGAAGGCTGGTTCAGAACCGGCATTATTGGAGCACGACAGATCCTCTGACCGCCGGGGGAGTGTATGCTCCAGTAATGAGGGGGAGGGGGGAAGTGTAGGGCAGGCTAGACAGGTCCTGGTAGTGGGTGACTCTATTATTAGGGGGACAGACAGGGCAATCTGTCACAAAGACCGGGATCGCCGAACGGTGTGCTGCCTCCCTGGCGCTCGAGTCCGGCACATCGCGGATCGGGTTGACAGGTTACTGGGTGGGGCTGGTGAAGACCCAGCGGTCATGGTCCACAATTGCACCAATGACAAAGTGAGTGGTAGATGGAGGGTCCTTAAAAATGATTTCAGGGATCTAGGTAGGAAGCTTAGGGCAAGGACCTCCAAGGTAGTTTTCTCAGAAATACTACCAATCCCGCGAGCCACACAGGAGCGCCAACGGGAGGTTAGGGAGGTGAATAAGTGGCTAAAGAGTTGGTGCAAGGCAGAAGGGTTTGGGTTCATGGAGAACTGGGCCGACTTCGCTGTCGGCTACAGGCTCTACCGTAGGGACGGGCTGCACCTCAATGGGGAGGGTGCAGCGGTGCTGGGGAAGAAGATGGCTAATAGGTTGGAGGAGTTTTTAAACTAGAGACGGGGGGGGGAAACCAAGGAAATAGGTGGGATGTGAGGCAAGCAAGGGGGAAGGGGAGAAGTGAATATAATGAGGGTGGAGAGGGGGGTGGGGATAGTACAGTTAGATCGTTAGAGAAGAATAGGATGCTAAATAATCCCAAAGTTTTATCTTGCATGCTGACCAACGCAAGAAGCCTGACCAATAAGGCGGATGAGCTGCGGGCGCTTATATCGGAGGAGAGGTATGACATCGTAGGTATAACAGAGACTTGGCTAGACGATAGCTACGACTGGGCGGTAAATTTAACAGATTATAGTTTATTTAGAAGGGACCGGAAACAGGGGAAGGGCGGAGGAGTCTGCTTATATGTAAGGTCACGTCTAAAGCCCAGACTAAGGGAAGATATAGGAGAGGGAGAAGAGGGGGTCGAGTCCATGTGGGTAGAGATAGAGGGGGCAAAAAATAATAATAAAATATTACTGGGGGTCTGCTATAAGCCACCAAATATAACAGAGGAGAATGAGAAACTGCTATTAGGACAAATAGACAAAGTAGCAAAACATAATGAGGTGATTGTAATGGGGGACTTCAACTACCCGGATATTGACTGGGAAACAGAAACCTGTAGATCGCAGAAAGGAAAAAGGTTCTTGACAAATATCAAGGATAATTATCTCTCCCAACTAGTGCAGGAACCAACGAGAGGGAAGGTAGTGTTGGACTTAATATTGACTAATAGGCCTGATAGAATAACTGAGGTACAGATAGGGGGGCACCTAGGTAATAGCGATCATAATATTATCAATTTCAAAATGCCCTTCAGTAGGGTTATCAATAAGGGAACAACTAAAACATTAAACTTTAGGAGGGCGAAGTTTGATCAGCTGAAAGAAAACCTTCAACTTATAGACTGGGACAAAGTTCTTAATCAAGGAAATACGAATAGTAAATGGGAAACCTTCAAAAGAATTCTGAATACTCAGTGCGAGAGGTATATACCGTATGGGAATAAAAGGGCCAGAAATAAGAGGAAACCAATATGGTTGAATAAGAACGTAAAAGGGGCGTTAAATAGCAAAAAAGAGGCATTCAAGAGATTAAAACAGGAAAACAGCAAGGAGGCACTAATGTGTTACAAGGAAAAAACGAGAACCTGTAAAAAACAAATAAAAATAGCGAAGGAGGAAACAGAGAGACGTATTGCTAGGGAAAGTAGATCAAATCCCAAACTGTTCTTTACGTATATAAATAGTAAAAGGATTAAATCGAATAATATTGGACCGATAAAAAGTGATGAAGGCAAAATCATAGAGAAAGATGAGGATAAAGCTAATCTATTAAATAATTTTTTTTTCGGCAACTTTCACAAAGGAAAAAGAACTAACAGGCGAAATGAGAAGTGACAAATTTAATCCTCCACTAAGTATGACAAATCTAATCCAGCTGGGGTACAGAAACGCCTCAGTAACATTAAAATAAACAAATCACCAGGACCTGATGGCATACACCCACGGGTACTAAGGGAACTAAGTAATGTGATAGACAGACCGTTATATCTTATATTTAAGGACTCTGTTGAGACTGGGTCTGTACCACTTGATTGGCGACAGGCGAATGTAGTGCCAATATTCAAAAAGGGAGCGAAAAGTGACGCCGGAAACTATCGGCCGGTGAGTCTGACGTCCGTTGTGGGCAAAATTTTTGAAGGCTTTATTAATGAGGCAATCATGGAGCATCTTGATGCTAATAATCTATTAACCCCGAACCAACATGGATTCATGAGGAATCGCTCCTGCCAAACAAACCTGATTGACTTCTACGAGGAGGTTAGCGCTCGAGTAGATCAGGGGGAACCAGTGGATGTCGTGTATCTCGACTTCTCAAAAGCGTTCGATAGCGTGCCACATAATAGGTTGGTATACAAAATGAGAATGATGGGGCTGGGGGAAAATGTCTGCAAGTGGGTAGCTAACTGGCTAAAGGATAGAAGGCAGAGGGTGGTTATAAATGGAATATACTCAGATTGGGTAAGCGTCACTAGTGGGGTACCACAGGGGTCTGTACTAGGCCCAATGTTATTTAATATCTTTATTAACGACATAGTCAACGGGATAAATAGTAAAATATCAATATTTGCAGATGACACAAAGTTATGTAAAACAATTAATACAAAAGAGGATAGTGAAGACCTACAGAGGGATTTGGATAAGCTGGGTCGGTGGAGCATTAAATGGCAAATGAGGTTTAACGAGGAGAAATGTAAGGTCATACATATGGGAAGGAAAAATGGAAGTCACCAGTACTCACTGAATGGGAAACCATTGGGGAATTCAGAGATGGAGAAGGACTTGGGCATCTTGATTGATAGCAAACTAAATTGGAGTGCCCAAAGTCAGGCCGCTGCTGTAAGGGCAAACAGGGTAATGGGATGTATCAGAAGAGGTATAGCTGCAAAGGATGAGAACATTGTTCTTCCACTGTACAAAGCACTGGTCAGACCACACTTGGAATACTGTGCTCAGTTATGGGCCCCAATATATAGAAAGGATATAAATGAGCTTGAAAAGGTACAAAGGAGGGCAACAAAATTAATAAGGGGAATGGAGGGACTGCAATACCCAGAGAGGTTGGCAAAACTAGGACTATTCAGCCTGGAAAAGAGAAGGTTGAGGGGGGACATAATAAATGTGTACAAATATGTTAGGGGACAGTATAGAGACCTTGCCCGGGATTTGTTCAAAAGGAGGGATATTACGGTAACAAGAGGGCACTCACTAAGACTGGAAGAGAAAAGGTTTCAGCACCAGCATAGGAAGGGGTTCTTTACGGTAAGAGCAGTGAGAATATGGAATTCACTGAGTGAGGAGACGGTAATGTCGGATTCACTAAACCAGTTCAAGCGGGGACTGGATGCTTTTCTAGATACCAGGCAGATTTCTGCATATACTTAAAAATAGAATAAAATAGTAGGTTGATACAGGGATTTATTCTGACTGCTGGTTTCAGAGTTGGGAGGGAATTTTTCCTCAGGTGAAGATTGGCTAAATCATTTGGGGTTTTTGCCCTCCTCTGGATCAACTTTAGCAATTACAGAACTAACAGGTCGAACTTGATGGACGCAAGTCTTTATTCGGCTTTACTAACTATGTAACTATGTAGGGAGAATGCTGCTGAGCTAGGGAGAGATTTATACTGTGAAATAGGTAGTGTAGGGTCTCTAAAGCCTGCAAAATCAAACAAACAGTCCTTCTGAGGACTAATATCGATCCCAGATATCAGGCAGGCAGGCAGGCTGTATAGGAGACGCAGTGGTTATACCAACAAACACTGCATTACAGTCCTGTGTGCTGCTGCTGCTCAAATTGCTAGACTTAGCCCCAGGTCTCAGGGGCCAGGAAAAATCCTTCTTTTTTCATCTAAATCCTCTTTTTTTTTTTTCCTCAGTCAGACTGTACAAATACCCGTCTTATTAACCTTTTGGTATTCCCCCCCCCCCCAAAAAAAAATTGAGTGTGTCTGTGAATGTTCAGACACAAATATATTGTAACGGGTCTGGGAGGCGGAACCTCTGAGCTACTATACAAGGGGGCAGTCCTTGTAAGGAAGCGGCTGGCAACCAGGGAAGACGGGCAGGAGGTCACAGCAGGTGACCGGGACAGTCTCTGAGTGAACGGGCAGGAGGTCACAGCAGGTGACCGGGGCAGTCTCTGAATGAACGGGCAGATGGTCACGGCAAGTGACCGGGGCAGTCTCTGAATGAACGGGCAGATGGTCACGGCAAGTGACCGGGGCAGTCTCTAGATGAACGGGCAGATGGTCACGGCAAGTGACCGGGGCAGTCTCTGGGTAAAGGGTTGGTACGACCTGTGGCGGCTGATGATAGACGTGAGCTCCCAGGTGAGCAAGCGAGAGTCTCTGGATGAACGGGTGGTCACAGCATGTGACGGCGGAGCCTCCAGGAAGACCAACAGACAGGCGGCAGATGAGCGCTCCCAGGTGAGCGGGCAGAAGTCTCTGGACAGGCGGGTGGTCACAGCACGTGACGGCGGAGCCTCCAGGTAGACTAGCAGGCGGGTAGCAGGTGTGTGCTCCCAGGTGAGCGGGCAAGCTGGTCCATAGACAGACTGACAGGAGTTGGAAGGCAGACCGTCGGACCTCAGGCAGGCAGGCAGGTGGCTGATAATCAGGCAGGAATCTGGCAGGTAACTGCCAACGGGACCTGAGGGCTGAAGCAGAGTAGTGAACAGTGCAACAACATTGCTCGGGCACCTCCAATTTGGAGGAGGTGCCTTTTATATGGGAGGTCCTCCGGCAATTGGCCGGGGACTCCTTAGGACGGCGCGCGCGGTCCCTTTAAGAGAGGGGGAGCGCGCGCGCGCCCTAAGCACACTGCCGGGGAAGGAGCGCGTGCCGGAAGCAGCAGGGAGAGCAGCGCTGGAGGATGCCGCGCCAGGAGCGGGGAGGTGAGAGGGACGGCGTCTCTGCCTAGAACGGGGCAGAGACGCCGATGCTACATATATCTGTTTAAGAGAGTCTGGTTTTGGCCAGATAACTAGAACTGTGGTTTTGCAGTTCCACGGTTGAAATCTCTGTATTATCCACTTTTTTGCCTTTTTTCCATTAAAAAAAACAGTTTGAGTGTCTCGGTGACTGTTCAGACACAAATATATCTGTTTAAAAGATTCTGGTGTAGGCCAGAGAAATAGAACTGTGGTTTTCCTCTTCCACGGTTCAAATCTGGGTGTTATCCACCTTTTTGCCTTTTTTCCATAAAAAAAAAAACAGTTTGAATGTCTCGCTGACTGTTCAGACACAAATATATCTGTTTAAAAGATTCTGGTGTAGGCCAGAGAAATAGAACTGTGGTTTTCCTCTTCCACGGTTCAAATCTGGGTGTTATCCACCTTTTTCCCTTTTTTCCATAAAAAACAGTTTGAGTGTCTCGCTGACTGTTCAGACACAAATATATCTATTTAAAAGATTCTGGTGTAGGCCAGGGAAATAGAACTGTGGTTTTCCTCTTCCACGGTTCTAATCTCCTTTTTATCACCCTTTTGCCATTGATAGTGCGAGTGTAAGCTATTTTGCTTCATTTACAATGGGCAAGGCACGTGGCAAGGGACGTGGAACTGGACGTTCTGGTGATGGTGCGTGTAGAGGACGGGGCCGTGGCCAAGATGAAAATGTGCCACAACCAACAGCCACATCTTCTCGCTTCCAGTTCTTGACCGAATTACTAGGGAAGCACACAACAACACCACTATTGCCAACTGATCAGTGTGAACAGGTTATTAGTTGGATAGCAGATAATACTTCCAGTCACCTGGGCACCACCACCTCCGGTCTGTCTTCCACACGGTCAAGTCTTAGTAGCCGTGAGTCTCGACCGCATACTCCTCCTCACCCTGATGCTCCTTCCTCCCACCATGCCGAGTGTCGTCAGACAGCAACTGATCCCACAGTTGGACACTCTGAAGAGCTGTTCACTGGTCCATTTCCATATTTTGGCCCCGCGCCTGCTCCGCTTGAAGTGGTGGAAGAGGAGATCCCACGTAGCGATGGCCAAATATTTGAACAGCCACGGCCACAGGAAGGCGACGCTGGCAATTTGTCACAAGAGGTGGACGATGACGAGACACAATTGCCACGAAGTGAGGAAGAGGACCGTGGTGCGGAAGTGGAAGAGGAGGAGGTGGTGGATGATCTAGTAACTGACCCAACGTGTCAGGAGGACACGCAGAGCGAGGTCAGCAGCACACAGGGGGAGGGAGGCAGAGTACCCCAACAGGCAGGAAGAAGCAGTGTGGTGGCCGCAGACAGAAGGCGGGCAACCGTTCCCCGTAACACCAACACGAGGGACGTTGCCAGTACAACCGGTAGGTCTTCCAGAGTCTGGAATTTTTTTAAAGACTCTGCTGATAACCCCAAAAAGGCCATTTGTACCACCTGCCAGGCCAGCATCAGCAGGGGTGACAAAACTACCAGCCTGACCACCACCAGCATGATCAGGCACATGTCAGCAAAGCACCCTACTTTGTTGGGCGAACCCCAGGGTCCACGACCAGTGTCAGCGGGTGTCACCACTGCTTCTTCCGCTGTTGTGCGTGTAAGAGAACCCCCTGTTGTGCGTGCAAGGCAATCCCCTGTCCATATTGCATGCAAAGATGCCCCCTCCTCTCAGTCTTCACTTGTTATGGCAGTTTCTCAAGAACCAGCATCAACATCCACGTTCACGTCCCACCGCAGCATTAAATTGTCCATATCCCAGACCTTTGAATGAAAGCGCAAATTCGCAGCCAATGCTCCACAGGCCACAGTCCTAAATTCGCACATTTCACGACTGCTTGCATTGGAAATGCTGCCTTTTAGGCTGGTGGAGAAGGAATCCTTACGCAACCTTATGGCGGTGGCCATCCCTCGATATTCGGTCCCCAGCCGACACTATTTTGCCCGGTGTGCCATCCCCGCACTACACAAGCACGTGTCCCAAAACATCTGCCGTGCCCTCAACAACGCAGTTACTGGGAGAGTCCACCTGACAACGGACACGTGGACAAGTGCTTGTGGCCAGGGACGGTACATCTCCCTGACGGCACACTGGGTAAACATAGTGGAAGCCGGGACCCAGTCGGACCTTGGGACGCAACACATCCTCCCCACACCGAGGATTGCGGGCCCTATGTCAGTCAGAGTTGCCCCCACAGTGTACAGCTCCTGCGCATCATCCTCCTCCTCCTCCTCATGTTCAGCCTCCATCTCAGATATCACCACATCAGTTACAAGCTGGAAGCACTGCAGTACTGCCTCAGCCAAGCGGCAACAGGCTGTGCTAAAACTCATAAGCTTAGGTGATAAACCTCACACTGCTTGTGAGTTGTGGACAGCTGTGAAAGAGCAGGCAGATCTGTGTGAGACCGCTGAACCTACATCCAGGCATGGTCGTGTGTGACAATGGCCGTAACCTGGTGGTGGCTCTGAGGCGAGGTGAGATCACACACGTACCATGCCTGGCTCATGTGCTTAACCTCGTGGTTCAGCGGTTTCTTAAATTGTACCCCGAGTTGCCAGATCTGCTCGTCAGCTCATTTTCGCAAGTCGGCTACAGCTTCCGCTGCTCTTGCTGTGTTGCAGCAGCGTTTGCAGCTTCCGGCACACCGACTGGTGTGTGATGTCCCCACATGTTGGAACTCTACCCTCCACATGTTGCAAAGGATTTGTGAGCAGAAGAGAGCAGTTGTGGAGTACCAGCTGCAACAAGGCCGTCGATATTCAGGTCAGACTCCACACATAAGACCTCAGGAGTGGACCTGGATGTCTGACATATGTACCATCCTGACAAACTTTGAGGAGTCCACCAAGATGGTGAGTGGTGATGACGCCATCATTAGCGTCAGCATCCCACTTGTCAGTCTTTTGCAACGCTCTCTGCAGAGAATTAAAGAGGAGGCATTGCAGCCAGAGTATGATGAGATGGATCAAGAAGCCGTAGCGGGCGATTACACACAGCCGAGCCTCATCTCATCCCAACGTGCATTGGGGGACAATGAGGGAGAGGAGGAGGAGGAGGAAGAACAGAAGCTGGTATCATGCGCTGTAGACGGTAGTACCTGTACAACTGTCATACCGTCGGTTCAGCGTGGGTGGCCTGAGGACAGGGGGGAGGAGGAGGAGAGCATGGTCAGTTGTCATCTTGGTGAGGACACGGAAGTCTTGCCCGTTACCAGTCTGGCACGCATGGCTGACTTTATGTTACGCTGCCTTAACCGTGACCCTCGCGTTGTCAAAATGTGGGGTGACAGTCATTACTGGTTGGTGACACTTTTAGACCCCCGCTACAAGGAGAACTTTCACTCTCTTATTCGTGAGGTGGAGAGGTCTACAAAAATGGGGCAGTACCAGAAGGCCCTTGCTGCAGAACTGTTAAAAAAATTCCCATCTGAACACGCTAGCGGCAGAGGTCACAGTTCGTTGCCCAACCAAGGCGTACAGGCGAGAGAGACGCAACTCCAATCCAGCAGAGACAGGGGAACACTGTCAACGTTCTTGGACAGTTTTCTGAGACCCGCCCAGCTTACAGGCCCTGAGGCGCGGGGTACTCTCACAAGGAGTGGAAAGTTTCAAAAGATGGTGAGGGAGTACCTTGCCGACCATACCAACGTCCGCCATGATTCCTCTGTGCCTTTTAATTATTGGGTATCCAAGCTGGACACTTGGAATGAACTCGCTCTGTACGCGTGTTATCGGAGCGTGTTTTTAGTGCCGCTGGGGGAATTATAACTGATAAGCGCACTCGCCTGTCAACTGACAATGCTGACAAGCTGACCCTTATCAAAATGAACAAGGGCTGGATTGGGCCAGACTTCTCATCACCACCAAATGACAGCAGAGTAACATAAAGTCAAATCCACTGTGTTATTTCAGGAGGTGTTTTCCCATGCACCGCTTCACACTCACACATGGGTATACGCTTCCTCATTTCGGTTGTTTTTTGCTCCACTCCTAATCCTCAGCCTCCACCACCACTATACCACCAGGGTGACCGTGGTCCGTGTTGCCAGCATTGCAAGTTCCTCCGTCCTAATTTTTGGCAGCTTTTGCTTGGAAGGCTTAGGCAAAGACTAAGGGAGACCCACTCCCCAATAATGGGAATAATGTTTTCAATATGCTGTACCGCATGGCTCTTTTAAGGGGCATTGCAAGTTCCTCCATCCTAATTTTTGGCAGCTTTTGCTTGGAAGGCGTAGGCAAAGACTATGGGAGACCCACTCCCCAATAATGGGAATAATGTTTTTAATATGCTGTACTGCATGGCTCTTGTAAGGGGCATTAAAATCGTCTTGTTAAGGTACTGTGACCTCCACGTCTCTTCCAAGGGTCATTGATATTGTCTTTTTATTCCACTGGGACCTCCATGTCTCTTCCAAGGGGCATTGATATTGTCTTTTTATTCCACTGTGACCTCCATATCTCTTCCAAGGGGCATTAAAACCGTCTTGTTAAGCTACTGTGACCTGCACGTCTCTTCCAAGGGGCATTAAAACCGTCTTGTTAAACCACTCTGAACTCCACGTCTCTTCCAAGGGGCATTAAAATCGTCTTGTTAAGGTACTGTGACCTCCACGTCTCTTCCAAGGGTCATTGATATTGTCTTTTATTCCACTGGGACCTCCACCACTCTTCCAAGGGGCATTGATATTGTTTTTTTATTCCACTGTGACCTCCACCACTCTTCCAAGGGGCATTGATATTGTCTTTTTATTCCACTGTAACCTCCACCACTCTTCCAAGGTGCATTGATATTTTCTTTTTATTCCACTGTAACCTCCACCACTCTTCCAAGGGGCATTGATATTGTCTTTTTATTCCACTGGGACCTCCACGTCTCTTCCAAGGGGCATTAAAACTGTCTTGTAAAACCACTCTGAATTCCACGCCTCTTCCAAGGGGCATTAAAATCATCTTGTTAAGCTACTGTGACCTCCACGTCTCTTTCAAGGGTCATTGATATTGTCTTTTTATTCCACTGGGAACTCCACCACTCTTCCAAGGGGTCATTGATATTGTCTTTTTATTCCACTGCAACCTCCACCACTCTTCCAAGGGGTATTGATATTGTCTTTTTATTCCACTGGGACTTACACCACTCTTCCAAGGGGCACTAATATTGTCTTTTTATTCCACTGCGACCTCCACCACTCTTCCAAGGGGCATTGATATTGTCTTTTTATTCCACTGGGACCTCCACGTCTCTTCCAAGGGGCATTAAAACCGTCTTGTTAAACCACTCTGAACTCCACGTCTCTTACAAGGGGCATTAAAACCGTCTTCTTAAACCACTTTGAACTCCACGTCTCTTCCAAAGGGGCATTAAAATCGTCTTGTTAAGCTACTCTAACCTCCACGTATCTTCCACGGGTCATTGATATTGTCTTTTTATTCCACTGGGACCTCCACCACTCTTCCAAGGGGCATTGATATTGTTTTTTTATTCCACTGTGACCTCCACCACTCTTCCAAGGGGTATTGATATTTTCTTTTTATTCCACTGGGACCTCCACGTCTCTTCCAAGGGGCATTAAAACCGTCTTGTTAAACCACTCTGAACTCCACGTCTCTTCCAAGGGGCAAGTAAAACCGTCTTGTTAAGCTACTGTGACCTCCAATTCTCTTCCAAGGGGCATTAAAAACGTCTTGTAAAACCACTCTGAATTCCACGTCTCTTCCAAGGGGCATTAAAATCGTCCTGTTAAGCTACTATGACCTCCACGTCTCTTCCAAGGGTCATAGATATTGTCTTTTTATTCCACTGGGAACTCCACCACTCTTCCAAGGGGCATTGATATTGTCTTTTTATTCCACTGCGACCTCCACCACTCTTCCAAGGGGCATTGATATTGTCTTTTTATTCCACTGTAACCTCCACCACTCTTCCAAGGGGCATTGATATTGTCTTTTTATTCCACTGCAACCTCCACCACTCTTCCAAGGGGTATTGATATTGTCTTTTTATTCCACTGGGACCTCCACCACTCTTCCAAGGGGCACTAATATTGTCTTTTTATTCCTCTGCGACCTCCACCACTCTTCCAAGGGGCATTGATATTGTCTTTTTATTCCACTGATACCTCCGCCACTCTTCCAAGGGGCATTGATATTGTCTTTTTATTCCACTGGGACCTCCACGTCTCTTCCAAGGGTCATTAAAACCGTCTTGTTAAACCACTCTGAACTCCACGTCTCTTACAAGGGGCATTAAAACCGTCTTGTTAAACCACTTTGAACTCCACGTCTCTTCCAAAGGGCATTAAAATCGTCTTGTTAAGCTACTCTGACCTCTACGTATCTTCCACGGGTCATTGATATTGTCTTTTTATTCCACTGGGACCTCCACCACTCTTCCAAGGGGCATTGATATTGTTTTTTTATTCCACTGTGACCTCCACCACTCTTCCAAGGGGCATTGATATTGTCTTTTTATTCCACTGTAACCTCCACCACTCTTCCAAGAGGCATTGATATTGTATTTTTATTCCACTGCGACCTCCGCCACTCTTCCAAGGGGCATTGATATTGTCTTTTTATTCCACTGTAACCTCGTCTTCTTAAACCACTCTGAACTCCACGTCTCTTCCAAGGGGCATTAAAATTGTCTTGTTAAGCTATTGTGACCTCCATGTATCTTCCACGGGTCATTGATATTGTTTTTTTATTCCACTGGGACCTTCACCACTCTTCCAAAGGGCATTAAAACCGTCTTTTTAAACCACTCTGAACTCCACAGCTCTTCCAAGGGGCATTGAAATGTTGTTTTTAATTACCTCTAACCTCCACGACTCTTCCAATCGGCATTGCATTTCCTCCTAATTTTAGTCAGGTTTTTCTTTTCAATGCATAGGCGAACACTAAGGGAGACCAACTCCCCAATAATGGGTAGAAGGTTTTTAGTATACTCTAATCCATGTCTGTTTCATAGTTACATAGTTACATAGTTTATAAGGCCGAAAAAAGACAAGCTTCCATCCAGTTCAGCCTATTTCTTGTGCACTGCAGCTATTCCGCAGCGTTGATCCAGGGGAAGGCAAAAAAAACCCATGCGGTATAGGCCAATTTACATCATTGAGGAAAAATTCACTTCCAGACACCAATCTGGCAGTCAGATTAAATCCCTGGATTAATTAACTATCACTAAGCATAAGATGTAATTCTATTGTTCTCAAGAAAGGCGTCCAGGCCTCTCTTGAACTCATTAAGTGAGTTGGACATCACCACTTCCTCTCCCAGAGAGTTCCAGAGTCTCACGGCTCTGACCGTAAAGAATCCCCTTCTATGCTGGTGCAGGAACCTCCTTTCCTCCAGACGCATAATGTGCCCCCTCGTCTTTGTCACCATCCTTGGTATAAACAGGTCATGGGAGAGATCTCTGTACTGCCCCCTGATGTATTTATACATGTTTATGAGGTCTCCCCTAAGCCTTCTCTTTTCCAACGTAAATAGGCCTAATTTTGACAACCTCTCTGGGTATTCTAGTCCCTCCATTCCCTTTATTACCTTAGTCGCCCTCCTTTGTACCCTCTCTAGCTCCAATATGTCTTTCCTGAGCACCGGAGCCCAGAACTGTGCACAATATTCTAAGTGCGGCCTTACCAGCGCTTTATACAGAGGAAGAACAATTTTCTCATCATATGCCCCTATTGCTCTTCTGATGCATGCCATGACTCTATTTGCCTTCGCAGCTGCTGCCTGACACTGGGCACTCCAATTTAATTTGCTATTAACCAAGACGCCCAGGTCCTTCTCCATGTTTCAAGGGGCATTGCAGTTCCTCATAATTTTTGGAAAGCCTTCCATTCACTGCTTAGGCCAACAGTGTACAGGAGACCCAGTTGCTATAAATGGAAAAAACGGTTTAGTTAAGGCCCTCTGACCATGTCCCTTCCAAGGGGCATTGGAGTGCCTCGAAATTTTTGGTAGGCATTGCTCTCACTGTATGCCCTATAACTGTGTAGCCGAACCGCCCCTTTTGGTACAGAAACATATCCTACAAGACATGTGTGGTTGACTGGCCTGATATTGATGTGAATGGTCCCTGTTCCTCCTGCTCTTTCTCCTTTGCCACCACATCATCCATCATTCATCACCTGAAGCTTTGTTTTAACGGGAGTCATAGAACTGGGATAGTAGCAGGAAAACATCCAGCAATCCATGGAGGAGGTAGGATGTGCGCCAAAACGCTGACCACCTCAGGCCTAGCCGCTACTACATACAGTGCTGGCCAAAAGTATTGGCACCCCTGCAATTCTGTCAGATAATACTCAGTTTCTTCCTGAAAATGATTGCAATCACAAATTCTTTGGTATTATTCTCTTCATTTAATTTGTCTTCAATGAAAAAAACACAAAAAGAATTGTCCTAAAGCCAAATTGGATATAATTCCACACCAAACCTAAAAAAGGGGGTGGACAAAAGTATTGGCACCCTTTGAAAAATCATGTGATGCTTCTCTAATTCTTGTAATTAACAGCACCTGTAACTTACCTGTGGCACCTAACAGGTGTTGGCAATAAATAAATCACACTTGCAGCCAGTTAACATGGATTAAAGTTGACTCAACCTCTGTCCTGTGTCCTTGTTGTACCACATTGAGCATGGAGAAAAGAAAGAAGACCAAAGAACTGTCTGAGGACTTGAGAAACCAAATTGTGAGGAAGCATGAGCAATCTCAAGGCTACAAGTCCATTTCCAAAGACCTGAATGTTCCTGAGTCTTCCGTGCGCAGTGTCATCAAGAAGTTTAAAGCCCATGGCACTGTGGCTAACCTCACTAGATGTGGACGGAAAAGAAAAATTGACGAGAGATTTCAACGCAAGATTGTGTGGAAGGTGGATAAAGAACCTCGACTAACATTCAAACAAGTTCAAGCTGCCCTGCAGTCCGAGGGTACAACAATGTCAACCCGTACTATCCGTTGACGTCTGAATGAAATGGGACTGTATGGTAGGATACCCAGGAAGACCCCACTTGTTACCCCGAGACATAAAAAAGCCAGGCTGGAGTTTGCCAAAACTTACCTGAGAAAGCCTAAAACGTTTTGGAAGAATGTTCTCTGGTCAGATGAGACAAAAGTAGAGCTTTTTGGGAAAAAGCATCTACATAGAGTGTACAGGAAAAAAAAAGAGGCATTCAAAGAAAAGAACACGGTCCCTACAGTCAAACATGGTGGAGGTTCCCTGATGTTTTGGGGTTGCTTTGCTGCCTCTGGCACTGGACTGCTTGACCGTGTGCATGGCATTATGAAGTCTGAAGACTACCAACAAATTTTGCAGCATAATGTATGGCCCAGTGTGAGAAAGCTGAGTCTCCCTCAGAGGTCATGGGTCTTCCAGCAGGACAATGACCCAAAACACACTTCCAAAAGCACTAAAAAATGGTTTTAGAGATAGCACTGGAGACTTCTAAGGTGGCCAGCAATGAGTCCAGACCTAAATCCCATAGAACACCTGTGGAGAGATCTCAAAATGGCAGTTTGGAGAAGGCACCCTTCAAATATCAGGGACTCGAGCAGTTTGCCAAAGAAGAATGGTCTACAATTCCAGCAGAGCATTGTAAGAAACTCATTGATGGTTACCGGAAGCGGTTGTTCGCAGTTATTTTGGCTAAAGGTTGTGCAACCAAGTATTAGGCTGAGTGTGCCAATACTTTTGTCCGGCCCTTTTTTGGAGTTTTGTGTGAAATGATCAATGATTTGATTTTTGCTTCATTCTCTTTTGTGTTTTTTCCTTGCAAGCAAATTAAATGAAGATGATAATACCAAAGAATGTGTGATTGCAATCATTTTCAGGAAGAAACTGAGTACTATCTGACAGAATTGCAGGGGTGCCAATACTTTTGGCCAGCACTGTACATGCGCTTGCATTCCAAGGAACAGAAAGCTAAGGAGATGGATGGCCTCATGATCATGAATAATTTACACGTTGTGTAGGAGGCCGACCACTGCTGCTGTCTACCTTCTGAACTTTGTGTTGAAGCCTGATTGACCCAGGACCCGCAATCCTCTATGTCTGGAGGACGTGTTGCATCCCAGTGTCCAACTGTGTCCCGGCTTCCACAATATTAACCCAGTGTGAAGGCGTCAGTGAGATGGACCATCCCTGGCCACATTCACTTGTCCACATGTTTGTGGTTAGGCTGTCCTTCCCACTAAATGCACTGGGGAAGGCACAGGTAATGTTTTGGTATGCATGTTTGTGTATAAGGCGCACCGGGACAAATAGGGGCAGCTGGGGACCGTTTATGGACACCCGCCCGCCCCCAGGCGGCTGGGGACCATGCGAGGGCACCTGGCCGTGGGGCGGCTGGGGACCAAGCATGGACACCCGGCCGCCGGGCGGCTGGGGACTATGGATTCCCGGCCGCCGACGCAGCCATGACGTGGTGGCCAGATTCTGCCTCCACATGCCTAAAAGGCCCAATTTCAAGTGCAAGCAGCCTGGGGGTGGGTGGGTGGCAGGCTGCATACTTGCGCTTGCATTGCAAGGAATGGGGGAGGTACAATTGAACACTGCCCTGGGACAATGAGTTGAACGGGGATAGTTGAAAGTCTGCAACGACAGGTGTAGGCCGGGAGCCATCTTTGCATGTGCCATGAACAGGGTGTTAGGCGCACACACTACAGCAGAATAGGCTGTCCTTCCCACTAAATGCACTGGGGAGGGCATAGGTAATGTTTTGGTATGCGCGCTTGTGTATAAGGCACACCGGGACAAACAGGGGCGGCTGGGGACCGAGTATGGACACCCGGCCGCCCCCTGGCAGCTGGGGACCGAGTGTGAACACCCGGCCGCCAGGCGGCAGGGGACTGAGTATGGATACCAGGCCGCCGACGCAGCCATGACATGGTGGCCGGTGTCTGCCTCCACAAGCCTAAAAGTCCTCATTTCAAGTGCAAGCAAGCTAGCAGTATGGTATTGCAGCCTGGGGGTGCGTGGGTAGCAGGCTGCACACTTACGCTTGCATTCCAAGAAAACAAAGCGGATGCTAACTTCTATCATCATCATCATGCTCCTCACCTTGGCACTCTCAACTCCTCTGATGGAGAAGCCAGGGCCCACCGGAGGAGTCTGGTTGTCTGGTGGGCTCGTCCAATGCTGCCCTAAAGCAGGCCAGGCTAAGAAAAGTGTGGGGAAGGTTACCGGGACAAATAGTGGCAGCTGGGGACTGAGTATGGAGACCTCGCCACCGACGCAGCCATGAGGTAGTGGCCAGCTTCGGCCTCCTCCAAACTAAAAGGCCCCATTTCAAGTGCAAGCTAGCAGTATAGTATTGCAGCCTGTGGGTGGGTGGGTGGGTGGTTGGCTGCATATTTGCGCTTACATTGCAAGGAATGGGGGGGGGTACAATTGAACACTGCCCTGGGACAAGGATTTGCACGGGGATAGTTGCAAGTCTGCATCTTCTGTTGCGGCAAGGATCACTTTTGATGGGCACACTTTTAGGCAGTAGCCTGGGTGTCAGAGATGCTTCCAGGGGTCTTCCCCATGCTGTTCCCATGTCTTTTCAGCACTGTATGCATGTGTCACACAGCACATGGCCAGATAAAGTTGTAAAATGTTAAAATTATATTTCCCGGTGAATGCATTTGTCACGGTTGAAAGCAATACAAAAGTGCAAAAACGCATAAAAAATGCTACTTGTGAACATAGCCCAAGGTGTGGAGGAGTATTTTTGTTTTTGGTTATTTATTTTACCTTATACACAAGTCTTTACCCTGGAAAGGATGTTCATTAACATATTTCACAGGAAAACAGTTTCAGTTTTGTTTTTGAACGTTTTATTGTGAGCCCGTAAAAGAGGCTTAATACCTCTGACCAAGTTGTTGACAGCAGTGACCTGGGGGTCAGAAATGCTTCCTGGGGCGATCCCCATGCTGTTTTGGGCTCTTTTTAGGCTTTCTACAGACTGCCGGTGGTGCCGCCACAAAAATGCTCGGGTTTCCCATAGACTAACATTGGGCTCGTTGCTCGGGTCGAGCATCCGAGTATCACGGTGAGCTCAGCCCGAGCTTCGAGCACCTGAGCATTTTAGTGCTCGCTCAACACTACTTTCTGTACATATGCCTACTTACCTAGCATTTCTTGTTATGTCATTTTGGGCATAGGCTGAACAACTGGGGCTGAAAAGATTGTCAAAAGTTAATAATAATGTTCTACGAAATGTATGTTAAAAGAAAAATTGGCACTGGCAATGAATAGGATAGTGTAAAAGAAAAAAAATCCTCACACCACAGCTGGGAATGTGGGAGCTTCTAACAGCAGAACCATCACCACCACCCTTGGTTCCAGTCATTCAGACAGTAGTGCTATGAAACACAGGTCATAATTTGCCTCTGCCAAGCATATTAGTGGAAAAGAAGTTTACGGAGTAATAGAATACAGTGGCATGTAAAAGTGTGGGCACCCCTGGTCAAAATTATTGTTATTGTGAACAGTTAAGCAAGTTGAATATGAAATGATCTCTAAAATGCCAAAAGTTAACAATGACACATTTCCTTTGTATTTTAGGCAAAAAAAATGTATATATATATATATATATATATATATATATATATATATATATATATATATACAGTATATGTGTGTATATGTTATGTATATATAATTTTTTTTTTCATCTTTTACATTTTAAAAATTAAAAAAAGGAAAATAGGCCAATACAAAAGTTTGGGCACCCTGCATGGGTAGTACCTAGCAGCACTCCCTTTTCAAAGTATTGCAGCTTGTAAATGCTTTTTGTAGCCAGACAAGCGTCTTTAAATTCTTGTTTGAGGGTTTTTCATCCTTTCTTTCTTAGAAAATTCTTCCAGTTTTGTGAGATTCCTGGGTCATCTTGCATGCACTGCTATTTTGATGTCTAGCCACAGATTTTCAATGATTTTCAGATCAGGGGACTGTGAGCGCCATTGTAAAACCTTCAGCTTGCACCTTATGAGGTAGTCTATTGTGGATTTTGACTTGTGTTTAGGATCATTATCTATTTGTAGAAGCCATCCTCTTTTCAACTTCAGCTTTTTTACAGATGGTGTTATGTTTGCATCAAGAATTTGTTGAAATTTCATTGAATCCATTCTTCCCTCTACCCGTGAAATGTTCCCCATGCCATTGGCTTCAACACAACCCCAAAGAATGATTGATCCACCCCAATGCTTAATGGTTGACGAGATGTTCTTTTCCTGAAATTCTGTGCCCTTTTCTCTCCACACATACAGTACAGACCAAAAGTTTGGACACACCTTCTCATTTAAAGATTTTTCTGTATTTTCATGATTATGAAAATTGTACATTTACACTGAAGGCATCAAAACTATGAATTAACACATGTGGAATTATATACTTAACAAAAAAGTGTGAAACAACTGAAAATATGTCTTATATTCTAGGTTCTTCAAAGTAGCCACCTTTTGCTTTGATGACTGCTTTGCACACTCTTGGCATTCTCTTGAAGAGCTTCAAGAGGTAGTCACCGGAAATGGTTTTCACTTCACAGGTGTGCCCTGTCAGGTTTAATTAGTGGGATTTCTTGCCTTATAAATGGGGTTGGGACCATCAGTTGTGTTGTGCAGAAGTCTGGTGGATACACAGCTGATAGTCCTACTGAATAGACTGTTAGAATTTGTATTATGGCAAGAAAAAATCAGCTAAATAAAGAAAAACGAGTGGCCATCATTACTTTAAGAAATGAAGGTCAGTAAGTGCGAAAAATTGGAAAAACTTTAAAGTGTCCCCAAGTGCAGTTGCAAAAACCATCAAGCACTACAAAGAAACTGGCTCACATGAGGACCGCCCCAGGAAAGGAAGACCAAGAGTCACCTCTGCTTCTGAGGATAAGTTTATCCGAGTCACCAGCCTCAGAAATCACAGGTTAACAGCAGCTCAGATTAGAGACCAGGTCAATGCCACACAGAGTTCTAGCAGCAGACACATCTCTTCAACAACTGTTAAGAGGAGACTTTGTGCAGCAGGCCTTCATGGTAAAATAGCTGCTAGGAAACCACTGCTAAGGACAGGCAACAAGCAGAAGAGACTTGTTTGGGCTAAAGCACACAAGGAATGGACATTAGACCAGTGGAAATCTGTGCTTTGGTCTGATGAGTCCAAATTTGAGATATTTGGTTCTAACCACCGTGTCTTTGTGTGACGCAGAAAAGGTGAACGGATGGACTCTACATGCCTGGTTTCCACCGTGAAGCATGGAGGAGGAGGTGTGATGGTGTGGGGGTGCTTTGCTGGTGACACTGTTGGGGATTTATTCAAAATTGAAGGCATACTGAACCAGCATGGCTACCACAGCATCTTGCAGCAGCATGCTATTGCATCCGGTTTGCGTTTAGTTGGACCATTATTTATTTTTCAACAGGACAATGACCCCAAACACACCTCCAGGCTGCGTAAGGGCTATTTGACCAAGAAGGGGAGTGATGGGGTGCTACGCCAGATGACCTGGCCTCCACAGTCACCAGACCTGAACCCAATCGAGATGGTTTTGGGTGAGCTGGACCGCAGAGTGATGGCAAAAGAGCCAACAAGTGCTAAGCATCTCTGGGAACTCCTTCAAGATTGTTGGAAGACCATTTCCGGTGACTACCTCTTGAAGCTCATCAAGAGAATGCCAAGAGTGTGCAAAGCAGTCATCAAATCAAAAGGTGGCTACTTTGAAGAACCTAGAATATAAGACATATTTTCAGTTGTTTCACACTTTTTTGTTAAGTATTTAATTCCACATGTGTTAATTCATAGTTTTGATGCCTTCAGTGTGAATATACAATTTACATAGTCATGAAAATACAGAAAAATCTTTAAATGAGAAGGTGTGTCCAAACTTTTGGTCTGTACTGTACCTTTGATCATTGCAGCCAAAGAGTTATATTTTAACTTCATAGGTCCACAGGACTTGTTTCCAAAATGCATCAGGCTTGTTTAGATGTTCTTTTGCATACTTCTGACCCTGAATTTTATGGTGAGGATGCAGGAGAGGTTTTCTTCTGATGACTCTTCCATTAAGGCCATATTTGTGCAGGTGTCTCTGAACAGTAGACAATGTACACTAACTCCAGAGTTTGCTAAATCTTTCTGAAGGTCTTTTGCAGTCAAGCAGGGGTTCTGATTTGCATCTCTAGTAATACACGAGCTCCCGCACCCGAACCGTAACAAAGACTTCCGTGAGAGGTCCTTGATCGGGGTCGCTGCACGGACACTCGGTGTCTGGTACATACCCCAAACTTTACTGTTCGGGTTCGCCCATCACTATTCTCTAGCAATCCTATGAGCAACTCTCACTGAAATTTTGCTTGGTCTTCCAGACCTGATCTTGACCTTTACTGTTACTGTTAACTCCCATTTCTTAATTACATTTTGAACTGAGGAAAGGGCAACTTATAGCCTTCTCCTGATTTGTGGTCCTCCACCATTTTTCATTTTCAGAGTGCTAGGCAGCTGCTTAGAAGAACCCATGGCTGCTGTTTTTTTGGCATAAGGTTAGAGTAGGCTGGGTTTTTATGAAGCTGGGAAATTTGCATCACCTGGCCTTTCCTAACGATGATAGTGAACAAGCCATAACCCTAACAGGCTAATTAAGGTCTAAAACCTTGATCAAAGTTATCTGAGCACACAAATCTCCAAGAGTGCCCAAACTTTTGCATCAGCCCATTTTAATTTTTGTATTTTTTAAAATGAAAAAATGGCAAAATATATATATTTTTGCCTATAATACAAAGGAAATGTGGCATCTTTAACTTTAGGCCTTTTAGAGATCATTTTATCTTTAACGTGCTTAACTGTTCACAATAACAGTAATTTTGACCAGGGGTGCCCAAACTTTTACATGTCACTGTAAATGGCACATCACTTGTCTCTGTTACAGCAGGATGATGTTACCTCTGTCAGTGACATGAACATTTTGAGCTTGAGGTACACATTAATGTCTAACACAATGCATGAATATACCATTTCTGACTTTGTAGGTGTTGCACAATGTTATAGACTAGAAATAGGACTTTTTGCAGCCAAAAAGGCAGAAAAGTGCAGAAGAATGTGTGACGCTCGCAGCCCTGCCCTGGGAAAAGATGGTGGGGTGTACTTGGAACCGGGTCAGATGTTAGGGGGGGATGCAGTCGTGGACCGGACCCGTTCTGTGCCCAGGGCCGTCACATTAAAAAGGATGTAAGGGCTTTCAGGGTTGAGTGGTATTATCGACTACGCCACCTGCGGTGTCTGGTGATGCGCCACCAGCGCTGCTAGCAGTCCTCTGAGGCCGGGTGTTGTGGCAGCTTGTGATGGTATAACTCCCCACAGGCGGAGCTCTGCCTCAGGACAGATGTGACAGGAGGATGGGGAGAGTAATCCTGGTCACCTAGGTGCAGTGTGGTACAGTGTGTAATAAAGAGTCCGAAGGCCATAGGGATAGTCTTCCAGGGTTTTTACTCACAGTTCTTTTAGCTCAGCCGCAAGGCTTCTCCCTGCTCCTCACGGATGACTGCAGCCACCAGGGATGAGGGCTCAGCGCACCCAAGTCCTTCAGGTGCCTGGATCAGGACCCTCAGAGTGTTCCTAACAGTCCCCTTTGAACCTCTCATGTCCGTGTTCGTGCAAAGGCTGGGTCTCCCTCCGGACTATGCACAGATATAGGGTAAGGCGGCAATTCCGTTCCGCCTATCACCCGACGGGATCCACTGTAGCCTACCGGGCTTCTCTGACAGAGACGTGAAGTGGCAAAGTCAGATGTCGGGGGCCGGTACCCCTCTTGCAGCAGGAGTCCCTCTAGCAGGGCCAGAATGAAGAGTAGAGGTGGCATACGCCGCTCCGTCCGTGCTCCCTGGGATCCTTTTGCTTGTGGAGCTGTTACTATAGCTCCCGACCTTCTTAAGCAATGGAACTTGACGTGGGGTAGAGACACTGTTAACTCATACCCGCTCCTCGTGTCAAGGTCAGAGCACGAGGACCGTGCATCTTCAGCACACTGCAGGCTCCTACACAAGGCCGCTGCCAGCTGTGAAGATCACACTCCATGAATAGGAACTCAGAATCAAGAACCTTGTGCTTAAGATGGCTGGCTATTATATATGAAACTATGTGTGCAAACTAAAAGTGTGTTCTACACCCTTCACCCACTACATGGTTCCCCATGCTTTTGGTTCCCCCCACTCGTGATCCTGCTGAGGCAGCACTATGGTGCAAACTTGCCTCCCATAGGTCAGGAGTGTGTAGTGTTGGATGCAAGACAGGGTCCTGACCAGTGCACCTTCCTTACCTGGGTGAGGAGACACTACACCTGCTGACAGGCTGCAGTATCCCCCCTTGTGGCGACCGAACCCTCAGGGGCGCCACAAATGACTAATTGCCAAATTGACACGTGTGATAGCAGCCTGAGGCATGGTTCTTCTATCCATGTTATGAAGAATTCTGATGGCCATGATGTGCCTACCTTGGTATATAAGGTGAGTCTAAGCACAGGTGCAGGCGGCCGTAGATTCTCTCATCCAAGAGAATGGAGATGATTATGGAAATGACACTAATCAAACTGATCAGGAAGACTTTACAAGGAGAATGAGAGACATCCTTCAGGACAGTAGATGGATTGCATGGTGGCTCCATCCAAAGAGACACAGATTTGGATTTTATATGATTCTAGCCTAAGGGTATATAGCCCTGACTGGAAAGATACAGATCTGCTCCATTGACCAATTCAGAGATCATGGATACATTTGGGGAGACCTGGTTGGGACGATGAAGTCACCTGGCCCCATGGATGTGTTGTTTGGTGTAGCCAGGAGGGACCGTTCGGTCACCTGGAACTCATGGAGACATTTGGAGAAGCCAGATTGGGACCAGCCAGTCATCTGGCTAAATGGAAACTCTCGGAGAGGCCAGGGTGGGAACCTCGGGTCTCCTGGCCTTTTAACTCGTTCGACTGCTAGCTTCCTAAGCTTGCCGCTACCTTCTGTCTGTGGGGGCACGCCAGAAGCGGGGGGCCACTGGTTGAGGTAGTTGGCCCTGGAAGTCCCAAAGTCGCAGCTGTTCTATCCCAGGCGGGCGGATCGGAAGAGTGTGACTGTGTAATGTTTTACCATCTCGGGTATTTGCTGAGACTGTTCTATATGTTTATTTGACCTACTTTGTGGTTCAATAAAGTATTGCCACGCTGGTTTACCCTCACCCTGTGTTGTCTGAGTAGAGTTATGGCAATGGAAGACCCCAGGTCTTTACAATATATATATATATATATATATATATATATATATATATATAACTTGGGCATGCAGCGATATTTTCCTCGGACCGACTCTGTCCGAGGAAAAAAAATCTGACTTGTGCACGGCCCATAGACTAACATTGGTCCGAGTGTTATCTGATGTTGGATCGCACTCGCACCAATAATATGATCTTCTGAATCTAGCCTAATCGCAAAAAGAATGATGCACCGTTCTACAGACACGCACGTCTCCACTTATATCCTGTAGACTGTACAAACAGGTTATGTCTTTGCAGCATGAAGTCTCCAGCTTTCCAGTATTAGAGACATTCTATATGAGCCATTTTATTGCTGCTAAAGAAACAGAAGTCTATTGATTTATTGATTGATGCATTGTTTCCCGGGAGCCCATCATTTACCGACACTTAATGCTCGTGAATTTTATTCATTTCATTATAAACCGAGTCCTCAGATACCGGTTCTAAAGGAGATGTTAGAAATTGGAGCGCACGCTGGATTCACTCCGTCCTCAGGAGAGAGGTAGGGAGTAAATTTCCCCATGGAGCCCTTTACATTATAAGAATTAGATTCAGTCGCTATATTTCTCCTTTCTTCGCCGCACTTAGCCAATAAAATCAACTGATTATTTGAATTTCATTTCCCTCTGAAACTCGCTCATCGCCTTTGAATTGTGGACTATTATTTTGAGGAATATTTTTTTTTATTATTACAAGGCAGTGCACAATTTCCCCTGTGTTTCTCTTACTTTACTATTTATAAAATGACGGCAGATTGTGAATAAGCCACACAAATCAATGGAAAGACACAGAGAGGACGATTAAAATTGCATGTTATATAAAACACTTATAATGTAGACCGATGGTTAATGGGATTTATCACTCCTTGTAAATATCTAGCAGATCGGAGACATGCGCCCGTCTTCATATATGCTAACAGCTGCTCGTACAAAGAAACATCCTGTAGAAGCATAAGAAGGTTGCAGTCATTAAAAGAGTTTTACAAAAAACTATGTCCGTCATCTTCAGTTTGCTTATAAAATAACTGAGCTTTATCCACCTTCCCCAGGTCCAGCACTGAGCCTCTGTAATTCCCAATGTCTGTTAAGATCTGAAGTGTTGATGTCCTATTTTCTGGGCAGCAGCCAATAACTGAGCTCCAATGAATTGACGGCACAAGCTGCTCAGAACCGCTGAGCTTACTAATTGACTGCGATGCTGTCGATGTGACGTCACCGCTGCAGACAATAACAGATATGGGGAGCAGTGATGGAAATGTAGGGACCTGGGGAGGGTGAGGGTGAAACCGTTGGTCAGGTTTTTTCTTCGAAACCGGAAAACTCCATTAGAGTATGTGCACATGACGTCTTTTTTTGGGCAGATTCCGCCTTGGAAACCACCTGAAAAACCTTACAAAAAAGAATGAACATAAGCATTTTTTTTGTAAAAATCAACATGCTGTTCATATTTTCAGGCTTTTGATTGTCTTTCAACCTCTTAAATGCCAAGCGGTTAAAAGAAGTAAGCAATCCATTCTTCTGGTGTTTTCTGCTTGGAAGATCCTCTATGCTTTACAATACAATTCAATGGGAAAGCTCAAAAGATGTTCGCATGTCTTCTGGACTGTTTTGCCAGAGTTTTGTACTTAGAAAACCGCTAGTGGTTTCTTCATTATTCAATAGAGTAAAAAAAACAACTCCAAAACAACAGTAAAGAAGACGTCACAAATAAGACTTTTCCTAATCTCATAAAACACCTTTATTTGCACATTATTTCTCAGTCATGCTGTTTTCCAAAGTGTATGTTTGAGTTGCTTCCTATTAGTGTGCATGTGACGCGCCCCCTGGGACATATTCCTTTTTGAGGGGAATACCCGGCACCGGATCAGATGGGGGGTTGTAGTCTCCGAGCGGCTGTGACCCGGTCCCGTGCCCAGGGCGTCAAGCTCAGGGTTATGTGGCAGTCTTTACTGATGTTATTAAAGTTCGTTGTGTCGACTACGCCACCCGTTGTGATGCGGTCACTGTGGCCGCCGCTGCAGCAGGGTCCGCTGAGGCTGATGGTGGATGCGCAGCTTGGTGGGATAACCCCCAACGGGAGGGGTATAGCCTCAGAGGGGACAGGCGCAGAGGATGGGGGTTGTGGTGGTGCGGTGCAGCCGGTAATGATGACAGACTCGGGTAGTGCAGTTAAGGGTCTTTACTTACTGCAGATGTTCCTGGTCACTCTAGCTCCAAGTGACCTCCCGAGCCGTGCTGCGTCCACCAGGTCCTGGATCCGGCCAACCCCCAAACAAGTCCGGAGCGTGGCCCTGAGCTCTCCCTCTGTCCTTACTTCAGCCGTCCCCACCAGTGATTCACCTAAGTCCAGCTCCCTCGGGCCTTCTGTTGGGCAACCTTTGGCCTTAGGTTCCCTGACCCTTCCTGTGGTGTGCCTTCAGGGTGAATGTAGTGGGTGACCGTGACAGACACTGCCCACGGTCTCCGGTCTCTGGCTGGGGAATGTCTTTGCCCCCACCAGCTTGGGTTCCGGTACCCTCTTGCTGACTCCTCACCCGGTGTTCTTATTTGGGTTCTTGGGTCCCTTCTTTGTCCCCCTCTGGGTCTTTCTTCACTCCACTCTCTCTCTCTCCAGGGCTGCTGTTTCCTGCTCTCTGCATCTGACTTGTCCTCTGCAGCTGACTGACCCTGATTCTAAGTTGGTGCCCTCCTTATATATCCCTCTATGTGTGAGCTCAGGTGACCAGCACCCAATGAGCTCCTACCACTACCCAGACTGCTCCCCCTATCTGCCCCTACACTACATGGGATGTTCCTCCCCCCTCCCACTCCAGCCAGGAACAGGCTCGGTCGCACCTGCACATTTCTAAGTGGGAGTGCCGTCGGCCTGCTCCTCTGGAATGGGATGTATGTAGTGCATGCAGTCTATCTGAGCTCAGTTCCACACTCCATCCTTACCCGGGAGTGGAATATCACACCTCTGGGTTGAGGTGCAATACTCCTGTAGCAGCCGAATCCTCAGGGTGCTACATTCCCCCCTGGTAAATCACAGCACGTCCTCGGGCTGCAAAGACAAAAACACCAAAACATACAAATTTTTATAAACATATAAAACATATAAAATATTATATATATATAACTTTTTCATATAGACATCATTATAACATTCTCGTCGTCTCTTTCTTTCTTCCTCCTCTGGTCACCGTGCAACTCGTGACCAGGTAAAGTGCGACAGTCTTTTGATAAGCAGTTTCTCATAAAACCAGTAGGGGGCGCCTTAGGAAACGCAACTATGTACAGGGAAGTTTTGGCCGTTCTCAGTCCCCGGCCAAGTAAAGGGAATGGGATGGCTGCTCACAGTCCTCAGCCTGGTTTGGGTAGGGGACACACGGGTTAAACTGTTCACTGGTCCCAACGGGGACTAAACTTTAAAGCAGCCACGGTTACTTGGGTACCCCGACGGGTAACTATTTACATCTCCTTTGTACTATTTCAGTCATAGTACCTTCTAGCCTTGAACCCGTCCGGGTCTTCTGGCTCCTCCTCCCTACACCGCAACTCCTCCTCTGTCAGGCGATGCACGTGGAGGGCGTAAGGTCCCTTGGCACACTTGTGCCGGGTGAACGTTACCTCGTCACCGACGTAGAGGTCACGGCCTTTGTGACCCTCTGGCAGGTGAGACTCGACATCCCGTCGGGTAACGAAGACGTCACCCATGGTGTTCCGGTCCTTTATGAAGCCCCACCCATGCTGCGCATTAAACTTTATTACCGTCCCGATGGTACGGGGACGATCTGCTGCATAGGGG
The DNA here is from genome assembly GCF_046119375.1 of Phyllobates terribilis. Taxonomy (NCBI): domain Eukaryota; kingdom Metazoa; phylum Chordata; class Amphibia; order Anura; family Dendrobatidae; genus Phyllobates; species Phyllobates terribilis. The sequence goes on from NW_027362765.1 coordinate 108,838,869, forward strand.
TCCCTTCTGGTCCGACTCTTTTGCTCCGCGCTGCGGGTCCGGGCCCATTGCTCTCTGGCCCGCCTCTCCTCCCGCTCTCTCTTGAACTCTGCCAGCTGTTGACGGCAACACTCGGTACGCTCTGCTGCAGCTGCCCGAGTCTCTCCGGTGAACCCCATCAAATCTTCTCCCGTGGGGTCCCACACGAACTGGGCTTCCTCGAGTGGAGGCGAGACCCGAGTCACGGGCTTTGGAGCCGGGATCAGGGGCTCACACAGGGGACCTAACTTCTTTTGTCGCTCCAGTTCCAAGAATTCTTTGGGCCAGATGAAGGGCCGCCCGTCCGGCCACGCTAGCTGGCTGAAGGGGTCCTCTCCCAGACTTGGCACCCTTGATGTTACGGGTGCGGGCGCGATGGTGGGGGCGCCCAGGTTGCCCAGGCCTTGCGGCCAGGCCTGGGGCATCTGGAAGGTAAATGGAACTGTTAACACGGCGGCACCCTGGGCCACCTGGCCTTGCGACCAGGCCGGAGGCTCCGCGGAGGTAGATGGCTCTGCTGGGGATGCGGCGCCCGGAAACGCTAGGCCTTGCGACCAGGCCGGAGGCTTCCCTTCCTTCGCCACGCTCCGGGTCACGACGCGTGACGTCACTGGGGTCGCGACGGCGGCTTCCGGTCGGGGCCTAGTCGGTGGCGGTGTCATGGCGGTCTCGGGTACGGCAGGGGGACTTTCGGGCTCTGCGACGGGGAGCTGGGGCAGGTGGGTGGTCTTCCGGTATGGGGTATAGGCGTCCCCCTTACCTGCTGCCATACGTCTCGCTCCCTCTTCTGCGCCGTCTCCGGCCTTGGGTCCTCCCGCGTCATCCGCAGAGGTAGTCGGTGTCTTCTTCCAAGGGAGCGGGTTCCGTGGACGGATTCCAGCTTGCTGGGCCATCTCCCGGCCCCACTCCGCCAGGATCTCCCTCTGCACTCGGGCCATCCTTCCCGCGAGGCCCTCCAGGGCACTCCGCGCGCACTCCCGATCTCGGGGAAGCTGCGCCAGGATCTCCGCTAAGCCTAGCGGGGTTGTTGACTCCAGCAGGCTCCTGACCATCGGGTCGGTGCTGCTCTGCTCTGCTTCCGGCAGGCTCCTGGCCAGCGGGCCGGTGCTGCTCTGCTCTCCTCCTTCTTCCTTTTGCAGGCTCCTGGCCAGCGGGCCGGTGCTGCTCTGCTGCCGCTCCATTCCCGGGTCTACTCTTCCTCTTCTCGACTCCGGGTGCTCTCGCTCTGGACACCTTGCCTCCGGGTGCGCTCGTTCTAGACTGCTCCAAGCGACACCCATCTTTGCTCCTTTCTTTCGTCTCCTCCCCCTCCGAGGGCGGTCCCGGGGCAACTCGGTGACTGTCAGCTCCAGGGGTAGTTCTTTCACGCTGACAGACACCTCCAGCATCACAGTCTCTGTTGGTGGGGGCGGTTTCCACTTTTGGCGCCATTTTCTGTCCTGGCCCACGATGGGAGGTGGCCTCTTGCCCTCCTTTGGCACGCCCATAATGGCGTCCGCTGCTCTTCCAAGGCGGGAAATCTGCGGTTTTGGCGGGAAGCGTCGCCCAGTGGCGGGAAACTCTGCAGATGGCGGGAACAAGCTGGAAATGGCGGACAATCGGCGGGAAACGACTGGTGATGGAGTCCGATGGCGTGGACCCTCCGGAACCGGCAGGAGTCTTCTTTCTGAGGTAAACTTGCACTTTTCTTCAGGCACGCAGTACCCGGGTGTTGCGGGCACGTAATCCTGCCGACTACGCCAAAGTTGACGCGCCCCCTGGGACATATTCCTTTTTGAGGGGAATACCCGGCACCGGATCAGATGGGGGGTTGTAGTCTCCGAGCGGCTGTGACCCGGTCCCGTGCCCAGGGCGTCAAGCTCAGGGTTATGTGGCAGTCTTTACTGATGTTATTAAAGTTCGTTGTGTCGACTACGCCACCCGTTGTGATGCGGTCACTGTGGCCGCCGCTGCAGCAGGGTCCGCTGAGGCTGATGGTGGATGCGCAGCTTGGTGGGATAACCCCCAACGGGAGGGGTATAGCCTCAGAGGGGACAGGCGCAGAGGATGGGGGTTGTGGTGGTGCGGTGCAGCCGGTAATGATGACAGACTCGGGTAGTGCAGTTAAGGGTCTTTACTTACTGCAGATGTTCCTGGTCACTCTAGCTCCAAGTGACCTCCCGAGCCGTGCTGCGTCCACCAGGTCCTGGATCCGGCCAACCCCCAAACAAGTCCGGAGCGTGGCCCTGAGCTCTCCCTCTGTCCTTACTTCAGCCGTCCCCACCAGTGATTCACCTAAGTCCAGCTCCCTCGGGCCTTCTGTTGGGCAACCTTTGGCCTTAGGTTCCCTGACCCTTCCTGTGGTGTGCCTTCAGGGTGAATGTAGTGGGTGACCGTGACAGACACTGCCCACGGTCTCCGGTCTCTGGCTGGGGAATGTCTTTGCCCCCACCAGCTTGGGTTCCGGTACCCTCTTGCTGACTCCTCACCCGGTGTTCTTATTTGGGTTCTTGGGTCCCTTCTTTGTCCCCCTCTGGGTCTTTCTTCACTCCACTCTCTCTCTCTCCAGGGCTGCTGTTTCCTGCTCTCTGCATCTGACTTGTCCTCTGCAGCTGACTGACCCTGATTCTAAGTTGGTGCCCTCCTTATATATCCCTCTATGTGTGAGCTCAGGTGACCAGCACCCAATGAGCTCCTACCACTACCCAGACTGCTCCCCCTATCTGCCCCTACACTACATGGGATGTTCCTCCCCCCTCCCACTCCAGCCAGGAACAGGCTCGGTCGCACCTGCACATTTCTAAGTGGGAGTGCCGTCGGCCTGCTCCTCTGGAATGGGATGTATGTAGTGCATGCAGTCTATCTGAGCTCAGTTCCACACTCCATCCTTACCCGGGAGTGGAATATCACACCTCTGGGTTGAGGTGCAATACTCCTGTAGCAGCCGAATCCTCAGGGTGCTACACATGCACCTGGCTTTGGCAGGAATGGAAACCCTGAATGGTGGCAACGCATCAAAATACCTCTAGGCTCTGTTGGTGCCTTCAAGCATGACTGTGATCAACTCCTGTGGTCTAAAAACATTCATGTATAGTCGTGGCCAAAAGTTTTCTGATCACAGCGCGAGCAAGGGACAATGATGATGGCAGTGTTCAGCACCCAACACTTGGGAAGAACGCTAACTATACACTGATTCCCAGGCGCCGGTATGTGTGCTTCTGCTGTGGCACACGGGCGGCACACGGTTGCCACACATGGACACAGATATCTCCGGTACCGTAAAAATCGGGACGTGTGAAACCGGCCAAAAAGATCAAACAACACTGAGTGAAAACCCAAATTTGTGTCAGTCTCAACATTTTTGGCCACGACTGTACTCTGGTCAGGGGTTACTTTTGTCGAGGTCTATGTTTTACTGAAGTTTGCAGTTTCTCACAATTAGTCACTACGTCGTAGTGCTTACTTTCCTTCAAAAGAACGAACAAAATACACCAGTATGTGGCCACAGTGCGGAGGACACTGTACCTTTAAAGCAAGCATCATAAAACGAACGTAGTTTCCCATACAGCTCATTTCAAGGTTGTTTTAGGAATTGCAATTAAATTTTACACTTTTAATTTCCTCCACAATCACTACTTTTATTTTTATTTTCTACCCCTGCAGACATTTAATTTAAACAACCGGAGTAAAAATATTGTTTTCTATAAAGGGGAAACACAATTACTCCGTTCTTCATATAGATTTACAGCAATAATATTTTACCAAGCGAACCAGACAAATGGGGGGAGGAGGGGTGCAGGCGAGGTAGAACAATCAGCTTGTTAATTAGCAGAATTAACAGTGCGCTGTTTAAATGTATTGACAGCAATAAAAGCGCAGACGTGAGACTGATGCAGTCACAACTGACTGGGAAAAAACACAAGATATTTACAACAAAGCTGATGGAGTCGTTCTATACACAGAACTACGGAACTGGAGCAGAAGTGTTTTTTTATGTTTAGTCTTGGAAACTGGAACCCAAAGATATAAAAGATGGTTTCGGTGGTAATCATAAGGTTTCCTATGGAACGTTTTTACATCGCAGCCTCATGAATATTAATATTGTATTTGAGGAAAGCAACATACAAAGGGAAACTCCGCAGATCATCTCTTATGGATACAAAGCAGTTATTTGAAGCTCTGAACCCCTTATTATGGAACTAACATGGCAGCCGGACCTGTCTGTCTGTCCATTTTGTGTTTCTTAGAGTGCACTACTACTAAAATTGGAAGTGGCAGTACCATGAGGCAGAAGCAGTTCAGGGAAGTATGTGGAGTAGGTGTTATTCACCTGTCCCGGCTCCAGCGCCGGGTCTTACTTCCTTCATATATGTCTTGCTCTCTCTGTCATAGTCTGTGCCAAATTATTTTTGCATGGACAGTTCTATTTAGTGATTAACAGCTTTCACTGTAGAACTGAAATACAGTGGTGGCCAAAAGTATTGGCACCCCTGCAATTCTGTCAGATAATACTCAGTTTCTTCCTGAAAATGATTGCAATCACAAATTCTTTGGTATTATTATCTTCATTTAATTTGCTTGTAAGGAAAAAACACAAAAGAGAATGAAGCAAAAATCAAATCATTGATCATTTCACTCAAAACTCCAAAAATGGGCCAGACAAAAGTATTGGCACCCTCAGCCTAATACTTGGTTGCACAACCTTTAGCCAAAATAACTGCGAACAACCGCTTCCGGTAACCATCAATGAGTTTCCATGCTCTGCTGGAATTGTAGACCATTCTTCTTTGGCAAACTGCTCCAGGTCCCTGATATTTGAAGGGTGCCTTCTCCAAACTGCCATTTTGAGATCTCTCCACAGGTGTTCTATGGGATTCAGGTCTGGACTCATTGCTGGCCACCTTAGAAGTCTCCAGTGCTTTCTCTCAAACCATTTTATAGTACTTTTGGAAGTGTGTTTTGGGTCATTGTCCTGCTGGAAGACCCATGACCTCTGAGGGAGACCCAGCTTTCTCACACTGGGCCCTACATTATGCTGCAAAATTTGTTGGTATTCTTCAGACTTCATAATGCCATGCACACGGTCAAGCAGTCCAGTACCAGAGGCAGCAAAGCAACCCCAAAACATCAGGGAACCTCCGCCATGTTTGACTGTAGGGACCGTGTTCTTTTCTTTGAATGCCTCTTTTTTTTTCCTGTACACTCTATGTTGATGCTTTTTCCCAAAAAGCTCTACTTTTGTCTCATCTGACCAGAGAACATTCTTCCAAAACGTTTTAGGCTTTCTCAGGTAAGTTTTGGCAAACTCCAGCCTGGCTTTTTTATGTCTCGGGGTAAGAAGTGGGGTCTTCCTGGGTATCCTACCATACAGTCCCTTTTCATTCAGACGCCGACGGATAGTACGGGTTGACACTGTTGTACCCTCGGATAGAGATGAGCGTTGTTCTACTCGAACTGTTCGCCAATCTTAAATTCGAGCTGTTTTGGGCGGTGTTCGAGCCGTTCGGCGAACACGAACAATTTGAGAAAAATTCGGCTGTTCGAGGTTATGTTCGATAACTGTTCGTGCACCAAAATCATAACTGGATTTTTTCTCAGTAATGATGAAAATTAATGTTAATACGCAGTTTGAGTGTACAGCGGGGTGGGGGGAGGGGCAGGGGATGGATCTCTGCAGGAACAATGAAGATCTCCATTTTTTTTTCTCTTTCCTGCATTTGCAGTGGGGAGGTGCAATCTGTCAGCCTATCAGCAGCGCACACACGGAGCGAAGTGCTTTTTTTCACACAAGCAAGGGCATGTGTCATTGGCAGTGTATGTCACATGTCCTTGCCCTATAAGACCAAGCCATTTTCCCCGTCGCCACCATTTTCTCACTGCTGCAGCTGCGTGTTAGACGGCACCGCTGTTGCTGTGTGCGCTATACCTTGTTAATTTCAAGCCAATTTTCGCACAAATATACAGATAGCTTGGGAGTAGGGAATAGTTGTGATTGCAGTCCTTTTAAGGACTAGGTTACAGCATTTCCTACGACTTTTATCAGGGAGGTCTGTGCTCTTAAATAGATAGGTTGTGGGAGTAAAGACTAATTGTAATTGGAGTCCTTTTCAGGACTAGGTTACATGAGTTCCTATCAGTTTTTGCCAGGCAGGTCTGTGCCAGTGCTGTGCAAGTTTTTTTCACAGCATTTGGCTGAATCTAGCAAAGCTAATCCTTTTTGGCCTATTGCAGAGTGTGTTAGTCAGTGGAGTAGCCTATCTGTGTTGCAAGATATAACACCTGTGTATAGAATACCAATTTTTTTACTGCACCTAGTGAAGTAAAATCTTTTGGGCATAGCATCATTCTATTAGTCCATCTATACTGACCTCCATCAGGTTGCAAACTGAATATATTTTTTTTCTGCATCTAGCTCTGAAAAAATATTTGGGCTTCTAGCAGTGTGTGGGACTTGGTCTATTAGTCCATCTATACTGACCTCCATCAGGTTGCAAATTAAAAATAATTTTTTTCTTCATTTAGCTCTGAAAAAATATTTGGGCTTCTAGCAGTGTGTGGGACTTGTTCTATTAGTCCTTCTATACTGACCTCCAGCAGGTTGCAAATTGAATATAATTTTTTTCTGCATCTAGCTCTGAAAAAATAGTTGGGCTTCTAGCGGTGTGTGGGACTTGGTCTATTAGTCCATCTATACTGACCTCCATCAGGTTGCAAATTAAAAATAATTTTTTTCTGCATCTAGCTCTGAAAAAATATTTGGGCTTCTAGCAGTGTGTGGGACTTGGTCTATTAGTCCATCTATACTGACCTCCATCAGGTTGCAAATTAAAAATATTTTTTTTCTGCATCTAGCTCTGAAAAAATATTTGGGCTTCTAGCAGTGTGTGGGACTTGGTCTATTAGTCCATCTATACTGACCTCCATCAGGTTGCAAATTAAAAATAATTTTTTTCTGCATCTAGCTCTGAAAAAATATTTGGGCTTCTAGCAGTGTGTGGGACTTGGTCTATTAGTCCATCTATACTGACCTCCATCAGGTTGCAAATTAAAAATAATTTTTTTCTTCATTTAGCTCTGAAAAAATATTTGGGCTTCTAGCAGTGTGTGGGACTTGTTCTATTAGTCCTTCTATACTGACCTCCAGCAGGTTGCAAATTGAATATAATTTTTTTCTGCATCTAGCTCTGAAAAAATAGTTGGGCTTCTAGCGGTGTGTGGGACTTGGTCTATTAGTCCATCTATACTGACCTCCATCAGGTTGCAAATTAAAAATAATTTTTTTCTGCATCTAGCTCTGAAAAAATATTTGGGCTTCTAGCAGTGTGTGGGACTTGTTCTATTAGTCCTTCTATACTGACCTCCAGCAGGTTGCAAATTGAATATAATTTTTTTCTGCATCTAGCTCTGAAAAAATAGTTGGGCTTCTAGCGGTGTGTGGGACTTGGTCTATTAGTCCATCTATACTGACCTCCATCAGGTTGCAAATTAAAAATAATTTTTTTCTGCATCTAGCTCTGAAAAAATATTTGGGCTTCTAGCAGTGTGTGGGACTTGGTCTATTAGTCCATCTATACTGACCTCCATCAGGTTGCAAATTAAAAATAATTTTTTTCTGCATCTAGCTCTGAAAAAATATTTGGGCTTCTAGCAGTGTGTGGGACTTGGTCTATTAGTCCATCTACACTGACCTCCATCAGGTTGCAAATTAAAAATAATTTTTTTCTTCATTTAGCTCTGAAAAAATATTTGGGCTTCTAGCAGTGTGTGGGACTTGTTCTATTAGTCCTTCTATACTGACCTCCAGCAGGTTGCAAATTGAATATAATTTTTTTCTGCATCTAGCTCTGAAAAAATAGTTGGGCTTCTAGCGGTGTGTGGGACTTGGTCTATTAGTCCATCTATACTGACCTCCATCAGGTTGCAAATTAAAAATAATTTTTTTCTGCATCTAGCTCTGAAAAAATATTTGGGCTTCTAGCAGTGTGTGGTACTTGGTCTATTAGTCCATCTATACTGACCTCCATCAGGTTGCAAATTAAAAATAATTTTTTTCTGCATCTAGCTCTGAAAAAATATTTGGGCTTCTAGCGGTGTGTGGGACTTGGTCTATTAGTCCATCTATACTGACCTCCATCAGGTTGCAAATTAAAAATAATTTTTTTCTGCATCTAGCTCTGAAAAAATATTTGGGCTTCTAGCAGTGTGTGGGACTTGGTCTATTAGTCCATCTATACTGACCTCCATCAGGTTGCAAATTAAAAATAATTTTTTTCTGCATCTAGCTCTGAAAAAATATTTGGGCTTCTAGCGGTGTGTGGGACTTGGTCTATTAGTCCATCTATACTGACCTCCATCAGGTTGCAAATTAAAAATAATTTTTTTCTTCATTTAGCTCTGAAAAAATATTTGGGCTTCTAGCAGTGTGTGGGACTTGTTCTATTAGTCCTTCTATACTGACCTCCAGCAGGTTGCAAATTGAATATAATTTTTTTCTGCATCTAGCTCTGAAAAAATAGTTGGGCTTCTAGCGGTGTGTGGGACTTGGTCTATTAGTCCATCTATACTGACCTCCATCAGGTTGCAAATTAAAAATAATTTTTTTCTGCATCTAGCTCTGAAAAAATATTTGGGCTTCTAGCAGTGTGTGGGACTTGGTCTATTAGTCCATCTATACTGACCTCCATCAGGTTGCAAATTAAAAATAATTTTTATCTGCATCTACAGTACCTCTGAAAAAATATTTGGGCTTCTAGCAGTGTGTGGGACTATTTGTATTAGTCCATCTATACTGACCTCCATCAGGTTGCAAATTCAAAATAATTTTTTTCTGCATCTAACCCAGCCAATAGTTTTGGCCTAATACCACAGTTTGGCCACTCAGCTCTGCTCGGTTACCATCCATTGTTTTTTTGTGCAAACAACTCCAGAGTTGTGAATTAGTTAACCACTAAAATGAGTGGAAAAAGGCCTGCTGCTGGTGGAAAGGGGAATAGGCGTGTTGGGAAGGGGAAAAAAGGTTGTGTCCGTGGGGTAGGTGTTAAAGCAACAGTAACATCTGCAGAAGAAAGACCATCTTCCAGCCAAACTAAAATGTCTACTTCTTTTAGCGGACAATGTGATAAGATCCCTTTCTTACGGCCACGCCAATCGCTACAAATTCCAGATGAGGCACAAAAACAGCAGGTGCTTCAACGGATATCAAGTGCTCCTTTAAGTGGGCTCTCCTCCACATCAACTTCAACATCACAAATACTCCAGTCCTCAAAGGTGTCACCCAAATCGCACTTGCTTCCTCACAGCTCCCAAATCTCCAGCTGCCCGTCTGAGTATGAGGTAGAACAGATGGTTGAGTCTGCAGAGCTGTTTACTCATACTATAGCCTGGGAATCAGAGGTCGACTCCAGCGCTTCTGTGAATCCAGACGAGGAAATGATCTGCACTGATGCCCAGAATCTTTATGAGTCGGATCCAGGACCAGACGCAGAAGGTTCTGACCATAATGTAGACCCTCATTCCCAAACTGTAACTCCTGTTGGTGGAGACAATGAGGAAGACGATGATAAGACTCAAATACCTGATTGGAGCGACAACTTTAGTTTTTTCTCAGGGCAGGAACAGGTTGGCTCTGAGGACGACGGGTGTGATAACGCACAGGGTGATGATGATGAGGTCGGAGATCCCACTTACTGTCAACCCACAGTCAGCCAAGAGATGAGGTCAGCAGAGGAGGTGGAGGAAGATGCTAGTGACGACGAGGTCAGGTTGCGCCTTCCTGGACAGAGACGTAGTACTGGAAGCACGTCAACAACTGCATCCTCAAACACAACTCTGCCTCTCACCACAAGTCGTGGTGGCTCTTCAGGTCGCATGGGTGCTAAGCCTTGCATAGCCTGGGCATTTTTTCAGATCGATAAAGATGACCCAACTCGTGTTATCTGTAACATTTGTCAGCAAAAGCTAAGTAGAGGCCAAAAAATACATAGTTTGAGTACTTCATGCATGAACTGGCACATGGACATGAAGCTTAAGTTGCAGTGGGAAGCTCAGTGTGCTACAATGCGGCCTAGCCGGCCGGGCCAATCACCATCTGCCATATCTTGTGCATCCGCGGCCTCTTCATCCTCTGTGACTGGGGGGACAGCAGTCACACCTGTTTTGGGGCGCAGACCTGCCACCTCTTTACCCGCAACAGCCAGCGTGATTGGCAGGTCATCATTTTCTTTGGAGGTGGTAACACCAGCTGGTGTTGAGCGCTGTCTGACATCGATAGCACCACCTTTGGATCAAGGCAACCTAACATGTCCACCTGCATCTTCCTCACAGACCGGCAGTTTGCCGGGGACACCCTTATCAACCCCGTCTAAGCACAATAGCCAGCCCTCGGTCCCTCAGATGTGGACAAGTAAAAGACCATTTCCTCCTAGCCATGAGAAAGCTAAGAGGTTGAATTTCACCATCTGCAAGCTCTTGGCTACAGAAATGCTGCCTTTCCGCCTGGTGGACACAGAGGATTTTCGAGACCTTATGTCCGTCGCAGTGCCCCAGTACCAGATGCCCAGTCGGCACTACTTCTCAAAGAAAGGTGTGCCTGCGCTCCACCAGCATGTCGCACACAACATCACCGCTTCTTTGAGAAACTCTGTGTGTGACAGGGTGCATTTCACCACAGACACTTGGACGAGTAGGCATGGACAGGGGCGTTACATGTCGCTGACTGGGCACTGGGTAACTATGGTGACAGCAGGACAAGGGGCTGCTGTCCAAGTCTTGCCGTCCCCACGAGTTGTGCGTCAATCCTCTTTATGTCAAAGTTCCTCCACTGCTTCTGCCTCCTCAACCTCCTCTCGGTCTTCCACCTGCACCCAAAGCCTGTCTGGTCATGCCACAAGCTTTCTAACTGCGCAGAAGGGATCCTGCACACCTCCTTACTATGCTGGCAGTAGGGCTCAACGTCATCAGGCGGTTTTTACATTGAAATGTCTGGGAAATGTGAGTCACACAGCTGAGGAGTTGTGGTCAGCTCTGGAGAACCAATTTCATGAATGGTTGTCTCCACTGGACCTGAAACCAGGGAAGGCCGTGTGCGACAATGCTGCAAACCTGGGTGCGGCCCTTCGCCGGGGCAATGTCACACACGTGCCTTGTATGGCTCACGTGTTGAACCTGGTTGTCCAGCAATTTTTAGCCCACTATCCCAGACTAGATGGCCTTCTGCAGAGGGCACGGTCGCTGTGTGCTCACTTCCGCCGTTCGCATCCCGCAGCTCAGCGACTTACATCTCTACAGAAGTCGTTGGGCCTGCCACTTCACCGGCTAAAATGCGATGTGCCTACCCGGTGGAATTCAACTCTGCACATGTTGCAGCGACTGTGGCAGCACCGACAAGCCCTGGTGCAATACGTTCTGACGTATAGCCTGGGCCAACGAGATTCAGAGGTGGGGCAAATCACGCTGGAGGAGTGGTCTCAGATCAGGGACCTATGCACCCTTCTGCACAGTTTTGAAATGGCGACGAAGATGTTTAGTGCTGACGATGCCATTATCAGCATGACTATTCCGGTGATTTACATGCTGGAGCACATGTTAAACAGAATTCGGAGTCAGGTGGTGGCACAAGAGGAGGTGGAGGAAGTAGAGGAGGAGGAGTTGTATGCGGAAGGGCTAACATCTGCAAGGTCCAGACGGTCGGCAGCACCAAGGCAGCAGGCATGTGAGGGTGGGGGAGATGGTTTTACCAGGGCGCATGGTAGCAGCCAAACTAGTGAGGAAGGTGCAGGAGCCCAGGAAGAAGTGGAGGACGAACTGATGGAAGACTCATCAGATGAGGGAGACCTTGATCACATTTCTGTTGTGCGAGGTTGGGGGGAGAGGACAGAGGAAGGAAGCATGATTGTTACCTCGCCACCAACACAACAGGGCCTTGGTGCTCCTGGATGCGCAACACACATGAGTGCCTTCTTGCTACACTGCCTGCAACATGACCCTCGAATTGTGAGAATTAGAAATAATCCTGACTACTGGGTTGCCACACTGTTAGATCCCCGGTACAAAAGTAAATTTGCAGAAATTATTCCTGCCATAGAAAGGGATGCACGCATGCAGGAGTATCAGCAGAGACTGTTGCAGAATCTTACATGTGCTTTTCCACAAAATACCAGTGGTGCACGTAGTGAATCTCACAGTTCCAACTTGCCAACCGTGGGACCGTCAAGTGTTCAGCACTCAAACCGTAACAGAACCACAGTATCTGCTGGTAACATCAATTTTGCGGAATCATTTCACCACTTTTTTAGCCCATCCTTTGCAAGGCCACAGGAGACAAGAAGTCTGACACATAGTCAACGCCTAGAGACGATGGTACAGGAGTATCTCCAAGTAAACATTGAAGCCACGACTGTGTCACTGGACCCTTGCTCTTTTTGGGCTTCCAATCTGGATAAATGGCCGGAGCTAGCCACTTACGCCTTGGAGATCTTGTCATGCCCCGCAGCCAGCGTTCTGTCTGAACGTGTGTTCAGCGCTGCTGGTGGTGTGCTGACAGATAAGCGCACGCGGCTCTCCACTGATAATGTAGACAGACTCACGTTCATAAAGATGAACAAATCATGGATCCGAAACGACTTTTCTACCCCTGTGTCATCCTGGGGAGAGTAAAAGCTTGATGATTGGTTAAAATCACCCTACCAACCGTTTTAAGCTTTCAAATTACTAATCATGTTTATCTGTATCTTGACTGGAAAATAATTTGGGCTTTGTAGCAGTGTGCAGCACTGATCCTATTAGGCCATCTATACTAAAGCTTCACCAGATTTAAAATTAAAAATAATTTTTAGCTGCATCTAGCCCGGAAAATAATTTTGGGGCTCCGAGATGCGCAAGGCACATAAGTGCCTTCTTGCTGCACTACCTGCAGCATGACCCTCATATTGTCAGAATTCGAAGTAATCATGACTACTGGGTTGCCACACTCTTAGATCCCCCAAACTTTTCGATCAACCTTTTCATTTTAATAAAGACCAAAAAAATGGTCATTTTTGAAATTATAAGCATTAGCAGGTTGTTAGAAACTGAAATCAAACAGTTTTCAACTCAAAACTTTATTCTAGGTGATGTTACATTTTCACATAAGACCCCTTGTTCGAAAGGAGCTTCTGAACTCTCTCGTCCATTGAATTTGTCAGGTTTTGGATGGTTTCTGCTTCAATTGTTTTGCATGAGGACAGAATACCCTCCCAGAGCTGTTGCTTAGATGTGAACTGCCTCCCGCCATCATAGACACTCCTTTTAATGATGCTCCAAAGGTTCTGAATGGGGTAGAGGTCAGGGGAGCATGGGGGTCACACCATAAGTTTGTCCCCTTTTATGCCCATATCAGCCAGAGATGCAGATGTTTTATGTGCAGCATGAGATGGTGCATTATCATGCAGAAAAATGATCTTGCTGTGAAATACACGGTTCTTCTTCTTGAACCATGGCAGGAAGTGCTGTTTGAGAAAATCCACATACATTATGGAGTTCATCTTTAGCGCCTTCAGGGATCCTAAAGGGGCCGACAATCTCTCTCCCCATGATTCCAGCCCAAAACATTACTCCACCTCCTCCTTGTTGGCGCTGTAGCCGTGTTTGCGTGGGGTGTCCATCAACCAGCCATCCTCCACTCCATCCATCTGGACCATCGAGCGCTGCACGGCACTCATCCGTGAACAAAACAGTTTTGAAATCAGTCTTCATGTAATGTTTGGCCCACTGGAGCCGTTTCTGCTTGTGTGAAGTGGATAGAGGAGGTCGACAGGATGGCGCATGCACAGCTGCAAACCTCTGAAGGACCCTGCATCTTGTTGTTCGGGGGACGTTGGAGGCACAAGCAGCTTCAAAAACTTGTCTGCTGCTATGACAAGGCTTTTTTGCCGCTGCTCTTTCAACCTGACGTAATTGCCTGTAGGAAAGAGTCCTCAATTTGCCCTTATCAGCACGCACACGTGTGTACTGTGAATCAGCTACATACTTCTTGATTGCCAAGACACTTCATCCTGATCATCGCACAATGTTGATTGTAGTCATGCCTTGACCTAAACACTCCACAATTTGTTGCTTCTCAGCAGCCGACACATCCTTTTTCTTTCCCATTTTGGCAGAAAATGTAGGCTGCTTAATAATGTGAGAGAGCCTTCTTAAGTAGTCTTGCCTTTCATTGGACACACCTGCCAAACTAATTAGCACAGGTGTCTGCAATTGCTTACAGTGATATAAAGAGCCCTGACACACATCACCATCAATGAGTTTAACTGACAAACAAACAAATTCTTCCCTTATTGTTATGCACACGCCCGGGCTAAGCGGCGTGTGCGTGTGATTGGTAGTGATTCCACTGGACCGTGCCGGAGAGTGAATGCCTGGAGGGGCGTGACTAAGTATTCACCCGATCCGACCAGGGTCGCACGACGGCATACGACGCCAGTGCACCAAGGAGGAACCGAGCAGAGGGACCAGGTGCTACTCCAGGACAGACCCCGGACACGGCTGTTGACCCACACAGGGGAATACAGGAACAGGCTGGTAGGCTGGCACACAGACTGGTGGGTATAGGCAGGCACGACTGGTATGCAGGCAGGCGGGTATGCAGGCAGGGGGGTAAAGGCAAGCACAGCTAGAGTGCAGACAGGGAGGCACTAGCAGGTAGGAACACAGGCGGGATAGGACCCAGTACACACCGGGACTCAGGAACAATACAGGCAGAGGGTTACAGGCAAGCACTGCTAGAGTGCAGACAAGGCTGAGCAGGGAGGACAGGGCTCTGTTCACACGGAACAGACAGGAAGGGAAAGACAGAGCCAGATACTCACACAGTACTTGCAGAGAAAACAAGCAGGAGTTAGGTACGAGTTCAGACTCTGCAGAAAAAGGAAGGGAACGGACATAGAGGCAAAACAGGTAAAGGACAGGAGAGTGTTCAGACTGGAACTGAGTGTACGGAGGAGACCGACACTGCAGCGGGATACAGGAGCGGGTCTGGGAATACGGCCCCCAGAGAGGCGGAACGAACAGGCAAGGAGCGTGTTCAGACAGGACAGACCAGAAACAGGAGCGGGTCTAGGAAATCGGCCACTAGAAGGCGGAACGAACAGGCAAGGAGCGTGTTCAGACAGGACAGACAAGAGAACACAGAAAGGACTCAGTTCAGACACGGGAACTAATACCGCAAAGCAGGAGACATACAGGACTTAGTTCAGACACGGGAACTAATACCGCAAAGCAGGAGACATACAGGACACAGTTCAGACACGGGAGCTGATACCGCAAAGCAGGAGACATACAGGACTCAGTTCAGACACGGGAACTGATACAAAAAGCAGGAGACATACAGGACTCAGTTCAGACACGGGAACTAATACCGAAAAGCAGGAGACATACAGGACAAAGTTCAGACAGGCCTGGAAATACAGCCTCCAGGAAAGGCAGACAAGGAAACAAAGACGGGACCTGGCACCTTCAGAGTGCAAGCACACACTGAAGGAAAACACTATGCTCAGGCAGGGATAGAAGGGAGCTGCTGAGCTATATACCAAGTGTCAGACAGCAATAGGCTGAGGACGCACAAGGGGTGTGACCCACAGCAGGTACAAAAAGCAGGAAGTGATCGGGCGCCGCCCTTAAGCAGCAGAGACAGACACAAACAGACAGCATGGAGGGAAGCCAGAGAGACATTCCGGACAGGAGATCAAGTGCGCGCTCCTGCACAGTGGGAAATGGACCACTATGCAAGGACGCCGCCAGGTATGTTACAGTACCTCCCACCTTACGCCCCCTCTTCTTCAGACCTGCCAGAATCTTCCGCAGGGAATTCGAGGACCAGTCGTTCACTGGGTTGGAGGGGGACAGAGACTTGAGGGTAATCTCTGCTTCGAGGTACATCTTGTCAAGCTCACAGGAAAAAATAGACGGGTTATCAGGTACATAATGAGGAAAAGTCACTGTCTCTTTGTTATCTGGTGGTACCCCGGAGGATTCAGGAAACAACTGGAGGTCCTCCGCCGGGTCAGAAGAGTGCAGAGGCTCAGAGAAAACAACTGCTTCAGAGTACACTAGGTCGGACTCACTGGAGGAAGCAGGCGAGGTATCGGGTACCGAGTATAGGAAAGTCTCTGTCCATTCACCACCAGGTGGCACCCCGAAGGGTTCTGAACACAACTGGAGGTCCTCCGCCTGGTCGGAGGGGTGTAGAGACTCGGGAGTAACCTCTGCTTCGGAGTACACTAGGTCGGACTCACTGGACGAAGCGAGCGAGGTATCAGGTACAGGATATAGGAAAGTCTCTGTCCATTCACCACCAGGTGGCACCCCGAAGGATTCTGAACACAACTGGAGGTCCTCCGCCTGGTCGGAGGGGTGTAGAGACTCAGGAGTAACCTCTGCTTCGGAGTACACTAGGTTGGACTCACTGGACGAAGCGAGCGAGGTATCAGGTACAGAGTATAGGAAAGTCTCTGTCCATTCACCACCAGGTGGCACCCCGAAGGGTTCAGGAGACAACTGGAGATCCTCCGCCTGGTCGGAGGGGTGTAGAGACTCGGAGGTAACTACCACTTTGGGGTACCCATTGTCAGGCTCACAGGACGAAGCGGACAAAGTATTGTGTACCGGGTGTAGAGAAGTCTCTCTCCAATTGTCATCGAGTGGTATCCCGGAGGATTCAGGAGGCAACAGGGGATCCTCCGCCAGGTAGTAGAGGTGCACAGACTCAGAGGTAACCACAGCTTTGGAGCATCCTTGGACATGCACACCGGTTAAAGAGAGAGAAGCATCTGATGCCGGGTGCAGGAAGTTCTCCTGTGTGGAGTCTGGATGGGCAGAAGTCTCTTCGGGCAGGAGAACTGGTGCACTACCCACGCACATTACCCATTGGGGTTTCTCTGGGATACAGGGAGATGAAGCTTCAGTAGGGACTTCAAGGTTGGGGTCAGGAGGTCTCAGGGAGGACAGACCCTGGCGTGACGGCTTGCCTCTACGTCTAGCACGTCTGGACTGCCTCTTGAGGTTGAGAGAAGTATTCCGGAAAGCGTAGTCACCCTGTGAGGATTCTGGGTGGGCAGTAGTCTCATTGGGCTGGAGGACTATTGCGCTACCCACACACATTACCCATCGGGGCTGCTCCGGGATATTGGGAGGTGAAGCTTCAGCAGGAGCCTCCGGGTTAGGATCATCGAAGACCATTAGAAAGGCCACCAGGAAGGCCATTAGGTCCCGGAGGATCGGATCCTGTGTTTCATATAGGGGGTTGATCCATTCCAAGGCATCACCCGCCAGGTAAGACATCATAAAGGCCACTTTAGCCCAATCGGAAGGAAAGTAGAGAGGGTAGGCCTTAAAGTGTAGCATGCATTGCTCCACAAATGCACGACACTGTCTTGGATCCCCATAGTAACGTGGCGGATCCGCAGGAACGAGAGCTGATAGATCCATCTGGACGGTGCGTAATTTCGCCTGGAACTCAGCTAAGAGAAAAAAAATTTATTTATTTATTTTAATGCATATATTCGCTGGAAAACTTCTCAGAGGGCGAAGGCCGTGGGGCTCAACGGGAACCATGGCCTGAGCATGCTGTTATGCACACGCCCGGGCTAAGCGGCGTGTGCGTGTGATTGGTAGTGATTCCACTGGACCGTGCCGGAGAGTGAATGCCTGGAGGGGCGTGACTAAGTATTCACCCGATCTGACCAGGGTCGCACGACGGCATACGATGCCAGTGCACCAAGGAGGAACCGAGCAGAGGGACCAGGTGCTACTCCAGGACAGACCCCGGACACGGCTGTTGACCCACACAGGGGAATACAGGAACAGGCTGGTAGGCTGGCACACAGACTGGTGGGTATAGGCAGGCACGACTGGTATGCAGGCAGGCGGGTATGCAGGCAGGGGGGTAAAGGCAAGCACAGCTAGAGTGCAGACAGGGAGGCACTAGCAGGTAGGAACACAGGCGGGATAGGACCCAGTACACACCGGGACTCAGGAACAATACAGGCAGAGGGTTACAGGCAAGCACTGCTAGAGTGCAGACAAGGCTGAGCAGGGAGGACAGGGCTCTGTTCACACGGAACAGACAGGAAGGGAAAGACAGAGCCAGATACTCACACAGTACTTGCAGAGAAAACAAGCAGGAGTTAGGTACGAGTTCAGACTCTGCAGAAAAAGGAAGGGAACGGACATAGAGGCAAAACAGGTAAAGGACAGGAGAGTGTTCAGACTGGAACTGAGTGTACGGAGGAGACCGACACTGCAGCGGGATACAGGAGCGGGTCTGGGAATACGGCCCCCAGAGAGGCGGAACGAACAGGCAAGGAGCGTGTTCAGACAGGACAGACCAGAAACAGGAGCGGGTCTAGGAAATCGGCCACTAGAAGGCGGAACGAACAGGCAAGGAGCGTGTTCAGACAGGACAGACAAGAGAACACAGAAAGGACTCAGTTCAGACACGGGAACTAATACCGCAAAGCAGGAGACATACAGGACTTAGTTCAGACACGGGAACTAATACCGCAAAGCAGGAGACATACAGGACACAGTTCAGACACGGGAGCTGATACCGCAAAGCAGGAGACATACAGGACTCAGTTCAGACACGGGAACTGATACAAAAAGCAGGAGACATACAGGACTCAGTTCAGACACGGGAACTAATACCGAAAAGCAGGAGACATACAGGACAAAGTTCAGACAGGCCTGGAAATACAGCCTCCAGGAAAGGCAGACAAGGAAACAAAGACGGGACCTGGCACCTTCAGAGTGCAAGCACACACTGAAGGAAAACACTATGCTCAGGCAGGGATAGAAGGGAGCTGCTGAGCTATATACCAAGTGTCAGACAGCAATAGGCTGAGGACGCACAAGGGGTGTGACCCACAGCAGGTACAAAAAGCAGGAAGTGATCGGGCGCCGCCCTTAAGCAGCAGAGACAGACACAAACAGACAGCATGGAGGGAAGCCAGAGAGACATTCCGGACAGGAGATCAAGTGCGCGCTCCTGCACAGTGGGAAATGGACCACTATGCAAGGACGCCGCCAGGTATGTTACACTTATCACTCCTAAACACTTTTTGTATAATAATTTGGAACGCAGTGTACATGTGCTTTTCCACAAAACACCAGTGGTTCACGTAGTGAATCTTACAGTTCTAACTTGCCAACCGTGGTCTGTATGGAGTTGTTCAATAAAGGGCCCAAAATTAAGATAACATAGATGGGAGAGGTCTCTATGAATAGGAATTCCTAAGTATTTGATACCCTGTGAGGGCCAGGCAAAGGGAAAGTTGGACTGGATGGAATCCTATATGGATTTGGGGAGGGAGACATCGAGGGCCTCAGACTTCGCTGCATTGATTTTAAAATTTTACCATGTAACAAAGTGATCTATTTCAGCCATAACAGCATGGATGGATATATGTGATTGAGTGATATATACTAGGACATCATCAGCAAATAGAGAGCACTTGTACTCGGTGCCTCCCACCTCAATCCACCTAATATTGGGGTTATGGCGAATTGATGAGAGCAGGTGCTCCGTCACTAGGATGTATAAGAGAGGGGACAGAGGACATCACTGCCTTGTCCCATTGGTGATTGTGAAAGGTGATGAAAATGTTCTGACGCACCCCCTGGGCCTTGGGACACCCGGAGCCGGACCCTTTTGGTGGATGCTGGTGGTTGTAGTCTTCGTGGCGGCGACCCAGTTCCGTGGCTCAGGGCGGTCAAACCAGTGGCGGAACTATTTATGTGGTTTTCATGTTTAAATGTCCGACTACGCCACCCGTGGATTGCGGTCAGAGTGAACCGCCGCTACAGGGCAGACCACTG
Source organism: Phyllobates terribilis (assembly GCF_046119375.1). NCBI lineage: Eukaryota > Metazoa > Chordata > Amphibia > Anura > Dendrobatidae > Phyllobates > Phyllobates terribilis. The sequence continues at coordinate 108,858,714 of NW_027362765.1, forward strand.
AGGCTGGTGTTGTGGGTGCAGCAGAGCGTAGCATAACTCCCTACGGGAGGAATATAGCCTCAGGGCAGTGTATGCGGAGGATGGGGGTGATGGTGCAGGGCAGCAGCAGTAACGACACGGAGTCAGTGATGCAGTTCAGGGCCTTTACTCACAGTTCTTATTATCCAGACCACGTCTGCAGGTAACGGCTGCCCACGTCGTACTGTGCTCACCAGGTGAGGGGCTCAGACAACTCCCAGATAACTTTGGAGCACTTCACAGGACCCCCTTTGTGTGTCCTTTGTCTGGCCTTTCTTACCAACACTTCTGTCCGGCTGCCTCGGGCCTCCTCTTGGTAAACTTGGCGCCAGTTTCCCTAACCCTATGTGGTGCCTTCCTAGCGGGTGTAGCGAGGGGCTGCGCCACATAAAATGTCAGAGCCTCCGGTTTCTAGCTGAGGGTCGTTTCCTGCCTCCACTAGTTCGGGGACCGGTCTCCCCCTTTGGCCTGACCCCTCCACGCAGGTGGATTCGGGCGTGCGGTGGCGACTCGCCCGTCCGCACCCCTGGGATCCCTTCATTCCTCGTTCCTGGAGCCTTCTCCGCTCCTCTTCCTTCCTTCTCCCTCTTCCAGGCCTGGGCCTCTGTTACTAGGCCCGCCTCCGGAGCAGAGCTCATGCAGAGCCCCTGCTCCCTGCCACTTCTGCTCAGACTTCTCTGCACTGAACTAAGATGGTGCCCACCTTTTATACTCCCTTCTCAATGCACCCAGGAACTGCTTCCTCCCTGCTCCTGCACTACAGGGTTCCCCTTCCTCAGTGTTCCCTCCCCCCACTCCAGCCAGGGACAGGGACTGTCGTGCCCATCTCAGGGGCATATTGGTCGCCCTGCCCCACGGCAATGTGGTGTAATGCATGCAGGTGTCGGGTCCTGATCCACACTCCATCCTTACCTGAGAGTGAGATATCACACCTCTGGGTGAGGTGCAATACGTCTGTAGCAACCGAGCCCTCAGGGTGCTACAGTTCCATTTATCTTCAGCCTAGGTGACGTATTGCGATACAGGGCCGTGATTTTGGCTATAAAAGGGTCCCCTAGACCCCTACCCCAAGCTTTTTAAAAGAATCATATATGGCGTGCCAGGAGACTCTATGGAATGCTTTCTCAGCATCCAACGAGAGTATCTAATTACAAATTTTTAACTGCATCTAGCCCAGGAAATACTTTGTGCCTAGTAGCAGTGTCTGCTAGTGAGCGGATTATCCCGGCTGTTAAGCAAGCTGCACCACCTGTAGTTTAGACACTTAATTTTTTCAAAGGAAATGCTTCGGGACCATGGGATACTTAGTGAAGAGCATCAGGAGGCACCCCAAGGCATAGGGGCTGGGACTGGCAGTAGGATGCCTTGCGGTGGACAGCCGAGCTCGATCCTTATAAAAGCTTTTTAACTGCAGCAGCTTTAGTGGACGCTACTGGAGCTGGAATTACCGCGGCTGCTGGCATGAGACTTGCCCTCCAATAGATCCTTGTAAATGGATTTAAAGTGTATTCATTCAAATTAGAGAGACAATTTAAATTAAAAAGCTTAGAGCTGCCTCCACCACAGGGAGGCTCGCTCGACCCACCAGCGGACAGGCACCAGTATTGGGAGAGGGGGGCTGGCCGTCAGGGTTCACCGCGGCTCTGGCACAAACCCGGCGACACGGAGGTGGCACGGGCAGGAGCGGACTGGCCGTGTCGGCTTCTCACTTTTTGGATTTTAGAAGGGCATGACATGCCTATATCTGTGTCTCCCCCTCCTTTTACTCCTCCACCTCTTTTATTTTCGCATGACTATATGTACTTGTCACTTTTCCATGTGTTAGTTATGTCTTCTGAGCAGTTTGTCAGCTTTTGGACACCTTTGAAGGTGTTTTCTATGTGTTTCTATGTGTTTTTGTTTGCCTGCCATTGGTTTTAACGGTGTTCGAAGGTGTTCGACGAACAGTTCGACGAACAGTTCAGCGAACACACGGGTGTTCGACGAACCGAACCGAACTCGAACACTACGGGGGTGGCTCAACACTACCCTAGGACTGCAGGGCAGCTTGAACTTGTTTGGATGTTAGTCGAGGTTCTTTTTCCACCATCCGCACAATCTTGTGTTGAAATCTCTCGTCAATTTTTCTTTTCCGTCCACATCTAGGGAGGTTAGCCACAGTGCCATGGGCTTTAAACTTCTTGATGACACTGCGCACGGAAGACTCAGGAACATTCAGGTCTTTGGAGATGGACTTGTAGCCTTGAGATTGCTCATGCTTCCTCAAAATTTGGTTTCTCAAGTCCTCAGACAGTTCTTTGGTCTTCTTTCTTTTCTCCATGCTCAATGTGGTACACACAAGGACACAGGACAGAGGTTGAGTCAACTTTAATCCATGTTAACTGGCTGCTAGTGTGATTTAGTTATTGCCAACACCTCTTAGGTGCCACAGGTAAGTTACAGGTGCTGTTAATTACACGAATTAGAGAAGAATCACATGATTTTTCAAACAGTGCCAATACTTTTGTCCACCCCCTTTTTTAGGTTTGGTGTGGAATTATATCCAATTTGGCTTTAGGACAATTCTTTTTGTGTTTTTTCATTGAAGACAAATTAAATGAAGATAATAATACCAAAGAATTTGTGATTGCAATCATTTTCAGGAAGAAACTGAGTATTATCTGACAGAATTGCAGGGGTGCCAATACTTTTTGGCCACCACTGTACAGACCCATGTGCTCACATGACTGAAATAAAAAAAATAAAAAAACAGCCTACTTACTATGTATAGTAGATAAGAGAACTCGGACATTTACCTGTGCATGATAGATTCATGGCAGTAGGAAAGAAACCAAATTATCCATCTTCATCCAAAGTAAAAATATATTTATTTCACATTAGTTAAAATCCATGGAAATGTAATACAAAAAAATTTAAAAAAAACAACACGTTTCGAACACAGGAAACTGGATTAACGATTAAGAACGCATGCTGCATTCAAAACACGTTGGTTTCTCCAAGAAATAGGGATCTGCAGCCCTTTCATTATTGGAGTGGACTTTACTCCGCTCCATTCATTGTCTATGGGATTACGGAGTACAGCACTCAACCATTTCCATCCAACTTGCATGCAATTAATTCAATGCACACCATGCATGCGCACCTCTGCTCCATTCAGGATGGGGCTGCAGAACCTTGTTCTTGAGGTTCCAGAGCTCAAACTAGGACATAACGGGGTGAGCTGAACATTTTTCTTTCTACAGAGCTCAAATCTTGGGATTACTGGGGGTCCCAGCAGTCAGTTCCTCAGCAATCAGCAACTTATCTTATGGATAGGGTCCAACTTGATTTTTTGAGAATGGCCCTTTAAACTCAAGCAGTATGCAATAAGCTCCTATGCGCCCCCTAGTGGAGGCTATATCTAGCCATAATTATATTACTGTATTTATATATGAAGAATTTAATGATCTGTATCTAAATAATGGGTCTCTGGTATGTTAATAAGTTAAAATGGTAGAATATGGAACCTCTAAAATTTAAAGGAACAAAATTGTTTCCAGTAGTGACAATTTGAGCCAATCTAAACCCACATTATAAAAGTACCTTTATTTGGCATTTCCTCACTTTTGTGCTGTATGGATAAGTACGGTAGCTTAGGGGTCAAAAAAAAAGTTGGAACTTATTTTATGCATATTTTATTTTTTTCTTTGAATCTTGATTTATTTTAGGACGATAAGAAAACAATTGTAAATTACAGATTGAAGTCATCCGGGGAAATGTAGTATGGATGACAGAGCACTATATGTTACCAACGACACATTTAGTGGAACCAATGACTGCGCCAACGCCATTACAGCATTTTTTTTTAACTTGGACTGCAGCATGCGCATGGAATTGAATGCTTTTCAAATGTTTCCCGAATTCAGCACAGCAGCAGAAAGCCGTAATCTATTGCCATCCGCTGAATGTAATATACTGAGCGGACAGTTTTTTTCCTGGTGTGATTTACATGGTCTGGAACACTAATGTGCAACAATATCCTGGCGTATTGATTTTACAAGGTAATTCTAATGTCTAGGGCACAGTGGCCAATCTCCCTATCTATCAGCTGCAGCTGAAGACTGATCTCACCAACAAGTAAAGAGCCGAGACAGCCAGCACTGGCGGAGTATGATCAACGGGAATTTTATAGGGCACAGAAAGGTTAACCCCTGAGTGTCACTGATGGATTAGACGTTGTGGGGCCCTCTGCCTTAATTATGGTTAGATCATAGTTGTTGATGCTATTAATAAAAGGAAGAACAAGGCCTGAGAGCTGTAATAAAGTATAAAAACTAGTAATGAAGACTTTAGAAAACACACAAACAGAATTTTTTGTGGACTCCTAAGGTGCATAAAACATGAAGAAAATTCATCTGCATCCTCCTTGCAGTGACTGCAACAATAAGTGAAGAGGAAGCCGGAGACACGGATCATCTGCAGCATGGGACCTGATCATGGATGCAAGAAATAACATGTAGGTTGGTGCAAGTAAACACTATAGTAGTATCCAACCACTATTTAGATGCAAGACAAGAAGAATCCATGATTAGTTTTCTCCCCGTTGGCCTCCAGTATTAAAGAGCGTTGTCCTTTTATAAAATGGACAGACAGCAGAGGATTAGATAAAAATACTCACCTGATGAATCCCCTATTGATCCAGTGTTCCTGCTGTTCCTGCAACCATATGTTCCTACTACCAGCATGGGAGCATGGAAACTAGTTACTGGCTCTAAAGCTAGCTAGTGATTGGCTGCAGCAGTCACAGTCATGTAGTCAGAATGTCGTCTGCAGAGGCGTAGCTAGGGTTTTGGTTCAGGGAGGGCGAAACTTCTGAGTGGGCCCCTAACCAGGTTACCCTGATTACAACTATGGTGGCGCACCCTGTTAGTGGATGTAGGAGAACCTCAGCAGATGACCGGACTGTTGCAAAAAAAAATATCTATACAAAGACCAACAATGATATTACTGCTATATGGTGACCATATAGTGGTAGATAGATACCAGTCCTGCAGAACACTAAAGAGATTACAGTACAGGTATATATAGTACCTTACAGGAGATGTTCTTTCTGATGAAATCGTTCACTTTTCCCATGTTTTCCATCTGGCCCAGACCGACACGACAACTTCTCCATCCAGGACTCGTCTACAGAGATTACAACAAAGACACATTTGACTCCTTACATTTCAGGCACCGACAACATCCATTTCCCCATCTGGACAAACTCCTCATCCTGCTGATACACCAATACTGAGCTGCTGCTGCCGTGTCCCTATTACTGCACCTGCTGTGTGGTACGGTGTGCCCTCTAAATGGTAAAACAAACCTCTAGACTACAGAAATGCCGCTTGCAAGTGCCCTAGAAAACAAAGCCTACATTTTGCCCCCTAGAAAGTAATAATGCCCTCTGTTAGCCCCTTTGACAGTCACAATAACCTGAGTTCCCCTATAACGATAAGTGCCCACTTAACATTTAATAATATCCGGAGTCTTCTCCCATGTACAGCTCCCCTCTACACAGTATGATGCTCTCCTATACATAGTATAATGCCCCCTCACTGTATAGTACCCCCCACACAGTATACTGACCCCTTAGTAGCCTCCAAACTGATGGCTCCAACACTGTATGATGGCCCCCACACTATATGAAAACCCCACATTATCTCCCACACTGTATGATGGCCCCAAATTGCCTACATATAGTATAATGCACCAAATAGCCCCCAATATAGTATAATGCACTCTCTATAGGTCTCTATAGTATAATACACTCCCCATAGGCAGACTCTATATAGTAAAATGCACCCCATAGGCCTCTATAGTATAATGCACCCCCATAGGCCTCCATATAGTATAATGCACCCCCATAGGCAGAGTCTATAGTATAATGCACCCCCATAGGCATAGTATATAGTATAATGCACCCCCATATGCAGAGTCTATAGTATAATGCACCCCCATAGGCAGAGTATATAGTATTATGCACCCCCATAGGCAGTCTATATAGTATGATGCAGCCCCATAGGCAGAGTATATAGTTTAATGCACCCCCATATGCAGAGTCTATAGTATAATGCACCCCCATAGGCAGAGTATATAGTATTATGCACCCCCATAGTCAGTCTATATAGTATGATAGAGCCCCATAGGCAGAGTATATAGTTTAATGCACCCCCATATGCAGAGTCTATAGTATAATGCACCACCATAGGCAGAGCATACAGTATAATGCACCCCCATAGGCAGAGTATATAGTATAATGCACCCCCATAGATAGAGTATATAGTATAATGCATGCCCATAGGCAGAGTATATAGTATAATGCACTCCCCATAGGCAGTCTATATAGAATACTGCACCCCCATAGGCAGTCTATATAGTATGATGCACCCCATAGGCAGATTATATAGTATAATGCAGCCCCATAGGCAGAGTATATAGTATAATGTACCCTCATAGGCAGTCTATATAGTATAATGCATCCCCATAGGCAGAGCATATAGTATAATGCACTCCCCATAGGCAGTCTATATAGAATACTGCACCCCCATAGGCAGTCTATATAGTATAATGCAGCCCCATAGGCAGAGTATATAGTATAATGCACCTACATAGGCAGAGTATATAGTATAATGCACCGCCATAGACAGAGTATATAGTATAATGCATACCCATAGACAATCTATATAGTATGATGCACCTCCATAGGCAGAGTATATAGTATTATGTACCCCCATAGGCCGAGTATATACAGTACAGACCAAAAGTTTGGACACACCTTCTCATTTAAAGATTTTTCTGTATTTTCTTGACTATGAAAATTGTACATTCACACTGAAGGCATCAAAACTATGAATTAACACATGTGGAATTATATACTTAACAAAAAAGTGTGAAACAACTGAAAATATGTCTCATATTCTAGGTTCTTCAAAGTAGCCACCTTTTGCTTTGATGACTGCTTTGCACACTCTTGGCATTCTCTTGATGAGCTTCAAGAGGTAGTCACTGGAAATGGTCTTCCAACATTCTTGAAGGAGTTCCCAGAGATACTTAGCACTTGTTGGCCCTTTTGCCTTCACTCTGCGGTCCAGCTCACCCCAAACCATCTTGATTGGGTTCAGGTCTGGTGACTGTGGAGGCCAGGTCATCTGGCGTAGCACCCCATCACTCTCCCTCTTAGTCAAATAGCCCTTACACAGCCTGGTGGTGTGTTTGGGGACATTGTCCTGTTGAAAAATAAATGACGGTCCAACTAAACGCAAACTGGATAGAATAGCATGCTGCTGCAAGATGCTGTGGTAGCCATGCTGGTTCAGTATGCCTTCAATTTTGAATAAATCCCCAACAGTGTCACCAGTAAAGCACCCCCACACCATCACACCTCCACCTCCATGCTTCACGGTGGGAGCCAGGCATGTAGAGTCCAAACGTTCACCTTTTCTGCGTCGCACAAAGAAACGGTGGATAGAACCAAAGATCTCAAATTTGGACTCATCAGACCAAAGCACAGATTTCCACTGGTCTAATGTCCATTCCTTGTGTTCTTTAGCCCAAACAAGTCTCTTCTGCTTGTTGCCTGTCCTTAGCAGTGGTTTCCTAGCAGCTACTTTATCATGAAGGCCTACTGCACAAAGTCTCCTCTTAACAGTTGTTGAAGAGATGTGTCTGCTGCTAGAACTCTGTGTGGCATTGACCTGGTCTCTAATCTGAGCTGCTGTTAACCTGCGATTTCTGAGGCTGGTGACTTGGATAAACTTATCCTCAGAAGCAGAGGTGACTCTTGGTCTTCCTTTCCTGGGGCGGTCCTCATGTGAGCCAGTTTCTTTGTAGTGCTTGATGGTTTTTGCAACTGCACTTGGGGACACTTTCAAAGTTTTCCCAATTTTTTGCACTGACTGACCTTCATTTCTTAAAGTAATGATGGCCACTCATTTTTCTTTACTTAGCTGCTTTTTTCTTGCCATAATACAAATTCTAACAGTCTATTCAGTAGGGCTATCAGCTGTGTATCCACCAGACTTCTGCACAACACAACTGATGGTCCCAACCCCATTTATAAGGCAAGAAATCCCACTTATTAAACCTGACAGGGCACACCTGTGAAGTGTAAACCATTTCCGGTGACTATCTCTTGAAGCTCATCAAGAGAATGCCAAGAGTGTTCAAGGCAGTCATCAAAGCAAAAGGTGGCTACTTTGAAGAACCTAGAATATAAGACATATTTTCAGTTGTTTCACACTTTTTTGTTAAGTATATAATTCCACATGTGTTAATTCATAGTTTTGATGCCTTCAGTGTGAATGTACAATTTTCATAGTCATGAAAATACAGAAAAATCTTTAAATGAGGTGTGTCCAAACTTTTGGTCTGTACTGTAGTATTATGCACCCCCATAGGCAGTCTATATAGTATGATGCACCCCCATAGGCAGAGCATATAGTATAATGCACCCCCATTGGCAGAGTATATAGTATAATGCACCCCCATATGCAGAGTCTATAGTATAATGCACCCCCATAGGCAGAGCATATAGTATAATGCACCCCCATTGGCAGAGTATATAGTATAATGCACCCCCATAGATAGAGTGTATAGTATAATGCACGCCCGTAGGCAGAGTATATAGTATAATGCACTCCCCATAGGCAGTCTATATAGTATAATGCACCCCCATAGGCAGTCTATATAGTATAATGCATCCCCATGGGCAGTCTATATAGTATAATGCACTCCCCATAGGCCTTTATATAGTATAATGCAGCCCCATAGGCAGAGTATATAGTATAATGCACCCCCATAGGCAGAGTATATAGTATTATGCACCGCCATAGGCAGAGTATATAGTATAATGCACACCCATAGACAATCTATATAGTATGATGCACCCCCATAGGCAGAGTATATAGTATAATGCACCCCCATAGGCAGAGTATATAGTATAGTGACTTTCATTAATACTGAAGGTCAGAGGAAAGGAGATTATTAATAATCAAAGTCAGAGGCAAGGAGAAAAATAAGAATGAATACCAGAGAGGAGGAGATTAATAATTAAAGTCACAAGGGAGGAGATTATTAATAAGGAAGTCCAGAGGATAGGACTGGAGGCAGGCAATGGCAGGGAGAGGGGAGGAGATTAGTAATACTCAATCCTAGTAATTGAACAGAGGTGGGAGGAATAATAAATCTTGTAAACTAGTAATGTACAGGAGAGGAGAGGAGATTGTTAATAATGAAGGACGGAGGGAAGAAAATAATGAATAATGAAAGTCAGAAGGGAAGTTTATTAATTATGAAGGCTTAGAGGATGAGATTATTAATTCTATAGGTTCCTGAAGGCAGGGAGAGGGGAGGTGATTATAGATTCTAGAGTTTAGTAATGTTTGTTAGCTGTCCCTCAGTGACAGCTTGGATATATTTCCAGGCATATTATGCAATAAAATCCCCATATTAAAGCTTAATTAGATACTCGAAAGTCAGAGGGGAGAAGATTATTAATAATGAGAGTCAGAGGGGAGGAAATTATTATATAATGAAAGACAGCGGGGAGGAGATTATTCATTATATAATAATCTCCTCCCCTATGATTTTCATTAATAATAATCTCATTCCATATGACTTTCATTATTATATTAATCTCCTCCCCTCTGACTCTCATTATTAATAATCTCCTTTCCTCTGACCTTCAGTATTAATCTCCTCCCCTCTGACCTTCAATAATAATCTCCTTCTGGCCTTCATTATTAATAATCTCCTCCCCTGTGACTTTAATTATTAATAATCTCCTACTCTCTGACATTCATTCTTATTGTTTTCCTCATCTCTGACTTTCATTATTAATAATCTTTTCCCCCCAACTCTCATTATTAATAATCTCATCCCCTATGACTCTCATTATTAATAATCTCATCCCCTATGACTCTCATTATTAATAATCTCATCCCCTTTTACCTTCATTATTAATAATCTCCTCCCCTCTCATTATTAACATTCTCCTCCCCTCTGACCTACATTATTAATAATCTCCTCCCCTCTGACTTATATTATAAATAATCTCCTCCCCTCTGACTTTCATTATTAATAATCTTCTACCCTGTGGCCTGCAGATCTTTAAGGAGTCTCCAGTACCTCCATTATTTCTCCATTTGTTGTTGTGGGTTCCGTCATGATGGAGAATTTGGTGGCAACTCACATTATGGCACGATGCCGCAAGGAGTCTTTAAACAGGACCTGTCACCAGGTCAAAAGTGGCCAGTTATTGCTCTTATTTTATTCCCGTTGTTCTCCTGAGCATTGTGTTTTAATTTATTTAAATCCGCCATACCTCTCAAGAAATATGGGCTTTATTATTTAATGTTAATTTTCATGGTCTTTTCCAAAGGGGTGTGGCTTTAAGTATTGTGGTGTTCTGCACCAGTACAAAGGAGTATTTCCTCCATGATAATCCAACCTAAGTCCTAATTGAGAAAGTACAGCTCCTTCTATTTAAAGCATTTCCACCATTGTGGCTGGATCCGCCAACGCGGTGCTATTTGCTGACATTTCCAGTCGTGTTCGGTATAATGCACACACGTCACTTCTGTTTAGATACCCGGTACACTATGGCGATTTGCATGTAATAGGGGTTTAATTGCGATTCCGGTCCAAGCCTTGGCTGTGGAAATAATGTCGCTCATAAGGTGACAGTGGGATGAAGCCCCTCCTGAGCACATCACATTAGGTTCCCGTCTGAAATATCATCTCGCTTGATGTATGTTAAAGCAGATGTAATGCAGTCACTGAAGCTAATGAGAAATGACATGTTTTTGCAATGTGTATAGAAAGTGCTTAGCAAATCAGAAATCTTACATTACCCAGACTATTCTGCTTTCTCACAAGCTAAGACATGTTGGCACTTCATCATCCCGAAATGAATGTATATTCCGCCATCCATACATCATGACAAAATATCATTTATGAGTGACTTCTCTGTGCGTGGCGGGGGAGGGGGGTATATATAGATATATATACTCTTCTCTCCATCTTTTGCTTTTTAAGCTTTCCATATTCCTTCTTCTTCTTTTTTTGTACTTATTATGTTCACATCAAATTCTCAATACTTTTTATTCCAATCTGAGGCACCGGGTGTCTACTTAAGCTTTAATATGGGGATTTTATTGTATAATATGCCTGGAAATATATCCGAGCCTGAGGGGAGTGGATTACAATGGCGTAATGTGAGCGCCGCACACCTGGCATCATGGCTATATTTTCTGCTCTATTTTCCTCTCTTCTCTGCAGCCCCTCTTTAATTTTATCTCCTCCATTCTGTTCACCAACAGAGGTAATAAACTGGGTAATTTACCTGATGAACCACCTTCTCCTAACCCCATGATAAGCAGTTCAGAGACATAAAGGCAGAAAGTGATATTGTAATTAACAGTTCAGCTTTGATGGTTTGCCAGGTTGCATCTGCATATACGTGGTCAACATCCCTCCATGCATCTGTGGATGGCACATTGCTATGGGAGATCTGTGGATGACACGCTGTTATGGGGGATCTGTGGATGGCACATTGTTATGGGGATCTGTGGATGGCACATTGTTATGGAAGGTCTGTGTATGATACACTGTTATGGAGAATCTGTGGATGACACACTGTTATGGGAGGTCTGTGGGTGACACACTGTTATGGGGGATCTGTGGATGGCACATTGTTATGGGAGGTCTGTGTATGATACACTGTTATGGAGGATCTGTGGATGGCACATTGTTATGGGAGATCTGTGGGTGGCACATTTTTATGGGGATCTTTGGATGACACATTGTTATGGGAGGTCTGTGGATGATAGACTGTTATGGAGGATCTGTGGATGGTACACTGTTATGGGGGATCTGTGGATGACACACTGTTATGGAGGATCTGTGAATGACACACTGTTATGAGGGATTTGTGGATGGCACACTGTTATGGGAGATCTGTGGATGGCACATTGTTATGAGGTATCTGTGTATGGCACACTGTTATGAGGGATCTTTGGATGGCATATCGTTATGGGAGGTCTGTAGATGGCACACTGTTATGAGGGATCTGTGGATGACACACTGTTATGAGGGATCTGTGGATGGCACACTGGTATGAGGGATCTGTGGATGATACACTGTTATGAGGGATCTGTGGATGGCACATTGTTGTGGGAGATCTGTGGATGGCACACTGTTATGAGAGATCTGTGGATGGCACACTTTTATGGGAGGTTTGTGGATGGCACACTGTAATGGGGGATCTGTGGATGGCACATTGTTATGGGAGATCTGTGGATGACACACTGTTATGAAGGATCTGTGGATGATACACTGTTATGAGGGATCTGTGGATGGGACACTGTTATGAGGGATCTGTGGATGACACACTGTTATGAGGGATCTGTGGATGACACACTGTTATGAGGGATCTGTGGATGGCACACTGGTATGAGGGATCTGTGGATGGTACACTGTTATGAGGGATCTGTGGATGGCTCATTGTTGTGGGAGATCTGTGGATGGCACACTGTTATAAGGGATCTGTGGATGGCACACTGTTATGGGAGGTCTGTGGATGGCACACTGTAATGGGGGATCTGTGGATGGCACATTGTTATGGGAGTTCTGTGGATGACACACTGTTATGAAGGATCTGTGGATGGCACACTGGTATGAGGGATCTGTGGATGGTACACTGTTATGAGGGATCTGTGGATGGCACATTGTTGTGGGAGATCTGTGGATGGCACACAGTTATGAGGGATCTGTGGATGGCACACTGTTATGGGAGGTTTGTGGATGGCACACTGTAATGGGGGATCTGTGGATGGCACATTGTTATGGGAGATCTGTGGATGACACACTGTTATGAAGGATCTGTGGATGACACACTGTTATGAAGGATCTGTGGATGGCACACTGTTATGAGGGATCTGTGGATGGCACACTGTTATGGGAGGCTATGGGTTGAACTAGATGGACTTAGTCTTCCTCCAACCTTAACAACTATGTTACTATGTTTGTGGATGGCACATTGTTATGAGGGATCTGTGGATGACACACTGTTATGAGGGATCTGTGGAAGGCACACTGTTATGGGGGATCTGTGGATGGCACATTGTTATGAGGGATCTGTGGATGACACACTATTATGAGGGATCTGTGGATGACACACTGTTGTCAGGGATCTGTGGCTGGCCCTCTGGTATGAGGGATCTGTGGATGGCACACTGTTATGAGGGATCTGTGGATGGCACATTGTTATGGGAGATCTGTAGATGGCACACTGTTATGAGGGATCTGTGGAAGGCACACTGTTATGGGAGGTCTGTGGATGACACTGTTATGGGAGATCTGTGGATGGCACATTGTTATGGGAGATCTGTGGATGGCACACTGTTATGAGGGATCTGTGGATGGCACACTGTTATGAGGGATCTGTGGATGGCACATTGTTATGGGAGATCTGTGGATGGCACACTGTTTTGAGGGATCTGTGGATGGCACACTGTTATGAGGGATCTGTGGATGGCACATTGTTATGGGAGATCTGTGGATGGCACACTGTTTTGAGGGATCTGTGGATGACACATTGTTATGGGGGATCTGAGGATGGCACACTGTTATGGGAGATCTGTGGATGGCACACTGTTATGGGAGGTCTGTGGATGGCACACTGTTATGAGGAATCTGTGGATGGCACATTGATCTGTGAATGGTATACTTTTAATCTATGGATGGGCCACTGTAATGTTTTACGACTTATACCCTATTATCTGGCACATGAGTCTGATGCACTTTTTAGGGGGCATCTTTGGACGACACACTGTTAATTTCCTGATATTGGAGGGTATTTGCTTACACAGGAAGGACATATGGTCAGTAGTGATAAGCGAGCATGGTCGCAACTATGCAGTACTCGCCCGAGCATCTCAGTGCTCGAGATGCTCGATGCTCGTCAAGTATATTTTGAATGCTCGAGCAGAAGCTTGAGTCCAAGCCCCGCATGTTTGGCGCTGTTTAGACAGCCAATTAACATGCAGGCATTGCCTGCCAGTCACTGTAATGCCGCAGCCATGTTGGTTGTGGCATTACAGTGATTGACTTGCCGCAAAGTGTCATCAGGTTTATATAAGACCCGGGACCCTATGCACGTGTACCGGTCAAAAACATAGAGTGGGGAGAGGTGCTGCTGAGTGAGGGAGAGAATTGGCGGTTGTTTTAGTCAGGTTACAAATCTATAGTCTTTCTAAGGACTAATTCTGATGCATATTAATCGTGGATATAGCAGTAGTTAGGCAGGCAGAGTTTGTGGAGAGCGTATACAACAGAATAGGGTGCATTGCACGTTCTGTCTGCTGCTGTTACTCACATCCATGGCCCTAGATATCAGGTCTAATTATCTTTTTGCTCTTAATCCTGATAATTTAGGTGAAAAACAATATAATACACCACTTTTACTGCTCCATTTGCTTGTTAGCAGCATACAGCCAGATTTGGTTGATTTTAACAGCATTGTTGTATTGTGGAAGCAGAGAAACTTGTCCATCGCCTCAGGTGGTCAAATATTACTGTAGTAATAATCCTGATATTTTTGGCAAGCTGCAAAATATTCTACTCCATTTAAAGTCTGCCAGTTGTGTGTTCAAACCTATTCACACTTGGTCATTGACCAATAGCATATCTATTATACGCCACTGCCTAAAACCGTGGTCAACAGACGTGATCCTATATTACTGCGGTAATAATACAGACTTTTTTTGCAACGTGACAAATATTAAACTCCATTTAAAATGGGAAAGGCACGTGGCAAGGGATGGAGAAGTGGACATGATGGTGCACGTAGAGGCCAAGGCTGTGGGCAAGCTGAAATTGTGCCTGCTGAGGGAGCACAACAAGCACCCACATCATGTCGACCTACCTTCCTGTCCCACTTTTTAGGGGACCACAGAACACCACTCTTGAACCCAGACTAGTATGAAAAGCTGGTTTATTAGCTAGTAGATAATGTTTCCACTCAGTTTGCCACCACCACCACCACCACCATCCTGTCTTCCACATGGTCAAGTCTCAGTAGCCGTGAATCTGGACCACATATTCCTCACCCTGATCCTCCTTCCTCCCACCATGCCGAGTTGCCGGAGACAAGTGATCCCACACTTGGACACTCCGAAGAGCTGTTCACATTTCCATTTATAGATTCGGGCCTACCGCCCAGCCCGCTTCAAGCTGGGCATCAGGAGATCGCATGTAGCGATGCCCAAATATTTGAGCAGCCACTGTCACACGAAGGCAATTGTGGGAAAGTGCAATTGCTGTCGCAAAAGGTGGATGATGATGAGACACAATTGCCAAAATGTCAGGAGGAGAACCAGGGTGCGTATGTGGAAGACGAGGTGGTGGACGATGCAGTCACTGACCCAACCTGGGAAGGTGACATGCATAGCCAGGACAGCAGCTCAGAGGGGGAGGGAGCCGTAGCACCAAAACAGGCAGTGGAGTGGCCACAGACACGGCGACAAGACTAGGTGGGCAACTGTTTCCCAGTACACCAACACGAGGGAAGTTGCCAGTCCAACTGTTAGGTCTTCTCGAGTCTGGCTCCTTTTTAAAGACTGTCCGGTTAACTCAATAGAGGCCATTTGCAACATCTGCCATGCCAGCATCAGCAGAGGCAGCAAAAACTACCAGCCTGACCACCACCAGCATGCTCAGGCACATGACAGCAGAGCAACCGACTAGTTGGGCCGAACACCAGGGTCCAGAAACAGTGTCTGCAGGTGACACCACTGCCTGCTTTGCTGTTGTGCGTGCACGCCAATCCCCTGTCCGTGGCGCAGGAGAAGATGCCTCCCAACCTGCACCTGTCATTTCACACTCGCAACTAACACCATTAGCAACCAAGTCCACGCCCTTGTCCCAGCACAGCGTTCAGTTGTTCCTACCCCAGTCCTTGGAATGCAAGTGCAAATATGCAGCCAACCAACCACAGGCCACAATACTAAGCTGCCACATTTCTCAACTGCTTGCACTGGAATTGTTGCCTTTTAGGCTCGTGAAGACTGAAGCTTTCTGCAACCTCATGGAGGCGGTTGCCCCTCGGCACTCGGCCCCCAGCCGCCACTCTTTCTCCCAGTGTGCCGTCCCCGCCTTACACAAGTACGTGTTCCAGAACATTACCCGTGCCCTCACCAATATACAGTAGTTACTGGGAAGGTCCACCTATCCACGAACATGTGGACAAGTGCTTGTGGCCAGGGATTATATATCTCACTGGCGGTACACTGGGTTAATATTGTGGAAGCCGGTACCCAGTCGGACCCTGGGACGGAACACGTCCTCCCGACATTGAGGATTGTGGGTCCTGTGTCAACAGGGTTGCCCCCACATTCTACAGCTCCTGCACCTCCTCCTCCTCTTCAGCCTGCATCTCTGAAATGACCACATCAGTCAGAAGCTGGAAGCACTGCAGCACTGCCTCGGCCAAGAGGCAACAGGCTGTGCTGAAGCTAATCTGCTTAGGTGACAAACCGCACACCACTGCAGAGTTGTTGAAAGCTGTAACAGAGGAGACAGATCTGTGGCTCTCACCGCTGAACCTACAGCCAGGCATGGTCATGTGTGACAATGGCTGGAACCTGGTGGTGGGTCTAAGACTTGGCAATCTTGCACACGTACCATGCCTGGCCCATGTGCTCAACTTAGTGGTTCAGCGGTTTCTCAAAACCTACTTAGATCTGCCTGAGCTGCTTTTGAAAGTACACCACGTATGTACCCATTTCAGAAGGTCAGCTACAACTTCCGCCGCCCTGGAAGTGCTTCAGCAGCGTTTGCATTGATTGGTGTGCAATGTCACCACTCATTGGAACTCAACGTTGCAGATGTTGGGAAGGATTTGTGAGCAGCAGAGGGAAATTGTTGAGTACCAGCTTCAACACACCCGTTGGTATTCAGGTCAGCCTCCGCACATGAAAGCTGATGAGTGGGCATGGATGTCTGACATCTGTGCCATCCTCCAAAGCTTTGTGGACTCCACCAAGATGGTGAGCAGCGATGACACCATAATTAGCATCACCATCTTACTTCTCTGTCTACTGAAACGCTCGCTGCTCAAAATTAAAGAGGAGGCATTGCAGGCGGAGTACGATGAGATGGAGAAAGGAACTATACAGGGCGATGCTACACAGCCCGACCTCATCTCATCTCAACGTGGATTGGGTAATAATGAGGAGGAGGAACAGGAGCTGGTTTCCTGTGCTACAGATGATACTACCCACACCACATTCATTGCGTCTGTTCAGCATGGACTGCCTGAGGAGAGGGAGAACGACGAGGAGCAGGAGGAGGATGAGGAGGAGAACATGGACAGTTGTCCTCTAGGTGAGGACAGGGAAGTCTTGGCTATTGGCAGTCTGGCACACATGGCTGACTTTATGTTCCGTTGCCTTTCCCATGACCCTCGTGTTGTATGCATTTTGGGCGACAGTAGTTACTGGTTGGTCAAACTTCTAGACCCACGCTACAAGGAGAACTTTCTATCCTTCCTTCCCGTGGCGGAGAGGTCTAATAAAATGTTGCAGTACCAGAAGGCTTTTGCTGAAGAATTATTAAAGAAATTCCCATCTGACAATGCTAGCGGCAGAGGTCACAGTTTGTTGGACAGCCAAGGAGTACAGGCGAGGGAGACACAAACCAGATGCAGCACAGGCAGGGGAACATTGTCAAAGGTCTGGGACAGTTTTCTCAGACCCTGCCAGCTCCCCCTGATGCGTGGGGTACTCTGACAAGGAGGGAAAAGTTTTGGAAGATGCTGTAGAAGTACCTTACCGACCGTACCAGCATCCTCTGTGATTCCTCTGTGCCTTACAACTATTGGGTAGCCAAGCTGGACATGTGGCATGAACTGTCTCTCTACACCTTGGAGATCCTGGCCTGCCCTGCCACTAGCGTTTTGCCCGAACTGGTTTTTAGTGCCGCCGGCGGAATTGAGGCCTACAAATAAAAGAGCACAGTACTTACAGTCAAATATGGTGGAGGTTCAAAGATATTTAGGGGTTGTTTTGCTGCCTCTGCCACAGGGTGCCTTGACTGTGTGCAAGGCATCATGAAATATGAAGATTTCCAAAGGATTTTGGGGCACAATGTAGTGCCCAGTGTCATAAAGCTGGGTTTGCATCCTAGGTCATGGGTCTTCCAGCAGGACAATGACCCCAAACATACTTCAAGAGGCACCCAGAAATGGATGGAAATAAAGCACTGGAGAGTTCTGAAGTGATAATTCCAGCTTCATTAGCATCAAGTCTCCCACCTCTAAATCTTACATTCAGAAGTTACAGAGAAACTGCGAATAGACACATTAAATCAGGATTTTTTTTTAACTTTAATTTCTGTCAAATTTTAAAAAGATTTCTGGTAACTTCGATGATTTTCTGCTTTCTATGATAAATTTCTATCAACTTTGATTCATTTCTAAGTACAGATCACTGCAAAAATTATGAATCGGTCAATGAGTGCATGGAAAAAATCTATCAAGTTATGTACTGTGGAAGATATGTATGTGACCAGAATGAACACTCATTTCCAGCTGATGAAACTTAGCACCTGTCCCGATTCTAAATGCAGCTACCAGTGGTATCAATAGGGAACATAATTTTTTTTTTTTGTTGTTTGGTTGCAGCAGCACGGAGTATAAGGCAATAATCCCTGTCTGGATGCAAACCCAGCTTTATGACACTGGGCACTACATTGTGCCCCAAAATCCTTTGGAAATCTTCATATTTCATGATGCCTTGCACACAGTCAAGGCACCCTGTGGCAGAGGCAGCAAAACGACCCCTAAATATCTTTGAACCTCCACCATATTTGACTGTAAGTACTGTTCTCTTTTATTTGTAGGCCTCATTGCATTTACAGTAAAAAATTGAATGATGTGCATTACCAAAAAGCTCTATCTTGGTCTCATCTGTCCCCAAGACGCCTGCTGGCCCTCTAAAACTAGCGGAGGCTGCCTGCTGGCACTCTATAAATTATGAGGGTTGCCTGCTGGACATCCATAAATTGTGAGGGCCGCCTGTTGGACATCCAAATTTTAAATTTTATAGAATATACACAAAAAAGAAAGTTTTACCACCTCAGATGGATACGTTATATTGCAGTAGCAATATACGCCTATGCAAAGCATAGCCAGCTGATGGCCCTCTAACAATAGTCAGGGATGACTGCTGGCCCTCTAGCAATAGAAAGGGCTGCCTGATGGCCCTGTAAAAATAGGCTTTGTGACTTCCAGAGTCCCTCTTTCATAAATGAAACAGTATGTGTCTCATCATGTCTCACACACCACATGGCCAGATAAGGTAGTAAAATCGAAAGACCAAAAAATCCAGTGTGAAAAACTTCTAAAATTGAATTTTAATTTATATCTTTAACCCCTTAACAACATCTGACGTACTAATACGCGTCTGTGCCCTGGGACTTAAGAGCCAGACCCGTATTAGTACGTCATGTCGATCGCGCGTGCACAAAGGCTGTGCGGGCGCGATCGCCGCCGGGTGTCAGCTGATTGTCACAGCTGACACCCGATACTATGTGCAGGGAGCGGTCCTGCACCGCTCCCAGCACATTAACCCCCGCGATGCTGCGATCGAAGTCGATCGAAGTCGATCGCAGCATTGCGGGGGCAAGGGGAGGTGATCGCAGATACTCACCTCCTCTTCCGGCTTCCAGCGCTGTCTGCAAAGGCTTCCCGGGTGTTGCCATGACGACCCGATGTCGTCATGACAACATCCGGGTCACCAGACAGCAGGAAGATTGTTTGGACATGCGCAGTGCATCTCCAAACAATCTTCTCTCTGTCCAGCGCTGACAGCCTGCATGACACAGGGATAGTGCTGCATTCCTGTGCCATGCCGGCGATCAGAGAAAAAAAAGTGAAAGTCCCAGAGTGGGACAAAGTAATAAAGTATATAAACTTTCAGAAAGTGAAAAAAAAAATAAAAAAAATTGCAAAAATATAAAAAAAAAATAAAAAAAATAATCCACCAAAAATAAAAATATAATGTACCCATCAATAAATATTATTATAAAAAAAAAAACAAAAAAAACAATAAAAGTACACATATTTGTTATCGCCGCGTCTGGAACAACCTGACCTATAAAACTGTCCCACTAGTTAACCCCTTCAGTGAACATGGTAAAAAAAAACGAAGCAAAAAACAATCCTTTATCACCATACCACCAAACAAAAAATGGAATAACACGCGATCAAACAGACAAATATAAATAAAAATGGTACCGCTGAAAACGTCATCTCGTCCCGCAAAAAACAAGCCAACATACAGCTCCATCAGCCGAAAAATAAAAAGGTTATAGCTCTCAGAATAAAGCTATGCTAAAAAATATTTTTTTCTATAAAATTGCTTTTATTATGTAAAAGTGCAAAACATAGAAAAACAATATAAATGTGGTACCGCTGTAAACGTACTGACCCGAAGAATAAAGCTGCCTTATCAATTTTACCACACGCGGAACAGAATAAAAAAAAACAAAAAAAACAATTCCTGAATTGTTGGTTTTTGTTTATTCTGCCTCCCAAAAATTGGAATAGAAAGCGATCAAAAAATGTCACGTGCCTGAAAATGGCACCAATAACAACGTCAACTCATCCCGCAAAAAACGAGCCGTCACATGACTATCTGCCAAAATCTGGAAAAATTATAGCTCTCAAAATATGGCGATGCAAAAACTAGATTTTACAAAAAATGCGTCTTTTAGTGTGTGACAGCTGTCAGTCATAAAAACCCCATATGATTCTGGTATTGCTGTAATCACACCAACCCGAAGAATAGAGTCGTCTAATCACTTATACCGCACGAGGAACGGCGTCAAAAATAAACTCTTGGGTTAGGATTGGGCTAGGGTTAGGGCTGGGTTTGGGGTTAGGGTTGTGCTAGGATTAGGGTTGGGGTTAGGGTTGTGATGGGGTTGGGATTTTTTTCAAAAGTAAGAAAAAAAGATGACGATATGGCGACTAGTGTTGAGCGCAAGTGCTCGCTACTTGAGTTTGCATCGGGTGCTCTGGTATGCATTGAGTATCGTGGGTATTTGAGTGACATGCTCGAGTCTCTGCCCCATATGCTTCACGGCCAAAAAAACTTTACGGGGATTGCCTGCCATGCACGAGCGATCCCCGCATGTTTTTTTTGGGTGTCTAATAACCGTGAAACATGCGGAGCAGGTGTTATGTTCTGCTACCAGAGCTAAGGCAAGAGAGCAGATCTGTCCCTACGATAGAACTCAGCTAAATCCCTACGATGTAACAGGGGACCTGATCCTGCGATCAGACCTGCTAAAGTCCTAAGCTAGTCTGTACGGAGACCTATAGATGTGGGGAAGGAATCCCTACAAGTACTAAGGACTGGGAGGAAAATGGGACACCTCCTAACAGAAATAGTAGCAGACAGACGAACAAACAAAATATATAGAACATAGAGGTCCGTAGACCAAGCAAACTAACAGAGTTAGATACAGAGCACAGGCTAGCTAGAAAGTAGATATACAATGAAGTCCAGCAAAGCCAGAAGGGCGGAGCAGGACTAAATAGGCCAAACAAGGTCATGTGACCAACAATAGAAAAAACCTAAGAGCAAGGTTCTAACAGTACCCCCTCTTCTAAGAGGATCCTCTGGATCCCCTAGGACCAGGCTTATCAGGAAATCTCCTGTGAAACGCTCTGATAAGTCTGGACGCGGAAACATCATCCGACCTCACCCAAGAGTTATCCTCGGGTCCGAAACCTTTCCAGGCCACAAGATACTGCAACCCACCAGTCTCTTGGTCTCAGAGATTCCGGGATGACCTGCCAACCGAGATTCGTGACACTCAACAAACAAATCTCTCCTAAAGGTCCCAGGCACAAACAACCTCCCATGAGGAGTGTTAGATGGGGCATTCTCCTGTGCTTTAAGAATCTCATCTTCCAAAACGGAGTCCAAAGCAGCTATCACAACACCTTCTTGTAAAATGTTCTCCTCTTTCTCAGCACCGACTATGGGAGAAAAACTGCGAGACAAGGCATCCGCCTTAACATTCTTAGTACCAGGGATGTAAGTAACGGAGAAATTAAACCGCGAGAAAAACAGTGCCCACCTAGCCTGACGGGCATTCAGGCGCTTGGCAGCATCAAGATATATCAGATTTTTATGATCCGTAAGAACCTGAACGGGAAATTCCGCACCTTCCAAGAAGTGGCGCCAGTGTTCAAATGCGAGTTTAATAGCCAATAATTCCCGATTACCAATATCGTAATTCAGTTCAGTCTCCGAAAATTTTTTTGAAAAAAAGGCACAGGGATGTAATCCATCCCCGTTATCCTGAGACAATACTGCGCCAACCCCCACAGAGGAAGCATCAACCTCAACCAAAAACGGCTTAGTCACATCAGGCTGCATGAGGATGGGAGCAGAGGTGAACCTCTCCTTGAGATACACAAAAGCTTCAATGGCCTCAGAAGACCACTGAACCGCATCAGCACCTTTCCTGGTGAGATCGGTCAGAGGTTTGACAATACTAGAAAATTTTTTTATGAATTTTCTGTAATAATTGGCAAAACCTAAAAACCTCTGTATCGATTTCAAACCAATAGGCCTAGGCCATTCCTGTACAGCTTGAACTTTAACCGGGTCCATCTCAAAACCTTCGCTGGAGATAATGTAGCCCAAAACACTAATTCTCTGTACAGCGAACTCACATTTCTCCAGCTTAGCAAAAAGCGAATTGTCCATTAATAACTGTAATACCTCACGTACGCTCCGCCAATGAGACTCCAAATCCGGCGAATAAATCAAAATGTCATCCAAATACACAACCACATTTTTGCCGATCAAAGGTCTAAGGATGTCATTAATAAGATTCTGAAAAAATGCAGGAGCATTAGTAAGACCAAAAGGCATAACCAGATTCTCAAAATGACCCACAGGAGTGTTAAAAGCAGTCTTCCATTCGTCACCCTCCTTCATGCGCAACAGATTGTATGCCCCCTTAAGGTCAATTTTAGAGAACCACTTGGCCCCCATTAACTGGTTAAACAGATCAGGAATCAATGGCAGTGGGTAAGGATTGCGTACAGTAATTTTGTTAATCTCACGAAAATCCAGACAAGGACGTAAACCGCCGTCCTTTTTTTTTACAAAAAAAAATCCAACCGCCACAGGAGACTTAGAGGGCCTAATGTGACCGGCGGCCAAACTTGTCTGTATGTATTCCTCCAAAGCCTTTCTCTCAGGAATAGTAAGGTTAAATAAACGACTTTTAGGAAGAGTCGCTCCAGGGACAAATTCAATAGAACAATCATAGTCTCTATGGGGAGGCAAAACCTGCGATTCCTTCTCAGAAAAAACTCTCCAAAAATCCTGAATAGGAACAGGCAATTCTCCCCTATCCAAAGCTGCAATACGCCCGTTACAACACTTGTCATAACATTTATGGCTCCAGGATTTAATTTCACTGGTAGACCAATCCAGTACAGGATTGTGAAATTTTAACCAGGGCAATCCCAATATTACTGGAGAAGGCAAGTTATTCAACACTACCAAATCCAATTTCTCATGGTGAACACCATTAATAGTGAGAGGAAATTCACAGACCTTGAGAGTAATATTCTTCAAAGGGGAGCCATCCACAGAAACTATAGCAATGGGGGATGATAAAAGTTCGGGTTTTAAATTGAGTCTTTCCAAGAATCCCCCATCAATAACATTCAGAGTAGACCCACAATCAACAAACACCCGAAATTCCATTAATTTTTCCTGAGCAATCGTGGAAGCAGCTAAAAATACACCCTTGGAATTTAAACAGGCAATACGGGCATGACTGACCATTTTTTTTTCTTTCTTGATACGAAGCTCACAGTCTTTAATCAAATGACCAGATTTTCCGCAATAGAAACACAAGCCTTCAGAAAATCTGCGATCTTTTTCTTGAGAGCGAGGTGCCATCACTCCAATCTCCATCGATTCACCACTGTTAGTACACACATTCTCATAACCAGAAACTGACAAAGCAGAGGATTTGCTCTCATTAACCCTTGCACGCAGTCTCCTATCCACCCGTATAGCTAATTGCATAGCCTGTTGCAAATCTTCAGGTGTAGGATAAGCAATTAGCAGGTCTTTAACCCTTTCACTGAGCCCAGCAAGAAATAGACTTTTCAGAGCAGAATCGTTCCACCCTGTTTGAGTAGACCATCGACGGAAATGAGTACAATATTTTTCCACATTACCTGATCCCTGTCTCAAACGTCTTAACTCAGTCTCAGCTGATGAGACACGGTCAGGATCATCATATAATAGTCCCAAAGCAGAAAAAAAACTATCCACTGAACTGAAGCATGTATCACTAGGTTGCAAAGAAAAGGCCCACTCCTGAGGCTCTTTGCGCAAAAGTGACATTATAAACCCTACGCGCTGGGAATCATCCCCAGAGGACTTGGGTCTCAAACGAAAATACAATAAGCAAGCATTTTTAAATGAAAAAAATTCTCGGTGTTCACCAAAAAAATAAATCCGGCAAACGTACCTTAGGCTCCAAGAAATGTGCTCCAGGACAGTTACTCACGTGCTGACGGAGCTCAGTCACCTCCAAAGAGAGTCCCTGCAGGTGTTTAGCCAAATCCAGAACCGACACCATGATGGAACAGAAAAAATCTTTCCTTAGAGCATTTGCTGGGCTGGACTTACTTATGTTCTGCTACCAGAGCTAAGGCAAGAGAGGAGATCTGTCCCTACGATAGAACTCAGCTAAATCCCTACGATGTAACAGGGGACCTGATTCTGCGATCAGACCTGCTAAAGTCCTAAGCTAGTCTGTACGGAGACCTATAGATGTGGGGAAGGAATCCCTACAAGTACTAAGGACTGGGAGGAAAATGGGACACCTCCTAACAGAAATAGTAGCAGACAGACGAACAAACAAAATATATAGAACATAGAGGTCCGTAGACCAAGCAAACTAACAGAGTTAGATACAGAGCACAGGCTAGCTAGAAAGTAGATATACAATGAAGTCCAGCAAAGCCAGAAGGGCGGAGCAGGACTAAATAGGCCAAACAAGGTCATGTGACCAACAATAGAAAAAACCTAAGAGCAAGGTTCTAACAGCAGGGACTCGAGCATGTCACTCGAGCACACGCTGTACATGGTGCATACCTGAGTACCCGATGCAAACTCAAGTAGCGAGCACTTGCACTCAAGACTAATGACAACTTATTCAATATGATGACCTAATGTAAACAAATTCTGTGTCGTACCTCTGGGTTCAAAATGTTCAC
This sequence comes from Phyllobates terribilis, assembly GCF_046119375.1. NCBI lineage: Eukaryota > Metazoa > Chordata > Amphibia > Anura > Dendrobatidae > Phyllobates > Phyllobates terribilis. The sequence continues at coordinate 108,884,080 of NW_027362765.1, forward strand.
TATACACCTTAATAAAATCCTTGAGGGGTATAGTTTCCAAAATGGGGTCACTTGTGGGGGAGCTCCACTGTTTAGGCACATCACGGGCTCTCCAAACGCGACATGGTGTCCGCTAACAAATTGAATGGAAAATCGGCTCAAATTGCTAGCGGACGCCATGTTGCGTTTGGAGAGCTACTGCGTGCCCAAACATTGGAGCTCCCCCACAAGTGACCCCATTTTGGAAACTAGACCCCCCAAGGCACCTATCTAGATGCATAGTGAGCACTTGGAACCCCCAGGTGCTTCACAAATTGATTCATAAAAATTAAAAAGGTTTTTTTTTTCACTTTTTCATTTTTACGAATCAATTTGTGAAGCACCTGGGGGTTCCAAGTGCTCACTATGCATCTAGATAGGTGCCTTGGGGGGTCTAGTTTCCAAAATGGAGTCACTTGTGGGGGAGCTCCAATGTTTGGGCACACAGGGGCTCTCCAAATGCAACATGGTGTCCGCTAACAATTTGAGCCGATTTTCCATTCAATTTGTTAGCGGATACCATGTTGCATTTGGAGAGTCCCTGTGTGCCCAAACATTGGAGCTCCCCCACAAGTGACCCCATTTTGGAAACTAGACCCCCCAAGGCACCTATCTAGATGCATAGTGAGCACTTGGAACCCCTAGGTGCTTCACAAATTGATTCGTAAAAATGAAAAAGTGAAAAAAAAAACGCTTTTTCATTTTTACGAATCAATTTGTGAAGCACCTGGGGGTTCCAAGTGCTCACTATGCATCTAGATAGGTGCCTTGGGGGGGTCTAGCTTCCAAAATGGGTTCACTTGTGGCGGAGCTCCAATGTTTGGGCACACAGGGGCTCTCCAAACACAACATGGTGTCCGCTAATTATTCAAGCAAATTTTACAATCAAAAAGTCAAATGGCGCTCCTTCCCTTCCGAGCCCTGCCGTGCGCCCAAACAGTGTTTTTTCCCCACATATTGGGTATCTGCGTGCCCAGGGGAAATTGCACAACAAATTTTGGGGTCCATTTTTTCTTGTTACCCCTGTGAAAATAAAAAAAATTGGGTCTAAAGTAAAATTTTTGTGAAAAAAGTTAAATGTTCATTTTTTTCTTCCACATTCAAAAAATTTCTGTGAAGCACCTGAAGGGTTAATAAAGTTCTTGAATGTGGTTTTGAGCACCTTGAGGGGTGCAGTTTTTAGAATGGTGTCACTTTTGGGTATTTTCTGTCATAAAGACATCTCAAAGTGACTTCAAATGTGATGTGGTCCCTAAAAAAATGGTTTTGTAAATTTTGTTGGAAAAATGAGAAATCGCTGGTCAACTTTTAACCCTTATAGCTCCCTAATAAAAAAAAATTTTGGTTCCAAATTTGTGCTGATGTAAAGTAGACATGTGGGAAATGTTATTTATTAACTCTTTTGTGTGACATATCTCTCTGATTTAAGGGCATAAAAATTCAAATTTTGAAAATTGCTAAATTTTCAAAATTTTCGCCAAATTTCCATTTTTTTCACAAATAAACGCAAGTGATATCGAATAAATTTTACCACAATCATGAAGTACAATATGTCACGAAAAAACAATCTCAGAATCAGGGGGATCCGTTGAAGCGTTCCAGAGTAATTACCTCATAAAGTGACAGTGGTCTGAATTGTAAAAATTGGCCTGGTCATTAACGTGCAAACCACCCTCGGGGCTTAAGGGGTTAAAAATACACATGTATTCAGAGACTAAGATTGCAGTGACACAAGAGGATAAGTTAGAAACAGACGCGTTTTAGAAAACCTTCCTTAATCATTAATGATTAGATTAATGCTGGATTTTTTGTTCTTTGAATCTTTTTGCTGTTGCAGTGCTGGATCCGGGCGTTTCTGACTTCTCATGGTGAGTGAAGTTGACTTTTCTTGTTTTTTCTTTAAGGCAGTAAAATGTTAAAATTACATTTACTGGTGAATGTATTTTTCACCGTTGAAAGCAATGCAAAAGTGCAAAAACGTATCAAAAACGCTATGTGTGAACATAGCCCAAGGTGTGGAGGAGCATTTCTGTTTTTGGTTATTTATTTTGCCTTATATACAAGCCATTACCCTGGAAAGAATTACCAAGCATTACTATTTGCTCGATCCGAGCAGCGAGCATCTGAGCATTTTAGTGCTTCCTCATCACTAGCACACTGTTATGGGGGATCTCTGGATGACACATTGTTATGGAGGATCTGAGGATGGTATAGTTATAATAGGTATCTATGAATGGGTCACTGTAATGTTTTATGACTTACACCCTATTATCTTGCACATGAGGCTGATGCACTTTTCAGGGGGCATCTTTGGCTGACACACTGTTAATCTCTAGTGTTGAGCGAGCACTAAAATGCTCGAGTGCTCGAAGCTCAGGCCGAGCTCGCCGTGATACTCGGGTGCTCGACCCGAACAACGAGCCCAATGTTAGTCTATGGGAGACCCGAGCATTTTTGCGGCGGCACCCCCGGCAGTCTGTAGAAAGCCTAAAAAGTGCCCAAAATGATAGTGACAGTGCTCAAAAGACATGGGGACAGCATGGGCATCGCCACAGGAAGCAGTTCTGACCCCCAGGTCACTGCTGTCAACAACGTGGTCAGAGGTATTAAGCCACTTTTACGGGCTCACAATAAAACGTTCAAAAACAAAACAAACGGTTTTCCTGCGAAATATGTTAAGGAACTTCCTTTCCAGTGTAAAGACTTGTGTATAAGGTAAAATAAATAACTAAAAACAAAAATACTCCTCCACACCTTGGGCTATGTTCACAAGTAGCATTTTTTATGCGTTTTTTGCACTTTTGTATTGCTTTCAACCGTGACAAATGCATTCACCGGGAAATGTCATTTTAACATTTTACAATCTTATCTGGCCATGTGCTGTGTGACACATGCATACAGTGCTGAAAAGACATGGGAACAGCATGGGGAAGACCCCTGGAAGCATCTCTGACACCCAGGTCACTGCCTAAAAGTGTGCCCATCAGAAGTGATCCTTGCCGCATCAGAAGATGCAGACTTGCAACTATCCCCATGCAAATCCTTGTTCCAGGGCAGTGTTCAATTGTACCTCCCCCATTCCTTGCAATGCAAGCGCAAGTATGCTGCCTGCCACCCACCCACCCCCAGGCTGCAATACCATACTGCTAGCTTGCTTGCACTTGAAATTGGGCCTTTTAGGCATGTGGAGGCGGAATCTGGCCACCACGTCATGGCTGCGTCGGCGGCCTGGTATCCATACTCAGTCCCCAGCCGCCCGGCGGCCGGGTGTCCACACAGGGTCCCCAGCCGCCTAGGGGCGGCCGGGTGTCCAAAAACGGTCCCCAGCCGCCCCTATTTCTCATGTCAACTTCCCCCCACATACTTTTCTTAGCCCGGCCTGCTTTAGGGCAGCAGTGGACGAGCCCACCAGAGAACCAGACTCCTCCGGTGGGCCCTGGCTTCTCCATCAGGGGAGTTGAGAGTGCCAAGGTGAGGAGCATGATGATGATAGAAGTTAGCATCTGCTTTGCTTTCTTGGAATGCAAGCGCAAGTGTGCAGCCTGCCACCCACCCACCCCCAGGCTGCAATACCATACTGCTAGCTTGCTTGCACTTCAAATTGGGCCTTTTAGGCATGTGGAGGCGGAATCTGGCCACCACGTCATGGCAGCGTCAGCAGCCTGGTATCCATACTCAGTCCCCAGCCACCCTGGCGGCCGGGTGTCCACGCTCGGTCCCCAGCCGCCAGGGGGCGGCCGAGTGTCCATAAACGGTCCCCAGCCGCCCCTATTTGAAGGACAGCCTAACCACAAACATGTGGACAAGTGAATGTGGCCAGGGATGGTCCATCTCAAGCCTTCACACTGTGTTAATATTGTGGAAGCCGGGACACAGTTGCACACTGGGATGCAACACGTCCTCCAGACATAGAGGATTGCAGGTCCAGGGTCAATCAGGCTTCAACACAAAGTTCAAAAGGTAGACAGCAGCAGTGGTCGGCCTCCTACACAATGAGTAAATTATTCATGATCATGAGGCCATCCATCTCCTTAGCTTTCTGTTCCTTGGAATGCAAGCGCATGTATGTAGTAGCGGCTAGGCTTGAGGTGGTCAGCGTTTTGGTGCATATTCTACCTCCTTCAAGGATTGCTGGATGTTTTCCTGCTACTATCCCAGTTCTATGACTCCCGTTAAAACAAAGTTTCAGGTGATGAATGATGGATGAGGTGGTGGCAAAGGAGAAAGAGCAGGAGAAACAGGGACCATTCACATCAATATCAGGCCAGTCAACCACACATGTCTTGTAGGATATGTTTCTGTACCAAAAGAAGCGGTTCGGCTACACAGTTATAGGGCATACAGTGAGTGCAATGCCTACCAAAAATTTCGAGGCACTCCAATGCCCCTTGGAAGTGATATGGAGGTCAGAGGGCCTTAACTAAACCGTTTTTTGCATTTATAGCAACTGGGTCTCCTGTGCATTGTTGGCCTAAGCAGTGAATGGAAGGCTTTACAAAAATTATGAGGAACTGCAATGGCCCTTGAAACAGACGTGGATTACAGCATACTAAAAACATTCTACCCATTATTGGGGAGTGGGTCTCCCTTAGTATTCGCCTATGCATTGAAAAGCAAAAGCTGACTAAAATTAGGAGGAAATGCAATGCCCGTTGGAAGAGTCATGGAGGTTAGAGTTAATTAAAAACAACATTTCAATACCTCTTGGAAGAGCTGTGGAGTTCAAAATGGTTTAACAAGATGGTTTTAATGCCCCTTAGAAGAGACATGGTGGTCGCAGTAGCTTAACAAGACGGTTTTAATGCCCCTTGGAAGAGACGTGGAGGTGGCAGTAGCTTAACAAGACGGTTTTAAAGCCCCTTGGAACAGACGTGGAGGTCACAGTAGCTTAACAAGACGGTTTTAATGCCCCTTGGAAGAGACGTGGAGGTCGCAGTAGCTCAACAAGACGGTTTTAATGCTCCTTGGAAGAGACGTGGAGGTCGCAGTAGCTTAACAAGATGGTTTTAATGCCCCTTGGAAAAGTGGTGGAGGTCGCAGTAGCTTAACAAGACGGTTTTAATGCCTCTTGGAAGAGACGTGGAGGTTGCAGTAGCTTAACAAGACGGTTTTATTGCCCCTTGGAAGAGACGTGGAGGTTGCAGTAGCTTAAAAAGACGGTTTTAATGCCCCTTGGAAGAGATGTGGAGGTCGCACTAGCTTAACAAGAAGGTTTTAATGCCCCTTGCAAGAGACGTGAAAGTTGCAGCAGTTTAACAAGACGGTTTTAATGCCCCTTGGAAGAGAAGTGGAGGTTGCAGTAGCTTAACAAGACGGTTTTAATGCCCCTTGGAAGAGACGTGGAGGTCGCAGTAGCTTAACAAGACGGTTTTAATGCCCCTTGGAAGAGACGTGGAGGTCGCAGTAGCTTAACAAGATGGTTTTAATGCCCCTTAGAAGAGACGTGGAGGTTGCAGTAGCTTAACAAGACGGTTTTAATGCCCCTTGGAAGAGACGTGGAGGTCGCAGTAGCTTAACAAGACGGTTTTAATGCCCCTTGGAAGAGACGTGGAGGTCGCAGTAGCTTAACAATACGGTTTTAATGCCCCTTGGAAGAGACGTGGAGGTCGCAGTAGCTTAACAAGACGGTTTTAATGCCCCTTGGAAGAGACGTGGAGGTCGCAGTAGCTTAACTAGATGGTTTTAATCCCCCTTGGAAGAGACGTGGAGGTTGCAGTAGCTTAACAAGACGGTTTTAATGCCCCTTGGAAGAGACGTGGAGGTCACAGTAGCTTAACAAGATGGTTTTAATACCCCTTGGAAAAGACGTGGAGGTTGCAGTAGCTTAACAAGACGGTTTTAATGCCCCTTGGAAGAGACGTGGAGGTCGCAGTAGCTTAACAAGATGGTTTTACTGCCCCTTGGAAGAGACGTGGAGGTCGCAGTAGCTTAACAAGACGGTTTTAATGCCCCTTGGAAGAGACGTGGAGGTCGCAGTAGCTTAACAAGAAGGTTTTAATGTCCCTTGGAAAAGTGGTGGAGGTTGCAGTAGCTTAACAAGACGGTTTTAATGCCCCTTGGAAGAGACGTGGAGGTCGCACTAGCTTAACAAGATGGTTTTAATTCCCCTTGGAAGAGACGTGGAGGTCGCAGTAGCTTAACAAGATGGTTTTAATGCCCCTTGGAAGAGACGTGGAGGTCACAGTAACTTAAGAAAACGGTTTTAATGCCCCTTGGAAGAGACGTGGAGGTCGCAGTAGCTTAACAAGACGGTTTTAATGCCACTTGGAAGAGACGTGGAGGTCGCAGTAGCTTAACAAGACGGTTTTAATGTCCCTTGGAAGAGACGTGGAGGTTCCAGTAGCTTAAAAAAAACGGTTTTAATTCCCCTTGGAAGAGACGTGGAGGTCGCAGTAGCTTAACAAGACGGTTTTAATGCCCCTTGGAAGAGACGTGGAGGTCGCAGTAGCTTAACAAGACGGTTTTAATGCCCCTTGGAAGAGACGTGGAGGTCCCAGCAGCTTAACAAGACGGTTTTAATGCCCCTTGCAAGAGACGTGGAGGTCGCAGTAGCTTAACAAGACGGTTTTAATGCCCCTTGGAAGAGACGTGGAGGTCGCAGTAGCTTAACAAGACGGTTTTAATGCCCCTTGGAAGAGACGTGGAGGTAGCAGTAGCTTAACAAGACGGTTTTAATGCCCCTTGGAAGAGACGTGGAGGTCGCAGTAGCTTAACAAGACGGTTTTACTGCCCCTTGGAAGAGACGTGGAGGTCGCAGTAGCTTAACAAGACGGTTTTAATGCCCCTTGGAAGAGACGTGGAGGTCGCAGTAGCTTAACAAGACGGTTTTAATGCCCTTTGGAAGAATGGTGGAGGTCGCAGTAGCTTAACAAGACGGTTTTAATGCCCCTTGGAAGAGCCATGCAGTACAGCATCTTAAAAACATTTTTCCCATTATTGGGGAGTGGGTCTCCCATAGTCTTTGCCTATGCCTTCCAAGCAAAAGCTGCCAAAAATTAGGACGGAGGAACTTGCAATGCTGGCAACACGGACCACGGTCACCCTGGTGGTATAGTGGTGGTAGAGGCTGAGGATAAGGAGAAGAGCAAAAAACAGCCAAAATTAGGAAGCGTATACCCATGTGTGGGTGTGAAGCGGTGCATGGGAATACACCTCCTGAAATAACACAGTGGATTTGACTTTATGTTACTCTGCTGTCATTTGGTGGTGATGAGAAGTCTGGCCCAATCCAGCCCTTGTTCATTTTGATAAGGGTCAGCTTGTCAACATTGTCAGTTGACAGGTGAGTGTGCTTATCAGTTATAATTCCCCCAGCGGCACTAAAAACACGCTCCGATAACACGCTAGTGGCAGGGCAGGTCAGGACCTTCAAGGCGTACAGAGCGAGTTCATTCCAAGTGTCCAGCTTGGATACCCAATAATTAAAAGGCACAGAGGAATCACGGAGGACGCTGGTACGGTCGCAAGGTACTCCCTCACCGTCTTTTGAAACTTTCCACTCCTTGTGAGAGTACCCCGCGCCTCAGGCCCTGTAAGCTGGGCGGGTCTCAGAAAACTGTCCCAGAATGCTGAGTGTTCCCCTGCCTCTGCTGGATTGGAGTTGCGTCTCTCTCGCCTGTACGCTTTGGTTGGTCAACGAACTGTGACCTCTGCCGCTAGTGTGTTCAGATGGGAATTTTTTTAACAGTTCTGCAGCAAAGGCCTTCTGGTACTGCCCCATTTTTGTAGATTTCTCCACCTCAGGAATAAGAGAGTGACAGTTCTCCTTGTAGCGAGGGTCTAAAAGTGTCACCAACCAGTAATGACTGTCACCCAACATTTTTACAACGCGAGGGTCACGGTTAAGGCAGCGTAACATAAAGTCAGCCATGCGTGCCAGACTGGTAACAGGCAAGACTTGTCCTCACCAAGATGACGACTGACCATGCTCTCCTCCTCCTCCTCCCCCCCTGTCCTCAGACCACCCACGCTGAACCGACGGTATGACAGTTGTACAGGTACTACCGTCTACAGCGCATGATACCAGCTCCTGTTCTTCCTCTTCCTCCTCCTCCTCTCCCTCATTGTCCCCCAATGCACGTTGGGATGAGATGAGGCTGGGCTGTGTGTAATTGCCCGCTACAGCTTCTTGATCCATCTCATTATTCTCTGGCTGCAATGCCTGCTCTTTAATTCTCTGCAGAGAACGTTGCAAAAGACAGACAAGTGGGATGTTGACGCTAATTATGGCGTCATCGCCACTCACCATCTTGGTGGACTCCTCAAAGTTTGTCAGGATGGTACATATGTCAGACATCCAGGTCCACTCCTGAGATCTTATGTGTGGAGTCTGACCTGAATATCGACGGCCCTGTTGCAGCTGATACTCCACAACTGCTCTCTTCTGCTCACAAATCCTTTGCAACATGTGGAGGGTAGAGTTCCAACGTGTGGGGACATCACACACCAGTCGGTGTGACGGAAGCTGCAAACGCTGCTGCAACACAGCAAGGGCGGCGGAAGCTGTAGCCGACTTGCGAAAATGAGCTGACAGGCGGCGTACTTTGACGAGCAGATCTGGCAACTCGGGGTATGATTTAAGAAACCGCTGAACCACGAGGTTAAGCACATGAGCCAGGCATGGTACGTGTGTGATCTCGCCTCGCCTCAGAGCCGCCACCAGGTTACGGCCATTGTCACACACGACCATGCCGGGATGTAGGTTCAGCGGTCTCCGCCACAGATCTGCCTGCTCTTTCACAGCTGTCCGCAACTCACAAGCAGTGTTAGGTTTATCACTTAAGCTTATCAGTTTCAGCTCAGCCTGTTGCCGCTTGGCTGAGGCAGTACTGCAGTGCTTCCAGCTTGTAACTGATGTGGTGATATCTGAGATGGAGGCTGAACATGAGGAGGAGGATGAGGTGCAGGAGCTGTACACTGTGGGGGCAACTCTGACTGACATAGGGCCCGCAATCCTCGGTGTGGGGAGGATGTGTTCCGTCCCAAGGTCCAACTGGGTCCCGGCTTCCACTATGTTTACCCAGTGTGCCGTCAGGGAGATGTACCGTCCCTGGCCACAAGCACTTGTCCACATGTCCGTTGTCAGGTGGACTCTCCCAGTAACTGCGTTGTTGAGGGCATGGCAGATGTTTTGGGACACATGCTTGTGTAGTGCGGGGATAGCACACCAGGCAAAATAGTGTCGGCTGGGGACTGAGTACCGAGGGAGGGCCACCGCCATAAGGTTGCGGAAGGATTCCGTCTCCACTAGCCTAAAAGGCAGCATTTCCAATGCAAGCAGTCGTGAAATGTGCGAATTTAGGACTGTGGCCTGTGGGGCGTTGGCTGCGAATTTGCGCTTTCGTTCAAAGCTCTGGGATATGGACAATTGAACGCTGCGGTGGGACGTGGACGTTGATGCTGTTTCTTGAGAAACTGCCATAACAAGTGAAGACTGAGAGGAGGGGGCATCTTTGCATGCAGTATGGACAGGGGATTGCCTTGCACGCACAACAGGGGGTTCTATTACACGCACAACAGCGGAAGAAGCAGTGGTGACACCTGCTGACACTGTTCGTGGACCCTGGGGTTCGCCCCACAAAGTCGGGTGCTTTGCTGCCATGTGCCTGATCATGCTGGTGGTGGTCAGGCTGGTAGTTTTGTCACCCCTGCTGATGCTGGCATGGCCTTTTTGGGGTTATCAGCAGAGTCTTTAAAAAAATTCCAGACTCTGGAGACCTACCGGTTGTACTGGCAACGTCCCTGGTGTTACAGGGAACTGTTTCCCGCCTTCTGTGTGCGGCCACCACACTGCTTCTTCCTGCCTGTTGGGTTACTCTGCCTCCCTCCCCCTGTGTGCTGCTGGCCTCGCTCTGCGTGTCCTCCTGCCACGTTGAGTCAGTTACTAGATCATCCACCACCTCCTCCTCTTCCACTTACGCACCACGATCCTCCTCACTTCGTGGCAATTGTGTCTCGTCATCGTCCACCTCTTGTGACAAATTGCCAGCGTCGACTTCCTCTGGCCGTGGCTGTTCAAATATTTGTGCATCGCTACATGGGATCTCCTCTTCCACCACTTCAAGCGGAGCAGGCGAGGGGCCCAAATATGGAAATGGACCAGTGAACAGCTCTTCAGAGTGTCCAAGTGTGGGATCAGTTGCTGTCTGACGACACTCGGCATGGTGGAAGGAAGGAGCATCAGGGTGAGGAGGAGTATGCGGTCAAGACTCACGGCTACTAAAACTTGACCGTGTGGAAGACAGACCGGAGGTGGTGGTGCCCAGGTAACTGGGAGTATTATCTGCTGTCCAATTAATAACCTGTTCACACTGATCAGTTCGCAATACTGGTGTTGTAGTGTGGTTCCCTAGTAATTAGGTCAAGAAGTGGGAGCGAGAAAATGTGGCTGTTGGTTGTGGCACATTTTCACCTTGGCCACGGCCCCGTCCTCTACACGCACCATCACCAAAACGTCCAGTCCCACGTCCCTTGCCACGCGCCTTGCCCATTGTAAATTAAGTAAAATAGCTTACACTCGCACTATCAATGGAAAAAGGGTAATAAAAAGGAGATTAGTACCGTGGAAGAGGAAAACCACAGTTCTATTTCTCTGGCCTACACCAGAATCTTTTAAACAGATATATTTGTCACTGAACAGACAGGGAGACACTATTTTTTTTTTTTTTACGTAAAACAGGCAAAAAGCTGGATAATACAGAGATTTGAACCGTGGAACTGTAAAACCACAGTTCTAATTTACTGGCGTATACCAGACTTTTTTTAATAGATATATTTGGGGCTGAACAGTCAGCGACACACTCAAACTGTTTTTTTTTATGTAAAAAAGGCCCAAAAGTGGATAATACAGAGATTTGAACCGTGGAACTGCAAAACCACAGTTATATTTTTCTCGCCTACACCAGACTCTTTTAAACAGATATATTGGTGTCTGACCAGTCAGGGAGACACTACTACGTTTTTTTTTTACGGCAAAAAATGCCCAAAACAGGATAATACAGAGATTTGACCCGTGGAACTGCAAAACCACAGTTATATTTTTCTGGCTTACACCAGACTCTTTTAAACAGATATATTGGTGTCTGACCAGTCAGGAAGACATTATTACAGTTTGTTTTTTACGGCAAAAAATGCCAAAAACAGGATAATACAGAGATTTGACCCGTGGAACTGCAAAACCACAGTTATATTTTTCTGGCCTACACCAGACTCTTTTAAACAGATATATTGGTGTCTGAACAGTCACAGACACACTCAATTTTTTTTTTTTTTTTTGGGGGGGGATACCAAAAGGTTAATAAGATGCGTATTTGGACAGTCTGACTGAGGAAAAAAAAATAATACAGGATTTAGATGAAAAAAAAAATAATTTCCTGGCCTCTGAGAACGGGGTGATAAGTCTAGCAATTTGACCAACAGGAGCACACAGGACTGTAATGCAGCGTTTGCTGGTATAACCACTGCGTCTCCTATACAGCCTGCCTGCCTGATATCTGGGATGGATATTAGTCCTGAGAAGGACTGTTTGTTTGATTTGGCAGGCTTTAGAGACCCTACACTAACTATTTCGGAGTATATAGCTCAGCAGCACTGACCCTACACTGGCTGATCCGGAGCGACTGTGTCCAAGATGGTCGCGCCCGGTTTGAAATACTCGAGGTGACGCTGTGCGGACAGCCAATCACTGTAATGCCCACAAACAACATGGCTGCGGCATTACAGTGACTGGCTGGCAATCCCTGCATGTTCATTGGCTCTGTAAAGAGCGCCAAACATGCAGGGCGGAGACCCGAGCTCCCGCTCGAGTAACCCGGAAATGCTCGGTGCTCGCCGAACATCCCAAGTAGTGAGATGCTCGGGCGAGTACCGAGCAGTGTCGAGCATGCTCGCTTAACACTATTAATCTCCTGTCTCCTGATGTTGGGGGGTATTTGCTTACATAGGATGGACATATGGTCAGCAATGTTCTGGTTACCTGCAGACCTTAGTGCAATACTAGATCATTAGATACCTACAGCTAGATTGCTAAGTCGCACAGTCTCTGCAGCCTGCATGGCCTTTTTCTGCTTTCAGCAGCTGGACACTTCCCTGTATGATCGCCAGGTGGCGACACTCTCTGTTCAGGGCTCAGCTTTGTTGTTTAAACCCAGCAAAGCGCCATACACTGCCCAAATACAGCAACTGCGTGATGCCATACTGGCACCCATTGGGTAATAACAGAGAGGCCTAGAGAGACAGCACCTGAAATCCAGGACATTCTGCTGGATCCAGGACGGGTGTCAGATGTGCTATAAATAGTGATGAGCGAGCATGCTCGCTACTGCTCGGTGCTCGCCCAGGCATCTCAATGCTCGAAATGCTCGGCGGTCGCCGAGTATTTCCGGGGTTGCTCGGGTGGGAGCTCGGGTCCCCTCCCTGCATGTTTGGCGCTCTTTAGAGCTCCAATCAACATGCAGGGATTGCCTGCCACTCACTGTAATGCCGCAGCCATGTTGGTTGTGGCATTAAAGTGATTGGCTGGCCGTACAGCGTCATCAGGTCTATATCAGACCGAGTGCCATGCTCGTCACAGTCACTCCGGAATCAGGCAGAGTAGGGAGAGGTGCTGCTGCGTCAGGGAGAGATTTGCTTGTGTATTAGGTAGTGTAGGGAGAAAAACCGTACATTACACATATCCATCTTAACAAACAGTCCTTTTGAGGACTAACTAATCTATCTGCAGAGATATCAGGTAGGCAGTGTATATAGGCAGGCAGGGTATATAGCAGACTGCAGTGCATATAGCACAAGAGGCTCCATTCCAATTCTGCCTTCTGCTGCTGTTAGATATTTCTATACAAAGGCCCAGGTCTCAGGGGCCAGGAATACTTCTTTTTGGATCTTAATCATCATTATTTGCTTAAAAAGCAATCCAGAGAACATTGCCATTTGCTTATTGGCACTGAAGAAAACAGCCTGTCCTTTCCATATTACAGAGCTAAAAATCCAGCTACTTAAAACTGTGTTTTCCCCGTCACACGGATCACATATACATTGTGGCAGAAAATACTGCCATTTCTGGCCTCCATTAAAAATTTCCTTTAGTGTGTCAGTGAAGCAATTCACACCAGTTTGCTGTTCAAACTACTTACCTACAGGCCAGGTATTTAAAACTCTGTTTCTCGGTCACACGGATCACATGTACAATGTCAGAAAATACTGCCATTTCTGGCGACAACAAACACCCACATCTTCTCGCCTGACCTTCCTGTCCCAATTCCTAGGGGACCGCAGCACACCACTATTGAACCCACAGCAGTGTCAAAAGGTTGTTGGTTGGATAGCGGATAATGCTTCCAGTCACTTATCCACCACCACCACCCTGTTTTCAACACGGTCAAGTCTCAGTAGCCATGAGTCTGGACCACATATTCCTCACCCTGATCCTCCTTCCTCCCACCATGCCGAGTGCCCGGAGACAACTGATCCCACACTTGGCAGGAGGACATGCAGAGCGAGGACAGCAGCACACAGGGGGAGGGAGGCAGAGCAAACCAACAGGCAGGAAGAAGCAGTGTGGTGGCCACAGACTGAAGGCAGGCAACCGTTCCCCGTAACACCAACACGAAGGAAGTTGCCAGTACAACTGTTAGGTTTTCCGAGTCTGTTTGTTTTTTAAAGACTCTGCCGATAACCCCAAAAAGGCCATTTGCACTACCTACCAGGCCATCATCAGCAGGGGTGGCAAAACGACCAGCCTGACCACCACCAGCATGATCAGGCACATGGCAGCAAAGAACCCCAAGGTCCAGGAACAGTGTCTGCAGGTGGCACCATTGCTTCTTCCGCTGTTGTGCATGCAAGCCAATCCCCTGTCCATGGTGTATGCAAAGATGCCTCCTGCCCTGCACCTGTCGTTGTGCACTCTCAAGTAGCAGCATCAGGAAGCACGTCCATGTCCTTGTCCCAGCGTTCAGTTGTCCATACCCCAGTCCTTGGAACGCAGCGAAAATATGCAGCCAACGCCCCACAGGCCACACTACTAAATTCTTGATTTCATGACTGCTTACGCTAAAAATGTTGCCTTTTAGGCTTGTAGAAACGGAAACATTCCGCAACCTGATGGCGGCGGCCTTCCCTCGGTACTCGGTCCCCAGCCGCCACTATTTCTCCAGGTGTGCTGTCAACCATTGCACAAGCACATGTCCCAAAACATTAGCCGTGCCCTCAACAACACAGTTACCGGGAAAGTCCACCTAACCACGAACACGTGGACAAGTGCTTGTGGGCAGGGACGGTACATCTCGCTGATGGCACACTGGGTTAACATAGTGGAAGCCGGGACCTAGTCCGACCTTGGGATGGAACACGTCCTCCCGATGCCAAGGATTGCGGGCCCTAGGTCAATCAGGGTTGCCCCCACGGTCTACAGCTCCTGCACCTCATCCTTCTCAGCCTCCTTCTCCTCTTCAGCCTCATCTCTGAAATGACCACATCAGTCACAAGCTGGAAGCACTGCAGCACTGCCTCGGCCAAGCGGCAACAGGCTGTGCTGAAGCTAATATGCTTAGGTGACAAACCGCACAATGTTGAAGAGTTGTGGACAGCTCTGAAAGAGCAGGCAGACCTGTGGATCACACCGCTGAACCTACAGCCAGGCATGGTCGTGTGTGACAACGGCCGGAACCTGGTGGCAGCTCTGAGACGAGGCGAGCTCACACACGTACCATGCCTGGCCCAGGTGCTTAACCTCGTGGTTCAGCGGTTTCTCAAATCCTACCCGGAGCCGCCGGATCTGCTTGTTAAAGTACGCCGCCTGTGTGCCCATTTTAGTAAGCCAGCTACAGTTTCCGCCACCCTTGCCGTGTTTCAGCAACGTTTGCAGCTTCCGGCTCACAGACTGGTGTGTGATGTCCCCACGTGTTGGAACTCTACACTGCAGATGTTGGAAAGGATTTGAGAGCAGAAGAGGGCAGTTGTTGAGTACCAGCATCAACAAGGCCGTCGGTATTCAGTTCAGACTCCACACATAAGACCTCAGGAGTGAACATGGATGTCAGACATATGTACCATCCTCCAAAACTTTGAGGACTCCACCAAGATGGTGAAAGGCGATGACGCCATAATTAGCGTCACCATCCCGCTTCTCTGTCTTCTGAAACGCTCTCTGCTCACAATCAAAGAGGATGCATTGCAGGCGGAGCACGATGAGATGGAGCAAGGAACCATACAGGGTGATTACACACAGCCAAGCCTCATCTCATCCCAACGTGGATTGGGTGACAATGAGGAAGAGGAGGAGGAGGAAGGACAGGAGCTAGTTTCATGCACTATAGAGAGTACTACCTGCACAGCTGCCATACCATCTGTTCAGCGTGGATGGCCAGAGGACATAGAGGAGGAGGAGGAGGAGAGCATGGTCAGTCATCCTCTTGGTGAGGACACGGAAGTCTTGCCTGTTAGAAGTCTGGCACGCATGGCTGACTTTATGTTACGCTGCCTTTCCCATGACCCATGCGTTCTCAAAATTTTGGGTGACAGTCATTACTGGTTGGTGAAACTTCTAGACCCACGCTACAAGGAGAACTTTATATCTCTTATTCCTGAGGCGGACAGGTCTACAAAAATGGGGCTGTACCAGAAGGCCCTTGTTGCGGAACTATTAAAAAAATTCCCATCTGAAAACGCTGGCGGCAAAGGGCACACTTCGTTGGACAACCAAGGAGTACAGGCGAGAGAGACAACTTCAATCCAGCAGAGGCAGGGGAACACTGTCAAAGTTCTGGGAGAGTTTTCTCAGCCCCTCCCATCGCACAGGCCCTGAGGCACAGGGTACTCTCACAAGGAGTGCAAAGTTTGGGAAGATGCTGAGGGAGTACCTTGCCGACCGTACCAAAGTCCTCCGTGATTCCTCTGTGCCTTATAATTATTGGGTATCCAAGCTGGATACGTGGAATGAACTGTCTCTCTACGCCTTGGAGGTCCTGGCCTGCCCTGCCGCCAGCGTTTTATCAGAGCGGGTTTTTAGTGCAGCTGGTGGAATTATAACTGATAAGCGCATCCGCCTGTCAACTGAAAATGCTGACAGGCTGACTCTTAAAAAAATGAACACCATCAAATGATAGCAGGGTAACATAAACTCAAATCCAGTGTCTTTTCTTGGGAGGTGTATTCACATGCACCTTTTCACACCCACACATGGGTATACGCTTCCTGATTTTGGCTATTTGCTCTTGCCCTCCTCCTTCTCCTCATCCTCCACCACCATATCACCAGGGTGACCGTGGTCCGTGATGCAACACCCACATAATTTTTTTAAAGGGTGTTTATGATGCCCGTTAAAAAAAAAATTTTATACAGTATGTTCATGTATACCCCCCAGGGGTAAATGTTTGTCAGCCCATACACTTAGTGCATGGGCATTACAAGTATAGGAGGCCCGCTCCTTTCTAATGGGAACAATTTTTATGAGGCCCTCCTCCACGTCTCTTCCAAGGGGCATTGAAGTGCCACCAAATTTTTGGCAGACCTTGCATTCACTGCATAGGCCAACACTATGGGAGACTCTCTCCTTTCTAATGGGAATTTGTCATTACTGTGACCCTGCTCTATGTCTCTTTAAATTGTTAGCGGGGTTTTTCCTAAATTTGGTCAGCCATTAGACTCACTGCATACCCTATATCTGTATAGCATACCCTCTCCTTTCTAATGGGAACATGTCGTACTTGTTACTGTGGCCCTGCTCTATGTGTCTTTAAATTCTTAGTGGGGTTTTTCCTAAATTTGGTCAGCCGTTAGACTCACTGCATGCCCTATAACAGTATAGCAGACTCTCTCCTTTCTTATGGGAATTTGTCGTTACTGTGGCCCATGCTCTATGTGTCTTTAACTTCTTAGTGGGGTTTTTCCTAAAATTGGTCAGCTGTTAGACTCACTACATACCCTATAACTGTATGGCAGACTCTCTCCTTTCTAATGGGAATTTGTCATTACTGTGGCCCTGCTCTATGTGTTTTTAATTTCTTAGTGGGGTTTTTCCTAAATTTGGTCAGCTGTTGGACTCACTGCATACTCTATAACTGTATAGCAGACCCTCTCCTTTCTAATGGGAACATGTCATACTTGTTACTGTGGCCCTGCTCTATGTGTCTTTAATTTCTTAGTGGCGTTTTTCCTAAATTTGGTCAGCCGTTGGACTCACTGCATACCCTATAACTGTATAGCAGACTCTCTCCTTTCTAATGGGAATTTGTCGTTACTGTGGCCCTGCTCTATGTGTCTTTAATTTCTTAGTGGGGTTTTTCCTAAATTTGGTCAGCCGTTGGACTCACTGCATACCCTATAACTGTATAGCAGACTCTCTCCTTTCTAATGGGACTTTGTCGTTACTGTGGCCCTGCTCTATGTGTCTGTAAAGATCCGAGGTTGTGGGTTGTAAGTAATCACCTAGGCAGATTAACGATGCAACAATATTTTATTGATCACAGCCATGGTAATAAGCAATTCCAGGTAAATGGCCAAAAACAGTTCTCTCAGTCCAAAAAATTCCCAATCTGGGTTCAGTAGTTCCACTGGCTTTTTATAAGGCCATACTCACTGTCTTCCAACTTTTGGTTGGCCCACAGATTTTGTATCTCCAGCCAGCATAGTCTGTAGCCACAGTCCATGATCCTCTTCCTTCAATCCTTCCACCCAACTCTCCTAAAACATGTCAGTCCTTTCTTCCACTGGGCTCAGTCCCCTCCCAGCTCAGAAGTGTTGACACCCTTCCCCTTAAACATTCACTGTTCGCTAAACAATGAAGAATATTCTAGAAGCCTTCATCTGAGACTGCATGTAAGACCCCCTGTGGTGACGGCTCCACTGTGTCTACAATCTACACACACATAACGAGATTATTGGTTATTGGAACAATGGTTAGATACACCTGAGATACAGATTAGTGGAATGCTGGACATTTTACAAGTGAATCTAGTGCACATACTGACAAGTTAGCAGAACTATATAAAACATAACAAGTAAATCACTAATAAAACCCAATAATAATATTAACAAAAATGGTGGTCCGTTGCTGGAAAAGTATCACAGTCTTTAGAAAGAGGGCAGCTTCTCACAGTGTCTTTAATTTCTTAGTAGGGTTTTTCCTAAATTTGGTCAGCCGTTGGACTCACTGCATACCCTATAACTGTATAGCAGACTCTCTCCTTTCTAATGGGACTTTGTTGTTACTGTGGCCCAGCTCTATGTGTCTTTAATTTCTTAGTGGGGTTTTTCCTAAATTTGGCCAGCCGTTGGACTCACTGCATACCCTATAATTGTATAGCAGACTCTCTCCTTTCTAATGGGAACACATCGTACTCGTTACTGTGGCCCTGCTCTATGTGTCTTTCAGAGTCCCTCCATCATCAATGAAACAGGATATGTCTGATTATGTGTCACACACCATATTGCCAGATAAGGTTGTAAAATGTTAAAATGACATTTCCCGGTGAATGCATTTGCCTTAAAAAATAACGTAAAAAAAAAAAACAGTAGGATCTTTCTTTAGTATAAAAACAGAGTCGCCAATGTAACCTCAAGGTAATCACATTGTTCAGCTCCTGCACCTCCTCCCCCATCTCCAAAATGACCAGATCAGTCACAAGCTGAAAGCACTGCAGCACTGCCTTGGCCAAGCGGCAACAGGCTGTGCTGAAGATAACATGCTTAATGCTTAGGTGACAAACCGCCCAGCGCTGCAGAGTTGTTGAAAGCTGTAACACAGCAGCTTGATCTGTGGCTCTCACCGCTGAGCATACAGCCAGGCATGGTCGTGTGTGACAATGGGCGGAACCTGGTAACGGAGAAATGACAGCCGGAGTAGATACGGTTTCCCTCTATGCCAGTCCTTTCACCGAGCTAAAGAATATGGCTGTGGTGAAATACAACTCCCACTGAGAAGCTGTTTCAGATTGAAAAACATTGGGCCCACCAGAGGATTTGATTCTGAGGGCTCACCTTTCTCCCCCGCTCAAGAGCCCCATAGCAGCTGCAAAGTTAGCGCTATCATGAACTCTCCTGATATAGAAGCCAGGGCACACCAGAGGATTCTCTGATGGGACTGTCCAACCCTGCTGAGAAGCAGTACTGGCTAAGAAAAGTGTGTGGGAAAGTTCCCGGACACTCTATGACTGTTTTTTTACTGAGGTGGAAACCCACGCAAACACGGGGAGAACATACAAAATCCTTGCAGATGTTGTCCTTGCTGGGATTTGAACCCAGAATCCCTGCGCTGCAAGGCTTCAGTGCTAACCACTGATCCAATGTGTTGCCATTCACCCTCTGATATCTAACAGACTGGAGAAACTTGCACCTACTGCCACTCTATCTTCAGCTCCTTTGTGAGAAACTAATGTATTTGGGCAGCCACTCAGACTACCAAATAAAATTACTGAGAAGGAAATTGGGGAAGGCTTCGCTACTGGTACTGGGGGCAGTGCTAATACCATGGCGTCGTACCATAGTTTACTGGAAATATTCCAGGCTGGTAGGAGGCAAGCAGATTCCCACAGAAAAGTACCAGCAGTAATGTTCAGGGACCCGCGCTTGTAGAAGGCGGAGACAACACCGGGAGAAATAGTGGCGGCTGGGGACCGAGTATGGACACGAGGCATGAGGTTGTGAAAAGGCTCCCCCCCCACGAGCCTAAAAGGCCACATTTCAAGTGAAAGCAACTTTAGAGGACTTCCTGGGAGAAATGACAGCTGGAGTAGATATGGTTTCCCAAGTCCTTTCACCACGCTAAAGAATATGGCTGTGGTGAAATACAACTCAGCAAAAAAAGCTGTGGACTGGCTCTGTACCGTCCCTGGCCACATTCACTTGACCACATGTTT
Organism: Phyllobates terribilis; assembly: GCF_046119375.1. NCBI lineage: Eukaryota > Metazoa > Chordata > Amphibia > Anura > Dendrobatidae > Phyllobates > Phyllobates terribilis. Next base: position 108,903,951 of record NW_027362765.1, read on the forward strand.
GTGGGTAGGCGGTCCTTCCCAGTAAGTTCACTGGGGAGGACATGGGTAATGTTGTGGGACTCGTGCTTGTGGAAGGCGGAGACGACAGCGGGAGAAACAGTGGTGGCTGGGGACCGAGTATGGACACCGCCGGCATGAGGTTATGAAAAGCTTCCGCCTCCATGAGCCTAAAAGGCCACATTTCAAGTGAAAACAGCTTTATAGGACTTCCTAGGAGAAATGACAGCTAGGTAGATATGGTTTCCCAAGTCCTTTCACCAAGCTAAAAAATATGGCTGTGGTGAAATACAACTCAGCAAAAAAAGCTGTGGACTGGCTCCGTACCGTCCCTGGCCACATTCACCTGTCCACGTGTTTGTGGTTAGGCGGTCCTTCCCAGTAAGTGCACTGGGGAGGGCACGGGTAATGTTGTGGGACCCATGCTTGTGGAAGGCGGAGACGACACCGGGAGAAACAGTGGCGGCTGGAGACCGAGTATGGACACCTGGCCATGGCTGGCATGAGGTTATGAAAAGCTTCCGCCTCCACGAGCCTAAAAGGCCACATTTCAAGTGCAAGCAGCTGTCAAAAATTTGGCAGTATAGTATTGCAGCCTGTGGGTTGGTGGGTGGCTGGCTGCATACTTGCGCTTGCATTCCAAGGAATGGGGTAGGGACAACTGAACGCTGCCCTGGGACAAGGACGGGGACGGTAATTGTTACAAGTCTGCAACGACAGGTGCATGGCGGGAGGCATCTTCGCATGCGCCAAGGATCACTTATGATGGGCACACTTTTAGGCAGTGACCTGGGAGTCAGAGATGCTTCCAGAGGTCTGCCCCATGCTGTTGCCATGTCTTTTCAGCACTGTATGCATGTGTCTGATGATGTGTCACACACCACATGGCCAGATAAGGTTGTAAAATGTTAAAATGACATTTCCTGGTGAATGCATCTGTCTTTGCTGAAAGCAATTCAAAAGTGCAAAAACGCATCAAAAATGCTACGTGTGAACATAGCCCAAGGTGTGGAGGAGTACTTTTGTTTTTGGTTATTTATTTTGCCTTATATACAAGTCATTACCCTGGAAAGGAGTTTCCTTAACATATTTCCCAGGAAAATCCATTTGATTTAGTTTTTGTATGTTTTATTGTGAGTCCGGAAAAGTGGCGTAATACTCTGACAACGTTGTTGACAGCAGTGAGCTGGGAGTCAGAGATGCTTCCAGGGGTCTTCCCCATGCTGTTCCCATGTCATTTGAGCACTGTTCCCATCGATTTGGGCAATTTTTAGGCCCTCTGCAGACCGCCGGGGGGAGCTGCCTGAAAAATGCTTGAGTTTCCCATAGACTTACATTGGGCTCGTTGCTCGGGTCGAGCACCCAAGTATTCCAATGTGCTCGACCCGAGCAACGAGTACCCGAGCATTTTAGTGCTCACTCATCACTAGCTATAAACCATACTGATTAAGGGTCTCATCCAGATATTCTTTGTGTATTACCAGAGGCTGAACACTTATCCTCGTCCTGCCAACATTGCTGAGGGTTTGTTATAATGTAGCAGTGCAGACAATCCTCTGTGATTATCACAAATCTCTCTCATTCCCTGGATATAAGGGCTCATGTAGACATTAGTTTTTCACATATAAGTGCTATCTGTGTTTTTCACGGATAGCACTCGTTCCTATAACAGTCTAGGCAGGGGTTGTTCACATGTCCGATTTTTACTTCGGACCAAGTGGTCTGCGCAAAAGGACGGAGGCTTGTCCTATATTCATCTGAATGTCAGATCAAACTCGCCAATGCAAGTCTATGGGTCAATGAAAAATTTGGACAGACCTCAGATGCCATCCATGTGCTGTTCATTTTTCACGGACTGTTAGGTTGGAGAAGCTGGAGAAGTCTCTATTATTTTTATTTTTTTCATTGGAGAAAAACTGACGAAACTCTGATGATAAAAACTGAAACCCTAACCAAACTTTGATGATCCGATGATCAAAAACAGTTCTGACACTTGGATTGTTTTTTTGCGTACAAGTAAAAATCATTGAGATCTGAATGAGCTTCAAGACTCATTAATGTGTCTGGTTTTTTTTTCACGTACAAGAAAAAAGGTTTTAGTTTCATCATTGATTTTGTTCAGATTTTCATCAGAGCGTCATCAGAGCACCATTAGAGTGCCATCAGAGTGTCAGAGTGTCATCCGAGTGTCATCAGTGCATCATCTGAGCAACATCAGAGAGTCAGAGTGTGAACCGATTGTCATCAGAGTATCATCCGATTGTCATCAGAGTGCCATGTGAGCATCATCAGAGTGTCATGCGATTGTAATCAGTGTCATCAGAGTGTTATCTGATTGTCATCCGAGTGTCATCCAAGTGTCATCCGAGTGTCATCAGAGTGTCATCCGAGTATCATCAGAGTGTCATCCGAGTGTCATCAGTGCTTCATCTGAGCATCATCAGAGTGTCATAGTGTGACCCGATTGTCATCAGAGTATCATCCGAGTGTGATCAGAGTGCCATGTGAGCATCATCAGAGTGTCAGCCGATTGTCATCAGAGTGTTATCCGATTGTCATCCGAGTATCATCCGAGTGTCATCAGAGTGCCATGTGAGCATCATCAGAGTGTCAGCCGATTGTCATCAGAGTGTCATCCGATTGTCATCAGAGTATCATCAGAGTGTTATCTGATTGTCATCCAAGTGTCATCAGAGTGTCATCAGAGCATCATCAGAGTGTCATCAGAGCGTCATCAGGGCATCATCCGAGTGTCATCAGTGTGTCATCAGAGTGTCATCCGAGAGTTAGAGTGTCATCAGAGTGTCATCCAAGTATCATCAGAGTGTCATCCGAGTGTCATCAGTGCATCATCTGAGCATCATCAGAGTGTGATCCGATTGTCATCAGAGTATCATTAGAGAGTCATCAGAGTGTCATCAGAGTGCCATCAGAGTGCCATGTGATCATCATCAGAGTGTCATTCAATTGTCATCAGAGTATCATCAGAGTGTTATCCAAGTGTCATCAGAGCGTCATCAGAGTGTCATCAGAGCGTCATCAGGGCATCATCCGAGTGTCATCTGTTTGTCATCAGAGTGTCATTCGAGCGTCAGAGTGTCAGAGTGTTATCCGAGTGTCATCCGAGTGTCATCAGAGCGTCATCAGAACATCACCTGAGTGTCATCTGAGCATCTTCTGAGTGTCATCAGAGTGTTATTCGAGTGTCATCAGAGCATCATCTGAACGTTTTCTGAGTGTCATCTGAGTTACATGAGAGCGTCATCAGAGCATCATTTGAGTGTCATCTGAGCATCATCCAAGCGTCATCTGAATGTCATCTGAGCGTCTTCTGAGTGTCAGAGTGTCATCTGAGTGACATCAGAGTGTCATCAGAGAGTCATCAGAGTGTCATCTGATTGTCATCAGAGTGTTTTCCGGTTGTCATCCGAGTGTCATCCAAGTGTCATCAGAGTTTCATCCGATTGTCATCTGAGTGTCATCAGTGTGCCATCAGAATGTAATGTGAATGTCATCAGAGTGTTATCCGAGTGTCATCCGATTGTCATCTAAGTGTCATCAGAGCGTCATCAGAGTGTCATCAGAGCTTCATCCGTGCGTCATCAGAGTGTCATCAGAGCATCATCCGAGTGTCATCCGTTTGTTATCACAGTGTCATCCGAGTGTCATAGTATCATCAGAGTGTCAGAGTGTGATCTGATTGTCATCAGAGTATCATCCGAGTATCATCAGAGTGCCATGTGAGCATCATCAGAGTGTCATCCCAGTGTTATCCATGTGTCATCAGAGTGTCATCCAAGTATCATCAGTGTCATCCGAGTGTCATCAGTGCATCATCTGAGCATCATCAGAGTGTGATCCGATTGTCATCAGAGTATCATTAGAGAGTCATCAGAGTGTCATCAGAGTGCCATGTGATCATCATCAGAGTGTCATTCAATTGTCATCAGAGTATCATCAGAGTGTTATCCAAGTGTCATCAGAGCATCATCAAAGTGTCATCAGAGTGTCATCAGGGCATCATCCGAGTGTCATCCATTTGTCATCAGAGTGTCATCTGAGCGTCAGAGTGTCAGAGTGTTATCCAAGTGTCATCCGAGTGTCATCAGAGCGTCATCAGAACATCACCTGAGTGTCATCTGAGCATCTTCTGCGTGTCATCAGAGTGTTATTCGAGTGTCATCAGAGCATCATCTGAACGTTTTCTGAGTGTCATCTGAGTAACATGAGAGTGTCATCAGAGCATCATTTGAGTGTCATCTGAGCATCATCCAAGCGTCATCTGAATGTCATCTGAGCGTCTTCTGAGTGTCAGAGTGTCATCAGAGTGACATCAGAGAGTCATCAGAGTGTCATCAGATTGTCATCTGATTGTCATCGTCTCATCCGATTGTCATCCGATTGTCATCCGAGGGTCATCAGTGTGCCATCAGAGTGTCATGTGAGCATCATCAGAGTGTCATCCGATTGTCATCAGAGTGTTATCTGAGTGTCATCCGATTGTCATCAGAGTGTTATCTGAGTGTCATCCGATTGTCATCCAATTGTCATCAGAGCTTCATCCGTGTGTCATCCCAGTGTCATCAGAGCATCATCCGAGTGTCATCCGTTTGTCATCAAAGTGTCATTTGAGCGTCATAGTGTCATCAGAGTGTCAGAGTGTTATCCGAGTGTCATCCGAGCGTCATCAGAGTGTCATCAGAGCATCAATTGAGCATCATCTGAGTGTCATCCGACTGTCATCCAAGTGTCATCAGAGTGTCATCCTATTGTCATCCGATTGTCATTCGAGTGTCATCCGAGTGTCATAAGTGTGCCATCAGAGTGTCATGTGAGCATCATCAGAGTGTCATGCGATTGTCATCAGAGTGTCATCAGAGTGTTATCTGAGTGTCTTCCGATTGTAATCCAAGTGTCATCAGAGCGTCATCAGTGTCATCAGAGCTTCATCCGTGCGTCATCACAGTGTCATCAGAGCATCATTTGAGTGTCATCCATTTGTCATCAGAGTGTCATCCGAGCATCATAGTGTCATCAGAGTGTCAAAGTGTGATCCGATTGTCATCAGAGTATCATCCGAGTGTCATAAGAGTGCCATCAGAGCGCCATGTGAGCATCATCAGAGTGTCATCACAGTGTCATCCGAGTGTCATCCAAGTGTCATCCGAGTGTCATCAGAATGTCATCCAAGTATCATCAGAGTGTCATCCGAGTGTCATCAGTGCATCATCTGAGCATCATCAGAGTGTCAGAGTGTGAACTGATTGTCATCAGAGTGTCATCAGAGTGCCATCAGAGTGCCATGTGATCATCATCAGAGTGTCATCCAATTGTCATCAGAGTATCATCAGAGTGTTATCTGAGTGTCATCCGATTGTCATCCAAGTGTCATCAGAGCGTCATCAGAGTGTCATTAGATCTTCATCAGGGCATCATCCGAGTGTCATCCGTTTGTCATCAGAGTGTTAGAGTGTTATCCGAGTGTCATCCGAGTGTCATCAGAGCATCACCTGAGTGTCACCTGAGCATCTTCTGAGTGTCATCAGAGCGTCGTTAGAGTGTCAGAGTGTTATCTGAGTGTCATCAGAGCGTTATCTGAACGTTTTCTGAGTGTCATCTGAGTGACATGAGAGCGTCATCAGAGCATCATTTGAGTGTCATCTGAGCGTCATCCAAGCGTCATCTGAATGTCATCTGAGCGTCTTCTGAGTGTCAGAGTGTCATCTGAGTGACATCAGAGTGTCATCAGAGAGTCATCAGAGAGTCATCAGAGTGTCATCTGATTGTCATCAGAGTGTTATCCGGTTGTCATCCGATTTTCATCCGAGTGTCATCAGTGTGCCATCAGAGTGTCATGTGAGTGTCATCAGAGTGTCATCTGATTGTCAGAGTGTCATTCGAGTGTCATCCGATTGTCATCCAAGTGTCATCAGAGCTTCATCCGTGCGTCATCAGTGTCATCAGAGCATCATCCGAGTGTCATCCGTTTGTCATCAGAGTGTCATCCGCGCACCATAGTATCATCATAGTGTCAGAGTGTTATCCAACTGTCATCCGAATGTCATCAAAGCGTCATCAGAGCATCACCTGAGCATCATCTGAGCGTCTTCTGAGTGTCATCAGAGTGTCATCCGATTATCATCCGAGTGTCATCCGAGTATCATCAGTGCATCATCTGAGCATCATTAGAGTGTCAGAGTGTGATCCGATTGTCATCTGAGTATCATCAGAGTATCATCCGAGTGTCATCCGAGTGTCATCAGTGCATCATCTGAGCATCATCAGAGTGTCAGAGTGTGATCCGATTGTCATCCGAGTATCATCCGAGTGTCATCAGAGTGCCATCAGAGTGCCATGTGAGCATCAACAGAGTGTCATCCGAGTGTCATCCAAGTGTCATCAGAGTGTCATCAGAGCGTCATCTGAATGTCTTCTGAGTGTCATCTGAGTGACATGAGAGCGTCATCAGAGCATCATTTGAGTGTCATCTGAGTGTCATCCAAGCGTCATCTGAATGTCATCTGAGCGTCTTCTGAGTGTCATCTGAGTGACATCAGAGTGTCATCAGAGTCATCTGAGTGTCATCCGATTGTCATTCGAGTGTCATCCAAGTGTCATCAGTGTGCCATCAGAGTGTCATGTGAGTGTCATCAGAGTGTAATCCGAGTGTCATCAGAGTGTCATCAGGGCATCATCCGAGTGTCATCCGTTTGTCATCAGAGTGTCATCCGAGTGTCAGAGTGTCATCAGAGTGTCATCAGAATGTCAGAGTGTTATCCGAGTGTCATCCAAGTGTCATCAGAGCGTCATCACAGTGTCATCAGAGCGTCATCAGGGCATCATCCGAGTGTCATCCGTTTGTTATCAGAGTGTCATCCGAGCGTCATCAGTGCATCATCCGAGTGTCATCCGTTTGTCATCAGAGTGTCATCCGAGCGTCAGAGTTTCATCAGATTGTCATCAGAGTGTCAGAGTGTTATCCGAGTGTCATCCGATTGTCATCTAAGTGTCATCAGAGCGTCATCAGAGTGTCATCAGAGCTTCATCCGTGCGTCATCAGAGCATCATCCGAGTGTCATCCGTTTGTTATCACAGTGTCATCCGAGCGTCATAGTATCATCAGAGTGTGATCCGATTTTCATCAGAGTATCATCCGAGTGTCATCAGAGTGCCATGTGAGCATCATCAGAGTGTTATCAGAGTGTCATCCCAGTGTTATCCATGTGTCATCAGAGTGTCATCCAAGTATCATCAGAGTGTCATCCGAGTGTCATCAGTGCATCATCTGAGCATCATCAGTGTGATCCGATTGTCATCAGAGTATAATTAGAGAGTCATCAGAGTGACATGTGATCATCATCAGAGTGTCATTCAATTGTCATCAGAGTATCATCAGAGTGTTATCCAAGTGTCATCAGAGTGTCATCAGAGTGTCATCAGAGCGTCATCAGGACATCATCCGAGTGTCATCCGTTTGTCATCAGAGTGTCATCTGAGCGTCAGAGTTTCAGAGTGTTATCCGAGTGTCATCCGAGTGTCATCAGAGCGTCATCAGAACATCACCTGAGTGTCATCTGAGCATCTTCTGAGTGTCATCAGAGTGTTATTCGAGTGTCATCAGAGCATCATCTGAACGTTTTCTGAGTGTCATCTGAGTGACATGAGAGCGTCATCAGCGCATCATTTGAGTGTCATCTGAGCGTCATCCAAGCGTCATCTGAATGTCATCTGAGCGTCTTCTGAGTGTCAGAGTGTCATCTGAGTGACATCAGAGTGTCATCAGAGAGTCATCAGAGTGTCATCTGATTGTCATCAGAGTGATATCCGGTTGTCATCTGAGTGTCATCCAAGTGTCATCAGAGTGTCATCCGATTGTCATCTGAGTGTAATCCAAGTGTCATCAGTGTGCCATCAGAATGTAATGTGAATGTCATCAGAGTGTTATCCGTGTGTCATTCGATTGTCATCTAAGTGTCATCAGAGCGTCATCAGAGTGTCATCAGAGCTTCATCCGTGCGTCATCAGAGTGTCATCAGAGCATCATCCGAGTGTCATCCGTTTGTTATCACAGTGTCATCCGAGCGTCATAGTATCATAAGAGTGTCAGAGTGTGATCTGATTGTCATCAGAGTATCATCCGAGTGTAATCAGAGTGCCATGTGAGCATCATCAGAGTGTTATCAGAGTGTCATCCCAGTGTTATACATGTGTCATCAGAGTGTCATCCAAGTATCATCAGAGTGTCATCTGAGTGTCATCAGTTCATCATCTGAGCATCATCAGAGTGTGATCCGATTGTCATCAGAGTATCATTAGAGAGTCATCAGAGTGCCATCAGAGTGCCATCAGAGTGTCATTCATTGTCATCAGAGTATCATCAGAGTGTTATCCAAGTGTCATCAGAGCGTCATCAGAGTGTCATCAGAGCGTCATCAGGGCATCATCCGAGTGTCATCCGTTTGTCATCAGAGTGTCATCTGAGCATCTTCTGAGTGTCATCAGAGTGTTATTCGAGTGTCATCAGAGCATCATCTGAACGTTTTCTGAGTGTCATCTGAGTGACATGAGAGCGTCATCAGAGCATCATTTGAGTGTCATCTGAGCATCATCCAAGCGTCATCTGAATGTCATCTGAGCGTCTTCTGAGTGTCAGAGTGGCATCGGAGTGACATCAGAGAATCATCAGAGTGTCATCAGTGTCATCTGATTGTCATCCGAGTGTCATCCGAGTGTCATCCGATTGTCATCCAAGTGTTATCAGAGCGTCATCAGAGTGTCATCAGAGTGTCATCAGAGCGTCATCAGGGCATCATCCGAGTGTCATCCGTTTGTCATCAGAGTGTCATCAGAGTGTCAGAGTGTTATCCGAGTGTCATCCGAGTGTCATCAGAGCATCACCTGAGTGTCATCTGAGCATCTTCTGAGTGTCATCAGAGCGTTATCTGAACGCTTTCTGAGTGTCATCTGAGTGACATGAGCGCGTCATCAGAGCATCATTTGAGTGTCATCTGAGCGTCATTAAAGCGTCATCTGAATGTCATCTGAGCGTCTTCTGAGTGTCAGAGTGTCATCTGAGTGACATCAGAGTGTCATCAGAGAGTCATCAGAGTGTCATCTGATTGTCATCAGAGTGTTATCCGGTTGTCATCCGATTTTCATCCGAGTGTCACCAGAGTGTCATCCGATTGTCATCCGAGTGTCATCAGTGTGCCATCAGAGTGTCATGTGAGTGTCATCAGAGTGTCATCCGATTGTCATCCAAGTGTCATCAGAGCGTCATCAGAGCTTCATCCGTGCGTCATCAGAGTGTCATCAGAGCATCATCCGAGTGTCATCCGTTTGTCATCAGAGTGTCATCCGAGCATCATAGTGTCATCAGAGCATCATCAGAGCGTCACTTGAGCATCATCTGAGTGTCATCCGATTGTCATCAGAGTGTCATCCGAGTGTCAAACGAGTGTCATCCGACTGTCATCCAAGTGTTATCAGAGTGTCATCCGATTGTCATCTGAGTGTCATCCGAGTGTTATCAGTGTGCCATCAGAGTGTCATGTGAGCATCATCAGAGTGTCATGCGATTATCATCACAGTGTTATCTAAGTGTCTTCCGATTGTAATCCAAGTGTCATCAGAGCATCATCAGAGTGTCATCAGAGCTTCATCCGTGCATCATCAGAGTGTCTTCAGCGCATCATTTGAGTGTCATCCGTTTGTCATCAGAGTGTCATCCGAGCGTCATAGTGTCATCAGAGTGTCAACGTGTGATCCGATTGTCATCAGAGTATCATCCAAGTGGTTTCAGAGTGCCATCACAGTGCCATGTGAGCATCATCAGAGTGTCATCACAGTGTCATCCGAGTGTCATCCAAGAGTCATCCGAGTGTCATCAGTGCATCATCTGAGCATCATCAGAGTGTCAGAGTGTGAACTGATTGTCATCAGAGTGTCATCAGAGTGCCATCAGAGTGCCATGTGATCATCAGCAGAGTGTCATCCAATTGTCATCAGAGTATCATCAGAGTGTTATCCAAGTGTCATCCAAGTGTCATCAGAGCGTCATCAGAGTGTCATCAGAGTGTCATCAGAGCATCATCAGGGCATCATCCGAGTGTCATCCGTTTGTCATCAGAGTGTCATCAGAGTGTCAGAGTGTTTTCAGAGTGTCATCTGAGTGTCATGAGAGAGTCATCAGAGCATCACCTGAGTGTCATCTGAGCATCTTCGGAGTGTCATCAGAGCGTTGTTAGAGTGTCAGAGTGTTATCCGAGTGTCATCAGAGCATCAATGAACATTTTCTGAGTGTCATCTGAGTGACATGAGAGCGTCATCAGAGCATCATTTGAGTGTCATCTGAGCGTCATCCAAGCGTCATCTGAATGTCATCTGAGCATCTTCTGAGTGTCAGAGTGTCATCTGAGTGACATCAGAGTGTCATCAGAGTGTCATCTGATTGTCATCAGAGTGTTATCCGGTTGTCATCCGAGTGTCATCCAAGTGTCATCAGAGTGTCATCAGAGTGTCATGTGAGCATCATCAGAGAGTCATCTGATTGTCATCAGAGTGTCATCCGAGTATCATCCAAGTGTCATCAGAGTGTCATCAGAGCTTCATCCGAGTGTCATCCGTTTGTCATCAGAGTGTCATCCGAGCGTCATAGTGTCATCAGAGTGTCAGAGTGTTATCCGAGTGTCATCAGAGCATCATCAGAGCGTCATTAGAGCATCACTTGAGCATCATCTGAGCATCTTCTGAGTGTCATCAGAGCGTCGTCAGAGCACAATTTGAGGGTCATCTGAGCATCATCCAAGCGTCATCTGAGTGTCATCTGAGTGACATCAGAATGTCATCAGAGCGTCATCAGAGTGTCATCTGAGCATCATCAGAGTCTCAGAGTGTCATCCGATTGTCATCAGAGCGTCATCTAAGTGTCATCAGAGCATCATCAGAGCAACATCTGAGTGTCATCAGAGCATCATCTGAGTGTCATCAGAGCATCATCTGAGTGTCATCAGAGCGTCATCTGAGTGTCATCAGAGTGTCATCCGAGAGTCGTCCGAGTTTTGTCCAAGTTTGGTCCAAGTTTCATTAGTTTTTCTTGTATGAGAAGCAACAAAAAACGTTTCTCTACCTTCTCTTCTTTTGTTTACAGAATGCTAGAGAGATTTTTTCACGGACCCGTATACTTGCCTTGCCGATTTTCATTTGAAACTCGGATGAACATCAGAGTTGTCAGGCCCCTCGGTCTGTAAAACAAAAATGAGACATGTGAATAGCCCCATAAACTATACTAGGTACGAGTTCTTTCCATGTAAAAAACGGATATAACTTTTATGCAAAGAATGGACGTCTGGATGAGCCCTAAGGCTGAAAATGGCAACAAAAGAACTACAATATATTAGGACGTTATAGAACTTTCCGCTACACAAGGATTAGAGTCACGTTTTACCTGCTTCCTGCGTGCTGGCCTGCTGCACTGGAGGTGGCGCGGTGGCATCATCTTGTGGGTGTAGATAGGGATTCGCTCCAAGAAACATTTCCAGCTCTGTGGTGATGTCAGGGGTTGTGCTGCGTCACTCAGAAAAACAAGATCCAGAAATACATTCAGCTGCTTCACGTGATGTACTCAGGCACCCACATGGAAGGAAGAAGGCAAGAAAACAGCCTTCTCCACCCCTACATAATTCAGTAAAACGGGAAAATGGGCAAGAGCCGGGGATGCACTGAGTGCCAGGGAGAGAGGAGCTGCCAGCTCCGGCCCACACTGCAGATAGCGGCAGCAGCACAGACCTGATGGCTGTTATTGTTAGTGACAAGTTTCTGTCCAGCCTCAGTCCAATGTGTCGTCGACTATCCCCACAAGACATGCCAGGAAAAGTTCAGACCCTGAAAACCCAAGTCACTGTTAGATAACATCATAGAGATTAAGAGCTTGTATAACAGGCCAAATTAATCCTGGGGTATACTCATTTTATGGTGACAAAGCTACATATATATATACACTGCTCAAAAAAATAAAGGGAACACTTAAACAACAGAATATAACTCCAAGTAAATCAAACTTCTGGGAAATCAAACTGTCCACTTAGGAAGCAACACTGATTGACAATCAATTTCACATGCTGTTGTGCAAATGGAATAGACAATAGATGGAAATTATTGGCAATTATCAAGACACCCTCAATAAAGGAGTGGTTCTGCAGGTGTGGACCACAAACCAAGGGACTAAGGGACTCCGTTTATGTCAAAGGTAATGAGGGAGTTGTGCAAGATCCTGCAGAACACACAACTCAGGACCTCAGTTTACCGGCGTTGACCTTACAAAAGGGTATTGGCAAATTCCTATGTCCCAAGATGCCAAGGAGAAAGCGGCCTTTGCAATGCCAGATGGGTGCTTCCAATACACCAGGATACCATTTGGGTTGCAAGGAGTTCCAGCTACCTTCCAGAGAGCCATGGACCGAATCCTAGCTCCCCATAAAGAAGTATGCAGCGGCCTACCTGGATGATATCGTGATGTACAGCCAGGATTGGGCAAGCCATCTGAGCAAAGTCCAGGCGATAACAATGCTCTACAGGAAGCGGAGTTTTCCATCAACCCAAAGAAATGTGCCATGGGCATGGAGGAAGCCAGATATTTAAGTTACTGTGTGCCGTAGGCAGAGGCATGATAAAGCCCCAAATAAATAAAATTGAAGTGATCCAGGGCTGTCCACAACCTCTCTCAAAAAAACAGGTCAGAGCCTTCCTGGGCATCGTGGGCTACTATCGCCGGTTCATCCATAACTTCGCCATAATAGCCGCCCCTTTGACAGATCTCCTTTAAGGGACAAAGTCGGCTATGGCTAAATGGTCTCCAGAAGCTGAGACGGCTTTCCGGGAGCTAAGACAGGCTCTGTGTAAGCAGCTATTGCTGGTGGCACCGGATTTCTCAAAGGAGTATGTGGTCCAGACGGACGCGTCAGATGTCGGACTGGGGGCTGTCCTATCACAAGAGGTGAACGAGGAAGAGCACCCCATAATGTATTTAAGCCGGAAGCTGAGAAGAATTACTCCATAGTGGCGAAAGAATGTTTTGGCCATCAAGTGGGCGTTGGACACTCTAAAATACTACCTCTTAGACAGGAAGTTCAGGCTGGTATCAGACTATGCCCCACTAATGTGGATGAGCGAGAAGAAGTGGAACAATACCCGAGTGACCAGGTGGTTCTTATCACTCCAGGACTTTAGCTTCCATGTAGAGCATAGGCCTGGTAAACTGCATTTCAATGCTGACGATTGTCGAGGGTCCACTGTATGTTAGCAGAAGGTGCCAAGCCCCCAGCTTTGGGCAGAAGGGGGGGCATGTAAGATGGCCGCCGGACATGTCCTTGAGAGGAGATATGTATCGCTGAGGTTGGTAGCTTCAGTGATGTAAAACCGGGAAAGCATGCTCCAGCACACATAGTGCTGAGAGGTGTTACACGCACGCCGCTAGGTTCAGATAGGGCGAGACGGGTTTCATGAATTCTTTGGAATCCTGGGGAAACCGTTACTCAGGATGACCATAGGCTGCAGCTTGTCTCAGGCACATGATAGATTCAATTGCTGACCAGACACATCTGACAAGAGTCTTCATAAACAGTTGAACAGTGGAGTTTAATCAAGCACGGCCAGTACCATTTAACTCTTTGAAGCAACAGGCTTCACCACAGTACAGTCTATTTAAAGCAGGCACAGTAACGTCAGTCTCTTCAGTAACATGGTTCAGCACAGATTAGATCTCTTTGCAGCACACTTCTATGCATACACAACCGCAGGTTTTTCATTCACAAGGACATAATAGTGCACAGCATTGTTTATTCTGCATGGAGATGGAGTTGGAGAGGGTTTGATGAGGGAGATGATCCCTGTGACACAATTTCTTCCAGTCCTTATCTTTCTGCCCAATAATACTCTGCACTGTTAGTTCAGGTAGTCTATCTGACCCATGTTTAGCTTCCCTCTTGACCTGAATTCTGTTCACTTGCGTTTTGTGAGATACAGATCACACACCACCTTTCTCTTAGGCATCAGCCAGACTAATAAACAAGTTCCCCACAATCCTCTGTCTCCTGTGACTGTGTTAACCCCTCTAATTGCTGCATGCTTCAGAAGCACAACACTTCCTGTCTCCTGTGCTTGTGTTATTTATAACAGTTGCTGGATGCTTTTGAAGCAAAAGCACTACTTCAGCAGGGGGGAGGTGAAATCCTGCATGGGGCATTATATGGGGGGGAGAGGTGACATCCTGCATGGGGCATTATATGGGGGGGAGGTGACATCCTGCATGGGGCATTATATAGAGGGGGAGAGGTGACATCCTGCATGTGGCATTACATGGGGGGGAGAGGTGACATCCTGCATGGGGAATTATATGGGGGGGAGGTGACATCCTGCATGGGGCATTATATGGGGGGGAGAGGTGACATCCTGCATGGGGAATTATATGGGGGGGGGGAGGTGACATCCTGCATGGGGCATTATAAGGGGGGGTGACATCCTGCATGGGGCATTATGTGGGGGACAGTATCCTCTATGGAGTGTTATAAGGGGGCCAGTATCCTCTATTGAGCGTTATATGGGGGCCAGTATCCTGTATGGAGCATTATATGGGGACCAGAATCCTGTATGGAGCGTTATATGGGGACCAGTATCCTGTATAGAGTGTTATATGGGGACCAGTATCCTGTATGGAGCGTTATATGGGGACCAGTATCCTGTATGGAGCGTTATATGGGGACCAGTATTCTGCATGGAGCAATATATGGGGCCAATAATACTGTATGGAGGTCTATACTGTCCGGCCTGCAGTGTCCGTTGAGACAATTCGCCGGTTTCTGAGCTATTGTAGAATTTACAATAGATATCACTCATGTAATGTAAGAAGTGAAATCTTCGGCATTGTACTATATATATATATATTTCTCTGCGGTATCTGTGCATCATGAATCGTGGTTTGCGTTAAAGGGGCCCACTGAGACTCTTTCACCCAGGGCCCACAAAAACCTGGAGCCAGCCCTGAGTAACTTTATATTCAAATTGGCATAACATTTATAAACATTTATAACAACCTATTCTAGGACCTTTTTCTTGTAGTACTCCTGTAAGAAATAAACAATTAACACAATTAACACAATCAGCGTCTCTTCACCTGGAGCTTTTCTTCAACCAGCTCTCTCACTAGGCCTTAACAGTTCTTTGTTTCTACAAAGTCTTTTAAGGAAAATCAAAGCATGAAAACAAGTCTTTCCACCAGGCAACATCTTCGATACTGCCTCTCGGTGGTGAATACCACTCCAGTGGGCTTACCTAGTCCGTAGGCAGAGATGCCTGTTTCCAGTCGACAGTCCTTGGCACTTGACTCGGTTCACCAAGTGTCTCATGCGTCAGCATCACGGGCCTCTTCACTTCTTGAGTCGACATCCTCCTGGTCGGTTGATAATACACGTTCTTCGACCACAGGAGTTTCTTCCGCCGCACTCATTTCCCGTGATTCCTCAGATGCTCCTGGAACTGCCTCTGTAAGTTCCTGTACTTCTCCGGAATTGCCTGGTTCCACACGGTCTGGTAATTCCGCTTCTCCTGAGTGTTGATCGGTCTCTCCAGTGACCGGTGTTCGATCATCAGATCTGAATTGGACTTCATCTGTACTCCTTGGTACAAACTCTGGAGCCACGGGACTTGGTTCACTCTCCTGAGGATGGTACATCCCTCTCCTTGCCAGTCCGAGAAATACAGCGCTGTGTTCTTCTCCATCGGAACTTTCAAGGTCATAGGTCAATCTGTGGTGGTCTCTTAGTCGATCTCGGTCGATGTCGGTCTGCTTTTGGGAAGTCTTGTTGTGGTGGGAGATAATCACAGGGTAGTAATAAATTCCGATGGACTATTCTGGTTTTCTTGTTCCCTCTTTCCAATCGGAATTCATACACTGGACTATCATCGGCTTTCCTCTTTACGACCACATACACCTTGTCTTCCCAGTGCAAACAAAGTTTTCCTGGACCACCCTTCTCACTTACGTTCTTGACTAGCACCCGGCTTCCTGGTGCCAATTCTGCTCCATAACATTTTCCATCATAGTACTCCTTACTCTTGCTCTGTCCTTGTGTAACCACTTTGGACGCTATGTTGTATGCCTCTGCCATCCGTTCATTCCATTTCCGAACGTACTCTGGATACATTCTGTAAGTCTCTGACACCAGAGTATCGAACATGATGTCGATTGGCAGTCTTAGCGATCGTTCATACAATAGGAAGAAGGGTGAGTAACCCGTTGCATCACTCTTTGTACAGTTATAGGCATGTACCACTTTTGACAGAGAACGCTTCC
This sequence comes from Phyllobates terribilis, assembly GCF_046119375.1. Lineage (NCBI taxonomy): Eukaryota > Metazoa > Chordata > Amphibia > Anura > Dendrobatidae > Phyllobates > Phyllobates terribilis. The sequence continues at coordinate 108,920,296 of NW_027362765.1, forward strand.
AGTCTTTCTTCTCGTCAGCTGTTAAAGTGCGCAACTTCGACAATAATGTCCGGTCAAAACGTTCCACTTGTCCATTACCCTCTGGGTGATAGGGCGTTGTATGGGATCTCAGAGTTCTACAGTACTTTCCTAGCTTGGCAAAGAGCTGGTTCTCAAATTCTCTTCCTTGGTCATGGTGTAACCTCGTAGGGAACCCAAACCTCAAAGAAAAATCATTGAAGATCTTCTCTGCTGCTGTTTGACCCACTTTATTGGTGGTGGCATATGCTTGAGCAAATCGAGAAAAATGGTGCATCACAACTAGTGTTGAGCGAGCACTAAAATGCTTGGGTGCTCGAAGCTCGGGCCGAGCTCGCCGTGATACTCGGGTGCTCGACCCGAGCAACGAGCCCAATGTTAGTCTATGGGAGACTCGAGCATTTTTGCGGTGGCACCCCCGGCAGTCTTTTAAAAGCCTAACAAGTGCCCAAAACGATAGTGACAGTGCTCAAATGACATGGGGACAGCATGGGGATCGCCCCAGGAAGCATTTCTGACCCCCAGGTCACTGCTGTCAACAACGTGGTCAGAGGTATTAAGCCACTTTTACAGGCTCACAATAAAACGAAAGTGAAACTTTTTTCCTGTAAAATATGTTAAGGAACATCCTTTCCAGGGAAAAGACTTGTGTATAAGTTAAAATAAATGACCAAAAACAAAAATACTCCTCCATACCTTCGGCTATGTTCACAAGTAGCATTTTTTATGCGTTTTTGCACTTTTGTATTGCTTTCAACTATGACAAATGCATTCACCGGGAAATGTCATTTTAACATTTTACAACCTTATCTGGCCATGTGCTGTGTGACACATGCATAAAGTGCTGAAAAGACATGGGAACAGCATGGGGAAGACCCCTGGAAGCATCTCTGACTCCCAGGTCACTGTCTAAAAGTGTGCCCATCATAAGTGATCCTTGCCGCATCAGAAGATGCAGACTTGCAACTATCCCCATGCAAGTTCTAGTCCCAGGGCAGTGTTCAATTGTACCTCCCCCATTCCTTGCAATACAAGCGCAAGTATGCAGTCTGCCACCCACCCACCCCCAGGCTGCAATACCATACTGCTTGCTTGCTTGAACTTGAAATTGGGCCTTTTAGGCATGTGGAGGCCTGGAATCCATACTCAGTCCCCAGCCGCCCAGCGGCCGGGTGTCCATACTCAGTCCCCAGCCGCCCCGCGGCCGAGTGTCCACACGGTCCCCAGCCGCCTGGGGGCAGTCGGGTGTCCATAAACGGTCCCCAGCCGCCCTCATTTCTCCTTGGAACATCCCCCCACACACTTTTCTTAGCCCGGCCTGCTTTAGGCAGCATTGGACGAGCCCACCAGAGAACCAGACTCCTCCGGTGGGCCCTGACTTCTCCATCGGTGGAGTTGAGAGTGCCAAGGTGAGGAGCATGATGATGATGACAGAAGTTAGCATCTGCTATGTTTTCTTTTAATGCAAGTGTAAGTGTGCAGCCTGCCACCCACCCATCCCCAGACTGCAATTCATACTGCTAGCTTGCACTTGAAATGGGGCCTTTTAGTTTAGAGGAGGCCGAAGCTGGCCACTACCTCATGGCTGCTTCGGCAGCGAGGTATCCATACTCAGTCCCCAGCCGCCCCTATTTGTCCTGGTGTGCCTTATACATAAGATTAAGCGCGTATACCAAAACATTACCTGTGCCCTCCCCAGTGCATTTAGTGGGAAGGAGAGCCTATTCCGCTGTAGTATGTGCATGCCAAACCCCTGTTCATGGTACATGCGAAGATGCCTCCCACCTTGCACCTGTCGTTGCAGACTTGCAACTATCCCTATTCAAGTCCTTGTCCCAGGGCAGTGTTCAATTGTACCTCTCCCATTCCTTGCAATGCAAGCGCAAGTATGCAGCCTGCCACCCACCCACCCCCAGGCTGCAATACCATACTGCTTGCTTGCTTGTACTTTAAATTGGGCCTTTTAGGCATGTGGAGGCGGAATCTGGCCACCACACCATGGCTGTGTCGGCGGCCTGGTATCCATACTCAGTCCCCAGCCGCCTGGTGGCCGGGTGTCCCCGCTTGCTCCCCAGCCTCCAGGGGGTGGCCGGGTGTCCATACTCGGTCCCCAGCCACCCCTATTTGTACCGGTAATCTTTCCCACACATTTCTTAGCCTGGCCTGCTTTAGGGCAGCATTGGCCGAGCCCACCGGACTATCAGACTCCTCCGGTGGGCCCTGGCTTCTCCATCAGGGGAGTTGAGAGTGCCAAGGTGAGGAGCATGATGAGGATGATAGAAGTTAGAATCTGCTTTGTTTTGTTGTAATGCAAGCGCATGTATGTAGTAGCGGCTAGGCCTGAGGAGGTCAGCGTTTTGGCGCATATCCTACCTCCTCCGAGGATTGCTGGATGTTTTCCTGCTACTATCCCAGTTCTATGACTCCCGTTAAAACAAAGCTTCAGGTGATAAATGATGGATGAGGTAGTGGCAAAGGAGAAAGAGCAGGAGGAACAGGGACCATTCACATCAATATCAGGCCAGTCAACCAGATATGTCTTGTAGGTTAAGTTTCTGTAACAAAAGGAGCAGTTCGGCTACACAGTTATAGGGCATACAGTGAGTGCAATGCCTACCAAAAATTTCGAGGCACTCCAATGCCCCTTGGAAATGACATGGAGGTCAGAGGGCGTTAACTAAACCTTTTTTTCCATTTATAGCAACTGGGTCTCCTGTGCACTGTTGGCCTAAGCAGTGAATGGAATGCTTTCCAAAAATTATGAGGTAATGCAATGCCCCTTACAAGAGCCATGTGTGGCACCCCAGGGGTCTGGTCACCACAGTAATAGAGATTACGTCGGAGAGCAAGTGGGAGGTTTCCTGGTCAGGATCCCTTAAACATGCAACATCCTCCTGCCCCAGTCCTGGGAGGGGAGAATTCTGCCCTTATAAACTGGATCTGGGGTGGGGTTGAGTGAGTCAGAGAACAGAGAACAGTCAGAGTCAGAGTGAGAGCAAGGGAAAGTAACAGCAAGGAGCTCTGTAGGAGCTAGGAGCTAAAGACGAGGGGCTGGAAGCTGAACAGAGCTCGCCCTGGCAGAAGACAATAGGAACCGGACACAGAAGTCCGAAGCTGTGAGGACTTATATATCCAGCAGCAGAAACCAGCCGGCAGGGGATTTCAGGTCCTCTGGCCATAGAAGCCCGGAGGCTCAGTCACAAGCAAGGGACCAGCACCGCCATCGTGGAGCGGAGGCTAACAGAAGGCCCCAAGTCACCAGCCATACGGGTGAGCACTACACGGTACACTCAGGGACGTGGGCTACTTCTACTCGCTTACAGCAAGGTAGCCAGGAAGAGTGCAGACAGACGGGGAGGCCTACAACTCCACCTGACCAGGGGAACTCCTGCTTGCTCACAGACTGACCAGGCCTCTTATGCTAGCCAGTACTCCCGGGAGGGTCTACCTTATAATCATCAGTAAAGACCCTGAACTGCACTGCAAAGACTCTGAGTCATTCCTGCTGCGCTCGTGCACCATCACCCCCATCATCCACACTCACTGCCCTGAGGCTATACTCCTCCCGAGGGGAGTTATCCCATTTTATGCTGCGCACACAACACCAGCCTCAGCGGTCGGCCTCGCAGCGGTGGTACTCCCTGACCGCAATCCACGGGTGGCGCAGTCGGACAATTAACCTCAAAACCTAAGAAAGATTGCCACTGGTTTGACCAGCCTGAGCCACGGGACCGGGTCACCGCCACGGAGACTACAGACCCCAGAGACCCTGCACCGGGTATCCCACACACGTGTACACACGGCCCAGGGGGCGCGTCACATACAGTACAGCATATTACAAACATAAGTCCCATTATTGGGGAGTGGGTGTCCCATAGTATTTGCTTATGCCTTGCAAGCAAAAGCTGCCAAAAATTAGGACGGAGCAACTTGCAATGCCCCTTACAAGAGCCATGCAGTACAGCATATTACAAACATAAGTCCCATTATTGGGGAGTGGGTCTCCCATAGTATTTGCTTATGCTTTCCCAGCAAAAGCTGCCAAAAATTAGGATTGAGCAACTTGCAATGCCCCTTACAAGAGCCATGCAGTACAGCATATTACAAACATAAGTCCCATTATTGGGGAGTGGGTCTCCCATAGTATTTGCTTATGCTTTCCCAGCAAAAGCTGCCAAAAATTAGGACGGAGCAACTTGCAATGCCCCTTACAAGAGCCACGCAGTACAGCATATTACAAACATAAGTCCCATTATTGGGGAGTGGGTGTCACATGGTATTTGCTTATGCTTTCCCAGCAAAAGCTGCCAAAAATTAGGACGGAGGAACTTGCAATGCTGGCACCCTGGTGGTATAGTGGTGGTGGAGGCTGAGGATAAGGAGAAGAAGATTAAACAGCCGAAACGAGGAAGCGTATACCCATGTGTGGGTGTGAAGCGGTGCATGTGAATACACCTCCCGAAATAACACAGTGGATTTGACTTTATGTTACTCTGCTGTCATTTGGTGGTGATGAGAAGTCTCGCCCAATCCAGCCCTTGTTCATTTTGATAAGGGTCAGCTTGTCAGCATTGTCAGTTGACAGGCGAGTGCGCTTATCAGTTATAATTCCCCCAGCGGCACTAAAAACACGCTCCGATAACACGCTAGCGGCAGGGCAGGCCAGGACCTCCAAGGCGTACAGAGCGAGTTCATTCCAAGTGTCCAGCTTGGATACCCAATAATTAAAAGGCACAGAGGAATCACGGAGGACGCTGGTACGATCGGCAAGGTACTCCCTCACCATCTTTTGAAACTTTCCACTCCTTGTGAGAGTACCCCGCGCCTCAGGGCCTGTAAGCTGGGCGGGTGTCAGAAAACTGTCCCAGAACGTTGACAGTGTTCCCCTGCCTCTGCTGGATTGGAGTTGCATCTCTCTCGCCTGTACGCCTTGGTTGGGCAACGAACTGTGACCTCTGCCGCTAGCGTGTTCAGATGGGAATTTTTTTAAGAGTTCTGCAGCAAGGGCCTTCTGGTATTGCCCCATTTTTGTAGACCTCTCCACCTCAGGAATAAGAGAGTGAAAGTTCTCCTTGTAGCGGGGGTCTACAAGTGTCACCAACCAGTAATGACTGTCACCCAACATTTTGACAACGCGAGGGTTACGGTTAAGGCAGCGTAACATAAAGTCAGCCATGCGTGCCAGACTGGTAACGGGCAAGATTTCCGTGTCCTCACCAAGATGACGACTGACCATGCTCTCCTCCTCCTCCTCCTCTTCCTCCTCCCCCCTGTCCTCAGGCCACCCACGCTGAACCGACGGTATGACACTTCTACAGGTACTACCGTCTACAACGCATGATAGCAGCTCCTGTTCTTCCTCCTCCTCCTCCTCCTCTCCCTCATTGTCCCCCAATGCACGTTGTGATGAGATGAGGCTGGGCTGTGTGTAATCGCCCGCTACGGCTTCTTGATCCATCTCATCATACTCTGGCTGCAATGCCTCCTCTTTAATTCTCTGCAGAGAGCGTTGCAAAAGACAGACAAGTGGGATGCTGACACTAATGATGGCGTCATCGCCACTCACCATCTTGGTGGCCTCCTCAAAGTTTGTCAGGATGGTACATATGTCAGACATCCAGGTCCACTCCTGAGGTCTTATGTGTGGAGTCTGACCTGAATATCGACGGCCTTGTTGCAGCTGGTACTCCACAACTGCTCTCTTCTGCTCACAAATCCTTTGCAACATGTGGAGGGTAAAGTTCCAACGTGTGGGGACATCACACACCAGTCGGTGTGCCGGAAGCTGCAAACGCTGCTGCAACACAGCAAGGGCGGCGGAAGCTGTAGCCGACTTGCGAAAATTAGCTGACAGGCGGCGTACTTTCACGAGCAGATCTGGCAACTCGGGGTACGATTTAAGAAACCGCTGAACCACGAGGTTAAGCACATGAGCCAGGCATGGTACGTGTGTGATCTCACCTCGCCTCAGAGCCGCCACCAGGTTACGGCCATTGTCACACACGACCATGCCGGGATGTAGGTTCAGCGGTCTCAGCCACAGATCTGCCTGCTCTTTCACAGTTGTCCACAACTCACAAGCAGTGTGAGGTTTATCACCTAAGCTTATGAGTTTCAGCACAGTCTGTTGCCGCTTGGCGGAGGCAGTACTGCAATGCTTCCAACTTGTAACTGATGTGATGATATCTGAGATGGAGGCTGAACATGAGGAGGAGGAGGAGGATGCGCAGGAGCTGTACACTGTGGGGGCAACTCTAACTGACATAGGGCCCGCAATCCTCGGTGTGGGGAGGATGTGTTCCGTCCCAAGGTCCGACTGGGTCCCGGCTACCGTAAGGACTCAAAGGTTATGGACTTTGTATAACCGGGACCTTGTATGGACTGCGTTCGGAGCCTAACCAAGGAATGAACTAGGACTGTAAAGGACTTGGGGTAGGACAGACCCCCACCTGGTTAAGGCTCCCCGTTGTGCTGGTGATATGGACACCCGGTCACAGGCCACACTGTGACCTTAAGAACTCAATCTGTGCGTCTTCTGTCTATTAATGTTTTATGGTTATGCATATTGTCTTTGTTTATTGTTTAGTCCCGGAGTACTAAATTTCACTAGGGGGGAATGTGTCACCCTGGCCTGGATGCCACAAGTGTAATTAAAGCTGTGTCTGAGAGCAAGGGGGAGGTTCTCTAGTCAGGGGAACATTAGCATGCAATGCCTCCTGTCTCAGGCCAGTAGGGGGAGCTGGCTGCCCCTATAAAAGCTGGTGCTGGGGGCAGGGTTAGAGAGAACTTGAAGGCCTGTCTCAGGACTGAGACGTGTCCCAGAGCAGAGCAGGGACAGACAGTTTTGTATTACACCTAAGAGGAAGTGTGGCAGGAGGAGAGCCACAAGCCAGAGACAAGAGGCGAAGAGAGCCTGTCTTGGCAGATAAAGGACTTACTTTACCAGACTTTGGTGTCTGAGGCTGGGAGGATTCCACATTCTCCAGCAGATAACCAGTTTGCAAGGGACTGTATATTCCTTGGCCTAAGAAGCCTGGAGGCCCTGCCACAACCGAAGGGACCAGTAAAGCCGTACAAGGCTGGGAGCAGAAAGGAACCCACGTCGCAGGCCATACAGGCGAGAATACACGGAAAGCTCGGAAACGTGGGCTGTTACCCTATAAAGAGGAGATAGCCAGAAGGAGCGCAGAAAGCACGGTAGGCCTACACCCTCACCCTGACCAGGGCCAATTTCCCCATTGCTCTCAGACATCCAGGTCCCCTCCTAGCTGGGACTGTTTGTGGGTCAGTTTACCTGTTTTAGTAAAGACCCTGGACTGCAACCTGTTGTCTCTGTGCTCCTTGCTCCTCCAGCACTATCAGCACTGGGACTCTCACTACCATCACTCCCACCATCCACTATACTGCCCTGGGGCCGCACTCTTCCCGTGGGGAGTCACACTACCCTAGCTGCACACCTCATCAGCCCCAGCGGTCTGCATGCAGCGGCAGTTCCTAATAACCGCAATCCACGGGTGGCGTAGTCGGACATAATCAATAGCACATAACGGACTACCACTGGCCTGACCACCCTGAGCCACGGAACCGGGTTGCCACTACTACTCCCATCGTTCCCTATTGCCCGGATCCGAGTGCCCCACGGCCCAGGGGGCGAGTCACATGCACAACAGTGGAAGAAGCAGTAGTGACACCCGCTGACACTGGTCGTGGACCCTGGGTTTCGCCCCACAAATTCGGGTGCTTTGCTGCCATGTGCCTGATCATGCTGGTGGTGGTCAGGCTGGTAGTTTTGTCACCCCTGCTGATGCTGGCATGGCAGGTGGAACATATGACCTTTTTGGGGTTATCAGCAGAGTCTTTAAAAAAATTCCAGACTCTGGAAGACCTACCGCTTGTACTGGCAACGTCCCTCGTGTTGGTGTTACGGGGAACGGTTGCCTGCCTTCTGTCTGCGGCCACCACACTGCTTCTTCCTGCCTGTTGGGGTACTCTGCCTCCCTCCCCCTGTGTGCTGCTGGCCTCACTCTGCATGTCCTCCTTCCACGTTGGGTCAGTTACTAGATCATCCACCACCTCCTCCTCTTCCACTTGTGCACCACGTTCCTCCTCCTCACTTCCTGGCAATTGTGTCTCGTCATCGTCCACCTCTTGTGACCGATTGCCAACGTCGACTTCCTGTGGCCGTGGCTGTTCAAATATTTGGGCATCGCAACATGGGATCTCCTCTTCCACCACTTCAAGCGTATCAGGCGAGGGGCCCAAATATGGAAATGGACCAGTGAACAGCTCTTCAGAGTGTCCAAGTGTGGGATCACTTGCTGTCTGACGACACTCGGCATGGTGGGAGGAAGGAGCATCAGGGTGAGGAGGAGTATGCGGTCGAGACTCACGGCTACTAAGAGTTGACCGTGTGGAAGACAGACCGGAGGTGGTGGTGCCCAGGTAACTGGAAGTATTGTCTGCTATCCAATTAATAACCTGTTCACACTGATCAGTTCTCAATACTGGTGTTGTTCTGTGCTTCCCTAGTAATTCGGTCAAGAAGTGGGAGCGAGAAGATGTGGCTGTTGGTTCTGGCACATTTTCACCTTGGCCACGGCCCCGTCCTCTGCACGAAGCATCACCAGAACGTCCAATTCCACGTCCCTTGCCACGCGCCTTGCCCATTGTAAATGAAGTAAAATAGCTTACACTTGCACTATCAATGGAAAAAGGGTAATAAAGAGTAGATTAGAACCGTGGAAGAGGAAAACCACAGTTATTGTTTACTGGGGTATACCACACTTTTTTAAATAGAGATATTTGCGGCTGAACAGTGAGCGACACACTCAAACTGCTTTTTTTTTAGATACCAAAGGCCCAAAACTGGATAGTACAGCGATTTGACCCGTGGAACTGCGAAACCACACTGGGATGTCGGGCCTACACAAGACTATTTTCAACAGATATATTTTTGTGTCACAACAGTCAGGAGACACTACTGTTTTTCTTTACGGAAAAAACTACCAAAACCTGAATAATAGAGATTTTTTACCGTGGAACATCAAAACCACAGTAATAATTTACTGGTGTATACCAGGCTTTTTAAAATATATATATATTTGCGGCTGAACAGTGAGCGACACACTCAAACTGTTTTTTTTTAGATACAAATGGCCCAAAAGTGGATAATACAGAGGTTTGTACTGTGGAACTGCAAAACCACACTTGTATTTCTCGGGCCTACACCAGACTATTTTCAACAGATATATTTGTGTCTGAAAAATCAGGGAAACACTATTTTTTTTTTTTTACAGCAAAAAATACAAAAAGCAGGATAATAGAGATTTTTTACCGTGGAACAGCAAAAGCACACTTCTGTCTCTCTGGCCTACAGCAGACTATTTTCAACAGATATATTTGTGTCTGAAAAATCAGGGAGACACTATTATTATTTTTATACAGCAAAAAATGCCAAAAACAGGATAATAGAGATGTTTTACCCTGGAACATCAAAACCACAGTAATAATTTACTGGTGTATACCAGGCTTTTTAAAATATATATATATTTGCAGCTGAACAGTGAGCGACACACTCAAACTGTTTTTTTTAGATACAAATGGCCCAAAAGTGGATAATACAGAGGTTTGTACCGTGGAACTGCAAAACCACACTTGTATTTCTCGGGCCTACACCAGACTATTTTCAACAGATATATTTGTGTCTGAAAAATCAGGGAGACACTATTTTTTTTTTTTTTACAGCAAAAAATGCAAAAAGCAGGCTAATAGAGATTTTTTACCGTGGAACAGCAAAAGCACACTTCTGTCTCTCTGGCCTACACCAGACTATTTTCAACAGATATATTTGTGTCTGAAAATCAGGGAGACACTATTATTATTTTTATACAGCAAAAAATGCCAAAAACAGGATAATAGAGATGTTTTACCATGGAACATCAAAACCACAGTAATAATTTACTGGTGTATACCAGGCTTTTTAAAATATATATATATTTGCGGCTGAACAGTGAGCGACACACTCAAACTGTTTTTGTTAGATACAAATGGCCCAAAAGTGGATAATACAGAGGTTTGTACCGTGGAACTGCAAAACCACACTTGTATTTCTCGGGCCTACACCAGACTATTTTCAACAGATATATTTGTGTCTGAAAAATCAGGGAGACACTATTTTTTTTTTTTTACAGCAAAAAATGCAAAAAGCAGGATGATAGAGATTTTTTACCGTGGAACAGCAAAAGCACACTTCTGTCTCTCTGGCCTACACCAGACTAGTTTCAACAGATATATTTGTGTCTGAAAAATCAGGGAGACACTTATTATTTTTATACAGCAAAAAATGCCAAAAACAGGATAATAGAGATGTTTTACCATGGAACATCAAAACCACAGTAATAATTTACTGGTGTATACCAGGCTTTTTAAAATATATATATATTTGCGGCTGAACAGTGAGCGACACACTCAAACTGTTTTTTTTTTAGATACAAATGGCCCATAGAACTGCAAAACCACACTTTTATTTCTCTGGCCTACACCAGACTATTTTCAACAGATATATTTGTGTCTGAAAAATCAGAGGCACACTTTTTTTTGGGGGGTGGGGGGGGGCACCAAAAGGTTAATAAGATGGGTATTTGTACATTGTGAAGGAGGAAAAAAAAAAGAGGATTTAAATTAAAAAAAAGGATTTTTCCTGGCCCCCGGGACCTGGAGCTAAGTCCAGCAATTTCAGCAACAGGAGCAGCACACAGGACTGTAATGCAGCGTTTGCTGGTATAACCACTGCGTCTCCTATACAGCCTGCCTGCCTGCCTGATATACCTGGGATGGATATTAGTCCTGAGACGGACTGTTTGTTTGATCTGGCAGCCTTTACAGACCCTACACTAACTATTTTGCAGGATATATGTAGCACCCTGAGGATTCGGCTGCTACAGGGGTATTGCACCTCACGCCAGAGGTGTGGTATTCCACTCCCGGGTAAGGATGGAGTGTGGAACTGAGCTAGTAGGCTGCATGCACTACATACATCCCATTTCCGGGGGACAGATCAACGGTACTCCCACCAGTATATGTGCAGGTACGACAGCGTCTGTCCCTGGCTGGAGTGGGAGGGGGGTGGAACATCCCAGTAGTGTAGGGGCAGATAGGGGGAGTAGTCTGGGTAAAGATAGGAGCTCATTGGGTGCTAGTCACCTGAGCTCACACATAGAGGGAGTATATAAGGTGGGCACCATCTTAGAACAGGTTCAGTCAGTCAGAGTCTTTTTAGCCTGAGGAGCAGAGCAGAGGAGCTCAGCCAGGAGGGCTGACAGGGAGCTGTGGCTCCAGCTGGGCCCAGCTCCAGAGCAGAGCCTGCAGAGGGAGAGAGGAGAAAAGAAGGACCCAGAGAGGAGACAAGAAGGGAACCCCAAGATCCCAGAATAAAGACAAAAGGGTGAAGGGTTGGCGGACAAGGGTACCGGATCCCAAGCTGGCAGAGGCCAAAATCAACCTTAGCCAGGAACCGGAGGTCGTGGTCAGGATCTGCCACGACCCTCACCAAATCCACTAGAAAGGCACACCGAGCATAGGGTCAGGGAGCCCAGAGGAGGCTTGACCAACAAGAGACCCGAGGGAGCCGGCCAAAAGTGGATCCCTGGTGGGAACGGCCAGAGGAAGGGAGAGTCAGAAAGGAGCTCAGGACCACGCTCCGGAATTGCCTGGGGGTTGGCCGAGTCCAGGACCTGGTGGACGCAGCACGGCTCGGGTGGTCACTCAAGGCCAGAGTGACCAAGAGAACACCAGTAAGTAAAAACCCTGAACTGCATCTCCTGACTCTGAATCTTCTTTCTGCATCATCACAACCCCCATCATCTACACCTGCTGCCCTGAGGCCATACCCCTCCCGTTGGGGGTTATACCATCACTGCTGCACATATACCACCGGCCTCAGTGGACTGCTCTGCAGCGGCGGCTTCAAAGCCGCACTCAACGGGTGGCGTAGTCGACAATCAAGTTAACATCTACTGCCATAGACTGCCACTTAGTTTGACACCCTGGGCACGGACCGGGTCACCGCCACAAGGACTACTACCCCCATCGAGATCCGGCTCCGGGTATCCCCTACAGCACTGGCCCAGGGGGCGCGTCAACTTTGGCGTAGTCGGCAGGATAACGTGCCCGCAACCACCGGGTACTGCGTGCCTGAAGAAAAGTTCGCATTTACCTCAAAAAGAAGTCTCCCGCCGGTTCCGGAGGGTCCCCGCCATCGGACGCCATCTCGGATCGGTTCCCGCCATTTGCCCGTCATCTGCAGTCTTTTCCCGCCATCTGCAGTGTTTCCCGCCACTGGGAGGCGATTCCCGCCATTTCAGAAGATTTCCCGCCCTGGCAGAGCGGACGCAATTATGGGCGTGCCGGAGGGTGGCAAGAGGCCACCTCCCATCGTGGGCCAGGTCAAGGAATGGCGCCAAAAGCGGAAACCGCCCCCACCAGCAGAGACTGTGATGTTAGAGATGTCCATCAGCGTGAGGGGTCTGCCCCTGGAACTGATAATCACCAAGTTACCCCAGGACCGCCCTCAGGATGGGCGTAGACAGAACAAAAGAGAGAAGATGGGAGCAGCTTGGAGGAGTCTGGAGGAGCCGTACCCGGAGATGGAGGGAGAGGCAGGCAGCACCGACCCAGTGGTCAGGAGCCTGTTGCAAGCGACAACCCCAGAAGGCCTGGTGGAGATCCTGGCGCAGCTCCCCAGAGATCGGGAGCATGCACGGACCGCACTGGAGGGCTTGGCTCAGAGGATGGCCCGAGTGCAGCGGGACGTACTGGCCGCATGGAGCAGAGAGATGGCCCAGCAGGCTGGAACCCGCCAGCGAAGCACGCCACCCACAACAAGGAGCATGTCCGCCTCTGAGGACGGTGCAGGAGGGACGACGGCCGGAGACGACGCCGCGGAGGGAGTTGAAGAAAAGGGAGCAGGTAATGGGGACGACAATATCCCGTGCCCGATGGTCGCAAGCCTGCCCCAACTCCCCGTCGCAGAGCCCGAGACCCCATTCACCACTCACGTTGCTGCATCGTCACCGCTCCAAGCTAGGCCTCAAGCGGCAGGAGCCGCGACCACGCCCCCTGTGACGTCACGCGCCTCAACCCTGAGCGCGGCCAAGCAGGAGACGCCACCGGCCTGGTCGCAAGGCCGAGTACCCCCGGGCGCCGCAGTACCAACAGCGCCCTCTACCTCCACTGAGCCACCGGCCTGGTCGCTGGGCCAAGTAACCCCGGGCGCCGCCGTCTTCACGGTGCCCTTTACATTCAGGGTGCCCCAAGCCTGGTCGCAAGGCCTGGTGAACCCGGGCGCCGCCACCAAAACAGCGCCCTCAACGTCCACAGCGCCACACCTGGGTGAAGACCTATTTGCCCAGCACACATGCCCGGATGGGCAGCCCTTTGTGTGGCCACCGGAGTGCCACCATCCCCGACTCCGGAAAGAAAGACCTCTGGATGAGCCCCTGATCCCGGCTCCGGCGCCCGCCAAGATCACCCCACTCTCGCTGGAGGAAGCATCAGGAGGACGCCGCTACTAAAGTACGGTAAATGGAACTGTAAAATAGTTACCCGTTAGGGTACAGGAACTGTTACCATTATAGTCCCCGTTGGGACCAGTGAACTGTTCCAGTGTGTCCCATCTCCCCACAGGCTGAGGACTGTGAGCAGCCATCCCCTTTTCCCCACTGGCCGAGGACTGAGAGCGGCCATATCCCTTGTAAATAGTTGCGCTTCCTAAAGTGCCCCCTACCGGTTTTATAGGAAACTGTTTTTTCTACCAGAGACTGTGGCACTTACCTGGTCACAATTTGCACAAGTGGCCAGAGGTCAAAAATGTTTTATAGGAAAAGTTTTATTATGCTGAAAGAGTTAATATTATTATATGATGTGTCCGTAACATTTGATGCTGGTAACATTATAAGTAAGAAGTACCTCCCATAAAGGGATGATTGAAGGATAATGTTTATAATGTTTTATATGTTTATGATGTTTTGAAAAATTGTATGTTTTTGGGTATTTTGCTCTTTTACAGCCCGAGGACGTGCTGTGATTTACCAGGGGGGAATGTAGCACCCTGAGGATTCGGCTGCTACAGGGGTATTGCACCTCACGCCAGAGGTGTGGTATTCCACTCCCGGGTAAGGATGGAGTGTGGAACTGAGCTAGTAGGCTGCATGCACTACATACATCCCATTTCCGGGGGACAGATCAACGGTACTCCCACCAGTATATGTGCAGGTACGACAGCGTCTGTCCCTGGCTGGAGTGGGAGGGGGGTGGAACATCCCAGTAGTGTAGGGGCAGATAGGGGGAGTAGTCTGGGTAAAGATAGGAGCTCATTGGGTGCTAGTCACCTGAGCTCACACATAGAGGGAGTATATAAGGTGGGCACCATCTTAGAACAGGTTCAGTCAGTCAGAGTCTTTTTAGCCTGAGGAGCAGAGCAGAGGAGCTCAGCCAGGAGGGCTGACAGGGAGCTGTGGCTCCAGCTGGGCCCAGCTCCAGAGCAGAGCCTGCAGAGGGAGAGAGGAGAAAAGAAGGACCCAGAGAGGAGACAAGAAGGGAACCCCAAGATCCCAGAATAAAGACAAAAGGGTGAAGGGTTGGCGGACAAGGGTACCGGATCCCAAGCTGACAGAGGCCAAAACCAACCTTAGCCAGGAACCGGAGGTCGTGGTCAGGATCTGCCACGACCCTCACCAAATCCACTAGAAAGGCACACCGAGCATAGGGTCAGGGAGCCCAGAGGAGGCTTGACCAACAAGAGACCCGAGGGAGCCGGCCAAAAGTGGATCCCTGGTGGGAACGGCCAGAGGAAGGGAGAGTCAGAAAGGAGCTCAGGACCACGCTCCGGAATTGCCTGGGGGTTGGCCGAGTCCAGGACCTGGTGGACGCAGCACGGCTCGGGTGGTCACTCAAGGCCAGAGTGACCAAGAGAACACCAGTAAGTAAAAACCCTGAACTGCATCTCCTGACTCTGAATCTTCTTTCTGCATCATCACAACCCCCATCATCTACACCTGCTGCCCTGAGGCCATACCCCTCCCGTTGGGGGTTATACCATCACTGCTGCACATATACCACCGGCCTCAGTGGACTGCTCTGCAGCGGCGGCTTCAAAGCCGCACTCAACGGGTGGCGTAGTCGACAATCAAGTTAACATCTACTGCCATAGACTGCCACTTAGTTTGACACCCTGGGCACGGACCGGGTCACCGCCACAAGGACTACTACCCCCATCGAGATCCGGCTCCGGGTATCCCCTACAGCACTGGCCCAGGGGGCGCGTCATATATCGCTCCCTAAATCAGCAGCGCTGTCCCTACACTGTCTGATCCGGAGCGACTGTGTCCAAGATGGCGGCGCCCGGTTTTAAATACTCGAGGTGACGCTGTGCGGCCAGCCAATCACTGTAATGCCCACAAACAACATGGCTGCGGCATTACAGTGACTGGCTGGCAATCCCTGCATGTTCATTGGCTCTGTAAAGAGCGCCAAACATGCAGGGCGGAGACCCGAGCTCCCGCCCGAGTAACCCGGAAATGCTCGGTGCTCGCCGAACATCCCGAGTAGCGTGATGCTCGGGCGAGTACCGAGCAGTGTCGAGCATGTTCGCTCAACACTAATCACAACCAATATGTATTCGTAACCACCCTTGCACGTCTCGAGATGTAGAAAGTCTATTGAGACCATCTCAAATGGATACGTAGTTTGGATGTTGCCCATAGGTGCTCGGGTTGATGTCTTGGGACATTTATCTTTCAGACACACACACTCCCTGGTCACGTACCTCTCAATATCTCTCTGCATGTACGGCCAGAAGAAACGTTCATCGATCAAGTTTGTTGTCCTTTCTACTCCCAGGTGTCCCATGTTTTCATGGAGTTCTTTGAAGACCAACCTACGGAATACTCTGGGTAGTGCCAACTGCTGGTTTTGTCCTCCTTTATGATGCAGGATACCGTCTTCACTGAGGTAGAGCTTCATCCATTCTTTAACTAAAACAGATACTGCTGGTGATACATTATCTTTCTCCAGTTTACTTGAAAACAGATTTTGGTCCACATACAGTAGTATTCTACCAATTATCTGATCTTTCCGTTGTTCTCTGTGGATTTTTCCTTTTGGTAGTTGTTGAATGGACAGGAGGTGATCTTGTTCTCTTGCTTTTATTGTGCTTTCCACCATCAATGGACACCACAATGGTGTGTCTTGCTCGTCATAAGCTTGTATGGCTTGGGTAGTGCTCTCAATTGTTTCCAGACTGACTTCCTCTGAGCATTCTTGCATGAAATCCTCAGGCTCTAGTGGCATTCTCGACAATCCATCAGCATCCGCATTTCATTTTCCTGGCCTGTACTTGATGCTGAAATTGAAGTCAGGTATTTCAGCGACCCATCTCTGACCCGTTGCATTCAGTTTGTCTGTAGTGAGGACATAGGTCAAAGGGTTGTTGCCAGTGTATACCTCAAACTCTTTGCTGTAAAAGAGATAATCTCTAAATTGTTCATCAGATAGCCCATTTCAATGCCAGGGACTCCAATTTTCTGGAATGTAGATGGTAATTCTTCTCGGCGTCTGTCAACCTCCTAGAACTGTAACCGATAACTCTCAATTTTCCATCTTGATGCTGATACTGGGCAGCTCCCAGTCCAACCTGAGAAGAGTCACAATGAAGAACAAATGGTAAGTTGAAATCAGGATATCCCAAGATGGTGGTTTTACCAGGTAGTCTACTAGTTCTTCCAATACCTCCTGATGGTCTGCTGTCCAGGGAATGGGCTGTTGGGACGAAACAGCGTTGTTTCTTTTAAGCCCGGTCCTACCAGCATTCTTCTTTTTCTCCGTGGGTGTTGTTGACTCTGTCGTCCCCCCCAAGAGGAGGTATAGTGGGGCGGCAATCCTGGAGAAGTTCCGAAAGTAAGTACGATATTAGGAGAGGAATCTTAAGATCTGCCTCAACTCCCCGAAAGTAGAGGGCCGCTTGTCTTTTAAGGCCAGTACCTGAGCGATTTCTGCTGGGTCCATGGTATATCATTCTCCAGACACAATTTTCCCTGGAAATTGGACTTGCCTTTTGAACAGTTCACACTTCTTTGGGGTCAAGGTGTTGTTAATACCACTGTAATACGATCCTCACGTGTTCAACATGCTCCCGGAAGGTTTTGCTGTGTACCACACTGTCATCCAAGTAAGGCTGGCAGATTTCGTCCCACAATTCTTCTAAACAGGGCTCCATGCTCCTCTGAAATTCTGCTGGAGCTGAACTGAGCTCATATAACCCCCACGGTGTGATGAATGCTGTCAAAGGTCTACTGGACTCTTCAACAAACCCTTGATGCTATGCTTTACCCTGATCGAGGACAGTGAACCAAGTACTTCCTGATAGGCTATCCAGCATATCTTGAATCTTTGGTATCGGGTGCCGATCAGGTACTGACTTCCGGTTTAGTTCCCGGTAATCACAGCAGAGTCTCAATGTACCGTCCTTCTTCCTAACACAGATAATAGGAGAGGAATAAGATGACTTCGACTTTTGGACCCAACCTCTGTTGATTAGGTCCTGTAAATACTCTTTCTCTTCATGGTGTAATGGTTTCGGCACAGACATGTAACTTCTGGTTACTGGGGTAGTGTCTTTCAAACTGATTTTCAACTGCAACGATGGGATACAGCCTATATCAGAGTCATCTTTGAAGAATACATGACACACCTCTCTGAGCATCTGTTTTGCTACCGCTCGATCTTCAGCACACAAGTGTTCCAGGGGTACTGGGGGATCCCAGGACCCCGAGGTGGGTCTTGCAATTTCCTCCCTTGGGCAACTCCTGTTCCTTGGTGGGGAGACTGAATTGTGGTAGACCCGTGGGCTGGTTTCACACTGGCTAGATATACTGTTTTAACGGTTTCGATGTGACCTAACACAGTCTTCGGATCCAGTCTAATTTCGTGTTTCATAGTATTCATCACCGGTACTGTCACTCGAGCAAACCCACCAGTAGGAATCGTAAGCACAGTCTCACCTTGAACTAGGCCTTCCGGAAGTTCTGAGGAGTCTTTTGGCATGAACAGTCTATTTTGGACTTTTCTTCTTGGCTCTACCCAGACTCCACACCTCACCCCCACCATTTGGTTTGCAGGGATGATGGTTGGGCGCCAGCCTACCTTGACTTCTTTTACGTCCATTGTATTCTGTCCTTTCTTTACTCTATGAATCACATTTTCCGCCACGGTGTTGGGTATGGCCAGCGTCCCTGACTTGTGTTTCGTGATGACCTCACTGATTACATTATAACCCAGGATAGGACCCTCTGCCACGTTCTGATCACTGGTCACGAGAAAAGGTACCAAAAGCTCAATGGTGTTGCTATTCTTCGTGGCCGTCAGTTGGAAAGTCTCTTCCACCCAGCCTATGAAAGTCTGGTCTAGTTGACAGCTTTGCCGTGGAGTTCCACTAGTCCTAAGAGTTCTTTTAGCGACCGAAGGCAGGTATGTGGCAGATAGTGCCTTCTCCATTCTTCATTTAAAAGGCTCGCTTGGGCTCCTGTGTCCCACAGTGCTTTTACCAGGAGTCCATCTAGCACTGTATAAAACACCTTTCACCGATTAGACTGACGAGGCTATATTTACTGACCGAGGAATCCTCCTCCCAGGAGTACATCGTTTGACCTCCACACTGGGCATTAAGTAACTGATGCCCCTGTCTCTCTTGCAGCTGTTGTAGACGGGAACACTCTTGGGGATAGTACTGATGCAGCCGTTTTACCTCATGAGCCATTCTGGGGTTTGGTGAGATTTGGATTTGCTTCTGGGGCCTCCTCCGTGTCGCGGTTACCAGTCGCCCCGCACTGGCAACCTCCTGTCTTTTAACCCAAACGACCGCGACCATTGGCACTCCTTGGCATAATGTCCTTCCTCACCACATCTTAGACAGTGGACACATACCGTACTCTGATTTGATGAATGGCACGCTTCACAAGCCGGGTATCTTCTGTTTTGGAACCCACTCCTGGGTCTGAGGGATACAGGCTCTGGCCTGGAACGAATCAACTTTTTCACCTCAATCAACTCGGCTCGCAGTTTTCCTATTACTTCCTCCCAGTCAGCGCTGGCGGTCCTCTCTTTTGTTGGTGATTTAAGGTTCCCTCTCGGTGCTGGCACTGGAGGGTCTCCATGATGATCTTCGGACTGGCCACCAGGGGTCTCCAACTTCAGTCGACTTATGTTGGTGATTTTAGGAGGAGAGCCTTTCTTTAATTTCTGTTCGCTCTCTGACTCCAAACTAGCTGCCTCATTCATTTTTTCAATTAGGACTTCGTCCAGAATGCCAGGATCTTCTAGATACTGTTTCAGCTGCAACTTGATGTCTTTGCTGATTAACCCCATTCCCAATGATCTCAAGAACTTCTTCTGGACTAGTCCAGCATCAAACTTCTCCTTCGGTTCTACATCTCTGGATGCAAACAACAATCTATCCTTAAGTTCAATTGCTCTGAACAAGAAACTTTGGGGTGATTCATTATTTTCCTGTGAGATGTTAATGAGTCGATGGAACAATTCTGAAGTACTCTCTTCTTTATAGTGCCCTTTTAAAATCATCTTCAGCTGTGGCAAGGTCAATTGACTCTTAATTTTTAGCATACTAGGGAGGTTCAGTCCTCCTGAGCTGATCGCTTTCACCACCCCCTCAACGATCTCATCTGGCTGGTAGCCTTTCTGTAATCCTGCATCGATCTGGTGCAACAAGTTCATATAAGACAGTTTCTCTTTCTGTTCACACTCTCCAATCTGTCCCAAGATCTTGAATTCTTTCCTTACGGTGATTTGTGGTATTAGAGAGGACTGTCTTCCTGATTTATCTAACCCGAGCAGGTTAAAGCTTCTGTCTGAGTCTGTCACCCATTCAGAGGTTTTGGTCGATTCCTGCAGGGCTGTTGTTAGGGCTTTGAATTGTTCCTTCAATTCCTGTAGTTCTGTCTGTGGACAGAGTTTCCCGCTTTTGTTAATTGGTGCCGCCCCCTCCATCCTCCAACTTCAACCTGATTAGAAACTGTGTTAGCTCCTAGAGGAACTTCCCCATGACATCTTCAGCTTCTCTCTCCCCCAGATCATCCATTTTTGCATTAACGGCAGCTAACAGTTGCCTGCGGTTTTGTGCTTTAGAAATCTGTTCTTCTGACATCTTTATATGTTCTGCTACTGTCCTCAATTCTTCACGGGTTAACTGAAGAAGCAGCTCACTAATTCTGTCCATTTGTATTTCCACATCCATTACTGCTAGTGAATTTTCTTTAGGGCTGGTCCCCTTTAATGTAATGTTACATGTGCACCTCTAGGTTCAGATAGGGCGAGATAGGTTTCATGAATTCTTTGGAATCCTGGGGGAACCGTTACTCAGAGCGACCATAGGCTGCAGCTTCTCTCAGGCACATGATAGATTCAATTGCTGACCAGACACATCTGATAAGAGTCTTCATAAACAGTTGAACAGTGGAGTTTAATCAATTACGACCAGTACCATTTAACTCTTTGAAGCAACGGACTTCACCACAGTACAGTCTATTAAAGCAGGCACAGTAACACCAGTCTCTTCAGTAGCATAATTCAACCCAGATTAGATCTCTTTGCAGCACACTTCTATGCATACACAACCACAGGATTTTCCTTCACAAGGACACAATAGTGCACAGCATTCTTTATCCTGCATGGAGATGGAGGGGGGAGGGTTTGATGAGGTAGATGATCCCTGTGACACAATTCCTTCCAGTCCTTATCTTTCTGCCCAATAATAATCTGCACTGTTAGTTCAGGGAGTCTATCTGAGCCATGCTTAGCTTCCCTCCTGACCTGAATTCTGTTCACTTGCCTTCAGTGAGATACAGATCACACACCACCTTTCTCTTAGGCTTCAGCCAGACTAATAAACAAGTTCCCCCTGTCTCCTGTGACTGTGTTAACCCCTCTAGTTGCTGGATGCTTCTGAAGCACACTTCCTGCACACTTCAATGCTTGTGTTATTTGTAAAAGTTGCTGGATGCTTGTGAAGCAACAGCACTATTTCTGCATGTCACAGAGGGTTAATAGAGCGTATCAGGGCCGGTTTTTAGGAGCAGTCATAAGAGATGGGGGGTGGTGGGGGATTGGCTGCTCACATATGCCCATCCCAAGGCATGTGTATAAAATGGAGACCGAGTGTCTCATTCAGTGTCTGTGGTGTGGAGACCTCCAAAGTGTTTGCGCCTAATGACACTGATCGTGAGCGGGCGAACCCGCCGTATTGTATGGACTGTTTATTTTCTGTTTTGTTACACTGTGCCGGACAAGGCTGTCTTTTGTTTACGTCTAAAAGTGCAGTTTATTAAGGTATAAAAAACCTTCCTTAATCATTTTTAAAGAAACAGTATCCTGTGCCTACCTCTTATGCGGCTGAGTGAGTAGTGAGTACCAAATCCTACAATACATATATACTGTATATATATATGTACCAAATCCTACAATATACTGTATATATACTGTATACATATATCTTACATAGTCTCCCTTTTTATGTATATTGCCGCCCTTTATTACACAGTGCCCTCTCTTGTTTTGTACAGAGCCGTCCCTTACACATCGGATAATATAGCACCCTGCTTTTTATTACATACCGTCCTCTCTTTTTATGCCGGTTTCACACGTCCGTATATTTCCGGTACCAGAGAAACTGGTACCGGAGAAATCCGCGACCCGTGTGTCCGTGTGTGTCACACGTGTGGCAACCGTGTGCTGCCGGTGTGCCGCATCAGGATCACACAGACCGGTGCCTGGGAATCAGCGCTACAGTTAGCGCTGTTCCCAAGCACCGGGTGCTGAACGCTGCCCTCATCATGTTTCCCTGCCAGCGCTGCGATGAGCCCCAGCGGGGACAATGATGGCGGTAGTAGTAGTCTGCTCCTGCAGTGTCTCTGTGTAAAAAAAAGAATAAAATAATAAAATCCTTATACTCACTTGTCCGGAGATGTCCCCCGCTGTAATCCATGCAACCGCTCACCAGAGGAGTCGGGGAGAATGAGCGCCACTCCGGGGCGAGCGGCTCATTCTTTCCGACTCCTCTGCTGATCGGTCGCATGGATTACAGTGGGGGACACTTAGGATAGGTGAGTAGGGCTGATTCCCAGGCGCCGGTCCATGTCACATTGATGACACACGGATGTCAGCCGTGTGTTCAACGTAAGACTGTACATCCGCAAAAAAACGGACATGTCAGCGTGTGGAGCACACGAACACATGGTCCGTGGAAACACACTGACGTGCGCAAACCCATAGATTTGAATTTGCCTGCGTGTGTCAGTATCTCTAGCATGCGTGGAAACTGTGACCACACATACTGGAAACACGGACGTGTGAAAGAGCCCTTTCATATATAATGCAATGACGGCTGATGGAGCATGGGAAAGCTTCTTTTCTGATGGAGGAGACTGATGGACTGGTTTTCTGGTCACCGGCTGCTCCATCAGCAGCCATTTTATATCTAACAAGAGACGACTATGTAAGAAAAGAGGGCGCTCTGACTGACAAAAATAACAAGAATACACCATGTAAGGGACAGCACTATACATAACAGCAGAGGAAGCTATATAATAAGAGACGGCACCATATATAACTAGAGAGGATGGTACTAGTGATGAGCGAGCACTAAAATTCTCGGGTACTCGTTGCTTAGGTCGAGCAAATTAGAATGCTCGAGTGCTCGATCCGAGCAACGAGCCCAATGTAAGTATATGGGGAACTCAAGCATTTTTCCGGCGGCTCCCCCCGGCGGTCTGCAGAGGGCCTAAAAATTGCCCAAATCGATGGGAACAGTACTCAAATGACATGGGAACAGCATGGGGAAGACCCCTGGAAGAATCTCTGACTCCCAGGTCACTGCTGTCAACAATGCTGGCAGAGTATTACACTTTTACGGACTCACAATAAAACATACAAAAACAAAATCAAAATGGATTTTCCTGGGAAAAATGTTAAGGAACATCCTTTCCAGGGTAATGACTTGTATATAAGGCAAAATGAATAACCAGAAAAAAAATGATCTTCCACACCTTGGGCTATGTTCACACGTAGCATTTTTTGATGCGTTTTTGAACTTTTACATTGCTTTCAATGGTGAAAAATACATTCACCGGTAAATGTCATTTTAACATTTTACAATCTTATCTGGCCATGAGGTGTGCGAGACATGATCAGACACATCCTGTTTCATTTATGAAGGAGGGAATCTGAAAGTCACAAAGCATATTTTTATAGCGTCGTCAGGAGGCCCTTACTATTCTTAAAGGGCCAGCAGTTGGCCCTTGCTATTGTTAGAGACCCATCAGCCAGCTATGTTTTGTTGTTCCCATTATTAATGAGTGGGTCTCCTATACTGTTATTACGTATGCAGTAGAATAGATAGTTAGCGTGCACTCTCGTCAGAAAGAGGGAGGTGCTGATGAAGGGACACGTTGTGCCCAATACGTACTGTAAATTATATCATCGCACACTCAGAGGTTCAAATGCAGTGTTCGTTTATTAATGAGGCATAACATCAAACCAAATAGTTGTAGTTGCGACAGTGATTGGCGACTGAAGACGTTTCGGCCTCATCCAGGCCTTATTCATTGAGTCGCGCTACTAAAAAAGGGAAATACAGTGTTAAGGATACAGACATATGAAATTAAAACATGATGTAAGTAGGAGTTCCATTGTGAAAGATATTAATAGACGAAAAAAGAGGAAATGGGATAGGGAAAGGTAGAGGGGAGGGTGGGGGTGGGAAAAAGGGGGGAAAAGGATGGAGGGTGGGTGGGAGGGAGGAAGAGAAGGGTATCAGGAGAGAGGAAGAGGGATAGAGGCAGGTAACAGAGATAAGACTTAATAAAATCCCAATTATTACATATATACATTATATACAAAAAAGAGGGGGTTGCCGAGTATCGTACAGTATTTAGTAGGGTTACCTTATATAGGTTTAGATGCAGGTACGTGCCGACAGAGGTAAAGATAGAAATCTTTTTAATGGTGCTGTAATAGCAAGAAATGCATGTTAAGGGAATGCACACAGCATGGTCAAATAGTAGATTTTTATAAAAGGATCTATACCTCTTGTATCACGTGTTCCACAATCTATAAGAGATTCATTTGCTGGTGTGATATGACACGTCTGTGTCTTGGTACAGTGCTGGTGTCCCAGATATGGCAGGGAGAGGAGAGGAGGGGCGGTATAGCCGTTTCTCTGTATTGTTATTTGTGCACCATGGGAGGCTGGAGTGGAAAGAGCGTCCCAGTTAGTAACCAGTGTACAAGAGGGGGAAAAGGGGATAAAAAGGGGTGGGGGTGCGCTCCTAGGAGCTGCGTACCTTGTTCCTGTTTGTTGTCTGTGGTGGTGTGGGGCTCCCAGGTATGGCCTGTGGAGGAAGTGCAGCGTGACCGTCTCCCAGCGCTGTGGGTTATGTACTGGGAGCTCTCACTTAAGTATGTGCGCGCCCGGCGTTGGGGCGGAAGTGCGTCACACACGTGGGCGGGAACCCGGAAGTGACGTCGCGCTACTAAGAGGCTCATGTGTGGATGTTTCGGTTGCTATGGTGCGGTAGCTAACGCATGCGCAGAGCATAGTGAAGCATGTAGAGCAGAGTATAGGGTAATGTGCCACAGGGGAGATATTCCAAGGCAGCCAGAAGTAAGATTTGGTATTGTGCTTATGGTGGCATATGTTATAGAGCAGTACATTGTCTATAGGGAGTATATCCAGAGAAATACAGGTAATAAGCACCCCATATGTATATCATATAATCCCCGGGGGGGCGGAGTGTCATATTGACACCGTGGCGGTAGACTTGTGCATTGGGGGGGGGGGTGCTAAAAGTGTACTGTTATATGTACATGTAGTGTATCTTTAGGTTGGATGATAACTCACCTATGCATGTATTCAATGGGTCTGTAGGAAAAAAAGGGTAGTTTAAGGATGAGAACTAATAAATCCAATCAATCTCGCGGTTCAAACCTTTACGGGGGGGGACAATGTCTGGAGTGTGTAAATCTAGTAGGATTCCCGTTGTTTCAGTAGCTTAATATGGTTGCCCCCCCCCTCCTAGGTCTCGTCACCTGTTCGATCACTTGAAAACGGAGTTGGGCCACTGTGTGTCTGGCTCTGGTGAAATGATCAGGGAGTGGGAGCCAATTTTTTCCGCAGCGGATAGTGGACTTATGGCTTGCTATGCGGTCTCTAATGTGCTGCGTAGTTTCCCCTACGTATAGGAGACCACAGGGGCATTTGATGATGTAGATCACAAAGTTTGAGTTGCATGTGAAAAAACCTTTAATGGGATAACTCTTTCCTGTCCTCGGGTGCGTAATAGTGTCGGATTTGATAATGTTGGAACATGCTGCACAGTTGAGACAAAGGAAGGTGCCGTGACATCGAGTACTGAGTAGGCGTTGGGAGGCAGTTGTGCGGGAAGGTCCTATGTCGGCTCTAATGATCTTGTCTTTAATATTAGGGTCTCGCTTGATGCACATGAGTGCAGAGTTGGAAAATGCGGGGATTTCTGGATAGGCTCTGGATAGAAGAGGCCAGTGTTTCCTAATGATTGATTGGACTTTGGGTATTAGTGGATGGTAGGTATGTACAAATGGTATCCTCTCTGGACTTGTGGTGGTCAGGTGGGGGGATCTGGGTTCTAGTGCCCGACCTGCCTCCTGTCGTAGGAGTTGGGTAGGGTAGTCGCGTTCTTTGAATTTGGTCGTCATATCTTGTAGGCGTTGGGGAAGTGTGTTAGGGTTGGACACAATCCTGGTCACTCTGTGAAATTGGGAATGTGGGAGGCTGTTTTTTATCGATTTGGTATGGCAGCTTGAGAAATGTAAGAGGCTGTTACAGTCGGTGGGTTTTGAGAAGATGTCGGTTATTAGTCTATTGTTGTCATCTTGGATGACCAAGGTATCAAGGAAAGAAATTTGGTTATAGTCATGGGTGATTGTGAACTGTAATTCAGGTCTGATTGAATTAATGTATGTGAAGAAGGAGTTAAGTGTTTCTGGCGGGCCCTGCCATATCAAGAAGATGTCATCTATGTATCGATGGTAGGCGGTACAGTGTTGTTTAAATGACTCGTCGGGGTATATGAAGGTCTCCTCAAACTTGTTCATGTAGGCGTTAGCATAAGCTGGAGCTATGTTCGAACCCATCGCGGTGCCCTGTTTTTGTATATAGAAGTCATCGCCGAACAGGAAATAGTTCTGGTGTAGGACTAGGGACAGTATTTCCAAGCAGAATTGGATAGAGAGAGGGGAAAGATCGGATATTGAGAGAAGATGTGCTGTAGCTTCTAGGCCTAGGTCGTGGGTTATGGAGGTGTATAGACTGTTAACATCTAGTGTGACTAATTGACTGGTTGGTGGAAGATATGGGGTATTTTTGATGATTTCTAAAAATGCGTTAGTATCAAGTAGGAAGGCCCTGGTTTTCTTTACAAGTGGTGTTAGGATCTTTTCAAGGTAAATTGCTAGGGGGGAAAGAATGGAGTCAGTGGAGGCTACGATAGGTCGTTCTGGAGGATTGGTCAGGGATTTGTGTATCTTAGGGAGTATGTAGAAGACAGGGGTTATTGGGTGAGAGTTGGTTAGGAATGTGACGGTTTTGCTGTCGATTATTTTGGAGTCAAGATATCTTGTGAGGATGGCTTGGATTTGGGAATGGATGTTATGAATGGGGTCATCAGTGATGCGGCCATAGGCTGTGGTATCCGCCAGTTGGCGGTTAATCTCGTTTGTGTAGCTTGTCCGGTCCATAATGACCGTTGCGCCCTATTTGTCTGCTGGTTTAATTATAATATTTTTATTATCACTCAGGCTCTGAAGGGCCCTTTTTTCCTCATTGGATAAATTTTGATGTGTGGAGAAAAAACCCAATCGTTGTTCATGCATTGGGTTTTTTCCCCACACATCAAAATTTATCCAATGAGGAAAAAAGCCATCAAAAATACCCCATATCTTCCACCAACCAGTCAATTAGTCACACTAGATGTTAACAGTCTATACACCTCCATAACCGACGACCTAGGCCTAGAAGCTACAGCACATCTTCTCTCAATATCCGATCTTTCCCCTCTCTCTATCCAATTCTGCTTGGAAATACTGTCCCTAGTCCTACACCAGAACTATTTCCTGTTCGGCGATGACTTCTATATACAAAAACGAGGCACCGCGATGGGTTCGAACGTAGCTCCAGCTTATGCTAACGCCTACATGAACAAGTTTGAGGAGACCTTCATATACCCCGACGAGTCATTTAAACAACACTGTACCACCTACCATCGATACATAGATGACATCTTCTTGATATGGCAGGGCCCGCCAGAAACACTTAACTCCTTCTTCACATACATTAATTCAATCAGACCTGAATTACAGTTCACAATCACCCATGACTATAACCAAATTTCTTTCCTTGATACCTTGGTCATCCGAGATGACAACAATAGACTAATAACCGACATCTTCTCAAAACCCACCGACTCTAACAGCCTCTTACATTTCTCAAGCTGCCATACCAAATCGATAAAAAACAGCCTCCCACATTCCCAATTTCACAGAGTGACCAGGATTGTGTCCAACCCTAACACACTTCCCCAACGCCTACAAGATATGACGACCAAATTCAAAGAACGCGACTACCCTACCCAACTCCTACGACAGGAGGCAGGTCGGGCACTAGAACCCAGATCCCCCCACCTGACCACCACAAGTCCAGAGAGGATACCATTTGTACATACCTACCATCCACTAATACCCAAAGTCCAATCAATCATTAGGAAACACTGGCCTCTTCTATCCAGAGCCTATCCAGAAATCCCCGCATTTTCCAACTCTGCACTCATGTGCGTCAAGCGAGCCCCTAATATTAAAGACAAGATCATTAGAGCCGACATAGGACCTTCCCGCACAACTGCCTCCCAACGCCTACTCAGTACTCGCCGTCACGGCACCTTCCCCTGTCTCAACTGTGCAGCATGTTCCAACATTATCAAATTCGACACTATTACGCACCCGAGGACAGGAAAGAGTTATCCCATTAAAGGTTTTTTCACATGCAGCTCAAACTTTGTGATCTACATCATCAAATGCCCCTGTGGTCTCCTATACGTAGGGGAAACTACGCAGCACATTAGAGACCGCATAGCAAGCCATAAGTCCACTATCCGCTGCGGAAAAAATTGGCTCCCACTCCCTGATCATTTCACCAGAGCCAGACACACAGTGGCCCAACTCCGTTTTCAAGTGATCGAACAGGTGACGAGACCTAGGAGGGGGGGGCAACCATATTAAGCTACTGAAACAACGGGAATCCTACTGGATTTACACACTCCAGACATTGTCCCCAAAAGGTTTGAACCGCGAGATTGATTGGATTTATTAGTTCTCATCCTTAAACTACCCTTTTTTTCCTACAGACCCATTGAATACATGAATAGGTGAGTTATCATCCAACCTAAAGATACACTACATGTACATATAACAGTACACTTTTAGCACCTCCCCCCCCCCCAATGCACAAGTCTACCACCACGGTGTCAATATGACACTCCGCCCCCCCGGGGAGTATATGATATACATATGGGGTGCTTATTACCTGTATTTCTCTGGATATACTCCCTATAGACAATGTACTGCTCTATAACATATGCCACCATAAGCACAATACCAAATCTTACTTCTGTCTGCCTTGGAATATCTCCCCTGTGGCACATTACCCTATACTCTGCTCTACATGCTTCACTATGCTCTGCGCATGCGTTAGCTACCGCACCATAGCAACCGAAACATCCACACATGAGCCTCTTAGTAGCGCGACGTCACTTCTGGGTTCCCGCCCACGTGTGTGACGCACTTCCGCCCCAACGCCGGGCGCGCACATACTTAAGTGAGAGCTCCCAGTACATAACCCACAGCGCTGGGAGACGGTCACGCTGCCCTTCCTCCACAGGCCATACCTGGGAGCCCCACACCACCACAGACAACAAACAGGAACAAGGTAAGCAGCTCCTAGGAGCGCACCCCCACCCCTTTTTATCCCCTTTCCCCCCTCTTGTACACTGGTTACTAACTGGGACGCTCTTTCCACTCCAGCCTCCCATGGTGCACAAATAACAATACAGAGAAACGGCTATACCGCCCCTCCTCTCCTCTCCCTGCCATATCTGGGACACCAGCACTGTACCAAGACACAGACGTGTCATATCACACCAGCAAATGAATCTCTTATAGATTGTGGAACACGTGATACAAGAGGTATAGATCCTTTTAGAAAAATCTACTATTTGACCATGCTGTGTGCATTCCCTTAACATGCATTTCTTGCTATTACAGCACCATTAAAAAGATTTCTATCTTTACCTCTGTCGGCACGTACCTGCATCTAAACCTATATAAGGTAACCCTACTAAATACTGTACGATACTCGGCAACCCCCTCTTTTTTGTATATAATGTATATATGTAATAATTGGGATTTTATTAAGTCTTATCTCTGTTACCTGCCTCTATCCCTCTTCCTCTCTCCTGATACCCTTCTCTTCCTCCCTCCCACCCACCCTCCATCCTTTTCCCCCCTTTTTCCCACCCCCACCCTCCCCTCTACCTTTCCCTATCCCATTTCCTCTTTTTTCGTCTATTAATATCTTTCACAATGGAACTCCTACTTACATCATGTTTTAATTTCATATGTCTGTATCCTTAACACTGTATTTCCCTTTTTTAGTAGCGCGACTCAATGAATAAGGCCTGGATGAGGCCGAAACGTCTTCAGTCGCCAATCACTGTCGCAACTACAACTATTTGGTTTGATGTTATGCCTCATTAATAAACGAACACTGCATTTGAACCTCTGAGTGTGCGATGATATAATTTACATTACGTATGCAGAGACTGCAAGGGCTGCCAAAAATTTGGACGCACCCCAATACCCCTTTGAAGAGACATAGAGGAAGGACTCAGTAAAAAAAATGTTCCCATTGTAAAGGAGTGGGTCTCCTATAGTGGTAATGCCCATGCAGTGACTGCAAGGGCTGCCAAAATATGGGAAAAACCCCAATACCAATTTAAAGGCACATAGAGGTGGGCCTCAGTAATGGCATGTTCCTAGAAAGGAGCGGTTCTGCTATACAGTTATAGGGTATGCAGTGAGTACAACGGCTGCCAAAATTTAGAAAAAAAAACAATAACAATTTAAAGACACAAAGAAGTGGGCCACAGTAATGACATGTTCCTATTAGAAAGGAGCAGGTCTCCTATATACTTATAGGGTATGCAGTGAGTACAACGGCTGCCAAAATTTGGGAAAAACCCCAATAACAATTTCAAGACACATAGAGGTGGGCCTCAGTAACGACATGTAGCCATTAGAAAAGAGCGGGTCTGCTATACAGTTATAGGGCATGCAGTGAGTACAACGGCTGCCAACATTTGGGCTGCCAAAAATTTGGACGCACCCCAATACCCCTTTGAAGAGACATAGAGGAAGGCCTCAGTAAAAAAAATGTTCCCATTGTAAAGGAGTGGGTCTCCTATAGTGGTAATGCCCATGCAGTGACTGCAAGGGCTGCCAAAATTTGGGAAAAACCCCAATAACAATTTAAAGACACATAGAGGTGGGCCACAGTAATGACATGTTCCCATTAGAAAGGAGCGGGTCTGCTATCCCGTTATAGGATATGCAGTTAGTACAATGGCTGCCAATATTTAGGAAAAACCCCAATAACAATTTAAAGACACATAGAGGTGGGCCTCAGTAACGAGTATGACATGTTCCCATTAGAAAGGAGCTGGTCTGCTATACAGTTATAGGGTATGCAGTGAGTACAACGGGTGACAAAATTTAGGAAAAACCCTAATAACAATTTAAAGACACATAGAGGTGGGCCTCAGTAATGACATGTTCCCATTAGAAAGTAGCGGTTCTGCTATCCAGTTATAGGATATGCAGTGAGCACAACAGCTGCCAAAATTTGGGGAAAAACCCCAATACCGATTTAAAGAC
Source organism: Phyllobates terribilis (assembly GCF_046119375.1). NCBI lineage: Eukaryota > Metazoa > Chordata > Amphibia > Anura > Dendrobatidae > Phyllobates > Phyllobates terribilis. The sequence goes on from NW_027362765.1 coordinate 108,951,397, forward strand.
ACATGGAGGTGGGCCTCAGTAACGACATGTTCCCATTAGAAAGGAGCGGTTCTGCTATCCCGTTATAGGGTATGTGTAGTGCCCCGAGGGTTCGGCCGCTACAGGGGTATTGCACCTCAGTCCAGAGGTGTGGTATTCCACTCCCAGGTAAGGATGGAGGGTGGACCAGGGCTCAGTTAGCTGCATACAGCACACACACCCCATTTCCGAGGGACAGCTCAACGGTGCTCCCACTAGACAGAAGTGCAGGCACGACCGACTATGTCCCTGCCTGGAGTGGGGAGGGGGGTGGAACACCCAGTGCTGTAGGGGCAGATAGGGGTTGGTTCCTGAGCGTAGATAGGAGCTCATTGGTTGCTGGTCACCTGGGCTCATGGTCAGAGGGAGGTATAAAAGGTGGGCACCATCTTAGAACAGTGTTCAGTCTGTGAGGAGAGGAGAGCTGACAGGGAGCAGCAGCTCAGGCTGAGTGCTGCTCCAGAGGCAGGCCTAGAGAAGAGGCCGGAGCCTGAGAGGAGAAGGAGAAGTGGGCCTGGAGAAGAGGCCAAGGGAAGGAGGAGAAGACAGAACAGGAAAGAAGGAGAAGAGAGAGAGAAACAGAAGGGCTCAGGAACAAGAAGGTGGAAGGGACCCTAAGAACCCACGAGAATCCAGGGTGAAGGGTCAGGCAGATTAAGGGTACCGGATCCCAAGTTGGTGGAGGAGAAACTACCCTCAGCCAAAGACCGGTCGTCGTGATCATTTATTGGTGCGACACCTCATCAAACCTGCTAGGAAGGCACCATATAGGACAGCGGAGGACGGGGCCCACGTTTACCCGCACAAGTCCGCGGCAGCTGGACAAAAGTGGGTCACTGGTGAGGCAGGCCAGAGAAAGGATTAAAGGGGGTCCTGTGCCATGCTCCTGAACTGCCTGGGAGTTGACCGAGCCCCTCACCTGGTGGACGCAGCACGGCTCGGGCAGTCATTCTCTGCAGAAGTGACTTGGATATTAACCGTGAGTAAAGACCCTGGACTGCAGTACGTTGTCTGTGTGCTTTTTCGCTCCTCCGGCACTACCGGTACTGGGACTCTCACCACCATCACTCCCACCATCCACTACACTGCCCTGGGGCCGCACTCTTCCCGTGGGGAGTCACATCATCCCAGCTGCATACATCATCAGCCCCAGCGGTCTGCCCTGCAGCGGCAGTTCCTAACAACCGCAATCCACGGGTGGCGTAGTCGGACATAATCAATAGCACATAACGGACTACCACTGGCCTGACCACCCTGAGCCACGAAACCAGGTTGCCACTACTATTCCCATCGTTCCCTATTGCCCGGATCCGAGTGCCCCACGGCCCAGGGGGCGAGTCATATGCAATGAGAACAATGGCTGCCAAAAATTAGGAAAAACCCCAATAACAATTTAAAGACACATATGTAGCACCCTGAGGATTCGGCTGCTACAGGGGTATTACACCTCAAGCCAGAGGTGTGGTATTCCACTCCCGGGTGAGGATGGAGTGTGGAACTGAGCTCAGTAGGCTGCATGCACTACATACATCCCATTTCCGGGGGACAGACCAATGGTACTCCCACTAGAGAAATGTGCAGGTACGACAGCGTCTGTCCCTGGCTGGAGTGGGAGGGGGGTGGAACATCCCAGTAGTGTAGGGGCAGATAGGGGGAGCAGTCTGGGTAATGCTAGGAGCTCATTGGGTGCTGGTCACCTGAGCTCACACATAGAGGGAGTATATAAGGTGGGAACCATCTTAGAACAGGGTCTTTTGTAGAGGTTTGGTCAGACAAGCAGAGCAGCTCAGCCAGCTCCAAGGCCAAGAGAGTGAGAGAGAGGAGAAAAGAAGGACCCAGAGGGGGAGAAGAGGGAACTCCAAGAACCCAAAATTAGACCAGAGGGTGAAGAGTTGGCACAAGGGTACCGGATCCCAAGCTGGTGGAGGGCACTAATCCTTAGCCAGAGACCGGAGGTCGTGGGCAGGATCTGCCACGACCACCCACTAAATCCACCCGGAAGGCAAACCAAGAATAGGGTCAGGGAACCCAGAGACAAGGGTTTTACCAACAAGAGGCCCGAGGGAGCCAGACTTAGGTGGATCCCTGGTGGGGAAGGCCAGAGAGAAGGACAAGTCAGAAAGGGAGCTCAGGAACACGCTCCAGAATCACCTGGGGGTTGGCCGAGTCCAGGACCTGGTGGACGCAGCACGGCTCGGGTGGTCACTCAAGGCCGGAGTGACCAACACAAAAGCAGTAAGTAAAAACCCTGAACTGCACAGCCCGACTCTGAGTTTCATTACCATCCTCACTGCACCTCCACAACCACCATCCTCTGCAACTGACCCCCTGAGGCTATACCCCTCCCGTTGGGGGTTATACTACCTGAGCTGCACACACACCACCAGCCTCAGCGGACCCTGCTGCAGCGGCGGCCGTAGTGACCGCAAATCAACGGGTGGCGTAGTCGACACTAAAGAACATCCAGTAACATCTGTAGGACTGCCACACACTGAGCTTGACACCCTGGGCACGGACCGGGTCACCGCCACTCGGAGACTACAACCCCCATCTGATCCGGCTCCGGGTATCCCCCAAACAACACTGGCCCAGGGGGCGCGTCAACTTTGGCGTAGTCGGCAGGATAACGTGCCTGCAACAACCGGGTACTGCGTGCCTGAAGAAAAGTTCACCGTTACCTTAAAAAGAAGTCTCCCGCCGGTTCCGGAGGGTCCCCGCCAACGGACCCCATCACAGGTTGTTTCCCGCCGGTTGTCCGCCATTTGCAGCTTTTTCCCGCCATCCGTGGAGTTTCCCGCCACTGGGAGACGATTCCCGCCATTTCCAAAGATTTCCCGCCTTGGAAGAGCGGACGCCATTATGGGCGTGCCAGAGGGTGGCAAGAGGTCTCCTCCCATCGTGAGCCAGGTCGAAGAATGGCGCCAAAAGCGGAAACCGCGCCCACCAACAGAGACTGTGATGCTGGAAGTGTCCATCAGCGTGAGAGAACTGCCCCTGGAACTGACAATCACAAAGTTGCCCCGGGACCACCCTCAATGTGGGCGGAGACAGAACAAGAGAACGAAGATGGGTGTCGCCTGGAGCAGTCTGGAGAGAGCGCACCCGGAGACAAGAAGTCTGGAGAGGAGTCCAGAGAGAGCCTACCCGGAGATGGAGGGAGAGTCAGGCAACACCGACCCAGTGGTCAGGAGCCTGCTACAAGCCACAACCCCACTAGGCCTAGTGGAGGTCCTGGCACAGCTCCCCCCGAGACCGGGAGTGTGCACAGACTGCGCTGGAGGGCCTCGCACGGAGGATGGCCCGGGTGCAGCGAGAGACGTTGGCGGAGTGGAGCCGAGAGATGGCCCAGCGGACCGAAACCCGTCAGCGGAGCACGCCACCCGAGACGAGGAGACAGACCGCCTCTGAGGATGGTGCAGGAGGACTCAAGGCCGGAGACGGCGCCGAGAAGGGAGCTGAACGAATGGAGGCAGGTAAAGGGGACGTCTCTACCCCGAGCCGGGAAACCGCGTGCCTGCCCCAGCTCCCCGTCGCAGAGCCCGAAATTCCCCCTGCCGTGCCCGTCGCTGCATCGTCACCGCCGCAGACTAGGCCTCAACCGGAAACCGCGGCCGCGACCCCTGTGACGTCACGCGCTTCGACCCTGAGCGCGGCAAAGCAGGAAATACCATCGGCCTGGTCGCAAGGCCTAGTACACCCGGGCGCCGCCATTCCAACAGCGCCCCCTACCTCCGCGGAGCCACCAGCCTGGTCGCAGGGCCGAGTAACCACGGGCGCCGCCGTTCTTACGGTGCCCTTTTCCTTTAGCGTGCCCCAAGCCTGGTCGCAAGGCCTGGTCAACCCGGGCGCCGCTACCACCACAGCGCCCATAACACCCAAAGTACCGCACCTGGGTGAGGACCTGTTCGCCCAGCATACGTGCCCGGATGGGCAGCCCTTCATATGGCCCCAGGAGTACTACCAACTGGAACTCCAAAGGGCGAGGCCCCTGTGTGAGCCCCTGATTCCGGCTCCGAAGCCCGTCAGGAGGACCCAGCCCCCGCTAGAGGAGGCACAGTTTGAGTGGGACCCCACTGGAGGAGACCTCATGGGGTTCACTCAGGAGACTCGGGCGGCCGCAGCGGAGCGTGCAGAGTGCTGCCGCCAGCAGCTCGAGGTCTTCGAGAAGGAGCGGAGAGAGAGGCGGGTCCGGGAACAGCAAGCACAGATAAGGAGCGCGGAGCAGAAGAGCCGGACCAGGAGAGATCCCCGTGCAGCTCATGGTCCCCGTACCACCGGGACTGTGATTAAATTCAACCTGCAGCATGGGTGGGGCTTCATAAGAGACCATCATACCCCCGGCGACGTCTTTGTCACCCGCAGAGACGTAGAAAGCCATCTGCCGGAGGGACACAGAGGTCGTGACCTGTATGTAGGGGACGAGGTCACCTTCACCCGGCACAAGTGTGCCAAAGGACCCTACGCCCTCCATGTACATCGCCTGACGGAGGAGGAGCTGCGGTGTGAGAAGGAGCAGGAGGACGCCGTCGTTAAAGTACGGTAAAGAGACTGTAAATAGTTACCCATCGGGGTACAGTGAACTGTTGCTGCTTTAAATATGTCCCCGTTGGGACAAGAGTGAACTGTTAACCCGTGTGTCCCTATTCCCATTACCTGGCCGAGGACTGAGAGCGGCCATATTCCCCCTGTATATAGTTGCGCTTTCTACGGCGCCCTCTACAGGTTTTATAGGAAAACCGTGTTTCTCAAGGAGACTGTCGCACTTTTCCCGGTCACAAGTTGCACCGTGGCCAGAGGAGCAAGAGTGTTTACAAGGATGTTATTTATGAAAAGTTTTATATGAAAAGTTTTATTGCTGATAATATATGTGATGTTTTATATGTTTATGTTTATGAAAAAAAATTGTGTGTTTTGGATGTTTTTTTTATATCTTACAGCCCGAGGACGTGCTGTGATTTACCAGGGGGGAATGTAGCACCCTGAGGATTCGGCTGCTACAGGGGTATTACACCTCAAGCCAGAGGTGTGGTATTCCACTCCCGGGTGAGGATGGAGTGTGGAACTGAGCTCAGTAGGCTGCATGCACTACATACATCCCATTTCCGGGGGACAGACCAATGGTACTCCCACTAGAGAAATGTGTAGGTACGACAGCGTCTGTCCCTGGCTGGAGTGGGAGGGGGGTGGAACATCCCAGTAGTGTAGGGGCAGATAGGGGGAGCAGTCTGGGTAATGCTAGGAGCTCATTGGGTGCTGGTCACCTGAGCTCACACATAGAGGGAGTATATAAGGTGGGAACCATCTTAGAACAGGGTCTTTTGTAGAGGTTTGGTCAGACAAGCAGAGCAGCTCAGCCAGCTCCAAGGCCAAGAGAGTGAGAGAGAGGAGAAAAGAAGGACCCAGAGGGGGAGAAGAGGGAACTCCAAGAACCCAAAATTAGACCAGAGGGTGAAGAGTTGGCACAAGGGTACCGGATCCCAAGCTGGTGGAGGGCACTAATCCTTAGCCAGAGACCGGAGGTCGTGGGCAGGATCTGCCACGACCACCCACTAAATCCACCCGGAAGGCAAACCAAGAATAGGGTCAGGGAACCCAGAGACAAGGGTTTTACCAACAAGAGGCCCGAGGGAGCCGGACTTAGGTGGATCCCTGGTGGGGAAGGCCAGAGAGAAGGACAAGTCAGAAAGGGAGCTCAGGAACACGCTCCAGAATCACCTGGGGGTTGGCCGAGTCCAGGACCTGGTGGACGCAGCACGGCTCGGGTGGTCACTCAAGGCCGGAGTGACCAACACAAAAGCAGTAAGTAAAAACCCTGAACTGCACAGCCCGACTCTGAGTTTCATTACCATCCTCACTGCACCTCCACAACCACCATCCTCTGCAACTGACCCCCTGAGGCTATACCCCTCCCGTTGGGGGTTATACTACCTGAGCTGCACACACACCACCAGCCTCAGCGGACCCTGCTGCAGCGGCGGCCGTAGTGACCGCAAATCAACGGGTGGCGTAGTCGACACTAAAGAACATCCAGTAACATCTGTAGGACTGCCACACACTGAGCTTGACACCCTGGGCACGGACCGGGTCACCGCCACTCGGAGACTACAACCCCCATCTGATCCGGCTCCGGGTATCCCCCAAACAACACTGGCCCAGGGGGCGCGTCACATAGAGGTGGGCATCAGTAAGGACATGTTCCCATTAGAAAGGAGTGTGTCTCCCATACTGTTCTTGCATATGCAGTGACTGCAATGGCTGCCAAAAATTTGGAGGCACTCCAATGCCCCTTGCAAGAGACGTTGATATGGTGATATAAACTATGTAAACTATGTAAACTATGATATGGTAGATATGGTGGTGATATGGTGGTGAAGGATGGAGGGGGACAAGAGCAAATAGACAAAATCAGTAAGAGTATACCCAAGTCTGGGTGTGAAGACAGAGTTGCATGGGAACAGAGTTAGACCTCCCAAAAAAAGACACAGCATTTTTTATTTTACTGTTTATGTTACGCTGCTATCATCCGGTGGTGTTGAGAAGTCTGGTCCAATCCAGCCCTTGTTCATTTTTATAAGAGTCAGCCTGTAAGCATTTTCAGTTGATAGGAGGATGCGCCTATCTATAATAATTCCACCAGCGGCCAGGACCTCCAAGGCATAGATAGCCAGTTCATGCCACATGTCCAGCTTGGATACCAAATAATTATAAGGCACAGAGGAATCATGGAGGACGATGGTACGGTCGGCAAGGTACTCCCTCAGCATCTTCCGAAACTTTTCCCTCCTTGTGAGAGTACCCAGCGCATCAGGGCCTGTGCGATGGGAGGGTCTGAGAAAACTGTCCCAGTACTTTGACAGAGTTCCCCTGCCTCTGCTGGATTGGATTTGTGGCTCTCTCACCTGTACTCCTTGGTTTTCCAACGAACTGTGACCTCTGCCGCCAGTGTTTTCAGATGGGATTTTTTTTAATAATTCCGCAGCAAGGGCCTTCTGGTACTGCCCCATTTTATTAGGCCTGTCCGGCATGGGAATAAGAGACAGAAAGTTCTCTTTGTAGAGTGGGTCTAGAAGTTTCACTAACCAGTAATGACTGTCACCCAAAATTTGGACAATGCGAGGGTCACAGGAAAGTCAGCATAACATAAACTCAGCCATGTGTGCCAGACTGCTAACAGGCTAGACTTCCGTGTCCTCACCAAGAGGACGACTAACCATGCTCTCTTCTGCATCCTCCTCTTCCTCCTCCTCCCTGTCCTCAGGCCATCCACGCTGAACAGACGGTATGACAGTTGTGCAGGTAGTACTGTCTATAGAGCAGGAAATTAGCTCCTGTTCCTCCTCCTCCTCCTCTTCCTCATTGTTGTTGGGATGAGATGAGGCTTTGCTGTGTGGAATCACCCTGTATGGTTCCTTGCTCCATCTCATCGTGCTCTGCCTGCAATGCATCTTCTTTAATTGTGAGCAGAGAGCGTTTCAGAAGACAGAGAAGCGGGATGGTGATGCTAATTATGGCATCATCGCTGCTCACCATCTTGGTGGAGTCCTCAAAGTTTTGGAGGATGGTACAGATGTCTGACATCCATGTCCACTCCTGAGGTCTTATGTGTGGAGTCTGACCTGAATACCGACGGCCGTGTTGATGCTGGTAGTCAACAACTGCCCTCTTCTACTCACAAATCCTTCCCAACATCTGCAATGTAGAGTTCCAATGCGTGGGGACATCGCACACCAGTCGGTGAGCTGGAAGCTGCAAATGCTGCTGAAGCACGGCAAGGGCGGCGGAAGCTGTAGCTGACTTTCTAAAATGGCGACACATGCGGCGTACTTTGACAAGCAGATCTGGCAGATCCGGGTAGGTTTTGAGAAACCACTGAATCACGAGGTTAAGCACATGGGCCAGGCATGGTACATGTGTGAGCTCGCCTCACTTCAGAGCCGCCACCAGGTTCCGGCCATTGTCACACATGACCATGCCTGGCTGTAGGTTCAGCGGTGTGAGCCACAGATCTGCCTGCTCTTTCAGAGCTGTCCACAACTCTTCAGCATTGTGCGGTTTGTCACCTAAGCATATTAGCTTCAGCACAGCCTGTTGCCGCTTGGCTGAGACAGTGCTGCAATGCTTCCAGCTTGTGACTGATGTGGTCATTTCGGAGATGGAAGCTGAAGAGGAGGAGGAGGATGGGCAAGAGATGTAGAATCTGGGGGCAACCCTGATTGACCCAGGGTCCGCAATCCTCGGCGTCGGGAGGACTTGTTCCGTCCCAAGGTCCAACTGGGTCCCGGCTTCCACTATGTTAACCCAGTGTGCCGTCAGCAGGATGTACCATCCCTGCGCACAAGCACTTGTCCACGTGTCCGTGGTTAGGTGGACTTTCCCAGTAACTGCATTGTTGAGGGCACGGCTAATGTTGTGGGACACATGCTTGTGTAATACGGGAATGGCACACCGGGAGAAATAGTGGCGGCTGGGGACCGAGTACAGAGGGATGGCCACTGCCATCAGGTTGTGGAAAGCTTCCACCTTCACGAGCCTAAAAGGCAGCATTTCGAGTGCAGGCGTTCGCGAAATGTGTGAATTTAGTAGTGTGGCCTGTGGGGCGTTGACTGCGTATTTGCGCTTGCGTTCCAAGGACTGGGGTAGGAACAGCTGAACACTGCACTGGGACAAGGACGTGCTTGCTGATGGTGCTAGTTGAGAGTGTGCAATGACAGGTGCAGGACGGGAGGCATCTTGGCATGTGCCATGGACAGGGGATTGGCGTGCACACACAACAGCGGAAGAAGCAGTGGTGTCACCCGCAAACACTGTTCCTGGACCCTTGGGTTGGCCCACAAAGTCGGGTGCTTTGCTTCCATGTGCCTGATCATGCTGGTGGTGGTCAGGCTGCTAGTTTTGCTGCCCCTGCTGATGCTGGCCTGGCAGGTGGTGCAAATGGTCTTTTTGGGGTTATCTGCAGAGTCTTTAAAAAACAACCAGACTCTTGAAGACTCAACAGTTGTACTGGCAACTTCCTTCGTGTTGGTGTTACGGGGAACGGTTGCCTGCCTTCTGTCTGCGGCCACCACACTGCTTCTTCCTGCCTGTTGGTTTGCTCTGCCTCCCTCCCCCTGAGTGCTGCTGTCTTCGCTTTGCATGTCCCCCTGCCAGGTTGGGTCAGTTACTATATTATCCACCACCTTGCCTACCACTTCCGCACCCTGGTCCTCCTTCTGACTTTCTGGCAATCGTGTCTCATCATCATCCTCCTCTTGTGACAGTAATTGCACTTTCCCACGATTGCCTTCGTGTGACCGTGGCTGCTCAAATATTTGGGCATCGCTACACGCATTCTTCTCTTCACCCGCTTGAAGCTGGCCAGGCGAGAGGCCTCAATATATAAATGGAAAAGTGAACAGCTCTTCTGAGTGTCCAAGTATGGGATTTGTTGTCTCTGGGCACTCGGCATGGTGAGAGGAAGGAGGATCAGGGTGAGGAATATGCGGTCCATACTATCAGCTACTGAAATTTGACCGTGTGGTAGACAGGGTGGTGGCAAAGTGACTGGAAGCATTATCTGCTATCCAACCAACAACCTTTTCACACTGCTCTGTGTCCAATAGTGGTGTTCTGCGGTCCCCTAGTAATAGGGACAGGAAGGTCGAGCGAGAAGATGTGGATGTTTGTTGTGGCTCAATTTCAGCTTGCCCACGGCCTCGGCCTCTGCATGCACCATCACCTTCATGTCCACTTCTCTGTCCCTTGTCATGCACCTTGCCCATTTTAAATGGAAGACAATATTTTCCACGTTCACTACAAATGGCTGGATTTGAAGCGCAGATATATGTGATACATCTGATGGACAACCACTGTTTTAACTAGCGGGCCTCTAGGTTACTATTCTTCACAGCGACCTCGTGTGAGTAGCTTCACCGACACACTGCAACAAAATGTACATGGAGGCCAGAAATGGCTGAATTTGGAATGCAGTTATATGTGATACATCTGACGGAGAACCACGATTTTAAAAAGCGGGCCTGTAGTTTACTAACACTATTCTTCACAGCAACCTTGTGTGAATAGCTTCACTGACACACTGCAGCAAAATGGAAATGGAGGCCAGGAATGGCTGAATTTGGAACTCAGTTATATGTGATACGTCTGACGGAGAACCACGGTTTTAAAAAGCGGACTTGTAGTTTACTAATACTATTCTTCACAGCGACCTCGTGTGAATAGCTTCACTGACACACTGCAACAAAATGAAAATGGTAGCCAGAAATGTCTGATTTTGGAACGCAGTTACATGTGATACGTCTGATGGAGAATCATGGTTTTAAAAAGTGGGCCTGTAGTTTACTAATACTATTCTTCACAGCGACCTAGTGTGAAAAGCTTCACCGACACACTGCAACAAAATATAAATGGAGGCCAGAAATGTCTGATTTTGGAACGCAGTTACATGTGATACGTCTGACGGAGAATCATGGTTTTAAAAAGTGGGCCTGTAGTTTACTAATACTATTCTTCACAGCGACCTCGTGTGAAAAGCTTCACCGACACACTGCAACAAAATATAAATGGAGGCCAGAAATGGCTGAATTTGGAACGCAGTTATATGTGATACATCTGACGGAGAATCACGGTTTTCAAAAGCGGGCCTGTAATTTACAAATACTATTCTTCACAGCAACCTCGTGTGAATAGTTTCACCGACACACTGCAACAAAATGTACATGGAGGCCAGAAATGGCTGAATTTGGAACGCAGTTATATGTGATACATCTGACGGAGAACCACGATTTTAAAAAGCGGGCCTGTAGTTTACTAACACTATTCTTCACAGCAACCTTGTGTGAATAGCTTCACTGACACACTGCAGCAAAATGGAAATGGAGGCCAGGAATGGCTGAATTTGGAACTCAGTTATATGTGATACGTCTGACGGAGAACCACGGTTTTAAAAAGCGGGCTTGTAGTTTACTAATACTATTCTTCACAGCGACCTCGTGTGAATAGCTTCACTGACACACTGCAACAAAATGAAAATGGTAGCCAGAAATGTCTGATTTTGGAACGCAGTTACATGTGATACGTCTGACGGAGAATCATGGTTTTAAAAAGTGGGCCTGTAGTTTACTAATACTATTCTTCACAGCGACCTCGTGTGAAAAGCTTCACCGACACACTGCAACAAAATATAAATGGAGGCCAGAAATGGCTGAATTTGGAACGCAGTTATATGTGATACATCTGACGGAGAATCACGGTTTTCAAAAGCGGGCCTGTAATTTACAAATACTATTCTTCACAGCAACCTCGTGTGAATAGTTTCACCGACACACTGCAACAAAATGAAAATGGAGGCCAAAAATAGCTGAATTTGGAATGCAGTTATATGTGATACGTCTGACGGAAAGCCACGGTTTTAAAAAGCGGGCCTGTAGTTTACTAACACTATTCTTCACAGCGACCTCGTGTCAATAGCTTCACCGACACACTGCAACAAAATGGAAATGGAGGCCAATATTTTCCACGTTCAGTTCAAATTTCTGGATTTTTATCGCTGTAATATGGAAAAGATCTGGCTGTATTCTGCAGTGCTAACAAGCAAATGGAGTAGAAAAATTGTGTACTCTGGATAGCTTTTTAAGCAAATAATCAGGATTAAGAAAAAAAAAATTAGCCCTGGCCCCTGATACCTGAAGCTATGTCTACAAATATCTGTAATAGCAGGATCAGTCAGAACGTGCAATGGACCCTCTTGTTCTGTATGCACAGCAGTCTGTCACATACCCTGCCTGCCTTGATTTTTAAGCAAATAACCTGGATTAAGATCAAAAACAAAAATTAGCCCTGGCCCCTGATATCTGGGGCTATGTCTACAAATATCTGTAGCAACAGCAGCAGCAGCAGCAGCAGACAGAACGTGCAATGGACCCTCTTGTGCTATATGCTCTGCAGTCTGCCACATACCCTTCCTGCCTGCCTAACTCCTGCTATCACCACTGAATATATGTAGCTGCATTAGTTCTCAGTAGGACTGTTAGTTCAGATGTACTGTATATATAGATATGCTGAGGAATACCTGTACTAACTAGCAGCAGCTACCCTACTCTACCTGTTTCCGGGGTAGACTGTGACGAGCATAGCGGCACCAGGTCTTATATAGACCCGATGATGCTATGCGGCCAGCCAATCACTCAAATGCCCACAAGCAAAATGGCTACAGCATTACAGTGCGTGGCAAGCAATCTCTGCATGTTCATTGGCTCTCTAAAAAGCACAAAACATGCAGGGCGGGGACCCGAGCTCCTGCCCGAGCAACCAGGAAATACTCACCGAGCGCAGAGCTTGTCGAGCACTGTGATGCTCATGCGAGTACCGAGTAGTGGTGAGCACGTTCGCTCATCACTAGATGGTACATAATAAGGGAGGGTGTTATACATAATAAAAGAGAAAACTATGTAACTAAGGATGGTGCTATATATAATAAGTGTGTACACTATATACTAAGGGACTGTGCTATACATAATCAAGCTACATTCCTGTATCCATGTGCAGTGTCGGTGCGCTGCCTGCTTTTACAGATGCATTGAGCATGTCCTATTCTGATCCTCAAAATCGGATCAGAACAGGGCATTCTCTTACCCTCACGGATCTCATGCTCAGATCTGTGATTTTCACGGATGTGTGAATGGACCTAGAAAACTCTACGAGTCCGTGTGCCAACCGATAAAAAAATCTGGCAGCACACGGACATTTCACACAAATGTGAGAATGCTACCTAAGTGATTTAATTTTATAGATAACATTATCACTCCAAATAATACAGTGCAGATACAGAATAATATTTACATCCAGGCACTTAGCGCTGACGTCTCATCTGATTAGAGTCGGTTTCTGCTGCTTCTTCTCCATCTGGTCAGACCTTCATGTCAACATCTCCCAGCCACAATCATCACCGCAGCCCTGAAAATAAAAAGGTCACATATATTGTATACATACATGTGTCTCCCCCGCACTGCACCCCTGAATACAGATATGTACCCCACCATTAATATACTATTACCCAAGCACCAATCAAAATATATCCATCATCGTCCTCTCCCCCACCTCCATCATTGTCCTCCCCCCACCTCCATCATTGTCATGTCCCCCACCTAAATCATGATCATCTCCCCCACCTCCATCATTGTCATCTCCCCCACCTCCATCATTTTCATCTCTCCCACCTCCATCATTGCTCTCCCTCATCCCCATCACTGCCATCTCCACCACCTCCAATGTCCTCTCCTCCAGCTCCATCATTGTTCTCCCCACCTCCATCATTATCCTCTCCTCCACCTTCATCAATGTCCTCTCCCCCACCTCCATCACTTTCATCTCCCCCACCTCTATCACTGTCATCTCCCCCACCTCCATCATGGTCATCTCCCCCACCTCCATCATTTTCATCTCCCCCACCTCCATCATTGTTATCCCCCACCTCCATCATTGTCATCTCCCCCACCATCATCGTTCTCCCCTCCTCCATCATTGTTCTCCCCCACCTCCATCATTGTTCTTCCCACTTCCATCATTGCTCTCCCCATCCTCATCATTGTCATCTCCCACACCTCCATCAGTGTTATCCCCCACCTCCATTATTGTTATCTCCCCTACCATCATTGTTCTCCCCACCTGCATCATTGTTTTCCCCACCTCCATTATTTCTCTCCCAATTATTGTCATCTCTCCCACCTCCATCATTGCTGTCCCCATCCCCATCATTGTCCTCTCCCACCTCCATCATTGTCATATCCCCCACCTCCATCATTGTTCTCCCCCACCTTCATCATTGTTCTCCCCCACCTCCATCATTGTTCTCCCCACCTCCATCATTGCTCTTCCCATCCCCATCATTGTCATCTCCCCACCTCCATCATGGTCATCTCCCCCACCTCCATCATTGTCATCTCCCCCACCTCCATCATTGCTATCCCCATCCCCATCATTGTCATCTCCCCACCTCCATAATTGTTCTCCCAACCTCCATCATTGTCATCTCCCCCACCTCCATCATTGTTATCCCCCACCTTCATCATTGTTCTCACCCACCTCCATCATTGTTCTCCCCACCTCCATCATTGCTCTCCCCATCTCCATTACTGTCATCTCCCTCACCTCCTTCATTGGTCTCCCCCACTTCCATCATTGTCTGCCCCACGTCCATCTTCATTGTTCTCCCTCATCCCAATCATTGTCATCTCCCCCACCTACATCATTGTCCTCTCCCCCTCCTCCATCATTGCTCTCCCCATCTCCATCATTGTCATCTCTCCCATCTCCATCATTGTCATCTCCCCCACCATCATTGTTCTCCTCATCTCCATCATCGTTCTCCCCATCTCCATCATTGTCATCTCCCCTACCTCCATCATTGTCATCTCCCCACCCTCCATCATTGCTATCCCCATCTCCATCATTGTCATCTCCTCCATCTCAATCATTACTCTCCCCATCTCCATTATTGTCATCTCCCCCACCTCCATCATTGCTCTCACCCACCTCCATCATTTTCTCCCCCACCTCCATCATCATTGTTCTCCCTTATCCCCATCATTGTCATCTCCCCCATCCACATCATTGTCTCCCCCACCTCCATCATTGTCTCCCCCCACCACCCCTCATTGTCCTGGACCTCTCCCTAGTGTAGTAATAAAAAAACTAACAAAAAAAAACAACACTTACCTCTCTGTCCATTACCCCGCAGCATCGTCGTTGCTGGCAACTTTCTCCCTGACAGAGGCCCGCGCTTCATGCTGACGTCATCAAGCCGCGCGAGCCTGTGTCAGGGAGAAAGCGCCGGACAGGAAGCAGATTATGGATCCCTCAGCTCCGCTGTCATTTTCCTTGTGTCAGCAGCGGAGGTGGAGAGATCGCTCCCTGCCCGCTGCGTATGATGAATTCGCTGCATATGATGCACCTGATGAATTCCAAAGTAGTGTCTTTTGGCCTCTCTCAGGCCAGTATGCATGACTGCACTTTCCTATTCCGAGGACAACACCAAAAATACTGTGGTAGATCGGCTCACTTGGTTGCACACAGAGGTACACAGGAATGCTGTGTCTTTAAATCTGTGGTTTATTAAGAGCACTGCATAAGTCACAGCATTGTTAACAACACAAACACGGCCTAACAGGAAAACAAAACATAAAGTATGGCAGAGTCCTTGTTGCTACGGGTAACTGCCCGCTTCAGAAACAAAAACAACCCAAGGTTTAGCATTCCTTAACATGCACACCACAGCTTCAGAGCTTGTGCCTCCGGGCCCTCCCCACACCAAATGCTCTGAAAGGCTGTGATTTTATCCTCTGAGTTCCTCCCTTTTTACAGGTGCTTAATCACCCTAGCACTAAAATGGCTGATTAACCCACTCATGTGCTGGAACCTTTTTCCTATGTATAATTACTGCAGCTATTAATCTCAGTGCCACATATTACCCCCCCCCTGCCCAAAGCCGTAGGCTTTGGCACCTTCAGTCACCAAACAGGGGAGTCTAAACTGGCATCTGCGTTACTATGCAGCTTCCTATGCCTGTGCTCCACACGAAAGATGAAGTGCTGTAGCCCTAAGTTTCAACTCTTGGAACGCTATCTCTGCTTCAAGAGACCATTTGGCCATTAACATCTTCGTGCCCTTAAGAAGGTCGGTATAGGGTGCGGCTATCATGGCAAAATTCGGGATATACCTTTGATATTATCCCATCTTTCCCAAAAATGCCTGAAGCTGTTCCTTGGAGACCGGTTTCGGCCAATTTTGGACTGCCTCTACCTTATTCACTTGCGGCTTTACTTTGCTTCTTCTGAAGATGTAGCCAATGTATTTTCCCTTCTTTTTCCCAATGGCACACTTCTTTGGTTCATGGTAAACCCCCCTTTCCCCAGCACATCCAGCAGGGCCTAGACCTTCTGCAGATGACTTCCCCAATCCGGGCTGAATATCATCGAGGTAAACTGTGGTGTACTTTTTGTGAGGGACAAAGATCCGGTCTATGGCTCTCCGGAAGGTAGCTGGGTCTCTTTGCAGGCCCAATGGGCTTCTAGTATACTGGAAGCAACCATAAGGTGTAAAAGAGGTCGTCTTCTTCTTGGCACTTTGAGAGAAGAGGATTTGCCAGTAACCTTTTCGTTAGGTCCAGGGAGGTGATGGTTGACCCTTGCTTCGATATGAATTTGTCGCAGGGTATCGGATACGCGTAATTTTTAGCCCCTTCCTTCGAAATCACCTTGCGGCAGACATCAGGGATTCTATACGGCTTTTGGTTCACCTGTACACGTGGTTCCGTCACGATTCCTTGTTCATCAACCTGTGTACGTCTTGGTAACTCCGAAAACAGGTCCTGGTTCCGCTAAAGAAGTTCTCAGCACTGTTTTTTCTGGGCTGGTGACAGTGTCTGTGCCACAGGGACACCGTTAGTGTCCCCTTCTGGTCTGTGCAGCCCAAATGGAGTTTCAGCTTGGTTTCTCTGCTGCCAAGCCTTGCCAGATAGCGGCATTAGAGAATTTTAAAATAGAGAGTTGGTAGCAGTTAACTGGCAGGTGGGACAGAACTAGCAATATTTTAGGATTTCACGGTGACATCTGGGTCAATAGTACCTCTGCATGACCTGTTGTTGAGTTTTGTCCATCCCCAGATGGCCACCCAAGACATGTGAATGGGCCCTGTCCAACACCCTTTGTCTTTAGGGACCTGAAACCAATAATTGCTCCACTATCTCTTCCCTCACTTTATTAACTCAGTACAATAAATCCCCACGCAACATAAAATAGGGAAACCTGGTGTCAGCCACCGACTCCTGTGCTATGCCGTTTATGACGGTTACCTTATTGAATGCTTCTTTAGTGATAGGTCTCTATGTTGGGTGAGCCCCAAATATTGTCTGGTCACCCCTATCTCAGGAATGTCTGCCTCAGGGAATACTACTTTGTCCTCTTTTCCCATTACACAGAAGGGAAACCCGTGAGACTTTTTTAGGGCCAACCCATTTCTTACCTGAGTAATTCAGGTCTCCGCCCTTCCCCCACAGGTCTCAAAACAACACAGAGTCCCGGCCTATAATGATTGGGTGAAACAAATCCGGAACCATGCCGATCTCATGAAACTCAATAACTTGAGCCGTCTCAATGACCACTCTGGCCACCAGATAGTCTTTGGTATCCCTGTGCATGCAGCGGACGCCAACCTTCTTCTCAGGGATCAATTGGAAATGGAGTGTGGCGCTCATGAGGGTCACCAAACTTCCTGAGCTTATTAGTCCAGTCATTTGCAGGCCATTCACTGTTACAGGATAAGCTTGGGGCCCCTTGCCGGGTGGACAGTCCACACTGCAAGCTGGATATGCGTAGATCGAACACTGGCGTTCCATGCTACAATCCATTTGTTCAGTGGTCAGAAGACAATGGGCTGCTATATGACCTGGATCGTGACATCTCCAGCAAATTGCATCCCCCGATGAGGGCCATGGTATGACCTCTGCCACCCCTTTGGACTTTGGATGCCCCACCCCTTTTTAACCTCCGCCCCGAGTATGGAATGGTTTGCCTCCCCACGGACCCTTCGACACCCTGATACCTTTCGACCAGCCCTATCAAGTCATTGGCGTTCCGGGGATCTCCCTGGGAAACCCAGATCTGCATCGGGCTCAGAAGGTAGTACACAAACTGGTCCATTACAACTCGCTCCACCATCTGCGCTGGGGAAGAGTGCTCCATCTGTAACCACTTTTGGATGAGGTGCAGCAGATCAAACATTTGGGAGTGAGGGGGTTTGTCACGGTGATATGCTCAATAGTGGACCCGTTGTGCCCTGACAGACATTGTCACCCCCAAGCATGCCAAAATTTCTGTTTTTAATTTTTCATATTCTTTGGCGTCCTGTAAAGCCAAATCATAGTAGGCGTTTTGTGGCTCCCCCGTTAAGTATAGTGCCAGGACTTCCACCCACTGATCTGGCGGGAATTTCAAAAACGGTTAAAAAGGCGTCTATGTCGTCACCTGGGGTCATCTTCTGCAAAGCTCTCATCAGCGCCTTTCGGACAGAAAAATAATCAGCTGACATTGGAGTCGGAGCGGCTGCAGTGTCACGAACCACCTCTGTGAGTAAATCAATCTGCTGCTGCTGTTGTCGACTCTGTTGCTGGTACTGCTGCAGCTGCTTCATAAGTAGCTTACTTGTCTCCTGTTGTGCCAGCTGTTGCTGCTGCAGCTGCTCCCGATGCTGGTGCTCCTGATGCTGGTGCTGTAGCTGCTGCTGTTCCCAATGTTGCTGCAGGTGCTGCTGATGTTGGTTTTGGACCAGGTACATTATCAGCTCCAGGGGCGGACACAGACTGTAGTGGGCCCCTGTGCAAGAAATTTTGGGGGGCCCCCCCTGCCCTTCATAAGGCAACAAAGTTATGTAAACATAACCCCCCATGTGCATCTCTCACCCCCCCATGTGCAGCTCTCATCCCACCCATGTGCAGCTCTCACCCCCCGTGCATCTCTCATCCCCCCCATGTGCATCTCTCATCCCCCCCATGTGCATCTCTCATCCCCCCCATGTGCATCTCTCATTCCCCCATGTGCATCTCTCATCCCCCCCATGTGCATCTCTCACCCCCCCATGTGCATCTCTCACCCCCCCATGTGCATCTCTCACCCCCCCATGTGCATCTCTCACCCCCCCATGTGCATCTCTCACCCCCCCATGTGCATCTCTCACCCCCCCATGTGCTTCTCTCACCCCCCCATGTGCATCTCTCACCCCCCCATGTGCATCTCTCACCCCCCCCATGTGCAGCTCTCATCCCCCTGTGCATCTCTGATTCCCCCCACTCCTAGTTAATTAATTGTATTTAAAAAAAATAAAACTTGTTATACTTACCCCCATGCAATCCCTGCAGAATCCTGGCGCTCGTCCATGTCGCTGCCACCAGGTTCTCCTGATGTTCTGCCATGTGACGGCGCCACATACATAGCCATCAGCTTTTGTTTTGGCCAAAAGATTTTTAAAGCCGCCACCACGATAAGGTAGACTCTTCTGGGCGGGCCCTACTCTAACCTATTAAAAGTTTCTTAAAATATCCAATACTCTTTTTAGATATATTTTTATTTAGTTTTCTTTAAGGGAATGTGTCATATACATTTTTTTTTTAAATGACCAATAATACCACATACAGGGAATACCGCCACACCATGACCAGACCACATATTACCACAACATAGTGACCGAATAATACCACACAGAAGGGAGAAAAACTGCCACACCATGACCAGACCACATATTACCACTACATTACTAATATTACCACCACATTACTAATATTACCATAAGTGTCATTATACACGGGAGCTCTATACATGGTATGTATAACGTAAGTGTCCAGGTAATATAGTGATCACCAGTGACATTATACACAGGAGCTCTGTATATAGTGTCAGTGTACAGGTAATACAGTGATCACCAGTGACATTATACACAGTGTACATGTAATAGACTGACTCACCGGTGACGTCTCTAGGTGAAGTCCTTCATCTTCGCTTTTCTCCTTCATCCAGCACAGACCACCATCACGTCTTCCAGCCAGGACTCGTCTCTGCATAAAATAACACAGTTATCTAGAGCACATTCCCCAACTTCTACATTACGCAGCTGAATACAGACGTGCATCCACCATCAATATATGGTTAGTTATTATGCAACCTACCATTCCAAATATAAATTGTAATCCACCACTGTGCCCCCATTAACTGTAAATAGGCACTTAATATATAATTTAATTAGAACCTCTACTCTTTCCGCCAATTTGTTACCAGTCACACTCCTGCATCCGCAACGCCCCCTACTCTATACTTCCTGCTCCCCGCATTCAATATTTACATGCACCCCCTGCCCCAATTCATTATATCATGTCCGTGCTCTCCCCACCCCATCATCATTTATCATTTACTCTCCCCCACCCCACATTCGTTATGTGCAGCTCATTATCCCCCTACTCCCAATTCCCCCATGTGCAGCTCTCAAACCCCCCCATGTGCAGCTCTCACCCCCCCCATGTGCACATCTCTCACCCCCTCCCCCACATGTGCCCCTCTCGTCCCCCTCCCCCACATGTGCCCCTCTCTCATCCCCCTCCCCCACATGTGCCCCTCTCTCATCCCCCTCCACCACATGTGCACCTCTCTCACCCCCCCCCACATGTGCATCTCCCATCCCCCCCCACACATGTGCATCTCCCATCTCCCCCCCCACCACATGTGCATCTCCTATCCCCCCCCACACATGTGCATCTCCCATCTCCCCCCCCACACATGTGCATCTCCCATCTCCCCCCCCCACACATGTGCATCTCCCATCTCCCCCCACACACACATGTGCATCTCCCATCTCCCCCCACACACATGTGCATCTCCCATCTCCCCCCCCATACACATGTGCATCTCCCATCCCCCCCCCCACACACATGTGCATCTCCCATCTCCCCCCCCACACACATGTGTATCTCCCATCTCCCCCCCCCCACACACACACATGTGCATCTCCCATCTCCCCCCCCACACACACACACACGTGCATCTCCCATCTCTCCACTCCTAGTTAATTGTATTTTAAAAAAAATAAAACTTGTTATACTTACCCCCATGCGATCCCTGCAGAATCCTGGCGCTCGTCCAAATCGCTGACAGCAGGTTCTCCTGACTTCCGGCCATGTGACGGCACCGTCACATGACCGGAAGTCAGGGGAATCATGAAGGCGCTGCTGCAACAGCGCAGCTCAGCGCTGAAATGTCCCGGACCCGGCGCATAGCATGGGGCCGGGGGCCCCATGAGGAGAGAGACGCACAAGAGGGGGGCCCCCGAGGGGGCCCCTACCGGCCGGACCCCATACTGGAGTCAGGGCAGTCATGCCCTGATGGCGGCCCTGCTGGAGGCTGGAGGGGCCCCCTCTCCCTCGGGGCCCCCGTTCAATGAACCGGCTGCACGGGCGGTAGTTCCGCCCCTGATCAGCTCCTACATTTTGTCTGACTGCTGTTCAATAGCCGCCTTCACCCAGTACATGCAGTCTGTCCACAGCCGTCACTTGCTTTCTGGGGGAATCTTGCTCGCGATCTCCGGCAACTGTGATAGATCGACTCACTTGGTTGTACACAGAGGTACACAGGCTGTGTTTTTATCCTCTGACTTCCTTCCTTTCTACAGGTGCTTAATCACCCTAGCACTAAGATGGCTGATTAACCCACTCGTGTGCTGGAACCTTTTTCCTATGTATAATTACTGCAGCTATTAATTTCAGTGCTACATATCTCCCCTCTAGTACTTTGCCAGTGACTTTGTCACAATACATACACTGTGCAGTATGCATTTATTACAATGGCACCCTATAGTACAGTGACTACCAACACCTCATCTTGAATATGATGTATTTAGGGCCTAAAAGCCCCAAAGCAGATACAAATATGTAAGGGTGAAATCTAGCAACCGCAAAAAAATTGCTGTGGCAAATTTTTGCCCATGCCCATATCCACACCCCAAAACACACTCATTTACCATTTCTTTCTACCCTGGCAGGAGGAGATGTCAGAGGGGCGGTGGCAGCAGATGCTTGAGCTTAAAGGCATAGACCCAAATCCTGGATTGTCCCGCTCTATTCAGGATTGTTGGGACCTATGAATTTATTTTCTTGTTAATTCATTCATAGTCGTAGCAGTCAGAATCTTCTCATTTTTGCGTAAGGTTCACTATAATAGCTCTCCCTCTTTCTGACCACAACCTACTTACATTCTCTACCCTCTCCTCTCCAGGGCAACAATCCCTAACCCACAAACTTGCACACCCTCGCATAAATCTCAAACACCTTCACCTACACTCACTCTCTGAATTCCTCCTCCCTCTTACAGACATAAGTTCTTTACACGATGCAGATGCTGCTGCCACTTTATATAACACATCAACAGCTGCAGCTCTCAATTTGGTCGCCCCCCTCACACATACCACAGCTCGCACACTCAACAGGCAACCCTGGCACACCAACCTGACTAAAGAACTGCAAAGGGCCTCCAGGGTTGCTGAGTGGAGATGGAAAAGGTCCCACTCCAATGAGCATTTCATCGCATTCAAACAGTCCCTCACTACCTTCAAGTCCACACTCACTGCAGCAAAACAAACATACTTCTCATCTCTCATATTCTCCCTGTCTCACAATCATAAACAGCTATTCAACACCTCCAATTCTCTCCTCCGTCCCCCAGCGCCTCCTACCTTACCTCTCATCTCAGCCAAAGACTTTGTCTCATTCTTCAAGCAGAAGATTGACACTATCAGATAAAGCTTTCGCCTAAAGTCCCCACAGCCCCTCCTTATATCTACTCAACCCTCCTCCTCCAAAACCAGCTTTTCCACCATTACGAATGATCAAGTTTCCTCTTTACTCTCCAAATCACACCTCATCACTTGCGAACTTGACCCAATCCCGTCCCATCTCATCCCTAACCTCACCACAATCTTCATCACAACGCTAACCCACCTTTTCAACCTGTCACTAACAACTGGTGTCTTCTTCCACTCATGCTTCTGTGTCACCCTGGCCTGGATGCCACAAAATGTAATAAAGCTGTGTCTGAGAGCAGGGGGGAGGTTCTCTAGTCAGGGGAACATTAGCATGCGGTACCTCCTGTCTCAGGCCAGTAGGGGGAGCAGGCTGCCCCTATAAAAGCTGGAACTGGGGGCAGGGTTAGAGAGAACTGGATGACCTGTCTCAGTACTGAGACTTGTCCCGGAGCAGAGCAGGGACAGAAAGTTGTATTGCACCTAAGAGGAAGTGTGGCAGGAGGAGAGCCACAAGCCAAAGACAAGTGGCGAAGTGAGCCTGTCTTGGCAGATAAAGGACTTAATTTACCAGACTTTGGTGTCTGAGGCTGGGAGGATTCCACATCCTACAGCAGATAACCAGTCCGCAGGGGACTGTATGTTCCTTGGCCCAAGAAACCTGGAGGCTCTGCCACAACAGAAGGGACCAGTAAATCCGTACCAGACCGGGAGCAGAAAGGAACCCACGTCGCAGGCCATACAGGCGAGAGTACATGGAAAGCTCGGAAACGTGGGCTGTTACCCTATAAGGAGGAGATAGCCAGAAGGAGCACAGAAAGCACGCTAGGCCTACACCCTCAACCTGACCAGGGCCAATTTCCTCATTGCTCTCAGACATCCACCCCTCCTAGCCGGGACTGTTTATCGGTCAGTTTACCTGTTTTAGTAAAGGCCCTGGACTGCAACCTGTTGTGTTGTGTGCTCCTTCGCGCCTCCAGCACTACCGGTACTGGGACTCTCACCACCATCACTCCCACCATCCATTATACTGCCCTGGGGCTGCACTCTTCCCGTGGGGAGTCACACTACCCTAGCTGCACACCTCATCAGCCCCAGCGGTCTGCATGCAGCGGCGGTTCCTAATAACCGCAATCCACGGGTGGCGTAGTCGGACATAATCATCAGCGCATAACGGACTACTACTGGCCTGACCACCCTGAGCCACGGAACCGGGTTGCCACTACTACTCCCATCGTTCCCCTACTGCCCGGATCCGAGTGCCCCACGGCCCAGGGGGCGAGTCAGCTTTGGCGTAGTCGGCAGGATTGCAACCAACCCGCCACAAACGGGTATTGCGTGCCTGAAAAAGACTTTGCACTTACCTGAAAAGAGGTTTCCCGCCGTCCAGAGCCGTTTCCCGCCATTTCCAGCCGTCTCCCGCCATCTTCCATCGGTTCCCGCCATCTTCAGCCGTTTTCCCGCCATCGGACGCCATCTTCAGGACGCCGCGCGGGAAGAAGAGGGGCGTGGACGTCCAAACGCCGTGAGACCCGAAGCTCCGCCCCACGCACCGACGCTGCGCAAGGTCCTGGAAAGGAGAGAGAGCGACGCTGACGTCACCAGGACGCGACGCAAGGTCCTCGTCCAGAGCAGCAGCAGCGGAGCCGCGGCCTACAGAAGAGGATTGTCGGAAGGTAGGCCACGCTTAACTAGGGGGAAGGAAGATGTCGGATACAGAGGCGCCCACTACCACCAACGCAGCTGCAGCAGCGGTGATGCCATTTTCCCTGCCCTACATCCCTGGAGCGGCCTGGCTGCCCAAGTACTCAGGGGAGCCCCATGCCCTAACTGACTTTAAGGAAAGGCTGTACAGTTTGTTCCAAGTCTACCCCCTGACAGAGGAACAGAAGGTCAGCATATTAACAGGGCAGTTAACTGGCGCAGCCCAAAGGGAGGTAAAATCATGAGCGCCTTGCTGGATACTGGGTCGCAAGTAACCACTATCCCTTATGTACTTTTTAAGCAGTATTGGACTGATGCTGATATCACACGGTATCCAGACAGTAACTTGAGCATCATCGCCAGTAATGGCTTACCCGTGCTTCAGATGGGGTTCAAGGAGATGACCATTAAGATTGGGAAAGTTGAACTGCCGGCACAGGGAGTAATTATTGTGGACATTGACCGTCGTGAAAGTCACCCTAAAATAACTGTGGGTACTAACGTGATTGAAAATTGTCTTTCAGAGGTAATTGTAATTCTACAACAGGTGGCGGTGAATGCTGGTTCCAGCCAACAGAGAGTCCTCAACAAGGAGATAAAAGCCCTGATGAGACGGCAGCAGGTAGAACTGTCTGGTGGTGAGATCGGTAGCGTAAGACTGAGTGACCCATTCCCCATTTCCATGCCTCCCAAAAGTGAAATGATGATCTGGTGTCGGACTGCAATCGGGTTGAGAGGTAGAGACTACCAAGCCATAGTAGAACCCGTGTACTCAGACAGCAGGCCCACCATTTTGACAGCCCGGGGGGTGGTTGATGTCCGTCATGGGAGGGTGCCCGTCCGCATCCTCAACATTGGGGAGAGGGAAGTACACTTACCCAGGTACGCTACACTCGCCAAACTGTTTGTTGTCGAACACAAAGCTATCAGGGTCGTGGAACCCTTGCCTCCATCTCCACAGGCGGAGGGTAATGGCTCCCAGAAACAAAAGGAGGACTGGTCCCAGAAACTCCATGTGGGTGCTGACTCCACTCCCCTGCACCAAAAACAAGGAGTCTACCGGGTGGTACAGGAGTACGAGAGAGTCTTTAGTAAGCACCCGCTAGACTTCGGCAGAGTAAAGGGGATAGAACACCACATCCCCACAGGGAGCCACCCACCGATAAAAGAAAGACACAGACCTGTACCCCCTGCACATTATCAGAACGCAAAGGGCATGCTAAAAGAAATGAAAGAAG
Source organism: Phyllobates terribilis (assembly GCF_046119375.1). NCBI lineage: Eukaryota > Metazoa > Chordata > Amphibia > Anura > Dendrobatidae > Phyllobates > Phyllobates terribilis. Next base: position 108,976,683 of record NW_027362765.1, read on the forward strand.
CTGGGGTCATTAGAGATAGCTGTAGCCCCTGGGCAGCCCCCTTGGTTCTGGTGAAAAAGAAGGACGGCACCATGAGAATGTGCGTAGACTATAGACAAATTAACCGTATCACCCATAAAGACGCATACCCGCTGCCTAGAACAGAGGAGTCTTTAGCCGCACTAAAATCAGCTAACTTCTTTTCTACTTTGGACCTTACTAGCGGGTACTGGCAGGTTCCTGTGGCAGAGGCTGACAAGGAGAAGACCGCCTTCACCACCCCGATGGGACTGAGCGAGTTCAACTGTATGCCTTTCGGGCTCTGCAACGCACCAGGGAACTTCCAGCGGCTGATGGAATGCTGTCTAGGGCACCGAAACTTCGAGACGGTACTCCTTTACCTGGACGACGTAATCGTCTATTCGAAAACCTATGAGGACCATCTAAAGCACCTGGCCGAGGTGTTCGAAGCCCTGGCAGGCTATGGCCTGAAGGTGAAACCATCGAAGTGTCACCTGCTGAAACCAAAGGTCCAGTACCTAGGGCACGTGGTAAGCGCGGAAGGAGTGGCCCCCGACCCTGACAAGGTCACGGCAATCAAGAGCTGGCCAAGCCCCTCGAACATCAAAGAGGTGAGACAGTTTCTCGGATTGGTAGGCTACTACCAAAGGTTCATCCCCGGGTTCACTAGGATGGCAGCTCCTATGCAGGACCTCCTAATCGGACAGTCTAAGTCCAGGAGCCAAAAGCCGCCCTTCAAGTGGGATAAACCAGAAGAGGAGTCCTTCCGCCAGTTGAAGATGGCCCTCACGGGGGATGAGATCCTGGCCTACCCTGATTATGGTCAGCCTTTTATTCTCCACACGGACGCCAGTAATGTGGGACTGGGAGCAGTACTGTCCCAAAACCAACAGGGCAGAGAAAGGGTGATCGCGTACGCCAGCCGGAAGCTGAGGCCCACCGAGAGGAACCCGGAGAATTACAGCTCCTTCAAGCTAGAATTCTTGGCGGTGGTGTGGGCCGTGACAGAACGCTTCAAGCATTACCTGGCCTCCGCAAAGTTCACCGTGTACATGGACAACAACCCGTTGACACACCTGGACAATGCAAGACTGGGTGCCCTAGAACAGCGGTGGATGGCCCGTCTCTCCAACTATGACTTCGCGATCAAGTACCGGGCCGGCAAAACCAATGCCAACGCTGACGCCCTATCGAGGATGCCTCACTTACCTGAAGGTGACGAAGACCCAGAAGAGCTGGAGGAGGTAGAACTCCCCGCGTTTCACCGGTATGGAGCCTCTCAATACTCCCACCGCGTGAAGGAGGAGAATCTAACAACCGTGATGATCAATCCCCTACCTCACCACAGCTGGGCCGAGACCCAAGATAGTGACCCTGCCATCCGCCTGGTGAAAGATCTGCTGACCCAGGAGGACGCCCGCATGGATCCGGATGCTCCAGAGGAAGCCAAGCAGCTGTGGAAGGAGAAGAGCAAGCTGTTCCTCTACGAAGGCAAGCTGTGCAGAAGGATTGTCAACCACCGGACGCACGAGCTGACCTGGCAAGTCGTGGTCCCAAGGCGGGATGCAGCTATGGTCCTGGGGGCTTACCATGACAGAGCGGGGCACTCGGTTGGAAGAAACTGGAGTTCCTGCTAAGAGGACGGTTCTTTTGGGTCGGCATGAGAGGGGCTGTAGAGAAGTGGTGCAGAGACTGTGGCCCTTGTCACCTAAAGAGGAAGGACCGTGCCAGCCAGAAGACACCCTTGAGGCCCATCGTCACCACGCAGCCTCTTGAGCTGGTAGCTCTGGACCACGTCAAATTGGCTCCAAGCCGGTCAGGATACATCTATGCCCTGACAATCGTGGACCACTATTCCCGTTTTCTAGTGGTGGTCCCGGTAAAGGACTTGACAGCCCAAATGGCGGCCAGAGCCTTCCAGCAATACTTCTGCCGTCCACACGGGTATCCGGAACAGGTCCTGACAGACCAGGGTCTAGCGTTCGAGGCTGAAATCTTCCAAGAGTTCTGCAACCTCTATGGCTGTAAGAAGATTCGGACAACGCCTTACCACCCACAAACCAACGGGATGTGTGAGAAAATGAACAATATAGTCATTGATCTCCTGAAGACGTTGCCCCTGGAGGAACGCAGCCTGTGACCAGAAAAACTGCCGGACCTGATAGACTTATACAATCATATCCCGGTGAATGCTACCAACTGCACCCCGGCTTATCTGATGCGAGCCAGACCAGGTAAGCTGCCCGTAGACCTGGAGATGGGAGTCCTAACACCTGAGGACACCTCCCCGGATGTGGACTGGGATACGGAAAGGCAACTGCAGTACTAGAAGGTACAGGAAAGTGTGGAGAAGAGCCTGGCCCAGGTGAGAGAGAGGCAAGAAAAACTCTTCAACCAACACGCCCCTGCTGGTCCCCTAGAACCTGGTGAGCAGGTCCTGAAGCGAAAGAGAAGGTTACATAAGTTGGACGACCAGTGGGAAAGGGAACCCTACACCGTACTGCAGTCTGATCACGACAACCCGAAGGTGTGCGTGATCACCAAGGACGGAGGAGAAACCACTAGTACCGTCTCCAGAGACCACCTCAAAAGGTGCCCCGAGCAACTCCGTAGTGCAGAAGAGGATCAGAGTGACCTTAAACACGCAGAGGACAAGGAATAGATGATCAGCACCATTCTCGGAGAGTTCCCTCAGTCCTGGACTCGAATAAATGATGCCATAGTGGTACCCGTCCTGCATTTCCTGCAACTGGCACAGCAACAACCAACACTAGAGCCGGAAGGTGAAGAGGAGCAAGCAGTTCCAGAGGCAGAAGAGCCTGTACCAGCAGCCCAGGAGAGTCAACCCTCTGCTGACAGTGAGCCTGCCATGCCTGCGGTAAGCCAATGGTCCCGCAGACAGCTGCCTGCCCTACCTGTACACCCAACTGGTAGCTGTACCCCTATCGCTAGTGGGGAAAGCCAGGTCGGTCCACCACCAGACAGTGGGTTAAGGAGATCAACCAGGAGCACAAAGGGGCAGATACCCGCTCGCTGGAGAATATAGGGTGCACTAAAATTGTAAATAACCCTGTTGCCAAATGTTGAAATGTTTGCCAAGTTACATGCATGTTTGGTAATTCTGTATTTCAGTTTCTTGCAGTTACCGTAAGGACTCAAAGGTTATGGACTTTTTATAACCAGAATCTTGTATGGACTGCGTTCGGAGCCTAACCAAGGAATGAACTAAGACTGTGAAGGACTTGGGGTAGGACAGACCCCCACCTGGTTAAGGCTCCCCGTTGTATTGGTGATATGGACACCCGGTCACAGACCACACTGTGACCTTAAGAACTCAATCTGTGCGTCACTTTCCTGACAATGTTTTATGGTCATGCATATTGTCTTTGTTTATTGTTTAGTCCCGGAGTACTAAATTTTACTAAGGGGGAATGTGTCACCCTGGCCTGGATGCCACAAAATGTAATAAAGCTGTGTCTGAGAGCAGGGGGGAGGTTCTCTAGTCAGGGGAACATTAGCATGCAGTACCTCCTGTCTCAGGCCAGTAGGGGGAGCAGGCTGCCCCTATAAAAGCTAGAACTGGGGGCTGGGTTAGAGAGAACTGGATGACCTGTCTCAGTACTGAGACTTGTCCCGGAGCAGAGCAGGGACAGAAAGTTGTATTGCACCTAAGAGGAAGTGTGGCAGGAGGAGAGCCACAAGCCAGAGACAAGAGGCAAAGTGAGCCTGTCTTGGCAGATAAAGGACTTAATTTACCAGACTTTGGTGTCTGAGGCTGGGAGGATTCCACATCCTACAGCAGATAACCAGTCCGCAGGGGACTGTATGTTCCTTGGCCCAAGAAACCTGGAGGCTCTGCCACAACAGAAGGGACCAGTAAATCCGTACCAGACCGGGAGCAGAAAGGAACCCACGTCGCAGGCCATACAGGCGAGAGTACACGGAAAGCTCGGAAACGTGGGCTGTTACCCTATAAGGAGGAGATAGCCAGAAGGAGCACAGAAAGCACGGTAGGCCTACACCCTCACCCTGACCAGGGCCAATTTCCCCATTGCTCTCAGACATCCACCCCTCCTAGCCGGGACTGTTTATGGGTCAGTTTACCTGTTTTAGTAAAGGCCCTGGACTGCAACCTGTTGTCTGTGTGCTCCTTCGCGCCTCCAGCACTACCGGTACTGGGACTCTCACCACCATCACTCCCACCATCCATTATACTGCCCTGGGGCCGCACTCTTCCCATGGGGAGTCACACTACCCTAGCTGCACACCTCATCAGCCCCAGCGGTCTGCATGCAGCGGCGGTTCCTAATAACCGCAATCCACGGGTGGCGTAGTCGGACATAATCATCAGCGCATAACGGACTACTACTGGCCTGACCACCCTGAGCCACGGAACCGGGTTGCCACTACTACTCCCATCGTTCCCCTACTGCCCGGATCCGAGTGCCCCACGGCCCAGGGGGCGAGTCACTTCAAACATGCCTCGATCACACCCATTCTCAAAAAGCCCACCTCTCTGACTAGCTATAGCCCCATATCACTTCTCCCCTATGCCTCCAAACTACTGGAACAACACATCCACCTTGAACTGTCATCCCAAATCTCCCTGCTCCCTTTTTGACCACTTACAATCTGGCTACCGACCGCATCACTCCACTGAAACTGCCCTGACTAAAGTCACCAACGACCTACTAACTGCCAAGTCCAAGCGACACTACTCTATCCTCCTCCTCCTAGACCTATCATCTGCATTTGACACAGTGGACCATTCCCTCTTACTACAGACTCTCATCTCTTGGCATCACAGACTTAGCCCTATCTTGGATCTCTTCATACCTAACAGACCGGACATTCAGTGTCTCCCACTCACACACCACCTCCTCATCTCGCCCCCCCCAAGGTTCAGTCCCAGGAACCCAGCTCTTCTCCATCTACACCTTTGACCTTGGACGGCTCATAGAGTCCCATGGCTTTCAGTATCACCTCTATGCTGATGACACACAGATCTACCTCTCTGGACCCGATATCTCCTGCTTACTAACCAACATCCCACAACGTCTGTCTACTATTTCATCTTTCTTCTCTGCTAGATTCCTAAAACTTAACATGGATAAAACAGAATTCATCATCTTTCCACTGCCTCACTCAACCCCCCCATCTAACCTATCCATCATAGTCAATGGCTGCTCACTCTCCCCAGCTCCGCAAGCTCGATGCCTCGGGGTAGCCCTGGACTCTAATCTCTCCTTCAAACATATCCAAGCCCTTTCCACTTCCTGCCGACTCCAACTCAAAAATATCTCCCGGATCCGTACATTCCTCAACCACAAATCTGCAAAAACACTAGTCCACGCCCTCTTCATCTCCCGCCTAGACTATTGCAACCTCCTGCTCTGTGGCCTCCCCTCTAACACTCTCACACCCCTCCAATCTATCCAAAACTCTGCTCCACCTGTCCCCCCGCTATTCCCTGGCCTCTCCTCTCTGTCAAACGCTTCACTGGCTCCCCATTGCCCAGAGACTCCAGTTCAAAACCCTAACCTTGGCATACAAAGCCATCCACAACCTGTCTCCTCCATATATCTCTGACCTAGTCTCCAGGTAATTACCTGCACGCAGCCTCTGATCCTCACAAGATCTCCTCTACTCCCCTCTAATCTCCTCTTCGCATAATTGCATATAAGATTTCTCCCGTGCATCCTCCCCTACTCTGGAACTCTCTACCCCAACACATCAGACTAATGCCTACTGTGGATACCTTCAAACGGAACCTGAAGACCCACCTCTTCCGACAAGCCTACAACCTGCAGTAACCACCGCTCAATCATACTGTTGCACCACCAGCTCTACCCTCACCGACTGTATCCTCACCCATCTCTTGTAGACTGAGAGCCCTAGCAGGCAGGGTCCTCGCTCCTCCTGTACCAGTCACTGACTTGTATTGTTCAAAATTATTCTAATGGCTTGTGCTTTGTATAACCCTTTCACATGTAAAGCGCCATGAAACAAATGGCGCTATAATAATAAATAATAATAATAATAATTAGCTCTTTCTTTTTCGTGTCTGTAAGGCCGTGTTCATATGTAGTGTAAATACCGTGTTTTTAGTTTTCCGCACCAATATAGGGAATATCAATTTTTTTCTAGTTATTGCATTTTCCCCCTTATTTGAAGCTTTTTGGTGCAAATTTGAAGCCGCATTTTTTAATTTGTTTTTTTATAGTCCAGAAAAGCTTTGATTCTGCACTTAGAATAGTAACTGCAGTTTTTTATATGCGTTTTTTTTTTCAGTCTCAACCATAAAAGTCTATAGAGCAAAAAGAGCACTAAAACCCGCACAGTTCAGCAGCGTCTTTAGACCAGTGGACCAGAGATTTCCAAAAATCCCATCCGATTATCTTAGAAAGTTAAACACAGCAGAAATTTCTGCGCAAAATAAAACAGCGGAAAAAATCAAAGCCTTTATGCTACATGTGAATACGGCCTAAAAGTTCAAACAAAGTGGATGTGATTTCATGAAAACTCCTGCCCTTGGTGCTTCTAAAGATGATGCTGAACTGTGCGGTTTTGGTGCATTTTTTCTCTAAAGCTTCTATGTGTAGCCTGAAAAAACGCATGTAAAAAAAACGCTGTGCAGAATTAAACCTTTTCTGTACTATAAAAAAAAAGCATTAAAATGGTTGCTTCAAATCTGCACCAAAAACGCATTAATTATGGGGGGAAGGGCATAAAAACACAGCAAATGTGCAATAATCAGAGAAGATTGTTATTGTTATTGCATAGTTTGGGAAATGGTGCATGGAAAGGTTTTTTTTCTTTTTTTGCTATGATTGCAAATTGAATCTTAGGAAGTTTGACTTGAACATGATCCTTGCCAGATCGATCAATTCATCTCTACATGGATAGTGTTTTTTTTTCTCTTTTAAGCTCTATGTAGGCTGAAAAATAACAGACAGAAATGTCTATAAACCGCTTTCGTCTTCTCCTCCAACTGATTCTGCTGGTTTGCAGGAACAGGAGTTATTATTCCACAACACGCTTGTTTGTTATCAAGATATAAATAGTATAAACTGTACTGTATGCAATAAGCTCCTCAGCTCCCTCTAGTTGTGGCTCTGGGCAGTCAGACTCTTACCTATCTTTAGCTATGGAGGTAATTTGAAGCTCTGGATTAGAATTCTGACTTTTTCTCAAAAAATGTCTTCCGATATTAATCTTTTTTTAGAAAATAAAAAAATGAAATGTTGTTTGAGGCCGGAAGTTCACTTAGAGATGCTTCGTTTCATACTTGAACTTACTATAGACTCCGCTGCTCCGTTCCAAACTTCTGAGATTTACTGTTGATTTTATTTCATTGATTTGTTGTTTTCTGTGAACTATAAATTGTTTGTGAATACAGCGACTAACAAGGGTAATGTATAGTATAAAACAGGAAAAAATCTGCAGTAACTACATGCACCGCAGATCGATATAATTTAATAGACATCGCCCAGATACAGCAGCTTTATTATTTTTTGTAATACGAAGTAAATGAGATTTTTCACAAGACGCACTTAGCGCCTCATTCTAAACAGTAACTGAGCTCCAGAGACTAGAAAAGAAAACTGCACCTCCAGTACAGAGACACACACCTTGCCCAACTGAAACTAATAGAAAGCTTTGTGCCTAATGCAGAATTTATTTATTTTACTTCTACAGCACCATCATTTTCTGCAGCACTTTACAGACATTATCAACACTGTCCCTATTGAGGCTCACAATATAAATTCCCTATCAGTATGTCTGTGGCGTGTGGGAGAACCCAGAGGAGGAAACCCACACAAACATGGCTTGAATATACAAACTCCATACAGATGTCCTTGGTGAACTTTAACCAACCTGGGACCACAATGCCTCAAGACTAGATTGCTAACCACTGAGCCACCAATGACTGTAGGCATTTATTATCCTGGCAAAGTGGTCAGACAAAACAATAGTTGGGGGTTCAGGTGGTTTTTTAATATTTACAGAATTGCTCCAGTTAGAAAATTACTTTTGATTATACAAAAAGAATAGCACTGCTTTGGAGTATAATACAGGATGTAACTCAGGATCAGTACAGGATAAGTAATGTAATGTATGCACACAGTGACTCCACCAGCAGAATAGCGAGTGCAGCTCTGGAGTATAATACAGAATGTAACTCAGGATCAGTACAGGATAAGTAATGTAATGTATGTACACAGTGACTGCACCAGCAAAATAGTGAGTGCAGCTCTGGAGTATAATACAGGATGTAACTCAGGATCAGTACAGGATAAGTAATGTAATGTATGTACACAGTGACTGCACCAGCAAAATAGTTAGTGCAGCTCTGGAGTATAATACAGGCTATAACTCCGGATCAGTACAGGGTAAGTAATGTAATGTATGTGCACAGTGACTCCAGCAGAATAGTGAATGCAGCTCTGGAGTATAATACAGGCTATAACTCAGGATCAGTACAGGATAAGTAATATAACTATGTACACAGTGACTGCACCAGCAGAATAGTGAGTGCAGCTCTGATCAGCTGTTGCTCACTGTGGTGATTGTGGGTGTGGTGGCTGCAGATCCTGCTGTGTGCTCCTGAGCTCTGAGAACCAACACCTCTCCACCTGGGGACCTGCTCTCTCACTCCTACCCAGGGAGGGAGTGGGTTTCCTGGGATGAGTGATGGAGCCAAGTTCCAGGCTTCTGCTTCCCAAACCAGGCCGGCGGGAAGTAGGAGAAACCAGCAACCGGCCTGCACATCGAAGGAATCGGGGGTGAGACGCTCCACTAGGAGTCGCAGCAATGTGGCTTTTACTCCCCCCGGGACTGTGGAGACTCAGAGAAGCTGCAAGGCTTCCAGCATGGAGGGTAAGCCTGACAGCGCGCATGATGGCGCTCCTTCCGGAGAAAAGCTGAGTGCTCACGGAGGTGAGGCCGACCTCACTGAGGAAGGTTGGGTGATCAAAGTCCCCGGGAGTATGTGTCCACCTATGCCTCCTGGGTCATGAGCCGCCTCCGTGAGTATGAAGATGCAAGTAAACTAGTCAGGAGGCTCCGGGAGGAGCTGCGCTGCACAAACGCCAAAGCTGCAGGTGCCTCCAAACCGAGGAAGACAAGGCTCCAGGGGGAGGTAAAGAGGTTCAGAAGTTAAATTAATGTGCTTGTGACGCGCCCCCTGGGCCAGTGCTGTTTGGGGATTACCCGGAGCCGGATCTGATGGGGGTTGTAGTCTCCAAATGGCGGCGACCCGGTCCGTGCCCAGGGTGTCAAACTCAGTGTGTGGCAGTCTTTACAGATGTTATTAGTTGTTCTTAGTGTCGACTACGCCACCCGTTGATTTGCGGTCAAAAGGCCGCCGCTGCAGCAGGGTCCGCTGAGGCTGGTGGTATATGTGCAGCTGTGGTAGTATAACCCCCAACGGGAGGGGTATAGCCTCAGGGGGTCAGGTGTAGAGGATGGTGGTAGTGGTGGTGCAGTGTGGATGGTAAGAAGACTCAGAGTCGGGCTGTGCAGTTCAGGGTTTTTACTTACTGCTGTTCTGTTGGTCACTCTGGCCTTGAGTGACCGCCCGAGCCGTGCTGCGTCCACCAGGTCCTGGACTCGGCCAACCCCCAAGCAATTCTGGAGCGTGGTCCTGAGCTCCCTTTCTGACTGTCCTCTCTACTGGCCGTTCCCACCAGGGGTCCACTTATGTCCGGCTCCCTCGGGTCTCCTGTTGGGTGAACCTTCTTTGGCTTCCCTGACCCTATGCTCGGTGTGCCTTCTTAGTGGACTTGGTGAGGGGCTGCTCCACGTATAATGTCGCAGCCTCCGGTTCTTAGTTGAGGGTAGTTTCTCTCCTCCACTAATTTGGGATCCGGTTCCCTTGCGTGCCAACCCTTCACCCTTCTGGTTGTATACTGGGTTCTTGGGGTTCCTTCTTCTCCCCCTCTGGGTCCTTCTCTTCTCCTCTCTCTCTTCTCTCTGCAGGCGCTCCTGGACCTCTCTCAGGACTGACTAACCCTCTACAGAAGACTGACCCTGATCTAAGATGGTGCCCACCTTATATACTCCCTCTATGTGTGAGCTCAGGTGACCAGCACCCAATGAGCTCCTAGCCTTACCCAGACTGCTCCCCCTATCTGCCCCTACACTACTGGGATGTTCCACCCCCCTCCCACTCCACCCAGGGACAGACACTGTCGTACCTGCACATATACTGGTGGGAGTACCGTCGGTCTGTCCCCCGGAAATGGGATGTATGTAGTGTATGCAGCTATCTGAGCTCAGTCCCACACTCCATCCTTACCCGGGAGTGGAATACCACACCTCTGGCTTGAGGCGTAATACCCCTGTAGCAGCCGAGTCCTCAGGGTGCTACATTCCCCCCTGGTAAATCACAGCACGTCCTCGGGCTGTAAGAGAATAAAACATCCATAAACATACAATTTTTTTTCATAACAACATAAACATATAAAACATTATATATATATTTCTGCAGCATAAAACTTTTTCATAATAAACATTCTTGTAAACTTTCTTGTTCCTCCGGCCACGGTGCAACTTGTGACCGGGTAAAGTGCGACAGTCTCTTGTAGAATAACACAGCTTTCCTATAAAACCAGTAGGGGGCGCCTTAAAAAGCGCAACTATATACAAGGGGAAATATGGCCGCTCTCAGTCCTCGGCCAGGTATTAGGAAAGGAATGACCGCTCTAAGTCCTCGGTCAGTGGGAATAGGGACACACGGGTTTCAGTTCAATTTGCTGGTCCCAACGGGGACTATATTTTAACTAGCAGCAGTAACAGTTCTTATACCCTGACGGGTAACTATGTACAGTCTCTTTACCGTACTTTAATGACGGCGTACTCCTGCTCCTCCTTCAGACCCGTCCGGGTCCTCTTGCTCCTCTTCACACCGTAGCTCCTCCTCCGTCAGCCGGTGTACATGGAGGGCGTAGGGTCCTTTGGCACACTTGTGCCGGGTGAACGTGACCTCGTCCCCTACATATAGGTCACGACCTCTGTGTCCCTCCGGCAGATGGGACTCCACGTCTCTTCTGGTCACAAAGACGTCGCCGGGGGTGTGGTGATCCCTGATGAAGCCCCACCCGTGCTGCAATCGAAACTTAATCACAGTCCCGGTGGTACGGGGACCATGAGCTGCACGGGGGTCTCTCCTGGTCCTGCTCTTCTGCCCTGCGCTCTGTTCCTGCAGCCGCTGCTCACGGACCCGCCTCTCTCTCCGTTCTTGCTCGAAGACTGCCAACTGCTGGCGGCAGCACTCCACACGCTCCGCTGCGGCTGCCCGAGTTTCCTGAGTGAACCCCATGAGGTCTCCTCCGGTGGGGTCCCACTCGAACTGCGCTTCTTCCAGCGGGAGCGGGGTCCTCTTAACGGGCTTCGGAGCCGGAATCAGGGGCTCGCACAGGGGCCTTGCTTTTTGGAGTTCCAGTTGGTAGTACTCCGGTGGCCATCTAAAGGGCTGCCCATCCGGGCACGTATGCTGGGCAAATAGGTCTTCACCCAGGTGTGGCGCTGTGGATGTTGAGGGCGCGGTGGTGGTGGCGGCGCCCGGGTTCGCCAGGCCTTGCGACCAGGCCTGGGGTACCCTGAACGTAAAGGGCACCGTGAAGACGGCGGCGCCCGGGGTTACTTGGCCCAGCGACCAGGCCGGTGGTGTTTCCTGCTTTGCCGCGCTCAGGGTTGAGGCGCGTGACGTCACAGGGGTCGCGGCCGCGGCTTCTGCTTGAGGCCTTGTCTGGAGCGGTGACGATGCAGCGACGGGCACGGCAGGGGGAATTTCGGGCTCTGCGATGGGGAGCTGGGGCAGGCACGCGGTTTCTCGGCTCGGGGTAGTGACGTCCCCTTTACCTGCCTCCATCTGTTCAGCTCCCTCTTCGGCGCCGTCTCCGGCCTTCACTCCTCCTGCACCATCCTCAGAGGCGGTCTGTCTCCTCGTCTCGGGTGGCGTGCTTCGCTGGCGGGTTCTTGCCTGCAGGGCCATCTCTCGGCTCCACTCCGTCAGCGTCTCTCGCTGCACCTGGGCCATCCTCCATGCGGGGCGCTCCAGCGCGGTCTGCGCACACTCCCGGTCTCGGGGGAGCTGTGCCAGGATCTCCACTAAGCCTAGTGGGGTTGTTGCTTGCAGCAGGCTCCTGACCACAGGGTCGGTGCTGCCTGACTCTCCTTCCATCTCCGGGTACGACTTCTCCGGAGTCCTCTCCAGACTTCTTGTCTCCGGGTGCGCTCTCTCCAGACTCCTCCAGGCTGCACCCATCTTCGCTCTCTTGTTCTGTCTCCGCCCACATTGAAGGTGGTCCCGGGGCAACTTTGTGATTGTCAGTTCCAGGGGCAGTTCTCTCACGCTGATGGACATCTCTAGCATCACAGTCTCCGTTGGTGGGGGCGGTTTCCGCTTTTGGCGCCATTCCTTTACCTGGCCCACGATGGGAGGTGACCTCTTGCCACCCTCTGGCACGCCCATAATGGCGTCCGCTCTTCCAAGGCGGGAAATCTTCTGGAAATGGCGGGAATCGTCTCCCAGTGGCGGGAAACTCCGTGGATGGCGGGAAAAAGCTGCAGATGGCGGGCAACCGGCGGGAAACGATCCGTGATGGCGTCCCATGGCGGGGACCCTCTGGAACCGGCGGGAGACTTCTTCTTGAGGTAAATTTGAACTTTTCTTCAGGCACGCAGTACCCGGTGGCTGCGGGCACGAGATCCTGCCGACTACGCCAAAGTTGACGCGCCCCCTGGGCCAGTGCTGTTTGGGGATTACCCGGAGCCGGATCTGATGGGGGTTGTAGTCTCCGAGTGGCGGCGACCCGGTCCGTGCCCAGGGTGTCAAACTCAGTGTGTGGCAGTCTTTACAGATGTTATTAGTTGTTCTTAGTGTCGACTACGCCACCCGTTGATTTGCGGTCAAAAGGCCGCCGCTGCAGCAGGGTCCGCTGAGGCTGGTGGTATATGTGCAGCTGTGGTAGTATAACCCCCAACGGGAGGGGTATAGCCTCAGGGGGTCAGGTGTAGAGGATGGTGGTAGTGGTGGTGCAGTGTGGATGGTAAGAAGACTCAGAGTCGGGCTGTGCAGTTCAGGGTTTTTACTTACTGCTGTTCTGTTGGTCACTCTGGCCTTGAGTGACCGCCCGAGCCGTGCTGCGTCCACCAGGTCCTGGACTCGGCCAACCCCCAAGCAATTCTGGAGCGTGGTCCTGAGCTCCCTTTCTGACTGTCCTCTCTACTGGCCGTTCCCACCAGGGGTCCACTTATGTCCGGCTCCCTCGGGTCTCCTGTTGGGTGAACCTTCTTTGGCTTCCCTGACCCTATGCTCGGTGTGCCTTCTTAGTGGACTTGGTGAGGGGCTGCTCCACGTATAATGTCGCAGCCTCCGGTTCTTAGTTGAGGGTAGTTTCTCTCCTCTACTAATTTGGGATCCGGTTCCCTTGCGTGCCAACCCTTCACCCTTCTGGTTGTATACTGGGTTCTTGGGGTTCCTTCTTCTCCCCCTCTGGGTCCTTCTCTTCTCCTCTCTCTCTTCTCTCTGCAGGCGCTCCTGGACCTCTCTCAGGACTGACTAACCCTCTACAGAAGACTGACCCTGATCTAAGATGGTGCCCACCTTATATACTCCCTCTATGTGTGAGCTCAGGTGACCAGCACCCAATGAGCTCCTAGCCTTACCCAGACTGCTCCCCCTATCTGCCCCTACACTACTGGGATGTTCCACCCCCCTCCCACTCCAGCCAGGGACAGACACTGTCGTACCTGCACATATACTGGTGGGAGTACCGTCGGTCTGTCCCCCGGAAATGGGATGTATGTAGTGTATGCAGCTATCTGAGCTCAGTCCCACACTCCATCCTTACCCGGGAGTGGAATACCACACCTCTGGCTTGAGGCGTAATACCCCTGTAGCAGCCGAGTCCTCAGGGTGCTACATTTGAAATTAGGAAAGCTGTCATCAGAGAGCAGAGTGGTCATTTTAAGGAAAAACTGATAAATGAAGACCGATTCAGAAAAATGGCTGATAACAGAGAGCAAAGGCAGATGGGGCTGCAGCCTGAGAGCCAGGTGGATGATGAGCGTGATGATGACCAGCAGAAAGCCCTACCTGGCAGCCTGCAAAGTCACCCGCAGGCCACGTGCAGCGAGCTCCCTGCAGGACAGGCGACAATGACATCCGTTCACAGCTCTGCCGGCTCTGGGCAGGACAGTGAGAGCAGCGGCCAGGAAGGGGCGCTAATGGCCGGAATAAAGCTACTGGAGTCCCCAGTGTGCCTCCAGAACTTCCATCTTTGTGACGATCTACCAGAAGAGGCACCTGGGGGCCAGAAAAAGGCTAAGAAGAACAAGCCAAAGCAGCAGGAAGCTTTGAGCTATGTATATGCCCCCCTCCCTGTACCCCCTGAGTCGCTGCAGGGTCAGCTCACTGTATAAGCCCCGTTGCCCAGCCCGGGTTCTGCTGTGGATCTGGTGCAAAGGCGCGGGGAGATTACAAAGCATGGCAGTGAGGCACAGTGCTCCGTCTCTGCTTCTAGTAACGGAGATGTAGCAGGAGGTGCATCAGCCGAGAGGCTGGACAGTGAGGGAGACCCGGCGGCGGGCGTTCAGTCAGGCCATGATGCTGTGGTGCACTCCTCAGTGGGAGGGGAGAGCTCTGGTAGCTTCGGCCTATGAATACTGTTGCCGCTGATCACTTAGTTGAGGAGCGGCGGCAGTGTGAGGGGGCTGTCAGGGCTGAGCATTCCGGTCCACCCACCAAAGTGTAATTTTGTGTTGGCGCCGCTGGTCAGGAAGATCCTGATGCTAAAGATCAGCGGCGCCTCACAACAGCTAAGAATCAGCAGAGCATCACTACAAATGTAAAACAGCGGAAATTACCGACTAATGATGTGGAGGGCACGCATAAGACCAGGGATGAGGTCGCCTCCAATTCTATGGAGGTGACTGAGCCCCTTGTGCCTGATGATGCTGAGGGCAAAATGTCATCCACCATTGTTACTGGTCCAGCAGGAATGAATGTGATGGTGTGTGTGAATGAGACCAATTCATTGTCTAGTGGTGTGGTTGCTGGTTTGGTGGAGCCTGAGATGGAGGTGGGTAAAGGTGATTCTGTTGGGGCTGATGTAGTCACTGGTCCGGTTGCCCCCCCGGTGGTGGCAGCGCCTGTCCAGAGTTATACCAGTGTCACCTCCGGGGCAAATAGGGCATCCTCCTCCTCCTCGTCTCTGGGCTCTGGGGACTTCATGCTGCAATGGTGCCTTATGGAGGCTCTAAAGAAGGGGGAGAGATCACTAATGGTAGAGGGTCGAGAGGTTGATCTATCCTTCTGGATAGAGAGGCATGGCCTCGGGGCCTTCCGAGAGCAAAAACGAGGGGATACAGTGTGGTCCCTGCCAACAGCTGGGCCAGGCAGTGTGCGTAGGAATGTGGTCCATCTTCGGTGGAGGGGCAGTGATGCATGTCCTCCAAGGTCTAAAGTTGTGGAGCTCCTGCTGAGGATGGGCTTCAAGGCAATTGACATCAACGCCTTGATACATCCCTATTCCACTCCTGAGTTTGATGTCAGCTTTGTTCGGTCAGAGGGGCTTGAGCTCTTCTGGACGCCAAAATCAAATCAAGAAAGTGACCGTGATGACTCGTATCGAGTCGCTTTCTTGTTATGACATCATGACGTGGCTTAATCGGTATGGAGAAGTGGTGGAGATACCAAAGAAAAACCGTGACGAGTTTGGTATCTGGTCAGGGGCCTGGACGTTTATGGTAAAACTTAAGCGTTCAGGTGGTACGGTTGCCCACATTCCATCATCTGCCTTCCTGGGTAGGGATCGTATCCTGGTCTTCTACCAGGGGCAACAGAAGCTCTGTCACAGATGCGGCAACCCCACACACTTCAGTGCAAACTGCACTGTGCAGAAATGTGCGTTGTGTGGGGGTGGGGGTGTCGGCCATCTTGTGTGGAGATTAGGTGCCACCTGTGTGGTGAGTTAGGTCACCCATTCAGCCGTTGTCCTCGCTCCTTCGCTAATGCAGTCGAGACCCCGGTGGGAGAAAGCAGCGAGGCCGATTCTGCTGGGGAGAGGACTAGCAGGGGTGGGGGAGCTGAGGGGCCAGGGAAGAAAAGCAATAAAAAGACACCTGCCCAGCTGAGGCGTCTAGACAAGTGCAGACAGGAGAGGGAGCTCTGACCAAGGTATCTAAGGAAGGTAAAACTGACTCCCCTCTGGTTGGTCTTTCTAACCAGTTCCAAGCCCTCCTCTGATGAGGAGGCCGAGGGTGAGGTTCCGGCTTCAGCGGAGCTTACAGGGTGTGCCGAGTCTCCTTCTCCTGGGGATGCAGGGTCCTTGGGGGGAGGGACAGGCCCAGAGTCTGGAGACAAGGACGAAAAAAGGGAAAATGCGGGAATGGATACCTCTGTGTCGTTGAAGAGGGGGAAGGATTCCTCGTCTGAGACAGAGGATAAGGGAAGTGGGAAGAAGAAAGCCATCTAACTCAATCACCAATGATGGCGGTACCCACTCCGTTGACGCTAGCATCCATTAATGTCGCCAGCATTAAGTCAAAAATGGCTAGATTTGCGCCCTTTGATTTTCTCAGCCAGGTTGAAGCTGACATTTTCTTTTTGCAAGAGACCAGGCTGTCAAACATGGCAGAGGTGTTTAACGCTAAGATGGAGTGGAGACTCAGGCCCTCCTATTGGTCTCTTGCGGCCGAGCCGTATAGCGGAGTGGCGGTACTTTTTACCTCACCGCTAGAATGCTGATGGGTTATTGAGTTAGAAATGGGGAGGTGCCTGATATTAGATGTCCTCATGAAGGGACAGGAGCTTCGGCTCATTAACATCTATGGAATCCAATCTAAGTGGGACCGGAAGTGTCTCTTTATGAGGATCAAGTCCTACCTTTTTACGAGTCGGCACAACCCAGGCCACGAGGATTTTATTTAAAGGAGGAAGCCGTCTCTACAGCAGTATCTGTTGTTGAGGTGGAGTTCTCCGATCACTGTTTGATTTTGTTTTCTCTGAATGTTACAGAGACCCCCGGATGGGAAGAGGCTTTTGGAGGCTTAATTCGTCTCTCTTGGAAGAAGCGGAGATAAGACAGTCTTTTGAGGATTTTCTTCAGATCAAGGTACCCTTACTGGATCTTTGTAATAGTAAGTCAGAGTGGTGGGAGATATTTAAGAAAAGGGTGGCGAGATTCTTCCGCCAGCTCTCAAGCCTCAGGAGCCTGGACAGGTACTGCCTGTATCAGGGCCAGAGGAGGAAACTCAAGTGTTTTGTCTGGAGGTAGCCGCAAGGAGATCTCCAGAGCGAAATCTTTGCTAATGAGGTGTCAGTATGACAGACATGCATCTTTGGTTTTTGAGAGGGATTATGGGAAGTACCGCTCGCCCGACCCTTACAGAAACTGCAAGATGTCAGTGAATAGTAAAGTTGTTACAGGACTGGTTGATACTGCGGGTTCCCTGAAAAGATCCATATCAGGGATCCTGGAGGTCGTCAGATCCTTCTACTCGCACCTCTTGGGGAAGAGGAATCTGGATTGGGATGAGATGTCGGCTTTTCTGGCTGAAGTCGTCCCCGAACCAGGGGTAGGCCCCTCTCTTGGTGTTTTGACAGAGATGATCAGGGAAGAGGAAGTTAAGTTTGCGATTGAAGGGCTTGCCCTAAAGAAATCTCCTGGTCCAGATGGCTTAACATCTGAATTCTATAAGATCTTTAAGGACGCCTTGGTTCCCCTCTTGACTGAGGTATTCAATGAGTGTCTTTCCTCAGGCACTCTGCCGAAGTCAATGAGGAGGTCTGCCTTGATCATCTTGTCAAAGGGTAAGGATCCATCTTGCATTGAGAATTGGCGTCCCATAGTGCTTCTCAGACAGGAAGGTTTTGGCAAAGGTGCTGTTTAATCAGCTGGCAAAATTTGCACCCTGGCTCCTTTCGGGAGCCCAGCATTGCTCTGTTCCACCCGCAGTACAATTAGTGCTGTACTCTGTGTCTGAGAGGCGGTGGAGCAGAGTAGGGCTGGCCACTGGAAGGGGTACATGCTGTCATTGGACCAGGCAAAAGCGTTTGATCGGGTTAATCATGAGTACCTCTGGTCTGTCCTTCTGAGGTATGGCCTGCCGGGGGGATTTGTTGATTGGCTTAAGACCCTGTACGCTGGGGCAGAGAGTTTCCCGCTTGTGAACAGCTGGATTGGCAGCTTTTTTGAGGTTGGGTGTGGTGTTTGCCAGGGTTGTCCCTTGAGCCCTCTGCTGTACGTGTTTGCGATTGACCCACTTCTTAGGAGTGTGGAGCGTGGACCGTTGGCTGGGATCGGGATGGACCAGGCAGCACCGAAAGCCACTCTGAGAGTGATGGCGTATGCCGATGACGTCACCGTTTTTGTTTTCTCTGATGGGGAGGCAGAATGGCTGATGTCAGAGGTAAATCACTACTCGGAGGCATCCGGGTCTAAGATCAACCGGGATAAATGTGAGAGTCTCTGGCTAGGAGGCGGAGATCCTGATTTTGATCTCCCGGACACCCTTCCAGGACCCAAAGTTTCTGCAAAATTTCTTGGCATCAAATTTGGCCAGGGGGATTACCCCAAACAAAATTAGGACAGTAGGCTAGAGATTGCCACTCAGAAGGTGAACCAATGGAAGGGTTGGTCTTTGACCTTAAGGGCAAGGATAAACCTGATCAAAACTTACCTGCTCCCTTCGCTGATCTATCTGGGTAGTCTGTGCATCTTGCCAGAAACTCTCTGGACTCGGGTCTACAGTTTGTTCTTCCAACTGTTATAGAGGAATAGACTGAACCTGGTCAAGAGGGAGGTTACTTACCGTACGAGGAGACTAGGATGGTTGGGTATAGGCAACCCTGTGGTATTCCTTGTGAATATGTTCATTAAGATAAATATTGCAACCTCTGGAAAGAGAGGGCTCCTCCGTGGGTATTCTCCTGTAGGGGATGGTTTCAGCCTTTCTTCCAGGAATGGGAGACAGGAGGGCAAGTGAAGGGTCTACGCACACAGCATGGACATCTCCCGGCTTACGCTACCCTGGTTCTGAAGGTAATTCGCCGGTGAGGTCTGAGAATGTGGGAGGTCAGGACTCTGCCGAAGAAGTTCCTTGACAAAAGGGTTCTGTTGACCCATTTTCAGAGGCCTATGGCGCTCAGGGATTGCCCAAGTTGGGATCTTG
Organism: Phyllobates terribilis; assembly: GCF_046119375.1. Taxonomy (NCBI): domain Eukaryota; kingdom Metazoa; phylum Chordata; class Amphibia; order Anura; family Dendrobatidae; genus Phyllobates; species Phyllobates terribilis. Next base: position 108,995,865 of record NW_027362765.1, read on the forward strand.
GGGTGGGTCTGCATCTTTTGAATTCTATTAGGATCCCCTCGAAGTTTTGGGACTTGGCTTGGCGCTGCTTCCATGGGAAAATGTGTTTGAGGGACAATCTGAAGTATAGGAGCTCTGAGGACAGGAAATGTCCTCGGGAACATTGTGGTACCATGCTGGAAAGCATGGACCACTTCCTGCTTTGTTGTCCCTTTAACACAGAGGTGTACAACAGGGTGGGCACCTCCATTGGCTGGCCCCAGCTGATTGGTCTCTCTTATGCAGAATGGGCCTATGGAGCATTCGGGGACCTGGGTGATCGGGACCGCTGCACCTCATTTCTAGTTAGCACAGTGGTTAGGTATCACACGTGGAACGCACGGTGCTTAGTATCGACGCAGCGGAAAATCCTCCCAGTGGACGATGTGTTTAGGACCATACTCGGTGACCTGGTGAAGGTGGGTTCTCTGGAGTATGAGAGACTGGGCACATGAAGGGCCGCTCTCCTCTGGAGGGGCTTTTCTTTTAGTGTGCCCTAGTCTGGTCATCTCCTCTCCTGGTGGTGGGCTGCTGCTGACACCATAGATTTTTGTTTTGTTTTGATCAGTAGACAGTGATGTAGGGCTGCAGGCACCAAACTTGGGCTTTGTTAGTTGTGGTTATTGTATTGTTTGTTATTGTATTGTTTGTTTCTGTATATATTGTATATAAGGATATGGATTTGAGTGTAGGTGTTAGATTGGGTGGTGGGAAAAGGGGGGAGGTGGGTTCATCTTATGGAACTTAGAATGGAAAAACTGTTTATTTGGGTGAAAAACTGGCACTGCCTAATCTGGCCTATGGACGTTGGACATGGACTGAGGCATGAGACGCAGGACCAGCTCTCAGGTCAGTGCCGGGGTTGGGAATGGTGGGCTTGAGTGTGGGGTGTTTTGTTTAGTCTTGTATATATTTGTATAGATAGCATTTATTTTATATTAATTAAAAAAAAAAGTTTATATATATTTTGCCAGCTATTGTTTATTTATTTTTATGTTTATATTATTTAGTGTTTGTGGTTATTATTTTCTTTAAAACCGGACCAGAAGTCTGTAGTATGAGTAGTTATTATTGTGTATATATGTATAATATGTGTGTGAGGATAGAATGAGTGGCTGGACTAGTTTCATTACATTGTTAATTTTGTTATGTTTCTGTTATTATTATTGTTATGTTTTTCATTTTTATGATAAAAGATCTACAGGATGTAACTCAGGATCAGTACAGGATAAGTAATGTAATGTATGTACACAGTGACTCCACCAGCAAAATAGTGAGTGCAGCTCTGGAGTATAATACAGGATGTAACTCAGGATCAGTATTAGATAAGTAATGTAATGTATGTACACAGTGAATCCTGCAATAGAATAGTGAGTGCAGCTCTGGAGTGTAATACAGAATGTAACTCAGGATCAGTACAGGATAAGTAATGTAATGTATGTACACAGTGACTGCACCAGCAGAATAGTGAGTGCAGCTGTGGAGTATAATACAGGATGTAACACAGGATCAGTACAGGATAAGTAATGTATGTACACAGTGACCCCACCAGCAGAATAGAGAGTGCAGCTGTGGAGTATAATACAGGATGTAACACAGGATCAGTACAGGATAAGTAATGTATGTACACAGTGACCCCACCAGCAGAATAGAGAGTGCAGCTGTGGAGTATAATACAGGATGTAACTCAGGATCTGTACAGGATAAGTAATGTATGTACACAGTGACTCCACCAGCAGAATAGTGAGTGCAGCTCTGGAGTATAATACAGGATGTAACTCAGGATCAGTACAGGATAAGTAATGTATGTACACAGTGACTCTACCAGCAGAATAGTGAGTGCAGCTGTGGAGTATAATACAGCAGGGGCGGACACTGACAGCTTTGGGCCCCTGTGCAAGAAATGTGTCTGGGCCCCCCACCTTTTATGGTGACAAAGCTACAGATGTATATATAGCCACACACACATATATACCTCTTACATAGTCTCCTTTATTATGTATATTGCCGTCCCTTATTACATAGTGCCCTCTCTTGTTATGTACAGCACCGTCCCTTACATATCGGATAATATAGCACCCTGTCTTTATTACATAGCGTCATCTCTTGTTATATATATAATGCAATAACGGCTGATGGAACAAGGGAAAGCTTCTTTTCTGATGGAGGAGCTGATAGACTGGTCTTCTGGTCAGATGCTGCTCCATCAACAGTCATTATATATCTAACAAGAGATGACTATTTAATAAAGGGAGGGCACTGTGACTAACAAAAATAACAAGAATACGCTATGTAAGGGACAGCACTGCACATAACAGCAGAAGAAGCTATATAATAAGAGACGGTAGCATATATAACTAGAGAGGATGGTAGGTAATAAGGGAGGGTGTTATACATAATAAAAGAGGAAACTATATAACTAAGGTTGGCGCTATACATAATAAGTGAGCACACTATATACTAAGGGACTGTGCTATACATAATAAGGCTACATTCCTGCATCTGTGTGCAGTGTCGGTGTGCTGCCCGCTTTTACAGACGCATTGAGCATGTCCTATTCTAATCCTCAAAATCAGATCAGAACAGGACATTCTCTGACCCTCACGGATCTCATTCTCAGATCCGTGATTTTCATGGATGTGTGAAATGATCTATAAAACTCTATGAGTCCGTGTGCCATCCAATAATAAAATCTGGCAGCACACGGACATTTCACACAGATGTGAGAATGCAGCCTAAGGGATTTTACAGACAACATTATCACTAGTGATGAGCGAGCATGCTCGCTACTGTTCGGTGCTCGCCCGAGCATCTCACTGCTCGAGATGCTCGGCGCTCGCCGAGTATTTCCGGGGTTGCTCGGCGGGAGCTCGGGTCTCCTCCCTGAATGTTTGGCTCTCTTTAGAGCGCCAATCAACATGCAAGGATTGCCTGCCACAAGCTGTAATGCCGCAGCCATGGTGGTTGTGGCATTACAGTGATTGGCTGGCAGCACAGCGTCATCTGGTCTATATCAGACCTGGTGCCGCCATGCTCGTCACAGTCACTCCGGAATCAGGCAGAGTATGGAGAGGTGCTGATGCGTCAGGGAGAGATTTGCTTGTGTATTAGGTAGTGTAGGGAGAAAAAACGTACATTACACATTGTAGTGCCGGCGTCCCTGCCCTCTGCTAGGCAGGGACGCTGTTCCCCTCACCGCTCTGCTCCGTGCCCGGCGTCCCTCTCCTGCTCTGCTGGCAGCGCGCGCTCCTTCCCGGCCACTGTGCTTAGGGCGCGCGCGCGCGCCCTCCCTCCCTCTTAAAGGGGCCGCGCGCGCCGTCCTAAGGAGTCCCCGGCCAATGGCCGGAGGACTTTACCATATATAAGGCACCTCCTCCAAAATGGAGGTGCCCGAGCAATGTTGTTGCACCGTTCTACTCTGCTTCAGCCCTCAGGTCCCGTTGCCAGTTACCTGCCAGTTACCTGCCAGATTCCTGCCAGCTTGCTGTCCTAATCCTGCCTGATTTCCTGTTACCTGCCTGCCTGCCTGAGGTCCGACGGTCTGCCTTACAACTCCGGTCAGTCTGTCTAAGGACCAACTTGCCCGCTCACCTGGGAGCGCACATCAGCTACCTGCCTGCTTGCCTGAGGTCCGACGGTCTGCCTTACAACTCCGGTCAGTCTGTCTATGGACCAGCTTGCCCGCTCACCTGGGAGCGCTTCTCCGCTACCTGCCTGCTTGCCTGCCCGGAGGCTCCGCTGTCACGTGCTGTGACCACCAGCTATTCCAGACTCTTGCCCGCTCACCTGGGAGCGCTTCTCCGCTACCTGCCTGCTTGCCTGCCCGGAGGCTCCGCTGTCACGTGCTGTGACCACCAGCTATTCCAGACTCTTGCCCGCTCACCTGGGAGCGCTTCTCCGCTACCTGCCTGCTTGCCTGCCCGGGGGTTCCGCTGTCACGTGCTGGGACCACCAGCTATTCCAGAGACTCTTGCCCGCTCACCTGGGAGCGCTTCTCCGCTACCTGCCTGCTTGCCTACCTGGAGGCTCCGCCGTCACGTGCTGTGACCACCTGCTATTCCAGAGACTCTCGCTTGCTCACCTGGGAGCACACATCCTCCATCTGCCTTGCTAGCCTACCTGGAGGTTCAGCCATCACAGGTCGTACCTACCCTTTACCTAGAGACTGCCCCGGTCACTTGCCGTGACCTCCAGCCCGTTCTTCCAGAGACTGCCCCGGTCACTTGCCGTGACCTCCAGCCCGTTCTTCCAGAGACTGCCCTGATCACTTGCCGTGACCTCCTGTCCGTACACCCAGAGACTGTCCCGCTCACCTGCTGTGACTGCCTGCCTGGTCGCCACCCGCTCCCTTACAAGGACCGCTCCCTTGTATAGTAGCCCAGAGGTTCCGCCTCCCAGACCCGTTACACACATATCCATCTTAACAAACAGTCCTTTTGAGGACTAACTAATTCATCTGCAGAGATATCAGGCAGGCAGGGTATATAGCAGACTGCAGTGCATATAGCACAAGAGGCTCCATTCTAATTCTGCCTTCTGCTGCTGTTAGATATTTCTATACAAAGGCCCAGGTCTCAGGGGCCAGGAATACTTTTTTTTGGATCTTAATCCTCATTATTTGCTTAAAAAGCAATCCAGAGAACAGCGTTTTTCTGCGCCGTTTGCTTGTTGGCACTGCAGAATGCAGCCAGGTCCTTTCCATATTACAGCGCTATAAATCCAGCTATTTAAAACTTTGTTTTCTCCGTCACACGGATCACATATACGTTGTCAGAAAATACTGCCATTTCTGGCCTTCATTAAAAATTTCTTTCAGTGTGTCAGTGAAGCAATTCACACCAGTTTGCTGTTCAAACTAGTTACCTACAGGCCAGGCATTTAAAACTCTGTTTTCTCCGTCACACGGATCACATATACGTTGTCAGAAAATACTGCCATTTCTGGCCTCCATTAAAAATTTCTTTCAGTGTGTCAGTGAAGCAATTCACACCAGTTTGCTGTTCAAACTACTTACCTACAGGCCAGGTATTTAAAACTCTGTTTTCTCCGTCACACGGATCACATATACGTTGTCAGAAAATACTGCCATTTCTGGCCTCCATTAAAAATTTCTTTCAGTGTGTCAGTGAAGCAATTCACACCAGTTTGCTGTTCAAACTACTTACCTACAGGCCAGGTATTTAAAACTCTGTTTTCTCTGTCACACGGATCACATATAAGTTCGCTCCAAACTCAGTCATTTGTAGTGAGCGTGGAAGATACTGTCCTCCATTTAAAATGGGCAAGGCATGTGGCAAGGGACGGGGAACTGGACGTGATGGTGCATGCAGAGGCCGAGGACAAGGCCGTGGGCAAGCTGAAATTGTACCACAACAAACACCCACATCTTCTCGCCTGACCTTCCTGTCCCAATTCCTAGGGGACCGCAGTACACCACTATTGAAGCCAGAGCAGTGTCAAAAGGTTGTTGGTTGGATAGTGAATAATGCTTCCAGTCACTTAGCCACCACCACCGCCCTGTCTTCCACGCGGTCAAGTCTCAGTAGCCGTGAGTCTGGACAGCATATTCCTCACCCTGATCCTCCTTCCTCCCACCAAGCCGAGTGCCCAGAGACAACTGATCCCACACTTGGACACTCTGAAGAGCTGTTCACTTTTCCATTTATAGATTCGAGCCTCTCGCCCGGTCCACTTGAAGCGGGGCAAGAGGAGATTGCGTGTAGCGATGCCCAAATATTTGAGCAGCCACGGTCACACGAAGGCGATAGTGGGAAAGTGTCACAAGAGGTGGACGATGATGAGAGACAATTGCCAGAAAGTCAGGAGGAGGACCAGGGTGCGGAAATGGAAGACGAGGTGGTGGATGATATAGTAACTGACCCAACCTGGCAGGAGGACATGCAGAGCGAGGACAGCGGCACACAGGGGGAGGGAGGCAGAGCACCCCAACAGGTAGGAAGAAGCAGTGTGGTGGCCGCAGACTGAAGGCAGGCAACCATTCCCCGTAACACCAACACGAAGGAAGTTGCCAGTAAAACTGTTAGATCTTCCCGAGTCTGGTTGTTTTTTAAAGACTCTGCCGATAACCCCAAAAAGGCCATTTGCCCCACCTGCCAGGCCAGCATCAGCAGGGGTGGCAAAACGACCAGCCTGATCACCACCAGCATGATCAGCCACATGGCAGCAAAGCACCCGACTTTGTGGGCTGAACCCCAGAGTCCAGGAACAGTGCCTGCAGGTGGCACCATTGCTTCTTCCGCTGTTGTGCATGCAAGCCAATCCCCTGTCTATGGTGCATGCAAAGATGCCTCCTGCCCTGCACCTATCGTTGCACACTCTCAAGTAGCAGCATCAGGAAGCACGTCCATGTCCTTGTCCCAGTGCAGCGTTCAGTTGTACATACCCCAGTCCTTGGAACACAAGCGCAAATATGCAGCCAACGCCCCACAGGCGACACTACTAAATTCTCAAATTTCATGACTGCTTGCGCTCGAAATGTTACCTTTTAGGCTCGCGGAGATGGAAGCATTCCGCAACCTGATGGCAGCGTCCATCCCTCGGTACTTGGTTCCCAGCCGCCACTATTTCTCCCGATATGCCATCCCGGCATTACACAAGCACGTGTCCCAAAACATTAGCCATGCTCTCAACAACGCAGTTACCGGGAAAGTCCACCTAAACACGGACACGTGGACAAGTGCTTGTGGGCAGGGACAGTACATCTCGCTGACAGCACACTGGGTTAACATAGTGGAAGCCGGGACCCAGTCGGACCTTGGGGCGGAACAAGTCCTCCCGATGCCAAGGATTGCGGGCCCTATGTCAATCAGGGTTGCCCCCACGGTCTACAGCTCCTGCACCTCATCCTCCTCAGCCTCCTCCTCTTCTTCAGCCTCCATCTCTGAAATGACCACATCAGTCACAACTGGAAGCACTGCAGTACTGCTTCGGCCAAGCGGCAACAGTCTGTGCTGAAGCTAATATGCTTAGGTGACAAACCGCACAATGCTGAAGAGTTGTGGACAGCTCTGAAAGAGCAGGCAGATCTGTGGCTCACACCGCTGAACCTACAGCTAGGCATGGTCGTGTGTGACAATGGCCGGAACCTGGTGGCGGCTCTGAGGCGAGGCGAGCTCACACACGTACCATGCCTGGCCCATGTGCTTAACCTCGTTCTTCATCTGTTTCTCAAATCCTACCCGGAGCTGCCGGATCTGCTTGCTAAAGTACGCCGCCTGTGTGCCCATTTTAGAAAGTCAGCTACAGCTTCCGCCGCCCTTGCCGTCTTTCAGCAGCGTTTGCAGCTTCCGGCTCACAGACTGGTGTGTGATGTCCCCACGCATTGGAACTCTACACTGCAGATGTTGGGAAGGATTTGTGAGCAGAAGAGGGCAGTTGTTGAGTACCAGCATCAACAAGGCCATCGGTATTCAGTTCAGACTCCACACATGAGACCTCAGGAGTGGACATGGATGTCAGACATATGTACCATCCTCCAAAACTTTGAGGACTCCACCAAGATGGTGAGCAGCGATGACGCCATATTTAGCATAACCATCCCGCTTCTCTGTCTTCTGAAACACACTCTGATCACAATTAAAGAGGATGCATTGCAGGCGGAGCATGATGAGATGGAGCAAGGAACCATACAGGGTGATTACACACAGCCAAGCCTCATCTCATCCCAACATGAATTGGGTGACAATGAGGAAGAGGAGGAGGAGGAAGGACAGGAGCTAGTTTCATGCACTATAGACGGTACTACCTGCACTGCTGTCATACCGTCTGTTGAGCGTGGATGGCCAGAGGACAGAGAGGAGGAGGAGGAGGAGAGCATGGTCAGTTATCCTCTTGGTGAGGACACGGAAGTCTTGCCTGTTAGTAGTCTGGCACGCATGGCTGAGTTTATGATACGCCGCCTTTCCCATGACCCTCGCGTTCTCAAAATTTTGGGTGACAGTCATTACTGGTTGGTGACACTTCTAGACCCACGCTACAAGGAGAACTTTATATCTCTTATTCCTGAGGCGGACAGGTCTACAAAAATGGGGCTGTACCAGAAGGCCCTTGTTGCCGAACTATTAAAAAAATTCCCATCTGAAAATGCTGGCGGCAGAAAGCACACTTCGTTTGACAACCAAGGAGTACAGGCGAGAGAGACAACTTCAATCCAGCAGAGGCAGGGGAACACTGTCAAAGTTCTGGGAGAGTTTTCTCAGACCCTCCCATCGCACAGGCCCTGAGGCGCAGGGTACTCTCACAAGGAGTGCAAAGTTTTGGAAGATGCTGAGGTAGTACCTTGCCAACCGTACCAACGTCCTCCGTGATTCCTCGGTGCCTTATAATTATTGGGTATCCAAGCTGGATACGTGGAATGAACTGGCTCTCTATGCCTTGGAGGTCCTGGCCTGCCCTGCCGCCAGCGTTTTATCAGAGCGGGTTTTTAGTGCAGCTGGTGGAATTATAACTGATAAGCGCATCCGCCAGTCAACTGAAAATGCTGACAGGCTGACTCTTATAAAAATGAACAAGGGCTGGATTGGGCCAGACTTCTCAACACCACCGAATGATAGCAGCGTAACATAAACTCAAATCCAGAGTTTTTTCTTGGGAGGTGTATTCCCATGCACCTTTTCACACCCACACACGGGTATACGCTTCCTGATTTTGGCCATTTGCTCTTGTCCTCCTCCTTCTCCTCATCCTCCACCACCATATCACCAGGGTGACCGTGGTCTGTGATGCAACACCCACATAATTTTTTTAAAGGGTGTTTATGATGCCCGTAAAAAAAAAATGTATACAGTATGTTCATGTATACCCCCAGGGGTAAATGCTTGTCAGCCCATACACTTAATGCATGGGCATTACAAGTATGGGAGGCCCGCTCCTTTCTAATGGGAATAATTTTTATGAGGCCCTCCTCCACGTCTCTTCCAAGGGGCATTGAAGTACCTCCAAATTTTTGGCAGCCCTTGCATTCACTGCATAGGCCAACACTATGGGACACTCTCTCCTTTCTAATGGGAATTTGTCGTTACTGTGGCCCTGCTCTATGTCTCTTTACATTGTTAGTGGGATTTTTCCTAAATTTAGTCAGCCGTTGGACTCACTGCATACCCTATAACTGTATAGAAGACCCTCTCCTTTCTAATGGGGACATGTCGTACTTGTTACTGTGGCCCTGCTCTATGTGTCTTTAAATTCTTAGTGGGGTTTTGCCTAAATTTGGTCAGCTGTTGGACTCACTGCATACCCTATAACTGTATAGCAGACTGTCTCCTTTCTAATGGGAACATGTCGTACTCGTTACTGTGGCCCTGCTCTATGTGTCTTTCTGAGTTCCTCCATCATCAATGAAACAGGATGTGTCTGATGATGTGTCACACACCACATTGCCAGATAAGGTTGTAAAATGTTAAAATGACATTTCCTGGTGAATGTGTGGCACCCTGCTACCCACAGGTACCACAGGACCCAAAAGAGTGCATGGACGAACTTCTCCACAAGAGGCCCTCAGTACACACAGACACCTCCACCCTTCCACCACATAGCACCAGAGGGAGCCCTGTAAGGGATATATATACTGGAGGGTGGAGTTAGGTAGGCAGAGTGTGCTGACACTTTAGAGCAGCAAAGAAGCAGCACATGTTAGCAGCTGTGCTGAGGGCAAGTTAAGGCCTAAAGCATGTGCTGCAGCCTGAGGGCCTAGAGTGTGGCCGGAGGCAAGGAGAGAAGAGAGAAGGGTTTGGGGGGCAGAGGAGTATCTGAGGCTCACCCCAGAACACAAGCCGGACACCGGGTCCACGCCTACAAGGTCCTCTACGACCAGTAGGAATAACCGGTATACCAAGGGGATTCTAGACCCCTGGTCAACCTGAAGCTGCAACCATCCAAAGAACTAGGAACCAGCGTCCAGGGATAATGGTAGCCAGAGGAAAATTCTTACCACCAAGCAGACAGGTGAGAGAGTGAGAATGAGTACAGAAGCTAGGCCTAGTTCCAAGCAGGTCAGGAGCTTCAGAAAGAGAGAGGAAGAAACAAACAAGGAGGCCTTATACCAGCTCACTGGGGAGAGTCCAGAAGTGCATCCTTTCTACCAAGTACCCTGGACCGTACCTGCCGTCTACACCAGTAAAGGTACTGAAGCGAATCCCCTGTGTGCGTGTCTGTTATTCTCCCCTGACACGGCAGGGCCACGTCTCACCTGCATCCCTTCCATCAACCCTGCCCCGGGGGCTCGCACCACCTGTGGGGAGCAGAAACATCTCAACTGCCATCCCATCACCCCCAGAGGTCTGCAGCAGCGCTGTTACCCATTACCAGGAACCACAGGTGGCATCACGAGACAAAACCGTTTATCATCCCTTCAAGCAACAACCCCTTTTAAGAGTGACCCCAGAGTAGGGGCCCGGGAGCCGATCGCCGTGATATCCCAAGAAGGTAAGGGCCCGAGTACCGAGTCCCCCATAACCCCCCTGGGCAAGTCATCCCTTCCTGGCGTCACGAACAGGATTTCGTGCCCGTTGCCACCGGGTACTGTGTGCCGTGTTTGAACTGTATATTCAGAACTGTGGTGAAAATCGCCGCCATTACCGCGTCACCGCGCGGGAAGAAGAAGGGCGTAACCGCGGGAACCAGAGAGGCGTGACCGTTGGTAGCGCGCGAAGCCCAAGCCCTGCCTCGCGCTCTGACGCAGCATCAGGAAGCGTCAGGGCCTGGAATGAGGCCGCCGTCCCAGGAACCGCGCGCTCAGACGTCAGCCGCGAGGGAGACGCAAGGCCCTGCACTGAAGTTGCTCGACGGGCAATCCCTCACTTCCCGTCTGCGGGGCTGCGGCCTACCCGATTGAAGGAAAGAAGGTAGGCTACGGTTTACTAGTGGGACGCAACCATGACCGACGACCAGCGAAATGCCGGACCACCGGTTAACGCTCCCGATGCTCAACCCACGCCCGGCGCTGCTCAGGCCGAAGCAGCCGCCCCACCAGCAGGGACCTTGACTCCAATAATAACCATGGCCCTGCTGTACGTCCCCGGAGCGAAGTGGCTTCCACAGTATGACGGCAAACCAGACACCCTGTCTGGATTCAAGAGAAAGATATGCGGTGTATTGGACATGCACTCAATGACTGGTAAACAGAGAGCCACTGTTGTGCTGGGACAATTGACTGGTGCTGCAGAGCGGTAAATTGAAACCTGGCCAGCCGCAGACCAGGAATCAGTACCTATTATATTCAAGAGACTGCAAACTGTCCTTGAAAACCGCACTGAGACAGATCTCCAGATGAGGTTCTACCACTGTGCCCAGAAACCTGAGGACAGTATCCGGGACTTTGCCTGGCACTTACAAGAGGCACTGCGGGCCCTGAAACAGGTTAGTCCAGCCAGCATACATGATGAGAACAAAATGCTGACAGAACAATTCATCCGGGGGTTGAGGTCCCAGGAGGAGAGCAGAACTGTACGGTGGTGGGCCTTAGATCATCCAAATGCCACCTTTGACGCCCTGAAGGAGATGGCTATTAAGGGTCTGCCGCCCCTGGAAACATCAGATACTGCTATCCAGCGTTACCAGGGTGGGGCCACCCCAGTGCCCGAAGCACCCACTGCTCCTTCATTAGCGGCTGAGGCAAAAGTGCAAACAGCGCCCTCTAGCGAGCTGGACAGCCTGCGCTCTGAAGTGCGTCAGCTAAGTAAAACCCTGACCACTGTCCTAAGCGCCCTGCAGCTACAGACGGAGCCAGAGCCGGATGGAAGGATCCTACTCGCCAACAGCCTCGAGGATGTCCCCTGGATGAGGAGAAGAAGAAGGACAACGCCACCACGTGGGAGGACCACCCCAGGAGAACTCACATCACCCAGACCTGTCCTTTAAACGGGCGAACCCTGGGGCCAAGGGCCAACACCCAGGAGTAGACCAACAAGGCCCATCAGGCTGGTACGACTGGTTTGTAGGAGGAAGACCTTTCCTGTCCATCGTGCTGGATGGCATAGCAACACCTGCACTACTGGACACCGGGTCACAGGTGACCATCATACCTGATGTCCTCTACTTAAGGTACTGGTCCATAGATGAACTCCGCCCGCCGGACCCAAACCTCACCGTGTATGCCTCCAATGGCCTTCCTCTTAACCTAGTCGGGGTTAAGGACATGACAGTGAAGGTGGGAAGAGTGGAATTAAAGGATCAAGGACTGATTGTAGTAGAGTCTAACCCAGGTGATAAAAACCCATATATGATACTTGGTACAAATGTTGTTGGTAACTGTTTGGGAGAAGTGTTGTTTTTACTCCAACAGATTGCTGACACTGCCAGACCAGGGCAGAGGAAGGTGCTCCAGAGAGAGATTCAAGCCCTCCTGTACCAGCAACAGGTAAAACTAACAGGTGGTGAGATTGGTAATGTACGGGTGACAGACCCAATACCCATTGTGATTCCCCCAATGAGTGAAATGCTGATTTGGTGTAGGGCAGCAATAGGTCTCAAGGGACAGGACTACCAGGCGGTAGTAGAGCCCATCAGCTCAGAACACAGACCTACACTCCTAACTGCTAGAGGGGTACTTGATGTGCGCAATGGAAGGGTACCCGTACGCCTCCTAAATTGTGGGTAGGAGGAAGTCAAATTGCCAAGATACGCCACTGTTGCCAGACTGTATACTGTGAATAATAATGTCATACACACAGTGGAACCCTTGACCCCACCAGACACGGTGGAGGACAATGACTCCAAAGCCCAGCTGGAGGAATGGTGTCAACAGCTCCATGTTGGAACTGACGCCACTCCTGTCCATCAAAAACACGGTGTCTACAGAGTGGTTCAGGAATATGAGCAGATGTTTAGTAAACGCTCACTTGATTTTGGAAGGGTCAAAGGGATACAACACCACATACCCACAGGTAACCATCCACCCATCAAGGAGCGTTACAGACCCATACCACCAGCACATTACCAAAAAGCAAAAGAAATGTTGCATGACATGAAAAAGGCAGGGGTAGTAAGAGATAGCTGTAGCCCCTGGGCAGCTCCCCTGGTCCTGGTCAGAAAGAAGGACGGTAGCATGAGGATGTGTGTAGATTACAGACAAATTAATCGAATAACACATAAAGATGCATACCCTTTGCCCCGTATAGAGGAATCCCTGGCTGCACTAAAATCTGCCAATTATTTTTCCACATTGGATCTCACTAGCGGGTACTGGCAAGTCTCTGCTGCTGAGGAAGACCGGGAGAAGACAGCCTTCACCACCCTGATGGAATTATGTGAATTCAACAGCATGCCATTTGGACTCTGCAACGCACCTGGAACGTTCCAGAGGTTGATGTAATGTTGCTTAGGACACCGGAACTTTGAAACAGTGCTATTATACCTGGATGACGTTATCGTGTACTCAAGGACATATGAAGACCATCTAAAACACCTGGCAGAGGTATTTGAGGCATTGTTCCGGTATGGGATGAAACTAAAACCTTCCAAGTGCCACTTGCTCAAACAGAAGGTTGAGTATCTGGGACACGTGGTCAGCTCAAAGGGAGTAGCACCAGACCCGGAGAAGGTCACTGCCATCCAGAAGTGGCCTGAACCAAAGAACATCAAAGAAGTACGTCAATTCCTGGGACTGGTCGGGTACTACAGGAGATTCATTAAGGAGTACACCAAAAAGGCAGCACCTTTACCATATCTCCTAGTAGGACAGTCCAAAAGAGGTAAAAGTCCCCCATTCCAGTGGGGCACAGAACGGGCTGAGTCCTTTGCGTTAATGAAAGAAGCCCTAACCGGTGAGGAAATCCTGGCTTACCCCGACTACAGCCAACCCTTCCTGTTATACACAGACGCCAGCAATGGGGGACTGGGAGCTGTGTTGTTCCAGAAGCAAAACGACAGAGAAAAGGTAATTGCCTATGCCAGTAGAAAGCTTCGCCCTACTGAGAGGAACCCGGAGAATTACAGTTCCTTCAAGCTGGAGTTCCTGGCCTTGGTCTGGGCTATCACCGAAAGATTCAAACATTACCTAGCCTCAACTAAATTTACAGCCTTTACCGACAATAACCCCTTGACACACCTGGAGACAGCCAGGTTGGGAGCCATGGAACAGCGTTGGGTGGCCAGATTGTTGAATTACCAGTTCACAATCAAGTACCGGGCAGGTCACAAGAACACCAATGCTGATCCCCTGTCAAGAATGCCCCACCAGTCGGACACCGAGTATGAAGTGGATGACCTAGAAGAAATTGAATTACCTGCTTTCCACAGGAATGGAATGGTCCAAAAGCAACACACCTCCAGAAGACGTCATGGTAAGACACTAAACCCTTTACCTCATCACAGCTGGAAGGAGACCCAGGACAGAGGTTGTCAGCCTCATCAAAGGACTAATAACCCAAGAAGGTTCTCACCTGGAGAAGGATGCTCCTCCACAAGCCAAACACCTGTGGAATGAGAGAAGCCGGTTGTTCATCAACAGAGAAAAGCTGTGCAGAAGGTATGTCAACCCCAGAACCCATGAAATGGTGTGGCAGATTGTAGTACCCAGGAAAGATATTCAGATGGTGCTAGAGGCCTACCATGACCAAGCAGGTCATTTTGGCTGGAAGAAGTTGGAAACCCTGCTGAAGGACCGGTTCTATTGAGTTGGAATGCGGAGTTCCATAGAAAGGTGGTGCCGGAATTGTGGGCCCTGTAGCCTCAGAAGGAAAGACTACGGAAGTCAGAATGTACCCTTGCAGTCCATCAAAACAACCCAAGCCCTGGAGATTGTCTCTCTGCATCACGTCAAACTGTCACCCAGCAGATCAGGCTATTCCTATGCCCTGACCATGGTGGATCACTATTCCCGGTTACTGGTGGTAGCCCCTGTCAAGGACCTGACAGCAGAAACTGCAGCAAGAACATTCCAAACCTACTTCTGCAGGCCCAATGGATACCCGGACAAGGTGCTAACAGATCAAGGCCCTGCCTTTGTAGCGGAACTATTCAAAGAATTCTGTCACCTGTATGGATGTAAGAAGATCCGGACTACACCATATCATCCTCAAACCAATGGTATGTGCGAGAAAATGAATAACATCGTCATTGACCTGTTAAAAACCCTACCTTTGGAAGAGAGGAACCAGAGGCAAGACAAACTACCTGACCTGGTGGACCTGTATAACCACATACCTGTGAGTTCTACTAATTGTACCCCAGCTTACCTCATGAAAGCAAGACCTGGAAAATTGCCCATGGACCTGGAACTCGGAGTGGTAGAACCTGCTGCAGATATGTCCACTGAAGACTGGAACACAAATCGGCAAGAGCAGTACAGGAAAGTACAGGCCTGTGTTGAAGAAAGCCTAAACAAAGTAAGAGAAGACAAGAAGACCAGTATAACAAGCATGCATCAGCAGAACCCTTGGCACCCGGAGAAATAGTGCTAAAGCGGAAAAGAAGAGGTCACAAGCTCGATGACCAGTGGGAAAGGGAGCCCTACACCGTGTTAAATTCCAGATTTGACAACACCAAAACCTGCCTGGTCAGCAAGGATGGAGGTAGGACAACCACAACAGTCTCAAGAGACCACTTGAAATTGTGCCCAGGTCTACTGAAGACACAGGAGGAAGAAGTACCTCTTATAATACCGGAAAAACCCAAGGAAGATGTAGTTCATATAGTTCTAGGAGACTTCCCCGCGCACTGGCCTCAACTCGATGGAGCAGTTATCATACCAGTGATACATTTCTGTCAGTCACCAGAAGAACCTCCATCACAAGAAGAACCTGTGAGCGCCCTGGAAGAACCTGCTCAGGAACAGGAAGAGTCCCCAGTAAGAGGAGGATCACCAGTTGAAGCAGAGCCTGAGGGTCCAGTAAACAGTGCACTTGACAGCCTTATAGAGATGTTGAGGCAGTTCTATAACTTACCCGCACGTACACCTGATATGTTAGTGGATAGTGCATGCACGTCAGAGACAGACACCAGTATCACCCCAGTGCTACGTAGATCCACACGCAGCACACAAGGCCAAATCCCTACCAGGTATAGGGAATAAAGTACAAAAGCCTAAAGTGTAAAAATGTGTCAAACTTGCACATAGTTACCCAGTTGGTTTTTGTTACATTTTTTAATTTTTCAAAGCTTGTACATATATTATCTATGTGTTATTGTTATTATAATTGTAATTGTTGTTGTTACCTGGTGGGCAGAGGAGCATCTGAGGCTTACCCCAGAACACAAGCCGGACACCGGGTCCGCGCCTACAGGGTCCTCTACGCCCAGTAGGAATAACCGGTATACCAAGGGGATTCTAGACCCCTAGTCATCCTGAAGCTGCAACCATCCAAAGAACTAGGAACCACGAAGGCCCCAGCGTCCAGGGATAGTGGTAGCCAGAGGAAAGTTCTTACCACCAAGCAGACAGGTGAGAGAGTGAGAAAGAGCACAGAAGCTAGGCCTAGTTCCAAGCAGGTCAGGAACTTCAGAGAGAGAGAAGAAGAAACAGACAAGGAGGCCTTATACCCGCTCACTGGGGAGAGTCCAGAAGTGCACCCTTCCTACCAAGTACCCTGGACCGTACCTGCCGTCTACACCAGTAAAGGTACTGCAGCGAATCCCCTGTGTGCGTGTCTGTTATTCTCCCCTGGCCCGGCTGGGCCACCTCTCACCTGCATCCCTTCCATCAACCCTGCCCCGGGGGCCCGTTCCACCTGTGGGGAGCAGAAACATCTCAGCTGCCATCCCATCACCCCCGGAGGTCTGCAGCAGTGCTGGTACCAATTACCAGGAACCACAGGTGGCGTCACGAGACAAAACCGTTTATCATCCCTTCAAGCAACAACCCCTTTTAAGAGTGACTCCAGGGTACGGGCCAGGGAGCCGACAGCCGTGACATCCCAAGAAGGTAAAGGCCCGGGTACTGAGTCCCCCATATCGCCCCTGGGCGAGTCAAATGCATTTGCCTTAAAAAATAGCGTAAAAAAAACAAAACAGTAGGATCTTTCTTTAGTATAAAAACAGAGTTGCAATGTAACCTCAATGTAATCACATTGTTCAGCTCTTGCACTTCCTCCTCCATCTCAGAAATGACCACATCAGTCACAAGCTGAAAGCACTGCAGCATTGCATTGGCCAAGCGGCAACAGGCTGTTCTGAAGATAACATGCTTAATGCTTAGGTGACAAACCGCCCAGCGCTGCACAGTTGTTGAAAGTTGTAACACAGCATCTTGATCTGTGGCTCTCACCGCTGAACATACAGCCAGGCATGGTCGTGTGTAACAATGGGAGGAACCTGGTGATGGAGAAATGAAAGCCGGAGTAGATACGGTTTCCCTCTATGCCAGTCCTTTCACCGAGCTAAAGAATATGGCTGTGGTGAAATACAACTCCCACTGAGAAGCTGTTTCAGATTGAAAAACATTGGGCCCACCAGAGGATTTGATTCTGAGGGCTCACATTTCTCCCCCGCTCAAGAGCCCCATAGCAGCTGCAAAGTTAGCGCTATCATGAACTCTCCTAATGTAGAAGCCAGGGCACACCAGAGGATTCTCTGGTGGGACCATCCAACCCTGCCGAGAAGCAGTCCTGGCTAAGAAAAGTGTGTGGGAAGGTTCCCGGACACTCTATGGCTGCTTTTTTACTGAGGTGGAAACCCACGCAAACAGAAGGAGAATATACAAAATCCTTGCAGATGTTGTCCTTGCTGGGATTTGAACCCAGGATCCCAGTGTTGCAATGTTTCAGTGCTAACCACTGATCCAATGTGCTGCCGTTCACCCTCTGATATCTAACAGGCTGGAGAAACTTGCACCTACTGCCACTCTATCTTCAGCTCCTTTGTAAGAAACTAATGTATTTGGGCAGCCACTCAGTCTACCAAATAAAATTCCTGAGAAGGAAATTGGGGAAGGCTTCGCTACTGGTACTGGGGGCAGTGCTAATACCATGGCGTCGTACCATAGTTTACTGGAAATATTCCAGGCTGGTAGGAGGCAAGCAGATTCCCACAGAAAAGTACCAGCAGTAATGTTCAGGGACCCGCGCTTGTAGAAGGCGGAGACAACACCGGGAGAAATAGTGGCGGCTGGGGACCGAGTATGGACACGAGGCATGAGGTTGTGAAAAGCTTCCGCCTCCACGAGCCTAAAAGGCCACATTTCAAGTGAAAGCAGCTTTAGAGGACTTCCTGGGAGAAATGACAGCTGGGTAGATATGGTTTCCCAAGTCCTTTCACCAAGCTAAAGAATATGGCTGTGGTGAAATACAGCTCAGCAAAAAAAGCTGTGGACTGGCTCCGTAACGTCCCTGGCCACATTCACCTGTCCACATGTTTGTGGTTAGGCGGTCCTTCCCAGTAAGTGCACTGGGGAGGGCACGGGTGATGTTGTGGTACCCGTGCTTGTGGAAGGCGGAGACGACACCGGGAGAAACAGTGGCGGCTGTGGACCGAGTATGGACACCCGGCCGCCGCCGGCATGAGGTTATGAAAAGCTTCCGCCTCCACGAGTCTAAAAGGCCACATTTCAAGTGCAAGCAGCTGTCAAAAATTTGGCAGTATAGTATTGAAGCCTGTGGGTGGGTGGGTGGCTGGCTGCATACTTGCGCTTGCATTCGAAGGAATGGGGTAGGAACAACTGAACACTGCACTGGGACAAAGACGTGGACGGTGATTGTTGCAAGTCTGCAACGACACGTGCATGGCGGGAGGCATCTTCGCATGCGCCAAGGATCATTTATGATGGGCACACTTTTAGGCAGTGACCTGGGAGTCAGAGATGCTTCCAGAGGTCTTCCCCATGCTGTTCCCATGTCTTCTCAGCACTGTATGCATGTGTCTGATGATGTGTCACACACCACATGGCCAGATAAGGTTGTAAAATGTGACAATGACATTTCCTGGCGAATGCATTTGTCTTGGTTGAAAGCAATGCAAAAGTGTAAAAACGCATCAAAAATGCTAAGTGTGAGCATAGCCCAAGGTGTGGAGGAGTATTTTTGTTTTTGGTAATTTATTTTGCCTTATATACAAGTCGTTACCCTGGAAAGGATGTTCCTTAACATATTTCCCAGGAAAATCCATTTTGGTTTCGTTTTTGTATGTTTTATTGTGAGTCCGTAAAAGTGGCGTAATACTCGTTGTTGACAGCAGTGATATGGGAGTCAGAGATGCTTCCAGGGGTCTTCCCCATGCTGTTCCCATGTCATTTGAGCACTGTTCTCATCGATTTGGGCAATTTTTTGGCCCTCTGCAGACCGTCAGGGGGAGCCGCCTGAAAAATGCTTGAGTTTCCCATAGACTTACATTGGGCTCGTTGCTCGGGTCAAGCACCCGAGTATTTCAATTTGTTCGACCCGAGCAACAAGTACCTGAGCATTTTAGTGCTCGCTCATCACTAATTATAACTCCAAGTCACACAGTGCAGATACAGAATAATATTTACATCCAGGCACTTAACCCTGACGTCTCATGTGATCAGTTGGTTTCTGCTGCTTCTTCTCCATCTGGTCAGACCTTCATGTCGACACCTCCCAGCCACGACTTGTCTTGTCACGATGATCTCCAGCCTAGAAAATAACAAGGTCACATATATTGTATACATATATGTATCTCCCCCGCACTGCATCCAATGAATACAGATATGTACCCCTCCTTCATTAATATACTATTAACCATTTAGTAATTAAAATATAAAGTGATAAGCAGCTCTGTGCCCCCCATTAACTATAATCTCCACTGGCCAATAATATAAATTATTTAGTCTCTGTGACTCTCCCCAATTAACTATAAGGCTATGTGCACACGAAAAAATATACAAGGCTTTACAGTACAAGCAAAGTGAAGCCCCCATCAATGCTCTCTACCAGCACCCCCGTCATTGCTCTGTCCCAACACCCCCATCATTGCTCTCTCCCAGCACCCCCGTCATTGCTCTCTCCCAGCACCCCCGTCATTGCTCTCTCCCAGCACCTCCATCATTGCTCTCTCCCAGTGACGCGCCCCCTGGGCCTGTGCTGTGCAGGGGATACCCGGAGCCGGATCGCTGGGGGTTGTAGTCTCAGTGTGGCGGTGACCCGGTCCGTGCCCAGGATGGTCAAACCAGTGTCAGTCTTAGGTAATAACAATGTCCGACTACGCCACCCGTGGATTGCAGTCAGTGGGGACCGCCGCTGCACTGCAGACCGCTGAGGCTGATGTAGTTTGCGCAGCCGAGTATGGAATAACTCCCCACGGGAGAAGTATTGCCTCAGGGCAGCTAGTGTGGATGCTGGGAGTGATGGTGTGAGCGTCCCAGTACTGATGGTGCTAGTGCGGCGATGAAACACTGAGACTTGTGGTGCAGTTTCCAATGCTTTACTCACAGTTTTCATCCAGGTCACTTGTGCACATGAAGGACCGCCTGAGCCGTGCTGCGTTCACCAGGCAAGGGGCTCGACCAACTCCCAGGCAATTCCAGAGCGTGGCACAGGGCTCCCTTCTCTTCCTTTCTTTCTCTGGCCGTCCCCACCAGTGACCCACCTTTGTCCAGCTCCCTCGGGCCTTCTGTTGGCGAAACCTATCTCCGGTTTCCCTGACCCTATGCGGTATGCTTTCCTGGTGGATGTAGTGGGGGGTCGCACCAAGATGTGGTGACGACCTCCGGTCTTTGGCTGAGGAATCTGTTGCCTCCACCAATTTGGGTTCCGGTACCCTGCTCTGCCAACCCTTCACCCTGTATCTCCTGGGCATATGGGGTTCCTTCTTTACTCGCGTCTCTGGGCCTTTCTCTGTGTTCCTTGCTTCCTTTCTCCTCTGTTCCAGTTCCTTTCTTACTTTCCTTTCCGTTCCTTCTCCTCTCTCTCTTTCTGCTGTTTCTGGCCTCCACTCCAGGCCTGCCTCTGGAGCTGGGCCCAGACTGAGCCACAGCTCCCTGTCAGCCCTCTCTGGCTGAACTCCTGACTGAACTCTCTCAACTGAACTGGACTCTCTCTCACTCTAAGATGGTGCCCACCTTATATACCTCCCTCTATGTGTGAGCCTAGGTGACTAGCAACCAATGGGCTCCTACCTATGCCCAGAGACCCACCCCTATCTGCTCCTACACCACTGGGTATTCCACCCCCCGCCCCACTCCAGCCAGGGACAGATGCTGTCGTGCCTGCACTTCTGTCTAGTGGGAGCACCGTTGACCTGTCCCTCGGAAATGGGGTGTGTGTGCTGCATGCAGCTAAACGAGTCCTGTTCCACACTCCATCCTTACCCGGGAGCGGAATATCACACCTCTGGTTTGAGGTGCAATACCCCTGTAGCAGCCGAGCCCTCGGGGTGCTACATTCCCCCCTGGTAAATCACAGCACGTCCTCGGGCTGGAAAAGAATAAAACAATTTTAAAAACATACAAAATTTTTAGAATGCATTCGCATATAAGACATTAACCAAAAACTCATCCCTTTATGGGAGGTACTCTTTTTCCTTTTAACGTTACTGATTACATTTTCATACAACATCTTGCTAAGGCCACTGGAACTCTTTTATAAAATACTATATAAAACTTTTGCATTACTATTTTAGCAGCATTTTAAACTTCTTCACATGAGATATTTTCAAGTAAAACATTTTCAAACAGATTCTAGAGCTCTGGTCGCTGTGCAACTTGCGACCAGGAAAAAGGTGCAACAGTCCATTTAATCCGCCTTGAGGTAGACGTTGCGGTTCTTGTATAAAACCAGTAGGGGGCGCTTTAAGAAGCGCAACTATTTACAAGGGGTTGGCCGCTCTCAGTCCTCGGCCAGTGGGGATAGGGGCAATTTTTAAACAGTCAACAGTTCACTATTTGTCCCAACGGGGACCACACTTTCACAAACGGGAACAGTTCCATTATACCGTTTACTGGTAACGGTGTCCTCCTCGCTCTTCCGGGTAGTCTTCAGGTCCGTCCGGACCCTCAGGGTAGTCCATGTCTGGGCGGTACTGACTTGCCCCCTGGGCCGTGGGGCACGCGGATCCGGGCGATAGGGGAACGAT
Organism: Phyllobates terribilis; assembly: GCF_046119375.1. Taxonomy (NCBI): domain Eukaryota; kingdom Metazoa; phylum Chordata; class Amphibia; order Anura; family Dendrobatidae; genus Phyllobates; species Phyllobates terribilis. Next base: position 109,017,861 of record NW_027362765.1, read on the forward strand.
GGGGGTAGCAGTAGTGGCGGCCCGGTCCCGCGGCTCAGGGTGGTCAGACCAATGGTAGTCTGCTAAGTGCTTCAGATAATGTCCGACTACGCCACCCGTGGATTGCAGTTATTAGGAACCGCCGCTGCAAGGCAGTCCGCTGGGGCTGATGATGGGTGCAGCTGAGGTGATGTGACTCCCCACGGGAAGAGTGCAGCCCCAGGGCAGTGTAGTGGATGGTGGGAGTGATGGTAGTGCGAGTCCCGGTGCTAATAGTGCTGGTGGCGCGAAGGAGCACACAGACAACAAGTTACAGTCCAGGGTCTTTACTCACAGTTCGTTTGTTCCAGGTCACTTCGGCCAGCAGTGACCGCCTGAGCCATGCTGCGTCCACCAGGTGTGGGGCTCGGTCAACTCCCATGCAGTTCAGGAGCATGCACAGGACCCCCTTTTATTCTTTCTCTGGCCTGCCTCACCAGTGACCCACTTTTGTCCAGCTGCCGCGGACCTGTGCGGTTAAACGTGGGCCCCGTCCTCCGCTGTCCTATATGGTGCCTTCCTAGCAGGTTTGATGAGGTGTCGCACCAGTATATGATCACGACGACCGGTCTTTGGCTGAGGGTTGTTTCTCCTCCACCAACTTGGGATCCGGTACCCTTAATCTGCCTGACCCTGCACCCTGGATTCTCGTGGGTTCTTAGGGTCCCTTCCACCTTCTTGTTCCTGAGCCCTTCTGTTTCTCTCTCCTTCTTTGCAGTTCTTTTCTGTTTCTGTTCCTTTCTCTTGGAGCTGAGATGAGCCAGAATCTCAGCTCCCCTTCACCTCCTCCTCGGCCTCTTCTCCAGGCCCACTTCTCCTTCTCCTCTCAGGCCCCGGCCTCTTCCCTAGGCCTGCCTCTGGAGCAGCACTCAGCCTGAGCTGCTGCTCCCTGTCTTCTCCTCTCCACAGAACGAACCTAGATCTAAGATGGTGCCCACCTTTTATACCTCCTTCTAGCCATGAGCCCAGGTGACCAGCAACCAATGGGCTCCTTCCTATGCTCAGGAACCGCCCCCTATCTGCCCCTACAGCACTGGGTGTTCCACCCCCTCCCCACTCCAGCAGGGACATGGTCGGTCGTGCCTGCACTTCTGTCTAGTGGGAGCACCGTTGAGCTGTCCCTCGGAAATGGGGTGTGTGTGCTGCATGCAGCTAACTGAGCCCTGGTCCATACTCCATCCTTACCTGGGAGTGGAATATCACACCTCTGGTCTGAGGTGCAATACCCCTGTAGCGGCCGAACCCTCGGGGCTCTACAGTACCGCAGTTCCTCCTCTGTTAGACGGTGGACATGGAGGGCATACAGTCCCTTTGCGCCCTTGTGCCGGGTGTAGGTGACCACGTCGCCGGGGTACAGGTCACGGCCGTGATGTCCCTCTGGCAAGTGGCTTTCGACGTCCCTTCTAGTGACGAAGACGTCGGTGTCAGCCTCCGGGTCTCTGATGAAGCCCCAGCCATGCTCTAGCTGGAACTTTACTACGGCCCCGGTGGCTCTGGGACCGCGGATGGCGCGGGCGTCTTGTCGGGCCCTCCTCTTTTGTTTCGCGCTCCTGGCCTGGAGTCGCTCCTCACTGATGCGCCTCTGCCGTCGCTCCCTTTCAAAGGTGGCCAGCTGCTGACGGCAGCAATCCAGGCGCTGGGCTGCTTCCGCCCGGGTCTCCTGGGTGAACCCCATGAGATTCTCACCGGTGGGGTCCCATGCAAACTGGGCATCCTCCGGCGGGGGTGGAGCGATGTTGGCAGGCTCCGGGGCCGGGATCAGAGGCTCGCTCAGGGGTTGTTCTTTCGGAGACGGGGGTTGACAAACTCCGGTGGCCACTCAAAGGGCAGCCCGTCCGGGCTGGTATATTGGGCGTACAGGTCCGCACCCAGGAGTGGCACCGCGGGCTTCAGACGGGTGGCAGCGCTCGGGGGCACTCGGCCTTATGACCAGGCCGGTGGTCGCTTGTTGGTCGCGCCCGGGGGTGGCACCGCCAAGGTAGCTGCCTCACCAGCGCCCGGGTGTGCTGGGCCTTGCGTCCCGGCCTGTGACGTCTCCCGCTTTACGGTGCCCAGGTTCAGAGGGCACAGCGCGGGGCGGGGCATGACAGTGACGTTTGCAGCCTGAGGCCTAGCTGGCGGCGGTGGAGGCATGACGTCAGGTACGGTCCCCGGGGCTTCGGGTCTCGCAGTGGAGGGTGAGGGCAGGCTGGTGTTCCCAGGGCTTGGGGTGGTGGCGTCCCCATTACCTGCCTCAGTCTCCATGGCCTCCTCCGCGGCGGCGTCTGCAGCTGCCGGTCCCTCTTTTCCGCGTCCAGCGGTAAGCGCGCTGCCCGGTCCCGGCGGGGTCCTCCGCTGGCTGCCTTCGTGCTGCCGGGCCATCTCCTCTCTCCACCCGGCAAACACATCCCGCTGAGCCCGGACCATCCTCCTGTTCAGGTCTTCCAGCGCTGCGCGCGCACTGTCCGGGTCCCTGGTCAGCTGGGCTAGCAACTCTGTCAGGCTGCAGGGTGGCTCAGCTTGCAGCAGGCTGCGGGCCAGGGTGCTGGTGGAGTTCTCTGCTTCCTCCATCTCCGGGTGCAGCAGGTCCAGACTGATCCAGGCCGCGCCCGGCCCCACAGTTTTCTTTTCTATCCGCCCCCTTGGGGGGTGGTCTTGGGGGCATCTGCTGACAATCACCTTTAGGGGCAGCCCCCCCACGTTGATGGACATCTCCATTGCTGCACTCATCGTTGCTGAGGGCGGGCCCCTCCTTTGGCGCCACTCTGGGACCTGGCCCACGATGGGAGTCGGCTTCCTGCTGTCCTTTGGTGTGCACATAATGGCGTCCGCTCTGCCAGGGCGGGAAAAACGGATGAAGATGGCGGGAAACGGTCCAAGATGGCGTCTGATGGCGGGAATCGGCTCCGGATGGCGGGAAACGACTCCGGACGGCGGGAAACTTCTGGAAAGGGCGGGAGACTTCTTTTCAAGGTACATGCACAATCTTCTTCAGGCACGCAATACCCGCTTGTGGCGGGTTGGTAAAGATCCTGCCGACTACGCCAAAAGTTGACGCGCCCCCTGGGCCTGTGCTGTGCAGGGGATACCCGGAGGCGGATCGCTGGGGGTTGTAATCTCAGTGTGGCGGTGACCCGGTCCGTGCCCAGGGTGGTCAAACCAGTGTCAGTCTTAGGTAATAACAATGTCCGACTACCCGGTCAGTGGGGACCGCCGCTGCGCTGCCGACCGCTGAGGCTGATGTAGTTTGCGCAGCTGAGTATGGAATAACTCCCCACGGGAGAAGTATTGCCTCAGGGCAGCTAGTGTGGATGCTGGGAGTGATGGTGTGAGCGTCCCAGTACTGATGGTGCTGGTGCGGCGATGAAACACAGAGACTTGTGGTGCAGTTTCCAATGCTTTTCTCACAGTTTTCATCCAGGTCACTTGTGCACATGAAGGACCGCCTGAGCCGTGCTGCGTTCACCAGGCAAGGGGCTCGACCAACTCCCAGGCAATTCCAGAGCGTGGCACAGGGCTCCCTTCTCTTCCTTTCTTTCTCTGGCCGTCCCCACCAGTGACCCACCTTTGTCCAGCTCCCTCGGGCCTTCTGTTGGCGAAACCTATCTCCGGTTTCCCTGACCCTATGCGGTATGCTTTCCTGGTGGATGTAGTGGGGGGTCGCACCAAGATGTGGTGACGACCTCCGGTCTTTGGCTGAGGAATCTGCTGCCTCCACCAATTTGGGTTTCGGTACCCTGCTCTGCCAACCCTTCGCCCTGTATCTCCTGGGCATATGGGGTTCCTTCTTTACTCGCGTCTCTGGGCCTTTCTCTGTGTTCCTTGCTTCCTTTCTCCTATGTTCCAGTTCCTTTCTTACTTTTCTTTCCGTTCCTTCTCCTCTCTCTCTTTCTGCTGTTTCTGGCCTCCACTCCAGGCCTGCCTCTGGAGCGGGCCCAGACTGAGCCACAGCTCCCTGTCAGCCCTCTCTGGCTGAACTCCTGACTGAACTCTCTCAACTGAACTGGACTCTCTCTCACTCTAAGATGGTGCCCACCTTATATACCTCCCTCTATGTGTGAGCCCAGGTGACTAGCAACCAATGGGCTCCTACCTATGCCCAGAGACCCACCCCTATCTGCTCCTACACCACTGGGTATTCCACCCCCCGCCCCACTCCAGCCAGGGACAGATGCTGTCGTGCCTGCACTTCTGTCTAGTGGGAGCACCGTTGACCTGTCCCTCGGAAATGGGGTGTGTGTGGTGCATGCAGCTAAACGAGTCCTGGTCCACACTCCATTCTTAACCGGGAGTGGAATATCACACCTCTGGTTTGAGGTGCAATACCCCTGTAGCAGCCGAGCCCTCGGGGTGCTACACCAGCACCTCCATCATTGCTCTCTCCCAGCACCCTCGTCATTGCTCTCTCCCAGGACTCCCGTCATTGCTCTCCCAACCATCCTCATCATTGTTCTCCCCATCCTAATCATTGCTCTCCTCATCCCCACCATCCCCATCATTGCTCTCCCCAGCACCATCATTGCTCTCCCCATCCCCACCATCCCCATCATTGATCTCCCCATCCCCAACATTGCTCTCCCCAGTCACATCATTGCTCTCTTCAGCCCCATCATTGCTCTCCCCAGCCCCATCATTGCTCACCTCAGCTCCATCATTGCTCACCCCAGCCCCATCATTGCTCACCCCAACCCCATCAATGGTCTTCCCAGCCCTATTATTGCTCTCCCCAGCCCCATCATTGCTCTCCCCAGCACCATCATTGCTCTCCCCATCCCCACCATCCCCATCATTGCTCGTCCCATCCTCATCATTGCTCTCCCCATCCCCAACATTGCTCTCCCCAGCCCCATCATTGCTCTCCTCAGCCCCATCATTGCTCTCCCCAGCCCCATCATTGCTCACCTGAGTCCCATCATTGCTCACCCCAGCCCCATCATTGCTCACCCCAGCCCCATCATTGCTCACCCCAACCCCATCAATGGTCTTCCCAGCCCTATTATTGCTCTCCCCAGCCCCATCATTGCTCTCTCCCAGGACCCCCGTCATTGCTCTCCCAGCACCCCAGTCATTGCTCTCCCCACCATCCTCATCATTGCTCTCCTCATCCCCACCATCCCCATCATTGCTCTCCCCAGCACCATCATTGCTCTCCCCAACCACAACATCCCCATCATTTCTCTCCCCAGCCCCATCATTGCTCACCCCAACCTCATCATTTTTCTCCTCACCCCCATCATTGCTCTCTCCCAGCACCCCATCATTGCTCTCTCCCAGCACCTCCATCATTGCTCTCTCCCAGCACCCTCATCATTGCTCTCTCCCAGCACCCCCGTCATTGCTCTCCCAACGATCCTCATCATTGCTCTCCCCATCCTAATCATTGCTCTCCTCATCCCCACCTTCCCCATCATTGCTCTCCCCAGCACCATCATTGCTCTCCCCATCCCCACCATCCCCATCATTGCTCTCCCCATCCCCAACATTGCTCTCCTCATCCCCAACATTGCTCTCCCCAGCCCCATCATTGCTCTCCTCAGCCCCATCATTGCTCTCCCCAGCCCCATCATTGCTCACCTCAGCCCCATCATTGCTCACCCCAGCCCCATCATTGCTCACACCAACCCCATCAATGGTCTTCCCAGCCCTATTATTGCTCTCCCCAGCCCCATCATTGCTCTCTCCCAGGACCCCCATCATTGCTCTCTCCCAGCACCCCCGTCATTGCTCTCCCCACCATCCTCATCATTGCTCTCCCAATCCTAATCATTGCTCTCCTCATCCCCACCATCCCCATCATTGCTCTCCCCAGCATCATCATTGCTCTCCCCATCCTCAACATCCCCATCATTGCTCACCCCAGCCCCATCATTGCTCTCCCCAGCCCCTTCATTGCTCACCCCAGCTCCATCATTTCTCTCCCCAGCCCCATCATTGCTCACCCAAACCTCATCATTTTTCTCCTCATCCCCATCATTGCTCTCCCCAGTCCCATCATTACTCACCCCAACCCCGTCATTACTCACCCCAGCCCCGTCATTTCTCTCCCCATCCCCATCATTGCTCACCCCAGCCCCATCATTGCTCTCCCTAACCCCATCATTGCTCTCCCTAGCCCCATCATTGCTCTCCCTAGCCCCATCATTGCTCACCTCAGCCCCATCATTGCTCACCTCAGCCCCATCACTGCTCACCCCAGCCCCATCACTGCTCACCCAAGCCCCATCATTGCTCTCCCCCACCTCCCCTCATTCTCCTGTTCCTCTCCCAGCGTTTCAGTATAAAAAAAACACACACACAACTTACCTCTCAGCCCACTCCCCTGCAGCATCCTCCTTGTCTCCGGTAACTTTCTCCCTGACACAGGCCCGGGCTGCATGATGATGTCATCAAGCGGTGCGGGCCTGTGTCAGGGAGAAAGCACAGGGTAGGATGCAGAGGTGAGGAGAGATCCCTGCAGCTCCGCTGCCATTTTCCTCTTGTCAGCAGCGGAGCTGCAAGGATCGCTCCCTGCCCGCTGCATATGATGAGGGAAATCGGGCCATGGGCCCTCTGGAGCCTGGGGCTCCGAGAAGCAGGCCAGATTGCCCTCATCAATAGCTGCCCAGCAAGGGCCCCCCTGCACCGCCGGGCCCCGGTGCATTTGCAGCGACTGCACCGGCGGTACGTCCACCCCTGTAATACAGGATGATCATGCAACTGAGGATCAGTACAGGATAATTAATGTATGTATACAGTGACTGCACCAATAGAATAGTGAGTGCAGCTCTGGAGTATAATACAGGATGTAACTCAGGATCAGTACAGGATAAGTAATGTAATGTATGTACACAGTGACTGCACCAGCAGAATAGTGAGTGCAACTCTGGAGTATAATGCAGGATGTAACTCATGATCAGTACAGGATAAGTAATGTAATGTATGTACACAGTGACTCCACCAGCAGAATAGTGAGTGTAGCTCTGGAGTATAATACTGGATGTAACCCAGGATCAGTACAGGATAAGTAATGTAATGTATATACACAGTGACTCCACCAGCAGAATAGTGACTGTAGCTCTGGAGTATAATACAGGACATAACTCAGGATCAGTACTGGATAAGTAATGTAATGTATATACACAGTGACTCTGCCAGCAGAATAGTGAGTGCTGCTCTGGAGCATTTATTTTATATTAATTTAAAAAACAAAAAGTTTGTATATATTTGTCAGCTATTGTTTATTTTGTTTATGTTTATTTTATTTATTGTTTGTGGTTATTATTTTCTTTAAAACCAGACCAGAAGTCTGTAGTATGAGTAGTTATTATTGTGTATATATGTATAATATGTGTGAGGATAGAATGAGTGGCTGGACTAGTTTCATTACATTGTTAATTTTGTTATGTTTCTGTTATTATTATTGCTATGTTTTTCATTTTTATGATAAAAGATCAACAGGATGTAACTCAGGATCAGTACAGGATAAGTAATGTAATGTATGTACACAGTGACTCCACCAGTAGAATAGTGAGTGCAGCTCTGGAGTATAATACAGGATGTAACTCCGGATCAGTACAGGATAAGTAATGTAATGTATGTACACAGTGACTCCACCAGCAGAATAGTGAGTGCAGCTCTGGAGTATAATACAGGATGTAACTCAGGATCAGTACAGGATAAGTAATGTAATGTATGTGACGCGCCCCCTGGGCCGTGTGTGTGTGAATACCCGGAGCCGGGCCTCGGTGTAACGCTGGGGCTTGTAGTCTCCGTGGCGGCGACCCGGTCCCGTGGCTCAGGGTGGTCAAACCAGTGGCAGATCTGTCTCTTTGGTTTTGTAATGCTTAAATGTCCGACTACGCCACCCGTGGATTGCGGTCACTGAGAACCGCTGCTGCAGGGCAGACCGCTGAGGCTGGTGTTGTGTGTGCAGCAGGGGGTAGTATAACTCCCCACGGGAGGAGTATAGCCTCAGGGCAGTGAGTGCAGATGATGGGGGTGATAGTGCGCGGGAGCAACAGTAAAGATTCAGAGTCCAGTGATGCAGTCCAGGGTCTTTACTCACAGTTTTACACTCCAAGCCACTTCTGCAGGTAATGGCCGCCCACGTCGTGCTGTGCTCACCAGGTGAGGGGCTCGGTCAACTCCCAGGCACCTTTGGAATGCTTTTCAGGACCCCCTTCGTGTGTCCTTTCTCTGGCCTGTCGTACCCCGCAATTGACCACGTTTCTGTCCAGCTGCCTCGGGCCTTGGCGGGCAAACGTATGTTCCGTTTCCCTGGGTCCTATGTGGTGCCTTCCTAACGGGTGTAGTGAGGGGCCGTGCACGTACAATGCCACAGCCTCCGGTTACTAGCTGAGGGTAGTTGCTCTCCTCCACTAGATGAGGTATCTGGTTCCCTTTTCTTGGCCTGACCCCCCTACTCTGGTAGCGGCGGGCGTGCGGTGGCGGCTGGCCGGTCCGCACCCCTGGGGTCCCTTTGGTCTTCTAGAGCTTCCTCCATTTTCCTCCCTTTCTTCGTTCTCCTCCAGGGCCAGGCCTTAAAACTTGGCCTGCCTGCGGAGCAGAGCCTATGCTGAGCCTCTGCTCCCCACCTCCTTCTCTCTCTGCTCTCTCTCACTTTCTGCTTCTTTCTCCCTTGGCAGGGCTTCACAGGCTAAGCCCGCCTCCGGAGCAGAGTTCCACAGAGGCCCTGCTCTGTCACTTCTTCCCTCTGACTGAACACTGTCTCTAAGATGGTGCCCACTATATATACTCCCCTATGCAGTGCACCCGGGATCTACTCTCCCCACCCACACACTACCGGGTTCCCCCTTTCTAGGTGTTCCCTCCCCCCACTCCAGCCAGGGACAGGGGCAGTTGTGCTCACCCTTGGGAGCATTGTCGCCCTGTCCCCCGGAAATGTGGTGTAGTGCATGTGGGTGTCAGGGTCCTGAGCCACACTCCATCCTTACCTGGAAGTGAGATATCACACCTCTGGGTGAGATGCAATACCTCTGTAGCAACCAAACCCTCGGGGCGCTACATATGTACACAGTGAATCCTGCAATAGAATAGTGAGTACAGCTCTGGAGTGTAATACAGCATGTAACTCAGGATCAGTACAGGATAAGTAATGTAATGTATGTATACAGTGACTGCACCAGCAGAATAGTGAGTGCAGCTCTGGAGTATAATACAGGATGTAACTCAGGATCAGTACAGGATAAGTAATGTAATGTATGTACACAGTGACTCCACCAGCAGAATAGTGAGTGTAGCTCTGGAGTATAATACAGGATGTAACTCAGGGTCAGTACAGGATAAGTAATGTAATGTATGTACACAGTGACTCCACCAACAGAATAGAGAGTGCAGCTCTGGAGTGTAATACAGGATGTAACTCAGGATCAGTACAGGATAAGTAATGTAATGTATGTACACAGTGACTCCACCTGCAGAATAGTGAGTGCATCTCTGGAGTATAATACAGGATGTAACTCAGGGTCAGTACAGGATAAGTAATGTAATGTATGTACACAGTGACTCCACCAACAGAATAGAGAGTGCAGCTCTGGAGTATAATACAGGATGTAACTCAGGATCAGTACAGGATAAGTAATGTATGTACACAGTGACTCCACCAGCAGAATAGTGAGTGTAGCTCTGGAGTATAATACAGGATGTAACTCAGGGTCAGTACAGGATAAGTAATGTAATGTATGTACACAGTGACTCCACCAACAGAATAGAGAGTGCAGCTCTGGAGTGTAATACAGGATGTAACTCAGGATCAGTACAGGATAAGTAATGTAATGTATGTACACAGTGACTCATGAAGACAGCACCTTTTTTACATAGCTGAATGCCTGGAGATGAAACCATCCCTACCGTTCGCTTCAGTGATGCCTGCCAGTCACTCAGGGGAAGCTGAGTGTGACCTTATCATTCATGAAATGGTTGGATTTGCCAAATTTGGAGCTGAGAAGAGGGGCGATTTTTGTCAGAAAATGTGGTCCCCTCTTATGCTGTAGTAGTCCTAATGGTACAACTAGTTTAATTTTGTATAGTAGTGTTGATATGAGTACTGATCATTGAAGATTTTTCTTCCAGGATTAATGTGATTGTTTTATACTCCCATGTTCATAACTTGTGAAATGAATGCACTTTGTTTTGTTCTTGTGTTTAGAAATCTTCCTGTTTTCCCAGTTTCTCCTGTGGCTCACCTGACCACAGCTTCGGTATTTGCTACCTGTTGTGAAGACGTGTCGTCGATTGGTCCCATTGTTCACGTCTTTAATCCCAATTTACAGTATGATCAGGTATAACTAACACGTTTTGGATGATTATTTTTCTGGGAGTCCAAAAACCCCTTTAAGGCAAAAGTCAACAGTCAGCCGGACAGATATACTTTCCTTAGATGTTTCTGTATATCTGATGTGTATTCCATACACTCCCTCCACATTACGGCTCGACATGACTGTTTCCAAGTTCCATTGTAGGAGAGGTTAGAAATCCACTGGCCGGCTCCTCAGCTGGGGGAAAAGTAATCATGTAATATCGATTCCTATGAGACACGTCATTATTGGACCTTGGAACACAGCAGGAATTTCACTTATACATCATGTCTTAAGTTAAGACCCTTCTCTGTTTCTTACTTAATTTTCGGTTTATTTGTAATTTTTTGAAATGAGTAACTTTTTGGAACCAGACCGCATTTTTTTTTTTTTTTTAATAATAATAGATCATTTGGTGTCGGAGCCAATGAAATATCTCAGTAAGGAAAGTATTCCGCAGCACCAAGTGGCAAATCTCTTTCCCGAGCTGCCGGGACGGCAGGAGCCGGGGGTCAGGGCTGCTCTTTGTGACCTCTGTACTTGACCACTGACTCTTGCATCGTACATGGTTTCTATGATTTGATTACATGGAATGCCACTCATTGCCCTTTGAAGGTCGGGGAAAATGTCCATTTACAGTGTAATCTCTTGCAATTAATGGCCGTGAACCGTGAAGCGTTGCTGATTACTGGCATCCGTTGCCATGTGCTCTGATATCTCAGGTGATGTAAGGTGACTGTCCTTATCTGTCTGGTTAAAGGGTAATCCCATCTGGTCAACCTTTTTCCATATCCCTCGTTCCTCGACCCCCCTGTATCCAGGAGCGGATAACTGAGAGCTAATTCACTTGCATAAATGTCAACTTAACACTTTGTGCAGAATTATTAAGCAAGTGAGGATTTTGACCATATCAATTTTATGTAGATTTTCCAACTCCAAGCTGTATAAACTTGAGTCCTTATCGGATAAAGCAGATCAGGTGATGTGTATTTGTGTAATAAGGGAGGGGCCGTCCTAAGGATATTAACACCTTTTATTAAAAGGGTGGTCCAAAACTAAAATGTATTTTAATCCTAAACCTCTATGTATGTAATGTTATATAATCAAATCTTTTTTTCTAATATACTTTAAAAAGTCCCTATTGTTTCCTCACTACGCTATCTAACTGCTTTAACGCTTTGTTTGAGAATCCCAGTGCATTTCAGGACCTGGGCTAGTCCTTGCTCTACTGAGCATGCATCAGTTCTCAATTCCAAAAGATGCTCAGTAGGATCTTTTCTCTGCGCACTATTCTTCTCAGTGCACAGTGACAGTGCACTCCCTTGCTGCGCTCTGATGAGAAGTTACAATCCGGCAAGAGAGCGCACTGTCAGCGCACATTGTGAGGACGAGTGAGCAGAGATCAGCGCCACCCCCGCAAGTGACATCACTTGTGGGGATGGGGTGGGTCTCTGTTTGCCAGGTTATCTCCTTACAATGCACACTGACAGTGCACCCTCTTGTCAGCTCGTCACTTCTTATCAGAATCGGCGAGGGAACGCACTTTCACTGTGCTCTGTGAAGAATAGTGCGCATTGACAAGATCATACTGAGCATCTGTTGGAATTGAGAACTGATGCATGCTCAGTAGAGCAGGGACTATCCCAGCCACTGAAATGGACGTCACTGATGACGCTTCATTTCAAGGTAAGGGCAGAGACTGCTGCAATAATTGCAGCATTGGCCCCCTGATGGTGACTTGTTTGAGTACCTCAACACGCACTGGGGATTCTCAAAAGAAGGCAAAAAAGATTTATCTGATTCTCAAAAATGAAAAATTTTCACAAGTCTTCAAAGTCTGCATCTTTCAAGAAAACCATGATTTTTATTCTGCACAATGCCACCTCTATAGTCAGGATTACAGCCTAAAACAATTGTAATCTCAGGACCTAATTCATTATTGTATTTGCTCCTGTTTTTTTGTGTGGTTTTTCGTGTTTAATCTTTTTTATGTTTGCACCAAGTCATCTTTCCATTTGCACCCATTTTAAAGTCACTTTTTTATGTGTTCCTCAGTGTTTTGTTTTTTTTAGTTTAGGGTTTCCAGATGTGTTTTTTTTTAACCTCATTTGTCATTTGCGACTTTCCGAAAATTAATGAACCACATGCGTCGAGCACCATTTTGATGAGTTTGACGCAACAAATGTCAGCGAATACCACAAGACAGGAAAAAAAGAAAAGTGACTTCAAAAAATTACAAACGATGAATTGCGTACTCGGTCTCTGATTTTCTTAAGGGCAGCTCAAACTCAGCTAGGGGATTCATGTTACACTTTTTATAGAATTATGCCCTAGGTAACGCTAGAGTTCAAGTCCTCTTCCTCTCTTGTGAGACAATTTGCATATTTAATTCCCAGATGAGCTTTGCATGGCCTATAAGTCTCTTTATATTGGCATGTCAGGCATATCAGTCTCCGCAAGGAGAGATGTTACCTCTGAAGCCGCTGTCAGAGGCCTCTCATACTGCCAAATCAGATCTCCTGCTTTGCACTGAGGAGGGGCAACACCCTGAAACACGTGTCTGCAAATTGAGATTCTGATTTGTTTTTTATCCTAAGTCATGTTCCATCATCTTTGGGAGCAGCACTAGGCCAGGGTGGGTTTTATACTTCTGGATGTAAACAAGAATAGACCCCAACACTCTAGAATACCTAAAATAACAACTAGAGCGGGTACTCACCCTCCCTGCCTTAAAGACAGCTCTGGTTTCAGTGTTTTGGCTGCAGAGGTGACATCATGTTAACAGCAGGCATCACCACTTTAGTCAATCACTGAGCTCAGTAGCTCATGTTGTCTACCTCAGCATGGCTACTCAGCTCAGTGATTGGCTGCAGTGATGATGCACGCTGTCACCATATTATCACAATATTATGACTATTTTATCATTTGGGTTGCACTTTCCTGAAAGTGGAAAACCCCTTTAAGAAATTAAAACACATGCAGCACAAGCTTCCATGGCAACAGTCAAAAAAGTGATGAAGAAGTGGTTGTCACTCTTCTCCACGGCCACTGTCACCTTCTCACCCAGGACCCTTCACCCTGTGACGCCGCTCCGTCTGTCAGAGCCCAGAAAATGATGACTCCCCTGTCATTCTTTAACTGACCCCATTATTTTCTATAATTGTACGGCTGGAAACTTCCATCCATTTGTTACATATTTACATCCTCATTATTAATCTGTGTACAATGCCTCGGAGTAGCAGGACATCGAAGACGTAAAACGCGCCAGCAACAAATCTGTCATCTTCACCTGCATGTTACACAAAGAGTTTAACCCTTTACACACAATAAAGCTAAATCTGAAAATGTACGATTTATTCTTTTCTATATATATATATTGTTAACCAGCTTATGTAATAGTCAGCGGCGCAGATGGCGCTCCAGCCGTCCGCGCCGGGTTCAGCGACTCTGCTTTATTTTCGTCTTGAGCTGAAAACATCTTTATATTTGGCACTAATTATTGGGCTGCTCAGTGATGGAACAAAAGAACAGAACCGCGTGTAAAAGAATGGATTGTGTTACTTCTGTTCACTTCCTTCAGATTAGATGGAAACACACATACTTATTATAAAGCTCTCACAGTAACAACTGGCGTACACTGGAAAGGTCAGCACATGTGCTGGGGCCGCACTGCAACAGGTCCGCCGATACATCACTAATTATTGTCTGTGCAACTTAACAGTCTGGTGCCAATGCGAAAGGGGATATGCTATAGTATGAGCCTAGTCTGTACCTAAGCCTCCGATGTGTGATTCTGCATGTAGAGCTGCTGTATCTAAGCCTCCGATGTGTGATTCTGCATGTAGAGCTGCTGTATCTGATGCCTCTGCCTCTGATGTGTGATACTATCCACTGAGCTGCTGCATCTAGGCTTACGATGTGTGATTCTACATGCAGAGTTGCTGTATCTAAGCCTCCGATGTGTGATTCTGCATACAGAGCTGCTGTATCTAAGCCTCCGACGGGTGATTCTGCATGCAGAGCTGCCGTATCCGAGCCTCCGATGCGTGATACTGTTTACTTAGGTGCTGTATCTAAGCCTCTGATGTGTGATACTGTCTACTGAGCTGCTGTATCTAAACCTCCGGTCTGTGATTCTGCATGCAGAGCTGCTGTATCTAAGCCTCTGATGTGTGATACTGTTTGCTTAGGTTCTGTATCTAAGTCTCTGATGTATGATACTGTCTACTGAGCTGCTGTATCTAGGCCTCCGATGTGTGATTCTGCATGCAGAGATGCTGTATCTAAGCCTCCGATGTGTGATTCTGCATGCAGAGCTGCTGTATCTAAGCCTCTGATGTGTGATTCTGCATGCAGAGCTGTTGTATCTAAGCCTCTGATGTGTGATTCTGCATGCAGAGCTGCTGTATCTAAGCCTCCGATGCATGATACTGTCTACTGAGCGACTGTATCTAAGCCTCCAGTGTGTGATTCTGCACGTAGAGCTGCTGTATCTAAGCCTACAATGTGTGATTCTGCATGTAGAGCTGCTGTATCTAAGCCTCCGATGTGTGATTCTGCATGAAGAGCTGCTGTATCTAAGCCTCCAATGTGTGATTCTGCATGTAGAGCTGCTGTATCTAAGCCTCCGATGGGTGATTCTGCATGCAGAGCTGCTGTATCTAAGCCTCCAATGTGTGATTCTGCATGTCTAGCTGCTGTATCTAAGTCTTCGACGTGTGATTCTACATGTAGAGCTGCTATATCTAAGCCTCCAATGTGTGATACTGTTTGCTTAGGTGCTGTAGCTAAGCCTTTGATGTGTGATACTGTCTACTGAGCTGCTGTATCTAAGCCTACAATGTGTGATTATGCATGTAGAGCTGCTGTATCTAAGCCTCCGATGGGTGATTCCCCATGCAGAGCTGCTGTATCTAAGCCTCCAATGTGTGATTCTGCATGTAGAGCTGCTGTATCTAAGTCTTCGATGTGTGATTCTACATGTAGAGCTGCTGTATCTAAGCCTCCAATGTGTGATACTGTTTGCTTAGGTGCTGTAGCTAAGCCTTTGATGTGTGATACTGTCTACTGAGCTGCTGTATCTAGGTCTCCGATCTGTGATTCTGCATGTAGAGCTGCTGTATCTAAGCCTCCGGTGTGTGATTCTGCATGCAAAGCTGCTGTATCTAAGCTTTCGATGAGTGATACCGTTTGCTTAGGTGCTGTATCTAAGCCTTTGATATGTGATACTGTCTACTGAGCTGCTGTATCTAGGTCTCCAATGTGTGATTCTGCATGTAGAGCTGCGGTATTTAAGCCTACGATGCATGATACTGTTTGCTTAGGTGCTGTATCTAAGCTTCCAATGTGTGATTCTGCATGTAGAGCTTCTGTATCTAAGCCTCCAATGTGTGATTCTGCATGTAAAGATCACGATTTCAGGACCATTAGGGGGTCTCCCGACCGAAGATGCATTCTCATAGGCAAATCTGAAGCTGTTACTACCGTCAACCCAGAAATTGTGGTCCGCTCATGGGCCGTGACATGCTGATGTGTGACGCCGGCCTGAGGCTGTATTCATCTATCTTCATGCAGCTAATGGATGTGCCAATACTGGGGCAGCTTCAGGCTGGTATTTTTAGGCAGGGAAGGACAAATATCCATGGACCTTCCCAGCCTTCTAATATCAGCTCCCAGCTGTCTGCTTTACCTTGGCTAGTTATCAAAAATAAGGGGGACCCCACGTTATTTTTTTAAATTATTTATTCATTAATTCCCAGCAGCGACCTGGGAGTCAAAGATGCGTCAAGGCAGGCGTCTTCCCATGCTGTTCCCATTACATTTCAGTGCTGTTTCCATCCTTTTCAGCAATTTTCCTGCCACGCCCACCCCTCCAAAGCCCTCCTGTTAGGGTCTGCCGGAAAAATGCTCAAGTTTCCCATTGACTTCATTATACTCATAACTTGAGCCGAGCACTAACAAAATGCTCAAAACAATGATAATGTACATTTCCATGTAATGCTCAGTCTTTTCAGTATCTTTTAACCCCATCAGGTTTTCCAAAGAAGTCAAATGGATAAAAAAAGTGATTGGACCATTCTTCAAGCATTTTACGCTCTGAAGAGGCTCCATACTGACAATACAGGCGCATTCAGACGTCCGGTCGGACCGCAGTGCACGGACTGGCTGCGGGTCTGCTGACCCGAGCGTCACAGCTTCATATACTGTATTTCTATGAAGCTGTCATCCTCAGCTCGGGAGACCTGTGGCCAGTCCGTGCACTGCGGTCCGATCTTGGACCGATTTGTACGGATGTCTGAATGCACCCTACAAGTAAGGAATGGATCAAAAGATGCCTAGCTCCTTTTTGAGCTTTTCATCAACATTCTCATTTGAAAAAAAACACTAGTGGTTTCTTCATTGTTGAATGGAGTTAAAAAGAAGTCCAGAAAATATCAGTAAAAAAAGACGCCCAAAAAATGCCAGCTCTCAAAATTGACAAAAAGGGGCTAAAGAAACAACCAAAAAAGCACTAAAAAAAGACTCTTCATGTCTTCAAAACACCAGAGAAATGGAGAATTTTCTGAGCATTTTACACTAGAAAAACGGATGTTTTTTTGCCTCCTGCAAAAGATGTTGTGTGCACATACCCTTAGTGTGAACAGAACCAAAGGGCTTATACAGCCATATGCAAACAAAGCTTATACATGATGTAACGAAATGTTTATAATATTCTTCACTATTTTCAAGATTTCTGCTTGCAGTCATGAATAGTGACATTCTTGTTTATTCTGCACATTTTACTTATCCAAAAGGTAAAGCCCTACACGGATCTGAGACTCCACTGATACAATGTATCAGTACAAGTAAAATGTAACTATCTGGACAGGAGAGGGATTTGTGCTGCTGCTGATGTAGTAAGCTCACAGAGGATTGTCTACACTGGATACATTTGAACCAAACCCTCAGATGTGATAACAACTAGGTCAGAACACGTTTTTAACTTCTAAGGACTACACAAACGTATAATTCAGATGAGTGCTATCTAATATTTATCGGATAGCACTCGAACAAATGTTATAGTATGGGGCAGTCCAGATCTGTGGGTGGCTCTGCAAATCAGATCACGCGCACCCATACAAGTCTATGGGTGTGTGTAAAACATCAGACTGCATTGAGATGTCATCTGAGTGCAGTCTGATTTATGCGGTCACAGACAATGGAAAAGATGGAGTAATTAAGTTCTCCATCTTCTCCGCAGCTGAGCTGGAAATCTCTCATCTGAAAGATGTTCCTGACAACAAGCAGAGATCTTTTTGAGGATTTAAAATGTAGCCCATCAGACAGCAGCAGAACTTGTCCACTATACAATGATGTGTTACGTGTAGTGTTGAGCGAGCACTAAAATGCTCAGGTGCTCGAAGCTCGGGCCGAGCTCACCGTGATACTCGGGTGCTCGACCCGAGCAACGAGCCCAATATTAGTCTATGGGAGACCCGAGCATTTTTGCGGCGGCACCCCCGGCAGTCTGTAGAAAGCCTAAAAAGTGCCCAAAACGATAGTGACAGTGCTCAAAAGACATGGAGGCAGCATGGGGATCGCCCCTGGAAGCATTTCTGACCCCCAGGTCACTGCTGTCAACAACGTGGTCAGAGGTATTAAGCCACTTTTACGGGCTCACAATAAAACATTCAAAAACGAAACTGAAACGGTTTTCCTGTGAAATATGTTAAGGAATTTCCTTTCCAGGGTAAAGACTTATGTATAAGGTAAAATAAATAACCAAAAACAAAAATACTCCTCCACACCTTGGGCTATGTTCACAAGTAGCATTTTTCATGCGTTTTTGCACTTTTGTATTGCTTTCAACCGTGACAAATGCATTCACCGGGAAATGTCATTTTAACATTTTACAACCTTATCTGGCCATGTGCTGTGTGACACATGCATACAGTGCTGAAAAGACATGGGAACAGCATGGGGAAGACCCCTGGAAGCATCTCTGACTCCCAGGTCACTGCCTAAAAGTGTGCCCATCAGAAGTGATCCTTGCCGCATCAGAAGATGCAGACTTGCAACTATCCCCGTGCAAGTCCTTGTCCCAGGGCAGTGTTCAATTGTACCTCCCCCATTCCTTGCAATGCAAGCGCAAATATGCTGCCAACCACCCACCCACCCACCCGCAGGCTGCAATACCATACTGCTAGCTTTCACTTGAAATGGGGCCTTTTAGTTTGGAGGAGGCCGAAGCTGGCCACTACCTCATGGCTGCTTCGGCAGCGAGGTATCCATACTCAGTCCCCAGCCACCCGGCGGCCGAGTGTCCACGCTCGGTCCCCGCCTGGGGGGGGCCGGGTGTCCATAAACAGTCCCCAGCCGCCCCTATTTCTCCTGTCACCTACCCACACACTTAGCCTGACCTGCTTTAGGGCAGCATTGGACGAGCCCACCAGAGAACCAGACTCCTCCGGTGGGCCCTGGCTGCAATGCCATACTGCTAGCTTGCACTTGAAATGGGGCCTTTTAGTTTGGAGCAGGCCGAAGCTGGCCACTACCTCATGGCTGCTTCGGCGGCCTGGTATCCATACTCAGTCCCCAGCCGCCCGGCGGCCGGGTGTCCATAAACGGTCCCCAGCCGCCCCTATTTTTCCTGTCACCTTCCCACACACTTTTCTTAGCCTGGCCTGCTTTAGGGCAGCATTGGACGAGCCCACCAGAGAATCAGACTCCTCCGGTGGGCCCTGGCTTCTCCATCAGGGGAGTTGAGAGTGCCAAGGTGAGGAGCATGATGATAATGATAGAAGTTAGCATTTGCTTTGTTTTCTTTTAATGCAAGCGTAAGTGTGCAGCCTGCCACCCACCCACCCCCAGGCTGCAATGCCATACTGCTAGCTTGCACTTGAAATGGGGCCTTTTAGTTTGGAGGAGGCCGAAGCTGGCCACTACCTCATGGCTGCTTCGGCGGCCAGGTATCCATACTCAGTCCCCAGCCGCCCGGCGGCCGGGTGTCCACACTCGGTCCCCAGCCGTCTGGGGGCGGCCGGGTGTCCATAAACGGTCCCCAGCTGCCCCTATTTCTCCTGTCACCTTCCCTCACACTTTTCTTAGCCTGGCCTGCTTTAGGGCAGCATTGGACGAGCCCACCAAAGAACCAGACTCCTTCGGTGGGCCCTGGCTTCTCCATCAGGGGAGTTGAGAGTGCCAAGGTGAGGAGCATGATGATGATGATAGAAGTTAGCATCTGCTTTGTTTTCTTGGAATGCAAGCGCATGTATGTAGTAGCGGCTAGGCCTGAGGTGGTCAGCGTTCTGGAGCATATCCTACCTCCTCCGAGGATTGCTGGATGTTTTCCTGCTACTATCCCAGTTCTATGACTCCCGTTAAAACAAAGCTTCAGGTGATAAATGATTGATGAGGTGGTGGCAAAGGAGAAAGAGCAGGAGGAACAGGGACCATTCACATCAATATCAGACCAGTCAACAACACATGTCTTGTAGGATATGTTTCTGTACCAAAAGGAGCGGTTCGGCTACACAGTTATAGGGCATACAGTGAGTGCAATGCCTACCAAAAATTTAGAGGCACTCCAATGCCCCTTGGAACTGACATGGAGGTCAGAGGGCCTTAACTAAACCATTTTTTCCATTTATAGCAACTGGGTCTCCTGTGCACTGTTGGCCTAAGCAGTGAATAGAAGGCTTTCCAAAAATTATGAGGAACTGCAATGCCCCTTGAAACAGACATGGATTACATCGTACTAAAAACCTTCTACCCATTATTGGGGAGTGGGTCTCCCTTAGTGTTCGCCTATACATTGAAAAGCAAAAGCTGACTAAAATTAGGAGGAAATGCAATGCCCGTTGGAAGAGTCGTGGAGGTCGCAGTAGCTTAACAAGACGGTTTTAATGCCCCTTCGAAAAGTGGTGGAGGTCACAGTAGCTTAACAAGACGGTTTGAATGCCCCTTGGAAAAGTGGTGGAGGTCACAGTAGCTTAACAAGACGGTTTTAATGCCCCTCGGAAGAGACGTAGAGGTCGCATTAGCTTAACAAGACAGTTTTAATGCCCCTTGGAAAAGTGGTGGAGGTCACAGTAGCTTAACAAGACGGTTTGAATGCCCCTTGGAAAAGTGGTGGAGGTCACAGTAGCTTAACAAGACGGTTTTAATGCCCCTCGGAAGAGACGTGGAGGTCGCAGTAGCTTAACAAGACGGTTTTAATGCCCCTTGGAAAAGTGGTGGAGGTCACAGTAGCTTAACAAGATGGTTTTAATGCCCCTCGGAAGAGACGTGGAGGTCGCAGTAGCTTAACAAGATGGTTTTAATGCCCCTTGGAAAAGTGGTGGAGGTCACAGTAGCTTAACAAGACGGTTTGAATGCCCCTTGGAAAAAAGTGGTGGAGGTCACAGTAGCTTAACAAGATGGTTTGAATGCCCCTTGGAAAAGTGGTGAGGGTCGCAGTAGCTTAACAAGATGGATTTAATGGCCCTTACAAGAGCCATACAGTACAGCATCTTAAAAACATTATTCCCATTATTGGGGAGTGGGTCTCCCACAGTCTTTGCTTATGCCTTCCAAGCAAAAGCTGACAAAAATAAGGACGGAGGAACTTTCAATAATGGCAACACGGACCACGGTCACCCTGGTGGTATAGTGGTGGTGGAGGCTGAGGATAAGGAGAAGAACATAAAACAGCCGAAATGAGGAAGCGTATACCCATGTGTGGGTGTGAAGCGGTGCATGTGAATACACCTCCCGAAATAACACAGTGGATTTGACTTTATGTTACTCTGCTGTCATTTGGTGGTGATGAGAAGTCTGGCCCAATCCAGCCCTTGTTCATTTTGATAAGGGTCAGCTTGTCAGCATTGTCAGTTGACAGGCGAGTGTGCTTATCAGTTATAATTCCCCCAGCGGCACTAAAAACACGCTCCGATAACACGCTAGCGGCAGGGCAGGCCAGGACTTCCAAGGCGTACAGAGCGAGTTTATTGCAAGTGTCCAGCTTGGATGCCCAATAATTAAAATGCACAGAGGAATCACGGAGGACGCTTGTACGGTTGGCAAGGTACTCCCTCACCATCTTTTGAAACTTTCCACTCCTTTTGAGAGTACCCAACGCCTCAGGGTCTGTCCGAAAGGAGGGTCTGAGAAAACTGTCCCAGAACGTTGACAGTGTTCCCCTGCCTCTGCTGGATTGGAGGTGCGTCTCTCTCGCATGTACGCCTTGGTTGGGCAATGAACTGTGACCTCTGCCACTAGCGTGTTCAGATGGGAATTTTTTAACAGTTCTGCAGCAAGGGCTTTCTGGTACTGCCCCATTTTTTTAGACCTCTCCACCTCAGGAATTAGAGAGTGAAAGTTCTCCTTGTAGCGGGGGTCTAAAAGTGTCACCAACTAGTAATGACTGTCACCCAACATTTTGACAACGCGAGGGTCATGGTTAAGGCAGAGTAACATAAAGTCAGCCATGCGTGCCAGACTGGTAACGGGCAAGACTTCCGTGTCCTCACCAAGATGACGACTGACCATGCTCTCCTCCTCCTCCTCCCCCCTGTCCTCAGGCCACCCACATTGAACCGACAGTATGACAGTTGTACAGGTACTACTGTCTACAGCGCATGATACAAGCTCCTGTTCTTCCTCCTCCTCCTCCTCTCCCTCATTGTCCCCCAATGCACGTTGGGATGAGATGAGGCTGGGCTGTGTGTAACCGACCGCTACGGCTTCTTGATCCATCTCATCATACTCTGGCTGCAATGCCTCCTCTTTCATTCTCTGCAGAGAGCGTTGCAAAAGACAGACAAGTGGAATGCTGACGCTAATGATGGCATCATCGCCACTCACCATCTTGGTGGACTCCTCAAAGTTTGTCAAGATGGTACATATGTCAGACATCCAGGTCCACTCCTGAGGTCTTATGTGTGGAGTCTGACCTGAATATCGACGGCCTTGTTGCAGCTGGTACTCCACAACTGCTCTCTTCTGCTCACAAATCCTTTGCAACTTGTGGAGGGTAGAGTTCCAACGTGTGGGGACATCACACACCAGTCGGTGTGACAGAAGCTGCAAACGCTGCTGCAACACAGCAAGGTCGGCGGAAGCTGTAACCGACTTGCGAAAATGAGCTGACAGGCGGCGTACTTTGACGAGCAGATCTGGCAACTCGGGGTACGATTTAAGAAACCCCTGAACCACGAGGTTAAGCACATGAGCCAGGCATGGTACGTGTGTGATCTCGCCTCGCCTCAGAGCCGCCACCAGGTTACGGCCATTGTAACATGCCTGGATGTTGGTTCAGCGGTCTCAGCCACCGATCTGCCTGCTCTTTCACAGCTGTCCACAACTCACAAGCAGTGTGAGGTTTCTCACCTAAGCTTATGAGTTTCAGCCCCGCCTGTTGCCGCTTGGTGGAGGCAGTACTGCAGTGCTTCCAGCTTGTAACTGATGAGGTGATATCTGAGATGGAGGCTGAACATGAGGAGGAGGAGGATGATGCGCAGGAGCTGTACACTGTGGGGGCAACTCTGACTGACATAGGGCCCGCAATCCTCGGTGTGGGGAGGATGTGTCCCGTCCCAAGGTCCGACTGGGTCCCGGCTTCCACTATGTTTACCCAGTGTGCCGTCAGGGAGATGTACCGTCCCTGCCCACAAGCACTTGTCCACGTGTCCGTTGTCAGGTGGACTCTCCCAGTAACTGCGTTGATGAGGGCACGGCAGATGTTTTGGGACACGTGCTTGTGTAGTGCGAGGATGGCACACCAGGCAAAATAGTGTCGGCTGGGGACCGAGTACCGAGGGACGGCCACCGCCATAAGGTTGCGGAAGGATTCCGTCTCCACCAGCCTAAAAGGCAGCATTTACAACGCAAGCAGTTGTGAAATGTGCGAATTTAGGACTGTGGAATGTGGGGCGTTGGCTGCGAATTTCCGCTTTCTTTCAAAGGTCTGGGATATGGACAATTGAACGCTGCGGTGGGATGTGGATGTGGACGTTGATGCTGTTTCTTGAGAAACTGCCATAACAAGTGAAGACTGAGAGGAGGGGGCATCTTTGCATGCAGTATGGACAGGGGATTGCCTTGCACACACAACAGGGGGTTCTATTGCACGCACAACAGCGGAAGCAGCAGTGGTGACACACGCTGGCACTGGTCGTGGACCCTGGGGTTCACCCCACAAAGTCGGGTGCTTTGCTGCCATGTGCCTGATCATGCTGGTGGTGGTCAGGCTGGTAGTTTTGTCACCCCTGCTGATGCTGGCATGGCAGGTGGTACAAATGGCCTTTTTAGGGTTATCAGCAGAGTCTTTAAAAAAATTCCAGACTCTGGAAGACCTACAGGTTGTCATGGCAACATCCTCGTGTTGGTGTTACGGGGAACTGTTGCCTGCCTTCTGTGTGCGGCCACCACACTGCTTCTTCCTGCCTGTTGGGGTACTCTGCCTTCCTCACCCTGTGTGCTGCTGGCCTCGCTCTGCATGTCCTCCTGCCACGTTGGGTCAGTTACTAGATCATCCACCACCTCCTCCTCTTCCACTTGCGCACCACGATCCTCCTCTTCACTTCCTGGTAATTGTGTCTCGTCATCGTCCACCTCTTGTGACAAATTGCCAGCGTCGACTTCCTGTGGCCGTAGCCGTTCAAATATTTGGGCATCGCTACATGGGATCTCCTCTTCCACCACTTCAAGCGTAGCAGGCGAGGGGCACAAATCTGGAAATGGACCAGTGAACAGCTCTTCAGAGTGTCCAAGTGTGGGATCAGTTGCTGTCTGACGACACTCGGCATGGTGGGAGAAAGGAGCATCAGGGTGAGGAGGAGTATGCGGTCGAGACTGACGGCTACTAAGATTTGACCGTGTGGGAGACAGACCGGAGGTGGTGGTGCCCAGGTAACTGGAAGTATTATCTGCTATCCAATTAATAACCTGTTCACACTGATCAGTTCGCAATACTGGTGTTGTTCTGTGCTTCCCTAGTAATTCGGTCAAGAAGTGGGAGCGAGAAGATGTGGCTGTTGGTTGTGGCACATTTTCACCTTGGCCACGGCCCCGTCCTCTGCACGCACCATCACCAGAACGTCCAGTTCCACGTCCCTTGCCATGCGCCTTGCCCATTGTAAAGGAAGTAAAATAGCTTACACTCGCACTATCAATGGAAAAAGGGTAATAAAAAGTAGATTAGAACCGTGGAAGAGGAAAACCACAGTTCTATTTCTCTGGCCAACACCCGACTCTTTTAAACAATCTGAGAAACTATTACATAGTTACATAGTTACATATTACATAGTTACATAGTTTATAAGGCCGAAAAAAGACAAGCGTCCATCCAGTTCAGCCTATTTCTTGTGCACTGCAGCTATTCCGCAGCGTTGATCCAGGGGAAGGCAACAAAAAACCATGAGGTATAGGCCAATTTACATCACTGAGGAAAAATTCACTTCCCGACACCAATCTGGCAGTAAGATTAAATCCCTGGATTAATTAACTAAGCATAAGATGTAATTTTATTGTTCTCAAGAAAGGCGTCCAGGCCTCTCTTGAACTCTTTAAGTGAGTTGGACATCACCACTTCCTCTCCCAGAGAGTTCCAGAGTCTCACGGCTCTGACCGTAAAGAATCCCCTTCTATGCTGGTGCAGTAACCTCCTTTCCTCCAGACGCATAGTGTGCCCCCTCGTCTTTGTCACCATCCTTGGTATAAACAGGTCATGGGAGAGATCTCTCTACTGCCCCCTGATGTATTTATACATGTTTATGAGGTCTCCCCTAAGCCTTCTCTTTTCCAATGTAAATAGGCCTAATTTTGACAACCTCTCTAAGTATTCTAGTCCCTCCATTCCCTTTATTACCTTAGTCGCCCTCCTTTGTACCCTCTCTAGCTCCAATATGTCTTTCCTGAGCACCGGAGCCCAGAACTGTGCACAATATTCTAAGTGCGGCCTTACCAGCGCTTTATACAGAGGAAGAACAATGTTCTCATCATATGCCCCTATTCCTCTTCTGATGCATGCCATGACTCTATTTGCCTTCGCAGCTGCTGCCTGACACTGGGCACTCCAATTTAATTTGCTGTTAACCAAGACGCCCAGGTCCTTCTCCATGTCAGATTTCCCCAACGGTTTCCCATTTAATATGTATGGGTGACTGCTGTTTTTCTTTCCCATGTGCATGACCTTACATTTATCGGCATTCAACCCCATTTGCCATTTTTTGGCCCAACTCCCCAATTTATCTAAATCCTCCTGTAGCTGTGCCCTGTCCTCATCTGTATTAACTACTTTACAAAGTTTAGTATCATCTGCAAATATTGCTATTTTACTATGCAACCCTTCCACTAGATCATTAATAAATATATTAAATAATATAGGGCCCAAGACAGACCCTTGAGGCACCCCGCTAGTAACCCTGACACACCCTGAGCTTACTCCATTGATAACCACCCTCTGCTTTCTATCACTCAGCCAGCTATTTACCCACTTGCACACATTATCCCCCAGACCAAGCATTCTCATTTTATATACCAACCTTTTGTGTCGCACGGTATCAAACGCTTTGGAGAAGTCAAGGTATACAACATCCACTGACTCTCCCCGGTCCAGCTGTGAGCTCACCTCCTCGTAGAAGGCGATCAGGTTTGTTTGGCAGGAGCGATCCCTCATGAATCCATGTTGATATGGAGTTAGACAGTTATTATCATTAAGATATTCTACAATAGCATCTCTAAGAAATCCTTCAAACAATTTACCCACAACAGACGTTAAGCTGACTGGTCTATAGTTCCCAGGGTCACTTTTAGACCCCTTTTTGAATATTGGTACCACATTTGCTTGGCGCCAGTCTAGTGGGACAGTCCCTGTCCATAAAGAGTGCTTGAATATAAGATACAGCGGCCTGTCTATCACATTACTTAATTCTTTTAGTACCCGGGGGTGTATGTCATCTGGGCCTGGTGACTTGTCTATTTTGATATTATTTAGGCGTTTCTGAACTTCCCCCTGGGTTAGGTGGGTGATATTTAGCGGAGGATTTACTTTATCACTCTGCATTTCCTCCGATAAATTGTTTTCTTTTGTGAAAACAGTGGAGAAGAAGCTATTGAGTAGGTTTGCTTTACCCTCATCGCCCTCTATGATTTTACCCAGGTTATTTTTCAATGGGCCAACGCCATCAGTTTTAATCCTTTTACTGTTTATATAGTTAAAGAACAGTTTGGGATTCGTTTTACTTTCCTTGGCAATTAGTCTCTCTGTCTCCTCTTTTGCTATTCTTATTTGTTTCTTACAGATTTTGTTTTTTTCCCTATAAGATATTAGCGCTTCCTCGCTGCCTTCTTGTTTAAGTTTACCGAAAGCCCTTTTTTAGTTTTTCATTGCCCTCTTGACTTCCTTATTTAGCCACATTGGCTTCCTCCTATTCCTAGCCCTTTTATTACCATAAGGTATGTACCTTCTACAGTGACTATGTAGGACTGTTTTGAAAATGTCCCATTTTCTATCCGTGCTCCTATTACTAAAGATACTATCCCAGTCTATAAGGTGAAGGGCATCTCTTAGCTGATCAAACTTTGCCCTCCTAAAGTTCAGTGTTTTTGTGACTCCCTTGCTGGGCACCCTACTGAAGCACATGTGGAATTGTATAATGTTGTGGTCACTATTTCCCAGGTGCCCCCCGACCTGCACCTCAGTTATTCTGTCTGGCCTGTTAGTTAATATTAAGTCTAAAAGGGCCGTCCCTCTAGTTGGTTCCTGCACAAGTTGTGACAAATAATTGTCTTTGATAATTGACAGAAACCTGTTTCCTTTCTGAGATCTACAGCTTTCGGTTTCCCAGTCTATATCGGGGTAGTTGAAGTCCCCCATAATAAGTGTGACACCCCAGGGGTCTGGTTGCCACAGTGATAGAGATATTACATCTGAGAGCAGGTAGGAGGTCTCTTGGTCAGGGATCCTATGCATGCCACACCTCCTGCCCAGTCCTGGGAGTGGAAGAACTTCCCCTATATAAACCTAGGGCTGAGGCAGGGTTAGTGAGTAGAGAAGAAGTAGAGACAGAGAAGCAGATATAGGAAAAGAACATCAGGAGCTCTGTGGGAGCAGCGCTACAAGGAGTCAGGGGCTGGCAGCTGCAGAGCTCGCCCTGACTGAGAAGTTATCACCGGACCCGGAGTCCGAGGCTGTGGGGACTAACTCCTATCCAGCAGCAGAAACCGACCGGCAGGGGATTGCAGGTCTTCTGGCCCAGAAACCCGAAGGCACGGTCACACGCGTGGGACCAGCACCGCCGTCGTGGAGCGGAAGCTACTAGAAGGCCCCGAGTCACCGGCCATACGGGTGAGCACCACACGGTACACTCAGGGACGTGGGCTACTTATACCCGCCTCTAGCAAGGTAGCCGGAAGAGTATCGTTAGTTTGGGAGGCCTACAACTCCGCCTGGCCAGGGGAGATCCCATCTGCTCAAGGACTGACCAGGCCCCAATCGCTAGCCAGTACTCCGGGAGGGTCTATCTTTGTCACCAGTAAAGACCCTGAACTACACCGTACCGTCTCCGAGTGGTTCCTGCTACCCCCATCATCCACGTCGGCTGCCCTGAGGCCATACCCCTCCCGTTGGGGGTTATACTATCACGCTGCACAATCCTACCACTGGCCTCAGCGGTCTGCCCTGCAGCAGCAGCTCCTTAGCTGTACTCAACGGGTGGCGTAGTCGTCCAACATCTACCGCTAATACAGCGCCACTTAGTCTGACTCCCTGGGCACGGACCGGATCACCGCCACGAGACTACAACCCTCAAGAGATCCGGCTCCGGGTAAGCTCCCGCGTGCGCAACGCAGCGCGACACAGGCCCAGGGGCGCGTCAGCTTTTGGCGTAGTCGGCAGGATCTGGTGCCCGCAACCACCGGGTACTGCGTGCCTGAAAAAGACTGTTCAAACTTACCAGTGGTGAAGATTCCCGCCATCCGTGGAGGTTTCCCGCCATCCGGCGCCATCTTCTGCCTTCTTCCCGCCATCCGTGGAGTTTTCCCGCCGTTGGACGCCATCTTGAGGACGTCGCGCGGGAAGAAGAGGGGCGTGGACTCCGAAAGCGCGCGAGAACTGAAGCCCCGCCTCACGTCCGGACGTTGCGTAAGGTCCTGGAAGGAGCCCAGCAGACGCCGACGTCACAGGAGCGCGACGGAAGGTCCTCAACCCTGGCGATCCACTGCGGAGCCGCGGCCTACGGAAGAGGATCATCGCAAGGTAAGCCACGGTCCACTAGGGGGGAGAAGGATGTCGGATACGGAGGAGAGCTTCACCGCTTCAACCCCCGCCAGCGCCACCGCTGTTGCGGTCATGCCTTTCACCATGCCCTATATCCCGGGGGCAGCCTGGCTACCCCAGTACTCAGGGGAGTCACATACCCTGCATGACTTTAGAGAAAAGCTGGATAGCCTTTTCCAGGTGTACCCCCTCACAGAGGAGCAAAAAGTGAGCATCCTGGTGGCCCAATTAACCGGGGCAGCCCAAAGGGAGGTAAAGTCCTGGCCACCTGGGGGGAGGACTGTCGCAGGGATACTAACCCGGCTGAGGGACACCTTTGATACCCGCACCTCAGCCGAGATCAAGCTTAGATTCTACGGGTGCAAACAGCGGGCACATGAGAGTATAAGGGACTATGCCCTGAACCTACAAGAGGCCCTGAGAGCCATTAAGCAGACCGACCCTGACGGCATGGGAGACGAGGACAGGCTGTTGACTGAACAATTTATAGAGGGTTTATATTGCAATGCCCACCGAACCCAGTTGCGGGCAATGGCCTTACAGGACCCTCATCTGGGATTTGCACAGTTCAAGGACAGAGCCATCCGGGTGCTTCGAGAACCGGCACCAGGTGGCGTTGTGACCCCCAGACGCCCCACTACCACTTACCACCAGGAGGCGGCGCCCTTGTCGGCAGGGCCTGTGGGAGCTGGTGCGCAGGCTTTGAACAATGACCCGGCTCCAGACCTGCACCATCAGGTCCAAGAGCTAGCTAAAAGCGTTGCTGCGCTAACCCGAACTGTGCAGTCTTTACAGGTTTCCACTCCAGGGAAGATCCAGCTGGCATCTGGACCGGGGGACATCCCGTGGCGTCGACCAAGGAGGACCCCACCGGCCGGAGGAAGACCCAGCGACCGATACAACGAGGACGGACGACCCATCTGCCGCCGCTGCAATCAACCCGGACATATGGCAAGGTACTGTCCTTTAAACTGGCACAACCTGGGGTAGAGGGCCAACCCCCAGGAAAAAGATCACCAGGCCCATCGAACTGGCGCGACAAATATGTGGGAGGACGTCCAGTCTTACCCGTGGTACTGGATGGCATTCCTATGAGTGCCCTACTGGACACCGGGTCACAGGTCACCACCATCCCGTACGTGCTCTTCAAGCAGTACTGGAATGACTCGGATATCACCCGCTACCCTGACGACGACTTGAGTATCATCGCCAGCAATGGTCAGCCCGTGCCACAGATTGGATTTAAAGAGGTGACCATTAAAATCGGTAGAGTCGAACTGGCAGCACAGGGACTGATCATTGTAGACATTGACAAACACGAGAGTCACCCAAAGATAACTCTAGGAACTAATGTAATTGAAAATTGTCTTGCAGAGGTGATTTTCCTTTTACAGCAGGTTGCCAAGAACGCCAGCTCCGGCCAGCAGCGAGTGCTCCAGAAAGAGATCCGGGCACTGATGCGACGGCAACAGATAGAACTCTCCGGTGGTGAGATTGGTAGCGTAAGAATGTGTGACCCTTTCCCTATTGCCATGCCCCCAAAAAGTGAAATGATGAATTGGTGCCGGGCAGCTATTGGTCTGAGAGGTAGAGATTACCAGGCAATGGTAGAACCAGTTTACTCAGACAGTAGGCCCACCATTTTGACAGCACGGGGGGTGGTCAATGTACGCCATGGGAGGGTGCCCGTTCGCATAATAAATATCGGGAAGAGGGAAGTGTACCTGCCCCGGTATGCCACGCTAGCCAAATTGTATACCATCAATCAAAATTCCATACAGACCGTAGAACCCTTGCCTCCATCTTCCCCGGAGGAAAGTAACGGCTCTAAGGAAACAATGGAGGACTGGTGTCAGCAACTACATTTGGGTACTGACTCCACTCCCTCACACCAGAGACAGGGAGTCTATCGGGTGGTTCAAGAGTACGAGAGAGTGTTTAGTAAACACCCGTTAGACTTCGGGCGAGTCAAGGGGGTAGAACACCACATCCCCACGGGAGACCATCTTCCCATAAAAGAGAGGTATCAACCCGTACCCCCTGCACACTACCAACACGCCAAGGGGATGCTTAGGGACATGAAGGAGGCTGGGGTGATCAGGGATAGCTGTAGCCCCTGGGCAGCTCCACTAGTCTTAGTCAAAAAGAAAGACAACACCATGAGGATGTGTGTAGATTACCGGAAAATCAACCGTATCACACACAAGGATGCGAACCCCTTACCAAGGATAGAGGAGTCTTTGGCTGCTTTAAGATCTGCTAACTTCTTCTCTACCTTGGATCTCACTAGCGGGTACTGGCAGGTTCCTGTAGCAGAGGCGGACCGGGAGAAGACCGCATTCACCACCCCGATGGGACTTAGCGAGTTTACCTGCATGACGTTCGGACTCTGTAACGCACCAGGAACCTTTCAACGATTAATGGAGTGCTGTCTGGGCCACAAAAACTTCGAGACGGTCCTGTTGTACCTGGACGATGTCATCGTATATTCCAAGACTTATGAGGACCACCTGAAACACCTGGCGGAAGTGTTCGAAGCTCTGGCAAACTACGGCCTAAAGGTAAAACCCTCCAAGTGTCACCTCCTAAAACCAAAGGTGCAGTACCTGGGACACGTGGTGAGCGCTGACGGAGTGGCTCCCGACCCTGATAAGATCACCGCAATTAAGGAATGGCCAAGTCCCTCCAGTGTAAAGGAAGTGCGGCAGTTCCTCGGGTTGGTAGGCTATTACCGCAGATTCATCCCCGGTTTCACCAAAAAGGCAGCTCCTATGCAGGACCTCCTGATAGGCCAGTCCCGGAAGGCCAAGAACCAGAAGCCGCCCTTCAAATGGGAGAAGTTAGAAGAAGAGTCCTTCCGCCAGCTGAAGATGGCCCTCACGGGGGATGAAATCCTGGCGTACCCTGATTACAGCCAGCCCTTTATCCTCTACACCGACGCAAGCAACATCGGGCTAGGAGCCGTACTGTCCCAGATCCAGCAGGGGAAAGAACGAGTAATCGCTTACGCTAGTCGAAAACTGCGACCCACCGAAAGAAACCCTGAGAATTACAGCTCATTTAAGCTAGAGTTCCTGGCAGTGGTGTGGGCAGTCACCGAACGCTTTAAGCACTACCTCGCTTCTTCCCGGTTCACCGTGTACACGGATAACAACCCGTTGACACACCTGGACACGGCAAGACTCGGTGCCCTAGAGCAGAGATGGATGGCCCGTCTGTCCAACTACGAGTTCACAATCAAATACCGGGCAGGACGCTCCAATACCAACGCGGACGCCCTGTCCAGGATGCCAAACCTACCGGACGTAGGAGAAGATCCAGAGGGACTGGAAGAAGTCGAACTCCCCGCGTTCCACCGTCATGGGACTATCCAGTATTCCCATCGGGTAAGGAGTAAGCAAGTCGCTACGTTTAACCCCTTGCCTCACTACAACTGGGAGGAAACGCAAGACAGTGACCCTGCCGTCCGACTGGTGAAGGAGATGCTGACTCGGCCAGAGGCTCGCCTTGACCCAGACGCTCCGGAGGAAGCCAAACAACTGTGGGCTGAGAAGAGTCGACTGTTCCTTTACAAGGGGAAGTTGTGCCGCAGAATGGTTAACTCCCGGACGCATGAACTAATCTGGCAAGTAGTGGTGCCACGAAGAGACGCAGCCATGGTGATGGAGGCATACCACGACGGGTCTGGACACTTCGGATGGAAGAAGCTGGAGTTCCTGCTGCGCGGGCGGTTCCACTGGGTAGGCATGAGGGGAACCATCGAGAGGTGGTGCAGAGACTGTGGCCCGTGCAACCTAAGAAGGAAGGACCGTGCCAGCCAGAAGACCCCCCTTCAGTCCATCGTCACCAAGCAGACGTTGGAACTGGTAGCCTTGGATCATGTAAAACTGACCCCAAGCAGAAGTGGCTACGTCTACGCGTTAACCATTGTGGATCATTACTCCCGGTTCTTGGTTGTCGTCCCCGTTAAGGACTTAACAGCTCAAACAGCAGCTAGAGCCTTCCAGCAGCACTTCTGCCGTCCACACGGGTACCCGGACCAAGTGCTGACGGACCAGGGACCTGCCTTTGAAGCGGAGGTCTTCCAAGAATTCTGCAATCTGTATGGCTGCCGGAAGATAAGGACGACACCCTATCATCCGCAAACTAATGGACTTTGTGAGAAAATGAACCAGGTGGTAATGGATCTTCTGAAAACGTTGCCCCTGGAAGAACGCAGTCTGTGGCCTGAGAAGCTGCCCGACCTGGTGGACCTATACAACTACATCCCTGTAGGTTCCACCAACTGTACCCCGGCTTACCTAATGAGGGCAAGGCCTGGTAAGCTACCTGTTGACCTGGAGATGGGAGTCCTGACACCCGAGGACACTTCACCGGAAGCAGACTGGGACACAGAGAGGCAGCAGCAGTACCGGAAAGTACAGGAGAGCGTGGAGCGAAGTCTCTGTCTCGCTAGGGAAAGACAAGAGAAAGCTTACAACCAGTATGCTCCCGCTGTTCCCCTGGTACCCGGAGAGCAGGTCTTGAAGAGGAAGAGACGGCTCCACAAGTTGGACGACCAGTGGGAGAAGGACCCGTACACCGTACTGCCCTCGAGCCACGACAACCCAAAGGTTTGTACCATCAGTAAAGACGGAGGGGAAACCACAGCCATTGTATCCCGGGATCACCTGAAGAAGTGTCCCGAACAGCTACGGAACCCAGAAGGAGAGCAAGAAGACTCTCGACCCGTAGAGGAAAGGGAAGATATGGTTAGTACTGTGCTCGGAGACTTCCCTCGGTCCTGGACTCAAGTCAATGGTGCAGTTGTGGTACCCGTCCTCACGTTCCTCCAACCAGCATCCCAAGTGCCTACGGAGCAACAGGTAGAGCTGGAAGAGCAGCCGGTCCAGGAGGCAGCAGACTCCACACAAGCAGAACAGGAGGATCAACCCTCTGCTCATAGTGAGCCTGCCGTACCCCTAGTGGGCCAAAGAGCCCGTAGACAGCTGCCCAGTTTACCCTTGACAGTTCCTACACCCTGTAGTTCGGGGCTAGACAGTCAGCTCCGTAGGTCCACTAGGGCCACTAGAGGCCAGTTACCCGCACGTTGGAGGATTTGAAGTGTATAAGTTGTTTTATTTATGGTTACCTGTTTTTCTTGTTGCTTGTGTATAATTATGTGTTTCTAGTTATTTTTAGGAGTCCTTGGTGGATTTACCGGGAATCCTTGTACAATTGGTTGGAGCGTAACTTAGGAATGGACTAAAGACTGTTAAGGACTCGGGGCAGGACAGACCCCTACCTGGTTACGTCTCCCTGTTTTGGTGAAATGGACACCTTGCTTTTCTTCAAAAACTGCACCCGGTTGCGGACACGCCGTGACCATCCTTATGTGTTTTTCTTATTGTATTATTATTGTTTATACCTTGTTATGTTTTTCTAAAAAATATGTTTAGTCCCGGAGTACTAAATTTCACTAGGGGGGAATGTGACACCCCAGGGGTCTGGTTGCCACAGTGATAGAGATATTACGTCTGAGAGCAGGTGTGAGGTCTCTTGGTCAGGGATCCTATGCATGCCACACCTCCTGCCCAGTCCTGGGAGTGGAAGAACTTCCCCTATATAAACCTAGGGCTGAGGCAGGGTTAGTGAGTAGAGAAGAAGTAGAGACAGAGAAGCAGATATAGGAAAAGAACATCAGGAGCTCTGTGGGAGCAGCGCTACAAGGAGTCAGGGGCTGGCAGCTGCAGAGCTCGCCCTGACTGAGAAGTTATCACCGGACCCGGAGTCCGAGGCTGTGGGGACTAACTCCTATCCAGCAGCAGAAACCGACCGGCAGGGGATTGCAGGTCCTCTGGCCCAGAAACCCGAAGGCACGGTCACACGCGTGGGACCAGCACCGCCGTCGTGGAGCGGAAGCTACTAGAAGGCCCCGAGTCACCGGCCATACGGGTGAGCACCACACGGTACACTCAGGGACGTGGGCTACTTATACCCGCCTCTAGCAAGGTAGCCGGAAGAGTATCGTTAGTTTGGGAGGCCTACAACTCCGCCTGGCCAGGGGAGATCCCATCTGCTCAAGGACTGACCAGGCCCCAATCGCTAGCCAGTACTCCGGGAGGGTCTATCTTTGTCACCAGTAAAGACCCTGAACTACACCGTACCGTCTCCGAGTGGTTCCTGCTACCCCCATCATCCACGTCGGCTGCCCTGAGGCCATACCCCTCCCGTTGGGGGTTATACTATCACGCTGCACAATCCTACCACCGGCCTCAGCGGTCTGCCCTGCAGCAGCAGCTCCTTAGCTGTACTCAACGGGTGGCGTAGTCGTCCAACATCTACCGCTAATACAGCGCCACTTAGTCTGACTCCCTGGGCACGGACCGGATCACCGCCACGAGACTACAACCCTCAAGAGATCCGGCTCCGGGTAAGCTCCCGCGTGCGCAACGCAGCGCGACACAGGCC
The DNA here is from genome assembly GCF_046119375.1 of Phyllobates terribilis. Classification (NCBI taxonomy): domain Eukaryota; kingdom Metazoa; phylum Chordata; class Amphibia; order Anura; family Dendrobatidae; genus Phyllobates; species Phyllobates terribilis. The sequence continues at coordinate 109,052,841 of NW_027362765.1, forward strand.
CAGGGGCGCGTCATAAGCACCTCATTATTTTTTGCTACTTCGTCTATTTGTCTCATTAATAGACTTTCCGTGGCTTCTGCTATATTTAGTGGTTTATAACAGACTCCTATGATAATTTTATTATTGTTTTTTGCCCCATGTATCTCCACCCATAAGGACTTGACCTCCTCATTTCCCTCCCATACATCCTCCCGTATTGTAGGCTTTAGACACGTCTTTACATATAGACAGACTGCACCCCCTTTCCGACTTCTTCGATCCCTTCTAAACAGACTGTAACCCTGTAAGTTAACTGCCCAGTCATAGCTTTCATCTAACCATGTCTCGGTTATTCCCACTATGTCATAGTTACCTGTAGATATTTCTGCTTCCAGTTCATCCATCTTGTTTGTCAGGCTCCTGGCATTTGCTAGCACGCAGTTTACACGATTTTGTTTTGTTCCAATCTTCTCCCTGTGGATTGTATTAGAAATTTTCTTACCTCCCTTCCAAGTATCTTGTCTTGGACCTTCTTTGTCGCACTTCATATCTTTCATTAGTATGTTCTCTGGTTGCATGATCGTGTCCGGCGTTTTTCTTCCCATCCCCTCTTCTTCTAGTTTAACGCCCTCCTGATGAGTGTTGCGAGTCTCCTGGCGAATGTGTGTTTCCCGGGTTTGTTGAGGTGTAGTCCGTCTCTGGCAAGGAGTCCGTCATAGAGGTAATTCACACCGTGGTCCAGGAATCCAAATCCTTGTTGTCTGCACCATCGTCTCAGCCAGTTGTTCACCTCAAGGATCCTGTTCCATCTCCTGACGCCATGCCCGTCTACTGGAAGGATAGAAGAAAAAACTACCTGCGCATCCAGTTCTTTTACTTTCTTCCCCAATGCTTCAAAGTCCTTGAAGACTGTCGGTAGGTCCTTCTTTGCCGTGTCATTGGTGCCAACATGTATCAGAAGAAATGGGTGGACATCCTTGGAACTGATGAGCTTCGGTATCCTATCGGTAACATCCTTGATCTTCGCCCCTGGGAGGCAGCATACTTCTCTTGCGGTTATGTCCGGTCTGCAGATAGCTGCTTCTGTTCCTCTCAGTAGTGAGTCTCCCACCACCACCACTCTTCTTCCCTTCTTGGCTGTCCTTTTTCTTGTCGCTTCTGGGTGTTTCTGGGTGCTCTTTCCTTTTTTGCTTGCTGGTAGTTCCTCATCCTTAGGTGTGCCATCTTCGTCCTCCACTAGTCCTTGGAATCTGTTTCTCAGTTGTGTGGTTGGTGGTGTCTCCATGGTCTTCTTGCTTCTTTTGGTCACTTGCCTCCACTTGTCTGCCTCTGGAGGTTCTCTGATGCTTCCTTGACTTTCCGTGACCAGTAGTGACGCTTCTGTTCTGTCCAGGAAGTCTTCATTTTCCTTGATGAGTTTTAATGTCGCAATTCTTTCTTCCAGTCCCCGCACCTTTTCTTCTAAAAGAGCCAGTAGTCTACACTTCTGGCAGGTGAAGTTGGTTTCAGCTTCTGGTTGATCTGTGAACATGTAGCACATGTTGCAGCTCACCATGTAGGTTGTCACATCTGCCATGCTGCTCCTTGTCCCTGCTGACTTGATGTCTGTCTTCTTTCTTGTGATACCCTAGGACAAAGAAATTAAACAAATTCGCGCGCCGTCAGGCGTGCGGTTTGGCGATGCTTTCCAAGCAGCTGGTCCCGGCTGTACCCAACGATCTTCTAGCTGAAGGAGACTCTTCGCTTTTCCCAGAAGGCACCTGGAATATGCAAATTGTCCTCTTCAAGCTTCAATCCCTGGTTTTGCTTCAATCCCTGGTTTTACTGGCTTCAATCCCTGGTATTACTGTTTTTCTTTACGGAAAAAATACCAAAAGCTGAATAATAGAGATTTTTTTACCGTGGGACGGCAAAACCACAGTTATAATTTACTGGTGTATACCAAACTCTTTTAAACAGATATATTTGTGTCTGAACAATCAGGAGACACTATTACTGTTTTTCTTTGCGGCAAAAAATGCCAAAAGCAATATAATACAGAGATTTGACCCGTGGAACTGCAAAACCACACTTCTATTTCTCGGGCCTACACCAGACTATTTTCAACAGATATATTTGTGTCTGAACAATCAGGAGACACTATTACTGTTTTTCTTTACGGCAAAAAATGCCAAAAGGAGGATAATAGAGATTTTTCACCGTGGAACGGCAAAACCACAGTTATAATTAACTGGTGTATACCAGACTCTTTTAAACAGATATATTTGTGTCTGAACAATCAGGAGACACTATTACTGTTTTTCTTTACAGCAAAAAATACCAAAAGCAGGATAATACAGAGATTTGACCCGTGGAACTGCAAAACCACAGTTCTATTTCTCGGGCCTACACCAGACTATTTTCAACAGATATATTTGTGTCTGAACAATCAGGAGACACTATTACTGTTTTCTTTACGGCAAAAAATGCCAAAAGCAAGATAATAGAGATTTTTCACAGTGGAACGGCAAAACCACAGTTATAATTTACTGGTGTATACCAGACTCTTTTAAATAGATATATTTGCCACTGAACAGTGAGCGACACACTCAAACTGTTTTTTTTTTAGGTAAAAATGGCCCAAAAGTGGATAATACAGAGGTTTGAACCATGGAACTGCAAAACCACACTTCCATTTTTCTGGTCTACACCAGACTGTTTTCAACAAATATATTTGTGTCTGAACAATCAGGGAGACACTATTACAATTTTTTTTTTACGGCAAAAAATGCCAAAAGCAGGATAATATAAATTTTTTACCGTGGAACGGCAAAACCACAGTTATAATTTACTGGTGTATACCAGACTTTTTTAAATAGATATATTTGCCACTGAACAGTGAGCGACACACTCAAACTGTTTTTTTTTAGCTAAAAATGGCCCAAAAGTGGATAATACAGAGGTTTGAACCGTGGAACTGCAAAACCACACTTCTATTTTTCTGGTCTACACCAGACTCTTTTAAAAAAATATATTTGTGTCTGAACTGTCAGACATAATTTTTTTTTTATTTTGGGGGGGGGGACACCAAAAGGTTAATAAGATGGGTATTTGTACAGTGTGAAGGAGGGAAAAAAAAAGAGGATTTAGATGAAAAAAAAAGGATTTTTCCTGGCCCCCGAGACCTGGAGCTAAGTCCAGCAATTTCAGCAACAGGAGCACACAGGACTGTAATGCAGCGTTTGCTGGTATAACTACTGCGTCTCCTATACAGCCTGCCTTCCTGCCTGCCTGATATCTGGGATGGATATTAGTCCTGAGAAGGACTGTTTGTTTGATCTGGCAGCCTTTACAGACCCTACACTAACTATTTCGCAGTATATATCTCTTCCTAAATCAGCAGCGCTGTCCCTACACTGTCTGATCCCAGCCGTCTGTGTCCAAGATGGCTGCGCCCGGTTTTAAATACTCGAGGTGACGCTGTGCGGCCAGCCAATCAATGTAATGCCCACAACCAACATGGCTGCGGCATTACATTGACTGGCTGGCAATCCCAGCATGCTCATTGGCTCAGTAAAGAGCGCCAAACATGCAGGGCGGAGACCCGAGCTCCCGCCCGAGTAACCCTGAAATGCTCGGTGCTCACCGAACATCCCGAGTAGCGTGATGCTCGGGCGAGTACCAAGCAGTGTCGAGCATGTTCACTCAACACTAGTTACGTGTATCAGAATTGGACTTTTGTTCTTGATTATTGCGCCTAATCCAGGGGTTCTTTGGTGACAATACACATTGAGGTTTCTAACCCTATTGATTAGTGATGAGCTAGCATACTCGCAAGTACTCGGTACTTGCCAGAGCATCTCAGTACTTGAGATGCTCGAAGCTCGCCGAGTACTTGCGAGATGTTCGGGTTCCCTCCCTGCATGTTTGGCGCTCTTTACAGAGCCAATGAACATGCATGGTTTGCCTGCCACTCACTGTAATGCCGCAGCCATATTGGTTGTGGCATTACAGTGATTGGCTGGCCGCACATTGCTTAAAAACAATCCAGAGAACACCGTTTTTCTGCGCCATTTGCTTGTTGGCACTGCAGAATACAGCCAGGTCCTTTCCATATTACAGCGCTAAAAATCCAGCTATTTCAAACTGTGGTTTCTCCGTTACACGGATTACACATACGTTTTCAGAAAATACTGCCATTTCTGGCCTCCATTAAAAAAATTTTCAGTGTGTCAGCAAAGTTTTTGACACTGGTTTGCTGTTCAAAATAGTTACCTACAGGCCAGGTATTTAAAACTGTGGTTTCTCCGTCACATGGATTACATATAAGTTCGCTCCAAATTCAGCCATTTGTAGTGAGCGTGGAAGATATTGTCCTCCATTTAAAATGGTCAAGGCGCGTGGCAAGAGACGGGGAACTGGACGTGATGGTGCATGCAGAGGCCGAGGCCGTGGGCAAGCTGAAATAGTGCCACAACAAACACCCACATCTTCTCACCCGACCATCCTGTCCCAATTCCTATGGGACCGCAGCAAACCACTATTGAACCCAGATCAGTGTCAAAAGGTTGTTGTTTGGATACCGGATAATGCTTCCAGTCACTTTGACACCACCACCACCCGGTCTTCCACACGGTCAAGTCTTAGTATTCCTCAACCTGATCCTTCTTCCTCCCACCAAGCCGAGTGCTCGGAGACAACTGATCCCACACTTGGACACTCCGAAGAGCTGTTCACTTTTCCATTTATAAATTTGGCCTCTCGCTCAGTTCACTTGAAGCGGGGCAAGAGGAGATCGCATGTATTTGAGCAGCCACGGTCACATGAAGGCGACGGTGGGAAATTGTCACAAGAGGTGGATGATGATGAGACACAATTGCCAGAAAGTCAGGAGGAGGACCAGGGTGAGGAAGCGGAAGACGAGGTGGTGGATGATCTAGTAACTGACCCAACCTGGCAGGAGGACATGCAGAGCAAGGACAGCAGCACCCAGGGGGAGGGAGGCAGAGCACTCCAACAGGCAGGAAGAAGCAGTGTGGTGGCCGCAGACAGATAGCAGGCAATCGCTCCCCGTAACACCAACACGTAAGAAGTTGCCAGTACAACTGTTAGGTCTTCCCGAGTCTGGTTGTTTTTTAAAGACTCTGCCGATAACCCCCAAAAGGCCATTTGCACCACCTGCCATGCCAGCATCAGCAGGGGTGGCAAAACTACCTGCCTGACTACCACCAGCATGATCACCCTCATGGCAGCAAAGCACCCGACTTTGTGGGCTGAACCCTAGGGTCCAGAAACAGTGTCTGCGGGTGGCACCACTGCTTCTTCCGCTGTTGTGCATGCAAGCCAATCCCCTGTCCATGGTGCATGCGAAGATGCCTCCTGCCCAGCACCTGTCGTTGCACACTCAAGTAGCTGCATCAGGAAGCACGTCCACGTCCTTGTCCCAGTAAAAAAACAAAAACAAGCAAAATACCCAAATAACTGGAAGTAAATGGATAGATTGCACAGTGCAAAAATAATAATAAAGGATATTTAGTTAACATCATTTTGATCAAAATAATGTAAAAGCTATCACGCCACGTCAAGGCAACCCTTATGGGACAGTCCTAACTCTAATATTAAAAACCATACCATTTGTCAAGTGACGTACATATGGATAAGGGCAGAGAGACTGAATCCATAGTATAAGCATAGATCTGAGGCAGAATGAACCTTTCAGCTCAGACAGAGGGCCGCCACATCCTTTTATATGCACTGAAGCACACTGAACTACAAAGAAAAAAAAATAGCTTTTACATTATTTTGATCAAAATTATGTTAACTAAATATCCTTTATTATTTATTATTATTTTTGCACTGTGCGATCTATCCATTTACTTCCAGCTATTTGGGTATTTTGCTTGTTTTTGTTTTTTTTTCTGTCTAGTGGCCTTGTGTGAACATGCATTTACATTTTGCATGCACATCAATTTACGTTTCAGTTCAGACTTCCAGGTTTTGTCCTTGTCCCAGTGCAGCGTTCAGTTGTCCATACCCCAGTTTTTGGAACGCAAGCGCAAATATGCAGCCAACGCCCCACAGGCCACACTACTAAATTCACACATTTCGCTACAGCTTGCTCTCGAAATGTTGCTTTTAGGCTCGTGGAGACGGAAGCATTCCACAACCTGATGACGGAGGCCGTCCCTTGGTACTCGGTCCCCAGCCGCCACTATTTCTCCGTGTGTGCCGTCCCCGCCTTACACAAGCACGTGTCCCAAAATATTAGCCGTGCCCTCAACAACGCAGTTACTGGGAAAGTCCACCTAACCACGGACACGTGGACAAGCGCTTGTGGGCAGGGATGGTACATCTCGCTGACGGCACACTGGGTTAACATAGTGGAAGCCGGGACCCAGTCGGGCCTTGGGACGGAACATGTTCTCCCGACGCCAAGGATTGCGGGCCCTAGGTCAATCAGGGTTGCCCCCACAGTCTACAGCTCCTGCACCTCATCCTCCTCAGCCTCCATCTCCGAAATGACTACATCAGTCACAAGCTGGAAGCACTGCAGCACTGCCTCGGCCAAGCGGCAACAGGCTGTGCTGAGGCTAATATGCTTAGGTAACAAACCGCACAATGCTGAAGAGTTGTGGACAGCTCTGAAAGAGCAGGCATATCTGTGACTCACACCGCTGAACCTACAGCCAGGCATGGTCGTGTGTGACAATGGCCGGAACCTGGTGGCGGCTCTGAGGCAAGACGAGTTCACACACGTACCATGCCAAGCTCATGTGCTTAACCTCATGGTTCAGCGGTTTCTCAAATCCTACTCGGAGCTGCCGGTTCTGCTTGTTAAAGTACGCCGCATGTGTGCCCATTTTAGAAAGTCACCTACAGCTTCCGCCACCCTTGCCGTGTTTCAGTAGCATTTGCAGCTTCCGGCTCATAGACTGGAGTGTGATGTCCCCACACGTTGGAACTCTACACTGCAGATGTGGGGAAGGATTTGTGAGCAGAAGAGGTCAGTTGTTGAGTACCAACATCAACAAGGCTGTTGGTATTCAGTTCAGACTCCACACATAAGACCTCAGGAGTGGACATGGATGTCAGACATATGTACCATCCTCCAAAACTTTGAAGACTCCACCAAGATTGTGAACGGCGATGACACCATAATTAGGGTCACCATCCCGCTTCTCTGTCTTCTGAAACGCTCTCTGCTCACAATCAAAGAGGATGCATTGCAGGCAAAGCACGATGGGATGGAGCAAGGAACCATACAGGGTGATTACACACAGCTTAGCCTCATCTCATCCTAACGTGGATTGGGTGACGAAGAGGAGGAGGAGGAGGAAGAACAGGAGCTAGTTTCATGCGCTATAGACGGTACTACCTGCACAACTGTCATACCGTGTTCAGCATGGATGGCCTGAGGACAGAGAGGAGGAGGAGGAGAGCATGGTCAGTCGTCCTCTTGGTGAGGACACGGAAGTCTTGCCTGTTAGCAGTCTGGCATGCATGGCTGAGTTTATGTTATGCTGTCTTTCACATGACTCTTGTGTTCTCAAAATTTTGGGTGACAGTCATTACTGGTTGGTGACAGTTCTAGACCCATGCTACAAGGAGAACTTTCTATCTCTTATTCCTAAGGCGGACAGGTCTACAAAAATGGGGCAGTACCAGAAGGCCCTTGTTGCGGAACTATTAAAAAAATTCCCATCTGAAAACGCTGGCGGCAGAGGTCACAGTTTGCTGGACAGCCAAGGACTACAGGCAAGAGAGACAACTCCAATCCAGCAGAGGCAGGGGAACACTGACAAAGTTCTGGGAGAATTTTCTCAGCCCCTCCCATCGAATAGGCCCTGAGGCGCGGGTACTCTCACAAGGAGTGCAAAGTTTGGGAAGATGCTGAGGGAGTACCTTGCCGACCGTACCAACATCCTTCGTGATTCCTCTGTGCCTTATAATTATTGGGTATCCAAGCTGGATACATGGAATGAACTGGCTCTCTATGCCTTGGAGGTCCTGGTCTGCCCTGCCGCTAGCGTTTTATCAGAGCAGGTTTTCAGTGCCGCTGGTGGAATTATAACTGATAAGCGCATCCGCCTGTCAACTGAAAATGCTGAGAGGCTGAATCTTATAAAAATGAACAAGGGCTGGATTGGGTCAGACTTCTCAACACCACCGAATGATAGCAGTGTAACATAAACTCAAATCCAGTGTCTTTTTTTGGGAGGTGTATTCCCAGGCACCTTTTCACACCCACATATGGGTATACGCTTCCTGATTTTGGCTATTTGCTCTTGTCCTCCTCCTTCTCCTCATCCTCATCCTCCACCACCACATCACCAGGGTGACCGTGGTCCGTGATGCATCACCCACATAATTTTTTAAAGGGTGTTTATGATGCCCGTAAAAAAAATTTTTATACAGTATGTTCATGTATACCCCCCAGGGGTAAATGTTTGGCAGCGCATGCACTTAGTGCATGGGCATTACAAGTATAGGAGACCTTCTCCTTTCTAATGGGAACATTTTTTTATGAGGCCCTCCTCCACGTCTCTTCCAAGGTCCATTGGAGTGCCTCCCAATTTTTGGCAGCCCTTGCATTCACTGCATAGGCCAACACTATGGGAGACCCACTTCCTAATAATGGGAACATTTTTTCATGAGGCCCTCCTCCACGTCTCTTCCAAGGGGCATTGGAGTGCCTCCCAATCTTTGGCAACCCTTGCATTCACTGCATAGACCAACACTATGGGAGACCCACTTCCTAATAATAGGAACATTTTTTCATGAGGCCCTCTACGTCTCTTCCAAGGGGCATTGGAGTGCCTCCCAATTTTTGGCAACCTTTGCATTCACTGCATAGGCAAACACAATGGGAGACCCACTTCCTAATAATGGGAACACTGTTTTCATGATGCCCTCTGACCTCCACGTCTCTTCCAAGGAGCATTGCAGTGCCTCCAAATTTTTGGCAACCCTTGCATTCACCGCATAGGCAAACACAATGGGAGACCCACTTCCTAATAATGAGAACATTTTTTTTTCAGGAGGCTCTCCTCTACGTCTCTTCCAAGGGGTATTGGAGTAGGTCCAAATTTTTGGCAGCCCTTGCATTCACTGCATAGGCAAACAGTATCAGAGACCCACTTCCTAAAAATGGGAACATTGTTTTCCGGAGGCCCTCCTCTAAGTCTCTTCAAAGGGGTATTGGGGTGCGTCCAAATTTTCAAAGGGGTATTGGGGTGCGTCCAAATTTTGGGCAGCCCTGCCACTCACTGCATATGCAATAACAGTATAGGAGACTCACTCTTTAGTAATGGGAACAACAAAGCATAGCCGGCTGATAGCTCTCTAAGATTAGTGAGGGCCGACTGCAGGCCCTTTAAGAATAGTAAAGGCCGCCTAATGGCCCTATAAAAATAGGCTTTGTGACTTTCAGAGTCCCTCCTTCATAAATGAAGCAGGATGTGTCTGATCATGTCTCACACACCACATGGCCAGATAAGGCTGTAAAATGTTAAAATGACATTTCCCGGTGATTGCATTTGTCATGGTTGAAAGAGATACAAAAGTGCAAAAACACATCAAAAACGCTACGTGTGAACATAGCCTATGGTGTGGAGGAGTATTTTTGTTTTTGGTTATTTATTTTGCCTTATATACAAGTCATTACCCTGGAAAGGATGTTCCTTAACATATTTCCCAGGAAAATCCATTTTGGTTTCCTTTTGTATGTTTTATTGTCCGTAAAAGTGGCCTTATACGTCTGACAACATTGTTGACAGCAGTGACCTGGGAATCAGAAATGGTTCCATGGGTCTTCCCCATGCTGTTCCCATGTCATTTCAGCACTGTTTCCATCGGTTTGGGCAACTTTTAGGCCCTCTGCAGACCGCCGGGGGGAGCCACCTGAAAAATGCTTGAGCTTCCCATAGACTTACATTGGGCTCGTTGCTCGGGTCAAGTGACTCGCCCCCTGGGCCGTGGGCACTCGGAACCGGGCTTCAGGGCAATGCTGGGAGTAGTAGTGGCAACCCGGTTCCGTGGCTCAGGGTGGTCAGACCAGTGGTAGTTTGCTATGTGCTGTAGGTAATGTCCGACTACACCACCCGTGGATTGCGGTCAGGGCTAACCGCCACTGCAGTGCAGACCGCTGGGGCTGATATAAATGTGCAGCACTGAATAGTTCAACTCCCCACGGGAGGAGTATGGCCCCAGGGCAGTATATATAATGGATGATGGAGGGGACGATTCCGACCGCGATAGCCAGGAAACGGAGGCCTCTTAAACAGTTCAGGGTCTTTATTAGAACAGGTAATATGACCCAGAAACAGGCCCAGCTAGGAGGGGGCCTGGATGTCTGAGAACAAGTGGGAAGCTGGACCTGGTCAGGGTGAGGGTGTAGGCCTATCGTGCTCTCTGTGCTCCTTCTGGCTAGTTCCCTCTTTGTAGTGCAACAGCCCACGTTCCCAAGCTCACCGTGTCCTCTCGCCCATATGGCTTGCAACTTGGGCCCCTTTCTACTCCCGGAATGGTATGGCTTTGCTGGTCCCTTCTGCTGTGGCGGAGCCTCCGGGCTTCTTAGGCCAAGGAACATACAGTCCCCTGCGGATTGGTTATCTGCTGTAGGACCTGGAATCCTCCCAGCCTCAGACACCAAAGTCTGGTAGATTAGTTTCTTTATCTGCCAGGACAGGCTCACTTCGCCTTTTGTGCCTGGCTCGTGGCTCTCCTACTGCCACACTGCCTCTTAGGCTGCAACACAACTGTCTGTCCCTGATCTGGGACACCTCTTAATCCAGAGACAGGTTGTCCAGTTCTCCCTAACCCTGCCCCCAGCTCCAGCTTTTATAGGGGCAGCCTGCTCCCCCTACTGGTCTGGGACAGGAGGTGTTGCATGCTAATGGTCCTTGACTAGAGGACCTCCCCCTTGCTCTCAGACACAGCTTTATTATATTTGTGGCATCCAGGCCAGGGTGACACATTCCCCCCTAGTAAAATTTAGTACTCCGGGACTAAACAAGAAACAAGAATAATATGCGTGACCATAAAACATTAGTGGACAAACGATGCACAGGTTGAGTTCTTAAGGTCACAGTGTGGTCTGTGACCGGGTGTCCATTTCACCAACACAACGGGGAGCCTTAACCAGGTAGGGGTCTGTCCTAGCCCCAAGTCCTTTACAGTCTTAGTTCATTCCTTGGTTAGGCTCCGAACGCAGTCCATACAAAGTGCCGGTTATTAAAAGTCCATAACCTTTGAGTCCGTACGGTAACTGTAAGAAACTGAAATACACAATTACTAATCATGCATGTAACTTTGCAAACATTTCAACACTTGGCAACAGGGTTATTTACAATTTTAGTGCACCCTATATTCTCCAGCGAGCGGGTATCTGCCCCTTTGTGCTCCTGGTTGACCTGCGTAGCCCACTGTCTGGTGGTGGACCGACCTGGCTTTCCCCACTAGCGTTAGGGGTACAGCTACCAGCTTGGTGTACAGGTAGGGCAGGCAGCTCTCTGCTGGTCCTTTGGCTCACCGCAGGCATGGCAGGCTCACTGTCAGCAGAGGGTAGACACTCCTGGGCTGCTGGTACCGGCTCTTCTGCCTCTGGAACTGCTTGCTCTTCTTCACCTTCCGGCTCTGGTGTAGGTTGTTGCTGAGCCGGTTGCAGGAAATGCAGGACGGGTACCACTATGGCATCGTTTATTCGAGTGCAGGACTGAGAGAACTCTCTGAGAACGGTGATGATCATTCTTACTTGTCCTCTGCGGGTTCAAGGTCACTTTGATCCTCTTCTGCACTACGGAGTTGCTCGGGACACCTTTTTAGGTGGTCTCTGGAGACGGTACTAGTGGTTTCTCCTCCATCCTTGGTGATCACGCACACCTTCGAGTTGTCGTGATCAGACTGCAGTACGGTGTAGGGTTCCCTTTCCCACTGGTCGTCCAACTTATGTAGCCTTCTCTTTCGCTTCAGGACCTGCTCACCAGGTTCTAGGGGACCAGCAGGGGCGTGTTGGTTGAAGAGTCTTTCTTGCCTTTCTCTCACCTGGGCCAGGCTCTTCTCCACACTCTCCTGTATCTTCTTGTACTGCAGTCGCCTTTCCGTATCCCAGTCCACATCCGGGGAGGTGTCCTCAGGTGTTAGGACTCCCATCTCAAGGTCTATGGGCAGCTTACCTGGTCTGGCTCGCATCAGGTAAGCCGGGGTGCAGTTTGTAGCATTCACCGGGATATGGTTGTATAAGTCTATCAGGTCCGGCAGTTTTTCTGGCCACAGGCTGCGTTCCTCCAGGGGCAACGTCTTCAGGAGATCAATGACTATATTGTTCATTTTCTCACACATCCCGTTGGTTTGTGGGTGGTAAGGCGTTGTCCGAATCTTCTTACAGCCATAGAGGTTGCAGAACTCTTGGAAGATTTCGGCCTCGAACGCTGGACCCTGGTCTGTCAGAACTTGTTCCGGATACCCGTGTGGACGGCAGAAGTATTGCTGGAAGGCTCTGGCCGCCGTTTGGGCTGTCAGGTCTTTTACCGGGACCACCACTAGAAAACGGGAATAGTGGTCCACGATTGTCAGGGCGTAGATGTATCCTGACCGGCTTGGAGCCAATTTGACGTGGTCCAGAGCTACCAGCTCAAGAGGCTGCTGGGTGACGATGGGCTTCAAGGGTGTCTTCTGGCTGGTGCGGTCTTTTCTCCTTAAGTTACAAGGGCCACAGTCCCTGCACCACTTCTCTACAGCCCCTCTCATGCCGACCCAAAAGAACCATCCTCTTAGCAGGAACTCCAGTTTCTTCCAACCGAAGTGCCCCGCTCTGTCATGGTAAGCCACCAGGACCATAGCTGCATCCCGCCTTGGGACCACGACTTGCCAGGTCAGCTCGTGTGTCCGGTGGTTGACAAGTCTTCGACACTGCTTGCCTTCATAGAGGAACAGCTTGTTCTTCTCTTTCCATAGCTGCTTGGCTTCCTCTGGAGCATCCGGATCTAAGCGGGCGTCTTCCTGGGTCAGCAGATCTTTCACCAAGCGGATTGCAGGGTCACTATCTTGGGTCTCGGTCCAGCTGTGGTGAGATAGGAGATTGATCATAATGGTTGTTAAATCTTCCTCCTTCACGCGGTGGGAGTATTGAGCGGCCCCATACCGGTGAAACGCAGGGAGTTCTACCTCCTCCAGCTCTTCTGGGTCTTCGTCACCTTCAGGTAAGTGAGGCATTCTCGACAGGGCGTCAGCGTTGGCATTGGTTTTGCCTGCCCGGTACTTGATCACAAACTCATAATTGGAGAGACGGGCCATCCACCGCTGTTCCAGGGCACCAAGTCTTGCACTGTCTAGGTGTGTTAACGGGTTGTTGTCCGTGTACATAGTGAACTTTGTGGAGGCCAGGTAATGCTTGAAGCGTTCCGTTATGGCCCACACCACCACCAAGAATTCTAGCTTGAAGGAGCTGTAATTCTCCGGGTTCCTCTCGGTGGGCCTCAGCTTCCGGCTGGCGTACGCGATCACCCTTTCTCTGCCCTGTTGGTTTTGTGACAGTACGGCTCCCAGTCCCACATTACTGGCGTCTGTGTGGAGAATAAAAGGCTGGCCATAATCAGGGTAGGCCAGGATCTCATCCCCTGTGAGGGCCATCTTCAACTGGCGGAAGGACTCCTCTTCCGGCTTATCCCACTTGAAGGGTGGCTTTTGGCTTCTGGACTTAGACTGTCCTATCAGGAGGTCCTGCATAGGAGCTGCCATCTTAGTGAACCCGGAGATGAACCTTCGGTAGTAGCCTACCAACCCGAGGAATTGCCTCACTTCTTTGATGTTCGAGGGGCTTGGCCAGCTCTTGATTGCTGTGACCTTGTCAGGGTCGGGGGCTACTCCTTCCGCACTTACCACGTGCCCTAGGTACTGGACCTTCGGTTTCAACAGGTGACACTTTGATGGTTTCACCTTCAGGTCATAGCCTGTCAGGGCTTCGAACACCTCGGCCAGGTGCTTTAGATGGTCCTCATAAGTCTTCGAATAGACGATCACGTCGTCCAGGTAAAGGAGGACCGTCTTGAAGTTTCGGTGCCCTAGACAGCATTCCATCAGCCTCTGGAAGGTCCCTGGTGCGTTGCAGAGCCCGAAGGGCATACAGTTGAACTCGCTCAGTCCCATCGGGGTGGTGAAGGCCGTCTTCTCCTTGTCAGCCTCTGCCACAGGAACCTGCCAGTACCCACTAGTAAGGTCCAAAGTAGAAAAGAAGTTAGCTGATTTTAGTGCGGCTAAAGACTCCTCTATTCTAGGCAGTGGGTATGCATCTTTATGGGTGATACGGTTGATTTGTCTATAGTCCACGCACATTCTCATGGTGCCGTCTTTCTTTTTTACCAGAACCAAGGGGGCTGCCCAGGGGCTACAGCTATCTCTAATGACCCCAGCTTCTTTCATTTCTCTTAGCATGCCCTTTGCGTTCTGATAATGTGCAGAGGGTACAGGTCTGTGTCTCTCTTTTATTGGTGGGTGGCTCCCTGTGGGGATGTGGTGTTCTATCCCTTTTACTCTGCCAAAGTCTAGCGGGTGCTTACTAAAGACTCTCTCGTACTCCTGTACCACCCGGTAGACTCCTTGTTTTTGGTGCAGGGGAGTGGAGTCAGCACCCACATGGAGTTTCTGGCACCAGTCCTCCTTTTGCTTCTGGGAGCCATTACCCTCCGCCTGTGGAGATGGAGGCAAAGGTTCCACGGCCCTGATAGCTTTGTGTTCGACAGCAAACAGTTTGGCAAGTGTAGCGTACCTGGGTAAGTGTACCTCCCTCTCCCCAATGTTGAGAATGCGAACGGGCACCCTCCCATGATGGACATCAACCACCCCCCGGCTGTCAAAATGGTGGGCCTGCTGTCTGAGTACACGGGTTCTACCATGGCTTGGTAGTCTCTACCTCTCAACCCGATTGCAGTCCGACACCAGATCATCATTTCACTTTTGGGAGGCATGGAAATGGGGAATGGGTCACTCAGTCTTACGCTACCTATCTCATCACCAGACAGTTCTACCTGCTGCCGTCTCATCAGGGCTTTTATCTCCTTGTTGAGGACTCTCTGTTGGCTGGAACTAGCATTCACCGCCACCTGTTGTAGAATTACAATTACCTCTGAAAGAAAATTTTCAATCACGTTAGTACCCACAGTTATTTTAGGGTGACTTTCACGACGGTCAATGTTCACAATGATCACTCCCTGTGCTGGTAGTTCAACTTTACCAATTTTAATGGTCATCTCCTTGAACCCCATCTGCGGATCGGGCAAGCCATTACTGGCGATGATGCTCAAGTCACTGTCTGGATACCGTGTTATATCAGCATCAGTCCAATACTGCTTAAAAAGTACATAAGGGGGAGTAGTTACTTGCGACCCGGTATCCAGCAAGGCGCTCATGGGGATACCGTCCAGCACCACGGGTAAAACCGGGCGCCCCCCAACGTACTTATTGCGCCAATTGTAAGGGCCTGGTGATCTTATGCCTGGGGGTTGGCCCTCTGCCCCAGGTTGGACCCGTTTAAATTACAGTACCTGGAAATGTGTCCGGGCTGGTTGCATCGACGGCAAATGGGCTGTCCATCCTCTGCGTAGCGGTCTGTGGGCCTCCCTCGGAACGACGGGGTCCTCCTCTGTCAACGCCACGGGACATCCTCCGGACTTGAAGCCAACTCGATGGGTCTGGACGGGTCCACTTGTAACGCCTGGACGGTCCTGGTCAACGCCGCAACGCTCCTGGTCAGCTCCTGGAGTTGGTGGTGCAGATCTTTCGACTGGGCTTGGTTCAGGGCCTGGGCATCGGCCCCCACAGAGTCCATAGAGGAGGGCGCCGCCTCCTGGTGGTAGGTGAGAGCAGGGCGCCGGGGGTTTATAGCGCCACTTGTTGCGGGTTCACGGAGCACCCTTATGGCCCTATCCTTGAATTGGGCAAAGGTCAGGTCAGGGTTCTGAAAGAACATGAGGCGCAGCTGGGTCCTGTGGGCGCTAGACAGCAGACCTTCTATGAACTGTTCTGTTAGTAGCTTATCCGTATCCTGCACGCTGCCAGGGTCAGCTTGTTTGATGGCTCTCAAGGCTTCCTGCAAATTTAGGGCATAGTCTCTGATGCTGTCCTGTGCCCGCTGCTTACATCCATAGAACCGCATTTTAATTTCAGCGGAGGTATGTGTATCAAAGGTACCCCGCAGCCGGGCTAGAATGTCCTTTACGGTCCTTTTCTCCTCAGCGGGCCATGACTTTACCTCCCGCTGGGCTGCGCCAGTTAACTGCCCTGTCAGTATGCTGATCTTCTGTTCCTCTGTCAGGGGGTAAACTTGGAACAAACTGTACAGCCTTTCCTTAAAGTCAGTTGGGGCATGGGGCTCCCCTGAATACTTAGGCAGCCAGGCCGCCCCAGGGATGTAGGGCAGGGAAAATGGCATCACCGCTGCTGCAGCTGCGCTGGTGGTAGTGGGTACCTCCGTGTCCGACATCTCCCCCCCCACCTAGTTAAGCATGGCCTACCTTCCGACGATCCTCTTCTGTAGGCCACGGCTCCGCTGGTGCTGCTCCAGACGAGGACCTTGCGTCGCGTCCTGGTAACGTTAGCGTCGCTCTCTCTCCCTTCCAGGACCTTGCGCAGCATCGGTGCGTGGGGCGGAGCTTCGGGTCTCGCGCGGTTTGGACGTCTATGCCCCTCTTCTTCCCGCGCGGCGTCCTGAAGATGGCGTCCAATGGCGGGAAAACGGCTGAAGATGGCGGGAACCGACGGAAAATGGCGGGAGACGGCTGAAAATGGCGGGAACCGACTCCGGATGGCGGGAAAACTCTTCTTCAGGTACGTGTACAGTCTTTTTCAGGCACGCAATACCCGTTTGTGGCGGGTTGGTTACAATCCTGCCGACTACGCCAAAGCTGACTCGCCCCCTGGGCCGTGGGGCACTCGGAACCGGGCTTCAGGGCAATGCTGGGAGTAGTAGTGGCAACCCGGTTCCGTGGCTCAGGGTGGTCAGACCAGTGGTAGTCTGCTATGTGCTGTAGGTAATGTCTGACTACACCACCGGTGGATTGCGGTCAGGGCTAACCGCCGCTGCAGTGCAGACCGCTGGGGCTGATATAAATGTGCAGCACTGAATAGTTCAACTCCCCACGGGAGGAGTATGGCCCCAGGGCAGTATATATAATGGATGATGGAGGGGACGATTCCGACCGCGATAGCCAGGAAACGGAGGCCTCTTAAACAGTTCAGGGTCTTTATTAGAACAGGTAATATGACCCAGAAACAGGCCCGGCTAGGAGGGGGCCTGGATGTCTGAGAACAAGTGGGAAGCTGTCCCTGGTCAGGGTGAGGGTGTAGGCCTACCGTGCTCTCTGTGCTCCTTCTGGCTAGTTCCCTCCTTGTAGTGTAACAGCCCATGTTCCCGAGCTCACCGTGTCCTCTCGCCCGTATGGCTTGCAACTTGGGCCCCTTTCTACTCCCGACCTGGTACGGCTTTGCTGGTCCCTTCTGCTGTGGCGGAGCCTCCGGGCTTCTTAGGCCAAGGAACATACAGTCCCCTGCGGATTGGTTATCTGCTGTAGGACCTGGAATCCTCCCAGCCTCAGACACCAAAGTCTGGTAGATTAGTTTCTTTATCTGCCAGGACAGGCTCACTTCGCCTTTTGTCCCTGGCTCATGGCTCTCCTACTGCCACACGACCTCTTAGGCTGCAACACAACTGTCTGTCCCTGCTCTGGGACACCTCTCAATTCAGTGACAGGTTGTCCAGTTCTCCCTAACCCCGCCCCCAGCTCCAGCTTTTATAGGGGCAGCCTGCTCCCCCTACTGGTCTGGGACAGGAGGTGCTGCATGCTAATGATCCTTGACTAGAGGACCTCCCCCTTGCTCTCAGACACAGCTTTATTATATTTGTGGCATCCAGGCCAGGGTGACACACAAGCACCTGAATATTCCAATTTGCTCGACCCGAGCAACGAGTATCCGAGCATTTTAGTGCTCACCCATCACTACTAATGATGCATTAATGTCAGGTTCTGTGGTTCTCTGTGATTTGACTATTCCAGCTTTCCTTTGTGCCCCCTGTGTCCTGTAATCTGCACATATTTGTGTCCTCGCAGTCTCTGGTTCAAAGTGTCAGGGAAATCCTCTCCCTCGCACTGATCGTTTGCTGTAATTTTCTTTACTGTACACTTTGCTTATTGATTGGATCTGTTCTGATCTTGTATCAAACCAGGTTAATCTACTCAGCTACAAAAGCTCCTTCCCCTTTAAAATGATGGCTGCGCACTGGGCGAACATTTCACCGAGGTCAGAAAATATAAAGTCTCATGAATCCTAACGAGGCTCTAAAGAGTCTTATAGATCTGCTCATTTATGAAATAAGAAAAAAGTCACCTTACAATATTAACCTATTTTTTTCCTATTTTCCAATTCTTATTGCAACTCGCAGTGTAATCTGTTATTTTATGTGGTGATAAAAATCTCCAGGCTGTAACCGAATAACTAGGTTATCTCAATAAGATTATGTTTACACATTGCGTTTTTGCAGCATTTTTTTCTGCATCAAAAAACCAGAGTGATGGCAGGAAAAACACTTTGTACAATACTTGCCTTTTTGCCATGTTCCTATGTGTGTTTTTTGCAGTGTTTTTCACCCATTCGTATGGTTTCAAAATATGCATGAAAAAAAAACAAGTGTGTGCATAAGATTTCGGAAATCACATTGATTATGTTGGTACTGTACAACGCTACGACTTTTACTCACCAGGATGAAAGGGGTAACATTTCTTCTTGTGGATAGTGACAAGCCAGGCCTGACAAATCAGAGTGAGGAGACTTATAGGCCATGCAATGCTCCTCTGGGAAATTAAATATGCAAATTGTCTCTTCAGAGAGGAAGAGGACTAGAACTCTAGTGCCACCTACTAGAACTAGCAATCCTAAAAGTCAATAGTGACCCTTTTTACGAGCCTTGCAATATGACTTAGGATAAAAGCCAAACCAGAATCTCAATTTGCAGACACAGTGTTTCTGGGTATTGCCACTCGTCAGTGCAAGAGAAAAGATCTGATTTGGCTTGGTGAGAAGCTTAAGACTGGGATCTAAGGGGTAACGTTTCTCCTTGTGGAGAGTCACAAGCCATATCCACAGGACCCACCTGTAAGTCCCCCATCTACCATAAAAACAAAGAAACCATTAGTTGCATTGGAAAAATGTTGCACCCTTACTATAGTTTTTCCCAGTTGTTGCCACGTCTTCTGCTGCAAATAACACAGCGGTCAGATACTGGTTGAAAATCAATGGGGAAATATTCCACATTTTTTTCGTCACTAGTAGATATGCTATAGGTGGTACTTTCTTTTTATCACTTTGTGCTGTTATTCTCCCATAGACCTTTTTTTTAATCTAAAAGGGATTTTAGATCACATTATACACATTACATTCATGCTGCCACCATTTTCAACACGATTTTATGGCCAAAAACAGAAGCATTAATGATCGTGATAGTGTGAATTGATTCACAGGACCTGGTCCTGCAACCACATCCAATAATCAAAGGCTGCTGGACGTAAGCGCTGCATATCACCTCTTACCTACCAGAATCCGCGGCTCTCCTTTTGATAAGCTGACTTGGCATGTTGTCATATGTATATCACGCCTAAATGATGACATTGCACCAGGCTGGTTAATCAAAAGAGTAGATAGAGATGATATTGAGCAAGAGGCTGTTTGCAGGGCTTATGTCTAGGGGACCCATAACACTGACGAGGCCGCTGGACCAGGTCCTGTGAATCAATTTGCACCATCTCTAAGTAATGGTTTTGCTTTTTTAAATAATTTTTTTTTATAGAATTGGATTGCTGAGACCCCCATCAATCCCTAGAAAGGGGATCTGTGGGCCTTTTCTGAAAAAGACTGTATATGGAATTGCTGGATGTTGCGGAGCTCCATACTCAGATTTTACCAGCAGTCTAATACAAAATGAATGGAGCATTGGTGCTCATGCTAGAGCAGGACTGCACAACATACAGCTGATTGCTGTACTAAGCTTGGTGCATTCATGTGCTGACGGTTATTCTGGCACTGCACTCATGAACTGAAGGTGTTTCAGGTGCTGCACTTACGTAAAGAAAGTGTTTCCGGCGCTGCACTCATTTAATGAAAGTGTTTCTAGTGCTGTACTCATATACTGACAGTGGTTCCAGATGGTGGTTCTGGCGCTGCACTCCTGCACTGACGGTTGTTCTGAAGCTGCACTCATGCACTGACGGTGGTTCTGGCACTGCACTCATGCACTGATGGTGGTTCTGGCTCTGCACTCATGCACTGACGATGGTTTTGGCACTGCACTCATGTTCTGACGGTGGTTCTGGCGCTGCACTCATGCACTGACAGTGGTTCTGGTGCTGCACTCCTGCACAGACGGTGGTTCTGGCACTGCACTCCTGCACTGACTGTGCTTCTGGAGCTCCACTCATGCACTGACGGTGGTTCTAGCACTGCACTCATGCACTGATGGTGGTTCTAGCACTGCACTTGTGGCGCCCCTGAGGGTTCAGTCGCCACAGAGGTACTGCATCTCACCCAGAGGTGTGGTATCTCACTCTCAGGTAAGGATGGAGTACTGCCCGGGAGCCTAACACCTGCATCCAAAACTACACTACTCCAGACCAGCAGGAGGGGCAAGATTCGTCGCTTCCCTGCTGAGCCCTGTCCCTGGCTGGAGTGGGGGGAACCAAGAGAGGGGGAACCATGTAGTGGGTGTGGGTGGAGGAAGGAGTTCAGGGGAGCTCAGTAAGAAGTGATATAAAAGAGACGGTGGAACATTCTAGGGAGTTGGAGTCCAGTCAGAGGAGAAGTGAGAGGAAGAGTTGGGAGCAGGAGCTCTGCAGGAGCTCTGCTCAGGGGAAGAGCGGGCCTGAGTGAGGAGGCCCAGGAGAAGGAGAGGAAGAAGGAACGGGAGCAGAGAGAAGGCTCCAGGAGTGAAGGAAGGATCCCAGGAGTACGGGCAGTGCTGGAGGCCACCCGTACGCCGGAGTCTACCAGGCGGTGGAGGGATCGGGTCGCAGAGGGGACCGGCCCCTAACTAGTGAGAATTACAATATTCAACTAGGTAACCGGAGGGTGCAGCATTTCAAGTGCTGTAACCCAAAGACCACATCTATTTCACCGAAAAAGTGGCCATAGAGGGCCCAGGGGACAGGGAAGACGTCGCCCGACAAGGCCCGCGGCCACTGGATTGGGACACTGGGTGTGAGGTGCAGCGAGACGGCCAGAGGGAACACACAGAAGGGGGTCCCGTTATGTACTCCGGAGGTACCTGAGGGTTGGCTGAGCCCCTGCCCGGTGAACGCAGCACGACGTGGGAAGTTATGATCTGCAGTTATAACCAGGAGCAAAGTAGGAACTGTGAGTAAATCCGGAAGAGTGCACCCCACTGTCTCTGTCAATTATTACTGCTGCGCCATCAGCCCCTGCACTACACTGCACCACGATTGCTACTTCCATAACAGCAACATTTACACTGCCCTGGAGCTAAGCTCTACCTGTGGAGAGCTCAACCAACTCTGCTGCATTAACAACAGCTCCAGAGGATCTGCTCCGCAGCGGCGGCTCCCTTTAGCCACATACCACAGGTGGCATCACAAACTTTATATAAGAACTTTAATTTCCCCTGTAAATATCCCCTTTTATTGACCGCCCTGAGTCACGGACCGGGTCACCGCCACGGTGACATCTCCCCTAGCAGCGATCGGCCCGGCACCGAGTACCCCACGGCCCAAGGGGGCGTCACACTCATGCACTGACGATGATTTTGGTGCTGCACTCGTGTTCTGACGGTGGTTCTGGCGCTGCACGCATGCACTGACGGTGGTTCTGGTGCTGCACTCATGCACTGAAGCTGGTTCTGGTGCTGCACTCATACAATGACACTGGTTCTGGCGCTGCACTCATACACTGACGCCGGTTCTGGCGCTGCACTCATACACTGATGGTGATTCTGGCGCTGCAATTATGCACTGACGGAGGTTCTGGCACTGCACTCATGCACTGACTGTAGATCTGGCTGTGCACTCATGCACTGATGGTGTTTTTATCGCTACACTCCTGCACTGATGGTGGTTCTGGCGCGGCAATTATGCACTGATGGTGTTTCTGGCACTGCAGTCATGCACTGACGGTGGTTCTGGTGCTGCACTCATGCACTGACGGTGTTTCTGGCGCTGCACTCATGCACTAACGGTGGTTCTGGCATTGTACTCATGCACTGACGGTGGTTCTGGCGCTGTACTCATGCACTGACGCTGGTTCTCGTGCTGCACTCATACACTGACGCTGGTTCTGGTGCTGCACTCATACACTGATGCTGGTTCTGGCGCTGCACTCATACACCGATGATGGTTCTGGCGCTGCACTCATGCACTGACGGTGGTTCTGATCTTGTACACATATAGCAATCCATAATGTGTTTCATGGCTATCTTAAACCTTAAAAAGTGTCAAAACTTAGGGATTTGAGATTATGAGGAGGATTTGCCAAGTTTCTGCTCCAAAAAACTCAGCTTAAGCTAATGTGTGTTCACAGTGATTTTTTTTGGACTAGAAACTCTCCAAATCTTTCTCAAACACTCAAAATTTTGTTCTGGTAATGTATTAATATACTGATAGTGGTTCTGGTGATGTATTCATGTAATTACCCCTTTAAAAAAAATTGCGGCCCTTGGGATCAGTTCAGTATGGCAATGTGGCTCTTGAACCAAGAAATATTGTGCATCCCTGTGCTAGAGCTTTCCTTCCATCCAGATGAGCATCTGCAGAGCTCTGTTCTTGGGATTGTTGGGGATCCCAGCATTTGGAGCTGCAGCAATCAGGAAGGTATCACTTTTAAAGATAAGATAACTTTCATACATGGTCTAAACCCTTAAATGCAATATAACAAACATCAGAAAGTTACTTTGATGGTCAACTAATCTAGTTGTCCGCTGGGCAGCTACACAGATGGCACATATGGTACGTCCACCCCTGACGCTCAAGCTGCGGCGGACAGAATAGGTACTACTAACCAGCAAAGTTCAGTGAACGGGAGATCAAGATAAGTCCTGCAAATTTACAAGTACAAGAATTGGCCACAGTATCAAAAATATTCCTTAGGCTAGGGTCACACCAGCGTATATTCTCACATTCGAGAGTGGATGATGCAAATCACACTCTGATCAGAGTGTCAGCATAGTGTAAACCAATTTTCTCGGATGAGGAGAAGATGGAAAAGAAAATGTCTCCATCTTCTCTATTCCATAAAAATCGTGATTGATGTCATCCGAGTGCAGTGCAATGTATTACATGGACGTATTAACTTGCATGGCCAATCTGATAATCTAATCCAACTTGGGCATGCTGTAATTTTTTCTTTGGACAGGGTCAGTTCGAATCGGACATGTGCACGGCCCCATAAAATAACATTAGTCCGGGTGCAGTCTGAAATTTTTTCGGATCGCACTCGCCCTTAGAGCAATAATTTAGCCTCCTTTGATATTTGGATGTTAGTAGTGGGGTTCCCCTCTGACAGGACAAACTCTTGCCCTACGGTGTAATAGAATGACTTCTCACCTGCACTGACAGACACTAAATTTTGCTGCACCACCACCTCTATAACACAGAGTGGCGGTCCAGTTGACCTGTCACAACGTAAAGTCCATAATTTGGAAGAAAGGTGTAATCAGAGGATTCAGATTTCGGACCCTTGGGTGAGGTAACTGCTATAACTGATGGATATTCCCAGCTCCAAGAACCGAAAGGATCCATGTGCTAAACTCATCAGATAACATCATCCACTTCGCCCTGCGCTATTCCCCTCTGCCAAACCTTCCTCTCAGTTTTCTATTTCCACCCTGGAGCGAGATTATGGCAAACCAAGATTTATCCTGACCTCTTCACACATCATCAAAGTTTCCCCAGCTGTAAACAATATAAAATTCCTCCTCTCTGGTGAACGACAGCTCAGTAACCCTTAATGAGCCAGATGCCGCTACTTAAGATGACTCGGTCTACCCGGGAGTGGCGGAGGAGGGGGGGGACACTTTTATTGCACAGTCTTCAGAGATGATGACAGATTTTGGGGCCTTCGTAGTTTAGAGATGTTGAACAGCTTGGCTTTTCTTCTGGATAGACTCTACTAAACACTCTCTCCCAAGTTACTAACCAGGGGTCGGGTTCGCCAAAAATTGTTAAAAATAATCCTGGTCCTTGAATTTGTGCATTCATTTCCCTCCCCAGAAATAAATAAATCATTTTTCCTGGGCCTGGAGCTTGCATTGCCGCCCTGCGTCCTGCATTTCCTGTGTATAATGATAATTCTTTCCATTATTTTTATGTTCCTCAGAAACCCAGGTTAAAGGCGGTCGCCTCACAGTAAACAGGCAGATTTTGGAGACTTTTTGTTACTCTAGGCCTACTTTCAAGAAATTAATAAAATATTTTAAGGCAAACAATTCTATCAAGACTAAACATTTGGAACTGTAGGAAAAATAAATTAAATCCATTCAGTCACAGATACACCCCTCCCTAACTAGGAACATTACACAGTAAGGGCTCGTGCAGATGGCCGTAGTTTCGGTCCGAGTGCGATCCATCAAAACATCGGATTGCACTCAGACCAATGTTATTCAATGGGGCCGTGCACATGTCCGATTTATTTCTCATACTTAGTAGACCGAGGGAAAAAAACTCAGGGTGCACCATTGGGAATTGGATGTTTCGCCCCCAGCAGTTCGCCCCCAGCAATTCGCCCCCGGGTACATTTCGTCCCCGCACATTTCGTCCCCAGCATTTGGCCCCCAGGATGTTTTGCCCCCGCACATATCACCCCCAGTTTGCCCCGGTCCGGGGGCGAAACATGCGGGGGCGAAATGTGCGGGGGCGAATCTTTCTGGGGGCGAAATGATAGGGGCGAATTGTACCTGGGGGTGAACTGCTGGGAGCAAATTGCTGGGGGCGAACTGCTGGGGGCGAAACTTCCTATAACCGAAAAGCATATACCATAGCAAATGCAATGAGTCTAAGTTCGTCATTTATGGTAAAAAAAACAACACATGGCTAATAATATACAACGACCTTAGTAAAGTGGCAGTACAAAGGAGAATAGTAATGATAATACCACAATATGTACTATCACAAATCTCAAAAGGAAGGGACCCCAATAAATCTTACTGAAAAAGTGTCATCTATCCTATTTAAAACATGATGTTCCAAATAGTGTTTACTCCCTTGCGGGCTCCCACCCCTGTCTCGTCAAAGGTTTTTGGGTACAATTTTTTTTTAAGATATATATTTTTTATTTAAAGCTAAAAAAAACTTTTTGCCAATTGGGTTTCATTAAAAATCTTGCACCCTTTGGCTTTTAAAGGGACTATGTTTTCCTGCACATTCAACTTTGATGTAGTCTATGGATAATAAATCAGCTGAGAGGAGCTCAGAAAAACACAGAAAAAAACACTTACAAATTCTCACATTAGATTATTAGAATGAGTTCACTGACGTATTTTCAGTTAACCCATTCTGTCTCCACCAATAAACAGTGCGACACAGAGGCTATAAAAGGAAAATTGTGCAAAATTTTTGATAAAGCTCAATTGCAAATTATATGCTTTTACGTAAAAAAAAATTGTCCAAAAGTGGACAACCTTGCTTTCCGTACTTTATACTGCAGTTTTTTTCTATTATGTTACAGCCAAGATCTATTCAGCAATACACAGAAATATGGTGCTGACCAATTATGATTTTTAATGTTGCGATGCAATTAGCCGACAATTGAGCACTCACTAGTTTTTCATATTTTCACAGGGCAATAAATGCTGAATGCTCATTCGGACACTCATCGGCCTGCGGGAAAGGACCTTTATTTTGAAATTTATCTTCTGTCTTATCAGAAGCTCAGGTTTCTTCCACTATTCTTCTATATGTTCAGATTTGCTGATGTGTATAAACACAAGCTCAGCAGAAGCTGTAGTTAGAAATATCCATAAGTAAGAAAATGATTAAAGGATTATTCCCACAATCGCACTATTTTTCACATACCACAGTAAATGCATACTTATTGTTAATATACAGACTAAGCCCAAAATAAAGTTTCTTTCTTGTACCTTTGTGTCTATATTTCATCTTTATCTACCCCTCTGTGCGTCTAGTTATGATTCTATTCTTATTTGCTGAACCTACATTTCCCAGCAGCACTTGCTTCTCCTCAGTGCTGCAGACCCCTCCCCTCTCTCCTATGTGCCTCTGCCTATCCCGACATCTCTGAGTTATCATTAAGTGTAGAATTCACCTTATGCTTCTGTGCACTCTCGTGCACTCTCTGCTACTGTGTAGTACCCTGCTGTCTGTTGTCTGGCCAATATTATCTGGAGTATATTGCCCCTCTCAATATACAGCTCTATCCTGCAGTACATCACTCCTCTCAATGCCTTTACGTGAAGCCCCATCCTGCAGTACATCACTACTCTCAGCTCTTCTTTATACAGCCCTATTCTGCGTGTATATCACTTTTCTTAGCTCCTCTATATACAGCCCCATCTTCCGATACATCTTTTCTCTCAACCCCTCTGTATATAACCCCATCCTGCACTACATCTCTACTTTCAGCCCCTCTCTATTATAGCACGATTCTGGATTCTGGATACATCGCTCCACTTACTGTAGTTACAAGCACACCTGCACACCACTGCTTCCAGGTATGATCTCTGTGCCCCTTTCCATGACATCATCCCTCACAGGAGCAGCTTCGTTCCAGGCATGTCCCAGAGCAGAGGTGTGCTGGCAGAACGTCAGCTGAGAGAGAGACTGCCCTGCACATCATCGCCCAGGAGCATTAGAACTACAGCACAGCTCCAATGGAATTTGGAGAGTAAATAGAGTAGATTTAAAAATGAGTTACATTAGAACAAATTAATAAATGTATATGTACATTAGTACTTTTAAATACTAATCGCACTCAAAATGAGGGGAGGGGAACTCATAAATGAGACATCTAGCTTAGCCATTTATCGACCAGGCTTCAATGGGCCTTAATGATTGCCTTTTTTTGGGGGTTAGATATTTTATACATATATTTATTTTTTACATAATTTGTCACTCAGTAGATCAAGAAAGATCTCCAAGGAACATATATATTTTTTATTGTTCATTGTTTCCAATATAACTGAAGCATCCATAGGGGCCCAGGTTACAGGGAAAAACATCCTACTGCAGCGATATAAGTCACTGACAGAGCTGATCTGGATCTGCTAGGACCCAGCAGCTCTACTATGTCGGCAAACACCTGGTGATCATATGATCGTCAGGTGCTACAGAAACATTGGCACGGCCAGTGCTTCTGTTTGCTGCACAGCCATCACTGAGCACTAGGTAGAGGGCAAAGGAGAAGATAGAAGCGGCGATAAACTGCTTCTACCTTCTCCCTAGGGTACACAGCTGTGACTGATAGCCAGTAACTGGACCTGCTCAGGCTAAATTGGAGGAGCAGAAGCTTTAAACCTGCACCCTAAATTTTCAATGGCAGGGTTAAAACCGAGGACCAAGCGCCCAAATTTCACAGTGCCAGATCATTATCAGGTTGAGATACTTAGCTTAGCCTAAAGAAACACACCAGACAAAATGTTTAACTTTCCTATACCTAGTGCACAGCCCGAGGGGTCAGTGCAGGACAGATGGATTCTTTCTTAGTGTATGTGTGACGCCCAGCTGCGCTTGGTATCACAGATCCTAGAAGGGTGTATTGATGGATTCCTCCACAAGAGGCCCCCATAACCATTCACACATCTCCACCTTCCACCTCAGACCACCAGAGGGAGCCCGTTAGGGATAGATAAATAGGGAAGGTGGAGCCAGGCAGCAGTTAGTCTATTCTGGAGTCAGAGTCGAGTCCAGAGTCTAGTTCAGTCTGGTTTAGCAGTGAGATCAGTGCAGTCTGAGAAGAGTTACCTCAGAGGACAAAAGCCTGTTCCAGCTCCTGCAATTTGCTATCCTGCAGTTGAGCTTATCCAGATCCAGACTCAGTGTAGCTCAGAGAGGTGAGCTTAGGTGTGCCGGCGCCATAAGATCGGTGAAGCGCGGCAAGCTGCCGTTAGTGTGAGTAGCCTAGTGAGGGCCCGAGTAGGCCGAAGGCAAGTGGAGAGTTAGTGCATAGGGGGCAGAGGAGCTTAACTGGCTCACCCCGAAGCAGTTACCGGACACCGGGTCCGAAGCTTACCGGGATCTCCACAACCCAGTAAGATAAACCGGAATCCCTGGAGAACTACAAGTCCCAGGATCGCTAAAGTGCTGATACGCAACAGAGCCAGGAGACACATAGGCCCCGTAAGTCGGGAGCGTGCACTCCAAGAGAAAGCCCTACCACAAAGTCAGCCAGTGCAGGACAGAGACAAAGTTAGGCCTAGCTCCAGGCAGGTCAGAAACTTACTACGCAGAAGCAAGAGACAGGAGGCCCGAAACCCGCTCATTGGGGAGGATCCTGACATGCACCCTTCACCCTACAGTGCTCCGGGACGTGCCTGAATTTCCATCAGTAAAAAGTACTGAAGTGACTATCGTGTCCCATCCCTGTTCTTGCTCTGACCCGGCTCGGTCTCGCCTGTCCTGCATTCCCCTTTATACACTGCCCTGAGACCTAGCTCCACCTGTGGGGAGCTATACCATCGAGCTGCATTATCATCGGCCTCAGTAGACTGCGCAGCGCTGGTGATCCTCACCAGAAGCCACAGGTGGCGTCACGAACTCTTTCTTTTATAAATTAACAAATCATAAACCCTTTTTAGGAGAGACCCCAGGGTACGGGCCCGGGAGCCGACCACCGCGACATCCCTACTAGGCCAGGCTAAAGGCCCGGGTACCGAGTCATCCCCATCCCCCCTGGGCGAGTCATATGTGCACACAATGTTTTTTAACTCCTCCTGGAACCCGCCTGGAAAAAAAACGCTAAAAAAAAAACACCAAAAAGAATGAACAAATGCATAGCAATGTCAAAATAACTTGCTTTGCGTATGTTCCATCTTTATTTACTTCTTTTAACTACTTAAGGCTTCAAAAGCCGTGAAGAAGTGACCGGTCCATTCTTCAGGCAGCTTTTGCTTGGAAACAACCACCATCTTATTTATGAAATGTAAAAAAATGTTGGAGGCAAAGCTACCACAAAAGATGTCAAAGAAAACTCTTCAGCAAACACACCGCCATCATTTTCGAGAGGCGTCTTCTGCTTAAAAAACAATGCGGGTCCATTGGTATCTAAACAACGTTGTGTGCATATACCCTTAGGTGCAGTGACATGACTTGAAACTCATGGGCCCCGATGCAATGTCTCCAACAGGGCCTTACAACTATCACTATCATTAATAGTATTGGTCTTTACATTTGGGCCAAAGAGACTTTTGGGCCCCTTAGGATCCAGGGCCCTGGTACGATTTCAACCCCTGAACGTACTATAGTTATGCTTCTGCTTATGTGTTTGTTGATTCTCAGTGTCAGGCTCCATCCTTTATGGCACAGCAAAATAAATATATCTATTTTGCCTGGACTGTTCCTTTATAGGGAACCTGGCAGCTTCCCTATACCCCCAAACCGACCAAATCTTTATATAGATTCAAACATGTCCCTTTAGGTGGTTTCTTGCTTAGTAAATTTCCCTAAAAATTTTCTATCAATTTTGTCAGGGCTATGCTAATTAGTGGCCGACTAGTCATGGGGGCGTTGTTTTCCCCTGACTAGTCCATCCGACTAGTCAAGATATCACTCCCCTGTGGGCGTTAAACATGCAAGAGCGGTCTTATTGCAAATTTCTGCATCCCTGATGATGCGCAGTAAGTTGTATGCATGCACCCCGCTTTCATTGGAGCACTACGCATGCCCAGGGAGGCAGTGTGACCAAGGACACCGCCAGCCGTGAGATTTGCAGAGCTGGCGATAATGACTGAATGAGTCCCGCATTACTGTTGCCTCCCACCGGGGTATGGTAGCATGATTAGTGGGAGGACTAGTTTGGAGAAAACAACGCCCCCATGATAATTCACCCACTAATTCAGTTTCCCCTTACACCAACTGTAGATATTTGGGGTACAAGTTGATTTTAGCACTATTGATCTGGTCAGACTCTAGACATCCTTATCCTGAGAATTTGTGTTATTACTTGACTGGACATTTATCAGAACTGATATGAAGGATTTAAAGGTTGTGGTGCCCATAGCAACCAAATAGGTTTTTATTGCCATTGTCATTGGTTGCCGCTAGACTTTTTTATTCTGCCTTTGTCATGGAGCCGAGCGCATTTTGGAAGTGTTTGCCTCTTGAATCTCAGCTTGCAGCAGAGGAGGCATTCATCAGAGACAATTGTTTTCGGAGAGCATTTTGTGTTCTTTAGAAAGCACCTGAATGTCTCTGCAGATCCTGTGTGTAGCAGTGTGTGTGTGTTCCCGACTCAACCTGTCAGCAGAACTGACATAATTACTATTGTCAGTGATTTCTGCAATTTTGTTTTATGAAATATTTCTGTAAATAATGAAAAGATATAATGAAGAAATCTGCATACGTATCAGCCTGCAGCGTACCTGGTAATTAGAGACACCGCCGACACCGTTATCTGGTGCCATCATAAAGTTTTACCATGGAATTAAGCTTATTTACAAGAACCGAGCCTCCATTGTGCCATATGAAGGTATATTCTGGTAGAAAACACATCAGATTCTGGGGGTGCAAAGAACTGCCTATTAGGGATACAGTGGATGGGGGTGTCCAATACAAGCGGGAACTGTGCATAGAGGTGGATGTGAGCACGGCAGTATACAGATATTTTTCATACAGTGAAAAAGATTTATTAGTGATTGTTGCTTAAAGGGTTATTCCCAGAATCATATTGTTTTCACAAACCACAGAAAATGCATACCTATTGTTAATATACAGACTAAACCCAACCTAAAGTTTCTTCTTGTAACTTTGTGTCTTTTTCATCTCTGCCTTCTGCCTCCTCCTCCTCTCCTGTGTGTCCCTCACTATCCCCATCATAATTAAGGTAATCAAAGCATAAACTTCACCTTCTGCTTCTGTGCATGCTCCCCTCCTGTACAGTACTCTTCCTGTCCGATTATATCTTCTGCCATCTACATCATTATAGCTGCCTCTGTGTGCGTTTACATCATTAGATGATTTTAGCAAAGCTCAATTCTCCTGCCCTCCTTCAAAATGGTAGTGCAGAGCTGTTTTTGTTTCCTGATGTTGACAGATCAGTGATGTGAAACTTCAAATCCCTCTGTGTTGATGAATACAGCAGATGATTATCCTCTGTCATATGCATCAATAGAGTGGCATTTGCAGTTTCACATAACTAAGCTCTCAGCAGTAGGCAACTAACCCAGTTCAATTAATCTCACCACCTGATCACAGAGCCCCATCCTGCAGTATATCTCTCCTCTCAGCCCCCTGTATCCAGCCTATCCTGCATTATATCTCTCCTTTCATCCCCTCTATAGACAGTCCATTCTGCAGTTCATCTCTCCTCTCAAGCCCTGTATACAGTCCAATCCTGCAGTATATCCTCTCTCTCTCATAATAATAAATAATAATAAATTCAAAATATAGCAAGCATTAAAGAGTACCATAACAATGAGGAATAGCTATAAATTACTCCTTAAACAAAAATATACTGGACGATAAATATATGTAAATGTATACATTTTATTGATTGCAAAAAACAAATATACACAAGAAAAAATATTAATAACACTCCATAAAACCCCCAAAAAAGGCTGTGTGACAATGATAAATCCCACATTGGTGTATTATTATAAATCAATAAATTATACACTGTACCAATCAACCAAGCAATGTGAACTGAGGTCTAAGATGGTACACATGCAAGAAATAGGAGCATGTTCACACTAGCAAAAAGAAGCAAAACCTACAAAAGACAAAAATATATCTCATACCCTACCATCATTATATATAAATGTAAAGCAAAGTTGCATATTAAATATAGGGTACTTAGTGAACTATTTTTGATCAAAAAAAGTATACAAGCCGTCCCACCAGCGGCAAGGTGACCCTAAATTGGGACGGTACCTATACTGTCTATATTAAAAACCTTACTGTATATCAAAGTTGAAATAATTCATATAAAAGGGTAGACAAATAGGACCGGGTCCCAACTTCAGGCCACCTAGGCCCGTGGTAAGCTACATATATACTAATCAGCTCAACAAAGGGGATGCCACACCCTTAATTTGCACAGAATGCAAACAAGACAAAAAAACAAGCAATGTGAACTGAGGTCTAAGATGGTACACATGCAAGAAATAGGAGCATGTTCACACTAGCAAAAAGAAGCAAAACCTACAAAAGACAAAAATATCTCATACCCTACCATCATTATATATAAATGTAAAGCAAAGTTGCATATTAAATATAGGGTACTTAGTGAACTATTTTTGATCAAAAAAAGTATACAAGCCGTCCCACCAGCGACAAGGTGACCCTAAATTGGAACGGTATCTACACTGTCTATATTAAAAACCTTACTGTATATCAAAGTTGAAGTAATGCATATAAAAGGGTAGACAAATAGGATCGGGTCCCAACTTCAGACCACCTGGGCCCGTGGTAAGCTACATATATACTAATCAGCTCAACAAAGGGGATGCCACACCCTTAATTTGCACAGAATGCAAACAAGACAAAAAACCTAGCAATGTGAACTGAGGTCTAAGATGGTACACATGCAAGAAATAGGAGCATGTTCACACTAGCAAAAAGAAGCAAAACCTACAAAAGACAAAAATATATCTCATACCCTACCATCATTATATATAAATGTAAAGCAAAGTTGCATATTAAATATAGGGTAATTAGTGAACTATTTTTGATCAAAAAAAGTATACAAGCCGTCCCACCAGCGACAAGGTGACCCTTGTGGTGAAGTTTAAAGCCGGATTTGGATACAAAACGATTTCCCAAGTTTTAAACATCTCAAGGAGCACTGTGCAAGCGATCATATTGAAATGGAAGGAGTATCAGACCACTGCAAATCTACCATGACCCGGCCGTCCCTCTAAACTTTCATCTCGAACAAGGAGAAGACTGATCAGAGATGCAGCCAAAAGGCCCATGATCACTCTGGATGAACTGCAGAGATCTACAGCTGAGGTGGGAGAGTCTGTCCATAGGGCAACAATCAGTCGTACACTGCACAAATCTGGCCTTTATGGAAGAGTGGCAAGAAGAAAGCCATTTCCCAAAGATATCCATAAAAAGTCTCGTTTGAAGTTTGCCACAAGCCACCTGAGAGACACACCAAACATGTGGAATAAGGTGCTCTGGTCAGATGAAACCAAAATCTAACTTTTTGGCCACAATGCAAAACGATATGTTTGGCGTAAAAGCAACACAGCTCATCACTCTCAAAACACCATCCCCACTGTCATACATGGTGGTGGCAGCATCATGGTTTGGGCCTGCTTTTCTTCAGCAGGGACAAGAAAGATGGTTAAAATTGATGGGAAGTTGGACGGAGCCAAATACAGGACCATTCTTCAAGAAAACCTGTTGGAGTCTGCAAAAGACCTGAGACTGGGACGGAGATTATCTTCCAACAAGACAATCATCCCAAACATAAAGCAAAATCTACAATGGAATGGTTCAAAAACAAACGTATCCAGGTGTTAGAATAGCCAAGTCAAAGTCCAGACCTGAATCCAATCAAGAATCTGTGGAAAGAGCTGAAAACTGCTGTTCACAAACGCCCTCCATCCAACCTCACTGAGCTCGAGCTGTTTTGCAAGGAAGAATGGGCAAGAATTTCAGCCTCTCGATGTGCAAAACTGATAGAGACATACCCCAAGCGACTTGCAGCTGTAATCGCAGCAAAAGGTGGCGCTACAAAGTATTAACTCAAGGGGGCCGAATAATATTGCACGCCCCACTTTTCAGTTTTTAATTTGTTAAAAAAGTTTAAAATATCCAATAAATTTCATTCCACTTCACGATTGTGTCCCACTTGTTGATTCTTCCCCCAAAAAATTGGAATTTTATATCTTTATGTTTGAAGCCAGAAATGTGGCAAAAGGTAGAAAAGTTCAAGGGGGCCAAATACTTTCACAAGGCACTGTATATATAAATCCATAATTCTGATATAGCAAAATGTCTAAATAGAGACTACTAAAACAACAATAACAATTATAACAATTATCCACACTATAAATGGAAATATCCAAAGCGAGGGATGAACCGATCAATATAGAAACTCCTGTCAAAAAACCTGCATCAAAAAAGCAAATAGTAGTAGCCAACGTACACCATAATTAGTGGACCAAAGCTCACACTGTCCAGCACCCTGAAGTGTGTTTCGCATATAGCTTCATCAGGAGGTTCATATAGATCTGATCCCACATGTGCTGATCCTAAGTTACATCTTGTACTATAGTTCAGAGCTGCACTTGACGCGCCCCCGGGGCAATGGGGTACTCGGCAGCCGGGCCTATGGATGCTGGTGGGGGTTTATGTCACAGTGGCTGGCCCGGTCCGTGGCCCAGGGCGGTCAACCAAAAAGGGGGATTGTAACTTAGATAGGAAAAATAAAATAAATAGTTTGTGACGCCACCTGTGGTACCTGGTAACGTTTACCAGCGCTGCTGCAGTCCTCTGGGGGGTGATGGGATGGCAGCTGAGGTGTTTCTGCTCCCCACAGGTGGAGCGGGCCCCCGGGGCAGTGTGGAGTTTGATGGTGGGTGGTGATGCTGGGACTTGTAGTGCAGGTGGTAGTGATGGCGCAGCAGAAATAATGGACGGAGGCAGTGCGGTGCAGTCATCCGAGTCTTTACTCACAGTTCTCATGTACATTCCACTGATACACTGCGCGGGTGCCAGCCTCCCACGTCGCGCTGCGTTCACCAGACTGGGGGTTCAGCACTTCCTCAGGTAGGTTAGGAGCACCTGACGGAACCCTGCTTTCTTATGTTCCTCTCTAGACCGACTTCACGCAGGGTCTTCTCCCTCCTACCCTGCGCTTCCCCACTCACAGTCCCGCTCGGGTGCTCTGAAGTCCCTCTGGGCAACTTGGAGTTCCCGGACCTGCTTGACCCTCACGGTGACTAGGATGAGGCTTTGGCAACTGCACTATAAAAGCCAGAAGCCTCCAGTTTTTCCAGCCGAGACCTGAAGTAACACGGCTGGTCCAGGGGCCGGTCCCCTTCTTGCGGCCTGATCCCTCTGTCTTCTGACAGATTCGGGGCGTACGGGTGCCGTCCTGCACTCGCCATACCCCCTGGGATCCCTTCAATAGAACGGAGCCTTCCCCCTCTGCTCCCCTCCTGGGCCTCTAGCACTAGGCCCCACTTGTGGGGCAGAGCTCCTAAAGAGAATCTGCTCCCTGACTGTTCTCACTCACTTCTTCACTGACTGCTCTGCCACCCTAAGATGGCTTCCCTTTTTATATACCTCCTGTAAAAGTGCTCCCCTAAACTGCTTCCTCCACTCACACCCACTACTGGTTCCCCCTCACTTTGGTTCCCCCCACTCCAGCCAGGGACAGGGCAGCAGAAGAAGTGCATAATGCCCTTCCAGCCGGCCTGGAGCAGTGTAGTGTTGGATGCAGGTGTTGGGGTTCCGGGCAGCACTCCCTCCTTACCTGAGAGAAGGAGACACCACACCTCTGGGTGAGGTGCAGTACCTCTGTGGCGACTTAACCCTCAGGGGCGCCACACACTCACTATTCTGCAGGTGGACACCAGACACTTCTTATATACATTACTTATCTTATACTGATCTTAAGCTACATCTTGTATTGTACCCCAGAGCTGTAGTTATAATTCTCCAGGATTTCAGTTTAAAACTCTAGTGTCTCCTGCTTGTTCAGTATGTCCACAGATCTTGGGAATCAGTATGGAAACTCCTGTCAAAAAACCTGCATCAAAAAAGCAAATACTAGTACTCAACGTACGCCATAATTACTAGACCAAAGCTCACGCTACCCAGCACCCTGAAGTGCATTTTGCGTATAGCTTTATCAGGGGGTCCATATATTTCTGATCCCATATGCCCTGATCCTAAGTTACATCTTGTACTTTAGTCCAGAGCTGTACACAATATTCTGCAGATGGACACCAGACACTTTTTATATACATTACTTATCTTAGGCCACGGCCCCACTTTCAGTATTTTTTTTCAGGAGTGGGAGCCAAAACCAGGAGTGGGTGATAAATGCAGAATCGGTGCACTTGTTTCTATTATACCTTTTCTCTGATTGTTCCTCACCTGGTTTTGGCTCCCACTCCTGAGAAAAAATACTGACCGAATACTGACCAAATACTGATAGTTGGCCGTGGCCTTATACTGATCCTGAGCTACATCTTGTATTATACCCCAGAGCTGTAGTTATAATTTTCCAGCATTTCAGTTTAAAACTCTAGTGTCCCCTGCTTGTTCTGTATGTCCACAGATCTTGGGAATCAATATGGAAACTTCCGTCAAAAAAACTGCCTCAAAAAGCATAGTTGTACTCAATGTATGCTATAATTAGTGGACCAAAACTCACACTGCCTAGAACCCTGAAGTGCGTTTCGCATATAGCTTCATCAGAGGATCCATATACAGTGGTGGCCAAAAGTATTGGCACCCCTGCAATTCTGTCAGATAATACTCAGTTTCTTCCTGAAAATGATTGCAATGACAAATTCTTTGGTCTTATTAACTTCATTTAATTTGCTTGCAAGGAAAAAACACAAAAGAGAATGAAGCAAAAATCAAATCATTGATCATTTCACACAAAACTCCAAAAATGGGCCAGACAAAAGTATTGGCACCCTCAGCCTAATACTTGGTTGCACAACCTTTAGCCAAAATAACTGCGAACAACCGCTTCCGGTAACCATCAATGAGTTTCTTACAATGCTCTGCTGGAATTGTAGACCATTCTTCTTTGGCAAACTGCTCGAGGTCCCTGATATTTGAAGGGTGCCTTCTCCAAACTGCCATTTTGAGATCTCTCCACAGGTGTTCTATGGGATTCAGGTCTGGACTCATTGCTGG
Source organism: Phyllobates terribilis (assembly GCF_046119375.1). NCBI lineage: Eukaryota > Metazoa > Chordata > Amphibia > Anura > Dendrobatidae > Phyllobates > Phyllobates terribilis. The sequence goes on from NW_027362765.1 coordinate 109,089,842, forward strand.
CCACCTTAGAAGTCTCCAGTGCTTTCTCTCAAACCATTTTATAGTGCTTTTGGAAGTGTGTTTTGGGTCATTGTCCTGCTGGAAGACCCATGACCTTTGAGGAAGACCCAGCTTTCTCACACTGGGCCCTACATTTTACTGCAAAATTTGTTGGTAGTCTTCAGACTTCATAATGCCATGCACACGGTCAAGCAGTCCAGTGCCAGAGGCAGCAAAGCAACCCCAAAACATCAGGGAACCTCCGCCATGTTTGACTGTAGGGACCATGTTCTTTTCTTTGAATGCCTCTTTTTTTTTCCTGTACACTCTATGTTTATGCTTTTTCCCAAAAAGCTTTACTTTTGTCTCATCTGACCAGAGAACATTCTTCCAAAACGTTTTAGGCTTTCTCAGGTAAGTTTTGGCAAACTCCAGCCTGGCTTTTTATGTCTCGGGGTAAGAAGTGGGGTCTTCCTGGGTATCCTACCATACAGTCCCTTTTCATTCAGATGCCGACAGATAGTACGGGTTGACACTGTTGTACCCTCGGACTGCAGGGCAGCTTGAACTTGTTTGGATGTTAGTCGAGGTTCTTTATCCACCATCCGCACAATCTTGCGTTGAAATCTCTCGTCAATTTTTATTTTCCGTCCACATCTAGGGAGGTTAGCCACAGTGCCATGGGCTTTAAACTTCTTGATGACACTGTGCACGGAAGACACAGGAACATTCAGGTCTTTGGAGATGGACTTGTAGCCTTGAGATTGCTCATGCTTCCTCACAATTTGGTTTCTCAAGTCCTCAGACAGTTCTTTGGTCTTCTTTCTTTTCTCAATGCTCAATGTGGTACACACAAGGACACAGGACAGAGGTTGAGTCAACTTTAATCCATGGTAACTGGCTGCAAGTGTGATTTAGTTATTGCCAACACCTGTTAGGTGCCACAGGTAAGTTACAGGTGCTGTTAATTACACGAATTAGAGAAGCATCACATGATTTTTCAAACAGTGCCAATACTTTTGTCCACCCCCTTTTTTAGGTTTGGTGTGGAATTATTTCCAATTTGGCTTTAGGACAATTCTTTTTGTGTTTTTTCATTGAAGACAAATTAAATGAAGATAATAATACCAAAGAATTTGTGATTGCAATCATTTTCAGGAAGAAACTGAGTATTATCTGACAGAATTGCAGGGGTGCCAATACTTTTGGCCACCACTGTAGATCTGATCCCATATGCGCTGATCCTAAGTTACATCTTGTACTTTAGTCGAGAGCTGCACTCACTATTCTGGAGGTGGAGACCAGACTCTTTTTATATACATTACTTATCTTATACTGACTCTCAGCTATATCTTGTATTATTCTCCAGAGCTGTAGTTATAATTCTCCAGGCTTTTGGCTTAAAACTCGAGTGTCCTTCATGTTTAGCATATGCACAGAGCTTGGGAAATGTTGTCTTTGCATCACGTGCTGTGCAGTCATCGGATGTAGGGGGACGCTTAGTTTTTCCTGCATTAAATTAACTAAGCTGTATTGCTGATTGTTTCCAGTGACAGCCAGCAGAAGGGTACCTGTAGCTATGGGTGCAAAATAAAGACAATTATCTAGCTGACATCTGATCAGAAAAGAGAAATTAGGAAATAGGAGCGGCTTCTGTTCTACCAGTGAACTGTAAGAATCCCAGTTGTAATGCACCAGTGACAGGTAACCTGAGGAGAGGCGTCCATTGGATGAGCACTGCTTAGTATATGTGCCCAGCAGCCTGAACTTTGTGATTTGAGCGCACACTGCCACCAACGCACTTCCTGCGTTTCACGTCAGCACCGGTGAAATGCAGCAGCCACTAATTGTGTTTTTATTAGTTCTTTGTGGAAGGTTGCTGCGTCTCGAGGATTCTCATCAGGAGACTCTGGAACTGTAATTATCACAGCATCACAAATTGAAGGAGCTTCCTTTGGCACTGGGTAATACTGAGTCTTAATATGCAAACGTGTTTTATTTTTGGAAACATAAAATTAGATTTAAACAAAGAGCGAGTCAGGTTTATTTTCTTTCTCTTCTGCTAATGCAACTCCGCTTAATTCCGCCTTAACTGTGTCATTTCCAGAATTGGCTAGGATCAAAGGTCTGGCGTGTTGGGAGAGTAAATCTATTCCTGTTCCTATCTGAAATCTGTGTTCTATGAGTTGGAAATAAATACGATTTTGGCTGGGGCAGCAAGATTTGCAAAAAGACGTGTGTGGCTCTGTTGGATTAGATGTTTGCTTATAGGAATTAAAAAAAATCAAGAGATGTTATACAAATCACATTCAAACATGGAGAACCATAGAAGTCACTCGCTATTCCTGGTAATAGCCCCATTTAAGCACTAATGTACAGACTCCGCATAGCCATGGTTCATTTAGAAAATGGTTGCATAGTTGAGTGGTTACCTTGGAACAAATCTTTGCATGTAGGTCTTCCAGCTAGAGAAATAGCAGTGGTGGTGACATATGAGGTCCATCACACCTATGGACCAATAGTGGTTTCCTCCCCACAGGACTCCAGATCTTGCTAACTGGTTTAAGACCACAGAGTGATAATATCACAGTTTGTCCAAAACTGTAGTATTGATTACCTATCCTTAGTATATAGGTCTTCAATATCAGATGGTTGGGGGTCCTCCACTTATCAGCTATTATCTTCTCTGACGGTGACCAGATGTAGACAGTATATAGAGCCAGAATAGCACAGCTCTGTATGTACTGGCCATTCCCAAGTATAGCTGCTCAGCTATTGATAACCCAGTGACTGCAGGTAGTAGGTGGGTCCATTCATTGACTAGCTACTGCCCAGCTCACATTGACTATATATACCATTTATATAACATTTATATAAATACTATTTATGGTACAGTTAGTGCAGAATCTTTAGTGTACTCTATGTGCTTCTGTGTCACCCCAGGCCTGGATGCCACAAATATTAAAGGGTGTGTCTGAGAGCAGGAGGGAGGTTCCCTGGTCAGGGACAATTAGCATACAGCACCTCCTGTCCCAGGCCAGTAGGGGGAGCAGGCTGCCCCTATAAAAGCTGGAACTGGGGGCAGGGTTAGAGAGAACTGGAGGACCTAGCTAGACTGAGACTGGTCCCAGAGAAGCAGGGACAGTTCAGCTGCAGCTGAAGAGTCTGTGAGGCAGAGGAGGATCTGCAGCCAGGGACAGAGGCGACGAGAGCCGGTCTTGGCTGAGAGAGAACTACACAACCGGACACTGGGGTCCGAGGCTGTCAGGGTTGCAAGCCCGGCAGCAGATAACCAACCCACAAGGGATTTCAAGTCCCTTGGCCTAAGAAGCCTGGAGGCTTCGCCACACAGAGGGACCGGTACAGCACAGAGAAGCAACAGGTACCTAAGGCCCGAGTCGCAAGCCATACAGGCGTAGTACACGGCCAGCTCAGGGACGTGGGCTATCACACCACGAAAAAGGGGGATAGTCAGCAAGGGCAGAGAGAGAACGGTAGGCCTTCACACTCACCCTGACCAGTGGGGCTCGCCCGAATGTTCTCAGACACCCAGGCCCATTCCTACCCAGTACTCCTGTTGGGTCATTAGTTCTACCTACAATAAAGACCCTGGACTGTTTGAAGCTGACTCTGAACCTTTATTATTGCGGCCTGCACCATCACCCCCAGCATCCTATTACACTGCCCTGAGGCTACACTCTTCCCGTGAGGAGTTATCCTATCCCTGTGCTGCGTACCAACATCAGCCTCAGCGGTCTGCCTTGCAGCGGCGGTCATCCCTGACCGCAATCCACGGGTGGCGTAGTTGGACATTCAAAACCCTACAAATAGACTGCCACAGCAATTGGTCTGACCACCCTGAGCCACGGGATCGGGTTGCCACTACTACCCCCAACATTGCACTGAAGCCCGGTTCCGGGTGCCCCACGCCCCAGGGGGTGAGTCAGCTTTGGCGTAGTCAGCAGGATTGTGACCAACCCGCCACAAACGGGTATTGCGTTCCTGAAAAAGACTGTATACGTACCTTAAAAAGAGGTTTCCCGCTATCCGGAGCCGTTTCCCGCCATCTTCAGCCGTTTCCCGCCATCTTCAGCCATTTTCCCACCATCGGGCGCCATCTTCGGGACGCCGCGCGGGAAGAAGAGGGGCGTGGACGTCCAAACCGCGCGAGACCTGAAGCCCCGCCCTACGCACCGACGCTGTGCAAGGTCCTGGAAGGAGAGAGAGCGACGCTGACGTCACGACGCGACGCAAGGTCCTCGCCAGGAGTAGCACCAGCGGAGCCGCGGCCTACGGAAGAGGATCAACGGAAGGTAGGCCACGGTTAACTAGGGGGGAGGAAGATGACGGACGCGGAGGGACCTTCTACCACCAGCGTGGCTGCAGCAGCGGTGATGCCGTTCTCCATGCCCTACATCCCCGGAGCAGCCTGGCTGCCCCAATACTCAGGGGAATCCCATACATTAACTGACTTTAAGGAAAGACTGCACAGTTTATTTAAAGTTTATCCCCTGACAGAAGAACAGAAAGTGAGCATTCTGACGGGGCAGCTAACCGGTGCAGCCCAGCGGGAAGTGAACTCATGGTCAGATGAGGAGAAAAGGACTGTAAAGGACATTCTGACCCGGCTGCGGAGTACCTTTGATACCCGTACCTCAGCAGAAATCAAAATGCGGTTCTATGGCTGTAAGCAGCGAGCCCAAGATAGTATCAGAGACTATGCTTTGAACCTGCAAGAAGCTCTGGGAGCAATCAAGCAAGCTGACCCTGGCAGCGTGTAGGACACCGATAAACTGTTGACTGATCAGTTCATAGAAGGTCTGCTGTCCAGCGCCCACAGAACCCAGCTGCGCCTCATGGCCCTACAGAGCCCCGATTTGACTTTTGCGCAGTTCAAGGATAGGGCCATCCGGGTGCTAAGAGAACCCGCACCAGGTGGCGCTGTAGCTTCCCGGCGCCCTGCCATCACTTACCACCAGGGGGCGGCGCCCTACCCCGCAGACCTTGTGGGGGCTGATGCACAGGCCCTAAATCCATCCCAGCCTGCAAACCTGCACCATCAGGTCCAAGAACTAACAAAGAGTGTGGCTGCACTGACCAGGACCGTACAGTCGTTGCAGGTGGAACCGTCAAGACCAATCAAGTTGGCTTCCAGTCCGGAGGATGTCCCGTGGCGTCGACAGAGGAGGATCCCGTTGTTCAGCGGCCGATTTGCCGCCGTTGCAGCCAGCCAGGACACATAGCCAGGTACTGTACTTTAAATGGGTCCGACCTGGGGCAGAGGGCCAACCCCCAGGCATAAGGTCATCAGGCCCGTCTAATTAGCGCGATAAGTACGTGGGGGGAAGCCCGGTCTTACCCGTAGTGCTGGACGGTATCCCCATGAGTGCACTGCTGGACACCGGGTCTCAAGTGACTACCATCCCCTACGTACTTTTCAAGGGGTACTGGAGTGACGCTGACATAACCCGCTATCCAGACGATGACTTAAGCATCATCGCCAGCAATGGCCAACCCGTGCCGCAGGTGGGGTTCAGAGAGATGACCATCAAGATTGGTAAGGCTGAACTGCCGGCACAGGGAGTGATCATTGTGGACATTGACCGTCGTGAAAGTCACCCTAAAATAACCTTGGGTACTAATGTGATTGAGAACTGTCTTTCAGAAGTAATTGTGATTTTACAGCAGGTGGCGATGAAAACGAGCTCCAGCCAACAGAGGGTCCTCCAGAAAGAGATAAGAGCCCTGATGAGACTGCAACAGGTAGAACTGTCTGGTGGTGAGATCGGTAGCGTGAGGATGAGCGACCAGTTCCCCATTGCCATGCCTCCCAAAAGCGAAATGATGATCTGGTGTCGGACTGCAATCGGGTTAAGAGGGAGAGACTACCAAGCCATGGTAGAACCCGTGTATTCAGACAGCAGGCCCACCATTTTGACAGCCCGGGGGGTGGTTGATGTCCGCCATGGAAGGGTGCCCGTCCGGATCTTAAACATCAGGGAAAGGGAAGTACACTTGCCCCGGTACGCTACACTAGCCAAATTGTTTGCCGTCGAACACAAGGCTATCAGGGTCGTGGAACCCTTGCCTCCATCTCCCCCGGTGGAGGGTAATGGCTCCCAGAAACACAAGGAGGACTGGTGCCAGAAACTCCATGTGGGTGCTGACTCCACTCCCCTGTACCAAAAACAAGGAGTCTACTGGGTGGTTCAGGAGTACGAGAGAATCTTTAGTAAGCACCCGCTAGACTTCGGCAGGGTGAAAGGGGTAGAACACCACATCCCTACGGGGAGCCACCCACCAATAAAAGAGAGACACAGACCTGTACCCCCTGCACATTATCAGAACACCAAGGGTATGCTGAGAGAAATGAAAGAAGCTGGGGTCATTAGAGATAGCTGTAGCCCCTGGGTAGCTCCCTTAGTTTTGGTAAAAAAGAAAGACGGTACCATGAGAATGTGCGTGGACTATAGACAAATCAATCGTATCTCCCATAAAGATGCGTACCCGTTACCTAGGATAGAGGAGTCTTTAGCAGCCCTAAAATCAGCTAATTTCTTCTCTACTTTGGATCTTACTAGTGGGTACAGGCAGGTTCCTGTGGCAGAGGCTGACAAGAAGACCGCCTTCACCACCCCGATGGGATTGAGCGAATTCAACTGTATGCCCTTCAGGCTCTGCAACGCACCAGGGACCTTCCAAAGGCTGATGGAATGCTGTCTAGCGCACCGAAACTTCGAGACGGTCCTACGTTACCTGGACGACGTGATCGTCTATTAGAAGACCTACGAGGACCATCTAAAACACCTGGCAGAGTTGTTCGAAGTCCTGGCAGGCTATGGCCTGAAGGTGAAACCCTCAAAGTGTCACCTGTTGAAACCGAAGGTCCAGTACCTAGGACATGTGGTTAGTTCAGAAGGAGTAGCCCCCGACCCCGACAAGGTTACCGTCATCAAGAGCTGGCCAAGCCCCTCTAACATCAAAGAAGTGAGGCAATTCCTTGGGTTGGTAGGCTACTACCGAAGGTTCATCCCCGGGTTCACTAAGATGGCAGCCCCTATGCAAGACCTCCTGATAGGGCAATCTAAGACCAGAAGCCAAAAGCCACCCTTCAAGTGGGACAGGCCGGAAGAGGAGTCCTTCCGCCAGTTGAAGATGGCCCTCACGGGGGATGAGATCCTGGCCCACCCCGATTATGGCCAGTCTTTTATCCTCCACACAGACGCCAGTAATATGGGGCTGGGAGCCATACTGTCACAGAACCAAAAGGGCAGAGAAAGGGTGATCGCGTACGCCAGCCGGAAGCTGAGGCCCACTGAAAGAAACCCGGAGAATTACAGCTCCTTTAAGCTAGAATTCTTGCCAGTGGTGTGGGCCGTCACAGAACGGTTTAAGCATTACCTGGCCTCCGCAAAGTTCACTGTGTACACGGACAACAACCCGTTGACACATCTGGACAATGCAAGACTAGGTGCTCTAGAACAGCGGTGGATGGCCCGTCTCTCCAATTATGGCTTCACAATCAAATACCGGGCAGGCAGAACCAACACCAACGCAGACGCTCTATCAAGAATGCCCCACCTACCTGAAGGAGAAGAAAACTCGGTTGAGCAGGAGGAAATAGAGCTCCCTGCATTCCACCGGTATGGGGCCACCCAGTATTCTCACCGGGTAAGAGACAAAGACCTATCCACCGTCATGTTCAATCCCTTACCCCACCACGGCTGGGCTAAAACGCTAGATAGTGACCCTGCAATTCGCCTGGTGAAAGACCTGTTAACCCAGGCAGACGCTAGCCCTGGCCCGGACGCTCCAGAGGAAGCCAAGCAGATATGGAAGGAGAAAAGCAGGCTATTCTTCTACGAGGGTAAGCTGTGCAGAAGGCTTGTCAACCACCGGACGCACGAGCTGACCTGGCAGATAGTGGTCCCAAGGCGAGATGCAGCCATGGTCCTGGAGGCCTACCATGACAGAGCGGGACACTTCGGTTGGAAGAAACTGGAGTTCCTACTGAGAGAGCGGTTCTACTGGATCGGTATGAGAGGGGCCATAGAGAAGTGGAGCAGAGACTGCGGCCCGTGCCACCTCAGAAGGAAGGACCGTACCAGCCAGAAGACACCCTTGAGGCCCATCGTCACCAGGCAGCCTCTTGAGCTGGTAGCTCTGGACCATGTGAAGTTGGCTCCAAGCCGGTCCGGCTACATCTATGCCCTCACGATTGTGGACCATTACTCCCGGTTCCTGGTGGTGGTTCCTGTTAAAGACCTGACAGCCCAAACAGCGGCCAGAGCCTTCCAGCAACATTTCTGCCGTCCACACGGGTATCCGGAACAGGTCTTGACAGATCAAGGTCCAGCGTTTGAGGTTGAAGTATTACAGGAGTTCTGCAACCTCTACGGCTGTAGGAAGATTCGGACAACGCCTTACCACCCGCAAACCAACGGGCTGTGTGAGAAAATGAACAATATCGTCATAGATCTCCTCAAGACGTTGCCCCTGGAAGAACGCAGCCTGTGGCCGGAGAAGCTGCCAGACCTGATTGACTTGTACAACCATATCCCGGTGAATGCTACCAACTGCACCCTGGCTTACCTGATGCGAGCAAGACCAGGTAAGCTGCCGATAGACCTGGAGATGGGAGTCCTGACACCCGAGGACACCTCCCCAGACGCGGACTGGGATACGGAATGGCGGCTACAGTACAAGTAGGTACAGGAGAGTGTGGAGAGGAGTCTGGCTCAAGCAAGAGAAAAGCAAAAGAGGCTCTTCAACCAACACGCCCCTGCTGGTCCCCTGGAACCTGGAGAGCAGGTCCTGAAGCGGAAGAGAAGGCTTCACAAGCTGGACGACCAGTGGGAGAGAGACCTGTACACAGTACTGCAGTCCGACCACAACAACCCGAAGGTATGTGTGATTACCAAGGATGGAGGAGAAACCACTAGCACCGTCTCCAGAGACCACCTAAAAAGGTGCCCCGAGCAACTACAGAGTGCAGGAGAAGATCAAGATGACCTTGAGCCCTCAGTGGACAAGGAAGAAATGGTCAGCACCATTCTCGGAGAGTTCCCCCGGACTTGGACTTGGATAAATGACGCGATAGTGGTACCCGTCCTACACTTCCTTCAACCTACCCAGCAGGAGCCTACAGAAGAACAAGAGAAACAAGCAGCCCCAGAGGCAGAAGAACCCTTGCCAGCAGCCCAGGAGAGTCAACCCTCTGCTGACAGTGAGCCTGCCATGCCTGCGGTAAGCCAAAGAACCCGCAGACAGCTGCCTGCCCTGCCTGTAAACCCAGCTAGTAGCTGTACCCTTAATACTAGTGGGGAAAGCCAGGTTAGACCACCACCAGACAGTGGGTTACGGAGGTCAACCCGGAGCGCTAAGGGTCAAATACCAGCTCGCTTGAAGATCTAAATGCACAGTGTATATATTTAATGTTTTATGTTTGTACCCTGGTTATTAATACTGTTTTCCCAGTTTTTCTAGATATATGGACTAACAGGTTATGAACTTTGAGTAACCAGGACTTCCTTGTAAATATGTTCGGAGCCTAACCAAAGGAATGAATAAAGACTGTCAAGGACTCGGGGCAAGGACAGACCCCCACCTGGTTAAGGCTCCCGTTGTGTTGGTGAAATGGACACCCGGTCACAGATCATACTGTGACCCTCTCCTTTTGTTGGTGATATGGACACCCGGTCACAGACCACACTGTGACCTAAAGAACTCAATATGTGGTGTTGTTCGTTATTTCCTTCCCTGTTGTGTTTATGTTCAAGCATTTACACCCTGTATTTGTGTTTCCTGTTTAGTCCCGGAGTACTACATTTTACTACGGGGGAATGTGTCACCCCAGGCCTGGATGCCACAAATATTAATTGCTGTGTCTGAGAGCAGGAGGGAGGTTCCCTGGTCAGGGACAATTAGCATACAGCACCTCCTGTCCCAGGCCAGTAGGGGGAGCAGGCTGCCCCTATAAAAGCTGGAACTGGGGGCAGGGTTAGAGAGAACTGGAGGACCTAGCTCCGGACTGAGACTGGTCCCAGAGAAGCAGGGACAGTTCAGCTGCAGCTGAGGAGTCTGTGAAGCAGAGGAGGATCTGCAAGCCAGGGACAGAGGCGACGAGAGCCGGTCCTGGCTGAGAGAGAACTACACAACCGGACACTGGGGTCCGAGGCTGTCAGGGTTGCAAGCCCGGCAGCAGATAACCAACCCGCAAGGGATTTCCGGTCCCTTGGCCTAAGAAGCCTGGAGGCTCCACCACACAGAGGGACCGGTACAGCACAGAGAAGCAACAGGTACCTAAGGCCCGAGTCGCAAGCCATACAGGCGTAGTACATGGCCAGCTCAGGGACGTGGGCTATCACACCACGAAAAAGGGGGATAGTCAGCAAGGGCAGAGAGAGAACGGTAGGCCTTCACACTCACCCTGACCAGTGGGGCTCGCCCGAATGTTCTCAGACACCCAGGCTCATTCCTACCCAGTACTCCTGTTGGGTCATTAGTTCTACCTACAATAAAGACCCTGGACTGTTTGAAGCAGACTCTGAACCCTTACTATTGCGGCCTGCACCATCACCCCCAGCATCCTATTACACTGCCCTGAGGCTACACTCTTCCCGTGGGGAGTTATCCTATCCCTGTGCTGCGTACCAACATCAGCCTCAGTGGTCTGCCTTGCAGCAGCGGTCATCCCTGACTGCAATCCACGGGTGGCGTAGTCGGGCATTCAAAACCCTACAAATAGACTGCCACAGCAATTGGTCTGACCACCCTGAGCCACGGGATCGGGTTGCCACTACTACCCCCAACATTGCACTGAAGCCCGGTTCCGGGTGCCCCACGGCCCAGGGGGTGAGTCACTTCAGGTTCAGCTTGTCTCCTCTGCCTGCTGCTTGAGTTACAGGTAGAAACCTATCACAAGCAGGAGGCAAGGAAGCAGAAAGATAGACTAAAGCTGTATCACATATTAAACACATAGGGGGAAATTCATGCAGACTGGTATTGCTCACACTAAGGGTTTGCTGGAGTACAATGTGCCAATTTCATTCAGTGGTGCATGCCACTGAATGAATTCAGTGCCTCTTCTCAGTGCCGTCATGCAAGAAATGGCAGTCCAGTCAGGGACTGAAGTAGTATTTCTAGCATCAACATTTTTGTTGAATTTGATGAGCAGGTGTAGTCACACCCTCTCTCCTGTAGTGAGACTGTAGTGTGTAGCTGCATCTCATGGGATGCACCAGTGGCAGACACAGACAGAATAGGGTCCCTGTGGAAGAACCTTATGTGGACCCCTCTTTGTGACAAAAGCTGCTTGCTGCATTGGAGGTGGAATTGGACTCCCTTACCTCTTGGGTCCTTGTGCAGCTGCACAGAATTCACCAATAGTGTATCACCCTGGCATACACTGAGACCCTGCAATGTCGGGTGACAACTATTTTCTTTCACTTGTGTATAAATGCTGCCATTAGATAGGACTCAGAGCAAGTGAAGTGATGAGACTACACTTCTGCAATGGCAAAGGCATAATGGGGAAATGTAGTTTGCATTAGGGCAGTCTTATTAAAGTGAAAGAAGGAATCAACATGGGGCAGCTAGGGTTGCAAAATGTCCAGAAATTCCAGGACAGTCCATAAAAATAGGAAACTTCTTTGACCTGTCTGTTAAAAAAAATGAAGGCGTTCGTGACTTTTTTGAAGCTGAAGAAACTTGTACTGCACGCCGTGAGGATTCTCTGGCACCAGGAGCGGGTGGTCATTTTATAGCAAGTATGTGATTTGCATACTTTCGGCCACATTCCGACTAGATGTGTCCGGCCTCACTCAATACACTTGCCTTGAGCGAGGCCGCGCATGTCTAGTTGGCACGTGTCCGCATGATTGCAAATCACATAGTTGCAGAACTCAATATGTGGTGTTGTTCGTTATTTCCTTCCCTGTTGTGTTTATGTTCAAGCATTTACACCCTTTATTTGTGTTTCCTGTTTAGTCCCGGAGTACTACATTTTACTAGGGGGGAATGTGTCACCCCAGGCCTGGATGCCACAAATATTAAAGGCTGTGTCTGAGAGCAGGAGGGAGGTTCCCTGGTCAGGGACAATTAGCATACAGCACCTCCTGTCCCAGGCCAGTAGGGGGAGCAGGCTGCCCCTATAAAAGCTGGAACTGGGGGCAGGGTTAGAGAGAACTGGAGGACCTAGCTCCGGACTGAGACTGGTCCCAGAGAAGCAGGGACAGTTCAGCTGCAGCTGAGGAGTCTGTGAAGCAGAGGAAGATCTGCAAGCCAGGGACAGAGGCGACGAGAGCCGGTCCTGGCTGAGAGAGAACTACACAACCGGACACTGGGGTCCGAGGCTGTCAGGGTTGCAAGCCCGGCAGCAGATAACCAACCCGCAAGGGATTTCAGGTCCCTTGGCCTAAGAAGCCTGGAGGCTCCACCACACAGAGGGACCGGTACAGCACAGAGAAGCAACAGGTACCCAAGGCCCGAGTCGCAAGCCATACAGGCGTAGTACACGGCCAGCTCAGGGACGTGGGCTATCACACCACGAAAAAGGGGGATAGTCAGCAAGGGCAGAGAGAGAACGGTAGGCCTTCACACTCACCCTGACCAGTGGGGCTCGCCCAAATGTTCTCAGACACCCAGGCTCATTCCTACCCAGTACTCCTGTTGGGTCATTAGTTCTACCTACAATAAAGACCCTGGACTGTTTGAAGCAGACTCTGAACCCTTATTATTGCGGCCTGCACCATCACCCCCAGCATCCTATTACACTGCCCTGAGGCTACACTCTTCCCGTGGGGAGTTATCCTATCCCTGTGCTGCGTACCAACATCAGCCTCAGTGGTCTGCCTTGCAGCGGCGGTCATCCCTGACCGCAATCCACAGGTGGCGTAGTCGGGCATTCAAAACCCTACAAATAGACTGCCACAGCAATTGGTCTGACCACCCTGAGCCACGGGATCGGGTTGCCACTACTACCCCCAACATTGCACTGAAGCCCGGTTCCGGGTGCCCCATGGCCCAGGGGGTGAGTCACTTCAGGTTCAGCTTGTCTCCTCTGCCTGCTGCTTGAGTTACAGGTAGAAACCTATCACAAGCAGGAGGCAAGGAAGCAGAAAGATAGACTAAAGCTGTATCACATATTAAACACATAGGGGGAAATTCATGCAGACTGGTATTGCTCACACCAAGGGTTTGCTGGAGTACAATGTGCCAATTTCATTCAGTGGTGCATGCCACTGAATGAATTCAGTGCCTCTTCTCAGTGCCGTCATGCAAGAAATGGCAGTCCAGTCAGGGACTGAAGTAGTATTTCTAGCATCAACATTTTTGTTGAATTTGATGAGCAGGTGTAGTCACACCCTCTCTCCTGTAGTGAGACTGTAGTGTGTAGCTGCATCTCATGGGATGCACCAGTGGCAGACACAGACAGAATAGGGTGCCTGTGGAAGAACCTTATGTGGACCCCTCTTTGTGACAAAAGCTGCTTGCTGCATTGGAGGTGGAATTGGACTCCCTTACCTCTTGGGTCCTTGTGCAGCTGCACAGAATTCACCAATAGTGTATCACCCTGGCATACACTGAGACCCTGCAATGTCGGGTGACAACTATTTTCTTTCACTGGTGTATAAATGCTGCCATTAGATAGGACTCAGAGCAAGTGAAGTGATGAGACTACACTTCTGCAATGGCAAAGGCATAATGGGGAAATGTAGTTTGCATTAGGGCAGTCTTATTAAAGTGAAAGAAGGAATCAACATGGGGCAGCTAGGGTTGCAAAATGTCCAGAAATTCCAGGACAGTCCATAAAAATAGGAAACTTCTTTGACCTGTCTGTTAAAAAAAATGAAGGCGTTCGTGACTTTTTTGAAGCTGAAGAAACTTGTACTGCACGCCGTGAGGATTCTCTGGCACCAGGAGCGGGTGGTCATTTTATAGCAAGTATGTGATTTGCATACTTTCGGCCACATTCCGACCAGATGTGTCCGGCCTCACTCAATACACTTGCCTTGAGCGAGGCCGCGCATGTCTAGTTGGCACATGTCCGCATGATTGCAAATCACATACTTGCAGTCACGGACCCGCCGTTCCGAGGGCCGGGTTCAGAGAACCTGCGCATAGAGTTACTGCAGACTTGTACCATAAGGCCGGACAACCCCTTTACTTTTTCCCCAGTCTGTGGGTGACCCAATCTAGGGCTGTCCACTCTTATTTTTTTATTTAATAACATTCCTTACTGTTGATCAACTTTTGTAAAATCACAGCAAATCCCCTAAAAGCGTTGTCCATTACTAGACAAACCCCATCAGAAGGAATTGTGAAGGCTGCAGCGCTCACGTGACATAAACAGCGCTCAGAGTGGAGAAGCGGAACTAGCTCGAAAGTTAAATATGCTCTTTTCTTGTTTTATTAAGCACACTGGAGGCATTTAAAAGGGGTTGTGGACCACATCTCTAATCACTGTACGAAAGAAAATTCTCTGCTATTTAAGAATTCATAAGTTTAATTCTAATAGGGCTTCACACTTTCCTAGAGTAATGCACCTTATTTTTTTAGTCATTTAATTGGTGTTAGTTTACCTACTTTTGTACATGGTTTCTAAAACTATACAAATAATGTGCAAAATTTTTTTCTCAATATTCCAGTATACATTGTGTTTTATTTCCTTACTATTTTCACGATTTCTGGGAATGGGAATACAGCCAAGCCTTAAGTTAAGTTTGCACGATGAGTTTTTGACACTGTGTATTTACCAGGAAGTATCAAAAGCAAAGCATCTTTATTTAAAAAATGGCATAACAAAAGGAGACAAAAACCACAGCATCAATAATACAATAAAAACACATGTAATAAAGCGCACTTGAAATCACAATGAAAAAAACGCAAGAAACCTAATTTGCCTGATGGTGCAGGAAGTCTGCAACATCAAAAACTCACCAAATACTCATTGTGGGAATGTAGCCTAAGCATACGTTCAGACCACATGCGCACGTTCAGTGTTTGGTGAATTTTTTACCTCAATATTTGTAAGCCAAAACTAGGAGTGGAACAGTCAGAGAAACCTGGCCAACCCTGTATTCTTTCATGCTGTTCTCCAGGTCTGGCTACCACTGCAACCTTCTTTAACTCGTCGAGATTGGGTGCCCCAACTTGCTTGCTAGGAGGAACCTGCCGCCACTGTAGGATTGCTTGTTGAATACCGTGCTCCCTTGCCGATCTGTTGCTTCTACACACACCTAGTGATGATAGCCTTTCTATGAGAGTGTCCTTCCTTTCCTCCAGCTCTCTCTCAACTAACTATAAATCTAGGAACTCACACACCAGTCCTCACTACTTCTCCTCAACTATTGACCGGCCCTACAGTTTACCCGGTCACCCCTAACTAATAGGAACTGCAGCCTTTGGGAGAGTAAAACATGCCATAAAATACAATTTATACACAATAAACAACAGGGGTCTTCAGAAGGGGCGCTAAGTCCTCCTCTCACCTTTACACATGGACAGCTCTTGGACAATTTTTTTTTTTAAATTGGGTTGTTCAGATGACAGTTTTTTTATATATCAGAATAACCTCGGCACTCAGGTTTTAATCAAAGAAGTGAAATTTTTAATGCAGTCCATTCATTTACAAAAAACGTTTCGGTCAAACAGACCTTCGTCAGTAAACTGCAGAACATAAATACAGGACAATGTGAGTAAAATAATAGTCAAAAAATAAACACATAGAAAAAACTTCAGTACAATGAAGATTATCATTGACGTAATTGGTAAGGATGGAGGGATGGTAGGAAAGGGGATTGAATCTCAAGGGGAACAGACCTTAATAGGGATGCGGATAAAGCGGTGCATAGTATTGGTAAAGGTGGATTACCAAAAGATATAAAGTATCTTTTATACTTTTCAGGAGACCTCATACCAGGCTCCCACACAGCCTATGCTGTCCGAGCACAACTACTTCATTTGTATCACAGACAGTCTGGTAGATGCCCTGTTAATCCACCTTTACCAATACTATGCACCGCTTTATCCGCATCCCTATTAAGGTCTGTTCCCCTTGAGATTCAATCCCCTTTCCTACCATCCCTCCATCCTTACCAATTACGTCAATGATAATCTTCATTGTACTGAAGTTTTTTCTATGTGTTTATTTTTTGACTCTATTATTTTACTCACATTGTCCTGTATTTATGTTCTGCAGTTTACTGACAAAGGTCTGTTTGACCGAAACGTTTTTTGGAAATGAATGGACTGCATTAAAAATTTCACTTCTTTGATCAAAACCTGAGTGCCGAGGTTATTCTGATATGTTAATGGGTTCGGCCCTTACTCGTGCACCAAAATCCAGCAGTGCAGCGATTTTATTCAGTTTTTTCATGTAGGCTGAATGTCTGCATGGAAAAAATCCATATTTCAGATGAGACTTGGGATCAACAGGATCCACCATTTGTTATCTGATTTTAATGGATACATTGCAGTTCCAGACATAGGCTTTCATTAAAAGGCTTGTCCAACAATAAAATCTATATATTTTTTTACATATGGATTGATTAAAATTAATAATTGGAGGCATACTCACCTTCTAGTATACCCGTGGACCCAACACAGGTCTCTATGGAGATCTGTGCTGGCTCTGGAAGTGGTGTTGCTTGGAAGTCACAAAACCGCTGCAGCCAATTACATCAGTTGATTAGAATAACACATTATCATGCACTCTTCTAGTCACCTGACCACTGCAGTCAATTACAGGCTGCAGCGGTGTGGTGATTTTCGAACAGAGCAGACATCACTTCCGGATTCAGTGCAAATCTCAGTAATGAATGAGGTCAACCACCCCAATAAGATGGCCCCCAATGTCACTATGGACCTCTTTTTTAAGACTAGAAATGGAAGGAAAGGTTACATGAGTTTATCAGAGTGTGCGGCATCAGTCCAGCCCATTATTTCCTCGGTGTAATAATCTGAGTAGCCATTATGAGACGGCCAGACACCTAGGTGTGAGTGACTCATGAGCGCTGAGGTCACGCTTGGCTAAGGTTTCCCCTCTCCGTCTTTTGTACTCAGCATTGGCTCCTCTATCTGTTCCTACATCGAAAAGGAATTGTGTGATTTTTTTCCCCCCTTCTAGAAAAATACATTTACATTCAGCTGTTTTCCATTTTTAATATATACAGCTTGGTGGGACGTTGTGTAACATTTGTGAGTGACAGGGCCGTACGAGCCTCGTAAGATCTGTGTTTTTAGGGTCTTTCTTCTCTGAGTTATTTCTCGGAGATTCAGATAATGACATTATAAATCTTTCGGTGTAGGCAATTACTAAGGCAGAAATGGTCTATTCCCCATTGGCTTATAGGCTCAGCTTACTGACATATTACAAGCAGGCTTACCATGGTCATTAAAACTGATCTGGGATTTATTGTACCTCTTTAAAGTCTCAGTACTTTGAAAAGTATTGAACAGAAAGGAATACAAAGCGCGAGGAGAAGGGAAAAAAAATAAAAATAGACAAAGCAATCAGGGAAAAAAATAGAATTAATTTATTCCGGCCTGGCCCTGTAATATGAAGATGGAGAGGAAAAAAACAGGAGAAACAAAGCTGCAGGCGGACGCACCCCACCCCCGGCATCATAGCCAGTGCCACGTATAGCTGACTTCTACCATGATTTTCGGAGGCCTAGTCACGTCCACCAGCATTGTATAGGGAGCCTAATATACTCATTGTTCCAATCTGTTCCTCTTATGTCCCACTTAGGATATAGCAGCTGCATCTGGCCCTGGTCCTTGACGGGGCCCCTCTGTTGCATAAAAAGATAACTGGCACAAGGTAATTAGAGGATCCTTATATAGATTTTGCATTAGGGCCCAGAAGCTACAAGTTACCCTCTGCAAAACGTAGCCGCTGCAATCCGTGTGGACCAAACATTGTTAAATGGGTTTTCCGATTTCAGAAAAACTCTGTTCCCCGGCTGTAGTTTGTTTAAAAAAAAAAACTGTGCTTTACTCACCATCTCTGGGTTCAGCACTGACTCTCCACCGCTGCTCCAATGTCTCCAATGCACTGCAGCCAATCTGCAAGGTCAGCGGCTTTGCCCATGTAAATGTTGCAAGCCGCTCGGTGCAGCGGAGTTCAGTGATTTGACATCAGCGCTGCAGACAATAACACTAGCAGCAGAAGAGACTCAGTGCTGGACCTGGGGATGATGAGTAATGCACAGTTTGTTTTTTTAAAAACTGGAGCCGGGGAATAGGAGTTTACTTAAACTTGAAAACCTCTTTAATTGTAAAGGCCAACGTGCTGATATGACTGCACATCATTTATACCAACATATGTTCTGGCTCATTTCTTTGGTTTTGCTTTCATTTTTTGTACTTTGTACAAACAGGGGCTTGGCTCCCCCCTTTTTGAGCTGGGCATTTCGTCTGTATATAGCTTTCCACGTGCAAGTGTCTGAATAGTTAAGTCCGGATCCTGCTTTCCCCCATCTACATTGAGGTCGACTGACACAGATTGAGGTTTAATGCTAGAGATAGGACAGTCCCAATTGGGTACACCTTGTTGTGGTGGGATGGCTTTCACAACTTTTTAATTAAAACCGTGCTAGCTAAGTACCCTATATTATGTACATGTACTATTACTATTCACTTACGGTATTTACTTACTACAGGGTATATGATCATTTTGTTTTTATCTTGGATTCTACTACATGACTAAGTAGTAGTCTACCGACTCAAGATGGAACTCTAGACTGATATCATTTAGGCCTATTTCACACTTTTCCTGTGCTCATCAATGAGCATTTTATTGGGGTTTCCACCTACATCCTCAAAAAATGGGATTCAGATGGAACTCTTCATGGAGTCATTCAGTACAATGGGGCCAACAAAGTCACTTTGAGGTCCTTTTTGGCCTTTATTTTGGCAGTGTCCATTTTCCTTAGGCAGACAAAATAACATAGTAATAGACATACAGTAGATATAAAAAGTCTGCACAATGGTTAAAATGCTAAATTTTTGTCATGTAAAAAAATCATACCATAAAGAATAATTTCAGAACTTTTTCCACCTTTAATGTCACCCATAATCTGTACAAATCCAATGGAAAATAAACTGAAATCTTTTCAGGCAGAAAAAGATTAAAAAAAAAGCTAAAATAATGTTGTTGCATAAATATACATACCCTTAAACTAATGCTTTGTTGAAGCACCCTTTGAAGTTATGACAGCATTCAGTCTTTTTGGGTAGGAGTCTATCAGCCTAGCACATCTAGAATTATCAGATGGGCGAATATAGGGTGAAAACACCAAAAGTGGCAATATTTTTGCACATCCACACGTTGTGCAAAAATTTTGCAGCTATTTGCAAGCTTTGATGAACATATATTTTGTCTTTTGTAACGTTTGTCTTTTGTAGCTTTGAAAACCAAGAAGCGGCTAAAGGAAGTGACCTGTCCATGTTTCAGGCAGAGGTCACCACTGAAGAAACGCCAAAGAAGACACTTCAAGAAAATCATCGCCAGCATTTTCCTGAAGTGTCTTCTGCTTAAAAAACAATGCGGGTGTGTCTAAAAGACGCCGTGTGCACATATCCCTAGTCCTAGGCCCCTAACCAGGTAAACCTGATCACAACTATGGTGGCGCACCCTAATCATTGGTATAGCGAAACCTCAGCAGATGGCCGCGCTATTAATATAAAATAATCTCTATACAAAGACCAACACTGAAATTACCACCATGTGGTGACCGTATAGTGATAGATATCAGTCCGGCAGAAGACGTAAGAGATTACAGCGCAGTTACAGATGGTGACTTACAGCTGATGTTCTTTCTTATGGAGTCGTTCATTTTTCTCGTCTTTTCCATCTGGCTCAGACTAACATAATAAATAATTATTTTATTTATATGGCGCCAACATATTCCGCAGCACTTTACAATTTAGCGGGGACTTGAACAAACAAAAAAAGATATCACAAAGTAACACATAGTACACCAGTTACAGGAGGAGTGAGGGTCCTGCTCGCAAGCTTACAATCTATAAGGAAATAGGGGGGGGGGCACAACAGGTAGAAAGAGCTTGTCATGTGTGGTCCAGCCATCATTATAATAAATAGGGGTTTACAAATAAATCCGCATGACCCGGTCATCCCCAGTATTTGTCTAAGTACATTTGCCAAGTGCTATTGTGTGCAAGGAGGATGTGGAGACAAATTAATAGAAGGGACCAGATTTTGAGTAAAATTTAGAAAGAAGGAACAACGGAGAGTTAGATTGGAGAAGTGAGGTGATAGGCTGTCTAAAGACATGTGCTTTTAAAGCACGTTTAAAAACGTCGGGGCTAGGTATTAGTTGGATCGTCCGGGGTAGTGCATTCCAGAAAACTGGCGCAGCATGTGAGAAGTCTTGGAGACGGAGGTTGGAGGTTCAGATTATGGAGGATGTTAGTCTTAGATCAGTTGCGGAGTGGAGAGCACTGGTAGTGTGTCAGAGATGAGGGAGGAGATATAAGGCAGTGCAGAACTGTGGAGAGCTTTATGGGTGAGCGAGATAAGTTTGCATTGCATTCAGTAGCGAATGGGCAACCAGTTCAATGACTGGCACTGGGTAGAGGCATTGGTGTTGCAGCTGGACAGAAATACAACCCTGACTGCTGCATTCAGGATGGATTGGAGAAGAGAAAGTTTGGTTAGAGGAAGACTGATCAGTAGAGCGTTGCAGTAGTCCAGACGAGAATGAATAAGAGCGTTAGAAATGGTCGGATTCTGGATATGTTTTTAGAATACAGGTAAGATGAGTAAGTGAGTGATTGGATATAGGGAATAAAGAAAAGTTTTGTGTCACATATAACCCAAGACAGCGAGCGTGCTGTTTGGGAGATAGGGATGAACCATCCAAGTAATTTTCAATATCGGGTATAACATGACAACTTCTTCCAGCCAGGACTAATCTGCAGAGATTACAACAAAGACACATTTGAATTCTCACATTTTCAGCACTGTCCCCATCTATTCCCACCTGCACAAACTCCTCATCTTATGGATACCCCAATACTGAGACACTGTTGCCGTATGTGTCCCTGTTACTGCACTTGGTGTTTGGCACAATAACAGTGCTCCTCACTGCCCCACATAATAATGAGTCCACATTTTGCCCCAAAAAAGTGATAATGCCCCAAATGCACCCTTGACAGTCACAATACCCTGAGTGACGCAATAATGCTTATGTGCCCACTTAACATTTAATAATGCCCTGAGTCCCCCATCTACAGCTATCCTATACACAGTACAATGGGCCCACAGCTCGCCTATACATAGTTTGATGGGCAAAAAGCTCCCCTATACACAGTATGATCGTCCCACAGCTCCCCTATAGACAGTATGATGGCCACACAGCTCCCCTATACATCGTACAGTGGTCCAACAGCTCCCCTATACATAGTATGATGTCCTCACAGATCCTCTATACATAGTACGATGAGCCCACAGCTCCCCATACACAGTATGATGTTCCCATACCTCACCTATACACAGTATAATGAATCCCACAGTAGCCCCCACACTGCATAATGGCCCCCACAGTAGCCCCCACACTGTATAATGGCCCCTGCATAATTGACCCCACAGTAGTCCCCACTCTATATGATGGTCCCACAGTAGGCCCCAAATTTTATAATGGTAACCACATTAGCTCTATGCTAAATAATGGCTAAATAATGGCCCCCACACTTTATAGAGGCCCCCACAGTTTCCCCCAAATTGTATGAGGTCCCCCACAGTAGCTCCCACACTGTATGAGGTCCCCCCAAAGTAGCTCCCACACTGTATAAGGTCCACCCACAGTAGCTCCCACACTGTATGAGGCCCCCACAGTAGGCCCCAAATTTTCTAATGGCACCCACATTAGCTCATTGCTATAAACTAGCTTGCATTAGACAGCAATGTCCCGGCGTGGCACGATGACGTCTCTGTGTCGGGACGCCAGCGTGCTGCATGTGCATCGACACTTCTGCCATTCTGTAGACCGCACGTTTAAAGCACCCTGGGGTCTACAGAAAGGAAAGCTGTAGTGCAGGAAGATTGTGTCTCCCTGCACTACGTCACACCTTAACTATATCGGCGTGTGCAGTTAAGGGTATCGTAGCTTTAGGTGGGCCCTTCTGTGTGTGGGACCTGGGGCAACCGCACCCTCTGCCCCCCAATAGCTACACTATTGTCCCCAGTGTATATCAGAGCAGTTTTTCAGCTTCCAAATGTAATTGAGTATGTTCCTTTTCACTGACAGCAGCAAAGATCTTCAAAAATGCTGAAGAAACGAGTTACAAAGGGGCCGATACATCAAAGTTTTATCCAAGAAAACTGGCTTAAAACACATTGAACACATTTTTGCTCAACACAGACTTTTGGTGTCTTCACGACAATTTCAAGCAGAAATGGGTGGAGCTGGGGAGAAGCCAGGGTGGATGGAGAGTGGACTGCCTGTCAACTTCATGAAAATTGGCAGTGTTTCTTACACCAAAAATGTTAGTACCATTTCTGGCAAGGTGCACATATAAAATGACCCAAATTCATTAATTTGCCTCCATCTTTTAATGAATTCAGCAAATCTAAACAAATTGTACAAAAGGCCAGAGAGAGAAGGGTGGTGCGAATGTAGTAGTGGTGAAGGAGGTAGCTTCCCTCCGACACTGAAAGGGGTTAAAAGTATGTTCCCAAAAGTTAGAACCCTCTGGGGCTGCAGTTTAGTCCAGGTAGGCGTTAACTGTGACAGCCAGCCCAGTAGAGGGAGGGGGGACCCAGTGTTAATGTTGAGTACTGGAAGTGAGCCCTGTCAGTAGTGTACAGTACTTCAGAAAACTGACAGGCTCTATTCTGGCTGCTAGGGTAGACGTTGGCTTGGTATCCCAGACAGTGGACCACCAAATAGAAGAATCCCTCCACAAGAGTCGCCTTTAGCCGGCCTGAGAAACTCGAGAGAGTTGTCGGGGACCTAGTGGCACATTCTGTCTGCAGGCTTGCAGAAGAAGTTAGGACTCAAACAGGGGCGGATTAAGAGTAGCCAGGGCCCCGGGCAGTTTAGAAGGCGCGGGCCCCCCCCCCCCAGGTACCCGATGTATCATGTGACCTGTCACGCGATCCCCTTTAATACAGTGCAGTTTGAAAGTATTTGGCCCCCTTGAACTTTTCTACCTTTTGCCACATTTCTGTCTTCAAACATAAAGATATAAAATTCTAATTTGTTTGGGAAGAATCAACAAGTGGGACACAATCGTGAAGTGGAACGAAATTTTGGGGATATTTTAAACTTTTTTAACAGATTAAAAACTGAAAAGTGGGGCGTGCAATATTATTCAGCCCCTTTACTTTCACTCCAGAAGTTCAGCGAGGATCTCTGAATGATCCAATGTTCTCCTAAATGACTGGTAATGATAAATAGGATCCACCTGTGTGTAATCAAGTCTCCATATAAATGCACCTGCTCTGTGATAGCCTCAGGGTTCTGTTTCAAGTGCAGAGAGCATCATGAAGACCAAGGAACACACCAGGCAGGTCCGAGATACTGTTGTGGCAAAGATTAAAGCCGGATTTAGATACAAAGAGATTTCCCAAGTTTTAAACATCTCAAGGAGCACTGTGCAAGCGATCATATTGAAATGGAAGTGTAGCACCCTGAGGATTCGGCTGCTACAGGGGTATTGCACCTCAACCCAGAGGTGTGATATTCCACTCCCGGGTAAGGATGGAGTGTGGAACTGAGCTCGGTAGGCTGCATGCACTACACACATCCCATTTCCGAGGAACAGACCAACGGTACTCCCACTTAGAAATGTGCAGGTACGACCGAGTCTGTTCCTGGCTGGAGTGGGAGGGGGGTGGAACATCCCAAGTAGTGTAGGGGCAGATAGGGGGAGCAGCCTGGGTAAAGATAGGAGCTCATTGGGTGCTGGTCACCTGAGCTCACACATAGAGGGTGTATATAAGGTGGGCACCATCAGAGAACAGGGTCAGTCAGTCAGTCAGCCACAGTCTTTGCAGAGAAGTCAGAGGAAGAGGAGCAGAGCAGACCCAGAGAGAGGGAGAGGAGAAAGCCAGAAAGACCCAGAGGGGGAAACAGAAAAGGAACTCTGAGAACCCAAAGTCCATCAGCGGGTGAAGAGTTGGCAAAAGGGTACCGGATCCCAAACTGGTGGGGGCAAAAGCACACCCTAGCCAGAGACCGGAGGCCGTGGGCAGTGTCTGCCACGGCCACCCACCACATCCACCCCGAAGGCATACCACGTGGAGGGTCAGGGAACCCAAGGCCAAGGGTCTCCCAACAGAAGGCCCGAGGGAGCTGGACCTGGGTGGATCACTAGTGGGGACAGCCAGAGGAAAGGACAGAAGGAGAGCTCAGGGTCACGCTCCGGACTTGCTTGGGGGTTGGCTGGATCCAGGACCTGGTGGACGCAGCACGGCTCGGGTGGTCACTTGAAGCTGGAGTGACCGGAACATCAGCAGTGAGTAAATACCCTAAACTGCACAACCCGACTCTGTCTTCCTTTAACATCTACGCTGCACCACCACAACCCCCATCCTCTGCACCTGACCCCCTGAGGCTATACCCCACCCGTTGGGGGTTATACCATCAAAAGCTGCACCTACACCATCAGCCTCAGCGGACCCTGCTGCAGCGGCGGCCATAGTGACCGCAACACAACGGGTGGCGTAGTCGACAATAAAGAACTTAATAACATCTGTAGGACTGCCACATACAACTCAGTTTGACACCCTGGGCACGGACCGGGTCACAGCCACTCGGAAGACTACAACTCCCATCTGATCCGGCTCCGGATATTCCCCCTAAAGAATATGGCCCAGGGGGCGCGTCAACTTTGGCGTAGTCGGCAGGATTACGTGCCCGCAACACCCGGGTACTGCGTGCCTGAAGAAAAGAATAAGTTTACCTCAAAAAGAAGTCTCCTGCCGGTTCCGGAGGGTCCCCGCCATCGGACTCCATCACAGATCGATTCCAGCCGGTTGTCCGCCATTAACAGCGTTTTCCCGCCATCTGCAGAGTTTCCCGCCACTGGGAGACGATTCCCGCCAATTCCAAAGGTTTCCCGCCTTGGAAGAGCGGACGCCATTATGGGCGTGCCAGAGGGTGGCGAGAGGCCACCTCCCATCGTGGGCCAGGACCGAAAATGGCGCCAAAAGTGGAAACCGCCCCCACCAACAGAGACTGTGATGCTAGAGGTGTCTGTCAGCGTGAAAGAACTGCCCCTGGAGCTGACAGTCACCAAGTGGCCCCGGGACCGCCCTCGAAGGGGGAGGAGACGAAAGGAGAGAGCGAAGATGGGTGTCGCTTGGAGCAGTCTAGAGCGAGCGCACCCGGAGGCAAGAAGCCTGGAGAAGAATATCGGAGGAGCTTACCCGGAGATGGCGAGAAAGCAGAGCAGCACCGGCCCGTTGGCCAGGAGCCTGCTAGAAACAGAGGAGGGAGAGCAGAGCAGCACCGGCCCGCTGGCCAGGAGCCTGCTGGAGACAACAGTAGGAGAGCAGAGCAGCACCGACCCGTTGGTCAGGAGCCTGCTG
Source organism: Phyllobates terribilis (assembly GCF_046119375.1). Lineage (NCBI taxonomy): Eukaryota > Metazoa > Chordata > Amphibia > Anura > Dendrobatidae > Phyllobates > Phyllobates terribilis. Next base: position 109,115,382 of record NW_027362765.1, read on the forward strand.
GAAACAACGACCCCACTAGGCCTAGTGGAGGTCCTAGCACAGCTCCCCCGAGACCGGGAGTGTGCACAGACCGCTCTGGAGGGCCTCGCAAGGAGGATGGCCCGGGTGCAGCGAGAGACGTTGGCGGAGTGGAGCCGTGAGATGGCCCAGCAGACCGAGACCTGTCAGCGGAGCACGCCGCCCGAGACGAGGAGACAGACCGCCTCTGAGGATGGCGCAGGAGGACTGAAGGCCGGAGACGGCGCCGAGAAGGGAGCCGAACGAGTGGAGGCAGGTAAAGGGGACGTCTATACCCCAAACCGGGAAACCGCGTACCTGCCCCAGCTCCCCGTCGCAGAGCCCGAAGTCTATCCTGCCGTGCCCGTCGCTGCAACGTCACCGCCGCAGACTAGGCCTCAAACGGGAGCCGCGACCCCTGTGACGTCACACGCCTCGACCCCGAGCGTGACCAAGCAGGAAGTACCACCAGCCTGGTCGCAAGGCCTAGTACCCCCGGGCGCCGCAATACCAACAGCGCCCCCTACCTCCGCGGAGCCCCCGGCCTGGTCGCAGGGCCAAGTAGCCCAGGGCGCCGCCGTCCTTACGGTGCCCTTTACCTTCCAGATACCCCAGGCCTGGCCGCAAGGCCCGGGCAACCCGGGCGCTAACACCACCGCGCCCATAAGACCAAGAGTGCCGCATCTGGGAGAGGACCTGTACGCCCAGCATACGTGCCCGGATGGGCAGCCATTTATATGGCCACCGGAGTTTCACCATCCCCGACTCCGGAGAGAGAGACCCCTGGATGAACCCCTGATTCCGGCTTCGAAGCCCATAAAGAGGATCTCGCCCCCGCTAGCAGAAGCGCAGTTTGAGTGGGACCCCACCGGAGAAGATCTTATGGGGTTCACTCAAGAGACTCGGGCAGCTGCAGCGGAGCGTGCTGAGTGCTGCCGCCAACAGCTCGAGGACTTTGAGAGGGAGCGGAGAGAGAGGCGGGTCCGGGAACAGCAAGCTCAAGTAAGGAGCGCGGAGCAGAAGAGCCGGGCCAGGAGAGACCCCCGTGCAGCGCATAGTCCCCGCACCACCGGGACTGTGATAAAGTTTAACATGCAGCATGGGTGGGGCTTCATCCGAGACCACCGCACCCTAGGCAACGTCTTCGTGACGAGGAGAGACGTTGAGTCCCACCTACCGGAGGGACACAGAGGTCGTGACCTTTACATCGGGGACGAGGTCACCTTCACCCGGCACAAGTGTGCCAAAGGACCCTACGCCCTCCATGTGCATCGCCTGACGGAGGAAGAGCTGCGGTGTGAGGAGGAAGAGTAAGAGGACCCGGACGGGTCTGAAGCCAAAGGTAACCATAAGGAAAGAGCAGGAGGACGCCGTCGTTAAGTACAGCGGAGCCGAAGCTGTATATAGTTGCCCGTCGGGGCACAGTGAACCGTTACAGTTGCTAATATAGTCCCCGTTGGGACCAGAGAATTGAACTGTTTACCCGTTTAACCCCTAAATCCCACTGGCCGAGGACTGAGAGCGGCCACTATCCCTGTAAATAGTTGCGCTTCCTAAAGCGCCCCCTACCGGTTTTATAGAAGAACTGATTTTTCTTCAAGAGACTGTCGCACTTTACCCGGTCACAAGTTGCACCGTGACCGGAGGTACCAGAGGCGACGAGAATGTTTTATATGAAAAGTTCTATGCTAATATATGTTGTTTTATATGTTTTATATGTTTATGCAAAAATTTGTATGTTTTGTGGTGTTTTGTTCTTACAGCCCGAGGACGTGCTGTGATTTACCAGGGGGGAATGTAGCACCCTGAGGATTCGGCTGCTACAGGGGTATTGCACCTCAACCCAGAGGTGTGATATTCCACTCCCGGGTAAGGATGGAGTGTGGAACTGAGCTCGGTAGGCTGCATGCACTACACACATCCCATTTCCGAGGAACAGACCAACGGTACTCCCACTTAGAAATGTGCAGGTACGACCGAGTCTGTTCCTGGCTGGAGTGGGAGGGGGGTGGAACATCCCAAGTAGTGTAGGGGCAGATAGGGGGAGCAGCCTGGGTAAAGATAGGAGCTCATTGGGTGCTGGTCACCTGAGCTCACACATAGAGGGTGTATATAAGGTGGGCACCATCAGAGAACAGGGTCAGTCAGTCAGTCAGCCACAGTCTTTGCAGAGAAGTCAGAGGAAGAGGAGCAGAGCAGACCCAGAGAGAGGGAGAGGAGAAAGCCAGAAAGACCCAGAGGGGGAAACAGAAAAGGAACTCTGAGAACCCAAAGTCCATCAGCGGGTGAAGAGTTGGCAAAAGGGTACCGGATCCCAAACTGGTGGGGGCAAAAGCACACCCTAGCCAGAGACCGGAGGCCGTGGGCAGTGTCTGCCACGGCCACCCACCACATCCACCCCGAAGGCATACCACGTGGAGGGTCAGGGAACCCAAGGCCAAGGGTCTCCCAACAGAAGGCCCGAGGGAGCTGGACCTGGGTGGATCACTAGTGGGGACGGCCAGAGGAAAGGACAGAAGGAGAGCTCAGGGTCACGCTCCGGACTTGCTTGGGGGTTGGCTGGATCCAGGACCTGGTGGACGCAGCACGGCTCGGGTGGTCACTTGAAGCTGGAGTGACCGGAACATCAGCAGTGAGTAAATACCCTAAACTGCACAACCCGACTCTGTCTTCCTTTAACATCTACGCTGCACCACCACAACCCCCATCCTCTGCACCTGACCCCCTGAGGCTATACCCCACCCGTTGGGGGTTATACCATCAAAAGCTGCACCTACACCATCAGCCTCAGCGGACCCTGCTGCAGCGGCGGCCATAGTGACCGCAACACAACGGGTGGCGTAGTCGACAATAAAGAACTTAATAACATCTGTAGGACTGCCACATACAACTCAGTTTGACACCCTGGGCACGGACCGGGTCACAGCCACTCGGAAGACTACAACTCCCATCTGATCCGGCTCCGGATATTCCCCCTAAAGAATATGGCCCAGGGGGCGCGTCAGAAGGAGTATCAGACCACTGCAAATCTACCAAGACCCAGCCGTCCCTCTAAACTTTCATCTCGAACAAGGAGAAGACTGATCAGAGATGCAGCCAAAAAGCCCATGATCACTCAAGATATCCATAAAAAGTCTTGTTTGAATTTGCCACAAGCCACCTGGGAGACACACCAAACATGTGGAATAAGGTGCTCTGATCAGATGAAACCAAAATCAAACGTTTTGGCCGCAATGCAAAACGATATGTTTGGCGTAAAAGCAACACAGCTCCTCACCCTCAAAACACCATCCCCACTGTCAAACTTGGTGGTAGCATCATGGTTTGGGCCTGCTTTTTTTCAGCAGGGACAGGGAAGATGGTTAAAATTGATAAGAAGATGGATGGAGCCAAATACAGGACCATTCTGGAAAAAAACCTGTTGAAGTCTGCTAAAGACCTGAGACTGGGACGGAGATTTATCTTCCAACAACACAATGATCCCAAACAAAGCAAAATCTACAATGGAATGGTTCAAAAATAAACGTATCCAGGTGTTAGAATGGCCAAGTCAAAGTCCAGACCTGAATCCAATCGAGAATCTGTGGAAAGAGCTGAAAACTGCTGTTCACAAATGCCCTCCATCCGACCTCAATAGCTCGAGCTGTTTTGCAAGGAAGAATGGGCAAGAATTTCAGCCTCTCGATGTGCAAAACTGATAAAGACATACCCCAAGCGACTTGCAGCTGTAATAGCAGCAAAAGGTGGCGCTACAAAGTATTAACTCAAGGGGGCCGAAAAATATTGCACGCCCCACTTTTCAGTTTTTAATTTGTTAAAAAAGTTTAAAATATCCAATCAATTTCGTTCCACTTCAAGATTGTGTCCCACTGGTTGCTGATTCTTCCCAAAAAAAATAGAATTTTATATCTTAATGTTTGAAGCCAGAAATGTGGCAAAAGGTAGAAAAGTTCAAGGGGGCCAAATACTTTCACAATGCACTGTAGGTCATGTGAGTAATACACAGGTGACCTTGTACACCTTGTGTACAGCACTATACATAATAGAGTGGGGAATAGATTAATTTTCCCAAGGGGCCACATGAGACCGTGACTGTTGTGGTGGCCGAACCAATAGGCCGAAATTAATTCTGCTCAATATTAATATTCATGAGAGGTTGGAAGGATCCGGCTTTCCATCCAAGTATATTGGCAAAAAGTTAGAAATATTTTACAAAAAGATGAAGAAATGCATACCAACAATCTAAGATGTGAGGGGGGAACTTGGGGATCTCATCACCAGACATGTTTGAGCGCTACCTGCACTCTTAGACTTGGTTTGAACAAAACATGTACAGGAGAAGTGGTACTGTGCAGTGTATATATACAGGACAGGAGAAGTGGTACTGTGCAGTGTATATATACAGGACAGGAGAAGTGGTACTGTGCAGTGTATATATACAGGACAGGAGAAGTGGTACTGTGCAGTGTATATATACAGGACAGGAGAAGTGGTACTGTGCAGTGTATATATACAGGACAGGAGAAGTGGTACTGTGCAGTGTATATATATAGGACAGGAGAAGTGGTACTCGGAGCAGAACCAAATCTTCAGCAGTGGACTCTATTAGTTAGCCCATGTGACGACATTTCAGTTCCATAACAGAGAAATGTTCTGTTGTTGATCCGAAACATTATCACATGGGCTAATAAGGAGTCCTCCACTTTTTTGACAATTAATCGGAGTGCTTAGATATCTACATATATAAGAGCAGATACTAAGAATTACCCCAAGTATACAGGACAGGAGACGTATACACAGCTCCACAGTATATACTACAATCAGTTATATACATATAAATATATACTGTACAAAAGAATATAGAGTGGAGCTGTGTGTATACTACATCGTATATAGTGTATATCGTATATAGATGTGCCAGTATATATAGTGGGGATTCCACACTATATACTATAGTATATACACAGCATCATACTATATAAACTTCTCTACACCATATATATATATATATATATATATATATATATATATATATATATATATATACACACACAACTCTACGTTATAATTAAGACCGCATTATACTATATACTATACATCACGTAGGAGACACCACGACTGCTAAATATATATCACAGAGATTGCTGCATATATATATTATATAGGTGATACTGCAGCTATACACAGTTGCAGTATCACTTATATATTGTGTGTATATATAGCAGTTGAAGTATCACCAATATAATGTATACACTGTTGTATATACATTATATAGGTGACACTGTGACTGCTGTGTATACACTGTATATACTGCAGTCTCAATATCACCTATATAATATATAAGTGATACTGTGTTTGCTGTGTATAATTGCAGCATCACCTTTGTGACATATATACAGCAGTATCACGTATATAATGTATACACAGCAGTCACATTATCACCTATATATTGTATACAGACTGCTGTATATACATTATGTATGTGATAGTGCTACTGCTGTGAATACATTATATACGTGATATTGCAATTATTCACAGCAATCACAGTATCAGCTATGTAACATATATACAGTATCAACTACGTAATATATATACAGCAATCACAGTATCGTATCACCAATATAATGTATATAGACTGCTGTACATACAATATACAGGTGATACTGTGATTATATACAGCCATTGTAATATCACATACATAATATATATTAAGCAGTATCATCTATATATTGAATATACAACAACTGTATATACACATTTAAAAAGTTTCCATGTTGGCACTCACTCACCAGATCCCTGAGATGGAGGAGGATGAAGAGCTCCAGGTGTGCATTAGTGGATCCCTGGGATTGGTCAGGACTCAGGTGAGTAGAGTTTAATGCAAGGCCCGCCACAGCGCTGCAGACAGGGCCCTCCTCTGCCGCTCAGGACACAGCGCTGTAGACAAGGCCCTCCGCCACCCGGGACACAGCGCTGCAGACAGGGCCCTCCGCCACCCGGGACACAGCGCTGCAGACAGGGCCCTCCGCCACCCGGGACACAGCGCTGCAGACTGGGCCCTCCGCCGCCGCTCAGGACACAGCGCTGCAGACAGGGCACTCCGCTGCCCGTGACACAGCGCCGTAGACAGGGCCCTCCGCCGCCCGCCACAGCGCCACAGACAGGGCCCTCCGCCACCGCCGGTACACAGTGCCGTAGACAGGGCCCTCCGCCGCCCGCCACAGCGCCACAGACAGGGCCCTCCGCCACCGCCGGGACACAGTGCCGTAGACAGGGCTCTCCGCCGCCCGCCACAGCGCCACAGACAGGGCCCTCCGCCACCGCCGGGACACAGTGCCGTAGACAGGGCCCTCCGCCACCGCCGGGACACAGTGCCGCAGACAGGGCCATCCGCCGCCTTGAACACAGCGCCGCAGACAGGTTCCACCGACGCCCGCCACAGCGCCGCAGACAGGACCCTTCTTTGGATCTCCCGCGCTCTGTGTCATGAAGGCTGACGGCTGCGCATAGCGTGGTGCATGACGTAGCCGCGACTGCTATGCATTGATGCCGCCAGCGGGGCACAGCAGCACGCAAGAGCACAGTGCCGGCCGGCGGCTGCTAAGACTGCAGACCCCTCAACAGCTGATCGGGGACCAGCGCAGGAGATCCGGGGCTGAGGCGCGACACCACTTGCACCAACAATGATGGCGCACAAAACATTATAGTGAGGGCAATCTGGCCGTGGGCCCCCCTAGGGCCTCAGGCCCTGGGCGGTAGCCCAGATTGCCCTCATTATAATCCGCCTATCGACTCAAGTCTAGGACATGGAGAGAACTAAGATCCGGATATACTGTCACTGGTGAGGAAGATTCTCTAGCGCTAGATAAGAAAGCAACATAGATGCTTCACCTAAATAGGGAACCAGGGCTGAAGTTGTATCAACTGCCTGTGGGAAAGATGACAACCTGTTGGGCCTTATACTTTATACCTGCCTGTAAATACTGCCAGTTACTAAGTAAAGTTCCAGTTGTTGTTATGTACTTTGTGTCCTCTGAATTCATTGCTGCCCTGGTTACAGAAGAGATATTCCTGAAGTCAGAAGAGACCGACTGGTCAGAAGTAAGTGGAAAACACCACATACACCACAGCACACGAGAGTGTGGACACACTTTGTCTGTGGGGTGCCAAAGCGTGCATGGGCTACAGCTCGCCCACGACTACCTCACTGGGTCACCTTACATGAAGTCCAAAATAATTTTCCTTCTAAATCCTTATTTAATTCCATAATCTAACCTATTTTCTAATGTACTTGCATAAAAAATTCCCTAACTTTCCTTCACTACACTTTTCTCTTTTTTTCCCCTACTTCCTTTTTGATTACGCTTCATTTGAGAATCCCAGTGCTGGGATGCTCAAATACTCAAATGAAGTGTCATCAGGGGCAGAGGCTGCTGTCACTGTTGCAGCCTTTTCCCCCTCTCTGAAATGAAGCGTCATCAATGACACACATTTCAGGGACTGGGCTAGTCCCTGCACGATGTGCTATGTTCGATGTGCACAATGACAGTGCACTCTCTGTTGCTGGCACAGATCAGCACTCACTAGCTGACAACAGAGCGCGTTGTCAGAATACCCGGCATGCAGAGGCCAGCGCCACCCCCACAAGTGACATCACTGGTCTCTGCATGCTGGGTATTCTGACACCACACACTGACAGCACGCTTTGCTCTGTTGCCGGCTCGTTACTGCCTATCTGAGCCGGCAATAGAGAGCACACTGTCATTGTGCACATCGCAGAGTCCAGGAATTAGCCGAGCATCCAAAATGAGCGACACTGACTTATTTCAGGGAGGGGGCAGGGGCAACAGCAGTGATCACTCTGACCTCCGAGACCTCCACCGATTCTGAAAATTAAGGTGTCCTGGCTAAAAACTGTGCAGAGGAACTTTGACACTGCTTCATTCAAGTGAATGAGGTAATGCTGCAGTTCTCTGCATGATTGGGTGGTCCGGAGCGTCAGTGCGCAGGAATAACTTAGAATAGGACTCAGTTCTAAAGCAATGGATAGGTAGGGGGTCCAAAGGTCAGACCCCAACTGATCATAAAGTTATAGGTAATATTAACGCTGGTAATATACCTTTAAAAAACTTGATGTAGTCTGATCCTGCAGGTCATAATGGTTTCAATCTTTCTGCTTTTTGCTATTCTAGAAAATTCATGTGGCATGAGATCCCTCCTGCGCTGTTACTTGTAGGGTTATGTTTGTCATTGGTAAATGGAACCCAAACAGAAATAGACGGGATTGCAGGATTACAATCCCAGCAGACATCAATCCCACATATCACGTCCTCCTATCACCTACCACATCCTGTCACCTACTCTTCACTGAAAGTTTCTCTCTTGGATTTTTTTTCCTTTTCAAAAGGAGGCATAATAGAACAATTTCCCGTGCTCTGTATTCATGAGATGTATATAACGTACGTGCCGCAGGTTGGTATATACAATATCACCCTTGGGAGCCGCGGAACATTATTGTAAGAAGCAGAAAACAGCAATTACATGCCTCAGGAAAAGTCTTTGAAAAGATGATGGTGTTGTTACAAGTAAAGTGTTGCCTTACTGATATTTCAGGGTGTATATTGTATGTGCTGTGTTTTTGGTGCATGAAAATGCCTGTAATTTGTCAGCAGCTAAATATAATTTTTACAAAGAGCAAACAAAATAGAATTACAGGGAAGAGAAATAGAAGATCTGCTGTAGGCGGAATGAAGAGATCAACTTGTTCTATCACTTCTGAGTCTACGCTGGAAGGCTCCAGCTTGTTCTTTTCCGTTTTTTTTTTAGAAATGGTGAATCCTCCAGCCATGATTTCATCCGAATTTATTAAAATGGTAAAGTATTACCGCATAATGTTAGAAACTTAGAATAATGCTCCACCAACTGCGCCATACTTATTAATTGGCACTAAATGGATATCGCACGTTTAGAATCATAGAATCATAGAATGGTAGAGTTGGAAGGGACCTCCTGGGTCATCTGGTCCAACCCCCTGCTCAAAGCAGGATTCACTAAATCATCTCACAGATGTCTGTCCAGCCTCTGTTTGAAGACGTCCATTGAAGGGGAACTCACCACCTCTCGTGGCAGCCTGTTCCACTCATTAATCACCCTAACTGTCAAAAAGTTTTTTCTAATATCTAATCTGTGTCTCCTCCCATTTAGTTTCATCCCATTGCTTCTAGTCTTTCCTTGTGCAAATGAGAATAAAGATGATCCTTCTACAATGTGACAGCCCTTGACATATTTGTAGACAGCTATTAAGTCTCCTCTCAGTCTTCTTTTTTGCAAGCTAAACATTCCCAAATCCTGCAACCGTTCCTCATAGGACATGGTTTGCAGACCAGTCACCATTCTGGTCGCTCTTCTCTGAACTTGCTCCAGTTTGTCTATGTCTTTTTTAAAATGTGGTGCCCAAAACTGTACACAGTATTCCAGATGAGGTCTGACCAAAGAGGAGTAAAGACCGATAATGACTTCACGTGATCTAGACTGTATGCTTCTGTTAATACATCCCAGAATTGTATTTGCCTTTTTTGCTGCTGCATCACACTGTTGGCTCATGTTCAGTCTATGATCTATTAGTATACCTAAGTCTTTTTCACATGTACTGTTGCTTAGCTCTATTCCTCCCATTCTGTATATGCTTTTTTCATTTTTATTGCCCAGATGTAGTACTTTGCATTTTTCCCTGTTAAAAACCATTCTGTTGGTTGCTGCCCACTGCTCCAGTTTATTTAGGTCTTTTTGAATCCTCTCTCTCTCTCTTCTCTAGTATTAGCTATCCCTCCTAGCTTTGTGTCATCAGCAAATTTAATCAGTTTACCCTCAATTCCTTCATCTAAATCATTGATAAAGGTGTTGAACAATACAGGTCCCAGGATGGAGCCCTGTGGTACCCCACTTGAGACATTCATCCAGCTGGATGTGAAGCCATTTACAACCACCCTTTGAGTCCGATCACTAAGCCAGTTATGAATCCACCTAACAGTTGCCTGGTCCATTGCATACTTGGTCATTTTTTCAATAAGGATGGTGTGAGATACTTTGTCAAATGCTTTGCTGAAGTCAAGATATACTATATCTACAGCATTTCCCTGATCCACCCAGTCAGTGATTCTGTCATAGAAGGAAATTAAGTTAGTCTGACATGACTTGTTAGTTACAAACCCATGCTGACTCTGGTTAATCACTTCATTCTTATCCATGTACTTACATACATGTTGTTTAATAATTTGTTCAAAGATCTTTCCTGGTATAGAAGTCAGACTCACCGGCCTATAGTTCCCTGGGTCCACCTTCTTCCCCTTTTTGAAGATAGGAACAACATTTGCTCTTCTCCAGTCTTCTGGGACTTCTCCTGTTCTCCAAGAATTTTCAAAGATTATGGAGAGTGGTTCTAAAATTTCTTCTATGATCTCCTTCAGTACTCTGGGGTGTAATTCATCTGGACCTGGAGACTTGAACTCATTTATGTTAGCTAAATATTCCCTCACAATCTTTCTGTTTACAGATAACTTGGATTGCTCTATTCCTCTAAAAGGACAGTGAAGATCAGTTGATGTTACATTTTCTTTCTGAGAGAAAACAGATGCAAAATAGGAATTAAAAAGTTCGGCCTTCTCAACATCCTCTCTTACCATTTCTCCATTTTCATCCTGTAAAAATCCTATAGCATCTTTGACTTTTCTTTTACTTTTGACATACCCCCAAAATCCTTTTTTATTGCTTTTGACATCTCTTGCAAGCCTTAATTCATTGTCAGCTTTAGCTAACCTGATACGTGCCCTACAGGATCTGCAGACTGCATTATAATCTTCTTTAGATATGCCTCCCTCTTTCCATTTAATAAACATTTCTTTCTTTCTTTTTAGCATGTGTTTAAGTTCTGTGTTCATCCATCCTGGTTTCCTTAAATGCTTCCCATTCTTCCTACTTTTCGGGATTGTTAACGATTGTGCTTTGAGAATCTCATTTTTAAAAATTTCCCATCCTTCCTGGACATTTTTGTCCTTAAGGACATCCAGCCATTGGATCCCTCCTATTCTCTTTCTGAGTCTCTTAAAATCTGCCTTTCTAAAATCTAACCTTGAAGTTTGAGTCTTCACATGTCTTCCTCCTCTAGTTATCCAAAATTCTATAATAGCATGATCGCTGCCTCCTAGCGTCCCAGCCACCTTTACCTCCTCAACCATTTCCTCCCTGTTTATAAGGATTAGATCCAAAGTAGCAGATCCCCTTGTTTTCTCCCCTACCTTTTGGAAGATAAAGTTGTCAGCAAGAGAGTATAAGAATTTGCTTGACCTGTTAGTTTTACTTGAGAGAGATTCCCAACAAATGTCTGGATAGTTGAAATCTCCCATGACCACTACGTCATATTTTTTGGAGAACTTGGTCATTTGATACATAAAGAGTTCATCCATATCTTCAGCTTGCCCAGGTGGCCTGTAGTAAATGCCTACAATGGTGTCCTTTCCGTTGTTCTCTCCTTGTATTCTTACCCAAACAGTTTCCACAGAACTCCCAGTCTCTGAAGCTTCAATCTCTGTGCAGATATACGCTTTTCTAACATACAATGCGACACCTCCTCCTCGTTTATCAAGTCTGTTTCTTGCAAATAAGTTGTATCCTTTTAGCCTTTTATTCCAATCATGTGTATCGTCCCACCAAGTTTCAGTGATTCCAATAACATCATATTCCTTTTCCTGCGTTAGTAGTTCCAATTCTCCTTGTTTGTTGCCCATGCTTTGTGCATTTGTATAAAAACATTTTAGTTTGTGATTGGTTTCTCTTCCTCCCATATTTTTATTATTTAAATTGTTTTGTCTTTGTTCTTCCTTTCCACTTCCAGTAGCAGAGATCTCAATAGTATTTGTCAGCTGTATGGCTTTTTCTGGCCTTTTGCTTCCCTTCCCACATTGTTCTAGTTTAAAGCTCTCCTGATGAGTGTAGCAAGGCGACTTCCAAATACATGTTTTCCAGTCTTCGTAAGGTGCACCCCATCTCTAGCAAGTAGTCCATCGTATAGGTAATTCATTCCGTGATCCAGAAATCCAAATCCTTGTTGACGGCACCATCGACGTAGCCAGTTGTTCACCTGTAGAATCTTATTCCACCTCATTGTTCCATGGCCATCCACTGGGATGATGGATGAGAAGACCACCTGCGCTCCCAATTCTTTCACTTTCTTGCCTAAGTCTTCAAAGTCACTGCAGATGGTTTCCAGGTCCTTTCTTGCGGTGTCATTTGTCCCCACATGTATTAGCAGGAATGGGTAGTGATCTGTAGGTCTGAAGAGTCTTGATATCCTGTCAGACACATCTTTAATTTTTGCTCCTGGAAGACAGCACATTTCTCTTGAGGTTATGTCTGGTCTGCAGATAGCGGCCTCTGTTCCTCTTAACAGGGAATCCCCCATGACCACCACTCTCCGTTTTTTCTTCACAACATTCTTCTTTCTCCATCCAGGAGGATTCTGACGGCTTACAAGGTTATTCATTGCTGGCAAAGTCTTATTTTGCTGTATTTCTTCATGGTTCTCCTGCGTGAGAGCCTGGTACTGGTTCCTGAGCAGTATGGGTGCTGACTGCCTCTCGATCCTCCTGCTTCTCTGGGTCACATGCTTCCATTCCTCTGTTTCGTCAGGTGCAGTTCGAATTTCTTCTCTTTCTGAATCATGAAGAGATAATTCTGCTCTGTCTAAGAACTCTTCACCTTCCTTAATGATTTTCAAGGTAGTTAACCTCTCTTCTAGATTTCGCAACTTTTCCTCCAACAGGGACACAAGCTTGCATTTCTGGCATGTGAAGTTTGGCTTTTCCACTGGCAAGTCTGTGAACATGTAGCAGGATATGCAGTTCATCAAATGGCTCCTGGACTCTTCCATGTTCTTACTGTTAATGTTCTGAAAACAGTGAAAAAAGCTTAAAAAAAAAAAAGCTTCAAAATGCGCGCACCTCCCGGCGCGCGGTTTACTGATGTCCTCTTTTCAGCTCCAACAGCCAAAATCCAGTGTTCTTTGAGCTCGCGGAGATTCTTCACTTACCCCAAAATGCAGTGGGAATATGCAAATTATCTCCTCAGGACTCCTCCCCTGGTTTACCAATGTCCTCTTTTCAGCTCCAACAGCCAAAATCCAGTGTTCTTTGAGCTCGCGGAGACTCTTCACTTACCCCAAAATGCAGTGGGAATATGCAAATTATCTCCTCAGGACTCCTCCCCTGGTTTACCGATGTCCTCTTTTCAGCTCCAACAGCCAAAATCCAGTGTTCTTTGAGCTCGCGGAGATTCTTCACTTACCCCAAAACGCAGTGGGAATATGCAAATTATCTCCTCAGGACTCCTCCCCTGGTTTACCGATGTCCTCTTTTCAGCTCCAACAGCCAAAATCCAGTGTTCTTTGAGCTCGCGGAGATTCTTCACTTACCCCAAAATGCAGTGGGAATATGCAAATTATCTCCTCAGGACTCCTCCCCTGGTTTACCAATGTCCTCTTTTCAGCTCCAACAGCCAAAATCCAGTGTTCTTTGAGCTCGCGGAGACTCTTCACTTACCCCAAAACGCAGTGGGAATATGCAAATTATCTCCTCAGGACTCCTCCCCTGGTTTACCGATGTCCTCTTTTCAGCTCCAACAGCCAAAATCCAGTGTTCTTTGAGCTCGCGGAGACTCTTCACTTACCCCAAAATGCAGTGGGAATATGCAAATTATCTCCTCAGGACTCCTCCCCTGGTTTACCGATGTCCTCTTTTCAGCTCCAACAGCCAAAATCCAGTGTTCTTTGAGCTCGCGGAGACTCTTCACTTACCCCAAAATGCAGTGGGAATATGCAAATTATCTCCTCAGGACTCCTCCCCTGGTTTAACCTCTTCTAGGGCCCTTGATGGTGACCATGGTCACCTTTTTCAGCTGAATCTCATTTCCACAACAGTGTAGAGACAGAAAACTTTAGGCCCTATTCATTATTGCATTGTACTTTTTTTGTCTAGTGTGTAACAGCTGTGACACATGCAGCCGCGGCGACACTAGCATAGCTGTCGAGCACGCCGAAAATACTTGGCGAGCACCTGAGTGTGCTCGCCGAAAGGGTTAACAATATACGCTCGCTCAACACTAAAGTTAACGAATACCATAATAAAAAAAGAAATGTGACTCAAAAAACAAACAAATCCAAATAATAAATTAGACCCTTGATGTGTGTTTTCTGTGCCTCTTTTTCTGGCATTGGAAGAGCTGAGGTTTGGAGGTTATACCGTAATTTCTGAACTCAGTACAGGGTATCCATTGCTGCTTGTAACGTACAAAAATTTAATTGCGAATATAAACTTTCTGTCCATCTGCACCCCTTTTTTTTCACTTGCGTTTTTGACCCCATGGCTTTTTCCCCCTCTTCTTTATTGATAATGTTACTGTGATTGTGGTAAAAGGGATCCACTGTGCAGATTCTTATAGCTCATATAAAAGGGTGATAAGGCTGGCTTTATAAAGGTTGTTCTGTCTCAAAAGAAAAGCTCACAGACTGCCGAATTATGTGTGTGTGTGTGACGTGCACACTGTCATGATTCCCCTCTATTCCCTGTGCAGGTGGGCAAACACGTGTCACGTGTCCATGTACAGTAAATGACACTTGCCGACTCCTCTTGCCTGGCTTTACTCAACAGAAGAGAATTGAGGAAAACACAGGGGTCCTCCCACCAGCATGGGGAAAACAGGAGAATTCTGACAGTGTGCGCATTACACACTATCAGAATTCTGCAGTTTGTAGTCACATACAGTGTTTGCAGTCTTTATTTTCCACTTTAACTGCTTCACACTTTCTCATGGTCCAAAAACATGCGAGAGGAGACTGATTGGTTGTCTCCGCTTATTTCATACTTACTAACATTTATTATGCACGATTTTTGGACAATTAAGTTTCAACCCCCATGAATTTCTGGGGACACCTCCAAAAGCTCACGTTTGGTTTCTGCTAACCCCATCCATCAATTACATGCTCAATTTCCAGACATTGTCCCAGCAAAATCAGAGCTGTTGTTTGAGTACTTTACCATATTGGCTCTTGAGTTCTGAGAGCTGCATGTGTGGCGCCCCTGAGGGTTCGACCGCCACAGGGATGCTGCACTTCTTTAATGGAGTGTAGTGTTCCTCCTCTGAGGAAAGGACAGTGTGATAGTCGTGACCCAACCTTTGCATTCAACACCACACTTCTCCACCAGAGGGAGCTAGTATGCACTAGGTGCTGCTCCCTTGGTTACAGGGAGACTGGGGAGCACAAAGTGGTAGGAACCAGTTAGTGGGTGAGGGTGGAGGACTTACAAGTTAGTTACACTTCAAATCTAATATTTAATGAAGAGCCATCTTGGCTCTTCATTCTCTGACTGTTCTTGACTGATGCCTGACAGTACTCGGCTGTACTATGGCTGTACCCTGACTGGCGTCAGAACGTGATCTGCTACCCTGAAAGTTGATCCTGTGTGGGCCTGCAGGGGATGGAGACACGGCCCTAGTCCCTAGGCCTTGGGATGATGGGCAGGTGGGAGATAAGGAATATCTCAGCCCGGTCGAGGACCATGAGCAAGAAGGCCCGGGAGCTCTAGAGTGTGGCTCCACAGCAAATGGGTCCCGGGGAGGATGCAGACGGAGCGGAATACTGTTATGATAGGCTACAAGCACTAAGGAAAGACAGGAGATCTGTCCCTACAATAGAACTAAGCTAGATCCCTACGATGTAACGGGGAACCTGATCCTGCGATCAGACCCGCTAAAGTCCTCAGCTAGTCTGAACGAAGACCTATAGATGTGAGGGAGGGATCCCTACAAGAACTAGGGACTGGGAGAAAGATGGACACCTCCTAGCAGAAATTGTAGCAGTAAAAAGACAAACACACAACATAGAACATAAAGGTCAAAAGACCTAGCTAAACTGACTGAGAAAGGTAACAAAGCACCTGGCTAGCTTAAGAGTAGAAATTACAATGAAGTCCAGCATGGCCAGAAGGGCGGAGCAGGATTAAATAGGCAAAAAGGTCATGTGACCAGCAAAATAGAAAAAACCTAACAGGAGAGTTCTAACAAATACGCCACCTGTCCTCGCCTACCTGATCTATTCAGAGGGATTCCAGCTGCAAGATGGGCACCGGCCCCCAACACCCGACCTCGTCACTCCAAGTCCTGGTTGGGAAAGCCCGGTAGGCCCTGAGGATCCCACCGGGCATCGGATGGAGAGGAATTGCCACCCGTGCCCTAGTTCTGAGAGGAGCTCAGAGGGAGATCCGGCCTATCTACACACGCACAGACGGGAAAGGGTGAGGTCTGTAGTGCAGGAACACTCTGGTGTAGGGTCCCGACTGAATGCTGGACTTCCTCGGAGGTAGTCGGACCCCTGTCCCTGGTAGCCGCAGGACTCCACGGGGAGCAGGGAGTCGCCTTCCCGCTGTCGTCTCTAAGTGAGTAAAGCCTTGGAAGTTCACCCCTATGGCCTCCGGACTGTTCATTCTGCGCCATGCCACGCGACGCAGTGCCCGTATTCCCCGCACTACTACCCCCCTTCCATCCTGTCTGCTTGCCCCGAGGCCTTGCTCTGCCTGCAGGGAGCAGCGAGAACTTTGGCCGCCATGACACCAGGCCTCGGCGGACTGCAGCGACGCTGGTGACCTTTCACCAGGCACCACAGGTGGCGTAGTCGTTAAATAAGCCACTCAACCCGGACGAGCCCACAACATCTTCCTTTTCATGTGACGGCCCTGAGCACGGGTCAGGTCCGGGCCACGGCTGCACCCCATCTCTTCATCACAGGACCCGACACCGAGTCCCCCATCACCCAGGGTAAACTCAAAAGGGGCTCTTTCGAGAATGAGGCATCATACATGCTTCTTTGTGTTCCTGGCATCATGATATAAATGATCTGAATTTGCTGGGACTTTCCCAATTTTTATGAAAGAATCCAGGAAAAAAGTTATTGGTGTCCCTGGCCAAAAAAAGATGGAGTGTACACAGACTTTACCCATAAATGAGCGGTTCCGAGTGGGTTGGGCGGAGGCGGGCGGAACGCTTCTAGATATGTCATGAGGGTATATAGGAGAAGGAGACCAACCAGGACATCACTTACTCAGCTGCTGAATTACAATTCTGAATTTCTGTGATAGTCACGAGTTCTAGGCTTCGAGCTCACATTGCTGCGCACCCTAAAATATGCTGCACCCACACTGTCATTGTGCACATCGCAGAGTGCAGGAACTAGCCGAGGATCCAAAATGAGCGACACTGATTTATTTCAGGGAGGGGGCAGGGGCTGCAGCAGTGATCACTCTGACCTCCGAGACCTCCATCGATTCTGAAACTTAAGGTGTCCTGGCTAAAAACTGTGCAGAGGAACTTTGACACTGCTTCATTCAAGTGAATGAGGTCATGCTGCAGTTCTCTGCACGGTTGGGTGGTCCGGAGGGTCAGTGCGCAGGAATAACTTAGAATAGGACTCAGTTCTAAAGCAGTGGTTAGGTAGGGGGTCCAAAGGTCAGACACCAACTGATCATAAAGTTATAGGTAATATTAACGCTGATAATATACCTTTAAAAAACTCGGTGTAGTCTGATCCTGCAGGTCATAATGGTTTCAATCTTTCTGCTTGCAATGGTTTGCAGTCTTTCTTTCAAGTGAAAAAAGAGAACGTGTCTCTCATGTGGCGCTTCCACCCCGAGCTGTGACACCTGTGTGCTTGGGGCCAATGTGTTGTTTTACTGTAATTTTAATTCAGGCCATTCTTTCGGTGCTGGGTGTTCACTGTCTGCCATTCGTATATCACATCTATAATTCAGCGAGAAGAAACCATGAAGATTACCATATAAACACTTTTGCATTGTGAGCTGTGCCTTCCCTCAATTCCTGCAGGTTGTTTTGCTTTATGGCCGCGTACTGTACATGCCCGGTTACTGTTATTGGCCTCTATGTAACAGCATCATCTGTATTCAGACATTAGAGGCCTCACCTAGATAGCAAATCAATAAAACAAACAAGGCCCCATTTACTAAGGGATTTCAGTAGGTTTCCAGATTACCTTGGAGCTCATAAACCTGCATTAAAATGACAGGGATCCCTGGGAACGCTCCATGGCCTGGAGTAAAGTATTAGCAGCAATCAGTTCTCAGGGTCTTTGGCCCCAATGGGTCATTTTCAGGAGATAAGGATTTTTGTCTGTGAGCACTATATAGAACTATTTACACCAGATGACATTGTTATCATAGTATTATTTTCTAGTTCCATCACTTCCCATGCCTTTTTAAATATACAAAAAAGGGCTGAAGAGCTGAATAAAAACATAATTTTTATTTTTTTTATTTCTCCTCTCCATTGTGGAGATATTGGCTACTAAAGTTTAGGGCACCGAATATGGTAATTTCCCATTCAACCATGAGGGCGTTAGCAGAGATTCTTCTCTGGGGGCGTGTACATTTTCCCTGTATGATGTTGCCCAATCATACGAAGTGAGTGTCATACAGAGGGAAAAAAGCACACGCCCCCAGAGAAACTTAGAACTGTTTTTTCACTATGAATTGGGAAGATTGATGTGTCTAAGAGATCTGCTCATTAATGGCGTTTATTGTCATATCTCTGTGGGCGTTTGCTTTCTACCCCAGGTATGACGCTTGATGATAATTGGATAAAAATCATAAAGGGGAAAAAGCTAATGCCCCCAGAGAAGAATCTCTGTTGATGAAAGGGAATTTAGCACATTGGGTGCCCTAAACTTTAGAAGACAAAATCTTCCCAATGAAAAGGAGAAATAAAATAAGGAAAATTGAATTTTATTCAGCTCTTCTGTCACTTTATCACGTGGTAGCCAGTTTAACATGTCAAAAGTGGTGAAAAGCTGTCTTTAAATAACAACTTCCTCTTTAAAATGAGGTCTGCAACAATGTCAGCCATAGTGGTGCCATAGTACCAGCCACAGCATAACCCTATAGCTACAATGCTCCCTATGCAGGCTCAAATACATACCAATAGCAGACACTATGTGCCTCTAAGAGCAAAGTTTTCCTTCTGTAGTAGTTGTTTTGCTGTTCACACATAGCTTCTCTCTTTGTGTCAGACTCAGGATGTCATCGCCTGTGTCAGATGGCAAATAAATGTAAAATTGGTGCATTCTGACCTCACAAAATGACTGCAGAATTGTCACACAGAGGAGTAGATAGGCTTGGAGACAAATCCTGTGAGTGACCATATTGACTATCGCTTTGCAAAAAACAACTTATTTGATATATGGTATATTTCTGCATCTCAGGGGTAGCGTCAATGCATCTTATGAGTCTAGGTCAGGTGTAATCTGCTCCTTTAAAAAAAAAATTGGTATTAGCACAGGAATAACGTATAAGCAGTGAATTCCTGATATCGACATATAACTCCAGGACGGTGATGAGCACAGACCCGCTCCGAGCTTATTTACTGTCGTGTCACTCTGAAATTGAACTATTGAAATTCCAGCAATATTGTGAAGTGTCAGGAAGCGAGCGGACGGAGCCTCCATTTCCCTTGTCGCAGAGAACATGGGGGGTGGATCTGCAGCATTACATCTGACATTACATCTGGATAGAAAAGTATTTATCGCACTAATATTTTTCTGCCCTTGAGTGCTTTTGTGGCAATCAATATAGAGCCGAGTACAGGAGGTTATCCGCCAGAAAGTCACAGCAGGAGATTTTCATTGCTGGAGATTTATCATCCCGTCGGAGATCATGTAACAGCGGCTCTGTAGCAGCGCTTCCATTTGGGTTCCGGTTATGAAGAGAGTCAAAATCTCTTCTACTTTTAGGACCATATCGGCACAAGAGATTTCTTATAGCCGGCCCATACCCAGGAAAGCGCGCTGCCCCATCATAGCGCTGGGTACAAGCTACTCTTTCATGACCACTAATATTTTTAATCAGCTCATCCACACCTGGTGTCAGGGATCAGGGCTCCCATACAAAATGTCATCACGAAAAATTGATCGAGCGCCGTAATTGTTAAAAGATTTTGTCTTTATTAGAAAAATTCCATAAAAACAGCCATCATAAAAATGCACATTATGAAGCATGGTGAGCTCGTTTCAGATGTCAATAATCAGGGGCGTAACGATCGCAGTCGCAGAGGTCACGACTGCGCCCGTGTGGGAGAAGGGCCGTCGACACGAGAGCAAACTTCAACTGGATGTGCTTCCTCAGACACACATTCAGCTAAAGTGTATTGCGGTGCAGAGTCCCAATGTGTCCGTGCTCTGCAATACATGCTGCCGGCCTATCAGAGGCCAGCAGCTGATGTCAGCATGCACATAACTGGGGGTGCATGGCAGTGACATCATGCGCTCCCGTCGCTTGCACGCTAAAGTCAGCTGCTGGCTACAGAGGAGAACGCCGTGTGTCGGGGAAGCGCAGGGAAGGTGAGTATAATAGTTCATTTTTTTAACCCCTTTACACCCGAAGGTGGTTTGCACTTTAATGACCAGGCCAATTTTTACAATTCTGACCAGTGTCACTTTATGAGGTAATAACTCTAGAACGCTTTAACGGATCCCACTGATTCTTAGACTGTTTTTCGTGACATATTGTACTTCTTGATAGTGGTAACATTTCTTTGATATGACTTGCGGTACTTTGTGAAAAATTGGAAATTTGGCGAAAATGTTTTGAATTTGAATTTTCATGCCTTTAAATTAAAGAGATATGTCACACAAAATAGTTAATAAATAACATTTCCCACATGTCTACTTTACATCACAATTACAGCACAATTTTGGAACCAACATTTTTTTGTTAGGAACTTATAAGGGTTAGTGATGAGCGAGCATGCTCGCTACTGCTCGATGCTCGCCCGAGCATCTCAATGCTCGACGCTCGCCGAGTATTTCCCGGCGGGAGCACGGGTCCCCTACCTGCATGTTTGGCGCTCTTTAGAGCGCCAATCAACATGACGGGATTGCCTGCCACTCATTGTAATGCCGCAGCCATGGTGGTTGTGGCATTACAGTGATTGAATGGCCGCACAGCGTCATCAGGTCTATATCAGACCTGGCGCCGCCATGCTCATCACAGTCACTCCGGAATCAGGCAGAGTAGGGAGAAGTGCTGCTGCGTCAGGGAGAGATTTGCTTGTGTATTAGGTGGTGTAGGGAGAAAAAACGTATATTACACATATCCATCTTAACAAGCAGTCCTTTTGAGGACTAACTAATCCATCTGCAGAGATATCAGGCAGGCAGTGTATATAGGCAGGCAGTGTATATAGCAGACTGCAGTGCATATAGCACAAGAGGCTCCATTCCAATTCTGCCTTCTGCTGCTGTTATAATATTTCTATACAAAGGCCCAGGTCTCAGGGGCCAGGAATACTATTTTTTGGATCTTAATCGTCACACGGATCACATATACGTTGTCAGAAAATACTGCCATTTCTGGCCTCCATTAAAAATTTCCTTCAGTGTGTCAGTGAAGCAATTCACACCAGTTTGCTGTTCAAACTAGTTACCTACAGGCCAGGTATTTAAAACTCTGTTTTCTCCGTCACACGGATCACATATACGTTGTCAGAAAATACTGCCATTTCTGGCCTCCATTAAAAATTTCCTTCAGTGTGTCAGTGAAGCAATTTACACCAGTTTGCTGTTCAAACTATTTAAAGGAGGGATCTCTGCTAAGCAGAGAAAAGGATTGTTACACTTGTTCATATGTAAAAAACAATTCTTTATTGAAAATTATTACATCATGTAAATACACATACGAAACATGTCCAACAAGACAGCGTGCTAAGACCAAACCATGTGAATTAAAAGACCATGATCACAAAAAATGATAAAATATTGTGACGCAACAGCCCCAGATAGTGGACTTACATAACGCGAATGTCAATGGGGAAAAAATGGAAATATCAGTGTTCAATCAACATTGTTAATATCGTTATTTATGCCATTAGTGTAACCACATGATTGAATAGCTCATGGATGGAAAATGTAACATCCCCATGATATATATAAAAATCCCCATATCGCATCCAGGATGCCCAATGTACTGGATATTGTCAATTCCAGAATATATATATGAATAATAAAGATAATGTATATCCAATTATTTAGGGAAAAATATACCTGGATTGTCGTTCGGCCACCAAATGAACCGCGGTTAGCGTCACCCCGACGCACGTTTCGGTAGAGAACCTTCTTCAAGGGGTGATCATACCTACTAACCCTCCACTATTTATACCCCTGTGTGCAGATATCAAATCTGCATGTGCCTTGTTAGCGTGCGGAAGTAACGCACGCTGCCCGCCTCCCAGCAACTATGGAGACGCGTCACCTGACCACACCATGTGATCAAGAAGTCCCACTTCCTGTAAGCGCCTCCTGGTCACCATGGAAACGCATCACCTGACCACATCACGTGATCCGGAAGTCCCGCCTCCGTCGTCCTGGTGGCAGCTCTGAGGCTAGGGGAGCTCACACACGTACCATGCTTGGCCCATGTGCTTAACCTCGTGGTTCAGCGGTTTCTCAAATCCTAGCCGGAGCTGCTGGATCTGCTTGTTAAAGTTCACCGCCTGTGTGCCCATTTTACAAAGTCAGCTACAGCTTCCGCAGCCCTTGCCGTGTTTCAGCAGCGTTTGCAGCTTCCGGCTCACAGACTGGTGTGTGATGTCCCCACATGTTGGAACTCTACACTGCAGATGTTGGGAAGGATTTTTGAGCAGAAGAGGGCCGTTGTTGAGTACCAGCATCAACAAGGCCGTCGGTATTCAGTTCAGACTCCACACATAAGACCTCAGGAGTGGACATGGATGTCAGACATATGTAAAATCCTCCAAAACTGTCATACCGTCTGTTCAGCGTGGATGGCCAGAGGACAGAGAGTAGGAGGAGGAGAACATGGTCAGTCATCTTCTTGGTGAGGACACGGAAGTCTTGTCTGTTAGCAGTCTGGCACGCATGGCTGAGTTTATGTTACGCTGCCTTTCCCATGACCCTCGCATTCTCAAAATTTTGGGTGACAGTCATTACTGGTTGGTGACACTTCTAGACGCACGATACAAGGAGAACTTTCTATCTCTTATTCCTAAGGCGGACAGGTCTACAAAAATGGGGCTGTACCAGAAGGCCCCTGTTGCGGAACTATTAAAAAAATTCCCATCTGAAAACGCTGGCGACAGAGGGCACACTTCGTTGGACAACCAAGGAGTACAGGCGAGAGAGACACAACTTGAATACAGCAGAGGCAGGGGAACACTGTCAAAGTTCTGGGAGAGTTTTCTCAGCCCCTCCCATCACACAAGCCCTGAGGTGCGGGGTACTCTCACAAGGAGTGCAAAGTTTGGGAAAATGCTGAGGGAGTACCTTGCCGACCGTACCAACGTCCTCCGTGATTCCTCTGTGCCTTATAATTATTGGGTATCCAAGATGGATACGTGGAATAAACTGGCTCTCTATGCCTTGGCGGTCCTGGCCTGCCCTGCCGCCAGCGTTTTATCAGAGCGGGTTTTTAGTGCCGCTGGTGGAATTATAACTGATAAGCGCATCCGCCTGTCAACTGAAAATGCTGACAGGCTGACTCTTATAAAAATGAACAAGGGCTGGATTGGGCCAGACTTCTCAACACCACCGAATGACAGCAGCGTAACATAAACACAAATCCAGTGTCTTTTCTTGGGAGGTGCATTCACATGCACCTTTTCACACAAAGACATGGGTATACGCTTCCTGATTTTGGCTATTTGCTCTTGTTCTCCTCCTTCTCCTCATCCTCCACCACCATATCACCAGGGTGACCGTGGTCCGTGATGCAACACCCACATGATTTTTTAAAGGGTGTTTATGATGCCCGTAAAAAAAATCTTTTATACAGTATGTTCATGTATACCCCCCAGGGGTAAATGTTTGTCAGCCCATACACTTAGTGCATGGGCATTACAAGTAAAGGAGGCCCGCTCCTTTCTAATGGGAAAAAATTTTTACAAGGCCCTCCTCCATGTCTCTAGCAAGGGGCATTGAAGTGCCTCCAAATTTTTGGCAACCCTTGCATTCACTGCCTAGGCCAACACTATGGGAGACCCACTTACTAATAATGGGAACATTGTTTTGAAGAGGCTCTCTGACTTCCATGTCTCTTCCAAGGGGCATTGAAGTGCCTCCAAATTTTTGGCAGCCTTTGCATTCACTGTATAGGCCAACACTATGGGAGACTCTCTCTTTTCTAATGGGAATTTGTCGTTACTGTGGCCCTGCTCTATGTCTCTTTAAATTGTTAGTGGGGTTTTTCCTAAATTTGGTCAGCCGTTGGACTCACTGCATACCCTATAAATGTATAGCAGACCCTCTCCTTTCTAATGGGAACATGTCGTAGTTGTTACTGTGGCCCTGCTCTATGTGTCTTTAGATTCTTAGTGGAGTTTTTCCTAAATTTGGTCAGCCGTTGGACTCACTGCATACCCTATAACTGTATAACCGACTCTCTCCTTTCTAATGGGAATTTGTCGTTACTGCGGCCCAGCTCTATGTCTCTTTAAATTGTTAGTAGGGTTTTTCCTAAATTTGGTCAGCCGTTGGACTCACTGCATACCCTATAATGTGTAGCAGACCCTCTACTTTCTTATGGGAACATGTCGTACTTGTTACTATGGCCCTGCTCTATGTGTCTTTAAATTCTTAGTGTTTTTTTTTCCTAAATTTGGTCAGCCGTTGGACTCACTGCATATGACTCGCCCCCTGAGCCGTGGGGCACTCGGATCCGGGCAATAGGGGAACGATGGGGGTAGTAGTGACAACCCGGTTCCGTGGCTCAGGGTGGTCAGACCAGTGGTAGTCCGCTATGTGCTGTTGATAATGTCCGACTACGCCACCCGTGGGTTGCGGTTATTATGAACCGCCGCTGCAAGGCTGACCGCTGGGGCTGATGATGTATGCAACTGGGGTAGTGTGACTCCCCACGGGAAGAGTGCGGCCCCAGGGCAGTATAATGGAAGATGGGGGTGATGGTGAAGGGCGTCCCAGTACCGTTAGTGCTGGAGGAACAAGGAGCACACAGACAACAGGTTGCAGTCCAGGGTCTTTACTAGAACAGGCGAACTGACCCACAAACAGTCCCGACTAGGAGGGGACCTGGATGTCTGAGAGCAAATGGGAAGCTGGCCCTGGTCAGGGTGAAGGTGTAGGCCTACCGTGCTCTCTGCGCTCCTTCTGGCTATCTCCTCTTTATAGAGTAACAGCCCACGTTCCCGAGCTCACCGTGTCTTCTCGCGCGTATGGTTTGCAACGTGGGTTCCTTTCTACTCCCGGCCTGGTACGGCTTTGCTGGTCCCTTCTGTTGTGGCGGAGCCTCCGGGCTTCTTAGGCCAAAGAACATACAGTCCCCTGCGGACTGGTTATCTGCTGTAGGATGTGAAATCCTCCCAGCCTCAGACACCAAAGTCTGGTAGATTAGTCTCTTTGTCTGCCAGGACAGGCGTACTTCACCTCTTGTCCCTGGCTTGTGGCTCTCCTACTGCCACACGTCCTCTTAGGCTGCAACACAACTGTTTCTCTCTGCTCTGGGACACCTCTCAATCCTGAGACAGGTCGTCCAGTTCTCCCTAACCCTGCCCCCAGTTCCAGCTTTTATAGGGGCAGCCTGCTCCCCCTACTGGCCTGAGACAGGAGGTATTGCATGCTAATGTTCCCCTGACTAGAGAACCTCCCCCTTGCTCTCAGACACAGCTTTATTATATTTGTGGCATCCAGGCCAGGGTGACACATTCCCCCCTAGTAAAATTTAGTACTCCGGGACTAAACAGTAAACAAAGATAATATACATGACTATAAAACATTAGTAGACAAACGACGCACAGGTTGAGTTCTTAAGGTCACAGTGTGGTCTGTGACCGGGTGTCCATATCACCAACACAACAGGGAGCCTTAACCAGGTGGGGGTCTGTCCTACCCCAAGTCCTTTACAGTCTTAGTTCACTCCTTGGTCAGGCTCCGAACGCAGTCCATACAAAGTCCTGGTTATTAAAAGTTCATAACCTTTGAGTCCGTACGGTAACTGCAAGAAACTGAAATACACTATTAATAATCATGCAGGTAACTTGGCAAACATTTCAACATTTGTCAACAGGGTTATTTACAATTTTAGTGCACCCTATATTCTCCAGCGAGCGAGTATCTGCCCCTTTGTGCTCCTGGTTGACCTCCTTAACCCACTGTCTGGTTGTGGACCGACCTGGCTTTCCCCACTAGCGTTAAGGGTACAGCTACCAGCTGGGTGTACAGGTAGGGCAGGCAGCTGTCTGCGGGTCCTTTGGCTTACCGCAGGCATGGCAGGCTCACTGTCAGCAGAGGGTTGACTCTCCTGGGCTGCTGGTACAGGCTCTTCTGCCTCTGGAACTGCTTGCTCCTGTTCACCTTCCAGCTCTGGTGTAGGTTGTTGCTGAGCCGGTTGCAGGAAATGCAGGATGGGTACCACTATAGCATCATTTATTCGAGTCCAGGACTGAGGGAACTCTTCGAGAACGGTGCTGATCATTTCTTCCTTGTCCTCTGCGGGTTCAAGGTCACTTTGATCCTCTTCTGCACTACGGAGTTGCTCGGGGCATCTTTTAAGATGGTCTCTGGAGACGGTACTAGTGGTTTCTCCTCCGACCTTGGTGATCACGCACACCTTTGGGTTGTCGTGATCAGACTGCAGTACGGTGTAGGGTTCCCTTTCCCACTGGTCGTCCAACTTATGTAGCCTTCTCTTCCGCTTCAGGACCTGCTCACCAGGTTCTAGGGGACCAGCAGGGGTGTGTTGGTTGAAGAGTCTTTCTTGCCTTTCTCTCACTTGGGCCAGGCTCCTCTCCACACTCTCCTGTACCTTCTTGTACTGCAGTTGCCTTTCCGTATCCCAGTCCGCATCCGGGGAGGTGTCCTCAGGCATCAGGACTCCCATCTCCAGGTCTACGGGCAGCTTACCTGGTCTGGCTCGCATCAGGTAAGCCGGGGTTCAGTTTGTAGCATTCACCGGGATATGATTGTATAAGTCTATCAGGTCCGGAAGGTTTTCTGGCCACAGGCTGCGTTCCTCCAGGGGCAACGTCTTCAGGAGATCAATGACTATATTGTTCATTTTCTCATTCATCCCGTTGGTTTGTGGATGGTAAGGCGTTGTCCGAATCTTCTTACAGCCATATAGGTTGCAGAACTCTTGGAAGATTTCAGCCTCGAACGCTGGACCCTGGTCTGTCAGGACCTGTTCCGGATACCCGTGTGGATGGCAGAAGTATTGCTGGAAGGCTCTGGCCGCTGTTTGGGCTGTCAAGTCCTTTACCGGGACCACCACTAGAAAACGGGAACAGTGGTCCACGATTGTCAGGGCATAGATGTATCCTGACCGGCTTGGAGCCAATTTTACGTGGTCCAGAGCTACCAGCTCAAGAGGCTGCGTGGTGGCGATGGGCCTCAAGAGTGTCTTCTGGCTGGCGCGGTCCTTCCTCCTTAGGTTACAAGGGCCACAGTCCCTGCACCACTTCTCTACAGCCCCTCTCATGCCGACCCAAAAGAACCGTCCTCTTAGCAGGAACTCCAGTTTCTTCCAACTGAAGTGCCCCGCTCTGTCATGGTAAGCCCCCAGGACCATAGCTGCATCCCGCCTTGGAACCACGGCTTGCCAGGTCAGCTCATGCGTCCGATGGTTGACAAGCCTTCTGCACAGCTTGCCTTTGTAGAGGAACAGCTTGCTCTTCTCTTTCCATAGCTGCTTGGCTTCCTCTGGAGCATCCGGAACTATGCGGGCGTCTTCCTCGGTCAGCAGATCTTTCACCAGGCGGATTGCAGGGTCACTATCTTGGGTCTCGGCCCAGCTGTGGTGAGGTAGGGGATTGATCATAACGGTGGTTAAATCTTCCTCCTTCACGAGGTGGGAGTACTGAGCGGCTCCGTACCGGTGAAACGCGGGGAGTTCTACCTCCTCCAGCTCTTCTGGGTCTTCGTCACCTTCAGATAAGTGAGGCATTCTTGATAGGGCATCAGCGTTGCCATTGGTTTTGCCTGCCCGGTACTTGATCACGAAGTCATAATTGGAGAGACGGGCCATCCACCGCTGTTCTAGGGCACCCAGTCTTGCGTTGTCCAGGTGTGTCAACGGGATGTTGTCCGTGTACACGGTGAACTTTGCGGAGGCTAGGTAATGCTTGAAGCGTTCTGTCACAGCCCACACCACCACCAAGACTTCTAGCTTGAAGGAGCTGTAATTCTCCGGGTTCCTCTCGGTGGGTCTCAGCTTCCGGCTGGCGTACGCGATCACCCTTTCTCTGCCCTGTTGGTTTTGGGACCGTACGGCTCCCAGTCCCACATTACTGGCCTCTGTGTGGATAATAAAAGGCTGGCCATAATCAGGGTAGGCCAGGATCTCATCCCCCGTGAGGGCCATCTTCAACTGGCGGAAGGACTCCTCTTCCGGTTTATCCCACTTGAAGGGTGGCTTTTGACTTCTGGACTTAGACTGTCCTATCAGGAGGTCCTGCATAGGAGCTGCCATCTTAGTGAACCCGGGGATGAACCTTCGGTAGTAGCCTACCAACCCGAGGAACTGCCTCACTTCCTTGATGTTCGAGGGGCTTGGCCAGCTCTTGATTGCCGTGACCTTGTCAGGGTCGGGGGCCACTCCTTCCACGCTTACCACGTGCCCTAGGTACTGGACCTTTGGCTTCAACAGGTGACACTTCGATGGTTTCACCTTCAGGCCATAGCCTGCCAGGGCTTCGAACACCTCGGCCAGGTGCTTCAGATGGTCCTCGTAGGTCTTCGAATAGACGATCACGTCGTCCAGGTAAAGGAGGACCGTCTCGAAGTTTCGGTGCCCTAGACAGCATTCCATCAGCCTCTGGAAGGTCCCTGGTGCGTTGCAGGGCCCGAAGGGCATACAGTTGAACTCGCTCAGTCCCATCAGGGTGGTGAAGGCGGTCTTCTCCTTGTCAGCCTCTGCCACAGGAACCTGCCAGTACCCGCTAGTAAGGTCCAAAGTAGAAAAGAAGTTAGCTGATTTTAGTGCAGCTAAAGACTCCTCTATTCTAGGCAGCGGGTATGCGTCTTTATGGGTGATAAGGTTGATTTGTCTATAGTCTACGCACATTCTCATGGTGCCGTCTTTATTTTTCATCAGAACCAAGGGGGCTGCCCAGGGGCTACAGCTATCTCTAATGACCACAGCTTCTTTCATTTCTCTTAGCATGCCCTTTGTGTTCTGATAATGTGCAGGGGGTACAGGTCTGTGTCTCGCTTTTATTGGTGGGTGGCTCCCTGTGGGGATGTGGTGTTCTACCCCTTTTACTCTGCCGAAGTCTAGCGGGTGCTTACTAAAGACTCTCTCGTACTCCTGTACCACCCGGTAGACTCCTTGTTTTTGGTGCAGGGGAGTGGAGCCAGCACCCACGTGGAGTTTCTGGCACCAGTCCTCCTTTTGCTTCTGGGAGCCATTACCCTCCGCCTGTGGAGATGGAGGCAAGGGTTCCACGGCCCTGATAGCTTTGTGCTCAACAGCAAACAGTTTGGCTAGTGTAGCGTACCTGGGTAAGTGTACCTCCCTCTCCCCAATGTTGAGGATGCGGACGGGCACCCTCCCATGACGGACATCAACCACTCCCCGGGCTGTCAAAATGGTGGGCCTGCTGTCCGAGTACACGGGTTCTACCATGGCTTGGTAGTCTCCACCTCTCAACCCGATTGCAGTCCGACACCAGATCATCATTTCACTTTTGGGAGGCATGGAAATGGGGAATGAGTCACTCAGTCTTACGCTACCGATCTCACCACCAGACAGTTCTACCTGCTGCCGTCTCATCAGGGCTTTTATCTCCTTGTTGAGGACTCTCTGTTGGCTGGAACTAGCATTCACCGCCACCTGTTGTAGAATTACAATTACCTCTGAAAGACAATTTTCAATCACGTTAGTACCCACAGTTATTTTAGGGTGACTTTCACGACGGTCAATGTCCACAATAATCACTCCCTGTGCCGGTAGTTCAACTTTACCAATTTTAATGGTCATCTCCTTGAACCCCATCTGCGGCACTGGTAAGCCATTACTGGCGATGATGCTCAAGTTACTGTCTGGATACCGTGTGATATCAGCATCAGTCCAATACTGCTTAAAAAGTACATAAGGGATAGTGGTTACTTGCGACCCAGTATCCAGCAAGGTGCTCATGGGGATACCGTCCAGCACCACGGGTAAAACCGGGCGCCCCCCAACGTACTTATCACACCAATTATAAGGGCCTGGTGACCTTATGCCTGGGGATTGGCCCTCTGCCCCAGGTTGGACCCGTTTAAATTACAGTACCTGGAAATGTGTCCGGGCTGGTTGCATCGACGGCAAATGGGCTGTCCATCCTCTGCGTAGCGGTCTGTGGGCATACCTCTGAATGACGGGGTCCTCCTCTGTCGACGCCACAGGACATCCTCCGGACTTGAAGCCAACTCGATGGGTCTGGACGGGTCCACTTGCAACGCCTGGACGGTCCTGGTCAACGCCGTGACGCTCCTGGTTAGCTCCTGGACTTGGTGGTGCAGGTCTTTCGACGGGGCTTGATTCAGGGCCTGTGCATCAGCCCCCACAGAGTCCATAGGGGAGGGCGCTGCCTCCTGGTGGTAGGTGAGAGCAGGACGCCGGGGGGTTTATAGCACCACTGGTTGCGGGTTCACGGAGCACCCTTATGGCCCTGTCCTTAAATTGGGCAAAGGTCAGATCAGGGTTCTGAAAGAACATGAGGCGCAGTTGGGCCCTGTGGGCGCTAGACAGCAGACCTTCTATGAATTGCTCTGTTAGTAGTTTATCCGTTTCCTGCATGCTGCCAGGGTTAGTTTGTTGGATGGCCCTCAAGGTTTCCTGCAAATTTAGGGCATAGTCTCTGATGCTGTCCTGTGCCCGCTGCTTACATCCATAGAACCTCATTTTAATTTCAGTGGAGGTACGTGTGTCAAAGGTACCCCGCAGCCGGGCCAGAATACCCTTCACGGTCCTTTTCTCCTCAGGGGGCCATGACTTTACCTCCCGCTGGGCTGCGCCAGTTAACTGCCCTGTTAGTATGCTAACCTTCTGTTCCTCTGTCAGGAGGTAAACTTGGAACAAACTGTACAGCCTTTCCTTAAAGTCAGTTAGGGCATGGGGCTCCCCTGAATACTTAGACAGCCAGGCCGCTCCAGGGATGTAGGGCAGGGAAAATGGCATCACCGCTGCTGCAGCTGCGCTGGTGGCAGTGGGCGCCTCCGTGTCCGACATCTTCCTCCCCCCCTAGTTAAGCTGGCCTACCTTCCGACGATCCTCCTCTGTAGGCCGCGGCTCCGCTGATGCTGCTCCGGACGAGGACCTTGTGTCGCGTCCTGGTGACGTCAGCGTCGCTCTCGCTCCCTTCCAGGACCTTACACAGCGTCTGTGCGTGGGGCGGAGCTTCGGGTCTCGTGCGGTTTGGACATCCACGCCCCTCTTCTTCCCGCGCGGCGTCCTGAAGATGGCGTCCGATGGCGGGAAAACGGCTGAAAACGCCGGGACACAGCTCCGGATGGCGGGAAAACTCTTCTTCAGATTTACAGTCTTTTTCAGGCACGCAATACCCGTTTGTGGCGGGTTGGTTACTATCCTGCCGACTACACCAAAGCTGACTCGCCCCCTGGGCCGTGGGGCACTCGGATCCGGGCAATAGGGGAACGATGGGGGTAGTAGTGGCAACCCGGTTCCGCGGCTCAGGGTGGTCAGACCAGTGGTAGTCCGCTATGTGCTATTGATAATTTCCGACTACGCCACCCGTGGATTGCGGTTATTATGAACCGCCGCTGCAAGGCAGACCGCTGGGGCTGATGATGTATGCAGCTGGGGTAGTGTGACTCCCCACGGGAAGAGTGCGGCCCCAGGGCAGTATAATGGAAGATGGGGGTGATGGTGTAGGGCGTGCCAGTACCGTTAGTGCTGGAGGAACAAGGAGCAGACAGACAACAGGTTGCAGTCCCGGGTCTTTACTAGAACAGGCGAACTGACCCACAAACAGTCCCAACTAGGAGGGGACCTGGATGTCTGAGAGCAAATGGGAAGCTGGCCCTGGTCAGGGTGAGGGTGTAGGCCTACCGTGCTCTCTGCCCTCCTTCTGGCTATCTCCTCTTTATAGGGAAACAGCCCACGTTCCCGAGCTCACCGTGTCTTCTCGCCCATATGGTTTGCAACGTGGGTTCCTTTCTACTCCCGGCCTGGTACGGCTTTGCTGGTCCCTTCTGTTGTGGTGGAGCCTCCGGGCTTCTTAGGCCAAAGAACATACAGTCCCCTGCGGACTGGTTATCTGCTGTAGGATGTGAAATCCTCCCAGCCTCAGACACCAAAGTCTGGTAGATTAGTCTCTTTGTCTACCAGGACAGGCATACTTCACCTCTTGTCCCTGGCTTGTGGCTCTCCTACTGCCACACGTCCTCTTAGGCTGCAACACAACTGTTTCTCTCTGCTCTGGGACACCTCTCAATCCTGAGACAGGTCGTCCAGTTCTCCCTAACCCTGCCCCCAGTTCCAGTTTTTATAGGGGCAGCCTGCTCCCCCTACTAGGGGCACCTAGGTAATAGCGATCATAATATTATCGACTTCAAAATGCCCTTCAGTAGGGTTATCAATAAGGGAACAACAAAAACATTAAACTTTAGGAGGGCGAAGTTTGATCAGCTGATAGAAAACCTTCAACTTATTGACTGGGACAAAGTACTTAATCAATGGAATACGAATAGTAAATGGGATACCTTCAAAAGAATTCTGAATACTCAGTGCGAGAGGTATATACCGTATGGGAATAAAAGGGCCAGAAATAAGAGGAAACCAATATGGTTGAACAAGAACGTAAAAGGGGCATTAAATAGCAAAAAAGAGGCATTCAAGAGATTAAAACAGGAAAACAGTAAGGAGGCACTAATGTGTTACAAGGAAAAAATGAGAACCTGTAAAAAACAAATAAAAATAGCGAAGGAGGAAACAGAG
The DNA here is from genome assembly GCF_046119375.1 of Phyllobates terribilis. Classification (NCBI taxonomy): domain Eukaryota; kingdom Metazoa; phylum Chordata; class Amphibia; order Anura; family Dendrobatidae; genus Phyllobates; species Phyllobates terribilis. Next base: position 109,148,393 of record NW_027362765.1, read on the forward strand.
AAACGTATTGCTAGGGAAAGTAGATCAAATCCCAAACTGTTCTTTACGTATATAAATAGTAAAAGGATTAAATCGGATAATATTGGACCGATAAAAAGTGAGGAAGGCAAAATCATAGAGAAAGATGAGGATAAAGCTAATCTATTAAATAATTTTTTTTTCGACAACTTTCACAAAGGAAACAGAACTAACAGGAGAAATGAGAAGTGACAAGCTTAATCCTCCACTAAGTATGACAAATCTAACCCAAGTTGAGGTACAGAAACGCCTCAGTAACATTAAAATAAACAAATCACCAGGACCTGATGGCATACACCCACGGGTACTAAGGGAACTAAGTAATGTGATAGACAGACCGTTATATCTTATATTTAAGGACTCTGTTGAGACTGGGTCTGTGCCACTTGATTGGCGACAGGCGAATGTAGTGCCAATATTCAAAAAGGGAGCGAAAAGTGACGCCGGAAACTATCGGCCGGTGAGTCTGACGTCCGTTGTGGGCAAAATTTTTGAAAGCTTCATTAAAGAGGCAATTACGGAGCATCTTGATGCTAATAATCTTTTAATCCCGAACCAACATGGATTCACGAGGAATCGCTCCTGCCAAACAAACCTGATTGACTTCTACGAGGAGGTTAGCTCTCGAGTAGATCAGGGGGAACCAGTGGATGTCGTGCATCTCGACTTCTCAAAAGCGTTCGATAGCGTGCCACATAATAGGTTGGTATACAAAATGAGAATGATGGGGCTGGGGGAGAATGTCTGCAAGTGGGTAGCTAACTGGCTAAAGGATAGAAGGCAGAGGGTGGTTATAAATGGAATATACTCAGATTGGGTAAGCGTTACTAGTGGGGTACCACAGGGGTCTGTACTAGGCCCAATGTTATTTAATATCTTTATTAACGACATAGTCAACGGGATAAATAGTAAAATATCAATATTTGCAGATGACACAAAGTTATGTAAAACAATTAATACAAAAGAGGACAGTGCAGACCTACAGAGGGATTTGAATAAGCTGGGTAGGTGGAGCATTAAATGGCAAATGAGGTTTAATGAGGAGAAATGTAAGGTCATACATATGGGAAGGAAAAATGGAAGTCACCAGTACTCACTGAATGGGAAATCATTGGGGAATTCAGAGATGGAGAAGGACTTGGGCATCTTGATTGATAGCAAACTAAATTGGAGTGCCCAAAGTCAGGCCGCTGCTGTAAGGGCAAACAGGGTAATGGGATGTATCAGAAGAGGTATAGCTGCAAAGGATGAGAACATTGTTCTTCCACTGTACAAAGCACTGGTCAGACCACACTTGGAATACTGTGCTCAGTTATGGGCCCCAATATATAGAAAGGATATAAATGAGCTTGAAAAGGTACAAAGGAGGGCAACAAAATTAATAAAGGGAATGGAGGGACTGCAATACCCAGAGAGGTTGGCAAAACTAGGACTATTCAGCCTGGAAAAGAGAAGGTTGAGGGGGGACATAATAAATGTGTACAAATATGTTAGGGGACAGTATAGAGATCTTGCCCGGGATTTGTTCAAAAGGAGGGATATTACAGTAACAAGAGGGCACTCACTAAGACTGGAAGAGAAAAGGTTTCAGCACCAGCATAGGAAGGGGTTCTTTACGGTAAGAGCAGTGAGAATATGGAATTCACTGAGTGAGGAGACGGTAATGTCAGATTCACTACACCAGTTCAAGTGGGGACTGGATGCATTTCTAGATACCAGGCAGATTTCAGCATATACTTAAAAATAAAATAAAATAGTAGGTTGATACAGGGATTTATTCTGACTGCTGGTTTCAGAGTCGGGAGGGAATTTTTCCTCAGGTGAAGATTGGCTAAATCATTTGGGGTTTTTGCCCTCCTCTGGATCAACTTTAGCAATTACAGAACTAACAGGTCGAACTTGATGGACGCAAGTCTTTATTCGGCTTTACAAACTATGTTACTATGTTACTATGTTACTGGCCTGAGACAGGAGGTATTGCATGCTAATGTTTCCCTGACTAGAGAACCTCCCCCTTGCTCTCAGACACAGCTTTATTATATTTGTGGCATCCAGACCAGGGTGACACACATACCCTATAACTGTATAGCAGACTCTCTCCTTTCTAATGGGAACATGTCGTACTCGTTACTGTGGCCCTGCTCTATGTGTCTTTCAGAGTCCCTCCATCATCAATGAAACAGGATGTGTCTGATGATGTGTCACACACCACATTGCCTGATAAGGTTGTAAAATGTTAAAATGACATTTCCGGGTGAATGCATTTGCCTTAAAAAATAAAGTAAAAAAAGCAGTAGGATCTTTCTTTGGTATAAAAACAGAGTCGCCAATGTAACTTCAATGTAATCACATTGTTCAGCTCCTGCACCTCTTCCTCCATCTCCGAAATGACATCAGTCACAAGCTGAAAGCACTGCAGCACTGCCTTGGCCAAGCGGCAACAGGCTGTGCTGAAGATAACATGCTTAATGCTTAGGTGACAAACTGCCCAATTGCAGAGTTGTTGAAAGCTGTAACACAGCAGCTTGATCTGTGGCTCTCACCGCTGAACATACAGCCAGGCATGGTCGTGTGTGACAATGGGCGGAACCTGGTGACGGAGAAATGACAGCCGGAGTAGATATGGTTTCCCTCTATGCCAGTCCTTTCACCGAGCTAAAGAATATGGCTGTGGTGAAATACAACTCCCACTGAGATGCTGTTTCAGATTGAAAAACATTGGGCCCACCAGAGGATTTGATTCTGAGGGCTCACCTTTCTCTCCCGCTCAAGAGCGCCATAGCAGCTGCAAAGTTAGCGCTATCATGAACTCTCTTGATGTAGAAGTCAGTGCACACCACAGAATTCTCTGGTGGGACCGTCCAACCCTGCCGAGAAGCAGTCCTGGCTAAGAAAAGTGTGTGGGAAGGTTCCTGGACACTCTATGGCTGCTTTTTTACTGAGTTGGAAACCCACGCAAACATGGGGAAAACATACAAAGTCCTTTCAGATGTTGTCCTTGCTGGGATTTGAACCCAGGATCCTTGCGCTGCAAGGCTTCAGTGCTACCACTGATCCAATGTGCTGCCGTTCACCCCCTAATATCGAACAGGCTGGAGAAACTTGCACCTACTGCCGCTCTATCTTCAGCTCCTTTGTGAGAAAATGTATTTGGGCAGCCACTCAGTCTACCAAATAAAATTCCTGAGAAGGAAATTGGGGATGACTTTGCTACGGTTACTGGTTGCAGTGCTAATACCATGGCGTCATACCATAGTTTACTAGAAATATTCCAGGCTGGTAGGAGGCAAGCAAATTCCCACAGAAAAGTACCAGCAGTAATGTTCAGGGACCCGCGCTTGTAGAAGGTGGAGACAACATCGGGAGAAATAGTGACGGCTGGGGACCGAGTATGGACACGAGGCATGAGGTTGTGTAAAGCATCCGCCTCCACGAGCCTAAAAGGCCTCATTTCAAGTGCAAGCAGCTGCCCAGAAATCTGTCAGTTTAGTATTGCAGCCTGTGGGTGGGTGGCTGGCTGCATACTTGCGCTTGCATTCCAGGTAACAGAAAACTAAGCAGATGGTGGCCTCTATCATCATCATGACCTCACCTTGGCACTATGAACTCTCCTGAAGGAGAAGCCAGGGCCCACCGGAGGAGTCTCCGTTTTTCTGGTTGGTCCGTCCAACCCTGCCGAGAAGGAGCCCTGGCTAAGAGAAGTGTGACGAAATAGACCCCTTTTATATACAACATAGGATGATTTCTTATTTATCCGGACAATTTGGTACTTTGTGGCGAACTCGTAATATGCCACTCATGGGTTAAGTTCTTACAATCTAGCTGGACACTATTTTGTATACCCATTGTTTCTAGAGTCTTGTAAATGTTGGCGATGTTAACCTAGGTAATGCAATTATCTCTCTTCTGTAAGGTCAGAGGAATTTAATCCTGTTAGAATGCCATTGTATTACCATGTGGATTGTTGACTCTATGTAAATTGCCTCAGCCACCATTGTTCTATTGTCATAACTTGCAAACCGAATGTCTCCTACTAGCATTCCATTGTAGGACTATATCAATCAGTATGTGGCTCTCCCTTGCCTGGACTGCAATACGACCAAAAATGGTTATATGGGACTTGAGATCCAGCCAATGAAAAGACAGTCTTATTCCACCAATCGTGAAGTCCCCGGTATCCTGCAATGAGGACTGAGGATATATCAGGAGGACTGTTCAGTTGACCAGGAGATTTTTGTCTACTGCCCTCAGCCTAGGGATGTCGGTCCCGACTGAAGGTGCACTAGCTTGAAGACAGACAGCTAATTTAGGATCTTCGGATTCGAATGGAAGAACAACAACTGCATAGGACGCAACCCAGGTTGGGAAATTTCGGTCACCTGGTTACAGACTTTGCCGTGCTGTCTCAGTTCCAAACTCCGGCATTATTTCTTTCTGGGCGGGTGCCAGCCAAAAGAAGGGGACCACTGGTTTGGAGTAAATAGTCCTGGAAGATCTGAGATACGAAGAACCTAAAACCCTGGTGGGCCAGCGGAAGGGTGAGACTATGTTGCTGTTACAATTTGTGCTGTGCTGGTTATGTGTTATATGCTGCTAGTTGTTGGGGATCCAATAAAGCCTTAATATTGTGATTCCCTCACCCTGTGTTGTCTGAGTAGTGTTCCGCCCACGGTTGAGGAGTCCGGGCGTTCAGTTGGGGATGAGCCCTGGTCCACGTTGTCTTTCTAAAGGCTGCTGGGCCAGCGGATGAGAGCACCCACTGACCCCGTGTCTTAACAAGAAGTGTGGAGGAAGGTTCCCGGACACTCTATGGCTGTTTTTTTAATGTGGATCGGACGTGCTTATGCATGTTATTTCTCAAACCCGATTGCAGATCAGGCCATTGCCCAACTCTGTAGTCATGAAATTAAATGCGCAAAGAAACATGTTTGTGTGTGAAAGCACCACTGAGAAGTGCGAGTTGACGTTGGACGGGCTGCCATTGCTTCTGCAACAAGCTGCTTTAGAGGACTTCCTGGGAGAAATGACACCCAGAGTAGATATGGTTTCCCTCTATGCCACTCCTTTCACCGAGCTAAAAAATATGGCTGTGGTGAAATACAACTCAGCAAAATAAGCTGTGGACTGGCTCTGTACCGCCCCTGGCCACATTCACCTGTCCACGTGTTTGTGGTTAGGCGGTCCTTCCCAGTAAGTGTACTGGGGAGGGCACGGGTAATGTTGTGGGACCCGTGCTTGTGGAAGGTGGAGACGATACCGGGAGAAACAGTGGCGGCTGGGGACCAAGTATGGACACCCGGCCGCCGCCGGCATGAGGTTATGAAAAGCTTCCGCCTCCACGAGCCTAAAAGGCCACATTTTAAGTGAAAGCAGCTTTAGAGGACTTCCTGGGAGAAATGACAGCTGGGTAGATATGGTTTCCCAAGTCCTTTCACTAAGCTAAAGAATATGGCTGTGGTGAAATACAACTCAGCAAAAAAAGCTGTGGACTGGCTCCGTACCGTCCCTGGCCACATTCACCTGTCCAAGTGTTTGTGGTTAGGCGGTCCTTCCCAGTAAGCGCACTGGGGAGGGCACGGGTAATGTTGTGGGACCCGTGCTTGTGGAAGGCGGAGACGACAACGGGACAAATAGTGGAGGCTGGGGACCGAATATGGAAACCCGGTCGCCGCCGCCATAAGATTGTGGACAGCCTCCACGAGCCTAAAAGGCAACATTTTATGTGCAAGAAGCTGTCAAAAATTTGGCAATATATTGCAGCCTGTGGGTTGCTGGGTGGGTGGCTGCATACTTGCGCTTGCATTCCAAGGAATGGGGTAGGGACAACTGAACGCTGCACTGGGACAAGGACGTGGACGGTGATTGTTGCAAGTCTGCAACGACAGGTGCATGGCGGGAGGCATCTTCGCCTGTGCCAAGGATTACTTATGATGGCCACACTTTTAAGCATTGACCAGGGAGTCAGAGATGCTTCCAGAGGTCTTCCCCATGCTGTTCCCATGTCTTTTCAGCACTGTATGCATGTGTCTGATGATGTGTCACACACCACATGGCCAGATAAGGTTGTAAAATGTTAAAATTACATTTCCTGGTGAATGCATTTGTCTTGGTTGAAAGCAATGGAAAAGTGCAAAAACGCATCAAAAACTCTACGTGTGAATATAGCCCAAGGTGTGGAGGAGTATTTTTGTTTTTGGTTATTTATTTTACCTTATATGCAAGTCATTACCCTGGAAAGGATGTTCCTTAACATATTTCCCAGGAAAATCCATTTTGGTTTCTTTTTTGTATGTTTTATTGTGAGTCCGTAAAAGTGGCGTAATACTCTGACCACGTTGTTGACAGCAGTGATCTGGGAGTCAGAGATGCTTCCAGGCGTCTTCCCCATGCTGTTCCCATGTCATTTGAGCACTGTTCCCATCGATTTGGGCAATTTTTAGGCCCTCTGCAGACCGCCGGGGGTAGCCGCCTGAAAAATGCTCGAGTTTCCCATAGACTTACATTGGGCTCGTTGCTCGGCTCGAGCAGCCGAGTATTCCAATGTGCTCGACCCGAGCAACGAGTACCCAAGCATTTTATTGCTCGATCATCACTAATAAGGGTTAAAAGTTGGCCAGCGGTTTCTCATTTTTCCAACAAAATTTACAAAACCATTTTTTTAGGACCAAATCACTTTTGAAGTGACTTTGAGGGCCCTATATGACAGAAAATACCCAAAAGTGACACCATTCTAAAAACTGCACCCCTCAAAGTGCTCAAAAACACATTCAAGAAGTTTATTAACCCTTCAGGTGCTTCACAGGAATTTTTGGAATGTGGAAGGAAACAATGAACATTTAACTTTTATCACAAATATGTTACTTTAGACCCAAATATTTTTATTTTTGCAAGGGTAACAGGAAAAAATGGACCACAAAATTTGTTGTGCAAGTTCTCATGAGCACACTGATACCCCATATGTAGGGGAAAAACACTGCTTGGGCACACGGCAGGGCTCGGAAGGAAAGGAGCGCCATTTGACTTTTTGAATGTAAAATTTCCTTGAATAATTAGTGGACGGCATGATGCATTTGGGGAGCACCTGATGTGCCTAAACAGTGGAAACCCTCAGGGAACTTATCTAGATGTGTAGTGAACACTGTGAACCCCCCAAGTGCTGCACAGAAGTTTATAACATTGAGCCATAAAAATAAAATTTTCACATTTTTCCCACAAAAATGTTTTTCAGCCCCCAATTTTGTATTTTCATAAGGGTAACAGGAGAAATTGAACCATACCTTTTGCTGTGCGATTTCTCCTGAGTAAGCTGATACTCCATATGTGGGGGAAAACCACTGTTTGGGTGCACGGCAGAGTTCAGAAGGGAAAGAGCGCCATTTGACTCTTTGAAAGTAAAATTTGCTTGAATAATTAGTGGACGTCATGTTGCATTTGTGGAGCCCCTGATGTGCCTAAACAGTGGAAACCCCCCACAAGTGACACCATTTTGGAAACTAGACCCCTCAGGGAACTTATGTAGATGTGTGGTGAGCACCCTGAACCCTGAATGTGCTTCACAAAAGTTTATAACGTAGAGCCGTGAAAATGAAAAAATCGAACTTTTTCCACAAAAATGATCTTTTAGTCCCAAATTTTTTATTTTCACAAGGGTAAGAGGAGGAAATGGACCCAAAAACTGTTCTGCAATTTCTCCTGAGTGCGCCGATACCCCATATTTGGGGAAAAAACACATATTTGCACGGCAGGGTTCAGAAGGGAAGGAGCACTGTGTGACTTTTTGAACTCAAAATTGGCTGGAATCGAGAGGGGACGCTATGTCGCGTATGAAGAGCCCCTGATGCGCCTAAACAGTTTAAACCCCTCACAAGTGACTACATTTTTGAAACTAGATCCCTCAAGGATTTTATCAAGGGGTATAGTGACCATTTTAAACCCATAGGTACCACACAGAAATTGATAACATTAGGTCTCCATATTGAATAAGTTGTCATTAATCTTTAGTGCAAGTGAGTTTGCATCGGGTACTCGGGTATGCACCATGTATTGCGGATGCTCGAGTCCCCACCCTGCATGTTTCACGGTTGTTAGACACCCCAAAAAAAACATGCGGGAATTGCCCGTGCATGGGAGGCAATCCCCGCGTGTTTTTTTGGCTGTATAACAGCCATGAAACATATGTGGCAGAGACTCAAGCATGCTACTCAAGCACCCGCGATACAATGCAAACTGAAGCAGCAAGCACATGCGCTCAACACTGGTTGCCATATCGTCATAATTTTTTTTTCTTTACTTTTGAAAAAATCCCAACCCCAACACAACCCCAGCCCTAATCCTAACCGTAACCCTAATCCTAACTGTAACCCTAACCCAACCCTAACACAACCCTAACCCTAACACAACCCTAACTCAGCCCTAACCCAACCATAACCCTAACTCAACCCTACCCCTAACACAAACCTAACCCTAACACAACCCTAACACAACCCTAATCCTAACAGTAACTGTAATCCTAGAGTTTATTTTTTACACCGTTCCTCGTGCGGTATAAGTGATTAGACGACTTTATTCTTCGGGTTGGTACGATTACAGCAATACCAGATTCATATCAGGTTTTTATGTTTGCCAGCTATCACACACTAAAAGACACTTTTTTTTGCAAAGAATAGTTTTTGCAATAATTTGATAAGGCAGCTTTATTCTTCGGGTCAGTACTTTTACAGCAATACTACATTTATATAGTTTTTTATGTTTTGTTCCATTTTTTGTTCAGCGGTATGAAAATAAAGCATCGTTTTTTGCTTCGTTTTTTATTTTTATTTTTTACTGTGTTCACTAAAGGGGTTAACTAGTGGGACAGTTTTATAGGTCAGGTGGGTCGCTCCGGACGCAGTGATGAAAATATGGGATTTGGTGAGAGTGAGAGATCATGTGCCAACTAGACGTATTTGGCCTTGCTCAATTCACTTGCATTAAATAAAGCCGAGCGCATCTAGTCGGAATGTGGCCAGAAGTATTCAAATCACATATGTGCGGTCATATAACCACCCACAGTGGAGGATCCTGAGAGGATGCGATGTGCACATTGTGCAGATTCATTGGTCTACAGTCACATTGAGTGACTGCAAACATTCACCCCAAACCTGGACAAACCCTTTAAAAATTGAGAAATAAGTTGAAATCTATCACTTCAAAATTAACAAGTTTTCGGGCAAAAGAAGCCACATCTTATTGCTGCTGCACGCCTAACTGAAGTCAGACCCCTCCATAGACGAACTCTTGGATGTGCATGATCACAACTGTGCTGTGGAATGATTCTCTGAAGGCTCTGTCAGCAGTTAAGATACAGTTGGTGGTAGGAATAGTGCAGTAAAACACAATAAGACTCCAGTAATATTGGGATACATCGTATGTCAGATATGAAACAACATGGTGACATTGGAAGGAAACATTGTTCTCTATTTAGGGTTCCTGAAGCCTAAAGCTGGCCATTCACATTAGACTTATGTTGGCCAAACTTGCCGAAATCAGTGGGTTTGGCCGACGGTCTAATTTGTATGGGGTTGACTGCTGGTCAGGAGAGATGTTGATGAGACATGTCCGATTTCAGACTGCCAATAGCATTGTTCTCCTGGAGATAAGCTGCTGGCTGATATGTCAGTTTGCAGCTTTCTCATAGAGTACACAGGTTGGCTCCTGTGTATGGCAGAGTGGGCTAAGACGGCTATTGGCCGAATGCTCTTTCAGCCTATAGACATATAATGTCTATGCCCACCTTACAGTGAACCACTGTTTAAAAACCTGTGATCTAAAATATAGTATGAACAGGGCAAACAAACTCTGCCTGTGAAATATATATAAAATCATCTGGTGTAATAGTGCCTATATATATATCAGATAAACATTGGCCAAAATGGTCGACCGCGACCATCATTCGCTTCAACCGATGATCGATCAACAATCATTCATTATCGCTTATAACACAGGTCAGTTTGTTGGAATTTTTTGGGCTGATGTTAAGCACAGGTTGCATCCTCGGCTGAACAAATCTAATATTGGCTGATGCAGTTGGAGATGTATTTTGAGCTGTCATGGAACGTTCATTTGTCCAACTGGTGAATTATCATTTGTTGGCTCGTTTTCATCCGATGTCTATTGGGGCCTTCAAGCTTGTAGTCAAACATTTGTGTGTACAAAGCAGGTGACAACTTATATATAAAATAATTGCTAGCATGCAACTTCAATAGTTATGCCGTCTTGCTTACAATAATGGCTAAAATAGGAGTCCTGACAGATTACAGTTCTACAAATTTCTAATAAACTTTATGTATCAATTCAAAGCCTCTGAAATGAAGCTCTGTCCAGAATTAAAGCTTAAAATGTATTAAAATATAGTATAACTTTTCATTATTTAGAGAAAAGGTTTATTCGTTAGAACTAGAAATCTCCCAATAAGAGCCCAGAGGGTATCATTTATGTGTCTTACCCCAGCTGACCTCATACAAAGAACTGATAACTGGAACACAGCAGAATTCTGTCTTTTAGCTTTAGCAAGTTCCCAGTGCAAAGGGAGGCAGGAAAGCTTTCTGCTTGTGTAGGAATGAATAGTTAAAGAGAACCTGTCACATGCAAATGCAATTTACCTGCAGATATAGGGTTAATCTGCCCAGCACATACCCAGATGCTACACTCCATATTAGGGTATGTTCACACAGAATCTTTTTTTCATAGATTTTGAAGCATATCTGCTTCAAAATCCACATCAAAAACTGCTTCAAATACTCTATAAACCCCCATTGATGTGGATTTTTGAGCAGATTCGCATTAGAATACTAATAAAAAAAGTTCAGCGTGAACATACCCTATTAATTAAAAATGCATCATAGACCATGCTGAAAAAAAAAATGTAAAATAGAATAAAAATCTGAATGTTCTTATGAAACCTCACCAAAAAAAGGCAAGAACGACGGCATAGAAAAAAAAAAACCTGTCTAGAGTTATGTACACTCAAAGTCTTTTTGCGGACTTTTTGGAGAAGAAATGGAGCAGGACCTTGCAGTTTTTGAGCAATTTTTACTTTTGAAGGAGGATTTTGAAAGTTTCCACTCAAGTTCCGCTCAGTGGCTATGTGTACATGATGTCTTATCCACAGTGGCTCCTCCACCAGCATCTTCTCACTATGTCTTCTAGTTAGCGACTGCTGATCAGAAGCTACCTGAAGAATGAACAAGTTGCTTCTTTTAACTACTGAAAGGTTTCCGAACCCTGAAGCAGTTAAAAGAAGTAACAAAAGACTGAACGTGCACAGCAAAGTCATTTTTCCATAGAAAAGACTGAGTGTGCACACAACTTAATTTAGTAATGAAAGCTCTGGTCCTTTAAGAAAAGGGGACTGAAGTTGGGCTGAAGTTGGTACTCCAATGGAGTTGGCACATCCAGAGACAATATCTTGGGATGTGAGATCTGTGTGTCTTTCCCAGTAATATAGGATGGATGTGAGCCCTATGTGTATGTAACATGCTGCTGTCTTCATTAGTTTATATATTGGCATGGCTCCAATATTGTACTTATTTCCTCTTCATATCATATGCGTTCCTTCATTTCTACAACCTGTTTTCTCTGCCCTCCCTGAGACTGTGCATGCTATTTCCTCTCTCCACACTCTGGAGATCTGTGTACAGTACCCTCCTTCTCCTTCTACGGGGGGAGAGAGGGGGGGGAGCCAGAGCCACCCTGGGATGAAGAAAAAGCCAAAGTAAATTACAAAAAACTTTATTATTAAAATTGCACAGATAAAAAGGTGGGGTGGGACAAAACACATACACGGACCTCACTGTGAATAAACAACAGCGCACAGCGTACAATCACCATAATTGGTCAAATAATGTCATGGCACAAAATAAATCACCTATATAATCTACTTAGACTCCAAATGTGGGCACAAAAAACATATGCCATAGCGGTCACCCAGACATAGAGGTCCACCATCTATGTGGTTATATTAACAGCAAAAGTGCAAGATGAGGTTACCTGACTAGGCTGGCTCCCCTTGAGGAAGGCGTTCCTGCTGAAATGCGCATCGGGGTTGCAGCGCCGGTGCCTTGTCTGCCTCCGGGTCCCCAGCCTAGTCAGGTAACCTCATCTTGCAATTTTGCTGAAATCCACCCACATGGATGGTGGATCTCTATGTCTGGGTGACCGCTATGGCATATGTTTTTTGTGCCCACATTTGGAGTCTAAGTAGATTATATAGGTGATTTATTTTGTGCCATGACATTATTTGACCAATTATGGTGATTGTACGCTGTTGTTTATTCACAGTGAGGTCCATGTATGTGTTTTGTCCCACCCCACCTGTTTATCTGTGCAATTTTAATAATAAAGTTTTTTATAATTTGCTTTGTTTTTTTCTTCATCCCTGGGTGGCTCTGGCTTCCCCCCTCCCCTCCTATCTTCAGTTGTAGCATGATGAATGCCATGTCCTAGGTAGGCAGTTTTTACTATGCAATTCTTCCTTTATATGTGTATACTATCTGTACTGCTTTTCCCTGGATGCTTCCCATATCTTCTCCTCCTACAGGCAGAACTGAACAGGCGCAATGGTGGATTTATGTGAGTTGGCAGAAGCGCCCTAGAGAAGTAAAATTGTAGAATAGTAGACTACCTAGAACCTTGCTTGAAGAGGTAGTCTAGTGAAAACAAGTTATCACCTATCCAAAGGATAGGTGATAACTTGTTAACCATTGGGTGTCCTCCCACTGGGACCCACACCAATTGACAGAAAGGAAAAATGTTAAACCCTGATGGAGGTCTATATTGCCCGTTACAAAATAGATCGACAGGTTGGACGCCCAAACCATAGCTCCATATATTCTTTAAGGCAGTGGTCCCCAACCTTTTTTGCACCAGGGACCGGCTTGAAGCAAGATCATTTTTCCATGGCCCAGCAAGGAGGCGGTAGGGTGGGCGGGGCTTTGGTCATATGGGGGCGGGGTAATGGAGGGATTTGGAGTTTAGTGCATACTTATCATATAGTGTAGACCAGGTCCCCGCCAGGAGCCCCACATAATGTGCTGTGCCAGGAGCCGCATCACTGAGGCCCCATCACGCCCTGCAGCAGGACAGGGCAGCTGTCCTGACAGCTGCTGTTCAGCTGCATTTACTTCATCCCAGGGGCGGACACAGACTGTAGTGGGCCCCTGTGCAAGAAATTTTTGGGGGCCCCCCCCGCCCTTCATAAGGCAACAAAGTTATGTAAACATAACCCCCCCATGTGCATCTCTCACCCCCCCATGTGCAGCTCACCCCCGTGCATCTCTCATCCCCCTCCGTGCATCTCTCATCCCCCTCCGTGCATCTCTCATCCACCCCCCGTGCATCTCTCATCCACCCCCCGTGCATCTCTCATCCACCCCCCGTGCATCTCTCATCCCCTCCGTGCATCTCTCATCCCCTCCGTGCATCTCTCATCCCCCCCGTGCATCTCTCATCCCCCCCGTGCATCTCTCATCCCCCCCGTGCATCTCTCATCCCCTCCGTGCATCTCTCATCCCCCCCGTGCATCTCTCATCCCCCCCGTGCATCTCTCATCCCCTCCGTGCATCTCTCATCCCCCCCGTGCATCTCTCATCCCCCCCGTGCATCTCTCATCCCCTCCGTGCATCTCTCATCCCCTCCGTGCATCTCTCATCCCCTCCGTGCATCTCTCATCCCCTCCGTGCATCTCTCACCCCCCCGTGCATCTCTCATCCACCCCCCGTGCATCTCTCACCCCCCCATGCATCTCTCATCCACCCCCCGTGCATCTCTCATCCCCCCCGTGCATCTCTCACCCCCCCGTGCATCTCTCATCCCCCCCGTGCATCTCTCATCCCCTCCGTGCATCTCTCATCCCCTCCGTGCATCTCTCATCCCCTCCGTGCATCTCTCATCCCCTCCGTGCATCTCTCATCCCCTCCGTGCATCTCTCATCCCCCCCGTGCATCTCTCACCCCCCCGTGCATCTCTCATCCCCCCCGTGCATCTCTCACCCCCCCCATGCATCTCTCATCCCCCCCGTGCATCTCTCACCCCCCCGTGCATCTCTCACCCCTCCGTGCATCTCTCATCCCCCCCGTGCATCTCTCACCCCCCCGTGCATCTCTCATCCACCCCCCGTGCATCTCTCACCCCCCGTGCATCTCTCATCCACCCCCCGTGCATCTCTCATCCCCCCCGTGCATCTCTCATCCCCCCCGTTCATCTCTCACCCCCCCGTGCATCTCTCATCCACCCCCCATGCATCTCTCACCCCCCCGTGCATCTCTCACCCCCCCGTGCATCTCTCATCTCTCCCCTCCCTCCCATGTGCATCTCTCATCTCTCCCCTCCCCCATGTGCATCTCTCATCTCTCCCCTCCCCCCATGTGCATCTCCCATTCCCCCCACTCCTAGTTAATTGTATTTAAAAAAAAATAAAACTTGTTATACTTACCCCCATGCGATCCCTGCAGAATCCTGGCGCTCGTCCAAATCGCTGACACCAGGTTCTCCTGACTTCCGGCCATGTGACGGCGCCGTCACATGACCGGAAGTCAGGGGAATCATGAAGGTGCTGCCGCAGCAGCGCAGCGCTAAGATGTCCCGGACCCGGCGCTTAGCATGGGGCCGGGGGCCCCATGAGGAGAGAGACGCACAAGAGGGGGGCTCCGAGGGGGCTCCTACCGGCCGGGCCCCATACTGGAGTCAGGGCAGTCATGCCCTGATGGCGGCCCTGCTGGAGGCGGTTGGGGACCTCTGCTTTAAGGGGCTGCCGGAAAAAGCGGTAGTTGAGTGGTGGTCAAGCATGTGCACTGCTACTCCATTCTGACAAGGAATTAAAGTGTCCTGTTCTGTCGATCACTGTAGGTCCCAGTGGTGGACCCCACCGATCAATAAGTTATCAACTATCCAATAGATATATTATAACTTGTCATTGACGCACCCCCTGGGCCGTGGGGTACTCGGTGGCCGGTTGATGCTGGGGGTGTCATTGTAGCAGTGACCCGGTCCGTGACCCAGGGTGGTCAATTAAAGGGAAAGGTAGAAGGGGAATAAAGTTTTTATATATAATGTTCGTGACTCCACCTGTGGTATGTGGCTATATGGGGCAGCCGCTGCGGTGCAGATCCTCTGGAGCTGATGGTGACGCAGCAGAGTTGGTTCAGCTCTCCACAGGCGGAGCTAAGCCCCAGGGCAGGATATAGTGATGCTATGAGGTAGATGTTGTCGGTTCGGTGCAGTGTAGTGCAGGTGATGGCGCAGATAAAGACCAGTCCACAGCTTAATGGCAGTTTCCTCTTATCTTTACTTGCAGTTTGTTAAGCAAACCGGGGCACGGGTACTAGCTGGTAGTAGAGGTCCGTGCGGCCTGGAAGCAAGTTGGGAATCTACCTTGCCAAGTGAAGTTGTAGGCCTTCCCTCTGCGCTAATCTCTTTGGCCCTGCTGCTTATAGCTGTGCTGCGGCCCTCATCCCTGAGTAAAACGTCTGTTCATCACCCGTATGGCAGGCAGCTCGGGCCTTCCTTATGTGTCGCTCCCACGTGGCAGTGCTGGGCCCTATGTGCTGCTGAGCCTCCGGGCGTCTGATGGGGCCAGGAGACCTGCAGTCTCCTGCCCTCCGGTTTCTGCTGTTGGGCCTTCAGTGCCCCACAACCTCAGACTCCGGTGTCCGGTTCTTCTGCGCTTCTCTCCTCTGGGGTGAGCTGGCTTACAGCTCCACTCCCCAGGTCCTTCCTCTTCGCTGTCCTGTCTTCAACTCCTCTCACTAACTCTAACTAACCCCACCTCAGATCCCAGTTGCTAAAGGGAGGAGCTCCCCTTTCTGGTCTGGAGCCAGGAAAGTGTTGTATGCTGGTAAACCTGATTAGGGGACCCCTCCTTGCTTCCAGGCATGGCATCACCCCCTGTGAGGGAGGCAATGCCACTGTGGCAACCGGACCCCTGGGGTGCCACATCATCACTGGACAACCCCTTTAAGTTTGCATTTATGAGGCAAATGAACAACAAAAACAGATTCTGTGTGAAGTTAGTCAGACAAATATCAAATTTGGAGAATTCTATAAAGGCTTGGTGTTTGGGGCTTGGTGTTGTCCATGGTTTGCTCAGTTCCTGACTGTTGCAGATCTCACTACTATAGATTGGCAGCCGGGGCCATTAGACATTGCTTTACCCGACAGTCGTCCATCATAGCTGAAGACGCGTCTCTCGTTAGAAGCAAGCAACACTTGTCTCCCAGGGGTCCCACATCCGCATCCAAGAAGCAATTGGATAGTGTTCTGCTGTATGCATTACCTCCTCATTCCCACACCTAAATGAATATTCAGAGGTAGGAAAGCGTTTCAAGATTTTCACATCTACATAGAAAACATATGGAAACATTCAGTAAACAAACTCAGAAGGAAAGTGTTTAGTGGCATTCTCAAATGTTTCTGCCAATTGTCAAATCAGAAGCTGCTCACCCGACTGCCGGGAACATATGCAAATCCACCACCTTTGGAGTAATTTCATTTGCAGCTATTGATTTCTACATAAATGACTGCGCTGGAGTGAGCCATCCGAAGCGACTGCCGAGGCCCATTCAAAGACGATCTTAGCTCTGGTGTTAACTTGCACCATCAAAATAATAGAGAATCATACAGCAGATGTCAAGATGTAACGCTCATGGTTTAAAGATGAAGGGCAGAGTGATAAGGAAAGAGCTTTTATTATTGAGAATATATGAGGCTGACTGGAAACAGCTTGGCCTCGACACTTGTTACAGTTACTGACAATGTTAACTTCTTTTCTACATTCTGGTCCAGAACAATACACCCTTCAATAACTGCTAAAAGGGAACAGGCTACGGTTGAGTTCACATTAGCATCATGTTTCCTGTTTAAAAAGATCCCATGACAGGCATGATACTCCCAAGAAAACCCCATGGACCTTCAGCGTTGGATGTATTTGCGCTACTCCATTAGGTCACATGTCTGATCAGTGGCTCCAGCTTAGATGCTTTGTCTAGTGGAGTTATCTGAGAAAATTGGTCCGATTATGCTATCAAAGTTTGACCACAGTGCGATCCGATTTTCTCAGATGTGGAATAGAAGAAAAAATTTCTCCACTTTCTCCATTCTGTCAGTTCGTGAAAATCGAACAGTACTCAGATGTCATCCGAGTGCATTCAAATTGGGCTTGACCACTACCAGATGACACCAGCTTAATCAATTCAGGACTCTATTTAAAATAATAACAAACGTCCAATTCATTAAGTCCAGCTTTTCACCTTTGTTAATGAGGGCCGTGTAAAAATAAGATGCGCCAAATTTATTAATAGGTGCATGTCACTTAATGAATTTGGTGTATCTTATCAATGACGTGCGCCTGGCCAAAAATGTGACTTCAATCAAAGACTGGAGTCACATTTCTGGCATAAGAAAACCCGCCTGTTTTGAAGAATGTGATGGGAGGGTGTAGCTGGACTCTTGTTCCGACCCAGCTCCTCCCCAATTTTGCCCATTTTGACTGAGCTGTGCAAAACGTAAAATGTCAAAATTCATAACTTTTTTGCACAACAAAATTTTGTGTTGTGCAAAAATGTTATGACTAGTGATGAGAGAGCATGCTTGCTACTGCTCGGTGCGCGCCCGAACATCTCACTGCTCGAGATGCTCGGCGCTCGCCGAGTTATTCCGGGTTGCTCGGGCGGGAACTCAAGTCCCCTCCCTGCATGTTTGGCGCTCTTTAGAGAGCCAATGAACATACAGGGATTGCCTGCCATGCACTGTAATGCCATAGCCATGTTGATTGTGGGCATTACAGTTATTGGCTGGCCGCACAGCGTCATCAGGTCTATATCAGACCTGGCGCCACCATGCTCGTCACAGTCACTCCGGAATCAGACAGAGTAGGGAGAGCTGCTGCTGTGCTAGGGAGAGATTTGATCGTGTATTAGGTAGTGTAGGGAGAAAAACCGTACATTACACATATCCATTTTAATAAACAGTCCTTCTGAGGACTAATCCATCTGCAGAGATATCAGGCAGGCAGTGTATATAGGCAGGCAGGCAGGGTATATAGCAGACTGCAGTGCATATAGCACAAGAGGCTCCATTCCAATTCTGCCTTCTGCTGCTGTTAGATATTTTTATACAAAGGCCCAGGTCTCAGGGGCCAGGAATACTTTTCTTTGGATCTTAATCCTCATTATTTGCTTAAAAAGCAATCCGGAGAACACTGTTTTTCTGCGCCATTTGCTTGTGTAGGGAGAGGTGCTGCTGCATCAGGGACAGATTTGCTTGTTTATTAGGTAGTGTAGGGAGAAAAACCATACATTACACATATCCATCTTAACAAACAGTCCTTCTGAGGACTAATCCATCTGCAGAGATATCAGACGCCAGGAATACTTTTCTTTGGATCTTAATCCTCATTATTTGCTTAAAAAGCAATCCAGAGAACACCATTTTTTCTGCGCCATTTGCTTGTTGGCACTGCAGAATACAGCCAGGTCCTTTCCATATTAGAGCGCTAGAAATCCAGCTATTTAAAACTGTGTTTTCTCCGTCAAACGGATCACATATACGTTGTCAGAAAATACTGCCATTTCTGTCCTTCATTAAAAATTTTCTTTAGTGTGTCAGCGAAGCAATTCACCGTAATTTGCTGTTCAAACAACTTACCTACAGGTCAGGTATTTAAAACTGTGTTTTCTCCTTCAAACTTATCACATATACGTTGTCAGAAAATACTGCCATTTCTGGCCTCCATTAAAAATTTCCTTTAGTGTGTCATTGAAGCAATTCACAGCAGTTTGCTGTTCAAACTACTTACCTACAGGCCAGGTATATAAAACTCTGTTTTCTCCATCACACGGATCACATATACGTTGTCAGAAAATACAGCCATTTCTGGCCTCCATTAAAAATTTCTTTCAGTGTGTCAGTGAAGCAATTCACAGCAGTTTGCTGGTCAAACTACGTACCTACAGGCCAGGTATTTAAAACTCTGTTTTCTCCATCACACAGATCACATATAAGTTCGCTCCAAACTCAGTCATTTGTAGTGAGCGTGGAAGATACTGTCCTCCATTTAAAATGGGCAAGGCACGTGGCAAGGGATGGGGAACTGGACGTGATGGTAATGGTGCATGCAGAGGCTGAGAACAAGGCCGTGGGCAAGCCGAAATTGTGCCACAACAAACACCCACATCTTCTCGCCTGACCTTCCTGTCCCAATTTCTAGGTGACCGCAGCACACCACTATTGAACCCAGAGCAGTGTTAAAAGGTTGTTGGTTGGATAGCGGATAATGCTTCCAGTCACTTAGCCACCACCACCACCACCCTGTCTTCCACACAGTCTAGTCTCAGTAGCCGTGAGTCTGGACCGCATATTCCTCACCCTGATCCTCCATCCTCCTACCATGCCAAGTACCCAGAGACAACTGATCCCACACTTGGACACTCTGAAGAGCTGTTCACTTTTCCATTTATAGATTCGGGCAGCTCGCCCGGTCCACTTGAAGCGGGGCAAGAGGAGATCGCGTGCAGCGATGCCCAAATATTTGAACAGCCACGGTCACACGAAAGCGACGGTGGGAAAGTGTCACAAGAGGTGGACGATGATGAGACACAATTGCCAGAAAGTCAGGAGGAGGACCAGGGTGCAGAAGTGGAAGATGAGGTGGTGGATGATATAGTAACTGACCCAACCTGGCAGGAGGACATGCAAAGCGAAGACAGCAGCACACAGGGGGAGGGAGGCAGAGCAAACCAACAGGCAGGAAGAAGCAGTGTGGTGGCCGCAGACAGAAGGCAGGCAACCGTTCCCCGTAACACCAACACGAAGGAAGTTGCCAGTACAACGGTTGAGTCTTCAAGAGTCTGGTTGTTTTTTAAAGACTCTGCCGATAACCCCAAAAAGGCCATTTGCACCACCTGCCAGGCCAGCATCAGCAGAGGTGGCAAAACGACCAGCCTGACCACCACCAGCATGATCAGGCACATGGCAGCAAAGCACCCAACTTTGTGGGTTGAACCCCAGAGTCCAGGAACAGTGTCTGCGGGTGGCACCATTGCTTCTTCCGCTGTTGTGCATGCAAGCCAATCCCCTGTCCATGGTGCATGCGAAGACGCCTCCTGCCCTGCACCTGTCATTGCACACTCTCAAGTAGCAGCATCAGGAAGCACGTTCATGTCCTTGTCCAAGCGCAGCGTTCAGTTGTCCATATCCTAGTCCTTGGAACGCAAGGGCAAATATGCAGCCAACGCCCCACAGGCCACACTACTAAATTCTCACATTTCACGACTGCTTGCACTCGAAATGTTGCCTTTTAGGCTTGTGGAGATGGAAGCATTCCGCAACCTGATGGCGGCGGCCGTCCCTCGGTATGCGGTTCCCAGCCGCCACTATTTCTCCCGGTGTGCCGTCCCCACATTACACAAGCAAGTGTCCCAAAACATTAGCCGTGCTCTCAGCAACGCAGTTACCGGGAAAGTCCACCAAACCACGGACACGTGGACAAGTGCTTGTGGGCAGGGACGGTACATCTCACTGATGGCACACTGAGTTAACATAGTGGAAGCCGGGACCCAGTCGGACCTTGGGACGGAACACGTTCTCCCGACGCCAAGGATTGCGGGCCCTATGTCAATCAGGGTTGCCCCCACGGTATACAGCTCCTGCACCTCATCCTCCTCAGCCTCCTCCTCCTCTTCAGCCTCCATCTCTGAAATGACCACATCAGTCACAAGCTGGAAGCACTGCAGCACTGCCTCGGCCAAGCGGCAACAGGCTGTGCTGAAGCTAATATGCTTAGGTGAAAAACAGCACAATGCTGAAGAGTTGTGGACAGCTCTGAAAGAGCAGGCAGATCTGTGGCTCACACTGCTGAACCTACAGCCAGGCATGGTCGTGTGTGACAATGGCCGAAACCTGGTGGCGGCTCTGAGACGAGGCGAGCTCACACACGTACCATGCCTGGCCCATGTGCTTAACCTCGTGGTTCAGCAGTTTCTCAAATCCTACCCGGAGCTGCCGGATCTGCTTGTTAAAGTACGCCGCCTGTGTGCCCATTTTATAAAGTCAGCTACAGCTTCCGCCACCCTTGCAGTGTTTCAGCAGCGTTTGCAGCTTCCGGCTCACAGACTGGTGTGTGATGTTCCTACGTGTTGGAACTCTACACTGCAGATGTTGGGAAGGATTTGTGAGCAGAAGAGGGCAGTTGTTGAGTACCTGCATCATCAAGGCAGTCGGAATTCAGTTTAGACTCCACACATAAGACCTCAGGAGTGGACATGGATGTCAGACATATGTACCATCCTCCAAAGGTTTGAGGACTCCACCAAGATGGTGAGCGGCGATGACGCCATAATTAGCGTTACCATCCAGCTTCTCTGTCTTCTGAAACGCTCTCTGCTCACAATCAAAGAGGATGCATTGCAGGCGGAGCACGATGAGATGGAGCAAGGAACCATACAGGGTGATTGCACACAGCCAAGCCTCATCTCATCCCAACGTGGATTGAGTGACAGTGAGGAAGAGGAGGAGGAGGAGGAGGAAGGACAGGAGCTAGTTTCATGCACTATAGACGGTACTACCTGCACAGCTGTCATACAGTCTGTTCAGCATGGATGGCCAGAGAACAGAGAGGAGGAGGAGCAAAGAATAGTCAGTCATCCTCTTGGTGTGAGGACACGGAAGTCTTGCCTGTTAGTAGTCTGGCACGCATGGCTGAGTTTATGTTACGCTGCCTTTCCCATGACCCTCGCGTTCTCAAAATTTTGGGTGACAGTCATTAATGGTTGGTGACACTTCTAGACCCACGCTACAAGGAGAACTTTATAGTTCTTATTCCTGAGGCGGACAGGTCTACAAAAATGGGGCTGTACCAGAATGCCCTTGTTGCGGAACTATTAAAAAAATTCCCATCTGAAAAAGCTGGAGGCAGAGGGCACACTTCGTTGGACAACCAAAGAGTACAGGAGAGAGAGACACAACTTCAATCCAGCAGGGAACACTGTCAAAGTTCTGGGAGAGTTTTCTCAGACCCTCCCATCACACAGGCCCTGAGGCGTGGGGTACTCTCACAAGGAGTGCAAAGCTTGGGAGGATGCTGAGCTTGCCGACCGTACCAATGTCCTCCATGATTCCTCTGTGCCTTATAATTATTGGGTATCGAAGCTGGATACGTGGAATGAACTGGCTCTCTATGCCTTGGAGGTCCTGGCCTGCCCTGCCGCCAGAGTTTTATCAGAGCAGGTTTTTAGTGCCGCTGGTGGAAATATAACTGATAAGCGCATCCGCCTGTCAACTGAAAATGCTGACAGGCTGACTCTTATAAAAATGAACAAGGGCTGGATTGGGCCAGACTTTTCAACACCACCGAATGATAGCAGCGTAACATAAACTCAAATCCAGTGTCTTTTCTTGGGAGGTGTATTCACATGCACCTTTTCACACCCACACATGGGTATACGAGTCCTGATTTTGGCTATTTGCTCTTTTCTCCTCCTTCTCCTCATCCTCCACCACCATATCGCCAGGGTGACCATGGTCCGTGATGCAACACCCACATAATTTTTTTAAAGGGTGTTTATGATGCCCGTAAAAAAAATTTTTATACAGTATGTTCATGTATACCCCCCAGGGGTAAATGTTTGTCAGCCCATACACTTAGTGCATGGGCATTACAAGTATAGGAGGCCCGCTCCTTTCTAATGGGAACATTTTTTTATGAGGCCCTCCTCCACGTATCTTCCAAGGGTCATTGAAGTGGCTCCAAATTTTTGGCAGCCCTTGCATTCACTGCATAGGCCAACGCTATGGGAGACGCTTTCCTTTCTAATGGGAATTTGTCGTTACTGTGGCCCTGCTCTATGTGTCTTTAAATTCTTAGTGGGGTTGTTCCTAAAATTGGTCAGCCGTTGGACTCACTGCATACCCTATAACTGTATAGCAGACTCTCTCCTTTCTAATGGGAACATGTCGTACCTTGTTACTGTGGCCCTGCTCTATGCGTCTTTAATTTCTTAGTGGGGGTTTTCCTAAAATTTCTCAGCCGTTGGACTCACTGCATACCCTATAACTGTATAGCAGACTCTCTCCTTTCTAATGGGAACATGTCGTACCTTGTTACTGTGACCCTGCTCTATGTATCTTTAAATTCTTAGTGGGGTTTTTCCTAAAATTCGTCAGCCATTGGACTCACTGCATACCCTATAACTGTATAGCAGACCCTCTCCTTTCTAATGGCAACATGTCGTACCTTGTTACTGTGGCCCTGCTCTATGTGTCTTTAAATTCTTAGTGGGGTTTTTCCTAAAATTCGTCAGCTGTTGGACTCACTGCATGCCCTATAACTGTATAGCAGACCCTCTCCTTTCTAATGGGAACATGTCGTACTCGTTACTGTGGCCCTGCTCTATGTGTCTTTAAATTCTTAGTGGGGTTTTTCCTAAAATTCGTCAGCCGTTGGACTCACTGCATACCCTATAACTGTATAGCAGACTCTCTCCTTTCTAATGGGAATTTGTCATCACTGTGGCCCTGCTCTATGTGTCTTTAATAGTGTTGATCGAACACTAAAATGCTCGGGTGCTCGAAGCTCGGGCCGAGCTCACCGTGATACTCGGGTGCTCGACCCGCGCAACGAGCCCAATGTTAGTCTATGGGAGACCCGAGCATTTTTGCGGCGGCACCCCCAGCAGTCTGTAGAAAGCCTAAAAAGTGCCCAAAACGATAGTGACAGTGCTCAAATGACATGGGGACAGCATGGGGATCGCCCCAGGAAGCATTTCTGACCCCCAGGTCACTGCTGTCAACAACGTGGTCAGAGGTATTAAGCTACTTTTACGGGCTCACAATAAAACATACAAAAACTAAACTGAAACTGCTTTCCTGTGAAATATGTTAAGGAACATCCTTTCCAGGGTAAAGACTTGTGTATATGGTAAAATAAATAACCAAAAACAAAAATACTCCTCCACACCTTGGGCTATGTTCACAAGTAGCATTTTTTATGCGTTTTTGCACTTTTGTATTGCTTTCAACCGTGACAAATGCATTCACCGGGAAATGTCATTTTAACATTTTACAACCTTATCTGGCCATGTGCTGTGTGACACATGCATACAGTGCTGAAAAGACAATGGGACAGCATGGGGAAGACCCCTGGAAGCATCTCTGACACCCAGGTCACTGCCTAAAAGTGTGCCCATCAGAAGTGATCCTTGCCGCGTCAGAAGATGCAGACTTGCAACTATCCCTGTGCAAGTCCTTGTTCCAGGGCAGTGTTCAATTGTACCTCCCCCATTCCTTGCAATGCAAGCGCAAGTATGCAGCCTGCCACCCACCCACCCCCCAGGCTGCAATACCATACTGCTTTCTTGCTTGCACTTGAAATTGGGCCTTTTAGGCATGTGGACTCGGAATCTGGCCACCACGTCATGGCTGCTTCGGCGGCCTGGTATCCATACTCAGTCCCCAGCCGCCCGGCGGCTGGGTGTCCACGCTTGGTCCCCAGCCGCCAGGGGGCAGCCGGGTGTCCATACTTGGTCCCCAGCCGCCCCACGGCCGGGTGCCCACACACGGTCCCCAGCAGCCTGGGGGAGGCCGGTTGTCCATAAACGGTCCCCAGCCGCCCCTATTTGTCCCGGTGCGCCTTATACACAAGCCAAAACATTACCTGTGCCCTCCCCAGTGCATTTAGTGGGAAGGACAGCCTAACCACAAACACGTGGACAAGTGAATGTGGCCAGGGATGGTCCATCTCACTGACGCCTTCACACTGGGTTAATATTGTGGAAGCCGGGACACAGTTGGACACTGGGATGCAACACGTCCTCCAGACATAGAGGATTGCGGGTCCTGGGTCAATCAGAAGGTAGACAGCAGCAGTGGTCGGCCTCCTACACAATGAGTAAATTATTCATGATCATGAGGCCATCCATCTCCTTAGCTTTCTGTTCCTTGGAATGCAAGCGCATTTATGTAGTAGCGGCTAGGCCTGAGGTGGTCAGCGTTTTGGCGCATATCCTACCTCCTCCGAGGATTGCTGGATGCTTTCCTGCTACTATCCCAGTTCTATGACTCCCGTTAAAACAAAGCTTCAGGTGATGAATGATGGATGAGGTGGTGGCAAAGGAGAAAGAGCAGGAGGAACAGGGACCATTCACATCAATATCAGGCCAGTCAACCACACATGTCTTGTAGGATATGTTTCTGTGCCAAAAGGAGCGGTTTGGCTACACAGTTATAGGGCATACAGTGAGTGCAATGCCTACCAAAAATTTCGAGGCACTCCAATGCCCCTTGGAAGAGACATGGAGGTCAGAGGGCCTTAACTAAACCGTTTTTTCCATTTATAGCAACTGGGTCTCCTGTACACTGTTGGCCTAAGCAGTGAATGGAAGGCTTTCCAAAAATTATGAGGAACTGTAATGCCCTTTGAAACAGACGTGGATTACAGCGTACTAAAAACCTTCTACCCATTATTGGGGAGTGGGTCTCCCTTAGTGTTCGCCTATGCATTGAAAAGCAAAAGCTGACTAAAATTAGGAGGAAATGCAATGCCCGTTAGAAGAGTCATGGAGGTTAGAGGTAATTAAAAACAACATTTCAATGCCCCTTTCGAGAGCTGTGGAGTTCAGAGTGGCTTAACAAGACGGTTTTAATGCCCCTTGAAAGAGACGTGGAGGTCACAGTAGCTTACCAAGACTGTTTTAATGCCCCTTGGAAGAGACGTGGAGTTCAGAGTGGTTTAACAAGACGGTTTTAATGCCCCTTGGAAGAGACGTGGAGGTCCCAGTGGAATAAAGAGACAATATCAATGCCCCTTGGAAGAGTGGTGGAGGTTACAGTGGAATAAAAAGACAATATCAATGACCCTTGGAAGAGTGGTGGAGGTCGCAGTGGAATAAAAAGACAATATCAATGCCCCTTGGAAGAGACGTGGAGGTCACAGTAGCTTAATAAGACGATTTTAATGCCCCTTGGAAGAGACGTGCAGTTCAGAGTGGTTTAACAAGACGGTTTTAATGCACCTTGGAAGAGACGTGGAG
The DNA here is from genome assembly GCF_046119375.1 of Phyllobates terribilis. Taxonomy (NCBI): domain Eukaryota; kingdom Metazoa; phylum Chordata; class Amphibia; order Anura; family Dendrobatidae; genus Phyllobates; species Phyllobates terribilis. The sequence continues at coordinate 109,174,468 of NW_027362765.1, forward strand.
GTCACAGTAGCTTAACAAGCAATTTTAATGCCCCTTGGAAGAGACGTGGAGTTCAGAGTGGTTTAACAAGACGGTTTTAATGCCCCTTGGAAGAGACGTGGAGGTCCCAGTGGAATAAAAAGACAATATCAATGCCCCTTGGAAGTGTGGTGGAGGTCCCAGTGGAATAAAAGACAATATAAATGCCCCTTGGAAGAGTGGTGGAGGTCCCAGTGGAATAAAAAGACAATATCAATGCCCCTTGGAAAAGTGGCGAAGGTCGGAGTGGAATTAAAAGACAATATCAATGCTCCTTGGAAGAGACGTGGAGGTCACAATAGCTTAACAAGACGGTTTTAATGCCCCTTGGAAGAGACGTGGAGGTCCCAGTGGAATAAAAAGACCATATCAATGCCCCTTGGAAGAGTGGTGGAGGTCCCAGTGGAATAAAAAGACAATATCAATGCCCCTTGGAAGAGACGTGGAGGTCACAGTAGCTTAACAAGACGGTTTTAATGCCCCTTGGAAGAGACGTGGAGGTCCCAGTGGAATAAAAAGACAATACCAATGCCCCTTGGAAGAGTGGTGGAGGTCCCAGTGGAATTAAAAGACAATATCAATGCCCCTTGGAAGAGACGTGGAGGTCACAGTAGCTTAACAAGACGGTTTTAATGCCCCTTGGAAGAGACGTGGAGGTCCCAGTGGAATAAAAAGACAATACCAATGCCCCTTGGAAGAGTGGTGGAGGTCCCAGTGGAATAAAAAGACAATATCAATGCCCCTTGGAAGAGTGGTGGAGGTCCCAGTGGAATAAAAGACAATATCAATGCCCCTTGGAAGAGTGGTGGAGGTCCCAGTGGAATAAAAAGACAATATCAATGCCCCTTGGAAAAGTGGCGGAGGTCGGAGTGGAATTAAAAGACCATATCAATGCCCCTTGGAAGAGACGTGGAGGTCACAGTAGATTAACAAGACGGTTTTAATGCCCCTTGGAAGAGACGTGGAGGTCCCAGTGGAATAAAAAGACAATATCAATGCCCCTTGGAAGAGTGGTGAAGGTCCCAGTGGAATAAAAAGACAATATCAATGCCCCTTGGAAGAGTGGTGGAGGTTACAGTGGAATAAAAAGACAATATCAATGACCCTTGGAAGAGACGTGGAGGTCACAGTAGCTTAACAAGACGATTTTAATGCCCCTTACAAGAGCCATGCAGTACAGCATATTAAAAAAATTATTCCCATTATTGGGGAGTGGGTCTCCCATAGTCTTTGCCTATGCCTTCCAAGCAAAAGCTGCCAAAAATTAGGACGGAGGAACTTGCAATGCTGGCAACAGGGACCACGATCACCCTGGTGGTATAGTGGTGGTGGAGGCTAAGGATAAGGAGAAGAGCAAAAAACAGCCGAAATGAGGAAGCGTATACCCATGTGCCCATGTGTGGGTGTGAAGCGGTGCATGGGAATACACCTCCCGAAATAACAAAGTGGATTTGACTTTATGTTACTCTGCTGTGATTTGGTGGTGATGAGAAGTCTGGCCCAATCCAGCCCTTGTTCATTTTGATAAGGGTCAGCTTGTCAACATTGTCAGTTGACAGGCGAGTCCGCTTATCAGTTATAATTCCCCCAGCGGCACTAAAAACACGCTCCGATAACACGCTAGCGGCAGGGCAGGCCAGGACCTCCAAGGTGTACAGAGCGAGTTCATTCCAAGTGTCCAGCTTGGATACCCAATAATTAAAAGGCACAGAGGAATCACGGAGGACGCTGGTACGGTCAGCAAGGTACTCCCTCACCATCTTTTGAAACTTTCCACTCCTTGTGAGAGTACCCCGTGCCTCAGGGCCTATAAGCTGGGCGGGTCTCAGAAAACTGTCCCAGAACGTTGACAGTGTTCCCCTGCCTCTGCTGGATTGGAGTTGCATCTCTCTCGCCTGTACGCCTTGGTTGGGCAACGAACTGTGACCTCTGCCGCTAGCGTGTTCAGATGGGAATTTTTTTAACAGTTCTGCAGCAAGGGCTTTCTGGTACTGCCCCATTTTTGTAGACCTCTCCACCTCAGGAATAAGAGAGTGAAAGTTCTCCTTGTAGCGGGGGTCTAAAAGTGTCACCAACCAGTAATTACTGTCACCCAACATTTTGACAACGCGAGGGTCACGGTTAAGGCAGCGTAACATAAAGTCAGCCATGCATGCCAGACTGGTAACGGGCAAGACTTCCGTGTCCTCACCAAGATGATGACTGACCATGCTCTCCTCCTCCTCCTCCCCCCTGTCCTCAGGCCACCCACGCTGAACCGACGGTATGACAGTTGTACAGGTCTACAGCGCATGATACCAGCTCCTGTTCTTCCTCCTCCTCTTCCTCCTCCTCCTCTCCCTCATTCTCGCCCAATGCACGTTGGGATGAGATGAGGCTGGGCTGTGTGCAATCGCCCGCTATGGCTTCTTGATCCATCTCATCATACTCTGGCTGCAATGCCTCCTCTTTAATTCTCTGCAGAGAGCGTTGCAAAAGACAGACAAGTGGGATGCTGACGCTAATTATGGCGTCATCGCCACTCACCATCTTGGTGGACTCCTCAAAGTTTGTCAGGATGGTAAATATGTCAGACATCCAGGTCCACTCCTGAGGTCTTATGTGTGGAGTCTGACCTGAATATCGACGGCCTTGTTGCAGCTGGTACTCCACAACTGCTCTCTTCTGCTCACAAAACCTTTGCAACATGTGGAGGGTAGAGTTCCAACGTGTGGGGACATCACACACCAGTCGGTGTGCCGGAAGCTGCAAACGCTGCTGCAACACAGCAAGGGCGGCAGAAGCTGTAGCCGAATTCCGAAAATGAGCTGACAGATGGCGTACTTTGACGAGCAGATCTGGCAACTGAACCACGAGGTTAAGTACATGAGCCAGGCATGGTACGTGTGTGATCTCGCCTCGCCTCAGAGCCGCCACCAGGTTACGGCCATTGTCACACACGACCATGCCTTGATGTAGGTTCAGCGGTCTCAGCCACAGATCTGCCTGCTCTTTCACAGCTGTCCACAACTCACAAGCAGTGTGAGGTTTATTACCTAAGCTTATGAGTTTCCGCACAGCCTGTTGCCGCTTGGCTGAGGCAGTACTGCAGTGCTTCCATCTTGTAACTGATGTGGTGATACCTGAGATGGAGGCTGAACATGAGGAGGAGGAGGAGGATGATGCGAAGGAGCTGTACACTGTGGGGGCAACTCTGACTGACAAAGGGCCCGCAATCCTCGGTGTGGGGAGGATGTGTTCCATCCCAAGGTCCGACTGGGTCCCGGCTTCCACTATGTTTACCCAGTGTGCCGTCAGGGAGATGTACCGTCCCTGGCCACAAGCACTTGTCCACGTGTCCGTTGTCAGGTGGACTCTCCCAGTAACTGCGTTGTTGAGGGCACGGCAGATGTTTTGGGACACGTGCTTGTGTAGTGCGGGGATGGCACACCAGGCAAAATAGTGTCGGCTGGGGACCGAGTACCGAGGGACGGCCACCGCCATAAGGTTGTGGAAGGATTCCGTCTCCACCAGCCTAAAAGGCAGCATTTCCAACGCAAGCAGTCGTGAAATGTGCGAATTTAGAACTGTGGCCTGTGGGGCGTTGGCTGCGAATTTGCGCTTTCGTTCAAAGGTCTGGGATATGGACAATTGAACGCTGTGGTGGGACGTGGACGTCTTGAGAAACTGCCATAACAAGTGAAGACTGAGAGGAGGGGGCATCTTTGCATGCAGTATGGACAGGGGATTGCCTTGCACGCACAACAGGGGGTTCTCTTACACACACAACAGCGGAAGAAGCAGTGGTGACACCCACTGACACTGGTCGTGGACCCTGGGGTTCGCACCACAAAGTCGGGTGCTTTGCTGACATGTGCCTGATCATGCTGATGGGGGTCAGGCTGGTAGTTCTGTCACCCCTGCCGATGCTGGCCTGGCAGGTGGTACAAATGGCCTTTTTGGGGTTATCAGCAGAGTCTTTAAAAAAATTCCAGACTCTGGAAGACCTACCGGTTGTAGTGGCAACGTCCCTCGTGTTGGTGTTACAGGGGAACGGTTGCCCACCTTCTGTCTGCGGCCACCACACTGCTACTTCCTGCCTGTTGGGGTACTCTGCCTCCCCCCCCGTGTGCTGCTGGTCTCGCTCTGCGTGTCCTCCTGCCACGTTGGGTCAGTTACTAGATCATCCACCACCTCCTCCTCTTCCACTTCCGCACCACGGTCCTCCTCCTCACTTCGTGGCAATTGTGTCTCGTCATCGTCCACCTCTTGTGACAAATTGCCAGCATCGCCTTCCTGTGGCCGTGGCTGTTGAAATATTTGGCCATTGCTACATGGGATCTCCTCTTCCACCACTTCAAGCGGAACAGGCGAGGGGCCCAAATATGGAAATTGACCAGTGAACAGTTCTTCAGAGTGGCCAACTGTGGGATCAGTTGCTGTCTGACGACACTCGGCATGGTGGGAGGAAGGAGCATCAGGGTGAGGAGGAGTATGCGGTCGAGACTCACGGCTACTAACACTTGACCGTGTGGAAGAGGTGGTGGTGCCCATGTGACTGGAAGTATTATCTGCTATCCAATTAATAACCAGTTCACACTGATCAGTTCGCAATAGTGGTGCTGTTGTGTGCTTCCCTAGTAATTCGGTCAAGAACTGGGAGCGAGAAGATGTGGGTGTTGGTTGTGGCACATTTTCACCTTGGCCATGGCCCCGTCCTCTGCACGCACCATCACCAGAACATCCAGTTCCACGTCCCTTGCCACGCACCTTGCCCATTGTAAATTAAGTAAAATAGCTTACACTCGCACTATCAATGGCAAAAGGGTAATATAAAGGAGATTTGAACCGTGGAAGAGGAAAACCACAGTTCTAGTTCTCTGGCCTACACCAGAATCTTTTAAACAGATATATTTGTGTCTGAACAGTCAGCGAGACACTGAAACTGTTTTTTTTTATGTAAAAAGGTGGATTACACCCAGATTTGTACCGTGGAAGAGGAAAACTACAGTTCTAGTTCTCTGGCCTACACCAGAATCTTTTAAACAGATATATTTGTGTCTGAACAGTCAGCGAGACACTCAAACTGGTTTTCTTTTATGCAAAAAGGTAAATTACACCCAGATTGGAACCGTGGAAGAGGAAAACCACAGTTCTAGTTCCCTGGCCTACACCAGAATCTTTTAAACAGATATATTTGTGCCTGAACAGTCAGCGAGACACTCAAACTGTTTTTTTTATGCAAAAAGGTAAATTACACCCAGATTTGAACCGTGGAAGAGGAAAACCACAGTTCTAGTTCTCTGGCCTACACCAGAATCTTTTAAACAGATATATTTGTGTCTGAACAGTCAGCGAGACACTGAAACTGTTTTTTTTTTATGCAAATAGGTGGATTACACCCAGATTTGTACCGTGGAAGAGGAAAACCACAGTTCTAGTTCTCTGGCCTACACCAGAATCTTTTAAACAGATATATTTGTGTCTGAACAGTGAGCGAGACACTGAAACTGTTTTTTTTATGCAAAAAGGTGGATTACACCCAGATTTGAACCGTGGAAGAGGAAAACCACAGTTCTAGTTCTCTGGCCTACACCAGAATCTTTTAAACAGATATATTTGTGTCTGAACAGTCAGCGAGACACTGAAACTGTTTTTTTTATGTAAAAAAGGCAAAAAGGTGGATTACACCCAGATTGGAACCCGTGGAAGAGGAAAACCACAGTTCTAGTTCTCTGGCCTTCACCAGAATCTTTTAAACAGATATATTTGTGTCTGAACAGTCAGCGAGACACTGAAACAGTTTTTTTTTATGGAAAAAAGGCAAAAAAGTGGATAATACAGAGATTTGAACCGTGGAACTGCAAAACCACAGTTCTAGTTATCTGACCTACACCAGACTCTTTTAAACAGATATATTTGTGTCTGAACACTCACAGACATAATCACATTTTTTTTTTGGGGGGGGGGGAATACCAAAAGGTTAATAAGACGGGTATTTGTACAGCCTGACTGAGGGAAAGAAAAAAAAAAAAAAAGAGGATTTAGATGATAAAAAAATGATTTTTCCTGGCCCCTGAGACCTAGGGCTAAGTCTAGCCATTTGAAAAGCAGCACACAGGTCTGTAATGCAGTGTTTGTTGGTATAACCACTGCGTCTCCTATACAGCCTGCTTGCCTGCCTGATATCTGGGTTGGATATTAGTCCTAAGAAGGACTGTTTGTTTGATTTTGCAGACTTTAGAGACCCTACACTACCTATTTCGCAGTATAAATCTCTCCCTAGCTCAGCAGCACTCTCCCTACACCATCTGATCCGGAGCGACTGTGTCCAAGATGGCGGCGCACGGTTTTAAATACTCTATGTGACGCTGTGCGGCCAGCAAATCACTGTAATGCCCACAAACAACATGGCTGTGGCATTACAGTGACTGGCTGGCAATCCCTGCATGTTCATTGGCTTTGTAAAGAGCGCCAAACGTGCAGAGCGGAGACCGGAGCTCCCACCCGAGTAACCCGAAAAAGCTCGGTGCTCGCCGAACATCCCGAGTAGTGAGATGCTCGGACGAGTACCGAGCAGTGTCGAGCATGCTCACTCAACATTAGTCTTTAATTTCTTAGTGGGGTTTTTCCTAAATTTGGTCAGCCGTTTGACTTACAGCGTACCATATATAACTGTATAGCAGACCCTCTCCTTTCTAATGTGAACATGTCGTACCTTGTTACTGTTGCCCTGCTCTATGTGTCTTTAAATTCTTAGTAGGGTTTTTCCTAAAATTCGTCAGCCGTTAGACTCACTGCATACCCTATAACTGTATAGCAGACTCTGCTTTCTAAATGGAATTTGTCGTTACTGTGGCCCTGCTCTGTGTGTCTTTAAATTCTTAGTGGGGTTTTTCCCAAATTTTGGCAGCCCTTGCAGTCACAGTATGGGCATTACCACTATAGGAGACCCGCTCCTTTATAATGGGAACATTTTTTTTACTCCTCTATGTTTCTTGAAAGGGGTATTGGGTTACGTCCAAATTTTTGGCAGCACTTGCAGTCACTGGATACGCAATAACAGTATAGGAGACCCACTTGTTAATAATAAGAACAACAAAGCATAGCCGGCTGATGGCTCTCTAACAATAGCGAGGGCCGACTGCTGGCCTTTTAAGAATAGTATGGGCTGTCTGATGGCCCTATAAAAATCGGTTTAATGACTTTCAGAATCCCTCCATCATAAATAAAACAGGATGTGTCTGATGATGTGTCACACACCACATTGCCAGATAAGGTCGTAAAATGTTAAAATGACATTTCCCGGTGAATGCGTTTGTCTTAAAAAATAACGTAAAAAAATCAAAACAATAGGATCTTTCTTTAGTATAAAAAACAGCGTCACCAATTTAACCTCAATGCAATCACATTGTTCAGCTCATGCACCTCCTCCTCCATCTCCGAAATGACTATATCAGTCACAAGCTGACAGCACTGCAGCACTGCCTTGGCCAAGCGGCAACAGGCTGTGCTGAAGATAACATGGTTAATGCTTAATTGACAAACCGCCCAGCGCTGCAGAGTTGTTGAAAGCTGTAACACAGCAGCCTGATCTGTGGCTCTCACCACTGAACATACAGCCAGGCATGGTCGTGTGTGACAATGGGCGGAACCTGGTGACGGAGAAATGACAGCCGGGGTAGATACGGTTTCCCTCTATGCCAGTCCTTTCACCGAGCTAAAGAATATGGCTGTGGTGAAATACAACTCCCACTGAGAAGCTGTTTCAGATTGAAAAACATTGTGCCCACCAGAGGATTTGATTCTGAGGGATAACCTTTCTCACTCGCTCAAGAGCCCCATAGCAGCTGCAAAGTTAGGGCTATCATGAACTCTCCTGAGGTAGAAGCCAAGGCACACCAGAGGATTCTCTGGTGGGACCGTTCAACCCTGCCGAGAAGCAGTCCTTGCTAAGAAAAGTGTGTGGGAAGGTTCTCGGACACTCTATTTTTACTGAGGAGGAAACACGCAAACACAGGGAGAACATACAAAGTTCTTGCAGATGTTGTCCTTGCTGGGATTTGAACCCAGGATCCCAGCGCTGCAAGGCTTCAGTGCTAACCACTGATCCAATGTGCTGCCGTTCACCCTCTGATATCTAACAGGCTGCAGAAACTTGCACCTATTGCCACTCTATCTTCAGCTCCTTTGTGAGAAAATGTATTTGGGCAGCCACTCAGTCTAGCAAATAAAATTCCTGAGAAGGAAATTGGGGGTGGCTTCGCTACTGGTACTGGGGGCAGTGCTAATACCATGGCGCCATACCATAGTTTGCTGGAAATATTCCAGGCTGGTAAGAGGCAAGCAAATTCCCACAGAAAAGTACCAGCAGTAATGTTCAGGCCACATTTCAAGTGCAAGCAGCTTTAGAGGACTTCCTGGGAGAAATGACACACAGGGTAGATACGGATTCCCTCTATGCCAGTCCTTTCACCGAGCTAAATACAACTCTTAGCAAAAAAAGTTGTGGACCGGCTCCGTACCGTCCCTGGCCACATTCACCTGTCCACGTGTTTGTGATTAGGCGGTCTTTCCCAGTAAGTGCACTGGGGAGGGCACGGGTAATGTTGTGGGACCCGTGCTTGTGGAAGGCGGAGGCGACACCGGAAGAAACAGTGGCGGCTGGGGACCGAGTATGGACACCCGGCCGCCGCAGGTATGAGGTTGTGAAAAGTTTCCGCCTCCAAGAGCTTAAAAGGCCATATTTCAAGTGCAAAGAGCTGCCCAGAAATCTGGCAGTTTAGTGTTGCGGCCTGTGGGTGGGTGGCTGGCTGCATACTTGCACTTGCATTCCAAGTGACAGAAAACTAAGCAGAGGGTGGCTTCTATCATCATCATGGCCTCACCTCGGCACTATGAACTCTCCTGAAGGAGAAGCCAGGGCCCGCTGGAGGAGTTTCCGGTTCTCTGGTGGGCCCGTCCAACCCTGCCGAAAAGCAGCCCTGGCTAAGAAAAGTGTGGGGGAAGGTTCCGGATACTCTATGGCTGCTTTTTTAATGTGGATCGGCCATGCTTATGCATGTTATTTCTCAAAACGCATTACAGATCAGGTCATTGTCCAACTCTGTATTCAAGAAATTAAATGCGCAAAGAAAGATGTGTGTGTGTCAAAGCACTGCCGACAAGTGCAAGATGATGTTGGACGGGCTGTCATTGCTTCTGCAACAAGCTCAATTAAAGGACTTCCTGGGAGAAATGACACGCAGGGTAGATACGGTTTCCCTCTATGCCAGTCCTTTCACCGAGCTAAATACAACTCTCAGCAACAAAAGTTGTGGACTGGCTTCGTACCGTCCCTGGCCACATTCACCTGTCCACGTGTTTGTGGTTAGGCGGTCCTTCCCAGTAAGTGCACTGGGGAGGGCACAGGTAATGTTGTGGGACCTGTGCTTGTGGAAGGCGGAGGCGACACCGGGAGAAACAATGGCGGCTGGGGACCGAGTATGGACACCCGGCCACCGCCAGCATGAGGTTATGCAAAGCTTCCGCCTCCACGAGCCTAAAATGCCACATTTCAAGTGCAAGCAGCTGTCAAAAATTTGGCAGTATAGTATTGCAGCCTGTGGGTGGGTGGGTGGCTGCCTGCATACTTGCGCTTGCATTCCAAGGAATGGGGTAGGGACAACTGAACGCTGCAGTGGGACAAGGACGTGGACGGTGATTGTTGCAAGTCTGCAACGACAGGTGCATGGCGGGAGGCATCTTCGCCTGTGCCAAGGATTACTTATGATGGGCACACTTTTAAGCAGTGACCAGGGAGTCAGAGATGCTTCCAGAGGTCTTCCCCATGCTGTTCCCATGTCTTTTCAGCACTGTATGTGTAGCACCCTGAGGATTCGGCTGCTACAGGAGTATTGCACCTCAACCCAGAGGTGTGATATTCCACTCCCGGGTAAGGATGGAGTGTGGATCTGAGCTCGGTAGGCTGCATGCACTACACACATCCCATTTCCGGGGAACAGGCCGACGGTACTCCCACTTAGAAATGTGCAGGTACGACCGAGTCTGTTCCTGGCTGGAGTGGGAGGGGGGTGGTACATCCCATGTAGTGTAGGGGCAGATAGGGGGAGCAGCCTGGGTAAAGATAGGAGCTCATTGGGTGCTGGTCACCTGAGCTCACACATAGAGGGTGTATATAAGGTGGGCACCAACTAAGATCAGGGTCAGATGCAGAGGATCAGATGCAGAGGGTCAGTCAGCCACAGTCAGTCAGTCTGTGAGGAGCCAGAGGAAGAGGAGCAGAGCAGCCCTAGAGAGAGAGAGAGGAGAAAGAAGGAAAGACCCAGAGAGGGGACAAAGAGAGGACTCTGAGAACCCAAATTCAAGCTACGGGTGAAGAGTCGGCATCAGGGTACCGGAAACCAAGCTGGTGGGGGCAAAAACACACCCCAGCCAGAGACCGGAGGCCGTGGGCAGCGTCTGCCACGGCCACCCACCACATCCACCCCGAAGGCACACCACATGAAGGGTCAGGGAACCCAGGGCCAAGGGTGTCCCAACAGAAGGCCCGAGGGAGCTGGACCTAGGTGGATTACTGGTGGGGACGGCCAGAGAACGGGACAGAAAGAGAGCTCAGGGCCACGCTCCGGACTTGTTTGGGGGTTGGCTGGATCCAGGACCTGGTGGACGCAGCACGGCTCGGGTGGTCACTAGCAGCTGGAGTGACCAGTACAACATCTGCAGTAAGTAAACACCCTTAACTGCACAACCCGACTCTGTCTTCACTGCCGTCTGCACTACACCACCACAACCCCCATCCTCTGCGCCTGTCCCCTCTGAGGCTATACCCCTCCCGTTGGGGGTTATCCCACCAAGCTGCGCACCCACCATCAGCCTCAGCGGACCCTGCTGCAGCGGCGGCCACAGTGACCGCATCACAACGGGTGGCGTAGTCGACACAAAAGAACTCTTAATAACATCTGTAGGACTGCCACATAACACTGAGCTTGACGCCCTGGGCACGGGCCGGGTCACAGCCGCTCGGAGACTACAAAACCCCCCCCATCTGATCCGGTGCCGGGTATTCCCCTCAAAAAGGAATATGTCCCAGGGGGCGCGTTAACTTTGGCGTAGTCGGCAGGATTACGTGCCCGCAACACCCGGGTACTGCGTGCCTGAAGAAAAGTGCAAGTTTACCTCAGAAAGAAGTCTCCCGCCGGTTCCGGAGGGTCCACGCCATCGGACTCCATCACCAGTCGTTTCCCGCCGATTGTCCGCCATTTCCAACTTGTTCCCGCCATCTGCAGAGTTTCCCGCCACTGGGCGACGCTTCCCGCCAAAACCGCAGATTTCCCGCCTTGGAAGAGCAGCGGACGCCATTATGGGCGTGCCAAAGGAGGGCAAGAGGCCGCCTCCCATCGTGGGCCGGGACAGAAAATGGCGCCAAAAGTGGAAACCGCCCCCACCAACAGAGACTGTGATGCTGGAGGTGTCTGTCAGCGTGAAAGAACTACCCCTGGAGCTGACAGTCACCGAGTTGCCCCGGGACCGCCCTCGAAGTGGGAGGAGACGAAAGGAGAGAACAAAGATGGGTGCCGCCTGGAGCAGTCTGGAGCGAGCGCACCCGGAGACAAGAAGTCTGGAGAAGAATATCGGAGGAGCTCACCCGGAGATGTCCAGAGAGCAGAGCAGCACCGGCCCGCTGGCCAGGAGCCTGCTGGAAGAAGAGCAGAGCAGCACCGACCCGTTGGTCAGGAGCCTGCTGGACACCACGACCCCACTAGGCCTAGTGGAGGTCCTTGCACAGCTCCCCCGAGACCGGGAGTGTGCGCAGACTGCCCTGGAGGGCCTCGCACGGAGGATGGCCCGGGTACAGCGCGAGATATTGGCGGAATGGAGCCGGGAGATGGCCCAGCAAGCTGAAACCAAGACGCAAGCTGAAACCAAGACCCGGAGCACGCCAGCCGAGATGAGGAAGGAGACCGCCTCTGAGGATGGCGCGGGAGGACCCAAGGCCGGAGACGGCGCCGAGGAGGGAGCCGAACGCATGGAGGCAGGTAAAGGGGACGCCTATACCCCAAGCCGTGACACCGCTTACCTGCCCCAGCTCCCCGTCGCAGAGCCCGAAAGTCCCCCTGCTGTGCCCGAAAACGCCATGTCACCGACGCAGACTAGGCCCCAACCGGAAGCCGCCGCCGCGACCCCTGTGACGTCACACGCCTCGACCCCGAGCGTGACCAAGCAGGAAGTACCACCAGCCTGGTCGCAGGGCCTAGAATTCCCGGGCGCCGCAACACCAACAGCGCCCCCTACCTCTGCGGAGCCTCCGGCCTGGTCGCAAGGCCAGGTAGCCCAGGGCGCCGCCGTATTAACGGTGCCCTTCACCTTCCAGGTGCCCCAGGCCTGGCCGCAAGGCCTGGGCAACCCGGGCGCCAACACCACCGCGCCCATAAGACCAAGAGTGCCGCGTCTGGGAGAGGACTTGTTTGCCCAGCACACGTGGCCGGACGGGCAGCCTTTCATCTGGCCCCAGAAGTATTACGAACTGGAGCACCAGAGGAGGGTTGGGGCCATGTGTGCACCCCTGATTCCGGCTCCGAAGCCCGTAATAAGGATCTCGCCCCCGCTAGCGGAAGCACAGTTTGAGTGGGACCCCACCGGAGAAGATCTAATGGGGTTCACTCAGGAAACTAGGGCAGCTGCAGCAGAGCGTGCGGAGTGCTGCCGCCAACAGCTCGAGGAGTTTGCGAGGGAGCGGAGAGAGAGGCGGGTCCGGGAACAACAGGCCCAAATAAGGAGCGCCGAGCAAAAGAGCCGGACCAGGAGGGACCCCCGTGCAGCGCACAGTCCCCGTACCACCGGGACTGTAATCAAGTTCAACCAGCAGCATGGGTGGGGCTTCATTAGAGACAACAACACCCCCGGCGACGTCTTTGTCACGCGCAGAGACGTGGAGTCTCATCTGCCGGAGGGGCACAGAGGTCGTGACCTCTACATCGGAGACGAGGTCACCTTTACCCGGCACAAGTGTGCCAAGGGACCTTATGCCCTCCACGTACACCGCCTGACGGAGGAGGAGTTGCGGTGCGAGGAGGAGGAGCAAGAGGACCCGGACGGGTCTGAAGTAACAACCAGCTGTAAGCAAAGAGCAGGAGGAAGACGCCGTTGAGTGCGGCAGAGCAAGTGATGTAAATAGTTACCCGATCGGGTACCAAAGAAACTGTTGATATATATATATATAGTCCCCGTTGGGACCAGCTGAGTGAACTGTTTACCCGTTAACCCCTTAATCCCACAGGCTGAGGACTGTGAGCAGCCATTCCCTTCCCTCTACCTGGCCGAGGACTGAGAGCGGCCAACTTCCCCTGTATATAGTTGCGCTTCCTAAAGCGCCCCCTACCGGTTTTATAGGAAAACCAGTTTTTCTAAGAGACTGTCGCACTTTTCCCGGACACACGTTGCACAGTGTCCGGAGGAGGAACCTGAAACAAGAGACGACGAGAATGTTTATATGAAAAGTTTTATATATATAATGTTTTATATGTTTTATTATGTTTATATGAAAAAAAAAAAAAAATTTTGTATGTTTTGGTGTTATTTATGTCTTACAGCCCGAGGACGTGCTGTGATTTACCAGGGGGGAATGTAGCACCCTGAGGATTCGGCTGCTACAGGAGTATTGCACCTCAACCCAGAGGTGTGATATTCCACTCCCGGGTAAGGATGGAGTGTGGATCTGAGCTCGGTAGGCTGCATGCACTACACACATCCCATTTCCGGGGAACAGGCCGACGGTACTCCCACTTAGAAATGTGCAGGTACGACCGAGTCTGTTCCTGGCTGGAGTGGGAGGGGGGTGGTACATCCCATGTAGTGTAGGGGCAGATAGGGGGAGCAGCCTGGGTAAAGATAGGAGCTCATTGGGTGCTGGTCACCTGAGCTCACACATAGAGGGTGTATATAAGGTGGGCACCAACTAAGATCAGGGTCAGATGCAGAGGATCAGATGCAGAGGGTCAGTCAGCCACAGTCAGTCAGTCTGTGAGGAGCCAGAGGAAGAGGAGCAGAGCAGCCCTAGAGAGAGAGAGAGGAGAAAGAAGGAAAGACCCAGAGAGGGGACAAAGAGAGGACTCTGAGAACCCAAATTCAAGCTACGGGTGAAGAGTCGGCATCAGGGTACCGGAACCCAAGCTGGTGGGGGCAAAAACACACCCCAGCCAGAGACCGGAGGCCGTGGGCAGCGTCTGCCACGGCCACCCACCACATCCACCCCGAAGGCACACCACATGAAGGGTCAGGGAACCCAGGGCCAAGGGTGTCCCAACAGAAGGCCCGAGGGAGCTGGACCTAGGTGGATTACTGGTGGGGACGGCCAGAGAACGGGACAGAAAGAGAGCTCAGGGCCACGCTCCGGACTTGTTTGGGGGTTGGCTGGATCCAGGACCTGGTGGACGCAGCACGGCTCGGGTGGTCACTAGCAGCTGGAGTGACCAGTACAACATCTGCAGTAAGTAAACACCCTTAACTGCACAACCCGACTCTGTCTTCACTGCCGTCTGCACTACACCACCACAACCCCCATCCTCTGCGCCTGTCCCCTCTGAGGCTATACCCCTCCCGTTGGGGGTTATCCCACCAAGCTGCGCACCCACCATCAGCCTCAGCGGACCCTGCTGCAGCGGCGGCCACAGTGACCGCATCACAACGGGTGGCGTAGTCGACACAAAAGAACTCTTAATAACATCTGTAGGACTGCCACATAACACTGAGCTTGACGCCCTGGGCACGGGCCGGGTCACAGCCGCTCGGAGACTACAAAACCCCCCCCATCTGATCCGGTGCCGGGTATTCCCCTCAAAAAGGAATATGTCCCAGGGGGCGCGTCATATGCATGTGTCTGATGATGTGTTACACACCACATGGCCAGATAAGGTTGTAAAATGTTAAAATGACATTTCCTGGTGAATGCATTTGTCTTGGTTGAAAGCAATGCAAAAGTGCAAAAACGCATCAAAAACGCTACGTGTGAACATAGCCCAAGTTGTGAAGGAGTATTTTTGTTTTTGGTTATTTATTTTGCCTTATATACAAGGCATTACCCTGGAAAGGATGTTCCTTAACATTTTTCCCAGGAAAATCCATTTTGGTTTCGTTTTTGTATGTTTTATTGTGAGTCCGTAAAAGTGGCGTAATACTCTGACCACGTTGTTGACAGCAGTGATCTGGGAGTCAGAAATGCTTCCAGGGGTCTTCCCCATGCTGTTCCCATGTCATTTGAGCACTGTTCCCATCGATTTGGGCAATTTTTAGGCAGTGTGCTGACCGTGGGGGGGAGCCACCTGAAAAATGCTAGAGTTTCTCATAGACTTACATTGGGCTCGTTGCTCGGGCCGAGCACCCGAGTATTCCAATGTGCTCGACCCGAACAATGAGTACCTGAGTATTTTAGAGCTCGCTCATCACTACTCATCACTAGTTATGACTTTTCAAAGTGTTTTACAACAGTTTTCTGGTACTTTGATATCTCAGGGTCAAACTGTACTCACCACCACCCGCAGTGGTGGCGTTCCAGTGATGTTGACACCACTGTTCGCAGAGAGTGAGGTGACTTGTGTCACAAGAAGGCTGCAGCCAATCAGCGGCTGCTTGCCAGCTGTAGCCTTTAGGCTATGTTCACATCAGGTTTTTGGCACAGGCTAGTGGTTTTGTTGGGGCTTCACACCTGGAAACCAGGGTTCAGGCGGATCCGCTGACAGGGCCATTGACTTTAATGAAGTAGACAGAGTTACTTTCTGTTCTATCTGACCTCATTTTCAGCAGTATATACTTTTTTCAGGCATGGTCGTCTGTGTTTTTTTGCCCGCTTGAAAAAGGCATATACTGACGGAAATGAGATCAGACGGAGTAGAAAGCAACTTCGTCTACCTCATTAAAGTCAATGGCCCTGTCAGTGAATCCGCCTGAATCCTGTTTTTCATGGCTTCAAACAGAATGAAGACATGTGCCACTATCTCTCCAATCAAAACTCGTGGTTTTTGAACTCATGGTTAATAAAGAGTTTCTGCTCCAAAAACTCATAAAAAAAACCCTCAATGTGAACATGTTTTTGCAGCCGAAACACCAAAAACTCAAGAAAAAAGACTCTGTGTGAGCACACTTATAGGTTATGTACAGACAGGTCTTTTAGATACAGTCGTACCACTCGAGTTTTCCAAGGCAATGATGCTTCTGGAAAACGCCTGCAGTGTTTTTCCTGAAGCTTCTTTTGTAACGTCTTTCGTGGTGGCTTCGCCTCATATTTCTTCTGGAAACTGCCAGAAGAATGGACAAGTCACTTTTTCAGGTTTTCAAAGCCATAAAGCGGTTAAAAAGAAGTGACAAAAGAAGGAATATGTGCACAGCAAGTTGTTTTGACATTGCTGTCCAAATGTTCATTATTTGTAGCTTTTTTTCTATTTTAATGCTTTTTCAGGTGTTGTGTGGACATACCTTAAGGTACTTGTGCACTGAGTCTTTTTGCTGAGTTTTTTTTTAGCAAACACTGAGCAAAAAATTGAGCGTCAACACCAAATTTTTGAAGAGTTTATCGTTTTTCTGTGGAGGATTTGGAGAGTTTATGATCAGTTTCTGTTCCAAAAACTCCTCAAAAAGCTCAGTGTGAACATACCTTAGGGTTGTTGTATCATGATAAAATAGAGGTCAACAGTCCAAGGTGCTACTTCTGGATTAACAATGGTAAAAAATAATCACCTACTGATCCGTTTCTACTTGTGCATTGAGTGGTGGAACGGACATCAGCCATAACTAATCCTGGCATATCTATAACCATGTTCCATCGCCCTGATATAGCAACTGACTATATGCATACTTACCTCAGAACACATCATTTATGGCCCGATGCACATCTGGAAGCCCAGGAGGGTCAATCTTACTAAATAAAGCTGTGGGGAGAATGAGTAGAGATCGGGCATAGAGACTTAGGCTTGTCACATTAATGCGGCCCCATCAAGCAGCAGTTTATCAAGAAGCAACTCACAAGGTTTTAATGAGCATGCAGCCTGTTCCTGTACAATACTAATTAATCCCATTTTTTTCCACCCTGGCGTGATTGGTTCATGAAACCTGCATTGTTTTATGCTCAGCAGCAAAGTAGCAGTCACTGATTAAATCTCGTCTTTCCATTGCTGGAGCTTGACAACTGAATTATACCTTGTTCAAAATAATAATGGGTTTCAGCTAATAAATATGGTTTAACACACACAAAAGTGTACAGCCAAAATCACACCACAAAACGGGAGTGTGACTTATCGCCTCAGCGGGGACTCATTAACATCTGGAGCATAATTCACTGCTTCCCCGACTGATGGGGGAAATTAATTGATGAGAGCAGCGACAAGTGTATTTATTCACTAATTGCCGCTCCTTCCTTGTGGTTATTAGGTAAATAAATATGAATCTGGTCTATAGGAGGCTAATTCTCCTTATGGCGGCTCCTTTGTCTCCCATACTGCCGCCATTTAACCCTTTCAGTGCAGCCGTCCGTGCGCTTGGTAGAGGAAAAAAAAAAGTCTCCCGGGTTCTTTGTTTAGACGGCTGCGGAGAATCAGCTTCATCAGAAAAGAATCTGTGTCCTGAAAATGAGGTGGCAACCAGATGCTGCAGAACTACAAGACTCAGCAGGGCAGGTATGAACTACCTGATGAGGGTTAGGGTGCAGTCAGACATCTGTGCAAATTGGTCGGAGATCAGACCGCAATGCATGGACTGGCATCGGGTCTCCAAACCCAAGCTTAATAACGTCATATAGTTCTATGAAACTGTCATGCTCGGGTCGAGAGACTTACGCCCAGGTAGTCAATTGCAGGCCGATCTCAGACCGATTTGCGTTGATGTCTGAATGTGCCCTTATAGTGAGGAAGGAGGCGCATTTCTTTTGGCATTGCTTGAAGGGGGCCTTTCACCAGGTAAAAACTGTCCAGTTTTTGCCCTTATTGTATTCCAGTTCCTCCCCTAAGTCGTCTGTTTTTTGTTTCTTTAAAATCCGCCATACTGTTCCAGAGATATGGGCCTTTTTATTTTGTACTAATTTTATTGGTCTTTTCCAAGGGAGGTGGGCAGTGCTCACAGGATCCTCTGGGGCGTGCCTTTAGGCTGCTCTGCATTATTACCCTGTGAGTAAAGCCCCCTTGGAAAGACCATAAAAATTAGCACTAACATAAAAAGCCCATATCACTGGAACCGTATGATGGATTTTAAAAAATGAAAAAAACAGAATACTCGGGAACCACGGGAATAAAATAGGAATAAAAGTGGCTACTTTTGACCTGACATATCTGTTTTTGGAACAAACTTGAATTCCTCATGAAATTGCTACACTAAAGCATCTTTTCCAATCACTCTGCTTTGTGTCATTCTTGTTATTCCTCTGAAAAATGACAATAACTTTTTTCAACTGGGTGTTACTAATTGGGGATGTGTCCTTATGCCCAATGTCAATTGAGTGCTGACAATAAAGAACTATACCGGAGCACATCTCTTTAACCATTGGAATGGTATCACAAATTTGTCCAAAAGATTTGGAAGGAGGAACGACATAAGGCAAAGTTATAAGAAAAACTCATGTATTGCCAGTGTCGGACTGGATTGGTAAAGGACCACCAGTAACATTGATTCTTGGGCCCCACTGTTCAGCTACATGCAAAAATAACCTGACCCTAATACACAAATTTACTTTTGCTTCTATGCATTATTAGTTTGGCTAGCTTGTTTTATGAATGATTGGATTAAACTCTTTTCAGCAAATTGTGAATCAAGTGTAATTCACTGCTCGTTAGCAATCCTTCACAGGGGCCTACCGGAGGATTGTCCTGTTCCTCTGTAGGCCAGTCCGAGCCCATGTATTGCTATTTAATGGGGAATGTGGGTTTCCTGGTCCTCTCTATACAAAAGTTCAGGACCTGACAATTTTTTATCTGCTGAAATACATTGCATTCAACTGCTAAACCACAGGATCCGCTCCAGTCCTAGTCAGCTAAGTCCCCACAATGCTACACCCGCCGACAACTCTCGTGTGATCCACATCTACCATCCAAGCCAACTCTTCTCATTCTCGTTTATTATATCCTCCCACTCTTATTTGCAAAACTTATCCCACGCTGCATGAGTTGTATGAAACCTTTTAGATGACCTAAGGTTTGAATAGTTGTTTAAAGGGGTTGTCCACTACTGGTCAAGCCTTTTTTAATAGTCAAAGTGCCCCACAACAAAAAAACATATGCTTATTTCCCACATCGGTGCCGTTCCTCCGATGTTGGCGCTGTGTCTCCTGGTGGTCACGTGACATTGTAATATCATGTGAGTGCTGCAGCCAATTAGCAGAAACTGATCATCTGCAGCCTTCAGTATTCCGTCATAGAAAGGACTTCCACTTTGATGGAATAGTAAAAGGCTGCGGCCAACCATCTGTTAAGTGGTGGTCATCCCTTTAATTATATGATTGCGTCGAACCCAGAAGATCATCGTTCCTCCACACATCAATATTCACCTGTTACTACAGTCCTCCAAAGTCAATTCTTCATAGACCTTTGGACTGATCAGCACTTTACACCCAGTAAATTGTCAATACTTAAGGCTCAAGCAGACATCCGTGTAAATCGGTCCTAGCACAGACCGCAAGGCACGGAGTGGCCGCAGGTCTCCCAACCCGAGCATGACAGCTTCATGTATATGTATGAGGCTGTAACGCTCGGGTCCGTAGAGCTGCATCAGTCCTGCATTGCAGTCCATGCTTGGATCGATTTGCATGGAGGTCTGCATGAGTCCTTATGGTTTTCCTGCCAACAGTCAAAATCAGACATGTGACAACTTTTATCATATTTGATGACATTGCACAGTAGAAGGCCCATAAAAAATTGGACGATCAAGTCAGAATTTACATAGTGAGACCACTTATTTTTTATTATTGTGTTATATAAGCAGTATTGAGGTGCAATTGGCCCCCAAGAAGTTCCCTCTCAGCTGCAAATGGTTCGGATAACTCCTAAGCACCTTATAGCATCAGATATCCGTGCATTTACCCTATGAGGCAGGAAAAGTAATGCCGCATGTGAATTCCTGTATAGAAGTCGCCATATTTTGCAGCTGTTTACAAAGTTGAAAGAAGAGTAAAAATGGCCGCTGGTGAAATGTATTCTCTCCGTTGCGGTGCTGAGATTAGAAGGATTTGTTCCCTTCACCTTAATGAGGCAAGTTGACTTTAATTGTGTAACTCCATCCAAGCTACATAAAACACTGGCATTTGCTAGAGGCCTGTTTTCCCGCATTGATTTTGTTTAGTAGACTGATGAACATTTGCTTTTAATGGAAAAATAGAAGCTCTGGAGACGATGACAATTGTGCGGCACTGGCGTCACGAGCTTCCCAGGTTCACATTATAAACTTGTCACAATCTCTTTTTTTTATTGTTCACCAGTCAGAAGCTCATTGTCCTGAACGTATCATCTTCATGCTATGCGCACCTCCTCCCTCTCTCACTTTTTGACCAAGTGTAATCTTTTTCTCCTATCTCTTTCTTCTCTTTTCTATTTTTTTTTTAACCTGCAGCTCTCTTTATCCTGTCTTGTTTTTTTAGTTTCTTCTGGTAAACACATTAGGCCTCCTGTCATTTTTGGGTCTAGGAAAGAAACAGTAGAAACTACAAAAGGAAGATATAGCGAGGACTAAATCGACCCTATTGTAGTAGCAGTAGCATCTATTCATATACAGTCAGCTAATGGAGGCCCCTGCCCTTAATCTAAAAAGCTAGTTCATGCTACAGTACAGACCAAAAGTTTGGACACACCTTCTCATTTAAAGATTTTTCTGTATTTTCATGACTATGAAAATTGTACATTCACACTGAAGGCATCAAAACTATGAATTAACACATGTGGAATTATATGCTTAACAAAAAAGTGTGAAACAACTGAAAATATGTCTTATATTCTAGGTTCTTCAAAGTAGCCACCTTTTGCTTTGACTGCTTTGAACACTCTTGGCATTCTCTTGATGAGCTTCAAGAGGTAGTCACCGGAAATGGTCTTCCAACAATCTTGAAGGAGTTCCCAGAGATGCTTAGCACTTGTTGGCCCTTTTGCCTTCACTCTGCGGTCCAGCTCACCCCAAACCATCTATATTGGGTTCAGGTCTGGTGACTGTGGAGGCCAGGTCATCTGGCGTAGCACCCCATCACTCTCCTTCTTGGTCAAATAGCCCTCACATAGCCTTGAGGTGTGTTTGGGGTCATTGTCTTGTTGAAAAATAAATGATTGTCCAACTAAACGCAAACCGGATGGAATAGCATGCCGCTGCAAGATGCTGTGGTAGCCATGCTGGTTCAGTATGCCTTCAATTTTGAATAAATCCCCAACAGTGTCACCAGCAAAGCACCCCCACACCATCACACCTCCTCCTCCATGCTTCACGGTGGGAACCAGGCATGTAGAGTCCATCCGTTCACCTTTTCTGCGTCGCACAAAGACACGGTGGTTGGAACCAAAGATATCAAATTTGGACTCATCAGACCAAAGCACAGATTTGGTCTGGTCTCTAATCTGAGCTGCTGTTAACCTGCAATTTCTGAGGCTGTTGACTCGGATAAACTTATCCTCAGAAGCAGAGGTGACTCTTGGTCTTCCTTTCCTGGGCCGGTCCTCATGTGAGCCAGTTTCTTTGTAGCGCTTTATGGCTTTTGCAACTGCACTTGGGGACACTTTCAAAGTTTGCCCAATTTTTGGACTGACTGACCTTCATTTCTTAAAGTAATGATGGCCACTCGTTTTTCTTTACTTAGCTGCTTTTTTCTTGCCATAATACAAATTCTAACAGTCTATTCAGTAGGACTATCAGCTGTGTATCCACCTGACTTCTGCACAACACAACTGATGGTCCCAACCCTTTTATAAGGCAAGAAATCCTACTTATTAAACCTGAAAGGGAACACCTGTGAAGTGAAAACCATTTCCGGTGACTACCTCTTGAAGCTCATCAAGAGAATGCCAAGAGTGTGCAAAGCAGTCATCAAAGTAAAAGGTGGCTACTTTGAAGAACCTAGAATATAAGACATATTTTCAGTTGTTTCACGCTTTTTTGTTAAGTATATAATTCCACATGTGTTAATTCATAGTTTTGATGCCTTCAGTGTGAATGTACAATTTTCAAAGTCGTGAAAATACAGAAAAATCTTTAAATGAGAAGGTGTGTCCAAACTTTTGGTCTGTACTGTACATCACATCACTACGCAGATTGGAGGGTCTACAGCGAGTTGCCCCTTAAAAGCCTTTTCCTTCTCATGTTGAAGAGAAATGAAATTAACGACCGTATAGGCATTTTGTTCATCCATTGTTGGCTAACAGTTTCATTTTGGACAGAACCCATAGCTAAAAGAGATGAGCAAGATTAGCCTCCCTCTTTTCATGGACCCAATGGCCAGCTGCAGTGGTACACAAGCCCCTTTCAATGTCTCTCGGTAGGCTTAGCATTTTTAAATTGGACAACAGCACCTACATTCTGAATAGGATCAATATACGTAACCCACTATACCCTTCACGGCAACGCAGGGCCTTTATCAAGCCATAACTCTTTCTTTTATGGCTTGATAAAGGCCCTGCAAGGCTGAAACATTGTGATATTTCTGTGCTAATAAAGTTACCAAAAAGGAGGACGTTTGGTGCCCTGGTTCCTGGATTTCTCTAAAGTAAAATAATGATTGGAACATATAAATGTTAACATTTTTCGTGGTAGAATTGTAAAATGTTATTACCAAAAAATAGACGTTTGTGTAGCGCCCCGAGGGTTCGGCCGCTACAGGGGTATTGCACCTCAGACCAGAGGTGTGATATTCCACTCCCGGGTAAGAATGGAGTGTGGACCAAGACTCAGTAAGCTGCATTCATCACACACACCCCATTTCCGAGGGACAGCTCAACGGTGCTCCCACTAGACAGAAGTGCAGGCACAACAGCATCTGTCCCTGGCTGGAGTGGGGAGGGGGGAGGAAAACCCAGTGATGTAGGAGCAGATAGAGGTTGGGTCTCTGGGCATAGGTAGGAGCCCATTGGTTGCAAGTCACCTGGGCTCATACACAGAGAGGGAGGTATATAAGGTGGGCACCATCTTAGGACAGTGGTTAGTTCAGTGAGAGAAGGAGCGCAGCCAGAGATGGCTGACAGGAAGCTGTGGCTCAGCCTGGGCCCAGCTCCACGAGGCAGGCCTGGAGTGAAGCCCAGAAACAGCAGAGAGGACAGGACTAGCAGAGAGGAACAGAAAGGAGAGGAAGAAAGGAACGGAACATTAAGAGAGGCCCAGAGACACGAGGGCAGAAGGAACCCCAAAGGCCCAGGAGATTGCAGGTGACGGGTTGGCAGAACAGGGTACCGGATCCCAAGTTGGTTGAGGCGACTAATCCTCAGCCAAGGACCGGCGGTCGTGATCACATCTTGGTGCGACCCCTCACTACACCTACTAGAAAGGCATACCACATAGGGTCAGGGAAGTGGACATCCAACATCCCAAGAGAAGGCCCGAGGCAGCTGGACAAAAGTAGTGTCACTGGTGGGGCACGGCCAGAGAAAGGAATCGAAGGGAGTCCTGTGCCACACTCGGGAATTGCCTGGGGGTTGACCGAGCCCCTTGCCTGGTGGACGCAGCACGGCTTGGGCAGTCACTACCGGTACCGAAGTGATTTGGAATATAAAGAACTGTGAGTAAAGCCTTTGAACTGCAATCCCACGTCTCTGTGCTTCATCGCCGCGCCAGCACTACTAGTGCTGGGACGCTCGCACCATCACTCCCATCATCTACTACACTGCCCTGGGGCTCCACTCTTCCCGTGGAGAGTCACACTACTTCAGCTGCACACACCATCGGCCCCAGCGGTCTGCCTTGCAGCGGCGGTCCGCGCTGACCGCAATCCACGGGTGGCGTAGTCGGACAATTAACCTAAAACCCCCACAAAATACCGCCATCGGCCTGACCACCCTGAGCCACGGGACCGGGTCACCGCCACGGATACTACAACCCCCCAGAAGCCCGGTTCCGGGTGCCCCTCGGCCCAGGGGGCGAGTCATTTGCACCAATGCGGGAATATTAATCAAAGGCTCTGTTTACCCTTCTGACAGAGTCTCCTCAGATTTACCAGGTAGAATAGTGCGGCATGCAGTGCTATAGTTCCCACTGGACACTACAATGGACTCCATTATAAATCAGTAAGCTTTGTTGAGCACCTATGGCCTCTGTGTTTCGATAAATTAGACACCATTTTATGTTTTGGGACAGGTTCAGACTATATATTTTTAGCTCAACACAATAGCTTAGTCTAGATTGCCAAAAAGAAGGCCAAGAGAGTCCAAAGTTTCATATGTTGGACTCCTTTTGACTTATTGAAGTCAAGAGTTGCATTGAAGGTGCGTCAGAGGCGCGCCTGAATCTCATTTTCTTGAATTCAGTCAAAAGTCCTTGTCGAATTCAGTGAAAAGTCCTTGTCGGATTCATTAACGGGGAAAATATGTGGTCTTTTCCTCTCCATTTAAGCAAAATGCACCAGCGACACATCACGTCATGACCTGCGCTGTGGAACTAAATCCATTCCAATTTGTTTGATCTTCCATAATGGATCCCTCATGGGAATATTTTGAACCCCTCTACACACCTAATATTAGTTTACATTTGAAATATAGGAAACATTTGTATCCCTGCAGAATTATGTGTATGAAGACAAGAGGACGTGCGGGGGGGGAGGATGGATAATGTGAGCTGATATGTGGTTTCATGGCACTTTGAATCTTATTAAGTGTTTGAATTCCTTCCTGTTCCTTCCTCAGCCCGGATGACTGTCTTTCTCTTTCAATGACAGCCTCGGCACGACCAAATTGACAGCTCTTTAAAGCAGCTGACGAAAAGCAGCATTAATTAAGTCATTGCCGGACTGTAATTGTGTTAAGAAGTAAAAATCTAATATGAGAAAAGGTTAGTGAGTCCTCGCCGGTGTCAGATCTTCTACTCTCCATGAATATTAATGAGTTTAATGAAGACAATCTTTGGTACATCAGCCGTCGTTCTGTATTCAGGTGCCAGATCTCCCCACCATTGATTTGTTGTTTCTTTTTTGTACAGAACAGATATGTCGAGACGAGTGACTGTCCTGTGTCTTATCAGCATCACAGGAGGCGCTTTTGTGTTCCTGGAAGGAGTTTTTTAAGAGTTCATATTCTGTAGCGGAATGTGACTTGTTGTGGAGAGGAGACGGCGGCGCCTCCAATTAAACAGTTTGATTTGGATTAAAAGGTCTTTGCTTCATGTAACAGGAACAATGCAATAAAAAGCAATAAAAAATAACAGAGAGAGAAAGCATTGTGCAGGCGGTGGGTAACCCATCCACGGTTTATCTATTTATTGTCCTTTAGATACCATCATTATATTCTGCAGAACCAACATTCTAGGTGGACTCACAATCTGACCTCTGTTCTGACAACTGAGCCATCTTGCTGCCCATAATGGATTTCATGTTGGTACTGATTACTTACAAATATTAAAAGATTAAGGGCTCATTCACACATTAGTTTTTCACTTATGATGACTATCCTTTTTTTTTTTCACAGATTTCACAAGTCCCAGCCACAGTTCGGGTTCGCTCATCTGTACTCCTGACATGAGATGTTTCTATGTACAGTATTTAACTTTTATTCAAGCTTGTTTTTACCTAATTTGGATCCTAAGGTACCGCTATGGAAGGTAGAAGCCATAACAGTGAGCCACACATTGCACTATTGTCTATGAGAAGATTAAGAATTGAGATTGAGAGAATGTGCTGTTACATAGAGATTTTTCTTTGCATGTGTGGCACCCCAGGGGTCTGGTTTCCACAGTAATGTAATGTTATGTCTGAGAGCAGGTGGGAGGTCCTTTGGTCAGGGATCCTGTGCATGCCACACCTCCTGCCCAGTCTTGGGAGGGGAAGAACTTCCCCTATATAAACCCGGGGCTGAAGCAGGGTTAGCAGTCAAGGAGAGTAGAGACAAGAAACAGCAGAAGCAATA
Source organism: Phyllobates terribilis (assembly GCF_046119375.1). Lineage (NCBI taxonomy): Eukaryota > Metazoa > Chordata > Amphibia > Anura > Dendrobatidae > Phyllobates > Phyllobates terribilis. The sequence goes on from NW_027362765.1 coordinate 109,200,519, forward strand.
CTACTACGAGTCAGGGGCTGGCAGCTGCAGAGCTCGCCCTGACTGAGAAGCTTTCTTACCGGACCCGGCGTCCGAGGCTGTGGGGACTAACTCTTACCCAGCAGCAGAAGCCGACCGGCAGGGGATTTCAGGTCCTCAGGCCCAGAAACCCGAAGGCACGGTCACACGCGTGGGACCAGCACCGCCATCGTGGAGCGGAAGCCATTAGAAGGCCCCGAGTCACCGGCCATACGGGTGAGCACCACACGGTACACTCAGGGACGTGGGCTACTTATATCCGCTTCTAGCAAGGTAGCCAGAAGAGTACAGTCAGTTTGGGAGGCCTACAACTCCGCCTGGCCAGGGGAGATCCCATCTGCTCAAGGACTGACCAGGCCCCGTTCACTAGCAAGTACTCCGGGAGGGTCTATCGTTGTTACCAGTAAAGACCCTGAATTACACCGCACCGTCTCTGAGTGGTTCCTGCTACCCCCATCATCCACATCTGCTGCCCTGAGGCCATACCCCTCCCGTTGGGGGTTATACCATCTACGCTGCACCATCCATCCACCGGCCTCAGCGGACTGTCCTGCAGCGGCAGCTCCATAGCTGCATTCAACGGGTGGCGTAGTCGTCCTACATCTACCGCTGTTACATCGCCGCTCAGTTTGACTCCCTGGGCACGGACCGGGTCACCGCCACGAGACTACAACCCTCAAGAGATCCGGCTCCGGGTAAGCTCCCGCGTGCGCAACGCAGCGCGACACAGGCCCAGGGGCGCGTCAACTTTGGCGTAGTCGGCAGGATTTCGTGCCCGCAACCACCGGGTACTGCGTGCCTGAAAAAGAGACTTTTCAAACTTACCTGTGGTGAAGATTCCCGCCATCCGGCGCCATCTTCAGCCTTCTTCCCGCCATCGGTGAAGTTTCCCGCCATCCGGCGCCATCTTCTGCCTTCTTCCCGCCATCCGTGGAGTTTTCCCGCCATTGGACGCCATCTTGAGGACGCCGCGCGGGAAGAAGAGGGGCGTGGACTCCGAAAGCGCGCGAGAACTGAAGCCCCGCCTCACGTCCGGACGTTGCGTAAGGTCCTGGAAGGAGCCCAGCAGACGCCGACGTCACAGGAGCGCGACGGAAGGTCCTCAACCCTGACGATCCACTGCGGAGCCGCGGCCTACGGAAGAGGATCATCGCAAGGTAGGCCACGGTCCACTAGGGGGGAGGAAGATGTCGGATACGGAGGAGAGCTTCACTGCCTCAACCCCCGCCAGTGCTACCGCTGCTGCAGTTATGCCCTTCACCATGCCCTATATCCCGGGAGCAGCTTGGCTACCCCAGTACTCAGGGGAGTCACATACCCTGCATGACTTTAGAGAAAAGCTGGATAGCCTCTTCCAGGTGTACCCCCTCACAGAAGAGCAAAAAGTGAGCATCCTGGTGGCCCAACTAACTGGGGCAGCCAAAAGGGAAGTAAAATCCTGGCCACCTGGGAGGAAGACTGTCGCAGGGATACTAACCCAGCTGAAGGACACCTTTGATACCCGCACCTCAGCCGAGATTAAGCTTAGATTCTACGGGTGCAAGCAGCGAGCGCATGAGAGTATAAGGGACTATGCACTAAACCTACAAGAGGCCCTGAGGGCCATTAAGCAGACCGACCCTGATGGAGTGGGAAACAAGGACAGGCTGTTGACCGAACAGTTTATAGAGGGACTGTATTGTAATACCCACCGAACCCAGTTGCGGGCAATGGCCTTACAGGATCCCCATCTGGGCTTTGCACAGTTCAAGGACAGAGCCATCCGGGTGCTCCGAGAACCGGCACCGGGTGGCGTTGTGACCCACAAGCGCCCTGCTATCACTTACCACCAGGAGGCGGCGCCCTTGTCGGCAGGGCCTGTGGGAGCTGATGCGCAGGCTTTGGACAATGACCCGGCTCCAGACCTACACCATCAGGTCCAAGAGCTAGCTAAGAGCGTTGCTGCGCTAACCCGAACTGTGCAGTCTTTACAGGCTTCCACCCCAGGGAAGATCCAGCTGGCATCCGGACCGGAGGACATCCCGTGGCATCGACCAAGGAGGACCCCACCGGCCAGAGGAAGACCCAGTGACCGATACAGCGAGGACGGACGACCCATCTGCCGCCGCTGCAATCAACCTGGACATATGGCAAGGTACTGTTCTTTAAACGGGCACAACCTGGGGTAGAGGGCCAACCCCCAGGAAAAAGATCACCAGGCCCATCGAACTGGCGCGACAGATATGTGGGAGGACGTCCAGTCTTGCCTGTGGTATTGGATGGCATTCCCATGAGTGCCCTACTGGACACCGGGTCACAGGTCACCACCATCCCGTACGTGCTCTTTAAGCAGTACTGGAATGACTCTGATATTACCCGCTACCCTGACGACGACTTGAGTATCATCGCCAGCAATGGCCAGCCCGTGCCACAGATCGGATTTAAAGAGGTGACCATCAAAATCGGTAGAGTCGAACTGGCAGCACAGGGACTGATCATTATAGATATTGACAAACATGAGAGTCACCCAAAAATAACTCTAGGAACTAATGTAATTGAAAATTGTCTTGCAGAGGTGATTTTCCTTTTACAGCAGGTTGCCAAGAACGCCAGCTCCGGCGAGCAGCGGGTGCTCCAGAAAGAGATCCGGGCACTGATGCGACGGCAACAGGTGGAACTCTCCGGCGGTGAGATTGGTAGCGTAAGAATGTGTGACCCTTTTCCTATTGCCATGCCCCCAAAAAGTGAAATGATGATTTGGTGCCGGGCAGCTATTGGTCTGAGAGGTAGAGATTACCAGGCAATGGTAGAACCAGTTTACTCGGACAGTAGGCCCACCATTTTGACAGCACGGGGGGTGGTTGATGTACGCCATGGGAGGGTGCCCGTTCGCATAATAAATATCGGGGAGAGGGAAGTGTACCTGCCCCGGTATGCCACGCTAGCCAAATTATATACCATTAACCAAAATTCTATACAATCTGTGGAACCCTTGCCTCCATCTCACCCGGAGGAAGGTAACGGCTCTAAGAAAAACATGGAGGACTGGTGTCAGCAACTACATCTGGGTACTGACTCCACTCCCGCACGCCAGAAACAAGGAGTCTATCGGGTGGTTCAGGAGTACGAGAGAGTGTTCAGTAAACACCCGTTAGACTTCGGGCGAGTCAAGGGGGTAGAACACCACATCCCCACGGGAGACCATCCTCCTATAAAAGAGAGGTATCGACCCGTACCCCCTGCCCACTACCAACACGCCAAGGGGATGCTTAGAGACATGAAGGAGGCTGGGGTGATCAGGGATAGCTGTAGCCCCTGGGCAGCTCCACTAGTCTTAGTCCGAAAGAAAGACAACACCATGAGGATGTGTGTAGATTACCGGAAAATCAATCGTATCACACACAAGGATGCGTACCCCTTACCAAGGATAGAGGAGTCATTGGCTGCTTTAAGATCTGCTAACTTCTTCTCTACCTTGGATCTCACTAGCGGGTACTGGCAGGTTCCTGTAGCAGAGGCGGACCGGGAGAAGACCGCATTCACCACCCCGATGGGACTTAGCGAGTTCACCTGCATGCCGTTCGGACTCTGCAACGCACCGGGAACCTTCCAACGACTAATGGAGTGTTGTCTGGGCCACAGAAACTTCGAGACGGTCCTGTTGTACCTGGACGATGTCATCGTATATTCCAAGACGTATGAGGACCACCTGAAACACCTGGCGGAAGTGTTCGAAGCTCTGGCAAGTTACGGCCTAAAGGTGAAACCCTCCAAGTGTCACCTCCTGAAACCAAAGGTGCAGTACCTGGGACACGTGGTGAGCGCTGACGGAGTGGCTCCCGACCCTGATAAGATCACCGCAATTAAGGAATGGCCAAGCCCCTCCAGCGTAAAAGAAGTGCGGCAGTTCCTCGGGTTGGTAGGCTACTACCGAAGGTTTATTCCCGGTTTCACCAAAAAGGCAGCACCTATGCAGGACCTCCTGATAGGCCAGTCCCGGAAGGCCAAGAACCAGAAGCCGCCCTTCAAATGGGAGGAGCTGGAAGAAGAGTCCTTCCGCCAGCTGAAGATGGCCCTCACGGGGGACGAAATCCTGGCGTACCCGGATTATAGCCAGCCCTTTATCCTCTACACCGACGCCAGTAACATCGGGCTAGGAGCCGTACTGTCCCAGATCCAGCAGGGGAAGGAACGAGTAATCGCCTACGCCAGCCGAAAACTGCGACCCACCGAAAGGAACCCCGAGAATTACAGCTCATTTAAGCTAGAGTTCCTGGCCGTAGTATGGGCAGTCACCGAGCGCTTTAAACATTACCTCGCTTCTTCCCGGTTCACCGTGTACACGGATAACAACCCGTTGACACACCTGGACACGGCAAGACTCGGTGCCCTGGAGCAGAGGTGGATGGCCCGTCTGTCCAACTACGAGTTCACAATCAAATACCGGGCAGGACGCTCCAATACCAACGCGGACGCCCTGTCCAGGATGCCCAACCTGCCGGACGGAGGAGAAGATCCGGAGGGACTGGAAGAAGTTGAACTCCCTGCGTTCCACCGTCATGGGACTATCCAGTATTCCCACCGGGTAAGGAGTAAGCAGGCTGCTACGTTGAACCCCTTACCCCACTACAACTGGGCGGAAACGCAAGACAGCGACCCTGCCGTCCGACTGGTGAAGGAGATGCTGACTCGGCCGGAGGCTCGCCTTGAACCAGACGCTCCGGAGGAAGCCAAACAACTATGGGCAGAGAAGAGTCGACTGTTCCTTTACAAAGGGAAGTTGTGCCGCAGAATGGTTAACTCCCGGACGCATGAATTACTCTGGCAAGTAGTGGTGCCACGAAGAGACGCAGCCATGGTGATGGAGGCATACCACGACGGAGCTGGACACTTCGGGTGGAAGAAGCTGGAGTTCCTGCTGCGTGAGCGGTTCCACTGGGTAGGCATGAGGGGAACCATCGAGAAGTGGTGCAGAGACTGTGGCCCGTGCAACCTGAGAAGGAAGGACCGTGCCAGCCAGAAGACTCCCCTGCAGTCCATCGTCACTCGGCAACCGTTGGAACTGGTAGCCTTGGATCATGTAAAACTGACCCCAAGCAGAAGTGGCTACGTCTACGCGTTAACCATCGTGGATCATTACTCCCGGTTTCTGGTTGTCGTCCCCGTCAAGGACTTAACGGCTCAAACAGCAGCTAGAGCCTTCCAGCAGCACTTTTGCCGTCCACACGGGTACCCGGACCAAGTGCTGACGGACCAGGGACCTGCCTTTGAAGCGGAGGTCTTCCAGGAATTCTGCAATCTGTATGGCTGCCGGAAGATAAGGACGACACCCTACCATCCGCAAACTAATGGACTTTGTGAGAAAATGAACCAGGTGGTAATGGATCTTCTAAAAACGTTGCCCCTGGAAGAACGCAGTCTGTGGCCTGAGAAGTTGCCCGATCTGGTGGACCTATACAACCACATCCCGGTAGGTTCCACCAACTGTACCCCGGCTTACCTAATGAGGGCAAGACCTGGTAAGTTACCTGTTGACCTGGAAATGGGAGTCCTGACACCCGAGGACACTTCACCAGAAACAGACTGGGACACAGAGAGGCAGCAGCAGTACCGGAGAGTACAGGAGAGCGTGGAGCGAAGTCTCTGTCAGGCTAGGGAAAGACAAGAGAAAACTTACAACCAGTATGCTCCCGCTGTTCCCCTGGTACCCGGAGAGCAGGTCTTGAAGAGGAAGAGACGGCTCCACAAGTTGGACGACCAGTGGGAGAAGGACCCGTACACCGTACTGCCCTCAAGCCACGAGAACCCGAAGGTTTGTACCATCAGTAAAGACGGAGGGGAAACCACAGCCATTGTATCCCGGGACCACCTGAAGAAGTGTCCCGAACAACTGAGGAACCCTGAAGAGGAACAAGAAGACCATCGACCCGTAGAGGAAAGGGAAGATATGGTTAGTACTGTGCTCGGGGACTTCCCTCGGTCTTGGACTCAAGTCAATGGTGCATTTGTGGTACCCGTACTCACCTTCCTCCAACCAGCATCCCAAGCACCTACGGAGCAACAGGTAGAGCTGGAAGAACAGCCGGTCCAGGAGGCAGAAGACTCCACACAAGCAGAACAGGAGGATCAACCCTCTGCTTATAGTGAGCCTGCCGTACCCCTAGTGAGACAAAGAGCCGGTAGACAGCTGCCCAGTTTACCCTTGACAGCTCCTACACCCTGTAGTTCAGGGCCAGACAGTCAGCTCCGTAGGTCCACTAGGGCCACTAGAGGCCAGTTACCCGCACGCTGGAGGATTTGAAGTGTATAAATTGTTTTATTTATGTTTATCTGTGTATTGTTGCTTGTGTATAATTTTGTGTTTCCAGTTATTTTTAGGAATCCTTGGTGGATTTACCGGGAATCCTTGTACATAGTTGGAGCGTAACCCAGGATGGACTAGAGACTGTTAAGGACTCGGGGTAGGACAGACCCCTACCTGGTTACGTCTCCCTGTTTTGGTGAAATGGACACCTTGCTTTCTTCAAAGACTGCACCCGGTTACGGACATGCCGTGACCACCTTTATGTGTTTCTTATTGTATTGTTATTGTTATATCTTGTTATGTTTTTCTAAAATGTGTTTAGTCCCGGAGTACTAAATTTTACTAGGGGGGAATGTGGCACCCCATGGGTCTGGTTTCCACAGTAATGTAATGTTATGTCTGAGAGCAGGTGGGAGGTCCTTTGGTCAGGGATCCTGTGCATGCCACACCTCCTGCCCAGTCTTGGGAGGGGAAGAACTTCCCCTATATAAACCCGGGGCTGAAGCAGGGTTAGCAGTCAAGGAGAGTAGTGACAAGAAACAGCAGAAGCAATACTACTACGAGTCAGGGGCTGGCAGCTGCAGAGCTCGCCCTGACTGAGAAGCTTTCTTACCGGACCCGGCGTCCGAGGCTGTGGGGACTAACTCTTACCCAGCAGCAGAAGCCGACCGGCAGGGGATTTCAGGTCCTCAGGCCCAGAAACCCGAAGGCACGGTCACACGCGTGGGACCAGCACCGCCATCGTGGAGCGGAAGCCATTAGAAGGCCCCGAGTCACCGGCCATACGGGTGAGCACCACACGGTACACTCAGGGACGTGGGCTACTTATATCCGCTTCTAGCAAGGTAGCCAGAAGAGTACAGTCAGTTTGGGAGGCCTACAACTCCGCCTGGCCAGGGGAGATCCCATCTGCTCAAGGACTGACCAGGCCCCGTTCACTAGCAAGTACTCCGGGAGGGTCTATCGTTGTTACCAGTAAAGACCCTGAATTACACCGCACCGTCTCTGAGTGGTTCCTGCTACCCCCATCATCCACATCTGCTGCCCTGAGGCCATACCCCTCCCGTTGGGGGTTATACCATCTACGCTGCACCATCCATCCACCGGCCTCAGCGGACTGTCCTGCAGCGGCAGCTCCATAGCTGCATTCAACGGGTGGCGTAGTCGTCCTACATCTACCGCTGTTACATCGCCGCTCAGTTTGACTCCCTGGGCACGGACCAGGTCACCGCCACGAGACTACAACCCTCAAGAGATCCGGCTCCGGGTAAGCTCCCGCGTGCGCAACGCAGCGCGACACAGGCCCAGGGGCGCGTCACATGCTAGAACGTTACAGAAGGAAAAAATTATTAAAAATATTTTTTTCTGTAAAGTTAAAAAAAAAAGATTTGCAAACAAAGGCGCTGAAATTATTTTTGTTTTAAAAAAAAAATGACAAAATAGTAAATAAACTAAACATATTTGGTATCACCATACTAATAACAACTCATCCAATACAATGCGTATTATTTAGGGTGATCAATAAATGAAGTAAACAACAATGGCATGTTTGCTTTTAATCGTTATTTAACCTATGTTAAATGTAGAAGCCTACATCTTTTCTAATAAAAAACGAGACTTCATATAGTGATTTTGACGTAAAAATAAATAAGTTATAGATTTTATGGCTATAAATGTACAGAGGCAAAAAAAAAATTCTCTAGTCATCTGAAAAAATACAGGGAGAGGGTAAAATTCCCATCTTTGAGACAAAGCTGTCTCATTCTTAGAGCTCGTTCACGAGGAAAAAATGCAAATAAAAAGGCATCAAAAACACAAATATTTTACTCAGCGTTTTTCCTGCCAACACACTGGAAAAATCTGCTGCAAATACTCAATGTGTGCACATACAAGGTTGTCCGCATGCTAAGTTTGGGTATACGGGTGTCATATTCTTTGGGAAAGTGCAGAAGTAACAGCAGTTTTTTCTGACATCAACAGTTGGGGGATAATAAAGTGGCTGGATCACCAATGTTAAACTCTTTTTTGGGGGGTTGTCTATGGTTTCACATTATGTAGGTATAACATAGTAGTTTCACTGGAGCCCAAGTGCCTGTGGGGTCCAAAGCCACCCCTAAAGCCACCCCTAAAGAAGACACTATTATTACATATGGCAGTTGTGGACCCTGTTGCAAATGTTGTATTGAGTTCAAGAAGCTTCAGCTCAGGGCTTGTGCAGATGACCATTTTAATTGGATGAGTGCTATCCGTGGTTTTAAACCGAGTGGCCCGAGGAAAAAATTGCAACATGCACAACTTGCCTCCAAGAATCAGATGGCACTCGCCCATTTATGTCTAGGTCCATGAAAAAAATCAGACCACACTAGGATGTCATCTGAGTGCTGTCCGATTTTTCATGTACTGACATAATGGAGAAGATGGAGAAACTTTTTTTTTCTCTCCACCTCTGAGAAAATTGCATTCCACTCTGATCAAACTCTAATCAGAGTCTGATTAGCATTATTGGAACGATTTTCTTGGATGGAGAGAAAACAGTCATGTGCAGTGCACCTGACATTACACTTTTGCTGACTTGTATAGTGCGATTGGTCATTCTGGAAGAATTACATTGCTATAAAAATAGAAGATATTGCATCATATTCTATGATTTCAGGAGGTTGGGTGGACTAGGGGCCCCCAAGGTGCTGAGACGTTATTTAATTTGTCCCTTCAGTACCCCTAAGTCAAAAAGTAGGAGAGAATTCACCTCCGAGCTCCAAAGTCTTCATAAATGACCCTAAGTGAAATGGCTGAGAATGGCAGGTCTGTCGCATTCATCATATTGTAACTGGAACGGAGAAAGGAAGAGACTTTTTGGAAATACACATTGTTCCAGTTTGTTCTAAGAAGATAACAGTTGAGAATTGGGTCGACTCAGCTTCTACCATGATAATAAAGCTATGTCTGAAATTGGTCAGAACATCCACCGTACACCTTGTTAATAGGAATCAGACCACGCCGAGCATCTGTTCCTGGGAATCTCAGCAAGCAGCATCATTACTCAGAGACGATTGCCTCCTGATAGATTGTTTAGGAAAGTGGAGATTACACCTATTTGCATGGCTCTTTTAATAGCTTCTGCTGTGCTTTTAAAAAATGTTCTGACAAAATATTGGGAAACGTCAAGAGTTTATGTCTTCGAGCAAAAAAAGAGCTAGCTTCATATAGAAGTGAGCAAACGCCGACTCCGTGAAGAACTGCAGAGTGTGCAAAATTGCTTCAAGAGATTATGTCGAGACTTTCTTTCCCTGAAAAAATTGCATGGAACCCAGCGTCCTGGTTTACCCCCGACAGACCCAGTTCTGGAAAGTAGGTTGAGGCAGCAGAAAATGTTTCTAGAATATGCCTAATGGTTACTACCTCTGAGGAGACCAGGTTATATCACATTGCCCCATCTACTGGACCCTTTTTTGCCCATAGAGTGCAGTATAGGCTATTATTTAAGATTAATGTTGTTTTTTTATGGGTTGTCTGCTTCCTTCATTCGTTTTTCCCCTTTGATAAGGGTCCCCTAGGCCTATGCAGCCTACATTTCTCACCATTGCTCTAGCTTTGCAAAAGTGCTAGAGTTTCATCACACTGAGTGTAATGCACACGCCCGGGCTGAGCGGCGTGTGCGTGTGATTGTAGTGATTCCACTGGACCGTGCCGGAGAGTGAATGCCTGGAGGTGCGTAACTAGGTATTCACCCGATCCGACCAGGGTCGCACGACGGCATACGACGCCAGTGCACCAAGGAGGAACCGAGCAGAGGAACCAGGTGCTACTCCAGGACAGACCCCGGACACGGCTGTTGACCCACACAGGGGAATACAGGAACAGACTGGTAGGCTGGCACACAGACTGGTGGGTATAGGCAGGCACGACTGGTATGCAGGCAGGCGGGTATGCAGGCAGAGGGGTACAGGCAAGCACAGCTAGAGTGCAGACAGGGAGGCACTAGCAGGTAGGGACACTGGCGGGATAGGACCCAGTACACACTGGGACTCAGGAACAGAACCACAGATGTGGCGGACAAACACAGCAGAGTGAGGCCGCCCAGAGAGGTGAGCGACAACAGGGCAGGACAAGACCACCTGGAGCGGTGAGCAAGAGTAGAGCTGGACAAGGCCGCCAGGAGCGGTGAGCAAAGGGTCAGAGCTGAGCGAGACTGCCGGAGCAGTGAGCAAGAGTAAAGCAGGGCGAGGCCGCCTGGAGCGGTGAGCAAGAGTGGAGCAAGACTGCCGGAGCAGTGAGCAAAAGGGTCAGAGCGGAGCAAGGCTGCCGGAGCAGCGAGCCAAAGGGGTCAGAGCGGAGCAAGGCTGCCGGAGCAGCGAGCCAAAGGGGTCAGAGCGGAGCAAGGCTGCCGGAGCAGCGAGCCAAAGGAGTAAGAGCAGGCTAGAACCGCCGGAGCGGTGAGCAAAGGAGTCAGAGCAGGCTAGAACCGCCGGAGCGGTGAGCAAAGGAGTAAGAGCAGGCTAGAACCGCTGGAGCGGTGAGCAAAGGAGTAGGAGCAGGCTAGAGCCGCCGGAGCGGTGAGCAAAGGAGTAGGAGCAGGCTAGAACCGCCGGAGCGGTGAGCAAAGGAGTAGGAGCAGGCTAGAACCGCCGGAGCGGTGAGCAAAGGAGTAGGAGCAGGCTAGAACCGCCGGAGCGGTGAGCAAAGGAGTAGGAGCAGGCTAGAACCGCCGGAGCGGTGAGCAAAGGAGTAGGAGCAGGCTAGAACCGCCGGAGCGGTGAGCAAAGGAGTAGGAGCAGGCTAGAACCGCCGGAGCGGTGAGCAAAGGAGTAGGAGCAGGCTAGAACCGCCGGAGCGGTGAGCAAGGCAGAGCAGGGGGGACAGGGCTCTGTTCACACGGAACAGACAGGAAGAGAAAGGCAGAGCCAGATACCCACAGGGTACTTGCAGTGAAGTAGCGAGTGGACCACAAACTCACAAACGGGAGTACAGAGACAACAAACAGGAGTTAGGTACGAGTTCAGACTCTGCAGAAAAAGGAAGGGAACGGACATAGAGGCAAAACAGGTAAAGGATAGGAGAGAGTACAGACTGGAACTGAGTGTACGGAGGAGACCGACACTGCAGCGGGATACAGGAGCGGGTCTGGGAATACGGCCCCCAGAGAGGCGGGACGAACAGGCAAGGAGCGAGTTAAGACAGGCCTGGAAATACAGCCTCCAGGATAGGCAGACAAGAGAACACAGACAGGACTCAGTTCAGACACGGGAACTGATACCGCAAGGCAGGAGACATAGACAGGACACAGTTCAGACACGGGAACTGATACCGCAAGGCAGGAGACAAAGACAGGACTCAGTTCAGACACGGGAACTGATACCGCAAGGCAGGAGACAAAGACAGGACTCAGTTCAGACACGGGAACTGATACCGCAAGGCATGAGACAAAGACAGGACTAAGTTCAGACACGGGAACTGATACCGCAAGGCAGGAGACAAAGACAGGACTCAGTTCAGACACGGGAACTGATACCGCAAGGAAGGAGACAAAGAACGGGACCTGGCACCTTCAGAGTGCATGCACACACTGAAAGAAACACTATGCTCAGGCAGGGATAGATGGGAGCAGCTGAGCTATATACCAGGTGACAGACAGCAATAGGCTGAGGACGCACAAGGGGCGCGACCCACAGCAGGTACAAAAAGCAGGAAGTGATCGGGCGCCGCCCTTAAGCAGCAGAAACAGACACAAACAGACAGCATGGAGGGAAGCCAGAGAGACATTCTGGACTGGAGATCAAGTGCGCGCTCTTGCACAGTGGGAGATGGACCACCATGCAAGGACGCCGCCAGGTATGTTACACTGAGCGTGCTCTGTTTTAAGTCTTAAAGGGGTTGTCCACCTACGGGGACAATTATTTTTCTTTACTTAAGTGCGTGTATTTGAAGCTAAAAAATAATTGTTGCAGTTGGATTTCATTAACATTTTTTGCACCATTTGGCATTTACAAGAGCTTTGATTCACGTACATTTAATTTTGAATTCAACTACTTCATCTCACCTGCTCCCTGCTTGTAACAGGTTTCTACCTGTCATGTTTTGCAAGAAGAAGACAGGAGAGACAGTCTGAAGCTGCATCTCACAGTATACACAAATACTCTAAATTGTGTATACTAAGTTGTGTACTGTGTGCAGCCATGGGAATGTCAGGGGAACTTTATAACTGCAGTTATTCTTTGTATAGTCTAACTTTTTATATGACTACTTTCTTAGATTATTAGACAAGAGAAAATACTATGCATTTCCCAATGTGCACAATTAAATAAAATCAATTTTTTTAAATTCAAAATAGAAAAAACTCCACAGATAAAGCACCACTTCTGCATTTTCTTTTTATTTCAGCGTTGGAGTGATGCCACTAATGTAAGTTCAATGCCCATAGTATTATACTTACCAGCCGCCATCTTCTGCTCTTCCCAGCGCCGCTCCAGTCCTGTTCACACGCTCTCAGTGTAAGTCTATGAGAACCTCGTTCTGGCTGTCATAATCTTACATTGAGGAGTGACCTCCAGTCTGCCCAGCAAACACTGGAGTGATCTGGAAGGTCACAACTAAGAGAAAAATACCAGAGTGGCTCAGAGAACAGCAGAAGATGGTGGCTGGTAAGTATATTACTAGGGGCAGGGAACATGCATTAGTGATACCTCTCCGGAGGTGAAATTTGAAAAAAAACGCCGCAGTGGTGCTTTAAAAACATTTCAAAAGTATAGTCCTTTTAGACTATATACAGTTCTCCCACTTAAAAAGATGAGAGAGGCCTGTAATTGACATCATAGGTAGACCTCAACTATGAGAGACAAAATGAGAAAACAAATCCTGAAAATCACATTGTCTGATTTGGAAAGAAATTTTTTTCAAATTTTGGGGGAAAATAAGTATTTGGTCAATTACAAACAAGCAAGATTTCTGGCTTTCACAGACCTGTAACTTCTTCTTTAAGAGGCTCTTCTGTCCTCCACTCATTACCTGTAGTACTGGCACCTGTTTGAACTTGTTATCAGTATAAAAGACACCTGTCCGCAACCTCAAACAGTCACACTCCAAACTTCACTATGGTGAAGACCAAAGAGCTGTCGAAGGACACCAGAAACCAAATTATAGCCCTGCACCAGGCTGGGAAGACTGAATCTGCAATAGGCAAGCAGCTTGGTGTGAAGAAATCAACTGTGGGAGCAATAATTAGAAAATGGAAGACATACAAGACCACTGATAATCTCCTTCGATCTGGGGCTCCACACAAGATCTCATCCCGTGGGGTGAAAATGATCTCAAGAACGGTGAGCAAAAATCCCAGAACCACACGAGGGGACCTAGTGAATGACCTGCAGAGAGCTGGGGCCAACGTTACACAGGCTACTGACGCGCCCCCTGGGCCGTGGGGTACTCGGTGCTGGGCCGGTCGTTGCTTGGGGAGATGTCACAGTGGCGGTGACCCGGTCCATGACCCAGGGCGGTCAATCAAAAGGGGAATATTTACAGGGGATTTATAGTTTTTATATACAGTTCGTGATGCCACCTGTGGTATGCGGCTATATGGAGCCGCCGCTGCGGAGCAGGTCCCCTGGAGCTGGTGTAAATGCAGCATAGTTGGTTTAGCTCCCCACAGGCAGAGCTTAGCTCCAAGGCGGTGTAGAAATGTTGTAGATGTTATTGGTGATGCTGGGCGTTGTAGTGCAGGGGTGATGGCGCAGCAGCAATAACGGACAGAGGCAGTGGGGTGCAGTCTTCAGGGTTTTTCCTCACGGTTGTTGCAATCCAAGTTACAGGTACTAGTATAACTTCCCTCATCGTGCTGCTCTTACTCAGGGAGGGGTTCAGCCAACCCTCAGATATCTCCGAAGTACTTAGTGGGACCCCCTTCTGTGTGTTCTCTCTCTCTGGCCGTCTTCCTACACCTCACACCTAGTGTCCCAATCCAGTACCCGCGGGCCTTGTCGGGCGACATCTGTTCCGTCCCCTGGGTCCTCTATGGCTACCTTCTTGGTGAGACTGATATGGACTGTTGGCTGCAGGACTTAAAATACTGCAGCCTCCAGTTTCTAGTTGAGACATAAAGTCCTCCGCTAGTTGAGGGACCGGTCCCCTTTTTGCGGCCTGACCCCTCCACCTCCTGGTAGATTTGGGCGTACGGGTGGCCTCCAGCACTGCCCGTACCCCTGGGGTCCCTTCTTCGTTCCTGGAGCCTTTCCTGCTCCTCTCTCTCTCTCTCTCTCTTCAGTCCTGGGCCTCTCACCAGTCCCTCCTCCTGAGCAGAGCTCCTGCAGAGCTCCTGCTCCCCTCAACTCCACCGACTGACTAATCTCTCACACCCAAGATGGTTCCCCTTTTTATACCTTCCTTCACAAGTGCTCCCCTAAGCTACTTCCTCCACCCACACCCACTACATAGTTCCACCCTTCAGCTAGGGACCAGGGACTGTGCAATCTCACCCTGCCCCCACTGAAGTGGAGTGTGTTGGATGCAGGTGTTAGGGTCCCGGGCTGTACTCCTTCCTTACCTGAGAGTGAGATACCACACCTCTGGGTGAGATGCAGTACCTCTGTGGCGACCGAACCCTCAGGGGTGCCACACTACCATCAGTAACACACTACACCGCCAGGGACTCAGATCCTGCAGTGCCAGAAGTGTCCCCCTACTTAAGCCATTACATGTCCGGGCCCATCTGAAGTTTGCTAGAGAGCATTTGGATGATCCAGAAGAGTATTGGGAGAATATGGTCAGATGAAACCAAAGTAGAACTGTTTGGTAGAAACACAACTCTTCGTGTTTGGAGGAGAAAGAATGCCGAGTTGCAACCAAAGAACACCATACCTACTGTGAAGCATGGGGGTGGCAACATCATGCTTTGGGCTGTTTCTCTGCCAAGGAACCAGGACGACTGATCCGTGTACATGAAAGAATGAATGGGGCCATGTATCGTGAGATTTTGAGTGCATACCTCTTTCCATCAGCAAGGGCATTGAAGATGAAACGTGGCTGGGTCTTTCAGCATGACAATGATCCCAAGCACACCGCCAGGGCAACAAAGGAGTGGCTTTGTAAGAAGCATTTCAAGGTCCTGGAGTGGCCTAGCCAGTCTCCAGATCTAAACCCTATAGAAAAGCTTTGGAGGGTGTTGAAAGTCCGTGTTGCCCAGCGACAGGCCAACATACCAGCAACAGCGTGTGCCAACCTTGTGAAGACTTACAGAAAACGTTTGACCTCTGTCATTGCCAACAAAGGATATATAACAAAGTATTGAGATGAACTTTTGTAATTGACCAAATACTTATTTTCCACCAAAATTTGAAAAAAATTTCTTTCCAAATCAGACAATGTGATTTTCAGGATTTGTTTTCTCATTTTGTCTCTCATAGTTGAGGTCTACCTATGATGTCAATTACAGGCCTGGCTCATCTTTTTAAGTGGGAGAACTTGCACAATTGGTGGCTGACTAAATACTTTTATTCCCCACTGTATAGTATAGACCGGTCCAATGACATCAACAATGTATAGTCGTATACTCCAACATTTTAAGCTTTTAATACATAGTGGTCTACTTTCTTCTACAAGGTGAAAATTATGGGGTCAATTCATCAGTGAAAAGATAGAGTCCAGCTCACCCACATGCACTATTTGAAGATCCGGAGCAGAGGAAGCATCCTTGCCTTGGATGTGAATGATTGCAAAGAAAGAAAAATCCAGCTCCACGAAGATCAGTTACCTACGCCATGAGCATGAGTGGGAGGGGAATGGTGGCACCCACTATCTTAATTCATAAAAAGTTATGCTACCTTAGTGGTGTAAAGCAGGGTTCCCCAACTCCAGTCCTCAAGGCCCACCAACAGGTCATGTTTTCAGGATTTCCTTAGTATTACACAGGTGATAATTACATCACCTGCACAGGCAATAATTACATCACCTGTGCAATACTAAGGAAATCCTGAAAACATGACCTGTTGGTGGGCCTTGAGGACTGGAGTTGGGGAACCCTGGTGTAAAGAACATAAAAAAGGTTTTCCAGCACTCCATGAATGGACTTGTAAAACTTGCAACTTGTACTATAACAATGACTAAGAATTTACGGTTGAAACAAGTTGTTTTTTGCTGAACAGACACTCCTTTTTATGTTTACATTCCTAAAATATAAATTACAAATTTTTCAAGTCCATTATTCTTTCTATGTTCGTTACCCACATGCTCATGTGACCGTGCACCTACAGTATATAAAGAATAGATTGCAAGGCCCACGAGCTGGACTTTCATTTTGTTTTCATAACCTTAGTCGTGTAACTTACGCCAGAAATGTTATGCCAGTCCCTGACTGTAGTAGCATTTCTGACAAAGTGCACGGAGATATACACCAATGAGAAAATGCACTGAATTCATTAAATGTCATGTACCTGTTAATAAATTTGGCACATCTTACCCTTCATTGAGACTGGCGTGTACAACGTGTATTAATGAATCAACTTTGATATCTTTAGCTGCATAGGGCGACATACAGAGGTATAAGGAGAATGGAGCTGGGTGGAAAATGGAGGATGTCTGAGCTGCCAGGTGGTCTCTGATTGATGAATTAAAAGGTATCTGTCAGTAGGATCAACCCTCCTAAGTAGTGTATATGGGCTTGTACAGTGCGGAAAATAAGTATTTGATACACTGCCGATTTTGCAAGTTTTCCCACCTAGAAAGAATGGAGAGGTCTGTAATTTTTATCGTAGGTACACTTCACCTGTGAGAGACAGAATCTAAAAAAATCCAGAAAATCATATTGTATGATTTTTACATAATTAATTTACCATTTATATTGCATATTATATCCGTGTTACATCTTTTTTTTCTCATCCGTTTTTAAAAATTGAAGCAGGTAGATGGCTTGAACTTTCATTCATCTGTTAACAATAGATCAGTGAAAAGAAGATAAAACGTGGGTGGAAAACTGATTTTCCCTTTTTCATCTGTGTTTAACGGATCCTCATAGACTTTAATTGCTGAGTCTAATCCGCAAAACGAATGAGAATAAGACATGCTCCGAGTCTCCTGGACCAGAGACACGGATCCATTTTAAAATTGATATGTGTCAATGAAATTCTATGGGTCAGTGCACTGCCCAAGAAAAAAACAGACAACACTTGGATGTTGTTAGAGTAGAAACGGATGTGTGAACTTAGCCTGAGGCATAGGGGAATAAAAATAAATATATAGAATAAAATAAATTAATTCAAAATAATGAAAAGCATTTTTTAAAATAGTGTTTTTTTATGGTATATTGTTTGTTAACGATAAGCTAAGGGGCGTAAACAGAATGTATCACAGGGCATAATCACGCAGGAAGCCCTCCATCAGGGACGTACACTGACAGTGAAGGGCCCCTGTGGAGAACTTGTGTCTGGGACCCCCACCATCAAAGCCCACCCATGTAAACACATGCACTTTTTACATACGGTATATGTTCACATTAGGCACAATATAATAAAATATGCGCATGGCCAGTGACATTATGATTCACTAGATCACTAGATGATTTTTTTTTTGCATAATCATTCATAGTTGTAACAGCAGTACCTTTTATTTACATACATTTTACTATATAAGTGAGAAAAGATGTCATTTTGTTAAGTCCCATTTTGGCAAACACATATATAAGTGTGACAATTTTATTCACTTTCTTATTAATGCACTGGAGAAAAAAATCACCATTTTTTTACACTATTTTTTGATCGCCATAAGTATATTGTTATCTTTTCATTTTATTGTACAGGTTGTTACAATTACAGGGATGCAAATATGTTCATGTTATTTCCTTTTTTTAATGTTTATTTTTAAAAAGGGTATTAAAAATGTGATTAGTATAATAATACAGGTATACTGATGTATGGCTATAAAGAGACGTATCTTTATGCACCAATACAATGTGCCTGTAAGGAAGAAGAATACACCACTTAGATCTTTAGACAGAAAAAAAATCTCCTACTTTTAGAAGTGAAGCCTGCGGATTACAGCTAAAGCTGTGAGTTTGAATGTCAAGACAGACAACACTTTAAAAAAATTATTAATTAACCATGGGGCTCGTGCAGACGACCATATTTTCAGTCCAAGTGTTATCAAACAAAACACTGGATCGCACTCAGACCTATATTAGTTTATGGGGCCATGCTCATGTCTAATTTTCAAATTTTTTCCTCAGACAGAGGAAAAATTAGCAGCATGCCTGATTTGCAATTGATATTCGGACTCGACCATGCAAGTCAATGAGTCAGTGGAAAAAGTCAGACCTCACTCAGATGACATCTGGGTGCAGTCCGATTTCCACGGACTGACAGAATGGAGAAGATGGAGAAATTTTTATGTCGATCTTCTCCTCCTCGGATCACACTAAGATCACACTCTGATAAGAGGAGTGTGATCAAAATTTGAGTAGCATAATTGGCCCGATTTTTCTCGGAAGACAGAACATACGGTCATATGACTTTAGCCATATATTAATGCATCTACTGACCAGGGAGAGACACACAGGGGAGCCCTTCTCTTAACATTTGAGAAGGAGAATTTACACAGTGAGAAAATGGAGCAATCACAGCAGAGGTGGACATATCATTGGAGCAACTTGTGCAGCCACACAGGGATCTGAGAGGTAAGGAGGCCTATTTCCATCTTCAAAACATTCGGAATTGTGCATTATGAGGAGCTATTGGACTGCAAATGGTCCATACATTGTCCTTGCACAGGGGCCCTCTCCTGACTGTATCCGCCAGTTTATCACAGCGACTGAGGAACTTGCAGCGTGACTGGGCCCCCATACCCACTAGGGCCTCCCTAGCCTGCTGGACCCAGGTGCAGCTGAAACTACTGCACATGTGATGTATGAAATTTCAGATCCTTAGTCAGAACTTGAAGTCCTTAGACTGTGTGGAAATCTTCCTAAAAGTCTCTATTTATTCATAATAAGTCATGTCAAAAATTGATCCATGGAGCCTTCTTAGGTCAAACCTCCTTGCGTGGGCACGGCACAGCACATAGACCCAAGTGTGTCCTGTATGCTCTCTACCTGGTTTTATCTGCTCTATATATCCAGAAATTTTGCAAAGACCATTTTAATTCCAAGGCCTGATGACTTTGTCAGACTTGAGCTCAATCAGATGACTACATTTAGCTGCCTGGAAGAGACGAGAGAAGATTAATTCAGCTCTTTTAATTTATGCCATTTCCAAATGATGTGAGCCCAGTAAAGGCATCTACCATTCAGTTCTGTAATTACGTATCGCATAATAATTGCATGTAATTTCAGGCTGGATTTGGCTTTCTGTCTCATCCTTACAATGTAGTAATCTATCCAGGGATTAAACCTGCTGCTTGGATTGTAACATGTTAGCCTGTTAGTAACAGCTCAGATTAAAATGTTGCTGGAACAAAATGTGCCCTTTGGGATTTTAGCTGTTTCCAGATCTCGAAGACCTTGATAATAGCGATGATGGGAGTAGTTGTTCTACATCTCAGCATTCTTTGAGTAATATCTGTAATATTTAGCCTAAATACACCTTATAGTGTCTTTCTTGCAGTTTTACCCTCATGAGTATGCTAATATGCATGCTACCCACACTGTCAGGTTGTGTTCACAGAAGGTCTCCAAAAACAACGAGGAGTTCAAAAAACATGAGTTTTCATTAATTAAGGTATGTGGATACAACTTCTTTTTCAGGTGGATTCCACCTGGAACCTGCCTGAAAAAAACACTAAAAAAATTGCTACAAAGAATGAACATAATGCACAGCAATGTAAATACAACTTGCTGTGCACATGTTCCGTCTTCTGTCACTTCTCTTAACCGTTTCAGGCTTCGAAAGCTGGGAGGCAAAAAAGCAGCATGTTCGTTCTTTGGGCGGCCTCTGCTTGGAAGCGGTTTACAATTTAAATTAAAAAAAAAAAGACACTGTAAAAATGCCAGAGAAAAAGTCAATGATAACACTGCAGAAAAAATACCACCAGCAGTTTCCTAAAAGTATCTTTACTTTGGAAAACTCAACGTGCATGCCATGGTCTAAAAGACACTTTGTGCAAATGCCCTTAAAGGGGTTGTCCAGCCTTAGGGTACAATTCTGCAGTCACTCTATGTGATTACAG
Source organism: Phyllobates terribilis (assembly GCF_046119375.1). NCBI lineage: Eukaryota > Metazoa > Chordata > Amphibia > Anura > Dendrobatidae > Phyllobates > Phyllobates terribilis. The sequence continues at coordinate 109,220,959 of NW_027362765.1, forward strand.
ACTTCTGAATTCTCACAAGTCTGGTGCCGGCGCCGAGAGCAGGCGGTCACATGACTGCAAGTCTGCAATTTGCATGCTCCCAGCCACATTCCAACTAGACGTGTCCGGAATCGCTTAATTCACTAGCATTGAGCGAGCAATGACACGTCTAGTCGGCATGTAAACTCATGTATGCAAATCTCTGTGAGTATTCACAAGTCTGCAGTTACATAAATTGAATGCAGACTTGTAAGTTAAGACCAGACAACACCTTAAAAAGAGTTTTTGTTCTGAAAACTAAGCAAAAATAACACAGTGTGAACACGCCCATACATAGTAACAAACTGTGCCACTGATGTGTCTACTTTGATACGTTGCAACAAACGCTCAGTGGTTGGAAGTATTAGGCCTCTATGGGTTTTCAGCCTTTGGATGTAAATCATGAATGTATCTATTCTGTAACAGTCAGCAGAGATCTTAAAGGTAGAGAGGAAAACCCCTAACGTTAAAGGGGTTGCCCACTACTAGGACAACCCCTTCTCATACCTCACGCTTGGCCACAATAAAATAAAAAAGCTTATACTCAACTCCCATGCTGTCGCTGTTCCAGAGGTGACGACACTCGCTCTCCCCGGGGCTCCCGTGCGGTTGTTGTGGCATGTGATCCAGGTGTCCAATCAGCGCTGGCATCACTGTCTCCGCCTTCTGTTGAATTGAACATGAAGAGGAAGTCCGGGCTGCAGCTGATCTCTGACTTCCTCTTCATGTTCAATTTGCCCGAAGGTGGAGACACGCCGGGGTCACGTGTCACAACAACGGCACGGGAGCTCCGGGGAGAGCAAGTGCCGAGACCGCGGGAACAAAGCCGGCACAGGAGGTGAGTATAAGCTTTTTTATTTTATCAAGGCCAAACATAGGGAATGAGAAGGAGTTGTCGAAGTAGTGGACAACTTCTTTAAGAGTTCATTAGGCCACGTTCACATATTCAGTAATTGGTCAGTATTTTACATCAGTATTTGAAAGGTAATACCAGGAGTGGAACAATCAGAGGAAAAGTATAATAGAAACACGTCACCACTTCTGTATTTATCACCCACTCCTGGTTTTGGCTTACAAATACTGATGTAAAATACTGAACGTGTGAACGTGGCTTTATGCGGTATATCGTAGATAGCGGCTGCACATAAGTAACCTGTAATTGCAGTCTCCATGCACTGTAGCACAATTAGTCTTTGTCCACAATACGGTAGATGAGGCTCCTGACAACCGATCCTGTTTCTGCGGATGACTCCTTATTCAGTGCCTCAGACAGATGAATGTAATAGACGGCTCTGGGTAATTGCTGCATCCTCGCCGTGTGCACGGAGGAATTACTCTCCATTTTCTTGTTGTTTGAGCTGCTTGGATTAACATTGGTAATGAAACCTGAGTTCACCTATTCAGCATGGCGAGGGCCTGAGGTAATCAGAACACTGACTCCCTGGCAGCGGCTGTGATCCTGCGTGGCCCGCGCCGTGTCGATGCCGCCTTCGTCTGCAGCTAGAACCTTGACACTGCGTGAGGAACAAGGCTCCTTGTGCCCCTTGTAATCATTACTCCCCATCAGCTCCTCACATCACCAGATCCTAACAGTTAACAAGCCTTAATTTCTCTCACTTTGTGAATATTTAATTCCATCCTTTTCAACATCATTTTCAGGTTGTGTGAATCATTTTCAAAGCCCTTGCCATTCTCCTTCTACAATCATCTGCATATTTTATGAAATGGCTTGGAAGAGTCTCTGAGGTCTCTTGATAAGAATGAAACTGGCAGCTAGCTCATTAGCTGTTTACCTGGAGCGCTGGTGATTCCCCAGGAATGGAACGTCCCCCCTTTAGGATTTGACTTTAGGATGTACTGAGGAATCTGAATTTGAATGTTTCCCCCCCTTGCTAATCCTCATTATAGGCTCCTATTTTAGCAGCTGGGAAGAGATGACATGGTTGGTGCCCAAACAAAGTGAAGATGCCCAAACCCTGTCTGAAATAGTAAATCAGTCTGTGCCTGTCACCAAGGTGCAATCTGTCATAAAATCCTTATCTCAGATTAAAAGTAAATTCATATTTGGAGCATCGGATGAAACTCCTGCGTTCACATCTGTAACATCCCTGGCGGCGTGCTTGCATGGTGCACTACCTCCCACCATGCAAGACCGCAATCTTACCTGTCAGTCCATGCTGCACTCTTTTGCTCCAGTACCGGCTGTGTCCATGTCTCTTGTCTGATTGCTTAGGGCGTCGGGGCGGCTTTTTGCTTGTTTCTTATAGCTACTGTGTGCACAGTCCTAATGCGTCCCCAGCCTATTGCTGTGAGTCACTGGATATTTAAACCCTCTCCACCCAGTGGGAGGTGCCTGAGCAACACTTTCACTCAGTTTGTCTTTTGCAACTAAGGTGCCAGGTCCTGTCCTGACTCTAGTCTGTCCCCCACCCTGGGGGCTGAGTACCCAGGGCTTTTTCCTGTACCTGTGACTTCTAGTCTGTTTCCGCCACCCTGGGGGCTGAGTTCCCAGGCTCGTTCCTGTATCTTGTTCCCAGTTCAGTTCCTGTCTGAACAGTGTCCTAGCCCGTTACTTGTTTCTCTCTATGTCCGTATCTTCGCTTTGCCTGCAGTGTCTGAACCTGCACCTAACTCCAACTCGTTGTCTCTGTACTTCTGTTTGTGAGTTTTGTGTCCACTCGCTACTTCATTGTAAGTACCTTGTGTGTATCTGGTTCTGCTTGTCCCCTTTCCCTGCCTCCGTATCTACCTCCTGTGTTCTAACCATCTTCCTGTATTTTCCAGTCTGTTCCATGTGAACAGAGCCCTGTCCTGTCTGCCTTCACCTTCTGCTCTGTTCTGCTCTGCTTGTTCACCGCTCCGGCAGTTCCGCTCTGCTCCGCTTGTTTACCGCACCTGCGGTTCTCTTCTGCTCTGCTTGTTCACCGCTCCGGCGGTTCCACTCTGCTTCGCCTGTTCTCCGCACCTGCGGTTCTGCTCCGCTCTGCTTGTTCTCTGCACCTGCGGTTTTGCTCCGCTCTGCTTGTTCACCACACCTGCGGTTATGCTCCGCTCTGCTTGCTCACCGCACCTGCGGTTTTGCTCCGCTCTGCTTGTTCACCGCACCTGCGGTTTTGCTCCACTCTTCTTGTTCACCGCACCTGCGGTTTTGCTCCGCTCTGCTTGTTCACCGCACCTGCGGTTTTGCTCCACTCTTCTTGTTCACCGCACCTGCGGTTTTCCTCTGCTCAGCTTGTTCTCCGCACTTGCGGTTTTGCTCCGCTCTGCTTGTTCTCCGCACCTGCGGTTTTGCTCCGCTCTGCTTGCTCACTGCACCTGCGGTTTTGCTCCGCTCTGCTTGTTCACCGCTCCTGCGGTTTTGCTCCGCTCTGCTTGTTCACCGCACCTGCGGTTTTGCTCTGCTAGTCCACCGCACCTGTGGCTGTTCCTGTATCTCAGTCTTTACTGGTCCCTATCCAGCCTGCATTCATACCAGCCAGTATCTGCCTGTCTGCATTCCAGCCGTGCCTGACAGCACCCGCCTGTCTGCATACCAGCCACGCCTGCCAGTACCTACCTGCCTACATACCAGCCGTGCCTGCTAAGTACCCCCCTTCAGTCATACCAGCCGTGCCTGCCAGTACCCACCTGTCTGCATACCAGCTAACCTGCCTGTTTCTGCATTCCCCGGTGTGGGTCAACAGCTGTGACTAGGGTCTGACCTGGAGTAGCACCTGGTCCCTCTGCTCGGTTCCTCCCTGGTTCACGGAGTCGACTGAGCCGCCGTGCAACCTTGGTCGGACCGGGTTGATACTTAGTTACGCCCCTCTAGGCACTCCTCGGTTCATGGTACAGTGGGATCACTAATCACGCTCACGCCAGTCAGTCCGGGCGCGAGCGTAACAACATCAGAGTCCATGTTTTTGGACCTTTGACCTTTCCTATTGGTGCTACATTGGAGCTTGCAGTCTAAGGGCTCATGCACACGTCAGTAATTTTGTCGTACAATAAACTCGGTCTGATTTTCATCAATGTTTTTGATGAGAGTTTCATCCGAGTTTGGTGACAAGTTTTTTTTTCTGATGAGAAAAAAAATATTTCTCCACCTTCCCCTATCAGTCTGTGAAAAACAGAAGCACGATTTTTTCACGGACTCATAGAAATTTCATTGCCGAGTTTGATCTGACACTCAGATCAACATCAAACATGTCTCCGCGATTTTGCACTGACCACTCAGTCTGCGAAACATCATGGACAAGTGAACAGCCCCATAGATTATCATAGGTACACATGTTATCTGCTCATGTAGCCCTTTCAAAGACAAGTCCAGCAGTACCTTTACATGGTCAATCTGTTCCTCCATTACTGAAAAATAAGTTTTATTAAATCAGTAAATATGAATGGATATGCAAATGACAATGGTAGATCTGAAGCCTCTGTCACTCCAGCTCTATTTCCCGATCAGTCTCGCCTTCTCCTGCTTGACTGACCACTAATTTGACTAAAGTCACATAGCATTGAGGCTGTCAGTAAAGCAAGAAGAAGCATCGCTGGGTGGGAATAGAGCTGGAGTGACACATTCAGATCTACCATAGCCATTTGCATATCCCTTGAAATGCTGCTTTCTCACTAACAGAGAAACGAACTGGCCATGGAAAGGTATTGCTGGATTTGACTTTGAAAGGGCTACATGTGGATATAAATAGTTTGGGGTAGAAAATCCTGCTGAAAGTTTCTCTTCAATCAGTTTTTCTTGAGTGAAAAAACTGATGGAAGTTTCTCAAATAAAATAGTCAGTGAAAAACGGACAGCACACAGATGGCATCTGAGTGCTGTCAGATTTTTTCACAAACCCATAGTCTTGCATTGGCAAGTTTGATTAGAAATTGAATCAAAATAGGACATGTCTCCCCGCTTTTGTGTGGACCACACGTACTGCAAAAATAAGCGGACATGTGAACAGTCACAAAGACAATAATAGGTAGAAGTTTCATCAGATAAAACTGATATCTGAATGAGCCCTAATACTGGGGAGACAACATCCTTATATACTGCGATTATTCACCCCAATACATTGGTAGAGTCGAGGTTTACCTAAGTTGTGGCACCCAATTTCACTGAGTCCTACTTGACTGCCTTGGCATACTTATTCTTAGACTTATGAGCCCAAACTCACACACACCAAAGATAGCTTTCATAAGGCAATTCATAAGCCTTCTTCATGGGGCCATTTAGTTGTCTTTGCAATGCATTTCCAGTGTTGGCACCATATTATTATTATTATTATTTATTATTATATCACTTGCACTTGGCTCTTGGGACACGAGCCTAAACAATTTGTTCCCTATTCATCGCTGTTTATCCACTTTTCTGTAGTAATTTGCTTCTTTTTAGTGGCTACAGTATTTGCGCCTTATTATCTGTACGTTTTTGCCCCAGTTTTTAATGTGTCTTTCTTTTTTTAAAGGAAATTTGTCACCAAGTTTTTTCTATCTCATCTGAGAACAGCATAATATATCACTTACTGGGCTGCTTACTGTCATTTTAATAAAATAACAGTTTTATCTGCTGCTGAATGCTGAGCTCTGTATAATCCTGCCCACACCACTGATTGGATGCTTTCTGTGTACACTGTGCATAGGCAGAAAAATGCCAATCAGCTGTGGGTGAGGGATTATAGAGAGCTCATGAATATGGAGGACTACATAGAAACAAGTTTACAATTGAAATACATGCAACAAGCCAGAGACTTATTATATATTGGAGGAGTTGCATTGCAGTGTCTGCAGATGGCACTGATGTATCTGTTGATGCTTAACCCCTTAGTGACCGAGCCAATTTTGACCTTAATGACCAAGCCAAATTTTACAATTCTGACCAGTGTCACTTTATGAGATAATAACTCTGCAATTCTTCAATGGATCCTGCTGATTCTGAGGTTTTTTCATGACATATTGTATTTCATGATAGTGGTAATATTTCTTCGATATCACTTGCGTTTATTTGTGAAAAAAATGGAAATTTGGAAAAAGTTTTGAAAATTTTGCAATTTTCAAACTTTGAATTCTTATGCCCTTAAATCGGAAAGTTAGGTCACACAAAATAGTTAATAAATAACATTTCCCACATGTCTACTTTACATCAGCACAATGTTTGAAATAAAAAAAATTTTGTTAGGAAGTTCTAAGGGTTAAAAGTTGACCAGCGATTTCTCATTTTTCCAACAAAATTTATAAAACCATTTTTTTAGGGACCACATCACATTTGAAGCGACTTTGAGGGCCTATATGACAGAAATTACCCAAAAGTGACACCATTCCAAAAACTGCACCCCTCAAGGTGCTCAAAACCACATTCAAGAAGTTTATTAAACGTTCAAGTGCTTCACAGGAACTGAAGCAATGTGGAAGGAAAAAATAAACATTTAACTTTTTTCAAAAAATTTTTACTTTAGACCCAAATTTATTTATTTTTACAAGGGTAACAGAATTAAATGGACCCCAAAATTTGTTGTTCAATTTCTCCTGAGCATGCCGATACCCAATATGTGGGAGAAAACCACTGTTTGGGCGCACGGCAGGGCTCAGAAGGGAAGGAGCACCGTTTGACTGTTTGAACATAAAATTGGCTGAAATCCAGAGCGGACACCATGTCGCGTTTGGAGAGCCCCTGATGTGCCTAAACAGTGGAAACCCCCCACAAGTGACGCGATTTTGCAAACTACGCCCTTCAAGGATTTTATCCAGGGGTATAGTGAGCATTTTGATCCCACAGGTAGAACACAGAATTTGATAACATTAGGTCGTCATATTGAAAAAGTTCATTTTTTTCACAAAAATGTTGCTTTAGCCCCAAATTTCTCACTTTTTCAAGCGGTAACACCAAAAAGTGGACCCCACAGTTTGATACCCACTTTCTTATGAGTGCAGCAATACCTGACATGTAGTCAAAAAGTTCTGTTTGGACAAATGACAGGGCTCTGAGCGGAAGGAGCAAAATTTGAAATTTGGAACACAAATTTGGCTGAAAGAGACGGCGGGCACCATATCCCCTAAGGTGCCTAAATAGCAGAAACCCCCCACAACTGACCCCATTTTGTAAACTACACCACTCAAGGATTTTATCCAGAGGTATAATGAGGATTTTTAACCCAAAGGTACTACACATTTGATAACATTAGGTCGTCATATTGAATACGTCGTCAATTAGTGTTGAGCACAAGTGCTCGCTGAGCGAGTTTTCATCGGGTGCTTGGGTATGCACAGAATATCGCTGATACTCGAGTGACATGCTCGCATCTCCGCCCCACGTGTTTCACAGCTGTTAGATAGCAAAAACAACATGTGGGGATTGACTGTGTATGGCAGGCAAACCCCATATGTTTTTTTTTGGTGTATAACAGCCGTGAAACATGTGGGGACCCAAGCACCCAATGCAATCTTGAGTAGCGATTACTTGCGCTCAACACTAGTCGACATATCGTCATCATTTTTTTTTTAACTTTTGAAAAAAAAATCAATCCTAACCCTAACTCCAACCCCAAACCTAACCCTAACACAACCATACCGCTAACACAACCCTAATCCTACCCCTAACCCTAACACGACCCTAACCCCAACCCTAACCCTAACACAACCCTAACCCTACCCTAACACAACCCTAACCCCAACCATAACCCTAACACAACACTAACCCCAACCCTAACCCTAACACAACCCTAATCCTAACACAACCCTACCCTAACACAACCCAAACCCTGACACAGCCCTAACCCTACCCTAGCACATCTCTAACCCTACCCTAACCCTAACACAACCCTAATCCTACCCTAAGCCTAACCCTAACACAGCCCTAACCCCAACCCTAACTGCAAAGAATGAAAAAATATATATTTTTTATTTAATAATTTTTATATGACTAAGGGGGAGGCAAATGGGGATTTGATTAAGTAATTATTGGCTTTGATCACTGTGATAACACAGATCACTGTGATACCACAGTGATCAAAGAAATCAATAAAAAAATGATCTGCTGTTGCTGGGTACCAGCCGGCAGATTTCGGAGGGTGCACTGCGCATGCGCCTGCCTTTTTTTTTTTAAGACGATGACGGATCAGGAGGGCCCAGGGATGGCAAAGGTACCAGGGTGGTGCTGGGGTCATCTATATCATATCAGAGGAGAGAGAAATCATTGTAACAGCGGGACACTTTTTTTTTTTACTTGATCGCCGTTATTCACTGAATAACGTGGATTGCTTTCTTACTTGAATAACGTCGATCATGTGATCGGGGACCGGAAAAACCGACCCTGATCATGTTCTTTAGGGTCTCAGCTAGCTGAAACCCTGGAGATTTTCCAACACTAGGGGGGCGCTATACCCTTATTTCTTAGAGCGGTTAAAAAGCGTCGCTGAGGAATAAGTACCCTTGACTGCCACTGTTAAAATGCGTATCGATGGTCGTTAAGGGGTTAATAACATCTAGTGTATCTAACTGTTTCTCTTGTTTAGGTTGTCGCTCTCTAGTATAGAGCCATCTTAGGATAAGTCTTGTTTTTCTTCTCCGTTGATGATTTATCACAAGTAAACTATGGTTTTTCCCAAAAATGTCTGATTGCTGTTGCTTCTGCTGAAGTCGAACAAATCTGCAATATTTACTAGTCCTCAAATGATAATCTCCTGCTATTAAAACTGTGAATTCCCTGTCTCTACATTATGCCCCTCTTAGATTAGGTAGCAAAAACCTGGAGACCGATTCCCTTCAAGTCTTTTTATTTGTCGTCGGCAACTTTTGCTTATCCAGATGTTTTAGATAGATTCATGAAATGCAACTTTTCCAAATGTCACAATTTTTTGCTGTATCCTACACCAGTCCCTGCTTGGAGTAAGGTTGCTGGTAGACTTTTTATTTTTATTTTGGCGCAAGTAAAGACTAACTAGGGAGCTTTTGCTTTAAAAAGTCACAAAACCGGTTACTGATTTTGGGCCAAATGCATAAAGAACGTGCCATAGTTTCATGAGTTTGGAGCCAAAAAACATCATCAAATACCACAAGACAGAAAAAAGAAAAGAAAGTTCCAAAAAAATTATAAATGATCAATTGGGCCCTATGTGTTTTAGACCTGGACTCAGGGGTGGACATATCTTTGGTGCAGTCTGGGGCCTCAGAGGTAAGGGGGCTACTACTGGCTCCAAATCAGAGCGTAGCTACTCTCAGAAAGAACTATGGGACGGCAAAGGGCCTATAAATTGTTCTTGCACAGGGGCCCTTTTCTGTCTGTGTCCGTCATTGCCTGTACTATTACTATACCACTGATTATAGAGACACAGTAAGGTATTCCCTGATCAGGTGCCCAAATAGGATGTGACTATGACTGCAGCAGAGAAAGTTAAATAGGTACTTACCAAGAACAACCAGCAGTAGCCAACCAGTCCCAGTAGCTTCAGAACTTTCTTCTGATGGAGAAAACAACTACAATGTGAAGCAGCACCATCTGTTATAGGTGTTGAACTCAATCTCCCAGTTACGGCATTTCAGAATAGGTCCCAAGTAGTCTGAGTATCAAGTTTTGGGCTTATGTTCAGCCTCCACATCTCACTTTATTTTATGCAATAGGGATATAACAGATTCATCCAAATTTTGCCCAGAACCACAGCCCTTACATAACTTTTTAAGCATATTTCTCTTCTATCTCTACCCATTTAGGGGTTTGACAATTTGGAGAAGAGGGCACATTCATTGCGTGTGGAGGAAAAGTGATTCCGGCATCTAAATAGGAAAGGGTTCTTTACAGTTAGTGTAGTCAAGACTGTGGAATGCCCGAGCGCAAGAGATAGTAATGGTAGACACTATTGTAATGTGCCACAGGACAGTAGCTGTGGGTGAAGTACTCGTCTCTTGCGCCTCAGCACGTTACATGAAGGTGGAGGTCCTAGCTGAGTGTGTGGACTTGTAATGTGAGGGTGCTATCCCATGCATGCAGTATGGAACCGATGACGCTGGTTTACCAGGATCAATGACAGTTCAATGAGGGAGGCCAGAAGTCCACAATAAACTTTTTACTCAGTGATAAGTGAGAAAGGACTATATGCAGGAGATAGGGTGCACTTATCTAGATGAACGTTTCTTTCACAACACGGAGTATTTCCTCACCCAAACTCTTTTCTCTCTCTCGTCCTCTGTTTTCACTATTTCTCTTCATTCTCTTTACTTGTCACTGCTTACCACTACTTCACCACAACTCAGCTGGACACTACAGTCCTGTTTAGCAAGAGTCCTTTATTCGACCTGTGGTTCCGCGTCTTCTCTCCCCTTAGGGGAGTTATGGTGCCAGTATGGCCGGTACTTATCCTCTCTAGTACTCATGCTCTGGAACTGCCGCCCTGGACTTTCTACTCATCTTGTGTACTCAGTCCTGTCTAGGCCCGTTAGCTTCAAGAGTTAAAAACTCTGGGCCTTACTGCTAGTCGTCCTCTCCCAGGACCTGTCTCCGGAAGATCATTCTGAACCTCAAGTCGCTTCTGCTCCGGATCTTGCTATCTTTCCTTTCAGTCTCCTCTCATTATAGCACACATGAAAATGCAGCACTGCTCACATTGGACCTTAGGTCCTTTCTCTGCGCACTCCAGGCCCTATCCATCTCACTACCAGGAAATTGCAGGTAATGGAGAAACAAATAGGTTAATTCTGCGCTGCCGTATGGAAAGGATTAAGGATGCCGATCCAAGTATAAGTGGTTTATTTGTCAACGCGTTTCAAAGTATATAAACTTTTCCTTCAGGACAACCATGATCGAGGTTGTCCTGAAGAAAAAGTTTATATACTTCAAAACGCGTTGATAAATAAACCACTTATACTCGGATTGGCATCCTTAATTCTTTCCTACACGGCAGCACAGAATTAACACATTTATTTCTCTATTACCTGCATTTTCATCCTCTCGTGGGTCTGCAGCAGCCTTAAGCATAATAAGTGGTTTTGTGCACACAACCCGACCAGGTGAGCACCATTAAAACCCTATTTTGCGCTTTATGTCATTCCAGTCCTTCTTTACTACCAGGAAACTGTCTCTCTCTCCCTTCAGCTTTTCCTCTCCCACTCTGGGCTAGTCCCAAACTTAACTCTAACTGTCCCTGTTAACTATCTGTTGCTGGGCAGAACACAGATTAATCAATAACAAAACAGATCATTACACATAAGGCATAACACTATTCTCATCATACATTACAATAACACTTCAAGGGGAAATGTGGGCAACATGTCCATCTCCTTACACTATATCAGCATTTAAAATAGTATCTAGTAGTAGAAAATGTAGAACTGGTTGAGAAAAGTTGAACTAACCACTGAGCCACTGTGCGAGGCAGCACGGTGGCTCAGTGGCTAGCACTGTTGCTTTGCAGCACTGGGGTCCTGGGTTCAAATCCCACCAAGGACAACATCTGCAAGGAGATTTTATGTTCTCCCGGTGTTTGTGTGGGTTTCCTTCCACTCTCCAAAAACATGCAGTTGAAACCAGAAGTTTCCATACACTATATAAAAAGACACACATGAATGTTTTTCTCAATATCTGATATGAAATAAACCTTTCCCGTTTTAGGTCAATTAGGATTACCATCATTTTTAATATTTGCCAAATGCCAAAATAATGAGAGAGAGAGAATGTTTTAAGACATTTTTATTACTTACTGCAAAGTCAAAAGTTTACATACAGTTCATTAGTATTTGGTACCATTGCCCTTAAACTGAATGACTTGAGTCCATAATTCTCTTCCTGACATTTTGGCTGATTTCTTTATTCCTTCCCATGATGTTACACAAAGAAGCAGTGTGTTTCAGGTGTGCATTAAAATACATCAGAAGCTTCCAAACACATGACATCATCATATGGGCAGTCTGGAATTGTTTAAAGGCATAGTAATCTTAGTGTATGTAAACTTTTGACTTCTTGTTTCATCTGTACTGTTAGGGAATGTAGACTGTGATGTAGATGGGGACAGTGATGATGTCTATAAAGCGCTGTGGAATAAGATGGTGGTATATAAGCAAAGCATAATAATAAATAACTTGCTGGACCTATGTTTTTTTTCGACCTATGTAACTATGAGAAACCTTTGTCGATTAGAGAATGATACATAACCTACTATAAAGATCTTACATTATTTCAGAGATATGAGGGTTATCGCTGCTTATGTTCCCTATTCCTGTTGTGGTCTTGTGGGCATCATACCTCTGGTACACGTGGCGGCACTGATACCACAGCATATGTCGAATACTGATCCTGCTACATTATGAATAATGTAATTCACTATAAACAAATGGTTACAATGCTGCCCCCGGATCCCATTCACGCCGACTTCACTCACCGTATCTGCGGAGCTGAACTCACAACAGCTGTAATTCTAAGACTAAACAATTGCTCCTTAATAAATCTCACTTCCTCACTTTTATGAAGCAGATAACACAAGCTGCTATTAATCACACAGGGGTCCCCCTGGTATTTTGAAAACTGATGAGCCTGCCAATTCCTGTTCCTTACTTTCTATGCAAATGATAAATTATAAATGAAAAAGTCAGGGGCGGCTGTGGGGGAGGGGTGACTGTGGTGGTGGGGTAGATAGTTTCCTCAATGACAGAACTATCCTTGGACAAGATATTGTGACTTTCTCTAGAATAAATTGTTGGCCGTGCACAGGAATGATAAAACTCTTGTATAATGCATAAGCAAAGTGTAATAATAATTAATGAGCGCCTCCTGATTAATAACACTCATCTGTGATTCCTGATGAATCAGGGCGCTATCTGGACGGACGCCGTCCTTGTCACTGTGATTAAAAAAGAGACTTTACAAGGGAAAAAAAAAAAAACAGAAAGACCTGAAGACTCTGCCATTCGGCAACATAAATATTCCATGAGGGGCCTGCTCGTTAACCTTGAAAACAAATTGTCACTTTCTTAACAGGGTAAATTGGCCAATTCAGCAAATAAGTTTTCTCATGGCTCCCAGCGAAGCAGATGGGCAATTTTGGATGGTGCCATTTGATCACTTTACTTTTCATGGAACCGCTCAAGATCTGACGACTGTCCTGGTATAGAGTCCCGAGGATCTGATGACTTTCCTGTTATGTAGACCCCCAGGATCTAATGACTGCCCTGTTATGTAGAACCCCCGGATCTGATCACTGTCCTGTTATGTAGGCCCAAGGATTTGATCACTGTCCTGCAATGTAGTCCCCCCCGGATCTGATCAGCGTCCTGTTATGTAGCCCCCCCCCCCCCCCCACTTCCCGGGATCTGATCACTATCTTGTTATGTCAACCCCCAGGATCTGATGACTGTCCTGCTATGTAGAATCCCCAGATGTAATCTCTGCCCTGTTATGTAGGCCCCAGGATCTGATCACTGTCCTGCTATATAGGCCCCTCGGATTTCATCTCTGTCCTGCTATATAGGCCCCAGGATCTGATCTCTGCCCTGTTATGGAGGCCCCAGGATCTGATCTCTGCCCTGTTATGGAGGCCCCAGGATCTGATCACTGACCTGTTTGAAGCCACATGGGATCAGATCATTGAGCTGTTTACAGAGTCTCACAGATCTGATCACTGTACTGTTCGCTGTTTGTGGATCCACTTGGGATCTGAATACTGTCCTGTATGTGAAAGACTTGTACCTAGTGTTGAGCGATACCTTCCGATATCAGGAAATATCGTATCGGATTGGATCGGGCCGATACCCAAAAAGTATCGGATATCGCCGATTCCGATACCGGAAACCAATGCAAGTCAATGGGACACAAATATCGGAATGAAAATAAACCCTTTCTTTCCTTGTAGGTTAATTCTACATGAAGTAAAACAACTAAGAATAATGTAGAATGACATGAAAAGCCGGCAATTCATCAGCGGCATACACCGGTACCCGACAATTTACAACAGAAAGAATAGAGCATCACACATAGATTAGATAGATAGAAACATGTCAGTCACATATATATGAAGTACAGTGACAGTGTTGCTTACTGTACTTGTCATTTAGTGTAAAGGATTTATTAAAAAAAATATTAGTGTTTTCATGCACCGTCTCTTTAAAAAAGCCGGCCGGCAATTCAGCAGCGGTACCCGACAATTTATAACAGAAAGAATAGAGCTTCACACATAGATTAGATAGATAGAAACATGTCAGTCACATATATATGAAGTACAGTGACAGTGTTGCTTACTGTACTTGTCATTTAGTGTAAAGGATTTATTTAAAAAAATAATAGTGTTTTCATGCACTGTCTCTTTAAGAAAGCCGGCCGGCAATTCAGCATCTGTACCCGACAATTTAGAACAGAAAGAATAGAGAATCACACATAGATTAGATAGATAGAAACATGTCAGTCACATATATATGAAGTACAGTGACAGTGTTGATTACTGTACTTGTCATTTAGTGTTAAAATAAAGGATTTATTTTAAAAAAAAATTGGCGTGGGGTTCCCCTTAATTTTAGGCTCTAGCGGAGGTTAAGCAGACAGCTGGGGCAAATGTTTGAAGCCTGGGAAGGGGGTAATACCCACGGAGCTTCCCAGGCTACTAATATCAGCCCCCAGCTGAATACCTAGCCTTTACTAGCTATTAAAATGGGGGAACCCCCCCCAAAAAATAACGTGGGGTCCCCCCTAATTTAATAGCTAGCACAGGCTAGGCAGACAGCTGGGGGCTGATATTAATAGCCCAGGAAGGGTGCCATGAATATTGGCCCCCTCCCAGGCTAGAAACACCAGCCGTCAGCCGCCCCAGAAATGGCGCATCCATAGGATGCGCCAATTCTGGCACTTAGCCTCGCTCTTCCACGCTGCCCTGGTGCGGTGGCAGGGGGTAATAGGGTTGGGGTTGATGTCAGCTTATAATGCCAGCTGACATCAAGCCCAGGTTAGTAATGGAGAGGCGTCTATAAGACACCCCCATTACTAACCCCATAGTCAAAGTTAAAAGAAAACACAAACACCCAGAGTAAAGTCCTTTAATTGAAATAAAGACACAATTCTTTATTGTTCTAAATTAAACCATACTTACCATCACGCCCATTCCAGCTGAAGCCAACGATCTCCTGCAATAAAAGAAAAATAATAAAGCAACCTCATCCTTACCTTTCGATGGTTCCCAGGACAGCTCCAGCTCTGCTACATCGAGTTGACAGGATGGACCGCAGCAGAAAGCTGCCATCCAGCCTGTCATCCCGCAGACACTGAGAAGGCAGGCATGCTTGCGCTCCTCAGTGTCTCTCTGTGACGTCATCCAGATGAGCCGAGTTCATGTCCAATGAACTCAGCTCACCTCATGCACGTCACTGACAGCGTGGGAAAGTTCTCCTGCACTCAGCGCTTCAGCGTGAGAATTCTCCCACGCTGTCAGTGACATACATGAGGTGAGGTCATGTCCAATGAACTCAGCTCACCTCATGCACGTCACTGACAGTGTGGGAAAATTCTCACGCTGAAGTGCTGAGTGCAGGAGAATTTTCCCACGCTGTCAGTGACGTACATGAGGTGAGCTGAGTTCATTGGACATGACCTCGGCTCATCTTTATGCCGTCACAGCCAGACATTGAGGAGCACAAGCATGCCTGTGCTTCTCAGTGTCTGCGGGATGACAGGATGGATGGCAGCGTTCTGCTGCGGTCCAGCCTGTCATCTCGATGTAGCAGAGCTGAAGCTGTCGTGGGAGCCATGGAAAGGTAAGGATGAGGTTGCTTTATTATTTTACTTTTATTGCAGGAGATCGTTGGCTTCAGCTGGAATGGGCGTGATGGTAAGTATGGTTTAATTTAGAACAATAAAGAATTGTGTGTTTATTTCAATTAAAGGACTTTTTTCTGGGTGTTGTGTTTTTTTAAATACTTTACTAGAAATTCATGGTGGTCATGTCTAATATTGGCGTGACCCCATGAATTTTGGGCTTAGGGCCAGCTGATAATACCAAGCTGGCCTTAACCCCTTTATTACCCAGTGAGCCACCGCACCAGGGCCCTGGATGAGTTGGGTACAGCGCCAGAAGATGGCGCTTCAATGAACGCGCCATTTTCTGGGGCGGCTGCGGACTGCAATTTGCAGCGGGGGTGGCCCAGAAAGCTTGGGTCTCCCTGCGCTGCGGATTCCAGCCCCCAGCTGCATAGTTGTATCTGGCTGGACACAAAAATAGGGCGAAGCTCCACGTATTTTTTTTTTTTAATTATTTCATGAAATTCATGAAATAATTAAGAAAAAAAGGGCTTCCCTATATTGTTGTGTCCAACCAGGTACAAATAGGCAGCTGGTGGTTGGGGGCAGCCCGTTCCTGCCTGCTGTACCTGGCTGGACACAAATATAGTGCGAAGCCCCACGTCAATTTTTTTTAAATCATTTCAGGAAATTCATGAAATAATTAAAAAAAATTGATGTGGGGCTTCGCCCTATATTTGTGTCCAGTCAGGTACAGCAGGCAGGAACGGGCTGCCCCCAACCACCAGCTGCCTATTTGTACCTAGCCGGACACAACAATATAGGGAAGCCCTTTTTTTCTTAATTATTCCATGAATTTCATGAATTAAAAAAAAAAAAAACGTGGAGCTTCGCCCTATTTTTGTGTCCAGCCAGGTACAACTAGGCAGCTGGGGGCTGGAATCTGCAGCGCAGGGAGGCCCAAGCTTTCTGGGCCCCACCCGCTGCAAATTGCAGTCCGCAGCCGCCCCGGAAAATGGCGCGTTCATAGAAGCGCCATCTTCTGGCGCTGTACCCAACTCATCCAGGGCCCTGGTGCGGTGGCTCACTGGGTAATAAAGGGGTTAAGGCCAGCTTGGCATTATCAGCTGGCCCTAAGCCCGAAATTCATGGGGTCACGCCAATATTAGACATGACCACCATGAATTTCTAGTAAAGTATTTAAAAAAAACACAAACACCCAGAAAAAAGTCCTTTAATTGAAATAAACACACAATTCTTTATTGTTCTAAATTAAACCATACTTACCATCACGCCCATTCCAGCTGAAGCCAACGATCTCCTGCAATAAAAGAAAAATAATAAAGCAACCTCATCCTTACCTTTCCATGGCTCCCACGACAGCTTCAGCTCTGCTACATCGAGATGACAGGCTGGACCGCAGCAGAACGCTGCCATCCAGCCTATCATCCCGCAGACACTGAGAAGCGCAGGCATGCTTGCGCTCCTCAGTGTCTGGCTGTGACGGCATCCAGATGAGCCGAGGTCATGTCCAATGAACTCAGCTCACCTCATGCACGTCACTGACAGCGTGGGAAAATTCTCCTGCGCATGCGGTGAGCGTGAGAGACTCGGCTTATCGGGATGCCGTCACAGCCTGACACTGAGGAGCGCAAGCATGCCTGCGCTTCTCAGTGTCTGCGGGATGACAGGCTGAATGGCAACTTTCTGCTGCGATCCAGGCTGTCATCTCGATGAAGCAGAGCTGAAGCTGTCGTGGGAGCCATGGAAAGGTAAGGATGATGTTGCTTTATTATTTTACTTTTATTGCAGGAGATCGTTGGCTTCAGCTGGAATGGGCGTGATGGTAAGTATGGTTTAATTTAGAACAATAAAGAATTGTGTCTTTATTTCAATTAAAGGACTTTTTTCTGGGTGTTTGTGTTTTTTTTAAATACTTTACTAGAAATTCATGGCGGTCATGTCTAATATTGGCGTGACCCCATGAATTTCGGGCTTAGGGCCAGCTGATAATGCCAAGCTGGCCTTAACCCCTTTATTACCCAGTGAGCCACCGCACCAGGGCCCTGGATGAGTTGGGTACAGCGCCAGAAGATGGCGCTTCTATGAACGCGCCATTTTCCGGGGCGGCTGCGGACTGCAATTTGCAGCGGGTGGGGCCCAGAAAGCTTGGGCCTCCCTGCGCTGCGGATTCCAGCCCCCAGCTGCCTTGTTGTACCTGGCTGGACACAAAAATAGGGCGAAGCCCCACGCATTTTTTTTTTTTAATTATTTCATGAAATTCATGGAATAATTAAGAAAAAAAGGGCTTCCCTATATTGTTGTGTCCGGCTAGGTACAAATAGGCAGCTGGTGGTTGGGGGCAGCCCGTTCCTGCCTGCTGTACCTGGCTGGACACAAATATAGAGCGAAGCCCCACGTCAATTTTTTTTTAATTATTTCATGAATTTCCTGAAATAATTAAAAAAAATTGACGTGGGGCTTTGCACTATATTTGTGTCCAGCCAGGTACAGCAGGCAGGGACGGGCTGCCCCCAACCACCAGCTGCCTATTTGTACCTAGCCGGACACAACAATATAGGGAAGCCCTTTTTTTCTTAATTATTCCATGAATTTCATGAAATAATGAAAAAAAAACAAAAACGTGGAGCTTCTCCCTATTTTTGTGTCCAGCCAGGTACAACTAGGCAGCTGGGGGCTGGAATCCGCAGCGCAGGGAGGCCCAAGCTTTCTGCCCCCCTCCCCCCCCCCCGCTGAAAATTGCAGTCCGCAGCCGCCCCGGAAAATGGCGCGTTCATAGAAGCTGGATGCTGTACCTGGCTGGCATACAAAAATATGGCGAAGCCCACGTCAAAAGTTTTGGGAAAAATTAATTAAAAAATAAATAATAATTTAGGGACTGCATCTTTATTAACTCCTCAAATGTCATTTAGTGTTAAAATAAAGGATTTATTTAAAAAAAAAATGGCGTGGGATCCCCCATAATTTTAGTCTCTAGCGGAGGTTAAGCAGACGGCTGGGGCAGATGTTTGAAGCCTGGGAAGGGGGTAAAACCCACGGAGCTTCCCAGGCTACTAATATCAGCCCCCAGCTGAATACCTAGCCTTTACTAGCTATTAAAATGGGGGACCCCCCCCAAAAAAATGACGTGGGGTCCCCCCTATTTTAATAGCTAGCAAAGGCTAGGCAGACAGCTGGGGGCTGATATTAATAGCCCAGGAAGGGTGCCATGAATAATGGCCCCCTCCCAGGCTAGAAACACCAGCCGTCAGCCGCCCCAGAAATGGCGCATCCGTAGGATGCGCCAATTCTGGCACTTAGCCTCGCTCTTCCACGCTGCCCTGGTGCGGTGGCAGGGGGTAATAGTGGTGGGGTTCATGTCAGCGCCAGCTGCCATGAAGCCCAGGTTAGTAATGATGGGCGTCTATAAGACACCCCCATTACTAACCTACAAAGTGTTAAAAAGAAAAAACACACTACACCCAGAAAAAAATAATTTATTTGAAATAAAACACACCATTTTATTTAATTCTTAGTTCACTAAAAATAATAGTTACCTGTCCACGTTCCTGTGCTGATCTCCCATGCACAGCTGTCACATCTGGAGATGGTGACAGCTGTGCATGGCTGCTGTAAGCTCACACTGCCGGGAACACGTCCGCTCCCGGCAGCGGGAGCCACTGACTGAGGTCACCGGAGTGCATTCAGGCAGCGCAGCTCCGGAGACCTCCTTTACGGCAGTGCTGTACCGTGGGAATTTCTCACGATACAGCAGGGCCGTAAAGCAGCTAACCGGAGCAGCGCTGCCTGAACTCCGGTGAACCCGCTTATGCAATGACGGGGCTGCTTTACGGCCCCGTCATTCTAGCGGCGGCAGCGGTTCAGAGCGGTCACATTCTATGTGGCTGCTCTGAACTGGAGATCTTCGTGGGACACTCGTGGACTACTCCGGAGGGGTAAGGATAAGGTTGTGGTTTATTATTTTATATTTTATTACAGGAGATCGATGGCTTCGGGGAATTAGGTGTCTTGGTGAGTATAGGTGTAGTTTTTTATTTTTTACTTTATTTTAGGTGGCGATCGGCGGGGACAGGTAATGTATGAACTAATTTATTGTAGGTAACCACTGGCCACCAATGACATGTATTTAACATTTATTGGGGCACAGTAGGGCAATTTAAATAGCAGGATCAGACTGATGGGAACTACTGCTCCCATCGAGCTGATCCTGCTGGCACGAATGGACGGGGGACAGACATAGGCCGATGGGAGTAGTAGTGTCACATCGGCCTATGTCTGCCTGCACGCACAGACACCCGCACAGACACCCGCACAAACATCGCACAGACACCCCGCACACAGACACCCCGCACACAGACACCCCGCACACACACTAATCATGACCGGTCTGATGGTCTGTGAGGTGTGGCTGACCTGTGCGGTCGTGGGAAAGTTCATGTGAGTTCATGCAGTCAAGCATGAACTCACATGAACCCTCTGAGGGCACCGCGGCTACTTCAAATGAACAGCTGATCGGCATCACCTGATACCTCAGCTGTTCATTTGAAATAACCGGCGGGAAAGCGCAGCACAGAACGGGAAAGCCGGCGGTGAAGTCTTTTCACTGCCGGCTTCCCCGCCCGGGTCCTTCGCTCCTTGGTGCTGCGCTCCCCGCCCGGTCCTAACTTACGATCGGGATGGGAGGTGGCGAGGGGAGCGGAGGATCGGGGTGGGAGGCTGCGGGGAAGCAGTATGGGGCTGTGTGATTGTTTAAAAGCCGGCGGCTTTTTACCGCGCGCCGGCTTTTAAACAATCAGGAGAATTCTCCCCCGCTGGGATGGCATTCTGATGACAGGCTGGATCGCGCTGCCATCCAGCTTGTCATCCTTCACAGACACTGCAGAGCGCAGGCATTATGGGAACTTCCGATTCCGGTATTCGATATTGTAAAAGTATCGGAATTAAGTATCGGAATTCCGATACTGCGAATATCGGCCGATACCCGATATTACAGTATCGGAATGCTCAACACTACTTGTACCGATTGTGGAGCTATCTAGATCTGATCAGTCTTGTGTACAGAAACGCCCTGGATTTGATAATTGTCTTATTTATAGAACCACCCAACTATGAT
Organism: Phyllobates terribilis; assembly: GCF_046119375.1. Taxonomy (NCBI): domain Eukaryota; kingdom Metazoa; phylum Chordata; class Amphibia; order Anura; family Dendrobatidae; genus Phyllobates; species Phyllobates terribilis. The sequence continues at coordinate 109,241,792 of NW_027362765.1, forward strand.
CACTGTCCTCTTAAAGGAGCTGTCCAGGATCTACTAACTGTCCTGTTTATGGAGCTGTCCAGGATCTGACATCTGTCCTGTTTCTGTTTATGGAGCCTAATGGGATCTTATTGTACTGTTTATGGAGCCTCCTTTTTCATATTTGTAAGACCACCTTATTAATGGTTGCCAACTTGACATTTTATTTTTTCTGGACGGCTTAACAAAAAATCACAGACAGACAATATTTTTACGGACACATGGGAAAGCCATAATAAATCAATATGATTATAAGTGATCCATGTCTACAGCCAATAATTCTGATAGGACGACATCAGCTGCCTTCACTGTAAACTGTACAATGATGATAATTATAGTCAAAATTATCTGTATAAGTTTCTTCAGCTTCAAAATAATCCCAGACGCCTTAATTTTATTTTACGGATAGGACGAAAAAGTGCCTTATTTTTACAGACTGTCCTGATATTATCTGAAAACTTCTAGTTTGAGCATGAATCTGTTAAAGTCGAGTCCTTTTTAATTTTTCTTTACTACACATGACCTTGATTCAGCCCAGACACATTCAACCAGTCCACACGCTTATGTGCTGCAATCTATCCCCCTTTCCTGGTCTTACAGTATGGACAACTCCAGGAATTGTTTTCCTCAAGTATCGCAATACTACACATTAGATGTCTGTTGTCAGCCGACTCTCCCATACACAGGAGCGCTCGTTCGGTCGAGAGCTACCATGTTCTCTATGAGATAGCTGTTGATTAACACGTTGGCTGGCTGTTTATCTCAGGTAGAACTCGATCGGTAGTTCAATGTTGGACATTGTTCCTCATGATCAGTCAGCCGATGCCCTCATACATATTAGCCCATCAGCCGAAGTCATTGATATTGGCGGGGTCAGCCGACATTAGTCTAATGTGTATGGGGGCTTTAAGACATAATAAACTGAGCATCCATTACTCTCCACAGCACAGCACAATGTCGCACTGCCATTCATTTATGACCCAGAGCAGATACAGACCCTCCAACAACCTATAATACAGCCGTCCACAGGCTCAAGAGAGCTCGCTTTCATCACCCATGAGAGAGGTGCTGAATATGATGCCCCGGCCAGGAACACCCATATAGCTGGCCCCATGCCCACAGCAGATGGAGCAGCGTGAAAATAAGCAGACAATGTACATCTAGTGCTGGGATCTGTATGGGGAAAGATTCCTCACATTACACTGTATGAGAACAATGTGGAGCACTGGGTAGGATGTGTCTGAATTATGCAAACACAGAGGTCTTAGCAAGGAGGAATTTGTCACCCAAAGGTGTTTATGCAAGTCCTTAAAATAGACTGAATAGTAATTCGTTTTCAGTGCATTTATTTTCATGTCTGGGTGTCGCAGGGAGAAGTTCGCAAAGTTGCTGAGCTGAAGACAAAGACTCGTATTCTCAGTGTTCTCCTCCATATCATAACACTGATCACATATTTATCTATAGATTTATCCTGTCATTGTACTCGGGGCAGGAGGGGGGCACATTTTTTGTTCATTTTGAAATACTGAAGCACCAAGAAATTCTGCCCTCCCAACGCAAAAGAACTTCCCTGTGCTGAGAAGTGCTCCTGTTCTCTTAGAGTGTTCCTTTACTGCAATTCACGTTACTGGAGACACGAAATTCCAGCGACCTTGGAGGAGAAGCAAGAGTAGTGCCATTAAAGGGAACTTTTACTAGATTCATGCTGCCTGAAAGATGGGCAACATAAATCAGAGCCTGGTCGTACAATTGCTGCAAGTATGTTTTACTCTGAAAAGTTGCACAGTTTCAGAGAAAACATATTTTGCCAAACCGGCCCAGAAACTATAAGGAGAGACCATACTAGGGACGAGTTCGGTGCCATCCCCAGTCAGCCTCTCCTTGGCCCGTTCCAGTTGATTGACAGGTCTCTCCCATGTGTGTGCATAAGGAGAGATCTGTCAATCAACTGGAACTGGGTGGGGAGAAGTTAGACAAAAAGCCAGCCAGGAGTCCGGGCTCTTCCTATAGTCTCTGTCTGGCTTTTCAAACTATGTTTTCTCTGAAATGCCACAGAGTTTCTGAGAAGAACCAAAGAAATGAGCCAGAGCGTAAGTTGGTATATGTGCAATGTTTAAGAGCACGTTCACACTGTGGCCATTTCACAGACAAAAAGAAAAAAAGCGTATTCCCTGTGGTAAGTAAATAGTAATAGTACATGTAAATAATATAGAATACATAGTTAACACTATTTTAATCAAAAAAACATAAAAGCCATCCCACCACAACAAGGTGTACCCAATCGGGACGGTCCTATCAGCCGACTTCAATGTAGATAAGGGCAGAACAGGACAGCAGCCAGACTGTTCAGACACCTGTCCATGGGAAGCAGTATAGATGAAATGCCTAGATCAAAAGGGAGAATCCGCGCCCCTGTTTGTACAAAGTACAAGAAACTATAGCAAACCAAAGAAATAAGCCTACAGACAGGATAAGACCGTTCCAATTTAGTAAAACTTGTTGCGGTGGGATGGCTTTTATGCTTTTTTTTATCAAAATAGTGTTAACTAAGTATCCTATGTTATTTACTTGTACTATTACTATTTACATATTTTCTTACTACCAGGTATATGCTCATATAGTGTTTTCTTTGTTTTGTTTTTGTAAAGTTTCAGTGACATACATACCTGACTGTGATCAGGCAGCCAGTGTTATGATCTGCAACAAGTACTAAGGAAAGAAAGGGGAAACCTATCCCTATAGTAAGACTAAGCTGAATCCCTACGATGTAGCGGGCTGCCTGTTCCTTGCGAACAGACCCGCCTTAGTCCTCGGCTAATCTGAACGAAGACCTATAGCATAAAGGAAGGGGTCCCTAAAAGAACTAAGGACTGGAACAAAAATGGGACACCTCCTGAACAGAAAAGGTTGTTGCATAACACAAAAAGATAAACTGACAAAAGGATACTAGAGGTCCCAGAAGGACCAAGCAAGCTGACAGAGATAGACACAGAAGCACCTGGCTAGCAAAACAGTCAAACAACACTGAAGTCCAGCACAGCCAAAAGGGCGGAGCTAGAATATATAGGCAGATGGTCACGTGACCGCAAACCACAAGAAGGAAAAAACAAACAGGAGGGTTCTAACAGCCAGAGTGTGACTCATGCCACATATGGTTCGGGCAGCTGGATTCTGGAGACAGGTTCCCTTTCATACTGTATCGAAATGTTCATTATAGTCCACTCAAAGCAATAAAACAAATATCCCAACATGTTACTGACACTATAGGGCATTAAAAATCATAACTAGAGATGAGCGAACCAGAACTTAAAAGTTCGGAGTTTGTTCCGGACAGTTAGTGTCCCGGTTCTGGTTCAAGTTCGGGTACAGTTCTGGTACCCAAACCAAACTTTGGAATAAAGTTCGAGTTGGGTACCACAACCCGAACTTCCATGGGTCCGCTCCTCCCTAGTCATAGCGTTTCATTCATAGTATCCACCACCACAGTTGCAATCAAAATTATTCAACACCCCATGGAAAATTCAGTTTATATTCGAAAAGGTGGTCTTAATGGAATAACATTTACCCTTCCAGCAATAAGATCTTATTCCAAACTTACCCACCTAGAGTTGCCAGATATAATAATTTATAGAATTATCATTATATAATAAAAAATAGTAACATAAAAGAAGAATTAAAAAATATTTCAAAATGATATAAAGCTATTATAGCTAAAACAGTACATGAATAAGCTTATGTTGACCTTCCTTTTATTGTTCTTTCCCTTTTTCTTTTCCTTTTCCCACATCCTTTACAACCCTCTCCCCCCCTCCCTTCCATTTTGTTATTCTTTTTCTTAATTTACCTTGTTCTAGTTTTTCCAACTTTCTGCTGTTTGCAATAAACCAATGAACTGCCGCTCCATTTATACCCTATGGGAACTGTTGGAAGCAGTTTTCGGCAGTCCCTATAGGGAATGAAAAGAGCTCCATTCTATCAGGGATAAAAGTGCCCCATTCTGTCGATCGATTGGGGGAGTCCTAGAAATCCCTCTTTTGGATAGGTGATAACTTATTTTCACTGGACAACTCCTTCAACTATTCATTTCTCCTCCTCATCCTTGCTTGTGGTACTACAGCAATGAAGCCACGTCTATCAGTCACTTGACCGCTGCAGCCAGTCGCTGGTCTCAACATTCATGTGCTGTACATCTTTGCTGTGATTTATGAATGTGACGTCTTTGCTACAGGACCGGTGTGGGCCACTAGATCGGAAAGAAATTGGACAAATAAGTATTGGTTCTTTGAATTGCAAAACAAGAGGAATTGTTTTAAAGTAATACATTTTTAAAAAAAAAAATATTCCCAGAGCTCCTCTTTAGGCGGTTTTAGTCTTCATAATGCATGTAATTGAAGAAGGCTGTATCAGAGAACGGCTAACTAGTTCTGGGGATGAATGAGTTACACGTCTAGGGTCACCCCTGTTCCCCGCTCACTGCTGCCCTCTCCTGGATTGGGGACACAATGTAACAAAGGAGACAGGTCATGAGTGATACAGTTTCATCCTCTCTATCTGCTTGTCTGCACTGGAGGTTGAGCCCATTTCATCCTCTTATTACTCCTGAAAATGAAGAATCATTGAAATATATTACCCATGAAGTACAGGTAAAATTGAGAATGCCACGGGTAGTAATTCTTGCATTATCACTGGTCATTTGACCTAATTTATACAAATCCAATTACATCCTGCCTTCTGCAAGGAATATAGAGAACATTACCATTGCAGCGAGAACTATTTCAGGTCACAAGCTAAAAAATTGATTTGTTGTAGTTGCCTCACACCTCCTATGAATAATTAAACTGCCTTCCTGGCGAGATAACGATTCGTTAAGATATTAGGTGCGTGAATAAACAAGAACAGGATCAGAAGCTCTGAGATCAGAACTGCCCAGTCCCCTGTCCCCTAAATAAGCAATGTCCGCTCCTTCCCCATCCGTTATCTGCGGCCGCTCCTTATCCTAGGGGATGGAGCCCAGATCCCAGTGATTACACTGTAATGAGCGGCTCCTGACACAGGCTCCATCTGTCTACTTCCCTCTTTATTAACAGTGCGGACAATTAACCCCAACCCATAAAGCAGAATGTGATTTGTGCGCCTTTAGACGGCCCTCGCTGAAGTTGCCATATTATTTTATTCGTATGATCTTTTGGGTGATGGATTGTGGTACGTCGGCTCCTAGTAGAGTCGGCCTTGTCCAAGCTCCACATGGAAGAGGGCCAGAAGGAAATCATTTTTAAGGAACATAAGGCAACTATACTAGAATATATCCCGTGCCATACCATATGTGCCACCTGTGCATGTGTATGTGGGCCCAGAAGGTAAAGAGGTCAATGAGCTGCTAGCAGCATCTTACTCTCTATTAGGCTACATTCACGAGACCGTATTTTCTGTCCAAATGCTGATTGTAAAAAAAAATGGACATCATTAAGACCGATGTTATTTCACATGACTAAATGTCGGAATAAAAAAAAAATCGCAGCATAGACTAAATTCTTCCATATTTTCGGTGAGAATCGCTCATTTATCTATGGGTGCACAAAAAAAAAATCGGACCCCATATGGATCAGCCATATTGCATCCGTTTTTTTATGGATGCATTGCAGTTGTTAAAATGGAAAACAGTATTAGGTCTTGTAAATTTTATTCATTGCTGATGTGTAAAAATGGACATACGGATGATGATACAGATAAAAGGAGAAAGTTCGGTGAGCAGAGACCAGCCCCGACCCTGAAAGTGACATCATTTTCGAGGGGCGGGGCTGGTTTCTGCTTTTCCTGCTCTCCTTGTTCCTTCCTTACAATGCACACAGACAGTGCACTCTCTTGCCGGCTCATTACTTCCCATTAGTGCCGGGGAGGGAGTGCACTGTCACTGTGCATTGAAGGTAATATTGCACAGTGACAATAAAGCTCATACTGAGCATACACATGGACTAGCCCAGTCCTTGAAATGAAGGTCACTGATGACGTTTCTTTTCAGGGTGGAGACAAAGACTCCGGCAGTGACCACAGCCTCTGCCCGCTGATGACATCTCGTTTGAGTATCCCAGCATGCACGGGGGGTCCTCAAAAGAAATGTCATTAAACCAGAAGTAGGTGTAAAAAAAATAAAGCAGAGAGAGTAGAGAGGGAACGGTAGAGACTTTTTAATCGAAGTATATTAGAAAAACAGTTGGATTATTACATTAAAGAAGTTGGATAGGGCAACAATGTCTGATCAGCCGGGGTCCCGCATCTGGCACCCCCACCGATCAGCTGTTATTGGTGCCAGCGGCGGCCACTGGCCGGAAGTGCTTACTTGCGGAGCTTGGACGTCTAGCTGTAGTGGCCGCCGCGGGGTACTGCACATCCGCCTCCTATTCAATTCATTCCTATGTATGAGGCATCAATGTAAAAGTAGTGGACAACTTCTTTAAATAGACAGACATTTAGGATTACAATAAATGTTAGTCCCTTTAATGATTTTGACTATTTCACAACAGATACAGTCCAAAGTAATACATTGAGTTATATGCAATTGGGTGGACTGCTGCAGCCACATAATAGTTAAAATTAATCAGTAGCGCTACGACAAAAGTTGTAGTGTAGCCCAAGCCTAAGTCTACATGCTTGCTACCATTGTTGAGAGTGCCACCAATCCTTCCCTGGGAACAACCAAAAATTACTACTACTGGGTGACCATTGTATCTTGTCTGTGCTTGCATGAGTGCACCGCCACTCATCCATACATACTCCTATAGAAAACTGAGATACAGCTGCTGGAAAAATCTTCTACTTGTTTTGCAAATAGTAACATAATAACAAAGTTATAACATCTAGAATGTGGAGGAAAAATGTATTACAGAGTATGTGATAGTGTAAATATTTCCGAGTTTCTAGATCACTCATTCAGGAGTCATGCCTTTATTCTTTTCTCACTTTCTTCTATATTTTAGTTGCTTTCTTTGTACAGTTCAGTTTCTTCCACGTTCTGATCCATGATGGGAAGACGTAATGTAAGAGGAGCAGTTATCATGTAGACGCCGGCCAGCGTGACAGTCCCTCAATTACATTTGTCCCTCTTGGTTTGTGAACATTAACATGTCAGCCGGTCGGTTCGTACAAGGTTTCTCAGTGCAGAAAATGAAGCGCATGGTAGCAGCAGTAATATTTTATGTACAGGGTTGTATATGTGTACGGCACATTGCATGGCTTTAATTAAACAGATCATATTTCCAGCACTTCCTCTGCTCATCCTGACGGGTCTGTGTCCTTGAACCCAGAATACTGTCATATACAGTAGTGTTCAAAATAATAGCAGTGTGTTCTAAAACATAGGTTAAGCTCAAAATCTTTATACTAGTTTTTATTTCCATGCATTGGGAACATTGCACTCTATTTTATAATTCAAAACATGAAGAGAAATGTATATAATTTTTAACTACTTTACAGAAAGTAACAAAAAATTAACATTGGGCTGCTCTAAAAAATAGCAGTGTCTGCATTTGTCTTTACAATCTCACAATATATAATCTTTTTTTTTGAGGATTTAGCATTCATGTAAATCACTAACCTAATATTTCGTTTTTTAGAACTGTTTCACATCTGTGTTGCATAGAGTCAACCAACTTCTGTCATCTGTCAACTGCTATTCCAGCCCAGAAACGGCATTTTTAATGTCACCCACAAGTGTTCTATTGGATTAAGGTTTGGTGATTGGGCTGGCCACTTCATAACCTCAATTTTGTTGGACTGGAACCAAGATTTTGCTCATTTACTGGTGTGTTTAGTATCGTTGCCTTGTTGAAACACCCATTTCAAGGGAATATCCTCTTTAGAGTAAAGCAACATGACCTCTTCAAGTATTTTCATATATGTAAACTCGTCCATAATCCCTGGTATATGGTAAATAGGTCCGGCACCATAGTAAGAGAAACATGTCTTCACAGTGTACTGTGGCTTGAATGCAGAGTTTGACGAACTGTCTGCGGCCATTGGACCCAAAAAGAACAATTTCACTTTCAACAGTCCACAAAATGTTTCTCCATTTCTCTTTTAGGCCATTTGATGTGTTCTTTGGCAAATTGTATCCGCTTCAGTACATGTCTTTTTTTTAACAGTGGGACATTGCTGGGACTTTTTGCTAAGAGATTTGCTAGTCTTCTCACTGTCACAGTACTTACAGGTAACTTGAGACTGTCTTTGATCATACTGGAGCTGATCATTGGCTGAGCCTTTGCCATTCTGGATATTCTTCGATCCATTTGAATGGTAGTCCGTTTTCTTCCACATCTCTGGTTTTGCTTTCCATTTTAAAGCATTGGAGATCATTTTAGGTGAACAGCCTATCATTGTCTGCACTTATTTATAAGTTTTACCCTTTCCAATCAACTTTTTAATCAAAGTACACTGTACTAATGAACAATCTGTCGAACAACCCATATTTCTCAGGCTTTCAAGGAGAAATACATGTACAACATGTGCTGGCTTCACCCTTAAATAAGCGCCACCGGATTCACAACGGTTTCTTCACAGAATGATTGACCTCACTAATTGAACTCCACACTGCTATGATTTTGAACACACCCACTTTCAATTAATTATTCAGTTACACAGACTCAAAAACATGCAGATGAATGCTGAGTCTGTTGGTTTTCTTAGAATCTACTGCACCAACTGGTAAATTGTTTGACATGTGGTAATATATTTACTAGCTATTGAACCCATTTTATTGCTATATGGTCTCCCATCCTGTTATGTGCTGCCTCCATCCTGTAATGTGATGCCCCTATCCTATGCCCCCATCCTATGCCCCCATCCTGTTATGTGCTCCCACCATCCTGGTATTTGTGCTGCCCCCATCCTGGTATTTGTGCTGCCCCCATCCTGTTACATGCTGCCCCTATGTTGTAGCCTCATCCTGCGCCCCCATCCTGTTACGTGCCGCTCCTATCTTGTGGCCCCATCCTGCGCCTCCATCTTGTGCCCCCATCCTGCTCCCCAATCCTGTTATGTGCGCCCCCCATCCCGTTATGTGCTTCCACCATCCTGGTATTTGTGCTGATCCCATCCTGGTATTTGTGCTGCCCCCATCCTGGTATTTGTGCTGCCCCCATCCTGCGCCCCCATCCTGTTACATGCTGCCCCTATCTTGTGCCCCCATCCTGCGCCCCCATCCTGTTATGTGCTGCCCCTATCTTGTGCCCCTATCCTGCTCCCCAATATCCTGTTATGTGCTCCCCCCATCCTGCTTCCCAATCCTGTTATGTGCGCCTCATCCCGCTTCCCAATCCTGTTATGTGCACCCCCCATTCTGCTTCCAAATCCTGTTATGTGCGCCCCCATCCTGCTATGTGCTGCCCCCATCCAGCGCCCCCATCCCATTATGTGGGCCCCCTATCCCGTTATGTGCTCCCCATCCTGGTATTTGTGCTGCCCCCATCCTGGTATTTGTGCTGCCCCCATCTTGCGCCCCCATTCTGTTATGTGCGCCCCCATCCCATTATGTGCGCCTCCCATCCCGCTCCCCAATCCCGTTATGTGCTGTCCCCATCCTGTTATGTGCAGCCCCCATCCTGCTTCCCAATCCAGTTATGTGCAGCCCCCATCCTGTTATGTGCAGCCCCCATCCTGTTATGTATGCCCCCATCCCGCTTCCCAATCCTGATATATGCGTCCTCCATCCTGCTTCCCAATCCTGCTATTTGCGCCCCCATCCTGCTATGTGCTCCCCCCATCCTGGTATTTGTGCTGCCCCCATCCTGGTATTTGTGCTGCCTCCATCCTGTTACTTGCTGCCCCTATCTTGTGCCCCCATCCTGTTACGTGCTGCCCCTATCTTGTGCCCCCATCTCGTTATGTTCGCCCCCATCCTATTATGTGCTGCACCCATCCTGCGCCCCCATCCTGTTATATTCTGCTCCATCCCATTATGTGCGCCCCCCATCCTGCTTCCCAATCCTGTTATGTGCGCTCACATCCCGTTATGTGCGCTCCCTATCTTGCTTCCCAATCCTTGTATGTGCTGCCCCCATCCCGTTATGTGCACGCCCCATCCTGCTTCTGACGCGCCCAGGGGATGGGGACGACTCGGTACCCGGGCCTTTGCCTGGTTTGGGGATGTCGCGGTGGTCGGCTCCCGGGCCCGTAGCCTTGGGTCACTCTTGAAAAAGGGGATTGGAACTTGGATGGAAATAAAAATAAAGTAAATAGTTTGTGACGCCACCTGTGGTACCTGGTAAGGATTACCAGCGCTGCTGCAGACCTCCGGGGGGTGATGGGATGGCAGCTGGGATGTTTCTGCTCCCCACAGGCGGAGCGGGCCCCCGGGGCAGTGTGGAGTTTGATGGTGGGTGGTGTTGCTGGGACTTGTAGTGCAGGCGGGATGGCGCAGCAGGAGTAATTGACAGAGACAGGGGATTCGCTTCAATACCTTTACTGGTGCGGATGTCAGGTACGGTCCAGGGTACTCAGTAGGATGGGTGCACTTCAGGACTTCTCCCCAGTGAGCGGGTATAAGGCCTCCTGGTCCGTGTCTGCCTCTCTGTATGCTCCTGGCCAGCCTGCAACTGGGCCTAGCTTATGTGTCGTGCTGTTCCTTCACCTGTCACTTGGTAGTGGGACCTTCTGCTGGCAACCACTATCCCTGGTCACCGGGGCCTTCGTGGTTCCTGGTCCTGTAATGGATCTAGCTTCAGGTCTGCCAGGGACTTGTAGTCCTCCTGGAATGCCGGTGGTCCCTACTGGGTATAAAGGACCCTGTAGGCGCGGACCCGGTGTCCGGTTTGTATCTTCGGGGTGAGCCTATGATGCTCCTCTGCCCCCTAAACTCCTCTTTCCTCTCCTCCTCTTGCCTTCGGCCTCACTCGGGGCCCTCAATACGGCAGCAGACGTGCTGCGTCTTCACTTCTCTCAGCGTCAGCACGCTCTCCAACAACTAACTCTGACTGCCTAGCTCCACCCTCCATATATATATGTCCCTGACGGGCTCCCTCTGCTGGTATGAGGTGGAAAGGTGGAGGTGCTTGTATGTAGTGAGGGCCTCTTGTGGAGAAGTCCATCCATGCAACCTGGGTCCTGTGGTACCTGTGAACAGCAGGGTGCCACATTCCCCCCTAGTACAATTCAGTACTCCTGGACTGAAGCATTTTGCAAAACAGGTTAACAACAATAATAAAAATAATTATAATAACAATTAAGTTACAGTATGTCCCGTAACCAGGTGTCCATTTCACCGATGAAAGTGTAACAGGGAGAAACATGAGCGACCCGCCTGAAAACCCTCAACGTAGGCTCTGGGCATGGCTACAGGGCATAAGTGATCCAGGTGCTGGACCACGTCTTTGGCCACGCCAAACGGGTTTTTGTTCTGTGGTCAAATAAAGGGGGCACTTTTGATGAGTGTAACTATTTACAAAGACAGTTTTTGGCTGCTCACAGTCCTCAGCCTACAAGTCTCTGTACCCTGACGGGTAACTACAGGCACACATTAATTTCAGTTTACACAATAAACAATAGGCAATACCCAACTGGGTAACTATTTATACTTCAGGCATTTTGTATTTTAATCCGTAAACCTAGCAGGGATTTGGCCTTGTGTGCTATGTGTGGACCTTCGTAGCACTGGGGTGATACTGGTGTCTGTGCATGCACTCTCTGCTAACCTATCAGGTGTACGTGCTGGTAGATTATAAAACTGCCTCAATCTCTCTATGGGACTGGCAAGTACACTGTCCACTGGGCCTTCAGGCTCTGTTTCAATGGGTGATCCTCCTCTTACTGGGGACTCTTCCTGTTTTGAGCTGGTTCTTCCAGAGCGCTCACAGGTTCTTCTTGTGGCTGATAGAAGTGTATTACGGGTATAATCACTGCTCCATCAAGTTGAGGCCAGTCCGCAGGGAAATCTCCTAGAACTGTGTGAAGCACGTCGTCCTTGGGTTCTTCTGGTGCTATAGGAGGCACTTCTTCTTCCATTGTCTTCAGTAGACTTGGGCACACTTTCAGATGGTCTCTTGAGACTGTTGCAGTTGTTTTACCTCCATCTTTGCTAATCAGGCAGGTTTTACTGTTGTCAAACTTGGAGTTCAACACTGTGTAGGGCTCTCTTTCCCACTGGTCACCGAGCTTGTGACCTCTTCTCTTCCGCTTTAGCATTATCTCTCCAGGTGCCAAGGGTTCTGCTGGTGCATGTTTATTGTACTGTTCTTCCTGTCGTACCCTTACTCTGTTCAGACTGTCTTCGACACAGGCCTGTACTCTCCTGTACTGCTCTTGCCGATTTGTATCCCAGTCTTCAGTGGACATATCAGCTTCCGGTTCTACCACACCGAGTTCCAGGTCCATGGGCAATTTCCCAGGTCTTGCTCTCATGAGGTACGCTGGGGTACAATTTGTAGAACTCACAGGTATGTGATTGTACAGATCTACCAGGTCAGGTAGTTTGTCTGGCCACTGATTTCTTTCTTCTAAGGGTAAGGTTTTCAGCAGGTCTATGACGATGTTGTTCATTTTCTCACACAAACCATTGGTCTGAGGGTGGTGCGGCGTAGTCCGGATCTTCTTGCACCCGTACAGGTGGCAGTATTCTTTAAACAGCTCGGCTTCAAAGGCAGGGCCTTGATCCGTCAGCACTTTGTCCGGGTATCCATGGGGCCTTCAGAAGTATGCTTGGAACGTTCTTGCTGCAGTCTCTGCTGTCAGATCCTTGACAGGGGCTACCACCAGGAACCGGGAATAGTGATCCACCATGGTCAGGGAATAGGAGTAGCCTGACCTGTTGGGTGCCAGCTTGACGTGATCCAGAGCGACGATCTCCAGGGGCTGGGTTGTCTTGATGGACTGCAAGGGTGCTTTCTGGCTGCCGTAGTCTTTTCTTCTGAGGCTACAGGGCCCACAATTCCGGCACCACCTCTCTATGGAGCTCCGCATTCCAACCCAGTAGAACCGGTCCTTCAGCAGAGTTTCCAGCTTCTTCCAGCCAAAGTGACCTGCTTGATCGTGGTAGGCTTCCAACACCATCTGGATATCCATCCTGGGTGCAACAATCTGCCACACCATTTCATGGGTCTTGGGGTTGACATATCTTCTGCACAGCTTCTCTCTGTAGATGAACAGCCGGCTTCTTTCATTCCACAGTTGCTTGGCTTGTGGAGGAGCATCCTTCTCCAGGTGAGAACCTTCTTGGGTTATCAGTCTTTTGATGAGGCTGACAACCGGGTCACTGTCCTGGGTCTCCTTCCAACTGTGGTGGGGTAGAGGATTCAGCGTCCTTCCCTGACGTCTTCTGGTGACATTTTTCTCATGGGCCACTCCGCTTTGGTGGAAAGCAGGTAATTCACCTTCCTCTAAATCATCCACTTCATCCTCGGTGTCTGACTGGTGAGGCATCCTTGACAGGGCATCAGCATTGGTGTTCTTGTGACCTGCCCGGTACTTGATGGTGAACTGATAATTTGACAGTCTGGCCACCCAACGCTGTTCCATGGCTCCCAACCTGGCTGTCTCCCGGTGTGTCAAGAGATTGTTGTCAGTAAAAGCTGTAAACTTAGTTGAGGCTAGATAATGCTTGAACCTTTCAGTGATAGCCCAGACCAAGGCCAGGAACTCCAGCTTGAAGGAACTGTAGTTCTCCGGGTTCCTCTCGGTATGGCGTAGCTTCCTGCTGGCATACGCAATTACCTTCTCTCTTCTATTTTGCTTCTGGGACAACACAGCTCCCAGTCCCTCGTTGCTGGCGTCGGTGTACAGCAGGAAAGGCTGGCTGTAGTCAGGGTAAGCCAGGATTTCTTCATCAGTCAGGATTTCCTTAATTACTGCAAAGGATTCAGCCTGTTCTTTGCCCCACTGGAATGGGGAACTCTTTCCTCTTTTGGACTGTCCTACCAGTAGGTCTTGTAGAGGTGCTACCTTTTTGGTATAGTCCTTTATGAACCTCCTGTAGTACCCGACCAGTCCAAGGAATTGCCGTACTTCTTCGATGCTTCTCGGTTCAGGCCACTTCTGGATGGCTGTGACCTTCTCCGGGTCTGGTGCTACTCCCTCCGAGCTGACTACGTGTCCCAGGTACTGAACCTTCTGCTTGAGCAAGTGGCATTTAGAAGGCTTTAGTTTCATCCCATACCGGGACAATGCTTCAAATACCTCCGCCAGGTGCTTCAGATGGTCCTCATACATCCTAGAGTACACGATAAAGTTATCCAGGCACTGTCTCGAAGTTCCGATGTCCCAAGCAACACTCCATCAGCCTCTGGAACGTTCCGGGTGCATTGCAGAGTCCAAACGGCATACTGTTCAACTCACACAGTCCCATCGGGGTGGTGAAGGCCGTCTTCTCCCGGTCTTCCTCAGCAACAGAGACTTGCCAATACCCGCTAGTGAGACCCAGTGTAGAGAAGTAATTGGCAGATTTTAGCGCAGCCAGGGATTCCTCTATATGGGGAAAGGGTATGCATCTTTATGTGTTATGCGATTAATCTGTCTATAATCTACACACATGCTCATGCTACCGTCCTTTTTCCTGACCAGGACCAGGGGAGCTGCCCAAGGGCTACAGCTATCCCTTACTACCCCTGCCTTTTTCATGTCACGCAACATTTCCTTGGCTTTCTGATAATGTGCTGGTGGTATGTGTCGGTAACGCTCCTTAATGGGTGGATGGTTACCGGTGGGTATGTGGTGTTGTACCCCTTTAACCCTTCTAAAGTCAAGTGGGTGTTTACTAAACACTTGTTCATATTCCTGAACCACTCTGTAAACACCGTGTTTCTGATGGACAGGAGTGGCGTCAGTCCCAACATGGAGCTGTTGACACCAATCCTCCAGCTGAGCTTCGGAGTCGTTGTCCTCCACTGCATCTGGTGGGGTCAAGGATTCCACTGTGTGTATGGCATCATCATTCACAGTATACAATCTAGCAACAGTGGCATACCATGGCAATTTTACTTCCTCCTCCCCACAATTTAGGAGTCGTACGGGCACCCTCCCATTGCGTACGTCAACTACCCCTCTAGCAGTTAAGAGTGTAGGTCTGTGCTCTGAGCTAATTGCCTCCACTAACGCCTGCTAGTTCTGTCCCTTGAGACCTATTGCTGCCCTACACAAAATCAGCATTTCACTCATCGGGGGAATCACAATGGGTATCGGGTCTGTCACCCGTACATTACCAATCTCACCACCTCTTAGCTTTACCTGTTGCTGGTACAGGAGGGCTCGAATCTCTCTCTGGAGCACCTTCCTCTGCCCTATTTTGGCAGTGTCAGCAATCTGTTGGAGCAAAAACAACACTTTTCCCAAACAGTTACTAACAATATTTGTGTTATGCTCGCGCCCGGACTGACTGGCGTGAGCGTGATTATTGATCCCACTGTACCATGAACCGAGGAGTGCCTGGAGGGGCGTAACTAAGTATGAACCCGATCCGACCAAGGTCGCACGGCGGCTCAGTCGACTCCGTGAACCAAGGAGGAACCGAGCAGAGGGGCCAGGTGCTACTCCAGGTCAGACCCCGGTCACAGCTGTTGACCCCCACTGGGGAATGCAGGAACAGGCAGGTTAGACTGGCATGTAGACAGGTGGGTACTGGCAAACACGGCTGGTATGCAGACAGGTGGGCACAGGCAGGCACGACTGACATGCAGAGAGGCGGGTACTGGCAGGTAGAAACGCAGGCAGGATAGGGACCTGTACAGACTGGGACACAGGAATGGAGCCGCAGGTGCGGTAGACGAGCAGAGCAGAGCAAAACCCGCAGATGCGGTAGACAAGCTGAGCAGAGCAAAACCCGCAGATGCGGTAGACAAGCTGAGCAGAGCAAAACCCGCAGATGCGGTAGACAAGCTGAGCAGAGCAAAACCCGCAGATGCGGTAGTCAAGCTGAGCAGAGCAAAACCCGTAGATGCGGTAGACAAGCTGAGCAGAGCAAAACCCGCAGATGCGGTAGACAAGCTGAGCAGAGCAAAACCCGCAGATGCGGTAGACAAGCTGAGCAGAGCAAAACCTGCAGATGCGGTAGACAAGCTGAGCAGAGCAAAACCCGCAGATGCAGTAGACAAGCAGAGCAGAGCAAAACCGCAGGTGCGGAGAACAAGCAGAGCGGAGCAAAACCGCAGGTGCGGTAAATAAGCGGAGCAGAGCGGAACCGCCGGAGCGGTGAACAAGCAGAGCAGAATAGAACCGCAGGAGCGGTAACCAAGCGGAGCAGAGCAGACATAGAGACAAACAAGTAATGGGCTAGGACACTGTTCAGACAGGAACTGAACCGGGAATAATATACAGGAACGAGCCTGGGAACTCAGCCCCCAGGGTGGCGGAAACAGACTAGAAGTCAGAGATACAGGTAGTGGCCCTGGGTACTCGGCCCCCAGGGTGGCGGAAACTGAGTCAGGACAGGACCTAAGAACACAGACTGTAAGAAAGTGTTGCTCAGGCACCTCCCACTGGGTGGAGGGGGTTTAAGTATCCAGTGACTCACAGCAATAGGCTGAGGACACATTAGGACTGTGCACACAGTAGCTAAAAGAAACAAGCAGAAAGCCACGCCGACGCCCTAAGCAATCTGACAAGAGACATAGACAGAGCAGGTACTGGTGCAAAGTGTGCAGCATGGACTGACAGGTAAGATTGCGGTCTTGCATAGTGGGAGGTGGTGTACTATGCAAGCACGCCGCCAGGGATGTTACAATTTGTACCAAGTATCATATACAAGTCTGTATCACCAGGGTTAGATTCTATGACAATTAGTCCTTGGTCCTTCAGTTCCACTCTCCCCACCTTCACTGTCACGTCCTTAACCCCTACTAGGTTAAGAGGAAAGCCGTTAGAGGCATACACAGAGAGGTTCGGGGCTGGCGGGTGGAGTTCATCTATGGACCAGTACCTTTTGTACATGACATCAGGTATGATGGTTACCTGCGAGCCGGTGTCCAGTAATGCAGGTGTTGCTATGCCGTCCAGCACAATGGACAGGAAAGGCCTTCCTCCTACGAACCGGTGGTACCAGCTTGATGGGCCTGGTTGATTTACTCCTGGGAGTCGGCCCTCGGCCCCAGGGTTTGCCCGTTTAAAGGACAGTTCCGCGCGGTGTGGCCTGCCTTGTGGCAACGGTAGCAGATGAAATCTCCTGGAGGGCGACGTTGGTCCTCCCACGGGGTGGCATTGTCCTCCTACGGGGTGGTGTCAACCTCCTTCTTCTCCTCATCCAGGGGACATCCTCAGGACTGTCGGCGAGTAGGATCCTTCCTTCCGGCTCGGGCTCCGCCTGTAGCTGCAGGGTGCTCAGGACAGTGGCTAGGGTTTTACTCAGCTGACGCACTTCAGAGCACAGGTTGTCCAGCTCGCTAGGGGGCACTGTTTGCATCTTTGTTTCAGCCGTCAATGAAGGAGCAGTGGGTGCTGCGGCCACTGGGGTGGCCCCACCCTGGTAACGCTGGATAGCAGTCCCTGATGTTTCCAGGGGCTGTAGACCCTTAATAGCCATGTCCTTCACGGTGTCAAAGGTGGCATCTGGATGATCTAAGGCCCACCACCGTACGGTTCTGCTCTCCTCCTGGGACCTCAATCCCCGGATGAATTGTTCTGTCAGCATTTTATTCTCATCTTGTATGCTGGCTGGACTAACCTGTTTCAGGGCCCGCAGGGCTTCCTGTAAGCACCATGCATAGTCCCGGATACTGTCCTCAGGTTTCTGGGTACAGTGGTAGAACCTCATCCGGAGATCTGTCTCAGTGCGGTTTTCAAAGACAGTTTGCAGTCTCTTAAAGATAATGGATACTGATTCCTGGTCTGCGGCTGGCCAGGTTTCAACTTCCCGCTCTGCGGCACCAGTCAATTGTCCCAGCACAACAGCGGCTCTCTGTTTACCAGTCATTGAGTACATATTCAGTACACCGCATATCTTTCTCTTGAATCCAGACAGGGTGTCTGGTTTGCCGTCATACTGGGGAAGGCATTTTGCTCCAGTGATATACGGCAGGGCCATGGGTATCAACGGAGTCATGACCCCTGCTGGTGGGGCGGCCGCTCCGGCCTGAGCGGCGCCGGGCGCAAGTTGAGCATCGGGAGCATTATCCGGTGCTCCGGCGGCTTGCTGGTCGTCGGCCATGGTTGCGCCCCCCTAGTGAACCGTAGCCTACCTCCTGTTTCCTTAATCGGGTAGGCCGCAGCTCCGCAGACGACGGTCTCCTTCCAGGACCTGACGCTTCCTGGTGCTGCATTAGAGCGCGAGGCGGGCCTTGAGCTTCGCGCGCTTCCAGCAGTCATGCCTCTCCGATTCCCGCAGTTACGCCCCTCTTCTTCCCGCGCGGCTACTCGAAAATGGTGGACAATGGCGGGAAACAGCGGCAATTGGCGGGAAAACTTCACCACAGTATGCGACACAGTTCTTTAAGGCGCACAGTACCCGGTGGCAACTGGCACGCAATCCTGTTCGTGACGCCAGGAAGAGTTGACGCGCCCAGGGGATGGGGACGACTCGGTACCCGGGCCTTTGCCTGGTTTGGGGATGTCGCGGTGGTCGGCTCCCGGGCCCGTAGCCTTGGGTCACTCTTGAAAAAGGGAATTGGAACTTGGATGGAAATAAAAATAAAGTAAATAGTTTGTGACGCCACCTGTGGTACCTGGTAAGGATTACCAGCGCTGCTGCAGACCTCCGGGGGGTGATGGGATGGCAGCTGGGATGTTTCTGCTCCCCACAGGCGGAGCGGGCCCCCGGGGCAGTGTGGAGTTTGATGGTGGGTGGTGTTGCTGGGGCTTGTAGTGCAGGCGGGATGGCGCAGCAGGAGTAATTGACAGAGACAGGGGATTCGCTTCAATACCTTTACTGGTGCGGATGTCAGGTACGGTCCAGGGTACTCAGTAGGATGGGTGCACTTCAGGACTTCTCCCCAGTGAGCGGGTATAAGGCCTCCTGGTCCGTGTCTGCCTCTCTGTATGCTCCTGGCCAGCCTGCAACTGGGCCTAGCTTATGTGTCGTGCTGTTCCTTCACCTGTCACTTGGTAGTGGGACCTTCTGCTGGCAACCACTATCCCTGGTCACCGGGGCCTTCGTGGTTCCTGGTCCTGTAATGGATCTAGCTTCAGGTCTGCCAGGGACTTGTAGTCCTCCTGGAATGCCGGTGGTCCCTACTGGGTATAAAGGACCCTGTAGGCGCGGACCCGGTGTCCGGTTTGTATCTTCGGGGTGAGCCTATGATGCTCCTCTGCCCCCTAAACTCCTCTTTCCTCTCCTCCTCTTGCCTTCGGCCTCACTCGGGGCCCTCAATACGGCAGCAGACGTGCTGCGTCTTCACTGCTCTCAGCGTCAGCACGCTCTCCAACAACTAACTCTGACTGCCTAGCTTCACCCTCCATATATATATATCTCCCTGACGGGCTCCCTCTACTGGTATGAGGTGGAAAGGTGGAGGTGCTTGTATGTGACTCGCCCCCTGGGCCGTGGGGCACGCGGAACCGGGCAATAGGGAGACGCTGGGAGTAGTAGTGGCGGCCCGGTCCCGCGGCTCAGGGTGGTCAGACCAATGGTAGTCTGCTACTGTACTTTAGATAATGTCCGACTACGCCACCCGTGGATTGCGGTTATTAGGAACCGCCGCTGCAAGGCAGTCCGCTGGGGCTGAAGACGTGTGCAGCTGGGATGGTGTGACTCCCCACGGGAAGAGTGCGGCCCCAGGGCAGTGTAGTGGATGGTGGGAGTGATGGTAGTGAGAGTCCCAGTGCTGATAGTGCTGGAGGCGCGAAGGAGCACACGGACAACAAGTTACAGTCCAGGGTCTTTACTCACAGTTCATTTGTTCCGGGTCACTTCTGTCAGCAGTGACCGCCCGAGCCGTGCTGCGTCCACCAGGTGTGGGGCTCGGTCAACTCCCAGGCAGTTCAGGAGCATGGCACAGGACCCCCTTTAATCCTTTCTCTGGCCTGCCTCACCAGTGACCCACTTTTGTCCAGCTGCCGCGGACTTGTGCGGTTAAACGTGGGCCCCGTCCTCCGCTGTCCTATATGGTGCCTTCCTAGCAGGTTTGATGAGGTGTCGCACCAATAGATGATCACGACGACTGGTCTTTGGCTGAGGGTAGTTTCTCCTCCACCAACTTGGGATCCGGTACCCTTAATTTGCCTGACCCTTCACCCTGGATTCTCGTGGGTTCTTAGGGTCCCTTCCACCTTCTTGTTCCTGAGCCCTTCTGTTTCTCTGTCTCTTCTTCTCCCTTTCAGTTCCTTCCTGTTCCTTTCTGTTCCGTTCTCTTGGAGCTGAGATGAGCCAAAATCTCAGCTCCCCTTCACCTCCTCCTCGGCCTCTCACTAGGCCCTCCTGGAGTAGAGCTCCTACAGAGCCTCTACTCCCTGTCTTCTCCTCTGACTGAACGAACCTAGATCTAAGATGGTGCCCACCTTTTATACCTCCCTCTGACCATGAGCCCAGGTGACCAGCAACAAATGGGCTCCTACCTACGCTCAGGAACCAACCCCTATCTGCCCCTACAGCACTGGGTGTTCCACCCCTCTCCCCACTCCAGACAGGGACATAGTCGGTCGTGCCTGCACTTCTGTCTAGTGGGAGCACCGTTGAGCTGTCCCTCGGAAATGGGGTGTGTGTGCTGTATGCAGCTAACTGAGCCCTGGTCCATACTCCATCCTTACCTGGGAGTGGAATATCACACCTCTGGTCTGAGGTGCAATACCCCTGTAGTGGCCGAACCCTCGGGGCGCTACATATGTAGTGAGGGCCTCTTGTGGAGAAGTCCATCCATGCACCCTGGGTCCTGTGGTACCTGTGAACAGCAGGGTGCCACACTTCCCAATCCAGTTATGTGCGCCCCCATCCCGTTATGTGCCCTCCATCCTGCTTCCCAATCCTGTTATGTGCGCCCCCATCCCGGTATGTTCTGCCCCCATCCCGGTATGTTCTGCCCCCATCCTGTGCCCCCCCATCTGTTATGTGCTGCCCCCATCCATGCAAAAAAAAAAATACACTCCTACTCACCTTTTCCCGTCTACCTTGCATCGCGTCCTCGATCTCCGGCGAGTCTGGAGGAGGAGTGTGACACCAGAGTTCGCGCCTGCGTATTGCGCAATCTCTGGCACCATTTTGTTGAAGACAAATTTGCACACTGGTATGTAGCCTAATGGCGCCGGAGATAGCGGTATATGGTGAGCATTTCCGCATACTGCTATCTCCGGCACCACAGTCCTTCACCCCGGCCTCGTCCTCCTCCCTCTCACCTGTAATGGCAGATGTTTTCTTCTGTCTGGAGCCAGACTGCTCAGGAGCGTGGCGCCTGCGCAGTCTATAGAGGCTTCGGACAGAGGGACGCATCTACGGTTATATTATAGATACCAAAAACAGTGATTAATCTGGTTAGTCATATTGAACTGCTATTATTTTGAACATTACTGTAAATTGATAAAGTAACTAGCAAATCTGGTGTTTCATTATTAATGAACATCCCTATACTGTGCCCTAAAATGCAAATGTACTGTGCATACAAGTTAAGTGGGCAAGAACAACTGTAGGGGTAGCAACCTTTGAAAATGTCCCCAAACTTGCATTCCTAGGATGATCCAGAGTAAGGGAATCCTAGGAGCAAAGTAAAACCACCTAGTAATAAGCAGTGTATGGTGCTATTATTTTAGAATTGAATTGCAGTATTATATGTAAGCTCTATGGCAGTCTGTTGTACTGTATATGGCAGTAATGTTTTTGGCATTATATGGTGTTATTATATCCGCTGTAATTATGGAAACTGTCTAAAAAGTGACAAGAGAGTATTTTGCTTGTTAGTCAGGTTCCTATTTTCTAAAAACCTGACCCAATTAGCAAGTAAAGTACATCCACCAATTTCTCTTTCTAAGGGTATGCGCCCACGGCGTCTTTGTTCCACCGGTGGAGCTGCAGAGTTCTTCTGGACGAAAGTGCTTTAGGAAAACGCTGGCGATTTTTTCCTGAACGGCTTTACTGGCAGTGGCCCGCCATTTTCTCTTTGCAGCAGCTCCTTTACAGTCGTCTTTTCTCTGTATTTTACACTATAGTGGCGAGTGGCTTCCTAAAATGTATTTTTACAATTGGGTTTCATTAAAACGTTTGTACTCTTTGCCTTCTACAGCCTCTGTGTTGCATTGTCCATTGCTAGCTACTGAATGAGTTAACTGAGAATCTGTCAGTCTGTCAGCTTTGACGGTCTGAGGGAGAGTTTGAATCTCTTTTGTCTGTCTTTTTCTGAGTTTATGAATTATGACCACAGACCGCATGAAGGTTAAAAGTACTGGGAAACAATGAGCCTGTAAAAGCCAAATGGTGCAAAATTTTTAATGAAACCCAATTGGAAGTTTATTTATTTTTTTGCCCCAAATACATATACCGCCCCAAAGGTGGCAAACCCCCTATATAGGAATCATGTATGAGGAGAAAGTGGTCTGTGGGGACACATAGAAGTCCGGGGAAGCCACTTTGAGACAAACAAGCAAATCTGGAGTGATTAATGGCCAACTAGAGCCAATATACACATAGGATATCAGAGAACTGAAAATCTGCCAGTAGAAAACTTCACCAGACCTTTATGGAGGGAGGTTTTGATGTATATTGGTTTCATTCTGTGATGATATGTCAGTATGGAGGTATTGTATGTTGGCATTGGCCATTCTGTGGTGAGGAGCCGAGGTCCTTGCTTGTATTATGGGCATATACTGGGTGCATACTGTTAGGTCGGAGAATATAAGATTCACTCATTGCAATGGAAAGTGATGAAATACTCCAAGGGTGTAAGGGTGTAACCTGGGACCTCAAATGTGGGCATCTCAACAACAAAGTCGTTCCCAACAGTGTGAAGCGGTTATCAGTCGGCATCAAGTGCGCACAGGCGACAGGAGTAATATTTCTTATTGCTCTGAAGACACAATAAATGTGCAAGTAAGAGATGAATGATCAGGGGGGAAACACGGCCAAACATCTGACATTTCATCACATCGAGTCCAGGATTTAGGCAGAATCCAAACCTTTGCTGTCCGTTATTGACCGGTCGTCACCCTCAATCTGGGGACATGTGCAGAGAAGGAGATATACTTGTACCCTACAAAAGGAGTGTTGTCCATTACTTAGGCATAACTCTAGGAGTTAATCTTCCCGTGTGGAACAAGATGCCGACGTGTGCAAACATGAGGAGGAATGATATCTGTGCAGAGCTGGAGACAACAAGCCCCGTACAGTTATCTGTCTTATAGACCACATGTAGAGCCGCCATACATCTACCACCAGGAGCTTTATATGGCTACTATGCATAAGTGCACATAACTATAATAATACACTATAGCATAACGTGTAATATAAACCATATACAGTGCTATATATATATACATATACTATAACCCATACATCAGTACAAATAATACTAAAGTATATTACGGTATATATATGCCGACACTGTGCCATACATATAACAGTATAAATATATGGTATTATAGCTGAAATATAACTTTGTGCTGTATTATCCACATCTACTAGCATGTGGGGAACAAAGATAGTATTACTACTCTTGGGCACTATTATTTTGTGGGAGCACAGAATGGAATTTTTATTTTGGAAGCGCAAAGAAGTATTATAATAAGGCTGTGTGCCCACGATGCGTTTTTTAAGCGTTTCCGCAGTGGCAATTCCGTCGCTTAAAAAACTCTTGGTAGAAGGTCTGCCATGTTCCTCAATGATAATCCGCATGTGCTTTGCACATGCTGCGGAAATTTCCGCTGCGGACTATCATTGCGGAAAAAAACGCAGCACTACCATAAGTGAGAGGGCATTTTTGCTGTGGGCACAAAGGGGGCATTATTACTTTGTTGTGCACACATAAGGGGTATTTTTACTGTGTAGGGAAATAAAGGAGCAACTATTACTTTGTGTCAGGGACAAGAGGGGAATATTACATGTGCAACCTCAAAGGGGGCACCATTACTTTGTGGGGGGCGCAGAATGGATTTTTTACATTGTTGGCACAAAGAAAAATTATTAAACAGTAAGTGAAAGGGCACTATTACTGTGGGGCACAAAGGGGGAGTTATTACATTGTTAGGCACACATAGGGGCATTTTTACTGTGTAGGGAAACAAAGGAGCAACTATTAATTTGTGCCAGGGACAATGGGGGTAATATTACATGTGGTAGCTCAGAGGAGGCACTATTACTTTGTGGGGGGCACAGAACAGAATTTTTACTTTGGTGGCACAAAGAAAAAATATTACACAGTAAGTGATAGGGCATTATTGCTGTGGGGCACAAAGTGGGTGTTATGACAATGTTGGGCATACATGGAGGCATTTTTACTGTATAGAGAAACATAGAAGCAACTATTAATTTCTTAAGTCTTCATGACGGTCTGAGCTATACTGTGCTGGTATCTGAGAATTATTTGGTATCTGTATTATTTAGAGGGGTACTATTAAACATAAAGTTATGCACCTGAACTTTGGGGACTCTATCAATGACCTGGATACAAAGGCTGAAAATCAATCCTGGATATGTTGCATGATAAGTCTCTGATACACTGTGACGACACGTGCACCTGTGTGAGCAGCATGTTCTCAGGAAAGGATTTCAGCCGCTGAGTAGGATTAATAAATGTTCCTGTCTGTCATTATTCATATAGGACGTGAAACCCCCTGCAAAATGTTGAGTGTAATTCAGAAAGAAGGCTGCAGGTAAGAATTGTAGTTGCTATCGTCCTACATTGTTGGCTGCAGTGCTCGTATTTGAGAAGAATTGTATAATAGGTATAAATAGCCTCTTTGATGCTCTGCATAGTGTAGGCTGTTTTTATCAAGCTGATAGGGGTATTTCATGATGTGGTAGAGGATAAGACTCTCCTGTGCTGGGATTGTTGTATGAACTCATTCTTCCTGACTGTGCGGGGGGATCTGGACACATTCTGATGTCTCTCACATTATAATAGAGCAACATAAACAATAAATGCTTCAAATGACTTCTTGGGTTCAGCAACATCATATGGGGAAGACTCTACCAGTATCAGAATATCATCTAGACTACTACACCAAGCATGTAAAATCTGCTACATCAGTCACGCCAAAATATTCCACCATTCAGAACACTGTTCCGCCACTCAGGTCAACGCTGCTCCGCCAATCAGGTCAACGCTACCCCACCAATCAGGTCAACGCTGCCCCGCCAATCAGGTCAACGCTGCCCCGTCACTCAGGTCAACGCTGCCCCGTCACTCAGGTCAACGCTGCCCCCGCCACTCAGGTCAACGCTGCCCCGCCACTCAGGTCAACGCTGCCCCGCCACTCAGGTCAACGCTGCTCCGCCACTCAGGTCAACACTGCCCCGCCACTCAGGTCAACGCTGCCCCGTCAATCAGGTCAACGCTGCCCCGCCAATCAGGTCAACGCTGCCCCGCCAATCAGGTCAACGCTGCCCCGCCACTCAGGTCAACGCTGCCCTGCCACTCAGGTCAATGCTGCCCCGCCACTCAGGTCAACGCTGCCCCGACATTCAGGTCAACGTTGCTCCAGCACTCAGGCCAACGTTGCTCCGCCATTCAGGTCAACACTGCTCCAGCACTCAAGCCAGCGCTGCTTCACCATTCAGGTCAAAGCTGCTCTGCCACTCAGGTCAACGCTGCCCCGCCAATCAGGTGAACGCTGCCCCGCCAATCAGGTGAACGCTGCCCCGCCAATCAGGTCAACGCTGCCCCGCCAATCAGATCAACGCTGCCCCGCCAATCAGGTCAACGCTGCCCCGCCACTCAGGTCAACGCTGCCCCGCCACTCAGGTCAACGCTGCCCCGCCACTCAGGTCAACGCTGCCCCGCCACTCAGGTCAATGTTGCTCCAGCACTCAGGCCAACATTGCTCCGCCATTCAGGTCAACGTTGCTCCAGCACTCAGGCCAACGTTGCTCCGCCATTCAGGTCAACATTGCTCCAGCACTCAAGCCAACGCTGCTTCACCATTCAGGTCAACGCTGCTTCACCATTCAGGTCAACGCTGCTTCACCATTCAGGTCAACGCTGCTTCACCATTCAGGTCAATGCTGCTTCACCATTCAGGTCAACGCTGCTTCACCATTCAGGTCAAGCTACTCCAGCACTCAGGTCAACGCTGCTCCAGCACTCAGGTCAACGCTGCTCCAGCACTCAGGTCAACGCTGCTCCAGCACTCAGGTCAACGCTGCTCCAGCACTCAGGTCAACGCTGCTCCAGCACTCAGGTCAACGCTGCTCCAGCACTCAGGCCAATGCTGCTCCAGCACTCAGGTCAATGCTGCTCCGCCATTCAGGTCAACACTGCTCCAGCACTCAAGCCAACGCTGCTTCACCATTCAGGTCAACGCTGCTTCACCATTCAGGTCAACGCTGCTTCACCATTCAGGCCAACGCTGCTCCAGCACTCAGGCCAGCGCTGCTCCAGCACTCAGGCCAACGCTGCTCCAGCACTCAGGCCAACGCTGCTCCAGCACTCAGGCCAACGCTGCTCCAGCACTCAGGCCAACGCTGCTCCAGCACTCAGGCCAACGCTGCTCCAGCACTCAGGCCAACGCTGCTCCAGCACTCAGGCCAACACTGCTCCAGCACTGAAGCTGATCAAATCCAATGGTCCAGCCAGCTCCAGAGCAGCGCTTACAAGCTCTATTAAAATGAGCATGTAAGAGGTGCACTCCTTGCCTCGGAGACCGGCCAACACTGACGCTGCAACAGTGGCCAATAATCTAGGCTGCAAGCAGTAAACAATGGAATTAAAAATCTATCTGTTCTGAACAGAGAGGATTTGTAATAAGAAGCAAATAGCAAACTTGCATGTTCGCACAAGCACTTTGCAATTTTCCTATTTAGGAACTCGAGAATAATGCTTTAAAGGGAATGTCCACTAATCGGAGTACCCCTTCTAAATTAGTATATTCCCCCTTGTAAAATATAAACAGCCTAGCAACCTAGCATTGGATGCTCTTCAATGATTTACTACAACTGGTAGAGGGCAAACATTTTCTGAAATTAGCAATTTTGGCCGCGATATCCTTTTTTTATCCCTTTTTTTTTCATTTTTGTATTTTAAGCTTTTTTATGTTTGCTTCTTGAGGTTCACAATGTGGAGCAAACATTCTGTATACAGCCAAGATGGAGGCATATAAACCTGTTCTTTATAGGTTACGTAGGAAAATGGTGTTATCTAGAAATACGCCCCTTACATTCTTCATGCCCCCTCAGAACACATTTATCACAGTAGTCCAACACTGGGGGAAGTCGGGTCTGTTACACTACGACATATTAATCAAACAATTTTTCTCACATGAGGTAAAAAGACTTCACGCTGTGCGGCTCTATAACGACTGATTCATCAAAGTGCCGAAAATAACTCCCAATATGATGAATCTTCTACTCAGCGTAACATGGTGTGAAATCTTATCTTACCCACGTAAGGAGGAAATAACCCTTTAATTACAGAATCCATGAACCCAGGAGTTGAACTTCACCTGCTATTGAGAACCTGTTTAACTGCCTATAAGGCTGAGGCCAGAAGACTATCTCCTCCCAGAACATGGTGGGAATCATAGACTTTCAGAACAGTGACACACTGAGACTGGGGGTACAAGACAATGACACTGACACTTGGGGTACAGAATAATGACACTGACATTTGGGGTGCCGAATAATGACACTGAGACTGGGGGTACAAGACAATGACACTGACACTTGGGGTACAAGACAATGACACTGAGACTGGGGGTACAAGACAATGACACTGACACTTGGGGGTGCAGAATAATGACACTGACATTTGGGGGTGCAGGGTAATAGCACTGACATTTGTGGTGCAGAATAATGACACTGACACTTTGGAGTGCAGGGCAATGGCACTGACACTTGGGGGCCAGGATACAGATGGGCAAATCATTTTGTGCAACTGCAGTCCATCAGCCAGGTGAATAGTGTCTGGCCACTGAAGTGGAGCTCTGCGAATCTCTTACCTTACGGGATCCCCAGTGAGGATTTTGATTAGCCAGGGCTGGCGCAATGTCATCATTGCAGTGTGATGCAGCAATTTTTATACAGTGGTGGCCAAAAGTATTGGCACCCCTGCAATTCTGTCAGATAATACTCAGTTTCTTCCTGAAAATGATTGAAATCACAAATTCTTTGGTATTATTATCTTCATTTAATTTGTCTTCAATGAAAAAACACAAAAAGAATTGTCCTAAAGCCAAATTGGATACAATTCCACACCAAACCTAAAAAAGGGGGTGAACAAAAGTATTGACACTGTTTGAAAAATCATGTGATGCTTCTCTAATTCGTGTAATTAACAGCACCTGTAACTTACCTGTGGCACCTAACAGGTGTTGGCAATAACTAAATCACACTTGCAGCCAGTTAACATGGATTAAAGTTGACTCAACCTCTGTCCTGTGTCCTTGTGTGTACCACATTGAGCATGGAGAAAAGAAAGAAGACCAAAGAACTGTCTGAGGACTTGAGAAACCAAATTGTGAGGAAGCATGAGCAATCTCAAGGCTACAAATCCATCTCAAAAGACCTGAATGTTCCTGTGTCTTCCATGCGCAGTGTCATCAAGAAGTTTAAAGGCCATGGTACTGTGGCTAACCTCCCTAGATGTGGACGGAAAAGAAAAATTGACAAGAGATTTCAACGCAAGTTTGTGCGGATGGTGGATAAAGAACCTCGACTAACATCCAAACAAGTTCAAGCTGCCCTGCAGTCCGAGGGTACAACAGTGTCAACCCGTACTATCCGTCGGCGTCTGAATGAAAAGGGACTGTATGGTAGGATCCCTAGGAAGACCCCACTTCTTACTGTTAGAACCCTCCTGTTAGTTTTTTCTATTTTGCTGGTCACATGACTTTTTGCCTATTTAATCCAGCTCCGCCCTCCTGGCCTTGCTGGACTTCAGTGTTACATTTACTCTTAAGCTAGCCAGGTGCCTTGTATCTTACTCTGTAGTTTGCTTGATCTTTTGACCACTAGTACTTCTGTTTGTTTGTTTGTTTGTCTTTGCTCTGCTACAATTTCTGCTAGGAGGTATCCAACTATATCCCAGTCCTTAGTTCTTGTAGGGACCCCTCCCTTATATCTATAGGTCTGCGTTCAGACTAGCCGAGGACTTAGGCGGGTCTGTTCACAAGGAACAGGTCCCCCGCTGCATCGTAGGGAATCAGCTTAGTCCTATTGTAGGGACAGTTTTCCTATCTTTCCTTAGTGTTTGTAGCAGTTCATAACAGTAAGTCCAGCCCAAAAATAAAACACTCTAAGGAAAGAAATCCTGATTTCAGCATGGTGTCGGTTCAGGAGTTGGCTCAACGCCTGCAGGGACTCTCTTTGGAGGTGGCCGAGCTCCAGCAACACGTGAGTAGCTGTCCTGGAGCGCATTTTGTGGAACCGAAGGTAGGACTGCCAGATTTTTTTTATGGTAAACGGCAAGATTTTTTTTCCTTTAAAAACGCTTGTTTATTATATTTTCGTTTAAGACCCAGATCCTCGGGGAATGAATCACAGCGCATTGGGTTTATAACGTCACTTTTGCGCAAAGAACCACAGGGATGGGCCTTTTCTCTACAACCTAATGATCCGTGTTTTAGATCTGTGGAAGATTTTTTTTCTGCTATGGGGTTGTTGTATGATGATCCTGATCGAGTCTCATCTGCTGAAACTGAATTAAGACGTTTGAAGCAGGGATCAGGTGATGTGGAAAATTATTGTACATACTTCAGAAGATGGTCGGCTGAAGTGGAATGGAATGACTCAGCATTAAAATGTTTGTTTCTTGATGGTCTAGGTGAAAGGGTTAAGGATCTGCTGATTGCCTTCCCAAAACCTGGAACCTTGCAGGAGGCAATGCAATTAGCCATACGTGTGGACAGGAGACTGCGTCCTAGGAGTAATGAAGAGAAATTTACTGCTATGGCAGCGCCTAGTTTTCAGAGGGTCTGTTCGGAGGGTGGAGAACCGATGGAGATTGGGGCGATGTCACCCCACTCTCAGGAAAAAGACCGCAGGTTTGCTAAAGGATTGTGTTTTTATTGCGGTAAATCTGACCACTTTATTAAGAACTGTGTGCTTCGTTTGAACAAAGAAAAAAAAAAAGAGGTCAGTTACGCCCGCATAGCTTGTTTAAACTCAAAAGGAGTATTTCTTTCTGGAAGCACCTCATTCCAAGAGGAGTTGATTGAATTTCGAGTATTTGTGGATTGTGGTTCTACACTCAATGTGATTGATGAGGGTTTTTTGGAAAAATTTAAATTAGAATCCAAACTTTTGTCATCTCCTATTTCTGTGGTTGCTGTTGATGGCTCTCCCTTGAAAGGTATTACTCACAAGGTTTTTGAATTTCCCCTCACCATTAATGGTATCCACCAAGAGAATTTGGATTTGGCGGTATTAAATAATTTCCCTGCTCCAGTGGTTTTGGGGTTACCTTGGTTAAAATTGCACAATCCTGTACTGGACTGGTCTACCAATGAAATTAAGTCTTGGAGTCCTAAGTGTTATGATAGATGTTGCAACGGTCGCATTGCTGCTGTGGAAAGAGGGGAATTACCTGTACCTATTCAGGATTTTTGGACTTTTTTTCTGAGGAGGAGTCGCAAGTTTTGCCTCCTCATAGGGACTATGATTGTACTATTGAGTTTGTCCCTGGAGCAACTCTTCCCAAGAGTCGCTTATTTAATCTTACTATCCCTGAGAGAAAGGCCTTGGAGTAATACATACAGACAAGCTTGGCCGCCGGTCACATTAGACCTTCTAAGTCACCTGTGGCTGTTGGATTCTTTTTTGTAAAAAAAAGGACGGCGGTTTACGTCCATGTCTGGACTTTCGCGAAATTAATAAAATTACAGTACGCAATTCCTACCCACTGCCTTTAATTCCTGACTTGTTCAACCAGTTAGTGGGGGCCAAGTGGTTCTCTAAGATTGATCTCCGGGGGGCATACAATTTGTTACGTATGAAGGAAGGTGATGAGTGGAAAACTGCTTTTAACACTCCAGTGGGTCATTTTGAGAATCTGGTTATGCCCTTTGGTCTTACCAACGCACCAGCGTTTTTTCAGAACCTTATTAATGACATCCTAAGACCGTTGATTGGTAAGAATGTGGTGGTGTATTTGGATGACATTTTGATTTTTGCGCCGGATCTGGAGTCTCATTGGCAGAGCCTACGTGAGGTATTGCAGTTGTTAAGCGACAATTCACTTTTTGCTAAGCTGGAGAAATGTGAGTTAGCTGTGCAGAGAATTAGTTTTTTGGGCTACATTATCTCCAGCGAGGGATTTGAGATGGACCCGGTGAAGGTTCAGGCGGTTCAGGAATGGCCTAGGCCTATTGGTTTAAAACCAATACAGAGATTTTTGGGTTTCGCCAATTATTCCAGAAAATTCATTAAGAATTTTTCTATAATTGTTAAGCCGCTGACCGATCTCACCAGGAAAGGTGCGAATACGGTCCAGTGGACTACGGAGGCCATTGAAGCTTTTGTGTATCTCAAGGAGAGGTTCAGTTCTGCCCCATTCTTATGCAGCCTGATGAGACCAAGCCTTTTTTGGTCGAGGTTGATGCTTCATCGGTGGGGGTCGGTGCTGTTTTGTCTCAGGAAAACAAGGATGGAGTACATCCCTGTGCTTTTTTTTCAAAAAAAATTTCTGAGACCGAACTTAATTACGATGTCGGTAATCGGGAATTGCTGGCGATTAGACTCGCATTTGAACATTGGCGTCATCTCTTGGAAGGTGCTAAATTTCCCATTCAGGTTTTTACTGATCATAAGAATCTGATCTATCTTGATGCTGCCAAGCGCTTGAATGCCCATCAAGCTAGGTGGGCACTTTTTTTTTCGCGGTTTAATTTTTCTGTTACTTACTTCCCGGGTACCAAGAATGTAAAAGCTGATGCTTTATCTCGCAGTTTTTCTCCCATGGTTGGTACCGAGGAGGAGGAGAGCATTTTACAGGAAGGTGTTGTGATAGCAGCATTGGACTCCGTTTTGGAAGATGGGATTCTGAAAGCCCAGGAGGATGCCCCATCTAACACTCCCCATGGGAGGTTGTTTGTGCCTAGGAACTTTAGGAGAGATTTGTTTGTGGAGTGTCATGAGTCTCGGTTGGCAGGTCATCCAGGAATTTCGGAGACTAAGAGACTTGTAGGTCGCAGTTTTTGGTGGCCTGGGTGGCAGAAGGAAGTCATTAAGTGGGTGCGTCAATGTACTGTGTGTGCTAGATCTAAGTCTTCACATGCTCCTGCTGCGGGGTTGCTTTGCCCTCTGGAGGTTCCTAGTGCTCCTTGGACGCATCTTGCTATGGATTTTATTACTGACCTTCCTGCCTCTGAGGGTTTCACTGTTATCTGGATGGTCGTGGACCGTTTTAGCAAGATGTGTCACTTGGTTCCCTTCATCAAACTGCCCTGCGCCATGACTCTCGCTAAGGCTTTTGTTAAAGAAATTGTCAGGCTCCATGGCGTTCCTACCGACATTGTTTCTGATAGGGGACCTCAGTTCGTGGCTCGTTTTTGGCGTGCCTTTTGTGACAGGTTGGGAGTCCATTTGTCATTTTGATCTGGTTATCATCATGAGTCTAATGGACAAACAGAAAGAAAGAACCAGGATGTTGAACAGTTTTTGCGTTGTTTTGTGGCTGACAATTAAGAGGGGTGGTCTGAGTTTCTGCCACTGGCTGAATTTGCTCTTAACAACCATACATCCTCTTCTGCTGGGTGTTCTCCTTTTTTTTGTTGTACTGGGAGACATCCGTCGTTTGGGTCATTCTCCAAATTGGTATCGGCTGTGCCGGAGGAGGAGAATTTTTCCGGTGATTTGGAGAGAGTTTGGACTGATGTACGTCGTAACCTTCAGGAGGCTAACAAAAAATCCAAGAGGTACTTTGACAGGAAACGTCAAGAGGTTTTGTTTACTGTTGGTGACATGGTTTGGTTGTCCTCTAGGAATCTGCGGTTGAGGATTCCTTCTAAGAAATTGGGCCCGAAGTTTGTGGGTCCGTTTAAGGTGCTTCAGGTAGTAAACCAATCTGCTGTTAGGTTGGAGGTTCCTACCTCCTGGAAGATTAATCCGGTGTTTCATGTTTCCTTATTGAAAAAAGCGGATGTTTCTGATAGGGACACCACTGTCTCTGTTCCTCCGGTGGAGGAAGACGGTGAATATGAAATTTATCGCATTCTTAATTCTAGATGGCATAGAGGGAGATTGCAGTATCTCGTCGCTTGGAAAGGTTTCGGTCCCGAGGATAACTCCTGGGTAAGGGCGGATGATGTCTCTACTCCTAGACTTGTCGGAGCGTTTCACAGGAGGTTTCCTGATAGACCTGGGTCTGGAGGATCCGAAGGATCCTCATAGAAGAGGGGGTACTGTTAGAACCCTCCTGTTAGTTTTTTCTATTTTGCTGGTCACATGACTTTTTGCCTATTTAATCCAGCTCCGCCCTCCTGGCCTTGCTGGACTTCAGTGTTACATTTACTCTTAAGCTAGCCAGGTGCCTTGTACCTTACTCTGTAGTTTGCTTGATCTTTTGACCACTAGTACTTCTGTTTGTTTGTTTGTCTTTGCTCTGCTACAGTTTCTGCTAGGAGGTATCCAACTATATCCCAGTCCTTAGTTCTTGTAGGGACCCCTCCCTTATATCTATAGGTCTGCGTTCAGACTAGCCGAGGACTTAGGCGGGTCTGTTCACAAGGAACAGGTCCCCCGCTGCATCGTAGGGAATCAGCTTAGTCCTATTGTAGGGACAGTTTTCCTATCTTTCCTTAGTGTTTGTAGCAGTTCATAACACTTACCCCGAGACATAAAAAAGCCAGGCTGGACATTGCCAAAACTTACCTGAGAAAGCCTAAAACGTTTTGGAAGAATGTTCTCTGGTCAGATGAGACAAAAGTAGAGCTTTTTGGGAAAAAGCATCAACATAGAGTGTACAGGAAAAAAAAAGAGGCATTCAAAGAAAAGAACACGGTCCCTACAGTCAAACATGGCGGAGGTTCGCTGATGTTTTCGGGTTGCTTTGCTGCCTCTGGCACTGGACTGCTTGACCGTGTGCATGGCATTATGAAGTCTGAAGACTACCAACAAATTTTGCAGCATAATGTAGGGCCCAGTGTGAGAAAGCTGGGTCTCCCTCAGAGGTCATGGGTCTTCCAGCAGGACAATGACCCAAAACGCACTTCCAAAAGCACTATAAAATGGTTTGAGAGAAAGCACTGGAGACTTCTAAGGTGGCCAGCAATGAGTCCAGACCTGAATCCCATAGAACACCTGTGGAGAGATCTCAAAATGGCAGTTTGGAGAAGGCACCCTTCAAATATCAGGGACCTGGAGCACTTTGCCAAAGAAGAATGGTCTACAATTCCAGCAGAGCGTTTTAAGAAACTCATTGATGGTTACCAGAAGCGGTTGTTCACAGTTATTTTGGCTAAAGGTTGTGCAACTAAGTATTAGGCTGAGGGTGCCAATACTTTTGTCTGGCCCATTTTTGGAGTTTTGTGTGAAATGATCAATGATTTGATTTTTGCTTCATTCTCTTTTGTGTTTTTTCCTTGCAAGCAAATTAAATGAAGATAATAATACCAAAGAATTTGTGATTGCAGGAAGAAACTGAGTATTATCTGACAGAATTGCAGGGGTGCCAATACTTTTGGCCACCACTGTATGCCACCACAGCATATTCAACAACACCAAGGTATAATCCCCTCAAATACAGCTTTTATCTATCAATACACACAGCTCTGCTATATCAATACACACACAGCTTTGCTACATGATTACACATTCATACACAGGCACAGCTCTGCTACATCTACATACATTCATACACACACAGCTCTCCTATATCAATAGACACCCAGAAACACCCAGCTCTGCAACATCAATACAAACACATTTACACACAGCTCACCTACATCAATACATTCATAAACTCGCACAGCTCTGCTACGTCAACACACACAGCTCTGGTACATAAATACATACTTATACACACACAGCTTTGCTACATCAATACACACCCAGAAACACCCAGGTCTGCTACATCAATACAAACACATTTACACACAGCTCTGCTACCTCAATACAAACACATACGCACAGCTCTGCTACATTAATACACATACAGCTTTGTTACATCAATACATACAGATCTGTTCAGTAGTGTAGCTACTGACGGGGCAGAGGGTGCGGCCGCCCTGGGCCTCACGCTCTAAGGGGCCCACCCGGAGCTACGCTACATTTAACTTTATCAGCGTGCGCCAATACATTTAAACTCTGCGGCAGAGCAGGGAGACATGATCTCCCTGTACTGCCACTATGGGGCCCGTTCAACTGTATCGGCATCTGCTGATACAGTTGAAAACGATGGAGGAGGGAGCATCAGCTGACGCTTCCTCCTCCATCAGTCTTCCTCGGCGTCTGACGTCTCAGCGCGATGACGTCACTAAGTGGCATCCTCTACGCTGAGATGTGCGACGCTCAGATCACAAGCACAAGAACAATTGTGGTGGCCATTAAACTGTATTGAGGACTATGGGGGTGCATAATACTATAGGTGGTGCGTTATACTGAACGGGGGTGCATTATGCTGTATGGGCTATGGGGTGCATTATGCTGTATGGAGGACTATGCAGGGGCCTTTAAACTATATGCAAGCAATTGTACAGTATGAAGGTTTGTGTGGGGTCCATCCTTCTATGTGGAGAGGTGGTGGGCCATTCTATTGTATGTAAGCCCATTATACTGTATGGAGGGCTGTGTGGGGATCACAGTCATGGGATCATACTGTGTTGGGGTCACTATACTTTTCCGGGGCAGTTGAGCGGTGGGGTACAGTAGGGCCATATACTTTATGAATGCAATGAAAGGGGAATCTAAGGCTTCAGAATGAGGAAAATTAGAGGGCGCACAGTACATGTGTGGCACCCCAGGGGTCTGGTTTTCCACAGTAATGTAATGTTATGTCTGAGAGCAGGTGGGAGGTCCTTTGGTCAGGGATCCTGTGCATGCCACACCTCCTGCCCAGTCTTGGGAGGGGAAGAACTTCCCCTGTATAAACCCGGGGCTGAGGCAGGGTGAGTCAGACAAGGAGAGTGGAGACAAGAAGCAGCATAGGAAACAGCAGAGTTACAAGGAGTCAGGGGCTGGCAGCTGCAGAGTTCGCCCTGACTAAGAAGATTCTTTACCGGACCCGGAGTCCGAGGCTGTGGGGACTAACTCCTACCCAGCAGCAGAATCCGTCAGGCAGGGGATTTCAGGTCCTCTGGCCCAGAAGCCCGAAGGCACGGTCACACGCGTGGGACCAGCACCGCCATCGTGGAGCGGAAGCCATTAGAAGGCCCCGAGTCACCGGCCATACGGGTGAGCACCACACGGTACACTCAGGGACGTGGGCTACTTACATCAGCTTCTAGCAAGGTAGCCAGAAGAGTACAGTCAGTTTGGGAGGCCTACAACTACGCCTGGCCAGGGGAGATCCCATCTGCTCAAAGACTGACCAGGCCCCGTTTGCTAGCAAGTACTCCGGGAGGGTCTGTCGTTGTTACCAGTAAAGACCCTGAACTACACCGTACCGTCTCTGAGTGGTTCCTGCTACCCCCATCATCCACGTCGGCTGCCCTGAGGCCATACCCCTCCCGTTGGGGGTTATACTATCACGCTGCACAATCCTACCACCGGCCTCAGCGGTCTGCCCTGCAGCAGCAGCTCCCTGGCTGCACTCAACGGGTGGCGTAGTCCTCAACTATTTACTACTAATAGACTGCCGTCTAGTTTGACTCCCTGGGCACGGACCGGGTCACCGCCACGAGACTACAACCCTCCACTGATCCGGCTCCGGGTAGGCTCCCGCGTGCGCAACGCAGCGCGACACATTCCCAGGGGCGCGTCAACTTTGGCGTAGTCGGCAGGATCTCGTGCCCGCAACCACCGGGTACTGCGTGCCTGAAAAGCAAAGACTGTTCAAACTTACCAGTGGTGAAGATTCCCGCTATCCGTGGAGGTTTCCCGCCATCCGGCGCCATCTTCTACCTTCTTCCCGCCATCGGTGAAGTTTCCCGCCATCCGGCGCCATCTTCGGCCTTCTTCCCGCCATCCGTGGAGTTTTCCCGCCGTTGGACGCCATCTTGGGGACGCCGCGCGGGAAGAAGAGGGGCGTGGACTCTGAAAGCGCGCGAGAACTGAAGCCCCGCCTCACGTCCGGACGTTGCGTAAGGTCCTGGAAGGAGCCCAGCAGACGCCGACGTCACAGGAGCGCGACGGAAGGTCCTCAACCCTGACGATCCACTGCGGAGCCGCGGCCTACGGAAGAGGATCATCGCAAGGTAGGCCACGGTCCACTAGGGGGGAGGAAGATGTCGGATACGGAGGAGAGCTTCACTGCCCCAACCCCCGCCAGCGCTACCGCTGCTGCAGTTATGCCCTTCACAATGCCCTATATCCCGGGAGCAGCTTGGCTACCCCAGTACTCAGGGGAGTCACATACCCTGCATGACTTTAGAGAAAAGCTGGATAGCCTCTTCCAGGTGTACCCCCTCACAGAAGAGCAAAAAGTGAGCATCCTGGTGGCCCAACTAACCGGGGCAGCCAAAAGGGAAGTAAAATCCTGGCCACCTGGGAGGAAGACTGTCGCAGGAATACTAACCCGGCTGAAGGACACCTTTGATACCCGCACCTCAGCCGAGATTAAGCTTAGATTCTACGGGTGCAAGCAGCGAGCGCATGAGAGTATAAGGGACTATGCACTAAACCTACAAGAGGCCCTGAGGGCCATAAAGCAGACCGACCCTGATGGGGTGGGAAACGAGGACAGGCTGTTGACTGAACAATTTATAGAGGGTTTATATTGCAATGCCCACCGAACCCAGTTGCGGGCAATGGCCTTACAGGATCCCCATCTGGACTTTGCACAGTTCAAGGACAGAGCCATCCGGGTGCTCCGAGAACCGGCACCAGGTGGCGTTGTGACCCACAGACGCCCCACTACCACTTACTACCAGGAGGCGGCGCCCTTGTCAGCAGGGCCTGTGGGAGCTGATGCGCAGGCTTTGGACAATGACCCGGCTCCAGACCTACACCATCAGGTCCAAGAGCTAGCTAAGAGCGTTGCTGCGCTAACCCGAACTGTGCAGTCTTTACAGGTTTCCACCCCAGGGAAGATCCAGCTGGCATCCGGACCGGAGGACATCCCGTGGCGTCGACCAAGGAGGACCCCACCGGCCAGAGGAAGACCCAGTGACCGATACAGCGAGGACGGACGACCCATCTGCCGCCGCTGCAATCAATCCGGACATATGGAAAGGTACTGTTCTTTAAACGGGCACAACCTGGGGTAGAGGGCCAACCCCCAGGAAAAAGATCACCAGGCCCATCGAACTGGCGCGACAGATATGTGGGAGGACGTCCAGTCTTGCCTGTGGTACTGGATGGCATTCCCATGAGTGCCCTACTGGATACCGGGTCACAGGTCACCACCATCCCGTACGTGCTCTTCAAGCAGTACTGGAATGACTCGGATATTACCCACTACCCTGACGACGACTTGAGTATCATCGCCAGCAATGGCCAGCCCGTGCCACAGATCGGATTTAAAGAGGTGGCCCTCAAAATCAGTAGAGTCGAACTGGCCGCACAGGGACTGATCATTGTAGATATTGATAAACATGAGAGTCACCCAAAAATAACTCTAGGAACTAACGTAATTGAAAATTGTCTTGCAGAGGTGATTTTCCTTTTACAGCAGGTTGCCAAGAACGCCAGCTCCGGCGAGCAGCGGGTGCTCCAGAAAGAGATCCGGGCACTGATGCAACGGCAACAAGTGGAACTCTCCGGCGGTGAGATTGGTAGCGTAAGAATGTGTGACCCTTTTCCTATTGCCATGCCCCCAAAAAGTGAAATGATGATTTGGTGCCGGGCAGCTATTGGTCTGAGAGGAAGAGATTACCAGGCAATGGTAGAACCAGTTTACTCAGACAGTAGGCCCACCATTTTGACAGCACGGGGGGTGGTCAATGTACGCCATGGGAGGGTGCCCATTCGCATAATAAATATCGGGGAGAGGGAAGTGTACCTGCCCCGGTATGCCACGCTAGCCAAATTATATACCACTAATCAAAATTCTATACAATCTGTGGAACCCTTGCCTCCATCTCACCCGGAGGAAGGTAACGGCTCTAAGAAAGACATGGAGGACTGGTGTCAGCAACTACATTTGGGTACTGATTCCACTCCCTCACATCAGAAACAAGGAGTCTATCGGGTGGTTCAAGAGTATGAGAGAGTGTTTAGTAAACACCCGTTAGACTTTGGGTGGGTCAAGGGGGTAGAACACCGCATCCCCACGGGAGATCATCCTCCCATAAAAGAGAGGTATCGACCCGTACCCCCTGCACACTACCAACACGCCAAGGGGATGCTTCGAGACATGAAGGAGGCTGGGGTAATCCGGGATAGCTGTAGCCCCTGGGCAGCCCCACTAGTTTTAGTCAAAAAGAAAGACAACACCATGAGGATGTGTGTAGATTACCGGAAAATCAACCGTATCACACACAAGGATGCGTACCCCTTACCAAGGATAGAGGAGTCATTGGCTGCTTTAAGATCTGCTAACTTCTTCTCTACCTTGGATCTCACTAGCGGGTACTGGCAGGTTCCTGTAGCAGAGGCGGACCGGGAGAAGACCGCATTCACCACCCCGATGGGACTTAGCGAGTTCACCTGCATGCCGTTCGGACTCTGCAACGCCCCAGGAACCTTCCAACGATTAATGGAGTGCTGTCTGGGCCACAGAAACTTCGAGACGGTCCTGTTGTACCTGGACGATGTCATCGTATACTCCAAAACTTATGAGGACCACCTGAAACACCTGGCGGAGGTGTTCGAAGCTCTGGCGAGTTACGGCCTAAAGGTGAAACCCTCCAAGTGTCACCTCCTGAAACCAAAGGTGCAATACCTGGGACACGTGGTGAGCGCTGACGGAGTGGCTCCCGACCCCGATAAGATCACCGCAATTAAGGGATGGCCAAGCCCCTCCAGCGTAAAAGAAGTGCGGCAGTTCCTAGGGTTGGTAGGCTACTACCGAAGGTTTATTCCCGGTTTCACCAAAAAGGCAGCGCCTATGCAGGACCTCCTGATAGGCCAGTCCCGGAAGGCCAAGAACCAGAAGCCGCCCTTCAAATGGGAAGAGCTAGAAGAAGAGTCCTTCCGCCAGCTGAAGATGGCCCTCACGGGGGATGAAATCTTGGCGTACCCGGACTATAGCCAGCCCTTCATCCTCTACACCGACGCCAGTAACATCGGGCTAGGAGCCGTACTGTCCCAGATTCAGCAGGGGAGAGAACGAGTAATCTCCTATGCCAGCCGAAAACTGCGACCCACCGAAAGGAACCCCGAGAATTACAGCTCATTTAAGTTAGAGTTCCTGGCCGTGGTATGGGCAGTCACCGAGCGCTTTAGG
This sequence comes from Phyllobates terribilis, assembly GCF_046119375.1. NCBI lineage: Eukaryota > Metazoa > Chordata > Amphibia > Anura > Dendrobatidae > Phyllobates > Phyllobates terribilis. The sequence goes on from NW_027362765.1 coordinate 109,282,267, forward strand.
CATTACCTCGCTTCTTCCCGGTTCACCGTATACACGGATAACAACCCGTTGATACACCTGGACACGGCAAGACTCGGTGCCCTGGAGCAGAGGTGGATGGCCCGTCTGTCCAACTACGAGTTCACAATCAAATACCGGGCAGGACGTTCCAATACTAACGCGGATGCCCTGTCCAGGATGCCCAACCTGCCGGACGAAGGAGAAGATCCGGAGGGACTGGAAGAAGTTGAACTCCCTGCGTTCCACCGTCATGGGACTATCCAGTATTCCCACCGGGTAAGGGGTAAGCAGGCTGCTACGTTGAACCCCTTACCCCACTACAACTGGGCGGAAACGCAAGACAGCGACCCTGCCGTCCGACTAGTGAAGGAGATGCTGACTCGGCCGGAGGCTCGCCTTGAACCAGACGCTCCGGAGGAAGCCAAACAACTATGGGCGGAGAAGAGTCGACTATTCCTTTACAAGGGGAAGTTGTGCCGCAGAATGGTCAACTCCCGGACGCATGAACTACTCTGGCAAGTAGTGGTGCCACGAAGAGACGCAGCCATGGTGATGGAGGCATACCACGACGGAGCTGGACACTTCGGGTGGAAAAAGCTGGAGTTCCTGCTGCGCGAGCGGTTCCACTGGGTAGGCATGAGGGGAACCATCGAGAAGTGGTGCAGAGACTGTGGCCCGTGCAATCTGAGAAGGAAGGACCGGGCCAGCCAGAAGACTCCCCTGCAGTCCATCGTCACCCGGCAACCGTTGGAACTGGTAGCCTTGGATCATGTAAAACTGACCCCAAGCAGAAGTGGCTACGTCTACGCGTTAACCATCGTGGATCATTACTCCCGGTTCTTGGTTGTCGTCCCCGTCAAGGACTTAACGGCTCAAACAGCAGCTAGAGCCTTCCAGCAGCACTTCTGCCGTCCACACGGGTACCCGGACCAAGTGCTGACGGACCAGGGACCTGCCTTTGAAGCGGAGGTCTTCCAGGAATTCTGCAATCTGTATGGCTGCCGGAAGATAAGGACGACACCCTACCATCCGCAAACTAATGGACTTTGTGAAAAAATGAACCAGGTGGTAATGGATCTTCTAAAAACATTGCCCCTGGAAGAACGCAGTCTGTGGCCTGAGAAGTTGCCCGATCTGGTGGACCTATACAACCACATCCCGGTAGGTTCCACCAACTGTACCCCGGCTTACCTAATGAGGGCGAGACCTGGTAAGTTACCTGTTGACCTGGAAATGGGAGTCCTGACACCTGAGGACACTTCACCAGAAACAGACTGGGACACAGAGAGGCAGCAGCAGTACCGGAGAGTACAAGAGAGCGTGGAGCGAAGTCTCTGTCAGGCTAGGGAAAGACAAGAGAAGACTTACAACCAGTATGCTCCCGCTGTTCCCCTGGTACCCGGAGAGCAGGTCTTGAAGAGGAAAAGACGGCTCCACAAGTTGGATGACCAGTGGGAGAAGGACCCGTACACCGTACTGCCCTCAAGCCACGAGAACCCGAAGGTCTGTACCATCAGTAAAGACGGAGGGGAAACCACAGCCATTGTGTCCCGGGACCACCTGAAGAAGTGTCCCGAACAACTGAGGAACCCTGAAGAGGAACAAGAAGACCATCGACCCGTGGGAGAAAGGGAAGATATGGTTAGTACCGTGCTCGGGGACTTCCCTCGGTCTTGGACTCAAGTCAATGGTGCAGTTGTGGTACCCGTACTCACCTTCCTCCAACCAGCATCCCAAGCACCTACGGAGCAACAGGTAGAGCTGGAAGAACAGCCGGTCCAGGAGGCAGAAGACTCCACACAAGCAGAACAGGAGGATCAACCCTCTGCTTATAGTGAGCCTGCCGTACCCCTAGTGAGACAAAGAGCCGGTAGACAGTTGCCCAGTTTACCCTTGACAGCTCCTACACCCTGTAGTTCGGGGCCAGACAGTCAGCTCCGTAGGTCCACTAGGGCCACTAGAGGCCAGTTACCCGCACGCTGGAGAATTTGAAGTGTAAAAATAGTTTTATTTATGTTTATCTGTGTATTGTTGCTTGTGTATAATTTTGTGTTTCCAGTTGTTTTTAGGAAACCTTGGTGGATTTACCGGGAATCCTTGTATATAGTTGGAGCGTAACCCAGGATGGACTAGAGACTGTTAAGGACTCGGGGTAGGACAGACCCCTACCTGGTTACGTCTCCCTGTGTTGGTGAAATGGACACCTTTGCTTTTCTTCAAAGACTGCATCCGGTTGCGGACACGCCGTAACCATCTTATGTGTTTTTCTTATAGTATTGTTATTGTTATACTTTGTTATGTTTTTCTAAATGTGTTTAGTCCCGGAGTACTAAATTTCACTAGGGGGGAATGTGGCACCCCAGGGGTCTGGTTTTCCACAGTAATGTAATGTTATGTCTGAGAGCAGGTGGGAGGTCCTTTGGTCAGGGATCCTGTGCATGCCACACCTCCTGCCCAGTCTTGGGAGGGGAAGAACTTCCCCTGTATAAACCCGGGGCTGAGGCAGGGTGAGTCAGACAAGGAGAGTGGAGACAAGAAGCAGCATAGGAAACAGCAGAGTTACAAGGAGTCAGGGGCTGGCAGCTGCAGAGTTCGCCCTGACTAAGAAGATTCTTTACCGGACCCGGAGTCCGAGGCTGTGGGGACTAACTCCTACCCAGCAGCAGAATCCGTCAGGCAGGGGATTTCAGGTCCTCTGGCCCAGAAGCCCGAAGGCACGGTCACACGCGTGGGACCAGCACCGCCATCGTGGAGCGGAAGCCATTAGAAGGCCCCGAGTCACCGGCCATACGGGTGAGCACCACACGGTACACTCAGGGACGTGGGCTACTTACATCAGCTTCTAGCAAGGTAGCCAGAAGAGTACAGTCAGTTTGGGAGGCCTACAACTACGCCTGGCCAGGGGAGATCCCATCTGCTCAAAGACTGACCAGGCCCCGTTTGCTAGCAAGTACTCCGGGAGGGTCTGTCGTTGTTACCAGTAAAGACCCTGAACTACACCGTACCGTCTCTGAGTGGTTCCTGCTACCCCCATCATCCACGTCGGCTGCCCTGAGGCCATACCCCTCCCGTTGGGGGTTATACTATCACGCTGCACAATCCTACCACCGGCCTCAGCGGTCTGCCCTGCAGCAGCAGCTCCCTGGCTGCACTCAACGGGTGGCGTAGTCCTCAACTATTTACTACTAATAGACTGCCGTCTAGTTTGACTCCCTGGGCACGGACCGGGTCACCGCCACGAGACTACAACCCTCCACTGATCCGGCTCCGGGTAGGCTCCCGCGTGCGCAACGCAGCGCGACACATTCCCAGGGGCGCGTCACATGCAGTAATAGGGACACATGTGGCAGCAGTGGATCAGTATTGGGGTATCAGCAGGATAAGGTGTGCAGGTTGGGGATAATGGTGCCTAAAATGTGAGAAGTCATATGTGTCTTTGTTGTAATCTTTGCAGCCGTGTCCTGTCTGGAAGAAGTTTCCATGTCGGCCTGGGACAGATGGAAAAGACAGGAAAAGTGAATAACTCCACCAGAATGATCGTCATCTGTAAGTCACATCAATAACTGTACTGTGATCTCTTACATGTTCTGCAGGACTGATATCTACCACTATATGTCAGTGTATGGTGGTAATATCAGTGTTGGTCTTTGTATAGAGATTTAGTAACAGCGCTGTCATCTGCTGAGGTTCTCCTACATCCACTATTAGGCCACGGCCCCACTATCAGTATTCGGTCAGTATTTTTTCTCAGACGTGAGAGTCAAAACCAGGTGAGGAACAATCAGAGAAAAGGTATAAAAGAAACAAGTCACCAATTCTGCATTTATCACCCACTCCTAGTTTTGGCTCCCACTCCTGAGAAAAAATAGTGACCGAATACTGACTAAATACTGATAGAGGGGCCATGGCCTTAGGGTGCACCACCATAGCTGTAATCTGGACGACCTGGTTAGAGGCCCACTTAGAAGTTTTGCCCCCCTGACCCAAACCCCTAGCTACGCCTCTGGATCTGCTACATCAATACACACACAGCTCTGCTACATTAATACACGCACAGCTCTGCTACATTAATACACACACAGCTCTGCTACATTAATAATCACATACACACACAGCCCTGCTAAATCAATAAATACATATATACACAAACACATGTTACCTATGTCCTGCTCCTCTGCCCTTTTCTTCACTACCAGTCACGTGACCAGAGACTATCATGTGACCCAAAGGTCCTCTCTGGACCTTCAGTCTTTAGAAAGACTGAGCATTGGAGAAGGACCTTTTGGCTTTTTCCTCCAGTATTATATTCAGGCCAGAGGAGCCATGGGGAAAAAAAATCTGAAATCAGTGTCAGTTAGATACAATGTTGTTTGCTTGTCACAAGTTTTTCCATTTCTTGTGCAATCATGCTTGTGAAAGGAAGGAAGAATTGTTTTTTAAAAAATACAAAAGAAAATTCCCCAAATTTTGATATTTAACTGCAACTGTCTATCTCACGTGTGGGTATCGCAACCAATTGTTTTAGGGTTTTTTTTGCACATCTGTTTTACATCTGTACAAGCTCCACCAATACAGCACCCTCTTAAAGGTGCTGGCTTTTTGGAGTTAGACCTATCTAGCATTTTTTTTATTATATCATTTATGGGAAGAGGGTCAAATTTTGTTAAAAAAAATAGAAACAACTGTTTAAAAATGTAGACATTGAAAGTGATTTTCACATGATGTTTTTTTCGGCATTTTTTGAGTGGGTCCTCTCCAAAGAATGTCAGAAAAAGTGATCACACAATGCTTGAAAGACTCATCCTGTTCATTTCTATTGCAAAATAACATGGTTCATGTATTCAGGCTTTTGAGTGTTTTTATAATCACTTTATGATTCCAAATGCGCTGCAGTTAAAAAAAAAACGGAGCAGACCATTCTTCAGGTATCTTCTGCTATAAAGCCACGTCATACTTTACTATAATCAATTGGAAGGTTAAAAAAACACCCAGAAGATGTCTGTGCATCCTTTTGAGCATTTTGTAAGCATTGACGCCTCAAAAACCGCTGCCATTTATATATTGCTTAATGGATTTTAAAAAAGTCAGAAAATTGCCCAAAAAATGGTGGAAAAAAAAACTTTAAGGAAAATGCCTAAGAAAACGTCAACAAAACACTTCTGGAAACATTAACAAAAATGCTTGAGGATAAAAAAAAAACGTAGAGAAAATTCTGGCATTTCCCAAAGCTGTTACCACTTGAAAAACTGGTTGTTTTTCATTAACTGAAAAAAATATAGTGAACATAACCTATTTGTGCATTACTTTTTTTTAACACCTGTTTCACTAGTCCAATTTGACAACCATACATGCAACACTTACTAAGTGGCCTGCTTCCACATTTTGCTTTCTGTACCTATCTATCTTAATTTCTTTTTCGCAAGGTTTGAATAATTGGAGTTGAAAAGATTGTCAAAAGTTAATTATAGTTTTGTTCAAAATGTATGGAAAAAGAAAAAGTGGCAAAGAACAGGGTGATATAAAAGAAAAAATACACATACCACAGCTAAGGATATGGGGGGGACTAGTAGGAGAATCTCTATCACCACTGCCATAAGTTGTCCAGTCAGTAGCACTACCAAACTCATGTTGCAATTGAACTCCTTTTCCTCTGACAAAAGTATTAGTGGGGAGGAAGCAAAAGCTGTTAACATATGTATGGCGTATCACTCATCTCAGTCACAGTAGGATAATGTTACCTCTGACAGCAACACTATCAGTTTGAGTCAGGGTTTTGTACAGAATGATCTGTTTTATCACAAATAACTGAGAAGGATAATTTTTGGACAGTTTTTTAATTAAACAATAAAAATCAAAAGTCTGACAGTGCATTGTGTTATTAAATGGGCTGTTGGTTGTTACCATGTTACCATCCGTTTCTATGGTGAGGTGACTTTGACATTACTAAGGCTGTGTTTGTGTTAAAGAGCGTGAAAGAGTATGCACACAGTCTTAGGAGACATCAGAGTGTTACACACATGTATTTTCAGGACAATTGGAGAATTTGCAGTATTGCGATTCGCAACAAACTGATTAGCTTCAGAATCAAATTTTTGGGAAAAATTTGATGAACATTGAAAATTTGAATTTCAAAAGATTTTATCATCTCTAATACCAATCATACAGATATGTGTAGTGCACAATGCTGGCTCACAGCCTATTGGTTATGCCCAAACTAAGTGCACCCATCAAGGACAAAACACCCTAATAGACAGTGTAAGCCGGCGGTGTTCACACCATGCAGTAACTGAGGCAGTGACCCAAGCAAGTCCAACATAGAATCATAGAATGGTAGAGTTGGAAGGGACTTCCTGGGTCATCTGGTCCAACCCCCTGCTCAAAGCAGGATTCACTAAATCATCTCAGACAGATGTCTGTCCAGCCTCTGTTTGAAGACGTCCATTGAAGGAGAACTCACCACCTCTCGTGGCAGCCTGTTCCACTCATTGATCACCCTAACTGTCAAAAAGTTTTTTCTAATATCTAATCTGTGTCTCCTCCCATTCAGTTTCATCCCATTGCTTCCAGTCTTTCCTTGTGCAAATGAGAATAAAGATGATCCTTCTACAATGTGACAGCCCTTGACATATTTGTAGACAGCTATTAAGTCTCCTCTCAGTCTTCTTTTTTGCAAGCTAAACATTCCCAAATCCTGTAACCGTTCCTCATAGGGCATGGTTTGCAGACCGGTCACCATTCTGGTCGCTCTTCTCTGAACTTGCTCCAGTTTGTCAATGTCTTTTTTAAAATGTGGTGCCCAAAACTGGACACAGTATTCCAGATGAGGTCTGACCAAAGAGGAGTAAAGTGCGATAATGACTACACGTGATCTAGACTGTATGCTTCTGTTAATACATCCCAGAATTGTATTTGCCTTTTTTGCTGCTGCATCACACTGTTGACTCATGTTCAGTCTATGATCTATTAGTATACCTAAGTCTTTTTCACATGTGCTGTTGCTTAGCTCTATTCCTCCCATTCTGTATATGCTTTTTTCATTTTTATTTCCCAGATATAGTACTTTGCATTTTTCCCTGTTAAAAACCATTCTGTTAGTTGCTGCCCACTGCTCCAGTTTATTTAGGTCTTTTTGAAGCCTCTCTCTCTCTTCTCTAGTGTTAGCTATCCCTCCTAGCTTTGTGTCATCAGCAAATTGAATCAGTTTACCCTCAATTCCTTCATCTAAATCATTGATAAAGATGTTGAACAATACAGGTCCCAGGACAGAGCCCTGTGGTACCCCACTTGAGACATTCACCCAACTGGATGTGAAGCCATTTATGACCACTCTTTGTGTCCGATCACTAAGCCAGTTATGAATCCACCTAACAGTTGCCTTGTCCATTCCATACTTGGTCATTTTTTCAATAAGGATGGTGTGAGATACTTTGTCAAATGCTTTGCTGAAGTCAAGATATACTATATCTACAGCATTTCCCTGATCCAACCAGTCAGTGATTCTGTCATAGAAGGAAATTAGGTTAGTCTGACAAGACTTGTTAGTTACAAACCCATGCTGACTCTGGTTAATCACTTCATTCTTATCCAGGTACATACATACATGTTGTTTAATAATTTGTTCAAAGATCTTTCCTGGTATAGAAATCAGACTCACCGGCCTATAGTTCCCTGGGTCCACCTTCTTCCCCTTTTTGAAGATAGGAACAACATTTGCTCTTCTCCAGTCTTCTGGGACTTCTCCTGTTCTCCAAGAATTTTCAAAGATTATGGAGAGTGGTTCTAAAATTTCTTCTACGATCTCCTTCAGTACTCTGGGGTGTAATTCATCTGGACCTGGAGACTTGAACTCATTTATGTTAGCTAAATATTCCCTCACAGTCTTTCTGTTTACAGATAACCTGGATTCTTCTATTCCTTTAATAGGACAGTGAAGATCAGTTGATGTTACATTTTCTTTCTGAGAGAAAACTGATGCAAAATAGGAATTAAAAAGTTCGGCCTTCTCCAATGACATCATATTTCTTGTCCTGCGTTAGTAGTTCCAATTCTCCTTGTTTGTTGCCCATGCTTTGTGCATTTGTATAAAAACATTTTAGTTTGTGATTGGTTTCTCTTCCTCCCATATTTTTATTATTTAGATTTTTTTGTCTTTGTTCTTTCTTTCCACTTCCAATAGCAGAGATCCCAATAGTATTTGTCATCTGTATAGCTTTTTCTGGCCTTTTGCTTCCCTTCCCACATTGTTCTAGTTTAAAGCTCTCCTGATGAGTGTAGTAAGGCGACTTCCAAATACACGTTTTCCAGTCTTCGTAAGGTGCACCCCATCTCTAGCAAGTAGTCCATCATAAAGGTAATTCATTCCGTGATCCAGAAATCCAAATCCTTGTTGACGGCACCATCGACGTAGCCAGTTGTTCACCTGTAGAATCTTATTCCACCTCATTGTTCCATGGCCATCCACTAGGAGGATGGATGAGAAGACCACCTGCGCTCCCAATTCTTTCACTTTCTTGCCTAAGTTTACAAAGTCACTGCAGATGGTTTCCAGGTCCTTTCTTGCGGTCTCATTTGTCCCCACATGTATTAGCAGGAATGGGTAGTGATCTGTAGGTCTGAAGACTCTTGATATCCTGTCAGACACATCTTTAATTTTTGCACCTGGAAGACAGCACATTTCTCTTGAGGTTATGTCTGGTCTGCAGATAGCAGCCTCTGTTCCTCTCAACAGGGAATCCCCTATGACCACCACGTCCGTTTTTTCTTCACAACATTTTTCTTTCTCCATCCAGGAGGATTCTGAGGGCTTACAAGGTTATTCATTGTGGGTAAAGTCTTATCTTGCTGTATTTCTTCGTGGTTCTCCTGCGTGAGAGCCTGGTACTGGTTCCTGAGCAGTATGGGTGCTGACTGCCTCTCGATCCTCCTGCTTCTGTGGGTCACATGCTTCCATTCCTCTGTTTCGTCAGGTGCAGTTCGAATTTCTTTTATTTCTGTATCATGAAGAGATAATTCTGCTCTGTCTAAGAACTCTTCACCTTCCTTAATGATATTCAAGGTAGTTAACCTCTCTTCTAGATTTCGCAACTTTTCCTCCAACAGGGACACAAGCTTGCATTTCTGGTATGTGAAGTTTTGCTTTTCCACTGGCAAGTCTGTGAACATATAGCAGGATATGCAGCTCACATAATGGCTCCCGGACTCTTCCATGTTCTTATTGTTAATGTGTTATGAAAACAGTGAAAAACGCTCCAAAATTCGCGCGCCAGTAGGTGCGCGGTTTACCGATGTCCTCCTTTCAGCTCCAACGGCCAAAATCCAGTGTTCTTTGAGCTCGCGGAGACTCTTCACTTATCCCAAAATACAGTGGGAATATGCAAATTATCTCCTCAGGACTCCTCCCCTGGTTTACTGATGTCCTCCTTTCAGCTCCAACGGCCATAATCCAGTGTTCTTTGAGCTCTCAGAGACTCTTCACTTATTCCAAAATGAGGTGGGAATATGCAAATTATCTCCTCAGGACTACTCCCCTGGTTATAAACAGCTTTTATTCAGCAACTCACGGGTAAACAGAAAGTCCTCTGGTTCGCAGCCGGGTTAACATGAGTCCATAAACAACGGTTGCCGTAGGCAACGGCCGCGCTGGGCCGCTCAGAGCCTGATGGGAGCAGAGCCTTCCCAGGCGTGGGTTCAGCTACACACAGGCCCGCCGAGCTTTCCTGCTATACTCCTAGCAGGACCCAACACTGAACAACACTAATCCCTAATGCAGGGTTTTTAAAGGACCTGTGGCAAGAGCCACTGGAAAACCCGGGTTGGAGGGAGGAGGCCGCCCCACTGCCTTCCTGTAGCCTCCACCAAGAAATGAAGGCCCTGCCGGGTTTTACTTAATCTGCCTTAGCCAGATAGCCTGACCAGGTCAATGCTCACCTTCATTCCTGCATTGCAGCCGCAGGTGAGTTTGTGACTGCAATGCACTCCAATGGGTTTAATGGGTCTCTGTACACATTCTAGGGATATATAACGTCCCTCGTATACAATCCCAGTCACTGCCTCACAACAGTAATAAATGACTGTTTAGACTCCACCTGCTCTGAAGCTTCAGTAATGGAAAGTAGAAGAAAATTATGTTTGATATTTGATAGTAGAGCCCACTGGACCGCCGATATACTGGGGCCAAATACAATGAAATCTATTTGAGACAATTGCCTATAATTGCATTGAAAAGTGGTCTTCTAAGCTAGAGGTCTTCTCCAGTAAAAAGCATATTAGATGGTGGAAACTGTAAATCTGTCACAGGAAACCTGGTCTACATAGGTGGTTATCTCAAAGAGGAAGTCTTTTGGAGCGGTTTGAATATCGTTTCCTTCATGTGCAAAGTCTAAACCTGAAGAAGAGGAGTCTTCTTTTTACCTGTGACCATGATGATAGATAGCTGTGATTTGGATGTCACCCTTTTGTTACTTTCTGTTACCTCTGTGATACCAAAAAGAGTGCGGTGATAGAATTTGATTGATACAAGTGAAGCAGCTCAAAGTTGTCATTGGTTTATATAATGCAGCTTGCCTCAGTTGCCACCAAAACACAGGTGTATGGATGCACAACGAGAAGTACAAATAGCACTATAAGTATCCACTGGTCTTTGCCATACCATTGAGCTCAGCTCTGATATATAGTAATGTCAGATAGTGGTTTCATTCTCGTTTAAAAGCTCATAAAAATAAGTGGTTTTACATCCATTTGTGGTGGGTTGCTCCAGGGGGGAGGGGGCGAATCATCAATAAAATCGCCGCTCAATATATTGCGATGACATTTTACAAATAATCACACTAAGATTAGCAAAAACTGCGGAGAAATAAATGCATCCAAGACCCCATCAGTTGCTAAAAATAAAATAGGGTCTGGTTAGGACATAGGTGCAGAGGTTCATTCTGGTCATTCAATGCACCAAGGCTGTCCTGCAGTACTGGGAAGGAAATATGCAGATATTAGCCGGGACACAAATGCAAGAATGAAACAATAGATCGTAATTCTTAGTTTCAATGCTGAGATATATTGAGGTATACTGTACCAATATATTGGGGTATACTGCGCCAACTATCAATCATATCACCCACTGATCAACTACACCATGTGCTTTTTTTCTACAAGCTATTCATAGCTTGAATATAGTTTTGCATATTTGTGAACATATTGTCTGATAATCATGACATATTGTACCTGTGACGATACAGAGTAAAATCTTAATTATGCCAGACATACTTTCTGATGGCAAGAGCAGCATACCTTTATTTTTATGTTGACTCTTTAATCTGTGTTCTTCTTTAGTTGATTAACACAGACTATTATTTGTATAACCCTGAATGTTATCTGCTCTTTGATTCTGAAACAATAATGTGTATTTACAAGAGCCCCTGTGATAGAAACTATATAAATAGATTAGCTACAACAATGAATGTTTGCTAGATATGTTAAATGCGGTGTCTGCCAGTCAATCTTAGGGGATGAGCTGTGGATACTCAAGCCTTGTGGAATAATATCATCCCTAATTCTTAACCTGTGGATGTGTACTTAAAAAGGAGATGTGCTTCTGTAGTGCTGGAGACAGAATGAGACTTGGGACAGAGAATCAAGTGTAATGCAGCGACTTGCTGGCATTACGGTAATGGTCCAGGATGTGTTTTACCTGACCATGTACCTTCCCCCCTCAGGTGACTGGTCACATGACTGTGACATAGCACAGGTCCTGCGCACACAGAATGTCTGTCTGATCACATGACTGTGGCATCAGCAAGGTCCTGTCAGTATGTGTGTGTGTGTGCACGGGATGCATATATAAACCCTGCTTGATGGGAGAGAGGTGTGTTCTGTGAGAGAGGCGTAAGGCCTGTTCCCGTGTGTGTGGGACACCGACTGTGTGAGGCCTAGTGAGGCAGAGTGAAGCCTGGTGCTTGAAAGGTCGAGACTGGATCCTGTGTGGATGCTGGTGGCCTTGGAAGGCAGAGGCTTGAGGAAGAGTCCTGAAAGGCAAAGCCTGGATCCTGTGTGGATGTCAGTGGCCTTTGAGGGAACGATGGCTAGAGACCCCCACCTGGGAAGCCGCAAAGCCACAGTGGTGGCAAGCCTAATGGACTGCAGCAGCTAAACCCGGCAAAGGTAATACCCTGTGTTATATGGACATTAATATGGACATTGCTATGTTATTACCTTGCTGAAGGCTGTACCTGGAGCAAGTGGGCTTGTGTGTCACTTGGCTCATGAACATTATATAAATATGTGTGTCGGCATGCCACTGAGTTGGACCCGGTGAACTGTGGTTTATGAAGTGCAATAAACTGCAGCATTGTGAAATACCGGAAGGACATTGCTGGTGTGCTTTGATTTACCCGGTGCAGCGAGTATCCCCCATTATGATGACTAGTGCTTCCTTACACAAGGAACATCAGAAAGACCTTAGAAGGAGTATGAGAGACATCCTTTAGGAAAGTAGATGGATTGGCATCCAAAAAGACACAGATTTGTATTCTACATGATTCTAGTCTAAAGATACCAACGCTAACTGGAAAGATTCAGATCTGCTCCATTAACAATCAGAGAGACATGGATACATTTTGGGGAGTCTAGGAGAGGACAAAGAAGTCACCTGGCCCATGGATATGTTCTTTTGGGGTTGCTAGGAGGGACCCTCCGGTTGCCTAGAACCCATGGAGACATTTGGAGTTGCCAGAAGGAACCCCCCAGTCGCCTGGCCCCATGGAAACTCTCAGAGAGGCCAGGGTGGGACCATTGGGTCTCCTGGCCTTGTACCTCAATGGACCGCTAGCTTCCTAAGCTTGCTGCTACCTTCTCTCTGTGGGAGTCTGCCAGAAGCGGGGGGCCACTGGTTGAGGTAATTTGCCCTGGAAGTCTCCAAAGTCGCAGCTGTTCTATCCCAGGCGGGCTGAGAAGGAAGGGTGACACTGTGTAATGTTCTTGGATATTTGCTGGGACTGTTCTGTGTGTTTATTGTCTGCTTTGTGGTTCAATAAAGTATTGCTACGTTGTTTTACCCTCACCCTGTGTTGTCTGAGTAGCATTACGCCCACGGAAGACTCCGGGTCTTCACAGTACCCAAAATAACTGTTGTGTGAGATACTTGACGCGCCCCCTGGGCCGTGTGTGGGGGAATACCCAGAGCCGGGTCTCTGTGTAATGTCAGGGGTTGTAGTCTCTGTGGCGGCGACCCGGTCCCGTGGCTCAGGGTGGTCAAACCAGTGGTGGATCTGTTTACTTGGTTTTTAATGTTGAAATGTCCGACTACACCACCCGTGGATTGCGGTCACTGAGAACCGCCGCTGCGGGGAAGGCCGCTGAGGCTGATGTTGGGTGCGCAGCAGAGGGTAGTATAACTCCCCACGGGAGGAGTATAGCCTCAGGGCAGCGTGTGTAAATGGTGAGGGTCGTGGTGCATGGGCGCAGCAGAAATGACTCAGAGTCCGTGCAGTGCAGTTCAGGGTCTTTACTGTTGGTAATGGAGAAGGCCCTGCCGGGAGTACTGGCTAACATTAGAGGCCTGGTCAGTCTGTGAGCGAACAAGAGTCCCCCTGGCCAGGTGGAGGTGTAGGCCTTCCCGTCTGACTGCACTCTTCCTGGCTACCTTGCTGTAGTCGTGTAGTAGCCCACGTCCCTGAGTGTACCGTGTGGTGCTCACCCGTATGGCTGGTGACTTGGGGTCTTTGGTACCTTCCGCTCCTCAATGGCGGTGCCGGTCCCTTGCGTGTGACTGAGCCTCCGGGCTTTCTATGGCCGAGGACCTGAAATCCCCTGCCAGGTGGTTTCTGCTGCTGGATGTGGATATCCTCACAGCCTCGGACTCCGGTGTCCGGTTCTCTGCTTCTTCTGACAGGATGAGCTCTATCAGTTCCAATCCCTGGCCTTCAGCTCCTGTCTCCTACAGAGCTCCTTGCTGCTCCTCTGTCCCTTCCTCTGGAACTAACTAACTAACCCCGCCCCAGATCCAGTTTATAAAGGGCAGGTTCCTCCCCTCCTTGGACTGGGGCAGGAGGCGTTGCATGCAATAGTGCTCCTGACCAGGAAAACCCATGCTCGCTCTCAGACATGGTATTTCTACCACTGTGGCAACCAGACTCCTGGGGTGCCACATTCCCCCCTGGTAAATTTTAGTACTCCGGGACTAAACACATTCTATGAAAACATACATAACAGGGTATAAGCAATAACACATCAACATATGTACAAGGAGTTCAGTTTTTATAGGTCACGGCGCTTCCGTAACCAGGTGTCCATGTCACCCAATATGCATTTTTGAGAGACCCTTCCCAAACCCTCAACGTAGGCCCTGGGGTGGCTACAGGGCATCGATGATCCGGAGTTGGACCACGTCTTCAGCCACCTCCATGGGTTTTTGTTCTGTGGTCTGGCACAAGAGGGGTCACTTTATAGGTGCAACTATTTACAAGGTACAGTTCCGGTTATTCATTGTCCATAACCTGTTAGTTTATGAACCCTGTCGGGGAACTTGAGAAACATAATTAGTATTCATGCAACAAACATAAAACATTTTAACATTTGCAATATACAGGTATATATCACATTTAAATTCTCCAGCGGGCTGGTATTTGACCCCTAGTGCTCCTGGTGGACCTACGTAACACACTATCTGGTGGTGTTCTTTCTGGGTCCCCTGTTTCCACCCCTTGTGTAGTGGGCTCGCTAGTGTCTGCACTACAGGTGTTTGGAGATGTTACGAGTAGGTTGGGCAGCTTTCTGCGTACTCTTTGGCTTACCACGGGCACGGCAGTCTCACTACTAGCAGAGGGTTGATTCTCCTGGGCTGCTGGTATGGAATCTCCTGCCTCCAGGGCCGGTTGCTCTCCCAACACTACTTGCTCTTCTGTAGGCCCTTGAGGGGCTGGCTGGAGAGAGGTAAGGACGGGTACCACAATGGCGTTGTTAATTTGTGTCCAGGACCGGGAGAATTCTCCGAGTACTGTACTGACCATTTCTTCCCTTTCCTCTGCTGGTTGAGGGCTATCTTGGTCTTCATCAGTGCTTTGCAACTGCTCGGGACACTTCTTCAGGTGGTCTCTGGAGACAGTGGCTGTGGTCTCTCCTCCATCCTTACTGATAATGCATACTTTCGGATTTTCATGACTTGAGGGCAGTACTGTGTACGGTTCTTTCTCCCACTGGTCATCCAATTTATGGAGCCGCCTCTTCCTCTTCAACACCTGCTCTCCAGGTGCCAGGGGAACAGCGGGAGAATGCTGGTTGTAAGTCCTCTCTTGCCTTTCTCTTGCTTGAGACAGACTTCTCTCAACACTCTCCTGCACTTTCCGGTACTGCTGCTGCCGTTCTGTATCCCAGTCTGCCTCTGGCGAGGTGTCCTCGGGTGTCAGGACTCCCATATCCAGGTCAATAGGCAGCTTACCAGGTCTTGCTCTCATTAGGTAAGCCGGGGTGCAGTTGGTGGAATTTACTGGGATGTAGTTATACAAGTCCACCAGATCAGGCAGTTTTTCAGGCCACAGACTGCATTCTTCCAGGGGCAACGTTTTTAGCAAGTCTATCACCACCTGGTTCATCTTCTCGCATAATCCGTTGGTTTGGGGGTGATAGGGCGTTGTCCTTATCTTCTTGCAGCCATACAGGTTGCAGAACTCCTGGAAGACCTCCGCTTCGAAGGCTGGACCTTGGTCAGTCAACACTTGCTCCGGATACCCGTGTGGACGGCAGAAGTGCTGCTGGAAGGCTCTAGCTGCTGTCTGAGCCGTTAAGTCCTTGACTGGGACCACCACCAGGAACCGGGAGTAGTGGTCTACGATGGTGAGGGCGTAGACGTACCCGGACCTACTTGGAGCCAGCTTCACATGGTCCAGGGCTACCAGTTCTAGAGGCTGCTTGTTGATGATGGGCTGCAGGGGAGTCTTCTGGCTGGCACAGTCCTTTCTTCTCAGGTTGCACGGGCTGCAGTCTCTGCACCATCTCTCAATGGCCCCTCTCATGCCTACCCAGAAGAACCGTTCTCGCAACAGGAACTCCAACTTCTTCCATCCAAAGTGCCCTGCTCCGTCGTGGTATGCCTCCAGGACCATAGCCGCGTCTCGTCTCGGGACCACTACCTGCCAGGTCAGCTCATGTGTCCGGGAGTTGACAATTCTCCGGCACAGCTTCCTCTTGTAGAGAAACAGTTTGCTCTTCTCCTTCCACAGCTGTTTGGTCTCTTCTGGAGCGTCTGGGTCAAGGCAGGCATCAGCCTGTGTCAGCATCTCTTTTACCAGGCGGACGGCTGGGTCACTGTCTTGCGTCTCCGCCCAGCTGTAGTGGGGTAAGGGGTTGAACGTGGCAGAGTGCTTGTCCCTTACACAGTGGGAACACTGGGTAATCCCATGACGGTGGAACGCAGGGAGTTCAATCTCTTCCAGTTCTTCTGGATCTTCCCCTTCGTCCGGCAAGTTTGGCATCCTGGACAGGGCGTCTGCGTTGGCATTTGTGCGTCCCGCCCGGTATTTGATGGTAAACTCATAGTTGGACAGCCGGGCCATCCATCTTTGCTCCAGGGCACCAAGTTTTGCAGTGTCCAGGTGTGTCAACGGGTTGTTGTCCGTGTACACAGTGAACTTAGCAGAGGCAAGGTAATGTTTGAAACGTTCCGTCACTGCCCACACCACTGCCAGGAACTCTAGCTTGAAGGAGCTATAATTCTCAGGGTTTCTCTCTGTGGGCCGTAGTTTTCGGCTGGCGTAAGCAATTACCCGCTCTCTGCCTTGCTGGATCTGGGATAGTACGGCTCCTAGCCCCACGTTACTGGCGTCTGTGTGGAGCATGAAAGGCTGGCCGTAATCAGGGTAAGCCAGGACCTCATCCCCCGTGAGGGCCATCTTCAGCTGGCGGAATGACTCCTCTTCCAGCTTGTCCCACCTGAAGGGCGGCTTCTGATTCTTGGTCTTTGACTGACCCAACAGGAGGCTTTGCATAGGGGCAGCCATTTTGGTGAACCCCGGGGATGAATCTTCGGTAGTACCCTACCAACCCGAGGAACTGCCGCACTTCCTTTATGCTGGAGGGTCTTGGCCAGTCCTTAATCACTGTGATCTTATCAGGGTCGGGAGCTACTCCGTCAGCACTCACCACGTGTCCCAGGTACTGTACCTTTGGTTTCAATAGATGACACTTGGAGTGTTTCACCTTTAGGCCGTAGCCTGCCAGGGCGTCAAACACCTCTGCCAGGTGTTTCAGATGGTCCTCATATGTTTTGGAATGCACGATGACATCGTCCTGGTATAGCAGGACCATCTCGAAATTCCTGTGCCCCAAGCAGCACTCCATCAACCGCTGGAAGGTTCCTGATGCGTTGCAGAGCCTGAACGGCATACAGTTGAATTCGCTGAGACCCATCAGGGTGGTGAACGCGGTCTTCTCCTTGTCTGCCTCCGCTACAGGAACCTGCCAGTACCCGCTAGTAAGATCCAAAGTGGAGAAGTTAGCAGACTTTAATGCAGCTAAAGATTCCTCTATCCTAGGTAACGGGTACGCATCTTTGTGTGTGATACGGTTAACCTTTCTGTAATCTACACACATTCTCATGGTGCCATCTTTCTTTTTCACAAGAACTAGTGGAGCTGCCCAGGGGCTACAGCTGTCCCTGATTACCCCAGCCTCCTTAATTTCTCGCAACATTCCCTTGGCATTCTGATAGTGTGCAGGGGGTACAGGTCGGTATCTTTCCTTTATGGGTGGATGGTCTCCCGTGGGGATGTGGTGTTCTACCCCCTTTTCTTGCCCAAAGTCTAGCGGATGTTTGCTAAAGACTCTTTCATACTCCTGTACCACCCGGTAGACTCCCTGTTTTTGGTGTGAGGGAGTGGAGTCAGTGCCCACATGCAGCTTCTGACACCAATCCTCCATTTGTTTCTTGGAGCCGTTACCCTCCTCTGGTTGAGATGGAGGCAAGGGTTCCACGGCCTTTACAGAGTTTTGGTTAACGGTGAACAATTTGGCTAGAGTGGCATACCGGGGCAAGTATACTTCTCTTTCCCCAATGTTTAGGATGCGGACGGGTACCCTCCCATGGCGTACATTGACCACCCCCCATGCTGTGAAAATGGTGGGCCTACTGTCTGAGTAGACGGGTTCTACCATGGCTTGGTAGTCCCTTCCTCTTAACCCGATTGCAGTCCGGCACCAGATCATCATCTCACTTTTTGGGGGCATGGCGATAGGGAATGGGTCACTCATCCTAACGCTACCAATCTCACCACCAGACAGTTCTACCTGTTGCCTTTTCATCAGGGCTCTGATCTCTTTTTGTAGGACACGCTGCTGGCTGGAGCTGGCGTTCACCACACCCTGCTGTAATATGACAATTATCTCTGCAAGACAATTTCAATAACATTAGTACCCAAGGTCATCTTAGGGTGGCTTTCACGACGGTCAATGTCCACAATAATCAGTCCTTGCGCTGGCAGTTCAACTTTACCAATTTTGATGGTCACCTCCTTGAATCCCACCTGCGGTACGGGCTGACCATTGCTGGCGATGATGCTCAGATCGTCATCTGGGTAGCGGGTAATATCTGAGTCATTCCAGTACCGCTTAAAGAGCACATAGGGGATGGTGGTTACCTGTGACCCGGTGTCCAGTAGTGCACTCATAGGAATGCCATCTAGCACCACAGGCAAGACCGGTCGTCCCCCTACGTACTTATCACGCCAGCTCGATGGGCCTGATGGTCTTATGCCTGGGGGTCGGCCCTCTGCCCCCAGGTTGGGCCCGTTTAAATGACAGTACCTTGCCATATGTCCTGGTTGGTTGCAGCGGCGGCAGATGGGTTGTCCGTCCTGGTCGTAGCGGTTGCTGGGCCTTCCTCTGGACGATGGGATCCTCCTCTGTCGGCGCCAAGGGACGTCCTCCGGACTGGAAGCCAGCTGGATCTTTCCTGGAGCGGACACCTGTAAAGACTGCACAGTTCTGGTTAGCGCGGCAACGCTTTTGGTCAGCTCTTGGACCTGATGGTGCAGGTCTGCAGCCGGGGCTTTGTCCAAAGCCTGTGCATCAGCTCCCACAGGCTCTGCAGACAAGGGCGGTGCCTCCTGGTGATAGGTGATAGCGGGGCGCCTGTGGGTTACAGTGCCACCTGGTGCCGGTTCTCGGAGCACCCGGATGGCCCTGTCTTTAAACTGCGCAAAGTCCAAATCAGGGTTCTGCAAGGCCATTACACGCAACTGGGTTCTGTGGGCGCTGCACTGTAGGCCCTCAATGAACTGTTCAGTCAACAGCTTATCGTCATTCCGCACGCTGTCAGGGTCTGCCTGCTTAATGGCTCTCAGGGCCTCCTGCAAATTCAAAGCATAGTCCCGTATACTCTCTTGTGCCCGCTGTTTGCATCCATAAAATTTTAGCTTGATCTCTGCTGAGGTGCGGGTATCAAAAGTGTCCTTTAGACGGGCCAGTATTTCCTTTATAGTCCCCTTTTCCCTGGCTGACCAGGACTTCACTTCACTTTGGGCTGCTCCGATTAACTGACCTATCAGGATGCTCACTTTTTGTTTCTCGGACAGGGGGTATACTTTGAATAGGCTATACAGTCTTTCTTTAAAGTCGCTCAGGGTATGCGACTCCCCTGAGTACTGGGGTAACCATGCCGCTCCGGGGATATACGGCATCGTGAACGGCATCACTGCGGCAGCAGCCGCGCTGGCGGTGGGAGCTCCCTCCATTCCTGGTGTCTTCCTCCCCCCTAGTTAACCGTGGCCTACCTTCCGTTGCTTCTTCTCCGTAGGCCGCGGCTCCGCATGCGATCGTCGGGGTCGAGGACCTTGCGTCGTGCGCTGGTTACGTCGGCGTCCGCTGGGCTCCTTCCAGGACCTTGCGCAGCGTCAGTACATAAGGCGGGGCTTCAGCTCTCACGCGCTTTTGGCGTCCACGCCCCTCTTCTTCCCGCGCGGCGTCCCGAAAATGGCGCCCAGTGGCGGGAAAATGGCTGTGGGAGGCGGGAAAACGGCTGCGGATGGCGGGAAACTTCACCACGGTAAGTATCACAGTCTTTCTTCAGGCACACAGTACCCGGTGGTTGCAGGCATGAAATCCTGCCGACTACGCCAAAGTTGACGCGCCCCCTGGGCCGTGTGTGGGGGAATACCCGGAGCCGGGTCTCTGTGTAATGTCAGGGGTTGTAGTCTCCGTGGCGGCGACCCGTTCCCGTGGCTCAGGGTGGTCAAACCAGTGGCGGATCTGTTTACTTGGTTTTTAATGTTGAAATGTCCGACTAGGCCACCCGTGGATTGCGGTCACTGAGAACCGCCGCTGCGGGGCAGGCCGCTGAGGCTGATGTTGGGTGCGCAGCAGAGGGTAGTATAACTCCCCACGGGAGGAGTATAGCCTCAGGGCAGCGTGTGTAGATGGTGAGGGTTGTGGTGCACGGGCGCAGCAGAAATGACTCAGAGTCCGTGCAGTGCAGTTCAGGGTCTTTACTGTTGGTAATGGAGAAGGCCCTGCTGGGAGTACTGGCTAACATTAGAGGCCTGGTCAGTCTGTGAGCGAACAAGAGTCCCCCTGGCCAGGTGGAGGTGTAGGCCTTCCCGTCTGACTGCACTCTTCCTGGCTACCTTGCTGTAGTCGTGTAGTAGCCCACGTCCCAGAGTGTACCGTGTGGTGCTCACCCGTATGGCTGGTGACTTGGGGTCTTTGGTACCTTCCGCTCCTCGATGGTGGTCCCGGTCCCTTGCATGTGACTGAGCCTCCGGGCTTTCTATGGCCAGAGGACCTGAAATCCTCTGCCAGGTGGTTTCTGCTGCTGGATGTGGATATCCTCACAGCCTCGGACTCCGGTGTCCGGTTCTCTGCATCTTCTGACAGGATGAGCTCTATCAGCTCCAATCCCTGGCCTTCAGCTCCTGTCTCCTACAGAGCTCCTTGCTGCTCCTCTGTCCCTTCCTCTGGAACTAACTAACCCCGCCCCAGATCCAGTTTATAAAGGGCAGGTTCCTCCCCTCCCTGGACTGGGGCAGGAGCCGTTGCATGCAATAGTGCTCCTGACCAGGAAAACCCATGCTCGCTCTCAGACATGGTATTTCTACCACTGGGGCAACCAGACTCCTGGGGTGCCACATACTGACCACATAATAGTGCCCAAATAAAAAGAAAAATCCATATCGCCTCATTCAGACTTCACTGATTTTTAACATACACAAAAATGTTCATCAATGTTTGGTCAGTTTGTACCATCAGAGTGTCATCAGTGATTTTCTCATATCAAAATATAAATAAATATATTACAAAACTTCTCCTATCCATTACCATGTTAATCACAGACAGCACACGGATAGTACATAGTACATAGTCCATCCGTGCGCTATTCGTGCTTTTCACATACCCATAGATTTGTATGGGTAATTTTGATTCATTACTTAGATCAAAAACTAACATGTCTCAGTGATTTTTTTAATGCTCACAAACAACACGGTCACGTGAATAGCACCATAGACTTTAATATTGGCTCCCTGTCCTTGATGCGGGCTCAGGAGCTGTGCCCACATCTTTCCCGACAGAAGATGGATGCGTTACTCTACCATCACCTGTCTTTAACAGCCGTGGGCAACCTCTGTAATCAGCCTGCCTGGAGAACTGTATTGTCAAGTCATTTTTACAGCATAATGAATGCCGTGAAAACAACCCCCCCCCCCCCTAAAAGAAAAAAAAACAATTGCAGAATTGTGAGGTTTTTTTGCAATTTTTCCGCACGTGTAATTTTTTCCCCCCTTTTTACAGTACATTATATGATAAAAATAGATGGTGACTTACAAATGTACAACTTGTCTCGTAAAGAAAAACAAGCCCTCGCTAATGTGTATAGAAACATTTTGTTTTTAAAAAGTTATTGCTTTTGGAAGATGCGGAGGAAAAGATGAAAATGTAAAAACGAAAAATAGCTTTGTCGGGAAGAGGTTAATGGGTGCATGTTTTATCCGTGAAAATGACAAATAGAACGTGTACGTGATTCAGGGACGTCTGAATGAGGCCTAAAGTAGTGACTTATAATATTGTCAAACACTGCCCAAATTTTCAGTGCGAAAATACTTATGCCATTAAGGACCTATATAGTAGCGCCATATACTAATGCTGACCAAGCTCAAATAATGCTGCAAGTTGTACACATAATGGTGACATACAGTGCTCATAAAATAATCTCAAACCCTTCCCAAATATTTAGCTCTAACTTAAAGGGGTTGTCCGGTCCAAATCGATAAGTCTGCAGTCACTCTGTATGACTGCAGACTTATGAATCCCCCCAGTGCAGGCACTGTGTGCTGCGGGGATTCACCGGTTTCTGACCCGGGACCGGAGCGTATGTATGAGTTATACATACCCCCGGGCAGTGGGCGCGGCCTCACTTCCATACACTGGTATGGAGCGAGGCCAAGCACACTAGTCGACCACACCCACTGGACAGCGCGTCTCTAGTCGGGGCGCAGCCTCTTTCAATACAAATCTATGGATAGAGGCCGCTCCCACTGGCCGGGAGTGTGTATAACTCATACATACCCTCTGGTCCCAGCTCAGAAAGCGGCGAATCCCCGCGGAGCACAGTGCATGCACTGGGGGGTTAATAAGT
This sequence comes from Phyllobates terribilis, assembly GCF_046119375.1. Classification (NCBI taxonomy): domain Eukaryota; kingdom Metazoa; phylum Chordata; class Amphibia; order Anura; family Dendrobatidae; genus Phyllobates; species Phyllobates terribilis. The sequence continues at coordinate 109,304,876 of NW_027362765.1, forward strand.
CTGCAGTCACACAGAGTGACTGCAGACATATTGATTTGGACTGGACAACCCCTTTAACTATAGTAAACACCCAGTGCCCTTTTTTTAGTGTCATACAGTGCCCACATAATAGGGAGAGACCATGCTGGCACAATAGTGTCACATCGTGCCATTTCATGCTCACATAACATTGTACCATCCCATCATTCTACGTTTCTGCTTGCCGACATCATGGCAGACAATAGATCTAAGAGCGGATTGTCTTGGAGGTTTCCAGAAGTTCTCTGGAGCGATGGCGGCCTGCCTGAGCGGCTGTGCTCCTGCGTGTGATCCGGAATGAGGTGAGTCGCGTGCTGCCTGCCTGCATGCCTGCCTGCCTGCGCTCATCTTTAATTAGGCACGGTCTCGTCAATCAGCATATTTTGTTTCTACTTCCTAATTTGCATAATTACCTGATTGCAATACAGAAAAACATTTAACTTGAGCTATTAGGCGGAAGGTATCATTGTTTTCTTTAACTGTCACTGAAGTGATTTTCAATCAGGACACAATTTAAGAAAACAATTATGGAGATGAGGTCTCTTCATGACTTACAAAAGATTCATCTTTTCTCAAGAACACAATATGTTGCTCGAGAAAAAAAAAAAATCCAATTTCAGGAGACCTTTACCTCGTGTCTCATCCCCAGACGGCCAACAGTTGTTCCGTGCCTCGTAATTTATACTTAATCGTCCACTTCGCTATTTATATTTCGCCTCTGAATCAAAATCAGCGCCGTTAACCCCTTTTCCACTCCCCGCACTTCTGCAGCACTTTTCCAGCATAAAATTGCCATCTGTTTTAGCTCCTTGGAATATGCACATCTTACCTCAAAGTAAAACCGTCCTGTCACGTCCACGCCAAGCCTCCGAGAGATCAAATAGAATATGTCTTTAGTGAAGGTGTCAGCTCTGCAGCTGCGTAAGGATTCCTGGTCCTTTCAAAATAAAATCATTCTGTATTGAAAGGTTCTGAATCTTTTATTTCCTTACCATATTCAAGATCTCTGCTTTCGGTCAGTGAATGGGAACACTCCAGATCCGAAAAACTCTGACTAAGACAATCCTTGGTTAAGCAACGTTCACACATTCAGTATTTGGGCAGTATTTTACATCAGTATTCATAAGACATAACCATGACTGGAAGAATCAGAGGAAAATTATAATAGAAACTCGTCACCACTTCTATATTTTTCGCCTATTTCTGGTTTTGGCTTACAGATACTGATGTAAAATACTGAACATGGCCTAAGCTGAAGTGTGGACTCCAAACTGATACATTTTACCTGCACTGATACATTGTAACACACTATTTGGGTTGCTAAGGTGTGATACAATTGTAACAGACCCTCATCTGTTACATGTAATCCCAGACTTCCCAAGTGTATCTATCAAAAGATCATCATGACTGAATTTCCCCTTTAAGGCATCGTTCCCGGAGACATAATATATGCAGAAGATAATGTTTTATGTAACATTGAATCAGAAAATGTTTCACCGTTACTGATGCCCTTTAAAAGTTTCATCATCGCCATTCCACTCCCCATCAAGCGCCATCTGTCAATTTTATTCTCCAAGCAGTCGAATAAAATGTGCAGATTACTAATAACGAGGCATCAATTACCTGTCTGACAAAAGATACTGTACCTGAAGACGACGGGATAACGCAAAGTAAACTGTGCTACATTTCACTTAAAGGGGGCCTTTCACTGGATTTTTAAATGTAAGCGGAGTACCTCCTATAAATGCTGCTGATCCACTGATTGTGGAACAGTGTTTCTTTTTCTTCTGTGCGCCTTCGTTCCAAAGATATGCCCCCTGTTAATGAAGATGCAAATTTGACCTTCAGTCAAGTGGGCGTGTACCAGAGAACTTCAGCTGTGTTTTGATTGGCCAGATCACAAAAAGCAAACTCCCACAGACAAGTTTTTTGGTATACGTCAAGTTGGCTGAAGGGAAAATGTGCACATTTATTACCGAGGGGTATAACTTTGGAAAGGAGGGGTACAGAAGAAAAAGAAAAACTATTTTAAAAGTTATGAATAAAGATGCAAATTTACCCTTCAGTCAAGTGGGCATGTATCACAGAACTTCTCTGTGGGCTCAGCCGTGTTTTGATTGGCCAGATCAGAAAAAGCAAACGCGCACAGGAAAGTTTTGTGGTATGCGTCAAGTTGGCTGAAGGGAAAATGTGCACCTTTATTACTGAGGGGTATAACTTTGGAAAGGAGGGGTACAGAAGAAAAAGAAAAACGGTTCCAGAATCAATGGTGCTGAAGGAACTATGGCAAGGCAGCAGGCCTGTTTGAAGACAAACAGGCAAAGATTATATTTGTTCATCCGTTAAAGGGGGGGATATGATAATTAAGTAGAGAGGCGGGGATTTAGGGGAATAGTAAGCACATAGGCGGGGATTGCTTGGTGTCTCCCGGATGCCAAGCCTGTGGAAAAAAGAATTGATTAAAGTGCTTTTCTCTGCAATCAAACCTCTGCTATCGGCCATACAGGTATGTATAGATTTACTTTTCTATACCCCATATGGCCATAGTAGCAGTCTGATATCACTCAGGGGGGTGACAGATTCCCTTTAACCAGGTTCCTGTCTTAAAGGGAGTCTGTCACCCCCAAAATCAATTTTAAACAATCTATATAGTGATATAGGAGACTTAATCCCCATAAAAATCATACTAGCAGTGGTACTGTGCCTGAGAAAATAGTTTTAATTCACTTGAAAATGAGGGATCTTCGGTGCACCATTGGCCACACCAACAATTCGGTGCACCATTACACCCCCTCATTTTCCAAGTTGAGGCCTTTTCCCCACTTCAGATTGGCAGTGCTCTCTTCTCAGAGTGAGAATTGTGATCTTAAGTAAGTAAGATATAATATAGTACACGGCATTCACCAAATGTCCATTCATTTCACTTAATTTATGAACAGCAGAGGGCGGAACAGTGTCCCCGGACGACCTATAGTACAAAGCATATTCACACACAAAACGGCCAGAGGTTGTACTGAAATACTATTCCTCCCGTGCATCCGCTATTCGTGAATAAAGTACAGTACAGACAAAAAGTTTGGACAGACCTTCTCATTTAAAGATTTTTCTGTATTTTCATGACTATGAAAATTGTACATTCACACTGAAGGCATCAAAACTGAATTAACACATGTGGAATTATATACTTAACAAAAAAGTGTGAAACAACTGAATATATGTCTTATATTCTAGGTTCTTCAAAGTAGCCACCTGTTGCTTTGATGACTGCTTTGCACACTCTTGGCATTCTCCTGATGAGCTTCAAGAGGTAGTCACCGGAAATGGTCTTCCAACAATCTTGAAGGAGTTCCCAGAGATGCTTAGCACTTGTTGGCCCTTTTGCCTTCACTCTGCGGTCCAGCTTACCCCAAACCATCTCGATTGGGTTCAGGTCTGGTGACTGTGGAGGCCAGGTCATCTGGCGTAGCACCCCATCACTCTCCTTCTTGGTCAAATAGCCCTTACACAGCTTGGAGGTGTGTTTGGGGTCATTGTCCTTTTGAAAAATAAATGATGGTCCAACTAAATGCAAACCGGATGGAATAGCATGCCGCTGCAAGATGCTGTGGTAGCCATGCTGGTTCTGTATGCCTTCAATTTTGAATAAATCCCCAACAGTGTCACCAGCAAAGCACCCCCACACCATCACACCTCCTCCATGCTTCACGGTGGGAACCAGGCATGTAGAGTCCATCCGTTCACCTTTTCTGCGTCGCACAAAGACTCGGTGGTTGGAACCAAAGATCTCAAATTTGGACTCATCAGACCAAAGCACAGATTTCCACTGGTCTAATGTCCATTCCTTGTGTTCTTTAGCCCAAACAAGTCTCTTCTGCTGGTTGCCTGTCCTTAGCAGTGGTTTCCTCGCAGCTATTTTACCATGAAGGCCTGCTGCACAAAGTCTCCTCTTAACAGTTGTTGTAGAGATGTGTCTGCTGCTAGAACTCTGTGTGGCATTGACCTGGTCTCTAATCTGAGCTGCTGTTAACCTGCGATTTCTGAGGCTGGTGACTTGGATAAACTTATCCTCAGAAGCAGAGGTGACTCTTGGTCTTCCTTTCCTGGGGCGGTCCTCATGTGAGCCAGTTTCTTTGTAGCGCTTGATGGTTTTTGCAACTGCACTTGGGGACACTTTCAAAGTTTTCCCAATTTTTCGGACTGACTGACCTTCATTTCTTAAAGTAATGATGGCCACTCGTTTTTCTTTACTTAGCTGCTTTTTTCTTGCCATAATACAAATTCTAACAGTCTATTCAGTAGGACTATCAGCTGTGAATCCACCAGACTTCAGCACAACACAACTGATGGTCCCAACCCCATTTATAAGGCAAGAAATCCCACTTATTAAACCTGACAGGGCACACCTGTGAAGTGAAAACCATTTCCGGTGACTACCTCTTGAAGCTCATCAAGAGAATGCCAAGAGTGTGCAAAGCAATCATCAAAGCAAAAGGTGGCTACTTTGAAGAACCTAGAATATAAGACATATTTTCAGTTGTTTCACACTTTTTTGTTAAGTATAAAATTCCACATGTGTTAATTCATAGTTTTGATGCCTTCAGTGTGAATGTACAATTTTCACAGTCATGAAAATACAGAAAAATCTTTAAATGAGAAGGTGTGTCCAAACTTTTGGTCTGTACTACTGTATATAGAATGGTCATTTGGTGAATGCCGTGGATTATATTCTTTGAAACTGGCAATCTGAACTCAGCCTGCGTGTGCGCGCATGCGCACTGACACTGCTTAAGCTCGGTCACACAGTGTCAGTGCTGACACACAGACAGTGTGGGTGGGTGAGTTCTCCTCCGGTTTCCGCTCTGTGGATGCCGCTTACTACACTAAGTTACCCTGAAGTGTATTGTAACAAGTGGTGTCTGCATAAAGGAACCAGGGAGGAAAACGTGCCTGTCAGTGTGCATGCACATATATGCAGGCTGAGGTCGGACAGTGCTCACTCTGGGAAGTGAAGACTGTCAATCAGAAGTGGGGGAAGGCCCTCAACATGCAAAATGAGTTTTCTCAGAAAAGTGCCACTAACAGGTACAATGCCTGTATGATTCAATAATAATAATAATAATAATAATATTTTTTATTTATACAGCGCCAACATATAACCGCAGCACTTTACAACTAAGTGGGGACATGTACAGACAATAAAAACAATACATTGAATCACATTTCAACAGTTACAGGAGGAGTAAGGGCCCTGCTCGCAAGCTTACAATCTATATGGAAATGGGGGGACACAATAGGTAGAACATGGTCATCAGCCAGTATCTGCAGTATCTGTCTAAGGGTAGTTACCGTGTGCTATTGGGTGCATAGAGGATATGGAGACAGATGAATAGGCAGGATTGAGATTAACATTTAGGAGGAAACAGAGGAGGGTTGGGTTACTGAGTTGAGTTGATTGGCTTTTCTAAACAGATGTGTTTTTAAAGCATGTTTGAAGATATGGGGGCTAGATATAAGTCGGATTGTTTGGGATAGTGCATTCCAGAAAATTGTCTCAGGCGGTGCAGAACTGTGGAGAGCTTTTTGGGTGAGAGAGATGAGTTTGTATTGTATTCTGTGGTGAATGGGTAACCAGTGCAGTGACTGGCACAGGGTAGAGGCATTGGTGAAGCTACCTGATAGAAATACGACCCTGGCTGCTCCATTCAGGATGGATTGGAGAGGAGAGAGTTTGTTCAGAGGGAGACCGATCAGAAGAGAGTTGCAGTAGTCCAGACGAGAGTGAATGAGGGCGACAGTAAGAGTTTTTGCAGTATCAAAGGTGAGAAAAGGTCGGATTCTGGAGCTTGCTGCTTAGGAGTTATGGTTGATCCACCCAAGGCAATTACAATATCGGGTATGGATAGGTTAGTGGAGGGAGGAAGCAGGAGAAGTTCAATTTTGGAGACATTCAGTTTCAGATAGAGGGAGGGCATGCTGTTAGAGATAGCAGACAGACAATCCTTGGTATTTTGTATTAGAGTGGGGGTGATGCTAGGTGAAGAGATGTATAGTTGGGTGTCATCAGCATAGATAATGCTGGAAACCAAATCTGCTGATGGTTTGTCCAATAGGGGCAGTATACAAAGAGAAGAGGAGGGGGCCTAGGACTGAGCCTTGAGGAACCCCGATAGTAAGGATAAGATTAGAGGAAGAAGAGCCAGCAAAAGTTTCAGTAAAGGAGCGATAAGATAGGTAGGAGGAGAAGCAGGAGAGAACGGTGTCCTTGAGACCTATAGAGCAGAGCATAGTGAGGAGGAGCTTGTGCTCCACAGTGTCAATGATTTGTGTAGGGGCTACGTTCCCTATATCATTGTATAGATTGTTTATGATTTTTGGGGGGACAGACTCCCTAGAAAGTCAAACAACTGTTCTGTCTTTCTTGCTGTTCGCTGCCGGTTATCGAGTGCAATCCATCTTGGTGTCTCTGCTACTAGAGACAAGAAGTGGAGGCAGGTCTTTGTCCCTCTGATTCTGCTCTCCCTTCTATCAGACAGCATATAGTGATAGCAATTAAATGGACAAAGCATGTTGGGAAGGGACAGAAAGGAAGTTCTAGCCCCTATAGTGCTGAAAGAATGCTGATGAAGAGGAACTGAGATCTCAAAAGACGTGAAGGGCAAGTTACAGAGTATGAGAATCAGGACAGTTCCTGAACATATTAGGTATATGCACCAAAAGCAGTTGTGACTTGTAGTGAGGAATGAGGACAGCCGGACCGCTTTAAGTCCTGGGGTGTTTTGTGGAATTCTGTGCAGGCTGACTCCAGGGATGCTTCACTCATTGATGTCAGCAGCATATTAGAACTTTTTTTTTTTTACCTTTAGGATAAGCATGACTGATTTGCATCGCGCAACTACATTGTCAGGATTTTGGGTCACAAACTGTCTGTTCTAATTGCAGCAAAAATCCTTTAACGGCAAGTAACATTGTACAGATTCTGACCCATCCTGCGCACTCCCGGAGGAATCCTATAGCCTGGAAAGAACAGGGGGATGAGGACCCTTATAGCTTATTCAGCAGTCCTGAAGCGTAATTTACAGGGACCCCAGACTCACAGACCAGTGATCGGCCGCTCAGGTGTACAATTATATATGATTTATGTCACAATTTATGTCTGTCTATTATACAGTGGATTTAAGAGGACAAGAAAATATGATATTTGAAACTAGCGCACAGTCTGGTTATATCTGAGCAAATGGTGGCGAGTGTCTGAAGATCCCTGGTATAACAAACATGTTATCATTATAAGGTCACGTTCACACTATCAGTATTTTGGTCAGAATTTTATATCAGTATTTGTAAGCCAAAAACCATGAGTGGGTGAAAAATGCAGAAGCAGTGCACGTGTTTCTATTATACTTTTCCTCTGATTGCTCCACTCCTACTTTTGGCTTACAAATACTGATGTAAAATATTGACCAAATACTGAACATGTGAACATGGCCTAAGAAGCAGTAATCGTCTCACATTACAGTGTTATTGGAGCCCATACTATTTCTCTGTGTGCTGCTGGTTTAATTTTCCTAATCAGATGAGGTATTAAAGGCTATACACAATTATTGCTTCTAGGGGGGAAATAGCTCTGTTTCTCTGTATATGTCAGCAGCACACAAAATAAGCCATGTGCCCGCAATACAGGCTCTGCTAAACCTGTTGTCGGTCATCATCCACAAAGTTGTATAACTTACCCAATAAGGCTTATACCGCTAGTATGATGCCTGCATGGTATTGCAGTCTTTCAGTATCGTGCTCTACAGCCCCTTAAAGGGGACCTTTCGTTGGATTTTATTATTTAAACTGAGTACCTCATCCAATTGGTGCTGCTCCATTGATTCTAGAACAGCTTTTCTTTTTCTTCTCTGCCCCTTTGTTCCAAAGTTATGCCCCCAGTAATAAAGGTGCAAATTTTCCCTTCAACCAACTGGGCATAATCCATGGAACTTCTCTGTGGGTGTGGCCATGTTTTGATTGGCCAACATCAAAGAGGAGAAAAAACAAAAGCCCAAAGAGAAGGGCATAACTTTGGATCAGTGGGGCACATAAGAAAAAGAAAAAGTGTTCCTGAATCAGTGGAACAGTGGAAATCAGAGGTGGTATTCATCTTAAATTAAAAAGTCTACTGAAAGGACCCCTTTAAGTGGGATGAAAATCCCCAAAATGTGTTAGCCCAGACCTTGTCATGACATTCATTCATCATGGGGGGCTTTCTACTGTAGTGTGTACTGATTTACAACTACATTATGCTTATACTTTTTTTTAGCCAGATCAGATCAATACCTCTCCCTCCAGAGCTTTTGTGCCCGTCCACAATCTAGTAACGCCATGCCAGATTTGACACTACGTCAATATTTCTATGGGGTTTTTCCTTGATAGATACATTTTGACAAATAAAGCATTAGCACGCGTGGCTGCAGAGCAGTCATTGTACCAGCTCTCCAATGCCTGGCGGATTCCAGGTACATATCGTGCATGAAATAATTATTCAAAATGCACAAAAGTAATTTCCTCCAACATGTACGACGTGTGATGGAAATCAGCCGCAAGAAAGCTGCCAACGAAAAGCAAGAACTCTTTCCTCGATGGCCCGGGAACAGATTAATAACTCGGATCCTAGAAGATTACTGAAGCAGATATTACCCATTGATTGTACATAGCACTGTGCAAAGACACTTCAGAACCCAGCAGTGCTGTGCGCTATGGTCCCCCGTCGCCGACGCGTTTCTTTGTGATTCTTCACTACTTAGGGGAGTCAAGCTGTTTTACACATATACAGTATATATAAGTATAATCTGATACTACAATATTTCCTACTGGGCTTTCCAGAGAGTCAATCATGCTTGCTGAACTACTGAATAAAGCAGGATTTGGGTACATTAATAAGGACAAAAAGGTGAACTAAAGCTGTAGCAAAGTTACTTATCAGGGGGGAAACTTGAAGCTCCTGGACCACAATGCAATATCTGTACTTACTATTTGCCATGTATAATATTACTGTATTATCATGCAGTAGAGCGGCTTTTGGACCTGGGGCAATTGCCACCTTTGCACCCCCGATAGCTATGCCTTCATCCTGTTATGTGAAGAATACTGAACACTGAGTAGCTATGCAAACATTTTGCTTTACTTTTCTTGTACTGACCTTACTTTATATGTTTTTTTTGTGAGGAGGGTGATGATGGCACGTGAGTAAAATTATACTGACTAACTAGCTTACAAGTGAAGTCAACTGGATGTTACGGTGTTGTTCCTGTTTTATATGCTGTGTTGTGCAAAGGCCAGTCTAGCCCCTAAAGTCTGCATCCACATTAGACTAATGCTGGCTACACCCACTGATAACGAGGGGTTAAGCCAAAAGTCTAAAGGCCTCGTCACACTAAGCGACGCTACAGCGATCCCGACAATGATACGACCTGTCAGGGATCGTTGCTGCGTCACTATGTGGTCGCTGGTGAGATGTCAAACAGTCAGATCTTCCCAACGACGCAGCAACGATGCGGCGCCCCGTAACGATCTGTATAACGATGCACGCCTATGTGTTTCTGTGTCTGGGTCGTTAACAAGGTCGTTGGTAAGGTGTCAAACACACCGATGCATGCTACCCAGCGGGGCTTCAACGATCAAAGAAATGTCCAGACCATTCCGACACGACCAGCGATCTCACAGCAGGGGCCTGTCGCTGCTAAGTGTCAAACGTAGTGAGATCGCTGCTGAGGTCGCTGTTGCGTCGCAAAACTTGTGACTCAGCAGCGATCTCGCTAGCGATCTCGCTTAGTGTGACGGGGGCTTAATGCGGCCAAATTACTGTCGTCGGAGTGAAACATACAGCTTGTCCAATTTCGGACAGCAACCTTTTTGTTTTCCTTGAGATAAGCCACCGCAAGGAATGTCTGGCAGTGGCTTTCTCAAAGAGAAAACGGGTACATTTGATGGAGTGAGGACTCCCGTGCATGGGTGAGATGGCCAAAATCGCTGCTGGCTGAACAATCTGCCAAACAATTATTTGGCTGACAGCCATCAGAAGTGTATGGAGGGTTTAACATGTTATTTGTGGGTACTATTAAAAATGATGACAATTACAGTCTGTATTTGCACAGGAAAGGTAGGTGGGGTCACTGGTTACCATTGATAAAGGTCGTGCCTAGCAAATACTTTCCAAAAGTGAGATTTCCTGGGCAGTTTGGGGGCTGTATCCGGGATTACTGAGATGTGGAGCACAAATGTCCCATTTTTGGTGGATTTTCTGGTGCTGTGTTTTAGTGCTTTTGTAAGGACACAAGGCACTGAGGAAGCAGAAGAGCATGAAGGCGTGGCAGAGGGGAGGCGTTTGACCAGGCCTCTGGGGACAGAGTTGTCAGGGAAATGAGCTGAGGAGAAAAACAGCACGTGTGCAAATTCTGAGGTGATTCTGACGCCGGAGGGAGACACAGGCACAACAGTATATTTCTTTTATTTAACAACTATTCTGACGCTGGGTGGAGAGACACTTCTTGTCCCATATGTTACGAAATGAAGTAATTTGAGAAAGTTAGAGCCCTTGGGCGCACTCATTGTACTAGTTTGGAAGAAGGATGGGACCTTGAGGTTCTGCGTAGATTATCAATGGTTGAACGCTTGTACGGTGCCAGATTCCTATCCCCTGCCGTGTATTGAAGAGTCCCTGCCTGCTTTAGGAAAAGCTAAATATTTCTCCTCCCTCGATCTGGCCACAGGCTACTGGCAAATTCCTATGGCCGATAAGGATCGGTCGAAGACTGCCTTTATCCTCCCCATGGGTCTATTCGAGTTCAACCGGATGCCCTTCGTCTTAACTAACGCACCTGGAACTTTTCAACTGTTGATGGAGAGATGTCTTGGGGATCTCACTTTCGAAGCAACCTTAATCTATCTGGATGATATTGTAGTATTCTCCTCCACCTTCGAAGAACATCTCAGTCGGTTAGAACAAGTGCTAGAGAGGCTCCAAAAGCATGGACTGAAAATTAAACCTCGGAAATGTCACTTGTTCCAGAGGGAGATTGAGTATCTGGGGCACATCGTCTCCAGTGCTGGGGTCTATCCCACCCCCGAAAAAGTGTCGGCTGTACAGAAGTGGCCCATTCCGACTAATATTAGAGAGCTAAGAGCGTTCCTGGGCCTGGCAGGTTGCTATCGAAGATTCATCAAAGATTTTGCCAAAATAGCGACCCCGCTGCACGAGCTTCTGAGAGGATCAGCTGGGAAACCTAAACAATGGGCCATTCAATGAGGGGCCTGACAGGAAAAAGCCTTTTGTGACCCAAAGATGGTATTAACAAACGCTCCCATATTGGCCTATGCCGACTTCTCTCAACCTTTCTTACTATAGTCCGATGGAAGTCTGCACGACTTAGGAGCAGTATTAGCGCAAATTCAAGAAGTCAAAGAACGGGTGATTGCATATACTATTCGATCACTGAGAGAAACCGAAAGGAACCCTGATAACTACAGTTCATTCAAGTTAGAGCTACTAGCGCTAGTCTGGGCCATGACTAAAAAGTTTGCTGAGTATCTGTCAGGTTCAGAGGTTCAGGTGAGAACCGATAACAATCCCCTTGCTCATCTCGAAAATGCAAAGATAGGAGTGCTGGAGCAAAGGTGGGTTGCCAGAATGTCCAAGTACTGGTACAGAATCGCGTATCCGTCAAAAGCTCAGAATACCCATGCCGATGCGCTGTCTTGAGTCACTCCAATAAGTCCAAAGGGAGACACAGATGAAGATCTAGAAGGCGATGAGATCCCGGATTTCACTCGTTTCGCAGATGCCGTGGTGGCTGCTCAAGAAAAAGAAGGCGGTCGTAAACCCACCCAAGTCCTGGGACACCCAAGGGATGAGTGGATTTATCTCCAGAAGTCCAATCCCGAACTTGCGGATCTGAGGAAGTGGGTTACCTTGGGGCAGAAACCTGATCAAGAGTTAAGAGCGTCTCTATCAGCTAGTACGTTGCAGGTCTTAGGCCAATGGGAACGACTTGTCATGAAGAATGGTCTGCTGTGCCGAATGATTCAGGTGCCTCGGGAGATGGACGTCACCTGGCAAGAGGTGATCTCTGAAGACAGGGCGATGAGTCTGGCAAAGGAAGTTCATGAACGAGGGGCCCATTTCGGCACTGAAAAGACTTTCCGATGGCTGCAACAATTAGTGTACTGGCCTCAGCTGCGACAGACAGTGGAAGAAGCCTGTCGAAGGTGCCGTGAGTGTGAGCTAACCAAGCCTCCAGAACAAAGGGCACTAGTCCAAACTATAAAGACGTCTGCCCCGTTGGAAGTATTGATTGTGGATTACTTGATGATTGGAACATTGTACAATGGTTATGAGCATTGTTTGGTAATGACTGACCTCTTCACAAAGTTCACTGTGGTCACTCCAACTCGAGATCAGATGGCAGCAACAGCAGCCAAAGCAATTTGCCGAGATTTCATCCATGTGTATGGGTGCCCGAAGAGAATTCATTCAGATCAAGGAGCCTGCTTCTAAGGGAAGATAATGGAGGAAGTGCACCATCTCCGCGGTATAGATAAATCCCGGACCACGCCATACCACCCACAGGGAAATGGAGCTTACAAATGCTTCAATAGAACTCTGTTACAAATGCTACGAACACTGGAAGAAGATCAGAAAATGAGGTGGCTTGAGTTTGTCTGCAAGTTGGTGTGGGTGTATAACAATCAGGTTCATGCGACCACTGGATACTCACCCTACACATTACTGTTTGGGCGAGGTGGTCGAGAAATTACCAAATTAGGACTAGAGTAAGAGGATGAATATCCGGGAAGTCACCCAACTACCTGGGTTAGGGGACATCGACTTCAAATGATGAGACTCTTGGTGGAACAGAGACTTAAGGAGATAGAATACCATGTCAAAAGTCCAACACAGGAAGAACCCCTTCAGGCTGGAGAGCGGGTGTTAATACAAGCCAAGCGACCCAAGAATAAGTTAGATTACTGGTGCGAAGAAGTGCCCTATCGAATTGTGAGGCGAGTCCACCCAAATAGCCTGGTTTATGAAGTTCGACCGGAAGGTGAAGAGAGTGCCCCGACGCCAGTGTTGCACAGAAATATGCTTCGCCCATGCCTTTCTGAGGCAGAAAAACGGGAAAAGGTGCTCCCCCTGAAGACCCCACTAGAAAGTTACTAGGGGATCAGCAGACGCCAGAGCGGCATCGTGAAAGTGGATAGAGTTACGGGGGAAACGGACAGCGAGTTGTGATAGTAACAGAGTATTGCCAAAGCTTTAAAAGACTGCCCATTGCCCACTAAAGTTAATATAGTTCCCCTTCCCTCCAATAGATCATTTTAAACTACCAGCCCCTGAATTCTAGTGTATTCTAATAATTTATTCTGTTATGTGATTTACTGCTTATTTTACTGTCAAATGTTGTAAAGAAATTATTAGCATATTACACATGTTTTACAGTTTATATTAGTTGTTAAATAAAAGAAATATACTCTTGTTTCACCTGTGTCTCTGCTGTTGCATACTGTTTACCTGCATTATACTTCTGTGAGGCACGGTATGCAAGCAGTAAAATGATGCAGTGTTGTAGCAGAATTGGCTGTGGAAAACAACTGTGGGCCTGTCAAAATGATGTTGTCTTGTCTTGCAAAGCACTGAGTACTAAGGCTGAGGGACATTTAGGCTGCATGCTCACTATGCGTTTTTCAAGCGTTTTTGCAGCGGAATTTCCGCAGCGAAAACGCTTAAAAAACGCTTGGTAATACGTGCCCCATGGTCCCCAATAATAATCCGCATGTGCTGTGCACATGCTGAGGAAATTTCCGCTGCGGATTATCATTGCGGAAAAATACGCAGCATGTCCATTAATTTTGCGGACATGCAGCGTAATTGCCTCCATTGACTTGCATTGAATCGTTTAACCCTTTCGCAACCTTGGGTTTTGTCGTTTTTGCTTTTTCGTTTTTTGTTCCCAGCGCCATAGCGTTTTTATTTTTTGGACAATATGGCCGTGTGAGGGCTTATTTTTTGCGGGACAAGTTGTACTTTTCAACGCCATTACTAGTTTTACCATATCGTGTACGGGAAAACGGGAAAAAAATTCCAAGTGAGGTAAAATTGCAAAAAAAGTGCAATACCACAGTTGTTTTTTATTTCTTTTTTTTACCACGTTCACTGAATGCTAAAACTGACCTGCCATTCTTATTCTCCAGGTCATTATGAGTTCGTAGACACCAAACATGTATAGGTTATTTTATATTTAAGTGGTGAAAAAAAATTCCAAAATTTGGTAAAATTTTTTTTTAAAAAAATAGCGTCATTTTCCGAGACCTGTAGCGTCTCCATTTTTCGTGATCTGGGGCCGGGTGAGGGCTTATTTTTTGCGCGCTGGGCTGACGTTTTTATTGATAACATTTTGGGGTAGATCCGATGTTTAGATCGCCTGTTATTGCATTTTATTGCAATTTTGCGGCGACCAAAAAACGTAATTCTGGCTTTTAGAATTTTTTTCTCGTTACACCGTTTACCGATCGGATTAATTCTTTTTTTATATTGATAGATGGGGCGATTCTGAACGCGGCAATACCAAATATGTCTATGTAGGGTTTTTTTTTATATATTTTATTTTGAATGGGGCGAAAGGGGGGTGATTTAAACTTTTATATATTTTTTTTTTTTTTTAATATTTTTAAAAACTTTTTTTTTTCACTTACTGCATGCTTCAATAGTCTCCATAGGAGATTAGAAGCCGCAGTTGTCTGATCGGCTCTGCTACAAACAGGGGACCAGCAGATCCCCTGCATGCAGCAGAAATGGTCCTGTGCTATGAGCGCCGACCACTAGGTGGCGCTCATAGCGACCAGATCATGACAACCACAGGCGTCTGCTGCAGACCCTGGGTTGTCATGCCCACCCATCGGTGACCCGCGATTACGTGACGGGGTCGCCAATGGGCGGGGCTTATGACGCACAACTCGGAAGCGCGCGTTAAATGCCACTGTCGGAGAGTGACAGCGGCATTTAACATGTTAACAGCCGCGGGTGGATCGCGATTCCACCCGCGGCTGTTGCGGGCACATGTCAGCTGTAAGAATCAGCTGACATGTGCTCGGTTCAGTGAGGGCTCAGCGCAGCAGCCCTCACTGAACGGGGGGTACGCAAATGTGCGTACTAATACGGCATGGGCTGTAAAGGGGTTAATATCCGCATGACTGCATGTGCACATGTGGATATTAAGCGATTCAATGTGCGGATGGTACCCAGGTCTGGAGAAGAGGAGACTCTCATCCAGACCTGGGTACCATGGTACCTATTAAAAAAAGAATTTAAAATAAAAAATAAAGATTATACTTCCCTTCCGATGGCCCCCGGTCTCCTCAGCGATGCGTCCGGTGTGTTGGGCGGCTCGCGCTGGTGTGAAAGGACCTTTCATGAAGTCATTTAGTCATGTGACAGGTCACACGACCGCTGCGGTCGTGTGACCTGTCACATGACTAAATGACATCATGAAAGGTCCTTTCACACCAGCGCGAGCCGCCCAACACACCGGACGCATCGCTATGGAGAACGGGGGCCATCGGAAGGGAAGTATAATCTTTATTTTTTATTTTTTACCATTCTTATTCTTTTTTTTTTTAACTATTGCTTGGTCACACTATATAAATCCATGCCGGTTGCATGGATTTATATAGTGTGACCAAGTTGTCAAGCACTTTTCCAAGTGATGCTAAAATCGCTTGGAAAAGCACTTGATAACCCGCATGCAGAAATGCATGCAAAAACGCTTGACAAACTCTTCTACCTGGCAGGAAAAACGCATGTAAAATCCACATGCGTTTTTCCTGCCAGGAAGATGTGGAAAAAATATACAGCATTTCTGCATCGTGGGCACTTAGCCTTACAGCAAATTTGTTCCTAAATGTCGAGTCCACACCCCCCAAGCATTACCAAAAGGTCAGAGCAAGTCAAACCCTTGTCTTCCTGGTTTCTGAGCTCCGAAATTGTATTGCTGTGAGTTACTGTAACCACCAAGCTGTATACCATACACTGTAACTACTAAGTTGTATGCTATATACTGTAACCACCAAGCTGTATACCATACACTAAAACAACTAAGATGTATGCTATAGACTGTAATTACTAAGGTGTATACCATAGACTGTATGCACCAAGCTGTATATCATAGAGTGTATTCACCAAGCTGTATATCATAGACTGTAATCACCAAGCTGTATACCATACACTGTAACTACTGTACTAAGATATATGCTATAGACCAGGGGTCTCAAACACGCGGCCCGCAGGCACCATAGACTTGGTCCAGGAGCCGCCGACATCAGCACTTTATTTCAGTTGAATGTCCCCATCCAGGTCCCCATATTGTAGGTATGTCCCCATCCAGGTCCCCATATTGCAGGTATGTCCCCAGTCAGGTACCCATATTGTAGGTATGGGCCAGCAGCTAACATCTGCGTTCCGGCAGCGGCATATGACGTCACTGACATGCACAGTCTCTGCGCGACAATACACTTCAATTGAATACGCGTCCAAGGACGTAACTACGATATGGGGACCTGGATGGGGACATACCTACAATATGGGGACCTGGATGGGGACATGCCTACAATATGGGGACCTGGCTGGGGGCATATCTACTATATGGGGACTTAGATGGGGACATACCTACGATATGTGGACCTGGATGGGGACCTGGGTGGGGACATACCTCTGATATGGGGACTAGGATGGGGACATACCTACGATATGAGGACAAGGATGGGGACTTACCTACGATATGGGGACCTGGATGGGGGGCATTACTACAAGATGGGGACCATGATGGGGGATATTACAACAGATGGAGACCATGATGGGACACAGTACTACAATATAGGGACCAGGATGGGTACATTACTCCAAGATGAGGACCAGGATGAGGCATTACTACAAGATGAGGACCAGGATGGGGCATTACTTCAAGATGGGGACCAGGATGGGGGACATTACAACAAGATGGGGACCAGGATGGGGCATTACTACAAGACAGGGACCAGGATGGGGCATTATTACAAGATGGGGACCAGGATGTGGCATTACTACAAGATGGGGACCAGGATGGGGCATTGTTACAAGATGGGGACCAGGATGGGGCATTACTACCTTGCCCGCCAGTCTGTCTAACAGTCCTGTCCGCCAGTCTGTCTAACAGTCCTGCCTGCCAGTCTGGCTAACAGTCCTGCCTGCCAGTCTGTCTACCTGCCGTCCCCGCAACCTGCTTACCCAGAGCATCTGCCAGTTACCTTCCGAGCCCGCCAGCCCTCTTACCCGGAGCACCTGCCAGTTACCTGCCGTGCCCGCCAGCCTGCTTACCCGGAGCACCTGCCAGTTACCTGCCGTGCCCGCCTGCCTACCCGGAGCACCTGCCAAGTTACCTGGCGTACCCGCCTGCTTGTCTCCCCGGATCACCCGCCAGCCTACCTGCCGTGCTCATCCGCTGTACTGGTCAGTTCCGGTCATCTGACTCATGGGAGTCACCTGCTCTCACACAAAGTCGGTCCCAAAGTGGCACCTGGTTCCCCTGTCCGATCCCTCCTTGGTTCACGGAGTCGACTAAGCCGCCATGTGACCTGGGTCGGTCCGAGTAGTCACTTAGTTACACCCCTCTGGTCCCTCCTTGCATCAAAGCACAGAGGTTCCACCATCCGGATCCGTAACGCCAAGCTGTATATCACAGACTGTATCCACCAAGCTGTATATCATAGACTGTATCCACCAAGGTGTATATTATAGACTGCAACCACCAAGGTGTATCCCATATACTGTAACCACCAAGCTGTATACCATACACTGTAACTACTAAGATATATGCTATAGACTGTAATTACTAAGAAGTATGCCATTGATCGTAACCAACAAGCTGTATACAGGGCTGGTTTAAAAAAAAAAAAAAAGGGGGACCCTGTGTGAAGAAATGGAAACAGAGAGACCCCGCAGAATCCCACCACTGCCACCAATGTGAAGAAATGGCAACAGGGAGACCCCTACAGAATCCCACCCCTGCCACCACTTGTGATAGGTCCACACCTCGCCACCCGCCTGACATCACTATTACGTCAGACAGAGCATGTGGTACGGATCTACCCTTTGCACCAATGTGACGTTCCGCACCCCCTCGAGGACGCGTAAGGTCAGATTGGTGCTGTTCTACACAGACACCCCCTGTCCACATGGGTACAGGAAGGCACCAGGGAGTGAGAAGAGGTGGCCCACTCAGTCACTGATGTGACACCACACTCGCTCACACCCCTGACAGGCTGAAAGGCTCCTTCACTAGCCCCAGGGAAGCAGAGCCTGGTTGGCCTGGTAGAGCTGCCACCAGTTTCTATTAGATATAACGGACTTATATCAGGCTAGAAACCAGCTCAGTATCGTGTTCGTTGGACCGAACAACAGATGTGAGAGTTCGTGAATCGAGATAAAGAGAAGCCCAAGGTTAAATTATATATTTAATCGCCATAGGGGCACACTAGACATCACACTACACTGTGTTCCAAATTATTATGCAAATAATATTTTCTCAGATTTTCCCAAATTACCTATATGAATTGCAGTCATTGTAATTTTCCAGTCAAATAACTATTAGAATACAATTGAAAGGTTTTTGTACAAACTGCCTATGATAACAGTATATTTTTTAAAAAATAAAAAACTCAAACTGCACTCAAAATGCATGTTCCAAATTATTATGCACAGCAGAGTTTTCAATCTTTTCATTTTAATAAAGAACAAAAAAATGGTCATTTTTGAAATTATAAGCATTAGCAGGTTATTACAAACTGAAATCAAATAGTTTTCAACTCAAAACTTTATTCTAGGTGATGTTACATTTGCACATAGGACCGCTTGTTCGAAAGGAGGTCCTATGGATGGTTTCTGCTTCAATTGTTTTGCATGAGGACAGAATACCCTCCCAGAGCTGTTGATATACTGTTATCATAGGCAGTTTGTACAAAAACCTTTCAATTGTACTCTAATAGTTATTTGACTGGAAAATTACAATGACTGCAATTCATATAGGTAATTTGGGAAAATCTGAGAAAATATTATTTGCATAATAATTTGGAACACAGTGTATATACATAAGGATTATACATACACAATGTTCAGAGTTGCAAGCACAATGGTAGGGGTACAAAAGATATAAAACAGTTATTACGAGTTGGTTACCGATCAGATGGATGACCTGGCTGTCGGGGGAAGGGCTGCCACATGGGAGGCTTGCGGGCCCTTTATTTGTTGTTGCTGGTCTTTTCCCCCCACGACGTGACGTCACGACCTCCCAAGATAAAAAAAACACTGGGCTCTCGATGCGGGGACTTTTAAACTCTCTGGGTCACTCCCACTACTGCCCCCTGCTTGAGCCCAAGTCTCCACCCCTGGTCTAAACTCCCAAAAACTACAATGGGCTATACCTCCTTACTGGACGGTCCTAGGGAGCCAGTTCTGGTGTCATCGGACCCAACTGGGCCCCTGCTACGCATGGATACCAAGCACCTAGGGGACCCCGCAAGGCTGTGCCAGGTATCTCCCTTTCCGTACGCACTGGACTGTGCGGAAAGCTAGGGTGACATTCCCCATTCTCTTACGTTTCCAAAGATCTAGTTGGTTTGTCACTGGGATGTATCGTATTCCCATAACTAGATGTTGAATTATAGTATCTTACACAAAAGAGCACATGACCTGGGAGGGGGGCCTTCCTCGGCAGCTTGCAGCTGCTGTGAGGGATGTCACTCCGTGCTTCTCAGCCCCTTCCCTTCTGCTTGCTGCAAAAAGTGTTGAATTACATTGTGCGTTGAAGAACTCTTTAAAACCCTCCAAACAGTACACAGTGATTGACTTGGGATTATCTTGAATATTCTTCACACCTCCCCCCTTTAGAGGGCGCTATGGGGCAGCACCACCCAGTGTTCCCCCGTGCACCCGTCCGCAACTTCCCCTTGTCTGGATAAGCTGTCAGCATTGCCATGTTCGCAACCCTTTTCGTGGCAAATGGCGAAGTGGTACTGATGGAGCGCGAGGCTCCAGCGCAGCTACCTCCCATTCGTTCTGGACACAGTGTGTAACCAGCTGAGGGGATTGTGGTCTGTGTCCACGGTGAATTGGCGTCTGTAGAAGTATGGCTGCAGACGCTGCTGGGCCCACACAATTGCCAGACATTCCTTCTCCATTGTGGAATAGCCCACCTCGTTTGGCAGGAGCTTCCGGCTCAGGTACAAAACGGGATGTTCATGGCCCGTAGTGTCGACCTGGCTGAGCAGAGCACCGAGGCCAAAGTCGCGGCATCGGTCTGCACTACAAACGGTCACATGAAGTCGGCAGCCTGTAGTACCAGGGAGCAAGAAAGGACTGTCTTCAGCGCCCGGAAGCCATCTCACAGTCATTTGTCCAATCACCTTCTTGGTGAGGGCCGTCAGGGGCTTCGCCTGGCTACTATAGTGAGGGACGAACCTCCTATAGTACCCAGCGGTGCCCAGGAAGGACATCACCTGTTTCTTGGTCCTGGGCGTGGGCCAGGATGCGATGGCACCCACCTTCACAGGCTCTGGCTTCAGGGCTCCCCCGCCTACCCGGCGCCCCAGGTAGTGGACCTCACTCATACCCAGCTGTTACTTTTCCGGCTTAATGGTCAAGCCTGCCAGTTGGATCCGCCTGAGCATCTGCGCCAGATGCTCCAGGTGATCCTCCCTGGTGGGACTGAAGATGGCAATGTACGGCCGCGTACCCTTTGAGTCCCTTGAGCAGTGTGTTGACCATCTGCTGAAAAGTGGCAGGGGCATTCTTCATGCCGAGTGGCATCACCGTGGACTCATACAGTCCTAATGGGATGATAAAGGCAGAGCATTCCGGTGCCTCGGGGGTCAGGGGAATCTGCCAATATCCTCGGCTCAGATGCATGATGGTCAGGTGCTTGGCCTCGGCCAACTGATCAAGCAGGTTATCGATGCGCGGCATTGGGTACACATCGGTGATCATGACAGCGCTGAGCCCCCTGTAGTCCACGCAGAACCGGGTGGTCCGGTGTAACATCCCTGGCGGTGTGCTGGCATGGCTTACCACCTCCCACCATGCAAGACCGCCATCTTACCTATCAATCCAGGCTGCACACTTTGCTCCAGTACCTGCTGTGTCTCTTGTCTGATTTCTTAGGGCGGCGGCGCGGCTACTGCCTGATTCTTATAGTTACTGTGTGCGCACTCCTAATGCCTCCCCAGCCTATTGCTGTGAGTCACTGGATACTTAAATCCCCTCCACCCAGTAGGGGGTGCCTGAGCAACACTTTTCTTCAGTGTGTTCCTTGCAACTGAGTTGCCAGGTCCTGTCCTGTATCTTGTCTGTTCCGCCCCTGGGGGCTGTATACCCAGGCCTGTTACCTGTATCTGTGACTTCTAGTCTGTCTCCGCTACCCTGGGGGCTGAGTTCCCAGGCTCGTTCTTGTATCTTGTTCCTGGTTCAGTTCCTGTCTGAACTGTGTCCTAGCCCGTTACCTGTTTGTCTCTATGTCTGAACCTTCCCTTTTCCTGCAGTGTCTGAACCTGCACCTAACTCCAACTCGGTGTCTCTGAACTTCTGTTTGTGAATTTTGTGTACACTCGCTACTTCATTGTAAGTACCTTGTGTGTACCTGGTTCTGCTTGTTCACCGCACCTGCAGTTTCGCTCTGCTCTGCTTGTTCACCGCACCTGCGGTTTCGCTCTGCTCTGCTTGTTCACTGCACCTGCGGTTTTGCTCTGCTCTGCTTGTTCACCGCATCTGCGGGTTTTGCTCTGCTCTGCTTGTTCACTGCACCTGCGGTTTTGCTCTGCTCTGCTTGTTCACCGCATCTGCGGGTTTTGCTCTGCACTGCTTGTTTACCGCACCTGCGGGCTTTGCTCTGCTCTGCTTGTCTACCACACCTGCGGGTTTTGCTCTGCTCTGCTTGTCTACCACATCTGCGGGTTTTGCTCTGCTCTGCTTGTCTACCGCACCTGCGGCTCTGTTCCTGTGTCCCAGTCTGTACTGGTCCCTATCCTGCCTGTGTTCCTACGTGCCAGTACCTGCCAGTCTGCATGCCAGCCGTGCCTGCCAGTGCCCACCTGTCTGCATGCCAGCCGTGCCTGCCAGTGTCCACCTGTCTGCATGCCAGCTGTGCCTGCCAGTGCCCACCTGTCTGCATGCTAGCCGTGCCTGCCAGTGTCCACCTGTCTGCATACCAGCCGTGCCTGCCAATACCCACCTGTCTGCATACCAGCCGTGCCTGCCAGTACCCACCTGTCTATATGCCAGTCTAACCTGCCTGTTCCTGCATTCCCCGGTGTGGGTCAACAGCTGTGACCGGAGTCTGACCTGGAGTAGCACCTGGTCCCTCTGCTCGGTTCCTCCCTGGTTCACGGAGTCGACTGAGCCGCCGTGCGACCTTGGTCGGACCGGGTTGATACTTAGTTACGCCCCTCCAGGCACTCCTCGGTTCATGGTCCAGTGGGATCACTAATCATGCTCACGCCAGCCAGTCCGGGCGCGAGTGTAACATCCGGTCTTTCTTTGGGACGAGGACCATAGGCGAGGCCCAAGTGCTGCTGGAGTGTTGGATGACCCCCAGCTTCATCATCTCGTCAATCTACTGGCACATGTGCTGCTGTACTTCTAGGGAGACCCGATATGCTGAACGCCGGAATGGGGGGTGATCCCCGGTGTCCATGTGATGGACTTCCGACTCTGTCCTTCCGGGCTTGTTGCTGAACACATCCCGGAAGGGGTGTAGGGTTGCCCACATCTGGGACCATTGGTCCGACAGCAGCTGGTGGAAAACCTCCACGTCCGTGGTGGTCTCACCCTCCCTAGCTTGGGCGAGCATGTCTGGGAGAGTCTCCACCTCTCCCTCCTCTGGCAGATTGCACACGAGGAAGGCGCAAACCTCCCGCTCATGATGTGCCTTCATCATATTTACGTGGAAGGCCTTCCGCCTTCCCCGGGCGGGGTACAGGGTGACCAGATATGTTACGGAATTGAGCTGCTGGTGCACAAAGTACGGGTCTTCCCAGGCCGCCTGAAGCTTTCCTGGGGTACGGGAACCAGTACCCACACCTTTTGACCCACCTGGTAGGTCGTCTCACAAGCATTCTGTTCGTATCATCACTTCTGGTCGGCCTGAGCTCACGTCATATTGTCATGTACCAGCTGCGCCAAGGTCTGCATTTTGTCACGGAAGCCCATGACATATTCAATGACCGACACTCCAGGGGCGGCTAAGTCCCCCTCCCAGACCTCCTTCACCAGAGACAGGGGGCCCCGTGCACGCCAGCCGTACAGGAGCTCAAAGGGGGAGAACCCCGTTGAGGCCTGTGGAACCTCCCGGTAGGCAAATAGCAGGTGTGGCAGGTACCGCTCCCAGTCGCACCTGTGGGAGTTAACCAACATCGTAAGCATCTGCTTCAGGGTGCCATTGAACTGTTCGCACAGGCCATTGGTCTGTGGGTGGTCACCAGATGTTGCACCTGTATTTGCTTACAGAGGGACACCATCAGCTGTGACATCAACTGGGTCCCGTGGTCAGTGAGCATTTCCTGGGGAAAACCCACTCGGGAGAAAATCTCCAGTAAGGCAGTGGCCACCTTGTCGGTCCGAATGGACGACAAGGCTACCGCTTCTGGGTACCGGTGGCATAATCTACTACCGTCAGTATGAAGCGTTTCCCAGAGCTGCTGGGAGTGGCCATCAGGCCAATGAAATCTACAGCCACCCTCCTGAAAGGCTCTTCAATGATAGGCAGAGTTACCAGTGGGGCTTTGGGGCACCGCCCCCCTTCCCCACCCTCTGACAGGTGTCACAGGCAGTAGGCAGTCACTTCGGCCCCCATCCTTGGCCTGTAGAAATGCTGGGCTAGCCTGGCCTTGGTCTTATTGATCCCTAAATGTTCAGCCATCAGAATCTCATTCGCCATCCGCAACAACAACTCTGCCCTGAACGGATAGGGTACCACTAACTGTTGGTCCCTGGGCCACACCTCCAGTGAACCTTGCTGGACCGCTACCCGGTACAGCCGTCCTTGGTCCCAGATTACTCACTCGAGGTCTGAGTCCAATGGAGGCTCTGCCGCCTGCTCCTAAAGAGCTTTCAGGCTGTTGTCAGTCTCTAACGCTGCCTGAAACCCCTGACTGGACGTGGCCAGAATAGTCGAAACTGCCATGTCTTCTGTCAGTTCTGTCTCCTGGCCTCCGTCTGACCCGGCAGCCACTTATTCGGAAGGAAAGAAGCCGTCGAACTCCCGAGGGACCCGGGTTCCACCACTGCGCGTGACAGCAGCCACAGCCGCTGTGACCGCGGGTAGCGCCAGCTTCTCCTCTGCTTCTGACCAAGCCTCCGGTCAAAACAGACTACTCTAGCCTCTGACATCCCGGTTGTGGGGGAAACCTGCCATGTGGCCTTACCTGGCAGCCCTACCTCTCCTGGGACTGTTCCGCCCTCCATGGCATGCTCCTCCTCCGCAGCTGTTTGCCCCCTGTCTGTCTCCTCTGTGACAACCTCACAGGACAAATTGTTCCAGCTGGCCACACTCTAAAGCCTTATCACAGCCAACTTGATCAATCTCCCCCCCTCCCAGAGGGGAGAGGGACACAGTACATCACCCACCCCCACATCCCCATCAGTAGGCATGTTAATAACATTAGCAACAATAGGGGTGGACATGACATTGTCTGGCGAGTTAGGCCTTGGGGGTTCAGTAGCCACATAGTGAGACACTAGCCGCCCCAAGTCTCCCCCAAGTAAAACACTTGCGGGAAAGTTCAGAGTTACCCCCACCTCCTGCACTCCCCTCCCTGCGCCCCAGTCCAAATACACCTTGGCGACGGGCAGCGCCGGCTCGACACCTCCAATCCCGGAGACAGCAAGAGTCTTTCCAGGTATCAAATCCTGGGGTGACACCAGTTCGGGCCACACAAGAGTCATGTCAGCGCCGGTGTCTTGCAGTCCCATGGCTGTGGCGTGGCCTATGGTGACAGTCTGAAGGTTGTCCTCCCACCACCCCCGCTCACACACAATACAGTGGACGGTTTCTGGGATGGGGACGGGCCCTTCTGGCGCTGGGGACACATGGCTTTAAAGTGGCCAGGCTGTCGGCAAAGGTGACACAGTCGGGGTTCCCCTGCCAATGTGGAGAGGAAAGCATTGGTAAGTGCCCCCTTGGTCCTGGGGGTAGGGACAGCAGGCACCGCATTCATCTTACTCCCTCTCCAGCTGGCAAGTTTCTTGGCCTCTGGAGTCCGGTTGTTGGAGTACTCGTCAGCAAGTCTCGCTGTTGCAGAGACCCCCTTTGGCTTCCGGTCACGGAGGTGCTGTTGGAGGTCCTCCGGGCAGTTCCACAGAAATCACGATGAGCTCCTTCATCTGCTGGATGGTGGTAAGCTCCAGTCCCGGGGTCCATTGATCAACTGCTCTCACTAGGACCCGCATATGATCGACCCAGCTGTCTGCAGGACCCCGCTGCAGACTCCGGAGCTTCTTCCGGTACGACTCAGGGGTCAAGTTGTACTGCCGGACCAGAGCATGCTTGATGTCCTCATAGCTCAGTGTGGTCTCATTGGGCAGGTACCCAAAGATTTCCAGGGCCCTACCCCTAAGGCGAGATGTTAAGAACCGGACCCACTGGTCCTCAGGCAGATGGTACTGATGGCAGGATTTTCAAATGCCAGCAAGAACGTGTCCAAGTCCCCTCCTTTGTCCAGCATGGGGAAGTTCTCCACCCGTAGCTTCGGGACTCGGATCTCAGGGGACTCGCAACTGGCTGGGGCCTGCAGCTGGAGCTGAAGCATTTTCTCCTGGTGCTCGCGCTTCCGCTGACGCTCTGCTACGGCAGCTGCCTCGCAACGTTCCATTGCGACTGTTAGGGACTCACAGGTGGCCTTGTCCCAGCCATGAGACGGGCAAAGGCAGCTTGCACAAGGTCATCCAAGCCTGCCTGGCTGAGGGGATGGGCAGGTGGTGGGTGGTCCACTGCGGGACCGACCACCGGCGACTCTCTTTCTGTGTTCCACACACACACGCTATTATCTCGATCCGACACCGTTTGCCACCAATGTGAAGAAATGGCAACAGCGAGACCCCACGGAATCCCACCACTGCCACCACTTCTGATGGGTCCACACCCCGCCACCCGCCTGACGTCACTATTACGTCAGACGGAGCACGTGGTACGGATCTGCCCTTTGCACCAATGTTCCGCACCCCCTCAACGATGTGTAAGGTCAGATTGGTGCAGTTCTACACAGACACCGTCTGTCCACACGGGTACAGGAAGGCACCAGGGAGTGAGCAGAGGTGGCCCATTCAGTCACTGACGTGGTAC
Source organism: Phyllobates terribilis (assembly GCF_046119375.1). NCBI lineage: Eukaryota > Metazoa > Chordata > Amphibia > Anura > Dendrobatidae > Phyllobates > Phyllobates terribilis. The sequence goes on from NW_027362765.1 coordinate 109,331,287, forward strand.
CACACTCGCTCACACCCCTGACAGGCTGAAAGGCTCCTTCACTAGCCCCAGGGAAGCAGAACCTAGTCGTCCTGGGAGACCTGCCACCAGTTTCTATTAAATATAACGGACTTATATCGGGCTAGAAAACGGACAGGTAGCGTGTTTGTTGGATCGAACAACGGACGAGAGAGTTCGTGGATAGAGATAAATAGCAGCCCAAGGTTAAATTATATATTTAATAGCCATTGGGCCGCACTAGACATCACACTATATACATAAGGATTATACATACACAATGGTCAGAGTTGCAAGCACAATGGTAGGAGTACAAAAGATATAAAGCAATTATTACGAGTCGGTTACCGATCAGAGGGACGACCTGGCTGTCGGGGGAAGGGCTGCCACATGGGAGGCTTGCAGGCCCTCTCTTTTTTGTTGCCAGACTTTTCCCCCCACGACGTGATGTCATGACCCCCCAAGGAAAAAAGACACTGGGCTCTCGCTGCGGGGACCTTTAAACTCTCTGGGTCACTCCCACTACTGCCCCCTGGTTGAGCCCAAGTCTCCACCCCTGGTCTAAACTCCCAAAAACTACAATGGGCTATACCTCCTTACTGGATGGTCCTAGGGAACCAGTTTTCCAGGTGTCATCGGACCCAGCCGGGCCCCTGCTACACATGGATACCAAGCACCGGGGTCCTAGGGGCCCCTGCAAGGCTGTGCCGGGTATCTCCCTTTCCATATGCGCTGGACTGTGTGGAAAGCTAGGGTGGCATTCCCCATTCTCTTAGGATTCCAAAGATCTAGTTGGTTTGTCACTGGAATGTATCGTATTCCCATAACTCGATGTTGAATTATAGCATCTTACACAAAAGAGCACATGGCCTGGGGGAAGGGCCTTCCTGTGCAGCTTGCAGCAGCTTTGAGGGATGTCACTCCCTGTTTCTCAGCCCCCTTGCTTCTGCTTGCTGCAAAAAGTGTCAAATTACACTGTGCATTGAAGAACTCTATAAAACCCGTCAAACAATGCACAGTGATTCACATGGGATTATCTTGAATATTCTTCACACCCTGGGCAAAAGTTTAAAGTGAGGCCCCAAATGCTCACATATTGCACCATCACACAGAAAAATTTTGGTTGCATTTACATGCACTGAGTTCAAGCCATTAAACGAGCGTGATCGACAATATTGAAGTCATTCGACGCTGGTTTCATGGCCTCTTTACACAGGATGACAAAGAATGATGGGGACAGAACGATTACTAGGAGATCAATCTGTCCCCAAACAGCATCATGTTATCAGCAGCAAATCTGCAGTTTACATTGGGCGATGTGCTGCTGAGAACAATGATTTTTGTTCAATGACTTGATGAATAGGCAACATTTTGCTTGTTCAGTTTAATGCACCCCATAGTCCTCCATATAGTAAAATGCACACCCCATAGTTCTCCATATAGTATAATGCACACCCCATAGTCCTCCATATAGTATAATGCACACCCCATAGTCCTCCATATAGTATAATGCGCCCCATAATCCTCCATATAATATAAAGTGCCCCATAGTCCTCCACATAGCATAATGTGCCCCATAGTCCTCCATATAGTATAATGCACTCCCCTTAGTCCTCCATATAGTATAATGCTCCCCATAGCAATCCATCCATATAGTATAATGCACTCCCCATAGTCCTCTATATTGTATAATACATTTCCCATAGTCCTCCATATAGTATAATGCACACCCCATAGTCATCCATACAGTATAATGCACCCTATAGTCCTCATTATTGTATAATGCACCCCTCATAGTCCTCCATATAGTACAATGCACTCCCCATAGTATAATGCACCCCATAGTCATTCATATAGTATAATCCATTCCTTATATTCCTTCATACAGTATAATGCAACCCATAGTCCTCGATATAGTATAATGCAGCCCCCATATAGTACACATAGTATAACGCACCCCATAGTCCTCGATAGAGTATAATGCAGTCACCATATAGTACATATAGTATAATGCACTCCCCATAGTCCTTGATAGAGTATAATGCAGCCCTTATATATTACATATAGTATAATGCAAAGCACATTGTCCTTGATAGAGTATAATGCAGCCCCATATAGTATAATGCTGCCCCCTATACATTATAATGCAGCCCCCATATAGTACATATAGTATAATGCAAAGCACGTAGTCCTTCATAGAGTATAATTTAGCCCCATATAGTATAATGCAGCCCCCATATAGTATAATGCAGCCCCCATATGATATAATGCAGCCCCCATATGGTATAGTGCAGCCCCCACATGGTATAATGCAGCCCCCATATAGTATAATGCAGCCCCATATGGTATAATGCGGCTCCCATATAGTATAATGCAGTAGCCATATAGTATAATGCAGCCCCCATATAGTATAATGCAGCCCCCATATGGTATAATGCAGGCCCCATATGGTATAATGCAGCCCCTATATAGTATAAGGCAGCCCCCATTTAGTAAGATGCAGCCCCCCATATGGTATAATGCAGCTCCATATAATATAATGCAGCCCATATAGTATAATGCAGCCCCATATATTATAATGCAGCCCCCCCATATGTCACTTGACAAATGGTAAGGCTTTTAATATTAGAGTTAGGACTGTCCCATAAGGGTTACCGTGACGTGGTGGGATGGCTTTTACATTATTTTGATCAAAATTATGTTAACTAAATACCCTTTATTATTTATCATTATTCTTGCACTGAGCGATTTATCCATTTACTTCCAGTTATTTGGGTATTTTGCTTGTCTTTGGTTTTTCTCAGCCCCCCCATATAGTATAATACACACCCCATTGTCCTCCAGTATTATGGGCACCATGTACTCACTGATTTAAAAAAATAAATAAATACAATACTCACCTCTCCCCGTTCCCCCCTGCTCCGGTCTCTGCAGTGCATCTCCTCAGCAGCTCCACTGCCCGTCACAGCGTGGCGCGATGAAGTGATGTCATCGCGCCAGCTGGCTAAGACGTCAGACGCAGAGGTGAAATGATAGGAGAGGAAGCGTCACCTGACGCTCCCGCCTCCATCATTGCTTTCAACTGTATCGGCATCTATTATGGTGATACAGGTAAATGTGCGATGCCGGGTGGGGGGGAAGCCCTGAACCGGTGCTAGCACCAGGCCACCCTGACTCTTGGGCCCCATACCAGCCGCGTGGGTTGCGGCTTTTAGAGGCACGCCCCTGGCTGGGGGTCCCTGGGGGAGTGGGTGCACTAGGCAAATGCCTAGTTTGCCCCGCCCTAATGCTGGCCTTGGTTTTATACCATAGACTGTGTCCACTATGCTGTATATCATAGACTGTATCAAGCAAGCTGTATCCCATTGACTGTATCCACCAACCTGTATATCATAGATTGTAACCACCAAGCTGTATACCATAGACTAACCAGAAAGCTGTATTCTTTACACTGTAACCACCAAGTTATATCCCATAGACTGTAACCACCAAGTTATATCCTATAGACTGTAACCACCAAGCTGTATCCCATAGACTGTAACCACCAAGCTGTATCCCACAGACTGTAGCCACCAAGCTGTATACCTTAGACTGTAACCACCAAGCTGTGTACCATAGACTTCAACCACCAAGTTGTATCCCATAGACTGTAACCACCAAGCTGTATACCATAGATCGTAACCACCAAGCTTTATGCCATAGATTATAACCACCAAGCTTTATGCCATAGATTATAACCACCAAGCTGTATACCATTGACTGTAAGACTGTAATCAGCAAGGTGTATACCATAGACTGTAACCACCAAGCTTTAAAGAACAAACTAGTTCAGGAAATGCCAAGTTTTAATAGAATTTGTTTTTTTTCAGAAGCATCTTATTGTGCATTTTTGGAGGTGATTCCTGAAGCAGTTTTTAAGTTTTTTTTTGTTATTTTCTCAAGAGTTTTTTGAGGCGCTTCTGAGGTTTTTTGTAGTGTTTTTGGGGCTATTTGTTAGCCATTAAGCAATTTTTAAGGCAGAAAGGCTGACAAACCGATTAAAAATTTGATATGCCCAGGTGTATTCCGGCATTTATTTATTTTTTTGCTTTCACATTAACTTGTATTTTAAAGTATGATGTGTCTTTCAAACTCCTGAAGAATGGTCAGTTCACTTCTCTTAACCACTTGGAGTTTTTGGAAAAGATGCTCATAAGTCTGAACAGCAAGTGTTTTTTTTTACATAGAAATGAATAGGAAGATTCTTTCGAGCTCCAAACTCAGCTGAACAAAACACAGTGTGAACATACCCTTACATGTTTTCTTCACCGATTATTAAGTAACGAGTCTAATAGCAGAGGGTGGAACTAAACAACTGTCTGTTTCCAATGGAAAATAGAGCTCGTGTCTGCATAGCAATAGTTAAGCACAGAATTAGTAAAGTTAACAGACTTCAAATGCTAATTTAAAGTGTTGCTAAAAAAGAAACTGTGCAGTTAAATAAATTAATAAAATACACATTAATTGCATAAATTGTGCTGAATGCAAGCTGGTATCATATATTTAACCATTTAGACCCTATCTGCCTCCCTGGGAGTCTTGGGAAGTTTGGCCATGTCTATATCAGGTATCTGTTTTTCAACATGTTGCTGTACTTTCCTGAACAGGGATAAAAGTGGAGCACATATGTCGCAAACTACTGCCGCATTTCACTTGATAAGTGGCCTGGAAAAGTTATCGGTGACATGGGATGATCACAATGGAGTTCGGCTGTTGTCACCTGATACATGCCTGGACTGCTGTTGTGCACCGGTGAAACTCTTCTGGATCTGCTACTAAGAAGAACAATGCAGTGGCACAACTATAGGGAGTGCAGAGGTAGCGGTCCGACATGTAGTGCTTTGGGGGAGCCTATTACAGATCATGCATCTAGGTTCTGGTGTATCTGCATTATTGCACTTACCCCTAATTAAAGGGATTGTCCAAAATAAAAAAAATTAACCTTGTCCTCTTCCAAAAAAACTAATATGGAAAATCTAATACGAAAAATCAGCAACAACGTGTGGGACACTGCATGGACAATAGCGTTGCTGTTTTTTTTTAGGGGGAGTTGGGTTCATTTTTTTCTTTATAAAGAAAGCAGTCATGTTTCTCTAATCCTGGACAACCTTTAATGTTAGTGTCTCTGTAGACAGAGTGGGTGCGGGGGAGGCGTTGTCACCTTAAAGTGCATCGGGCAGACAGATGGCAGCAATCATGTTTGTCTGTGTTCATCCGTTGGGCATCATAAACAACCGCCTAAAGGGTTTTCACTGGTTCCTTGTCGAGCAGATTCCCCAAGGCTATTACAGCTGAATCTTCCTCCTGTCTGCAGATTAATGCTCGGCGTTGCAGCTTCCAGCTTTATTTTAGCATGCAAATTAGGGATCTCATTTGGTTCTGTACATGAATTTTTCTGTTGGGTTCGGGAAATGCGTCAGGTGCAATAACCACAACACTGCAAGAAAAACAAAAGCAAAAACCGAGTAAAACATATGGATCTACGAAAACTGGCACAGTCCTAGCTCCACAAATATTTAGACACTGCCTTATCCATTCTGGCAAAATAGTCTGTGAGCCTATCCAGTAAATGTAAATCTGAAAGTGATCCCCTTCATCCAGCGGGAAAATGTCATAAAGAGATTTGTGTAGGGTCATATATTGATTATGGAAGTGTGTGACGCTCGCAGCCCTGCCCTGAGAGATGGGGGTACTCGGAGCCGGGTCAGATGTTTGGTGGGTTGTACCCGTGGCCTGGACCCGTTCCGTGCCCAGGGTCGTCACATTTAAAAGGGTGTAATGGGCTTTCAGGGTTGGTGTTAATCGAGTGGTTATATTGACTACGCCACCTGTGGTGTCTGGTGATTCCCCACCAGCGCTGCGTTCAGTCCTCTGAGGCGGGATGTAGTGGCAGCCGGAGATGATACTACTCCCCACAGGCGGAGCAGGGCCTCAGGGCAGAGAGAGCAGGAGGATGGGAATTGTAGTGGGAGATGTGGTGCGGTGTGGTGCGGTGCCGCGTTGCAATAAGAAACCGGAGGCCATAAGGGTAGTCTTCCAAGCTTTACTCACGGTAGAATGCACAGCTGCAAGGCTTCTCCCTGCTCCTCACGGTGCGCTGCGGCCACCAGGGCCGGGGATCGACAACCTCCGAGTAGTTCCGGTGCTTTGGTCAGGACCCCGCACCAGAGTGTTCCTAGACTTTCCCACTAGGTCCTCTCCTGTCCGTATTTGGTGCGTGTACTAAGGCCGGGTCTCCCTCTGGACTATGCACAGAACAAGGGTACGGGTGGCGACTGCGCTCTGTCCGTTACCCGGTGGGATCCGCTGAGCCTCCGGGCTTCTCCGACTAAGACGTGAAGTGACAGAGTCAGATATCGGGGGCCGGTACCCCTTTTGCAGCAGGAATCCCTCTGACTAGGCCAGAATAGTGAGGACAGGTGGCGTATGCCGCTCCGTCTGCCTGTGGAGCTAGTCTCCTCTACTCCCCTCCAGGCCTTCTTGGGTAGGGACCTTGACCGGGTAGAGACAGCCGTTAACTCTTGCCCGCTCCTTGACTCAAGGCCAGAGTACGAGGACCGTATCCCCATCAACTGCAGGTTCACACAGAAAGCCACGTTCAGTGATGAAGATCACAATCAAAAGACCATAAGCCCAAGATGGCCGTTTATTAAATATGAATTTTTGTTGTGCAACCTCTAAGTGTGTCCTCCACCCTCACCCACTACTAGGTTCCCCCTATCTTTTGGTTCCCCCATCTCCACTTATCCCGGCTGGGGCAGCACCCTGGTGCATATGAGCCCCCCACAGGTGGGAGAGGTGTGGTGTTGGATGAGAGGTGAGGTCCTGACAGTTGCACCATCCTTACCTCGAAGGAGAGATACCACACCTCATTAAAGAGATGCAGTACCCCTGTGGCGACCGAACCCTCAGGGGCGCCACAGAAGGATTATGGTGCTGCCCAGTGAACTGTCTGATGTAATAAACTTATGTATTGTAACGCTATTTGCTGGCACCCTTGCATGGTTACCCTTCCCCGTCCATGCAGGGATACCGGCATATTCACCGCCCGGCTGGTCCCCGGTGTGCTCCCTGCTTCCTGGTAATGTGCGCGCCTCAGTTCTCGGTGGCGCGCTCCCCTGCTCTTAAAGGGGCAGTGCACACATAGTAAAATGCACCCAGCCAATAGCTGGTATGCATTCAGTAACAGAGCTCACCTGCAAGATGGCTTTCAGCCAATAGCTGAGAGGCATCTTGTCTAAAAGGCACCCTCCCCTATAGGGAGGTGCTAAGCAACACAGGGAATCATTAGTGAGTGAGATAGTTTCCTAGTGAATTGTGAGATCTCCTGGTCCTGGTGTGGTCAGAGTGCTGAACCCGAAGTCCCTGGTCCTGGTGTTGCCTGTCCTGAACCCGAAGTCCCTGGTCCTGGTGCGGCCAGTCCTGAATCCAAAGTTCCTGGTCCTTGTGCAGCCAGTCCTGAACCGGAAGTGCCTGGTCCTGGTGCAGCCAGTCCTGAACCCGAAGTCCCTGGTCCTGGTGCGGCCAGTCCTGAATCCGAAGTTCCTGGTCCTCGTGAGCCAGTCCTGAACCGGAAGTACCTGGTCCTGGTGCAGCCAGTCCTGAACCCGAAGTCCCTGGTCCTGGTGAGGCCAGTCCTGAACCTCGTACCCCGGTCCTTGTGCAGTCAGTCCCTGAATCAGTATCTGAGTACCCCATATGTCCGGACTGCTATAATGAGTCTCCAAATCAGTCCTGTCTGTGACTCCGTGTCAGTAACCGCAGAGGATCCTGAACGAAGCCTGAGTCCTATCTGTGTCTGCATACCTATCCATGTCTGTCTAGCTACAGTACCGGCGACTGCCTAGAAGTGGTACCTGGCGGCTACCTGGAGTCATGCCTGACTCCTCCATCAGATGCACCAGTGAACACTCGATAGCCCCTTAGCTATGCCCCGTGGCACAGTGGGACCATGAACCACGTACTCCACCTGTGTGCGTAACAGGTATTCTTTTATAGTGACACTTCACATACCAACTCTGCTCCATCTGTGGTAGTAGCAATAGCACATACATGCAATAACATAGGCTTTTTGTGTGTGCCCAAAAGACACTGTCTGAACAGAGGGTGTAGTTTGGGCAGTAAGATGGCTCAGTGGTTAGCAGCACTGTTACTACGCAGCGCTGGGGTCCTACGTTTAAAACCCACCAAGGACAACATCTGTATGGAGTTTTGTATGTTCTCCTAGTGTTTGCATGAGTTTCCTCCGGGTTCTCTGGTTTCCTCCCACACTGCAACGACATACTGATAGAGAATTTATATTGTGAGTCCCAATGGGGACAGCGATGATATCTGTAAAGTGCTGCGAAATATGATGGTGCTAGATAAATTGTTTAACAATTCTGGGCCATAAACTAAATAATACTTGTATCCTCTTGTGTGGTTAAGGAGCCATCTGACACCCTTAAAAAGCTTCATCTGAGCTAACGCTGTATCCCTTAGGGCAATATCCTTATTCGCCTCAAAAGGTTCTATGAATTTCTAAAAAAAAAAAATCTTCAGTATTTGGGAGAAGATGTTCAAAAGTCCATGTAACTTTAAAGGGAACCTGTCAAAATTGGCCAGCTTTTACTTCATTCCCACTGCTCCAGAGTATTTTTTTTTTCTTAATCTTTTTATTTGAGGGGGCGTTACATGCTCCTCTGGGGCGTGTCTTTAGACTATTCTGCCTAATTACCCTGTGGGCCACGCCCTTTGGTAAAGACCTTAATAATCAGCACTAAATTAATAGACCCATATCTCTGGAACCGTATGGAGGATTTTAAAAAAGAAAAAAACAGAATACTCAGGAGAGTAGTGGGGGGGGGGGGGGAATAAGAACTAAATTAGACAGAATTTCGTTAATCAAAAGTGATTAATTTTTTCTGCCATGAACAATATTTGCCAAATAAAGGGACAGAAAGGTTTGTTGTTTTTAGCTACTTTGTGCTGGTTTTTCTCCCATTGCTTTTGCATCTATGGATAAAAAAAATGAATGTGCTAATGGGGTTTTGTTGTTGTCGCAGAACCTTTAAATCACATGAATTATGAATTACATGATTAGCAATTTAAAAAAAAAAACTAAAAAACACAAGTACTAAATAAAACACGTTATTTGACGATTTTTTTATCAATGTGCTCGACCTGTTTTTCATCTGTTTTCGGTTTGTGTCCATTTTTTTACCATCCATGTGTCATCAGATTTTTCTATATGCAAAATAAAAAACTGATAGAAGTTTCCCAAGCTTCTACCCACTACAAATCAATGAAAAATGGACGGCTCATGATACTACATAGATGGCATCCATGTGCTGTGTGTTTTTTACTCGAGTGGTAAAATACTGTCTTAAGAATGCACAATAATGGTGATAAAATTAAAGACAAAGGAGGGATTTTATTCGAACAGACATTTCATACACAAGTCTTAAACCATACGTTGTGCCCTTAGAGTGAACCAACCATTTAACATGTGCACGTTTCTTAAAGGGAATCTGTCACTAGGTTTTTGATACTCCATTTGAGATGTAGGGGCAGAAACCCTGATTCCAGTGATGTATCACTTACTGGGCTGCTTGCTGCAGTTTTGATAAAATCACTGATTTCTCTACTGGAGATCTAGCAGTTCTCTAAATGCTGAGCTCTGTATAACCCCGCCCACACTCCTGATTGGCAGCTTTCTGTGTACACTGTGCATAGGCAGAAAGAAGCCAATCCATGGTGGGGGCAGGGTTATACAGAGATCATGAATATGGAGGACTACATAGCAGCAGGTTTACTAGTCCTCTAGTGACAATCTCCTCCTGATAAACAATAATTTTATAAAAACTACAGCAAGGAGCCCAGTAAGAGACACATCGCTGGAATCAGGCTCTCTGCCCCTACAATAGGCTGCATTTAGATTAAGTGACAAAAATCTGGTGACAAATTCCCTTTAATAAGCACCTATTGCTGTGCAGAAGTTCCAGCCACCTCCTGCTAATCGTCACCTTCTTTTTTTATCACTTTTAAAAAGTGTCAAGAGAAATGCAAAACGACAAGTCACAAATATATGCATCAAAATGTACAACTTTTTTTTTTACACTGAGTACGTACTTTGATAACTTCCCCCTAAAGTCAATTAGAAAGTTGCAGTATCTTTCACAATACAATGATTATAGTGGATCTGTCACCAGTTTTTCGACAATCCAAATTGCATACATTATTGCAGAATTCTCTTAGATTTGATGAGACTGGTGTACTTGCTTTGAAAATCCATATCAGAATAGATGTACTGTATAATCAGTCTTCAAAGTTTTTCTGCCTAAAAGTAAAAGGCTCATCTTTTACATCTGGATTATAAAACCATTCTTGTTTGGATTTTCAAAGTAAGTATAGTAGCTTCATCAGGTCTAAGAGATATATTTAATAAATGTGGATTGTAAAGATATACTTTACGCCCATTATGACATGATGCCCCCTCGGTCAGTGCCGAAAGGTGATGTCCTATATACAACAGCACTTTTTGGCTATGGGTTCGTGTAGGCTGGCCCAGGACGGGAAGCCCTTTCCTTCATGACGCTCCTTCTTAATTTTGTGATGTTATGAACCTGTTCTGTGTCAGTGATTACTGCTTGATTTGCATTTTTGGCCTGGGATTTGCAGGAGTGTGGATTTTCGATTGCATTGAAGTGATATCCTCGGCGTCTTCCCCAAGATGTTGTTGACATGTCACAGCTAAACAGAAGCGTGCGCGGTCTCGTCGTGCAGGAAGCAGCTCTCAGCCCATACTGTTTATCGGCGCTGATACCGGAGGAACGGCTTTCTGTTTCACACCACAGGGATCAAGCTGTTAATTTAAGGAAAACTTTGCATATTCCATCTGAAGCAGTTGACATAACATAACGTGGGGAGGGGGGGAGGAAATCGACAGCGAGACTGTCAAAGCAAAATTTGTCGGACCATTTGGTGATTATCATTAACACTCGCGGCTGCGTCGATAGTATAATAATATAATGACCGGATTATCTACACAGACATGGGGGAAGCGTCCGTAGCATACTACTAAACTGCAGGGGCGGACATACCATTGGTGCAACCAGGAATGTCATACTCAAATACACAGAGAGCGAAAGTTAAAACCTTGGACAAAGTTTCGCGCCAACCTTGATATTTATTAAAAAAATGTCCACAATTGAGGAAGTGTTTTTTTAGTCCCCCATACAGTATAATAGCTCCATATAGTGCTCCATACAGTATAATATCCCCATATAGTGCTCCATACAGAATAATGGCCACACCATGCTCCATACAGTATAATGGCCCCACATAGTGCTCCATGCAAGTATAAAGGCCACACATAGTGCTCCATACAGAATAATGGCCACACCGTGCTTCATACAGTATAATGGCCTCACATAGTCCTCCATACTGTATAATGGCCCCACATAGTGCTCCATACAGTATAATGGCCCCACATAGTCCTCCATAGAGTATAATGGCCCCACACAGTCCTCCATACAGTATAATGGCCCCACATAGTCCTCCATACATAATAATGGGCCCCACATAGTCCTCAATACAGTATAATGGCCCCCCATAGTCCTCCATACAGTATAATGGCCCCACATAGTCCTCCATACAGTATAATGGCCCCACATAGTTCTCCATACTGTATAATGGCCCCACATTGTGCTCCATACAATATAATGGCCCCACATAGTCCTCCATAGAGTATAATGGCCCCACATAGTCCTCCATACAGAATAATGGCCCTTATGTAACACAGGTACTATAGATGCAGCGACACAAAAACACAGCAGCCAATACAGGGTTAATAAACAGGGAAAGTTTATAATAACAGGGTCAATCTCCACGCAGGAAGTAACAGGGGAAAATATGGGGGAAAACAAGGGAAGTAGCAGGTAAAAGTCTTTAAGTGACAATTCACAGTTTAACTAGATATAGCAGAGTCGAACCGGTTGTAAACGACAGTTTTTTACACTTAGCTGACTCTTTTCCTCCACAGGGCAGTTGCCAGCTGAAGCTGGTGTTGATTTCTTCAGGCTTCCCCCGCCCAAACAATGCTCCGTCTTCTGGCGGCAGCGGGCTTTCTCCGGTTTTACCCGCTGAGCCCCTAGTCCATAACACGGCACCTTACGTGCTCGGCTCCACAGACCCTGCGTCTCTTCTCCCTCTAGTCGGCTTGACTCCTCCAGTTCACTGCACTCCGCTCTTGCTCCCAGTACTGGAGCCAGGAGCCTGGACCCTCTCACACTGCTCTCCTGTGCGGGACTCTGCTCTCCTGAGCGTGACTCTGCTCTCGCTTTCCCGCGCAAAAGTCCTCGTCTCGCCCTCCCTCTAGCCACGCCACCAGTTTTCCGGTCACCTGACCGCCCAGCTCTCACTCTGGACACGCCCCCAGCTTCCCAGTCACCTGACTCCTGTGCTGGAAGTCTGTCTTCCCCCTGCAACCAGAGGTATGGCCCTGGCAGTTCCGGATCCCTTGTTCTGAAAGTACTTACACCCCGGTCTTCCCTCTTACACTCACATAGTGCTCCATACAGAACAATGGCCCCACATAGTGTTCCATACAGTATAATGGCCCCACATAGTCCTCCATACAGTATAATGGCCCCACATAGTGTTTCGTACAGAATAATGGCAACACCGTGCTCCATACAGTATAATGGGCCCCACAGTGCTCCATACAGTATAATGACCCCACATAGTGCTCCATACAGAATAATGGCCAGATCGTGCTCCATACAGTATAATGACCCCATATAGTGTTCCATACAGTATAATGACACCACAGTGCTGCATACAGTATAATGGCCCCACAGTGCCCCATACAGTATAATGACCCCACATAATGCTCCATACAGTGTAATGGCTATACAGTGCTCCATACAGTATAATGACCCCACATAGTGCTCCATACAGTATAATGACCCCACAGTGCTCCATACAGTATAATGACCCCACAGTGCTGTGCTCCATACAGTATAATGACCCCACATAGTGCTCCATACAGTATAATGGCCCTACAATGCTCCATACAGTATAATGGCCCCACATAATGCTACATACAGTATAATGGCCCCACATAATGCTCCATGCAGTATATTGACCCTACATAATGTTCCATATAGTATAATGGCCCCACATAGTGCTCCATACAGTATAATGGCCCCACATAGTCCTCCATACAGTATAATGGCCCACATAATGCTCCATACAGTATAATGGGCTTCATTTAGTGCTCCATACAGTATAATGGCCCACATAATGCTCCATACAGTATAATGGCCCCACATTTAAAAAAAAAAATACTCACCTGTGCTCGTTTCCCTGCTGCTCCCGTCTCTTCATGGTGTCTTCAGATCCTCTGCATACCTCAGTACAGTTGGCACATTGTAATGACGTCATCATGCCCACCGCTGCGCTGAGACATCAGACGCAGAGGGGGAATGATCTATCATTGCTTTCAAATATATCAGCATCCAGGATGTCAATATACTTGAAAGTGCGATGGCAGGCAAGGAACCTGCCCTGTGTTGTGGGCCAAATTTACTCACCCTGTGGGCCAGGGTTTGAGATATGTGCCCTAGAGATAATGGGGCCCACTACCACCTCCAAATAATTGAGTAGCTTCTGTCACAGACACATAAAGGGGCCCATGTACTGTTCTTCCACAGGGGCCCTCTTCAGTCTGTGTCCACCACTGCCACACTGAGTATTTCAGTGTCCATTTGCTGTATGCACCAGGAAAGCTTTTAGCCTCCATACTGGTGCACATTAGGTTATTGGCATAGCATGGAGTGCCAGCACCAGGGGCAACGCAAGTGTTTTTTACTCCATAACACGTGGACAATTCCTTAGTCTCTTCTACCAATATACAGTATTCTTTTGGCAACAATTTTTTTTTACTTAAGTGGACCTATTTGGATCTAAAAATAATTTTTACAATTGGGTTTTACTAAAAAAATTTAATTGTTTGCCTTCTATAGCCTCTGTTTTGCAATGTCACTTGGTGCATAGGCAGCCACTCAGATGACAAAGCAATCACTACCTCACATAGTTAATGCGCCACCTAGTGGGAGGAACTAGTCTGCTGCAGCACTTGTAGTGCAGCTCGCAGTCAGAGAAGAAGCTTTCACCCTGAGAGTTCCCCCGCGAAACCCCAATACAAGGGGTATTACTAGGGTCTTAAAAAATCAGGGGCACAAGCTGCAAGGGATATGTCTCTCCATAGCCACCACTTAAAATATAACTATATACAGTTACCATATAACACTGTTTCTGCTATACCTTGACTCAGGGGCGGACATATCATTGATGCAACCTGGGCAGCAGCACAGGGGCCCAAGAGGTAAGGGGGCCACTACCACTTCCAAAGTATTATTATACAGTATTATGAGATATTGGACGGCAAAGGGCCCATATATTGTTTTTGCACAGGGGCCCACTCATGTATGTGTCCGCCAGTGTCTAGACTAAATATTACCTACATATTCATATAAAAATCGACCTGGCGAAGGCTTTGCCGAAACGCGCGTCGGGGTGGAAACATGTCCATCCAGGAGCCCAACATATATGGTGTTACTTTTCCCCAGGTAATGCTGAGATATATGAGAACGGTATATATAGTCAATTGGCACACACCTGCTTGTGATGTGCGCCCATGTTTTTTTGTGTTCATGTACTTTCCCACTTCCCCTTATATCTGATCTTTCTAATAAACTTTGTAATTTATCACTTAGGATATGGGATCAATTTTTTCTTTTTTCTTTTGTTTGTTACTAATCTCTGACGATTTGTCCTGACATACTGAATAAGTCTGACCCTATATAGTGCATGCTATAATTACCACTAGGTTTTTATATTACCGTATATACTACAGACATGCGGTATTCTGCTTTGAGTACTGAACAAAGCACATTGTACAAAGACCATTATTACCAATTATACCACTGTACGAGGCTGAAATAACACTGCCACACCTTGACCACTACCATTAACACTACATGGATAAATAACATTACCATTCTTCTACTGAACAAAGCACATTGTACAAAGACCATTATTACCAATTATATCACTATACACCAACCACTATAGAGTGTCTGAACTGCAACACCAGACTGACTAAATACAAAAAAACACTAAAAAAGAGACCAATAGTACCACCATGCAGTCGCCATACAGTGGCAGATACCAGATCTGTAGACACTAAGTGACTACACTTACGGTTATATATATAGTGACTTACAGCTGATGTTCTTTCTGATGGAGTCGTTCTCTTTTCCCGTATTTGCCATCTGACCCAGACCACCATGACGACTTCTTAAGGAATTTCATCTGCAGAGTTTGTAAGACAAAAGAATTTTTCCTCTTACACTTCCAGCACCATTCCCACCTATTCCCAGTCTATTCAACTTTCCATACCACTGACACCCGTAATCCTGCCCTGCTCGTAAAAGCAAGCACTTTTATAATTTACTGCTTATTAAAATTTGTAGCAGATCTGAAGATATTCACACTTTTCTTTTGTGTACAGCTTGTTGCCTTGGAGACCGACCACCCCTGCCATCTAGCTTGTAAACTTCACTGAGTCTGGCCGGAATTAGGAGGTAACAGCGTGCTCCAGCTTCAAACAAATATTTATAATCTCAATAGAAAAAGAGCTTGTCAGCGCTGAGAATGTTCTTATGTCTAGCAGCAGTGGTCAGTCTCCAAGGCAACCAGCAGTAAACAAAAGAAATATGTTAATATCTCAAGAACGGCCGCAAATTTTAATAAGCAGCAAATTTGCTTGCATTTTCAAGAACTATCCAACCAGTGATAAATATGGGAATATCATTTTAAATTAATGAGCATGGTGACGGGTTAAACAGTAGTTTCCCGGGAAAAAAGAGTAGCTTTAATCTCCTGGACTCCAATGCAAAATCTATCCTCCCTGATCACCATACGCTCTTAAGAATACTACTAGAGCTGTATGAAATTTTGCAAAATAGTCCTTGAACAGCGCCACCCTTGTCTGTGGTTGTTTTAGGTATTGCAGTTCAATCCTATTAAATTGAACACCAAATAATTTTTTTTTTTTATTACCACCCCTGCCGCCTCCTGCGTTCGCTGCCATTCCCAGCACTAGAAGAGTTAATCTTCTCTTGGCAGCGGCCCCACCAGCGGTACAATATAACAAACAAATCCGCTCCCCCAGCCGCTACCTCTCAGATATCCTATTTCCATTTGCAGTGATTAAGTGGTTTTTACCGCTCCGACACTTGAAGTGATATCAGCTTATACACCTCCCACTAACCAGGTGCCCTAACGTGTCAATGCAGAGACATTACCGTCGGGCCTGTCACTCTCAAGGGCATTCTGATCTTCTCTGACTGAGCTCAATATCTCGCCAGCCTGCCGCCACCGCCGCTCGCTGCCTCGGTTTTGCCCTGTTTGGGTTTTAATTCACTTTGCTGAGATTGCTTTTGCATTCACTTGGTGACAGGTAGCGATTTGTTTGCCGGGTTCAATTTGACATTTATTGTTAGTATAAAACACTAATAATAATAATTAGCGCCTTTTCCATGTTGCCGGAGTTTTAATGCCGGTACACGGTGACTATAAAACATCCCCAATCGCTGTCAGCACACCGGATAGTATGATCATATTTGAAAGTAACAAGGGGGTTTGTCTGGACGGCCAGGAGACGTGCTAGCGAACGCTACTCACAAGATGGCGGCCGCGGTGACATCCCGCCCTGGGCTGTCAGAATAAAAACACAAACTTCAGAAAAAAGTCCCATTCATTCTCATCAGTTGTCATTTGTCAAACTGGAACTTTGATGTCCAGACTAATATTCTTAATATTTGCATATGGCACGGCTTAAAGGGAACCTGTCAGCTGCCTGAACCGCGGGCAGCATGAATCTGACTCTGGCTGCGTCATTGCAGCCATTAAAGACGGTGGAGGACAATGCGTTCCGAATGACTAGTCCCAGGTATCCGTGGCTTCTCCCTGCCTCGTTCCCATAGACTAACAGGTCTGTACACCCACATAGGGAGAGATATGTCTGTCATAGTGAGCCAGGCTGGTAGAAGCCGACAGAGACCTGCCTCGGACTAGCCATCTGAGACACATGGTCCCTGGCGGCTTCTCCCTGCCTCGCTCACATACACTGAAAGGTCTATACACACACATAGGGAGAGATCTGTCTGTCATGGTGAGCGGGATGAGGAGAAGCTGACGGGGACCTGCCTCGGACTAGTCATCTGAGACACATGGTCCCCGGTGGCTTCTCCCTTCCTCGCTCCCAGACACTTTCAGGTCAATACAAGGGCAGCCACTAAGAATTTCAGGGCCCTATACTGGCAAAATTTTTGGGCCCCCTTGAGACTCCGCCCAGGCTCCATCTCAGCTCTGCCTCCACCCCAGCTCCACCTCCACCCCTCGAATGTTCCACAGTCCCACGGCCCACTCTTGGAAAAGTTCTACTTTCTGCACCACGTCTTCACCACTCACACATTAATAGTTCCCATTGAACACCATATCACATATATAGCCAGCAGCTTTTGTTTTGGCCAAAAGATTTTTTAAGCTGCCACCACAACAAGTAAACTCTTATGGCCGGACCCTACTCTACTCTAACCTATTAAACATTTCTTATAATACCCAATACTCTTTTAGGTATATTTTTATTTATGGGAATGTGTCACATACATTTTTTTAAATGACCAATAATACCACATACAAGGGATAAATACCACCACACTATGACCATATCACATATTACCACCACATAGTGACCGAATAATACCACATACAAAGAACAAGTACCGCCACACCATGACCGGACCACATATTACCACCACATAGTGACCGAATAATACCACGTACAAAGGACAAATACCGCTACACCATGACCAGACCACATATTACCACCACATAGTGACCGAATAATACCACATACAAGGGAAAAATACAGCCACACTGTGACCAGATCACATATTACCACCACATAGTGACCGAATACTACAATACTGATCATTAATAAAAAAACAGAATACTAATATTACCATAAGTGCCATTATACACAGGATCTCTGTACATAGTATACAGTGTACAGTGTCAGTGTACAGATAACACACTGACTCACCAGTGACGTCTCTAGTTGAAGTCTTTCATCTTTGCTTTTCCTCTTCATCCAGCGCAGAACACTATCACTTCTTCCAGCCAGGACTCGTCTCTGCATAAAATAACACAGTTATCTAGAGCAGCTTACAGGCCACATTCCCCAATTTTTCCCAACTTCTACACTACACCTGCCATGCAAGGTGTGGGAAAGACTTAGTGCAACACAAAGGGAAGAGGGAAAGGAAGCCCAGACTCTAGGGAAAGGGAGGAGTGGAGACCTCCTGGCTGATAGAATATCACCCTGTCTCCCCTAACGTCCCTATATTGGCTCTTCACCAGTCGCCACACCTGTTCCTCGCCCGGTCTTTCACTGGCATTTGGCTAAGGCTAGGGAAGGGAGGAGATTAGCACTAGTCGATCCCCACTAAACACTAAAGACAACAAGGGAGGACAAACAGGGTGAAATTGCTTAGCTTTAGATGACTCCAGACAAATGCGCACACGTCCTCAAGCACCAGAGAGGAGGAAGTACTGATTTCGCTAAAGCCTTCACAAGGAGTAATGAATATCTCCAGCACCTCCCTCTGGAACGCAGCAGGTATTTATACACCCAGGCCAGGGTGTTAATTAGCCAGAGGAAGGTAGCCGCTAGGTCCTAGAGACAGCCTCTAAGAAGATGTCTGCAATGCCAAACGTAGAGATCTCATGCAACCCACTGCAGGACGACTGTCTGTCACTTCTGACACACCCGAGACAGTACCCCCCTCTACGAGTGGCCTCCGGACACTCAGGACTGAGTTTCTCAGGATAAGAGGTATGGAATGAACGAATCAACCTGGGAGCTTTCACCTCTGATGCTGAAACCCAGATCCTCTCCTCTGGACCATAGCCTTTCCAGTGCACCAAGTATTGTAGAGAACAACTTTGGAGATGAGAATCTACAATCCTCTAAATCTGGAACTCCAGATTACCATCAACCATTACTGGGGGGTGGTAGTAGAGGTGAGGGCTCAATAGGTTCCACATACTTCTTGAATAAGGACCTATGGAACATGTTGTGGACCTAAAGGGCCTGAGGAAGTTCAAGAGGAAACGCTGCTGGGTTAATGACTGCGGTTATTTTAAAGGGACCAATAAACCTAGGTCCCAGCTTCCAAGAAGGAACTTTCAATCTTATATTCCTGGTAGACAACCACACAAAGTCATTCACATTCAGGTCCGGACCTGGCAGGCATTTTCTGTCAGCCGTACGTTTGTACCTGTCTCCAATGATCTTTAAATTACTCAGAATACCCTGCCATACCGAGAAGAGTGACGAAGCAAACCGTTCCTCCTCAGGAATTCCTGAAACTCCTCCCCCACTAAAGGTACCAAACTGTGGGTGATAACCGTATGCACCGAAGAAAGGTGACCTGCCAGTGGATTCTTGACGATGATTATTAATGGCAAATTCTGCCAGCGGTAAGTAGGATGCCTAATCCTCCTGATTTTCGGAGACAAAATGCCTGAGGTAGGTCTCCTAATTCTGATTGACTTGCTCGGTCTGACCATTCGACTGAGGGTGGAAGGCAGAGGAAAAGGACAGCTGCACCCCCAGTCGAGAACCGAATGCCTTTCAGAACTTCTAAACAAACTGGGTCCCCAGATCTGACACCACATCAGAGGGAACCCCGTGAAGCTTCACAATCTCATTAACAAACACCTGAGCAAGTGTCTTGGCATTAGGAAGTGCAGGTAATGCGACCAAGTGAACAATTTTACTGAACCTATCTACTACCACCAAAACCACTCTTTTGCCTGCAAAAAACAGTAGGTCAGCAATAAAATCCATGGACAAGTGTGTCCATGGCCTACTAGGGATAGGTAGCGGAAGAAGAGTACCAGACGGACGGGTATGCGAAACCTTAGAAGGCGCGCAAATACTACAAACAGCTACATGTTCAATCACATCCCGATGCCATCAAAAATGACAAGAGAGGAGGTCCACGGTTGCCTTAACACCTGGATGCCCAGCAAGCACAGAGTTATGATGTTCCTTAATTACTTTGCCGCGCAGATCAGATGGTACTGTGAGAGTGTGAACTGTGATAGCAGCAGGAGAGCATTAGGACCCTGTGAGTTTTGCCTGGCTGAGCTCAGAGTAGGGGCAGAGCAGGAGACCCCATATGTTTGGAGGGTGTCTGCTGTGTGAGACACTGGACAGGGCTTCTGAGGAGAACTGTGAGGACTGAACTGCAACAAGACTCTCTCTCTACAAGCTTTCCTGTGGGGGTTGTTAACCCCTGGCCCTGGTGAAGCAGTGTCCCTGCTTAAGAACGAGTGCTGAGCTAGGGAAAGCTGTGTGGCTCTTTGGAGTTTTGTGGAAGTCCATGCTGAGTGGACTAGAGACTTTTTTGCTGAAGGAGCCAAGTGTCGAGTGAGAAGGAAAAGAGACTTAGGAATCCATCTCTGTGACGGAGCACGAGGTCGATGGTCTGGAAAACAGTGAGGGACTGCGAGAGGAGAGAAGGGGTCCGGTGCCATTCACATTGAGAGGATACTGACAAGCCTTGTGAAGAGTTCTTCCCGGACCTTAACCTGAGGCTACAGGACTAAAGTCCCCGGCGTGTGGGCTCGGCATAGGCCGACAAGACAAGGAACCTTTGCTGTTTTTGCAAACGTTGCTTTTTATTTGGCGCCAAAGTTTTCCGGGACTAGCTGCAGCCACCACGATTCACAGGCCTGTGATAGACCACATCAGAGGTTAACAGTACCGTAACTGTAAGATACCCGGGTATCCCTATACTAGGGGTATAAGAGCAATTGGTATAGTTTCATACATTGTTATTGTTAATAGTGGTAGGATTGTACTCAGTGGGCCATTTCAGGGGTCCCTATAGAACACCCTCTCTAGATTGACACAGTGTTTAGGTAAAATTGTTCCAGATCTTTAGAATAATTCACATAAACTGGAAACCTTGAGATTGGCACATTGATTTCAGCTTTTGCTGATTGTGTGTATTTAGTAGAGACAGTGTCCCAGGTAGAACCTGAGACTGATTCATGCAATATTGAATTTTAGTCTAATCCCTGTTTCAGTAAAGAAAGTGTTTATTTCTGTCTCTGTCTCAGTTTGTGACTCACTGGATCTCTCTCGGACCTCCGGTTATTACAGTACAAATAACCTTCCTGAAGGGCAGGAGGTAGGGGCATCCCCCTGAGCCTCCAACACCTCACCCTCCAGTTCAGGATACAGTGCCGAAATGACTACCCCTTTCTGTAATATCGGGGCAGGGTTCTCATGGTTACCACCCCCAGGGAGGCTCCGGGACAAAGCATCAGCCTTGACATTTTTGACCCCTGGACGAAAAGTGACAACAAAATTGAACGTAGTAAAAAACAGGGACCATCTGACTTGCCTAGGGTTGAGACATTTAGCTGACTGGAGGGTTCTTATAGTCAGTAATAACAGTAATAGGAAGGACAGCCCCCTCCAACCAATGTCGCCATTCTTCAAACGCCAATTTGATCGCCAAAAGTTCCCTATTACCCACGTCATAATTTCTCTCAGCTGAAGCCAATTTTTTAGAAAAGAAGGTGCATGGATGTCATTTACCAGGGGACGGACCCTGAGACAACACAGCCCTAACCCCGACATCCGACGCACCAACCTCCACAATAAAGGGTTGGAAAACATCGGGTTGACTGAGTGGCAAAATGATTCTTTAAGGAAGAAAAAGCCTGGAGGGAGGCATCTGACCATTTGGAAAAATCAGACCCCTTCTTAGTCATGTCAGTAAGGGGTTTCACAATTACAGAGTCATTTTGGATGAATTTCCGTTAAAAATTAGTAAAGCCAAGAAAGCGTTCTAGAGCCTTTAGGTTCTCGGGACGTTCCCAATCAAGGACTGCACGGATCTTCTCCGGATCCATCCAAAAACCCAAAGATGACAACAAGTACCCCAAAAACTGCACCTACTGAACAGCGAAAACACATTTTTCCAGTTTGTTATCCCTTAATATCTGGAGCACCTGCTTAACATGCCCCCGTTGTGTCTCAAAATCAGGTGAGTAAGCCAAAATATCATCCAGATAAACCACCACAAACCTCCCCACAAAATGATGGAAAATATAATTTATGAAATGCTGGAATACCACAGGTGCATTGGTCAAACCAAAAGGCATAACGAGACTCTCGAGATGTCCTTCCGGGGTATTGAACACTGTTTTCCATTCACCCCTTCTCTGATTCTAACCAGATTGTAGGCTCTCCTTAAATCCAACTTGAAGAATACCTTAGCTCCTACAACCTGGCTGAACAAATCAGGAATCAGAGGTAGAGGGAATGGATCACGGATGGTAATTTGATTTAATTTCTGGAAAAATAAACGGACGTAGACCGCCATCTTTTTTCTTCACAAAGAAGAACCCTGCCGCCACGGGCGAAGATGAGGGTCTGATATGTCCCTTCTCTGGACTTTTCGCAATGAAATCTTTCATGGGCCAGAAAGATTATACAGTCTGGACTTCGGTAGTTTAACTCCGGGGTTCAGGTTAATAGGACAGTCATAAGCACGATGAGGAGACAAATCCTGACACCCCCTCTCAGAAAAAACGTCCTTAAAACCAGACAGAAAAGCAGGTGATATTTCCGTACAGACATCAGCAAGGGAAATATCTAAACAGTTCTCATGGCAGTAATCTCCCCATTCAATAATTTCCCCGGTTTGCCAATCCACCAACGGATTATGTTTAACAAGCCAAGGAATACCCAAAACAATCGGTGTGGGAAGATTGTCCAGGACATAGCAAGGAATTATTTCACAATGAACTGACCCCACCCTCAGTTTTACATTATGTACAATTTGAGTAAATACTTTCTGTGCAAGTGGTGCCGAGCCGATGGCAAAGATGGAAATAGGTTTATCTAAAGTACAGCAATCAAGACCATGAGTTTTCACAAACTCAGCATCAACCATGTTGACTCTGGCTCCACTGTCAACAAACACAGAAATGTTCTCGGTTTTGCTCTCTACCACCACCTCTGCTGTCAGGACAAAACGGGAACTGCAGGTTGGCAACAAATGCACCCCTTGTTTATCCAACTCCAGACTAGCAAGAGTTAATCGAGTCTCCTTTTGTTTAGGAATTGAAGGACCGGTCCCAACAAAATGTCCCTTTTTCCCACAAAAAAAACATACGCCTTTTTTCTTGTGAATCTTCGGGGAGATGTATGATGCAGAGACACCTACTAACTCCATGGGTTCCTCCACCTCCCCCAGTACTGGTTCACCCCCAGACCGCTCCCCCAGCAGAGGTACACAACCCCGTCAAGGATGCTCCGGAGAAGGTGGTCTCACCCGTCTATCATGAAGGCGTCCATCAAGACGTATGGCCAACGACATGGCAGCCTCCAAGGACTAAGGGGTTTCATGTACTGCCAAGGCATCTTTCAGCCTTTCAGTAAGCCCCTCACAAAATTGACTTCTAAGGGCTGAGTCATTCCATTTGGAATCCGTTGCCCATCTACGGAATTCAGAACTGTACGTCTCCACTGACCAATTCCCAGGCTGAAGGCGACGTAGCCCAGACTCAGCCAAGGAGACTCGGTCAAGGTTATCATAGATGAGGGCTAGAGCTCCGAAAAACCCTTCCACAGACTGGAGACAAGCCAAGTCCTGCGGTAAAGAAAACGCCCACAACTGAGGATCTCCCTGCAGTAGAGAGATCACAATTCCAACCTGTTGCTCCTCATTTCCAGAGGAGTAAGGATGAAGTTTAAAATACAGTTTGCAGGCCTCCATGAAAACAAAAAACTTGTCCCTACCTCCTGAAAACCTGTCCAGGAGGGCAACCTTGGGTTCAGGCTGGACAGGCCTACCTGCAGAGACCCCCACATTGGTGACCTGTAGCTGCTGATGCTGCTGCTGAACCTCACAGCGGAGGTCATTCATCTCCAGAGACAGACAGCGGAACGTCTCTGAGAACTCATTAACTGAACCCATACCAAGGAGAAGGGAAAGAAAAAAAAAAGGTCAATGCCCAAAAACACAAAGACAAAAAAAAAAAAACAAAGTGTCCGTGTTTTTTTTTTTCCTTTTCAAAATGTGCTCGGCCGGCGATAATGTCACGCAAGGTATGGGAAAGACTTAGTGCAACACAAAGGGAAGAGGGAAAGGAAGCCCAGACTCTAGGGAAAGGGGGAGTGGAGACCTCCTGGCTGATAGAATATCACCCTGTCTCCCATAACATCCCTATATTGGCTCTTCACCAATCGCCGCACGGGTTCCTCACCCTGTCTTTCCCTGACATTTGGCTAAGGCTAGGGAAGGGAGGAGGTGAGCACTAGTCGATCCCCACTGAACACTAAAGAAAACAAGGGAAGACAAAAAGGGGGAAATTGCTTAGCTTTAGACGACTCTAGACAAATGCTCACACGTCCTCAAGCACCAGAGAGGAGGAAGTACTCTTTTGCTAAAGTGAATATTGCTGGCACCTCCCTCTGGAACACAGCAGGTATTTATTCATCCAGGCCAGGGTGTTAATTAGCCAGAGAAAGGTAGCCACTGGGTCCTAGAGACAGCCTCTAAGAAGGTGTCTTCAATGGCAAACGTAGAGATCTCCTGCAACCCACTGCAGGACGACTGTCTGTCACTTCTGACACACCCGTGACACCACCAGATGAAGAAAAAAAAGGGACATAGTGCTGCCCTGCACAGTAACAGGACCACTCCTCACTGAAAACAGTATCCTCAAAAATAACATATATCACAGCAGTAATAATATCCTTTAATGAGCCCCTACAGTAATAATGTCCCACATCCTGGCTCCATTTCTCCATCCTGGCCCCATTGTCTCCATAATTAGTCCCTACAGTAATAATGTTCCACATCCTGCCCCCATGTCTCTCCATCCTGCCTCCATGTCTCTCCATTCTGCCCCCATGTCTCCATTCTGCCCCCCATGTCTCCATTCTGCCCCCATTGTCTCTCCATCCTGCCCCCTTGTTTCCAGTCTGCCCCCCATGTCTTTCCATTCTGCCTCCATGTCTCCATTCTGACCCCCATGTCTCCATTCTGCCCCATGTCTCCATTTTGCCTCCATGTTTCCATTCTGTCCCCCATGTTTCCATTCTGCCTCCCACGTCTCACATTCTGCCCCCATGTCTCACATTCTGCCCCCATGTCTCCATTCTGCCCCATGTCTCTCAATCCTGCCCCCAAGGTCTCCATTCTGCCCCCCATGTCTCACATTCTGTCCCCCATGTTTCCATTCTGCCCCCAATGTGTCACTTTCTGCCCCCATGTTTTCTGCCCCCAATGCCCCCCATGTTTTCATCCTGCCCCCAATGTCCCCCATGTTTTCATCCTGACCCCATGTTTTCTGCCCCAAATGTTCCCCATCTTGTTCTGGTGCAGCTTTAAAATAAAAAACGTCTCTTCTCACCTTGCGGCGCTCTTGCGGTGTCTGCTCTGCCATTGCCGGAAGCACGATCACTGGCGCATGGCGGTGACATCATACGCCAGCGACATGCGCCCTGACATCAGCTGCCGGCCAATCACTGTGATTGGCTGGCGGCTGTTAACTAATGCAGTGCGGGAAGCTTCCCGCATGGCAATAGATTTAAAGTGAACCTGCGTCCGAAGACGCAGGTTTACTGAACTGGCAGAATGCTACCGCTCGGGCCCAGTGAGCAGAAGAACGGGGCTCCGACCGGGCCCTCTCTGCTCACAGGGCCCCATACATCAGTAAGAGCAGTACTGCCCTGATGGCGGCCCTGTATACACACACTACACACATAGGGAGAGATCTGTCTGTCATGGTGAGCCGAGCGGAGAGAAGCAGACTGGGACCTGCCTCGATCTGTCATGGTGAGCAAAATGGGGAGAAACCTACCTCAGAATAGTCATCTGAGGCACATGGTCCCCAGCGGCTACTCCCTGCTACGTTCCCATACCATTGACAGGTCTATACACACACACAAATAGGGAGAGATCTGTCTGTCATGGTGAGCCGAGCGGAGAGAAGCAGACTGGGACCTGCCTCGATCTGTCATGGTGAGCAAAATGGGGAGAAACCTACCTCAGAATAGTCATCTGAGGCACATGGTCCCCAGCGGCTTCTCCCTGCTACGTTCCCATACCATTGACAGGTCTATACACACACACAAATAGGGAGAGATCTGTCTGTCATGGTGAGCAAGATGGGGAGTGTTATGACTGATTAAGCACACTCACACGGGTTAAGTACAAACCATGAGAGACAAACACCTGAACCCAATAGGTCCCTGTTCAGACTAGGAAAGTCCTTAATCTGAGCCTGATTTGTCCCTGCCTGACCGTGAAGGTTGGCACCCTAAGTATACGTAATGGTGCCCCCAGTCAACGTCGAAACCAAACCAGCTGTGGCTCAGCAGAAAGGGAAACCAACCGCGTAGCAAAGGTCACCGGATTCAGTCCCGAAATCGAGGCATATCAGGGAGAAGCCTCCAGGACCTGCCTCAAACTAGTCATCTGAGACATATGGTTCCTTACATCTTCTCCCTGCCTTGCTCCCATATACTGACAGGTCTATACACACCACACACATAGGTAGATAGGGAGAGATCTGTCTGTCATGGTGAGTCCGGTGGGGAGAAGCCACCTGGGACCTGCCATCGGACTAGTCATCTGAGACACATGGTTTCACGGTTCATCATTTGTGAGGTTTTTTTTAAATCACTTTTCTTCTTTTTCTTGCAGTATTAGTTACCTTTTTTAGCGCCAAATTTTCCATAATCCACAGGATTCATGAATTTGGCGCAAAGTCAGAATTTTTTTTTTTTTCTGTCTTGAACTGTTTTTGCAACTTTTTAGTATGTTTCGCAAAATGTTGCCAAAAATGAGCCAAAATATTGTCTTACTCCAAAATAACCCACTTCATTTGTAATGAAGTTCAGCCAAAACATCTGGAATCAATAAACGCCACCTACAGAGCGGAAAACAAATAAATAATCAGGGAAGACATTAATAAAGGTGCAAATAGAATAATGAATTGGGTGCAAAAAGAAAAGGTACAAAACTAGACAGAAAATAAAGAAGCAAAGGAAATGATGAATAATTTTTTTTTGCTCAGTTGCATTTATTTTGCACTTGCACCTTTTGATTTTACAGGCTTTTTGTTTTCCAGCACACTCATCTTTGATGTGGTCTGTGGTCATAAACAAGCTGAGAAGAGCTTAGAAAAAAAACAGATGAAAGCAAACTCTTTCTTTAGATGTTAGAATAAGTTCACTGATAGACTCTCAGTTAACTCATTCTGCAGCCAGCAATAGACAATGCAACACAGAGGGTATAAAAGCCTAGCAGTGCAAAATTGTTAATGAAACCCAATTACAAAAATGCTTTTTAGTCCAAAGTACATGCTTTTAAGTAAGAAAAAAATAACCCCAAATAAAGACTAATGGGAAAGAGGGGATGATTTATATACTTATTCCCTCTGACACCACAGGATTATAGAAGCACCTCTAGGAGAACCACTAGGGGGATTGGTTACACCGACGGGTGGTTTGTTGTCCCACTGGAGGACACTAGGAACCCCAACAACGTGTGATTGCATCTCCGCACTTCTCCGGCAGGGGTGGTTCAATGCCACTGACATATCTTAGTCTCCATTTGGCTGTCCGACACAGGTCACAGGTCTTCTCATTTTAGGCTGCATTACCAAACACAGCAGCCTAGTCCTGGAGGCTCCAGCAAGAGCTTGAGTGTCAGACCACCAATCACATTATGTATGTCACATCCAATTTTTATCTTATGGCCTTTTCCTTTAAAATAAGGGGTTGCCATAGAAGGAACGATTTACTCCGGACCTGATGGGCATTGTGATAGTTTTATCTATAACACACGTATTAAACGCTGGCCCGGGGGCAAAATTTGGCCAGCAGAGTGATTATTTTTGGCCCATGTGGGCGCCGGATCCCTCTCCCCCCATTATTCTATATGGAGGACTATGTGAGGCCCATTATTCTGTATAGAGGACTATGTGGGGCCCATTATAGTGTGTGGAGGACTATGTGGGGCCCATTATTCTGTATGGAGGACTATGTGAGGCTCATTATTCTGTATGGAGGACTATGTGGCACCCATTATTCTGTATGGAGGACTATGTGGGGCTCATTATTCTGTATAGAGGACTATGTGAGGCCCATTATACTGTTTGAAAGACTATGTGGGGCCCATTTTTCTGTATGGAGAACTATGTGGGCGCATTATTCTGTAGGAAGGACTATGTGGGGACCCATTATTCTGTATGGAGGACTATGTGGGGCCCATTATTCTGTATGGAGGACTATGTGAGGCCCATTATACTGTATGGAGGACTATGTGGGGCCCATTATTCTGTATGGAGGACCATATGAGGCCCATTATTCTGTACAAAGGACTATGTGGCGCCCATTATTCTGTATGGAGGACTATATGGGGCCCATTATTCTGTATGAAGGACTATGTGGGGCCATTATACTGTATGGAGGACTATGTGTAGCCAATTGTACTGTATGGAGGACTATGTGGGGTCCATTATTCTGTATGGAGGACTATGTGGGGCCATTATACTGTATGGAGGACTTTGTGTGGCCCATTGTACTGTATGGAGGACTATGTGGGCCCATTATTCTGTATGGAGGAAAATGTGAGGCCATTATACTGTATGGAGGATTATGAGTGGCCAGTTGTACTGTATGGAGGACTATGTGGGGCGCATTATTCTGTATAGAGGACTATGTGGGGCCCATTGTACTATATGGAGGACTCTGTGGGGCCCATTATTCTGTATGGAGGAAAATGTGGGGCCATTATACGGTATGAAGGACTATGTGTGGCCAATTGTACTGTATGGAGGACTATGTGGGGCGCATTATTCTGTATGGAGGACTATGTGGCTCCCATTATTCTGTATTGAGGACTATGTGGGGCTCATTATTCTGTAGGAAGGACTATGTGGGGCCCATTATTCTGTATGGAGGACTATGTGGGTCCATTTTACTGAATGGAGTGCTATGTGAGGCCAATTATACTGAATGGAGTGCTATGTGAGGCCAATTATACTATATGGAGAACTATGTGGGGCCCATTTTTCTGTATGGAAAAATATGTGGGGCGCATTATTCTGTAGGAAGGACTATGTGGGGACCCATTATTCTGTATGGAGGACTATGTGGGGCGCATTATTCTGTATGGAGGACTATGTGGGGACCATTGTACTGTATGGAGGACTATGTGGAGCCCATTATTCTGTATGGAGGACTATGTGGGGCCCATTTTTCTGTATGAAGAACTATGTGGGCGCATTATTCTGTAGGAAGGACTATGTGGGGACCCATTATTCTGTATGGAGGACTATGTGGGGCCCATTATTCTGTATGGAGGATTATGTGGGGCCACTATTCTGTATGGAGGACTATGTGAGGCCCATTATACTGTATGGAGGACTATGTGGGTCCCATTATTCTGTACGGAGGACTATGTGGCGCCCATTATTCTGTATAGAGGACTATGTGGGGCTCATTATTCTGTATAGAGGACTATGTGAGGCCCATTATACTGTATGGAGGACTATGTGGGGCCCATTATTCTGTATGGAGGACCATATGAGGCCCATTATTCTGTACAAAGGACTATGTGGCGCCCATTATTCTGTATGGAGAACTATGTGGGCGCATTATTCTGTAGGAAGGACTATGTGGGGACCCATTATTCTGTATGGAGGACTATGTGGGGCCCACTATTCTGTATGGAGGACTATGTGAGGCCCATTATACTGTATGGAGGACTATGTGGGGCCCATTATTCTGTATGGAGGACCATATGAGGCCCATTATTCTGTACAAAGGACTATGTGGCGCCCATTATTCTGTATGGAGGACTATATGGGGCCCATTATTCTGTATGAAGGACTATGTGGGGCCATTATACTGTATGGAGGACTATGTGTAGCCAATTGTACTGTATGGAGGACGATGTGGGGTCCATTATTCTGTATGGAGGACTATGTGGGGCCATTACACTGTATGGAGGACTTTGTGTGGCCCATTGTACTGTATGGAGGACTATGTGGGCCCATTATTCTGTATGGAGGAAAATGTGAGGCCATTATACTGTATGGAGGATTATGAGTGGCCAATTGTACTGTATGGAGGACTATGTGGGGCGCATTATTCTGTATGGAGGACTATGTGGGGCCCATTGTACTATATGGAGGACTCTGTGGGGCCCATTATTCTGTATGGAGGAAAATGTGGGGCCATTATACGGTATGAAGGACTATGTGTGGCCAATTGTACTGTATGGAGGACTATGTGGGGCGCATTATTCTGTATGGAGGACTATGTGGCGCCCATTATTCTGTATTGAGGACTATGTGGGGCTCATTATTCTGTAGGAAGGACTATGTGGGGCCCATTATTCTGTATGGAGGACTATGTGGGTCCATTATACTGAATGGAGTGCTATGTGAGGCCAATTATACTATATGGAGGACTATGTGGGGCCCATTTTTCTGTATGGAAAAATATGTGGGGCGCATTATTCTGTAGGAAGGACTATGTGGGGACCCATTATTCTGTATGGAGGACTATGTGGGACGCATTATTCTGTATGGAGGACTATGTGGGGACCATTGTACTGTATGGAGGACTATGTGGGGCCCATTATTCTGTATGGAGGACTATGTGGGGCCCATTTTTCTGTATGGAGAACTATGTGGGCACATTATTCTGTAGGAAGGACTATGTGGGGACCCAATATTCTGTATGGAGGACTATCTGGGGCCCATTATACTGTGTGGAGGATTATGTGGGGCCACTATTCTGTATGGAGGACTATGTGAGGCCCATTATACTGTATGAAGGACTATGTGGGGCCCATTATTCTGTATGGAGGACTATATGAGTCCCATTATTCTGTACGGAGGACTATGTGGCGTCCATTATTCTGTATAGAGGACTATGTGGGGCCCATTATTCTGTATGAAGGACTATGTGGGGCCATTATACTGTATGGAGGACTATGTGTAGCCAATTGTACTGTATGGAGGACTATGTGGGGTCCATTATTCTGTATGAAGGACTATGTGGGGCCATTATACTGTATGGAGGACTATGTGTAGCCAATTGTACTGTATGGAGGACTATGTGGGGCCATTATACTGTATGGAGGACTTCGTGTGGTCCATTGTACTGTATGGAGGACTATGTGGGCCCATTATTTTGTATGGAGGACTATGTGGGGCCATTATACTGTATGGAGGACTTCGTGTGGCCCATTGTACTGTATGGAGGACTATGTGGGCCCATTATTCTGTATGGAGGAAAATGTGGGGCCATTATACTGTATGGAGGATTATGAGTGGCCAATTGTACTGTATTTAGGACTATGTGGGGTGCATTATTCTGTATGGAGGACTATGTGGGGCCCATTGTACTATATGGAGGACTATGTGGGGCCATTATTCTGTATGGAGGAAAATGTGGGGCCATTATACTGTATGGAGGACTATGTGTGGCCAATTGTACTGTATGGAGGACTATGTGGGGCCCATTATTCTGTATGGAGGAAAATGTGAGGCCATTATACTGTATGGAGGATTATGAGTGGCCAATTGTACTGTATGGAGGACTATGTGGGGCGCATTATTCTGTATGGAGGACTATGTGGGGCCCATTGTACTATATGGAGGACTCTGAGGGGCCCATTATTCTGTATGGAGGAAAATGTGGGGCCATTATACGGTATGAAGGACTATGTGTGGCCAATTGTACTGTATGTAGGACTATGTGGGGCGCATTATTCTGTATGGAGGACTATGTGGCGCCCATTATTCTGTATTGAGGACTATGTGGGGCTCATTATTCTGTAGGAAGGACTATGTGGGGCCCATTATTCTGTATGGAGGACTATGTGGGTCCATTATACTGAATGGAGTGCTATGTGAGGCCAATTATACTATATGGAGGACTATGTGGGGCCCATTTTTCTGTATGGAAAAATATGTGGGGCGCATTATTCTGTAGGAAGGACTATGTGGGGACCCATTATTCTGTATGGAGGACTATGTGGGACGCATTATTCTGTATTGAGGACTATGTGGGGCTCATTATTCTGTAGGAAGGACTATGTGGGGCCCATTATTCTGTATGGAGGACTATGTGGGTCCATTATACTGAATGGAGTGCTATGTGAGGCCAATTATACTATATGGAGGACTATGTGGGGCCCATTTTTCTGTATGGAAAAATATGTGGGGCGCATTATTCTGTAGGAAGGACTATGTGGGGACCCATTATTCTGTATGGAGGACTATGTGGGACGCATTATTCTGTATGGAGGACTATGTGGGGACCATTGTACTGTATGGAGGACTATGTGGGGCCCATTATTCTGTATGGAGGACTATGTGGGGCCCATTTTTCTGTATGGAGAACTATGTGGGCGCATTATTCTGTAGGAAGGACTATGTGGGGACCCATTATTCTGTATGGAGGACTATGTGGGGCCCATTATACTGTATGGAGGATTATGTGGGGCCACTATTCTGTATGGAGGACTATGTGAGGCCCATTATACTGTATGGAGGACTATGTGGGGCCCATTATTCTGTATGGAGGACTATATGAGTCCCATTATTCTGTACGGAGGACTATGTGGCGTCCATTATTCTGTATAGAGGACTATGTGGGGCCCATTATTCTGTATGAAGGACTATGTGGGGCCATTATACTGTATGGAGGACTATGTGTAGCCAATTGTACTGTATGGAGGACTATGTGGGGTCCATTATTCTGTATGAAGGACTATGTGGGGCCATTATACTGTATGGAGGACTATGTGTAGCCAATTGTACTGTATGGAGGACTATGTGGGGCCATTATACTGTATGGAGGACTTCGTGTGGTCCATTGTACTGTATGGAGGACTATGTGGGCCCATTATTTTGTATGGAGGACTATGTGGGGCCATTATACTGTATGGAGGACTTCGTGTGGCCCATTGTACTGTATGGAGGACTATGTGGGCCCATTATTCTGTATGGAGGAAAATGTGGGGCCATTATACTGTATGGAGGATTATGAGTGGCCAATTGTACTGTATTTAGGACTATGTGGGGTGCATTATTCTGTATGGAGGACTATGTGGGGCCCATTGTACTATATGGAGGACTATGTGGGGCCATTATTCTGTATGGAGGAAAATGTGGGGCCATTATACTGTATGGAGGACTATGTGTGGCCAATTGTACTGTATGGAGGACTATGTGGGGCGCATTATTCTGTATGGAGGACTATGTGGCGCCCATTATTCTGTATTGAGGACTATGTGGGGCTCATTATTCTGTAGGAAGGACTATGTGGGGCCCATTATTCTGTATGGAGGACTATGTGGGTCCATTATACTGAATGGAGTGCTATGTGAGGCCCATTATACTATATGGAGGACTATGTGGGGCACATTTTTCTGTATGGAGAACTATGTGGGCGCATTATTCTGTAGGAAGGACTATGTGGGGACCCATTATTCTGTATGGAGGACTATGTGGGGCCCATTATTCTGTATGGATGATTATGTGGAGCCATTATTCTGTATGGAGGACTATGTGAGGACCATTATACTGTATGGAGGACTATGTGGGGCCCATTATTCTGTATGGAGGACGATATGAGTCCCATTATTCTGTATGGAGGACTATGTGGCGCCCATTATTCTGTATAGAGGACTATGTGGGGCCCATTATTCTGTATGAAGGACTATGTGGGGCCATTATACTATATGGAGGACTATGTGTAGCCAATTGTATTGTATGGAGGACTATGTGGGGTCCATTATTCTGTATGGAGGACTATGTGGGGCCATTATACTGTATGGAGGACTTCGTGAGGCCCATTGTACTGTATGGAGGACTATGTGGGCCCATTATTCTGTATGGAGGAAAATGTGGGGCCATTATACTGTATGGATGACTATGTGTGGCCAATTGTACTGTATGGAGGACTATGTGGGGCGCATTATTCTGTATGGAGGACTATGTGGCGCCCATTATTCTGTATGGAGGACTATGTGGGGCTCATTATTCTGTAGGAAGGACTATGTGGGGCCCATTATTCTGTATGGAGGACTATGTGGGTCCATTATACTGAATGGAGTGCTATGTGAGGCCCATTATACTATATGGAGGACTATGTGGGGCCCATTTTTCTGTATGGAAAAATATGTGGGGATCATTATTCTGTAGGAAGGACTATGTGGGGACCCATTATTCTGTATGAAGGACTATGTGGGGCCCATTATTCTGTATGGAAAAATATGTGGGGCGCATTATTCTGTAGGAAGGACTATGTGGGGACCCATTATTCTGTATGAAGGACTATGTGGGGCCCATTATTCTGTATGGAGAACTATGTGGGGCCATTATACTGTATGGAGGACTATGTGATGCCCATTGTACTGTATGGAGGAATATGTGGGGCCCATTATTCTGTATGGAGGACTATATGAGGCCCATTATTCGGTATGGAGGACTATGTGGCGCCCATTATTCTGTATGGAGGACTATATGGGGCCCATTATTCTGTATGGAGGACTTTGTGGGGCCATTATACTGTATGGAGGACTATGTGGGGTCCATTATTCTGTATGGAGGACTATATGGGGCCATTATACTGTATGAAGGACTATGTGTGGCCCATTGTACTGTATGGAGGACTATGTGGGGCCCATTATTCTGTATGGAGGAAAATGTGGGGCCATTCTACTGTATGGAATACTATGTGTGGCCAATTGTACTGTATGGAGGACTATGTGGAGCGCATTATTCTGTATGGAGGACTATGTGGGGCCCATTATTCTGTATGGAGGACTATGTGGGGCCCATTATCCTCTGTGGAGGGCTGTGTGGGGCCCATTATTCTGTATGGAGGAAAATGTGGGGCCATTCTACTGTATGGAATACTATGTGTGGCCAATTGTACTGTATGGAGGACTATGTGGAGCGCATTATTCTGTATGGAGGACTATGTGGGGCCCATTATTCTGTATGGAGGACTATGTGGGGCCCATTATCCTCTGTGGAGGGCTGTGTGGGGATCACAGTTGGAGCATCATACTTTGCTGGGGGTGGTACAGTAGAGTCATTATACCGTGCATGTGGAGGAATTAACTGAGGGGGGTATCATACTGCGTTTGGGGGCACTTTTGTTGGCATCATACTTTATTGTCTATGTTGTTTATTAATGTATGTTTTTTATCCTTTTGTTATTACATATTTAAATTAGGCCATTGGGCCATATCTTTTTACTGCTCTTATATAACATATTATATGATTCCAGAATGCTCCATTTGTGATTATGTGCTAATTTTATTCAAATATCTATTAAATAAAATGTACTTTGTTCATGAGGCAACCCCTTTTAAGTTTGTTTCCATATGAAAAGGTTCATCATTATGTTTGATGATAAGGAAAAACTTCAATTTTTTTAATGCATATTAAGGTTGGTCCACGACTTTGTCCAAGTTTTTTATTTTGGCTCTGTGTGTATTTAAGTTTGACATCCCTGATCCATAAGG
The DNA here is from genome assembly GCF_046119375.1 of Phyllobates terribilis. NCBI lineage: Eukaryota > Metazoa > Chordata > Amphibia > Anura > Dendrobatidae > Phyllobates > Phyllobates terribilis. The sequence continues at coordinate 109,367,031 of NW_027362765.1, forward strand.
ACAATGGTCAGGAAAGAGCATACACTGGATATTCAACTTATCGTTCTGAGACGGACATATTGTCAGGCTGGGATGGGACGCTGATATGTGATCCTAGTCCTCTGTGAGCAATTATAAGACGGCTGTCTGGAAGAAAAAAAAAACTTTACATTTCCAGCAGTGTTAATTAATTACCAGTACCAGAAGCAGACAGTAAACTCTATTACTGGTGTAGAGGTGTGAGACGAGGACTGGAACCAGTTATATCAGCCACACTGGCGTCACACACTACATACAATAAATACTGACAGGAAACATTACGTAAACACTTAAAGGGATTTGTCCGCTGGACCTCGTATCAAGTATAACGAAAGAAACATTGCAGCTTTTGAAGCTAATGGGTATCTGTGTAATACACGAATGCATTTGTTTCTTGGGAATGAGAGTGGACAACCATTTTAAATGGATGATTAAATATAAATTAGGATTTTGTGCTTCATTAATGTTTAAAAAAATTATGGCTTTTTTTTACATATCACAATATGTGAGAAAAATAAAAATATTGCAATTTTCATGTGGCGCCCCTGAGGGTTCAGTCGCCACAGAGGTACTGCATCTCACCCAGAGGTGTGGTATCCCACTCTCAGGTAAGGATGGGGTACTGCCCGGGACCCTAACACCTGCATCCAACACTACACTACTCCAGACCAGCAGGAGGGGCAAGATGCATTGCTGCGCTGTTGAGCGGTGTCCCTGGCTGGAGTGGGGGGAACCAAGAGCAGGGGAACCATGTAGTGGGTGTGGGTGGAGGAAGGAGTTCAGGGGAGCACTGAAAGGAGGATATAAAAAGGAGAAGCCATCTTGGAGTTCAAGTCAGTCAATCACTTCAGTCACAGGAGGAGAGTGTGTGGAGCAGGAGCTCAGCAGGAGCTCTGCTCAGGAGGAGGGCCTAGTGAGAGAGGCCCAGGACAGACTGAAGAGAGGAGAGGAGTGAGAAGAGAGACTCCAGTAATGCAGAATGGATCCTAGGGGAACGGGCAGTGCGGATGCCAACCATGCACCCGAACCCACCAGGAGTGGAAGGATCAGGCCGCAGAGAGGGGAGCGGCCCCTAAACTAGCAGAGTTCTTCAAGTCACAACTAGATAACCGGAGGGTGCAGCATTTCAGGTGCTGCAGCCAACAGCCACATCTAACTCACCAAAAAGGTGGCCATAGAGGACCCAGGGGACGGAGAAGTCGTCGCCCGACAAGGTCCGCGATCACTGGCTTGGGACACTGGTTGTGAGGTGCAGGGAGACGGCCAGAAGGAACACACAGAATGGGGTCCCGTTACATACTCTGGGGGTACCTGAGGGTTCTCTGAGCCCCTCCCTGAGTAAGCACAGGACGACGTGGGAAGTTACCCTGGCCCTGGTACCTTGGAGTCTAAAAATCGTTAGTAAAACCCTGAAGACTGCACCCCACTGTCTCTGCGAATTATTACTGCACCATCATCCCCTGCACAACCCTAAACACCTACTTCATCTATAACATTCCTGCAATGCCCTGGAGCTAAGCTCTACCTGTGAAGAGCTAAACCAACTCTGCTGCACTAACATCAGCTCCAGAGGATCTTCTCCGCAGCGGCGGCTCCCTTTTGCCACATACCACAGGTGGCGTCACGAACTTTATATAAAAAATATAAATCCCGTGTAAATATCCCCTTTTATTGACTGCCCTGGGTCACGGACTGGGTCACCGCCACTGTGACATCTCCCCTAGCAACGACCAGCCCGGCTACGGAGTACCCCACGGCCCAGGGGGTGCGTCATTCACACCGGCCACTGAGGCTGTTTTAGACTCATCCATCCTGTCATTTCAGGAAACAACACATGTACATTTGCTGCAATGAGCAGTCCACAACCCTATCTTTTGTTATGATCTCATGCATCTCATGAGCGTGTGCCAAGGTCATTGTGAAGAGAGGGGGAATAGGGGAGCTGTGACATTGTCTGTTGTGACTGGTGGATCCTGGGTTATCAGCTGTATATAAAGGTGTTACCTGTCATTGTCATCCTGCCTCTGATGATAATGAACCTGATGGAAAATCTTCCTGAAAAGACAGGAAGTATGAATCCAAAAAAAGCCCCAGTAGTCAGTGTGAAAATTACAAAATTACATATATACAGTGTATATATATATATATATATATATATATATATATATATATATATATATATATACATCCACATACATAACTGTTTTTTTCATATCACAATATGAAAGAAAAACATTGCCAAAATGTATGAAGAAATACATGTAATACATGTAATACAAAATTGATTTAAACAATAGGTCATTTTCTGATAACAGAATCCCTTTAAAGGGAATGTGTAATCTGTTGTGACTGTCACCTTTCTTTTGAGTAGGTCATCATGATAGCTGTGATGAAAATCTTGCTTTTGTTGCATAACCCATCCTAAACAGTAATGGAGGCAATAATATGGCGCCTATGTACCAGATAGCAATCAAAGAGTTAAAACAGAAGAATCTCTATATTTAGGGAAGACCCTACAACGACTGAGAAATGTGAAGGCTCCGTAGATTCTGGAAGAAGTCTGCCGACCATCTGCTGGGGGCCGCATTATTTCATATAGTCTATAGTGTTGCCCCTTCCTCCATACCTCCATACTGAAGTAGCAGATCTGTTGTTTTCTCACAGATGGTGCTTTCAAATGTTGCGTAGATCTTCTTCTGAGAATCTGCTGTTTTGTTAATGCATCCAACACATTACCTGGACGCAGGGCTGGCTCCAGGTTTTTGTGGGCCCTGGGCGAAAGAGTCTCAGTGAGCCCCTTCAACACATACCACGATTCATGATGCACAGATACCGCAGATATATATCTATGTATATATATAGAGAGAGAGATATGTATATATATATATAGATATATCTATCTATATATATATATACTGTATATATATATGTATATATATATATAGTACAATGCCAAAGATTTCACTTCTTACATTACATGAGCGATATCTATTGTAAATTCTACAATAGATCAGAAACCGGCAAATCGTTCCATACAGAATACTGGCCCCCATATAACGCTCTATACAGGATACTGGCTCCCATATAACGCTCCATACAGGATACTGGCCCCCACATAGGTGGATTATAATGAGGGCAATCTGGGCTACCGCCCGGGGCCCGAGGCCCCATGGCCAGATTGCCCTCACTATAATGTTTTGTGCGCCATCATTGTTGGTTCAAGTGGTGTCGCGCCTCAGCCCCGGATCTCCTGCGCTGGTCCCCGATCAGCTGTTGAGGGGTCTGCAGTCTTAGCAGCCGCCGGCCGGCACTGTACTCCTGCGTGCTGCTGTGCACTGTATAGCAGACGCGGCTACGTCATGCACTGCGCTATGCGCAGCCGCCAGCCTTCGTGACACAGAGCGCGGGAGATCCAAAGAAGGACTCTGTCTGTGTCCCGGGCAGCAGAGGGCCCTGTCTACGGAGCTGTGTCACGGGCAGTGGAGGGCCCTGGCTGCAGCGCTGTGTCCCGGGCAGCGGAGGGCCCTGTCTGCAGCGCTGTGTCCTGGGCAGCGAAGGGCCCTGTCTGCAGATCTGTGTCCCGGGCAGCGGAGGGCACTGTCTGCAGTGCTGTGTCCGGGCAGCGGAGGACCCTGTCTGCAGCGCTGTGTCCCGGGCGGCAGAGGGCCCTGTCTGCAGCGCTGTGTACCGGGCAGCGGAGGACCCTGTCTGCAGCGCTGTGTCCCGGGCGATGGAGGACCCTGTCTGCAGCGCTGTGTCCCGGGCGGCGGAGGACCCTGTCTGCAGCGCTGTGACGGGCCTTGCATTAAACTCTATTCACCTGAGTCCTGACCAATCCCAGGGATGCACTAATGCACACCTGGAGCTCTTCATCCTCCTCCATCTCAGGGATCTGGTGAGTGAGTACCAACATGGAAACTTTTTTTAATGTGCATATACAGCAGTTGGTGTATATTCAATATATAGATGATACTGCTTAATATATATTATGTATGTGATACTGCAATGGCTGTATATAATCACAATATCACCTGTATGTTGTATGTACAGCAGTCTATATACATTATTTTGATGATACTGTGATTGCTGTATATATATATTACGTAGTTGATACTTCTGTATATAAGTTACATAGGTGATACTGTGATTGCTGTGAATAATTGCAATATCACGTATATAATGTATTCACAGCAGTAGCACTATCACATACATAATGTATATACAGCAGTCTGTATACAATATATAGGTGATAATGTGACTGCTGTGTATACATTATATACGTGATACTGCTGTATATATGTCACAAAGGTGATGGTGCAATTATACACAGCAAACACAGTATCACTTATATATTATATAGGTGATATTGAGACTGCAGTATATACAGTGTATAAACAGCTGTCACAGTGTCACCTATATAATGTATATACAACAGTATATACATTATATTGGTGATACTTCGACTGCTATATATACACACAATATATAAGTGATACTGCAACTGTGTATAGCTGCAGTATCACCTATATAATATATATATGCAGCAATCTTTGTGATATATATTTAGCAGTTGTGGTGTCTCCTACCTAATCTATAGTATATAGTATAATGCGGTCTGAATTATAACGTAGAGTTGTGTATATATATGTATATATATATATATATATATATATATATATATATATATATGATGTAGAGATGTTTATATAGTATGATGCTGTGTATATACTATAGTATATAGTGTGGAATCCCCACTATGTATCCTCGCACATCTCTACACTATATACTATGTAGTATACACACAGCTCCACTCTATTCTTTTGTACAGTAAATATTCATATGTATATAATTGATTGTAGTATATACTGTGGAGCTGTGTATACTTCTCCTGTCCTGTATACTTGGGGTAATTCTCAGTATCTGCTTTTATTTATGTAGATATCTAAGCACTCCGATTAATTGTCAAAAAAGTGGAGGACTCCTTATTAGTCCATGTGATAATGTTTCGGATCCACAACAGAACATTTCTCTGTTATGGAACTGAAATGTCGTCACGTGGGCTAATAAGGAGTCCACTACTGAAGATTTGGTTCTGCTCAGAGTACCACTTCTCCTGTCCTATATATATATATATATATATATAATGTATATACACACACTGCACAGTACCACTTCTCCTGTCCTATATATATATATATATATATATATATATATATATATATATATATACACACACCGCACAGTACCACTTCTCCTGTACATGTTTTGTTCAAACCAAGTCTAAGAGTGCAGGTAGCACTCAAACATGTCTGGTGATGAGACCCCCAAGTTCCCCCCTCACATCTTAGATTGTTGGTATGCATTTCTTCATCTTTTTGTAAAATAGTTCTAACTTTTTGCCAATATACTTGGATCGGAAGCCGGATCCTTCCAACCTCTCATGAATATTAATATTGAGCAGAATTAATTTTGGCCTATTGGTTCGGCCACCACAACAGTCACGGTCTCATGTGGCCCCTTGGGAAAATGAATCTATTCCCCTCTCTATTATGTATAGTGCTGTACACAAGGGAAAATGTGCGAGGAGCGCACAGCGCGGCGATACCTGTCTTTTTCCATCTACAGATGTGCACCAGATTACCTGTGTATTACTCATATAACCTACCGTGCATTGTGAAGGTATTTGGCCCCCTTGAACTTTTTTACCTTTTGCCACATTTCTGGCTTCAAACATAAAGATATAAAATTCTAATTTTTTTGGGAAGAATCAACAACAAGTGGGACACAATCGTGAAGTGGAACGAAATTTATTGGATATTTTAAAATTTTTTAACAAATTAAAAACTGAAAAGTGGGGCGTGCAATATTATTCGGCCCCCTTGAGTTAATACTTTGTAGCGCCACCTTTTGCTGCGATTACAGCTGCAAGTCGCTTGGGGTATGTCTCTATCAGTTTTGCACATCGAGAGGCTGAAATTCTTGCCCATTCTTCCTTGCAAAACAGCTCGAGCTCAGTGAGGTTGGATGGAGGCCTTTGTGAACAGCAGTTTTCAGCTCTTTCCACAGATTCTCGATTGGATTCAGGTCTGGACTTTGACTTGGCCATTCTAACACCTGGATACGTTTATTTTTGAACCATTCCATTGTAGATTTTGCTTTATGTTTGGAATCATTGTCTTGTTGGAAGATAAATCAACGTCCCAGTCTCTGTCTTTTGCAGACTCCAACAGGTTTTCTTCCAGAATGGTCCTGTATTTGGCTCCGTCCATCTTCCCATCAATTTTAACCATCTTCCCTGTCCCTGCTGAAGAAAAGCAATCCCAAACCATGATGCTACCACCACCATGTTTGACAGTGGGGATGGTGTTTTGAGGGTGATGAGCTATGTTGCTTTTATGCCAAACATATCGTTTTGCATTGTGGCCAAAAAGTTCGATTTTGGTTTCATCTGACCAGAGCACCTTATTCCACATTTTTGGTGTGTCTCCCAGGCGGCTTGTGGCAAACTTCAAATGAGACTTTTTATGAATATCTTTGATAAATGGCTTTCTTCTTGCCACTCTTCCATAAAGGCCAGATTTGTGCAGTGTACGACTGATTGTTGTCCTAAGGACAGACTCTCCCACCTCAGCTGTAGATCTCTGCAGTTCATCCAGAGTGATCATGGGCCTTTTGGCAGCATCTCTGATCAGTCTTCTCCTTGTTCGAGATGAAAGTTTAGAGGGACGGCCGGGTCTTGGTAGATTTGCAGTGGTCTGATACTCCTTCCATTTCAATATGATCGCTTGCACAGTGCTCCTTGAGATGTTTAAAACTTGGGAAATCTTTTTGCATCCAAATCTGGCTTTAAACTTCGCCACAACAGTATCTCGGACCTGCCTGATGTGTTCCTTGGTCTTCATGATGCTCTCTGCACTTGAAACAGAACCCTGAGACTATCACAGAGCAGGTGCATTTATACAGAGACTTGATTACACACAGGTGGATTCTATGTATCATTACCAGTCATTTAGGACAACATTGGATCATTCAGAGATCCTCACTGAACTTCTGGAGTGAGTTTGCTGCACTGAAAGTAAAGGGACCAAATAATATTGCACGCCCCACTTTTCAGTTTTTAATCTGTTAAAAAAGTTTAAAATATCCAAAAAATGTCGTTCCACTTCACGATTGTGTCCCACTTGTTGTGGATTCTTCCCCAAAAAATTAGAATTTTATATATTTATGTTTGAAGCCAGAAATGTGGCAAAAGGTAGAAAAGTTCAAGGGGGCCAAACACTTTCACAATGCACTGTATCAAAGGGAATCGCGTGACAAGTCACATGATACATTGGGTACCTGGGGGAGGGGGGGGGGCGCGCCTTCTAAACTGCCCGGGGCCCTGGCTACTCTTAATCCACCCCTGGGCCCCCATACAACGCTCCATGCAGGCTGTGCCCCCACTTAACGCTCCATGCAGGCTGTGCCCCCCACAAATTGCCTCATGCAGGCTGTTCCCCCCTTATAATGCCCCATGCAGGTTGTTCCCCCCCATATATTGCCCCATGCAGGATGTCACCCCCCTTATAATGCCCCATGCATTATGTCACCCCCCTTATAATACTCCATGCATGATGTCACCCCCCCTCCCTTATAATACCCCATGCAGGATGTCACCCCCCCCCTTATAATGCCCCATGCAGGATGTCACTTTTTCCCCCATATAATGCCCCATGCAGGATGTCACTTCCCCCCCTTTTAATGCCCCATGCAGGATGTCACCCCCCCATATAATGTCCCATGCAAGATGTCACCCCCCTTATAATGCCCCATGCATTATGTCATCTCCCCTTATAATACCCCATGCAGGATGTCACCCCCCCTATAATGCCCCATGCAGGATGTCACCCCCCTTATAATACCCCATGCAGGATGTCACTTCCCCCCCATATAATGCCCCATGCAGGATGTCACACATCCCCCCCTTATAATGCCCCATTCAGGATGTCACACACACCCCCCCTCCCTTATAATGCCCCATGCAGGATGTCACACACACACACCCTCCCTTATAATATCCCATGCAGGATGTCACACACCCATTCCCTTATAATGCCCCATGCAGGATGTCATTCCCCCCCTATACTGCCCCATGCAGGATGTCACTCCCCCCCCTCTTTATAATGCCCCATACAGTATGTCACTCCCCCCCCCTTTTGATGCCCCATGCAGTATGTCACTCCCCCCCTTTTTAATGCCCCATGCAGGATGTCACCCCCACCCCCTTTTAATGCTTCATGCCTCCATACATTAAAAAAAAAATCTAATACTCACCTCACTTCTCACCTGCTGCAGCTGCTCAGGTCCGGACCCCAGCGTCGCCGGTGTCTTCCCGCTCTGCGCTGTGACGGCTCAGGGGAGGGCACGGTGTAAAGACGTCACCGCGCCCTCTGACCTGAGACGTCACAGGGAGTGCGCAGCAGGAAGACAGTGGATCTGCGGAGGTACGGGGAGAGGTAAGTATTGTGCCGGCTCCAGGGCCCTGAGCAAGCGGAGGGGGGGGCGCTGGCACCGCTCTCCTCCGCTCACGGGTCCCATAGCGCGGCGGGGTGCCCGATGGCGAGTGGGCCTCCTCGCTTGCTCAGTGCCCCGGCACTTGCCCGGGTGCGACGGGTGCTGACGCCGGCCCTACCTGGACAGTCGCTGACTAATGTATGTCCCACCAACTGCACGTCAGAAACAGATATGTGTAGAGAAATATGGCGAAAAATGATGATTTTTGCTATAGGAGTTTTTTTGTTCTATATATTAATCTTTCTAAAATTAAAGGGGTTGTCCAGACTTGTTGTTCAATTCAAGACTTATGAATCCTCAGAGCACACACAATGCGTGCTGTCAGGATTCTTAGGTGCCAGTGCCTGCAGCGGGCGGGTGCATGACTGCAAGTATGGGATCTGCATACATGCAATTGTGTTCCGACTAGACGTGCGCAACACGTCTAGTCGGAATGTGACCACCCACTGGCACTAGGGAATCCTGACAGAGCGCATTGTGAGGATTCAAAAGTCTGCAGTCATATAGAGTTACCGCAGATTTAAACCCCAGGCCTGGACAATCCCTTTAACCCCCTATGTGCACAAAGTCTGTTAAATCAACATGAGACATATGGATATTTCAAGTTACAGCTATATACAGCCATTTCTGTTTCATAGACACTGTTTCGCTTTGGGTACGTTCCTGTGTATGGAGGAGTCTGGAGAGATAGCTGAGAGCTGAACATTCTATTCTTTATGAGGCCCTTAAGGATTAGAGACACCATGTCAATCAATGGAGTAGCTATAGTGGGTAAAGAGGTTGCAGTGGTACCTGAACCCTGATGCCTAGGGAGGCCCTAAAGGTCCCTTTGGCCTATATGAAAATACCAATATCATTAAAGATCCCTGATTGTGGGGGGGCCCTGTAGGAGATTTTTCTTTGTGGTCTAGAAATTTCAAGTTAGTTACTAATGTCACTCAAAAATCATATTCACCTTTTAGGGTTTATATGAGGAACAGATCAGCTTTGCCCCTACCTTTCAACAGACATGCTCATCTTTTTCTGCATGATTGTATGTACCTGGAGTAAAAAGAGAAAAAGTAGACACTTCCTAGAATGGAAATTACTAGAAGAAGGCTCTGTGCAGACAAGGAACACACAGGCCATGGTGGGAAGATTTTAGCTCTGAAGTATGCCGAATTATGAATGGAGATGTTAAGGAATAAAAAAAAATCCTAAAGGCTCCTATAGACATTAAAGTCAATGGAACTTGACAATTTCAGTGGGGCTAATTTTCCTGCCGACTCCAACTCAAAAATATCTCCCGAATCCGGACATTCCTCAACCAAGAATATGCAAAAACACTAGTGCACGCCCTCATAATCTCTTGCCTCGACTACTGCAACCTCCTGCTTTGTGGCCTCCCCTCTAACAATCTTGCACCCCTCCAATCTATCCTAAACTCTGCTGTACGACTAATCCACCTGTCCCCCGGCTATTCCCCAGCCTCTCCTCTCTGGGCAATGGGGAGCCAGTGAAGGGATTGACATAGACTCCAGTTCAAAACCCTAACCTTGGCATACAAAGCCATCCACAACCTGTCTCCTCCATCCATCTGTGACCATCTGTCTCCCGGTACATACCAGCACGCAACCTCCGATCCTCACAAAATCTCCTTCTCTACTCCCCTCTTATCTCCTCTTCCCACAATTGCATACAAGATTTCTCCCGTGCATCCCCCCTACTCTGGAACTCTCTACCCCAACATATCAGACTCTCGCCTACCGTGGAAACCTTCAAAAGGAACCTGAAGACCCACCTCTTCCGACAAGCGTACAACCTGCAGTAACCCTCGCTCCACCATACCGCTGCACGACCAGCTCTGCACTCACCTACAGTATCCTCACCCGTCCCTTGTAGACTGTGAGCCCTCGTGGGCAGGGTTCTCTCTCCTTCTGTACCAGTCGCTGACTCGTTTTGTTCAAGATTATTGTAATTGTTTTTGCTATGTATACCCCCTTTGTCACATGTAAAGCGCCATAGAATAAATGGCACTATAATAATAAATAATAATAATTTGTATAGGTCCCGGCTGACAGCTAAGGTGTATAGGCATTTTATCACAGGGGTAACCTGAAGCTGGTGGGCGCCAATGCAAGATCTTCTTCAACAGGACATCCAATTATAATGGATCTTTAACCCCTTTCTGCCGTGAGGCGTATCCATACGTCCCTGTGGCCTCGGCCTTATTGACCAGGGACGTATGGATACGTCTCAGTGATTTTGCACGCAGAGTCAGCAATCGCCGCAGGGTGTCAGGTGGCACCGCTCCCGTCACTTTAAGCCCCTAAATGCTGCGTTCGCTGTGATTCCAGCATTTAGCAAGTGAGCAGTGGGACAGAAGCCCCTCTGCTTTTGGATCGGAGACACTGCGACATCATCGCGGGGTCCCGATTGTTGCCATGTTGACCCGATGCAAAAATGGTACCACTGAAAACGTCATCAAAAACAACATTTTACATTACATTTTGGATCACAATAAAAGCTTCGACTTAATTCACAAAAAAAAGCAAGACCACACTCAGGTCCGTCATCTGTTAACGGAAATATAGGGTGCTTCCACGTTACTAGTAGCACAAAGGCTCTGGAAAAGTGAAATGGCCCTAACCCCCCAAAAGAAATTCAGCAAATTCTGTGCTCCCAAATACAAATGCCCACCTCCCTTTTGAGCCCTACAGTGTGCCTAGACTGCAATTAGCGTCCACATATTTGGCATTTCTGTAGCGATGAGAGCCCGCCTAATTTACGGGTGCATGTCTCCAGAATCACAAGCTGGGCACAACGTACTGGTCACTACAACGTACTGGTCACTACAACAACAGTTTGCAATTTTCACTCAGCAACATCCGCTGCTATTTGTTTCTGGAAAAGACCCATGGAGTCACAATTGTCACTACACCTGTAGATAAATTCCCAAAGGGATATTATTTCCAAAATGGGGTCATTTCAGGGGGGATTCTGCTATGCTAGCATTTAGGGGCTCTGTATATGGCAAATGGAGTCTGCATACTATTCTAGAAAAATCTGCTCTCAAGGAGGCAAATAGCGCTCCATCCCACCCGAGTATCGACATATGGCTAAGCAGTACTGCACAGCCACATATGAGGAATTTCTACATTCAGCAGAAATTGTGGGACTAATTTTGGGGCCATTTTTACCCATTTCCTAGTGTGAAAATGTAAAATCTGGGGCTAAAACAAAATTTTGGTGGTAAAAATGTAATTATTTTTTTCTTCACTGCCCAATGGTATAAAATTCTGTGATCCACCTGTGGTGTCAATATGCTCACTGCACCCATAGATTAATTTATTGAGAGGTGTAGTTTGTAATATAGGGTCTCTTACGTGGGTCTGCTGTTCTGGACCTCAGGGGCTCTGGCAATGTGATATGGTACCCTCAAACCAGTCCAGCAAAATATGAACTCTAATATGGTGCTTCTTCCTTCTGAGCTTTTCACTGTGCATCAAAAGTCGTTTTCGACCACATATGGGGTATCGACGTACATAAGAAAAATTGCGCAACAAATTTTGGGGTCCATTTTCTCCTGCTATCCTTCTGAAAATGAAAAAATTTGGGGCTAAAACAACATTTTCGTGGGAAAAATATGTTTTATAATTTTTACAGATCCACGTAAAATTCTGTGAAGCACCTGTGGGTTCAAGGTGCTCACCACACATCTAAATACATTTCTTGAGGGGTCTAGTTTCCAAAATGGGATAACTTGTGGAGGTTTTCCACTTTTTAGGCACATCAGGGGCTCTCAAACCGTGATATGACACCCACAGACCATTCCATCAAAGTCTGCGTTCCAAAATGTCACTCCTTCCTTTCCAAGCCCTGCCATGCGCACAATCAATAGTTTTCCCCCACATATGGGGTATCGACTTACTCAGGAGAAATTTCACAACAAATTGCATGGTGCAATTTCTCCTGTTACCCTATGAAAATGCAAATTTGGGGGCTGAAAAACATTTTTGTGGGAAAAATGTGAAAAGTTTATTTTTATGGCTCAATGTTATAAACTTCTATGAAGCACCTGGGGGTTCGGGGTGCTTCACAGTTCCCTGAGGGGTCTAGTTTTCAAAATGGTGTCACTTGTGGGGGGTTTCCACTGTTTAGGCACATTAGGGGCTCCCTAAACGCGACATGGTGTCCGCTAATTATTCAAGCAAATTTTACATTCAAAAAGTCAAATGGCGCTCCTTCCCTTCCAAGCCATGTCGTGAGCCCAAACAGTGTTTTTTCAACACATATGGGGTATGGGCGTGCTCAGGAGAAATTGCACAACTAATCTTGGGGTCCATTTTTTCCTGTTACCCTTGGGAAAATAAAAAAAATTGGGTCTAAATTAAAATTTTTGTGAAAAAAAGTTAAATGTTCATTGTTTTCTTCCACATTCCAAAAATTCCTGTGAAGCACGTGAAGGGTTAATAAACTTCTTGAATGTGGTTTTGAGCACCTTGAGTGGTATTGTTTTTAGAATGGTGTACTTTTGGGTATTTTCTGTCATAACGGCCCCTCAAAGTCACTTCAAATGTGATGTGGTCCCTAAAAAAATGGTTTTGTAAATTTTGTTGGAAAAATTAGAAATCGCTGGTCAAATTTTAACCCTTATAACTTCCTAACAAAAAAACATTTTGGTTCCAAAATTGTGCTGATGTAAAGTAGACATATGGGAAATGTTATTTATTAAATATTTTGTGTAACATATCTCTCTTATTTAAGGGCATGAAAATTAAAAGTTTAAAAATTGCTAATTTTTTGCCAAATTTCCGTTTTTTCAGAAATAAATGGCAGCCATATCAAATAAATTTTACCACTATCATGAAGTACAATATGTCACAAAAAAACAATCCCAGAATCAGTGGGATCCGATGACGCGTTCCACAGTTATTACCTCATAAAGTGACACTGGTCAGAATTGTAAAAATTGGCATTGTCATTAACATGCAAACAGCCTTCGGGAGTAAAGGGGTTAAAGAGATTGCCCTGTGAAGTTATCCTTATCAGCAACTTGTTGATCAATGGGGGTCCAACTGCTGAGACCTGCACTGACAGGCAGAATGGGGAACTTTTATCCCCGTTAGAACAGAGTGGACGTATGAATGTTCCACCGCTGCTCCATTCATTAATTATGGGGCTGTGCTTGGATATTTTCAGCAGTCCGACACAGAAGAAATGAAGCAGTGGTTGGACATCCATTTTTTAACGGGGATAAAAGTTCCCCATTCTGCCGATTGGTACAGGTCCTATTGGTCGGACGCATAACAATCCCTAAGTTATCATGTAGTCTGTGGATAGATGATGACTTTTTTTCACTGGCCAAGCCCTTTGATAATATTGGTCAAATATGAGCCAAAGAGACCTTTTGGTCCAGCCTAGGCTCCAAGGCCCAGATGTGACTGCCGCCCAAGCACTCACTATTGCTATGACCCTGCACCTTATGGCACTCCAGTCCTTTTTATTTGAGATTGCCAAGGTTCCCTGAAGTAGGACTTCCACATATCCCAGAGATGTTCCCATATTTCAAGATCGGAGTACCCCTTAATAACAATACACTGGGGAATTGCCTGTTATGCAGTTTCTTAATATCTTATGTAAAGTAGCTTAGAGATTGAATTGTTGGATTTTTACATTTTATTGATTGCCCGATCTCGGATTTGTCATTGATGACCAGGCACAGTATTATGTGGAGCTTTAGTGAGAGACAATAGTAGGGAGAGGAATGGCCTCCTCAGGATTGTTCTGGGTCTAATGGTGTCTCTACGAGATGATGGGCACACGTTTGTCAGAGCTCATTAATATATGGCGGAGATAAAGCAGAGCAAGAGATCAGTGCTAGGTTGGGACACGAGCCGGTCGGATGATAAATACAGTTACGGCTTCTAATTGCCAGAGGCAACATTTCCTAGGCTTTTTGTGTCAGGCGTCCTTATGATGGATGCCACCCAAAAAGGATTTTCATTCACTGAGTCCTGAGTTGTTGAGTGAGTGGGGAACCACAGCCTGAAAATGGGTGAAGCACAAAAGTTGAAGAAGAAGAAAAAATGCAAATCATCTTGATGTAACTGGAGACGTTGAAGCGAATTGGGGAAGAATATTTATTAACCAAAAATTGAATTAAGAGAAGTTTTATTTCCTTTCTAGAATTGGTTGAAATATCAGAATCAATAATTGTCCCTAGGTGTGATGGACCTCAGCATTCAGTGCATGATGGCATGCAGCCCGTGCAGGCTGCCATACTGCTTGTTTCTCTTGACCTCTTGTCTGTACCTGAACCTGAAACTGACTTGTTGGTACCTGAACCTGAATCCTGAACCTGAAACCTACCTGTCGGTACCTGAACCTGAGTCCGCTCTGTGTGTACCTGAACCTGAAACCGCCCTGTTGGTACCTGAACCTGAATCCTAAGTCTATCTTGTTTGTACCTGAACCGGAGTCCGCTCTGTCGGTACCTGAAGCTGAATCCGTTCTGTCTGTAACTGAACCTGAAACCATCCTGTTTGTACCTGAACCTGAAACCGTCCTATTTGTACCTGAACCTGAATCCATCCTGCCTATACCTGAACCTGGAATTGTCCTGTCTATACCTGAACCAGAACCCGTCTAGTCTGAACCAGCACCTGAACCTGCTGCCGTCCAGTATCTGTGTTCCAGAACCTGTCCAGTCTGAACCAGCACCTGAACCTGTTACCCGTCCTGTCAAGTGTTCCAGGATCCTCACTGTCTGAACCAGCACCAGTGTCCATCCTGTCAAGTGTTCCAGGACTCACTCCATCTGAACCAGCACCAGTGTCCGTCCTGTCAAGTGTTCCAAGATCCACACTGTCTGCACCAGTGTCCATCTTGTCAAGTGTTCCAGGATCCTCACTGTCTGAACCAGCAACAGTGTCCATCCTGTCAAGTGCTCCAGGATCTTCACTGTCTGAACCAGCAACAGTGTCCATCCTGTCAAGTGCTCCAGGACTCACTCCATCTGCACCAGCACCAGTCTATGTGTCACCCTGGCCTGGATGCCACAAATATAATAAAGCTGTGTCTGAGAGCAAGGGGGAGGTTTTCTGGTCAGGGGAACATTAGCATGCAATACCTCCTGTCTCAGGCCAGTAGGGGGAGCAGGCTGCCCCTATAAAAGCTGGAACTGGGGGCAGGGTTAGAGAGAACTGGACAACCTGTCTCAGGATTGAGAAGTGTCCTAGAGCAGAGAGGGACAGTTGTATTGCACCCTAAGAGGAAGTGTGGCAGTAGGAGAGCCACAAGCCAGAGACAAGAGGCGAAGTGAGCCTGTCTTGGCAGACAAAGAACTCAATTTACCAGACTTTGGTGTCTGAGGCTGTGAGGATTCCACGTCCTGCAGCAGATAACCAGTCCGCAATGGACTGTATGTTCCTTGGCCTAAGAAGCCCGGAGGCTCTGCCACAACAGAAGGGACCAGCAAAGCCGTACCAGGCCGGGAGTAGAAAGGGACCCACGTTGCAGGCCATACAGGCGAGAATACACGGAGAGCTCGGAAACGTGGGCTGTTACCCTATAAGGAGGAGATAGCCAGAAGGAGCGCAGAGAGCACGGTAGGCCTACACCCTCACCCTGACCAGGGCCAATTTCCCAATTGCTCTCAGACATCCAGGTCCCCTCCTAGCCGGGACTGTTTGTGGGTCAGTTCACCTGTTCTAGTAAAGACCCTGGACTGCAACCTGTTGTCTGCGTGCTCCTTGCTCCTCCAGCACAAACGGTACTGGGACGCCCTACACCATCACCCCCATCTTCCATTATACTGCCCTGGGGCCGCACTCTTCCCGTGGGGAGTCACACTATCCCAGCTGCATACATCATCAGCCCCAGCGGTCTACCTGGCAGCGGCGGTCCGTACTGACCGCAATCCACGGGTGGCGTAGTCGGACATCACTTAAAACTTATAAAGGGACTACCACTGGCCTGACCACCCTGAGCCACGGACCGGGTCGCCACTACTACCCCCATCGTTCCCCTATTGCCCGGATCCGGGTGCCCCGCGGCCCAGGGGGCGAGTCATCTACGTCCTGTCAAGTGTTCCAAGATCCACACTGTCTGAACCAGAATCAGTATCTGGTCCTGTCTTGGACTCAGAGTCCGCACCTGCGTTCCTGACCCTTGGGGTCAGCGGCTGCAGTACCGGGGACTGCCCAGGAGTAGTGCCTGGCGGCTACCTGCAGGTCATGCCTAACTCCACCATCAGTGTCTCTTGTGGAGACGAGGTAGCCGCTTAACTATAACCCTCCAGGGTAAGCCTAGCACATGGCGCAGTGGGTCCACACCCAGCAGCGTGACATAGAGAGATGCCATGCAATCTCTCCACATGATTGATAAATAACCTGGAAAGTGTTTCAGCATTTGGTAACCCTGATAATGAAACAAAATGAGCCTGTTTACTGAATCGGTCAACTACCACCCAAATAACAGTTTTTCCTCCAGACAAAGGCAAATCCGTGATGAAATCCAGGGAATTCACGATCTTTCTGGAATTTACAATAGAGGCCATTTCCCCAGACGGCCGGTTATGACAGGCTTTAGCGAGTGCGCAAACTTCACAAGCAGATACAAAATCTTTAATATCATTAAACAAGGATGGCCACCAAAGAGTCTAGAAATAGCTTTATTTGTATCTGTGACCCCAGGATGACCACTCAAGACAGAATCATGAAACTGCTGCAACAGACGTGAGCTTAAGTACACAGGCACAAATAATTTGGACCCTGGAGTAGCGGAAGGAGCCAACGATTGGACTCTATGGATCTCCTCTTCCAACTCAGAGGATACCATATGTAACACAGGTGCCGGAATGCAACGCACAGAGACACAAGGCGGAAACAAACAGGGGATGATATAACCACTTTATATGTATAACAATTATCCTGAAAGGGGGTTAGTAACAAGGGTAATAAACAGTAACTTGAGATAACAATAAGAAGTCTTTTCAGTGAATAGTAGTAAAGTTGTTTGCAAAAATGTGATGCACCCAGTCGTGGGAGTCACTACGTAAGTTCTCTTTCTCTTTATATGGCCCTAGCGGGTGTCACTGGTTCTTCCCGCTAGGTCACAAGTCTCTTCTGGATAAAGTCAATCAGATCCCTTTTAGCCCCCCACGCACCAACCGGCCCCCTCCCAACCTGAAGTCTTAATCCCAACTGTCCCCGATACCGTAGGTGAAAGTTGGAAGTGATGGCCCTGTTCACTTGAGTGGTTCCTCCACTACTGCTGGCACGTTTTGGCTTCCTGCCTCCACACTTCATGAAAACATGTACTAAGGGCAGGAGCCACTGGCCAGATTTTGGTACCTGAAGCTCCAAATAGGACATACTCATATCAGATGGCCATATAATTATTTCCATAGTCACATGAAGGCTATACGATTCACAACAGCCAAAACCCAAATATCTGATTCCTAAGGATCTCCAGTGGTGTCATATACATCACTCCTCAATAATCACATCATTAGGTTTTCAGCTACTGCTAGAATCTTTACGATTTGCCTGTAGTTGCACCTTTACCCAAAGTGACCCTTCCTAAGGGTTAGGCTATATTATATTCAGTAACACAGTACTCAATTGGATTTAGACCATTCCAGGGTTGCCTACCCCTCAGATTGTCATCCTGACGAAGGCCCATATTGGGGTCGGAACGTTGGTTTGGATATAACCTTTGAACAAATAAAAACATCAAAAACACGAATATTCTTCTGTTGGACTTTTTTTTCTCATTTATTGAATGCTGGAGTTTACCTGATCAGGTCCGGCATCTGAATTTGCTCCCCCTTCAACTCTTCTAGCACAACTTGGTTCGGCTTGATTTCGCCTGGCAAGCAGATGGCAATCTCTCCTCATCTCTGGCACATCCTGCAAGAGTTCTCCTGATGGTTAATTGCTTTCTACTATACATAGAAACCACAATACCCTGAGAAATAATGGAGGATGGAAGTTCTGGAGGAGAAACTGAATCAAAGCTGCATGATAAGGCATCAGCCCTCACATTCCTGGACCCCATACTCAACATGATAGAAAAATTTAATCTAGAAAAAAATAAGGACCATCTGGCCTGTTTTGGGGTTAACCATTTAGCTGATTCAATATAAGCTAAATTCTTATGGTCAGTCACCACAGTGGCCTGAGGAATAGCTCCCTCCAAAAAATGTCTCCATTCTTCAAAACCTAATTTGACAGCGAGCAGCTCACGATTCTCAACATCATAATTTCTATCAGAAGACGAAAATTTTCTAGAGAAAAATGCACATGTCCGCAAGTTGGTCAGAGTTTTGGAACCTTGAGATAATACAACCCCTCTCGACTTCTGAAGCATCCACCTCCACAATGACCGGTTTCTGGAGATCTGGTTGGATTAAAACTGGAATGGACATGAAACACTCTTTCAATTTATTAAAAGCCGCAATAGCACCCAATGACCAAACCTTAAGATCCCCCCTTATATGTGAGATCAGTAAGAGGATTAACGATCTGTGAAAAACCCCTTTGTCCTTCTGTAGTAATTGGTGAATCCTAGAAAATGTTGCAATGCTTTAACCCCTTAGCGACCGCCAATATGCATTAAAACGGCGGTCACTAAGGGGCCTTGTTCCTTCATTGGCGTTTTAAATTGGTGACCGGGTATAAGTGTATTGCGCCTCCCAGAGTTCTAAAATCTCCGGTGTTTCAGCTACCTTGGATAGCTGAGACCCTGGAGAATAAGATCAGGGCCGGTTTTTCAAGTAAAAAAAAAAAGTGTGCCGCTGTAACAATTATTGATATACATTTCAGAGGAGAGAGAAATTTTGCCCCCCCGAAACATCCGCCATCTCCGGGTCCTCCTGATACGTCGACCCGCCCTCCGTGTCATTTGCTTACAGTATAATGGGCCCCATATAGTCCTCCATACAGTATAATGGGCCCCATATATTACTCCATACAGTATAATGGGCACCAAATACTACTCCATACAGTATAATGGGCCCCATATATTACTCCATACAGTATAATGGGTCCCATATATTACTCCATACAGTATAATGGGCCCCATATATTACTCCATACAGTATAATGGGCCCCATATATCACTCCATACAGTATAATGGGCACAATATAATGCTCTATACATAAAAAAAAAAGTATTCACCTCTCCCCATTCCCCTCTGCTCCGGTCTCCTCAGCGTCTTCTGAACCTCTGCACTGCTCAGTACAGAGGGTGCGCTGTAGTGACTTCATCGCGACCTCTGCGTCACAGAGCTCAGACGCAGAGGATGAATGATGGAAGAGGGAGCGTCAGTGGATGCTTCCTCTCCCATCACTGTTTTCAACTGTATTGGCATCCAGGATGCTGAACCCGTTGAAAGTACTATGCTGGGTTGGGAAGGGGCAGCGCAAGTGACGCGCCCCCTGGGCCGTGGGATACCCGGAGCCGGGCCGGTAGACGCTGGGGGTTGTAGTCACTGTGGCGGTGACCCGGTCCATGACCCAGGGCGGTCAATCCAAGGCGTATTTATATGTATGGGTGTAAATGTCTGACTACGCCACCTGTGGAGTGCGGCTAGTGAGGCCGCCGCTGCGGAGCAGTCCTCTGAAGCTGATGGTTTGGCAGCAAGGGTGATATACAGTGCCTACAAGTAGTATTCAACCCCCTGCAGATTTAGCTGGTTTGATAAGATGCAAATAAGTTAGAGCCTTCAAACTGCAAACGAGAGTAGGTTTTATGAACAGAAGCATAAATCTTACAAACCAAAAAGTTATGTTGCTCAGTTGAATTTTATTAAATTTTAAACATAAAAGTGTGGGTCAATTATTATACAACCCCTATGTTTAATATTTTGTGGAATAACCCTTGTTTGCAATTACAGCTAATAATCGTCTTTTATAAGACCTGATCAGGCCAGCACAGGTCTGTGGAGTTATCTTGGCCCACTCCTCCATGCAGATCTTCTCCAAGTTATCTAGGTTCTTTGGGTGTCTCATGTGGACTTTATTCTTGAGCTCCTTCCACAAGTTTTCAATTGGGTTAAGGTCAGGAGACTGACTAGGCCACTCCAACACCTTGACTTTTTCCCTATTGAACCAGGCCTTGGTTTTCTTGGCTGTGTGCTTTGGGTCGTTGTCTTGTTGGAAGATGAAATTACGACCCATCTTAAGATCCTTGATGGAGGAGCGGAGGTTCTTGGCCAAAATCTCCAGGTAGGCCGTGCTATCCATCTTCCCATGGATGCGGACCAGATGGCCAGGCCCCTTGGCAGAGAAACAGCCCCACAGCATGATGCTGCCACCACCATGCTTGACTGTAGGGATGGTATTCTTGGGGTCGTATGCAGTGCCATCCAGTCTCCAAACGTCACGTGTGTGGTTGGCACCAAAGATCTCGATCTTGGTCTCATCAGACCATAGAACCTTGAACCAGTCTGTCTCAGAGTCCTCCAAGTGATCATGAGCAAACTGTAGACGAGCCTTGACATGACGCTTTGAAAGTAAAGGTACCTTACAGGCTCGTCTGGAACGGAGACCATTGCGGTGGAGTACGTTACTTATGGTATTGACTGAAACCAATGTCCCCACTGCCATGAGATCTTCCCGGAGCTCCTTCCTTGTTGTCCTTGGGTTAGCCTGGACTCTTCGGACAAGCCAGGCCTCGGCACGGGAGGACACTTTCAAAGGCTGTCCTGGCCGTGGAAGGCTAACAGTAGTTCCATAAGCCTTCCACTTACGGATGATGCTCCCAACAGTGGAGACAGGTAGGCCCAACTCCTTGGAAAGGGTTTTGTACCCCTTGCCAGCCTTGTGACCCTCCACGATCTTGTCTCTGATGGCCTTGGAATGCTCCTTTGTCATTCCCATGTTGACCATGTCTGAGTGCTGTTCACAAGTTTGGGGAGGGTCTTAAATAGTCAGAAAAGGCTGGCAAAAGAGATCTTTAATCCACACATGTGAAGCTCATTATTCTTGTTGCCTGAACTACTTCTTAATACTTTAGGGGGACCAAACAGAATTCTTGTGGTTTGAGGGGTTGAATAATAAATGACACTCTGAATTAACTTTTTACGTTTTTAAAAAAAAAAAAAAAAAAAAAAAAACAAGAACAAAATTTGCTGCAGTGCATTTCCCACTTCCAGGCTGATCTACAGTACAAATGTCACAATGCCAAGTTAATTCCGCATGTGTCAACCAGCTAAATCTGCAGGGGGTTGAATACTACTTGTAGGCACTGTAACTCCCCACTGGAAGAGTGTAGCTTCAGGGCAGTGTGTGTGGATGATGGTGGTTGTGCAGGGCATTCCAGTGCAGTGAGTGCTGGCGCAGCAAGGAACACAGAGACAAGATAGTGCAGTCCCAGGGTCTTTACTCACAGTTGTTGCAGTCCAGATTACAGGTACCAGAGCAATCTCCCCCGTCGTGCTGTGCGTACGCAGTGAGGGGCTCAGTCCACCCCCAGATAGCTCTGGAGTACTTATCAGGGCCCCCTTCTGTGTGTCCTTTCTCTGGCCTTCTCCCTGCACCTCACACCTAGCGACACTTCTATCCGGTACCCTCGGGCCTTGGCGGGCGACGTATGTTCCGTCCCCTGGGTCCTATGTGGCTACCTTCTTAGTGAAGCTGGCGTGGACTTCTGGCTTACAGTACATAAAGTGCTGCAGCCTCCAGTTTCTAGTTGAGCCTTTTGTAGTTTTCTCCACTAGTTGAGGGACCGGTTCCCCTTATCTGGCCTGACCCCTCTACCTCCTGGTAGCAGCGGGCGTACGGGTGGCTTGCTGCACGGCCCGTACCCCTAGGGTCCCTTCACTCCTCATTCCTGGAGCCGTCCTGCTCCCTTCTCCTCTCAGACTTGGGCCTCAGTGCTAGGCCCGCCTCCTGAGCAGAGCTCGTGCAGAGCCTCTGCTCCTGTCACCTCTTCTCCTCTGACTGAACGAACTCTCTCCCTTCTCCCTTGAACCAAGATGGTTCCTTCCTTTTATATGCTCTTACTCCAGTGCTCCCAGGATCTACATCCTCCACCCCATCCACAACATAGTTCCCCCTCTCAAAGTGGTTCCCCCCACTCCAGCCAGGGATGAGGGACTGTGCTCTCCCGTTGGAGCAATCTCGCCCTGTCCCCCGGAAATGTGGTGTAGTGAATGCAGGTGTTAGGGTCCTGAGATGTATTCCTTCCTTACCTGAGGGTGAGATACCACACCTCTGGGTGAGATGCAGTACCTCTGTGGCGACTGAACCCTCAGGGGCGCCACAAAAGCACCGGGCCCCCCCCCCCCAATTCACCGACCCCATAGCGTGCCATGTCCCCGACGGCGAGTGGGCCCCCCATTTGTCCAGGGCCCTGGCACTTGCTCGGGTGCACCGGGTGGTGACACCATCCCTGACAGTGACTGCAGATTATGTAAAAAAAATTTAATATGTATGCTAGAAATTTGTGTTCACAGGAGGATATACTCTGACTTCTGACATAAGTCATAGATATAAAGTTTTGTGTTTATTTTGAACAGCACCTTATACTATTTTTATAATTTCAATTGCTCTACAACCTGTGTTGCTTCTATAACTCTGCCGTCCTAGGCCCTGGCCTATGTTGCTGTTCACAGACATCAAACCTAATTTTTTGCTGTAGATTTTGCATTTATGGTTCCCAAAGGATTAAGCTATTTTCCTACCAAACAGCAGTGGGGTATATATACACTGCTCAAAAAAATAAAGGGAACACTTAAACAACAGAATATAACTCCAAGTAAGTCAAACTTCTGTGAAATCAAACTGTCCACTTAGGAAGCAACACTGATTGACAATCAGTTTCACATGCTGTTGTGCAAATGGAATAGACAATAGATGGAAATTATTGGCAATTATCAAGACACCCTCAATAAAGGAGTGGTTCTGCAGGTGGGGACCACAGACCACATCTCAATACCAATGCTTTCTGGCTGATGTTTTGGTCACTTTTGAATGTTGGTTGTGCTTTCACATTCGTGGTAGCATGAGACGGACTCTACAACCCATAGAAGTTGCTCAGGTAGTGCAGCTCATCCAGGTTGGCACATCAATGCGAGATGGCAAGAAGGTTTGCTGTGTCTGTCAGCGTAGTGTCCAGAGGCTGAAGGCGCTACCAGGAGACAGGCCAGTATACCAGGAGACGTGGAGGGGGCCGTAGGAGGGCAACAACCCAGCAGCAGGACCGCTACCTCCGCATTTGTGCAAGGAGGAACAGGAGGAGCACTGCCAGAGCCCTGCAAAATGACCTCCAGCAGGCCACAAATGTGCATGTGTCTTCACAAACGGTTAGAAACCGATTCCATG
This sequence comes from Phyllobates terribilis, assembly GCF_046119375.1. Taxonomy (NCBI): domain Eukaryota; kingdom Metazoa; phylum Chordata; class Amphibia; order Anura; family Dendrobatidae; genus Phyllobates; species Phyllobates terribilis. The sequence goes on from NW_027362765.1 coordinate 109,390,913, forward strand.
AGGGTGGTATGAGGGCCCGACGTCCACAGATGGGGGTTGTGCTCACAGCCCAACACCGTGCAGGACGCTTGGCATTTGCCACAGAACACCAGGATTGGCAAAGTCGCCACTGGTGCCCCATGCTCTTCACAAATGAAAGCAGGTTCACACTGAGCACATGTGACAGACGTGATAGAGTCTGGAGACGCCGTGGAGAGCGATCTGCTGCCTGCAACATCCTTCAGCATGACCGGTTTGGCAGTGGGTCAGTAATGGTGTGGGGTGGCATTTCTTTGGAGGGCCGCACAGCCCTCCATGTGCTCACCAGAGGTAGCCTGACTGCCATTAGGTACCGAGATGAGATCCTCAGACCCCTTGTGAGACCTACTGCTGGTGCAGTTGGCCCTGGGTTCCTCCTAATGCAGGCCAATGCCAGACCTCATGTGGCTGGAGCGTGTCAGCAGTTCCTGCAAGATGAAGGCATTGAAGCTATGGACTGGCCCACCCGTTTCCCAGACCTGAGTGCGATTGAGCACATCTGGGACATCATGTCTCGCTCCATCCACCAACGTCCAACGTTCGTTACACCACAGACTGTACAGGAGTTGGCGGATGCTTTAGTCCAGGTCTGGGAGGAGATCCCACAGGAGACCATCCGCAACCTCATCAGGAGCATGCCCAGGCGTTGTAGGGAGGTCATACAGGCACGTGGAGGCCACACACAATACTGAGCCTCATTTTGACTTGTTTTAAGGACATTACATCAAAGTTGGATCAGCCTGTAGTGTGTTTTTCAACTTTAATTTTGGGCGTGACTCCAAATGCAGGCCTCCATTGGTTAATAAATTTGATTTCCATTGATAATTTTTGTGTGATTTTGTTGTCAGCACATTCAACTGTGCATAGAACAAAGTATTCAATGAGAATATTTAATTCATTCAGATCTAGGATGTGTTGTTTGAGTGTTCCCTTTATTTTTTTGAGCAGTGTATATACATAATTACAGACAATGACCTGATAAACGTGAGGGACTCTGTGACTGGTCATAGGTGGGTCAATGTACAGTATATACAGTAATGGTGGCGATTCCTCCTGGTAGTACAGGTGGGCACTAGTGACAGCTGCGCAGGTAGAAGACGGCCGGGGATGAGACATGATCTTGTGTCGTACAACAGGTAAGAAAAGACAGACTAGTCAGCAGAGTGGTAGGTGCAGCTGCCCCCGCTGCCAAATTTCCCCTAATTCACCAATGCTTTCTATGTGAAGTGTGACAGAAAGCGAGATGCTAAATAAAACCACAGAAAAAGATGTTTTAATAAGATGAAAATCCAAATGTTAAAATAATGAGCCATCTGCATGGGTGGCCCTCTCATGAGATGTGCCAAGAGCTTCACCATCTGTGAAGCATTTACCAGCTGTTCCTTCTCTTTCTGTGAGAATCTCAGAAATCATCACAGTCAGTAATTTTTACTGATGCATTTTATCAAAGAAATCGTTTCCCCTTAAAGGGCTGGCACCAGTCTGAGCGGGGTAATGAGGCCAGCGAGCCCCATGGCTGCCTGGGTCCCGTCAGCATTGTGCTTATGTCTGCCCATATAGGCAATGGTGAATCAGATCAGAAAGGTACATGCTTGTGAGAAAGCATCACTGATAAGCCTGGCACAGGGCACTGGTAACACCTTGCTGGCCACTAATAACAACACATTATATAACACAGTGCTGGTCCCTTATAAGACATCTCTGCCCACTGATACCACTCTGGGCACTGAAGAGACCAGGCTGAGCACTGATAATGCCATACCTGGCACTGATAATGCAGCACTAGGCACTGCTAAAACTGCAACCCCTTCCCAATAATAATACCGCCCTGGACTCTGGTAATACTACTTGGATACTAATGCTGCTTGGGCACTGATAATACAGCACTGGGCACTGGTAATACAGCACTGGGCACTGATAATACAGCACTGGGCACTAATAATACAGCAATGGGCACTGATATAACAGCACTGGGCACTGATAATACTGTACAGCACTGATATTACAACACTAGGCACTGATAATACAGCACTGGGCACTGATAATACAGCACTGGGCACTGATAATATAGCACCGGGCACTGGTAATACAGCAATGGACACTGATAATACAGCACTGGGCACTGATAATACAGCACTGGGCACTGATAATACTGTACAGCACTGATAATACAACACTAGGCACTGGTAATACAGCACTGGGCACTGATAATACAGCACTGGGCATTGGTAATACTGTACAGCACTGGGCACTGGTAATATAGCGCTGGGCATTGGTAATACAGCACTGGGCACTGATAATACAGCACTGGGCGCTGATAATACTGTATGGCACTGGGCACTGGTAATACAGCACTGGGCACTGATAATACAGCACTGGGCGCTGATAATACTGTATGGCACTGGGCACTGGTAATACAGCACTAGGCATTGGTAATACAGCACTGGGCACTGATAATACAGTACTGGGCACTGGTAATACAGCACTGACCGCTGATAATACAGCACTGGGCACTGGTAATACTGTATAGCACTGGGCACTGATAATACAGCACTGGGCACTGGTAATACTGTACAGCACTGGGCACTGGTAATATAGCACTAGGCATTGGTAATACAGCACTGGGCACTGATAATACAGCACTGGGCGCTGATAATACTGTATAGCACTGGGCACTGATAATATAGCACTAGGCATTGGTAATACAACACTGGGCACTGATAATACAGCACTGGGCACTGGTAATACAGCACTGAGCACTGACAATACAGCACTGGGCACTGATAATACAGCACTGGGCACTGGTAATACAGCACTGGGCACTGATAATACAGCACTGGGCACTAATAATACAGCAATGGGCACTGATATAACAGCACTGGGCACTGATAATACTGTACAGCACTGATATTACAACACTAGGCACTGATAATACAGCACTGGGCACTGATAATACAGCACTGGGCACTGATAATATAGCACCGGGCACTGGTAATACAGCAATGGACACTGATAATACAGCACTGGGCACTGATAATACTGTACAGCACTGATAATACAACACTAGGCACTGGTAATACAGCACTGGGCACTGATAATACAGCACTGGGCACTAATAATATAGCACCGGGCACTGGTAATACAGCAATGGACACTGATAATACAGCACTGGGCAGTGGTAATACAGCACCGGGCACTGGTAATACAGTACTGGGCACTGGTAATACTGTACAGCACTGATAATACAACACTAGGCACTGATAATACAGCACTGGGCACTGATAATACAGTACTGGGCACTGATAATACTGTACAGCACTGATAATACAACACTAGGCACTGGTAATACAGCACTGGGCACTGATAATACAGCACTGGGCACTGATAATATAGCACCGGGCACTGGTAATACAGCAATGGACACTGATAATACAGCACTGGGCACTGATAATACAGCACTGGGCGCTGAAAATACAGCACTGGGCACTGATAATACTGTACAGCACTGATAATACAACACTAGGCACTGATAATACAGCACTGGGCACTGATAATACAGCACTGGGCACTGATAATATAGCACTGGGCACTGGTAATACAGCACTGGGCACTGATAATATAGCACTGGGCACTGGTAATACAGCAATGGACACTGATAATACAGCACTGGGCACTGATAATACAGCACTGGGCACTGATAATACTGTACAGCACTGATAATACAACACTAGGCACTGGTAATACAGCACTGGGCACTGATAATACAGCACTGGGCACTGATAATACTGTACAGCACTGATAATACAACACTAGGCACTGGTAATACAGCACTGGGCACTGATAATACAGCACTGGGCACTGATAATATAGCACCGGGCACTGGTAATACAGCAATGGACACTGATAATACAGCACTGGGCACTGGTAATACAGCACTAGGCAGTGATAATACTGTACAGCACTGGGCACTGATAATATAGCACTGGGCACTGGTAATACAGCACTGGGCACTGATAATACAGCACTGGGCAGTGATAATATAGCACCGGGCACTGGTAATACAGCACTGGACACTGATAATACTGTACAGCACTGATAATACAACACTAGGCACTGGTAATACAGCACTGGTCACTGATAATACAGCACTGGGCAGTGATAATACTGTACAGCACTGGGCACTGATAATATAGCACTGGGCACTGGTAATATAGCACTGGGCACTGGTAATACAGCACTGGGCACTGATAATACTGTACAGCACTGATAATACAACACTAGGCACTGGTAATACAGCATTGGGCACTGATAATACAGTACTGGGCACTGATAATACTGTACAGCACTGATAATACAACACTAGGCACTGGTAATACAGCACTGGGCACTGATAATACAGCACTGGGCAGTGATAATATAGCACCGGGCACTGGTAATACAGCACTGGGCACTCATAATACAGCACTGGGCACTGATAATACTGTACAGCACTGATAATACAACACTAGGCACTGGTAATATAGCACTGGGCACTGATAATACAGCACTGGGCACTGATAATATAGCACCGGGCACTGGTAATACAGCACTGGGCACTGATAATAGAGCACTGGGCACTGATAATACTGTACAGCACTGGGCACTGATAATACAGCACTGGGCACTGATGATACTGTAACAAACCAGAGAAACAAAGCTTCGAATAAAGATCCACAAAATTGTCTAATAAAGGTACATTTTTATTAAATCATGATCAGACATAGAAAAAAGGGAGGAATCCATAGTAACAGGGAACAATAATCGATAAAATAGCAGAAAAAAACAAAACAAACAAAAAGGGGCACAAGCAAGGAACATGATAGTACAAAATCCACAATAGGAAATAACAGCCAGACTGCCAATCAAGGATCTAAAATTGATCCACGGGTAATATCTAAAGTGCAAATGCTTAGAGGACCAGTAAAGACTACAAGATAGTATAATTAGAAGTCATAATCATTATATTTGATATATATATAGAGACAGTAATAAATGTAGCCACAAAGTATCGGGTGTTACATCCCATAAAGTGCATATGCATAATTGGTCCTAATAGGCAGACAAGGAAAAAAGGAAAATAGGCTGAGGGGTCATAATAGATCACACATGGTTACTTACTCCTAAAGTATATGACGTTCCTTGCTGGCGCTCACCCCGACGCTCGTTTTGGCACGGCTGCCTTCGTCAGCACTGGGCACTGATAGTACAGCACTGGGCACTGATAATATAGCACCGGGCACTGGTAATACAGCACTGGGCACTGGTAATACAGCACTGGGCACTGGTAATATAGCACTGGGCACTGGTAATACAGCAATGGACACTGATAATATAGCACTGGGCACTGATAATACAGCACTGGGCACTGATAATAAAGCACTGGGCACTGATAATACAGCACTGGGCACTGATAATAAAGCACCGGGCACTGGTAATACAGCACTGGGCACTGATAATACAGCACTGGGCACTGATAATATAGCACCGGGTACTGGTAATACAGCACTGGGCACTGGTAATACAGCACTGGGCACTGGTAATATAGCACTGGGCACTGGTAATATAGCAATGGACACTGATAATATAGCACTGGGCACTGATAATACAGCACTGGGCACTGAAAATACAGCACTGGGCACTGATAATACCCCACTACCCAATGATAATACCACCTTGGGCACTGATAATACCCCAATACCCACTGATAATACTGCACTGGGCACTGATAATACCCCAACTACCCACTGATAATACCACACTGGGCACTGATAATACCCCTCTACCCACTGATAATACCACACTGGGCACTGATAATACCCCTCTACCCACTAAGCTACTGATAACACCGTGCTACCAACTTATAACACCACACTGGGCACTGATAATACCCTTCTATCCACTTTTAATATTGTCTACCCAATGATAATACTGCACTGGGCACTGAAACAACCCCACTACCCACTGATAATACTACACTATCAACTGATAATATTGTGCTATCAAGTGATAATACCCCACTACCCACTGATAGTACTTCACCGTGTACTGATAATACTGCACTATCTACTGATAATACCCCGCTATCCAGTGATAATACCCCACTACCCACTCATAATACTTCACTGTGTACTGATAATACCCCACTACCAACTAATCATACTGCACTGGGCACTGATAATACCACACTGGGCACTGATAATACCGCTCTACCCACTGATAATACTGATTATGGTTCTACAGAGGAGAACAGACTACTGCAAATGATGCGTGTCTCCCTCTACTGGTCAGATGCAGGTTTTTAGCTAATCATATGATCGGCAGGGTTGGTTATTTGACATGTGAGTGGCCATCAGTTGCACTTGACTAGTAGAGGGGGATTAATGCGACCATCATTGGCAGTGGCAGCAAGAAACATTTTTGGGCACCTATTGTACCCTATACAGCATTGCATGTAAGAGGTAACCCTCCGTCTCTGCCAAACTCCATGTTTGGTGATAATTCTCCTATAACTTTCTATAACAGTCCAGTGCCTGATCCACGGGCATGAAGAGTTCTGCTATGTATGATGCCCTCTCGTCACAGCTGTCTCTAGATTTTTCTCCAGTATATTAGTTTGCTGTACCTTTCCGCCATGTAATATGGGATTCATTCTCTAGATTTAAGGACGAACACAGACGTGATGAGTGGGGTAATAGGTTCACTTTCATATATTAGTACACAGGTTACTGGTGGAGGCAGAGCTGCCTGGTAACTGGGGGATGCGAGACATAGAAGAAAAGCTTTCACTTACATGCTGGAGAGTGAATGTTGCACTGTAGGTGAATGTCTGCAGATATGGGGCTGACGTGTGCATGAGACTACAGGCTGGGACTACACGGCGACTTTGGCAGCAACACAGGTCACGCAGAAAAAGATCACTTCATATGGCTGCTCCATTGCAGTATAGTGCAAGTGAATGGGGTTATTGTGCCCCACAAACCACCGGTTTCTGGTTTTGGAAAACCCTTGTACCCTGAATGCAGCCTGTTCTAAAAAGAATAAACTGTGCTTTACTCACCTTCCGCAGCTCCAGTACTGTGACTCCACTCGGAAAATGGGATTTGACCCACAAGCAGGATGTTACAGAGCAGGAGGAGCTGATTAGATTGATATATATTTTTCTGGGAAAAGTTTCAGTAAAGCTTGCATTTTATTCACTGTAATCCCTGGTGTTTGTATGCATATGAGCACAGTGGGCGGTCCTACTCATGAGTCCAGTGGGTGGTCCTACTCATGAGTCCAGTGGGCTTTCCTACTCATGAGTTCAGTGGACGGTCCTACTCATGACTCTAGTGGGCGGTCATACTAATGAGTCCAGTGGACAGTCATGCTAATGAGTCCAGTGGGCGGTCATACTAATGAGTCCAGTGGGCGGTCCTACTCATGAGCACAGTGGGTGGTCCTACTCATGAGTCAAATGGGCGGTCCTATTCAGTGATTGACAGTCTTCTCTGTATGACTGGGCATATAGAGATAGCTGTCAATCACTAGTGGGATCGCCCACTGGACTCATGAGTAGGACCACCCACTGGACTCATGAGTAGGACCGCCCACTGGACTCATTAGTATGGCCGCCCACTGGACTCATTAGCATGACTGTCCACTGGACTCATTAGTATGACCGCCCACTAGAGTCATGAGTAGGACCGTCCACTGAACTCATGAGTAGGACCGCCCACTGGACTCATTAGTATGACCGCCCACTGGACTCATTAGCATGACTGTCCACTGGACTCATTAGTATGACCGCCCACTAGAGTCATGAGTAGGACCGTCCACTGAACTCATGAGTAGGACCGCCCACTGGAATCATGAGTAGGACCGCCACCTGGAGTCATGAATTGGGCCATCCACTGGACTAATGAGTAAGACCGCCCACTGGACTCATGAGTAGGACCGTCCACTGGACTCCTGAGTAGGACCATCCACTGGGCTCATGAGTAGGACCATCCACTGGAATCATGAGTAGGACCGCCCACTGGACTCATTAGTATGACCGCCCACTGGAGTCATGAGTTGGGCCATCCACTGGACTAATGAGTAAGACCGTCCACTGGACTCATGCGTAGGACCATCCACTGGACTCATGAGTAGGACCATCCACTGGACTCATGAGTAGGACCACCCACTGGACTCATGAGTAGGACCACCCACTGGAGTCATAAGTATGACCGCCCTCTGGACTCATGAGTTTAGGGATTTCAATTAATAAAATACAAGTTATACTGAAACTTTTCCAACAAACTATTGGAAACTATTATTCTGCTCAGCTTCTCTTGCTGTACACCTCGCTGGCCACAAATCGGACTGCATGTACAACGTGACAGGTTCCCTTTAAAGGGATCATCCAGGGTAAAGGAACGTTTACTTTTACTCTGCAATATTCTTATAGACTTTATAGAAAATTGATTCAAACAAAAACATAATGTCTAGTAAAGGAATACATACATAATTCCCCCAAAAATCAGGTGTGGAATACACCCAATGAATACATGATACCTACACATGGAATGGAGTGTTTCAACTCCAAAAAAGGTGGACAAAGAAAGTATATGAAAATAGCAACTTGTATTATATTGTATTATAGATGTAAAATGCATAAAAAATAAGTAAAGACAATAAATGGAGGTCAATGGTGATGGCTCAGAAAGCAGACGATCGCTTACAACTCGGGCAGTAGTTGTATAATGGTGGCAATAATATTAAATGCTGCTAAATAGGTCCATGATGTAGAATGTATCTGTAAAAGTACAACTGTGCCTCAAAATAACATGTGGACAAAAAATCCTAGTAATTAGACCTAATTATAACAAAGAGCAAAGTAGTAGCACTGCTCACCCATGTAAGGATATGTCTCTATATGAAATGTACACAGCCCCGACGCGCGTTTCGCATGGGCTTCCTCAGGGCGCAATATTGGAATGTCTGAGGAATATGACCAAGATATACACCTTCCCACAGGTGAACACGGTTTTGGCCACCTTGATTGGGTACCTTCTAAAGAGATACATTCTACCTCATGGACCTATTTAGCAGTATTTAATATTATTGCCACCATTATACAATTACTGCCCGAGTTGCATGCTATTGTCTGCTTTCTGCGCCATCACCATTGATCGCCATTTATTGTCTTTACTTATTTTTTATCTATTTTGTATCTATAATAAAATTGTTATTTTTATATACTTTCTTTGTCCACCATTTTTGATACCATGTGCAGGTAGGTATCACTCTTATAGACTGGGTATCAATTTCGAAAAAAAATTTTAATCTCTGCTTGCTGTTTCTGAATAGATATATTCATTTTTATACAACCAGAGGCTGAAAACTCTTTCTTCGTTCTTGCCCTGCTCAGGGTTTGTTGCAGTCTGCTGAGACGCAGACGGTCGGAGTATCCATATGAGAAGTGACCCACACACTACAAGTTTCCTTCTAATTAATGGCAAGCTTCCTGTAGGACTTGATATAATGCCGTGTGTTACATCCTCTCCATTTGTCAGATTTATTTTTTTTTATTGGAAAGGTTTGAGATGCAGGAAGGCTTCACCATCACTCCAAATATTTCCCGGCCTGTCTCTCTCGTTCCTTCTCTCAGATCACTGTTTCACAAATCTGCCAGTCAGTCGTGTAGCCCCGCTGCTTTCAGCTGACAAGAGCCGTATCTGGCGCGTCTGAGCGTGGACGGCCCTACAATCAGACCAGAGGTTATGCAAAAAGACGGATAAAATATCAAATGATACGTTCAGTGCAATGATCATTGTAGTGTCTCAAGACACCGAAAGCTTCCAGTTTTCCAGGTATTTCCCCTGTCTGGTAGAAAAGAGGGGAATCCAGGACTAAAAATAAAAGTTGTGTAGTATTAGAATGGTCTACATTCACTGAAGTCATGTAGGGAAATAATGGACATGTTAGGGGGTAGAGAAAGACCACAAAAATAATCGGATTTCATTCAGTTTGAGCTGCGAGATTTCAGCTCTGAAGCAAATGGAGTTGTGAATGCAGCAGAGAACAGGCACAACACAAGAAGTTATGTAATTTTTTACAAAATGATTTAATGTTATGGGGGTTTAAAGATCAACAACCAGCAGAGACAAAAAATGTGCCCCCTGCTGGTGGTACAGGGGTTTTCCAGATGTATCTACGCTAGGCAATACAGGTCCTTAGCCTCCTCTTTTAGGGCTCGCTCACAGGAGCGTATAATTCGGACGAGTGCTCTTTGATGTTTTATTGGATAGCACTCGGGCCAATGTTATACTATAGTGCAGTGCAGCCTTAGATTGTTTTCTCAGGCCGATTCAGCATGAAAAAAAATTGAAGCATGCTGTTAGTGGATCCGCAAATTGGATAACGCACACCCATTCAAGTCTATGGGTATGTGTAAAACATCAGACTGCACTCGGATGACATCCAAGTGCAGTCCGATTTACGTAGACTCAGACCATGGAGATGATGGAGAAATTAAGTTCTCCATCTCATCCAAACCTGTGATATGATTCTCTCAGCCGAGAGAATCGGATCACAGTAAAGTGACACTCGGCTCAAACTCGGAGCAGAGTTTGAGCCGAGTGTCATTACCATCGATCCGATTTTCTCAAAAGAGAGAATCATTACTCTTGTGAACGAGCCCTTAAACAGTAATGTACACAGGTCACTGACAGCAAGCAGAGATCTTAAAAATGTAGAGGAAGAGAAACACAAAGACACCAATTCATCTAATCCATTACGTTTTGGCGTAAATTGTTTTGAAAAGTCAAAACATTTTTGCACATTATGGATTTTTGGCGTTCTGATGCCAGTTTTGCCCAGCTCTACCAAAATAAGTGTAGCATGGGTGGAGGGTGCGTAAGGGGAGGGATGCCACAGCTCATCTATATCATTAAGAGGTGTGCGCCAGTAAAGAGATGGATATACTGCCCACGTTCCCCCTTGAAGACACATGTAATGTGTAATGTATATTGTGACATGCATTATTGGTGATAGTGTTGTGTTCTGCCCGACAGTAGGGAGAGTTAGGCTTAATGTTTGGGACTAGCCAAAAGTGGGAGGGGATAAGGGGAAGGGACAGAGACAGTTTCCTGTCAGCACGAGAGATAGGGCCCAATGTATGCCAGAAGCAGACCTATGGTCTGGATAGTAAGCAGAGCTGCATGACGTGGGTGTCCCTGATGTGAGCGGAGACAGTGGATAATGAGATTTGGAGTAGAACAAGGAAAAGTGAGCAAAGTGATGCATTGGAGATGGGTCCTGGGATAGGACACTTAGTAGTTTGACCCCGAGTTCATAACTCAGAGAGGTAACGGGCCAGGACAGAAAAGAGAACATGAGATGAAGAGAGTGCCCCGGGCTGGAGTTCCAAGGCGTCACCAAACAGATAAGCTAAGTACTGGCCATATTGGCAAACTAGTTCCCTTAAGCCGGAAGAGGATGTGGAACCGAGGGCTGAGAACAGGACTCTCACTCACTGGACTGCAGTAGTGTGCTGGGTGGTGGCGAAGACAGAGAAACTTGAAGTAGAAACAAGAAAATTTGGAAGAGGTAGAGAGACTGTGTGTGAAGATGCTCCGTATTGTGAAAGAAACGTTTGTGAAGTTATGCACCCGCCATCTATTGTACATAGTTTCCACCAAGTTACTGTTTAGAAAAAGACTTTATTTTTGAGTGGTGGTCTCCCTCATTGAACTTCCCAACATCTGGTCCTGGCCAGCCAAAGTCACCGGCATCATGTAGCCTGCAAGGGCGTAGCTCCCCCATAGACGAAGCCCACACACCCAGGCAGGACCCCCATCTTCATATAATGTGCTGGGGCGTAAGAGACGAGTACCTCGCCCATGGCCACCACCCCACGCCACATTACGCGCCTCTTAATGAATCAGGAGCGACTAACTCCAACACGCACCCTCATTAAGACCAGCGAGAAAATCGTTGGTCTTTATGAATCGGAACTAAAGTCTATTGGAAAATATATTACACAGTGATTAAACTATATTTGCTTACATGGTCAGTACAGATACAGTTATATGAAAAAGTTTGGGCACCCCTATTAATCTTAAGCTTAATGTTTTATAAAAATTGGTGTTTTTGCAACAGCTATTTTAGTTTGATATATGTAATAACTGTTGGACACAGTAATGTTTCTGCCTTGAAATGAGGTTTATTGTACTAACAGAAAATGTGCAATCTGCATTCAAACATAATTTGACAGGTGCATAAGTATGGGCACCCTTATCATTGTAGCGTCGGCGTCCCTGCCTCCTGCTAGGCAGGGACGCTGTTCCCCTCAGCTCTCTGCTCCGTGCCCGGCGGCTTCCTCCCGCTCTGCTTGCAGCGCCCGCTCTCCCCCGGTCACTGTGCTTAGGGCGCGCGCGCGCTCCCCCTCTCTTAAAGGGGCCGCGCGCGTCGCCCTAAGGAGTCCCCGGCCAATGGCCAGAGGATCCCTCCATATATAAGGCACCTCCTCCAAAATGGAGGTGCCCGAGCAATGTTGTTGCACTGTTCACTACTCTGCTTCAGCCCTCAGGTCCCGTTGCCTGTTACCTGCCTGTTACCTGCCAGTTTCCTGCCAGTTTGCTGCCTGTCATCCGCTTTCCTGCTTGCTAGCCTGAGGTCCGACGGTCTGCCTTCCGACACCTGTCAGTCTGTCTATGGACCAGCTTACCCGCTCACCTGGGAGCGCTCACCTGCTACCTGTCTGCTAGCCTACCTGGAGGCTCCGCCGTCACGTGCTGTGACCACCTGCCAGTCCAGAGACTCTTGCCTGCTCACCTGGGAGCGCTCATCTGCTACCTGCCTGTTAGCCTACCTGGAGGCTCCGTCGTCACGTGCCGTGACCACCTGCCAGTCCAGAGACTCTTGCCCGCTCACCTGGGAGCGCTCATCTGCTACCTGCCTGTTAGCCTACCTGGAGGCTCCGCCGTCACGTGCTGTGACCACCTGCCAGTCCAGAGACTCTTGCCTGCTCACCTGGGAGCGCTCATCTGCTACCTGCCTGTTAGCCTACCTGGAGGCTCCGCCGTCACGTGCTGTGACCACCTGCCAGTCCAGAGACTCTTGCCTGCTCACCTGGGAGCACTCATCTGCCATCTGCCTGCTAGCCTACCTGGAGGCTCAGCCGTCACAGGTCGTACCCGTCCGTTTACCCAGAGACTGCCCCGGTCACTTGCCGTGACCTCCTGCCCGTTTACCCAGAGACTGCCCCGGTCACTTGCCGTGACCTCCTGCCCGTTTACCCAGAGACTGTCCCGGTCACTTGCTGTGACCTCCTGCCCGTTTACCCAGAGACTGCCCCGGTCACTTGCCGTGACCTCCTGCCCGTTTACCCAGAGAATGCCCCGGTCACTTGCTGTGACCTCCTGCCCGTTTACCCAGAGACTGTCCCGGTCACTTGCTGTGACCTCCTGCCCGTTTGCCCAGAGACTGTCCCGGTCACCTGCTGTGACTGCCTGCCTGTCTTCCCTGGTCGCCACCCACTTCCTTACAAGGACTGCCCCCTTGTATAAGTTGCTCAGAGGTTCCGCCTCCCAGACCCGTTACAGTTTGCTCGGGCCATGGAACCCGGTGGCACCCAAGCTCCCTCGCTCTCGGACCTTTGTCATGAACTGTCCCGACAGAGGTCCCAACAGGAGTCCATCCTGGGTCACCTGCGGAATGTCAATACTCGCCTGGACACTTTGACTGCCCCACCAGCAACCACCAATACCATAGTATCCTGCTCTGGAATCCGGCTTTCTGCACCTCCTTGCTTCGGAGGCGACTCCGCTCAAGCTCGGGGCTTCATTAACCAGTGCACCCTGCACTTTGAACACCAGTCCCACCAGTTTAATTCCGACCGGGCCAAAGTAGCCTTCATCATGTCCCATCTCACGGGAGAGGCACTGGCTTGGCTAAATCCTCTATGGGAGAGAGGAGACCCTCTGGTGTCCGACCTGCCAGCCTTTCTCACGGCTTTCCGGAAGGTCTTCGACGAACCCGGACGGAGGACCTCATCCGCCTCATCTCTGCTACGCCTCCGTCAAGGGAGTCTCACCGTGGGCCAATATGCCATACGGTTCCGTACCCTTGCTTCGGAGCTGGCCTGGGATAACGACGCCCTGGTGTCCGTCTTCTGGGAGGGTCTGTCCGGCCGTATTAAAGATGAACTCGCCGGTCGGGACATTCCTACCACTCTCGACGACTTGATTACACTTGCCACCCGGATTGACATCCGGTTCCAGGAGCGCGCTAGGGAGGTCACCCGTGAAAGGAGGATTCCACGTCTAGTCCCTACCTTCCAGAGACCCGTCACTCTCCAGGCACATTCACCTGAGCCTATACAGGTCGACCAGACCAAGATGGTCAAGACCCGTCAAGACTTACGTCGTGCCGAGGGGAGCTGTTTCTACTGTGGCAGTAAGGAGCACCGGATCCGTTCCTGCCCTGAGAGGTCGGGAAACGCCTGTGTCTAGGATCGCTCAGAGAGGTCGCCCTAGACAAAAGTAAACCCTCTCCATCCCTGATGCTGTCTGTTTCTATCTTCTGCGGAGAGAACCGCTATTTTGAACTGGCTCAACTTGACTCTGGAGCTGCTGGAAATCTCATCTCTCAATCCCTGGTAGAAAAATACCACATTCCCACCCAACCTCTGGCCGTACCTTTATCTGTCGCCGCCGTGGATGGGGGCCTCTTACCACATCCCATCCAACTCATCACCGAATCTCTGACTCTACAGGTGGGAATGCTGCATTCTGAGAGCATCTCCTTTCATGTTCTGCCTGGACTCTCTCACGCCCTCTTGCTTGGCCTGCCTTGGCTCCAGAGACATGCACCCGTGCTTGACTGGCAGACCGGAGAGGTCCTTCGCTGGGGACAGGACTGCCATAAGACTTGTCTAGTTCCCGTTCGTCCTGCCCGTCCTTCTCCTACCCCAGCCAATCTGCCCGGTCTTCCGGTTCCCTATTGGTCTTATGCGGATGTCTTCAATAAAAAAGAGGCAGAGACTTTACCTCCTCATAGACCATACGACTGCCCAATCGACCTGATGCCCGGCTCTACTCCTCCCCGTGGGCGAATCTACCCTTTGTCCGCTGCTGAAACCCGGTCCATGTCTGAATATATTGAGGAGAACCTGGCCCGGGGATTTATCCGGAAATCTACCTCCCCGGCGGGAGCAGGCTTCTTCTTTGTCAAAAAGAAGGACGGCTCACTCCGTCCATGTATAGACTATAGAGGCCTAAACCAGATTACTGTGAAGAATAAATACCCCCTTCCGCTTATTCCTGAATTATTTGACCGTCTGAGGGGGGCTAGAATCTTCACCAAACTGGATCTCCGTGGGGCATATAACCTGGTCCGTATCCGTCAGGGGGATGAATGGAAGACGGCATTCAATACCCGGGACGGCCACTATGAGTACCTTGTGATGCCCTTCGGTCTCTGTAACACTCCTGCCGTCTTTCAAGAGTTGGTCAATGACATCTTCCGTGATCTTCTCTACTCCTGCGTGGTGGTGTACCTGGACGATATCTTGGTCTTCTCTCCGGATCTTCCTACTCACCGGAGGGACGTTCGTCAGGTCCTGCTCAGGCTCAGGCAGAACCACCTCTACGCTAAATATGAGAAGTGCATCTTTGAGCAGACCTCTCTTCAATTTCTGGGCTACATAATCTCTCAGACAGGTCTACAAATGGATCCAGAGAAACTGTCTGCCATCCAGAAGTGGCCCCGACCAGAAGGGTTGAAGGCTATTCAGTGGTTCCTGGGCTTCGCCAACTATTACCGCCTGTTCATACCGCACTTCTCTTCCCGGACCGCCCCTATCTCTGCTCTCACCCGTAAAGGTACGAACCCCAGAGAATGGCCGCCCGAAGCAGAGGAGGCATTTCTTTCCTTAAAACAGGCCTTCCTCTCCGCCTCGGTGCTGCATCGCCCGGACGGCAACAAACAATTCTTTCTAGAAGTTGACGCCTCCTCCTCTGGAGCTGGGGCGGTACTTACCCAAAAATCTTCTTCCGGAAGAAAGGTAACCTGCGGCTTTTTCTCCAAACTTTTCTCCTCTTCTGAGCGCAATTATTCTATAGGAGACCGAGAATTGTTGGCCATTAAGATGGCACTGGAGGAGTGGCGTTACCTGCTCGAGGGGGCTCTCCACCCGGTAATAATTTACACTGACCACAAGAACTTGGCATATCTCCAGAGCGCCCAGAGACTTAACCCGCGCCAAGCCCGGTGGTCTTTCTTTTTTGCCCGCTTTGATTTCATTCTTCATTTTCGTCCGGCTGACAAAAACATCAAAGCTGACGCCCTGTCCCGATCCTTTCTGGTGTCTGATCTTGAGGAGGAGCCTAAACACATCATCGATCCCGCCAGAGTAATGCAGGTAGCCCCCGTGGGCCTAAATCGTCTCCCTCCCGGTAAGACGTTCGTAACGGAGTCCGATCGGGAGAAGATTCTACACTGGGGTCACTCGTCTAAGCTAGCTGGGCACGCCGGTCAGAAAAAGACCCTCCAGCTTATTACCCGGCACTACTGGTGGCCTACCCTGCACAAGGATGTAATTGACTTTGTTTCTGCTTGTGTGTCTTGCGCCCGCAACAAAGTTCCGAGACACCTGCCTGCCGGCCGCCTTCTTCCTCTGCCTGTGCCTGCTGCCCCGTGGCAACATATAGCTATGGACTTCATAACAGATCTCCCCGTTTCTGCCGGTTGTACGGTCATTTGGGTGGTCGCTGACCGCTTTTCCAAAATGGCTCATTTTATTCCCCTGCCAGGCCTCCCGTCTGCTCCCGAGCTAGCTAAAGACTTTATCCGCCACATCTTCCGTCTCCATGGTCTGCCTCTCCACATCGTGTCGGATCGTGGGGTTCAGTTCACCTCACGCTTCTGGAGAGCCACATGTAAACTGCTCGACGTCACCCTGGACTTCTCCTCCGCTTACCACCCACAGTCCAATGGTTAAGTGGAGCGGATCAATCAGAATTTGACCAGTTACCTCCGGCACTTCGTTAATGCCCACCATTCAGACTGGGTGGATCTCCTACCATGGGCCGAGTTCTCTTACAACAATCACGAGAGCGAATCTTCTTCTAAATCCCCGTTTTTTGTAGTCTTCGGTCAGCATCCTCGGATCCCTTTTCCTGTCTCCACCTCTGTGGACAACCCGGCCGCGGAATCTCTCGTTAGCAAATTTTCCTCCATTTGGGAGAGTACCCGATCCGCACTCCTTCAGTCGTCCGAGCGGATGAAGAGACACGCCGACAAAAAACGCCTGGATCCTCCACAATTCCGTCCCGGAGATAAAGTCTGGCTCTCATCCAAATATGTCCGGCTCAAGATTCCTTCCTATAAGTTAGGGCCTCGGTTCATCGGCCCACTAGAGGTTATCAAACAGATCAACCCGGTGGCCTATAAATTGAAACTCCCGGCCAACTTTCGGATCCCTAACTCCTTCCATGTATCTCTTCTCAAACCCGTGGTACTTAACTCCTTTTCCAAGTCTACAGGTACGCCTCCTGCTCCGGTTTCTGCTGAAGACGAGTTTGAGGTAGAGAACATTCTGGCCACCAAAAGGGTAAGAGGAAAAACCTTTTTTCTGGTAGATTGGAAGGGGTTTGGTCCTGAGGAGAGAACATGGGAGCCCCGGGAGAACATCCATGCCCCTCTCATCCTTGCTAAATTTCTGTCTGGCCTAAAAAAGGGGGGGCCTAAAGGGGGGGGTACTGTAGCGTCGGCGTCCCTGCCTCCTGCTAGGCAGGGACGCTGTTCCCCTCACCTCTCTGCTCCGTGCCCGGCGGCTTCCTCCCGCTCTGCTTGCAGCGCCCGCTTTCCCCCGGTCACTGTGCTTAGGGCGCGCGCGCGCTCCCCCTCTCTTAGAGGGGCCGCACGCGTCGCCCTAAGGAGTCCCCGGCCAATGGCCGGAGGATCCCTCCATATATAAGGCACCTCCTCCAAAATGGAGGTGCCCGAGCAATGTTGTTGCACTGTTCACTACTCTGCTTCAGCCCTCAGGTCCCGTTGCCTGTTACCTGCCTGTTACCTGCCAGTTGCCTGCCAGTTTCCTGCCAGTTTGCTGCCTGTCATCCGCTTTCCTACTTGCTAGCCTGAGGTCCGACGGTCTGCCTTCCGACACCTGTCAGTCTGTCTATGGACCAGCTTACCCGCTCACCTGGGAGCGCTCACCTGCTACCTGTCTGCTAGCCTACCTGGAGGCTCCGCCGTCACGTGCTGTGACCACCTGCCAGTCCAGAGACTCTTGCCTGCTCACCTGGGAGCGCTCATCTGCTACCTGCCTGTTAGCCTACCTGGAGGCTCCGTCGTCACGTGCCGTGACCACCTGCCAGTCCAGAGACTCTTGCCCGCTCACCTGGGAGCGCTCATCTGCTACCTGCCTGTTAGCCTACCTGGAGGCTCCGCCGTCACGTGCTGTGACCACCTGCCAGTCCAGAGACTCTTGCCTGCTCACCTGGGAGCGCTCATCTGCTACCTGCCTGTTAGCCTACCTGGAGGCTCCGCCGTCACGTGCTGTGACCACCTGCCTGTCCAGAGACTCTTGCCTGCTCACCTGGGAGAACTCATCTGCCATCTGCCTGCTAGCCTACCTGGAGGCTCAGCCGTCACAGGTCGTACCTGTCCTTTTACCCAGAGACTGCCCCGGTCACTTGCCGTGACCTCCTGCCCGTTTACCCAGAGACTGCCCCGGTCACTTGCCGTGACCTACTGCCCGTTTACCCAGAGACTGTCCCGGTCACTTGCTGTGACCTCCTGCCCGTTTACCCAGAGACTGCCCCGGTCACTTGCTGTGACCTCCTGCCCGTTTACCCAGAGACTGTCCCGGTCACTTGCCGTGACCTCCTGCCCGTTTGCCCAGAGACTGTCCCGGTCACCTGCTGTGACTGCCTGCCTGTCTTCCCTGGTCGCCACCCGCTTCCTTACAAGGACTGCCCCCTTGTATAAGTTGCTCAGAGGTTCCGCCTCCCAGACCCGTTACAATCATTTTCTTGTTTTAAATACTCCTACCTACATTTTACTGACTTACTAAAGCACTTTTTTTGGTTTTGTAACCTCATTGAGCTTTGAACTTCATAGCCAGGTGTATGCAATGATGAGAAAAGCTACTTAAAGTGGCCACTTGCAAGTTGTTCTCCTGTTTGAATCTCCTCTGAATAGTGGCATCATGGGCTCCTCAAAACAACTGTCAAATGATCTGAAAAAAAAGATTATTCAACATAGTTGTTCAGGGGAAGGATACAAAAAGCTGTCTCAGAGATTTAACCTGTCAGTTTCCACTGTGAGGAACATAGTAAGGAAATGGAAGAACACAGGGACAGTTCTTGTTAAGGCCAGAAGTGGCAGGCCAAGAAAACCATCAGAAAGGCAGAGAAGAAGAATGGTGAGATCAGTCAAGGACAATCCTCAGACCACCTCCAGAGAGCTGCAGCATCAACTTGCTGCAGATGGTGTCACTGTGCATCGGTCAACTATACAACGCACTTTGCACATGGAGAAGCTGTATGGGAGAGTGATGCGAAAGAAGCCGTTTCTGCAAGCACGCCACAAACAGAGTCGGCTGAGGTATGCAAAAGCACATTTGGAGAAGCCAATTTCTTTTTGGAAGAAGGTCCTGTGGACTGATGAAACCAAGATTGAGTTGTTTGGTCATACAAAAAGGTGTTATGCATGGCGGCAAGAAAACACAGCATTCCAAGAAAAACACTTGCTACCCACAGTAAAATTTGGTGGAGGTTCCATCATGCTTTGGGGCTGTGTGGCCAATGCCGGCACCGGGAATCTTGTTAAAGTTGTGGGACGCATGGATTCCACTCAGTATCAGCAGATTCTTGACAATAATGTTCAAGAATCAGTGATAAAGTTGAAGTTACGCAGAGGATGGATCTTTCAGCAAAACAATGATCCAAAACACCGCTCCAAATCTACTCAGGCATTCATGCAGAGGAACAATTACAATGTTCTGGAATGGCCATCCCAGTCCCCAGACCTGAATATCATTGAACATCTGTGGGATCATTTGAAGAGGGCTGTCCATGCTCGGCGACCATCAAACTTAACTGAACTGGAATTGTTTTGTAAAGAGGAATGGTCAAAAATACCTTCATCCAGGATCCAGGAACTCATTAAAAGCTACAGGAAGCGACTAGAGGCTGTTATTTTTGCAAAAGGAGGATCTACTAAATATTAATGTCACTTTTCTGGTGAGGTGCCCATACTTATGCACCTGTCAAATTTTGTTTGAATGCAGATTGCACATTTTCTGTTAGTACAATAAACCTCATTTCAAGGCAGAAACATTACTGTGTCCAACAGTTATTACATATATCAAACTGAAATAGCTGTTGCAAAAACACCAATTTTTATAAAACAATAAGCTTAAGATTAATAGGGGTGCCCAAACTTTTTCATATAACTGTATATTATGTGGTTACTGTACAGATCTCTTATATGGAAACTGTGCAGATATATTTTATAAGCAATGTACAGATATAAGAGCTCTGTAACCACCCCAACCATGTCGCCAATGTCATTAGAAACGATCTGCAACGAAAAGAAGAACAAGGAGTCCTGGAAGTAACGATACAGTCCCACAGAGCCCTGATCTCATTATCATCCAGTCTGTCTGGGGTTACATGAAGAGACAGAAGGGTTTGCACAAGCGACATCCACAGAAGATCTGTGGTTATTTCTCCAAGATGTTTGGAACAATCTCCCTGCGAAAACCATGTACAAGTGTATCTAGAATAAGTGATGAAGGCAAAGGGCATTCACACCAAATATTGGTTTAATTTAGATTTATGTTCATTCACTTTGCATTTTGTTAATTGATAAAAATGAACTCTTCTATTTTTTAAAGCTTTCTTAATTTGCAGCATTTTTTCCTTATCTGTCTACAACTTTTTCACAGTACTGTATATTATATGGGCACTGTACCATTATATTAGTCAGTGTACAGATATATTATACAGTGACTGTACTTTCAGACATTTTGATCTGGTTTGATAGATAATGCGATAGATAGACATTCTGCAAATCACTTTTTTCTAGAATGATGTTACCTTACCCCTGACCACTGGTGTGTTGCTTCTTTCTAACTGACTGGCACAGCCTGCACATGTTGTCAAGTGTAATCCGTCTTTTGCAGCAGTGACAATGAGACAATTACAGAAAATGGTGGTGGGGATTGGTCTGTCTGCTCCTGCTTTTCTATCTGTCACTCACAATGTATACATTCAGAACCGAGAGAATGCTTTCAGTTCAGGGAGGACGAGACACTTCAAAAGTGAAAGAAAGGAAGTTCCAGCTCCAGTAGTGCTGACAGGATGACGATGAAGGGGAGTCGCCAGTTAGAAAAAAAAAGATTGGAAGGCACATTACAGAGAATGAGAATAGTGACATCGCATTGATATGTGCACCAAAAACAATTTTAGGTTGTAGGCGATGAGGGCAGCAAGATTATGCCATTTATTACGTTTTGTATGAAAGGACAAGAAGACGTTAAAGCTAGAAAAACACCCTTTTTACCAGTGTTCTGCAGCCTGTGGCTGAGGTGGCACCTGCAGACTCCCTTATGCTGTGTGTGCCCTGCGCTGTCACATTTATTATCCTATGGACCTCGCCTCACACATAGACTTACGGATGGATCCTCTGTCCATAACTCTGAGGTTTTCCTCTCTGTCATATTTACTTGCTTCAGCCCGAGGTCAATGATCCATACGTCTCTCCCTGCGCAGACAAGTGCTGGTCCAGATGGAGACTTCATAGCCTGGCTGAGTGAAGACTGACAAGAACGGACCATCACACCACAGGAGGAGACAGAAAAGTACAAGCTCGTAGCAGAGTCCAGCAGAAACACTCATGTATTATCAGTAAATGCAGTACGCGGCTGCTATGTCTGCAGAGTTACAGACCTCTATAGAAATAAAACTGTATATACCAAAGGCCAAGGCTTCCCATGCGGACTCTTAAAGGGGGTGTCCATTTCTTTTCACTACACTCCATATTGATCTTAAAAGATTTTTTCCATCTTCATAAATGGGTATTGTTGGATAGTTCTTGTAAATACAAGAAATTTTTCAATTTACTGCTTGTTAAAATCTTCAGCCGTTCTTGAGATATTAACACTTTTCTTTAGTTTACAGCTTGTTGCTTTGGCAACCGACCACTGCGGCTTAGCCAGCAGAACAGGCGCCGTGCCTATAAGATCTTTTATTTCAAGCTTGTAAGCGCTATTTTGAAGCTGACCAGATTCACTCTAGCGCGCACGTATCTCATAATCCCGGTCAGCTTCAGCTCAGTGCTTACAAGCTAGACAGCAGCGGTGGTCGGTCTCCTAAGCAACGAGCTGCAAACAAAAGAAAAGTGTTAATATCTCAAAAATGGCTGCAAATTTTAACAAGCCGTAAATTGCAAAAGTGCTTGTTTCTGCAAGCACTATCCGACAATATACATCTATGCAGATGAGAATAAACACTTTAATAAAAGAGGAAATGCATAGAGCAAGACTGGGACATTCATGTCGTTCATTGACTTCAACTAACTGCCCATTTTTTTTTCGTGACAGATGTATTAGTAGATTTCTGCAGATTATTGCACCACTGACCTTTAGAGGGATGAATAGTGAAATATTTTGCAGCTTATTATACCATTGAGCTCTATAGAGATCTGCAGAACATTGCTAACCGCACTATTCCATCTATCCCCTTATTATGCTATAGTCTTTATTGCGTGGCATTTTTTACGCCAGTCTGCGCAATAATCACTTTCCATCTGTAGAGAGATATTTTATTTCCCAATGTGCCGTGTGATGCAGCTAATGCTCCGGTGCAGTGAGGGTTACTTGGCCATAAACCATCACATAACCGGCTCGGCGAGGTTCAGGGGCCGTACGCCACTCTGGACTAAATGATTAAAGTGGATATCCCTGTTGTCTGGGAGGAGAAGCAGAGAAGTGTGAGTGACAGAGAAAAGTTTAGTGCAGGCTGAATTGTGACTTTGATTTTGCCAGAGACTGACAGCTCGGCGCTACCTGTGAAAGTGGATCATCACTTGTGTGGAATTCTGATCTCGCTATCAAGTGATTGACAGGCTGGCGAGGGTGTGCCCTACTTACAGATAAACAGCTGAATGCGCAGTTAACACCATCGGAGCCTGTACAGACCCCAGCAAATCGCCAGCTGGCAAGACCAGAACAAAGTCAATGGGGAAAAACTTTTATAATATCTTACCTTTATAATGATAAGCAATAATATCCCCAATTATTGCCAAATAAGTGCCATAGAGTGCCCAAAAAATGCTGCAATACGGTGTCTACATAATGATGCTCAATATAAACCCAGTTCCTGAGAGTATCCACCCAGGTTAAAGAGCGATACAAACAAAATCCCTATATGTATATGAAAAGAATTATTTTATTGAAGTCTGTTTAAAATAGCACAAAAATATATAAAAAGCAAGATAACGCAAAAATAAGGGGACAGACAATAATACAGGCACATGTTGAATACAGTTGTTGGTATCACTGGCCAAACTCCGAAATACAGACTTCATATCAATTCACACAATAAGGCCCCACTATCAGTATTTGGTCAGTATTCGGTCAGTATTTTTTCTCAGGAGTGGGAGCCAAAACCAAGTGAGGAACAATCGGAGAAAAGGTATAATAGAAACAAGTCACCAATTCTGCATTTATCACCCACTCCTGGTTTTGGCTCCTACTCCTGAGAAAAAATACTGACCGAACACTGACCAAAGGACACAGCCCCACTATCAGTATTTGGTCAGTATTCGGTCAGTATTTTTTCTCAGGAGTGGGAACCAAAACCAGGAGTGGGTGATAAATGCAGAATTGGTGACTTGTTTCTATTATACCTTTTCTCTAATAGTGAGGACATTGATACACCAAGGTAAAATAACACATAGTCAATACTATAGCATGATGGTGAAATGCCCTTGATAAATTAGCATCAATTATAGAATTAATACAGCATGAAGAAAAACAAAAGACCAATACTGGTATATAATAGAATACTTAGCTGTTGTCTAGATTAGATGTCCCGATACCCCAACGCACGTTTCGTCCTGCTTCATCAGGGGGCGTGTGATAACAATGCTCAAATAGCAGTGGTATATAGTATCCAGTAAACGGCACTATAGGAGATATATGCAGGGCACGTGAATTACACTTGCCAATACTTTTTAATTGGAGATTATTTAATGATTATCATGTTCGAGGAACAAAGGTTTGATAGTTAATGCCATCCCAGGATCTCACAGTGTTATCTTAATTTAAGCCAGCCATGCATTTTAGATGGCTGTCGGCTGAACAATGGTGTGGCCGTTCGTTCAACCGGCTCTTCCCTACCCAGGAGCGCTCGCTTGGCTGAGCGCTCCTGTGTACTCTATGAGAGAGCTACCACAACACTATTGTC
This sequence comes from Phyllobates terribilis, assembly GCF_046119375.1. NCBI lineage: Eukaryota > Metazoa > Chordata > Amphibia > Anura > Dendrobatidae > Phyllobates > Phyllobates terribilis. The sequence goes on from NW_027362765.1 coordinate 109,415,419, forward strand.
GTCGTATCTTCAGGAGAACAAATGTATCAACAGTCAGAAATAGGAAATGCCAGAATCATAACTCCCCTGACAATTAATTGTCCTGTGGCCCCATATACATTAGATGGATGTCAGTCAAATAATGGCGTCAACGGTCATTCAACCGGTTCTCCCATACACGTGTGCTCTCTCGGCCGAGCGCTCCTGTGTGCTTGGAAAGAACCACCACCACACTGGCTTTGGCTTATCTTTGGGTGAACAAAAGGATCGACAAACCAAAATCGGACATTCTAGACCTGTAACTCCCCTGACAATAGTCCAGGGGCCCCATACACATTAGATGGCTGTCGGCCGAACAGTGGTGTGGTCCATCATTCAACCAGCTTTTCCATACTCAGGAACGCTCGCTTGGCACAGCACTCTTGTGTACTTTATGAGAGAGCCATCATAACACTAGTGTCAGCTTATCTTCAGGAGAACAAAAGGATCAGCAGTCTGAAATAAGACATGCCGGATCCATAACTCATCTGACAATCGCTTGTCTGAGGGCCCCATACACATTAGAATTACCATTGAAATTGGCAGGTTAGACCAACATTAGTCTTATGTGTAAGGGGACTTTAGAAGTGAGGGCTGAAAATGGAGATAAGGGCAAACATAAGGTGTGAGGGTCAAAATGATAACAAAGATCAGGTTCCAGTTAAAAGGAGAGGGTTAAGGGGAAGGCTCAGGTAATGTGTAAAGGACAAGGTAAGAGGTGAGGGCTGATCCTTTCCCTTCATATCTAAGCTAAAATATTATATTCAACTAATAGTGAAATAAAATCCAAAAGGTGACAACGGTGAGCGTCCCTCTTTATGTCAATATGTATTACCCAACATGAGGGCGCTCAAAATAAAAAGTATTAAAACTAGTAGCTGGGGCCCCACATCCACTGCCAGGGGGCGGCCTCAAAGTGTCAGGCAGATCTTGTTGTGTCAGAGAGCCTGCAGCATAAGCAGTCCTCGGGGTAGTCAGTGCCATCACCGCAGCTGGCACTCCGCTGCATGGGGATAAAGAAATAAGTGCCAATATTTTCTTCTTCTACCTTTATTACAATCCTGAATTTTGATGCAGACTGGAGACAACGTCACTCGGTGACTATGGTGGAATTTTTAAATTATGGAAAAGTCAAAGGCATATTCATCTGGAGCTTACAGTAGGCCTAGTTTATATAATTACAGTGCTCTATAATGAACACTTGTGTTTGGGTTTCGCCTAAATCCCCCAAAAAAGAGATTAAGACGTAACCACTTACGGGCCCATTCAGTATTATGGGGCAGATGGACTCAATTTAGTCCCTGTTTGACCTTTGTTCTAGTGATGTCTTTTTTTAAGTGAAAACCATGGCGTGGTAGACTATGCTTTTGTGTCTGCCTAAAAACACGGCCACCGCATTTACGTTAACCCATCGCAGTCCAAAGTGACTCCAACACAGTTCTCGGCGTAGAGCACAGATAAATGTGAGCCTAGCCTTAATTATAGAAATCCTTGATGGGCGGTCCTCACTCCATCCAGTGTCCAGAGCTCTTTATCAACGTAAAACCGGACTTTGCCATGAGGCAATAGTTGGCTGAAACATGAGAGTCCGACTATATTTCCTGAATGGTGCCCATTAAAGGCAATACCAGAACCTTTAATTAACCTATCCTAATATTTAGGATATGCTCTTAACTTATAGTCAATGAGGTCTGAACCCCACCAATGGGTAAAAATTGGCATTGGCGTCTTTAAAGTTTATGGCATGCATATTTCTCTCTCCTGGCTATAGTCTTCATCCTACTGCCGGTCTCCACTGGTCTTCGCTTCCTTCTCTCCATAAATGATAAGGTTTATTCTAGATGTGGGGAACAGAGCGCAGAATAGGGTGATACCCTATGGAGGGAGAGATACAAATCTACAGCTAGGAAGCCAATACCAGGCAGATCTAGATGATCAACATTCTTCCATTACTCGTCTGCAGGCCAAGATCTCACTGTAGGTGCAACAATATGGTGACCTGTTCCAAATCGGTCCTGATATTCCTGCGAAACATCTACGCAGATGGTAAGATTTGTCCTAACATAGACTGCACCTGTCTGTCCTGACATACATGATTCATAGGTAGATCTCTAGGAAACTTATTATCCAAGTAATCGGTAGTGTTTCAACTTTGGGGTCCACTACTGATCACAGCATTTCTACTGACAACAGTGCTCCCAGCTTCTACTGTGCAAGGATTTGCAATACGGCATTGTTCAAGTGTGAAGGAGCCACAGCATTACCTACGGTGGGTCAGAAATAGGGGAATAACCAGAACTAAATCTGAGACCCACTGAGCCACTTGTATATTTTGGCCTCAAATTCCTTTTTAAGGTTATGTGCACACAGTGCGTTTTTTCAGCGCAGAAATGGGCCAGAAACAAATTGCATACCTTATCCCATGACTTCCTAAGACATTTTGCAAGGTCTGTGCACATGATCAGGAATTTTCCTGAGCGGATTTCATGTGCGGAAAAGAACGCAGCATGTCCATTCTTTGTGCGTTTCCGCATGCGTTTTTGCCTATACAATGCATTGGAAAAAACACATGGCAAATCCGCAGGCAAAAGCGCACAAAAAAAGGCGTCAAAACCGCACGGATTTTCGGCAGCGTTTTTCCTGCCAAGGAGATGCAGAAACGCTGCGGAAATTTCTGCTTCAAATCCTGAACGTGCGCACATAGCCTTAACATATAAATACTGTATCTCATACTAATTCTGTAACTTTTTTAGAACAGCCAAATCTGACACATTCTACCCGGTCAGGTCACTCCGGTGATGGCCAGGTAGGTGGCGCTGTTACCTGTTTTAAGCCCAGACTATGGAGAATTTCTATGTGTCCTGAAACAATGTAGTCATGGCCTCAATGAGAAGAGTGGTGGCAAATAGCCAGACCCCAAGGCTTCTGTCCTTCCATACTGATTGCCCCTCACAGGAGATCGGTGGCTTCACTTGTTGGAGCAGATAATTAATTTTTGACAGATTTGAATTAGACATAGTAAAATCCTAAATCATCGATCCATAAAATGTAACTCTAGAAAATGGGAGACTACAGCTAGGAGCATGTCTGGATATGTGATATGAGTCTGCTGCTCCTCCAGATGTTGCTGGAAGTTGTAGTTTTACAACAGCATACTTGTGGCCATCATGCTGTTGTAGAACTACAACTTCCAGCAACATCGCCTTTAGACTCACATTTGATGCTATATGTCATTGAATGGAATAAATGCTAATATTTTTTGGGGGAGCATTCACTTTTCAGAACGACACTTCTTCACCAGAATTGTGGCACATCTGTGAGTTTTGTGGCCATAATGTCAACCGGACCATACCTCACTCCACTGTCAAGACTAATTGACAGAAGGCGATATTTTATGCCTAACCCCCTCACGGCCAGATCCCAATAACAGGTGATCCCATGATGAACTGGGCCCCAAAACGCGTTGTGTGTTCATTGTGCTTCTTTGGTGCGGCTAACCCTAATTCTGCTCCTTTTTTATGCCGCCACCTGCTACTTTTTGCCTTTTCTTTCTCAGTTACAATCAAATGCTACTTCTCCAAAAGGGCATCTCAGTTAAAATCCCAGCGCTTTGTACAATGAAATAATGGCTACATGTGTGAGGTGGCCTCTCATTTATCTTGCTGTGACAGTTTCCGCGCAGCCTGGGAGGGTGACATGGATTCTGCCGCAAGTGGGAAAGGTACAAATCTCATTTGTAAAACATTTACATCATTCACCTTCAGATAACCAGAATCTGGGAGCAATGTGAGCTGACGCCTCCAATAGGCGCCCGGATATTTGCCGATTTCCCGGTTGATTCAAATTAAAGACGACCCAATACAAGAATGTTATTTACTATCGCCGATACATTGTTTCCTGCCTGGTATAGGAGGAAGTGAAACATAATGAGACCTGGCAAGGAAGCCACGTGCTACATAAGATGCCAGCTCAGGAGGGACTAGAGGGCTAGTCGGCTCCTGGGCCACCTCTATCTGGACCTTACAGCTGTTTCAGAATGGCACCATATGTGTGAATGATGTCCACCATATATCTTATAATGCTCCCTCACCATTATAAGCTCTAGATTTCAGATTTAGAAGCTTATTATAATCATCCAAATGGACAAAATTAGTAACTGGGACACCAGACTGATTTACAGGGTATTTTATTCCGTTTTTACGTTATTTTGGTCCCATACAGAGGTTGCACATGCTGTGTGATGACCTCTATTGGGATCTGACGATCTTCCGGCAGCTTCTTAATCCTCTAGTCAAACAGAAGTTGGATTTCCGACTATCGTAGACTTCAATAGACAATGCAGAACACCGATTATCAGTCATCATTACTAGTGTGCAACCTAAGGTCCATTTACACTGCAAGATTATCGTGAACAAGTATCCCTAAAGAACTCTCGTTTCACGATACTCATGCTTGCTAAACAAGCTGTTGATCACTCAATAATGAGCAAAACACTCACTGAGTGGAATGATCTTATGTGCTGCACAAAAAATCATTGTTCTCAGCAGCACATTCTACTGTGTAAATACAGGTGCTTCTCACAAAATTAGAATATCATCAAAAAGTTAATTTATTTCAGTTCTTCAATACAAAAAGTGAAACTCATATATTACATAGAGTCATTACAAACAGAGTGATCTATTTCAAGTGTTTCACTGTGCTTGATTGGCCAGCAAACTTGTCTGACCTTAACCCCATAGAGAATCTATGGGGTATTGTCAAGAGGAAGATGAGAGACATCAGACCCAACAATGCAGACGAGCTGAAGGCTGCTATCAAAGCAACCTGGGCTTCCATAACACCTCAGCAGTGCCACAGGCTGATCGCCTCCATGCCACGCCGCATTGATGCAGTAATTGATGCAAAAGGAGCCCGACCCAGTATTGAGTGCATTTACTGAACATACATTTCAGTAGGCCAACGTTTCGGATTTTAAAATAATTTTTTAAACTGTTGTTATAAAGTATTCTAATTTACTGAGATAATGACTTTTGTGTTTTCATTGGCTGTAAGCCATAATCATCAACATTAACAGAAATAAACACTTGAAATAGATCACTCTGTTTGTAATGACTCTATATAATATATGAGTTTCACTTTTTGTATTGAAGAACTGAAATAAATTAACTTTTTGATGATATTCTAATTTTGTGAGAAGCAACAATAGGACCTGTGCTGCCGAGAACAAGCAGCCTAAGTGCACTGAACAATCCATTACAGATTGTTCAGTGCGTATCGGAAGGATTGTCTGTCTGTGTAAACAGACCACACATCTTACATAAATCTCCTCCCACAGACCACACATATTACACAAGTCTCCTCCCACAGACCACACCTATTACACAAGTCTCCTCCCACAGACCACACATATTACACAAGTCTCCTCCCACAGACCACATACAGTACAGACCAAAAGTTTGTACACACCTTGTCATTTAAAGATTTTTCAGTATTTTCTTGACTAGGAAAATTGTACATTCACACTGAAGGCATCAAAACTATGAATTAACACATGTGGAATTATATACTTAACAAAAAAGTGTGAAACAACTGAAAATATGTCTTATATTCTAGGTTCTTCAAAGTAGCCACCTTTTGCTTTGATGACTGCTTTGCACACTCTTGGCATTCTCTTGATGAGCTTCAGGAGGTAGTCACCGGAAATGGTTTTCACTTCACAGGTGTGCCCTGTCAGGTGTAATAAGTGGGATTTCTTGCCTTATAAATGGGGTTGGGACCATCAGTTGTGTTGTGCAGAAGTCAGGTGGATACACAGCTGATAGTCCTACTGAATAGACTATTAGAATTTGTATTATGGGAAGAAAAAAGCAGCTAAGTAAAGAAAAATGAGTGGCCATCATTAATTTAAGAAATGAAGGTCAGTCAGTGCGAAAAATTGGGAAAACTTTGAAAGTGTCCCCAAGTACAGTTGCAAAAACCATCAAGCGCTACAAAGAAACTGGCTCACATGAGGACCGCCCCAGGAAAGGAAGACCAAGAGTCACCTCTGCTTCTGAGGATTAGTTTATCCGAGTCACCAGCCTCAGAAATCGCAGGTTAACAGCAGCTCAGATTAGAGACCAGGTCAATGCCACACAGAGCTCTAGCAGCAGACACATCTCTTCAACAACTGTTAAGAGGAGACTTTGTGCAGCAGGCCTTCATGGTAAAATAGCTGCTAGGAAACCACTGCTAAGGACAGGCAACAAGCAGAGGAGGCTTGTTTGGGCTAAAGAACACAAGGAATGGACATTAGACCAGTGGAAATCTGTGCTTTGGTCTGATGATTCCAAATTTGAGATCTTTGGTTCCAACCACCGTGTCTTTGTGCGACGCAGAAAAGGTGAACGGATGGACTCTACATGCCTGGTTCCCACCGTGAAGCATGGAGGAGGAGGTGTGATGGTGTGGGGGTGCTTTCCTGGTGACACTGTTGGCGATTTATTCAAAATTGAAGGCATACTGAACCAGCATGGCTACCACAGCATCTTGCAGCGGCATGCTGTTCCATCAAGTTTGCGTTTAGTTGGACCATTATTTATTTTTCAACAGGACAATGACCCCAAACACACTTCCAGGCTGTGTAAGGGCTATTTGACCAAGAGGGAGAGTGATGGGGTGCTATGCCAGATGACCTGGCCTCCACTGTCACCAGACCTGAACCCAATCGAGATGGTTTGGGGTGAGCTAGACCGCAGAGTGAAGGTAAAAGGGCCAACAAGTGCTAAGCATCTCTGGGAACTCCTTCAAAATTGTTGGAAGACCATTTCCGATGACTACCTCTTGAAGCTCATCAAGAGAATACCAAGAGTGTGCAAAGCAGTCATCAAAGCAAAAGGTGGCTACTTTGAAGAACCTAGAATATAAGACATATTTTCAGTTGTTTCACACTTTTTTGTTAAGAATATAATTCCACATGTGTTAATTCATAGTTTTGATGCCTTCAGTGTGAAAGTACAATTTTCATAGTCATGAAAATACAGAAAAATCTTTAAATGAGAAGGTGTGTCCAAACTCTTGGTCTGTACTGTATATTATACAAGTCTCCTCCCACAGACCTCACATATTACACATGTCTTCGCCCACAGATCACACACCTATTACACAAGTCTCCTCCCACAGACCACACATATTACACAAGTCTCCTCCTACAGACCACACATATTATATAAGTCTCCTCCCACAGACCATATACATTACACAAGTCTCCTCCCACAGACGATACATATTACACATGTCTCCTCTCATAGACAACACACACATTACACAAGTCTCCCACAGATCACACAATCATTACACAAGTCTCCTCCCACAGACCACACATATTACACAAGTCTCCTCCCACAGACCACACATATTACACAAGTCTCCTCCCACAGACCACATACATTACACAAGTCACCCACAGACGATACATACACAAGTCTCCTCCCACAGACCACACACATATTACACAAGTCTCTTCCCACAGACCACACATATTACACAAGTCTCCTCCCACAGACCACACATACTATACAAGTCTCCTCCCACAGACCACACATATTACACAAGTCTCCTCCCACAGACCACACATATTACACAAGTCTCTTCCCACAGACCACACATATTACACAAGTCTCCTCCCACAGACCACACATATTACACAAGTCTCCTCCCACAGACCACACATATTACACAAGTCTCCTCCCACAGACCACACATATTATACAAGTCTCCTCCCACAGACCACACATATTATACAAGTCTCCTCCCACAGACCACACATATTACACAAGTCTCCTCCCACAGACCACACATATTATACAAGTCTCCTCCCACAGACCACACATATTACACAAGTCTCCTCCCACAGACCATATACATTACACAAGTCTCCTCCCACAGACGATACATATTACCCCTGTCTCCTCTCACAGACAACACACACATTACACAAGTCTCCCACAGATCACACAAACATTATACAAGTCTCCTCCCACAGACCACACATATTACACAAGTCTCCTCCCACAGACCACATACATTACACAAGTCACCCACAGACGATACATACACAAGTCTCCTCCCACAGACCACACACATATTACACCAGTCTCTTCCCACAGACCACACATATTACACAAGTCTCCTCCCACAGACCACACATATTATACAAGTCTCCTCCCACAGACCACGTACATTACACAAGTCTCCCACAGACGATACATATTACACAAGTCTCCTCCCACAGACCACACACATATTACACAAGTCTCCTCCCACAGACCACACATATTACACAAGTCTCCTCCCACAGGCCACACATATTATACAAGTCTCCTCCCACAGACCACACACATTACACAAGTCTCCTCCCACAGACCACATATATTATACAAGTCTCCTCCCACAGACCACACATATTATACAAGTCTCCTCCCACAGACCACACACATATTACACAAGTCTCCTCCCACAGACCTCACATATTACACATGTCTCCTCCCACAGACCACACACATATTACACAAGTCTCCTCTCACAGACAACACACACATTACACAAGTCTTCCACAGATCACTCAAACATTGCATAAGTCTCCCACAGATCACATACACATTACACAAGTCTCCTCTCACAGACCACACATATTACACAAGTCTCCTCCCACAGACCACACATATTACACAAGTCTCCTCCCACAGACCACATACATTACACAAGTCTTCTCTCACAGACAACACACACATTACACAAGTCTCCTCCCACAGACCACATACATTACACAAGTCACCCACAGACGATACATATTACACAAGTCTCCTCCCACAGACCACACACATATTACACCAGTCTGTTCCCACAGACCACACATATTACACAAGTCACCTTCCACAGACCACACTTATTATACAAGTCTCCCACAGACGATACATATTACATAAGTCTCCTCCCACAGACCGCACATATTACACGTCTCCTCCCGCAGACCACACACATATTACACAAGTCTCCTCCCACAGACCTCACATATTACACGTGTCTCCTCCCACAGACCACACACATATTACACAAGTCTCCTCCTACAGATCACATACACATTACACAGGTCTCCCACAGGCCACACATATTACACAAGTCTCCTCCCACAGACCACACATATTACACAAGTCTCCTCCCACAGACCACATACATTACACAAGTCTCCTCTCACAGACAACACACACATTACACAAGTCTCCTCCCACAGACCACATACATTACACAAGTCACCCACAGACGATACATATTACACAAGTCTCCTCCCACAGACCACACACATATTACACCAGTCTCTTCCCACAGACCACACATATTACACAAGTCTCCTCCCACAGACCACACCTATTATACAAGTCTCCTCCCACAGACCACACATATTATACAAGTCTCCTCCCACAGACCACATACATTACACAAGTCACCCACAGACGATACATATTACACAAGTCTCCTCCCACAGACCACACACATATTACACCAGTCTCTTCCCACAGACCACACATATTACACAAGTCTCCTCCCACAGACCACACCTATTATACAAGTCTCCTCCCACAGACCACACATATTACACAAGTCTCCTCCCACAGACCACATACATTACACAAGTCTCCTCTCACAGACAACACACACATTACACAAGTCTCCTCCCACAGACCACATACATTACACAAGTCACCCACAGACGATACATATTACACAAGTCTCCTCCCACAGACCACACACATATTACACCAGTCTCCTCCCACAGACCACACATATTACACAAGTCTCCTCCCACAGACCACACCTATTATACAAGTCTCCTCCCACAGACCACACATATTATACAAGTCTCCTCCCACAGACCACACATATTATACAAGTCTCCTCCCACAGACCACACACATATTACACCAGTCTCTTCCCACAGACCACACATATTACACAAGTCTCCTCCCACAGACCACACACATTACACAAGTCTCCCACAGACGATACATATTACATAAGTCTCCTCCCACAGACCGCACATATTACACATGTCTCCTCCTGCAGACCACACACATATTACACAAGTCTCCTCTCACAGACAACACACACATTACTCACGTCTCCTCCCACAGATCACACAAACATTACACAATACAGTGTGCCTACATAACACACACATTTTACAAATCTCCACTCACCACATACACACATTATACAAGTCTCCACCCACAAAAACCCACACACTCATTACACAAATCTTCTTCCGAAGACCACACACATTCTAAAAGTGTCCAACAGATCACACAAACACTACACAAAGCAGCCTCCTGTTACACACCAGTCCTTGCACTAGTTATGGGCCTGGCTCCTTTTTCCTATGGCCACCCCCCTTTACAGTAGTGCCTGCTGGGTAACTCAACTGCTCCGACATGAACACCCTAGGTCTTTTAAGACCGCCTTCAGAAGAAGTTTGCTGCTTGTGTAAGTAACATTGTTTGAGTTTCCTCTAGTTGGTGAGAGATTTTTTGCTACTAGGTGTTAGTCATTTTTTCAGCTTCTCCTGACTTCCATGCTACAACCACAGATATTTCCAAGCTCAGGACTAGTTTACTTAGGTGTTGTCCACACCATCCTGTCAGCAAGTTACCAACTTCTCACACCTGGCTGCAGCAATCAAAGCAACACACATCTCTTCAAACAATTCTTCAGTTTGCCTACATTTTATTTCGTTCCTGCAATCAATCATTGCCTTGCTGGAAGATACAAGACTGCAATTACATCTCTATTATATTGCTGCTGTTAATCATTGCCCTGCTGGATGATACCAGACTACATTCATTTCACTGTTACATTGCTGCTTTTGACCATTGTCCTGCTGGAAGATACCAGACTACATTTACTTCTCAGTTACACATGTGTTTAACCACTGCCCCGCTGGAAAATATATATTCCTGCGAATAACTGCTTCCTTGTTGGAAGACATCAGTTTCCGATACTGCTAATGTTCCTCTGTGAGGCCACACACTTGCCTCTGATTGAACTGTGCTATCTGATACTGTTTGTCTGCTGTCCAGCATACCCTGTTGTTCTGCTGTCCTGTTGGCTAGCGTTGTCGATCCTGACTTGCTCCAAAGCACTGTCGCCTCCATCTAAGCTGCTCACCAGACCCACAGCTTAAAGAATCCACCTCACCAGGTGAGCCATAACACTTCCACAGATCACACACATAATAAACAAGTTTCTACTCACAGATCACACACATATTGTACAAATCTTCTCCAACAGATCACACACCCATCATATAAGTCTCCACCCCAAGACCACACACACACACCAAGTCTTTGTCGACATATTATACACACACACATCCTATAAGCCTCTGCACCCTTTGACTTGTCAGTGGCTTCTCGGGCCCTGAGATTCTGCTATATGATATTATATAGTCGCTGTGTGCCAGCTTGATATGGGGGTTCATGTTTGGCAGTGTAAATGTTAAATGTAGACTTCATTTGGCCAGATTGACTCCTGCAACGACAGGCAGCGCAGTCATAGTCACAGACACATCACCACCTGCCGTATGTTACAGTAAAAGTCATTTATCTGAGTGTTTATACAATCAGTCATCATTACCCGGAACATCACACATAGATACAGGAAATATGCAGAACATATCTACTGTCTCACTATAGCGGCTGACGTTCTGCATGGTGCGGGGTCTTCCTCCCCAGAATTCTACCTCTTCTATTCACACTGCCCCATGAGGCAGGGAGGATTATAACAGAGCATGTCTCACCTATCTACCTACCTATCTATCTCATCTTTATCGCTGGTAGGGTTTTCATTGTGTCTTGATGTGGTATCTGCTATTCCATGGGACTTGCCATTACAGTGTTAATATCATAAGGCATGACACCAGTGTGACCACAGCCTGAAGATCTATTTTCCTGCAGGACATCCCAGTATGGTCCTCTCGACACCTGGAACATGTCATGGCTCTCTAGATGGATCTACCTTATGTACAACAGAGTCATCTCCTCTGGTGGAGACCGCTGGTAGTAATATTTGATAGATGCCAGGTCTCCGGCTTAGAGCGTCCATCTGGTCAGGAGATTAGGAGTCGTGGTGATCCAACACTTGTGCTCATCCAACCATCAAGACGTCAACCGAATCTCCCAACCTGAGGATTCCCATTGACGCTCACACATCCCAAGTCAGGGTTTGGCCCATTGTTAGATGTTCCTGGGAGCAAATACGCAGTGTTCCACTTTCCACCTACACAGACTTGTCCTGTAGATTGTCAGCTCTTCAGGTTACAGCCCCCACCTTGATCTCATGTACAAAAGGTGTCCACACACAGCTGGATTAATTTATTGCATTTTGTTGTGTTTTTATCACAATTTTATTAAAGGGTTGATCCCATCTTCATAAATGGGTATTGTCAGATAGTGCTTGTAAATACAAGTAATTTTGTAATTTACTGCGTATGAGATATCAGCATTTTTGTATACAGATCATTGCCATGGAGACCGACCACCACTGCCAGAGGGCAGAACAAGCTCTTTTACACTGTGCTTGTAAACACCTTTTAAGTCATCCAGGATTGCTGGAGCACGCTGTTAACTCCAAATTCTTAGAAGTTAGACAGCAGTGGGGGTCGGTCTCCTAGGCAACGAACTGTAAACAAAAGTGTTAATATCTCAAGAATGGCTGTAAATTTTAATTGCTTGTTTTCACACGTGCTACCTGACAATATCCATATATGAAAATGGGAATAACTCTTTAAGGTTTTTATGTGCTTATTAAAAGTGGAGAAAAACGTATTTTAAAAAAAGTTTTTTTCCGTGGCTCCCATAATATATTTGGTTGGTGCATCTTTAGACATTTTCATCTAATGTTACACCCCCTTCTGCTTCGCTTTGGTCTAATGTAGTGCATCTTAAGCCACGCCCATTTCAGGCTAAGCCACACCCCTTCGGCAGACTAAACACAAAAAGTGTCTAAAATGCCTAATAAATGTGGCACCCCATATTCCCTGGCATTATGGTGCAGGTTTAGTAAGTAAATCTGTCCCAATGTGTTTCACCTGTAAAAAAAACGTGCAGCCAAAACCCACATCACAGAGCTGCGCCATTTTATGGTAAAACATGCAATTTCTAAGTGCGTTTTTTACCTTCAACTGCAAACAAAAGTGAAAAAAAAAATACCGAAAATCCTTAGGGTGAAAAATAACTTTCATGAGGACGATCGTTCTCCTTATTGGAAGCTATTAGCGCCATTCATCTGATGACATGGTGGCACATATATTAGCATATTCTCCCACAATTCGCCACTAGTGGTTAAAAAAAGAAAGAAATCCAACAGCGGGTGTGTACATGTGACAATTCCACAATGTTGTGAGGGGTTGTCCGGTCTGTGCGCTGTGAGGATTCTCCGGGAGCGGGCCGTCATTTGACAGCAAGTATGTGATTTGCATATTTCAGTCCACATCCCAACTAGACATGTCCGGCCTCGTTGAACACACTTGCATTGAGCGAGGCCGCGCACGTCTAGTCGGCATGTGACCACATGAATGCAAATCACACACTTAAAGGGGTTTTCCCACGAACAAAAGTTCATTTTAAAAACTGGCTGTGTCTGACCATACATACCACAGCTCCTGGGCAGGGGGGGAAGCAAAACACAATACTGACATTACAGCAGGGGATCGCAGAGGATTCATTTTGTGAGGTAAAACATTTCACTGCCTGTTTTTAAACCCCTTTATGCTCGTGCGCCCGCCGCCGGCACCGGACAATCCTAACAGCGTGCAGTGTGCGAGATGTGAGGATTCACAAGTCTGCAGTCACATACAGTAACTGCAGACATGTAGCTTAAGACCGGATAACCTCTTTAATCGGATCGCACTCTGTATAGAAGCCTGGGCATCCTTAGGCCTCATTCACACGTCAGGGATTTCTATCGTACGCAAAAAAACTAAGTGTCATCAGTGTTTGGCTACGTTCACACGACTGTATTTTCAGTCCGAGTGCTGACTGTGAAGAAACAACACTGAAAGCCAGACCAAAGTTATCCAATAGGGCAGGGCAGATGACTATTTTTATTACGTGAATAAATTTGCAGCCTGCACTATTCTCTTCCATATTTCGGATGAGACTCACCAAAAAATGTGCCAAAAAAAAGGATCTCATAAAGAATATCACTATTGCATCTTATTACTGATACATTTCCATTATTAACAGGAAACCCTACTTGATCTTGTCAGACTTATTCACTGCTGATCTCTAAAAATGGATGCAATACGGATGAAAAATTCTTTATACAATCGTGTGAACTTTTGGATCAGAATTCTAGACGTTTTTGGCTGTGTTCACACGACTGTATAAAAAAAAATCAGCTGATTTTCACCCAGAAAGAAAGGGACAATTTTTCAACTGTATTGTCATCTGTTTTTAGACATGTTTTTCTTATTTTAAGGCTAGGCGCACCCCAGCAAATTTTTTTGTCATTCAAGAAAATTTGATCAATTATGCAAATTATACTGATCCAACTCTGAGCATCGTGTGATCGATCCGATTCTCTCGCATGAGGATAAGATGGAGAAGAAAAAATGTCTCCATCTTCTCCACGGTGTGAGGCTGCAGAAATTGGGCTGCACTCAGATGTCATCCGAGTGCAGTCCGATGTTTCCCACACACTCATTGGCTTGCATGGCCGAGTGCGATCTGAATATTAGATCCAACCCGGGCATGCTGCGATTTTTTTTTTCCGGACCGGCTCTGTCCATTGAAAAAGTCGGACACATGCATCATCCCATAGAATAACATTGGTCCCTGGGTGATCTCATGTTTTGTCGGATCGCACTTGGATCAATAATACGGTTGTCGGATTGAAGTGTAGTCGTTATTCAGCTGATCTGATTTTTATTTCGCACCCCTCGTCTAGAATAGTTGAATCTCATCTGGAATACGGCCGCTGTGATTTTTCCACATTCGGTCCGTGTGAGGTCGGTAAAAAACCCACAAAAATCTTAATGGAGGTTTCTCCATCTTCCAAGGACCAGTTGGTAAAAGACGGATGTCCGATTTCATCACGGACCCATAGACTAGCATTGGCGAGTTTGGACCATACGCAGACACGAGCAGCCCCTGCAGAAGAGCTGGCAGCAGCTAAAGAGTTAAGTGTGGGCTAGTTCGGGGGGTGACCTCTTCCCCTCCGTCCGGTCCTGCAGGTGTCGGCAGCACTGACCTGTCGCTGACCCCGGCGCTGCAGGTAGTAACCCGTGCAGTGCCGGCCCCTCGGCCGGCGGCAGCACTGGCAGCAGCAGCCGGCAGGGGAGCTGCGTACCTCTGTCCCCACCCTGCCATCAGCCGGGGAGGAGTTTGGGAATGTTCAGTTTGTTCAGTAGATGGATGATCGCCTCCCCCGCCGCCTGTGCTGCTTGCAGCATGTGTGATTGAAGAGGCTCCGGTGCCGCCTGCCTCTGCCCATCTCACTCACTCCGGGCTGGCATCTGACAGCAGCCGCCGTGCCCCTGCCCGCTAGCGCTCTCTTGTATCACCCCCGGTCGGATGATTACCGAGGAGGCTGCACATCGCCACCGGCCGCCGACACTTCTGCCTCCCGTTTATTTCTCATGGTTTCTCGCCATTGACTTGTGACTTGGATTAAGAAGAAGGAGGAGAGAGAGATGCCCAGGAGGAAGCAGCAGGCACCAAAACGGGCAGCAGGTAAGCACTGGCAGCAATCTGGTCATATGTCACCCCCTCCCCCCTCCTGCAACTTTCTCCTTACACTTTGTAACTTTGCATGTGCTGGTGCCCACCCTGCTCCTGCTGTCACCTGGGCACTGCTGGGCAGTCCTGCTGTCACCCGGGCACTGCCAGATGCCCTCTTCTCCTCTCCTTCCTCCACTCTTCCCACATTTCTTCCTCTGTCCTGTACACAAGTTGCTTGTTCCCTGCCAGCCGCACCCTCTGGTGGAGCCCAGCTTTCCAGATGATTGCCATCTTGGATGTGACACATGATTGATCGCCTGTCATGTGACCGCCTTTGATCTCTTTATTCTTTGATGGCTATCAATAAATCATTCGCCATGGTAACTGGTGGCGGAGGGAGCTGGTGACAGACACTGCCCTCTGGATCCTCTTACCTGACTCCTCCCCCCCCCCCCCCCTAAGTCGGGGGGAGTCTGCTTTTTTTTTGTGAGAGTTTGTTAAAATTAATAACTTTGATAATTTTGCATGACTTTTATGTTTTTCGGGGGTCCCATCATTGTGACAGGCCTGGTCACTTATGGAAATTCGTCATGGATTTGGGTTTTGTTGAGGACCCCCGGCACAGATTTCCAAGGGGGGGCAAGCCCAAAGGGGGTGTGAGTTATGAGGGGTTAATAAAAGCAGGAACGATTCTGTGAAAACATTGACGTTTATGGGATACAGGGACAATGTAGTAAAGTTTCCGGTGCCCCCACCCTGTGCCAGCTACAAGATCTTAGGAGCGTCTCGGAAAGTTTTTGGCTGGTGGTACAAGTTTGTCTGTTCTCCTTGTACCCACCGTGGGGTTTATTGATTGTTTCGTGAAGAAACTGCTCACGGGCAGGAGACATGGCGGCCTCGTTAATTTCACAATAAAATCTGCGCTCCTGGGTCGTCGGCTAATTCAATCGGGGTAGCGGTGGCTGGGCAGACGTGCGGGGTTGTAGACTTCTGGCCACCTCAGGACAGAGCTTGGTAACTCCTGGATTTGTTTTTGGCTTTTCCTATATTTTGGCCTCTTTGCCCATCCGGTCCGCGCTCCCTGTGAGCTTGGCATGTTATATAAGCCTCCGCACTCAATAAGAAAGGACAATAAAGGCTCGGCCGGGCACAGCAGCTTCTGACCCCTGTGAGGGAATTCTTTTGTCATTTTTTGGGCAGGTCTATATTACTATGAATTTTGTTTTGTGTTCGGGAGGGAATAAAAGTTTTAAAGGGAGAGGGCGAAAAACAAAAGAAAAGAGGAACGAAGGTTAATTGGACGTTAGAGTCAGTAAGTCGGTCACATCTAAAATTCCAGAAGCAGAAGGGACGTTTGCCATTTGATTAATGAGTAATGGAAAGGTTTCCAGCAAGAAGTGAGGAGACTATGTCGCCACGTTCTGGGCCGGCCAGGACATCGTACACATCGAGGGGGCGTCAGCAGCTCACCCCTTGTTCATTATATATATATATTTTTTTACGGTCCAGATACGTTACCTTTAATTGTTTAATATGGAGCGTTCCCTCGTCGCAGTCGCCGCTTCTCCTGAGCCCCGATGATCCTTGTTTGCGGTGACGTAAGGACGACCTAAAGCCTATAATTTCAGGATTACACAAACGCATGCAAATATATTCACGCGGTGGGCTAGTTTTATTCCGCTGAAGTAAATTGATGCAAACACCATACAGCTAAAATCGCCGTGCGCACGCTGTGAATATTTTATGAGCGATTGCCAAGAAAAGGGTTGGGGGGGGGGGGGGGGGTTGGCGGATAACTTTATGTCCGGGGGAGAGTTCTGCTTTAACCTCTTCTTTCCGAGGGTCCGCCGTCCCCTTCTGCGTCCTGTGCTGCATCCATCGGGTGGCTGCACACGGAGATGATTGAGTCCATCGACGCTACCTGCAACGTGCTCCTCGTACGACTGTGTGTAGGTTAATTAAGGAGCAGAATGTACAGTTTTATTTATAGGGGGGGGGGGAGGCAGTGGACCCCAGTAATTTTCTTAAAGCGATTGTTGGAGACGAAGATTACACATTAAATTTCGACCGTTGCAGAATCTCGTGAATTCATGAATATTGCCTTTGCTGGTTGAGAAGCCCCTTTCCCTGATATTATATATAATTAATCCTGCCTTATATCTGCTGTACGAGCCCCCACAATATTAACACTATATTACGATTACACCAGTAGAATTATTTTCCGGTTATGGTTTGCGCTTTTGCTCTGTGTTTCGCCCCCTTACTGCGCTCTTGTGACCGATGGTCAGTTCATTGAACGTTAGTCTGTATTTGGGGCTAACGTAATGTAATCCTAGGCCCGGCTCAAGTGAACAGCAACCGTCTTCATGGCGGCATGTGATCGGTGTGAAGCGTTTATCGATATGGCGCACGACCACTTCATTATCCAGTCCACTAATTTAACGTATAAAGTAGTTTCCCAAGACGGCCACTATTATTACCGTAAGAGATTATAATTTAACCAGTCCGTCTTGCGTCGTGTCCAGTGCGCGGGCAGCGGCTCCGTAATTACGCGACATGTCTCCTCTGACTGGAAATCCTGTGGATAAATCACTGGGCTCTACGTACAGTGGAACTGGGGTAAAATCGGATGCTGATTTTTATTTTTTTCCTCATAAATTTGTATGTGAGGGACAGTAGGCCCGAGGGTCCACACCCCCCCTCAGTGTAGGGCAAATTACCTCCAGCTTTTCACATCGGACTTCACAAAAGCCAAACTAATTTTTTTTTTTATATATATATATTTTTCCCTGAGGTACCCTCATCTTGTAATAACTCGTCACTGCATCCCACCGGTCTCCTGGACTATGTAGGAGCGGGACGTTTCCTCCATGCGTTACGTTCTTTGTTCAACTTGTCGGATTGTGGCGCAATTTAAAAAAAAAAAATGTTCCCAAATTTTCACCACAAAACTGTTAAACTTATAAATGATGTCGATGATGCAAATAATGTCCGTTGTTTGCAGCCATTCGTCTCGTCATTGATGAGTTTGTTAGTCTCTTTGCTGGTGGCGTTAATGTGGGGGACATCACATCGGTGGTCACAGGAAGTCCGTGCCCCCTCTTTCTTGTGACACTTTGTTATATGGAGGCGCTCAGTGTCTCTGGATCAAGGACCGGTCATCTTGGTTAACTGGAAGCCATTGATTATTTCTTAGGAAAGGGAGGAGTGGGGGCGATTCTCCATCCTGTAAGTTACCCGCTTGCGTTTAATGGGGGGCACTCGGGGGGGCTGTATCTGCACTTGATGCTAATCGTAAGTCAAGTGACTGAATCTGGTCTGTGCTAGGCTGATTGAATGAGACAGCTGAGACGCAGATTTGTTTTAAGTCGTCTATTGATTTTCTTCATCTTTGGTATCGGGAGGCGAGTATTAACCCTCTTACTCAGATTATGAATTGTACGGCCGAACACTTTACAGAAGGAGAAAGGCCACTTACCATGGATTAGTAAATGATAATGTCTAACCGTCCTCCTGAGACGCAGCTACCACCGAGACATTTTAATACAGTCGTGGTGCTCTCCTTTAGCGGCGAAGGGTGGTGGGGGTGAGCCATTACGTGCCACATTCCAGTGCATCGGCAAGGAGAGGGTTAATGCCGAAATGGTTATACTGTACAATCCAGGAATCGTTACACCGCCAGGCATATGAGGGTCCGTGACTTTGTGTACACTGCCAATATATATTAGTATAGAAGAGTGTATGTATGTATGTGTGTGTATATATATATATATATATATATATATATATATATATATATATATATATATATATATGTGTGTGTGTACAGCTATACTCAGATCATAGCTATACATTTAAAAAATGTATGTATATATTTATAGGGAAAAGTGTACTTATTGTTATACAAACATACATAAATAAATATATGTATATACATAATCAGCATATGAAGAAGGGTATATGCTGCTATACCAACATATATATGCATGTGTATAATATATATATATATATATATATATAATTAGTCTAACAATATATATGCTTCTCTCTATTTATGTGTGAGATAGAGAGATATATATATATATATCTCACACATAAATAGAGAGAAGCATATATATTGTTAGACTAATTATATATATATATATATATAATCTATTAGTATAACAGCATATAGACTGTTCTCCATTCGCTGGCATATGAAGAAAAGTATACATACTGTTATACTAACATATATACATATGTGTATATATTTCTAGATGTGTATTTAATATGTAGTATTATACACCCGGAGAGAGAAGGAGCCATCTACCCTTATAGTTATATTCTTATCAATGTATAGGTATAAACAAATGCCTATATATTTCCAGAATGCACTGATTTAGATATATAGAGCGAGAGATGTACACCTATACTAATACCCACAGACTCTATAGATATCCGTGTACAACTATATGCATACACTGTACTTATAGAGAGATGTGCACACAGTTGTACCAGGGCACGATATGGTTAACCTACGTAAAGAGATGTATACATATAGGCATACTCCCCATTTATACATTTGACGTAGACATACGTGTGCGTGTGTGTATATGTACATATATATAATGTATATTACACTGTAGGAAGTAGTGTACATATAGTTATATTAACACACTATAGCTAAACATACAGTATACACATACACAGTTGTGCTATATATATATGTGTGTGTGTGTGTGTATATATATATATATATATATATATATATATATATATATAAATGTGTATATACATAAATATGTATGTGTGTGTGTGTGTGTGTGTGTGTGTATATATATATATATATATATATATATATATATATATATATATATATATATATATATATATATATATATATATATATAATATGCACACACACCCACACATACCAATTATTGGGGCATTATCTAAAAGATCAATATGAAAGGAGAATGCAATTGGTTTTATTATTTGCATCTTTTCTGTAGTTAAATTGAAATCCACATTGATGAAATTGTTGCTGAATATCCACACATTGTAATTCTTTTGATATTTGGTAGTTATACTAAATAAAGCCTCCCATCCTCTCCCAAAATGTTAGACGGGGGGAGGGTACCTTTCGTGCGGTAATGATTATATACAGAAGATGTGCGCCACTAACGAGCTGGAAATCCCTGCCCCCCCCCCAACCCAATAGCATCCCGTCGTGGATGTGGGTCCTTGCTCTGTTGTATGGGATCGTCCCCCGCTTTGGACGGGCGCCCGGCTTCACGCTGGTATTACGGAACCGACCGCGTCACAACAAGGGGGAAAAAAAAAGCAAAACAAATAAATAAAAAAGGATGTGAGAAGATAAATCCCTGACTTCAAAAATAACTTCATCTGTCGCTGCTAATGGCTTCTCGGTGCCGACTCTCACCGCTCGCTATTAATTTATGCGCAGTTTGTTTGCCGGTAACCTTGGTGTTTAGAATCAGTTTTTAAATTTTCCACATGAGAGAATTGATGGGCGAAGAAATTCTGTGTTTAGACGAGAGCAGATTTATGACAGAAATAGTGTATCAGAAAGTAACAATTTAGAGAGGAGGGGGCGACGCGTTTTCTAATCGGCACAGGAAATCACAGGGCCGAGACGAGCGAGGATAGTGCCACAGCGTGCGGCCTGAGCATTACATGTAACCTACAGTCCCGGATGTACAGTCACATCATATCTGCACCGCACGCACTCACTAACCTGGTGCTCTGCTTTCAGTGGATACCACAGACCTGTTCACTGCCTTTTATTTTTATCTTCTCAGTTTTTAGGCATTAAAAAAAAAACAAAAAAAAACTGCATTCAAATATATTACAAATGGATTTTTTAATAAATATATTTTTTAATATTTTTAGAATTTGTTTTATTTATTTTATTCATTTTGCATTTTTTTATATATATATATTTTTTTTCCCAATTCTTAACTGTAATGTAAAAAAATCATGCAAAGCTCTGCCAGCATGTTTGGATATTAATGGCACACGGGGAGTTTCATTGACCCTCAGTGTACGCTCCCGCAGGGTGGATTTTTCTTATGTGGATTTGCATAGGTAAAAGACTTTCTGTATTAGTTCCCAAAATCTCCGTTTTATACTGTGGAGAAAATCCGCAGCGTAAATTGAGCGGAGCTACAATTTTAAAATCCGCTGCATGTCAATTAATGCTGTGGATGACAACACGGATTTTACTCTGCAAAGGCTAATTTTGCACATTCCCCCCCCCCCCCCCCTCTGGGAACTTAATTTTGCTATTATTTTCTCCCGACACCGTCATGGGTGATCTAATGACTTTCGGTCAATTCCACTCACCAATCATCAGATAGAACTACCTGATCTTGTCTGAGCGTCAGAGATTAGCTTAAAAAGGGGTGTAAATTGACGATTTATAGACCTATAGCGACTCTAAATACCGAGGTTCGTCATGCAGGATCATACCTGGAATTTTAGTCTCATTGATGCATGCTTTTTTTTTTTTTTTTTTATCTTGCTTTAAAAAACAAAAATGCCCCCCCCCCTAAAAAAAAAATAAATAAAATATATATTTTTTTTTACAAAAGTTTGGAAGCAAAAAAATTGCCAAATTCTTCTAACTCGCATAAGAGATCAATAAAAAAAATGTCATCACGTACGAGGACTGTGGATGTCATAATCTGCCTTTTTGGATATGTTTTTGGAAATATCCCAGTTTTGTTCAGTGATGGATCCAATTGATGCTCTGCTGTAGGACAGTCATCGTATATCTGGTGCATTGGTCTCCGTGAAGAAGAGACGCAACTGATGGACACGATTGGAACAATTTATGCTCAGCTTTGGGACAGGCACCATATATCGGGTGCACTGGTCTCGGTTAGTAGCCATAGGGTTTTGTAGAATACTTTGGTTGATGCATGTGTGCTCAGAGGCTGAGAATGCATGGAGGGATTGCGGACCGATTTCGAGCAAGTCAGGACACAATCACTTGGACTTGTCGGGTAAGTGGTTAGTTGATCTGCCCAAAAATTCACCAGGATCTGTGAAAAAATTCTTGGTCTTGCAACATCGGGTATGAATACAACCCCACAATGATGGTCCTTGATGAGAAATAGCAGAGCGTGAGAAAATCCAGAAAATAAAGATTTTTGTTGGGATTGAAATCATCTTCAACACAAAAAAAATTGAATAGTGTATATATATATATATATATATATATATATATATATATATATATATATAGTACAGACCAAAAGTTTGGACACACCTTCTCATTTAAAGATCTTTCTGTATTTTCATGACTATGAAAATTGTACATTCACACTGAAGGCATCAAAACTATGAATTAACACATGTGAAATTATATACTTAACAAAAAAGTGTGAAACAACTGAAAATATGTCTTAGGCTATGTGCCCACGATGCAGAAATGCTGCATATTTTTTCCGCTTCTCCCTGGCAGGAAAAACGCATGCGTTTTTTACATGCGTTTTTCCCGCCAGGTAGAAGCGTTTGTCAAGCGTCTTTGCATGCATTTCTGCATGCGGGTTATCAAGCTCTTTTCCAAGCGATTTTAGCATCACTTGGAAAAGTGCTTGACAACTTGTTCACACTATATAAATCCATGCAACCAGCATGGATTTATAGTAGTGTGACCAAGTTACTAAAAAGAATAAGAATGGTAAAAAATAAAAAAATAAAGTTTATACTCACCTTCCGGTGTCCTGCCGGTGTATTCTCCACTGCGTCCGGTGTGTTGAGCGGCTCGCGCTGCTGTGAAGGACCTGCGGTGATGTCATTGAGCCGTGTGATGGGTCACATGACTCAGTGACGTCATGGCAGGTCCTTCACAACAGCGTGAGCATTGCAAGAGACTGGACGGAGCACACAAAACACCGGGAGGACATCGGAAGGTAAGTATAAACTTTATTTTTTATTTTAAATTCTTTTTTTTACAGTTTCTATGGTACCCTGGTCTGGATGAGAATCTCCTCTCCTCCGGACTTGGGTACCATCCGCACATAGAAACGCATAATATCCGTGTGTACAAATGTACTGACACGGATATTATGCGTTTCAATGCAAGTCAATGGCGGCGATTACGCTGCGTGTCCGCAAAATTAATGGACATGCTGCGGATTTTTGAGCGCAGCATAAACGCTGCGAAAAATCCGCAGCATGGGCATTGACATTGCGGCTTGTCATTGAGGACCATGGGGGGCGGATTACCAAGCGTTTCCCAAGCGTTTATGCTGCGGAAATTCCGCAGCATAAACGGTTGGAAAACGCATAGTGGGCACACAGCCTTATATTCTAGGTTCTTCAAAGTAGCCACCTTTTGCTTTGATGACTGCTTTGCACACTCTTGGCATTCTCTTGATGAGCTTCAAGAGGTAGTCACCGGAAATGGTCTTCCAACAATCTTGAAGGAGTTCCCAGAGATGCTTAGCACTTGTTGGCCCTTTTGCCTTCACTCTGCGGTCCAGCTCACCCCAAACCATCTCAATTGGGTTCAGGTCTAGTGACTGTGGAGGCCAGGTCATCTGGTGTAGCACCCCATCACTCTCGCTCTTGGTCAAATAGCCCTTACACAGCCTGGAGGTGTGTTTGGGGTCATTGTCCTGTTGAAAAATAAATTATGGTCCAACTAAACGCAAACCGGATGGAATAGCATGCCGCTGCAAGATGCTATGGTAGCCATGCTGGTTCAGTATGCCTTCAATTTTGAATAAATCCCCAACAGTGTCACCAGCAAAGCACCCCCACACTATCACACCTCCTCCTCCATGCTTCACGGTGGGAACCAGGCATGTAGAGTCCATCCGTTCACCTTTTCTGCGTCCCACAAAGCCACGATGGTTGAAACCAAAGATCTCAAATTTGGACTCATCAGACCAAAGCACAGTTTTCCACTGGTCTCATGTCCATTCCTTGTGTTCTTTAGCCCAATAAAGTCTCTTCTGCTTGTTGCCTGTCCTTAGCAGTGGTTTCCTAGCAGCTATTTTACCATGAAGGCCTGCTGCACAAAGTCTCCTCTTAACAGTTGTTGTAGAGATATGTCTGCTGCTAGAACTCTGTGTGGCATTGACCTGGTCTCTAATCTGAGCTCCTAAACTTATCCTCAGAAGCAGAGGTGACTCTTGGTCTTCCTTTCCTGGGGCGGTCCTCATGTGAACCAGTTTCTTTGTAGCGCTTGATGGTTTTTGCAACTGCACTTGGGGACACTTTCAAAGTTTTCCCAATTTTTCGGACTGACTGACCTTCATTTCTTAAAGTAATGATGGCCACTTGTTTTTCTTTACTTAGCTGCTTTTTTCTTGCCATAATACAAATTCAAACAGTCTATTCAGTAGGACTATCAGCTGTGTATCCACCTGACTTCTGCACAACTCAACTGATGGTACCAACCTCATTTATAAGGCAAGAAATCCCACTTATTAGGGTATGTGCACACGATGCAGAAATGAAGCAGAAAATTTCTGCATCATTTCTGCATCTCCCTGGCAGAAAAAACGCATGCAGATTGTGCATGCGTTTTTCCTGCAGAATACATGCGGATCCACATGCAGATTCACATGCGTTTCCGCATGCAGATTGACAAGCGCTTTCCAGGCGATGTTAGCATCACCTGGAAAGTGCTTGATAACTAGGTCACACTATATAAATCCATGCAAACAGCATGGATTTATACAGTGTGAACCGAGAGAGTGTATATACTTACCTCCGATGGCCCGCGCTGTCCTGCTCAATCTGTTCTCCCTCGCCGGCAACTTTGAATTGAAAGACCTGCCGACGTCAGCGTCACGTGACCCGTCACATGACTCTGACGTCACCGCAGGTCCTACAACTCACTGCAAGTGCCGGGAACCAAGCGGGAGCGCTGCGCGGGCCGACAGATGGTAAGAATACATTTATTTTTTATTTTATTCTTGTTTTTACAGCTTTTTTAATGGTACCTGGGTGTGGATGAGACTCTCCTCTCCTCCACACCCGGGTACCATCCGCACATTAGAACGCACCAATTACGCAAGTACAGATGCAGTCTTGCGGAATTGGCGCGTTCTAATGCAAGTCAATGGCGGCGAAATCGCCGCGTTTCCGCAAAATTAATTGACATGCTGCGGATTTTTGACCGCAGCGTTAACGCTGCGGAAAAATCCGCATCATGGGCACAGCACATGCGGATTTCCATTGGGGAACATTGCTTCCCTTCTACCATGCGTTTTTCATGCGTTTCCGCGGCGTTTACGCAACTGCAAAAACGCCGCGGAAACGCATGAAATACGCATCGTGTGAACACAGCCTTAAACCTGACAGTGCACACCTGTGAAGTGAAAACCATTTCCGGTGACTACCTCTTGAAGCTCATCAAGAGAATGCCAAGAATGTGCAAAGCAGTCATCAAAGCAAAAGGTGGCTACTTTGAAGAACCTAGAATATAAGACATATTTTCAGTTGTTTCACACTTTTTTGTTAAGTATATAATTCCACCTGTGTAAATTCATAGTTTTGATGCCTTCAGTGTGAATGTACAATTTTCATAGTCATGAAAATACAGAAAAATCTTTAAATGAGAAGGTGTGTCCAAACTTTTGGTCTGTACTGTATATATATATATATATATATACATATATATATATATATATACAGTGCCTACAAGTAGTATTCAACCCCCTGCAGATTTAGCTGGTTGACACATGCGGAATTAACTTGGCATTGTGACATTTGTACTGTAGATCAGCCTGGAAGTGGGAAATGCACTGCAGCAAATTTTTTTTTTGTTTTTTTTAAAAACGTTAAAAGTTAATTCAGAGTGTCATTTATTATTCAACCCCTCAAACCACAAGAATTCTGTTTGGTCCCCCTAAAGTATTAAGAAGTAGTTCAGGCACCAAGAATAATGAGCTTCACATGTGTGGATTAAAGATCTCTTTTGCCAGCCTTTTCTGACTATTTAAGACCCTCCCCAAACTTGTGAACAGCACTCAGACATGGTCAACATGGGAAAGACAAAGGAGCATTCCAAGGCCATCAGAGACAAGATCGTGGAGGGTACAAAACCCTTTCCAAGGAGTTGGGCCTACCTGTCTCCACTGTTGGGAGCATCATCCGTAAGTGGAAGGCTTATGGAACTACTGTTAGCCTTCCACGGCCTGGACAGCCTTTGAAAGTGTCCTCCCGTGCCGAGGCCAGGCTTGTCCGAAGAGTCAAGGCTAACCCAAGGACAACAAGGAAGGAGCTCCGGGAAGATCTCATGGCAGTGGGGACATTGGTTTCAGTCAATACCATAAGTAACGTACTCCACCGCAATGGTCTCCGTTCCAGACGAGCCCGTAAGGTACCTTTACTTTCAAAGCGTCATGTCAAGGCTCGTCTACAGTTTGCTCATGATCACTTGGAGGACTCTGAGACAGACTGGTTCAAGGTTCTATGGTCTGATGAGACCAAGATCGAGATCTTTGGTGCCAACCACACACGTGACTTTTGGAGACTGGATGGCACTGCATACGACCCCAAGAATACCATCCCTACAGTCAAGCATGGTGGTGGCAGCATCATGCTGTGGGGCTGTTTCTCTGCCAAGGGGCCTGGCCATCTGGTCCGCATCCATGGGAAGATGGATAGCACGGCCTACCTGGAGATTTTGGCCAAGAACCTCCGCTCCTCCATCAAGGATCTTAAGATGGGTCGTAATTTCATCTTCCAACAAGACAACGACCCAAAGCACACAGCCAAGAAAACCAAGGCCTGGTTCAAGAGGGAAAAAGTCAAGGTGTTGGAGTGGCCTAGTCAGTCTCCTGACCTTAACCCAATTGAAAACTTGTGGAAGGAGCTCAAGAATAAAGTACACATGAGACACCCAAAGAACCTAGATAACTTGGAGAAGATCTGCATGGAGGAGTGGGCCAAGATAACTCCACAGACCTGTGCCGGCCTGATCAGGTCTTATAAAAGACGATTATTAGCTGTAATTGCAAACAAGGGTTATTCCACAAAATATTAAACATAGGGGTTGTATAATAATTGACCCACACTTTTATGTTTAAAAATTAATAAAATTCAACTGAGCAACATAACTTTTTGGTTTGTAAGATTTATGCTTCTGTTCATAAAACCTACTCTCGTTTGCAGTTTGAAGGCTCTAACTTATTTGCATCTTATCAAACCAGCTAAATCTGCAGGGGGTTGAATACTACTTGTTAGATCTCCAATTTTTGACCGTCTAAAAAAGCACCAATTTACCATATATTTGCTGCATCCTTAGACACTTTACACCACCTATTGGCAAGTGTATATTGAGCTTAATTTGGCACACTTTTTTTTGCATTTTGAGCCACACGTTTTCCCTCTAAGCCACGCCTACTTGTCAAACAAGCAGAAACATAAGAAATAGGTTTAAAAATGTAGTAGAATGCGTCGCTGTTTGTCTGCGCAGGATGAAAACCTTTCCGGTGGACACAAATGCAGGGCTCGTTGGTGTATCAGTGCACTCCTGCGTCTGATACAGAGGATCACTATGCGTTTTCGGCCTTATCATGTAAACAATATTTTTATTGACTTTCTATAAACAGAAAATGAAAAAATGATAAATGTTGGATTGAACCGTAAATCTTGATTTTTTTCAGCATGGAATGATTAAATGTAATCCCGTTACATGGATTTTTTTTGACAGATTTGATGATTCTTTTTTTTTCCCCACAACGTTTCCCCAGAATAACACTGTTTTCTTATTCTCGGGGTCCGATCGCTGGCTGTAAGTATGGCCGGGGATTACTATTTGTCACCATGGCTCATAATCCTGATAATCTCCTTGTGTTAACAGTGCTTTACCACCTTGACCTTGTGTCGTCTGAGCCGACATAACGACCTGATGTCTGTAATCCGAGAGAAGAGAAACCCTGTGATAGTGGAAGAGCTTTGTCCTGATTTTACAGCTACATTTGAGGCAGGGGGTCCAGGAGGTAAAGCTGGCTGCAGACTAAACCAGCTAGTGTCCACAAATGACCCCACTTACTTCCAGGATATTTTATTAAGGCAAATTTGGCGGCCACTTCCCCATGCCGCCCATTAACTATTGGTTTCTGCAGAACTGAACTGGTCGAGACTTTAAGAACATCTGAAGGCCTCATCGGTGTTAGATCACAGTCGTGTCCAATTTGCAAATAGGACTTGTACTATTCTGGATTATTTACAGTTCAGTGCTGGATTATCAGAATTATGGCAGATCGCCTTTATTTCCTTTGCCTTTTTACACTACAAATAATGAAACTCCTATGTTTGCTGTTCCAGATGCGACATGACAGTAAGGCTATGTTCACACATTGTGTTTTTTCTGCATTTTTTGGATAAGTTTTTTTTTTATGCAAATTTTCAGCTGCATTTTACAGTACCAGCAAAGTCTATGAGATTCCAGAAATCTCATGCTCACACCTTGGTTTTTGTTTCATCAGTATTTTGTGCTTTGCATGTTTTTTTGCAGAATAGAGCATGTCACTTCTTTCAGCATTTTTCACCCATTGGAAGTAATGGGTGGTGAAAAACTGCACCAAAAACCCAGGTGTCAGTTTTTTCAGCGTTTTTTGTGCGAAAACCTGATGAAATAGAATGAGATTTTTTTTCCACTGAACTTTATGTACATGCATAAAGGACAGTGAAAAAAACGCAGCAAAAAAACAAGCAAAATCCTGAACAACTTCCTGGCAAGAGATCAGGTTTTGCTGCAGAAAAAACGCTGAAAAAATGCAATTTGTGAACATAGCCTTAGGCTCATTCAGACGGCTGTTTTTCGCGTACGAGTTCTGTCTGTGTTTTACACGGATATAACTTGTACCTATGATAGTCTATTGGGCTGTTCACATGTACAATTTTTCTCTTTGTGGAACAAGTTTTCCATGCAACACAGCAGAGACACATCCGATATTGATCCGATTGTCGGATCAAAATTGGCAATGCGGTCTATAGGTCTGTGAAAAATATCAGACTGCACTCAGATGCCATCCAAGTGCTGTCCGTTTTCCATGGACTACTAGATAAGCTAGAGAGACTTTTTTTTTTTTCTCAGAGAAAAGCGGATGAAACTCTGAACAAAATCATTACTGAAACTAGGACTGTTTTTCTTGTACGTGAAAAAATTTGCAATCTGAATAAGTCCTTAGGCCGAGTTCACATGTCCCATTATATCATCCATTCGAAACTGTTCCAGTAAACAAAAATACTGGATCAGTTTCAGGCTACGATCACACGTTCAGTATGTGGTCAGTATTTTACCTCAGTATTTGTAAGCTAAAACCAGGAGTGGGTGATAAATACAGAAGTGGTGACGTGTTTCTATTATACTTTCCCTCTGATTGTAAAATACTGACCCAATACTGAACGTGTGAACGTGGCCTCAAACTGATGTAAAACTGATGCACTTTTTAACTGATCCTTCCACATTGACTTCAATGATTTAACAAAAGGATCCAGCATCATTTATTTTAGCCGGACACAAAAGTTCGAAACTGATGCAGTATTTTTGTTTCCTGGATCCATTTCAACAGGATGATAACTGGACATGTGAACTCAGCCTTAGGCCATGTTTGCATGTCCAGTAATCATCCGTTAGAACGGATCCAGCAGCAGTCCGTTGACAAAAAAGTTGTGCAGACACAACTTTTTTGCCCACCTTAAAAAACTGATTTCACCTGGATCCTTTTTTTTTTTTTTTAACATTAAAGTCTATGGAAAATGGATCGGTTAAATTTTCATCCATTTTTCACTAATTTGAAAAGGATCCGGTTTTTACTTACTGGATCAGTTTCAAATAGATGATTATTTGAAAGTTCACGTGTCCAGGAGTATATGTTAAATATGTAAGCAAAAAAAAGGATCCTTTTCAAATGGCTGGAAAATGAATGGCTGTCTAAGGGATTCGTTTTCCATAGACTTTCATGTTAAAAAAACAGATCAAGTTGAAATAATTTTTTTTTAGGCGGATAAAAAAAAAAAGTTGTGTCTACACAACTTTTTTTGTCAACGGATTGTTGCTGAATCCGTTCTAACGGATCATTACTGCGCATGTGAACTTAGCCTTACATATAGTAGTGGTGATATATGCAGAATAGTGGATATTAGTCATACATATAGTATGGTCATTGTTGGTGATACATATAATGGATGGTTAGTATTTCTGAATAGTGATCTCGTCCTTTTATGATATCAGGCTCAACGATGATGATTAGGGATCTATGTGGATAAGGAATGGTGGAACTGGTGGGTTTTGTCAGGAACGTTGGAACTGTGTTCTTCACAGTGGCGGGCCAGGGAATTGTGTACCGTGACAGTGTGTTCTATTGTATGAACAGCTTGTTGGCTCAGTGGTTAGCACTGTTGCTTTACAGCACTAGGGTTCTTCTGGGGTCAAATGCAACCCATGACAACCTCTGCAAGGAGTTTGTATGTTCTCCCCGTGTTTGCATGGGATTTAGGTTTCCTCCGGGTTCTCCGGTTTCCTCCCACACTTCAAGGACCTACTGTTGGAAATTTATATTGTGAGCCCCAATGGGGAGAGAGATTATGTATGTGAAGCGCGTTGGATTAATGGCGCTATATAAGTATAAAAATAGTACATGTTATGTATGCAGTGGGTGCTTCATACACCTGAATATAAATTAAATAGAAAACAGAGAAAAACTAGAGTGGTGAATAAGTAGTAGTCCTGACCATAGGAACTTACAATCTATAAGGGATGGATACAAGAGGTGTAGGATCAGAAAGAGCCAAGTAAAGGCCACCATACACATTAGACTAATTGCTGTGGAACCTGCTGATATTGACCTGTTCGGCCAGCAGTCTAACTTGTATGGAGGTGCCAGATGACTGATAGTCAGGGGAGAAGCTGATCACATATGTCCAATTTCGGACTGTTCTCCCAGAGATGAGCCGCCAGCCGACGTAGCAGCCAGCGGCTTTCTTGTAAAGAAAATGGGAGCTCTTGGCCAAACAAGTGTTCCTGTGTATGGGAGAGTCGGCTGAGGTTGAATGACCGTTTGGCCAACAGCCATCTAATGTGTATGGTCGGCTTTAGACTGTTTTCCAAAGACTAAGGATAATTTTGGCCAAGTTTATCCTTTTTACTTGAGCATCTAGCTTAATAATGACGGTGATCAAGAACAGTAGACATGTCTGTTGGAGAACTGTATTGAAGCCTGTTATCCACGTGTTTGCCGTTGGGTTGCTCTTCATTGTAACTAGTCTTGACCAGTCACCATTATCGTCAAGCTCTGGACTAATCAGTGCTGAAAGGTGTGGGATCAATCTTAAGACAATGTCAATCCTACAGCTTATGCAGAAGATTATATTAAATGTTATGTGGACTACACCTCCCACTTATCAAACAACCAAGCTTCGAACAACAGCGGTAAACTGCCCAGTAATCTGACTTTATTCCACTAATGTTGATGATACATAATGTGTTTATAAATCCAATATCGCATAAATCCTTGCCATATTGTCCAATATAATCTTGTTGGTGACTTTAGTTTCGATAACAAATTTTCAAAACTTTTGTAACTAAAACCACAAGGGGTTGACCAAGAAAAAGATAGACCATATTCTGTTTTTTGTTTTTTTTTGGGAGATACGGTGGTACTCTCATATTTAGGCTGTGTGAATTTGGCAGCCACGTTGACTTTTTCTCGAGTCTCTAGAAAATTACTATAAATAAATCTTTCTAATCTTGAATGACGAATGTTGCGTAGAGATAAAACCATGGTAGCTTTAAGAAAGGCATACAAAGTTTGCCAGTCACTAGAAATAATTTGAGAACAGTCTGCTTTATACCTGAGAGATGGGCATCAGTGTGGCAATAGTTATTTACAGTATCACGGTCTAGTTATTCTTAATTTAGAATGCCCATAGACCATTGCATGAGTCAGCTGTCAGTAAAAAGACAGGTCCCAATTGGTATGGTTGGATCACTCGTCATCCATGCGTCATGTGTGGTATCAAGGTGGAGATGTGAGGTGGTCATATAGGCACTAATTCAGAATGTTAAAACTGCAGACAAGTAATTAGTTTAATGAAGTCAGACAGAATTTAATAACACAAAATACTGCTTGCTCCTCTGTCAGACCTCATTTTTTCGCCTGTTAGACATTATCTTTGAAGGTGGCATCGGTGTGGTGCCCATCGCTGTACCATGATAAAATAATTGTATGTCTTATAATCACATGAAACTGCTTTTGTTTCCTTACACAAACATACACTTATCATCAATTAAAAGATTTCACAACCAAAGCTTATAAAATGACGAAACAGCTCGTAAAATGTATCATGCTGCATAAGGGCATGGTGCCGCTCTGCTGCGGTTCCTGTGCTGCTTTTGTAAACCATGTGTCTGTAATATTTACAAGATTTGGGATCACAGAAGGGAGAATATTTATTAGTATATGTCAGTGTCTATTGCTATATTATATAGGTTACTGGAATTTCACATCCTGGGTGATTAGAAACCCAGTTATGTTTAGTGACCGCCAACAAGCCATAGCTGGTAATAACATCCTCTTCACCACTGTTCAAAATTCACAGGCAGGTGGAATGAGCTTCACCAATAAGGGCAGCCACTATTTATTGTGTGGAGCAATTACCGTATCTGCACAATTGGCACTGTGGGTGGATTTTATTTTTGCCGACCTTTTGTTCACAAGGAGATAATGTGACAATGAAAGGTTATAAGTAGCACTAGTTAACTCTTCAACTCTTCATGTGTATGTATTCTCAAATATCCTGGATTGTTGACCATTAATGTTGGGTTACTTTGGGTTATACTTATTAGGTGGCCATATTGTAATAAAATATTTACTCATAGCAGTTTTGTGAAAATTTGTTCCAAACATTTGATTGGGTTTCTTTGAAATATCTCTCTTAGAATTCTGTGCAGCAAATCTGCTGCATGTGAATATGTCCTAACTTTTAGGTCACCGTAGTTGTATGGAGCCTTTTTTTTTTTTTGTTACTACCTGTGTTTTTTTTTATTGTAGCATTTAGGGGTACATATAGGTTAATGATTAATTTTGTATTTTGAGGAAAATGCTGAAAAAATGGATCTTTAAAGGAGTTCTGTAATCTAATAGACAAAGTGTGCAGTCACTCTAGTGATTAATCTTGCCACTGTGCAATGAGCATACTATCAGGATTCCCCTATATGCGCCGTGTGAATTGACAGTCATGATTTCATGTACTTGATTTGCAAACTGGTGCTCACTAGTCTCACCCGGCTTTTATCCTCTTCTATTGAGAGTATATTGCATACATATGGTCACGTGACTAGCTGTACAGGGGGCATATAGGGGAATTGTGATTATGTGCATTGCACACTGTCACGATCCAGCAGTCATATAGAGTGACTTAAGACTTTCTTTCTTAAAGGGGTTTTACAGGACTTTGATTTTGATGGCCTATCCTCATATTAGGTGGTCAATATCCAATCAGTGGGTGTCCGATACCTAGCACCACTGTGTGCAACCCTCGTGACAACGCCAGAATAGCAAAACCTGGTTTACTTTGTTGTGTATGCTCTTCGGTACTGTAAAGATCTGAGGTTGTGGGTTGTAAGTAATCACCTAGGCAGGTTAGCGATGCAACAATATTTTATTGATCACAGCCATGGTAATAAAGCAATTCCAGGTAAATGGCCAAAATACAGTTCTCTCAGTCCTTAAGTTCCCAATATAGGCTCAGAATTTCCACTGGCTTTGTATAAGGCCATACTCACGGTCTCCCAACTTTTGGTTGGCCCACAGATTTCGTATCTCCAGCCAGTATAGTCTGTAGCCACAGTCCATGATCCTCTAGACGGCAGATAAAACGATGAAAGCACAGGTATCCAGTAGCAGCAGTCCTTTTAAGAAAGTTTAAATCCAAACAACATAATCCATAATGGTAACATGTTTATCCATCCTTCCGAGTCCACGGTCTCCATCCTCTTCCTTCAATCCTTCCACACAACTCTCTAAAACATGTCTCCACTTTCGTCCACTGGGATCAGTCCCCTCCCAGGTCAGAAGTGATCATACCCTCCCCCTTAAACATTCACTGTTCACTAAAACAATGAAGAATATTCTAGAAGCCTTCATCTGAGACTGCCTGTAAGACCCCCTGTGGTGACGGCTCCACTGTGACTCAATCTACACTCACCTAATGAGATTATTGGCTGTTGAAACAATGGACTCCTGAGATAAAGATGAGATTAGTGGAATGCTGGACATTTTACTAGTGAATCTTACATACTGACAAGTAAGCAGAACTCTAAAAAACATAACAAGTAAATCACTAGTAACACACAATAATAATATTGACGAAAATGGTGGTCATTGCTGGAAAAGTATCATAGTCTTTAGTAAGTGGGCAGCTTCTCACAGGTACTTCAGCTCTGCTCACATTAAATTTAATAGGATCTGAGTTAGTGGGGGTGCTGGGTGTCGGAGCACCATTAATCTGATATTGATGACCTAATCCTATGAATTTGATATCAATATTGATAAATTCCGGATAACTCCTTTTAAAGGGTTATAAATGAGTGAATGAATGCGAATAGTAGCAAAACACGGACCCTCTCCTAACTTGTCTAGCAAGGGGGCCGGTATGGCCTTATCTGAGGGGTTGAAATTTTGGTGTTCCTTGGCTTCCATTGTAAACAGAGCAGTAAAGGAAGTTTCAGCGCTCAATGCTTAAAGTGCAGGGAGAGGAGATTACAATTCTGATGTCTGTCCCCTTTTGCATTTTAATTTTAAACTAGATGTTACATGTATAATAAGTGTGTGTGTGTGTATATATATATATATATATAATCTCCGACAACTGACGGAAGTTGCCCCGTTGTGCTTTTCGGATATCAGTACAGAGGGGTACAAACCGTGAGGCACGCAGTGAAGGGGTTAAGGGCTCGACAGGAAATGTGAAATGTCACTTAATTACCTTTGCTCTCCCTACAATGGTAATTTGTGTGCAGCTAAATTTAATAGTTTGCAGGGGGAAAAAAATCTGTTTCTATTTTTCTAAATAGAAGTAGTTTTAATGAAAAAGAATGGCGTATTATATTTTTTCCTGAGTGCTTGTTACCTACTGGCAAATATTTTTACTGTGCTCCAGAGACAGAGAAAATTACAAGGAGTATTTTGGCTGAGAATCCCCCTCTCCCTGAAGGCCTATTTAACAGGAAAGTGTATTTTGTCAAAATTTGGCTGCCGAAAGGGGAAAAAAATAAAAGACAAAAAAACAGCCAAGACGTATATAGCATGAAATCAGAGCTCTGAAGTCATTGCGATCGGGTGCGGCTCCCCAAGATGTCCTATACAAAGTAGCCTGTGATTGGGAAAATGTTACATTTGGAAACCGTATGAAGATACAAATGTACTGAAATGTGATAGAAAAGTCTAATGTCTTGAATGTTATTTTTTTTCCCATTTTTTTTCAAATTGTATATATATATATATATATATATATATATATATATGTGTATATATATTTTATATATATATATATATATATATATATATATATATATATATATATATACACAATTTGAAAAAAATGGGAAAAAAAATAACATGCACTATATATATATATTATTATTATTATTTTTTTTTTTTTTCATTTTTGCTGCACAGCTAGTTATGTTTATTGTACTTTTTTATTGTATCATCTCAAGAAACAAAAAAAGTCAAAGACCAAATTTATTGTATGTTTTAGGCTTCATGCAGAGAAGCGAATAAATCGGACATGGGCTGTCCAATTTTTGATCGGACAGCACAGTGACCCATATTATTCAATAGTGCTATTCAGATGAACAATTTTGCTTTCCGTCCGACTGCCGGTGCGAAAACACCTCTACATGCACTTTTCTTTTTTCTTTTTTTCATTTTCTCTTTTTCTATCTTTATTTCTTCCTCTCTTTTGGATGAGACTTGGCCGTCCAATCTATGGGTGCACAAAAAAAAAAAAATGGATCTCACACAAATTATCCTGGTGGCATTTGATATTTTACAGATACATTTCTTTTATTAACGTAGGAAAATGGATTTGATTGTGTAGATTTTGTTTTTATGTAGCTGTATAAGAACTGATCACACGTGGACATAAAAAAGTGACACACGGATGAAAATCTGATGAAAATTACGGTAGTTGAAAATCATCCCGAGTTATCTGGATAAAAAGATGATTTTTTTCTACGCTTGTCTACAGCCGGCCTTAGTCACATTTTACGTCTCTCTAGACAGTTTTGAAAAGGACTGGGCGTAAGTTGTATTAATGTGATCTAAGGGGTAACGTTTCTCCTTGTGGAGAGTGACATGCTAGGCCTGGCGTGTAAAAGTGAGGAGACTTATAGGCCATGTATGCTCCTCTGGGAAATTTAAATATGCAAATTACATCTTCAGAGAGGAAGAGGACTAGAACCCTAGCGCCACCTATTGAAAGTAGCAATCCTAAAAATCAATATCGACCCTTTAACGAGTCTTGCAATATGACTTAGGATAAAAGCCAAACCAGAATTTCAATTTGCAGGGCTGTGGAGTCGGAGTCGGTGTCCATTTTGGTGGAGTTGGTATAAAATGGCCCGACTTCGACTCCTAAAATATATAATAAGTTGGGTACAGTAGTTCAATGCAGTTTGTGGGGAATATTTTTTCATAAGAATTTGGGAAAGTTATGAAATGTCCAATAAATGTCTGTCCTATTCCTGATCTAAGGGTCTAGACTTTTAGCTGAGATGAATCTGTGCTACAGTAAATTTATCACTTAAACATGAGCCATGTATGAGGGAGTCAGTGTCATGGAAATTGAGGAGTCGGAGGTTTGGCTTACTGACGCCACAGCCATGGTGCAAAGTATGAG
Organism: Phyllobates terribilis; assembly: GCF_046119375.1. Taxonomy (NCBI): domain Eukaryota; kingdom Metazoa; phylum Chordata; class Amphibia; order Anura; family Dendrobatidae; genus Phyllobates; species Phyllobates terribilis. Next base: position 109,453,068 of record NW_027362765.1, read on the forward strand.
ATCTGATTTGTCTAGGTGAGAGGCTTAAGACTGGGTTGTAATGGCATGCACTATTATTTTGATGCAAAAAATTGATGTAAAACAAGCCAATCAGTAGGAGGCGTAAAAAAATAGGAAAAATTGTCTACCATGTCGACAAAAATGATCACACTGTAATGGATTTAGTGAATTTTCTGCCTGGTTTAGTTTTATACTTTCGAAATTCTGGACCATAATAATAAATCTTCCGCCCCTACCCCCAGTGTAAATGTACATGTTTATATACAGCATATATATATGTCAACAGTACAGTATCTGCAATGGAGAAAATTGCTCGGCTCCAGACTACTTGATTATCCATTATCAGTAATATAGGATTGTTTCTATAATGTCCCTTTATATGCTCTTTGGAATAGGTGGGCGCTATCCGAGACCTGGCTATAAAGTATCTGGGGTCGCTTCCCATGTATTACCGCTTTTTTATTGCTGCATTGTTGCAGTTTGATCTACATATGTGTCATATAATAATGGCTCTCCTCCCTCCCCTGCTCCAGGAGGATTTACATTATGCTGAATTCTTGTGCACAGTCCATGTCCATATATCACATGGGGAGCACAAAGCTGCACATCACCCGGCTTTTGAACTCTGGCAAAACATTCAGCTTTGCTACAATGTAATAAGTTTGTAGAGCAAACAGAACTGACAATAATTGCAGGATTCAGACGAGCTGCCAAGAATTTCTGGTTGTATGAGGCCGTTGTGCGCTGGTGTATCTGGATGTGAAGAGTGGACGTTGCGGAAATCCAGGTTCATGTATGGTCTATACATGGCTGCCTTCTTGCCCTGATTTATCCGGATTGGATCATTAATAGCGTCTTGTAATATTTTAATGAACTAGAGGTAACTTGTGTAACTCCTTGGGTGAGGTAGGGCAAGCCAACTGTCTGTCTGGGACCACACCCTGAGTATGTCTGGCACGCGTCCTAGATATTAATACTGTGTACCTTGTGTGCACTGCAGGCGGTATACTCCAACCAGCAGCTTATGACAACACTAGTAATAGATACTCTCTGTGGTGGTGTCTACGGGGTTTCCCGAGACTTGCCATTGTATATAGTGGCCCCCATTACTTGTGTCGCCCTTTTATTGTGTGCCTCATGGCGGACTCGGGAGTGTGGAAAGAAGGGGGATTTGATCTCAACATCAAGATGTCCAAGTCTGGATCCAGAAGAATAAATGACTGTATATGTTATAAGCCAGTTTGACCACCAGGAGCCACCTACCCAGGCAATAAGAAGATCAATAAAGATCTCTAAAAAAAGGTACTCCAAAAAAGTTGGGTGCCAGTTCAGTAGCAAAAATTTAGACACTATGGACCCAGCGATTAATTTCTTTGAAGAGCTGCAGAATTTGTTGCGCAGACCAGAAGTGGGCAAAAATATTGCTACTTTTGGCGTTCTCACTTCAATTTCGCCCAGCTTCGCCAGTTTGGCATTACTTACTCCAGATATCTTACTGCAGTTCTGGACTGGAGTAAGATCTGTGGTGCCGCACACGGAGGAGCACGCCACTTTACATGAGCGTCTGACTCCAATACACCCCTTCATCCAGACTAGCAGGAACATCGCTAGTCTTGATGAATCGGACCTATGTCCTTCTTTCCAGTCTTGTGGTATCATGCAGATGCATAATCGTTAATCCCACCAAGGACAATAGGTTTGACCTTACGATAATTCATTGATTAGTACGGTTGAAGTATAAGGGTTTGTACCCCGCTGTCAATTAGATGGATATCAGACTCCTATCTGGAGTTTTTGAGATGCCGAAAGAATAATTGCTGCAATGACCAGGCCAATTTCTAACATAATTTTTTTTGGGATACGTGTTATTTTTGCAGACAGATCACGGATCAATAACAATCAATGTGCCTTTCACATGTCCTTTTTTATTTTCTGCATTTTTTGGTCCACAAAAAAACCTTTGGCTCAAACTTGCCAATGCAAATGAATGGCTCAGCAAAAAAATAAAAAGCACGACACATGGATCTCATCTGTGTATTTTTCTGACTTTAAAGGGTTCGAGAAGCTAAAATTTTTCTTTTCTTTCATACGAGAAAAACGGATGCAACAAGGATTTTGTAATCTGACACATGGACCAAAAATGTGTCCAGCACACTATAAAAACTTCCCACACATATGAGAAAAAATCTAACTGGTGAAACTGGCCTAAAGCTGCATTTACACTGCCCAATTATCATGAATGAGCATTACTAGGAACGCTCGTTTCACGCTAATCGTACGGTGTAAACAGCTTGCCAATCGTACAAAGCTCGTTCGTCGGGTGAATTGATCTTTTGTGCTGTACAAAAATCATCATTCTCGGAAGCGCATCATCTTGTGTAAACAGTACCTGTGCTGTCGAGAAAAATGGAAACCTATGTACACTGAACGCTCTATTACGGATCAGTGCGATCTGAACAGCAGTTGTTCGGTGTGAAAAGTCTATGAAACGACCACTAGCCATATAATAAAGAACAAAATAATAGGAACTAAAGGTGCATTTACAATGGTCAGAAACAGACGTTGTTATGAATGGTTGTTCCCGATAATCTTACAGTGTAAACAGGCTATGGAATACCTGATGAATGAGCAAAACGTTTGTTTATTGAGTGAAATGATCTTTTGCCATTCTTGACTGCACATCGTCTTGTGTAAACAGGACTTGTGCTGCCGAGAACAATGACAGTCTATGCGCATAGAGTTAAACAAGTAGGTGATTGGCGATTAGTGTACACGGACCTTTGACAGCTCCATGTGGAATCATAAATATATTACATGAGTGATCTGCTCGGCCCCAGTTTCCTATGCGGGATCTACTACATAAATATTGATCCACTTTCTGGAGACTTCAATTTGCCACAATAAAGTAATGAGCGCTTTGCCTGTGGGGTCACTGCGAGTCGCACTGTGAGAGTTTAGTTTAATAGATGCCATTATAAAGGGAGTGCCGGGTGATGAACATGAACACAGTGTGAAAATCACCACCTGCTTTAATCATTTTCTCATCTACTTTAATGAGTTTTTTATTTATTATAAGCAATTTCCAAATCCCCATTTAAACTGCTCATTGATGTTCCTGGGCAGGGTGTGACCGTGCATGAAGCGCTGCACGGAGCCTCTGTGTGTGGGGAGCTCATGGTTACACATATGCTGGGACTTGTGATCGAACCTGATCCGGTGGTTTTCTGTCTCCACCTACTGTAGACTATTTCAGCTGGGTTTCCAGTGGCCGTCTTGCGGCACTAAACGACTGCCCGACGGCTACATATTTGCCCATTGGTGGCCTTTTAATATCCTCTTTAGACTGGCTGACCACATCTCCCATGCTTACCGAACATCTGGGTAATAGGTCGTTAAGTGCGCCACTTGTGCTGCCGAGAACAATTACAGCTTATGTCCTGTTTACACAAGACTATGTGCTGCCGAGAATGATGATTTGTGCAGCCTAAAAGATCATTTCACACAATGAATGAACATTTTGCTCGTACGTCAGGTAATCGGCAGCCTGTTATACTCAGCACGATTATCCGGAATAACCTTTTGTCTATTAATTTCTGTTTATTTATTATGCTTGCTTATATAGCGCCATCATATTCCACAGTGCTGTATACACATCATCATCACTGTCCCCATTGGGGCTCACAATTTGATTTGATTTGAGCCCAGGTCACCATTGTTGCAAGGCTGCAGTGCTAACCACTGAGCCACTGTGCTGCCCACATGTCTATAATCTTGGACACCTCTTTTCAGTCTAAAGAGCATACACCGTACATTACTATCCCTCCAGCTGTGCCCTGGACTACTGGCTCTCCATCTGCATAGTCTCAGGTTGGATACACCTAGATCTGCGTGATTTTGGACACCAGGATCTGATCCTTATGTTGCTGCATATTTATGGCTGCGTCTGGAGAGCTTGTGGCGATGTACATCTTGTTTGCAGAAACACACTGGGACGCAGAACAAGGAGACAGATGTTACATGAGCTCAGACAGAACCTCCAGACAGGAAGATGCAGCGCTAGCTGAAGACGCTGCCATATGAGCGAGCATGTGCCGGGGCGGCCATATTCATTACATGACCCCTGTACTGTACCGACTGAGAAAAAAGGGAACAAGTGGAACTTTTTGCATCTAGATTTCACACAGTTTTCATGTAAGAGTAAAAGATGTTCTTGAATTTTAGCCCTGCGCTTATAAATCAGTAGATCTGCTATTTAAAGGGAATCTGTCAGTAGGATCAACCTTCCTAAGCCATCTCTATGGGCATGTAGGTCATAGGAAACTGAATAAAATTATACCTTGAAATTTGTGATTTGTTGTTTTATTTCAGGGAAATCCATGTTTTTCTTAATATGTTAAGATCTATGGGCCGGACATAGATCTCCCTGACAATCTGCCTCCAGAGCTTATATTAAATGATAGGGGGTGTTACCAGTGTGAGACATGTAGATCAGGAGAGCAGACTGTCAGTCATTACATGTCTCACACTGGTAACACGTCCTTTCATTTCATATAAGCTCTAGAGGCCGATTCTCAGGGAGATCTATGTCCCGCCCAGAGATCTTAATAGCCCTGGAATAAGACATTGGATCGTAGATGTCAAGGTATTATTTTAATCAATTTTCTATAGCCTGCATGCCCATATAGATGGTTTATGACGGTTGATGCAACTGACATGTTCCATTTCAGACTCCTCTCCTCCATTTCTGTCCTGCAGTTTCCTGAGAATTATGTTTTTATTACTGGTGATTTACTTGGAGTTTACAACCTTCTCTTCTGTGTAAGTGACCTGCTGAGCTTATGCTTATAAATAACAACTAACAAGAACAGCAGAGCAGGAGTATAAAGCATGAGGGATAGCGAGCAGTAGCTGGAGCCTCGAAGGAGACAGAAGGGTGGGTTTTTGTGTCTCCTAAGGAAGCAGAGCTTTAGTGTAAAGAATGTGGGAGGAATAGATCTGAAGCCTGAATTTCTGATGAGAAAGGAAGTTGTTTTCAGACTACCTCTGGCTCCAGTACACAGTGCAGCTAAGCTGGAGTTGCTGATCATGGCCAAGTATCTGCCTAATGTGGCCCTATGCTTAAAAGGAACCTGGCATGCTGAGAATGGCATCTGATCTGCAGCTGGATGTAATAGAGCAGGAGAAGCTGATCGGGTATACCTTTTTGTTGGAAAAGTAATTTGTATTTTATTCATTAAACACCCTGAAGTTTGTATTCATGAGTCCATTGGGCGGTTCTACTCAGTGATTAACAGCCTTCCCTATGTAATTATGCATGCAATGCGCTGTACTCGTGCCACTAGGGCCCGCCCGCTGGACTCGCGCCACTAGGGCACGGCCCGCTGGACTCGCGCCACTAGGGCCCGCTGGACTCTCGCCACTAGGGCCCGCTGGACTCTCGCCACTAGGGCCCGCTGGACTCTCGCCACTAGGGCCCGCCTGCTGGACTCGCGCCACTAGGGCACCGCCCTCTGGACTCGCACCACTAGGGCGCCGCCCGCTGGACTCGCGCCACTAGGGCCCGCCCGCTGGACTCGCGCCACTAGGGCACCGCCAGCTGCACTCGCGAAACTGGGGCACCGCCAGCTGGACTCGCGAAACTAGGGCACCGCCAGCTGGACTCGCGAAACTAGGGCACCGCCAGCAGGACTCGCGCCACTAGGGCACCGCCAGCTGGACTCGCGCCACTAGGGCACCGCCAGCAGGACTCGCGCCACTAGGGCACCGCCCGCTGGACCCGCGTCACTAGGGCACCGCCCACTGGACCCGCGCCACTAGGGCGCCGCCCACTGGACCCGCGCCACTAGGGCGCCGCCCGCTGGACTCGCGCCACTAGGGCTCCGCCCGCTGGACTCGCGCCACTAGGGCACCGCCCGCTGGACTCGCGCCACTAGGGCACCGCCCGCTGGACTCGCGCCACTAGGGCTCCGCCCGCTGGACTAGCGCCACTAGGGCTCCGCCTGCTGGACTCGCGCCACTAGGGCACCGCCCACTGGACTCGCGCCACTAGGGCACCGCCCGCTGGACTCGCGCCACTAGGGCACCGCCCGCTGGACTCGCGCCACTAGGGCACCGCCCGCTGGACTCGCGCCACTAGGGCACCGCCCACTGGACTCGCGCCACTAGGGCACCGCCCGCTGGACTCGCGCCACTAGGGCACCGCCCGCTGGACTCGCGCCACTAGGGCACCGCCCGCTGGACTCGCGCCACTAGGGCTCCGCCTGCTGGACTCGCGCCACTAGGGCACCGCCCACTGGACTCGCGCCACTAGGGCACCGCCCGCTGGACTCGCGCCACTAGGGCACCGCCCGCTGGACTCGCGCCACTAGGGCACCGCCCGCTGGACTCGCGCCACTAGGGCATCGCCCTCTGGACTCCACCTGCCACATCCTTCAGGACTATAGACGAAGCATATGACGGCAGTGTGAACATGGCCTTAACAGTGAATTTTCTATACATTATGCTGTTGGATCGCTGGCCTCTTAGTTAGGTTCTGGATTATCAGAAAAAATATCATGTCTCATTAATGCTGGATTAAAGGAAGTTCCCCATGCAGTAAATGCAGCAGAGTGGATCTTTTCTCTTTCCTATCACCTTTTAGGTAACCTGAATTTAGGTTCCTGTGATGTAACAAGCGTCATATCAGAGTGCGAGCTGTGACGATCCTCCTCCGAAGGGGCAGATTAGGGACTTGTTGCGTGCTGACGGATTTGGAGCCCATGAAAAGATACGTGACTGTGTTTAGGATTAGAAGTAACTTGCTCCGAGCATAAATCATTATTGCAGGATCTGTCTCTTAAACGATGAGCGTTTGGTACATGGGCGGGACGGATCTTGCAGTAAAGAGAGAAATATTTGTCTTAATGTCCATCTGGGATACATCAGGGATAATATCCCCACTCGCCCCTCTGTCTCCCATACATCTGACACGTTGCGGCTGATGAATCATACATGAACTCTGTAATGGACAGGGGAGGTTTTAAAGAGATACAAACCTGTTTAGGTCATAGACACTTGGAAAATAAAAAAAACTATCGGTGGCGTCTGCGTCATCTCATTGTACTCAGAATGTCGATTGGTCCCCTGACTGTTAAGAAATGTACAAATATGGCATCCAAAAAATACACCAATGACCTTGTCAGGTGGTCATAGGGCAGGGTACATACCGATTTTGCAGTAGTTTGCTTTAAGCATTCGGCTAGGGTCACATGACCATTTTTCTCTCATCCAAGAAAATTGGTGTGATCAGAGTGTGTGATCAGAGTGTTTCTTGGACAAATAGAAAAAAACTAAAATTTCTCCATTCAGTCTATTCATGAAAATTGGACTGCATTCTGATGTCATCCGAGTGCGCTCTAATTTTGGACAAGAATGGCCGAGTACAATCCGATAATCAGATGCAACTCGTGCATGCTGCGATATATCTTTTTTTTTTTCTTTGAACCAACTCAGGTCAAGAAAAAAAAATTGGACATATGCACAGCCACATAGATTGACATGGGCACGAGTGCTATCCATCAAAACGACGGATAGCACTTGCCCAGATTTTTACGGTCCTAATAGGGTGGGTTCATATAATACATTTTTTTTTGTTTGCCCAATCTACATTATTGTATCATGCTTACTAAGTATCAAAATGAGCAAACGACTTTTTAATTTCACATAAGTTCTTGAGTTGATTTTGACAAAAGTACCAAAAAATACCTAAGTTGTTTTACCAGGGCTCCGGGATACTTATTGTTTAGAGGTCCCAGGACCCCTTGAGCTGCAGAGGTGACCGTAGCGCGGCACAGATATGATCTCCATCTCTCCAGACGTTGGAGAACGTTTCAATAATCTTGTTTGATGGTTGTGTTCGGGCTCCGTATAATTCGGCGGCTGCCTCGCAGAGTCTACGCTCTGACTCCACTGTCTGTTTCAGTCCCCAGGTGCCCAACCTCGGACAAACCCTTCTAATGTTAGAACAGATGCGATGGCAACTCCAGCGCAGTGACAGCCCCGCCGAGACGTTAGATCTGGGGAGAGGAGTGGAGAACGATAAAAACAAAGTAGAATATACATGTCCTTGAGCGATCTCATCCCCCTGGAGACAGACACCTTGATGGTGCAATTAATTAACGCTCTGTGCTCATCACGCTCAAAAACTTTCGTATTTTTATTATTTTTCGTTTTATTGCTGTAGCAGAAAAGATTCTTGTATTGTATATTTTGCTTTCTACCTACCTACCTACCTTACCCTGTCCGTTCAAGCCTTTCAACTAATCCTGGAGTGTCTCTGTAAGGAGTGACCATTTGCTTGGCTTTTCTTTGGCTTTTTGCTTCATAGCTGGGATTTCACTGCTGATTCTTCTATAATGCATCATTAATAGAGGCTCCGACTCACCTGCCGCAGTCTGGGAAAGGTTGCACCTGCTAAATGTGGCATTAGGAAGGATTCTGATTAATGAAAATGTTAGTAGCCCATGGTAAACAACACCTAGCTGATTCATGGTCCCCGATGCTATCCGTCTTCCCACAGCGACTTCATGTACAAGGCAATTAAAAATTTGATAAAGATGGTGGGATATAAGGGCAATACAGCAAGAATAAAGAAGTACAAGCTAATTTTAAAGAAATGTAGAAATTAAATCACCTTTTGGGGACTTTTTTTTTTTACTTAAACGCATAGATTTGTGGCTAAAAGTTATTTTTGCCATAGGGTTTCATTAAAAATGTTGCACCTTTTGGCTTTTACAGGCTCTTTGATTCGCAGCACATTCAACTTTGATGTCATAAATCAGCTGAGAAGAGCTCAGAAAAAGACTTCAAGTTACAATCTGAATGAGTTCACTGACGTGACTCAGTGAGCTCATTCTACAGTCAGCAATAGAGAGTGTAACCCAGATGCTAAATAATTTAAATAGTGCAAATTTATTTGCCCCAAATATATGCATTTAAAAAAAAAAAAGTTGTCCCTCAAAAGCGGACAAACCCTTCAGTCAAAAATTAAAAGACAAAAACTCTTAAGGGGAATCTGCTATGTATTCTGAAAGCTCCATGATAGGGGCTGAGAGCCTGATTCCAGCGAATTGTCACTTACTGGGCTGTGTTTTTGTTTCAATACAATCAGTGTTTTATCAGCAGGAGATTATTACTAGAGGATTAAGTGACTCCTGGTCCAGCCACTCCCCCAGCACTGATTAGCAGCTTTTTGTAAATATACAGTTTGGCAGCTTTCTGTATAATCAGTGGTGTGGGCGGGGTTATACAAGGCTCAGCATTCTGAGCTCTGCTAGATCTGCAGCAGAGAAAACTGTGATTCTATCACAACTGCTGCATCCAGTAAACTAAGTGATACATCGCTGGTCTCTTTTTTTACTTTGTGGTGGGTTCTTATAAGTTTCAATTGTAAAGTGATTTCTCTTTAGTCCCTGTTCCGCAGTCTTCTTTATGCGTCATCTCCTAGAGGAAAGTAGACGTTTTATAATGATCGTAACCATATGGTTGTATCAGTACTTACAGCTGTCACCTTATTAACTGTGCTGTTTGTTGCCATGAGTTCCAAATGTTGATGCTCGGACAGATGGTGAAGATGATCTTTGTTTGGCAGTGACGATGAGGTGACCGTCAGATTCGCAGGATGGTAGAACATTCTCTGAAGGTAGCTGTCCATCATGGATTGAAGCTCTAGATCATTAGGATTTTGGGTCACATCAGTCTGTTAAGAGCTGTATTACGGTAATTATTTTTGAGCAACCTTAAAAGTTTTTGTAAGTGATTTGTACATTTCTGAACATCCCACCCCAAAAAAAAAAAAAAAACTCCCAAAACATTTTATTGGATACGGCTGGAAAAAATAAGTTGATCAGGGATTTGGGGACAATATTTTATTAAATATACTGTACAATATACTGTACAGTGAAACCTCTTTGAATGAAACTTCCATTGAAAAAGTTGTATTCTGGGAGGGTGACCATAAAGAAGACAACTAGTATGCATAATATAAGGTGAAACTAAAGAGGACCTGTAACTTGCTTAAAAAAAATAGTTAAAATACCTTGTAACAATCCCTGAGCTTCCCTGATGCTGCCGCTTGTTTCTGCTTTGCACTGTGTTGCTCTATTGCTGATATTCACATTTGTTGCTTTTGGAGCGCAGTATGTGAAATCTCTGCTTTGCAGCTCAACTTGGCATTTCTTCAGAGTCTTCTCTGGGGGCGTGCGCTTTTACCCCTTCCGGACAGTTTCTGCCAATGCGGCAGCGTCTGGGAGAGATGGGTGAAAGCTCACACCCCCAGAGAAGACTCTGAAGAAACGCCTGTTTGGACTGCATGCAGAGATTTCACATACTGCGCTCCAGAAGAAACAAATGTGAATATCTGCGCAACGTAAAATGGAAAAAAGCAACCAAATCAGAGGCACTCAGGTATTTTTATAAGGCATTGAACACAATTTCTTGAGAAAGTGACTGATCTTCTTTAAAGCCTGTACATCTAGACAAAAAAGGGGTGTCATTCTCAAATAGTTGGTCTTATAGATGGTCTTTGTATAATTTGGTCTTTGTTGAATTGCTATGTTGACTGGTAACCACCGTTTCTTGTATTTAGCAGGTGGTCCTCTGGCACTTACCTGCATCTAAGCAGATCATATCTTCATGATAGGACAATTAACTATTTCCTCTGTATTTTGTGAGGATGGGGTCACAACACCAAATTGACGCTAGAAAATAGATATTGTGCCAATTAACAGTTAACCAACCATCAGAACCAAATTCTCATACATTAAACCCAAAAGGATCCAAAATCCGGTAACCAGCAATTGCATCTCCTAGGGCTGGATAGACCTCAGGAGTTCGGGTGGTCAATTCTGCAGATATTTGTTTTTTATTTTTTTGCTGTCTCATCAGCTCCCCAGAACTGAAACTGTAAGAGCTAAAATTTTCAGTGGATCCTTCTGAATGAGAACCACTTGGTTAAATGCAGAAGATAACATGTAACGATTGCAGAAGGCAACGGAGAACATTTCCTAATCTCTGAGCTTTAAGACCAGGGTTAAACACATGTACAGTGTATTATCCTGGCAACGAGACTCGAAAAATTGGATTTGATGATCTGATCTTCATGATATGTCGTCTGTAGCTCAGAGGGTTTTGAAAAGAAAATTGTCTTTGACTCGTGCTAAGTTTGATGTGTATCTTTTGCTTGACCTGCTGTGTTACAGGTCAGACTCACAATGACATACTCAATCACATCAAAACCAGCACGGTGATAGGATGAGGTTTCGGTGAAGAATACGGCACTGAACATGTGACGTCTTAGTTCAAGCTAGACCATTAGAAGATTATGTGCTGGTGTGAGGGTTCCTTAGCTGGGTCAGAACCATAGGAACCTCTCGAGCTGGCAGGTGGGTCTTTCCTGCAATGCTTCCATTTATGCAACTTATTGGTGATGGTAACCAAATCCATATAGACCCTCTCCTTCCAAAATGCCTCCTCAACTCTATGAAGAATACATTGATTTTTTTTTTTGGTCTCCTTTTCATGGCTATGTAAGGTTTCCCTCTTATTTTGTCACATTAGATTAGCACATGCTGCATTTGCAAAAAAAAATGATAGGGGCCCAAAAAATGCACCAAAAGTTTACAAAAAAGACCACCATTTGTATTTTTTTTTTTAAATCTTCCTTTTAATGCAACGCCAACATCTGACTGCCAGGTTTTTTGATGAAAAAAAAAGCTTCTTTTAAAGGGAATCTGTTACCAGTTTCTTGTACCTAATCTGAGAACAACATGATATACATGCAGAGACCCTGATTGTATCACTTAACTAGGCTGTTGCCTCTTGTAGTTTTTGTAAAATCATTGTTTTATCAGCAGGAGAGTTTTACTAGAGGGCTACTTGGCCTGCTGACAGGTAGTTCAACTCTGTCCCCACCACTGGCTTCTTTCTGCCTATGCACAGTGTACACAGAAAGCTGACCATCAGTGGTGTGGGCAGGTTTATACAGAGCTCAGCATTCAGAGAACTGCTAGCTCTGCAAGCAGCCCAGTAAGTGATGCATCACTGAAATCAAGTTTTCTGCCCCTACATCATGCTGATCTCAGATGGGGTAGCAAAAACTTGGTGACAGATACTCTTTCAGCCCAAAATACTCATTAGGCTAACGTCAACCGAACACACTGATATTGACGGGTTTGGACGACCTTCTAATGTATATAGGCGCCCAGACAGATGATTGTTGGGGGGGGGGGGGTTAAAAGGAATCTGTCAGAAGGATTTTGCTATGCAATCTCAGAATAGTTTGATGTTTGGGGCTGAGACCTTGATTCCAGCCATGTGTCTCTTGCAGGGCTTTTTGCTTTCATTTTGATACAATCACAGTTTTCTCTGCTGCAGATATTGCAGTGCTTAGAATGCTGAGCCCTGTATAACCCCGCCCACACCATCGATTGGCAGCTTTCTGTGTACACTGTTCATTAACAAAAAGCTGCTAATCAGGGGCGGGGTTATACAAAGCAGTTGACTAGGATGTACCAGACACCTAGTCCTCTAGTGATGACCTGCTGAAAAAACACTGATTTTGTTGATACTCCTCCAAGCAGCCCAGTAAGTGAAACATCGCTGGACTCAGGCGATCAGTCTCTACATCATGCTACTCTCAGCTCTCAGATTATACAGCAAAAACTTGCTGACAGATTCCCTTTAAGGAGCCATCATGCCAGGTTTTGGATTGCTGATCCTTTTGTTCTCCCTGAGATAAGCCGCTGCCAGAGATTTCTGGCAGTGGCTCTCTCACAGAGATCACAGGAATGCTCGGAAGTAAACGCTTCTGTGTATAGAAATGTGCGGCGAGATAGCCGATGCTTAGGCCGTCAGCCATTTCGAATACATTGGGGGCTTTAACATGGCCTGGTGGGTAAGGCATGGATATGGAGACATTCTTGATCACAGCTGCTAACCTTATCGGCTCACTTGTAGGTGGTTTCAAAACTACAAATCCCAGCACACCGCGGCAGTGTCCGCAGCTTCACAACAGCTGGATTGTTGTAGTCATGCACACCTGTGAATGTAGACAAATTCCTCTATAGACGCCTTATTGTGCTGTAACAAAGCTTGGCATCGAGCAGAGGAGTTAAGAGCTGTAATGTCGCCCGCAGCAGGTTCTGTGAGCAGTAGAACAATGTGTACATTGTCACCCCCATGTGTAGCATCGGCACTGATTTACCGGGCAGAAAAGGTGACTTTGTTTGGACATGAGAACGCTCGGATAGGCAGCTGAGTGTGCGCAGATGAGTCAGAGGTGTGATGTCAGGGGTCGTCACCAAGGAATCTTACGAGATCGGGAGCAGCAGTCTATTTTGAAGATTGATGGGTTACCTGCTTCTTAGAATAGGAGAGACCCCATTGTCAATGAACACAAAACATCAGGTGTCCTAGATTGTAGGACAATGATCTCAAATCCGTAGCTCTTCGACTGTTGAGAGATGAAAGCATTTTCCGACAGCCAAAGCCTTTGAACCAATGTTGGAGGTACCATATTAGTAATATATTTGCGATTTCAGGTCTCTATTTGTTGTGGTGCTGAGATACTTGGGTTCATTTTGGGACACCATACATAAACGAGTCTTCTGTCTATTGCTTCGTCTTGATTGTTAGTTCCCTCCCAGAAACCATAATTGGCTAAAAAAAAGGAGAAATTCTTGTTGGCTAATCCAGTAATTACTTTTGTGAGTATTAATGGGTTGTGAGTGGCTGCGCCAGTTTGCAGGTTCAGTCTGGAGTCAGGACAGTCCTGAAGATTCTTGTAAGGTGTTGGTTGTCTACCACAGCTTGGATATGGCTGGTTAGAAAAATATTTGACCTTCACAGCAATTTTCTCAATGTAAACCAGGAGATTTAATAAAAAAAATAATAAAATTGAGCACCTATTTAACTATAATTCTGTCACGTCTTGGAAAGTCTTTTTGTTTTTTTTGCTATGTGGTATGAAGCTTTTTAGATGCCACCTCTCTCCGTAGACTGTCGTGTTATGAGATGCTCTTGTACTGATGTGCACCGTAATGTTTAGGTTTGTCATGCCTTTTTTTATTTGGGTCACTGTATTCCAGTGGAAGTGGACTGTAGTGAATAATACGAAGATCTGTGTACCTGGAGCTATGTGACATCTGGTCTTGGGTGACAATAGGTTGGGTTGGGTATGGTCAAAAAGGACATTGCTGAAAAGATCCATTTGTGTTCCATATTGTGTTTCCTATCGGTCATTTCTGAAATAGGAGCCAATTGTGATCATCACCAAAAGTATGGAGTTTCACTTCAGTTTGGCCAGAAATGTGCAGCTCTTTGACCTTTGAAGACATCCAAGTGATCTTCTCCTTAAGTTATTTGCTGAATAGGTGAAGGCAACATCCTTAGAATTGTGAATATGAATATGTCGCATACGGCCAGGAGGAGGTGTCCTGTTCATATTTCCATTAGATATATCTGGGAAGTTAGCAGAGTTTCTTCCCTTTTTAAAGAGGTTTTCCACTATTAAAAAATGTGTGTCCAAAAGCTTGTATACTTCCAAAACAAGAAACGCAGATGGTGCTCATTGTCGTTGATCCCTGCTGTTCATTGTTGATCGGCTGCAATGGTAATGTCATGACAACTGAGCATATTACCTCTGCAACCAATCACTAACTTCAGCCGCTCAGACCTTCTAACTTGGCAGAGTGGCAGAGCTCAGTGATTGGTGGCAGTGGTCATGTGCACAGTAGCCATGACGTCGCCACTGCAGCTGACCAAGAAGACTGGATCAGCAGTGGAAAGCTAAATTCCCATGTACAGTGAGGAAAATAAGTATTTGATACACTGCCAATTTTGAATTTTTTCCCACCTACAAAGAATGGAGATGTCTGTAGTTTTTATCTTGGGTACACTTCACCTGTGAGAGACAGAATCTAAAAATAAAAACCAGAAAATCACATTGTATGATTTTTACATAATTAATGTGCATTTTATTGCATGAAAGAAGTATTTGATCATCTACCAACCAGCCAGTATTCTGGCTCTCACAAACCTCTTAGTTTTTCTTTAAGAAGCCTTCCTACTCTGCACTCATTACCTGTATTAATTGCACCTGTCCACACACTCAATCAATCACACTCCAACCTCTCCACCATGGGCAAAACCAAAGAGTTGTCTAAGGGGACAAAATTGGAGACCTGCACAAGGCTGGGATGGGCTACAGGACTAACTTTTATTAGACTATTATTTGGGCATGTATTTTTTTTTTTTTTATCTTGAACAGCTTTAACCCATTCCATAATTAATGATCTCATGAATCGATCCAAATGGAAATGGGTTCCTGACAATATCCCGTAATGTAGGCAACCATTACCCAAGTTCTCGATGTCCGTGTCGCTCTGACAATATGTTGGCGCTATAAACTGGTATAAATAATAGAGCGACACGAATCGAATATGTAGAACTGGTCACTACGTCATTCCCACAGTTCCCAATATATATCTATATATTTGGAGCTCTGCACATGTATGTTCTGCTCTCGCTGCTTTATGTACAGTATATACACACATTAAATTATATTTACCAGCTGCCTCCAGCTCTGGTTAAAATGTGTTTGACTCAGCACAATAGCAGCTGCAGGAGAGCGGCTGTCAGGTAGATAAATGTATTATCTGATATTGCCTCTGCGAGCTAAATGCAGGAATAAAACATGCGCCAGGCTTCCCCTAAGCTCTGTAGCATTGTCAAGTTTTGTTCCTACATTGTCTTGATAAAAAGCTCGGCTGTTCCTTTTCTAAATCGACGTGAGGAGCAGGGCAGCCATGACTGGGAGATGACACCAAGTCGGTTGCATTGTCGGATTATATTATTGTGGCGGACGGGCGGGTGAGCATTGTTTAACCCCCTCAAAATATAAGATCTGCGGTTTCTCCAGATTGTGTAAAGGACACCACGGGTATTGGACGCATTGCAGAATTAGACCGAGTTCACATTATACTTTTGGTCTCCACTTGACAAAAAATCTTCCGGTCTATGCGCTAAGCATGTCTATAGGTCTGAGGCTAAAATTGTGTTCTTATAGCCGACCAGTATATACTGGTTTCCCACAAAAGAGAAACGTATGGGAGACAGCCCCATTCCATGCGATTCCTTCTTCTGAGACCTTTCTTTAACCTTGGGCCACGCACCCAGGTATGCCTTAAATCACACATGTCAAATTCCGCCCATGAGCCAAATCTGGCCTGCGGGGTGATTTTATTTGGCCCTCAACACCAGAACCACTACCCCTATGTGGGGCCATTAT